>NW_026020332.1:4468852-6950016 GCF_900185275.1 Solanum verrucosum
TACCAGGACTTCTAATATGGACACAAATGTACTGGCTGCTTCTAAGGACCCAAAGGATTTACAACAAACCCCCGCCCAATCCAGGTACAAACTCATCCATTTTCGACTCCCCGTTAACGTGCGTTAGCGTTACTCTGTACACTGGTGCCTCTCGTGCGTTTATATTTTCATCCCCTTTTTTATTTAAATCAGTTTTGTAACAAATTACGTTTCATTATTTTTTTCCCCTTGATTTTTTAATAAGCAAACTCCTTTACTATTCTACTTTGTCTCCTATCAGGACTGCTTACCTAGACGCAAATGTACACGCTGCTTCTATGGACACAAAGGATTTAAAACAAACCCAATACATGTATACATTCATTCATTTTCCACTCACCCGTTACGCATGTGCTATCGTTACTCTGTATAATGGCCTACTCGTGTGTCTCATATTTTCATCCCGTTTGTCAATCACCAGGAAGCTCGCTATTGATGCAAATCAACTGTCTGGTATGGACCCAACAACACATACAAAAAACCCGGCCACTCCAGGTATACATACATAATTTTAACCCTTGCATCATTCATTGGATTTCTCACCCTCACACCCTTCCCTGAATTTAAATCACCTCTTAAATCGTAAAGCAGTTTCTCAAATCTAGACATACGCAGGCATATAACGAATGCTTAAAGAACTGCATCCACTCCTTCAAATCTAACTCCTCCTACAGAACTTTTAGGTAACTTCTTAACTAAAATCTTTGTTGGATTGCAGTATTACTATTATAATAGCAAACAATATTGTTCTATTGTGGAGGTAAGAAAATATGTGTTCAGGGTTTTTCAAAGCTTGAATTTCATCAAGAAACCACTAAAGTAAAAGAGGTAAGCTCGTACAATGCATTTCTGCAAGAAGTGATTTCCATGACCACCTCCTAACTATATGACCGAATTACAGTTTCTTGAAGCATTCTATTTGCTGTTCAACAGATGCATCCTTTATTCAAGAAATTTCCTTGTGGAGGAGAAGGTAATTACTGACCGTGAATCCTATGTTGCATAACAGCTCTGCTGATCTTTTAACTCCAATATATTCCTGTTTGCTTTTCATACACAATAATTTTATTGTCTCTTGCATATTTCATATTACTTCATGGAATGTGCATCTGAAATTGGTTGGAAAAAAAACTAACAAAACAGAGAACAGAATCTTGTAAGGGGATATAGTAGATTTATTTTATTTTATAGGAAACTTGTAAAGTATACCCATGGGTGGGATGTAAGTTTCCAATTCATCATTTTTGGATGATGAATTTTTCTTGTGTGAATACCAAAGTTACCTTGTCTAAAAAAAAAACAGGGAACAAAACATTTTGGAAATCTGTTAAAATTATTGTATGGGCATTGTGTAGCAGATTTTCTGCCGTTATTAAGGGAGGGAGATTGACAATTGTCATTGCGGACGAGGACACAGATGACCCTACATACATAAAAAAAATTGTTTACAGGGAAATCTTCCAGAACGTCAGCCCAAGAATGGTGCAAACTGAAGAGGTATTTCTTAGCAATTAACTGTTTAGTATGACGATTATAAATATACATTACACCAAATAATGGCCTAACTAACTTCTCGCAATGACCCATGTGCAGGTAAACATCCAAACTAATGAGGATTTCGTTATGGAGATGGAATGCAAATGCACCAGTTGCTTGCAGGCCTAACTAATACAAGCGAGACCAGTGCAGCTGCCTATGGGCTTTTATAGTATAGATTACAATCCTGATGAGGGCTCTTATGATAGACGCCCTTCACGGAAAGCGCTGATTTGAGAAGCTAAAAATAAGAAATGAATGTCCTGCTTACTATTTGTCTCCTTCTTACTTCTAAAACAGAACTACCTCCAAATCGGAAATACGCGCACTTTGATAAATTGAGAATCAACTACCTGCGGAGACAACAATCCCACATAAGGGCCTTCATTCATTCCACAAACCTGGAAGAACCATCAGGAGCTAATTAACAATGGTTGCGGAACCAATGCCTTATGTTTTAATACATTCTTATCTCTTCTTTACCTTATAACTTTGCTTTCCTATTACTTCCCAAACTTTCCCTAACCCCCTAAATTTGTTAACATTGGAAGTGCGGTGGCAATATCAATTTATTTTGAACAACTCACTTCCTATTATCTTTATATTATGTTACAACTTGACTTTTGAAGAAATATATCCAAGTAAATCTTTTGTTCCTTCATTAACATCATTTTACCAGAACACGCTGTCACAAAGCTGATTACTTACTAATTTAATTTATGTCACAAACTTGTGTACTTCCTCCAACATTATTTTATCAGAATTCGTAGCCCAATTTATTAAATGAAGTATTATTTGCTGTAAATGTCAACGTTAGCCATCTATAGAATACGTTGACGAATCATCCTTTGATACCATTCTACTTTTCGTTGCCGTGATCCTTTCAAAGTGCCCATTAGTGCGCGTAACATTCCAAACTTTGTCGGATTAAAAAACTTTCTACAGCTGCATCTACAAATTTCTAAGCGCAAACTAGGCTACATAGGGGAATTTGTCTTTAAATAAGTTCTTTGACATTTACGCCATCACATTGCTACCCTTTACCTTCCAATTCCTCGCCCGTACCCCTGCGATTGCTTAACATTGACATTGTTGTGGAAGTATGCTCCTCTGTGCATTTTGTTTATGCATCAGTTCTTCTCACAGCTTTCACAAAAATATTTGTTCCGCATCAACTTTGTTCTGATATGAATTAAATGTCTCCATTTGGAGAAACAAAATGGTGGCAGTGTAGGCTCTTGATTTCACATATATAATGAAAGAAAGGCAAGTAACAGCACCAAACACAAACTAACAAGCAATCAACTAACAGGAAAAAAAGAAAGACTTCATCTTAGGATGTGCTTGGAAAGAATGGTGAGATATCTAGCGAAATCCTTACCGATCTTAACCCTGGTGATGAAAGAACAGAGATCAGGAATACTGCACCTCCTGATTTCTCCAAGTCAATAGAAACTGAAGAGATTACATCTTTGAGGGAAAAGGGTAACATGAACAAAGATGAAGATGCTTCTTTCTCTGAAAACTTATCAGATACCTTCATTAACATCATTTTACCAGTACAAGCAGACTAAATGGTCATTTGACACGCTATATACACTCAAACCTTATATTGAAGAACAACCACTATCGTTTTCCATTTGATTGCCCTCATTAAACTTGCATGATTGCTATGACTGTTATAATACCCATATCTTTATTAGGTAACGAACTTGTATCCCTCATAATTTTATCAGACTACATTTGGCTAATTATTTAATCTAATATTTATTATTTTCAAATTCAACCCAAAATGGCTTTAAAATATGTTTATGAAACGTCGATACAAATATCTTCCAATCTCAGAATCCAACAAAACTGATGACGTTACCAGTCAACCTTAACTTTACGTTGGCCTGTGAAAGTCCACGTTTGTCTCCCAAAAATACCATTTTTTACCATAACGTAAAACTCTCTACAATTACAATTACAAATTGCATGCTTACAAAAGGTTACCTGGATGTCTCCAACTTTAAATAAGATCTTCCGCATTTATAGAATTTGTATATAATCAAAGTTCATTAATTTAAAGATTTCAAACAAAATGGAGTATTAAAAATCAAAGTTTTCACACTAAATCCCATATTTAAAACTTCATTTTTATCTGGTTTGAGGATAAACCAATAAACTATAGAGAATTAATCCATCATAGTAAATCATAGTAGTGAATTTTTATCCCCAACTGTTGACGGCGGCTATCAGTTAAGAGGCAAGACAATTTCATGGACAATTTTGTTATCACCGAGTTTACCATCCCTCTACCTGTAATTGGATGTATTTTAAGAGGGAGCGGGAGAATAAAATGTTAACAAATAAACATGTTTTTACCCCCTAAATCCAATCAATGCAAAGGCCCATGCCTTCAGTGTTCTATGTATACCTCACAAGTCTCTGTTTAAGTCAACACCATAGCATATCTACGACTAGGCGGGATTAGTTTGATTCACTTAATTATTTGATCAAACTCAGGGCTATTAAGGCCCACTATAGAATGAAATTCCAACTCCCTAATCAAACCTGCAACTAGCCTGTTTAATACTACAAACACGGCTCCACAGATTGTTATTAAATACAACTCTTCTCAAAGAATGCGTCACTTCCTAACATCTCTTGCTAAACACGACTTCTGGACCTAATGGTTGTTCCAAATTGCGCCTCTTCGTAAATGTACTTCCAAAACAATACGTCTCTTCCTAACAGTTGCAACCCTCTTTCAATTTCCCTCAATGTCTATATAATGCCTTGCAGACTCCTAGACACCCATTAACGATAACCCCTCTCTGCCTTTCTTTAAAAGCACACATTTCTTCTTCCTCTAACCTTTAATTGTTACAACCATATGGCCTATTCACTTCTTTCAGATTTGGATACTACAAGGGATGACTGGTTGGTTAAGGTACGAGTTTGCCGGATGTGGGAATTTAAAAACTACAAGAGAAGCAAAAAGATGATAAGTCTAGACATGATACTTATTGACGAAAAGGTAATACCCCTTTCATTTCAACTTTTAACCACATTGTTGTTGGTCAGGTTATTGCGGATGCACTTACCAACTGACATGTAACAGGGAACTTTGGTACATGCGGTAATCTGGAAGAATCAAGTCAACCGGTTTCGTGCTAATTTATCCGAAGGCTCTGTGATCATTATCAGGAACTTTAAGGTCGCTGAAAGTATGGGTGAATACAGACCCGTACAATCAGATGTTAAAATCACTTTTCTGCGGATAACTGCCATACAAAAAATAAATGATGATACTGTTAATATCCCTAAAAATGGCTTCCAGTTTATTCGGCCAAACATTGTTCGCTCAAGGGTCAATAACAACACCTACCTATCAGGTAAACTTTTACACTTCAATTATCTAACACACATTCATCCCCGTATGTACTTAATATTCTCCCTATTGAACTTGTAGATGTGGTCGGATGCTTATGTGGAATAGGTGATCTAGAGAGTGTTGGTTCAAAGTGGAAAAAACGAGACCTTCACATTCTTACTGATCCGTAATTAATAAATCTCATCTGATTATTTTCGCCTATATTAAAGTAACCCCAAAACATCAAGCATAACACTAACAGGTTACGTTGTTTGTTTAGCGAGGATAGGTCTGCCAAAGCCAAAATAACCCTTTGGGAGGATTACGGTGAAGGATTTTACCCATACTTATTCCCCCCTGAATTCGATCCATACATTGTCATTATTACGGCAACAACAGTGAAGGAATTCAGAGGTAAATACTATTACAGAGCATATTGGTTAAGTGCAGTTTTAACGTCATTAGGTCAACGTAACGTGTAAAGCTAATTTTGTAACAGGTGAAATTACTTTTGCCACCACAGCAGCAACCAAAACGTATGTGAATCTTCAAATGGACCACATCACCTCATTGATTCAAAAGTTTGCAACCAAACCCGTTCACATACAAACAATTGAGAGTGGTAATGGAAGTAACATACCTATTGCGGAGGCAATGTTCCAGAGCCGGATGACTATTACTGAGTTGTTGGATTCGGACTGGAGTTATGACATAGATGTTAGTACGTTAAGCAACCTTCGTACCTTATGAACAATACATTAGATCAACATTCTTTGACTGCATATTGAACTAATTTCTTTTCAATTACTAGGAATGTTTTGTTACATTGCGTGCTCAGATCAGTCAAATAGATACCTACTTTGGTTGGCACTACATATCGTGCAACTTATGCAACAAAAAAATAGAACCTAAAGATGGCGTCTACACCTGCAATAAGTGCGGAAAAGAATGTGACTTCCCGTTGGTTAGGTATGGAAACAATTAACAATCTACCACATGCGTACTTTTATTCAAACACTAATTATTTATGGCACACACAGGTACAAAATACACATTAAGGTAAAAGACAACGGAGGGAAGACAACTTTGGTTCTTTTTAATGGGGTTGCGGAAAAGTTGCTCGATACTTCGGCTTCTAAGTTGGTAAATCAAATGTCCAAAGGTGATACGCATGTTCCATCACTAATTGAGAGCCTCTGCGACAAGGATTTTGTATTCAAGCTTAAATTGACCAACTTCAATTTGAAAGAGGGGCTAGAAAATTATACGGTTACACAAGTGTTTGTGCCGGATGAAGAATTGGAATTGCAACACCGCATTAACAAAGAGAAAAAGGTAATGTTATCAGTTACATTTTAGTACCTATCTTTTTAATTCATTCATCATTGACTTCCAAAGCTAATCGTCCAACTTACATCCCCTTTACTGCTAAATATGCATTTTAAACTACAGAAAAAACTCAAAATGGAAGCGATGCAGAACTCACATGTGCAAAAGTCAGGAGGTTCACACACCAACAACTCAGAAGAACATCCGGCCGACGGGGAAGGGACTTCCAATGGCAACACAAGAGTTTATGCAAGAAGGCTGATAAAGAAAAGGAAGCACTTGATACACCTCGATGGAGAAAGTGATGGAGACACATAAAAAAATGCACATTTAGAACCCAATTTACAATTAAATATGTTATGGACCGTAGAAGTATTATTGTAATCAACTAGCTCCTTATTTGTTTGCCAGGGTATTATTAATTTACGAGTACATACTTGGGTGATTTAATAGCAAAAGTTGTTCATCTGTGGAATGATTGGGTATTATGTTTCCTCAACTCCAAGAAATATCGCACTCAAAAATGTGTCTATATTTACAATGTGTTCATGTCCACCTTCTCTTGATTATATGAAGTCTACCTTCTAATAACCAGTTAAATTTCAAACGACAATGCGAGAACCTAATGCACGTCTCTAATTTAGACAGAAACTGCACATATAGAAAGCAAGGTTCGAGGCAAAGTACTCCATTCTTTAGCTTTTTTGTTGCGTTCTGCCAGGCATTTAGATTTTTGCGCAAACGAGTTGTACAATCCAATACCTTCACCGGAATCTAACGCCACAAAATAAACACAATTCACATCAACTGAAACTAAAATGAGAACTATAATAGATAAACCCCCAATGTATTCGATAACGTAGATATAATAGAAATAAATAACACCATATACCACCACTCATTTAAAAAAAAATATCACATCACTGTTAAAAAAGGCATAATTACATTCAATATGAATAAGGCCTCAAACGGTGTGTCCTTTCACTTCCTTCCAGTTACTCGCTATTTATAATTCAAAAACAACGTATTCACCAATGAAATAACGCACCACCCTTAATCCCCAAAACGTTGTCCAATAATAAAACAATGTCGTCGCCGACTACGGGTACAACAGACGGACGAAAAAGGACACAAACAATATGTCCTTTCACGTGGATAGTACATGCCGCTTCAACTAAGAAAAA
Source organism: Solanum verrucosum (assembly GCF_900185275.1). Lineage (NCBI taxonomy): Eukaryota > Viridiplantae > Streptophyta > Magnoliopsida > Solanales > Solanaceae > Solanum > Solanum verrucosum. Next base: position 4,476,299 of record NW_026020332.1, read on the forward strand.
AAGACCGGCAAAAAAAGGTACCAAAATGTATTTCCTTTGGCTTGCTTAATACATGCCACTTAAAATTTGAAAAAAAGACAACAACCAATTACACACTACAACAAGTATTATGAATCAGATCCAACCTATTCTTACCATTGAAATAACATACCACCATTACTCCAAAAATCTCTTGCCATTACTCAAACAACGCCAATGCGTTCTAACAATACAACTGTTGCACAATAACGGGCTAAACAATGTGTCCTTTGGCTAACTATAAATATGTTGCTTGGAATTTCATAAAACACTCAACTGCCAGTTGCTCGCTACAACGACTATTACAAAAAAAACCAACCTATTCTTACTGAAATAGCGTACCACCCTTATTCCGACGATATCTACCCATAACTCCAACAATGCCGATGCCTTATAAGAATTCAAGTGTGCCCCGTTGATAATTCAATACCGGTCAGATTGGCCGGTAATCATAATACAGAAATATACAAGCCACATTTAACCACCCAACAACGACAAAATCAAGCGCTTAACAGGGACTGTTGCCTGATACATACATCAAAATATAATTCAAAGAACCAAATAAAGAGAACTACACTGTACCCCGATCGATAACAACAGCACAGGTGAGTGAAGGTAAAGTACCACAATATCACTTGAATAATATAAAGCAACAGGTAAATTAGGATGGCCCACTGGGTGCATTCACCACAAATTTACGTGTAGTTGTTCCAAATATAGGCCTCATCTATAAATGATACAAATACACATTTTTAAAAATTAAAGGAAATATTGGTTACAACAACACAACTTTAACATTCAAACTTCCTTATGTTGCACTGAATTTTGTAAGCTTATATATAATTTCTCAACATTGCAGATTACCCGTCGTCTCTGCTAGCACAAATCAAGCTTTACAAATAACATTCGATCAGACATAATGGACGTCATATCAGACATTATTAAGGCGTTTAGAAGGCCTGCTGATGTACCCGCCCATATTAGGAAACTGCAACAACTTCTGCCTCTTTTAGCAGTCCAAGACAGCATGTTGAAACAGAGAATAAAGAGTTATACATTGTCATCAATCTCCAGCCAAGGGGTTGTGGAAATACGAAAACTCAAAAAAATTCGGGGAAAGTATGCGCGTTTGAAGCGTAAGCTCACATTACTTCAACGACAATACAAAGGTCACCCACTCAAGCAAGCAAAGCGTGTTCTTTATTACATCAAAATATTGGAAAAGGTGGTGCACGCAACAGATATCAGAATGACAGAAATGCATCGACAAATACAGGGTAAGTTCATATTGAACCATATATTCACTGCACAACTCCGAACCAGATTTACCAAATTGAACTACTAACTACGTATGTCGATCCCACACCTAAACATTACAACACAGAAGGAATGAAAGACATCTCCCCATTAATCAATACTAGCACGTTACAATAGTTGCTACCGATCTTTCTCATACATTTACATTATGTGAAACTCTTCACACCTCATTACAGTAGGAACATAAATACAACGTAATATTAGTCATGCATAATAACGTAGACACAGTCTATACTTACAGATGAAATCCAAGATGTATTCTACTGAGTAACAATTTTTTAATAAACATCTTCTCAGGCGGACACTATAACCAATCCAATGACTCAGTTATGGAGGAATGTGCAGACATCTCACATGTAATGCATCTGCAGACAAGTAGTAGAAGACAAGCCAGTCAGAACAGTACAGGTACATCTGTCACTCAGTCAACAACACACATAATAACATATACACATAACTCTGTATTAGGTACAAAACTTCATTATTCACGAATTCAATACTTATATTGTCTCTCACCTGACTTATATGACAGCTGGATACAAGACAAGATTGAATTTGGGCCCTCCAACCTACACCTGTCAATATTGTCAGGCAATTCTGTGGTATGAGGAACGGACAGACAAAAGTAAAAATACACGACAACCTAAATTTACACTTTGCTGTATGGAAGGACGAATCCGTGTACCATTACTGACTCAATCACCACCGTACCTCAAATATCTATTGGGCAATGAATCCGGAAAAGTGGGGATGAACTTTAGGAAAAATATCAGGGTATATAACTCCATGTTTGCATTTACATCAATGGGAGGTCGAGTTGACAGATCAATCAATCGTTCTAAGGGTCCTTATGTATTCAGAATAAGTGGGTAAAATTATCATCACATAGGCTCACTATTACCAGAAATTGGAAAAAGTCCACAATTTGCACAACTCTATATATATGACACGGATAATGAGATAGAGAATAGAATAAAAAGTCTGATGCATGAAGAAATTGAAACAGAAATCGTACAAGGAATATCTGAAATGCTAGACGAGCATAATGTTTTAGTTAAATCATTTCGTATGGCAAGGGATAGATACTTAGAACAACCACAAGCAGAGTTCCGTATGCGCATCCTATCTGAAAGGACCCAAGATGGCCGACAATACAACAGACCAACGGCTTCTGAAGTTGCTGGATTAATCGTAGGAGACCTTACAGATGCTAACTTTCAGCGAGATGTCATTGTGGAACACCGCAAGAACGGACTGCAAAGGATCACAGATTTACACCCATGTTTCATGTCGATGAATTACCCATTAATACATCCATATGGGGAAGATGGATATAGGCTTGGAATACCTTTAGATTCTGCAAGTCAAAAAACATACACTCGGACAAATTTGACAATGAGACAATTTTATGGATACCGCATACAACAACGCCTCAATGAGGGACACACTCTCCTCCAAGCTGGCAGGCTATTTCAGCAGTACATTGTGGATGGTTACATGGCAATTGAAGAAGAAAGATTTAGGTACATCCGAAAAAATCAACAGAAATTAAGGTCTGATCTTTATGGTGGCTTAATGGATGCTATTGTACGTGGAGATTCAGATTGCTCAATGGTGGGAAAAACTATTATACTACCTTCCTCCCACACTGGGGGACCTCGCTACAGGGCACAAAATTATCAAGATGCAATGGCTATATGTCGGTGGGCTGGATACCCAGATTTGTTCCTGACTTTTACTTGCAACCCAAAGTGGCCGAAAATAAATGCAATGACGAGACTAATAAACCAAGATCCTGATGGTTGCCGGGTGGACATTATATGCCGAGTCTTCCAGATCAAGTTGTTGCAGCTAATGCAGATTCTTAAAAAGGATAAGCCTTTCGGGACAATAATTGCGTGTAAGATAGGACAATCAATAATCTTCAATATTGTCTTACTAAATCACACAAAATGCAATCTCAATGCTTTTAAATTACAATATAGGTACATATATATGTGCAACCAAAAGCATGGAAGATTATCACAGAATCTTAAACATGTGCGCACAAGACCTACCCATAACTCCTACAAAGTTTAATTACTAAGAATTACATCACTTCTTTATGAATACATGATATCTAGCAACCAATTCACCTAACCAACATGCTAATCACGTCCACATACTAATTTGTTTGTAGGTATATATACAATTGAGTTCCAGAAACGAGGCTTGCCACATGCTCATATACTGCTTTTCCTTCATGAAACACAAAAAAACCCCACAACAGATCATATCGACAAAGTAATATCCGCTGAAATACCAGATTACAGAGAAGATCCAGATGGGTATAATGCCGTGAAAAACTTCATGATGCACGGACCGTGCGGAGAACAAAATCCCAGTTGCCCATGTATGAAACAAGGCAAGTGCACAAAACATTTTCCAAAGAAATACAATGGCCGAACAAATTTTGATTCGGATGGATTCCCTATTTATATGAGACGGGACACAGGTATTGAAGTCAAGAAAAATGGTGCCAGCTTAGACAACCGATATGTTGTCCCATATAACAGGGACTTGCTTGTCCAGTTTGATGCACATATAAATGTTGAAGTATGCAATTATGCGAGGTCGGTCAAGTACCTATTCAAGTATGTTCATAAAGGGTCTGATAGAGCCACAGCAATAATAGAATCAACCGGTACACCAACAGAAAATGATGAGATAAAAAAATACCTAGATTGCAGATACATATCGGCCACAGAAGCTTGCTGGAGGATCTATTCATTTGATATACATCACAGGCAACCGGCTGTTGAGCGCTTACCATTTCATTTACAGGGCCAAAACACAATAATATTTGAAGAATCAAGGACAGCTGAAAGCGTACTAAGCAGACACGATTTAGAAAAAATAAAATTTACAGAATGGTTTGAGGCAAACAAAGAACACCCTGATGCAAGAGAGCTGACATATTCCGATTTTCCAACGCGTTGGGTTTGGAATGGAAGAGACAAAAAGTGGACCAGGAGGAAGAAGAGGCACGCAGTTGGAAGAATTTACTTTGCACATCCAGGAAGTGGAGAACGTTTTTACATGCGTATGCTGCTAAATTTTGTCAAAGGATGTACTTCCTTCGAAGGCATCAGAAGAATCAATGGAGTAGATCATAAAACATATAGAGAGGCCTGCTACGCTTTGGGGTTATTAGATGATGACAAAGAGTGGAACGACTGCTTGTCTGAGGCGTCCCAGTGGGCTTCTGGAAACGAGTTGCGACATCTCTTTGTTACTATACTTATGAACTGTCAGGTGTCAGATACACGTAAGCTATGGGAGAATAACTACGGAATATTATCTGAAGATATCATGCATATCCAGCGAAAGAGATTACAATTCAATGATTTGCAGCTAAACACAAAGCAGATTGAAGTGTACACACTATTTGAGATTGAAAGCATCCTTCTAAAAATTGGGAGAAGTTTGAAAGATATAGAAGGAATGCCCCTTCCAGATTCAGCATTAATGCGAAATGTAGGGAATCGCCTAATCAATGAAGAGCTAGACTACGACAAAGACAAGCTCCAAATACTCCATGATCAATCACTCGCTTTGTTAAATGCATGCCAACGCCCGGCATATGAGGCAATAATAACATCAGTGGATAACGAAGAAGGGAAATTATTTTTTATACACGGCCATGGTGGTACGGGTAAGACATTTCTGTGGAATACTATTATTTCAAAGATCAGATCACAATCAAAAATCGTTCTCCCCGTAGCTAGTTCGGGTATAGCAGCTTTATTATTACCAAATGGTAGGACTGCTCATTCGCAATTTCATATTCCTCTAGACATCACGCCAGAGTCAACATGTGAAATCAAACAAGGCAGTCAATTAGCGGAACTACTTAAAAAGACCGCTTTGATAATCTGGGACGAGGCACCAATGGCAAACAAATTGTGCTTTGAGGCATTGGACAGAACCTTGAGGGATATTCTCCGAGATAGATATGAAAATAGTGCCATGAAACCTTTTGGGGGCATAACTTTCGTATGTGGTGGTGATTTCCGCCAAATACTCCCGGTTATTCCAAAGGGAACAAGAGGTGATATTGTGGATGCAGCGCTGAACTGCTCACAGTTGTGGCCCTACTTCTCAATTTATGAATTGACGGAAAACATGAGACTTAGCTGTGGAAAAGTCAGGGGTTCTGAAGCACGGAAAATAGCAAGTTTTGATAAATGGCTTTTGCAGATTGGAGATGGATCCGTTTATGCAGATAATAAGAAGGACCTCATTCATGTGCCCGCTGATGTATATATTCCAACATCGCACAATCAGATAGAATCCATTGTAGAGGTAGTATATCCGTCCCTGCTACAGAACTATAACGACCCATCCTACTTGAAAGAAAGAGCCATACTCACACCAAAAAATGAAATGGTCCATGAACTGAATGAGAAAATTCTGAAGCTGATACCTGGGGAAGGAAGAACTTACTATAGCTCGGACAATGTGTGCAAAGCAAGCGTGAATACTAATGAGGAGGATATATTGTACCCAACAGAATTCCTAAACAACTTGCGATTCCCAGGTATCCCAAACCATGACATTCACTTGAAAGTAGGAAGTCCGGTTATGCTGCTTAGAAATCTAAATCAAACTGAAGGCCTATGCAATGGTACAAGATTAATAATAACGCATCTGGGTATTTGGTCTGTTACTGCAAACATAATCTCTGGAAAGAACATCGGTTCAAGAGTCACAATACCAAGAATTATCATGTCACCAAACGATTCAAAGTGGCCTTTCAAACTCAACAGGCGCCAACTTCCTTTAGCACCCTGTTATGCTATGACCATCAACAAGAGCCAGGGGCAAACTCTTCAAAGAGTTGGGTTGTATCTGCCAAAACAAGTATTCACACATGGCCAATTGTATGTCGCAGTATCACGTGTAACAAAAAGAGAAGGATTGACAATTGTCAATGCGGACGAGGACACAAATGACCCTACATACATAAAAAATATTGTTTACAGGGAAATCTTCCAAAACGTTGGCCCAAGAATAGTGCAAACTGAGGAGGTATTTCTTAGCAATTAACTATTTGGTCTGGCGATTATAAATATACATTACACCAAATAATGGCCTAACTAACTTCTCGCAATGACCCATGTGCAGATAAGCATCCATACTAACGAGGATTCGTGATGGAGGTGGAATGTAAATGCAACACTTGCGTGCAGGCCTAACTAATACAATAGAGACCAGTGCAGCTGCCAATGGACTTTAATAGTACAGATTACATTCATGATAAGGGCACCTAGGATAGACGACCTTCATGGAAAGCGCTGATTTGAGAAGCTAAAAATAAGAAATGAAATGTCCTGCTTACTATTTCTACTTGCAGCACAAATATGGGTCCTCTTTTACAAACTTAATAGTGAATGATTCATGTACTGTCACAAATATGTAACATTTAACTATACACACTGCATACGTATGGGCCATATTACATAGACAACCATCATATATACCTTTGTATATAATGCGCATAGTTTATACACATGTACGCAGAGCCACCAACAAACTATACAACACAACAAACAATATGTAGCAACTTTGGGACTACGAAAATTACGTTTGACAAAAATAGGGGAGAAAAATAATAGTGATGTCGGTGTAAGATTGGAGCATTGCACAGAATAGTCAACTATATTGATCAGGTAGATGCTAATGTTGGCCATGCTCCAGATGAAAAAAAAATGATGTATTACAAAACGTAGAGTTACATACAAAGACAGTCACATTACTATAACAAATGATGTCCGTACAAATATGTGACGACTAAATATAAAGACCACCAAGAAACCTCAAACGTTAAAGTGCATTAATAAATTGAATGTTTCCCGACGAAACATGGAATCACATTACAGCACTTAAACCACAAGTAAAATAATGCCACAGTCTACGACACTTTCAAAAATTGACCGCTTCTTCAGTTACGCTTCTTCAACATATTATATAGTCGAATAAAGCCTAACCCAGACCCGCGCGAAGCGCGGTTGGATTCCCTAGTTATATATAATTGGCAATATATAGCCCAAATTAATTAGCAATTAATAGCCTAAAACAAAATTAGCACGTATTAGCCTAAAAGAAATAAAACCAATTTTCTATAGTTTTTTTTCTTTTAATCATGTGCAATCAACCCGCATTAATTACGGAGATGTGGGATTGTTTTTTCTTCCTTGTTTTTAACTCCTATAATTAAGGAAGTTAGCTTTTCAATTTCTTTAAATTCTCAAACTCAACTTTATTTAACTGTCTATTTAAAAAAATATATTAACGCAATTTACAGAAACATAAAGATATATTTGATTGTAATTTTATGATTTTTTATTTTTTTTACCAATCAACGATACTTAGTTTATTAGAAAACTGATTGCCTACTTTTAAGAAGTGAAATATATATATTTATTAATTAACCCATTAAAAAGAGGTTGCACCAACTTTTAAGGAATTGTTTAAATAACTTATTAAAAGATTGTGACTACTTTTAAGGTAAGAAAGTTATTATTAATGCTCTAACGTGTATTAATTATCACATGATCGACAATAATTAATCATATAATATTAAATGACATTTTGTAGAAACTGTAATAATACATATGCATAGATTATACAATAATTAAAGTTGCGATTACATAATGTATACATGAAAAAAATATGTATTCACAAAAAAATATTCATAAAAATAGACGGGTAAATTTTGTTGATGTATACAGTAATTGTAGCATGTATACATAAACTTTATATTGTATACATAAGAATATTACCATCAATTATATGTATTACTATAATGAATACAAGAATGAGATTAATATGATACATATATAAATTTTATTCATTAATTGTACATGTGATTTTGTTTATGTATACGGTAACTGCACTATGTATACATTAGTTTGTATTCAGTGATTTGTATTCACATAATAAACTTGTATACTTTAATTTAAATTGAGATTGGAATTCATTGGTATATATTGGGTTGTATTCATCAAAATCAACATTCTAATTTTTTACGGAGATCTAACGAGAATCTTTCTTACCCATGAAATTGAGAACAAAAATTTCAAAAAACTTATTACCTGAATTTTCGCCAAAAAAAGTTATAAAAACTTTAGTTCCACAAATCACGAAATTTCAAAATTAATGGGGCAAGAAATGCTACATAATTATATATTAAAAGAAATTATTGGAAGGATCAATAGACAAACATACAGTTATATCTGATTTGCATAGACAAAGTAAATTAAGGAGAATAAGAGAAAATTTAGAAGAGAAGCAAATATACATATGAAAAGGATTTTAGAAAAAAACAAAAGAAGGTTGAATAACCTAAATTTTCGCAAAAACTTCAATTCTACAAATCATGAAATTCACAATTAATTGGACAAGAATAAGATTATATATAAAGATGATTTTTAGAAGTATCCATGAAAAAACATATTGTTATATCTGAGTTTCATAAACAAATTGAATTAAGGAGAAGAATTGAAAATTAGGAAGAGAATCAAATATACGAATGAAAAGAATTCTGGAAAGAGAAAAAGGAGACAAAAAAGAGAAGAACTCTATTTTAAAACTGTTGACAAAATAATAATAAAAAAAAGATAAAATAGGGATAATAAAACAATAATTGTTTTTTCAAGAAAAAAAAAAAGCAGCAATCAAACGTGTGTTTGAGAAAAATAAGGAGGACAAAAATAAGTTCTTTTCTTGCTAAAAAATTAAAAGTGAGCTATTTATTGCTAATTTAGTCTATAGGGTGTCATGCTATGCCATTTTGTCGATCCACTGGCCTAAACCCATTCTGGCCCAATAAACAAGTTTTCTAATGGCAAGTCAGGGTATTCATAGATCGAGTTACTTCAAAATTTTCAATAATCAAATCAAATCAATTCTATCAATACAAATTTTATTTTTAAAAAAATCAATAAAAATTGAAACTTTCATTCTCAAAATTTATATTTTCTAGGGTGGTGGTTTGGGGGGGGGGGGATTTTGCTCGATAAAATCTTCATAGTATAAAAATATAGAACTCATGCTCCAAATATTTTTAGTAGAATATAACTATATAAGGTGTTATAAAAAAAAAAGTAACATAAAATATTGTAAGGCAAATCATGACATTGTATTAAACTATTTAATAATAATAAAATTGCGTAAAATAAATATTGTTAGCTAATAAATCATAATAAAATGAACATAATCTAAAAATACTAAGTCATTCTAAAATAAGTAAGACTAATAAGTACTATTGTTAATTAAATGATTAAAACTACAAAGAAAAAGGTAAGCTAAGTTATACATTTCCACTTGTCTAAAACGATATGAAACTAAAATATAGATATATAATATCATAATCATTTTTAATATTGAATTGATTTTTTTATAAGCATTTGCACTGGTTTGATCTTTATATTAGCTAATAAGCATTTGTAAACTCATTTTGTTGCATTACTCTTATTCTTCTTCTTCGTTGTTTTCCTTCCTCCTTTCTTCTTCTTATTTTCATATTAGTTATGACTAAAGCGAAATAATAGAAATGTCATCATATTTCCTTGTAAAAAGGTCATTTGCTTCTCCATTGATTCATTGTATTGGATATCACAGTTTCTATCCATAATTGAGCCATTACCCTAAATGTATTGACGAAACAACCTACATGTCATTTTTTTATTTTTTAAAAAAAGAGTCAGACAAACAAGGAAGCTTTCATGAAACTTCTTGTGGATGTACATGTTCCATCATCTATAATAATAATAGTGTATATGGATGAATATACATTTCTGATACATAATTATATATTATATAATTATTTATATTATATCAATACATTATATATACACGTGACTGATTTGTGTGTGTGTGTGTGTTTTTTTTTTGTCACATGTATGGTTACGTAAAAAGCCCTAGCAAAATAGGTTGGCCTAGCCGTTATGGGCCATATACTTTTGGGAAACTTACATAAATATACTATAAATAAAAAATATTTACCATTTATAGCAATAACATTTTTTTTCACTTGATCACTTTTAATACATTTATAATACACTTTTAATTCATATTACAAAGAACAATTTATTATTCACATATATACAAGTTTTATTGATGGATAATACATTTATCACACATTTTCATACACTTATAATACAATGTGTCAACTTCTTACCAAACAAGCATAATATATTTTTAAAAACAGTTATAATACATATATATATTGCATACTTAATTCACTTTTAATACATATTGCAGATTTAACATAGTATTTTTTTTAATGGTAATAAATAAAAAGTATCACTAAAATTAGTAATTATTTATTAAAAGGTACTCATCCAACTAATTTTTCCTATATTTTAATAGGTTGGGGCAGGGCTGACCCTTTTCACTGATGGGCCTTCAAAATGCTAGCTTAATCCAGATCCAAGAGGACCAAGGGGTTTTGTTTCTCTCTTTATGATATACATTTTTACCCCGGGAAAATTACATGTTTAAGCAAACATATACTAGTTAATTAGTTAACATAACTATAGTTTGCCTCAATTACAATTCGTGACCTACTTTTAGTTATAATTACGCAGCTCAGCTTTTTAGTATTGTATAGTTTGCACGTTTGTATAATCAAAATTTGTATAAGTTTTGTATAATTTGAAATTTGTATAACATAATTTGTATAACTTTTGAATAATTTGAAATTTGTATAACTGTTTACATTTCTGATGTTTGTAACTGTATAAATTCGATATTTCGAGTTTATACAAAAATAACCGAATTATACAAATATACATGCGAATTATACAAACCTGCGAATTATACAAATCTGCGAATTATACAAACGAGGCAGCTTAAATGTAGCTACAGCTAGTAAATATGCAAACTATAACTATGGAGCATAATCAAATTTATTGTAGTGGCTATTTGCGAAAGCTCCCCTTTATATTTTTGTTATGTTATGGACTTATATTTGAAATTCATGTAAAACTTCAAAAATATGAACTCAAATATCAATTAAGAAAATTAATCAATGACCGTTTTATGATGTGATGACTAATATCCAACTAAAGTTTCAAGAAATCAACAAAGGAGATACGAAAAAAAAACAAGTCGAATAAATGGTTTATATGAATGATCTTAAATATTAGATAATTAGTATTTTTATTTTTAACTTCAAAGGTCAGTCTCACCTCGATCCTATTGAGATCGTAAGCTAAGTGAGGTTGAACTTAATAGCCTCATGTTTAAAATTGGCTCAAAATCTTAGCTCAAAAATACTAGTTACTAGTAAGTTATAGGTTAGGTTGAATATGTTATACTGATCAAATTCATTCTGACGATTCTAATTAAGCATCTACATAAAGAGCTAATCCAAAATCAATTTATGTTAACTATTTGTATTATTCATCGCATATGCATATATGACTAATTAATTATATCACTACATGCTAATTTTTTATGTATGCGTACATTATCATAACTTAATCAGGAAAACACTAATTTTTTATTCTGATTATTCTTTTTTTGTTTTGTTTAAATAAAAATATGAAAGAAAAAGGTTATATGATGCTCCAGCCACCTATGAACTCAACTTTAGAAAAGTTGCATTAAGTTCCCTTTCAAAAGGTACCAAACATAGCAAAGATAAAATTAAAGTAGAAAAGGCATATATGTATCATTTTGGTTTGGATAATAAAACAAATATATCTAGAAATTATTGTAAAGGAACATGATGTGTTTTCCTAGTGGTGAAATTAAATTGTTACTATTATAATAAAGATATATAAGAAAGCGTGTGTTGTCATCAATCGATACAAAAGAGAGACTATAGTTGAACAATTTATTTATTTTACTAATAATAATTATTATTATTATTGTTGTTGTAGGAAAGATTAATATGACAAAAGCCACATACACGCAAATAATTAAAACAAATGATAATTACAAAGATGTTTACTCCTAAATCGATGACTTAGAGTACCAATTGAATTTGTTAATGTGATTTAAGGATATGTATATTGAGTTATATATATGTATGGAATAAAAATTGGTGGATGGATATTAGAAAGCGACAAATAACAAGAAGAATAGCTCAAAAGTGACTCAATATGAATGACACCAAATACTATCCTCACAACATTGCCGATAAAGATAAACATATATAACCATAAAAAATTCAGAGTCAAGACAGTTTGGGTCGGTGCTATATCAACAAAGTCCACCTATGTTTTTTGAAATACAGAATCGGGGACCAGAATGTGACTGGACAAAACAAATTCGAGATAGGTTAATTATCAAGGGTCAAGTCGTTGAATGTGAATTCCAAAGAGTTTGAGATCTCTGTCAGTCATTACAAAAGAAGTCCGAGAAGCCATTATGTAACTGAAGTAAATATGCGGTTAATGGACTTAACGAGGCCTAGATCCACAGAAATTGCTCTTTAGAATTTAGCTATAAATAGGTCTATCTAGGCAGTGCAAAGTGAATGATTGAAGATAAAATAAAAAAATACTAAAGTTACGTCTTGAAAATTATTACATGAAAGCTAAACGATAAAGATACCATATATAGAGCAGTGAGATCTTTTTATTAGGAATTGAGTATAAAATACACCTTAGGAAATGTAGTTAGCCCCCCCCCCCCCCCCACACACACACACTAAATCCTGTTTTTTTTCCTTCTTCTTTGGGACTCATAAAACAATATATAATATGAAAAACATCATGTTATTTAATTATGTTCATAATGATCAGGAAATTAAAACATAGGTTAGAATGGAAAATCAAAAAATATTTCACGAGTCCACAAATAATGTAACCACTTCATTGTTACCAAGATATTTGGATTAATAAAGTGTTTCTATAATAATAGTAAAGTAATGCAAATTACATAACTCTAACAAACTTAAATGATGGAGAAAAACATACATTGAACACTTGCGTTTTTTTTTATAAAAGAATGATATAGAAATGTGGTAAGTTCAATGTAAATAATTTTAAACAAAAAACCTCTAAATTTATAGATAACAAAAGAATCGCGAGACAAAAATACTCTTTTTTATTTCCCCGCACCTTAAAACTCCAATACATCTTTTCAATCACAAATAATAAAGTAAAATTATATTAAAGATAGCTGGAAACGTTACGATTCCAACCTCAACAAAAGCTAGCTTTCACTAGAAATAGACAATAAAGTTTTACCAAATCATTGAGAGTGACTTATTACTATAATTTTCTAAATAAATTCAACTATATAGGAAAATCTGGTCAGCAACCTCTTTGCCCTAATTTGTCTTGTTATTGGTGAGAAGTCTTTTTGTAACACACATAACTAAAAAATAGGTTTATGACATTGCACCAACTATATCTGCTCTCTCTATATGGTGTCTTAGGTCACCTGTGCCCATCTTTCCAACAATTTTCAAAAAGTTGTTGATTCAGTTATTAAAGCCCTTTCGACGACGAAAATAAGAGATTATCGATAAATCAGATATTTTAATCATGTACCCTTATGAAGAGAGGCGATATCCAATAGCTTTTATAGTGATGACTGAATTTATTACTATCTCGTTCATTGAGTATAACTAAGCAAATGATAGAATATTAGCAATAAACATAGAGATGATACTAGGGAATAAGATCCGAAGAATCTCGATAGTTTATTTTGTAAATTGTAAGATGGTAAAAGCTTGGCTTATTAATTTCCATAAACAAATAGTTAGTTCAATTCTTTCTTAGATACATTTGGATCAACTACTACTAACTAATCCTTTTATTATTAAAAGGACTAGCTTACCCTTTGCCATGTTTTGAAGTATATAGTACAACTTTGCTACTCAGTACAAACACATTTTAGATCCCATTTGACATTTTCACCCCCACCACATATATAATTAGTAATACAGTCTAAATCACAAGGCTTTGTTTTTTAGTTAGTTTCTGAAGTTTATTTAATTAGGAGTTAAAAACTATACAAGTTATCATCACACGCATGTTGTTGACCTACTCGTTAGAATGAGCTGAGGTGCGCGCGTCACACGGTACTTAAACGGATCCAAATAACATTTTTACTATACATAAATAAAATTAAGCATGAGCACAATTTTTCGATCCCTGTAATTAAATTAAGTTTCACATCGAAGTCCCATTTTAACAAAAAAAAAAATCATTTTTACGTGGACAAAATGAGTTACACATTGGACTAGCACTGGTTGAGATTGTGTATGATAAATAAATACGTACGCAACGATACATCCTTAGTGGATGATGGATTGGCATATGATATTTTGTGTTTGCTTCTTATATCCTTGAATTTATTGTGGAAACAAAGTCATATTTCCAATTGAAAAAAAGAAGATAAATGCTTTTCAAATAAACATTTAAGTGAAATCTATGGTCGATTTATATTTGCCTTTTGTAATTGCCAATGAGAGCAATGATATTAATTTTTTTCCTTTTGCTAACACTTTTTTTTCTTTTTAAGTGTAATGAGAATTGACCTTGAGGTCTATTATTATAGTAATACTTGTAAAGCATAGTTTTGCTTTGGAATGATTTTCACTATAAAGATTTAAAGACACTAACCGTTCATAAATTTTAGCTAGCATTTGATCATAATTTTTTTTTAAATCATTGGGTTATGAAATTTAATTAGATTAATATGAAAAATTAGCTTAGATTAGTTTTTGGATTTTTTGGGACTTCCACTCATGAAACTCAAAAAAATAATAAAAATTAAGTAAAATGCATGTTCAAACGTAGTTTTGAAAATTTTAAAACTTGAGTTTTCAAATTTCAAGTTTCAACTTTAAATTCTATTAAATGGAAACTTAGATTGTTTTTAGAATGTTAAAATTATAGAAATAAATTTGAATTCAACGTTCAAATTAAAGATCGACACGTGACAGACACAACATGTTAGACCTGAGTCAATATAGTGGTCTATGATGAGAAGTACCGGGCACCTACAATGGTCCGAATCAACAAAATCAATTAGATTGGTCCGACACATATGATTAATCTAGCTAATATTGACAAGTCATTTTTAAATTGATTAGTCAAGCATAAACCACTAATATATAGTAATAATATATTTCAAATAAGCAGATTTTAAAAATTTAATCAATATATATTTGTTTTTACACAGAGTGATACACCCAACAAAGATTGTACCATGTCCTTTAATAATATAGTGTCATCAATCTCATAGTTGATATATACTTTTGTTTAGCTTTTATAGTGGATATGTAAGTTTTTTTTAAAATGCTACTCACACACTCCTCATGATATATATATATATATATATATATCGTCAAACCCAATTTATTTTTTGTAATTCTTAAATTTGTCACTAAATTTATTTAAAAATATTCGAATTATATATAATGTATTTCAATGAGCACCGGAACACATTATAAAGTCATGTTCCTATAAAAAAAAATCATATTTTTTAAAATTTAATTTTCTTATACATATCAATTTCAATTAAAAAACACATAAAAATTCTTATTAAGCATTACATGCACACGCACGCAACACACGCCTTTTCTTCTCTTGCATTTAAAACCTAGGAATAATATTTTTTATATATACATAAGTAAGACTATTTAAAATTATTTTGAACACTACAATCGGAAAGAAAAACAAACTTTGAATAGACGCATTTAATAATGTAATTTGTGTATTAATTGGGTTCAACTACTTGAAGATAAGAATTGAAGAATTGGTTTAATTTAGAAATTTTCCAAATTGGGAGTACTATTGTATGTAGTACAGGCAGGTCAAACATGACATCCCAACATACCTTAAAAGCAATGACTTCTGCAAATAGTAAACTTCAACTAATTCAACATAAACAAAACCAGAAATTTTACTCAGATTTTATTCGATCTATATATACTGATAATATAAAAAAATATATCGTTTGCTTTGGTTTTTAGGCAATAGCATGAATATTTACTAATCTATAATTATTTATAACAAATTTGACGAGCTTAATGATAGAACAAGTAAATTGAATATGAATATTACTAATAACCATAATTTGTCATTATTTGAAACAGATAGACATAGTTACAAATCCATAAGATTTGTGGTCACATGATTAATTGAGAAGGTGATTTATCTGATATCTTGTTCCTTTATAAAATATTAAAATGGCAACGAAGCAATAGATTTGGATAAATAAAAAGAGATGGTCAACTAATTAACTTACCTTACTAATGAGATAACAATAATAATAATAATTAGGATTTAGTTGTCATTTGATTAGGAATAAGTTATCTCGATTTGGAATAAGCTAATTTAAAATAAGTTATTTTATCGTGTTCATCACTAAGATATAAATGATAAGATAAATAATCTCAAGACGGTCTAATATCTCCAATCAAACACAAAATAAAATAATTCTACATGTTATCTCTAAAATTATTACATCTTATACCTTACTCCAACCGATCTCGGTAAGTAACGTAGAAGGTCAATGCTTTGGAAGCCTGCCGTCTGCCATGACCCAAAGGAACACGCTGCAATAGTGCCATATTAATGTATATTAATTAATTAAAGTATTCAAATGTGACTTGTGTGAAAATTCCCAAACTACCCTTCTTATATGGGACCCAAAATAATAAGATTAAGTCACAAAAAAAAAGGCCATTTTAGCAAACGAGGATCATGTGGATAGTGGAGTAATCATTTTCTTTTTATTTACGGGGTAGATTCGAGTCAATAAAAAATAAAAAGAAGATAGAATATTCTTACCATAGTGCTAGTAAAATGTATATATATTATTTCATTCAGTATTTATTATTTTTAAGTCATAATTATGAGTATCAAGTAACCTTGTTACCCTAAACTTAGATAAATAAAAAAACAATTGCTTATTATTTATAAATCTCTATTGATATGATAGTTAAACAAAATAGTTACTTCATGCATTCATTTTTAATTGTTATGTTGCGTTTTTCAAAAGTTAATTTAACTTATTTACAAAGTTAAATTAGATTATATTAATTTAATATTTTAAACAAAAAATATAGATATTAAACTATATGAAAAATACTATAAATTTCAAGTTTTTGCATATCAATATGATGAAAAAATACATTGTAAAATGTTAGTCAAAGTTCTTATAATTTGACTCTAAAAAAGGAAATCATGACAATTAGAAATGGACGGAGAGAGTATAAATTTTACATCTATTTATCAAATGACAATTAAAAATACATTAGTATATATAAAATATAATAATTGTCTTTATTTTTAAAAATTGACAGTAACTTTATATATGGCAATAAATGTCAACATATAAAATAGGTTAAGGAATATTACGATGGTGTTCAAATAAAAATATAATGGTAAAACGAGGTAGTACGAGAATATTTAAAATATTAATTGACACCATCACAAAATAAAGTATGTTAAAATTTATATATATATATATATTATTATTATTGTTATTATTATAAATGATGCTTCGTGAACAATTTCAGCTATAACTCGAACCTATCCACTTTAATGTTTAAACAGAAAAATCTTTTTCTTTTCCCCGAAAGGAACTTAAAATGTACTAAGCACTAGTACTACAATAAATTTAGAAAGGTAGTTAATACTATGATATCTTAGAAGCAAACATGGTGCAGTATATATTTTTGGTCTATTTGATCTTCGATATCTGTATTGGAGCTTAACTAATTCAAATTCGTGTGGTACATGACTCATTTCAAGGCTTAAACCTGAGACGTCTAATTAAGAGAGAAGCAACTCCATTCACTTCACCACATTATGCAATATAATTCTTAAAAAAATACAATATTGACATTCTCCTTTTTCAAAATAATTTGGCTTCTTGTAGCATTATATAAGGCAGCATGGCTTGTTAATTTTTTTTGTTACAATTAAGTGGGATACTATATGTAAGGGAGAAAAAAGCAATATAAATAAAAATAAATTAACAAAGATAATATATACTACTTCACGTTTCTTATGACATTGAACCATCATTCTCTTATAAAAAATATGACTAACAATAACAACAAAAAATCTAATATAAATCCAGAAAGCAATCAAACTATGATGTTTTTTTTAATAATTTAAAAACAAAGAATTAGAAAGAGTAGCTTTTAATTTAGAAGTGATTTCTCGTTTAACCATTTGAACCAATCGAAAATCATCATCATTATTGATTGAGAATATAATTGACAGGCAATAATAACAATATACTTTTTAAAATTTTGCTTATCAATTATGATTTGATTTTGAATACTTGCGAAAAAGGTTAGTTCCTAATTCCTACCAAAACCTTCTAGTAGTTTTCTATATCATAACCGAAAAGTCAAAACTCTTGAATATGTTTTAAAAATTTTCTTCATGAATAAATTGTCATCCTTTTGGTACCATTTCAAATCATTGACCAATTAATCACTCCTTCATTTACCTTTCATTATTACTCCTTAATCTTCCTTGGGTCCCTCTTATTACCCAACAAAAAACCAACCAATTGAAACTTCCTAATTTTTGTTTTTATTATTATTAGAGAAGATTATTGAAAATATTTTTGAATACACCTTTAGTCTGTCACATGACATATTAAGTGATCTCAAACTCTTCTAAGAGCATGAGACTCACAATAAAAAATCGAAAGAATAATTCATATTGAGTTTAAAAGTGTTTTCAATAACTGTCGTTATTATTATTTTTTTTTTAAAATTAAGTCCTTCACTAAATCCTCGTGATCTCACTGATTAAAAAAAAAAAAAAAAAATTTGTAGTACAAAAAAAATCTAGTACAAATTATTCAAGGTCATTTTAGTCATTTGAATATTCTGCATCTTCTCTTTTTTTACTTACAAATTCGCTGTCGTTCCCACTTTCCCTCTCCTCCTTCAACCCACAGATTTCTCTTTCTAAAATGTTTAAACAAATCTTTACATAGAACCCATATATCTATTTCTCCGGTACATACATATCTATATATATATATCGCCGGAGAAAGTCTATCTACAGGGGAATATCAGAATTGGGTATATTTTTGTTTTGTTATTAAGGGAGTTAATCATATGGCACCGAGCATGAGGGACGTGCAGTTGACGGTGACCGGAAAGTCATCATCGGCGGCGGATGATGATATAGATGGTGTCGGAGAGGAAGTGAGGCTATTGGATTCGTATGACGAAGTGAATTTGGATAAGTTGGATGAGAATTTGAGGAGAATTCAGGTTAGAGTTACGGGGATGACATGTGCAGCTTGCTCTACATCAGTGGAAGGAGCTTTGATGGGTGTACATGGGGTTGTTAAAGCTTCTGTTGCTTTACTTCAGAATAAGGCTGACGTCGTCTTCGATCCTAGCTTGGTCAAGGTTGAGTATTTTTTTTTTTGATTGAGCTTGTTTAGTTGGTATTCTAAGTTAATTTTTGATCTTGCTGATGTTTTGAGCTATTTGGTGAAATGGGTTGGTCTTCATTTGATGAAAATTTAGTTGTACATCTTACTAATCCTGGGGTTTTGATGATTTTGGAAGTTTTGCTGAATTTTGAGTATGAGGTTTTTAGCTGTTTGGGATAAATGGGTTGGGACTAACTGCTTGATATTTGTATACCTTCTCTTGTTATTTGTGTTTTTTGGGTTTGGATATTCTGGACATAATTATTCTACCTAACTTTGTTGTATTTTATTAATGTCACACCTTAGAACTGATCTAAATCAGCTGCTTTCAAATGCTTCCTTTTTTGGGAAATTAGCTTCGATGTGTTTGTTTTGCTTGTTGATATTGAGTTGTGTTTCATGGACTCGAGATGGAGATGTTAATAATACTTTGAAACCAAGATGGATATGCCCACAACTTTTGGGGGATGTGTCTTGACCAAAAAAGGTTTTATAGTCACTGAAGTTCTCTGTCCATTAGATTCCCATTGTAAAACATGTATGAGGAAGTTCTGCTAGTTGAGAACAGAATGTGCTAGATCAGGCTAAGATGCGGGCATTCTTCCTTCCACCTCCTACTGGGAATGGAGAAAAGGTCTGATATCACAAATTTTCTCTAAAGATATAGCCCTGTACAATGTAAAGCTGTGCATTGGCTATGTACTGGTTAAACATTTAAGATTTAGGACTGCGCTTTCAAGATTTCTAACTAGTAAAACACATGTAGCATTTGTTTTAGCCATAACAAAGCACTACAAACACTTGGAATGATTTGGTCCTCTAACTAAGCATTAAATATTTGTTTTTGTACATCACTAGGCAATTAAGATGATGAAAGTGCTTGTGTATCAAATAGGTAGCCAATATCCAAGTGCTCATAGACCAATCATACATATTATTGGTCGTCCAGGTTTCACATATTGACTGGAGATCACATTCCTTTGTTTGAACAAAGTATTCCAGATAGCAACTTTAAATTAATAGGTGGCATATGAAGTATGATGTTGTTGTTTGACCTACATATACCCTCATTACCGTGTTTAGTGGATGTCAAACGCCTTTATCAAACATGAGCAATAAGAGTAACTTCGTTAAGAATTAAGATTGAAAGAAATGACAGTTCTCTAGCTCTTTGACTGATTCTTAACTTGTACAAACTATATACTTTAAAGTATGCAGGACCTTTCCTTCTTTTTTGGCCCTACATTATCAGGGGAACATCAAACAGTTGTTGTGGTTGATGGATGAGGTGGTTGTGAATATTAGGTTTGAGAAAAGAGGCGGTGATACGAAGTTATCACTTTGTCACCTATTACAGATTAACCAGATTATCATTCTTGTTTTGAGCTGTTATGCCTTGGGTCATATGCAATCTGATCATTTTCTTTTACCGTAGCAAGTGTGAGTTGTCATTCTGTTAAGAGTTCCTGGTATTTGTTAAAGGATATAATGCTGTACTAGATCAACTTGTTTCTGGAGTCAAGCGAAATAGAGGACTTTAAAAGTTGATGTTGATTGTCTGAGCTTATTTTTCATGTGTAGACTTATCCTAATTCTTAGGCCTTCAGTTTTTGCTTCTTTGTCTGGTATGTAATTTTAGTTACTACGAATAAGGATGTAATCATTATTTTCTTCGACAGAGGTTCGGTTATTTCAAATAGTGTGTACTTTGATTTAGTTTGAGTTTCCATCCTAACATTGCGTTAAATGGTTGGACTGATGCCTTCAAGTTCATGTCAACTTCTTATCTGTACTTCAGCTTAAATATGAAAAAGAGGGGGAAGTGACATAGTTAGGAAACAACATCTGTACTTCAGCTTAAATATGAAAAAGAGGGGGAAGTGACATAGTTAGGAAACAACAGACATGATCTAGCTAACCCAAAAAAGATAGGCTTGATGAAGTCTCTTCTGCCAAAAACAGTCGCTATCAAACATGAGTTACTGATGTTGACTGGTTCTTGCTGATGTTGTTGTATTGTTTTAATTATACCGTTAGTGTTATCCAATCTGATATAATGTTTTTAATGTGGCATGTAACCTGATGCAAAATATGAAAAATTAACTTTACATTTCCCCATTCATGTTTCAGGATGAAGAGATTACAAATGCTATAGAAGATGCTGGGTTTGAGGCAGAGCTTCTCTCAGAACCCGCTGCATCTCGTATAAATCCACATGGAACTGTAGTAGGCCAGTTCACAATAGGTGGTATGACATGTGCAGCTTGTGTAAATTCTGTTGAAGGTATCCTTCAAAATCTCCCAGGTGTAAGAAAGGCAGTAGTTGCTTTGGCTACATCACTAGGAGAGGTTGAATATGATTCATCCATAATCAGTAAGGATGATATAGCAAATGCAATTGAAGATGCTGGTTTTGAGGCTTCCTTTGTGCAGAGCAGTGAGCAGGACAAGATTGTACTTGGGGTGGTTGGTATTTCTGGTGAGCTGGATGCACAGTTTTTAGAAGGCATTCTTTCAAAGTTGCATGGAGTTAAACAATTTTGTTTTGATCGGGTATCAAGTGAGCTTGAAGTTGTCTTTGATCCTGAAGTTATTGGCTCAAGATCTTTAGTTGATGGCATTGAAGGGGGAAGCAGTGGCAAGTTTAAGTTACTTGTCAAGAACCCTTATACAAGAATGACTTCCAGAGATCTAGAAGAGTCCTCGCGTATGTTTCGGCTTTTTACAGCAAGCTTATCTCTCAGTGTAAGCAGTGTTTTTGCTGCTTATTTGTTGTACTGCTATCCTTTCTTCTTGGTTTAGCTTTTTTGGTTTAGCCTCAACCAATCCTCTCCACGTTTGAGGGGATTAGAAGGACATGGTTATGTGTGATGGAAGCTTCCTAACTTCCAATACTTGGGTTTCAGTTGATCTAATGGAGCTTTTGAAGTGTTATATCTTTGAATATGTAAAGATTCTGTCTGCTACAGCCTACATGTTCCATTACTCTCGTAACATGTAGTTTCAAATTATATCACACGACTCTCTTTGAGCAAACATGATTCTTGATATATGATTTTACACAAAAAGGTTGCTGCTAAATTCCAGTTATATGATGGGATTACTTGAGATATTTTTTCCTCCCTTTTGTCTTTTCACTTGTCATACTTGTATATATTTATCAAATTTCTGCCAGGTTCCTGTGATTCTAATCATCTAACATATTCAAATTTCTGCCAGGTTCCTGTGATTCTAATGCGAGTTCTCTGCCCTCGCATACCTCTGCTTTATTCTTTACTAATTTGGCAGTGTGGTCCCTTTCAAATGGGTGATTGGTTAAAGTGGGCATTAGTGACGGTTATCCAATTTGGTATTGGTAAGCGTTTCTATATTGCGGCAGGGAGAGCGCTTCGAAATGGTTCCACAAACATGGATGTTTTGGTTGCATTGGGAACTACAGCTTCCTATGTTTATTCTGTATGTGCATTACTTTATGGTGCAGTTTCTGGGTTCTGGTCTCCAACTTACTTTGAAACAAGTGCCATGTTAATCACATTTGTACTCCTGGGGAAGTACTTGGAAACTCTTGCTAAAGGAAAGACATCAGGTGCTATCAAAAAACTTGTTGAGCTTACTCCAGCTACAGCTACACTGCTTGTCAAAGACAAAGGTAAAAACATCTAGGCTTTCTGTCTACTTCTTTGACACATTACCATGTATAGTTCTTGGTAACTGTGTTAACACAACTTGTGACTTTTTCAAAATTGCAAAAGGGGCCTATCACTGATATTATGTTTACCTTGCATTCCAGGTGGAAAAGTTGTAGGCGAAAGAGAAATAGATGCTTTATTGATTCAGCCTGGTGATATATTAAAAGTACTCCCTGGTACAAAAGTCCCTGTGGATGGTGTTGTTGTATGGGGTTCAAGCCATGTGAATGAGAGTATGGTCACTGGAGAATCTGCTCCTGTTTTGAAAGAGATTGATTCAGCGGTGATTGGAGGTACAATCAATTTGCATGGTTCTCTTCACATACAGGGCACAAAAGTAGGTTCGAACACAGTTTTGAGTCAGATAATATCTCTTGTTGAAACAGCACAGATGTCAAAGGCTCCCATTCAGAAGTTCGCTGACTATGTGAGTAGTATTTGTGTCATCTTGCTGAAGAGTGTTGTCTATTCAGTGCAAGTTGATTATTTCCTGGTGTTAATTTTATAGTATTTGCTTTGCTTTAACACACAATCACTGATGGACTTGAAGAAGCATTGATTAAATGGAAAGTTCAATATCTTATTCCATTTCCTCCATTAATGTACTATTTTTCTATCTTTCTTTGCATTAATAAGTTTAATCTCTATTCTCATTTTTTCCATCAGCCTAAGTCTCTGACAGTTGGGAGTGTTGTACAACATTTTACTGTGTTTTCCCTTATTTGGTTATAAAGCATTCACACTGCTGATATATTTGAAGCTGTAGCATACATATTTGAATGCTGATGGCTGTGCCGTCCTTGTCATTTCTTTATAATGGAAGTTATCCATTGAAGTGTGATGTTGAACTACAATTAGGCAGTGAATTTGCTATGATGTGGCTGAGTTTAGTGAAGAATGAAAATATATCTTTAATGTTGCTTTTGTTGTCAATGAGTCTCTTTGTCTGTTTTGTTCTTTCCTTTTGACGTTTGAGCTGACTGAATTTCTCACTGTAAGTACTCTTTTGACTTACAGATCGCAAGCATTTTTGTTCCTACAGTTGTTACTATGTCCTTATTAACATTCTTTGGATGGTGAGTTTGTCTTCCAACTAATTAGTTTTTCGTAATTTCGTCATTCCAAATTACTTCTATCACTACTGTTTGGAAAGTTGTGTTTATATTTTTTATTTACCCATTGGACCAGGTATGTTGCTGGGGTTCTTGGAGGTTATCCAGAAGAATGGCTTCCAGAAAATGGCAATTATTTTGTGTTTTCTCTGATGTTTGCAATATCTGTTGTGGTTATTGCATGTCCTTGTGCGCTTGGTTTGGCTACCCCCACTGCTGTTATGGTTGCGACAGGAGTTGGTGCCAACAATGGTGTGCTGATAAAGGGAGGAGATGCATTGGAGAGGGCACAGAAAATTAGTCATGTGATATTTGATAAGACAGGCACTTTGACCCAGGGAAATGCTAAAGTCACAACAGTCAAAATTTTCAATGAGATGGATCGTGGAGAATTCCTTACTTTGGTAGCTTCTGCAGAGGTACCATTCAAGTCTTTTCTGATAAGATAATAATAATGTGGGTAAAAATCCTGGGTACACCAGTGAATACAAAGAGTAGAACCTACCCAAAAAAAAGGAAGGTATGCACTATGCAGTCATCTATGGTAACAGAAACATCATGGGTGCACCCCAAAATTAATACTCCCCTCCGTTTCAAAAAGAATGGCCTAGTTTCCTTTTTAGTCTGTTTCAAAAAGAATGACCCCTTTCCTTTTTTGGCAACACTTTAACTTTGACTTTCCACGTGTCATGTTTAAGGCCACAAGATTAAAGGACATTTTGGTACATTTGACATAACTTTAATTTAGAACCACAAAATTAAAAGTCTTCTTTCTTTTCTTAAACTCCGTTCCAAGTCAAATTAGGTCATTCTTTTTGAAACGGAGGGAGTAGAAACTAAAGACAAGACTTCATTTGTACAAACTATTTTCTACTTTCAAGTCTTCTAGCTGGGATCCCACAGAAACCCATTTCCTACAATCTTCTGATGCTATTCGTATGCTGTTCTCTTGAGGAGATAGAAGTGCTTAAGAAAGTAAAATTCTGATTACCTTATAGCACTTTACCTGATATTTTTAATCAGTCTCAGTGTATTAAGATTTCAGTATTTCTTTTCTCCTTTTTTTAACTATCAAGCAACCACTTGAAAGTTTTTTCTCGAAAGAGCTTTTAGGATCCTCTATTTATTACTAAAAGCAGTCATTTGTTGCCAAATGTTGCCACCAATTAAAACTCATACTCCCTCCATTTTTATAAGAATGAAGAAGTTTGTTTACATGCTTAGAACTAGTTTATAATTAAAAATATTTAAGTATATGTAAGAGTTCTGGTAAAAAGAGTTGTTTGATTCTTCAAATGTAAGTGTGTCATGTAAAGTGGAACTGGGAGTAGTTTCTTTTTAAAACAATTGTTCTAAAGTTACAAAAACTACTGCAATTTTCTCTCTTCTAGCTACATTTCATCTAAGGGGTATGCTTATGATGCAGGCTAGCAGTGAACACCCCTTGGCTAAAGCCATCCTGGAATACGCTCGTCATTTCCATTTCTTTGACGAGCCTTCTAATACCAGCGAGTTTCAGGCTTACAGTGAACAGGCTAAGTTTTCTGGATGGCTTCATGATGTATCAGATTTCTCTGTTTTGCCTGGGAAAGGAATACAGTGCTCCATAGATGGGAAATGGATTTTGGTGAGTTTTCAATAACATGATGTTAACAAATTTGGAGAGGTGGTTAATTTCTTTGTCTCTAATCAGGAAAAAGTCTTTATTTCTCATCTTTATGCCCATGAACAGGTTGGAAACCGGAAGCTTCTTACCGAAAATGGGATAACTATACCTTCCAATGTAGAGAATTTTGTGGTAGAGTTGGAAGAAAGTGCAAGGACTGGCATTCTTGTTGCTCAGGATAATATTGTCATAGGAGCTCTGGGGATAGCAGACCCACTAAAGAGAGAAGCGGCTGTTGTTGTAGAGGGCCTTATAAAAATGGGTGTCAAACCAATCATGGTTACTGGTGATAATTGGAGAACAGCTCGTGCAGTTGCTAAGGAGGTTTGAATCTTCCTCCTTGTGATCAAAATTTTCTTCTACACTGTAATATTAGTTTTACAAAACTGGGGATTTGGTAACCTAATTTAATTTCCAGAAGTCATCACTTAGGGTTCTTTCTTCAATTTCCTGTCCCCTTGTTTGATTAGCATGTAAGATATCATTATCCACTCCTGAAACCAGCTTTAAATAAGTTCCAACTGTTGAAAGATGAAATAAGAATAGTTTGATGCTTTGTTCTACCGAGCCTTCTTTGATGCCACTGCATTGTGAAACTATTAGGAATTACTCGAGTCAGACTTCCTGGTGTCAGAGTGAGAAGAACTCTACATGCTTTTACCATTTCTTCTTTGAAAGATGATTTTCTTTTAGTAATTTGCGGCCTTCAGTTTGTCTTCCTTGAGTGGACTGGCTTTCAAAAAAACTGAGAGAGATATTCTTTAATTCTTTTTAGGGGTGGTGGTGGGGGTATAAGGATAAAAATGTGTGATGTCATCCAGTCAGCTGAAGTAAATGTAGTTGCTTAAACAGGGGATGGATAGATGTAGTACTGTTAAATTTTGTTAATGCAATTTATTGAGAAGTGTTAAGGTTGCCCCACAAATTCTGGGCTAAATGTATGACCCCTTGGATGCTGTTTTGAATTGCAGGTCGGTATTCAGGACGTTAGAGCAGAGGTGTTGCCAGCAGGGAAAGCTGAGGTCGTCCGTTCATTTCAAAAGGGAGGCAGTGTAGTTGCTATGGTAGGTGATGGGATCAATGACTCACCTGCATTAGCTGCTGCTGATGTTGGTATGGCAATTGGAGCAGGAACTGATATTGCAATAGAAGCTGCAGAATACGTGTTGATGAGGAGCAACTTGGAGGATGTCATCATTGCCATAGACCTCTCAAGAAAGACATTTGCGCGGATTAGGTGGAATTACATCTTCGCCATGGCGTACAATGTGATTGCCATCCCCGTGGCTGCTGGGGTTTTCTTCCCTTTTCTAAAACTGGAGTTGCCACCATGGGTAGCTGGTGCATGCATGGCAATGTCATCTGTAAGTGTTGTATGTTCTTCTCTGTATCTAAAGAGATACAAGAAACCCAGACTTACCACTATCTTGGAAATAACTATAGAGTAGGAATGAGATCAAATTATGAAGAGCCTTGAACAAAAAAAGTAGCATTAGGATCAACTTGGATTTGTGTATTCCTTTAACCTTTTTCTTTTAGATTTCATACATAGGGTGAATATCCCACCCTTTCAATGTAAATGCTGTCTGTTTGTAAGTTTTCCTTTTTTAAAGAGCATTTCTTTTTAGTATGAGTTTTAACTTCTATATGGTGATAGTGTAAGAGATTTTTTACACTATTAGGTTCGCGTGTCAATGTATGGGGTCATGGCTTCTCTACCTCTACGAGGCAGGGCTAAGGTTTATGTATATTCTACCTTTACTAGACTCCCGACAACAACACATATAGATGAAGACACCATTTTGTAGTCCACTTAAGGTTGTTATTATGTGCCAAAAAAATGAATGTAAGATATAGTGGATGATGTATTTTCTTTTTGATATATGAATTGTGTGACTTAATTCACATTGAATTAATAGTTGAACTAATCATATAACGTGATTTTTTTATAAAGCTACATCTTGTTAACTAGTAGCTTTAGGGGCATATTTAAATCAAAAGATAACCTTGAGAACATTTTTTGGTTCAATAAGTGGAAAAAATAATATTTTTAAGCCATATTCAATTGTTGGGGATATTTCTGGCTTTTAACCGTTTTTAGAATAATTATTGAGTTATTAACAAAAATATGTAATTAAAAAGTAAACTCAAAATATAACATGTAATAACACTATAGTTTTTGTAAAAAATATACTTGATATTTTAGTCAAATGTCAAAATATGATTATTGATTTATTTATTTTTCTACTGATTTTTGATTCTTTCTGGTGCCCAAAAATCAACATGTTACATTAATTGATGTGTTCATTTTCTTACCAGTAACGAGTTTTACTTATTTTTTATTCTTAAATAATGAAGTGAGTCCGATTGAAAAACATATTATCAAAATTAATTTTAAATTTATTACACTTGTAAGAATTTATAAAATTTCGATTCTATCTTAATTATAATTTTAAATTTATTACACTTGTAAGAATTTATAAAACTTCAATTCTGTCTTAATTAGGAGCCTAAAATTGATTACATGCGCTTGCCGAAAACAATTATTGCTTCATTTTCATTTCATATTAGTTATTCTTGTTCTTTTTAACAGGAGTAATGAAATATTTCAATATAAATCTAAAAAATTGGAACATAACATTCTCCACCTAATTTAACAAGTTTTATGCGGCAGATTCGACTCAGAAGACATTAAAGGGGAATTAATCCCTCCAAACCAACTGAGTCATTCCGAAGGACTCGTTTTACAATTACATTAAGACCATGTATGAGGGCTGACGCCTGCCCACTGCCAGTGCCGGAAGGTCAAGGAAGTTGGTGACCGTGCCGGAAGGTCAAGAAAGTTGGTGACCTGATGACAAGGAAGCCGGCGACCGAAGCCCCAATGAACAACGGCCTTCACATAACCGCTTTAAAAACTCTTTTTTTTTGTCCAACTAGATTCTAAAACTAGTAATTTCTATTTCTTTTAAAAAAAGATTCCAACAACAAAACGGCTTCCACAACTCGAAAAGAGAATATGTTTGTTTTTTTAACTAAGCAAAAAGTTCCAATTGGAGATTGGGTATTTGGGTTAGGGCTTTAGGCCTATCAATCCTGCTCCGAACCCGTAAACCCAAACCGCTTCTGTAAAATATAAATACAAATAAAATAAAACAAAATTGTATCGGCTCTTTGCTTCTGCTTCTTCTTCTTCTTCTCGGGGTTTCTAGAAAAATTGTATCCAAAACGTTGATTTTCCAGGTTTTATTCTCACTCTACATTTTAGCTGCAATGTTTGTAATTCTCAAATCCTTGAAATTGTGTTTTGTTTTATCCAATCATTTAGAGGAGACAAGTAAAAGGGATTTTTTTGGGTATCTTAGTTCTTGTGTTATTGGGTATGTTTTCGAAGTAATTTGGACATATAGTATTGATACTGCTTCTTGCAACTGAGACCCATATACCAATTTGATCTATTTACCTGAGGAAATGAACTAGATTCCATATTATTGGAGTTGGGGAATGTGGAATTAGTATTTACTTTTTAGCACCTTGCTTTTTCAATTCTCGGCTGATGTTAGCAGCTTTTGGTTTTAAATTTTCTGGCTACGAATTGCTATTCTGGTTGTAGCGTTAGAGGGTTCCGAATAAGTGTTTTGCAGCTTTATGTGTTGGCCTTCAGTTTCTTTTAGTGTGATAGCAGTGGTGGAGGCAGAGGGATGCAAGGAGGTCCTCCTTAGTTGAAATATTATAATATGGAAATAGAGTAGAAATAATTTTTTTTTTTTGCATATATCTGAATTTTTTTGAGAAAGGTAACATTTGTATGTATTGACAAAAACCAGTACAGCCCATGTACTGAAAACCATAATTACAACTTATCAACAAAACATGATATCTGAATCTAAATTCTAAATAGAGCCAAGGATCTCAATAATTGACTCAGTATCCTCTAAGTACATCTGTTTACACCAGAAACAAAAAAGTTTGATACAGTTCAATTTGATCTTCTGAAGATCACAACTTTTGCTCTCAAAACATCTAGCATTTCTCTCTCTCCAGACTGTCCACCAGATACAGGCTGGGACAATCCTCCATCTATCTCTGTCTGAAGCTCCCCCACCTACCTCTTCCCAACTGTAGAGGAGGTGGGTGATTCTGTTAGGCATAGTCCAAACAACACCCCTGAGGCTGCTAAAAATCCTCCAAAATTGGGTTGTTATCCTATACTGTAAAAATAGATTGCCAACTGTCTCAACCTCTTCTCCACATATTGTTGAATCCTCGTGGCATAAAATATTTCCTTTTGAATACCCTTGTTTGAATTCCTGGCTCCGCCACCGAGTGATAGGACTTACTAAGTAAATTGTTGAAGAAGATGTAACAAGGAGCAAAAGGCAAAAGATTAAAGTAAGAGAGTAGAAAATAGCTGGAAAATGATAAAGCTGTGGGAATTTCCGAGTAGTAGATATGTACACATTGCATGTGATGCTTTTCTTATGAGGAGACAAAAATCTTCAAAATTATTACTTTTAGTTCACATGGAATTACCAAATGGTAGCTGCTCCCAAAGTATGATTGGTCAGTCAGGGGATTCTTAAACGTCTTTGATCCTCCTCGAGTTGATACATGTGACAAAAGGATAAAGGAAAAATGACATTGAGTTATTCTTTGAACCTTGTGTCATATTAAGAAAAATAATGTTTTTGTTCTACAGAGGTAGAGATAAGGTCTGCGTACATCCTCCCCTCCCCAGACCCCACGTGTGGATGTGGGATTACATTGGATATGTTGTAGCTGTTGTTGTTTATTAAACATAAAAATATAACTTCTTTCTACATTTCCAAAAAAGCATGACTGCAATAGCATGGTTGTTACATATCTCAACCATGTTTCCTCTGTGCTAACTGCTAAGCATGTCAAATATGTGCCTTCCTTGGGACTTCTGATCCTGCAATATCAGCCTTAGTTCTTACATTTGTTCTTTTTTCATGATGTTGATATATTTCCATTGTATTCACCTTATTCATTGATCATGCTATACCAACACCAGCTTATGGGTCCACTAATTTATGCTACAGTTGCAAACTAAAAGTGCCAGTATATGCACTAGTCTCGGTTTCTGTGTGGTATTAATAAGGGTAACTGATACTTTATTCTGTTATATCGGGGTGTACCAATTAACCTTTTTGATTCTTGTGATGTCACCGAGAAGGAAATATTGATAATATTTTAGTGCAAGTATGCTGTATTGTATCATCAATCACTTAGCCAGAGTTAAGAGGGGTAGGACCTAGGAGATGGGAGGTAATGCCTTTAGTGTTTGTTTTGGTGCTTACAAGATTGTGAGAATTGTATATATGTCTTGCCTAAAAATGGGTGTGGCTAGATAGAGAGACAACTTGCAGGCCGTGACTGTTGTTCTTGAGAGGACACAAGAAAAAGGAGATGAGAGTTAATGAGTTCCTTGATGAGTTAAAGAGTTCTTTTTCCTTTTTCCTTCCTGTTTACCTTGAGTAATCAGAAAAAAACAGATGATAACAGCACTCAAATGGGTGTCAGTTTGTTTTATGCATCTTTCCCCAACAAAGCACTCCTCAAGTTCTTTTGAATTTGTTATGTTTCTCTAATTGTTTTAAAGTAGGTTAGCAATTTTGCAGAAGTGCTGCTCTTATTTTATTTTTTTGATTCTTCAGTGCTGTTCTTAGATTTGAAGATGTAAAATAAAATGAATCTAGTCAAAATCATTACATTGATTTTTAAATTAATGGTTTGTCTATCTTTTTACTTTGCTAAATAATATTCCTCTTAATTATATATGCAAGTTTAAACTTTTATCGTCTGTTGCAAAACATCTTTTGGATCAGTTTGAATCGTTTCTGATGTTTGGCAACTGATTTGAAATTTTATCATTTCCAGTGAATCTTAAATAGTTTGAAGTGAGAAGAGAATGACAAAGAAGCGAGAAGTAGAAGATGGCATGGTGCCTGAGGAGTCGAATGCAAAACGGCAGAAGGTAATGGATCAGTCGTCTCCCTCTCTTCCACCAGTTGCTTTCGAGAATCCACTTCTTCCACTTGCATCTTATGATGATGATGAAGACGACGAGGATTCTGGTGGGAAAGGACACATTGCTGAGCAAGTTATAAATAATGGTGGAGACAAGGAGCAAAATGGCTACTCATCTGACGACGAAGAAGATGAGGATGATGGTAGAAGCCAAGGGAAGCGAAATCGTGCAATTGAGATTAGGAGGGATTGCCCCTATCTTGATACTGTGAATAGACAGGTAACATTATGATTCACTTTTTCTGAAACTGTTTTATCTATTATAATTCATCCTGCAACCACAGATGTCTATACTGGGATCTTACATCTAATGGTGGAATTCCGAAATTTATATTGCATAGCGTAATTGTGACAGCTTTTCATCCTAGTGGTACTGAAGTTCCGAGATTCTTCTCCATTCTTTGTTTTGGTTTTAAAAACTTGCCTTCTGTTTATTTAAGTGTCAATAGCTTGATACTTTTGTGACTTGTGTTTAAGTGTCTGATGGTAATTCCTAATAAAGAAAGTGCCTTATGGCTTATAGTAATTGAATATCAAACTAAATTTTGTTACACTTGATGCATTTCTACTGATTATTTCATCAGTAAACAAATTTGGTTTTGCTCACGTACTAAGATCGATGGTTCCCTCTCTCTCTCATTTATTTTTCTCTTGTCTGGTATATCCCCTTTAATACATATTATCTACATTTGCAGGTATTGGATTTTGACTTCGAGAAATTTTGTTCGGTCTCTCTCACAAATTTAAATGTGTATGCATGTTTAGTCTGTGGGAAATATTTTCAAGGAAGGGGACCAAAATCCCATGCGTATACACACAGTCTTGAAGCAGGACACCATGTGTTCATCAATTTACGAACAGAGAAAGTTTATTGTCTTCCTGATGGATATGAAGTCATAGATCCATCGCTTGATGACATTATACATGTTCTGAATCCAAGGTTTGTCAAGATCACTTTTCAGTTGCTATCACTTAATTTTTGCTTTGTATTGTTATATATTTATAGTGCACCTGTATCGATAAGCTGGGATCCTTCTTGTAATATATGACTGCGGTTCACCCTTTTTGTTTGCTTTGTCTTTATTTGACAGATTTACTCAGGAACAGGTTAAACAACTCGATAAGAGCCGACAGTGGTCTAGGGCACTTGATGGGTCTGATTATCTTCCTGGAACGGTACTGCACTTCTTTATGTCATATTTAGTTGTTAAAGCTACTATATTCCCTTTAGTCTAAATGCTAATCTTTTGGTGCTGGGGTATATGTTAGGTTGGGCTGAATAACATCAAGGAGACTGATTTTGTCAATGTCACGATTCAGTCTTTGATGCGAGTAACTCCCTTGAGAAACTTCTTTCTTATCCCTGAAAATTATCAACACAATAGATCTCCTCTTGTTCATAGATTTGGAGAGCTTACCCGAAAGATTTGGCACGCACGGAACTTTAAAGGACAGGTGCATATTAGCATTGCTGAATTCATTGTTTGTCTGTTCTTCATGGTTTTCTTATTTTGACTAAATGTTGTTGCAGGTCAGTCCGCATGAGTTCTTGCAAGCGGTTATGAAAGCTAGTAAAAAACGTTTTCGGATAGGTGCCCAGTCTGACCCTGTTGAATTTATGTCATGGCTCCTGAATACCCTTCACACGGAGCTTAGAAGTTCCAAAAAAGGCAGTAGCATAATCCATCGGTGCTTTCAGGTTTGCTGCAAAAAGATAACTGTCTTCTACATTTAAAAATATCCTAGTTGATCATTATTTTGTTAACGTATGATGCTTTTTTCTCATAGGGGGAATTGGAGGTTGTGAAAGAGATGCATAATAGATCTATTGCTGAAAAGAGGGAGAATGGGGAGGATGGTGAACATGAATCTCACAATATTGGCATGGAAACTAGCAGAATGCCTTTCATAATGCTTGGACTTGATTTGCCACCACCTCCTCTTTTTACAGATGTCATGGAAAAGAATATTATTCCCCAGGTTCTTTTTTAAGTTCAAATTTTTTATTGTGATTATCATTGGAATGGTTTTGCCTTTTTTTTCCCCTTGTTGACAGTTTGTGGTGAATGGATGGTCATCGTATTGGAATTTTCCCATGTTGAATGTATCATTGTACTAACTTTTGTGTACATGCTGAAATACAAGTGTCTAGATGTCGGCTAAGAAAAGGTGAGAGCGAGTTGTTCCTTGAGGGAAAAGGATTACACCTAGTTTTATACAACTGGTTACCTTTCTCAAAAGAAAAAGATTGCACCTAGTCTGCGAAATAGTTTGCACTTGAAAAAAAAATGATTACTGTTCTTCACCAAGTTCGTTTATCGAGTGTTATAGTGTTCAATTAGATTGTTGAGTTATCTGAGGTGAATGAAATTACGTAGATGTGCCTAAGTTTTGGGTTAATTACTGGGAGTGTCCTTTCTAGCTGGTTAAAACTCGACTTCCTCTTTAGTTTAAATAAAGAAAAGAACCTCTCCTCTGATTCAGATATTTCATTCACTTGATATTAGTTAGAAACAGTTTAGAGTAATATCTGCAAGGACAACTGTATTACCAGCATTACTTGGACAATGAATTTATCTTCTTGCAATAATTCTTGACCATTACTCAAATGAAAGGAAGGCTCTTGAAACTATAGCCGTGTTATCCCGTCCCTGTTCAAGATTAATCACAGGAAACTAATGAACCTATCTCTTTTTGATATTCAGAGTATTGCAATCTTTGGTCTACTGACTAATTATCATCAGTTAAATGTTGTAACTAAAAAAACGTATCAGAAGTGGCTGAGAACTAAAAGAGCAAAGAGAAATAAGATGTAAATTTTTGAAGACCATGACCTCATACATCAGGTGTAATGAGGAATATAACTTAGAAAAAATAAATAACATGGTAGTCTGGATGTTGGCCTTGTGTGTTGGGGAAGGGAGGACATACCACAGGAGAGGTAAAGTATGAGAGCAAAGAAGTTAAGTGAGAAAAGGTGAGAAGAGGTAAAGTATGAGAGCAAAGAAGTTAAGTGAGAAGAGGTAAAGTATGAGGGCAAAGAAGTAAAGTGAGAAAAGGTGACAAAAGCCGGAAAAAACATAGACAAAGAAAGTGAAGTGTATGGAAAGAAGAGAAATTAAAGGGAAGAAGAATCTCTCCTTCTCAACCTCAAATTTAATGCCCTTCAGTTTTGTCTTTGACATTCTTTGAATCGGAGGTGAGGTACTGAAATCTCTTGAATTTTAATTAACTTGATTTGGAGGACTATGCTTGTTAGTGGTACAGTTCAATATTGCTGTGCAGATGCCTATATAGACACATTCATGATCTATTTGTGCTCTCTTTTGCCTGTTTTTTCCTTCATCTTATAACCTTGGGGAAGTAAGGAAGATGCTACTCATCTAGAGCTTTGTGTTCAGTGTGATGAGCTGGTTCTTGAAACGTAATGAGTCACCTGCTTTTGAACTATGTCTAATATGGTACACAAAATCTGGAAGCGTTCGTCTCCGAGTGTTGTGACATCCTTATCTGCATCCTTTCTATAGTATGATGCATCACTAATTTATACTTGATTTTTGTAAATGTAGGTTCCATTATTCAACATACTAAAGAAGTTTGATGGTGATACTATCACTGAAGTTGTAAGGCCCCGTATAGCAAGGATGAGATACCGTGTGACAAAATTGCCAAAGTATCTAATTCTCCACATGCGTAGGTTTACAAAGAACAATTTCTTCATGGAGAAAAATCCTACACTTGGTGAGTACTTATTATTGATAATATCCTTGAATTGAATGAAATTACCAAGACATTTAATTCATAATGGATGTAGACGCCGTGTAAATTCTCCAACTATATCACTAATATGCTCTCCCCCAATGGATGTAAAAGCCTCATCAATACTCTTGCTAGCTCGCTAA
This sequence comes from Solanum verrucosum, assembly GCF_900185275.1. Classification (NCBI taxonomy): domain Eukaryota; kingdom Viridiplantae; phylum Streptophyta; class Magnoliopsida; order Solanales; family Solanaceae; genus Solanum; species Solanum verrucosum. Next base: position 4,512,480 of record NW_026020332.1, read on the forward strand.
TTCCCCCTAACTAGGTCATACCATCAAATTCTCATCCCTCAAATTGTTATTTTTGGTTGGACATGATATCAAGTTGTTTTGTACGGTCTGGTTTCTGCTGCTCATTTAGCATACACTAGAACTTATTGTAGATTAGGATGTCATTTAGCCTCTTTTACACTTGAATATCAGTAAACCTTTTCCGAGGGGTGGGTGGTGGGGAGAGCCGAGTGATGAGGGGTTCAGTTTTGCAGGCTTACTGTGATGTGTAATATTTTCTTCCTGATGAAGATATTTTTCTAAATCTACTTGTTAGAGTTGTCCCATTTCCACTTCGTTCTCCACACAAGACAGCTAGGTAGAGCAGGGAAAGGGCTGTGTGGAGGAGTTAAAAAACAAAACTAGATATAACACAAAAGGTTTTTAACCTTGAGTATTTACAGTAGACTTAGGAACTGCATTGTTAGGCTTCTATCCCGTGACGTGTGAAGTTTCATGGGTCTTTTTTCAGTGAACTTCCCTGTGAAGAATCTAGAGCTCAAGGATTATATTCCCCTGCCAGCACCAAAGGAGAATGAGAAACTTCGCTCAAAATATGATTTGATTGCTAATATTGTTCATGATGGAAAGCCAGGCGAAGGATCATACAGAGTGTTTGTCCAACGAAAATCAGAAGAACTTTGGTTAGTTACACAGCTCATATCACTAAGTTTTATGTGTTTCTAATATGAATTCTTACCCCACCCCAAACCAACATACACACAAAAAAAAAGGAAAATAGAGAAGTGGTTTATTCTGTTAACTTGGTAACCTAACACTTTAAACTGATGCAGGTATGAGATGCAAGACCTACATGTTTCTGAAACTCTTCCCCAGATGGTTGCGCTTTCTGAGACTTATATGCAGATATATGAGCAGCATCAGCAGTAATGAACCTGACAAGTCAAGTCAGAAACATCAACCTCTGCCTCTTCTCTTCTTTTTGAAATGCCAAATTCGACTTTTAGATATCTAATGAAGAGTATTCTATTTGTTGAGGGATAGTGATCTTCGCGATTTATTTTTCCGTTGTATGTAAATGCTGCTGTTTTTTGTGTTGCTTATGCTTAAGATTACCATTGCATGGGGAATCATGAGAACTCCAGCTTTGGATGTATCCACTTGCTTATTTTTTTCCCAGATGGTTTTGTTGTTTGTTAGGTTCTTGAATTTGGAACCTTAAAGTGCCTTTTTCTTCCATTTGTAGGAATATAACTCAGAAAATGAGTGGAAATCTCAATTGGACAACAAGAGTAAACTTATCTTATTATGAATTCCAACTGAAATTTTAGTAAATTAGGATTAGAGTTAGATTTCAACTTCTTCATATGTATACTGTTTGTTTTTTTTAAAAAACTTTGATTAAGATCAAATATCTCTTAAAATCAGTTAAAATGATTGATAAAGGATAGAATGTCACTTTGTTATTAAAGAGGAAGAGTAAAAAAAAAGAAAGAAAAAAAATTCTATTGGTGGCAAGTCAAATCAAAAACTTATAAATAATGTTGGGTAAGTCATCTATCTGTCTGATTGAGCCTCCATTTTGAATCTACCAAATCTTCTCAACTTTGAAAGTTGAAAGATACACATAACACATGTTCCTCTTTATTATTGTTGATGACTAATAAACAAGTGACATTATTGGATATCTGGATCTAATTGCAAAGCATGGCACTATAAAATATTCCTCTTTTCTTATTGTAAATGAATGTAAAACAAATTACTGACTGACACAATCTTGAAATATTCATTTTCTTTCCAAGATGTAAAATGTAATGGGGTAGCTATATCTATCTATCTATACATATATATATATATATAGTTAGTATTTCAGAGTGAGTGGTGATGTTAACATATGTGAACAAGTGTGAAATAGCTTATTGACCATTTATCTTTTGTTTTTTCTTGTTTTTATTTTTGACTGTAGTTTTCAGTTTTTCTTTTTTTATACTCCTCAGTCTTAAAATAAGTGTTGTTTTAGCCTGTGAAATTTCACACTCATTAAAAATAATAATCTATAGTTTATTAAGTTACTCTTATTTATAATTAGATGTTTCTTGAGAATTAAGCGTTAGTAAGAAACAATTCCTTAATATAAGTATAATTGAAAATAATTAGTACTATTGGATAATTATTTTATAATTAATCTTTTGGTTAAAGTATTACTTATTTTGGGATGGAGGAGTACTATGAGAGGATGATCAGCCACACTGAGATTGAGACACAATCCGTACTTTTACGGGAATACTTTGGTACACAAAATAAATTGGAATACTTTAGGATTAAGTTTGAGATTAGTTTATATTGTTTTGGTTGACAATATAAATTTATTTCAGGTAAATTTAGATTGTCAATCAAATACATTATAATCTAGTCTCAACTTCAATCCTGAGATATTTCACCTTATTCCATTCAACTTGAGATTATTTTATTCCGTCTTTCATATAAGATAAATTAATTCAATAATTATAATATCAAAATAATTTAATCTATGTACCAAACAAATTCCAAGACTAATCCAAGTCCAAGATGCTTCTATCTCTTCTAAATTAAAGACGGTATCAATAGACTTTTGACGTTGGACAACAAATTCCATCAATCAGGTTATAGTGAAATTAATTGTGGCCTTTGACCAATATTATAATTAATTATATTTTCCCAACACAGAAAAGTAAACAGCTTTAAGATATTGGAGTAAACAGCATCCAGAATTGACTTGACTTTGAAGAAAAAATATTTACCTTCAATTTTGAATCAGTTAATAATAATACTCTCTTCGTTACAAATTGATTGTCCTATTTTAATTATATAGTTTTAAAAAATAAAGAACATTTGACTAAAAGAATCTCCAAATTATAATCGTGAGTCTTGACTAGAAATCTTTTTCTGTTATCAAGAAATAAAAAACCAATTATTGATCCTATCATGAGAAAGTATTAATATGAAAAGACTAACAAATTCAATTAGGATTTGCTTTCCCTTATATTACCACCCAATCAAACTATTCCCAATTAGTTCCAATTTCTAAAATGCTTACTCATCTTAATTTATGTGATACCATATAATTAAATGTTAAATAAAAAATCTATATAAATTATCGTCAAATATCAAATTATTTTATTAATCAATTACATACATAAACTATGCATTTTTGGAATCTACGTGCTCTATGGTTAGAGTCTCCAATGGGGTCTAAGAGGGTTAGACTTGAGTAGATTGAAAAAAGACATACAACCTTGCCAAGAACTTATGCATTCCGTGAAATATATGACTCATACTCCTTTAGGTTCTGTAATCCCTCACCCCACCCTCACCCCAACCCCAATGAAAAAAAAAGTTTTCGAGTATAAATTTGGTTCATGGATTTATGGGCTCAGGCTCAATATAAACGAACCCAAGTTAGCCCAATAAGAATTTAATGGTATCATTATAGGGCAAATTACAGAAATCACATACTTTTAAGGTAAAATTACAATATATCCCTTAAAAGTTTATAATTACAGAAATCCCTCAAACGGATACAATAATATAAGCGATGATACATTAATCTGATGCGCGAGATACATTAATCGTTAAGTAAGATACATTACATTTTATACATGATACACTAATCTGATGTACATTTTATACATGATACACTAATCTAATGCGCGAGATACAATAATATAAGCGCTGATACATAATCTGATGCGTGAGATACACTACATGATACACTAATCTGATGCGCGAAAATGAGGGACTTTAGAGATTTGTAAAACTTATAGTGGATAATGGTAATAAGTAAGCTAAAAGGTGGGATTTCTGTAATTTTTCCATTATGGGGCACTATAGCTTTAGCAACACTAATTTCACTTCACCTACCAAAAAATCATTTTAAAAAAACACTAATTTTTACTTCTTCTGTTCAATAATAGTTGTCAAATATTAACTTACTATAGGGATTAAGAAACAATAAATTTACTAAATCGCCTTTATTAAATATAAATCATTTAAACATTAAAAAATGAATGATATTTAATAGAAACGGTAAAATAGACACAAAATGATAAATTATTTATTGATTTATAAACTAAACAAATATCGTTAGACATCCCAAAATAATATAGTGGACAAATAAAAATGGACAGAAGAGTAATACTTATTCTTACCTACTTCCTAATTTTATTTAAAATCTTTAACAGACGAATTCTTTTAAACCGATTGAGTAGTTATTAACGTGAGTCAAATCGCACTTTTAGTTTTAGGAGGTTATATATAATTATAATTAATACATCTATTACTTATATTATAGTAATTAATATCATAAAATCAGTTGAAAAAGACAAGAAACGGTACCTACCTCATGCATGCGCAGTAAACATTGTGCAGGTTGCAACAATTATATGACAATTAATCATCAATTAATGTGCAGGTAGCCAATATATTAAAAATAGATTATTATTTTTTTTACTTATTCATTTTAATAGTATACACCACACTAAAAATGATACACTAATTTTTTTTAGAGACAATTACTACTTCTAATAACTCCATTTTTAACACTATTTGTAAATGATCCTAAAATTTATAGTGACATCAGATTCAATGACAATATATTGATATCGGTAAAGAGAGTAACATTTTTTTTAATGTGTATATTTATTACCGCTAAAAAATATTTTTGTTATTACGATCAATTAATTCCAAAATATCATTAATAAACGAGTTCAGTAAAATATACCTCTAATTAAACCTTTTTAAAAGATGGTGTCACATCAGCATATATAGTGGACAAGTAATATGAAACAGATGGAGTAGTTAATTAATTCAGAGAAGAAGAAGCAAAATCAAAATAAGATGCTATTGGATTTTGCTAGATATGATTCATCTTCCTTTGCTAGCATTTTTATTTCTTCTCTTTGTCATGTAACATGGGTGCTATTTCCTAGAAGTTACATTGTATTTTTGGCTTTTATACCCAACCTATTTGTGTTCCCACTTAAACTTCTTCAACAAACAAAAGAAACAGTAAAATAATCTTCCAACATGAGAAAAAGTTTACTTTATCAGATAAATAAATATGTATAATCGTCAATAGAAAAGATGAGACTAGTTGTTTGAACGATAAAATGTATTATCTACTATAACAGGTTAAAATATATATACTTAACATATAAAATTTCTAAAATGTGGACGATATATGTGTATATAAAAGTTGATTTCATATGAAAGGTTGGACCACCTCTCTACTCAACAATTCAATGTCATGATTGCAATTTGTGAGTAGACTCTCTATACACTTAAATAGTGTTCCAAAGTTAGAACATTAGTGCGAATTCAATCAAAATTAGTAATTTTAGTTCGATATTTATATCTTTATTAATAAATATTGAGTATTAGATATATACAACACTGAAATTCAGAATTTGATTACTTATCTTTAACATGCTTTCCTTAAAATTCAGAATTCATAAAAAGGAAAAATCAAAGCCAAAATGATATTTGAATAGTCAAAAAAATGAACATTGTCTAAACTTGGTTAAAAAGGAAAAATCAAAGCCAAAATGTCACAATTTGACTACACAAATGTCCTATATAAATCTCACAATTTGGCTTCATAATATTAATGCATGCAACCCAAAAAAAAATATTAACCATGAATAGCAACACTATCCCATATTCACCACCATACTATTACCAACAAGATTTTGCACTAGAAAATAATCCACATGAGTATTTTTCTGATTCCACCATCATAACCACAAATACTCAAAACATGACTATCGATCATCACCATCATCATCAATATTCTTCACAAATTTCTGAAAACGATGATATCCATGAGTTAATAAGCCCTAAAACCACCGCGATAAAACCAGTTACTCGAAGGAGATCTAGAGCATCCAAGAAAACACCTACAACGCTTCTAACGGCTAGCATCACGAATTTTCGGGCACTAGTGCAACAACATACTGGATGTCACACTTGTCCAACGTTCAAAAATAATCAAAAGGGTCCAATTAACCTAAGTTTTGGTCCACCAAATGATCATGATGATCAAAATGAATTATTTGGAAGTAATTCAATAGGAGAGGGCTCTATGAATTATGGTTACTATTATAATAATCATGAAGATCAAGATGAGAAATATTCAAAGGATAATTTACAACAAGAAAAACAAGAGAGTGGTTATAATAGTGTTAATTATGAAAATAGTAAGTTGAGTGTAGATGATTATGGATGGTAGTTGCCTAATTAGAATGTTGAGAAGGAATATTCTTTTTTTCAAAGAACATCAAATGTAAGAAATTTAGATTTGCAAAATCATATTCAAAGTTCTCTCGATTTTCCTCTTTGATATTTTTTTTTTACTTTGTACTTTCATCAATCTCAATTTATGTTGTAGTATTTGACTAAATTCGGATTTTATTTTAAAAAGTAAGCCTTGGAATTTATGCTACAACGCATGTTATAAACGTTTTTGTGGGTATAATAAGTCATTTTATTAAAATAATTATTTGTATGAAGAAAAATATTTTCACCGAAATAAATGAATTTTTCAATTTATTTTTTTTTGGAATTTGATAAGTAAGCAACGTCAAATATTGTCCCAAAAATATTTATATAATCTACAAATCACTATTAGGGGTGTGTATCGGTCGGTTCAGTTTGGTTATAAGTATTATCGGTTCGGTTTATTGGTTTTTCGGTTTTTAAATATGTTAAACCGATAACCAAACCAATAAGATATTTGTTATCGGTTTTCGGTTTAACCAATAAGAAAATGCTTTCAAAACAAATATATGACTTATCCAATAATTTGACGCGATACGCATACATCGAAATAATCATTCCAAATGGGACAACAAGGACCAACTTGTTGTATTTTGGTCATCACAACAAAGACTTGGTTACTTTTCGATCACCATAATATATATAAAACGAGGTCCCCTTTATGCAATAAACAAAATCAAATAAAACCAAATCATAGACAAAAGTCAAAACAGTAGCAAATGAGGCCATGTTTATGGTAACTAAATGAAGTTCTTACGTTATTTAAAAAAAAAAACACACACAATTTGAATTCCTAACGTTAATCAAATTGCAGATATTTACAATCGTGCAAAAGCTAATATTAGTCAATTATAAACTAACTAAAGTAAATAAGTAATACTAAAAAGTAAAACCTAAAGGTTAAATAACTAAAAGTAGAGAGGAGAGTTAATTGTTAAGTAGTGTTAATTATTGCGTAGGGTTTTATATATTTAGTCTAATATACTACTAATTATATTAATATTTTTTTAAATATATTATATATATGTATAACTAAAAATTAAAATAGTAAATTATTATATTCTTAATGGGTTATCGGTTAACCCAATAACCCAATATTAAAAACCAATAACGAACCGATAACCCAATAATTTTTTTTTATAAAACCATTAAATAATCGTTATCCCAATAACCCAATAACAATAAACTAATAACACTTTTTTCGGTTCGATTTATCGGTCGGTTCAATTTTTGCACACTCACTATAGAGTGGATGGGGTGGGAGTGAGTGGTGGGTGCCAGAGAGGTAGGGGTGGAGTGGATTGGATGACACAATCAATGATAAATTTCACTCGGTGAAATTTATTTACGAAATATTGGAGAATGTTTTGTAGAAATGTTTTCTTTCATCATACCAAACACAACCTATGGTAGATTTTCGACTAGTCAACAAGTCAAAAGTCAATACAAATGTATGGAAATCTTGAGTCTTGATGCAACCTTACATAAAGAACCAAAAAGTAAAATGCATCCCTTAGCTTATTTTATATTTATAAATATAGAGAGATATGATTTATCAGCTTCCCTACCTCTCCTCTTAAGAAAGATTAATCAAAAAGAGATTTTGAAGGAACCAAATGTAAATAAAAATTTGGGTATAATATTTTGCGAAATTAATTGAGATGGTGATCAAAGTATTCGGGAGATACCAAAATTGTTGTATGGAGCAAAATCAAATCAAGTAAAAAGAACAGAACACATGATGACACATGGAGAGTCTAGAAATGAAGTGACGTCAATCTGTAGAAGATTCAAGGAGACTAATCAAGTATCCACACAGATATCCTTACCAATAAAAAGAGAGAGGAAAAAAAAAACGAGTCAAAAACACTATTTTAAAATAGGGATAACTTTTTATGTCTGAGTAATCGCTTGTTCCCATCTAAAACAGGTAAAGTCTCCTTTAAAGTTTTAATCAATCAATTTTCAAAATTGTTAAGTGAAGAAACGCTCAAAGATCTCGAACAACAAATTCAACTTGTTAAGCAAAATAGCGATTATTTCTTTTTAAAACAATTAGTATTAAGAATAGTTTCATTACATATCACACTTTTGAATTTTCAAACAGAAATTTCTCTTGGTCAAAATAGACCAAGTCTAAACATGGAAATTAAGGTGGTTGGTTAGTAAGTCTACATCCAGCCAACCTTAGAAAAACTATAATAATTCCATCAAATCAAACATCATTATTTTTTAATTAAAAAAAATGTATTGTTTTAATCCCAAGATCATCACCAATTCTCATCACATTGCATCACTATAGTTCCTATCCAAGAAAAAAAATAATTAATCCCATCACATTGTTAGAAGCTTCTAGTCAACAAAATAGTGAGCTCCACATATTGCTTAATATTTTTGTTGTTTTAATTTTAATTTTATCCTAATACTTATCTTTTGAAAAGTCATCGACTTGTTGCATAAGTAAACTTACAAGTCAAGTTAAACATCACAAATTCACATCCTACTCGATTTGATACCTATTTAGGAGTCTGATTAATTCAAATTTACGTGAAAAAAATAATGTGACTTCATTCAAAGAACTCGATCGAGACCTTAAATATATAATTGAAAAATATTTACCATTTCATCACAACAATCTGGGATGATATTATTATATCTCATTACTTCAAAGAAAAGTTAACAGCAAAAGAATAAGAAAGTAATTAATAAGAAATGAAGGGAATTTTTATTATCTCACCATTGACATCAGTATTTGAATTTCATGTTATCACTAATATGTCAGATTAATTGTTGATTAGTCAAATAATCTTAGGAGACAAAGTCGTTAGTCAAAGTAAACGACATGATCATAACGATCTTCCTCACCAAGTAATTTTTTTCCAAAAAAATATTAATGAAGACCAAGTCCACATAAATATATAAATATTATAATTGCCATACATTTTTTTTACAGTAATTAATAAAAGTCAATTTATGTTTCGTACACCTTTGTTAGTACGGACACTACAATAAAAGTAGTACTAACAAGTAGTAATAGTGTTGTCATGATAGAAGGACTAAAGGCACAAAAAAATAAAAATAAAAATAAAATACGTGACGTACATTTTTTTTAGTCAAAATTTGAATTATGGTACATATATGGTTATATTGCAAAGTATGTAACAAAATGAGTTATGGATTCCTTTGATCTTAGTGTGTTTTTATAATATTATCACAATATGTGGAAGCAATAATAAAAAAATTTAAATGGTATACCAGATTAATATGAACCAAGTAATATGAAACTGAAGGAGTAGGAACTTATTCTTCACATTAATCACGGGGTAATCGATAATTATCAATATTAAGTTAAAGGGAAAAATTGGAACTAGATTATGAGCAAGGTAATTAACCTTTAAACCCTCTTTGATCAGACCTTTGATATTAATTAAGCCCTGATTTAAGGCAATAAGATTAGATGCAAGAATTAACCATTTAATACTTTTGAATTTCGTTTAAAATAAGCTATGTATATATATGATGTGATTTGGACTCTGTCAAATTGGATAATGGATTGTTAATTAAATTTGATATTGTAATATAATCTTAGTTCACATGTAAATTGAGCCACATGTCAGGTTTGGGATATTTTGCTGGTCCCAATTTCACTAAACTTGTCCATCTTATTGTGGTTAGAAAAAAATAATTTCCTTTATATTTTCTGGGAGAAATAAAATATAATCTGAAAGAAAGGTACTTACAAATATATATGTATATTTTGCCCTTTTAGTCGCAACATCTAATTTAACCATTTGACCTAGCTCATTGGCAACTCCCCCCAACCCCACCCCCCACCCCATTTTTTTTTTTGCTACTTTTTTCACTAACATCCCTCAATTATTGGAAAGCTCCAAAAATAAATAATATTCTATCCATCCTAATTTATGCAACACATTTTAAATCTTGAGATTCAAACAAATTAAGATTAATGTCTAAATTCAAGGTTAAATTGATGAATACAATCATCTATCGTAAAAAAATTCATCTTGGGACAAAAAATAAGTAAAAAGTGAAATACAATGAAGTATTTATAAGCTTAATTCGTAATTCAAAAGTATAATATTTTCAAAGGATTTATAGGCATATCTTAAAAAAGAGAATTGAATGAAAATATGAAAGTTGGAAGTAGCTAAATATAAAGAGTGCGCATATGAATAATTTGAAGTGTACGATAATTACACTTAACTATCAAAGCAACAATAAGGGTAAACTTGAAAAAAATAAAAATTAAAACCCTCTTCATTATATGAAATATTTCCACTAAAAATTAACATAAATGCCAATGACATTTCACTTATCACTATGAACAGGACCAACCAGGGTTGCTGTGGAGTGGTAAGTATTGTTTTCATCCTTAACGTCTCAAGTCCAAGTCCCCCCTGAGCATGCAAACGCTTTTTAGGGAGCACTTTATCCCTCGATGTGGAACATCTCGGTGTAAATTCAAGTTTAGTTGAACTCCAGTGTGGATACCAAACACGGATGGAAAACAAAAAAGGCAATATGAACGGGGAAAACATTTTAACTTTTAAAGTTGCATATATATGTTGTACTCTAGTACTAGTGTCATAATTTTTTGTTGAAATTTAGTGAATATTGGCCCTTACCTAATGTGAACAAGAGGAAATTAATTATATGCAACATGAATTATTTATTGCAACTATTGGTAAAACAAAAACATATATGATCAACGTTTTATGTAAAAAGAAATATGTTAATTTGACATGAAGAAAATGTCCTCTACCAACTCGATAACGATTTTATAATTGTGTAATCAACAACCAATGGAGAAAAAATCTCTCTCTATATATATACATATAAAATAAGGTTATTCAATTTTCATGCTTTAATCAAGTTACTATTAAAAGTTGAGTTATGTTTGGTGTATTGCAAACTAAGAAAAACAAGAAAAATGAGTTTTTCATTTGCTTGTTTTTCAAGCAAATGAAATAGGCATTTGCTATATTAATGTAAAGAAAATTTTATCACATTTTCCCTCATTAAAAATAATCCAACGCTTTCCATTCCAATAATCACTCTATTAATTTTTGAATCTATTTTACTTGTCATATTTTTATTTGTGATGCTTGGCATAGATTATTCTTGTTTTAGAAATGACTTTTAATTACTCGTTTAATAAAATATAAGGGATCAAAGTATCTTTATCTAGCTATGACCTAATTCATTCGACATAAATTTAAAGAAATTTTTATTTTCTTAGACAATAGTTATATGCCTTTAACTATAGTGTAATTTGTGGGTTCTGAAACTGAACTTGTCCCTTACAACAATTGTTCTATAGGAATTAAGTTATTTCTCTTACAACATAACTTATGGGTTCTGAAATTAAACTTTTACCTAATACGATATGAGTTTTGTAGGAATTAAGTTATATATGTATATAGTACGAGCGTATGACATAATTTTTGATATATTGTGATACGAAAATATAAACTTATGACAAGCAAAAAATATTTGTTATTCTGGTGTCAACGATAACAAAAAATAAATAAATAGGGGCATCTATGCTAATGACCTTTTTTTTTTTTTATGTCTCTTAAGAAAACAGTATATTAAAAGGATAATTAAGCTCAAATTATCCTTATTTATTCTTTGGTTCAAATCTTTTTTTTTTAGTTTGGTCTTAATCTAATACTCCCTTCTGTCCAAAATAAATACACTTTTTGACACTTTTTTTTTATATTTCAAATGAATGAATTTTTTAAATTCCAATGTATTTTTTTTCCTTCTAGAATTACACTTCTCTTTAATGATATTTTTTTTCAAAAGTATCTCTAATATTAAGAAAAAATTGAAAAGAGATTATGAGAAAATTATCTTTTGATTAATGTCATTAATTAACTTTCTTAAGAAGAATATTTATACTCCAAAAATTCATTTATTTTGGAACAGGGAAAGTACTTCTGTCTAATTTTTTAATATATTTTTTTTCAAGTGTACAAATCCTCTTGACTTTTAGATAAAATTTGGTCAAAGTTTATCATCATAGTCTTAATTTCAAATTTCAAAGATATGATTAAACACAAATATATACTCACCCCTTCCCATCTTAAAGGGCTTTCGTTGACCAAATACATATATGAGGACTGAGGTGAAATAATAAACAGTCCTCACCAAGCAATGATGTCAATTATGTCACACACGTTTTTTTTTCCAAGTTTTTTCTTTTTTTAAAAAAAAATTAATAATAATATTTTTTATTTTAAAATTTTAAGGGTATAGATTGTAAAGAGGTACAAAAAAGTTGGACTAGAGATGAGTAGATAGTGTGTGACAAATTAAAGCTTAGCTTGCAGGGTGACACAAATAATTTATACTGGTCTGTGAGCCGGAGATCGACGATTCTTCTTTAATATTCAATCTTAAACTATATGTCTAAAGTGCAAACTGCGGTCATGAATCTTTTTTCTTAATAAGTTGTTGTATTCTCACTTGTAAATTAAATTCTATCGATCCTCTAGTTTTCTTTGAGTAGAGATAGGCAACTGAAAGTTAAGTGTGCAATACATGAAGCTTAATTAATTAGACATATTTGTATCTCTTGTTGAATACACAAACAATTATTTATAATCATCTTTGTACTTTTTTTTTCTTGTTTGGTTTAGACTTTTGAGTACATTTGACTTTAAACATGGATATCATAGTTTAACTAAGGTTTAGTTTCCTAAATCGTTTAAGGCATGATAAGTGTTTAATGAAAAAGAAATCAAATAGATTAAACAAATTTAGTTTAACGTGTGATTGTGTATGAAGAAATACAAAGAGAGTTTTCAAGCTCAGAAGAATTCTTCATAGACAAACGAAAGAACATGATGAATCGACACTTTTGTTTGGACTTTTTGACAAGTCGAGCATCTCCACCATCAACCGATAGGTTGAGAGTTTCTTCATATATATATATATATATATATATATATATATACCAAACGTTCATATACCAAGCACTGATTGTGTAAAAAATATTAATGTCACCAGTAAGATACTATAAGTAAATTTTTATAAGAATAAATTACATGTTTGGTTGTTCGATAAAAAATATTTACAGTCACTAACCAATACATACACATGTATATGTTATATCCTAATTAACTATACAGATACAATATATATGTTTACTGAGTAATTTTTAGAAGAACGACTATATAAGTTCATTTGGCAATATTTGTAGGTGAAACTAACTAATATTGCAATTAATTAACTTGTGATTATAGTTATAAAATGTTAATATACTATGTTACTCTTGTAAAAACTCTTATTATTTTTCAGTATATACAACTAAATCCTAAAAATATTTATATTCGTTCAATGTTCCTTAGCTATTTCTCGAAAGAATCTTGGATTTTTTTAAAATGTAAAAAGATAATTTGACGTTGAAAGAAGACCAAAATAATTGATTAAAAAACAAATAGCAGTACAATTTTATTTGTATTGTATGTAAGATGTATCGATAAAGACAAATAAAGTTAATTACATATACTACCTTATAAAGACTTGACATGTGTTTGAGTTTACAGTCCCTTTTTATTCAAGTATAAAAAAAAATTATTTCTTCCATTTATATGTTGTACTGCTTTTGTCATAACCGTGTTTCAAGTTTTAGTATTTCAAAAAAGATATGATATATCATGTATTTTTCCACATCTTTTTTGGTTCTAATACAATGGTATATATTTAAAACACTTACTCCAATTGTCGAGATTTTGAATGTTATAGAAATATAGTTTGAAGTATCTTAAAGAGAGAGGGAGATAAAAATATTTCACAGAATGATTTAGAGCACTCTAAAAGTCGTCGAGATTTTGAATGTTATTATAGGAATATTAAGTTTGAGGAGATTTATAAAAGGTTATGCATAAGATAAGAAAAGAAAGGTTGATCGGGTCATACAAGATTCTAGTGGAATTTGGGAAGAGTGTAGGTATGGAGGTAGGGTCAATGATTTTGTTGTACAAGAATAAAGGTGATATTGCTCAGAATTGTAATAACTATAGGGGTATCATGTTGTTAAACCACACAATGAAAATTTGGGAAAGGATAATCGAGATAAGATGAAGAGAAATGTGTCTATCAGAGAGAACAATTTGGTCCATGCCCAAGGCGAGGGTGGGGGGCAACTATAAAAGCCATACATCGCGTAAGGAGGTTGATGAACCAAATAGGGTGAGGAAGATGAACTTATATACGACGTTCATTGACCTAGAAAAAGTCTATGACAAAGTCCCTATGAGGTTTCATTGATGTTTTGAGGCTAAAGATGTATATGTAGCTAACATTAGGGTCATTAAAAACCTGTACAATAAAGTCAAGATCCGAGTGATAAAACTCAAATCACTTCCAATCGTAATGGGGATAGCATTAGAGATCAACTCTTAGCGTGTTCTACTTGTCTTGGTAATAGATGAACTGACATAGCATATCAAAGGAGAAGATTTACTCATTGCTGTATTTATTTTATATCTTTTATAACTTAAATCAAAGGTCTATCGAAAACAATATTTACCCTCACGAGGTAGAAGTAAAACAATGTAAATATTGTGGCTGATCAATTTTCAACAGTATCTGTGTTCTTTGCAACATAGAAAGCAAAAGGTGTGAACACGACCTGATAATAGGCATATGAAAAACTTAGTTGGTTGCGTGTCAATATTCATGGTCAAGCATTAGATAATATAATCACTAGTTAATCATTTTCACTAAATAGAATATTAATTTAAGACAATGATTTATAAATCTATCGCAATCTTCAAGTAGCACATGCCCCTTCCATTACAACGCGGAGATGATTAAGGATGCTTAATTAGTTAACTTAACTAGGTGATTATACTTATACTCTACTTTATAAGACCCTACAAGCTACAAACTCTATTTAACTATTCTATTATTTTCAAATTAACCATCATAAAGGAATAACATCAAAGAATATATTCATCAATCAAAAAAATTGAAAGCTATAAAACATAAATCATGATTCAATAATATGTATTATCACTAATGGAACCAAAGATTTTTTTCCAACGCAGACGCTCTGAATAAATCACATCATCATTACAATTGATTCTCACCGCTCAAAAACGCCACTTCCATACCATAATTACTTTCACAACACACATAATTTCATCTATCCTTTGAAATTACTCTCATTCTCTCTCTTAGTTAATTATAATATATAGTTCTCTAAAATAATATTGATAAGAAAAGTATATATATATATATATATATATATATAGATGAATGACGCATTCACATATATCATTATCTAACCATGTTCTTTCCTCGAAACACACCTCCACACCTATATATCTTGGTCTTACTTAATCCCAACTCAAACAAAAAAAAAAAAAATAGTCAACCATCCATCTTTAATTATTTTTCAACCAAAAAATAAAATCCACTATATATATACATTCTTGCCTAGGTTGTTTTTTCCATATCTTCACAACACAAGTAGTTATAATTATAAAACAAAAAAAAAACCATGCAAAACTCTTCTATCCCTCAAATGACAAGATCATCAACCTTAAACTGTGACACCACTACTACTACTACTAGTACTGTTACAAACTCTTTGTGTAGTCATGAGTTAAGTCCTAAAAATGGTACCATAAAAAAGTCACCAATTCGAAGAAGATCTCGAGCATCAAAGAAAACTCCAACAACTCATCTCAATGCAGATGCTTCGAATTTTCGAGCTCTAGTACAACAATTTACTGGATGTCACACTGCTAATACTTTCTTAGGAGCTCATAAAGGTCCAATAAATTTAAATTTTGGACTAGATGAGAACAACGACGATTTTGAAGAAGATAATACAATAACTCATGTATCTTCATTTGGATATGATTGTTATAATTGCAATGATCAAAAGGAGAAAGAACATAAGGGAGGTATGTTAGTATCAGTTAATGAAAATAAAACATTTGGTTCATCTTCAACGACCAATTCTAGTAATAGTCCAACGATGGATATTTCGAGTTTAGGTGATTTTGAATTGGAGAATTTGTGTTTAAGTGATTTTACTGGAGATGATCAGTTAATTAGTGAAAGTATTTGGGATCATGATGGTTATCTTTTAATTTAGTGCATGTTTTTTTTTTTTTTTTTTACTCTTTTTTGAAGAAGAAAAGAAATGGATAGATTTGGTTTGAGGTTCAATACCTCAATTTTTTTTTTCTTTTCTTCGATTTGTAAGGTGAGTTAAAAGAGAATGTTATTCATGTATATATTTAATTTATCTTATTTGATGTCATTATTATTAAATTGTGATATCAATATCATCTCTCGATTTAATGTGATTTATGAGTTCTTAATTAGTCATGATTTCATTAGTTTTCAATAGCCACGAGATGATGTGATTCTTTTGTCGACGGATGCTTTTATTAAACTCGTAGTTTCTGAAGGATGAGAATCAAACTATGCAGCATTTACATTGAGAATCCAAGTGTTGAATATGTCATTAGTTCGATCCTTTGTAGGAACTACCTATAATAACGAACTTGCAAAATGGATCTGTTTATCATAAAGAGATTCATCGTTCCTGACCCTGCTTCACCTTAATTGTTATTTGAAAAAGTAAAAGTTCTGCCTGTGTTATTTTTGTTGTTTCAATTTAAAGTTATTTTCTTTTATAAATGTATACATGATTTTAGTCGAAAATAAATTATCCACAAAACCATTTTATGTCTCAAAAACTTTAGGTATATTTTGTTTACACTCAGATTTGGCGGTTAAGTAATAGAAGGGCCAATTTGCAAGTTCAGGAGCCAACATGAGTTCAAAATAACTTATTTTCCTATAAGAATAAACAACTGATAATGAACAAGAGAGAGAGTGAAGTGAGAAAACACCTAAATAGAAGTTGTAGCAACGAACTACTAAGGAATAATTGTGTTGGAGTTTCAAACGTAAAACTCGATACTTTTAATTTTATGATTGTAGGGAGGCCGAGCACAATATCCTTATGCACCCATTTCACTTCTAGTTTGATCAGGAAAAACATAGAAAATGAATCTGCTTATAGAGGTTACGAATTCGGGTAGAGCAGTTTGGTAGCTCGCTAGGCTCATAACCTTGAGGTCACGAGTTCAAATCATGTCTCCGCAAAAGAAAACATTGTCACTTTTGAGCACAAAGTAACAAATGGTCACTTTCAGAAGCAGAGTTGAGTAGACAAAAAATGAAGAGTACATTCTTGGGCTAACAAGAAATTTTCCACAAGCACAGTGAGATCAAAGAGCAGAAAATTGATGCAGTCCTCAAATAGTTTATTTGATTCCTCTTCAAGAATAATCATCCATAATATCAACTGAACCTCCCAAAGTACAGAGCAACTGACTTATTTGCAACAAGTTGTTCACTCCCAGTCACACTTTTAACTTATACAACTTCTTGAATCAACACTCAAGAACAACACAAACCGCTTAAATATCTAAAACAGATTACAAAATGAATTATCTCTTGATAGAGTGGGGACATGATACAATATCAAGATAATTATGAAATAGTTGGGGCATATAGAAACATTACTCCAACATTAACGCCTATCGCCGGCTACTGATTCGGCGGAGAAGAGATACTTCACTCGTGATAGAACAGAATCATGGGCAGGATCATATGGATGGTCCTTTGAAGGAATCTCCAAAATGGCTGGAATTGGTTTGTTGTAACTATCAACCAAAAATCTTATCATGTTGGCCACCTGAAAAGGATAAACCAAGAGGAATAAATTGAGTGAAATGCCAATTAACTCTACTTTAGACCCTTATTTTCCGTGAGTCTTCAATTTTAGAAAATGGAGGCCACCAGTTCCCCCCAGACATAAAACTGCAGCCTAATAATTTAAAGTACTTGCGGTAGATAGAGAACTCCTCCACCATATTACACAGTGTTAGTTGGATTTACTTAGTAGATTGAAATTGAACTGGAGTATAACAAAAGTAAAAGATGCATTTTGACCGCAAGCCACAATCTTTAGTGCATCTAAAAACAATAATAATTCTAAGGGCAGATAAGAAATGGTAAGTGCTAAGCTCGTGTACGTACAAATTTGATTCGACAGGGAGAGGGAGGGAATTGACTGCTTTTCTTATCCTTAGCAAACTAGTAACCTTTCCCTTTATATGCTAAACATACCAAAGGAGTACTTCCATTGCACAGCCTCGGTTTGTTCCATGTCTACAAACGACTAATTTAATAGAGGCAGACGTACAGTACTTAACCGGATAGCTTCAAACCTCTGTTTGAGTAACTGAGAGGTTTTCTTTACTTGTTAAAGCACTTATCATTTCAAAAAAATTTTAAAAACACTAATCATTTCTTTAAGTTGTTTGGAAAGAATGCATGAACGATTATCTCCTCATTTTGACGAGGTTCAGACTGGCTAAAAAACTGACATTGAGATCACACCTCGTCACTTGTATTGCATAACTAAACAAGGAAAATAACCTAGGACTACTTCTTTTTTATGTCCCCTCCTCCTGCCTTTATCCAACCAAATACACTTTCACCTTATGGGGGTGATAGAGATTCGACAAGCAGGCTTTAAATGGCTATGATCAAGTATTATCGACCTTTGCTTTTACAAGTCCTATGGAGTTGGTTTTTTTGGAGGAGAAAATGTAAGCTGATTGATGCAGTAGCCACTGTAATCTAAGCATCCAACAGGAAATACAGATCACATTACTCTTTTTTACTCTAGCAGGTTTCTGATGACTTGAGAGCAACTGAAGTTTGGCCAGATAATAGTTAGTTCCAAAATTCAAACAATGAAAGATTCGACCAATAAACAGTTAAACACTATGTACGACATAATTAGCAGCTGAAACATAACCAATTCTATTGTGGCACTTGAGCAGAGCTACATGTAACGCAACCACCAAATACAGATAATATTCTTGACTACATAATATGGACATGTAAAAATTGATAAACCAAACAACAAAGGAGAAGAGTAGGAAACTTACATATTGGCTGATTAACACTATTGCGATGTCCTCTCTTGTGGTGAATTCCTTAAAAGCATCTTCAATCTGCTTCACCGTTGTTTCTGAACATGAGCATAGGAAATCTATATTACTTTCTTTCCATAATTTTGAACTCTGAGATAAAGATGAAAAGTTCTACCACTCACAGGAATCGCCAGCTCCCTATATACCATCCTTCACTCAGCAATTAAATTAGAAGTAACTTTTGAATTCATTACCAACAAAAAGGTCAATCTGTTTGGTTATAATCTAAACATGTAGATCGACTCTAGTGAGAGTCTCCTATATTAGTCTAGATAAGAGAGTTAGCAAAACAAAAGCATGTGCCATATGCCTGTGAAATGTTAGTTAATTGGCCATGGAAGTTAATCTGGAAAGCAAAGTTACCCCCTACGTGATTTGTTTTAGCTGTCTAGCCCTTCATGAACCCTCCCTCACCTAAGACAACCTCGTCAGGTGAAAAATCCGTATTGACAACAGCTGCTACATGTGCCATCAGGCCTTAGAGACCAACAGACATCTTCATTGTACAGCAGTCACAGGCATATGGAACATGCTCTTCTCAGCTTTTGGTCTCAAATGGGTTATGCCAGAGAGCATTAAAGATGCCCTGATTAGTTGGAACTCATGGAAGGTTGAAACCCCATCAGGAAAGTATGGAAGATGATCCCTGCTTGCATTGTTTGGTGTTGGGACAGAAAGAAACAATAGATGCTTTGAAGGCATCTCCTCTAGCCCTAGCTACATTCTTAAGGCTAGAGTTTTAACAAGTCTCTGCAGCTAAAGCAATAACCAAGTAACTCTGTCCACCAAGCCTAGGACAGATGGCAAGAAATCACCTAGTGTTTTTGTCCCTGCTGGGATTTGAACCTGAGACTTCATGGTTATCAACTCACTTCATTAACCACTAGGCCATATCCTTGAGTGCTAACATGCACTGGTTTCTCTTTTAAGTATTTCAATAAAGTACATTTCATTTGATGGTCAGAGGCGAATTGAAAGTTAAGCAGTGGGAATTCTAATACTCATAATTGTTGTTACAATTATTATTAATAATTAACATTGGGAAGGATTTTTAGATTGAAAAAATCCATATTGATTAGTTATATATCAAGTTGTATTTTTTTATGTCATCAGGAAAACAAAATTTGGAGATCCAAATCCCAGAAATACATTGTGCTTCCTCCATTCCAATTTATTTGGCGGGTGTTTTACCGAACAAAAGTTTAAGAAACAAATGAATTTACTTTACACATAAGCTAAATATTTTGCAAAGTGCAAAAATTGCCGTTATTACCAACAATTCTATATCTCTCTCCACATGAAAAGATGAACTTTTATATGAAGTTGGTCCCAACAAGTTAGGTCATTAAAGGTAAAATGGGGATAATAATATTAACTATTTCCCAAATATGGAAATATGATATTATGAAATAAAACTACACCAATAAAAATGAAATTCAAAAATGTTACTATTCAGAGATGACAAGAATAGATGTAGAAATATTTTTATTTTCTTCAGGTGCATAACAGAATTTTCTTGAGACATTTTTTTTTTGATAATCGAGAAATCCGTCTGTGACCCGCCCTTTGGACCAATCACAGCCTTCTAAACTCGGTGGATAATGGGCCCGCCCCTCTACCCTTCTCCACTTAAATACCGGGCTTCGCTTTGCATGGTGTGGGGCTTGAACCTGCGACCTAAGCCACAAATCCTCCACCTTTTGCCACTTGAGCTAGAGGCCTTGGGGGCATTTTCTTGAGACATTCTAATAAGGCTATCTACAAATTGAAAAAAATATATATATTTTCTTCTCCATAACCATAGAGGCATGACTTATCATGAAAAAGGAAGAGACGAAATAGTGAAATGACTTTCGGAACTGAACATGACCAATAATTTCTGATAACTTTTGGAATAGAGAAAAAATTCAGCTATAATGGCAACCCCAGAACTTCTGAATTTATCACTGTCAGTGGCTGACATTTCCAAGAAAATACCTGAAGCTCAACGTTTTATCATTGGTTGTCTAATTTACTTATTCTTCGTTCAAATATGGAAGGATATGCAATGTGAGTCTTTATCCACTGAAGTCTGAAGCATTCTGTTGTTCTACCTTGGAGGGCACAGGATATTAAGGTACTTGCTATTCCAGTCCTTCATCTTGGACACTGATATCAGAAACTCCTCTTTAGCTTGAGCACTTCACTTTACTATGTGACTGAACAAAATCCCTTCATCATCCTCTCTATTGAGTAATATTTGGCAAAGATTATCATTGATTCATCTTCCCCCTATCATATTGCCTCTAAGTTTCAGATCACATATGACATCTAATAATTCCTACCAATAGGAAGCTAGTGAACCAGATGTAACAGCAAAAACTACAACAACAACGTAACAGTGTGATTCCACAAGTGGGTCTGGGAAGGGTGGTGTGTGCACAGCCTTACCCCTTCCTTTTGAAGGTAGAGAGGTTGTTTCTGATATGTAGCAGCAAAAACTATCATTTAAATTCCCTCCCCCAAATTCAAAGCTCTTTTCTCCACATAGGTAAGAGAGACAAACCGGTTGGAAGAGAATTTGCTAATTTGGAAAATAACTAACTATGCTATTTTGGTGCAGAGTAGAAGCTACAGCATAAAGTTAATGAAAGATCCTCAAAACTACTGAAGAGCTGGTAATTCCAAAATTGAAACTTACTTGAATCCACAATAAGGTAATTTGTTTTCCTCCTCAAATCGACATTGCCAACTCCAGCCAGTAAAAATCCTGTAATTGTGTCCTATATAAACAAGTTATTTCCATCAGCATCAGTATGTCTAGATATCATCTATCACATGTATGTAGACTAACAAGCTATTCATCATAAAAGTCCCATGACAGTAAGTGGGTAGTAATTGTTTACCAATTCAAAAAGTTGCATACAAAAACTTAATCAAGCAACAGATGAGATAGATAATTGCTATCCCGTCTCCACAGAGTTCTGATCGTACATATGATGCACAACATAAACATGATTAAGTCCCAGCTAAAACCAGTGCTCCGTCAGTCACATCAACTGTAAACTCACATCAAATGTAATATATCATCCAAATCATCTTCTAATTAGTCTGTGAAAGACAACTCATGTCATAAAAGATCTGATGGAAAAGAGTATATTATAGATGCTCAAAGATGGCTGATGACCCTGAGGCATCATGATAAAGACACACTAGAGAAATAACAACCAACAGCTCATCCACAATGATAAGCTATCGATATTTGTATTTCAGGAATAGAGATGCCATGATTTATTTAATCTAAATTATTGGCTTTCATCATTTTTCAGTCATCACACTCCTGGTCTGTGTGTCCATCAGTTTTTCACTTCCCATCTTATATATAGCATAGTGAGTAACTCAGGCTAGAATAGTTTACTTGACTATATGGGCCATGCACCTCTCTCCCATGAGGACTTTGATCCCCCAAAACTTATTTCCTTGGAAAATCCATACACATGAATGATTCCAGCACCAAAGTACATCTACTCTATTCTATGTTGTTCGGACTCTTCAAAAATGTCGACCGATGTGTTCTCCAAAAGTAGTGTATTTTTGGAGAATCCGACATGGGTGCAGCATCAAATCGAAGAGTCTGCGCGACTTAGACTCTATTAGTTTAGTGATATCAAAGAAAAACATGGTTCAAAGCCCATCATTGATTGGCTGATACAATGCAAATAGAGCATAGTCTATCAATAAGAACACATAGCAACACCCAAAAAAATGTGGTGAAAAGTTCACCTCATCAGCGATCATGGCAATGAGGGCTGAGTTGTTAGTTCTGACAGGAGCTCGGTTAGCCATCTAAGAAAGCAAGGTTTCTGCAACCACAGATAAACTATAATAAAAATAGTCACGATTCAAAAAGTAAGAATCTTGAACACATTGACAGATTCAGATATCAAATCAAATCTTAAACTATTAACAAACCACCAGCAGAAAAAGAAATCAGATTTAACATAGCTTAAATATTCAAAACCTTGAAATTTTCAAAACCCATCACTAGTTTCAAAGTTTGATGAAAACCCAGTAAGGATTTTCCTAAATTTTAAGTTGTTAAACAACAATCGAATAAATCAAGACAAATCAGATCGAAATCCTTTGAAATAACAAAATTGAACGGAAAAAATAAGCTTTCGAAGTTGTGAATGTAACCTTTTGCCAAGCTTACTTTGAAGTTTTTAGCCTTTGAGGGATCCAATCGCTCGACAGAGACGAATCGAAGAAACAACAAGGGGAAAAACTGATGATATTGGATATTTGCTGTTCGCTGATGAGTAGAAACTGGAAACAGGAAGTTAAAAATGGAAAGAGTTGAATGTAGACTTTAAGCCCCAAGAGTTTTAAATTACGCACAACTGCCCACATCTTTGGGGAAAGTGCTTAATTTTGCCCCTGTATTTTCAGAAATTATTTATATTTAACCTTCATTATACTTTTGGAACAAATACAGCCCTACAATTATACTTTTAGAATAACTATACCCCTATTGTTAACAAAGTTATTTAAAATAACTCTTACTTCTATGACTTAAACTTTAAAAATGACGAAATTATAGTATTATTTTTGTATCACATTGAGGGTGTGATAGCAATCTCGTGATAACTAATTTCGGAATAACTTGTTCCCCAACCAATTGAGTCACAAGGGTAATGGTGTAAGTAAATTTTAAAAAGAAATTAATCAGCAACTTACGCAATGCACGTGAATCAAAACTAGTGACTATATAAAAACATAGAAATGAGAGTGAAACTTTTTGGTTATAATCAAATCTTATATAATGAGTAGAAAGATTAACTTTTAGCTATCTTTTATGAAAATTTTTTTATGAATAATTAACATATATTCGTGTCTTTGAAATCATAACTCAATTATGTCTTGTGCTGCAAGAACAAAAAATATGTTATAAGAAAAGCAAGAATAGTATATACTCATTAAGAAATATTTTAGTTAAGTATTATATATGAAAAGTTAACATGATTTTTTTTTTGTAGCATAGTATATATGAAGGACTAAAACATTCATACACTTATATATTAAGGACCATTTGGATTATTTTCATCTTGACAAATTGGTGATGATGATGTTGATGTGCAAAGGGGTATGGCCAAGCAGCTCATCCATTGTTCTGTTGCAGCCACCAAATGGACACAAATCCTTCAAAACCCAAGCTAGCTTTTCTAGCTACCCTCTCGCCAGCAAAGTTATGGTTAGAAGTAAGCAATTTACTCCCTCCTCCTTATATTTAACATTTAATATCAACAACTGTACTTTATCCCAAATGATAACTCTGAAATGGGTGAGGAGATAATCTAGATATCTGTTTTACTAGGTTAAGTTAACTGGATAAAAATATGACATATGGGTCTAACTTAACTTCAAAAGCTAGTTCATGAGGGGAGTTTAACGGGATGGACCTGGCTCTCATTTACGATACTTGAGCCTAACTCAACCCCAAAAGCTAGCTAACGAGGGGAGTATTGCGATTGCTCAACTCTATATAAATATACCACCAGTTCATTCTCCGACCAATGTGAGACTCTAACCTACTCTAACATTTTACTTTTTGTTGGCCCAGATTTACTTCCCTGCACAATGTTATTGCTACTAGAAAAAGAAAAGGTGCTTGTTAAACTAAAAAAACACATCTGAAAGATGACATTAGCTTCTTACTGGTAGCTTGGATCAGATTGAAAGTTTACTGCTTGAATCAATAATACAGTATCTACTATCCATGAGTAGTGTGGATGATTGTTTTTGAACTTGTCTTAGTTTTATGTTTCACCTAAGTCTTATAAAAGCTAAACCTTTAAGACTTTTTGAAGCTTGGATACAACATCTGTAGGTCAAAGCTGAAAAACTCTATTGACTTTATAGTATCTTTTCCAAGAAAGGGTGGGCAGAAATGAAATCAAAGATAGAAATAGGTTTGGCTAGGATCCTTATTGGTGGAATTTGTTGTAGTCTGAGGCTGCTTGGCACCAGTAATGTACAACCCACATTGCTTGCTTGCTATTCTGATCAAATAGTGATGTAGTAACTAGTGATAAGCTATGTTGCTTGGACTCTTCAAAAATGTTGACGGGTGCGTGTCGAATTCTCCAAAAGTAGTGTATTTTTGGAGAATCCGACACGGGTGCGGCATCAAAAGCAAAAAGTTCGCGCAACTTAGGTGATAAGCCTCATAATATTGTATGTTCCTTTATACATTATCTTGACTCTGCAATATTGCAATAACACTGACTAATAAACCTCTTAGGAGTTGATGTTTCTTTATGTTATATCTTGTCTCTGCATTCTGGTACTAGTAAAAAGTAGACATTGCAACATTGTATATTTGATAAGACCGTCAATCTATCATTGTAAAGATTCAGGATTTTGAGGTTTTACTGCCTATATAGTAATGTTGCATTTTTCTGTTTCACATGGATGATAAAAGCTAGTGATGCTCTTCAATAGTGGTGGTGGTATATGTAAATCTTATCAGCTGCTTTAGACTTCATGATTTCAAGTCTACAATTATGCTGCTTCTTGTTGAAGAAGTTACTCGAATATGCTAGGTCTAGACATTTACGTGGTTCAAACTGTGCTTCAGGCTGAATAGAATTCAGATCTTTGGTCCGAGTAGTTATGATATTTGATGAAAAGTAAACACTTCATGTTATTGGGTAACGTCCCACTTCTTGAGCTTAAAGGGAATGAAATTAAAAAGGGGCTACAGGCTTGTAGTGCTTCAGCTAGTCATTATTTTAAATATGTAAAATAGTGATATTAGAAAGCAATTCCAATGTAAACTGCATTCTGACTATCCTCGACATTCCAAGGTAGTAAGAAGAGTACTGTTATCTGACTACTGAAAGCAGTCACTGGAGATATTTGCTTGTAAAAGATCAGAAAAAAGAGAGGAAAAATAGAAGAAAGAATGAGGCTATGTAAAAGGAGATAAGTATCTCCATGTAATGCTGTAAGTTTCCCTTTAGGAACTATATGTCCAGTATCATTTTAGCAATAAAATGTCGACTTCTAGTGTTGTAAACTCGAAGGTTTTCTAGTTACTAATATACATATGCTGGAACTTACTTAGTGCTGCTCAATGAAGAGTCCAGAATTTTCTTCTTTGATACCTCTAAATGATAGGTTCCATATTTAACTAAGTTAAAATCCTACCTTAAAGTATTAAGCTATCATTGCACTAATTATAGTTCTCCATTGACCAAATTGTAGATGTAATGAATGTCAAGTTTTGATAAAAAAAATAGTTTTGAGACACTGAAATGTTAAGACTTTTTTCTCTTTAACCCTTATGCTACAAGTTCAGAATTCACTTGCTGTCTTAGATATATCACATGTTTTTCATTCAACGGTTGTGGTTCTCTAAAGTTCCAAAATTTCTGTCTTATTTTTGAACCATAGATCTATCATACTCCACTGATGAAAGTTGTCTGGAGAAAATATTTTCAAATTTTGGTCATGTTGCTGAAGGTATGTGCTGTTGCTTGAAGATAATTTCTCTTATCTATTCTACTCTTTCTTGTAGTTGAGATTGTGACCTGCATTTTTAAATGTATCTACTTCCCTTATCAGTTAAGATTGTCAAGGATGAAATGACCAAGAGATCAAAGGGATATGCTTTTATTCAGTACACTTCTCAAGAAAATGCCATGCTTGCTCTTGATAGCATGGATCACAAGGTTATACTCCGTGAATTTGCTTTGGATTTTTAATTCCTTTCACAGTGTCTTCTTCGTCACATTCTTTCTTCCCTTGTCAGTACCTCGATGGCAGGGTTATTTCTGTGGAACTTGCAAAGCCTACAAAGAAAGACTTTGGCAGATACCCGAAAAGTTGTGGACCACCTGTGGAAAGATTACCATCTGAAAATGAAGTTCCAGACCTAAAAGAAAACTGCTAAGGTAAGGCTTACGCTAGTGTTAGAATGTTATTCATTGATAGGTGAATGACAGTTCCACAAGTCATCATTCTGGAAACTACTATGCTGCAGCTTCGGGTAGACTTGATAAAAATTCTATTGCGTAAAATTTCACTCTTAGGTCACTCCTACAGGCAACAGGACTAGTTTACTTGTTCTGTCATCGCACCCTGTGTTTTGCATGTAAGCCCACATATATATTGTGTTTGTTCTCTGAGGCATGGCGCGTTGCATGTCAGTCCAGGTCAATTACTGCATACTAGAAGAGGCTAAGTGTACTTCCAGCCATCTTACAAAACTTGTACCTAGAATCATGTATATTAAATCGCAAGACTTGTGCTTTGTCAACTTGATGTAACTAGTTTGATGGTCAGGTTCTGCTGGTATATATGTATTAAGAGTTTTTACGCGGTGAAAATGGACTATCATGATGTACTTTAGGCTGCTGCCAAGGGTCTGGAAGTTGCCCTGGAAATAAAGGATTCAAAAATTAGTATTCGTCGAAATGTACCTTACATGCATGTCTTAACACTCCATTAATTGTAACAGTAAAGGGTAGATATTGAAAAAACTATTTAAGTGACTTCTCGGTTCTCTCAACCGTCAAATATTTTGAAATAAATTCAGTTTTGCCAAAACGACTAATATTTGGGATCGAATGTATTAAAGTGAGTTATTTTTCTATGATGGATGATGGAACAGTTGAGTGGGGCTAGAAAGGTTAGTATCAATAACTTGTGAGTCACAAGTTTGTGACAAGGACTTGCTTGTTGCATTATAATCTGCTTTTATGTTTAGTTTAATTGTAATTGATTGGATTGTCGAAAGGATATTGTTGACAGTAATAATATACCCAATATAATCTTATATAAGTGAGGCTTTGGGAGGATAAAGTGTATGCAGATTTTACCCGTCTCCCTCGTGGAGGTAAGGAGGTGGTTTTCAAAAGACCCTCGTGCTCAAGTGTAACAAATGAAAGTAACTATGAAGAAGACATGTCACTTGATTAGAAAAGGAATACAAAATATTCCAAAAAAATAATAGTAACAACAACTAAATAATGTTATAACTAAAACACAATAGACAATATTTATGGTAACAAATATCAAAAGCAATCTACTACTAATATATACCACGACAGACATGGTGCTATATATCAAACTCTCACTGAACCTAATCC
This sequence comes from Solanum verrucosum, assembly GCF_900185275.1. Lineage (NCBI taxonomy): Eukaryota > Viridiplantae > Streptophyta > Magnoliopsida > Solanales > Solanaceae > Solanum > Solanum verrucosum. Next base: position 4,540,966 of record NW_026020332.1, read on the forward strand.
CATTGAAAAGCAAGATATATAAAACTCAACTACCTACATGTTTTCTCTCTGATCCGTGATCTTCATACCTTCATATCTAAGGTCATATTCTCTGTAAGATTAAATTATGTCATGTCATGTCATACCTTATCATATTTCTCTCCAATACTTTTTCGGCCTACTTTTACCTTACCTCATATCCACTATATTTAACGTCTTACACCTCCTCATTTAGTGTATGTACATCTCCTCTTCACGTATAAAAAGATATTGTTGATCAACTTTAGTTTAATCAAAGCATATCTATTATGACCAAGACATGGATACATGCCTACAATGTGGAAGCCCATCAAGTTGAAAGACCCCTTTGAAGTATTCTTTATGAATATTTTTAGAATATTCTTCTGAAGCTTCTTTTTTTCTAGTGCTCCGTGTTGGAGCACGTTATGACTTAATATTTTTTTCGAATAAATATATAAATACTCCACGCTTGGAAAATACTAAGAAAAATATCTTAATTAATTTATAAAAATATTTGTCTAAGCATCTTTTATTTATTTTTATTTTTTTAAATGTCACACTTAATTAACACTTTATTTTTTTGGACTATACAGCGTAAGACCAACTCCAATCCACCTCTATTTTACTCTTCATTTTCTTTATTTGGAAAACAAAATAGAGAATGAGCTCTCCAACCACCTTCCATTTCACTCTTTATTCTCCACTTATAAAAATGTATAGTAGTTCTCCAAATTTGAAAAACTACCATTCACCCTCTCTATTTTATTTTTTGATATTTTATTTATATTTCTATTATTTTATAATTAACACATTATTTTTCATATAAGACCATTAATTAAATATTTAATATACATCATTCTTTTTAAATGTAATATAATATTTTAAAAAATATATTATTATAATTATCTGTCACTATGATGAATGCATAAAATTAAAATAATAAGATGAAAATTTTAATTTAAAAATACAATACATAACACAATAACGAGATAACACAATACATAACATAATAATTTTATCACAAAAATTTTGGTTGCAATTTATGTCCACTAATTTATATATTATATAATATTTATTTGCAAGTATGTTATTTAGAAATTTTAAATAAAATAAATTTTTTAAAAACCTAAAATTTATATTACATGAAAATTATACAAAGTGATTATTTGAAAAATAAAGAAAGAAAATTATATTATGAAATAAGAAAATAAAAATGAAATTAAAATAATAATATAATATTGAGGAGGAAAAAAAAGAATTTTTTTAGAGAGTAAAATAGAGAATTGAGTTGGAGTTGATTGTTTGAGAAAATAGAAAATTATATATTTGGATAGTAAAATAGAGGATAGATTAAGAGATGCCCTTGAGTGATAGCTCAAAAAAAGATAGAGTTGGAGATGCCCTTATAGAATAGCTTAAAAAATGATTTATATTTTAAAAGGCTAACAAAAATTAAAAATAGTATGATAAACGACTTATATGTGTTCTTTCTTGATCTTACTTGTAGGGTAGATTATTTATCACCATAGCATCGATACTAATATAAGTATTTTATCATAGTATTCATTTTAATTAATACGTATATAGTTTTATGACTTGAAGAATAATTTGAGAAATAAGTAATTAATGCTAAAGATAAAATAAAAAAGACTATATTTTTTTATAGGTTAAAAGTTAATATTTATTTTTAAAATAATGGAGAAGGAAAAAAAATAAAAATCCAATCTAAATCATAGTACTGTACTATGTAATCCAGCATTGGTCAAAATTAAAGGAAGTAGTTATTACATGAATTAGTGCCACACATTTCAATGTCAAATAATTAAAGAGAAAGTGATAGCTTACATTGGTCCCTATCACACAAATATTTACTTTTAGAATTACTTATTCAATAAATATTAACCTTTAGAATTACTTAGAAAAATTAATACTTTCTTAATTATTGAAAAATAATTAGTCTAAACCAAATTAAGTAAAACTTATTGAAAGTAGATGCAATTTATTTTTCTGAAATAAAGCTTAAATGTTTCGAAGTTACATAAAGGTACAACAAAATGGAAGTTTCTAGTTTCCACTTTTATTGTACTGTATTCCATTGCATCAAAATATTTATCATTTTTATGAAAAAAAACATTATTTTAAAATACATATCATTCTAAAAGTTTAAAACATTTTTTTAATTTTATATTATCCTTAGTAGTAATTAATTTTTAAAACTACAGATACTTCACAATTTTATCACATAAATAGAATAACTATTCAATAAAAAACAAAATAATTAAATACCCCTCTTAATTATTTTTTTCTAAAAGGACATGTAAATGAAAAAACATGATAAAGAATTTTAAAATGAAAGAGTAATTTAACTGGATATTAAAATTTAAAATTGTAACCCTCTCCAAGAGAATATTTATCTTGTTACAAATGGGATATCCTCTTCTCATGGTTCAAGAGGGCTCTTATCTCAAGATGTTAAATGCATGCGTTAGGTACTATCATTTAAAAAAATAAATAAACTCTCTCGATCGATACTATTTTGAGATAATAAAATAATATCGAAGTGTGAAATAGAATTATTATAATTTTATATTAATATTCAAACATATTATAGTCACAAATCGACACAACTTCAACAATCCTAAGCACATCGGTAGTCTTATTTCTTAAACTTCATCCTATTTTTAGATCGTTATCAAAATTTCTTTTTATCTTGATTCTTTGTAGAATGCTAAAGTTAAATCATTACAAACTAATTGAATGTCAGTCTCAAATATCAACACACAAATAAACGAAACAATGAGATTGTTAAGTTAAATTTTCTTGGTTATAACTATGAATTCTAAATATGACTAATAAAGGAAGATAAAAAAATTGCAATAATATATCTAAATAATGAAATAATGATAAGTCAAATCTCCTTGACTGTAACTACGAACTCCAAATACAACTAATAAATGTCTATTTTTTTTTTCTAAGAAAAGCAAAAAAGTTAATATATGTGGATTTTATGTGGAAACACAAACTTAAATCACATATCTTCCTTGAGAAAATGATCAAAATGGTCCTTCATGTACAAGGGTTGAATTATTTTGATCTTTTATATATATCACTTTATCTAAATAATTCTTAATGTATATAAAAAAAATGATCATTTTAGTCTTTAACCCTAAAACTAACCAAAAAAATTGTTAGATTTAACCGTGGATCCCACGGAATTGACAAATGGCTAACCCTTCTTCCTCAATCTGCTTTCTTTCACCATTACCATCGTAGACCCGTCTCCTCAACTTCTTTCTTCCGTCATTTTCTCTCCTGCTTTATATTCTCATAAGAAAAATACTGCACACCTCACCCATTTTTATCTCTATTGAAACAAAATTTTTAGAAGTTTCCATTATCCTACATAAAGAAGAAGAAGAAAATCAAGATCATTAAAACAAATGTAAACTAAGTAAATCAAATAAAAGATTCATTTTCTCTCTCTTGTTGAAGCGATCTATGAGGAGGATTATAGCTTTTCTTTTCGTTTTTTCCTTTTCAAAATTAGTAATTTTTTCAAGTCATTTTTTTCATTCTATTTTTAAAATTAAATGGTAAAATTTTAACGGGCATAGATAGAAAACAAAAACCTTATGAATATTCTTTAAAATTTGAAGAAATTTTTGTGTGTATGAGAAGATTTTGGGAGCAGAAAGAAGAAATAGCAAAGAAGAAAGATGAAGGAGAAGCAATGGCGGAAGAAAGAGGGAGGAAGAAGAGTATGGGACCCACAACTAAGTTTAACAATTATTTTTATGTTTTCAGTTAGTTTTTAAGGGTAGAACCAAAATGATATTATTTGGTATATACATTAAGGACTATTTGAATAAGATATTATATATAAAAGATCAAAATAATTCAAATCCTATACGTGAAGGACTATTTTGATCATTTTCTCTATCTTCTTTCTGAATATTTTTAGATTAGAACAAGAACAATAATATAAAAGCTTTGATAAATTTGGGACCCATGATGCCTCGTGTCAAAATAAGGAGAAATAAACTGGGACCCCCAGAAACCACGAGGCTTTTTTCAATTATTCATTCCCACTCCATTTTGTCCATTTTCTTTTTGTACCTTACCAAAAATATAAATCAGAAAATAGCATCGTCACCAAAGAAAATTATGAAAAGAAGATAAAAATCTATGCAGGATATCATAGAGCTCAAATTGATTAAAATTTTTTTAATAAAACGCTTTTTAATAAAGACAACTCAATACTTAGAGAACTTGAATTCAAAACTTTTAATTAAAAATAAAAAAATATTTTTCACTCCATCAAATTTAAAACTTTTCATTAAAAATGAAAAAATACTAACCATTTTATGATAACTTTGATATGCTATTATTCTATTGATTCTCCTTATAATAATAACCGGAAAGATCAATCTAGTGGTTAGTAGTAACCAACAAATCTCATTATTATTTAATCACAAAATACGGTGAGCGTCATAGATTTACTTATTTGGCCGATTTCGCCGTCAAATTGGTTAGTTAATTCACATTTATCTCTACATTTTGAATAATCTGAAAACAAATTAAAAATTAGCGATATGTATCAAATCCTTATCATTAAATTAAATATACAAAACATATTATTAGAGTAATATATTTTTTTATAATTATTGAAATTGATTTTCGAGAAATGAAACATGGTAATTATTTTGAAACGGAGGGAGTAGTAGTCGGCAGAGTAGTCCGTGTTTTTTGTGTGTGGCAGAGGAGTGTTGGGTGTGGGGTGCAGAAGAAACAAAAGAGGTTAAATAAGAAGTCATTTTTTGGAGAAGAGAGAGAAGAGAAGGCCGAAATAATATAGTAATGGAGAATGGAGGAGGAGAAGATCCACAATTAGAACCACCACCACAGCCGCAGCGACGGTTGAAGCCGATCCCACCGAATCCACCGCCAACAGATCGGCCGGCTCGTATTTACGCCGACGGCATCTATGATCTCTTTCACTTCGGACATGCTCGCGCCCTCGAACAAGCTAAGAAACTGTATGTTTTCTCCTCTATTCATCCGGCGTAATACTCTCCATAGGATTTTAGAATTATTAATTGACTTTTATTATGAAAATTAAAATTTTGTGGTTCATGCCTTTTTATATTCTCTATTGTGATGCTGGATTTTTGAGTGATTGTGAGAGGGATCCAATGAGAAATCTGGTTGATTTCTTCTCATCTAGGTAAGCCTAGGTGAGAAGACTTAACGATACCTACGTGATAAAGTATCTAGGTGTCGGGAAAAGAAGAAAACGAAATAGGTGTTTGTCTAAGTTGTTTTTTTATTCTTATTGGAATATTATTAGTTGTATGATTGTTGAGCCATGAAGAATTTGTGAAATTGAACATATGTTTTACTTGGACTGAGTGATTTATTGCCTGAATGTAGATTGCCTAACGCTCAGCTTCTTGTTGGATGCTGCAATGATGAAATCACTCACAAATTCAAGGGAAAAACTGTTATGAACGAAAAGGAGCGATATGAATCTTTGCGCCACTGCAGGTTGGTTTTATGGGGTTGTCAATTTTGTTTAAAGTTTAACTTCTTTTTTTTCAGCCAGATCTTAATGAAATGATCTTTCTTCTTTGGTAATACTGAAATGATTGAGTATCTCTAATTGCTGGGGTGAGATTCATTCAGTTGTCTGATGTCTTCTGAATACATTCACAAATTACAAATATATGAACTTTTGTTTTTATGTAGATGTTTCTTATATTGTGTATATTGAGGGTTACTTTGATTTTTAAAATGATTGTAGTTGTCTGTTCATTTTCCTTTCGGATGCCAATGAGATGAATAGTTGAGGTCAGTTCTAGATATTTTGTATAAAAATGCTTGCTTAATGAATTTCATAGAAGGCATCAAGAAGATGCAAAATTTACAGAACGTAGAAAAGTGAAAGACATTGTTAGCTATATTACAAAGTAAAAGGGGAGGCCATTGTGTTGGGACTTGGGACTACATTGCACACAAAATCATTAAATTTTTGGGGGATCACATCTATTCAAGATTAGGTAACGGTTTTTGCGTAAATATGCCGGGTATGTGTTACTGGTAGCTTCTTCTACTGAAAAATCACAATTTAAGTCCTTAATTTCAAAAATTTTAGGGGTTATCTCAATTTATTTTTTTGTTTATCAATGGTAGAAGATGATAAAATTACAGAAAGGCTTACTCTAGGTATTCCTTTTTACCAACCTTCTTATCAAGACCATCCTTTGCTGTGTGCATTTGTTCTTGACAATGCAGTGGTTACTGCTGCTTTTGAAGCCGAGAGACTGTATAACTTCGGCAATGACCCATTTAAAATGTGAGAATTGAGTGAACAACTACAATCTAAATCAAAAAGGAGAAGGCCGTTACACTAGATACATGTTTTGATAATTGGAAAAGAAAAGAGGTTGTTCAGGACACATGTATCAGAAAGGGAAAAGAAGTTATTCTATGTTGTTGCATGGTACTACTTCACTACCAACTCCATATCTTGGCCTCCCTCTAGGTGATAAATTCAGATCCCCTGATGTTTGGAGTGGAGTGTTTGAGAATACACTTGCATCTTGGCAGAGGCAAAACCTCTCTATGGGGAAAGGCTCACATTAATACACAGTATTTTGGATAGCATTCCCACATACCAAATGTCTTTCATACCACTGCCTTACAAAGTTGTCGAGCAGTTCGACAAGATAAGTCGAACCTTTCTCTGGAAAGGGGGAAACAAGAAGCCAAGAACCATGAATTAAACATGTTAGATGGGAAAAAATCACAGTGCCTAAGCAGCTTGGAGGTCTAGGCACTAAGAATTTGGCATTCAGAATAAACGTATGCTTATGAAATGGTTGTGGGGGTATTGCAAGGAGGAGAACTCTTTGTGGATGGAGGCTTCAAAGGCAATGCATGGTTATCAAAGCCCTTGGTGCACAATCTTTCAAGAAGACCTCATGGTGTGGGACTCTGGAAGAATATCAGAAAGTTATGGTGTGAATTTTCCCCTAGTTCTTCCTTTAAATTGGGAATTGTACCAACATTTAATTCTGGGAAGACAAATGGTTAGGGGGTCTACACTAAAGAATGACTTTCCAAGCTTGTATCAGAAGCTCAGAACATAACTCCACCATCTCTCAGAATTGGCAAAATAACTGCTGGAAAATACAGTTCAGGAGGAATATTTAAGACTGGGAACTGCCTCACCTTATAGAGTTATGGCTTAAATTAAAACACTCTTGTCATGTCATGTATTACTGACAACCTAAAATGGAAGGATGGTCCCTATTCAGTGAAGGAAGGCTTTGCTCACCTATGCTCTCCTACAATGAGATAATTGATTGGTGGCTCTGGAAATCAAAGCTTCTCTCAAGATCATATGTTTTAGCTGGACAGCTTTACATGAAGCATGCCTTGCACAGGATAAACTCCACAGAAGGAAAATTCAGAATCAGTAGATGCTTCATATGCCTAAACAAATTAGATTCCAATAGACATCTTTTGCTACACTGCACAATCGTCACAGATATTTGGGGCATGTTTTTCTCTATTTCTGGTCGCAATTGGGTTATGCCACAAAGCATAAAAGAGGCCTATGAATGCTGGTCTAAATCGAAAGTTGATAAGTCCATCACATTGATTCCTGCCTGTATCTTTTGATGTGTCTGGACAGAAAACAATTGTAGATGTTTTAATGGGATTTCAACTCCTACTTATTTTCTCGAGGCTGAAGGTCTTTTATGGTTGTATAGTGGGCAGAATCTCTCCCCTGTAAATTGTCCTATTAAATTTTGAAGTTCATCAGCTCTTGAGTGTTAGCTTAGTTTTTGTGGCCTATGGCTGATAAACTTTTGTGCTTCTGATCAATGTGAAATGGATTGGTAGTATAAATGGTGAGAAAGACGGAGACAGAAAGAAACTCAAAATATTTTGAAGACAAAAGCAGTTATATTTTGAAGATCAAGATGAATCGTCTTTCTTTGTTCTATTTTTGGTGTAAACAGGAATTTTTGGATTATGTCTGAGACTGGATAGATTTAATAGGTGGCTTGCAAGTAACTATTACATTAGATTTCTCTTCTTTTTCTCTTTTTGAGTTATACATAAAGTTATCAGCACTTGCCAGGTGCTGATTTTATTATCAGTACAAGCCTGTTACCTTACTTTGAAAAAAAAAATGTCGCTTATGATTGTTCTAATATTGTAGCTTCTAATGGTTGATATCTGCCTTTATCTTCAATTTTGTTATGGTGCGTTTTCAATTAGGTTAATTGTGTATGCATTGATGCAGATGGGTTGATGAAGTTATTCCAGATGCGCCTTGGGTTGTTACCCCGGAGTTCATTGAGAAACATCGGATTGACTATGTGGCACATGACGCTCTTCCGTAAGGCAAAACGTCCCATAAAATTTTTACTTCTGTTGATTTGCATAAGGGTCCCTGGTTGATTGGAACTATATTTAGACCAGCTTTTGATATGCCTTATCTGACTAATTCATTATTTTACTTTAAGATGGATTTAGCTTTACATAACTAATTTAAGGTCTTCCCCCGTTGTGTGATTATCTTTGTTTTATTTGTTTGTGTTGTGTTTCATTTTGGGTTCATAGATATTTTTCTTTTAATTTTTCGTCTTCTTGTCTGTACACGTCAGTTATGCGGATGCAAGTGGAGCTGGAAATGACGTTTACGAGTATGTAAGTCCAAAATGAACTTCAGTTTTCATACGCGACTTTTACCTTATTCATTTGATGTTTCTTTTAAACAATTTAGTTTGTGTCTGTACAGAGTTTTTCTGTGCATAAACCAGGGTGATTTGCAACTTGTTCATCTTTTTAACATGCTGTATGAAAGTCAGTCTTAATTTGCTCATTGTTGATCCTTTATTAATCAGTATAAGATATCTAGTTTGATATTCACTCTTTAATGCTTGCTGTGAAGCCATGTGTAATGTGAATATTTTTAAAACCTGTGTTATTAGGTTAAGTCCATTGGTAAGTTCTTGGAGACCAAGCGGACTGATGGAATATCTACTTCAGATTTAATAATGAGGATTGTAAAAGACTACAATGAATATGTGATGCGCAATTTGGACCGAGGATATTCAAGAACGGATCTTGGTCTGAGCTATGTGAAGGTATTATACTCTTTAGTGTTTTGATTGGGTGATGTAATAATACCTTACCTTTCTCAGGAAAGAAGTTTTCTTATTTTGCAAATGCAATGAAAAGAATAAGTGTGCTAATTGAATGATGTAGACTTTCTGCTAGCATTAGCTTTATTCCTCACTAATAATAGTAGAATCAATGGCACAGAGTCAAAGGTTACATTTTGTTTCATTATTTGCTTTGCCAGGTATTAATTTCATTATTGCTTCTTTCAGGAAAAAAGGCTGAGAGTGAACAGGGGTTTGAAAAAGTTGCATGAGAGAGTAAAGAAACAACAAGAGAAAGTGGAAGAGAAGGTATATTCTTAATTATTTGACTGCTTTTCAGTTCTCTATTTCGAATACAAGCTTGTCAGAAGTGTCTCCAATCTCCATAGAATATGTGGTTTTGAATATAGTTTGGCAATTATCTGAAAAAAGCAAGGAAAAAGGATATTGAGATCTATGTCCTCTATCGTTTGTGCAAATTATTTTTTTTAAAAGAAGGTAACCATATTTTATATAACCAAAAGAGTATATAAGAGAAACATAGTTACAGGAACCCAAAAAAAAAACATAAACCGATCCCTTAACTAGTTACAATGACCCAATAATGTCAACTACATAATCTCTATATCTTCTGCTAGGCCCTCCTTACACCGAAAATGAAACAAAAATATATACAATATATTTTTAGTCTTCTGTTGAGTCGGCTACATCTTCAAAACACCACACATTCCTTTTCTTTCCTATTGTCCACCAGATGCATGTAGGAATAATTCTCCACCATCTCTTCTGCCTTACAAAATTGTCTGGATCATTCCAGCATGCTAGCAACTCAGCAGTTTTCTTAATTATCCATTTGAGCCTTTCCATACTCAGTAAGAGCTGTACAGATTACAAGTAACTTTGCAATGGATAAGTAGGTGGCTACTTGTTCTATTCATTATCCATCTGAACCCTTTCATACTCGGTAAGAGCTGCCACAGAGTACTAGCAACTTTGCAATGGATAAATAGTTGGCTATTTGTTTCATTCATTATCCATTTGAGCCCTTTCATACAAGACTAAAGAGCTGCCTCAGAGTACTGGTAACTTTGCGATGGATAAATAATAGATGGTTCTTTAATTCATTTTCTCTCCACATAGAAGGCATTTAGAACACATAGAAATATTGTGCAAATGACACTTTGAGCAATGAAGGGGTAGCACGGAAAACAATGTGATAGTATATATGGTAAGGTTGAATTCGAGGATACAATTGAATTGCCTCTCTACCCCACAAAGGTAGGCAGTAGGGGTAAGGTTTGCATAGACCCTACTCTCCCCAGACCCCACTTGTGGGACTATATTGGTATATTGTTGTTGTTGTGGTGGCGAATATTATGAAGTGTAGGCGACTTGGTTTAACACATCCTATAATGGAATATCAACATTATATGTTAGTGTTAGGTGTTCTAATCTTTTATCATCGCTGTACAACTGACATGTTCTTGTAGGTTCTCGTATTATTAGATCCTTTATATTTAAAGCTGACAACATTTTCATAAGGTCAAGTTTGTCCCCAAGGAGATGAAGCATTCGTATTATGTCATGCATAGGAACTTTTGGATACAAAACAATAGCTACATTTTCATATTAGCTATATTAGCCTGGATCAATGCTTGTGCATTTAGTTGCTATTTCTTATGAGTAGGGTGATGTCCAACCACTTTTAGATGCATAAGTAGATATCTTTGCTGACCGAATTGTTTGTTTTAGTAGGTGGATGGTTCTTTTGTTTAAATCAACACTGGTATGGTTTCATTTGTTGAGAAACCTGGAGCTTTTAATTAGTATAAGTAATTTCTCAAACTGTAATGAAGTGTTCATGAGCTTTTGCGGTTTGCTTCCCCATTATGATGCGGCTCGGTTAATAGTATATAAGTATATATTTTTTTTAATAGGGATAGTATATATATTTATTTCTATCATTGAGCTTGCATCCGATTATGGTTAATGTTGTGTTGCAATGTGTACTAACTTCTGGGTAAATTTTCCTCTTACTATTCTACTAATTACTACTCCTCTATGTGACACTCTTTCCTTTTTAGTTGGTCCCAAAAAGAATGACATCTTTTCAAATTTAGTAAAATTTAACTTCAAACTTTCCATTTTATCCCTATTGAAATGATTTATCGCCACGTAAATTTCTATAGCTTATTTTAGACCACAAGTTTCAAAATCATCCTTTTAAAAAAAAAAATGAACTTCAAGCTTCCTTTTAGTCAAATGCCTTCACATAAATTGGAATGAACTGCCAATGCATCCAAACCCCGTTCTTTTATATTATTTGTTGGAATAGATAGTACATATATGATCAGATGCATACGTTGGTAAGGACTGTTTAGAGTTGGACACAAAATTACTAATTCAAATTGAAATGTACAATGATCGGGGAAATTGGAACAGGTGGAGTATAAATTTCCGATTCGTTATAGTTTATCACCTTGTAGAATTTGGGTGGTGGAGATGGTGGAAGTTGCAATTATCTGGACTTTTGAAGAGTGAGCTGAAGTGCTAAACTATGATAGACGAAGCTACTTTTCATCTTATATGCTAGGTTTCCGAGTAAAGAAAGCTCTTTCTTCTCCGTGATTATTCCCACTATGTCTTTTGTAACTCAGTGTTAACAAAAACGGAGCAGTATGTAGCAGTTCCGATAGCTTTTTCGTATGTTAATGAAATAAACATAAGACAGATGCTTGTCGTCATTGAAGAACCATCACTTTCTCAGTAAAAGCTATTTCTAGTCTTCTAGCACAAAACACGTTAAAAAGACTAGTTGTTGCAGATACAAACAGTAGCAAAGCATCGAAATATTTGGGTGGAGAATGCTGATAGGTTGGTTGCTGGTTTCCTTGAGATGTTTGAAGAGGGTTGCCACAAAATGGTAAGATCTCTCTGCCGCTTTTCCCATCCCTCCCTTTTCCTCTTGTCTGTCTCTATCTGGTGTTCAATCCCCTACAGTTTTCCAGTAGCACCTCTCACACACGAATGAGAGTGGTTTATATTTGCACTTGTGATCATACCATACGCATTGGAATTTCAACAGGGAACTGTCATAAGAGACCGAATTCAAGAGCAGATGAGGACCAAGAGTATAAAAGGGCTTCTATATGACAAAGAAGAGGATGATGATGAATATGACTACTATTATGGGAGCAGCGACGAAGATGAAGAATACTACGATGGTGAAGATGAAGACTAGGGTTGCTCACTTTCTCATGTTATGTGGTGATGTAAAATGTAGTTTATGGATCAAGTTGGATGAAGATGTATTATGTCTAACGGTTGGATGCGCGTGTTTTCTTTTGTTAGAATGTAGTGGCAATTAGTTGTGTTGTAAACCGTGATCAAGCATAGTCTTGTACCATAACGCTGTCAATCAGAGTGATTTGTCTAAATATGAGAAGAATAATCATATGTTCTTGAAAATGCCATTTTCTTTTCCTCTTTTGGCAATTGATACGGCTAGGTGTATTTATGCACAGTACATGTATTAGTGAATCGCGATGCACTAAGCTTTTTATTGATGGGGGATCAAATATCTTCTGTCAAAATGACTCTATGCTCTTTGTATCAGCATGATTTTGTTTTTCGTTCAAGAGGATTACTTATATTATAATATGCTAAGGCATAATTAGCGATTGTTCTTAATGAAACTTTTTAATATCTACATAAATATTATATGTAACTTTATCTCAATCATAACTCCAGAGTGAATAAGTTACAAGTTAAAACTCTCATAAACCATCTCATTTGGTGAGTCACATATTAAAATTATTGGATATTCCGGTCATCTTTGTGTGTATGAATTCTTAAAATTCCTCGATTGAATATGTGAGAAAATATTTGGGATAACTTGCTGAGAGGTGCCTGAAAGATGAAATCATTATGATGATTTTCCCAATTAACCAGTAATTGGAGCTACAACCTTACTAGCCCGGTTCTTGTAAATTGATGTATGCTTCAATGGTATAAATTGATGTATATTAACTACAGTGAAGACAAAACGCATTATTTATGTGCTTAAATTGTATATTTAGATTATTTTTTTCCCCAACAAGGAAAGCAAAACAACGCAAGAAAAGAAAAATATCCAAACCATAGTCGATTTGCTAGTTTTCTGAAATAATTAGATTTTCTAGATATCTTTACCCTTTTGGCGTGTATATATATATTTCTTTCATCATATTTTAACTGTCATTCTAGCTTAAAATAATTGTTACATTAGAAATGAAGACTAAAGTTAGTGAACTATACCTTTAATTAGGGGTGGACATAAATACAATCGAATTGAATAAATTCAATTTTTCAAATTCGATTCTTTGGTGTTTCGATTTGGTGTAGATTTTATCTTTTGAAAATTCAGTTATTTGACTCAATGTAAGGGTCATGACTTTTTGGTGCACCAAAGCTGAAATTTTATTAAATAAATTTAAAATACTTATATTAATTATATATTTTGAACCCATATCAGATTTTAGCCTATTTGTATTTGGAGCCCTAATTCCTAAATCAAAAGTCACAGGCCACAGCCTCCAGCCCTTTCTTCTCTGTTCTCTGAACTCTCACAGCCACTGTGTCGGCGACCAGCAAGCACAGCGGCGCAGCAAAACTCTCGTCTGTCGACTCTCAATCTCTCAGCGTGACGGACTGTAAGCTACCTCGTCTCACCTTAGTAATTTTTAGTATGTATCTCTCGGTCTCTCTTCTCTGCCTACAGCAAAACAGCAAGCTAAATTTTAAGATATTTCTGTTGTTTTAAGTATTGATTTCTTGTGTTTGATGTTGTTGGGCTGGCTGCCTAGTGCCTGGTAATTTTTTTTTTGGATTGTGTTGCTGGTTTGCTGTTGCTTAAGTGTTTTGCCAAGTTAGGTTTCTTTTTTTTTGTGACTGCTAAGCAACTTGCCAATTGGCAATTGGCATGGCTGCTGTGGTGCTGGCAACTGGTTAGCCTATTGTGTTCCAGAGTATTGTGTGCAAGTGACCCGTGCTGCACTGCTGCGAGCCTGTGAGTGGCTGCCTGCTAAGTTAGTTTACCTTGAAATAGAATAAATTTAGTTCATAGTTCAGCCTATTAAGTTAGTTCATAGTTCTAAGAGCAGTGCTAACTTATTACTTAGATAATGAATGTTGATATTTGATAACACCGAAGAATGCTAGGCTGCTAGGCTGAGAAGAGTGTTATCAAAAAAGAGACATTAAGAGACTAAGAGCCTGTATTTATTTGAATTTTCATGTTAGGTTTATAAGTTAAATATTTTGATAATTTTGTTCTCATTTGCACCAAAAACCCATTTTAAAAACACTGAACCGAAGTTTGATTCGGCATTTGGTGCACACTATTTCAAAACAGGATACCGAAGAACCGAACCGAAATTTGATACAAGAAAGCAAATAAAGAAAAAAAAAGTAAATAAGACAGTTGAATCTTCTAGTCTTAAACTAAAGATTGAAACGGACTATACATTTCTTTTTTTATTTTTAAGAGTACTGATTAATTATCTTATTATTGCTAAAAAATGGGGCCCCTCAAATTTGGGGGCCTAAGGCAAGTGCCTTATTTTCCAATGCATACAGCCGCCCCTGATTGTAAATGTGCAATACATGCAGTCATTTCCAGGCTTTACTAGTCTACTTCTATATAGAGATGTCAATGTGAGTTTGGAACCATCAAAATGAAAAGAAGGGCTAAATCCTAGAGTTAGAATCTTATCTTCTTTATTGTTTTGATTCGTAAGTGTTTACGCTTTGTGTGTTTTTTATCAGATCTAAATGAGAAAAAGAAATGGTTAGCTTGTTTACAATATGAACTAGCTCTCGAGATCAGTAGCTAATCCTAGTACTCACTTGCTCATAATTCCTTTGAGTGCTAAGTGTGATGTATGTTCATTAGATGCCATTTAGGATCAATAGTGTATGAAGAGGTCAGTGAGATGAGTGATCAGTCTTGTTAAGCTTAAGTCTATAATTTATTTGAACTCTATTATGTTTCTGCTAGCGGCAGCCCGGAACCGGTAATTTCGGGAAAAAATATGTATACCCGTCTCGGACCGGTAACGGATCGGGACCAGACCGGAAACCGGGTCCCAACGGCTATATTTAAAAAAAATAAAATTAATTATTAAAATTAAAAAATTAGGAACATTACTCAAATAATAGTAAAACTTTTATAATTTTAAAGTTAAAAATTTATACTTTTAAAGTTTTAAATTCAAACTTTAAAAGTATAAAAGTTTAAATTTCACACTTTAAAAGTTGAAAATTTAAATTCAAACTTTAAAACTATAAAAGTTTAAATTTCACCCTTTAAAAGTTTGAAAATTTAAATTCAAACTTTAAAACTATAAAACTATAAAAGTTTAAATTTCACCCTTTAAAAGTTGAAAAATTTAAATTCAAACGAAAATGTAATGCAAAGTTTTAAGTTACCAGTTTCAAAAAAAAAATGTAATGCAAAGTTTTAAACAAATAAATAAGTAGAGACTAATTACTCACAAAATAAATAATTAAATGCAAACAAATAAATAACTAAATGAAAAGTGAGTTGGAACGAATGTACCAAACGTCTACTTAAAAAAGTAGACGTGTATGACCGAAAGCCGAAAATTGAAAGTTGAATTTGAAGCTCCAATTTCCAAAGACCAAATTCGTAATTTTAACGAGAATAAGAGATTAGAGAGTCTGACTTGAGTGAGACTTTTGAGAGTTGTTGAGAGAGTAGAATATTATATTTTTGTGAGTGAAAAGAATGAAAGATTGGGGATATTTATAGTTAAAAAAAAGGGATGAAAATGTAGTTTTTAGAAGATTGGGGTATTAAAAAAAGTTTGGGGGTAGGGAGGTGTAAAGGGGAGTTATGGGGGTGAAAGAGCCGTTGGTGGGGTCCAAAACCCATTGCCCAACGGCTCTCAAAACGGCTATATTTAAGATTTAAAAAAAAAAAAAAACGAACCGGACCGGACCGGACCCCCTATACATCGGCCCTAACTGGTACAAGCTGGAACGGAATCAGACCGGTAACGGAATGGCAACGAAAGTCCCGGTTCCATTGCCGTTCTGTCCCGGTCCGTTACCGGTCTGGCTTGTACCAGTTAGGGACGGTGTCTAGGGGGTCCGGGAGGGGTAACGGGACGAAAACCGGGATATACCGGTTAGTCCTGGTTTGGTAAATATCGGTTCCGGTCCGGTTTTTCTTTTCTTAAATATGGCCGTTGGGCAACGGGTTTTGGTCCCCACCAATTGCTCTTTCAACCCCATAACTCCTTTTTACACTTCCCTACCCCCTCAAACTTTTTTTAATACCCCAACCTTCTAAAAACTACATTTTTATCATTTTTTTTAACTATAAATATCCCTATCTTTCATTCTTTTCACTCACAAAAATATTATCTTCTACTTTCTCAACAACTCTCAAAAGTCTCTCTCTAATCTCTTATTCTCGTTAAAATTACGAATTTGGTCTTTGGAAATTGGAGCTTCAAAATTCAATTTTCGGCTTTCGATCATACACGTTTACTTTTTTAAGTAGACGTTTGGTACATTCGTTTCAGCTCACTTTTCATTTAGTTATTTATTTTGTGAGTAATTAGTCTCTACTTATTTATTTGTTTAAAACTTTGCATTACATTTTCGTTTGAATTTAAATTTTCAAACTTTTAAAGGGTGAAATTTAAACTTTTATAGTTTAAATTTAAATTTTCAAACTTTTAAAGGGGTGGCCCAGTGGTTTGGGCTTGGGACTTCCATGTTGGAGGTCTCAAGTTCGAAACCCCTTGCCAGCGAAAGCAAGGGGTTTGCCTTCTGGGTCGAGCTCGTCGCATCGGGCTTGCCTAGTGCGGGTTACCTCTCCTATGTGGTTTGCGAGCTATTGCATAGGAGCGGGGGTTTTACCCTGTGCGCACCCAAAGGGTAGCGGCTGCAGGTTTCCCTTGTCATCAAAAAAAGTGTGAAATTTAAACTTTTATACTTTTAAAGTTTGTATTTAAAAGTATAAATTTTTAACTTTAAATTATAAAAGTTTTAATATTATTTGAGTAATGTTCCTAATTTTTAAATTTTAATAATTTTTTTTTTTTAAAATATAGCCGTTGGGACCTAGTTCCCGGTCCGGGACGGGTATACATATTTTTTTCCGGAATTACCGGTTCCGGTTCGGCCCGTGGTGCCCGGTTCCGGTCCCATTGCCACTCTTAGTTTGCGAGTCTAGTTTGTTAAACTTGTTAAGCTTTCCTTCATGTTTATGCTTGAGTAGTTGATCTGTGACATAAGAGACTTATCATATCCCGTTAAGTGGTTGGGTAACATCTGTCTCTTTGTTTATTTAAGTTCCCCTTTAACTTGAGAGGATTTTTATTTTTGTTCAAGAAAAGATCAATTTTGTTCAAAACTATGCTCTCTGGTTGTGTTTGTATTTTTAAAAATGAAAAGAGTTGGCAATTAAGAGAATTGTTACTGCTTACTTGAGATTAATGGTACCCCTTCCTAGTCTTGAATGGCTTAAGTATGTTTAAACTCACTACATGAGCCCCTTTTGAAGTTCTGAACATAGCACCCTTCTTTATTTTTTAAGTTGTGAGTAAGAAGTACTCCCTCTGTCCCTAATTACTTGTCCACTTTTGAATTGATACACCTACTAAGAAAACAATAATTGACATAGTGAGTTTACCATTTTACCCTTATTAATTATGAAGTGGATGAATTAAAAACTTAGGATATTCAAGAAGTTCTACCTTTTTCAAAGTAATTAATTGAGGGTCTAATAGGTCCTTCATTGATTTGTCAAAATGGACAAGTAATTAGGGACACTAAAAAAGGAAATGTGGACAAGTAATTAGGGATAGAGGGAGTAGCAGTTTCCTATGCAATTTTATTTTTTTTGCGATTATTTTTCTTCATTTCACTGTTCATAAACCCACGGTATCATTAGTTAAGACTAAATCCGTTACGAATTTAGTGGTAATTATTTTCTAGATTGGTTTGGCCCTCCCTGTTTGTGCAGCAGCTGTCAGAGAACCATATCCCATTCTATGAGAGTTTTAACTTGCCAAATCTTGACACATTTATTCTTAACACTGTCCAGTCATCTCTTTGACTTTGCTACTTGTTCACTTAGGAATTAAGAGGTATAAAATCTCAAGTGAGTATTTTACATTAATGCTAAATCTGTTTTGGAACCATGTTTTCAATATGACTTTTACCGCACTTGTTAAGTAGAGAGATGGGCAAGAATAAGAGTTCAAGGAAAGGGAAGAAGGCATGGAGAGCGAACATAAGTACGGAGGATATTGAAGATTTCTTTGACAACTCCACTAAAGATGCTCTTTCCGGCGGTTCTCTTGCTCAAGTTCCCAGTGACTCTCTCTTTTACGTCGACAAATCCAGAGGTATTCTATTTTTCAGCATTTTTTTTCCCGGTTGAAAATTTCCAGAAAATATCTTTTGTTCAAGTACATAGCAAGGTAAAAAAAGAAGAAGCCGATTTTGACATCAGGCTGGCGTTCAGGTATATGTTCTAGCAGTTGATATAGTCTTTAGATGGATTGGCATGTATGCTATTTACTGTTTCAACAGATGTACTGAACTACTTTTGGTTGGATAACTGGATTGCCCCACACTTGAAAATGGTTGTTTCTTTAACAGTAATTTTTTGGTACACGGGAAATAACTGGGTGCTCTGATAATCTCCTCCAGAATTTTGTTTTGGTGGAATCAGTCAAGAGTATTGTGTACTAAGACAAGTAGACAAAATAATTCGGTATCTCATAGAGTTGTAATTATGGAAAAAATTCAATCTTAAGAGCAGATTGAATGTTCATGTCTGTTTTAGACTTGCAGAAACGTTTCAGGAACAATTGTTTAGGTGTTACTTTCAGTCAATGGTTCCTATTCCCATCCAATTGTTGGGTGTAATATGAAGCCGGACGAAATTTGGAGATTGTAACTGACATTTTAGGAATAGAAGACGGCAGTTTAGAATCACCTTAAGTACTATATCTCTGGAATATGTAGCAGTTGATGTTCATCATGGGTGCATCTTCCTTGTCCCTTTACTGCAGTTCTGTCGTTTTTTGTTGGCGAATCCTTCTTCAATGATTAAATGACAAGTTTTTATGTCTACAATCCAGATCTTTCTGTGAAACGGAAAATTGAAAAACACCGGGAGAAAGTACTTCGATATGATAGTATACTACAAAGCAATGCCTTTGTTGAACCTGTACCTTCTTCAACTGGGAAGAAGTCCAAGAAGAAAAGTAAACTTCAGATTGCCAGAGATACTGCTCAACAGGGTCAAAAGGTTGTTCACTATTTCATTTTAAATGTTCAACTCACCAAGTGCAAGATGTTATGGCTGATCCTTCCTTGCCATAATGTGCTTTTCTCAATAGGAGAAAAATCTATTCTTTTGAGTGCAAATGACTAATGGATCCTCATTGTTTATTTCTTCTTAATTTTGTGTGATTAGGATTTGTCTGGTGGAGACTCTGGCATGGTTGACATTTGGGATGATAAAGGTGTCTTTGTGATTAGAGCCTTTTTGTTCTTCGTCACTTTTGTAGTAAAATGACTTTTCTAATACAGCCTTCATTGCATTGTTGCAGGCGAATTGGTCATCAAAACCAAAAAGGTACACTTTTTTCTCCTACCTGTATTTGAAATTTTTTATTTCTTTTCTCCTCTCCTTATCTTTTTTGTGGCCACTTGTCAGGAACTTCCTTTTCAATTTTGGTGTCCTTTTACATGAAAAACATATTTTAAATCAGCTGGATGTTGTCCTTATAAGTTGTAATGCAATACCTGCTATAGGTTTTATTAATGCAACCTGCCTTTCTTTAAGAGCACTACTATTTTTGCCTTACAGTGATTACTTCTTAGTCCACTTAAAAATGAGTCGTCTTAAGTCAATTGAATCTCTTATTTTTCAAGAAAACATCACATATAATAAGCATCTTTGCGATGAACCTTTTCCTTGCACATCTTCCGCATTGCTTATCCTCTCAGAGGGATAGATGAGAGTAATAAAGGAAAAAAGAGGCATGAGATTGGATATAAAAGATCCTTTATCGTGGAAGGTAATGGACGTAAATAAAGAAAAATGGATGTGGTGAACCATTATAGCTGACCCTAACTATGTTCGTGATTGATGCATAGTTGATTGATTGATTCAGTTAGTTTTCCATTCACTCGACAGTCGACACACTTTCACCACTTCATTTGACGAATTAGATTATGCAGATACAATGATCTGTAACTGATACAAGATTTCGTCGAATAAGATAACATGCATCCAAAAAGAGATTCTTTTCCATTTTGCTCGTTCCTTCATTTGGCAATTTGAAATCCTTCCTTTTAGCATTATTGATGCTCTAGACTGTCTATAGATCTTGATCAAAATATGTGATGCATGTTTAGATTGTGATTACATTTTAGGGTTTGATTTTATGTACTTTCCTGCCGTTGCGGGGTGAAGTCTTTTCATAATTTTCCCTTTTCAGCAGCTGGGGTGGGTTGGCTGGTACAAGCTTGTTTGGTAGCAGTACTATGATGTTATAAACTCAGTATTAAAACAACTACAATGACCAAAATAGCTGTCATATTTGATCATTTTCTTAAATTAAACAGAACACGTATTTAACCTACAATATAATGCATGCATTAGAATCCTTGTATTACTCTAATCCCTAAGATACAATCCCTACATTACAGTCCTCGCATAACTTGTCTCTAGCGATCCCTCGGTGTATATTTTTTGTACCTCCCTGTCTTCTTCTTCTTAGTTTCATTTCTTTATTATCTTAACTGTGTATGTTATTTATTTTTTGTCCTAAAGCTCGAGCATTTGAATTGTAAACTTATAACTTTCCTAGAACAATTTTGCATCAGTTTACTTTTCGAAAAGGGAAGAGACAAATCTGCATTAGTATGTGTAATCAATTTTATATGCATTGCCTGTGACAGAAGCCCAAGACTTCTGTTATACCTGCTGTGGAAGTTGAGCCTCCAGGATGCTCATTCAATCCGCCATCCGAAAGTCATCAGGTAAAATTTCTTCTGTATGTCATATTTTGCTATTACCGAGCTCCTAGTCCATGCAATTAATAATTCGCTCCGTCCGTGTCTTCTCAATTCAGGATGCACTAGCTTGTGCTGTTGCAGATGAAATGCAGAAAATTTATAGAAATGAATTGGGGCCGGAGCCTATTCCACTGGTTGTTCCTGGAGAAGCAGTTAATGAAGTAGATGTAAGTTTAAGCTGTTAATTTCTTGTTAGTACTTTTGACCATGGCTGTTGCAGATGCATCATGGGCAATGTTTTCTTATACTCGGTAAAGCATACACTGAAGATTCATTTGCCTCAGATGTATTTCCTTGAAGCGGACAGTGGGAGTGACACGGAGAATGAAAATCTAGTGGAAGACGGAAAAACAGATTTGGATAAAAGGTAAGCTTCTATATTGCTCGTCTGTCATGATAGCATTAGCGGTTGAAACATGTTCTATTCCTTGCTAGCTTAGTATTCTGGAGTACTTAAAATTTACTCACCTGTGTCTATTCATATTTGTATAGTGAATAGAGGCTTCTTTGACAATCTTTAGGCTTTAGGCTTTAGGCTTCAGCGAAATTAATTATGTGACAGTTTGATATGTTAAATCTACATGAGTTGCCTAAATTTTTTAACCAGTGTCACATAATTAACCAGTGTCCAGACATTTCAATCTCTGGACACTGGTTATACCCAATTAGCCTGAAGTCCTAAAAAATTTTCTATAACTTTACAAGGCTAACATGAGTTGCCTTGTCCTCGTTTTTGTTTAGGGGCTCATAATTGTCGCATTCTACTTCCAATTCCTTTTCATTCATGCTCACTAGAAACACAATCTCATTTTATGTGGCTTTGCATGTTTAATAGTTTTCACATAGTCCTAAGCTGATGGATGTTTATGAGGTCAAAGGCTATATATGTACCGCTACCACTGATGGTCTAAGACCTCATGCTTCCTTCATCCTTATTTATTTGAATCCAGTTTTGCCCTGTTCTGTTTGTTTACTTTTTGCTGCTGGTGGGGAAGAAGCTCTTATTTCCAGCATTAGTAGTAGTTCTTATTTTCTTCCACCAAAGCTAGGACAGATGGGAAGAATCACCTAGTGTTTTTTGTCTCCACTGAGTTTTGAACCTGAGACCTCAGGGTTCTCAACCACTTCATTGACGCTAGGCCACACCCTTGGGTGCAAGGAACATCCTTTATATTTGGTTAAAGATGCTGAATGAGTACATTGTATATCACTAATATTTGGTTGCTTGGATATGTTCAGACTTCAGTTTAAGTCAACTACATCTGAAATCATATTTTTAAATGTAAAGAGGTTTGATCCTTAATCTAGCTGAGTTAGATTGTGAGCTAAGTCCCCAGTAAGTGTGATATCCGACGTCATATCTGTTTCCTTTGGTGGTCATGATCCAAATGTCCTAATGATGAACAGTTGTAGAGTGAACCAGTGTTCAACATTTTCTTTTTTGTAAGTCAGTTATGTGTTCTGAAAGTTTGCAGTGCGCTATCTTCAGCTTCGTTGGCAATCCATGTTACATTGAGTGCATTATTGCTATTCGTCAGATCTTTCATTTAACACTAAATGTTATTATACATCATTTTTTGAACTTTATTCAGGTCGCAAAAGCCCAAAATGCTGACACAGGTTGAGAAGAATCGACGGGCTAGACGCAAAGAACAGTTGAAAGCAGAAGCTGAAGCAACAAAAGCAGCACAACTCTCCAAAGTGATTGATAGGTTCGCTAATATTTGGATTATCAGGCTAATCATATTCCAGTTAAATAGAATTTGCCTTTTGTATAGATTCTGATATGTTCTTGTGCCTGCAGCTTACCGGATATAATTCAAGAAATAGAGAGAGAGGAAGGAGAAAAACAGAAACGACATCTACGTCGTGTTACTGCTATAAAAGAAAAACTAAAATCTTGTCCACCACGCTTGGGAAAGCGCAAGTATGTGCTGTTTCATTTTGAAGTAAAAAAAATTCAACAATTGATTTGCTGTGAAAAAGTGTTTTTATGGAACATCAGATTTCAAAGGAATTCTTATGGTTGTAAGTCTTAAAAATGTTTCAACTGGGAGCTTGGGGTTTGAAAGAATGATGATTGCATGAACTGAGCAATGAGACTCATTTTCTTGTGGTTTTGCTTTACTCCTGCTATAACTTCGATGTTGACAAAAAGATTAATGACCTCTGTCATTTCAGATTTGTGCCTGCTCCTGCTCAGGTTTTACTGTCTGAAGAGATTACTGGTTCCCTCCGTAAATTAAAGGTTGCATTCCTGATTTCAATTTCTCTAAATTGGCTGTTGTCACATTTATTTCTATTTTCAAGGTTTTTCTCTTATGTGATTTGTCTTCTGTTTCGAACAGGGATGTTGCACCCTTGCAAGAGATCGGTTTAAAAGCCTTGAGAAAAGGGGACTAGTTGTTCCTTCAAAAAAGAGTAGCAGGTTAGTAAAGATTGCTTGTTGTTTGAAATTAAGCCAGGCTTTCTGGTTTGGGCTTTGCTTATTATTTGAAATTAGAAGTATTGCATGTTGTCTTGAAGTGTGTGTAAACCATGTGACACTCAGACAATTGCGGAGTAATCTCTTTTTCTTTAAAGTTTTTGACAGTGAGCTTTGTGCACGTTCCTTATGGCATCATAGTTGATCATAAATTTTGACAATACACCTTGGGGTCAACAAAATGTGCGGAAAATTACCAAAACTTGTTACCAATTGTTTGGGATCAAAAACTAGTAATTTGATAGTGAGCTTCATGTTCCTGATTCCGGTGTTGGTCAGTTGGAAATTCTTCATTTCAATGTAAAATTAAAGCTTCTGTCTGTTTGTTTCTTTTGTAAGAAAAGAAAAGTAATGACAACAATGCATCAACTTCCCCTGCTTTAGGTTTCAAGTAACGGAACTCATCTTTTCTCTGCATGTATCGACCTACTTGTCCTTATGCCATTTTGTATACTGTTTCAAAAGAAACATACTGAGCATCAAAACATTTCTTGCTAATTGTTTCTGGGATGTGTGCAGGAAATAGAGTTCATCAGAGTGAATTGCAGAGTAACACAGATAAAACGTTTTCATCACCGCCATATGAGACCATCATCCCGAGCACTTGGATGAGAGACAGCTCTAGACAGCAAGGTCTTGGTTTATGTCTGCAAATTTGGAGTGGGAGAGCTGGCTGCTCTTACTGTTAGCAAAATGGATATGTAGATCTGTTTATCTTACTGATACATGGTTTATTACACCAAATATTTTATAGTCATAGTCAATTTGCTTTGGGAGCAAAAACTAGTAATTTGAAGACATTGCTGTTTTAATTGATTACTAAATTTGGCAAATGAGCAAAAACTAATACTGATATATCTGGAGGCAGAAGATTGATTGGTGTTTCATGACTGCTCTTGATGAACCAAAAATGATTCCCAGTCAG
This sequence comes from Solanum verrucosum, assembly GCF_900185275.1. Lineage (NCBI taxonomy): Eukaryota > Viridiplantae > Streptophyta > Magnoliopsida > Solanales > Solanaceae > Solanum > Solanum verrucosum. Next base: position 4,565,666 of record NW_026020332.1, read on the forward strand.
CATTTTTAACTTTTCATAAGAATTCGAAATTTTAATATATACCCCCCATAGTTTTTAATTACTCTAATTAGGTCGACTTTTTATTTTATCACATTTGACCAAGTCGATATCGCTAATTCTAATTTCAAAACTTGAACGACATCTTCTACTCATTTTTCTCCATGGGCTTGTCATGTTGTACAAGTTCAGCTATACTAAATGTGCCTAGCTACTAGTAATGTCTAATTTGATTAATAAGGCATGAAACTCCTCGAATTCGAGCTAAAACTTCCCCATGTGTTTATCTTTCTATATTTTAAATTGCCTTCGTAAAAATTATGATTTCGCTGGTGGTGAAGGAGAGTCTACATTATAAAAAGATATGTATGTTTAACCACACAATATGTGTGTGAGTTGACAACATAAACAAAGAGTGAAGACAAATAGGGGAGAAAAGGGACATATGGAAAAGGAAATTTAATCACTTTATATGAAATTGAAATAAAAACAAAGCAAAAAAAGTGAGAATACACTAAGCTGTGGGCTTCACTTTGTGAGAACAGAAAAATATCCAACCCAAAGTTGGATTGCTAGTTTTTGTCAAATACTATTAGGGCTCGTTTGGTGTGAGGGATTAGAAATAATAGTGATGGGATAAGGAAATAGTGATGGGATAAAAAAAAAATTATGTTGTTTGGTTGGCAAGTCCGGGATAACTTATCCCGGGATTAATAATTAGTACCGGGATAAGTTATCCCTCCCCATGGGTGGTATAGTAATCCCGGGATAACTTATCCCGAGATAGAATAGGTAAATGACAAATATGTCCCTTTAAATCCTTTTTATATATCATTTTTTACATTTATGTATATTTACATTTTTTTTAATACCATGTATAATAATATTTACTACTCCTTATTTTTATGATAATTATACATATTTTTCTATTAAAAAATTATACTATATAAATATAATTTTTATTTATGAATTTATTTGACTAATTCTTATGTTTATTTTATTTTGATTTCTCATAAATTTTCTTCTCTTTAATAAACTTAAGAGGAAAGTTCTATTTTTAAGCTAAATAAGAAAAAAGTTATATTTTTAAATACACATGGTACTTATCATGGGAATACATAAACAAAAATATTTAAGTTAAAAAAAATAAAAGTTTTATTTTAAAAAATGAATAACTAAAGCTCACAAAGAAAAATTTAAAAAGTTTAAATAAAGTGAAGGGTAATTTTGTAAACAAACAACTTGTTCTTAAAATTTATCAATATATATTATTTTGAATATAACAAACCAAACACTCAATAAGAAATAATCCCAGGACAACTTATCCCATCATAACTAATCCCAACATAACTTATCCCAACATAACTTATCCCATCATAACTCATATTCAAACCAAACGACCCCTTAGGTTTTCTAGATATCCGTACCCTTTAGGTAAGATTTTTTTTTTAAATTAGGTTTTCTAGTTTTGTGGTTTTTATACACTTAGTCAATTATACACTTAGGCCTTAATATCATATTTCGTCCTAATTTATATAATGTAGTTTGACTTGACACGAATTTTTAAAAAGAATGAAAGACTTGTTAAATTTGTGGCCTAACCAAGTCATAGATGTTTGTGTGATTATAAAATTATTTCATTATGGATAAAATGAGTATTTTAAAGTTAAATTGTTACTAAATATAAAAATAATTGGAGATGGAGGAAGGGGATTACAATATGGAAAATTGAACCTTCACTAATAAGGTGAGAGTTTAGATAGTCAACCAACTAAGCTAGAGTACTATGATCTCCAAAAATGTGTCATTCTTTTTGAAAGTGATGAAAAAGAAAAATAAGTCATATAAATTGAATTCAAAAAATTAGAAAAAGTAATACTTAAAAGGAACCAAAGGATAACTTAGTAAAGTATTGTACGTTGTATTTATAATGATTTCTTAATAGATGTGTAATGAATAAAAACGATAGTTGAAATGAGACGGATAGAGAGCGTGAAATGAACTGATTGGAGTATCAGTTCCCAAATAATTTTTGTGATAAGAAAGAATATCTTGGAGGATAATCCCAATAAAGAGTACCTTTAATTTGTGGTGGAAAGACGTCGTTTCAATATTTTGTATTTTCTTGCTACACCTAAGATTCTTTAATTTGGATTAAATTAATGAAAATAAACTCATAAGACAATTAGTCTAATAAAGTACCAAAAGTAATACTTCAAATTAAGTCCATTTATTTGAAAAACTTTTAAGTGGAAATTGTCCAAAAGTTGAAAAAAAGAGGGCATAAAAAAGTTGATCATGTTTCATGTGGCCTTCTTTCTTTTCAGTATTAGTGGCATGTTGTTTCATCTATCATAAAAATAACTCTCAATTATTGTAATTAAAGTTACATTTCATTGCTAAACTTTTGAAAAAGAATTAGGGCAATTATGATAGATTATTGGGCAAATTACAGAAATCACATACTTTTAAGGTAAAATTACAATTTATCCCTTAAAAGTTTATAATTACAGAAATTCCTCAAACGGATACAATAATATAAGCGCTGATACATTAATCTGATGCGCGAGATACAATAATATAATCATTGATACATGCGCGAGATACAATAATATAAGCGCTGATACATTAGTCTGATGCGCGAGATATAATAATATAAGCGTTGATACACTGATCTGATGCGCGAAAATGAGGGATTTTTGAGATTTGTAAAACTTATAGGGGATAATGTAATAAATAAACTAAAATGTGAATTTCTGTAATTTTTCCTAGATTATATACATATATCTTGTATTCTTAAAATGTTATGTTTGATCCTCAATTGACCCTTTCTTTTATTCAAACTTAAAGATCAAATACGCTCCAAATCTGAAGGTGACATCTAAATCGAAAATTAATCATCTTTAATACCCCGCCTCATCAACATATAACATGAATATATTCGAAGTTCTCTCCTACTATGGTAGAATTTACCAAGAACTAATTGTAACAACTTTTTGTTACAATGACATAGTGTCTAGCTAGCACACAATTATCATAAAAGCAAAATCAAACATCAACACTTCATCTCTTAGATGAAAATGTTTTTTTTTTTTAAAAAAAAAAACAACTCTCATAGTTATCATAAGACATATTAATTTTAAACTAGAGATGTGAAAATTCCCAAACAATTACTAGACTTGAGAAGAAGCCTACAAGTAGGGCAAGAAGAATGTGAGAGTAGCCATTCATCAACACAAACCACATGGAAAGAATGTGTACATTGAGGAAGAACCCTAATTCTTTCTCCATCCATGAAATCCAACAAGCAAATAGCACACGATGACGATGATGATGATGAAGATATAGTGCTTGAAATTGCATTATTATAGGTAGATGTTGGCAAAGCAACCATATCTTTCTTCTTAAGTCCAGAGTTGACTCTCTTTGAAGCTACCCATTCAACTGGCTCAGAGATAGTCCTTTGAGTGCATTGAAACACACAATGTAACATGGAATTTAAGCCAAGAGCACAAACTAAAGCACATATTAGGGCAGCAATGATCAATGTCATGTTCAAGTTTAGTGTACTTCCATTGTTATTATAGACTTGATCATGATCAAGAAAAGGGGTTTTAAAAGGATCTAGGCTCATGATTGGGCTTTGTGTTGGAGTCATATGCATGAGGGGACGTTTAGCCATGAAAATATTAATTAAGTAGAGAAAAATGATTCTGGAATTAGAACAACCTCTCCTTCCTTATCGAGTTTTAATTTGGTCTAGGGTGGAGCTTCAACATGAGATATATATGAGGGAGTGAAAAATGAAACTTAATTCAATGGTATTCATGAAAAGAAGAAGCAAAAAAAAAGTGGTGGCATAGGATATTAGGATATGGCTAGTTGGTTATCCATTGTCTAGCCTTTTAGTTTATACTATCACCAAAAAAAAAAAAAAAAACATGTTTGGGACCCCCAACCCCCCTCCCACAAAGGAGGTATATAAGAAAAGAATTATGAACATGATTTGTTCTTATCCAAGAGATGAATAAGATGATAACATGTTTGATTTGATGATATTGAAAGATAGCAAAGTATATGGACAACAATATAATAAAATATTAAAATTTTGGAGGCATATTACTTTGATGTCCCACGAGAGATCTAATTAAAGGCAATACTAATGTTGAAGGCTTTTTTTGAGATTTATGTACAGAAAAAATATAATTTCTTTTTATTTTTTTTAGTTTTGATGAACAAAATTACTTCATATCTGCTATTAATACGATGTAACATGTATCTTGTGGAATTAGTTTAAGTCAAGATACGTGCAAACTAGTCTAGTCCAAAGTTATATTAAGAAAATCTACATTTTCTTGATTAATTTAATGATGAAGATAGTATGTTTTGGTGGTACAAATTCCATTGGTGCAAGTAACTACTAAATCAATGTGATGATGATTGGTCATGGAAAGAAAATAATAGAGAAAACGGTCAAATACCCCCTCAATCTATTACCCGATTCTCTACTACACACTTATACTTCATGGGGGTCCTATTACCCCCCTAGAGTATTTTAAACACAAATATTGACACCCTTAAAGCGTCACCCCCAAATCTTTGTTATTGAGTGTAATATGCACACACCTATTTTTCAGAATAATTTTTTTTAAAAAAAATTCATCACCAAAATACATCAATTTTAATGCTTTTCATTTTTTCTACACCATTCTATTCATCTTCCTAAATCATTCTATTTTTTCTCCATTGTTCACAATGTCTCATCTTCTCCAATCCATCTCCATCTCCATCACATCCATCATCCTCCGAAAACGACAATAGGGTTTAAGGATGTTTTAAAAAAAACAAAAAAAAAAACCATCAAGTATAGGCAGTGTCAATATTCACAAAGATGTCACTGAACCATATTGTTGACCTAATTAATTTAGGCATAATACACAAAAATTGCTCTTTTAACTTGATCTCAATTGATATTTATATTTTTCAATTTTGTGTGTTCACAAGTAGATAGACACTTAAACCAGTATATAATTGAACAAATAGACATACATGTCCTACACGGTGTTCTACGTGTATTATGCAACGTTGGACATGTGTGTCTATTGTTCAATTTTATACAAATTTAAGTGTCTACTTATACACCTTTAAAATTGAAAGACATAAATATCAATTGATGTCAAGTTAATAGACACATTTACGTATTATTATGCTATTAATTTTTTACTTTTAGGAAAGCTGAAGGGTCGAAATTATTAAATGCTTTATGATACTTTTGGAATGTGGGATCAAATTAAGCTCAAACCACATTATGTGACTCTATGACTGGCTTAGTCTTTTAAATATTCCTAAGAATATTCATTACTCTCAAGAAAATTAACTTGATTTCTAATCAACTGTTTTTCTTTTAAAAACTTTTGGATGAGAGTGGACGTGAATACTGGGAAATGAAAGGCAGAACAACGAAACTACCATAGATTTTGGTGGGTTGGATATGATTCCTCACCCTTGATCATTTAATACTAGGTTCGAGCCTTCGAAATGGAAAAAATTCGGATAGAAAAGGAACATACAAAGTCGAATTAGTTAGGATCACTAAACAGATATCTGATACCAGGTAACCCACCATCCAAAAAAAAAAACAATGGAGGGCATTTGGTGGAATTGTAACACTTGTTTCTCGTAGAATTAATCTAAATAACGTACACTCACCCAATCATTTAAACTAAAAATAACAGGTGAATGTCTAATATCTATATAATTTATGTATAATATATGTATAATCATGTATAATTAATGTAAATTTTATATATGACGGCTTAAAATAGTAAATAATGAATCTGGCCAATTATTTGAGTACAATTCCTTTTTTTTTCTTTAGTCTTTTAGATATTTTGTGAGTTTTCTTTGCCTAATTAAGCAGAAGAAGAAAAAAGATGAAGGGGAGTGGGACAAGATATGTGATCATCAACTCCTTTTGCTTTAATTTTAACAAAAAGGAAAAAGCAATGGCCCATTATAATATCCACTAGTGTTTGGATGTTTTTAAATTACTTCCTAAACATTATATATATATATATATATATATATATATATATTTCTTTTATTATATTTTATACATGACAAACCTTTATCATTGTACTTACAATTTAATCCTAAGATAAATTTTTCTATCAAAAGACATTCATTAAGTAAAGAAACCATAAGATAACAAGTAGTATTTCTATTCTTGGTTATCTCGAGTTCAAAAGTTGAATATTTAATTAGTATTTTTATTATAAAATGCTTTACCATTAACATGCAACTTCCTCGTGTGAATTAAAATTAGTCTGATCTCAATACAAATATCAAACATCAAGCTGGGAGGAGTAAAATTAAAGGAGATATGAAATGCTTTATCATTAACGTGCAACTTCCTAATGCGAATTCAAATCAGTCTAATCTCAATACAAATACCAAACATTGAGGAAGGAGGAGAAAAAAGAGGTAACAAGTATTTAAATAACATCATCTCCAATAGCTTGTTTTTTCACATGAAAAAATTCTTTTCACCCACAATATTATGTTGATCAACAAAAACTGACACCACACCATCAACTATTTTTTCACTCTCAATAACCACAACATTACTTGATACATTTGTTATAGCATGTACTGGAAATCCAACAACCCCTCCTCTACAATAAAATGAATATTGTACATGATTTATCTTATTAGGAAACACAAGAATTGATGAAAAATCAGCTATCCACTTTGTCCCATTTCCAGCAACACTTAATTTTCCAGTAGTAGACTTCAAACTCATGCCATTCACGTTATTTTGGTCTATAACAACTTGATCAATATCATTAAACACTCCATCCAAACTCAAAATTGGTGTCATTTTTGTAGGGTTACCACTAAACATGTTGTTAATCACATTTAGTCCAAAAATTCGACCATTAATCGCTTTCAAAACTATGTTTCCCTCTCCAAGAAAATATCCATTTGAGATGTGAACTAAGAAAGGGTCCTCAATGACTATAGAGTTATAGTCAAGGTAACAATTGTCTATTCTATTTTGTGATGCTTTAACTAAAATACCAACTCCACCAAAATTTGTTGCCTTGTTGTAACAATGTACCCCTGTGACAATATTAGCCTCACCTCTAAGTACAATTCCAATTGCTGATGAAAAAATTGTAACATCAGTAATTGCATTGTCATTGCTAGCAAGATCAATTGCTATACCTGAGAAATCTCTCTCACCTTTATCACCGCCAACGGTTGGATGTTGGCCCATGAACGTGTTCGATATAAAGGTCTCGTGGCCCCTCAGGACAAGGACTCCTTCCGTGTTGAAGTGAACAAAAAAGCTATTTGTTACGCGAATTCTAGCTGAGTCAACTACATATAGACCTCCTCCTCGATAGTTTGAGTCGAAGAGGATGTCATGGAACGTAATGCCCTCATAACGAATCGCGATGTTTTGGTCACGTCTATCGAAAATGTTACTATGGTGGTGGGAAATGTTGTAGTCTTTGATGAGCTTGGGAGAGACTTGTGACCATAGTTCAATTAGATGTCTATCGCCCGGAAATGTATCAGATGCCCTTAGTGTTCCCCCTTTTACCTGAAAATATTAAGGCAATTCACCAAGATCAAACTCAATTTGTCCAATCAATAGATCGCAGGGTAATTTACAGAAATTCCACTAGTTTAAGAGAAAAATTACTTAGATTCACACTAGTTTGCAACATTGCAAATCTCGCTTGATTTTGGACTTCGAAAACATGTAGTTGGCATGCCCAAATACATGTATCTTAGATATACATGGGGTCAAAATTAAGTGTAATTCGTTCTGGATACACTGTATCCAAATGAATTCGCATGTATCTGATGCTCTCTCTCGTCTCGCTCTTATCTCTCTTGTCACTCTCTTCTCTCGCTGACCTCTCTCTCTGTATCTGGTATCCACTCGCCTCCCTCTCTATTTTAGTGTATCTAGTAGCAAAAATATGTATATCTAGATGAATCTGACTCAAAATCTACTATGAAATTGTTAATTAGTCTGTAATTATTTCAAACTATAGAGAGAATTAGTAAATATGATATGAATGTATGTCTTATTAGGTAATTTTTTTAATTAATAAACTTAGCCCATTTGACACCTCTGGACAGATATAAGGGCCAAGAAAAGGGTAAAAGGACACAACTTCATATGATTTTCAGGTTGCAACAGAAAACAGAAGAGGAAAACAATGGATCCTAAAATATATGGGCTGTCATTTTGGGCTTGAGAATGAAATTTACTAGTAACCCAATGGGTTTCGTAACTAAGGTAGTCCTTTACTGACCCAACATTTGCGGGGGGAAAAAAAGAGAAACCCAATAATAAAAGGATAAAATATCTAAATACACATCTTCTTTTAGTGTTATCTCTAAAATTTTCTACCATTTTAAAAAAATTAAAAAATCTTCTCTCGAATACATCACTTTCCTCTCGCTGATACATCCCCTATCCCATATCGGATACATCCATTCCCTCTCTGATACATCCCTCACCTATTCATCCGAATGTCTAATGATGTATTCGAAAGTCCAGTGATGTATCCAGATGTCCTATTCCCTCTCTGATACATTCCTCACCTATGTATTCGAATGTCCAGTGATGTATTCCGAAATCTAGTGATGTATCCGAAATTCATAAATTTTAAGAAATTTTTGTAATTTGAAAAAGAATAGGAAAATAATGTAATTAACTCTTAACACTATAGGTAGTAAATTATACATAATAAAATGGGTAAATTTTACATATAGTCACTTAAATATCATTATCATTATTATTATTATAAAGAGTCGATTAACCATAACTTCTGACGCAAAAATCACTAAAGTATGGGTATAGAGTATACTAATACAAAAATTACACAACCTATAAATACTAACAATCTGATAAACAACTCATTTTTAAACTCTAATAAACAAAATTCAATTAAAAAGTTCAAAGAATAATTAGATGCAAGGGGGACCAGATCAAAAGAAGAAAAATATGCGTTGGGCTAACAAATAACAATAGGGAAAATCCTCCTTTAATCTTTTGCCTTTTGCCTCTTTTAAGAATAGATATTATCTCACTATAAAACATATATTTCAAAACACTGGAGCATTTAGTTTAGCTAGCAGATACAATAAAGGATGTTAATTTCTCAAATGATTGCTCAATTAATAATTTTTATTTCAAAAAATTACTTTTTTAACTTCAATATTTGAATTAAAACATTTTATGAAGTACTCCATCCGTCCTATTTTATGTGGCAACATTAGACCGGGCACGAAGTTTAAGAAATAAATGAAGACTTTGCTTTTGGAGATTGAAATTTTATTTTCATCGAAAACGAAGAAGGCCGAGGATGGCCTACGGTGCGTCTTATCTGAAGGGAACACGCTTTTTTGACCGCCGTGGTATGATTGCCGGGCCCTCTCCTTACAGTCAAGTGGCTTTCAGCTCCTCTCCTCGTTCCGCCCTTCCTATTGGGATAGCAGCCTTCCGGCTTGAAATGTTTACCAAATTACCCTTTAAAAAATAGATCACTTTTCTTTCTCCTCATAAATGTATTGGAGTATTATTTTAAAATTAAGTAGAACCAACAAGGGTAAAAAAGAAATTGTACTTTTAAACACTTGCCATATTAGAAAATGTGACATTCTTTTTGGAACTGACCAAAAAGGAAATGGTGCCACATAAAATGAGACGGTGGAAGTAGTACAATAACACCTCATTTTGGTACTACACGGTATGGGATAGATCTCACCATCTAGTGAGAATGATGGAATAAAATAATTTTCAGATCAACTTAATATCTCAAATAAAACATAAAATAAAATTAAACTAAAATTTTATTAAAAAATTATTATTCTTATCTCACGTATCAATTAACTATCCTGAAAATCTTTTATCTTTCGTTTTTTTTAACTCCCTAGATTGCCACATAGGTAGGCACTTGTCATAGGTAAAAGTTGAAAATAAGATGCATTTTCCAATAAAGTAGGACACATCTGTACAGACAATTTAATTGCATTTTCAGTTTGAACACTGCCCAATCAAATCAATATCTTGTAATCGATTGCTACCACTAGTGTTGCCATTAACACTTTCAAATTAAGCTAACAATATTTTTAAATTAGTTTTGAATTAAAAGGAGACAAACAAATTAAAACTAAGGAAATAATTAGTTTCTCATCTCATATTTTATGTATAGTTAGCCATTAACGAGTTTTCGAATTACCTATAATGTGTTATTTGCTCAAATAACGTGTTACTGCGAAGTTATGAACTAATATTGAATCCTAAAGTGGACTCACTTCTAAGTCCAAAAAAAATTTATTCACGTTCACATTCTCTTTTCAAATGAAAATTTTCTTTTTTGTTCTATTCCTTGTGATTGTTTTACATGGAACCGTATTGCATAATAATTACGTATATTACTGTCAGTGTACATAACTTAAACAAATAATCAAAATTAGAGAGGGAGGATGTATATGACATACCACAATATTGCCAATGCCAGGAGGAAATACAATAGGATTGTTGATTTTATAATTTCCACCTTGAAAATCAATAATGAGACCACCAAGATCACTAATACCAGGCAGTAATGTAAGTCCATTATTTTGCAATTTCAATGCATCATTAATAGCCTCTTTTATAGCTTCACTACTATCACTTGTCCCTCTTGGATCTGCACCATACCCTATTGGATATATAACCCCTCCTTCACTCTAAAACCAACAAAAAAGAAGTTGTCAAGGAAAGAAATTTTATAAAATTCTACTAAATAACAAGTGTCAATAAAGTCAAAGTTCAAATAGTCAAACAAACTGAGCAGTATTATTTTGAGTACCTTTTTGGCATTGGAGGTGGGAATAGAAGGTTGTGGAGAAGTTGAAGGTGGTGAGGAATAGATGAAAGAGGAAGGATAATGGAAATGTTTGTCTTCAAGTCCTTTTTGGAATTCATAAAGCTTCAACTCTCTAAGAGAACCATTTGCCTCTTTTACAATCAAATAATTAAATAGAAAAATGAAGAATGCTAAACAAGAAAATGGCTTCATCATTTCCTTGAAAGAATTAAATGTAGAATGGCAGGAGAATTCCAATTAAAGAAGAAATAGAGAGTGACATTTATGGGATTTTAGTGTACTTGCCTCGTTATTTGTAAGTAGGACTTAGGGCTGGCAAGGGGACGGGGACTGGGGGACGGGATGGGACGGGGGACAGCGCTGGTGGGATTTGGCCGGGATCGGGATTATAGGAACCAGGATTGGGGGCACAAAAATAAGTCCCATCCCGTCCCACTATATATACGAGATAGGACGGGTTTTGGGGAGAGGGACGGGACTGGAGATTTTTTATTTTTTATATACTTATTTATTTATATTGAAATTATATGTTATTGAATAACATTTTTAGTTTATTTGATTTTTTTTCAATAATATTTTTAACTAATAAATAATGCTTAAGTTTTCAAATTTCAAAATTCAAATTTCAATTTCAAATTTCAAACTTCAAACTTCAAATTTTAAACTTCAAATTTCAAATTCAACTTTCAAATTTCAAACTTCAATTTTTAATTTTCAAATTTCAAATTCAATTTTCAAATAATTCAATTTTCAAATTTCAAATTTCAAATTTGAGAAGTTCAAATTTGTATTTTAAATATTTTAAAGTAATTTAAACTTGAAATTTCGATTTTTAAATTAAGTATTTTAAAGTTAGTTTAGTATATATGTAAATATGTATGAATATATTAAAATTAAAATGCAAGACAATAGTTATATAAAAAAGACTTGAATAAAGCCTTCAAATTTAATCAATAAAATCTAATTGCAACTTAGAACTTAGAAGTTACAATTTACAAATATTAGTGGAGTAACTAATCTACGCAGCCACCTTCTAGGAAGGATTCTGTTTCAATAAGTTCTCATATGTAAAACTAATATTTGTTACAAATATTAGATGAGTAACTAATTTACGCTGCCACCTTCTAGGAAGGGTTTTGTTTCAATTAGTTCTCGGATGTAATCTAATATTTGTATTGTCCTTTAAAATTCAATTCTAATTGTCGCATCATATCGACGGTGACATCCTCCGATGTTGGCAAACTTGCTAAAAACTCTTGTGACTCTAATTCATCATCACTAGATCCAATTACCGCATTAATCCAAGTAGAGCCGTCAAAATGGGCTTGGCCCGCGAGGCCGGCCCAACCCAACCCTTGAATTAAGTGGGGTTGGGCTTAATTTTTTTGGCCCATTTAGGAACGAGGCTTTTTAGCCCAGCCTCGTTTGGCCCGCAGCCTCATAGGCCCAACCCGCAAGCCTCAGAGGCCAGCCCGTGGGCTATTAATTTTTTAAAATATTTTTATATATATATTTTTAGTAGTGTTTTATTTGTAAAGATGTTATCAATAAATATTTTGAAAAATAAAAAATCAAGTCTTTTGCAAATCTTTTACATTTTAGGCCATGAGCCCACAATTTTTTTTAATTGCCCAAGCCCATTACTTTATTAGAGTTTTGACTTTTGATTCATTTTATTATAAGTATATAATATAATCATATATATTCTCTTTGTCTTTTAGCTTAGCAGGCAGCAGCTTTCTCTTTCATTTTAGGAATGACATTAGGGTTTTGAAGTTTTAGAGTTTCCAAGCTCATTCAAAGTTCAATTTTCAGATTGGTATTGAATATTGATACAAGCATACAACCATACAAGTAAGAATCTATCATTTTTTCGATTTGTTTCTTCTCCAAAACGAGTTGAACTTCGTCTTAACTCTTAATCATGTTCATCTTTTGTGATAGTTTCATATATAACATCTTTTTCTTAATTATTTTCGTATTGTATGATATCATGTGTATTAGTTGTGTTTTCCTAATGAGTAATCAGAAAAGTTAGTTTCTCTACATGTTCATTTTGAAGTTTGAAACTAACTTTTGACATATTTAACGTATACAGAGAAATCAATGGAGGATGATGATGAATATAGTGCACATGAAACTAGTGTAAGGGTGAGTGAATCTAAAGAATCTCCACAGAAGAAAGTGAGGCAATTAAAATCATCTGTTTGGAGGTATTTCAAGAAGATTGGTAGAGATAAAAATGGAGTGGAAAAAGCAATATGCAGAGGTTGTAAGGAACCATATAGGGTTGGTTCTACTCCTGGACCTAATGGTAAGAACTATGGAACATCACATTTGAAACGTCATTTAATTAAATGTAAAAAGGTTAAGTTCTATGATTTGGGTCAAATGTATATGGATCAGCAAGGTAACATACAATCAAGAAAGATCGATCAATTAATTTCCCGTGAAAAGCTTGCTGAAGCAATTATTGAGCATGATCTGCCGTATTCTTTTGTTGAATATAAAAAAATTAGAGCTTGGGCAGATTATGTAAATCCAGAATTGGTAATGCCATCAAGGAACACTTCTGTTGTGGATGTTCAAAAAGTGTATTTCAGAGAGAAAGAAAAATTAAAACAAGTGTTGGTGAAGATTCCTAATCGAGTTTGCTTAACTTCTGATTGCTGGACAGCAGGTACTTCTGAAGGATATCTGTGTTTAACTGCTCAATATATTGATGATAATTGGAAGGTAGTAAGTAAAATTTTGAACTTTTGTCGCATGATTCCTCCTCATACCGGAGTTGAATTGGCTACAACTATATATGATTGTTTGAAAGAGTGGGGAATTAATAGGAAGGTGTTCTCTATCACTTTAGATAATGCCACTAACAATGATAGCATGCAAACTATTTTAAAAGGTCATCTTGGTTTGCAAAAGAGTTTGTTATGTGATGGTGAGTTCTTTCATGTACGTTGTTCTGCTCATATTCTAAATTTGATTGTCCAAGAAGGTTTAAAAGTAGCTAATGATGCCTTGTTTAGAATTAGAGAAAGTGTGAAGTATGTTAAAGGATCAGATGGTAGAATGAGAAAGTTTGAGCAATGTGTTTAGCAAGTTGGAATTAGTACAAATTTGGGTTTACGTTTGGATGTGACAACTAGATGGAACTCAACGTACTTGATGCTTGAGAGTGCACTACAATATGAAAAAGCTTTTTCTAGTCTACAGTTAATTGATAGAAATTACTCAAGTTGTCCTACATTTGATCATTGGAGAAGGGCAGAAAAAATATTTGGATTCTTGGAGCCTTTTTATGAAATAACAAACTTAATTTCTGGTTCAAGTTATCCAACTTCCAATTTGTACTTTATGCAAGTTTGGAAAATTGAATGCTTGCTGAAAGAGAATTCAAGTAATTTAGATGAAGTTATTAAGGAAATGGCTGTAAGAATGTTCAATAAGTTTCAGAAATATTGGAATAGATATAGTTTGGTACTCTCATTTGGAGCAATTTTGGATCCTCACTTCAAGATGCAACTTTTAGAATATTGTTTCTCAAAGGTGAACTCTTCTTCGGCAAAAGCGCAGGCTGCAACTATAAAGTTAAAATTATACAACCTCTATGAACAATATGCAAATAATCAAATAGGGACAACTGCTCCTACTACTTGGTCCAAACCAACTGAAGAAGGAAGTCAATCCAAACAAAAGAAGTCTACTTTGTTTGCGGTAAGTATTTAATTTTTTATCTTTAAATCATTATGTATCTTTTCTTAAAAACGCTTCTATTCTCTACTTTGATGGGTTGTGATTAAAAGCACTTACACATTTTAGAACTAATTTTGTCTACTTGATGATTTTTGTAGTTCTATTTAATGTGTAGTTAGATAAAAATGAGTTACCTTTCACTATTTTATTTGAAGTTAAAATCAATTATGAGTTACCTTTCACTATTTCATTTGAAGTTAAAATCAATTATGAGTTACCTTTCACTATTTTATTTGAAGTTAAAATCAGTTTATAGTTACCTTTCACTATTTTATTTGAAGTTAAAATTAGTGTAGAGTTACCTTTCTCTATTTTATTTGAAGTTAAAATCAGTTTACTTTTTTACTTGCTATGATGGGGTTCGTCTTCTTATCGTTAGTATATTTCATGTTTCAAATTAATAGGAATTTAAAGAGTTTGAGGGTACATCAGTTTGCATTGCTGGAAAGTCAGAATTGGACCTTTATTTGGAGGGAAAAAAGCTCGATTATCAGACTTTTCATGAGATGGATGTTATTAAGTATTGGAAGGATAATGAAAAAAAATATCCTAATCTTTCGGTAATGGCACGAGATGTCCTCAGTGTTTCAATTACCACCGTAGCATCTGAATCGGCATTTAGTATTGGTGGTCATGTTGTTACCAAATATAGAAATTCTATCCATCATGAAAATGTTCAAACTCTTGTCACTACCAGAAATTGGTTGCATGGATTTACTCAACCTAATGAGGGTAATATTTTTCTATCTAATCTATTAATATATCACTCTTTTTTTGAAAGTATTTGTTAATTATTATCTAACTAACATCTTGTATGGTGAATTGTAGATGAAGATGAACTTCTTAAGGAAACAATATCACATGCTGATTCAAATGTGATCGATGGTACAAGTGGAAGCGGAGTCGTGAAACTTTAATTAACGGGTCATGTAATATTTAGCAATTTAGATTTGTTAAGTATTTGGGCTGCCTTGTGTTGCTGGAAATCTTGTAAATCAGCTAGTTTTTTGTGGGAGGAATGGTGGAAATTGGAATGATCAACATTTATCCGCTAAATCTTACATTGGCTATTATGTATTTTTGTAAGTATTCACTTCGTGTGGGATTCAAAAATGTATTTTTGTAAGTATTCACCGAAGTGTGATTTATAAATGATTTTTTGTATGTATTGATGTCGTGTTCATAGATGTCAAAGTTCGATACTCTTTCTAAGAGTGTAATATTGTTCATTTTTTGGTTGAAGGGCCAACCCGTCCCAACCCGTGGCCCGCTTAGGGCTGGGTTGGGCTGCTATTAAAGGGCCAGCCCGTCCCAACCCATTTAACTCTCTAGCCCGTTAGGGTTGGGTTGGGCCAGCCCATTTTGACAGCTCTAAATCCAAGATTATTGTTTGGAAGTTAACTTTGGCAAATTAGAATTCCTCCTCTCGGCATTGACCCAGTCTCTAAATAAAACTGATGTTTTCAAACTTTCTTTCGCCAATGAATGTCTATGATCGCCAAGTTGAAACCTTGCCGCACTAAAAGCAGCCTCTGATGCAACTGATGAAGCTTGAATAGCTACAACATCACGAACCATTTTGTTCAAAATTGGAAATGCAACGCTCCGCCTCCTCCACCATGCTAATAAGTATTCATTGCCATCTCCGTCTTCCACTGTTTCTAAAGATTGATTAAGGTATTCTTCAAAATCATCACGGTTAGTAAAATTAAGACCAAGAAAACCTCGCATATAACTTGAAATTCGAGCTTTACTCTGAGAATTAGAAGTTTGACCAACTTCTCCTTGAGTATTTCCTGTAGTTCTATATTTTTCATACAAAACTTTTGCTTCTACTTTTATGCTAGACTTACACATTTCATAAGTTGGATTTATTTCCGGTAGAATTTCTAAAGTATCATAAAAAGTGTCAACAAGTCCCTGCACACCTCGTAATTTATAGTCATGATGAAGTAAATTAGCAGTTAAAAAAAATTGAGGAAAAGGAAAAAAATTATTTTTAATTTTTTTCAATTATACCTTCAATTACAACTCTAAATTTTTCAATTTTTTTGTATTTAGAAAATTGAATTGAAATAGCACAAATATTTATTAATACTGATTAAATAGTATGATAATAAATTCCAGAAAACATGATTGTAGCATCATAAAAAAGTCTTAAAAATTCTAATAGTTCATTACTTTCTTCCCAATCTTCTTCACAAATTTTGTCTAATGGTCAGCATTTTTTTTAAAAATAAAATTACCCAGTATAGCTGGGTCGTGTTGTCTAATGGTCAGCATTATGAGCATTAAACACCATTTGTGTGGGTCCTTTATATTCGTAAACAACTGAAAACATTTCGTAAAAAGAATTCCACCTTGTATTAATATATCTTGGAATTTTTCTTGCTGACAAATCACATAGTACACAACACTCATTAAATTCCCTAATTCTAGCAGGTCTATGAGCATAAAAAATCCAGGCAACAACATATTTAATTTTCAGACAACCACATTTAAATAATGAAATACCATTTTGTACAACTAAATTTAATTCATGTGCAACACATCTAACATGAAAAACATTAACATCAATTGGACATAATCTAACTTTTAACATACTAGCAGCGTTTGTATTATTAGATGCATTATCTAATGCGACAGACGTTACTTTATCTATATGCATGTAATAATCTAGAACACTCAAAATATTTGAAGCTAAATATGCACCGATTTTTTTCTCTACACATTCTTTATAACTTAAGATTCTTTTTTGCAAATTTCAGTTATTATCAATCTAATGTGCTGTAATAGTTAAATAATCACGTCCATTAACACTATGACCCATGTCCGAAGTTATAGACACTCTACAATCTAATATGCTAAATATACAACGAAGATAGTGACAATGTTTACCTTGATATACAAAAACATTAGATTTAACAGTATTTCTTGAAAAACCTCTATAATTAGGATTATAAGTTTGTTGAATATATTCAATAAAACCGGGATGTGAAGGAAAACTATAAGGTAAACCACAAACAGAAACCATTTTAGCTAAATTTTCGCAATCTCTTTCCTTATTATATTTACGTTGTGTTAGTGGACCACCGAGGTTAGAAGGATCTGATGTTCCTTGAACCATGTTAGAAGCCCCTACCGATTCATTAACATTAATATCAAAATCATTAACTGGAATTCCTTTTTTTCTATCGGCTAATGATTTAGCTTCTTTATATTAAATCGGCACACAAGATAACAAATGTCTATTTAAGCTCCCCGTCCCACCTTGACCTCCACCTTGTTTATGTTTAAAAAGTTGCTTACACTTATTACAAATAGCAATAGAGTTTTCCTTATCTAAAGTCATAAATTGCCACACAACAGAAGTTTTAGGGCGTTGATACTTTATCTTCTCCCTTGTAGGAGGTATAAGGGGTGGGCGTCCAGAATTTTGCTCCGTTGAATTTGTACTTTCATTTGGAACTTTTGTTACCGGACTAGTAGGTGTATCTTCTAATTCATCTTCTCCCAAACCAACTTCTACTTCTTCACCTGAATTTTCATCAAGATAAGGATTAAAATCACCATAAATTTGTTGTAAAAGTTCATGATCGAGTTGAGCATTTGAATCAATATCATAAGAAGTATCATCAACATAAGTAGAATCATTTGTATTAAATCTAACTCTAGACATTGATTTAGAAGAAGTACCACCACATTTACTCTTATTTTTTCCTTACTACTTTTTTTATTAAAATTAAATAATTATTAATGCCACTTGGTTCTTTCTCTTTTCCTTTACCGGTATCTTTTTTGTTAGAACTCATATTTAATTATATGTAAAGTGTAATAAAAAATAATAATAACACAAAAATTAATGACGAAAAATAAAATATAAATATTATGAAATGAATGTACCAAACGTCTGCGTTAATAGCAAACGTTATAACCGATTCTTGAAGCTTGTAGTTTGTTGTAACTTGTAATTTGGAACTCCAATGTCCAATACTTGATAGCAAATATGAGAATTTTATATATATATATATATATATATATATATATATATATATATTATGATATAATATGAAAATTAAGAATTGAAATATATGTATTATGATATAATATGAGACTTAAATGAAATAAAAAATTGAGACTTAAGATTGAGAGGATATAAAAAATAGATGAGAGAATAGATGATTTTGTAAGAAATAATAAGGGATAGAGGGGTATTTATAATATTAAAAGTGGGTTAAAGTGTATTTATGATAACTTGAGGGTTTAAATTAAAGTATTAAAAGTAGGGGTGGTAGGGGGTGTTGGGGAAGGGAAAAAAAGTGAATAAATCCGTTGGGGGGCCCACTAGCCGTTGCCCCAACGGATATAATTCAAAAAAATAAAATAAATAAATAAATAAATTAGGGGATCCCTCGAACCGGCCGGTTCAGCTGGGCCAGGTCGACGGGGCCCAAAGGGTGAACCGGCCCCTAACCGGTCCCCTATCCCGAACCCCTCCCAACCCGCGAAAATATACAGGATCGGGTCCGGCGACCCGGTTCTCGAACCGGTCGCGGGGCGGGCCGACCTGATCCCCCTGCCAGGCCTAGTAGGACTATAAGTGGTTTCTTTTTATTTTTTCCATTTCGTATTCATATCTTAATTGTAGTTTGACTAATTTAAATTCATGTTATATCACGTGCCATTCAAGGAGAATTGCTCCTAGACTAATCTATGCATTTCATTCGGGGGTATTGATCCTTATCAAAGATTTTTTCATACTCAAGGTTCAAACTCGAGACCGCTAATTAAGAAAGGAACAGTTTTATTTACTACACTACATCCTTTGATGGTAAATTTTAAGTGTTACTTATGAATAAAAGTAAAATTTTAATTTATGAATTTCATATATTTGACTATCAAAGTCACATACAAGCTCCGCCCCTTAAATTATATGAACAGTTATCATACATATATACATATGCAGATGATTTATAATGCAATTGGTAGTAATTTATAATAAATGAATAAATAACATATTATTATATTTTAACATAATATTCATATTAATTAATATATAATTTTTAATTTTAAGAAATAATTTAGAAAAAGTAATTAATATTAAATGTAAACATGATAAAAAAAATATTTTTATATTAATGTATTAAAAATGACAAGTAAAAGTAAAATATATAAAATAATTAATATTAAAAATAAATAAATAAATAAAATATATTTTTTCTTGCTATGACAAAAAGTAATAAAAGAAAGTGGAAATATATATAATTAATATTAAAGATAAAAGAATTAAAAAACTCTCTTAATGTATTAAAAATAATAAATATTAATTTTAAATATAGGTAGATAGATAAAAGTAAACGTAAGAAATACGTATAATCCCATAATAAATGTTTTATACTGACTTGAAAATTGTTGTAGCATTTATTAGCATTGGAAAGAGAATACAACTGTTATATAGCAAAGTAATTGGTTGGATTAGATGAAGCATTTATATATGTTTTGACTTCTCCTTGTGGGAATTGGGATGGATTGGCAAAGTAGAATTCCTTCTTACTTGAATAATGTAATCAAAATACTTTCATAATCGATGCCTCGAATTTGAATTTTAAATATAAATATTTGATAAAATGTGTTGTGAAGGTGGTGAGTTCTTAATCACAATCATGATAAATCATTTCCATCATCATTAACGAACATAAATATATTAATTTTACTAAAATTATATGACATGTAGCGTATTAGAACAGATACATAAACGTGAAAAGAGTTATAAATATTTCTACGAATTATATATCAACAATCCGTTGTAGTCTAGTTGGTCAGGATACTCGGCTCTCACCCGAGAGACCCGGGTTCAAGTCCCGGCAACGGAATTTATTTTTGGGCTTGGTTAATTTGAATTTTATTTTTGTGGCCCAGTTAACTTTTTTTGTTTAGGCTAGTTAATTCGAATTTTATTTTTTGGCCCACTTAACTCTGCATCCGTTATAAGAAAAATAAGTTTCATAGATGATATTTTAAGTTTTATTATCTCCCCTCAATTGGAAAATTATTCTACATATACATGGCTAAAAAAGTTTTCATGTATATATAATAGATGTCAAACTCCTTCAGTTAGTTTGTGTATCTATTTTTTCAAAATTTGAACCCTCTTAGTGATGATCCTGGCTTCATCGTTGATATTCTCCCCCACCTACTCAACGCTCCTAACCTCACCTTTGACAATCTCACCTTTGCCAATTGCCACCCCGAACCCCCGCTCCCCACTCCATCCAATAAGTGACATACAAATAATAATGATGAGACTCTGTTATGCAATCAACGGATTAAAATTTTCGTGAATTACTAAGAATTCTCCAAAAAATCAGTATTTTTTACTCATGCATCTATACGTTTATACTTCTTGAAATATACACTTCGCGAATTACTAAAAATTCAGTATTTTTTACTCATGCATCTGTTTATACTTCTTGAAATATAGACACACGTATATGATCTTTAATATCTTTCTTGCAAAAAGACACCTTCAATATCGATCTCATGAACGGAATCTACTACTTTTGACTATCTTCCATCTTTTCTCATAAGTACTATAATAAATCAAAAAGGTTATAATATATAGTTAATTTATATATGTAAACATACTTTGGAACAAAAAAGAAATATATTCCTTTGGTTATTAAAAGTACGTACCTTTAAAGTTTGAGTTTTATTTTTCCTTCAACGTCCACGTATCATATTTTGCACAATCAATTTCAACAATTTTGAAGGAATTCAGTCCCTATATTAGGTGAATATAAATATGATTGGCAAGGTTGTTATTTCCCCCTTATCTGAGCAACCTAGCTACTTTCACTTTATTTTATTTTATTTGTTGAACAATTAAGAAAGTAATAATTGAAAAAAATTAAATGAAAGTTATGTAGAAAATTTGATCTATTTGTTGGTTACCCTCACCAACTACTACAACAACATGGATATATGATGATTTCATGGCCAACTACATTCAGCTAAAAGTTGTTGTAGTGGTAAAATACTCATCATTTCAAACTTTTAGAAGAATATCACCTTGAGTAAATTGTAAAAAGACACGGTTCTTAGATTTTACTATATATTGAAACTGAAGTGGAGCCTTGGAGCAACAATAAAATTGTTTCTTTGTGACTTATTGGTCAATGGTTCGACCGTACACATAAAAGTAGTCACTAACCATTTGCATTTTGGTACATAGATTGTCTACATATCACCTCTTGAGTGCAACCTTTGTCGAATCCTATTAACACATGACATGTTTTGTTTTGTGTACCGAACAACCTTTTATAAATATTTCAAAAAACATGTTTCTAATATCTCTGTGATGATAATTCCTTCCTTCACACTGAGACACTAAAGTTTTATCTTATGACTATTTTCTCTTATACCTCACACCAAACCGCCCTGAATGTCTTTTTGACCATTTGGAAGAGGAAGTTAAGTATTGCTTTAAAACTATGAAAAACTTTCAAGTCAAATCAGTACGAAATTTGGATAAAAAACTACGAAAAACTCACAAGTACATATTTCAACAAATGGACAAATCCTCAAAGTTAGTCATATAATTATATTATAATTTGGAAATTTGAATGAGACCCCATACTTATTCAACCTACTAGTTAACTTCTAGATCTAGACGTATATTATTCTTGAGGGACTTGTAAAGTATAAAAATCAAAGTAAAAAAGATAATGATATATATAATGTTAGGTTGGTTTGGTCTCGGATCGACTTTCTTTTAGTTAAAACCAAATCAACCGTATAGCCAGAATATTTTATTTTATTTTATTTATAAAAAGAAGGGAAAAAGGTCTAAAATATATCCGAACTTTGACTGAAATTGTTGTTACGATACCGAACTTTGGAAATGACCTTTTACCCCTGCACTATTTAATAGTGTATTTAAAAGGTATATATGTGCCCACGTGGACATCATAAATATTGCATCATTATAAATATTAATGTGTCCACGTGGACTTATATATACCTTTAAAATTAAATACACTATTAAATAGTGCAGAGGGGTAAAAGGCCCTCCATAAAGTTTGGTATCGTAACAACAATTTTGGCCAAAGTTGGAGTATTTTTCAGACTTTTTTCCCTAAAAAGAAACCTAAGTATAGTCTGGATTTTTTTTTCAAAAATCAAAACAAACCATCAACCAATTTTTATTCCGATTTGACACGATTTGCAGTTTGGTTCGATTTTGTTCATCCCTAACTTTTTTGAACTTTAGTAGGAAAGAAAAAAAATTGTCATCAAAAAGCATTTCTTGTATTGCTGGATTATACTTTTGAATTTTTCTTAACATAAACATTTCTTTTTCAAGAATGTTTCAAACTCAAAGAGATCTAATCATCTTTGTAACATAACTAGCTAGATCAAACCAATAAAATAACATCCCTATGCTTATTAATTTCTTGAGCCTATACATGGTAGCTCAAATAAGCTCATTTCCCTTGATCCACCATCACAAAAACCTTGGCTGGAACTTGCACGTTTGATTCAACCAGAACCTTATTATTCGACACATTTCTCAAAGCATGATTAACGAACACATTCCCACTAGGGAAAAATGTGTATTGAACCTGTTTAATAAGGTTAGGAAATATAAGAATTGGATTAAAATCCAAAGTCCATGAAGTACCATTTCCTTCAACAACTCCACTTCCAATAGTACCCTTAAGATTCATCCCCTTAACATTATTTCTATCCACCACAACTTGTTCAATTGTCTTAAATGGTCCATTATTTTGATCCAATTGAATAATATCAATCCCTTTATTTGATCCAGAAAACATATTATCCACAATGTTAACTCCATTCACAACACCATTTATTGACTTCAACTTAACAAATGCATCTCCAAGAAAAAATGTATTTGAAATTGTGAGTTGAACAGGATCCTCTGCCACAATTCCAGTATAATCCAAATAAGAATCAACAATTCTTGTTTGTGTTAAACCAGGGAGTTTTAGGTAAATTCCAGTCCC
This sequence comes from Solanum verrucosum, assembly GCF_900185275.1. Classification (NCBI taxonomy): domain Eukaryota; kingdom Viridiplantae; phylum Streptophyta; class Magnoliopsida; order Solanales; family Solanaceae; genus Solanum; species Solanum verrucosum. The sequence goes on from NW_026020332.1 coordinate 4,589,343, forward strand.
ACCAAATCCAGTAGCCTTATTGTAACAATGTATACCTGATAACAAATTTGCTTGACCTGATACAATTATACCAATTTCAGCGGAGAATATCACTACATCAGTAACAGAATTATCATTTCCCATTAAATTTATCGCGGTACCGGAGAAATTCCTCTCTGCTTTATCACCACCAGCAGTAATATGTTGTCCAAGAAATGAATTTCTTATGTATGTTTCATGTCCACCTTTGGCTATAATACCATTTGTTGTAAAATGTGTAATGTAACAATTGTCAATACTTGTTCTTAGTGAATTTATCACTTGTATACCACCTCCTCTGAAATTTGCATCAAGTAATAAATCTCTTAACGTTATGAATTCGAATAAAAACTCAGGAGCATTGCTTGAAGATGTCGATAAATCGAGTAAATATCCATCTGTTGGAAAATCATCTGAAGCTTTTAGTGTTCCTCCATGAATCTGTTTCATAAAAACAAAAATGTAGGGGTAATGTTGTAATTAAAATAACTAGCTAGGTGAAAATTAGAAATATAGAAAAATGTAAAGTTAAAAGTCTTAAGATTACACATATTGTGGAGAAAAAAAAATTAATTTTATTTTTCTATATTTTAGAAAGGTCAAGTCAAAGAGATTGAAAAAATATAATCAAACATGTAACATATGTTAATTAGTCTAGAAGGGAAGGCACTACTATTCTATTATATGTCGTCAGTCAGTATAATTTAACATGTTATAACAGAACGTACCATGAGATTGCCACGGCTAACAACGGGGAATTGTAATGGTTGGCTAATTAAATAATTTCCACCTTCAAGATTAATTTGAGCACCACCAAGATTTGAAATTCCTTGCATTAAGAAACCATTAGATGGACCTTCAAGTGCATCAGAAATTGCTTGTAGAATAGCTTGTGTGCTATCTAATTTTCCAGTTGGATCAGCACCATATGATGTTACATGATATATTTTTGGACTTGGTGTAACCTAATATATAATACATATATAGTTAATTTACGATACGTTAACATTAATCGATTGGTTAGGGGAAAAAAAGACTTACGGTTACTACTGATGGTGATGATGGTGATGGAGAAAATCTAGCAGGAGAAGGAGAAGGAAAAGGAGAAATCGAATCGCGATGAACAATTTCAGCTGTAAAAGCTTGTAATTTCCTCAATTGATGATCATATGAATGAACATTTCCATAAACATGGGATAGACAAGCAAAAATAAAAAACAAGGACAAAGCCCATGTTTTTTCTCCCATGTTGTTGCCTTCTATGTAAAATGAGTGAATCCAAGAAAAAACATTCTAGTTTCCCATTTATATACTAGATATAGGGAGAGAAGAAGATTTTTTTTTCTTAATAATAATAATTATTAAATATTATTTAATTTGGGGGTAGAGAATATAGCTAAGCAATGGAAAGAGAGAGGTTTAGAAAATAAAATGAAGAAATTAAAGTTGGAACTATATAATCTAAACAGACAAAGAGTGTGAAAAAAGACAAAGAAAAGGCTCTCTTTTGATGTTACTTTTTAATATTTGTTGAAGATGTATTATATGCTTTACTTAAATACGTGTGTAAAATGAATTTGCCTTTTTATTTTTTTCGTGTTTGGTAATTAAATTATTGAGCATTTTTCATGTTTTATTCTGAAATTCAAAAAAAAAAAAAGATTTTGTTTTGTTTTTAAGTGAAAAATGATATTCGGGAATTGAAGTTGGAGCCGTTTTTGACTTTTTCTGACTAATTTGAAGTGAAAACGTGAAAAATACTTTTTTGTTGTTTTTTAAATTCTTAAAATTGCTGAAACTTTCGAAATTTTATGACCGAACGTTTTTTTCTAAAGTTTAACTCTAGAAATAAGTGAAAAAATTTCATGGTCAAACGTCAGGTGAATTTCATTACCAAAGTGAATCAGATTACAACATGGGGGTGGGGGTGGGGGTGGGGTGGGGTGGGGGGGTTAAGTTGTTGGATTACAATGAATTGCCTTGTTGAATAGTATCATTTTTTTCTTGTGTTTTGGTGGCATGGAAGAAAAGAAAAGTAAAGCAGTGACCAACTTCTCACTTTAAGCATCCTTACAAAGTTTGGCAATTAGGTGAAAACATAAAGGAATTAATTAATTTGATTTTTAAGTTTACTAAGAGGGGAAGAAAGTTTGAATCTTAAGCAAATAATATAATGAAATAAGCAAAACCCCTTTTTGAGGTTTTGATTTTTTTGATAAATAATGAAGTGAAGTTCTTTTGGGAGATATTATTGATTAGTTGTGGAATGTTGATTTAAGGTATTGAAATCTTGAATTGCAAGGCTATTTTTAAGTTTTGTAATTGGAATTTGAAATTTTTTGAAGACATATTTTTAAAATTTGACTCAAAATCTTTGGCTTGACAAATATATTGAAGATAGATTTTTAATATTTAATTCAAAGTCTATGGTCAAACATTAGTTTAATCTGTTTCGAAGCAAATATCATTTTTATAAATTTAAAAATAATTTAACTTGGATTTGAATTTTATTTTAAATGGTAAGTTTTATAGTCATATAAATATATCACAAATTTCTTTGAAAAATAAATTTTCATGCCCATTCAAGATCATAAAAGATGAATAATGAATCTGAAACTGATATTATAACATAAAATGAAAAGAGCATAGTAAAAGATGAAATGAAACGGAGGGACGTAAATTAACCTGAGTTGTGGTGCGGTGATGACTGTTTCATCCTTAATCAGGGTTAATCAGGGGTAGGAGAAAATTTTGTAGAGAATGCATCTTTTCAAATAGGCTCTATAGTACGTGATTCAAATTTAATCAAGACTCTAATATGAACTCTAGACACCAGGTGAGGGAAAAAAAATGGAGGTACATAAAAGAAATTGTTGAAGCTTTTTGATACTAAACTATCCGCCGTGTCAAATTTAAGCTTTGCTATTTTTCCTTTTATTTTATTTTAAAAAGTGAATATTTTTATATTCAATAAAGTTTTAAATTTCAATATTTTGTATGACAAATTTAAGACTATAGATTACATATATTTTTAATTTAATTATGTCCAGTCAAATTAAAATATTTAAATTGAAATAAAGGGAGTATTAATTTAAAGCAACGTTAAGGGCTTGCATATTATTATGACTCACAATATTAAACTTTTGATATCTTTTTCAACCTTTACTGGAGAGGATATTTTACTTAGGCTGTGGAAGTGATTTTTTTAATTATTTGACTAATGATATTGGTATTTTTATTCTAAAAAGTGTAACGGAAGATAATATATTCTCTTTTGAATAGTTTAGAAATATATTTTTGGTCCTATTCCCTTATAAATATATTCCTACAATTTAATAATAGCATTTTTGTCCTTTAGTGTTGGTAAATTTTAATTTTAATTCTTGTGATATCTGCCTGAAAAAAAAATTAACTTTCAATTACTTGAAATGTGCAGTTTTCAATCAATTTGGTAATGAATATTCACTAAATTTTAAAATCAATAATTGTTTCACTGTAAATTATTCATATATTATATTAAAATTATGTTATTAATTATTACTTCCCCAAACCCCTTTACTAGGTTGGGCAAGTTTTAATGTCCCTATTCTTAAGAAGTTGTTGGTCGAGAGTCAAAGATATTACAAAGATCAAAATCAAAATTTACAAGGACCAAAAAATATTATTCTCTCCATTTACAATATAGCGACTATTTATACTAATAAATTAATTACTTCCGTTCGTATAAGGAAAAATACGATCGAGGAACTGCGTATAATAAATATATCTAGTAACTATAGGAAAATAGGACGAAATTAGAGCTCGTAAAAAATTATTTTTACTAATGTAAATACTTTGTTTTTATCAATATGTTGAAGATTAATCTTAGGTATTATAAGTACGTACGCCTAATTTGTTTGATTTTTTGACTTGATCTAAAGTGTAATAGATACCGTAGGTATTTTTTGGATTTATTTGATATTTTCAAACACAACTTCTTCATGTTCATTTATGATGACAAAATTAATTTCCATTTGAACATGATCCACGCACTTACCACGACTCTCTTCTGTATTGTTATTTCTCTTTAATTTCAACTTTTCATGTGACATATTAGCATATTTCATGTCAAATTAAAATCAGATAAATAAAACTTTTCATGTGACATGTTAGAATATTTCGTATCAAATTAAAATCAGATAAATAAATTAAAACAGATGGAGTAAAAAACTTTGGCAGAGAGTTTTTAGTTTTGGAAGTTTTTAGATTCTAACTCTATAATAATTGGTGTTTCATGGAATCAATTTTGCTCCATTTATACAGATAGAAATTTCTAATTTTAGAGTACTAATATTTGGAAACTGGCATTTTTCATTGTATTTCAATCAATGACAATGCATGCTTCCAAACCTTTTGATTCCTTGTGTTATTTGCTTAGAGGAAAAATAAATGTAATTATAAAATACATAGATATTACTTAGAAGTCAATTTCATTGTCTTAATTAACATTATAAATTAGATTTTTTTAATATATACATCGAAACACTATATCAAAAACGATCTTTAGCGGTAATAATACAACAATAATTTTATTATTGCTAAATATGTTTTTTTCAAAAGCAATTAACTTTTTTTTGTAAATATCCCTAGAGTCTATAGTGACATTGAATTCAATGACAATTAACTACTACTGATAACGGCATTAGTACTATTGTTACTCTCTCTGTCCCTAATTACTTGTCAACTTTTGAATTGACACATCTATTAAGAAAACAATTATTGACATAGTGAGTTTACCATTTTACCCTTATTAATTATGAAGTGAATGAATTAAAAGCTTAAGATTTTCAAGAAGTTTTACCTTTTTCAAAGTAATTAATTGAGGATATAATAGGTAAAAATATTTTGTCATTTCTTGATTTGTCAAAATAGACAAGTAATTAGGGACAATTAAAAAAGGAAAAATGGACGAGTAATTAGAGACAAAGGGAGTAATCTACATATTTATTATTGCTAAAAGTTATTTTTTATCGGAGTGGAACGTTCACATATCTAGCTAGGACAATACTAGTATATTAGGAATTTTAATTGGCCTATGACGTCTCTGCATGCTCGTACATCCGTAATTATTTAAACATGTCACTCATTTTCAAATGTGATTTGATTTATTTTCCCTCTATAGTTATTGCATCATTAATTACTACTCCTACTTTCTTTATTTTTCCCACAACTAATTTATTTGTTAATATTTAGAACCGTTCATGTGATTCCAAAACTAAGTACTTATAATAGGAAATCATTACATTGAATCGAATTCTCAGTTTCAATTTGATTATCCTGTTTGACTTAGTACTTGTGATAATAAATTAAAAATTTGCATAATGTATTAAAATGTCCTTTAATTTTGTGGTCGCATGTAAAAAGAGAAGTTCTTTGTAAAACAGACTTAAAAAAAGTAGGACAAATAAATTGAAACGGAGGCGAAAGTACTATGTTTTTATCAAGAAATGTGGTATGGGCCAAAGTTACTTGTCCCTAAGATAATGAATACTAAAACAGGAAAATCGTTATCCATCCCATTCATGTTGTTAAAATTAGTTAAAATAGTTTGTTACAAGTTTACCTAAGTACTCAATGTAAGTTAACTTCTTTTTGGCTAATCAATATTGTATTATGTTTTTTATTTTATTGAAACCTCTTGGTGTCCTTTTATTATAAAAAATGTTGATTAGATTTGTTTTTATAAATAATGTTTGAAGTCTATTCACAATTTCTCTTAAACATATATTCAAGTCTTAATTAGTTGATGTGTTCTCTTTTGTTGTTGAGCAACTACAATTGGTTGATACCTAGCTAGTTAGAGATTTTGTTGAGCTAGTTACTTTTTGGAGAAACATACCAATAAATTTTAAAAAAAAAAATATTTGTGATACAAATAGTGAAAAATATTTTTTTAGTCATAATGTTAGTGCATTTATTTTAGGCCTTGGTTATAACTTCACATGATGAAGCTTTATTTAGCCAATTTCATACTCCAATTGTTCAATAAAGTTATTATACAACTCACTAATTATTAAGTATGTTCATCAAATTAGAGAAAAAAACAAAAATTATTTACATTCCTAGCAAATCTCATTTACTTCCTATTAAATATTCTTGTCCCACTACTGGCCAAACCATCTAGGCATTAAAATCACTTAGCTGCGACCCATATTAATTATTGAAAAAAGGAAAAATTACGTAATTAGATTTACTTCACTACTATATATATATTATTATTACCTATACTTTCAAAATATTACTATATTTCACCACTAATTAAAAGTGTTATATGTATCTTACACTTAGATACATGTATTTTTGCAACTAGATATATGAAAATAGGGAGGGAAGCAAGCAATATTAGGGAGGGAGGCAAGCGAGATTCGTATGTATCTCAAATACATGTGAATCACAATAGATACACATTAGATATATGTAATTTGTATGGCATGTATCTGGTATCTGTATATCAGATACATGGGAGAATGCCAAGCGAGATGGAAGAGAGGCGAGTGAGATTTGCAATCTATCTCATATACATGGGAGAATGGCAAGCGAGATGGGAGTGAGGCGAATTAGATTTGTTGTGTATCCCAGATATATGTGAATTCACTTGGATACAATGTATCTAGAACAATTACATTTAAATTTGACCCCATATATCCGAGATACATGTATCTGGAAACACCAAAATCAGATAAAATACGTAATATTGCAAACTAGAGTATATCTAAGTAATTAACTCCTAAACTAGTGAAATTTATGTAAATTCCCCTTGAAAAAAATAAGGATCGTAAAATACACATTAGTCAAAGGAATATGCACATGGTGGAGAAAAGATGAAAATGTGCACTAAATACTATTCGAAAATTTTACTCCAATCACCCGTATAAATATTAAAATCGTGTACATCAACATATACATTTCAAATTCAAAGTGGTAATATAAGGTCCACAATCCAGAATGCATAGTAAACTTTTACATATTGCTTATCGATTATCACCATTACATGTCAATGCAAAATATAAAAAACATCTTATGCATGCTATGGAAAATTATAGTTTTATAATATATTGGACTAATTAAGACAAACGTAGATTATATAGCTAACCTCAATTTATTTTAAATTGAAACATAGCTATTATTCAGAGAGTCACGTATTACTAATTTTTTATATTATATATCTTCCTCTTCTAGAGTTAGTGTTTTATAATATTTCATTCGTGTAATTTATAAATCAAAACTTTTATTTTTTATAAATCTAATTTACTCATGCCAGTTTAATAGTTCTATATTTTTCTTTTTTTATTGTAGCATTTAATAAATTTAGCTAGCTATAGTTCATTCAAACGAGAAAGTAAAAGGAAGAGTTGGGTAGTCCAAACTCCCAACTGCTTCTTTATGTAAAAGTAAATAAACCAATAAATAATACTACTAATAAAGAAGAAAAAAAGTTTTTATTGGTTTGTTTGTTATTGAAAGGCACCCCAATTCATATTAAACCACTCAAGCAAATTGCTTTCTATTTTCAATTTAAAGCAAAACTAATCACTCTTAGTTACTTAGTAGAAGAAGTGTGATTAATGTTGGATTGGGTAACAACTTCCCAATCAGAATAAATTACTCTATACAAAAAATGAGGCTATACAAATGGTTAACACTACACTACTAGATAAGAATCATCATCATTAATAACAAAATAAAACTTAGCATTTTGGTCATAGAAATTTATTTCACTTTTTTCGGAGTTGAACTCTAGACAAACACGTTTGATTATAAAATTTCAGAATTGATCAACTTTCAAAAAAATTAAGAATTTGAAAAATAACAAAAAGATGTTTTCACATTTTACACTCCAAATACTCACGGAAAGTCAAAAACAACTTCAATTTGTATTCTTAGTCAACTCCAAGAATTAATAATTTTTCACTCTGAAAATAAAAAATATTTTTTAAAATTTTACAATGAAATATGACTAAAACGCTTAGACATGTGCCTTCTCTATCCATCCTGATAAAAGACTTAATTATCCATATTAAACCGAGAACTAATAACATCAAATTAGATATGCATTTTGATCCTTTCACTAAGATTAGCAAGGTAATTCATAGCCATGTTACCTTGCCTATAAATATGGAAAAAAATAAATATGCTTAATAATTTGATGCATGTGCTAAAGGATCTTTATTCAAAATATGAATAAAAATACATTTATTCAAAATTTTAAAAATTGTAAAGGTAAAATTTGTAATTCAAGAAAGATCGGCAAAGTGTCCATGTTTATATAGAAAAAAAAATTGTTTTTAGGTGAAACATTTTAGTCTTACATAAATTCGGTCTTGACTAATTTAAAATTCAAAATTATATAGTCCTTTCTGGTTATCATAATCAAAATTGTAATTTATAAATCAACGACAACACATATTTTCTTCTATATTAATGTACATATATAATATTGATCACTCGCAAAAAAAAAAAAACAATCACAACCGTTAGTTATATACCTATATATACAAAGTATGTAATGTATAATAGTGTATACGGATGTATATGCAATATATTATACAATTTTTAAAGATGATAAAAGAGAAAAACAAAGAGGGTTCTATGGTAGTTTGGAGAAAAAGGTAAAAAAATAACTTTAAAATATATTTGGCTTTTTGAAATTCAATCTAAACAAGTAAACATAGAGGAGTACCTATTTTAAGTGGAGAAGAAAATTATTGGGCTATGCTCATTGTAAACTGTTTGTTTGGGCCGTACATATGGATAAGTATCCCTTCCTTTTGGGCTCATCAAGTTGGGCCGTAAATAATGGGGCTTCCTTCATTAAATCCATTGAAACATTGTGAAAAGCAGATATTTGAAGTTCTTGAAAGATTTAAAAGCAGGTCATGTTGTTTGTTTGTCTTTGAATTTCAATAAATTAAATGAAGTGATAATACATAAACGTGCTCTTTAACTTGGTCTTAATAAACATCTATGTCCTCCAAATTTAGATGAGCACAAGTAGACACTTAAATTTGTATAAAGTTGAACGCATGATGCCATATGTAGGACTGGAAATCGCCACTCAGGACGTGTGTGTCTATTTGTTTCTATTATATACAAATTTAAATATCTACTTGTGCACACCTAAAGTTGAAGAGCATAGATGTCAGTTGAAGCCAAGTTAAAGTGCATTTTTCTGGATTATGCCTTGAATGAAATTAGGAAACATATAAAACAAATGGAAAATAATCATATTTTTTGCCTTGTTTATCAATTTCAGAAACTAGATCATGTTTTGTTTTGCTTAACAATATAAGGAAATAATTAATAAGGAATCGTGGTTTCTTTGAGTTCTAATTCGACATTTTTGTGTTAAAATCACAAATTAATAGACTTACTATATACTTGCACCTCTCAATAATTTGAATCAGGAATCAGGCCCAAGTTTTCATTAAACTGTGAAATCCATCTATCAACCCAATATTACATTGGGCCGAAGACCCGCTTAGAATAGTTTCTCAATCTCTTGAGGATCCAAAAAATTGGATCTCACTGTGTCGCTCCGAAGGAATTTAGATGAACCTCTTGCACCCACGATGTATACCGTGTCTATTACTTAGGTTTGCGAATAGTAACGGTGTACAAAATCGAACCAAAAATAGAATCAAACCGCAAATTGGAAAAAAATCCGACTAGTGGTTTGGTTTGACTTGGTTTGGTATCGGAAAAAAAAAAACCCGACTAATTTTGGGTTGGTTTAAATAAAAAAAAACAACCTGCGACCAAACCAACCCGACATTATAAATGTAATTTTAAAAAAATATTTTATACATAAAAATATTTACTTTGATATAATTTTTAAATATTTCTTATACTTTTTCATAGTTTTTATCTTTTAAAATATTATTTCAAGTTTGAAACTTAGAATTCTGAATGGTCCGATAAAGATTATAGTCCGTAGATGTTGGTAATTATAATAAAGCTTAAATCAAATCAAATTAATAATAATGCAAAAGAAAAATTCAATTCAACACTAAAAATGACAATAATATTAAATATTTGTTCTTTAGTTTTACATTGGTTTATAGAATTAAAATACATAATCTAATTTTAATTTTCCTTTAGTATTTAGTCATGTAACTAATACTTATTAAACTTATTTTAGCATGATTTAGTACTTTTAAATTATGATCATTTTCATTATGACTTATTAATTTGCAATATTTGTTTTACACGATTTCATTATTATTATTTTTTGTTGGATATTTTAGTGTCATTAATCATATCATATTGTGTTATTTTCTTAAGAAACACCTTAGATAGTTATATTTTGTTAGGACTAAAGAACTTTTTGAAGTCCAAGTAAATTATATGTTTGTATGAATACTTTACCCGAAATACCCAAAAAAATCCAGAGTTGAAAAACCCGACTTTTATTGGTTTGATTTGATTTATAAATTTAAAAATTTGACACAAATGATCTGATATTTGAAAATTTTGAATCAACCCGACCACGTAACCGAATAGTATCCCAAACTTAACAAAAGCTGGCAGATATTTTCATATAACTCATATATACCATGTGTCTTTTCCATATATTATATTTTAGAAACGTATATATACCACTTAACCCAAATAAAAGTGACCTCTTTTATTTTATTTTATTTTATTGGAAGTTTGTCCCTCTTTAATATTTTGATCGATATGAAGTGTTATTTTAGCAAGTAGCTATTCTATTTTTTCACATTTTAAATCTATATGATAAGAATATTGACATAGATAAATTAAGATAAAATATGATATTAGGATACAAAAATAATTTCTGAATGCAAGGATGATGATTAAGTAACTATTGCATATTAGAATCCGATACAGCATTTTCATTTCATTTCATTTTCAGCATGCTTCCCTTGAGCTAGCTTGGAGTATAAAAACTCCATCAACACTTATAATCGACAAGTGTTACGAAATTAAGTGAAGACAATCTTTCATCCTCACCGGCTTGAATTTGAAATTTCTAATTAAAAATAAATATATTTTAATCATTTTAATATAACTCATATTAATATTTAAAGTCAAATTGAAAAATATATGGTAATATTTTAAAGTTAAAATTGTATTTGAGCATACATCACTTTAAAAATAGTACTAAAATTTTATGGAAAAAAAAAAAGATTTTCTTGCAATTTTGCAAACTTGAAAAATTGCAATAAAAAAACGAATGAAGATCGTGGTCTTAAACTAAAGATAAGTAGAATTTATTAAAATGTTCTTTAGTCATGTGGTCTTAAACATGTTATGGTAAGTTAGGATTAAATAATTCTAAAAAGAAAAAAAGAAGAAAAGGAAACAGACATTTTTAAAAATGAATTAAAAAGGAAAGTGAAACAAACAATATACTCCTTCAGTTTATTTTTACTTATCCATTTTATACTTTAGACGCTCTTTAAAAAATAATACTCCTTAACATGAATATTTTATCATAATATTCATATTAATTACTCATTTCGTCTTATTTTATGTGGCATTATTTCATTTTTTAGTCCGTTCTAAAAAAGAACATTATCTTACTATAATGAGAAACAATTTAACTTTAAAATACATCATTTACCCTTAATGATTTTCAACCATACAAATATCTCATGATTGATTAGACCACAAGTTTCATAAATACCATATCAAGTCAAACAGTGCCACACGAAATAGGACAAAGAGAGTAATATATCATCTTTGATCTTGAAAAATAATTTGAGAAATAAATAATTATTATTGAGAATAAGAAATAATTTTTTAAAAAAAATTCTTCATATGTTAAAAGTAAATAAATAAAAATAAAAATCTATTTTTAAAATGCTAAGCAAATAAAAGAAAACAAATTCTCTCTTCATCCCTTTTTACTTGTTAAATTTTGACTTGGCACACCTATTAAAAAATTTATAATTGATATATTAAATCTTACTATTTTATCCATATCTATATATTATATATATATATATTCTCTTATTATATAAGAGGGAGTTTATGATGGGACATTGTGATGTCCAATCATAAACTCCCTATATAATATATAATATATAATATATAATATAGTAAGTCATTTTTTCTACTATATAATATATATTTATGGACATCACAATCTCCCTATATAATATATAATATATAATATAATAAATCATTTTTTCTACTATATAATATATATTTATTTTTCTACTATAAGGGAGTTTATATATTCTCTTATTATATAAGAGGGAGTTTATGATGGGACATTGTGATGTCCAATCATAAACTCCCTATATAATATATATTTATGGACATCACAATCTCCCTATATAATATATAATATATAATATAATAAATCATTTTTTCTACTATATAATATATATTTATTTTTCTACTATAAGGGAGTTTATATAATAAATAATGATATAATATAATAAATCATTTACAAATGACTTAAAATATTTCATATTTAAAGGATATATAATAAAATAGGTTCACTCTCAAAATTCTATCCGGGTCACATATATTGGGACAGAAAAAATAACATATATCATTTTAAAATTACCAAAAAAGTATTATAAATAATAATAATTAACAAATTAAAATATCTTAAAGACATTTTAAAAGGGTTAATTTTGTAATTGTAATTTCTACTATATAATAAAAGGGAGTTTAAATAATATATATACTACTATTATATAATATCATAATAAAACCCCTTTTATTATATAGTAGAAATAAATAATATATATATATATATATATATATATATATATATATATATATAATATAATATAATATAATATTATATATAATAATATAATATAATAAATCATTTAAAAATGACTTAAAATATTTAATATTTGAAAGATATATAATAAAATAGGTTGACTCTCAAAATTCTATCCGGGTCACATATATTGGGACAGAAAAAATAACATATATCATTTCAAAATTACCAAAAAAGTATTATAAATAATAATAATTAACAACTTAAAATATCTTAAAGACATTTTAAAAGGGTTAATTTTGTAAGTTTATCCATTTCACATAAATTTGGACAAAGTGACCAGCAATGTAAGTTATTTGAAAGTTACATAAAAATATTATAAATCACAATAATTAATAACTTAGAACTTTTTTTTTTAAAATGCAAATTTGGATGACTCTTCAAATTTCATTTGTGTCACATAAATTAAGACAACAAAAATAACATATATTGCGCCCATTTTAATTTATTTGTCTTAATTTTTTTTTATATTTAAAAATTGCGTAAAAATACTATAAATCATGATAATTGACAACATAAAATATTTCAAAAATAAATACATATAAAAAAATTCGATTAATTCTTGAAATTAATCTATCGTTAAAAATTATGTATAAAATACAATAAATCGTGATTTTGACCACTTAAAATATTTATTAAAAAAACGGAAAAAATAAATTGACTGATTCTTAAAATTAATCTATCAATGTCACATAAAATGAGACAAAAGTAGTAATATGTATTGTTTAATGTGAAATTATTGAAAACTACATAAAATGTATTATAAATGTTAACAATTAACAACATTTGATTGAATCTTGAAATTTTATCAATGCTACATACATTGAAACAAGTGGAGTAATATATATTAAGCATTTAAAAATTACGTACAACCATATTGCTTTCTATAGGCTTCGAATTATCGTGGTCATTTTTTAGGCTAATACAAGTTTTGTACTTTTTTTTTAATATTATAAATCGCAATAATTAATAATTTAAAATATTTTTAAAAATATATTAAAAATTTAGTTGGTTTCGGGAATTTTATTTATACTATATAAAATGGGACAAAGGAAGCAACATATATCATTTACAAATGACTTAAAAAACATTAAAAATTAGAATAATTACCAATTTAAAATATTTAAAAGCTATATAATAAAATAGGTTCACTCTCAGAATTCTTTCCGGCTCACATATATTAGGACAGAAAAAATTACACATATCATTTTAAAATTACCAAAAAAGTATTATAAATAATAATAATTAACAACTTAAAATATCTTAAAGACATTTTAAAAGAGTTAATTTTGTATTTTTATCCATATCACATAAATTAGGACAAAGTGACCAGTAATGTTGGTTATTTGAAAGTTACATCAAAATATTATAAATCACAATAATTAATAACTTAAAACATTTTTTTAAAAAAAATTAAAATTTGGATGACTCTCCAAATTTTATTTGTGTGACATAAATTGAGACAACAAAAATAACATATATTGGGTGCATTTTAATTTATTTGTCTTTTTTTTTTGGGGTTTTTTATATTTAAAAAATGCGTAAAAATATTATAAATCATGATAATTGACAACATAAAATATGTTTTGAAAAAAATAGAAAAAATTCCACTCATTCTTTAAGTAAATCTATCGTAAAAATACTATAAATCATGATAATTGACAACATAAAATATTTCAAAAATGTTGTATGTGGATAGTCTTATTGTGCCTTGAATAGCGTCAAATAAAGTACAAGTTTGTGATAAAAAAACTTATTCCTTTATCCACACAAACAATCGCTTCAAAATCTCCGTTATTAGCCTCAAAACATACCATTTATATTATTGGGCCCGTGCCCGTGCATAGCACGAGCAACATTACCTAGTATAAAATAAAGGGAACCCAGTAATAAATCCAAAAAAGAATACAATATAAGTTTATCGATATTCTCGTTCTACCATCCAACAGTGTGGAGGGATGAATACGAGATCCTTCAACTCTTAAATTAGAGATATTAAGTTCACATTAGGACGGGGTTCAAAATTGAATTAAGCCGATAATTCGAATCGATAATTTGGTTATTTGGTCAATGATTCGGGTTAATGATTAATTAATAGTTTGGGTCTCGATTTACTATAAACTTCTTATTGGCTTATTGGTTCGGGTCTTGATTTGGCCATATTTCTAATCGGGTGCCCCGATAACCCGATAAGAAGTTTAATTAATTACATTTATATCAGTTAAGGTGTTAGACACTTTTAGCATTTAGGGTTTACACTTCATTCTTCAGACTCTTTACAATGACTTTATAGTTGACACTCAAATTTCACAATAATATTCCAAAGTTGCGACATCACTCATTGATTCACGGTCACTGCTCCCACGTCGGCGAGTTATATTGAATATCATTCTCTAAGTGTCTAAATTGAGGTTCAATGGTTGGTTCCCTTGATTTTAGTCTTTGTTTTTATCTTCGCATTACATTGAGTGAGTCAGTGAGATATGCTTACAATATTGCAATACTATAATCTGCAATGAAAAAGTTTTTATTAGTAATGGTCTTATGATCATTAATGTTTTCGTTAGTAGTGCTGTAATGGTTTCTCTTTATAGTTCATATCGAAATTGGCTTGGTTGTTATGAGGAACCCTTTTGAGTTTGCCAGTTTGGGCAATATTGACATCTCTGTCCAGGTTTATATGGAGTTTAATTTTATTAAGGGTACGAAAAATGTTTTCCAATTTTCTCATGTTTGGTTGGGTTAAATGTTTTGGAAAATGTTTTCCAAATCAACTCATTTTCCTCAAATTTAAGGAAAATAACTTCCCTACAAAACTTAAGGAAAACATTTTCCAAAACTCTCTTCCAACTTCCAATTAAAAAAATTTTATTGAAAAAATCAATTTATTTGGTCCTTACCCTCAAACCACCCCCCCCCTAACCACCCCCCAAAAAAAATAAAATTAAAGTTTGTTTTTAAATTCAATATTTTTATCCTACCCTCACCCCCTACCACCACCCCCCCCTCAAAAAAAATAAAAGTTATTTTTAAAAGATATTTCTAATTTCAATTTTTTATTTTTTTACACCCCCCACCTCCTACCCTCGCCCCCCAGCCCCCTATCAGCCCCCCACCCCCTTCAAAAAGAAAAAAATTTAAGTTTGTTTTAAAAAAATATTATTTCATTTTTTCACCCTTACCCTCGACCCCCCTATCCATCCCCCACCCACCCCCTACCAACCCCCACTCCCCAAAAAAAAATTTAAGTTTGTTTCTAAAAAATATTTTCGACTTCAAAATTTCATTTTTTCACCCCTACCCTCGAACCCCCCTCCCCCCCGCCCTACCAGCCCCCCACTCCCCAAAAAAATTTTAAGTTTGTTTTTAAAAAATATTTTCGACTTCAAAATTTCACTTTTTCCACCCCTACCCTCGACCCCCCACCCCCGAAAAAAGTTTTAAATTTGTTTTTAAAAAATATTTTCGACTTCAAAATTTCATTTGTTCACCCCTACCCTTGACCCCCCCACCCACCCACCCAACCCCTACCAGCCCCCCACCCCCAAAAAAAAAATTAAGTTTGTTTTTAAAAAATATTTTTAACTTCAAAATTTCAATTTTTCACCCCTACCCTCGACCCCCCCACCTCCCACCCCCAAAAAAAATTAAGTTTATTTTTAAAAAATATTTTCAATTTCAACAATTATTTTCTACTCTTGTAAAAATAAAAGAATTTTTTCAAAATATTTTTCATTCATAAATCAAACACTAAAAATCTTTTTCGGAAAATATTTTTTACTCACCAACCAAACATTAGAAAATAAGTCCAAAATCAACTTGTTTTCCAAGAAAACATTTTCCATGGAAAACATTTTTCTTCATACCAAACACACCCTAAGTGTTTTATGTAGTAATGGAATAACACGGAAAAGTTGAGCAGTGACTTCTGGCTAATGCGTACGATTAATTAGTGATTAGTCCATTAGTAATTCTCAATGAAAATTGTGTGAACTGTTAATGGTTAACCCGATAATTGAACCGATAACGATACTAACCGATAAACCAATAACCGACAAATCGACATCTTAACAGTTCTATAACGATTTAGCATGATTACAAATCGATAAATAAAACCAATAAATTTCAAAACCGAATCAATCGATACACAACCCTAGTTCATATAACTTGATTTTAAAACAGTCATGCCAGTATATTTCGAATACGTTACATTTCTTGGGTTTTTACCAACTTCTACTGTCTTTTAATTGGGGGGTTGGGGGGGGGGGGGAGGAGGGTACCAAGACGACAGAGATTCTGAAAGGAGTTGCAGTCGTTGGACTAACTAAAAACAAGTGGCCAAAGAGGTTTACATCAACATACTCACCAACTACCCAACATTTCACAACAAGTGCTTCTTACTTTTGTCAAATACTAATAAAGTAATATGGGCCAATGTCTGCCTCTCTAATAGCTTTGTGACAAAGACACTTTCCTTCACGCTTAATTAGAGGTGTTATATAGGCGTGATTGAGTTATATGGGTTATAAAAGAGGGATAAGTTAATAAATGGATGAATCCAGAGAAAACTGACAAATATATCCCTAAATTATCGTAAATGGTATGCATATATCCTCCGTCATATTTTTGAGACATTGGTGCCGCTACCATCCAAAAACTAAAGCATATATGCCCTTCACTCTAACGGAAGACTAAATAAATAGGGACACGTGACACAATAATCTTATCCATTGATCCAATATTTAATAAATGTCGGGTCGGTAGATAAGATTATGACACGTATATCTCCATTAGTATAAAGGGTATATATGCTCTAGTTTTTGAATGGCAAGGACATTAATGTCTCAAAAATATGACGGAGGATATATGCATATATATCATTTACGATAGTTCATGGGTATATTTATCCTTTTTCCCATGAATCAATGACTAGCTTGTTTAAAAGTTACTTAGGTTGAATGAGTTAAAAGGTGAATCATAACATAAAATTTTAATTTCTTTGTTTGTTCTTATATGATTTATAAATACATAATATTTCTCTCTCTTTATTATAGATATATATAAACATTATCAAATAAAAAAATTCAAAATATTTTTATTTTGATAAGATTTCTCATGAATTAATTTGAGCTATGTGTCAAGTTAATGTTTAGATAATCTGAATTAGGATGGTAAAAATGCATCGATCTGTCCAAACTTGCACGAGTTGGGCGGATCTTATCTTCATGCGCTAATTATTGATCCGACCAAATATGTATGTATGCGATGGTCGGGCGATCGAGCTATATTTTTATGGATTAATTTTGTCTTTGATAAATGTATTTGTTAATTAGTGATCCATTATGTAGTTTCAATTTAGAATAGAGAATCTGAATCATCAAAGAATTAATAATC
The DNA here is from genome assembly GCF_900185275.1 of Solanum verrucosum. NCBI lineage: Eukaryota > Viridiplantae > Streptophyta > Magnoliopsida > Solanales > Solanaceae > Solanum > Solanum verrucosum. The sequence continues at coordinate 4,607,557 of NW_026020332.1, forward strand.
AGTTTGAGAAGTATTTCAAGTGAAATAATGAATTTCACTCACGAAACTTCATCATTATTTTTTTTTTAGTGAAATTCATGTACAAACAATATAACGTTTCACTCTCAAATATCATTTTTTAACGTTAATTTCAAATACTTTTTTTCCTATTAAATTTCAAACCAAATCAATATTCAAACATCGATATTAGTAATGTTCAAGTGGAAATTACGTTTTTGATCCATTTATAATGAGGCGTATGTTATAAATAAAATATAGGCACGTTTTTAGTTGCACTTTACAAGTTTTGTAACTCAAAAAGGTAAATTTAGTTTACACGATATCAAAAGGCAAACTAAATTTTAAGAAAGTTTGCTAGACTTTTTAAATTTCGAACACAAATTTCCTTCGCATATTTTTTCGATCGAGTTGATTATATGAAGGTTACTTGATGCAATTTACTTCTCTTGAACTGTGGCTTGCGTCTTTGTGAGGTATTATATTATAATAGGATTTACTTTATATCACCCAAAAAAAATAATAACCAGATATTATATATACTGCTGATTAAAGCTTTTGCATGGTTTCTTTCCAAGGGGCATTGATTTCTTTGATAGTATATTCTAGAGGAATTTTATTTATAATTTGACCGGAGTACAATATGCCTTTTTCATAGTTGGAATATTTACCTTAGAAAAGGAGGTAGATAGAAGAAATACATTCAAAATTCATAAGTCTTAGATTTGAGCTCTTAAAATAAAATCGTTTTTAATATAAAATATTTTTATCTTAAAAATTAAATTCTCAACATAAATTTAGTTTAATTGAACTTCAATATAATATTGAAATCAAGGTGTGAGTATACTCTTGACGTTTATTTTTCTTTTTTCATTGTGACAATCATTGTATTAGACTTTGAGAAAGCACAAGAAGAGAACATTTTTGACTTTTTTGTTACTTTTAAGGACAAGATGTGAGTAATATGTGTCAATAAATTCATCTTTGAAATGATTTTGCTTCTTCTAGTATATATATATATATATATATAATAAGCCACAATGCAACTATCATTGTAACTATCTTGTTAGCTTTCAACCAAAAGCTAACAAGATTTTTAGTTACATATTTATTATTTAGTTAAGTAATAAATATGTCATTGTATGAGCTATTTATTACTCATTCCTTTTGAATTTGTTAATCTGATTTTGATCTGACACATAGTTTACGGAAGTAAATTAGATTTTGAGAAAAAACATTAAGTGATACTTGAAGTTGTCCCAGATTTTCAAAAAGACACCTTAACTTTGCGTGCGTCCTATTACCCCACAAAACATTCAAAATCACAATAAATACACATTTTTTACACAATATTTTCACTTTGGACAAAAATATCCTTCGAATGTGCAATTTCTTAAAAACAAAAAGTCGGACCCATTATTGATGTATTGAAGGATGCTTTGGTAATTTCCTATGATGAATTCGTTTTGTTTGTTTCTTTTAAATTTATTTTACTATACTAAATAATTGTATAAAATATTATGAATCACGATAATTAATTACTTAAATATTTAAAAGATAAAAAAAATATATAAAAGATCTGATTGACTCTTCAAATTTTACCGGTGACACATAAATTGGGACAAATGAAACAATATATATTATTTGAAAATTTCTTAAAAAGTACTATAAATTACAGTAATTAACAGCTAGAAATATTTCAAAGACGAAAAAAATTGATTGAATCTCAAATTTTTTTTAGTACTACATAAATTGAGAAAGAAGAAATGACCTCTATTGTTTGAAAATGACGTAAAAGTATTACAAATCATACTATAAGAATTAACAATTTAAAATTTTAAAAGACTTTAATGCTTTATATTTATTCTATTTCCACTTTGGACAAAAATATCCTCCCAATATGCATATTTTTTAAAACAAAAAGTGAGACCCATTATTGATGTATTCAAGGATGCTTTGGTAATTTTCCTATGATGAATTTGTTTTGTTTGTTGTTTAATTTTTTTTTAAATAATTGTATAAAATATTATAAATCACAATAATTATTTACTTAAATATTCAAAAGATATAAAAATATGTAAAAGATCTGATTAACTCTTCAAATTTTATCGGTGACACATAAATTGGACAAATGAAATAATATATATTATTTGAAAATTACTTAGAAAGTACAATAATTTATAGTAATTAACAATATAATATTTTAAAGACAAAAAAAAATGATTGAATCTCGAAATTTTATTAGTACCACATAAATTGAGAAAGAAGAAATAACCTTTATTATTTCAAAATTGCGTAAAAGATATTACAAATCATACAACAATAATTAGCAATTTAGAATGTTAAAAGACATAAAAAAAAAATTACCATAGTTAACACATAGTTAACAATAATTAAAAATTTAAACTATTTTAAATTAATATTAAAGTTTGATTAACTCTTTAATTTTGTCTTTATCACATAAATTGAAACAAAAAATAATATATATTTGGGCCGTGCTAGCACGGGCTCCGATGCCTAGTTAATTAATAGAGTATTAAAGGTATTTATTCACCATATATTTCAAGAACGTTAATTTAATAAAAGATAAGGAAGAAATCAAATTATAAAATATTTAACAAAGTACGTATTATACAACCAAACTGGCTCGAAAATTTAGACAAAGAAATGACGAAACAGTCTATATTTTTATATAAATTAATTAATATAAATAATACTCCCTCCGTCCCTTTTTAGTTGTCCACTTTAGAAATGACACATAGATTAAGGCAACAATGATTAGCACAATGAAGTTACAATTTTACCCTTATGACAACTTTTCACTTCAAAATTACAACCACTTATTTGAATTCAAGTGAAATAAATTGGAGGGAAACAACATACACTTTTACAATTTTCAAGAAGTGTAAATAAGGGTATAATAGGAAAAAATTTGTTGTCCTTTCTTGATTTGTCAAAATGGACAACTAAATAGGAACAACTAAAAAAGGAAATATGGACAAGTAAATAGGGACGGAGGGAGTACTCTCTTTGTCCCATTTTATGTGGCACCATTTCCTTTTTGGTCAGTCCCAAAAAGAATGTCAAATTTCTTTATATGATAAGTTTATAAAGGTACAATTCCTTTTTTATCCTTGTTGGTCCCACTTAATCTTAAAATAATACTCCAATACATTTATGAGGAGAGAGAAAAAAGAATCTACTTTTTAAAGGGCAATTTGGTAAACATTTTAAAGTCTTCATTTATTTCTTAAACTCCGTGCCCGATCAAATGTTGCCACATAAAATGGGACGGAGGGAGTAGAATATTTTGTCGGACCCACAGCATCTTGTTGGGTTCCGAGTCCTATTTTGGACCCACATAGTCAAAGAACCAAAAAAAAATACAGCCAAGTAGAACCCTTCACGAGTCACCAACAAATAACAAGGTGGTAAATAGTTTTTTTTTTTTCTTACCATTCGAAAATAGATATTTATATTAAATTTAATTAAATTTGTTCATATATCATCATATCTTTAACAAAAGCGACTTCATATTCAAGAGATTCAAACCCGTAATAAAATATTACAATCTAAAATATTTTAAAATACTTAATATTATCCACTAATCACACAATACATGTATACTAGTTAAATACTTTTAAGTAACAAGGAATAATTATCATTCCACCACGAAAATGAATTGCTAGGTTGTAAATAGCTGAGTATATAGTAGTGGTCTGTATTGAATTTCCACATTCTGAATTCATTTTATCTTCTTTCATTCCAATTTGGGAGTGCCGTGGCCTTGTTCGCTTGCTTTTAAGACTTGCAGCAAGCAGCCATGGCGGCGCCTCCTTCTATTACATTCTCATTTCCAATTCCCCATGCAATCATGAAGAACTCTCTTTCAATCTTATCCTTCATTCTTCTTCTTTCTCCTTTGTTCGCCATGGCTAACACATCATTTGGTAATTATTGGTTTTCTTCACATGTAAAATTTTGATTTTTTTTACACCCTTTTGGGTAATGAAGGAACCCTTTTAATGTTTCTGTTAGGATCTTTGGAAATGTGATGATTTTGCAAGTATTTGTACTTTTTTCTTACAGGTGGACAGCTTGCGTGTAAAAGTTGAAGTATATTCTGTCTGACGTTACTAGGTCTTGAAGTTTATGTGTTGATTTGATTCTTTTTAGAAAAAAGATGTTTTCTTTATTGTGAAAATGAAATTGTATTGTGACCTATGTTGCTTAGGTAGCTGGTCCTTTGTGTTCTTGAAATCTATGTTGCTCAGAATCTTCAAAAATGTCTACGGATGCGTGTTGGATCCTCTAAAAGTTGTGCATTTTTTGAAGGATTCGACACGAATGGGGAAATTTTGGAGAGTCTAAGCAATATAGATTGAAATTATACTACCTGTTTCATAAGCATTAGTGATTGACAAGGTGGAAAAATTAGCTCCTATACGTTCTACTTGTTTGTATATTCATGTCATTTTCAATTTATTCTGTCTTGAATCATAACATTACATGATGTGCACAACTATGATTCTGTTTCTTTTAGAAGTTTGGTTGTTTTCCAATGTGAAGTTCTATAAAAATTGGTTCTTTCAAAAACCCAAAAGTTGTGTTCTTTATCGCGAAAAACTGTTCCATTCATCTCATTAAACAAGATTCATCCCTTCCCCCACTCCCCCTTGATTCAGTTGCTCTTTTTATACTAAATACCTCAAATCTGTAATAATGTGGGGCTCTTTGTGATGATTAGGTGCTGAAAATATAGAAGGCATAAAGTATGATCTTTTCCCTGAAATCCTCAAGGAGGAAGCTGTTGGAAGACTTAATGAGCTTGGAAAGGTATCAAAGCAAGGCAACTACTTTAATCATTTTTAGTGGAAGTCAAATTTCTTGGGAAGCATTTTTTTCTTTTTTGGTATTTTAACTGAGGTTTATCTTTCTTAGAGTACAATACATTATGCATCCATGAAAGTTCTCAAATCTTGAAATACCGATTTCTGCAGTATAACAGTTTGCTTTCATTGTTTTTACTTGTTTTGGTGCTATTTCTTATCCTGTTTTTTTCATAAGTAGAAGTGTTGAAGTAACAAAAATTTGTGTTGTGTGACAGGTAAGTGATGCAAACGGCTACCTAGAGAGGACCTTCCAGAGCCCTGCATCGATCAGAGCGGGAAATCTTCTTCGTGCATGGATGGAAGATGCAGGCTTGAAAACGTATGTTTTCGACTTATCTTACTGTATTTTTAATGCTTCTGAAACTTAATTGATAGCACTCCTGGTTCCAGGTGGGTGGACCAAATGGGCAATGTCCATGGTCGGGCTGAAGGAATTAATCCAAGTGAAAGGACTTTGTTAATTGGCTCTCATTTGGTGAAGCATTAATTACTTACATCTTCTTCGTATAGTAGATTTGCTTAACTTCACAGCATTACTAGTTCAAGATGCTGCAGAAGGACCTGCCATTGAATATTTTGTGTTTCAACAGGATACAGTTATTGATGCTGGATTCTTTGATGGTTCATTGGGCATAATTTGTGCAATATCTGCATTAAAGGCATTGAATTCCTCTGGAAGGTTGGGTAAACTCCGGCGACCAGTTGAGGTGAGACACATAAAACATATTAGCCTGGAATGTCAATCGTATTTCGTGTTTTCTGTCCTGTTACTCTTTGTTGCAACCAGAAGGTTTTTTCCTTTTTCAATCACACTAATAATGCATTTTTTAGGAGTGGGGGCACTGTACTTTATTTGTGTCTCCTAAAGACAAAATCTGAACTCCAAAAAGTAACTGTTCTTTAACTTAACTCCAGAAAGTTTAGGTACTAGTCATGAGCTTTCCCATAAATTTGGGCTTTGTTCTGGTGTCGACTGCTAAGTCTCAGACTGTTCCAATTTTGTTTTGGGTTGACACTTAAAACCAATCCGTCGCAGAGGCTTATGTGTGTGGTTGCAAGCTCCATTAGAAGTGTGACTTGCATATGAGGCGATGAAGTTGATGGAAAATGAGGTTAATACTTGTTAGATCTCTGGCTTGACTAACATAGTCTAGTATGCTGAAATCTGAATAATAAGTTAGATATTTCCTTACTACCTGGGGTTTCTATCATTATGCTATCTCTCTTTTCATGGTATATATTTGTTCACAAGTATGAATATGCAAACAGTTAGGTCCACATCTGCCTCATGTTGCTTGATAACTAATTTGTTGACCGATGAGAGGAACTTGGGAGCTAGAGTACAAGAGAGCTAGTTGCTTGGACTCTTCAAAAATGCCGCTAGGTTCATGTCAGATACTTCAAAAACAGGACATTTTTGAAGGATCTGACACGAGTACAACAATATTATTGGAGAGTCCGAGCAACATAGCAAGAGAGTGCACAAAGAATCCTATGGTATTACCAAAAGAAATTTTCATTATGATCAAATAGAATCCGATGGTAATACACTTAAAAAAATTCTCACAATATACGAGTTGATTCTTGCTGACATAGTAGTAACCTTCGCAAGGACAATATCAATTCCATCTATTAGAGTTTTGGAGTATGTATTAATGTTCCTGGTTTTACTTCTCACATCTTTCTTCTCTTTTCCTTATCTCCTTGTCTTTCAGCTTTGAGATGTATGAACTCACTAATGAGCTTTGTATTTTCACCCTTTTTCCCATCTAACCCTAGCTTCAAATGGCATGTTATGTCCTCTTTGAAATGTTATAACCTTGAACATGCAAATTTGAGTTTACGTTCCTTATTTTCAGGTACTTGACATAATTAGACCTTCTAGGGAGAATTGTGTTATATCTTAACAAATAATCCTGTCCGTCTAGAATCTAAAATATTAGACCTTCTAGGGGAGACTATGACACTTTTGCACCATAGTCTGTCTAGAATCTAAATATTGGCGAAAGAACCTAAGTAATTTAATATCACCAGTGATCATTTGTGGTAGCAGGATTATCAGGAGTCAGAAAGAATATACTTCTTAATGTGCAATGACAAAATTAAGTTGCTTAAGGAGCAGTTGTAGCAAGTGTTACAGCACAAATAGTAGTGCTAGTTGCTTAATGTGTAATTGCTGTCAACTCTCCTTTGTATTCCTTCCATCTAGCAGCTTTTATTTTGAGTTAATATCATATATCATAAAATATTTAGTTTCTCCTGCTTTTTAGTATTAAATATTGCAAATTTCTTATGTACTATTATGCAGGTAATCGCGTTTAGTGATGAGGAGGGAGTAAGGTTTCAGTCAACCTTCTTGGGCAGTGCAGCTATTGCTGGCATATTACCAGTTTCAGCGTTGCAAGTACATGATAAGAAGTTTGTATGGCTAACCCAAAAGCTTGTCTTTGTTCGTATAGCTACTGTGTCTCAGTAAATTAATGTGCAAGTGTTTCAGTGGTGTGACAGTGCAAGGTGCTCTGAGAGCAAGTTCTATAGAGACTACAGAAGAAAACCTTTTGCAGCTCAAATATGAACCAGAATCTGTTTGGGGCTATGTTGAGGTCAATAATAGTTCTCTATATACCATATCAAAGTCACTAACTACTTCATAAGACCCCTGGTAACGTAGTTGCTGATGATAGATCTTATTCTAATGGTTTTTTGCAGGTTCACATTGAACAGGGACCTGTACTGGAGAATGTTGGTCTCCCTCTTGGTTCAGTAAAAGGCATTGCAGGGCAGACAAGGTTGAAGGTGTGTATTCTTATCCTACCGCCTCTCGGCTGCTTTATGTGATCGCAGCATCAAAAAGATAGTCTGAATTTTCTACGGCAAATCATCTACTTTTATTCTAAGTTTGTTAATGTAACTTAGTAGGAGCACATTTTAACGCTCTAGTAGTTCTCGTCTTTGTGATGATATGACGTTACAAAGTAAAAAGTACTTATATGATGTATTTGAACTCCAAGTTGGAATCTTGATGATCCTTGCCATGGGAGAATTGGATTTTACTTTGGTACATTGAAGCTAAATTCTAAAGATTGCAACTAATAAAGTCAAGAAACATATTTCAAGCCCTTGGGCAATAAATCAATTGATCAGTCTGAGAGGAATAGTTAAATTGGAGGTCTAAAGGGTGAGAAAATTATCTCCCTGGAAAATGTGTTCTTGGCACAATCAACAGCTTGGCTACTTCCACTTGTCACGACTAACATCTCCTTTTGGTATACACAGCCACTTATAAATTTGGTTTAAGTAATGCTTGCTTGACCAGACCTTTTGAATTAAGCATTGCAGGTGACAGTGAAAGGCACACAAGGACATGCAGGGACAGTACCCATGAATATGCGACAGGATCCTATGGTTGCAGCTGCTGAACTAATTGTATTTCTGGAAAGTCTTTGTAAACAACCTGACTATTATCTGTCATATGATGGTCAATGCACATCTTCAACAGTGGAATCTCTTGCAGGATCTCTGGTCTGTACTGTTGGAGAGATATCAACTTGGCCAAGTGCAAGTAATGTCATTCCAGGCCAGGCAAGCACTCCTTAAACTGCTGACACACAAGTTACATAATGTTGTTTGTTATCCATACAGGGTAAGTACTCGAATTTCTAGAATGTTCATTACTACCTGTGCATTTATTACAGGTGACATTCACCGTAGATGTACGTGCGATGGATGACTCAGGACGAGAAGCTATAATTTATGAATTCTCTAATAGACTCTACCATATGTGTGATAGGCGTTCTGTCTTCTGTAACGTTGAGAGAAAGGTGAGAGATTCTTAGATCATATGTAGTGTATTCTGAAGCATGTTCATGACTAACGCTTGTCTTGTTGATTTAGCATGATGCAAATGCTGTGGTTTGCGATCCTGGCCTGAGTACACAGCTAAAATCTGCATCTTATACTGCTTTGAAAAGAATAACTGGTGAGGATCCAGGTGATGTTCCTGTACTGATGAGTGGAGCAGGACATGATGCAATGGCCATATCTCATCTAACCAAGGTGAGTTATACTCAAACCTTGTATTTTACTACTTCAGACGTGATCTTTTTTCGTTTTCTTATCCAAGCCACCTTGTGCACCTATACTATTCCATCCTATATAGGAGATTTGAACCATGGTGTTTCATAGTTTTAACCCGGTTCATTGACACTTGAATGTAATTTTCCTTCTTATTTTTATTAAAGATTGGCTACTTTTCGATAGGTGGGAATGCTATTTGTTCGTTGTCGTGGAGGCATCAGCCATTCTCCAGCAGAACATGTATTGGATGATGATGTTTGGGCAGCTGGAATGGCTGTCCTTGCATTTTTTGAGACACTCTTGTAATAGTTGGCATTTTGCAGTGCAACCTAGTAGGCTAGTTTGCTATTCATAATCCCATTTTGTATATATATGTATCCATTCAATTTCTATAGTTGCAGTAATGAGAATGTATATTTGCAATAAAACAAGTTGGCCTGTTACTTAATTTGAACTACCTTTTACCAGAAGTCTTGATTCGAGTAAGTGGCGATATGGCATGCAATGATGAGATAACACTAACCAATAACCTCGCTAAAACTTTTCAACCCACCTACACCCAGTGCCAGGGCTAAGCGGAGGAAAGGGTCTTCGTTGAAAAATTATATTGTGCAAATATAAGTGGCAAATGGTGTCAAAAATTGGTTTAGCTCGTAGTTTAAACTCTAAGGGCTCGTTTGGTGTGAGGGATAATACCATATAGTCCCGGGATTAAATTATAGTACCGTTTATTTTGTTGTTTGGTTGGCAAGTTCGGGATAACTTATCCCGGGATTAATAATTAGTACCGGGATAAGTTATCCCTCTCTTTGGGTGGTATAGTAATCCCGGGATAACTTATCCCGGGATAAAATAGGTAAATGACAAAAATGTCTCTTTCAACCCTTTTGTTATATCACTTTTTACATTAATGAAGGGCATTTTTGTAAACAAATAAATTGTTCTTAAAATTTATTATTTTGAATACAACAAACCAAACACTCAATAAAAAATAATTCCAACACAACTTATCCCATCATAACTAATCCCAACATAACTTATCCCAACATAACTTATCCCATCATAACTCATTTTCAAACCAAACGACCCCTAAGTTTAGGCATTGCGGATGCTTCTTGGGGAAAAATGTCTAACTGGTACAAAAAGAAAGTGTTTCTATATTTTAAGTTTTCTTTTTAGAAAAGATTGTAATTTGTAACAGAAAGAACTTCAAAATACAGTTTTTGAAGTCTTGAAGAAAGACCATTTGGAAAAACTTCTGCAAGATTTCATGGACATTTATTGAATTGGTTGTTATGCATAGTGATATTTTAACACAGGAAACAGAAACAAATTTTAAAAATACAGGTGTTACAAGTAAACAATGCAAAGCAGCAGCAGATGAAAAGCTTTAGTGATACAGATTAGTAGTTGTATTAATCTCAACCATCATGGACTGGTTCAAGCCTCAAGGCCTTGAATGTCAAGTTTAAAAATAATGCCTACTACAATTAGCCCTTGCAACTAGGATAAAAGATTGCAGGCTGATTTCAGTCAAAAGAAATGCTGAACTATAATTCTTATCCACTTACTTTACAATAGGAGGCTGAGCTAATTGTTGTAGCTGATGGACAACGTGTGACATCCTCGGACGCATTGATGGTACATGTTGTGTACAAGAATAAACAAGATCAACAACTTTTTGGATGACTCCAACTTCAGGAATCTGAGAAGAGGAAGAAGATGATATGAGAGGATCCAAGAGTTCAACATATCGATGAGCCTGCACCAGAGGCGTGGCCCATTCAAATATACTTTGCCACCCAACAGAATCAACTGCCTGTGCTGGTCTTCGTCCACTAATTATTTCAAGCAAGAGGACTCCAAAGCTGTAGACGTCACTCTTTGTAGTAAGCTCATTTCTGTAAACAAACTCCGGAGCAAGATACCCATGAGTACCACCTGCCATGACTCTCCTCTCATGCATAATTTCCCATGGTACAAACTTAGACAGACCAACTCCCATTAGATGGGCGCCAAAGTCTTCGTCAAGAAGAACATTGCTTGCACGGATATCCCTATGCACAACTTGTGGCTTCATTTTGTCATGAAGAAACCTGCCACATTTGATGAAAGTAAGCACTAACAATATAAGCAAAGAAACTGCCATCATAGAGATTAGCAAACAAACAATGTCATGCTTTGGCCACTCGCACTTCCTCTTGTGCACTAGCTGACACAGTGACACAAAACAGAGTTTTAACAACTATCACCACCTTTCATGGTTAAAAATACAACCAGACCAGTCATTTTCACCTTATGCAGTTGATTAACATACTTGCTAGATCCTTACAACAACAACAACAACAACATACCCAGTGAAATCCCACTAGGTGGGGTCTGGGGAGGGTAGAGTGTACGCAGACCTTGTCACTACCTCGTGGAGGTAGAGAGGCTGTTTCCGAAAGACCCTCAGCTCAAGTACAACAAATCCAAGTTAAAGGGGAGGAAAACAGTGTACAAAACATACCATCCAATAAGAAAGATAGTGAATAATCAACAGAGGAGACAGTAGCCTCAATAGCACAATGAGAGAAGTGAAACGCGATAAACAACATAAGGCTATAGGTATCACAGACAAGAACTGCAAGTGCAACGCTAAGACTACTACACACGCTAACAACCCAGACCCTCGCAAGAAAGGATAACACGCTAGCCCTACTACCCTTCAACCTTAATACGCGACCTCCACTCCTTCCTATCTAGAGTCATGTCTTCGGTAATGTGAAACTGAGCCAAGTCCTGTCTAATCACCTCTCCCCAATACTTCTTAGGCCTACCTCTACCCCTCCGCGTACCCTCTACAACCAGCCCCTCACACCTCCTCACTGGGGCGTCTTCGCACCGTCTCTTCACATGTCCAAACCATCTCAGTCTCGCTTCCCTCAGCTTGTCCACCACAGAGGCCACTCCCACCTTCTCCCGGATAACTTCATTCCTAATCTTATCACTCCTAGTGTGCCCACACATCCATCTCAACATCCTCATCTCCGCAACCTGCATTTTCTGAACATGTGAGTTCTTGGCTGGCCAACACTCCGCTCCGTACAACAAGGCCGGTCTAACTACCACTCTGTAGAACTTACCTTTAAGTCTAGGTGGAATTTTCTTATCACACAAGACTCCAGAGGCATTCCTCCATTTCATCCAAGCAACCCCAATGCGGTGTTTGACATCATCGTCGATGTCGCCACTTCCTTGGATTACAGCCCCAAGATACTTAAAACTTTCTTTCTTAGGGATGATCTGTGTGGCAAGTCTCACTTCCATATCTGCCTCCTCCAACGCATCACTGAATTTGCACCCCAAATATTCTGTTTTGGTCCTACTCAACTTGAACCCTTTGGACTCAAGCGTTTGTCTCCACACCTCCAACCTCGCATTAACTCTATCCCGCGTCTCATCTATCAGTACTATGTTGTCCGCAAATAACATACACCACGGAACCTTCTCCTGAATAGACCGCGTCAACTCATCCATCACCAAAGCAAATAGAAAAGGGCTAAGGACTGATCCTTGGTGCAACCCCATCTCAACTGGGAAAAGTTCCGAGTCACCTCCAACTGTTCTAACCCGAGTCTTGGCTCCACCGTACATGTCCTTTATCGCCCTAATATATATCATCGGGACACCTTTTGCTTCCAAGCACCTCCAGAGGACACTCCTCGGTACTTTGTCATAGGCCTTTTCAAGGTCAATGAACACCATATGTAGGTCTCTCTTCCTCTCTCTATATTTCTCTACCAGTCTTCGCATAAGATGAATGGCTTCGGTCGTCGACCGTCCCGGCATGAATCCAAACTGATTCTCAGAAATGGACACCCCTCTTCTCACCCTCATCTCCACCACTCTCTCCCAAATCTTCATAGTATGGCACTTGCTAGATCCTTCAATTCCATAAATTACAAAGGTAATAAACTAGTAATAGACCCTGAATTGTCTCTGTTTATTTTCCCTTTTTTAACAAATATGCCATAGGCATGACTGGTCTTAAAGTATCTATCCATCGATATATTAGGCATCTAGGTTGCTTCGCTTATAACAGTGACCTCCATAGACATCCTATTTTCTATGACTTCACTTTCCATAGACATCCGCCCTAGAACAAGGTAACACACTCAGAACAAAAATTCATGAAGACAACAGGACAGTAATATGCAGTTTTTATTTTCTTACTAAGATGTCGCTGGTATCCATTTCCTTAAGTATTTCATCTTTTCTCACCCGCTTCTGTCTGAATTCCTTGAAGCATATAAAAATTACAAAGACCTTGCAAACTATCGAAATCTTTAAAAGTATGTACATTATGAAATGAACCCAGCTTACTCAAGTGGCCTATATTTTTCAACTTACACTGAATAAATTATGGAAAATAATACCTCTTAACAAAGAAGTCCATGAAAAGTTAAACTACTAGGGACCATACATAATACATTGCATATATTAAATCTGGTGATGTAGATAAGCCTAAGGTTTGGTCTATCTTATGCTAATTATTTCACTATATCATCGTGAATAATTGGAATAATATATTGGCTTCTTTTTGTACACTTCAATATTTCTTCCATGTATATTTGTTGTTGGGGGTTAGGTTGCGAGTAGTCTCACAAACCCCTGAAAAATCTATTTGCCATAATTTCCATGTCAAGGAAATATTCCCTAGATAAAAGTTCAACAATTCTGTCACCAATAAATAGGGTCATAATAGTTAATAATGAATCCCTGAATAGAAAATCAATCATAGCTTTCCTACAATATTTTAGTGAGATTCATGAAGAGAGTTCCTGCTCAAACACTTAAATTGAAAGACACACACACGGGCAACCTAACCGAGTATGTGATAATTGAGAAAGGAAAGATCCACCCCAAACCTGAAAGGAAACATGAGAAGCCAGAAGGCCAGTGCTGCAAAAACACGTTTGGCAATGGTAAGATCTAGCTGGAGTAGGAAAAGCAGATAGGTAGATCCCTAGGAAGTGAATTCTCCTTAGTACTGGAACGGATGTTGTAAACCAAAAAGGTTTTCATTTATTAATTGCATTATATGTTAACAAGAAGTATCTTGGTCAAGATGTGCAGTATTTGACTTTCTTCTGAATGAAAAATCTAGGGAAGAAAAAAGAAAATAGGAAAAGGAATATTGCAAGACAGATAACACACCCTTTTTTCTTAACAATATAGATAATGCAGTCTTATCATCTATTTTCACCCTTGTTTGACTTCCACGATAACATCTTCATTGGACATCAACCCAAACATGTATATATGAGTTCATACTCATGACAAAGAAGGGAAGTATGATAAAATTTAAAGAATAAACTCACATTTCTGACTAAAATCAATCCACCTCAAGGATAAGTTAAAATATTTATTCCTAATCTACAATGCACATGAAGATAATGTTGGAACACTACTTACGCAATCCCTTGAGCAAGGGTGGTGGCGACCTTCATTCTCATGCTCCAGTCCAAACTCCTACCTCCTCTAGGAATATGGTGTAGCCACCTATCCAGGGGTCCATTGATAATAAACTCGTACAGAATATAGCGGTCACCATGATGATAGCAACATCCTTTGATAGATACCAGATTTGAATGATGAAGTCTTGCAACCCTTCCAATCTCAGAGTAGAACTCTTTCTTCCTCTGAATACCGCACCTCTTCAATCTTTTCACAGCCACCCTTGAACCATCAGGTAAAAGCCCACTATAGGTACCACCTGTTTTGGCGTCCCCAAGGAGACGATTTGCTTCACTGAAATTCTTTGTCATGGACTTTACTTCATCACGATTGAAAATTTTCCAAGACGGGGGAACTAATGCTAATGATGCACGCGATGATCTTTTGCGTCTTTTACTTCGCCGAAATACAAGAAGCCATATCACAATAGCCAAAGTAGTGCAAAGGATCAACCCACTCACAACTGCAAGAATAATGAGATACTCCCTGTGGCAACGCATATGGCGACACTTGCTCCCTAATGTAAAATTTAGAAGATTATTTAAAAACCAATTAAGGAATGTAATAGATTTATCCAGATAACAATGTATGCCTGTATAATGGTTAGCTAAAATGCACTTCTCATGGAAAAAACAAAAGGGGACTATGAGACTTTTAATCACATATTATAACCACACTATATCAGGGAAAGAGTTTTGCTCCTACTTTTCAAAATTACACTGGGTGAAAGAAACAATTAGAAATAAATTGGTCTGCAATCACTTACCAGCATCAAGTGTGCATATAGAAGCATGAGTTACAATGCATCTCTCAGCTATAATAGCGCCATTGGTTATCGATGTACACAAATCCACCGACTTAAAGCCATAGCATGAGAAATTTTTGCAACTTGAGTCCAAAGTTGTCTTAGGAGCAATACTCTCATTCCAGCTAGAAGCATTATCAGACCATTTCCAACCCAACCCAGCTGTGGTATTGATGCTCCTTCCGCCAACCCAGCATCCGTTACTATCATTGCCACAGAGCTTTTGGACAAAGTTCAGTTCTTCTGAAGATGTTATGGCAGCCAGGTTTCCTCCAAAACCATTGCAGTAAGTCTCTGATTCATTCCATTGCAAAGAGGTCGCATTATATTTGAAACACTTTTTCCCATTTGGGCTGCTAAACCAACCAGGATCACATCTTCCTGCTTGAGAAACAATAAACAACAGTGCCAAAGAGATGAGACATAATAACTTGACCAGTTAAAAATAAAAAACATACACTAAGAAAAACCACGTTGAGAGGTCCACATAAGTTTCAGTTGCACTAGTGTTTTAATAATACTTGATCTAACTTCTTCATTTATCTAAGAAGAAGAAAAGAAATTAGGAATAGGGTCATATTTGTCCCTCACTTCCTGTACTATTGAAAAGGTTTAATTTTACCCTCCATTATACTATCAGTTCATATATACCCCTAATGTTATTCTATCAGTCTATATGTGTTCCTAATGTTATAAAAGTGGCTCAAACTTGCCATTCCTGCACTAACCCCATCCATTTAGCCACATGATCTCCACCTCTTGTACACATTTGTTGATTCTTTCCACCATCTTTCTATATTTGTAGTTTTAATGTTTTTTCTTTCTGTTGTTTCCTTAAGTTTGATCATCGACTTCAGTTGTAAATAATACTAGTAAGATTGCAGGGACTGGAAAGTGCTAGGTAGGAATAGTTGTTTATATCTAGGTAGGTAAAACTCAGGTATCATGAACTTGTTTATATCTAATAAATACCTCATAATGGACAATAAAGCTCGGGTATTCTGAACTAGTTATTTCTAATACCACAACTGAAGATGACTTTTCACCCTAAAAGTATCTTTATCTTCATTAATGGATTTATTTACTTGATTATGCTAACAATTGAGGGATCAGCTTCAAAATTAGAATTCATTTCAGATAAGGTCTCCAAGATTTGAAGATTGAAAGATTCACGGTTCACCACAATTGGCCTCCACTGCCATCTCAAACTAAGCTTACGAAATAAGAAGGCCCAAGAACGATGTTGACATCAGGTCATTGCCCTCTACCCCTGTGTCTTATGAACCTGATAGGAGTAGTCGTTTCTTGGCCTCTGTGTTATGGATTGTGTGATATCACTCAGATTAGTGGAGGTTTGACATCGACAGTGTGTTCTCAGTTTTCACTTTTCCTTTGTTGAGAGGGAAGGTGTGCTAGATTCAAGTATGATGGATAAATGAAAGTACCAAGTTCTGACAAACAAAGCCAAACTTGCATTAAACTAAGCTTGTCCAAGCTGAACGAAAAGAGAAGAGAACACTGAAGCTTTAAAAAAAAAATTAAGCTCCAGTGTTCTCTTCTCTTTTCGTTCAGCTTGGACTCCTAATTGTTTTTTTTTTGAAATTGGTTAGTCTATATATCCACAGGTATACTACAACAAAAGTGTAGTTCCCCTTCAAAAGTGTTACAACTTACAGAATAAAATAGTCATAGTCTAAACTGCTGCCTATAAACTATCTAGCACATCAAAGATGTCTTCTGTCCTAGTTAATATATCTTGTTTACACCAAAAATAGAAAAGAGCTAAGCAGTCCATCTTGATCTTCTGTATGCTATTCTGCCAATTTTCAAAACTCCTGTTGTTTCTCTCTTTCCAGATTGTCCACCAAATACATGCTGGAACAAGTTTCCATCTCTTCTCCTTGTCAGAAGCATTGCCATCTCTATTCCAGCTGCTCAGGACTCCTTTAATGCTCCCTGGTTTCTCCCATCTTATCCCCTTTAGACAGATGAGCATTCTCCATAATTGTTCCGTCCAGGACTCCTAATTGTGTTCACTCAATTAGTCAGTTTTCTCTGAGATGATCCACAGCCTTATTCACTGATGTACCAACAAATATACGTCTTTTTTAAAACCCATGCTAGTTCAATAAAAACTAGAACTTTGTTCTTCTTCCTACAGAGCGAATGGAAAAGAAAGGTTCTTCGTAATTGTGGAAACTTAAATGAACAGCTAGATGGTTCTTGGCATGACATTTCTACACGTGTACCAGTATGTCTAACACCATAAGTCTTGAGACTTGAAAGCAAAGGTCTTACTAAAGAGGCATATACAGTATGTAGGAATCACATTCCACATGACTGCAAATATCCTGTAAAAACCATCAATATTCAAGAATTGCAGGGGGCAAAAGTAGGATAAAGTTGGATCATTATTATTTTCCCTATTGCTTTCAGTCTATGCCCATTTCAAAAGAAAATGATGTGCTATCTCAAATGAAAGATGTAGTAATATCAAGCTAGAATACTAGTGCAATTACTGCTGCTCTACATGCTGATCAACATAAAACACGCTGTTATTCTCGTCTTTCCATTGCCTAATGTAATAGCAAAACCTATAACTGGCAAAATTTTAAGTGTCTACATGCTTCATCTGGCCACCTCCTCATCTTAGACAACTACCAGGTGAGCTCTATGCATCACTTCATGAGTCCTCCCGACATCTAGTGCAGTTTTTTTAGGAAAAAAAATGGTGAAATGCATATCATCAAAACAAAAGAAATTCCAAGGGAGGAGTTCCTCAATAGGAAAGGAACTGGACAACATTATTCATCAAGGCAATCATTAATCCACCATAAAAGCATATATATTATCTCCCTCAAATAGAACCAAAGTTTCACTTTAAGAGCAACCTAAACATGCCTTTATGCATGAAATGAGCAGAATCTACTTCTGCTCCTTTGTCGACCGAAAAAATTAAATTCAATCACGTGACTATGACCACCAGGATTTCTTAGAATGATAATCGATCAGTCAAATAGAATACTGTTCTAAGAATATTCCAAGAACAACTGTCTTGGAGGAATGGGAATCCATAACTTTGTAAACCGGAATCGAGAGGCTGGTCAATTAATTTTCTTTAGAAGTAGGAAGCTGATTAATAAATAGTTGCAAGTTCATCTTCTATTTTTGTTTTTTCGAGGGATAACTGGTTGCGAGACAGTCTTTTATGGCCTGAGCTTAATGATGCTGGGAAGTGACGTAGTTCTCAAAATCTTGATTTATGAATAATAGTTTGGCACAAAATACCCCAAGTTGTAGACCTTAAACCTATAGCAACTTGATAAACAAGATTGGATTCGCCAGCCTTTATTTGCTCCAAACTCAAAAGTTCACTATGCTAGTTTAAATTAGCAAATGACACATAGATGCCACACATTACAATTTACATAAGAAGCACCAGTAAGAAATCCCAACATATTATACACAAAGTAACATATAGTAGTTGAACATTATGTTGAAAAGATGATTATAGATGCAACTCCATTACTGATTCTAAAAAGAGCCCTAATCTAATCAACACAAGCCAATCTATCAGTTCCAAGGAAATAGACAGAACAATAATCTAATTAATTCCAAAATATTACCATCATCATGACTTTGATTCCCAGAAGATGAGACTACTTGTGAATCAAGTGTCTTATTAGAAACCTGAAAAAAAATCAAAAAAATAAAAATCAAAACTTTCTCCAAATTCACACACTAACATGAATTCTGATAACATATTCAGACACCCTTTTCTCTAAATAAAAGGTACTATAATCGTTTCTTTACTTACAGAAGTGGAAGCACAGAGGTGAAGCAGAAAACAAGTAAGTAGAAACAAAGGGAACAGAAGTTTAACTGCCATCAGTATCATCACTTGTTCTCACTGTATAGCAAAACCTGGAATGATTTTGACTGTGGGGTTGCGCATTGTGGATATCGGGGGGGGGGGGGGTGGATAGGGTTTTTTTTTTAGAGAGAGAAAGGTAAAGAGTTCACATTTGGAGTCTCCAATGGTTAGTTGAATTTCTTTGAAGAAGAAAGTGTTGTTCAGACAGAGTAGTTAATTTCTCACCTTATGTTTGTCCCCACCATTTTTAATGACTTCCGTCAAATTCAAGGAACAATTTTTTTTCCTAATAAATTTACAAATTTCTTTCAATTTTAAAATAGTTTAAGAGATATAAGACGTCTAGAAAAAGTTAAAAGTTGCATAGTTTAGAAATATATGAAATGACTTGGAACATCTTTGACTTGGTTTATGAACTAGACTTTTCTATTCCATGAAATTCATTTAGATACTTAACTTTCAAACAAAATAAAACTTTTAAACTTATTTGATCGTCGTATGTGACATTAATTTCATCAAATTAGTAAAGTGTGTGTTATACGTAAATTAAAGCAAGAATCCATTTAAAAGTTGTTGAATATATGTATGTGACGGAGACAGAGGCGAATCCACACTTTGAAGAGGGAGTGCACGTGCACTCGCTAACTTCAAAAAAAAAACATATGTAAATCTATTTTGAAAAACTGACAGAAATTAGGATATAGTTAACAATGCGCCCATGACAAGTATAAGCAGGGGCGGACCCCTGTGGGATCCAGGGGTTCCAAAAAATTACTTCTATGTATTTCTGTAATATATATATATATATATATATATTTTGAACCCCTCAATGACAAGGAGAAACTGATAGTGCAGTGGCAAATCCCCCCTGAAATTAAGCTTCACGCACCTGTTTGAATCCCTGCGATAGTGTTTAATTTTTTTCTTTTTTAGTTTCTGTTTTTTATTTTTATTTTTAGGTTCATTTTTGTTTTTCATGTTTTAGGCTCTTTTTTTTTTAAATCGAGAAATCTGTCTGTGACCCGCCCTTTGGACCAATCACAGCCTTCAAACTCGGTGGATAATGGGCCCGCCCCTCTACCATTCTCCACTTAAATACCGGGCTTTGCTTTGCATGGTGTGGGGCTTGAACCTGCTACCTAAGCCACAAATCCTCCACCTTTTGCCACTCGAGCTAGGCCTTGGGGGCGACGATTTAGGCTTATTTACACCTTTATACTTTTTTTTTTTTTTTTTAGTTTCTGTTTTTTTTTTTTTTTTTAGTTTCATTTCTATTTTTACACGTTTTAGACTTATTTACATATGTTTAAGCTTATTTACACATTTATACTTTTATTTTTTGAACCCCTAAACAAAAATCCAGTTATGTTTTTCACGTTTTAGGCTTATTTACACGTTTATATTTTTATTTTTCGAACCCTTGAACGAAAATCCTAGATCCGCCACTGAGTATAAGAATGTCCTTGTGCTACTGGTACAAGCTAGAGATATCATCCTTGACACTAATGTTCAAATCCAACTAAATCTAAATTTATGAGAATCTGATACAAATATCAAATATCAAATTAGAAAAACAAAAAAAAATGGGACTGTATATCGATCAAAATGGGTCAGTAGATGGACTAATTTGCACCTATCCTCAAACATAAGGGACCAATTGTGTCTATCTCTCGTACTTAATTAGTCAGTAATAACTTGGTGCCCAATGGAAGAAGGTTTTGACATCAGTGTGGATTTTTTGGGAAATGGGTGGCCGGACGATGGACTGGGCGGCGAGAGCAAACCACCTGGGTGGTCTACCGCGGAAAGTGGTGATCACGGCGGTAGGTACTTTCGCTAAGGTGGTGGCCAATCTACTGAACACTACCACCGTGCACAACGGCGACACCCTTATCCGGCTAGTTCGATCCCGCCCAGCCGGCGTTCCTCTCCTCACCGTCAGCAATCACATGTCCACGTAAGTCACTTTGTCTCTTCATTAGGAGCTCTCTGTGATAGATTTTTTCTGATGTGTGCTTTCATGGAAACCTTTGCTAGTTGAAATTACGGAGAAATTGTTTATTGGCCAAGATACCCATTATTGAGATAAATGCTTAACAGACAATGAATTACAGAAGTATTTTTGTGTACAATCCGTTTAATCTTTTTAGTTCAATCTTTGTTGATATTGGTATGAAATGTGCCCTGATATAGTGGAATGCATATAACTAAACTCCATTTTGGGGTTGAGGCATATTTGATTGTTGATTTAATGAGTGAATTTCTGGAATTCTTTGATTGTTGTAGTCATCGTCTATTATTTCCTATTGTGTGTCTTAACTGCAGGTTGGATGACCCAGTTATGTGGGCATTCAAAGGTTTTCCAATTTGTGATGCAAAGCTGGCTCGTTGGGTACTGGCAGCGGAAGACATATGCTTTAAAAATACAGTATTGTCATACTTTTTCCGGATCGGTGTGTAATCTGTTGGTCTGGTACACTTCTGTTCTTGTATTTTCATGCCCTATCATTTGGTGTTTTTATTACTTTTACGAACTTTATATCGTAGCGGGATATATGGTAGACCATTCCTCTGGTGTGTTTGGTGGGTGATTTGGAAGGAGAGGAACCAAAGCATGTATTTTCATCGCAGATGCATTCCCTATGAGAATATTTACACTATGAAATACAGATGTATTTCCCTTTTGGGCTTTTGGTGTAGGCTTGAAGATATGAAATACAGTTAATAGGATGATAGGTTTTCTTAGCTTCCTACATTGATTGTAAAGGAACTGATTTGTATGTAATTTTTGGCACAATCCTTGTGTGTCATTTATACAACCTTACCATTCCCAAAAAACGAACTCCATATCGTAGTAGGGTTCGAAAGTGAAAAGAAAAATGGTAGTTGCATTTTTGTAGCAGAATATTAGGTTCCCTTAGGGAGGACGGAGCATGTTTTTGCATATATATTCTACAAGAATTTGAGAATATCTGGAGATTATTTACTTAAAAGAAGTTCAGTAGAGAAGGAGCTTCTGGGTGTAGGAATGATGCAATAAATGTCTTTGGAACCAGTTGTATAATCGAAATAAAAATGTGTACCAGCTATGTTTATAAACGGAAGTAGTCTCTCAAAACTCAAGGTTATATCTTAGTGGAATAGGATTGTGATTTAGCTTGAAACTTCCATATTAGCTCTTACTCTAATATGCATGTGTGCCTATGGTTTCTGTGCTGTTCACTTGGATATCAAGCTTTTCATATTGAGTGGTTAGTCAGATCTGCACCCAAGCTTCTGTACAGCAAGCTTTCATATTGAGCTATTATCCATATATGCACCCATGTTTCTGTTTAACATGCTTCTTTATTGATCAGTTATTCAGATCTGGATCTGTCACTGTGTGGTTTATTCTCCACTTACATGTATATCAGTCAATTTTATATTTTCTTATTTCCCTTGCTAGAGCGAGAAGTAGAAGACTCTTAATTTGATAGGCATTAGGGGATTTGAGGTTTTTTGGTTTTATTCGCAACAGACCTACATGAATCACTCAATTTAATACAAACATAATTGTTGGTGTGGGTTTCTTCTCACTGTGTGAAGATATGCAGGTAAATGTATACCAATAACAAGAGGAGGCGGAATATATCAAGAACATATGAATGAAGCTCTTGATCGTTTGACTAACGGAGCCTGGGTAATACGTCTTTTATCCCTTGCCTTGAATTCTTTCATCTAGTTATGGATGTTAGTGTTAAATTTTCTAAATTTCTGCTTAGTCCAATTGATCCTTTTTTACACTCTATGGGTTATTTTGTTACACTAAAATGGATATGCATATGATATTATGTTATTCTGGAATTGAGGACTGAATTTCAAATGATCTAGTGTTGCTTAACGTCACCTCCATTTCATCCAGAATGCATGAGAATATTGTATAATGTTCTCAGCAGTTCCTATTAAGTTTTTGAAATGACATGTTTGGCTAAAGACTAACTTCCAAATGGGCAGCTGCATACATTTCCAGAAGGGAAGGTCTGTCAAGAAGATGCTCCTATAAGACGATTGAAGTGGGGAACTGCCAGTCTCATTGCTCGTGCCCCCGTGACTCCAATTGTCTTGCCAATTATCCATCATGGTTTTGAAAAGGTAGGTTATTGACATAGTAGCCTGTCCATACACAGATGTGAACAATGCGGGCTAATGCCTAAATAGCAATGGACAATGGATCCATTTGGTTTTGGCTGTTTTTGTTAGTAATACACTATGCACAATAGGTAGGCCTTCTTAGGATGTTCGAATTATTGTGATTCTGTAATCTATAGTACCTGTCTGGTTATATATGTTACTTTGGTTCGCTAAATTCACGTACTTCTGTGTGGAACTAATTTTATTGGAAGAATAAGGTAGTGTAGCTTAGAGGATTAGAGGTCATGCAGTTCTTAAAATGTTTATAAATCACCCCGTTGCATTTATGGCACTGCTTCATTGTTGTTACAAAGCCCATTGATCCTTTTGTCAACTTCAGTAATAAAGTGACACGCCTTGCCAATATCATAGGTGTTTTCTCCTTTCCCTCTGGTCCCATCCTTAAGAAAAGAAAATAAGAGTGGCCAAAATGTTGCGACTGTCATTACTTTCATCTAACAATCTCCTGCTCTTCTTTATGCTCAGTCCATTTCGAGGAGATAAAATACACATATACATACATATGCACATGTGCATCCATCGTAGTTCTGTGGACACGTGTATTTTCGCATCCAAATTAAGTGCTGCTTATGAGGTTGAACCAGCTTTTATTTGAATAATTCACAACCTTGGGATTGTGATACATTCTGTGATCTGATCAATTTTCAGGTTATGCCTGAGAACTATGCTTTTGGGAGAAGACCTCCAGTTCCTTTATGGAACCAGGAGATAAAAATAGTTGTTGGTGAGCCAATGGAATTCAACCTTCCTGAACTGCGAGAGATGGCTCTATCTCAATCTCGAGATTCATCTTTTTCCAGTGAGCAGTGGCCGAGAAACATCCTCGGGGGATTGGATGCGGCAGCACAAAAATGTCTGTACATGACTATATCTGATCAAATTCAAACTACCTTGGAAAACTTGAGGAATTTTAGTAAATCTTATGCGAAGGCAGAGCAAATAAAGTAGGCACTTTCCAAGCATTTAAAGGGAATTCATAAAGTGCATCTGTTTTGAAGGTCTTGTAACTTTTCATTTCAAGATTTTGATAGTTTGAGGGTAGACTTCTCATCCCTTAATTGAGGACGCAGGGTAATATTTTCCCGGTATCATCCTTGTAGCTGCATTTTTTGCATTTTGAAATGAAAGATATCACATCAGTTCTTCAAAACTGATTCTTGTGGATTTCCCGATTGACTATATTTCCCTTAAACCTTCTTTTAGCTGCTGACAAGACAGATTCTTTACTAGAAATGGTAATAAAGGAACCACGTTTATATGTCTAAAGTTGAAACATAAGATGGACCATTCCTAGAGAGTGGGCACATAAAGCATTGTAGGAAAAAAGCCTTAATGAATTTCTTCCAAGGAAAATCTATGTTCAAACGCCTATTAAATTTGTACAACCAAAGGGTTGAAGGGTAAAATTCTATTCGATGTTTCATATTCATCGAACAAATGCAAGACATGTATTTTTTAGTCACAACTTAATTACAGATAAAATGATTAGTATGGTGCAGACACCCGATGCGGGATACTAGATTTTAAAAGACTGCACGGTGGCTGGCGCTCCTTCCAGAGAAAAAAAAAAAAAAAGATAGATAAAACTGAGCCCCAAGATGATAAGCCAATGATAGTTGTTCTAAAAATATGCAGCATCCTCCGCTATTTCCTTCTCCAGTTCCCAGCCCTGAAAACAGTAGAAGAAACTGTGTCATAGCTTTCACCACTCCTCAAAACTACGCACCAAGATTGTCTGAGCTTATACATCTCAAAGGATGGACACCCCTTTGGTGTCCTACCGTCATTGTTGAATCTACACAACAAACAATCTCTTCCATTCATCACTACCTCAATCCACAAGCTGGTATCGATGAACCCAATTCGTTTCTTGAAGAATTTTCAGCTCTAGCATTCACTTCAAAAACTGGGATTACTGCTTTTTCACAAGCTTTATCTATTAACCCCACACCCCCATTAACCCCAAATGGAGAAATTCTCACAATTGCTGCTTTGGGTAATGATGCTGAGCTTCTGGATCGAGAATTCATTCGAAAAATGTGTGAAAACCCTGAAAGAATTCGAGTTTTGGTTCCTTCAATTGCAACCCCATCTGGGTTAGTGGAGGCATTAGGTTTAGGCCAAGGGAGAAAAGTGTTGTGCCCTGTTCCGTTAGTGATTGGGTTGAATGAACCACCTGTTGTGCCGAAATTCCTTGAGGATTTATCGAAAAGGGGATGGATTCCAGTGAGATTAGACGCGTATGAGACGCGATGGGCAGGGGCGAAATGCGCGGAGGATGTGGTGATAAAGAGTGAAGAGGAGTGTGGATTTGATGCAATTGTGTTTACTAGTACTGGAGAAGTGGAGGGTTTGTTGAAGAGTTTGGAGGAATTTGGATTGGATTGGTCAATGGTGAGGAGGAGATGTCCAAGAATGGTGGCAGCAGCTCATGGCCCTGTTACAGCTGCTGGTGCTGAGAGTTTGGGTGTTGGCATTGATGTGGTGAGTTCCAATTTTGGTAGCTTTAATGGTGTTGTTGATGCACTAGCTCATAAATGGAAATCATTGGAAAATCAAGAATCTTGAAATTTGGTTTTGGTTTTGGTGTGAATTCTTTGTTACCAAAATCAAGAATCTTGAATTTGGTTTTTGCTAATCATGGAAGGTTTGATGGAGCTAGAATTGTTCTAAATGTGTCTAGCAAAATGGATTTAACAATTTGCTACTTATAGCCAAAATTTCTTTAATTGTCTAGTCACAGCTTTTTGTAATTCTAGATATGTCTTTTTGGTTGGAAGTTTTAGTAATTTTGATGTTGTGAGTTCCAAAGTTTGATAGAATAGATGTTCATGTGGATGCAACATTTCTCATAAATGCAATCATTGGAAAATCAAGTATCTTGAATTTGTTTTTGCATTCTAGGCTCACCCGGAACACTAAGCTCCTGCTAAAAATAGTGCTACACTTGATCACACGAACCAACACCTACAGTTGTGCTAAGGTTTTGTTGGTGTGTGTTGAGTTCCAAGTTTAATAGATTTCCTAGTGTTGGGTATAACCAAATCTTCTGAGCAAAGAAGAAATAGAAAAGGAAGAAGGGAGCGAGGTTCCAGAATTCATCTGAGCAATTAAGAAAATAAGGAGACAACTTTGTAGCAATGGACTATTTCCTCACAAAGTGCACATACTCCTTTAGCCAGGGTCCCAAAGGTTATTTCTAACTCGTCTTTCACTAAGAGTCTTTCAGAAACAATCTTGGTAAAGTCTGCATCTATCTCTTCAGACCCCACTTAGAGGGATTTTACTATAGCCACGTTTGTTACAACACCTCTAACCTCGTCATAGACAAATATATTAGAATAGAGATCCATTTCTAGTATTGGGCTACAAACTCTTTTTGGTTTGGGCTGCATTTGTGATTCATTTCTTTATGCAAAAAGGAAATGATTTGAGGGTGGACTTTAAAGAAAAACATGTAAAACTCCCCACGTTCTTGGGAAATTAATGCACAATTACTGTTTATTGAAAATGCTTAGCAAGAGTCATTTTAATCCTACAATTGATTAAATTAGGATACAATCATAGTGATTTGACATCACCTTTCATTTAAAAGTGAAAAACAAGAAAAGAGAAAAAGACAATCACTTTTTAGCTTTATTTTGGCCTCTCCTCAAAATCATAACAACTCCTAGCAAACACTTTCAGTAAAGGCACATGGTGGATCCAAATCTTCAATTATAAAAAGAGTCATACAAAAAATATTGTTCCATTTTTTTCCGATAAACCATCTGTTCAAGTAAAATGAGAAGTATTTACTTATTCTTTTATCTATCTTCTACGGGTTTTTTTTTAAAAAAGCTTGTCAAACTTGTTGATTATAGATTATAATATGAAAAAATTAGTGAAAGAAATCAAGGATAATTAATCTAAGCAGGCTGCCATAATGTAAACTAGATTGTCTTCAAATATTTGTACAATTGTCAAAATAAAGATTGTCTGGCCTACAAAATGAAATTGCCAACAAAATATTTAAAACTAAAGCAAATTCGTAGTGCATTAAATATTGACTTAGTAATCAAAATTAATAAAAAGTTATGCTCCCAACTTTCTCATGTTTGTCTTCAATACAAAAGCACTCTAACTTTGACTTTTAATGGTACTTTTCGATTTAATTTGTCTTTCTGATTTTGACTTAATACGATTTCAAAATGTCATTTAATTTTATGAACTTAAAATTTTATACGGAAAGTGTTAGAATTAAAGAGTTATAAAAGAGACGTTATTTTTAAATAGACTAAAAATAAGACAAACAAATTAAAACGATAAATATAGTATGTGTTTCCCACTTTTAGTTGTTGGTACTATTGGATTTTGCCTAGTCATGGCCTGCCTTCTTCTAATAGTCACAACTTTCATATACCTAAAAATAAATAAATGGTTTTTAATGGTATTGCTGGCTAAGTAGTGTAGATATGTGGAAATTCTCGTGAGCTTATTTAATTCCCTAGCTATCAATTATTTATTTTTATTAGCTCCAAATCCAAATTCATTTATTTATTTTTCTTCCATTTTGGTTTTTTGAGGTTTTGCAAGCCGGCATTGCCGGCAATATAACTGTGTTTCACTAGGATATTCATGTCACATTCATTTCCTTTAACAAATTGTAGATTATAAAGTCATATTGGAACAATTTAAATATTATTTAATTAAAGATTTGTAATTTATCCTCGAGATAAAAATCATGAAATAGTGACTGATAAAATTCTTTTTTTTAGAAAAAGGAAAAATTACACTTTATGTCTACTTGGAGAAACTATTTACGTCACATATACTACTAAAAACACATAATTAGCTACGGCTAATTGAATATTCTTATAATCCGTCGCTAATTCATAGCTGAATGGGATTAACATAGGATTTTTGTTGTTTAGCTATCGAATTTTCTCCGTCACTAATTTCTTCTTTTCTAATAGTACATAGTTCAACATAAAATATTATACAACATTATATATAGTTGATCAGTTTAGCCCATATTTGTGTATACTTTTATAGAAGATTAACACAATACATATGTAATGCTTATAATGTTATATTGTATTGTATATATTAAATTTCGTGGTGTAATATTTTATGTTGGACCATTTATACTTAATATGGAAACATGACATGCCTAATTAAACAAAGATTGAACTTTTTTTCACAGATCGACTTCGAGTATGCATCAATGCAACGATCATATGATGTTTGTTAATTTCTAGTTGATGAAAGTGATATATTATATGTGGCATAAATATACGTAGGACACCATATAGGACGTGAATTGTCACATAGAATGCTACGTAGGAGCATGTGTCTACTTTTTCCACTTTATACAAATTTAAATATTTTTTTATACTCAATCAAACTTATAACACATAAATATCAGATGAACTAAATTAAATGTCACGTTTACGTATATATTATGAAGCAAAGAGAGCAGTAGGGACTCACATGACACTGACTTTACATTGCATGTCCTTATTCATCTGTCACTATTAAGATGAACAGATTTAAAGGGGCAAGGAAGCTTTAAAATTATTAATGGTGATTTTGAACTATAAAAGATCATGGGAGTATTTATTATACTACCATAGGCCATACCTAGTACTCCTTTCCGTCCCAATTTATTTGATATATTTTTCTTTTTAATTAATTTTGAAAAAAATGATATATTTTTTTATTTGACAAATATTTAACGATACTATCAATAATTAGCTCAGGTTACATCCATCTGTTTGGCAAAAATCCACAAAAGTATATTTTTAAGGATAATTTGAAACATTGCAAAATCTTCCGATATTTTTTAAACACAATTTCCCAAAATTACTAGATAGAAAAAGAAAAGTTAGGACTTACATATTTGGGAATGATTGAAATCAAGATTATTATCCTTTTATCTCTCTTCTCTTTGAGAAATAAAATTGGAGTAAAAGTTAAATAATCTACTTAAGGGTTAATTAGATTATACTCCTATAATCATCTAATAATGAACATTTTCTTTTTTTTGTTCAACTGCCAGTCTTAACAATGACCTCACTCACATAATAACGGAAAATTTGATTTTGTTGCTCTTTACAAATTTATATTTTTAGTTTTATATCTTTTTATTTAAAAGATAGTCATAACAGATCATTTTCTCCAAAATAATTATGTGGTATTTGTGTTTTTTATTTTTTATGTGGTATTTGTGTGAAAATTTCATGACTTGCAAATAATTAAAAACGTTTAGGCTCGTAGATTGCCATTTGATTATGAGAAACTTAACTTTAGTATAAACATAACTATGGTTTAAAGGTTCATTTTTAATTAGTGAGGTATTTTTTAGACTTCCACTCATATAACATATCTCAATTTTTTCAGATTTTTTTCTCAAGAAATTCAAATATCTTAACACAACGTCAATTTTCATTAACGATAGAAAATAAGTATCTGAAGAATATTCCTAATTCCATATATATAAATAAATATGTATGATGAATCATATTTATTCTAATTTCCACGTACGCTAAATTGAGGATCTTTCTTTTATTTATACCAAGTAAGTAAAAGATATATAATTTAATGAAATAATTCCTCAGTTTATTTTTTCTTTAAAAAAAATTAGGAGTCATTTTGAGTTTTAAAATTAGTTTTTTTTCTTGGAGTTTAGGCATCCATTACTTGCGAACATGTCTCTAATTTTGTCTATTTTGAGATTGAAATTTTCAAATTCCTCCAACTCACTCGGCCATGACACGATTGGATAGTTTGTTGGACCTACCAATTTCATTTTTCATGTTTCAAATGCCAGAATATATCGTAATACGTAAGGTGACTGAGTTGGTGCAACATGTGATAAATATTTCCCAATCATGTAAACATTTCTGTCAAACTCATTGCATCGTGTTTGACTAATTCAACGGTTCTATATTGTACAAGAATGAATTTATTCAGTGCACATATGAAGAGTAATGACTGTGGTATCTCCAGGATAGTAAATCTAATTATTATTGTAGTATTTATTTTATATGGCTGTAAAAACATATAAACTTTAAATTTTGAATCCACATCAACGCTTCCCATTAATTCGTAGTTTAGAAAAGGTTGTTTTCAATACATCATTTTATTTTATTTTTACTCATTTTCAATTAAAAAAGTAGGAGTGATTTTCAAAATACCCCTTCTAAGTCGACCATAATTGGAGAAACACAACGAGTCCATCTAAAATGCCACTTGAGGGCAAAAATGATCATTAACAAATTAAATATGTCTTAAAATATTTGATATTTTAAACCAAAAAAAACAATAAGGCATTACTCCATATTATTACAATTAGTAAAATGTTTAAGAAGAGATAAAAAATATTTCCAAGATTAAAGCAATAAGATAATGATTTTTTAATAAAAAAAGATGTTCGCAAAAGTTCTTAAAAGACACATATAATGTAGACGGTGTTTTTTAGTATTTTTCTTGCTTGCCACTTGATCTTTTTATGTATTTCAATCCAACTTTCCTTTCAACTCTTCAATATCGCTTTCATTCATTTTCGGGTTAAATTTTATGTTCTTGTTGAATTTTGTGATCTCATCTCAATTGCCTATCTAGAAAATAATTTTCTTATCTATATGAGATAATAACATTAAGATCTGCATATAATATATTCTTCCCTCCTCAAACCGCCATATGTACGATTACATTGAGATACAATTATAGGTGTATTAATTATGAGAAGACAATTATATGATACTAGAATATAAGTGTTATGTGGTAGGGGACACTGGTCCTAGCTAGTGCCTAGTAATACATGCTGCCCATTAGGCCACCCCAGGTACCAACTAAAGTTGCAAAGTCTCAGTCCAATATGTTCATTATAATTGATAATTTATAACCAATAGGATAGGTAAAGAATCTTTTTTTTTTCCATTTCCATTTCTTTTGCCCATATAGATTATTATTTTTGTACTTTTCCCTCAATTTTTCTTAGATTCTTTCTGTCACATCCAAATGAATATTGTTCTTGTACCATATAATTGTGCCTCTATTTATAAAGAAAAAGAAAAAAAAATCATCAATTACTTTGCTATGTTTTTTTTTGTACATGCAATATAAGAAATGATTTGATGAAAGACTAGAAATTCTAGATTTAAACTATTGTTCTTTCAATTTTCACTTGCAACTTAGTTTAGTTTCCCTTTTATTTTCATCGGAAAGCACGTATGATCATGATTTATTCATTCATATATAACAAATAATTGAGTACATACATATGAGTTTTTTTTTGTCTCCATCGCTTTGTGCTTGTTCGATATTCGTATTGAAGTAGACCAAATAACACGAGGTCGTTTGGTTCGGAATAAATTATTTTGGGATATGATTGGATAAATAATTCTAGGACTACCTGAATGCTTCCAACCAAATGTAGTATTTTAGAGTTTTTATTTTATCCTGAGATTATTATAATTTATACCTCACATCAAATGACTCCTCAAGACTCGAATTCAAGACTTTGATTAAAAAAAGAGAAATTTTCAAGACAAATCCCACCACGAATCATGTTTGTAAAAAATCAATTACTTAACACGACTTTCCTTGGTACAATTTTGAGTTTCAGTCCTATCTAATTTAATTTAACAAGATTATCTAATATCCTAAATTAGATTTGTTTAGTATTTTCCAAACAAACACCAACTTATAGAATATAGATGATATTTAATAGGTTTAGGAGTGTTAAATATGCTCCACATTTATTGAAGATAGGTCGATGCAACCATTATTTTGCATTTATATACTTACAAACTCATAGAAAAAATTGTAACCATTAACATTAAAATTTTCTCTTACTTTTTTTTTTAATACGTTAGTCGATGAAGGTTTAATTTACGCAGTTATTAATGCTGAACAAGTGACATATTTTATTATTATAAAATTTTACCGCATCTAAAAGTGATACACTTTAGTTTTCATATATTTAAAGTGAAAATACTTTACCTCTAAACTCGGTGTGGTTGATTAACATACAATGTAATGATGCAGGGGCAGACCTAGGTGGGGTTCGTGGGTTCGAACGAATCCAATAGTTTTTTCGTAGATTCTATATTTATACTAAAAAATTAAATAATAGCTTGTGAATCCCTAACAAAACTGATTGACAACTCAATAATAAGGAAGATGAAGAAAATTTAGAACCCAAACTCCTAATATCAGCTCCGCCTCTATTAAATGATGAGTAATATTATTGGAACTATATAATATAAAGGTACTATATAATAACATATGTATAATGTATAACTGTTACATAAGAATTGTTCATTCTAAAGTTGCCCATTAAAATTAAAAACGTTATTCACTTCTTTTAGCAAAAATTACCAATTTCAGAAAAAATGTTAAAAAAGACAATTCTGATATTTAAAATAGTCGTATTAAGAATTTTTAGCCAAATTTGTTCCCTATATATGAGTAGGTTTATTTTAGTCCTTAGCATATGACTTCGATCATTTTTAGTCCTTTAAATTTTAATTCAATTACCGATCGATTGGATTGGTTTGATCCATTTGATAAAATCAATCGAACGCCATTGATTTTACTTGACCAAAAAATTAAGAAAGTGAAAAATCGTCCAAGCTTAATTGTTTAAATATTTCACAAAATTATTTTTACTATAATCAATCGAGTTTGATCAATTTGTTCGATTTTTTTTTTGTGTGTGTTTAGTAGTGCTTTTTTGATAGTAATAATTAGTTTTTAAGTTCATTCGGTTAATCTCCCTAACAAAGATGACTCTATATTTGGGGTGAATTAGAGCCCATTTGGATTAACTTAAGAAAAGTAACTTTTAAGTAAAAAATAAAAAGTCAAAATGTAATGACTTTTAAGTCAAAAAATAAAAAGTAGAGGGACCTACTTTTGATTTTTGACTTATTTTAAGTTATATTTTTAACCTTGTCAAACACTTCCCAACTTATTATACGTTATTTTTGACTTATGTTAAATTATTTTTTATATTTATCAAATACTTGCAGAAGTCAAAATTGACTTAAAAGTAGATTTAACCAACTTTTAAGTCAATCCAAACACCCTTTTAAACTCGATATTTCCATAACCCTTGTTGGTTTATTCATTCGATTAGTTAAATAAAAGGTAAATGTTTCACTTTAGTAAATTTAAGTAATTAAAAATATTTAAAGGATCAAAATAAACCTATCCTTATTTCCCTTTTATATTTTGTTATTTTCCCCTACTCCGAAAAAAAGAGGTTTGAAATTGAAATTATTTAAAAAACTCTCGTGACCTTCACACCATCTTCTTTCTCCCTCCTTCACTCCACCATTAACATCTCTTTCTCTCTCTACTTTCTCTCTCTGGTACCGATCTTTCTTCTAAGTAAAGGTTCACTTTCAGCATAAATCCAAAATGGGTTTCATCATTTCCTCTTGGTATTCTCATATATTCTTCGCTTTCCTATTTCTAATTTCTGAGCTTCTGAACACCATTTTTGTTTAGGTACACGAAGCCCCAAAACAAGAAAACACATACCCAGAGGTTTTTAGGCGTTTTATTATGAGTTACAGCTCATATTATGCTGTTTTGTCGAATGGGGTTTTACGTTTTTTTTCTGTTTCGTCATTGTGGTTTCTCGATCTACTTCACTGGGTTACGACTTATTGTCTTTTTACCCAATGTGTACTGTACTGTTATTACCAAGTTTGAATTTTTTTAGTGTTCTGTGCTTGTGGGTACATGGATCTTGGTGGGTAATTTTCTTTGGTTCTTGTTTAGTAGAAAACATTGCTGGTAATTTGGTTTTTGTGTTAGGGAGCTTGCTAGTTATCTGATTTTTTTGAGTTTTCTGTGAGCTTTGTAGCATATCGTGCAATGTTGATCGTAGATTCTGTTAGTTTTTTTTTATGGTTAGTGTTGATTTTGGTTTGGGACCTCTGTTGACTCTTTGTTGAAATTGGCATCTTCTTAAGTGCGGGGGGTTATATGCTTTTGGACTTCTTTGATTTTTAGTAATCATGGTGTTACTAAATTGGTTAGGTAACTGCTGAAGTTATTGAAGATTACCGTTTAATTGAGGAGTTGGATGGTCTTTTTGAGAGCTGTATAGAGTGGAGATTATAGTTTTGGAACATGACTTCTGATATGCCACCAGTTAGTATGAGGTCAAGCAGGTCATCTTTTGGCTCAAGCAATGGATATGAAACACCTTCACACTATTCCTTTCCAACCTCAAATGGGGATGATTATGATAGTGATGGTTCCAATTTCGCTCCACCGTAAGTTTTTTTACCATTATATTTACTTTTTTGGTCTTATTTCATACTTTGATGAAAATGGTTAGTGTTATCCAATGCTGTATCTCCTACCTTACAAGTTATGGACTTATGGTTACCAACTGCGTTTTTGCATTATGTAATGTGCAGCACTCCAAATACCCTCTCATCAGTCCTGTCACCCGAACTTGCTGGTGCAATACCATATATTGACAGATTCCAGGTGAGACATGACTTTGCAGAAAAAGATAATCATTTCAGTCTGTATGCACACAACAAAGATTGGAGTGACTTTTTTCCTTTTCTGAATTTTGTTAAGAATGACATGGTGGATCTCAATTATGCTTTGCTGCTACTTCAGAGAGGTAATATAGATTCTTTGTGGTTATAGGTTGAGGGCTTTTTGAAGGCTATGCAAAAACAGATTCACTCTGCTAGCAAACGTGGGTTCTTCCTGAAAAAATCTGTTGGGCCCCAAGTTCGAGAAAAGTTTACATTTGAGGATATGCTGTGTTTCCAAAGGGTGAGATTAAGCTATTTAGCTCTTTACACTTTTGAAAATGTATCTCTTGACACTTGCACACTAAAAACAACTTGCATCTTGACAGGAACCCATTCCAACATCAATTTTGAAACTAAATGGTGATCTCATTAGCAGGGCAGTTAAGTTATTTCAGTCTATTCTGAAGTATATGGGTATTGATTCCTATGATAGAGTGGCTCCAATCAGCTTGGATGAACGGATTGAGCTTGTTGGCAAGCTATTTAAGCAGGCCCTGAAGCGATCTGAGCTTCGGGATGAAATGTTTGCACAAATTTCAAAACAAACTAGGAATAATCCAGAGAGGTACTTTGACCATCAAGTTTATTGATTGAGAAATGGGAAGCTGATATTCACTTCTTTCTGTTGATTATGTTGCTTTTAACTTGACTATGTTCCTCACATGCTTGTTTCGTACATATAGGCATTCTTTGATTAAAGCATGGGAGCTAATGTACTTGTGCGCATCTTGCATGCCTCCAAGCAAGGAAATTGGTGGATACTTGTCAGAATATATTCATACTGTAGCACATGGGGCTAATACTGATTCCGAGGTTCAAGTTTTTGCTATAAATACTCTAAATGCACTGAAACGTTCGATTAAGGCTGGACCTAGGCACACGATACCTGGTCGTGAGGAGATTGAAGCTCATTTAACTGGTAAAAAGCTTACTACAATAGTGTTTTTCTTGGATGAAACTTTCGAGGAAATTACATATGACATGGCAACCACTGTTGCTGATGCTATTGAGGTATTGTTGAATTTCCATATAGTTTACATACAATATACTTTTTTTGATAAATTTCATGCTAATGTTTTAGTTATGCTAACAAAAAATACACATGGGATTTATAATTTGGTCGAACAAAACATGATTTAGGAGATCCTTGTTTTTATTCTTTATTCTTTTATCCAAGAGCTAATGGCCATGTTTGACTCAGTATGAACTTAACATGATAGTTGGAAAATCTCTATTTATATGTGGGGTTCACTAGTTATTCTTTGGTATTAAGGTATAATGATTAATGAGAAAAGTTGCACGGTAAAAAGTAGGATAATTGTAACTTCTTGGTTATTTTATATGTGTGATATCTCTTTCCTTCGTTCATGAAAGTGAACACTGCTCTGAAGATACTATAAGAGGGAGGCGACAATGTGTGCAGGAGAGAGTAAGATAATGCTGCATCTCCAAATGTGTTCTTGAATGAAACATCCTAGTAAAATAATTCTCATAAAAATAGATATTCTTGAAAAATAAACCTAATTGATAGATGATATGTAGTTTAAGATGTAATAGCAAGCCTTCATTTACAACAGCTTAAACAGTTTGGACTTGCACAACCCAACACCTTAAGGCACTGTTGGAGTGGCCTAGGCCATTATAAACCTTTTTTGCACTTACACGACCCATGTGGGACATGATATTTAACACTAAAATTTTCATTGGCAGTTTCAGTCTTTTATCTTTTCCTTTCTTCTTTGTTCTATTCCTTAGATGGTTTCTTTATCAATCTTTGCTTCCTTCCAACATACATCTCATGTCTGTTCTAAATCTATTATTCACTTGGCATAGTGTTTAGGTAGTAATTGACTTCTGATCAGTCAATGGACAGCTTCTTATAGTTTGTTCTGGAACTTTTTTTTTTTTTGAAACTGGTATATGTGTATTCCTCAGCATTAAGGACATGCTGGACACCATCAAAAAGTGTTAGATAAAAAAAAACAGCAACTAGAAAACAAGATACTTACAGAGATCTTAATAAATCTACAAACTGATCTATATCCTCTAAACCTACTTCTTTACACCAAAAGTAGAAAGATATTATACAATTCCATTTAACTTTCTGGATGGGATTGGATCTATCTTCATAACACCTCCCATTTCTCTCTCTCCAAACTGTCCACCAGATGCATTGTGGGATGATCCTCCACCACTTCTTTTGACTTTTGCTGCCTCCTCTTTTCATCCAGCAACTAAGCAAATCTGCAGTATGCTCCGGCATAGTCCAGCTTGTCTTTGTTATGTTT
Organism: Solanum verrucosum; assembly: GCF_900185275.1. Classification (NCBI taxonomy): domain Eukaryota; kingdom Viridiplantae; phylum Streptophyta; class Magnoliopsida; order Solanales; family Solanaceae; genus Solanum; species Solanum verrucosum. Next base: position 4,644,735 of record NW_026020332.1, read on the forward strand.
TGTTGTGGAACTTTAACTTTTGTGCTATCTGTCTGTTACTTCTTATTCTCTTCTCTTTTCTTTCTCTTTCTTAGACTCATTTTCTCAAGACTCAAGAATTTTAAAGTTTTGACTTATTTATAGTCATAGATGGCTTAGTCTCTCTAACTTGAATTTCAGAAAGGGCTTTAAGATCATTTGTCATGGTTTATTATCACTTTTTTAATTAAGAAGTCCTCTTTAAGCATTCTTAGTTTCTTGAGGAAACAGATATATTTAACGTTGGAAATGATGATGATGTTTTCCCTTTATAATTTTTTTGTGACATACCTTCTCTTTCAGGAGGTTGCAGGGATAATCAAATTGTCTGCTCATGCTAGCTTCAGTTTGTTCGAGTGCCGTAAGGTTGTTACTGGATCTAAATCTCCAGACCTTGGAAATGGTACTATTTCCTTTCCACATTATAAATTATTTTAAGGTCGAATCTTCTGCATTTTAAACATGTATATTTTCTGTAGAGGAGTATATTGGTTTGGATGAAAATAAGTATATTGGAGATCTTCTGGCGGACTTTAAGGCATCGAAAGATAGAAGTAAAGGAGAGATTTTGCATTGTAAATTGATTTTCAAGAAAAAGTTGTTTCGGGAGTCAGATGAAGCTGTTACAGAGCCAATGTTCGTGCAATTGTCGTATGTTCAAGTAAGTTAGTTTGCGTATAGTTAATTGAGCTATGCTAAATGTTCAAGTCATTGGTATACCTTCAAATCAAAGTTGATTCTACTATGTAATAATATTTGTTGTGTTCACAGTTACAACATGATTACATAATGGGCAATTATCCTGTTGGCAAGGAAGATGCTGCACAGATGTCTGCTTTGCAGATCCTGGTTGACATTGGATATGTTGATGGCCCTGAATCTTGCACGTCAGTAGTTCTTTTTTTTAACTTTAGTTCCTTTTAGATTATGCCTCATACTTTCTCCCATATTTGACTGGTCTCCAGTTTCTTATTCCGTCTTACTGGTACTTTTCCTTTCAAAGCCTGAACATGTTGTAGTGTTTATGCCTTTCCTATATGCTAAGTTGTTTAGTTTTTTATAGTGACTGGACATCACTGCTGGAGCGATTTTTACCCAGACAAATTGCAATGACACGGGCAAAGAGGGAATGGGAATTGGACATCCTTTCTCGTTACAAAGTGATGGTAAGAGCTTTATCTGGGTCTTCTTGGTCAATGAATAATGTTCTAAGAAATTGAATAGAAGTTCTTTTATTGACTTTTTCCTTAATGATGCTTTTTATGCTTTACTACATGTGTTTTCATTCATAATAAAAGGTGTTCTCCAATCAATACAACAAGAACTATGCCTCAGTCCCAAACAAGTTGGGGTCGGCTGGATGAATCCTTGCTGTTCTATTTAAGCTCATGTCATCACCACACAAGTGTTCTCCAATCAATATTAGATTATTTATGTTTTCTGCATTTCTCAAAGTCATTTTTTTGTGAGCAGGAAAAGAGAATTACCAGCAGTTCTCGGCTGTTGTCCCTGAGTTACTTTTAACTGTTCACTTTGTTCTATTTGTTTCTTTTTTCTTTTCATCGTGGCTAGTTTTCCCTTCATTTATTTAAAAATCTGCTAACCAGCTATCCTATGATTTATGTTTAAATTACTTGGATTCTTGTGTTTGTGAACTGCTACCAACATGAGGTTCATTCTTTTCTTCTCTTTAGGAAAATCTGACAAAAGATGATGCCAAACAACAATTTTTGCGGATCCTGAGGACACTTCCTTATGGGAATTCAGTTTTCTTTGCTGTTCGGAAGATTGATGATCCAATTGGACTTTTACCTGGGAAAATTGTATTGGGCATTAATAAGCGTGGGGTATGATATAATGTATAGTGTTGCTTAACTGTTTTAGAAGTGAGATGTGTATTTACTTTAGGCATGATTTTCTGTTTCTCCACAGGTTCATTTTTTCCGTCCAGTTCCAAAGGAATATTTGCATTCAGCTGAGCTTAGGGACATAATGCAATTTGGTAGCAGCAACACTGCTGTGTTCTTTAAGATGAGAGTTGCTGGTGTCTTGCATATATTTCAGTTTGAAACGAAACAGGTTCAAAGTGTTTCTATTACCAATGAACATGCTTATGTTATGTGTCATTGAATCTGACTCACCATTTCGCATAGCTTGACATCTCCATTCTATGCAGGGAGAAGAAATTTGTGTTGCTCTGCAAACACATATTAATGATGTGATGTTACGCCGTTACTCTAAAGCCCGCTCTTCGGCTAATGGTTCTGTTAATGGAGATGTTCCAAATAATCTCAAAACTGCAAACACTGATATTAATGAAAGACGCATTCAGGATTTGTCTAGAGCCCTTGAAGAATCTCAGAAGAAAGTCAATGATGTGAGTGGTATTTGTTGTTGTAGAAGAAACTTTTTTGCTTTTTGCAAAGTTAGAATTGAAATGTTTAACGTATAAGGTATATGCTGCTGGTAATATGAAAACATAATTGACTTGCCATATTAGAATATATTTCTCATCTCCTATCAGTTATCTCTCTGGCAAAATGTACATGACACTTATTTGCTCTACCCATTATGCATTCATCCATCTTTTCAATTACAATAGTCAAATGCACACATTTGCTTCGAGCTCATGGTCTTTGTACTGATAAGCAGTTGGTGGAAGATTTACATGAAAGGCAAAAACAAGAATCAGAGATGCAAGAAGAATTGGACGGCTTAAAAGATAACTTGAGTTCCGAGAAGCAAAATTTAGCAGCGGCTGCTTATGATTGTGATAAATTCAGATCTTTATGCGATGAAAAAGATGCAGAGCTTCAGGTGTTTGTTAAATGTGCTTGAATTTGATTTATTGAGGTGACAATCATCTCATTGTATAAGCCCATTCCTTACAGGCTGCCCTAACGGAGAAGCGAAACTTGGAAATGCGTCTTTCAAAGTTAAGTTCTCAAGGTTTGGAGAAAAATATTACGAAAGAGTTGGTTGAAGCAAATAACCAGGTAGCGCTATAAATTTGTGTCTGGCCTTAAATTTTTGTTGAAATTAGTTGGTGAGTTTAATAAACCTACAAAAAACAAACTTATGTGGCTTTCACTTGCAGGTCTTACAGAAGATCCAAGAAGAGTTGAAAGCTCGTACTATGGATTTGCGTACTGCAGAAGAAACAAAGAGGAGGCTTTTGAGTGAAAAAGCATCACTTGAGGAAAAAGTCATAGGACTAGAGAAGAAGAAATCAAATGAGGTATGTTGCCTCAATGTCTTTGTGTTTAGCATGCATTCTATATTTATATTGATATTTTTGTTTGACTGCACTGATTTTTTGGAGTACAGATGGAAAACCTTCAGAAAGATTTTGAAAAAGAATGCAAGGGGCTGAGGCTCCAAGTCTCTGAACTTCAAAGGAAACTAGAAGAGGCCAAACACGACTTGATTGGTGCACAGTCTGGTCTTGAAGCTAAAGACAAGGAACTAGAAATGCTACAGAATAATTTAAAGGAGCTTGAGGAGCTGAGAGAAATGAAAGAGGTGAACATCTTGTACTAATATTTACAATAACTATGCTTCTATCCCAAGTCAGTTGCTATCGGTTATGTGATCCTCAGTACCCATTGGTTTTGAATTGCAAGGATTCATGATTCAATAACTAGTTTTATACTGGCAGTGTACTTACTTCCTTTAGATGTGTTTGGAATCAGCAATGTTAGCAAGCTCACATAGGCAGAGTTTATACTTAGATATTTGTGTTATAATATATGCCCTATTTATTATGGCATATCAAACATCATATTTTCATTTTTAATTTGGCAATTACTTAACAGGATATTGATCGAAAAAATGCACAAACTGCTGCCATCTTGAAAATGCAAGGGGCTCAATTGGCAGAAATGGAAGCACTTTACCGGGAGGAACAAGTTCTGAGGAAAAAGTATTTCAACATAATAGAAGGTAAAATTACCGGCCTTTTTTTGTGCCACTGAACATTTTTCTATAAAAAATTATTTGCTATTTCTATTGAAGTGTAATGTTATGGACCTTACTCATGTCTCAGATATGAAAGGCAAGATCAGAGTCTACTGTAGATTAAGACCACTTTGTGAAAAGGAAATTATAGCAAAGGAAAGAAATGCCATCAGAAGTGTTGATGAGTTTACCGTTGAACATTTATGGAAGGATGATAAAGCAAAACAGCACATGTATGACCGTGTCTTTGATGGAAATGCCACCCAAGATGATGTGTTCGAAGATACTAAGGTAAGCAAGAAATCAATTGATTTCTTTTAGAACTCTGCTAGGATCTAATCTATATTGCCTAGCAGCTTCTAAGTTTGACATGTTGGTGGTGTAGTATTTGGTGCAATCAGCTGTTGATGGATATAATGTTTGCATATTTGCATATGGACAAACTGGATCTGGCAAGACATTCACAATCTATGGAGCTGATAGTAATCCAGGACTGACACCAAGAGCTATGTCCGAACTCTTTAGAATTATGAAAAAAGACAGTAATAAGTTCTCTTTCTCTTTAAAGGTAAACTCTTCTCATTCTTTAAAAGATTATGATAGGTTTTTATTCCGGCTTTAATTAATTTAGGTAGTACATCAATTATGCTTCAAATTACGTTACCTTATAAAGAAGGCACATTAATTATGCTATGCTTCAAGTTTCTAAATTTCCACTTCTTCAGTTAAACATTTATTACAAAAATTGTCGAGACTGAGTATTTGAATGTTTTCGCCTTTTGAGAATGAGTTAAATAAAAAAAATTCATTTTTTTTCCAAAAGAATCTTTTCAACTTGTTTTGTTTTCATATGATTTCTCTCCTTATTCGGTGCTTGTAAGTTATAGAGTACCTGAATAGATGGACTTCCAGAAGGCTCATTGTAAACTCATAGTGTTTATGAACTTGTTCAGGCGTACATGGTAGAGTTGTATCAGGATACGTTGGTAGATCTTTTATTGCCAAAGCAAGCAAAGCGCTTGAAATTGGATATAAAAAAGGATTCAAAGGTGATTGTTATTTGGAGCTTCTCAAATTATCAATACTTCTTATGTCAATAAGTCCTTTGCAGTTTTCTTTTCATTTTACTAAGCTTGGATAAGCTTATGTTTATCTTTTTATTTTGGCTGTAACAATTAGCAAAATTTGGTACAAACAGGGCATGGTTTCTGTGGAGAATGTGACAGTGGTGTCTATTTCAACGTACGAGGAGCTTAAGACAATAATTCAAAGAGGATCTGAACAGCGTCATACGACTGGAACCTTGATGAATGAGCAGAGTTCAAGATCTCATCTTATTGTTTCAGTTATTATCGAGAGTACCAATCTTCAAACTCAGGCAATTGCCAGAGGGAAGGTAGGTGTATCACACCCTTCTGCTTTATTGCCACAATTTGAACTTGTTCGACTTATATGATGCTGCACATTCTGGGGAATTTCAAAGTGCAAGTAGACAGAAGACAGTTGGTCACTCGCTTTTCCTTAGTTGAAATATTAAACTTTTTCGCATCCTTATAGTTTGATGGAGTAGCTCAAGTTTTATTTCTTAGCATCTTTAGGTAGATCTTAGAGCTAGTATATCTTAATTTGTTATTTACCTTACGAATATAGAATCACTAAAAAGCTTAGCTTTGTACCTTTAGCTTCTGCTTTATTCTTTTCTATGTGTCTGCAGCTGAGTTTTGTGGATCTTGCTGGCTCAGAAAGAGTTAAAAAGTCAGGCTCAGCTGGCAATCAATTAAAAGAAGCTCAAAGCATTAACAAGTCCCTATCAGCACTTGGTGATGTTATAAGTGCATTATCTTCAGGAAATCAACACATTCCTTATCGAAATCACAAGCTAACCATGTTGATGAGCGACTCGTTAGGTGGAAATGCAAAAACCCTGATGTTTGTAAACATCTCTCCAGCAGAATCAAACTTAGATGAGACTCACAATTCCTTGACGTATGTTCTTTATTGTTTCATTTCTTGATCGTGTTATTCATATTTAAATGAGCTAATAATTTTCCTCCTTCAATTGATCATGTTAATCATACGATGGAGCCGACTTATATTCAAGGGTTGTTACTTATCTGGAAATTTGGTTTCCATGCTTCACAGGTATGCATCAAGAGTTCGTTCTATTGTAAATGATCCCAGCAAAAATGTTTCCTCTAAGGAAGTCGCTCGTTTAAAGAAGCTAGTTTCATATTGGAAGGAACAAGCTGGTAGAAAAGGAGATGATGAGGAATTGGAGGAAATCCAAGATGAACGACCAACTAAAGACAAAACTGATGGTCGTTATTCCATGTAAAACCTCTCGAATTGAACATGTGGAACGAAAATCAAGTTGAGTATCTTGTTTAGCTGCCTCAAAAGTTTGATGAAGGAAATAGTGAACAATTGAACAGCTTGTTCAAGCTGGTACTGAAGTGGTTGAGATTTTCCTTCCCAGAATTTTGTTGTCTGATTGGGAGTCTTAAAGAATTTAGCTTAGAGAGTCCTCAATCCTCATGTTGTATAGAGCTATATGTGTATATTATACTTAAACAATCAATCAATGGTTACTTCATTCTTTCTCCCCAATTTTTTTGTTCTTTGTTTTGGATATGGAAATCCTAATTATTGTTGATAATTATTACTCCACATAATTAGGCTAAGCAGCCCTACTTACCAGATTGATTTGTTATATATACTCCAATCCAATATAGCTGTTTTTTATATCTTGCATTTCTTTTTCTGGAACCAGAAGAGAAATTTCAGCAGAATGGTCCATTTCTCAGCATTCTTACCAAGACCATTTCTCAGCATTCTTACCAACTTATGTTAATTTATAAACTTCTTGGTAAAGTGTTCATTCATACCGTAATGAAAATGAGCAAAAACTTTTCCTATTTCATTTCTTAATTCTTGTCTCTTTTTTGGAAAACAACCTTATGTTATAATCCCTTGTTATATCAATTACCTCAACATTTTTTTTCTTTTATTACCACTTCCAACGAAATACGTAATTGTTTTTCAAACATCATTTATAAAATACATTGAATATATCATTGTCATTTCCGTCCTGAAATAAAATTAATTATTATTTTCTATTTTACGTTAATAGTAATTGTTCTTGACGACTATATATATTTAAATTGTAGAGTGATGACACATATTCAATAAAGAGAAATTAAAATTTTATTTTTATCAAAAATCTTCCAAATTAATATTTTTAAAGAAACATGACAAATAATTTGACGAAGAGAAAATATAATAAATTAAATGAATTACACATTTTTGTTTTTCTCACAGGAGAGTGATGTATGCTTCAAATGTCCAAAAGCATTGAGACAATCATGCGGAGAGACCGACGTTGTGTTCCTCTCTAATTCAACGCATCCAAATTCTTCACGTTTTTTATCATGATTAAAATTTTCGATAAAGGGAGTTTTTCATTTCATTATTATTATTATAAGAATAAACCCCAAGTTCCAAAAAAAGAAAAAAAACTAAGGTAAGAGCAAAAAACAAAAACAAAATGGAGACTGAAAATTCAGTGCCAGTAATTGATTTACAGGATTTTCCAAGGCAATCATCCAAGTTGATTTGGGCTTGTGAAGAATGGGGTTGTTTCAGAATTTTGAACCATGATAACATTCTTCCAGTTTCACTCATGGCAGAGATGAAGGAAGTGGTGAGGACATTGTTTAATCTTCCAACTGAAATCAAGAAACGCAACAAAGATGTAATTGCAGGATCTGGGTACATGGCTCCTAGTGAAAAAAACCCTCTTTATGAAGCTTTGGGTCTCTATGATATGTCTTGTCCTGAAGATGTAGATGAGTTTTGTACTCAGTTGGATGCATCTCCACACCAAAGGTTTGATTTTTGCTTTTTCAGTTTCTTGAAAATGAAAAGTTGAGTTCTTTGTTGAGTTCATTGCTGTCAGTGACTTGTCTGTTTAGAATGTTGGAATTTAGTAAATATAGAAAAAGACAATCTTTTTGGGGCAAACTGAAAAAGGAAATTAAGATGCTTGAATTGGGAAGGAGGGAGTACTTTTTTAGTTTCTTGATGATGGAAAGTTGAGTTCTTTGTGCATTAGAAGTTGGTGATGAAGTTTTGAAAATGAACAGTAGGAGGATTCATTGCTGTTACCCCTTTATCAATTAGCTATATCAGTGACTTGCCCTGTCGAAATTGGAAAATTTATTAAATATAGAAAAAGACACTCTTTTTGGGGTAGACTGAAAAAGGAAATGTAAGACATTTGAATTGGGATGGAGGGAGTACTTTTTTAGTTTCTTGATAATGGAAAGTTGAGTTCTTTGTGCATTGATAGTTGGTGGTGTTGGATTTCTGAAAATGAAAAGTAGAATTCATTTATTGCTGATATCCTTGATGAATTAGCTATGTGAGAGACTTGCTGGTGGGATCTGGAATTGATTTGTTCATAGTACTAGTGAGTTTGGTACTTACTTTTAGCACAACAGTTGAAGGAGCTTAAATGATCAGTGAAGTGAATAGACACTTAGGAGCTTTTGTTTCTCTTGTTTGTTACTCTTTCTCATAATTGTAATATGAGTTAAACAACAACATACTCAGTCTAATCCCACAAGTGGGGTCTGGGGGAGGGTAGTGTGTACGCAGACCTTACCCCTACTTTGGGAGGAAGAGAGAGGTTGTTTACGGTAGACCCTCGGCTCAAGAAAATAACAGGACTGAAGTAACAAGGCAGAATACTAAACGATGGATGAAAAATCAATCTGTAACTACAACAAAATAATGCGATAATCGAAGTACAAGATGTTTTAAAAACAAGAGCTGCTCTATGCAGAATTTGAAGTTGAATTGCATGGCTCTTTTCTTTTTTTGGTGTAAACATGAATATCCTCAAGATGCAGAGGATATTACTAGTATTTTAGAGTTCTTATGACCTCCATAGGAGTTCTTTTCTTTTAGCAACTTTTGGATGTAAGTATTACTTTAATACTCCTTATGTATTCTTTGTTTATAATACAAGTTACCTTTCTCAAAAAAAAAAATAGTAACAGAAATCAAAGAAATAAGAAACTACAAGAGTAATACTACGACTATCCAAAAGAAGTGCTTCTTACCTGCTGGAGTGGCTTCATAAAGAAATTAACAAGAAAAAGGAATTGATATCTGAATATATTTTAAGAACAATGGGGGGCATTTTGGGTAAACATATACTTACATTTCATGTTGAAGAAATCTCAAAAGACTGCTTTACTAGAATGCTTAAAAGCAGTTTGATTCCTACTGTGAACAGAGAGACAATCAAGAAGTATGCTGCAGCAATTAATGGACTAATGATGGACATTCTGCGAAAGATGAGTGAAGGGTTGGGACTGCCAAATGTTTCCTTTGAGGATTGGCCTTGTCAGTTTAGGATTAATAAGTACCACTTCACCCCAGAAGCTGTAGGTTCCTCTGGGGTTCAGACACACACAGACTCAGGATTCCTTACTATTCTACAGGATGATGAAAGCGTTGGCGGTCTTGAGGTCATGAAGAAGTCTGGTGAATTTGTAGCAGTTGATCCTTGGCCAAACACCCTCCTTGTGAATCTTGGAGACATAGGCACGGTAACTATGCTGCTACTCTACCTAGTTCATTTTCAAGATTTGACGTGTTCCAACAATCTTATGCTAGCCTCTGGCGGGGTTTGTTTAGCAGGAAGTTAGATAATTCCTACTCCGTTACCCTTCTAAGATTGAGAAAAAAGAACTAGACAATGATATTTGCTTTTGCTATGTGAAGGTATGGAGCAATGGAAGATTACACACAGTCAAGCATAGAGTGATATGCAAGGAAGCAAAACTACGGGTGTCTATTGCTTCATTCCTCTTGGGACCAAGGGACACAGCAGTGGAACCACCACCTGAGCTGGTGGATGCTGAACACCCCCGTATCTATGTTCCTTTCACTTTCACTGATTATAGAAAGCTCCGTTTATCAACAAAGTTGCAGGCGGGGGAAACTCTTGATCTTATGCGCACTAACTTGTAAAACTTTGGCAAGCATCTCAGGTCCTCCGTTATATTAATTTACAGAAATGATCTTGAAAGTAAGAAAGAATATAAATCTTAGTGGGATTTCATCTACTATATATTGTCAACGATCTAATACTACAATGGTAGAGCATTTATGCATATCAACAAAGCTTCTATGATCCATCTTTGTATTGTGTTCTTCTGTTATCTATTGCTTTTATAAGAATTGATCTGGTCTTATCTTTCATTACAATTTGAGATCTTGGAATTCTTTAAGTTGTATGTAGTAGTACAATTGAGGCAACAAAGATACTTCGCCACTATTCATTTTCTGTCTCCTCCAATTTGGCTCAACATGAGTTTCTTTTACATAATTTTGGTTGACAAAGACAGGAAAACAGTAAATATGACATAATGTAACAGTACTGAGTTATATGAATGTACATAGGCTGCCTGATCTTTTCATCATGCAACATGCCCCAATAACAAATTGAAAAGGAAAAAAAAACATCAAACAAAAAAGTAAAAAACTGAAGGAAATTTTTAACCTCCTCCCAAGAAAACATAATTACAGGAAATATTTTTAAAAAATAGAAGGCCAAAAAAATCAATTTTCCTTTTGGTAATAGTTGTTTACCATCAAAGTAACTTGTTTAGCTGCCTCAAAAGTGTGATGAAGGAAATAGTGAACAATTGAACAGCTTGTTCAAACTGGTACTGAAGTGGTTGAGATTTTCCTTCCCAGAATTTTGTTGTCTGATTGGGAGTCTTAAAGAATTTAGCTTAGAGAGTCCTCAATCCTCATGTTGTATAGAGTTATATGTGTATATTATACTTAAAACAATCAATCAATGGTTACTTCATTCTTTCTCCCCAAATTTTTTGTTCTTTGTTTTGGATATGGAAATCCTAATTATTGTTGATAATTATTACTCCACATAATTAGGAATTACACTACTGTTTGATTTTTGTTTTCTCCCGGGAGAGTGATGTATGTTTCAACTTTCAAATGTGTGTCCAAAAAAATTGAGACAATCGTGCGGAGAGACTCATGTTGTGTTCCCTCTCTAATTCAACGCATCCAAATTCTTCACGTCTTTGATCGACATCTATCTCAATTCACGTGACACAATTAGAATTTTCCATGAGGGAGTTTTTCATTTCATTATAAGAATAAACCCAAGTTCCAAAAAAAGAAAAAAACTAAGGTAAGAGCAAAAAAAAAACAAAATGGAGACTGAAAATTTAGTGCCAGTAATTGATTTACAGGATTTTCCAAGGCAATCATCCAAGTTGATTTGGGCGTGTGAAGAATGGGGTTGTTTCAGAATTTTGAACCATGATAAAATCCTTCCAGTTTCACTCATGGCAGAGATGAAGGAAGTGGTGAGGACATTGTTTGATCTTCCAATTGAAATCAAGAAACGCAACAAGGATGTACTTGCAGGATCTGGATACATGGCTCCTAGTGAAAAAAACCCTCTTTATGAAGCGTTTGGTCTCTATGATATGTCTTGTGCTGAAGATTTAGATGAGTTTTGTACTCAGTTGGATGCTTCTCCACATCAAAGGTTTGATTTTTACTTTTTCAGTTTCTTGAAAATGAAAAGTTGAGTTCTTTGATGAGTTCATTGCTGTTACCTTTGATCAATTTGCTATGTCTGTGTAGAATGTTGGAATTGGAAAATTTAGTAAATATAGAAAAAGACAATCTTTTTGGGGGCAAACTGAAAAAGGAAAGTAAGACACTTGAATTGGGACGGAGGGAGTACTTTTTTAGTTTCTTGATGATGGAAAGTTGAGTTCTTTGTGCATTAGAAGTTGTTTGATGAAGTTTTGAAATGAATAGTAGGATTCATTGGTTCATTTCATTGTTGTTACCCTTGATCAATTAGCTTGTGACTTGTCATGTAGAATGTCGAATTGGAAATTTACTAAATGTAGAAAAAGACACACTTTTTGGGACAGATCGGAAAAGGATAGTAAGAAACTTGAATTGTGATGGAGAGAGTACTTTTTTAGTTTCTTGATAATGAAAAGTTGAGTTCTTTGTGCATTGATAGTTGATGATGAAGTTTTGAAAATGAATAGTAATAGAATTCATTTGTTCATTCATTGTTGTTACCCTTGATCAATTAGCTATGTCAGCGACTTGCCATGTAGAATGTTGGAATTGGAAAATTTACTAAAATATAGAAAAAGAAGCTCTTTTTTGGGACAGACAGAAAATGGAAAGTAACACACTTGAATTGGGACAGAGGGAGTACTTATTTAGTTTCTTGATGATTAAAAACTGAGTTCTTTGTGCATTAATAGTTGTTATTGCAGTTTTGAAAATGAAAAGTAGGATTCATTTATTACCGATATCCTTGATAAATTAGCTATGTCAGTGACTTGCTGGTGGGATCTGGAAGTGATTTGTTCGTATTGCTAGCAAGTTTAGTACTTAAGTTTAGCACAGTAGTTGAAGGAACTTAAATGATCAGTGAAGCTAATAAACACTTAATTAAGAGCTTTTGTTTTCTCTTGCTTTTTACTCTTAGTCTTTTTCATAATTGTAATATGAGTTAAACAACAACATACTCAGTCTAATCCGACAAGTGGGGTCTGGGGAAGGTAGTGCGTACACAAACATTACCCTACTTTGGGAGGTTGATTCCGGTAGACCCTCGGCTCAAGAAAATAACAGCAGTAAAGAAACAAGGCATGACAAAGCAATCTGTAACTACAACAAAATAATAAGATAATCGAAGTACAAGGAATAATAAATAGTGACAGAAATCGAAGAAATAAAAACTACAAGAATAATACTACGACTATCCTAAAAGAAGTGCTTCTTACATGCTGGAGTGGCATCATAAAGAAATTAACAAGAAAAAGGAATTGATATCTGAATATATTTTAAGAATTGTGGGCATGTTTGGGTAAATTATACTTATATTGAAGAAATCTCAAAAGACTGCTCTCCAAGAATGCTTAAAAGCAGTTTGATTCCTACTGTGAACAGAGAGACAATCAAGAAGTATGCTGCAGCAATTAATGGACTAATGATGGACGTTCTGCATAAGATGGGTGAAGGGTTGGGACTGCCAAATGTTTCCTTTGAGGATTGGCCTTGTCAGTTTAGGATTAACAAGTACAACTTCACCCCAGAAGTTGTAGGTTCCTCTGGGGTTCAGATACACACAGACTCGGCATTCCTTACTATTCTACAGGATGATGAAAGCGTTGGTGGTCTTGAGGTCATGAAGAAGTCTGGTGAATTTGTAGCAGTTGATCCTTGGCCAAACACCCTCCTTGTGAATATTGGAGACATAGGCACGGTAACTATGCTGCTACTCTACCTAGTTCATTTTCAAGATTTGACGTGTTCCAACAATCTTATGCTAGCCTCTGGCGGGGTTTGTTTAGCAGGAAGTTAGATAATTCCTACTCCCTTACCCCTTCTAAGATTGAGAAAAAAGAACTAGACAATGATACTTGCCTTTTGCTATGTGTGAAGGTATGGAGCAATGGAAGATTATACTCTGTCAAGCATAGAGTGATATGCAAGGAAGCAAAACTCCGGGTGTCTATTGCTTCATTCATCTTGGGACCAAGGGACACAGCAGTGGAACCACCACCTGAGCTGGTAGGTGCTGAACACCCCCGTATCTATGTTCCTTTCACTTTCATTGATTATAGGGAGAACCGTTTATCAACAAAGTTACAGGCGGGGGAAACTCTTGATCTTATGCGCACTAACTTGTAAAACTTTGGCAAGCATCTCAGGTCCTCCGTTATATTGATTTACAGAAATGATCTTGAAAGTAGATGAATCTTAGTGGGATTTCATCTACTATATATTGTCAATGATCTAATACTACAATAGCCTATAAAATGGCAGAGCATGTATGCATATCAACAAAAGCATCTATGATCCATCTTTGTATTGTGTTCTTCTGTTATCTATTGCTTTTATAAGAATTGATCAGGTCTTATCTTTCATTACAATTTGAGATCTTGGAATTCTTTAAGTTGTATGTAGTAGTACAATTGAGGCAACAAAGATACTTCGCCACTATTCATTTTCTGTCTCCTCCAATTTGGCTCAACATGAGTTTCTTTTACATAATTTTGGTTGGCAAAGACAGGAAAACAGTAAATATGACATAATGTAACAGTACTGAGTTATATGAATGTACATAGGCTGCCTGATCTTTTCATCATGCCCCAATAACAAATTGAAAAGGAAAAAAAAACATCAAACAAAAAAGTAAAAAACTGAAGGAAATTTTTAACCTCCTCCCAAGAAAACATAATTACAGGAAATATTTTTAAAAAATAGAAGGCCAAAAAAATCAGTTTTCCTTTTGGTAATAGTTGTTTACCATCAAAGTAACTACACCAAAGAGTGGTCTGCATATGTTGGGGTCTCCCTGCTTTGATAGTCAAGACTCCATCCTGAATTGAATTGAGAAGTAGTAATGGATGTTGTGTCCATAACACTTGAGTCTATGTCAATTGGCATCATTGATGGCCACACAAATGCTGGCTTGAATGGTGGAACTTCTGGTGCTGGTGCTGACCCTGATATAATCTGAACTATTGCCTGTGTTTTAGGCCTGTCAGTAGCTATAGGATGTGCACAAGCCAAACCAAGCAGTAGAAGTTTCTTTGCTTCATCAGCAACATAGTCACCTCCAAGCCTTGGATCAACAGCTTCCAAGATACGGCCATCGCGGTGCAAGTACCAAACCCAATCAACAAAGAATTGAAAGCCATTAATCTTGGTTCCAGGTCTCTGGCCACATACAACTTCCAACAACACTGCCCCAAACGCGTATACATCAGATTGCTGTGTGGCTTTCCCTGTGTGGAAACACTCTGGTGCAATGTATCCCATTGTGCCTAGCACTCCTTCTGCCTCAGCATAAGAGGTCCTTTCGTTGTCAAGTGCCCGCGCAAGGCCAAAGTCCCCAAGGCGTGCATTGAACTTTGAGTCAAGCATGATGTTACTTGCCTTCAAGTCGCGATGGACCACCCTCTGGTCATACTCATTGTGCAGATAGTGCAATGCTGAGGCAACACCTTGCACAATCTTGTAGCGGACGTGCCAGCTCAGCGACTCTTTATCTGGGCCCGCAAAGAGGTGCATATCTAGACTGCCATTAGGCATGTATTCATATACAAGCAGTAACTTTCCATTCTTGTGACACCATCCTGTCACCATAACATGTAATTTTGTAAGATGCATATGTTTGTTTTTTTATCAGTAAAAACAGCTAGATACAGAAGTTGCAGAATACCCAAATGGTCAACTTTTTTTTGTATTTTACAAACCTTATCTCTTTGTAGGGTCAGATGACAAGAGTAGGTGACACAAAGATTAGGTGTTTGAAGATGAATGTATACTAAAATACAGAATTAATGTCCTTTTCATTGGATTTAATTTACCATCATTCAACTAACATCCAAAACTTGTCTTAATCGTTGACAATGAATGAAAGGGATGTTAGGACAAGAAGGAAGCTTCCCAAAATTTTGACATAAAAAATTGTTTTGAACTTTGACAAATGGCTGCTTATTCCATGGTCAGCAAAGGATGATCATCTTCTTTTAAGCAAGTCAAAATGAAGGGCTTCAAGATAGTGCCTTGTTTTTCTAAATTGGAGGGACCATAGTAACAAGTTGGTTCTTGGTCAAAACTTTAAGGCATTCCATTAGTTTTTCTTACTTCCTTGATATTTTTGGCTTAAACTCTTACTTACCAAATGGTATGAATCAACTATTAAAACATTTACTATTGCCTAACGGGGAGTGTGATTCCTTAACTAGAGGTCTCGACTTCAAGCATTAAAAAATGGTCTTGATATATAGCGTTTCTCACTTTGTTGGGCCCTATGCTACGCAAATCTAGTTAGTCAGGGTAAAAGAAACTTTGACAAACCCTTGGGATGACTTGAGAATTCTAAGAAAGGAAAAGGAGATTGAAGACAAAAAGAAGTACCAAGTTATTAAATGTTCAAGAAGACTTTGATTCTTCCAAAGGGGAAATTTGCTTGTCAGAAGATGATCCAACCTAGTACATTCCTAGCACGCTAAATGTCAGACTAGAAAAACTAGTCCCATGTCAAAATTCCTAGCATACTAAATGTAAGAATAGAAAGACTAGTCCCTTGTTAAAATTACATAAATTAATTGAATAAGCATATAAGATCATTGATCACTTACTAGTTACTAGAAAAAGAAAAGCATAAAAAGTTAAGTGCATGTGCTCACGCGGTTAATGAGTCTATTGTATTAGTGTTGCTTCGCTCTCTCTAAATATGTGGATGGATACCGATTGGATCCTTCAAAAATAGTATTATTTTTTAAGAATTCAATACATGTGCAACAACATTTTTGGAGAGTCCGAACAACATAATAATATTTATAAACTCCTTCCGTTTCAATATGTTTGTCTTGTTTTTGACTTGCAGAGTTCATGATAATAAAGAAGATTTTAGATTTTTATGGTCTTAATTTAAACATATGTATATCAAAATATTTTTTAATCTTATAGTCGTAAAGTTTGAAAAAAAATAGTAAAAGCCATTCTTTTTTATACCCAAAAAAAAAAGAAAGACAAAATGACAAACAAATTGGAGTATTAAATTTGATGTCCCACCAATCTTTGGCTTTAAATTATGTCAGTAATTTTTACAAGGTTTTTGGTACCATTCTTTCAAGTCACATCAATGAATCCTGGTAATGAATTCTCTCTTTCATTGAGAATCAAAAAACATAGAGGACAATTTCTGTTTCTGATTGCTAAATTTGGCTCCTCGCCATTATCCTTGTCTCATTGCTTAATTATGGCAGGAGGGGTGGGGCAAGAATTCTATAAGGGAAATTCAAGAAAATGCAACTAAGTTTGAGCAAAATTTACTCTACACTTAAAACTTCCTTTGCCTTAAAGTTATTCACACATTTTATGTACATACCCAAAAAAAAAAAACACTACACTTTACCCTATTTGTATAGTTTACTTTTCAATTGAAATATTGGAGATAAGGCCTTATTTGAGACTCAAATTTGTAGCTATACTGAGAAGGATTAGACCACAAGGGTGTACTTTACGCAGCCAAAGAGACTGTATCCACACCCTGAATCTATGAACTTTCGATCACATGGCAGCAACTTTACCAGTTACCAGTACCATTTCCCTAACTGTTATTGAAGATCATAAACAAAACAGGCACAATAATATAACTCTAATACTCTACTCAAACAAATGCACAAAATCTATGTTTGAAGAAAAACTAAGAACACTTACCAAGCAATTTGACAAGATGTTTATGTCGAAGACGATTGATAATAGTAAGCTCAGCCAAGAAATCATCTTGCCCTTTGATGCTTTCCCTAGAAAACCATTTGACAGCAATATCTTTGTTCTCCTCACCAGCTAAAAATCCTCTGTAAACAACTCCATATCCTCCTTGCCCAAGCTTATTCTTTTCATCAAAATTATTTGTAGCTTTCTTCAATGCCTTAAACTGAAACTCTTGTGGTGTTCCAGGCAAACTCTTGAGTGCACCCAATATGTTAGACTGTGACCTATCAATCCTTTTCTTATGATAACAATACCCTAAATACGCCGCGGCAAGAATCAAAAGCACCACTACAGGAATCCCAACACCTAAAACAATCTTCAACCAAGGATTTTTCTTTTCTGGGAAGTACTCAACTGTTAAGTTCCATCTCAATACACAGTTGAGTTGGTAGTTAGTCCCAGTTGATGCAGAAAACCCAAAATATGATTCTTGATTTACATGTTCTTTCAAATCAAGATTATATGTTAAAATTGGGGTTTTTGGTATAGGTGGGGTAGACCCATTTTTCTGTGCTTGTTCAACAATATAAACATCAAGAACTTTCTTGATTCCATCATATTGTACCCAAACATTATAGAATCTTGCACCCATAGGAGCAAGTTCTATACCATGGGGTGTTAAAGATTCAACCTTTACAGATCTAACACTATGAACATCAATACCTATATGGTTACCATCAGGGTCAAAGCTTTGTTTAGAAGTATCAAGTTCAACAGCAACAACTTTGTTACTAGATTTCCCATCTGTAGTAGCATTTGTTAACCCTAAATACTGGCCCTGGCTATTATCTGGCTTCTCCAAATCTGGTGAAATCAAGAATGTTAACCCTTCAGCAGCTGTTTCATTCTTTGGTCTGTAAATGTTGACAAGAAAAGAAGAGTTGAAAGATGCAACCCTTGTTTTATTGTCTAAAACATCACCATCCCAGAGCTTAAATGGTCGCTTAAAGAGGATTCTTCCTGAGTTATGGTTGAGATTGAAATCTGAAGAAGCAGAATCAGGGGTTACTTGGAGAGCAAAGTTACTGATTGTTGCAGGACTTTCAACTTCAAAGATGTCAAAGAAAGTTTGATCAAAAGATGCATATTCTAGGTTGTAATGTTCCATTTTTTGAGCTTGAAGTTTGAGGTGTAGTAAAGAGAAGAGAATGATGAAAATGGTTAGTGTTTTTGGTGTTAACAATCCCATTTTTCATCAGCAGTGAGTCCCTTCAGAGGTGGTGGTGGCTACAGAGGAAGTAGATTTGGTGATGGACAAGAAAACAGGGGAGGAAGAAAGAATCAATGAGCAGAAATTTTGAAGCACGTTGGCTTTGTCTTACTTTTTTGTAAATGCAAATAAAATAATTGATCAATGAGTGAAAAAATGGAGATATGATACTTAAATAATTATAGACATTGTTAAAGAAGTTTGAATAGGTTTTTGGCTTGGTCTCACACTCTTTCATACCATTGCCTAGAACTTACCTTTTTTTTTATTTTTTTATTTATGATTATGGTCTCCAGACTTGCTTTCGCGTATCTCGACTTATTTCACGGCATCATCAATGTATACAATATAGAACTTGCCAGTCCGATCATGCTTCTGCATATCTCAACTTATTTCACAACACCATCAATATATACCTAGTAGAACTTGCATGTTCTCCGACTCTTTACTCCTTATTCTTTGAGTTAAGTTCTATCAATAATGACAGAGCCATACATTATACTAACGACTAATGAGAGTTAAAATATAAAAAAGTAGAATCACATAAAAATAAATTGAATTAATATATAGTATTTATACGTAAAATTAAAATTTTAATCTACCTAAACAATATAAATTTTCGATGAGGAAATGTCAATCGACACTCCTTAACATAAGGTGATTTCATTACTAGTTCTATTAATGAAAAAATTACTAGATATTCATGTTAGATTTCACATTTGAGACGAGTGATTAAGAATGATGGACTTGTCATTTCACTAATAACCTTATTGATAGTAATAAATATTAAGTACATTTGATAAAAATAATAACTTACATTAAACCATATGTTTAAAATTTATTGCTTGTATAACATGGAGTAATATTTATATGTAAATCATTTTTGCTGTGCATTTTTTATACGTAATTATTTGCATTACGTAATTATTTGCATGAGTATTCTATTAAAATTAAAAAGGAGAGGAAAGAGCCAAGAGGGGATAGACTTTGGGTTGTACAGCACATGCCCTTCCAGGTCAGTATCTTGCTAGTTGGATTAAATAATTTTGTGGGGGCCTTTTGGTCTTTTACTCTCCTTTTTATATTTGATACCCACTTGAACGATTCATATTAAAATTCGGTGCACGCTTTGTTCATCAAAATGTCCCCTCCTATCTAAAATCATATAATACTAAAATTTGTTATTTAATATACCATTTTATACTATGATTTTACGTCGCAAAAGAAAAAGATAAATATAGTATTCCAAGGATTAAATTTTAATTAGAGATCGTTTAATACACTGGACAACTATAAATAGTTCTGAGATAAGAAAAAATTATAGCAGTATTGTCTTATCTTTTGTTTGGTTAGTGTAATTAAGAACTTAATTAAGTTGTCATTGTTAGAGAATGAAATAACAATATTCGGATAATTTTTTCTAGATAAACAATTAAAATAACGAAAATACCCCTGAAATCTTTCAAACTTTTTTCTACTAAATAAGATGAAAGATATTCTGTAAACCATCAACTTCATTTTAGAAATAATGTCATGCATATTATTTTTTCGATACAACTAATTTAAATAAAACTTGTTATGACGACTTTGTTATTTGTGTTATTGACTATTGTGATGGCTGGAAACTTTAGTAAACGTTTTAAATATTTTAATAAAAAAAAGGATGTGACTCAACTCAATTATTACTGTTTTCGTTTTGAAAAAGGTGGCGTATATAAATGAGAGAATCCTTATTGCAGTACGACAGGTAGTATTGTAATTAAGTAAGAAATTGAAGATTTGTAATGTACTTCATCAATGCAACTGTAATCGTGATATCCGAATCAATTTACGTGCACTTTAAATTAATTTTTTATATTTAAATTATATTATTTTCTTCGTTTTAAAATAAGTATTGCTTTGATTTTTTTCATGTTTATAAAAAAAAGTAATAAATATTATAAGGTATTACATTTACTAAGTTGGTTCTAGCTTGTAGATATTTTTTAAAAATTGAGTACTGGTAATTCTTTAATATAAAATATAATTGAAAATAATTACTACTATTATATTAATTATTTTCTGAAATTCCTAAAGCGAGAATTATTTTGAAATAAATATTTTTTGCTAAATAAACTACTATATTACTTAGGAAATATGTTGTTTTTCCTTTTGTGGAATTTGATAGGCTCAGGCCAACGTAACTCACGTACTCCGTACTGAATGATCAAATGTAGCACTAATTGGTTATGGATAAAATTACTATTATTTTGTGTTTCATTTCTATATATCCTTTTGGGCGGTTAAAAAAGACATTGCATTAATTAATATTATTGTCTTTATATAGAGTTTAGAGTTAAAAGAGTAATTTTTTTCTTCTTAAATGAACAAAGAGCCACTTGTTTTGCTAATTAACTAAAACGGACAAATCGCTCTCAACTTTGAAAGATTTGTCCATTTTGGTTAATTAGCAAAATAAATAGCCTTTTATGCATTTTAGAAGGAAAAAAATGATCTCTTTTTACTCCAAACTCTCTTTATATATATGTGTGTGCAGTGTGCTTATTTGCTTTATGCTTCATTTTATATGGTAAACTCATCACCGTCCGAAAGAATTAACATAGCCTAGCGATTGATTATAGATTTTAAAATTTTATTTTTAAAATATTTTTATTTAATCGTGAAATTTTATTTTGAAGCTTGGATTCTTGAGATTTTCACTCTCAAAATTTTAGTTATTTTAACCAAACACAACTTCAAATTTTGATTTCAAATCTATGGTTGAACGAAGCTGAGGAAATAACTATCCATCATACCTATTGATTATCAAAAAGTGAACCCGAGCCCTTCCCACCTGAGGCTGCCTACCTTAAGATAAGACGGTTCCCGCCCTCAGATCAACAAATAAATCGCTAATTGCATTGAATAAAATAGCAATTTCTAGTCCGAATTTTGAACCTGATTCACACTTGAAAACAACAATTCTTATTCCAATTTGTACATAAAATCGCGTATATATATTTTAAAATTTGTCCTTCTTCAAAGAGATAAAAGAAAATTAATCATTTGACCAATAAGCTGAAACTTATGAAAATTCATCATTTGACCAAGCAAATGGTCAACAAACTTATCACATTAAATTATAAAATAAATATATTAATGGCGTAATGCAGTTCCTGCGTAGGAAGGATATATAACAAGAAAATTGTAACCCATTTTGGTATTTGTTAATACCAACTCTCCTTTTAAACTTTAGTTTAATGAAGTCAAACATTTAGGATTTAAGTTTTTGTTGGTTGTATAAAATATAATAAAAACGAAGAGTAAAAGGTCAATTAACTATAAAACGTAAAATTGCATCGATTTTGACTCCGCTTGATAAAATCTTTAAAGTTTGACATTAACTTAAAATAACTAATTGGGTAAAACTTTTGTTGCTAATCAAGTATAAGTTCTAGCTAGTTATATTCAATTGTAGTTTTTAAACAACAATTTAACAACGTAACATATTTTTTCAGTTAAAGAATGTACAATATTAAAATGTGGATTATTATAAGAATAATTCTTATAAACAATAATTCTTTAAAGACTCATTTGTTCGTTCATATATTTCAGTTTCAGAAGACAAGGCAAAAATATCATTAATAAGTTGGGTGGAACCTAATATTTAAAAGGACATAATTTCCATAATAAAACAAAATAAGTGTTTGACTTTGACTTCATCAGTGTAAGTTGAAGTATAGAGAAAATATCTATCAAAATAAAAATTAGATTAAGAAAAATGAAGTAAGCAATTTACAAAAAAAAAAAAAAAAAAAAAAAAAAAGGTACTACTTTATTCTATTTCTAGTTCTAATTTTTGTTTTGTAATCAAACATTTACCGTGAACAAAAGTAGAAAGAGCAAAGAAAATAATGAAAGATTGTATGATTATATTCAGGATTTATTAACGTATTATAATTTTTTTAATGATAATTTTATAATATATATCTGAATTCTCAATCAAATTTTTATGAATACCTAATGAATATATCAAGTCTAAACAAAAATTATTTAATTTAAGCAAATTTATAATCAACGTGGTAGATTCACTCTCATGCAACTTCTAGAAATAATTAGACCATCCTACTCAAATCAGATATTTTTTTCATCAAATGATTGAAGAGGAAAAAAAGATTCCATTTTTCTTTTAAAAATCCTTTTAAATTGTAAATCTACATTATTATTTTTTCTTCTCTTTTGACAGCAAGTGTTCACACATCTTTTTGATTTATTGTATTGGCTGGAGATAAATCTTCATTAATTGATTATAGTGTCTAGTAAATGATTAAAAAGGGAGATCCAATAAAGTCTTTCTTTAATAAAAGGACCTTTTATTATTTATTGTCCAAAGAAAAGGCAAAATTAATGATATATGATTCCATTACATAAAGAATGAGATAAAATAAATAGCTTTTCAGCTGTATAATGTGCTGTGTGTAGGGAGGATTTTATTGGACTATATATACATATTGACATTTAAACATTTAAAAAAAAATTAATGTGGACATGAATGCAATTTTATTGTGTAAAATTCATATACATAGTAGATCTAATTATTGATAGGTATTTTTAGGTAAAGAATTCCAAATTGCCACATGAAAAGCATATTATATAATTAAGTGGAAGGTATAAACTGAACTTTATATTGAAGATTATCACAAAGGCTTAGTGTGTTCCTTGCTTTTTAAAAGAAGCTGTTATATTCTCTCATTGTTAATGTTAGTTTTAGTACAATATGAGAATAATTACTTTTTTCATGTTTCTATTATTCTCTTTATTCAAAAGTTTCTATTATATAGGATGAGAAAATGTTTTTTTTTTTTTTTTTTTTGAATATATTTGTTATAAGGTCCATCACCGGTTAGCTAGTCTGATCAGTTTAGATTCATAGAACATAAAACTTTATTAAAGAGGAAGTGCTCTCTACTTAGATTTCTCCATTCTCAAAACTTGAACCCGAGAACTTCAATTAAGGATGAAAAAATATATCTCATTCATCCGACTACACCCCTTGATATTTTTTCTTCTTCTTTATATATACAGTTGAGTGTGGACAATCTAGAATTTCTCAAGAACTTCAATTAAGGATGGAAAAATCTTATTCATCCAACAACACCTCTTGATGTTTCTTTTTTCTTCTTTATATAAATAAGTGAACTGGTCAATTTTTAATCAAGTGCGTCATTTGATTTTCTTATAACATAGGTGTCAACAAATAATATTATCTCAAATTTAAAATATATATATACTTAAATAACCTAGTTTTACATAAAAAAAATACTAGTTCAGGTGTCCTGATTTTTCCTATTAATTCGCCCATAAAAGAAGAAACCTATGAATACTTTTTATCTTTAACAAACTTACTTAATGCATGATGCAGAACATTCAAGTAGTACTCGTTGAATGCTCAATAGAGTTGGATTGGAAGAGTCAGGATCTGTTGGAGAATCTATTTTAGACTTAATTACCTGACGATCACTGATCTATTTATACTATTTTAAATAAAATTAGGACAAATGCGAAAGTAGAATATACTTAGATTTCGTCGCTGGACAAGATAGATAATTCTAAAATAAAATTTAGTACGGTTTTATTTTTTGTCTGAGTCACTAAAGTGCAAGATAAGTTAAGTTATATCAAGATTCAAAAGTATATCGAAATAAGCTATCTCGGTCAAATGGTGAAATAATAGTATTAATATTAGTTATTTAGGGATAATACAATGAAAATGTCAAAAATCACCCCTAAGGTCTATCAAACATTTTCTCTACTAAATATGATGATAAATATTTTTGTAAACAAACAATTTCTATATTACGTAATGTATGTTATTTTTAATACAACAAACTAAAACATCAATACAAAACAATACTATATAAACTTTCCTCCTTGAAGTAGTAAATTTTTTACTGATTAAAAGATTGACTCTAAAAAGTGAAATTAAATATGTCAACTATCTTAATACAGATGGAGTATATCTTTAGCTGGTCAAACCCGCAAAAGATATTTGAAATTCCATTGATTGAAAAATAAGTTCATAGTAATTACATAAAATAAATTAAAATTACACTTTGAAGAAGGGAGCTGACCATTTGCTTTGGGCGTACTGTAGGGTGTGCGTACTTTATACTATCGAATTATCGCATTGAAATTAAATTTTTATCATCACGCATTTAAAATTATAAAAAAATATTTATTTTGGGTTAAATTTTATATCCTCTACGATTCGGGTTCAGAGCGGAGTTTCAAGACAATAAAGAAGTGGTGCTTCTTTCCTGTACTCCAACTCAGTAGTTCATTCCGGATAAGCGAGTGAATTTCAAGCCAGGAAAAAATTAAATACTAGTGAATGAAATGTAACGGAGGAAGTACATTAAAAGCTTACATTTTTTTGAATTCTGAAATTCAAACAACTCTCTTTTTAATTTTTTTTTATAAAAATATATTTTTAATTATTAGTTATTTTTATTTATTATACTGTTTGCATAGATTTGAAATGGAGTATATACTTTTTATTTATAAAAGTTTAAAAATTATAGTAATATTTTGAAGGAGAAGATAGGTAATCTAACTGGTCTAAAAAAATTTGGCATTCGTTAACTAGTCTAATCAATTTAGATTCGTATCGCATTAAACTTTATTAAAGAGGAAGTACTCTCAATTTAGATTTCTCCATTTTCAAAGTTTGAACTCGAGAACTTTAATTAAGGATGAAAGAATATATTCCATTCTTCCGGCTACACCCCTTGATGTTTCTTTTTTCTTCCTTATATAGGATGGTTAATCTAGGCATTCTCAAGAACTCCAATTAAGAATGGAAGTATGTTATTCATCTGACTACACCCTTTAATATTTCTTTTTTCTTCATTATATAATTAACTCAACATTGAATCAAATGCACCATTAATTTTTTTATAACATAAATATCAGTGGATATTATTATATATCAAATATATAAAATATAAAAGAAATCACAAATTCACGTGCCCCAATATATTGTTGCTTGTTAATTCGCCCATTTAGAAGAAACCATGAATACTCTTTATCTTCAACAAACTTTCTTAATGCGATGTAGAACATTCAAGTAGTACTTTTTAGTTTTTACCCAATTTATATAACTCAAAATGGGTACGGACCTACTTATACTATTTGTAAATAAAAATTGGAACAATTATGAAAGTAAGATATAATTACTGGTCGTCTGTATGCTGGACAAGTATAAATAGTTTTAGAATAAAAAATTAGTATTGTTTTATTTTGAGTTAGTGAATTTCAAGATAAATTATATCAGAAATATTAATTAGTATTGAAATAAGTTATTCCTATCGATTAGTTATTTATAGATAAAATAATAAAAATAACAAAAATTATCCCTAAAATCTGTCGAACCTTTTCTCCACTAAATAAGATAGAGATTACTTTTATAAATAAACAATTTTAAAATTATATAATGCATATTATCTTTTAATATAAAATCAAATATCAAGAAAATAATACGTAAACATAATTTTTTTTCTCCTTAAAGAAGTAAAATTTATTAAATTGACTCTAAAATGTGAAATTAAATATGTTAAATATCTTTAAATAGATGGAGTATATCTTTTAAGTGGATAAGATTTCAAACCGGCCAAAGGATATTGGAAATTCCATTGATTGAAAAATAAGTCCATGATAGTTACATTTTACATAAATAAAAAGTTACATTTTGAAGAAGGGAGCCGATCAGTTGCTTTGGTCGAAGTAGGGGTGTGCATACTTGATACGTATCGAATTAAATACTCTCTTCGTTCTTATTTATACGTCGTTCTTACTAAAAATAGATGTTCCTTTATATTATTGTCATTTCATAAAATTGATGCATAAATGACATTATTCTTTCTATTTTACCTTGTGACATACTATCTCCGTCCACTTTTAATTGTCATAGTTTCTTTTTTTAGAGTCAAACAATAATAACTTTGACTAACATTTTACGATGTATTTTTTCATCATATTGATATGCAAAAAAATTGGAATTTATAGTAATCTTTGTATAGTTTTTGAATATCTAAATTTTTTGTTTAAAATATCGAATTAATGTAATCTAATTTAACTTTGAAAATTAGTCAAACTGACTTTCAAAAAACAAAACATTACAATTAAGAGTGGACATAGTGAGTATTAACCTTGAAAGTATGAATTTAAATAACATAGAAAAACTACATGATTAATTCATGTTCATTGGTCAATTAATTTATCAAAATAAACTAATTTATGTTCATTTATTGAAAACTTGATTTTAAGAGAATGCTAAATAAAGTTATAATGGTAAACTTATGAGAAAATGCCATATATAGTCAAATTTCTTTACGTAAAATAAAATGAATAGATTAATAAAATCAATCTATTTAAAAAAAAAGTTGCAAATCTACCATTTTATAAATTTCAATTTCTGATAAATTAAACAAATTCCCTTCAATAAAGTTGCTGGAGTACAAATTTTGAATTCAACGTGTAATAATTTTTTTTGTAATAAAGTTTAGCATATTTAAGTCATTAGTAGCAATGACATGCTTCATTTTATCGTCTGTTGAATTAAATTATGACATATACTTTCTTTTTTCGTGAATTTTATTTAGGATTGTCGATATTAAGGTTATTTGCAAAGGATAATTTGAAGTAAAAATAGGAAAGAGTGAAACAATTGAAAAAATGACTAATGAATTTAATTTCTCGAGACATGAATTATTGTTAATATAAACCTAAGTTATTTGTATAAAAAATAGACATAAATCAAATCTGATAAGTTTTTAAATATACCTAAGGGACTAAAACCGATAAATGTATAGTTAAGGGACCAAATCTAATAAGTTTTTAAATAGTTGAAGGAATAAATTCAAAAAAAATATAGTTATAGGACCATTTTAGATCTACTCCTATAGTTAAAGAGTTATTTATGACATTTTCTCGTAAACTTACTTAATTTTTCAAATGAGGTGAAATCTGAAATGATAACATATTAATAGAAATGAAAGTAGTACTAGTGAGTGAAATGTAATGGAGGAAGTGCATAAAAAGTTTTACTTTTTTCCAAATTGAAATTCAGACAACTCTTTTTTAAATATATTTTAAATTATGAATTATTTTTATTTACTATACTATTTATATAAATTTCAAATATATAAATTTTATGCTCAACAATCAAAATTAAACTATTTAACTTCATACAAATTAGAGTATAGTATTTTGAAAGAGATTAACTTATATTTACTAACAATGGACAAGAAAATTATACTATCAGTTTATTTTTAAAAATACTTATTTTTATTAATTTAATTATTATATTTTTATATTTAAAGATTAATGAATTTTCAGTTTCTCTTTTTCAATTTATTTTTTAAAACATGTTCACTAGGTCTAAGATTTATTTCTTGAAATAACGTTCAACTATTTTTGTTACTATTGTCTTTGAGTATTATTTAAATAAATTGGAGTACATGTGATGTTGTATGGATCAAAATTTGTTTTCTATTAATTTTGTATTATTTGCAATTAATTTTTGTATTGTTTATTGAATTGAAAAGACAGTTTGAAGCAATAGAAGCAACTATCCAAAAATATTTTTCATATTGCTAAGAAAACTTAGTAAGTTATGAATATTTTTTTTATGAGATTAATTAGTCTAGATTTTAAAGAAAAAAATAGTAAAAAGTTATCATTGATGATTGTCTCAATTGGCTTCAATGGCATTGATAGAGAATGAGGTTGAAATAATGAGGACAAAAAAACGGTAAAAGAATCCTTCTTAATTAAAATTCTATAATTTCGATCATGAAAAAACTTACTATAAAATAAATTTATATAGCAAGATTCGAACCCGAAACATTCGATTAATACAGGAGCCCTAGTGGTAGCTTGTCCAAAATTGGAATTTGGAGGACAGTAAAAAGCCCTTTCTTCTTTGCTGTAAAGCTCCGAGAAGTTGCCTCCGCTGATTTGCACAGAGAATTCATCCGCCACATTGACAGCCGTTCAATTTTGGGCAAGAAATGGAGGTGATTTTATAATCTAGGTCTAATTGCTTTATGTTAAAATCTTAAATATGCAATTACTTTTGTGTTCTTAGGTCCTGAGTTTATCGACCCAGTTGAATTTGTCTTCTTCTTTTACTATAATTTGAGTTTGAACTCGATTTAGCTTTATGAAGTCTGAAAGATTTCATCTTTTTCCTCATTTAATGACTATTTCTTGATGTTTTACCTATTGTTGATCATGAATTTGTTAGGTTGCCTTTTTTTCTGGGTCCAATTTATGTTATTATGGCTTTGAGTTTTGCCTGGAAATGGAGGGCAAGAAGGGACAATAATCTGCTGTGTTTTGATTATTTTTGCTTGTAAGGTATCCTAATTTCATCCTGGTAAAATATGATAAGCCTCTGCTAAGCTTCCTAGATTTAGTGATGGATTAGTTAAGGATTATTATAAAGGGTTTCTTTTTTTAATAAACTTGTGATGAATAAGTGTGTTTTAAAAATGTTTGTGTGAAAATAATGATGCACATTGGAGGAGGAAGATTGCTAATGTTCTCTTCAAGGGAAAACGGAGAGAACTTACTCAAACAGCGACAATGATTCTTCTGTACAATAGAATGGCTGTATCATGTATGAAATGTATTCTTAACTAGAATACATGTATTTGGCGCGTATGTTGTTCCAACTCTTTAGATATATAACTATTGGAGTTTAAATTTCCCAAGTCTATGTCTAGCTTCAAAACCTTAGAGTTCAATTCCTTTTTGGTTTTTGATTTTTTTATGATAGAGTCATTCAAGGCTAAGTTTGCACCAAAAATTTGAAGTCGTTTCGTTGAAATGTTTGCTGTCCAAACAGTGAAATCTTCTCTTAGATTTGTTAAATTTGAGTAGAGAGCTTGTGAAAAGGACAATGTCTTTGGAGGAGATTTCCTTGTAATATGACCATTCAATTTCGTTAATCCCCACTAGACTCTAGGGACAGTTCTAGTCAAATGTTGACTTTAACTTGCAGTGTTGTTAATGTAGGCTCATTCAATTTGGAACTTTGATATTAAGCCTTCAAGTCTGGCATTGTAAGCAATTCTAGTCTTTGGATTGACAAATGAATTTTCCTTGCGCAACTTTGAGAAAACTAAAACCTGTGTCTATTGTAGATTGACTTTGAATGTAGAACATTGACTTTCTTATCGCGAAGATCTCACTGAAATTACTGGTGAAAAGGATCTAATTGAAACATCCCCCTCCATTATTGACTCAATACTTATTTACTAAATCATAGTAGGTCATTGTTTTTAAGTCGATAAAGGGATATTTCTGTTAAATGTCAAAGGATATTAGTTGCTTGGACGTAGGAATCATATGACTTTGTGGATGTTTTAGGAAGAAGCTGCGGTAGCCTGTGGAACCTTTCTTTTTTTCTACATCCAACCACAAAATATGATATAGTGGTAGGAATATCAACTATAATGACTTACAAATTTACTTGTAATTCTTGTGCTATGTTCTTCTGGTTATGTTAGGAGACTTATTGCTTGGCTGGGCATCATAATCCCCGTCATTTTGATAGTCTATACATTAAGGGGTCGTTTGGTTTGAATATAAGTTATGATGTGATAAGTTATGCTGGGATTGATTTTTATTGCTTGTTTGGTTTGTCATATTCAAACTTATATTCATGACATAATTTCTAAGAATAAGTTGTTTGTTTACAAAAATACCCTTTACCTTATTTAGTTTTTTTTTTTGTTTTTACATTTTCTTTGCAAGTTTAGTCATTCATTCTTAAAAATAATTTTTTTCATCTTATTTAGCTTAAATATTTTTGGGTGTGCATTTCCATGATTGTGCCGTGTGTTTTTGAAAATTAAACTTTCATCTTATTTAACTTAAAAATAAAACTTCCATCTTGTTTAGCTTAAAATAAAATTTCCATCTTTTTAGCTTAAAAATAAAACTTTCATCTTATTTAGTTTTAAAATAAAATCTTCATGCTATTTAGCTTAAAAATAAAACTTTCATTTTAAGTTTATTAAAAGTGAAAGAAATTTTATTATTAAAGTTATCTACATTTTAATTGATAAATATAAAATATAATTTTTTAAGTGAGTAATAAACAATTTAATAAAAAATATGCAATTTAGTAGTGTAGTGAACTTTTTGAGAGAAATCAAAATATAAATATAAGAATTAGGCAAATAAATTCAACTTATATTATATTCATAAATAAGAATTATATATATAAAATGTAATTTATTAATAGAAAAATATATTATCATTAGAGCAACGAATAATTAAGGTTGTGAATGTTATTATAAATGTTGTTAAAAATTATGTTAATATACATGAATGTAAAGTGGTGTATAAAAGTGGGGTTTTATTTTTGATGAGAAGGGAAACCCACAGCCGCTACCCTTTGTGTGCGCACAGGGTAAAAATCCCGCTCCTATGCAATAGCTCGCAAACCACATAGGAGAGGTAACCCGTACTAGGCAAGCCCGGTGCGACGAGCTCGACCCAGAAGGCAAACCCCTTGCTTTCGCTGGCAAGGGGTTTCGAACTTGAGACCTCCAACATGGATGTCCCAAGCCCAAACCACTGGGCCACCCCGAAGGGTAAAAAGTGGGGTTTAAGAAGGGTATTTTTGTTATTTTACCTACCCAATCCCAGGATAACTTATCCTGGGATTGTTATTCCACCCCCATGGAAGGATAACTTTTCCCAGGACTAACTGTTAATCCTGGGATAAGTTATCCCATCCTTGGCAACCAAACAGCAGATTAAAAGCCACTTAAATATTATCCCTAAATATTATCCCTGGATAAAATCCTCTTGTCCATTACACCAAACGACCCCCAAGTGTTATTCTTTGAGTCTAAAGTCAAAACTGCCACTACCAGCCAGAATTGATGATAAGATAATCTTGAAAGAAAAAAAGCCTCAAAAACAGTCACCTTGGTAGAATTCTCTCATCTTGAATTAGAGGATAATGGAATTATCTTGCTTAATTAAAACTGTAAAATGTATGGAGAAGGTAGAACAAATGAAGGCCAAAGCTTTAGACATGGACAGAGATTCTTCAGCATGACCCTATATTCACCTTGCAAATCGTTTTGTAGAATGAGAAAAAAATGATGTTTTTGGTGTCCAATTTATTTAAAAATAAATTATGTGCCATGCTGTGTCGGTGCTCTGTATATTGAGATGTCTGGAACAGTATTCTCTATATCATTCATTAGGTTCTTATTTGTTGATAGTACTACCTCATCAATTTTTCCCTCTATATTATCTTTGAGAGTGTAAGAAATTGATAATGTTGGTAAGTGGTTTTCATGTTACCTGGGATTCATGTTTTGTTACTTTGGTGCTTAGTGTTTGGAGGCTATGATCATCAGTGCTTCTCTCTTAACTGTCTGATGCTAGCATTGGCATTATTCTCGTCCGGAATTTATTGTAGTAATCTGACCTTTTTATTAATTCCTGAGTGGATCCTCCCTACCTCCCTCTGCCCCACCAACACCCCAAAGATATTGTGGATGATAACCAGAACTTAATGGGATATTACCTCAGACTGCATGCATGAATTACCAATTATCTTTTCAGGGTTCTTTTGTTTTTATGTGTGAGATCGGTTAGGGAGATTGCATAAGTTAGAATCTAGAAGTTGGATTCTATTATTCCTGTGGATTATACAACTGCAGTTTTCTTTCAGGCTCCACCCTTCTGATATCAATAGCTGTTTATCCTTGTAGATCAATTATAGAGATATGCAAGACCAGAGAGGACTGGAGGAAGCTTCAGCTCCTAAATTGCGGAAAAAGAAAACATCACAACCAAAGGCTCCAGTGTTGCAAAAAGAAGGGAATAAGGCAAAAAGGATGCAAGATGTGCGTGCAATGCCAATTCAAAATGGGTTAACACCCACCAAAAGAGTCCCACCAAACGAAGTTTCCCCATTATTCCAATATGCTGAGAAATCAACACCTGAATTCTCGCCAGATGCTTCCACTTCTGGAAAAGAATATCGGGCATTAAGGAGAAAGTATCTATTGCTGGAAGAAGAAAGTTTTGGTCTTAATAAAGAATTGAGAGAAGCCGAAGATGAGATCAAGGCCCTTGAAGACGAGAAGCTAACACTCCTTGATGATCTTGTTGTGTTAGAAGGCCTGGTTGATCCTTCAGATATTCAATCCCAAGGCCAGCGATTATGATGGTTTATTTAAAATGTGTTTTTCAGTAAACTGGGGATATATACAGAATTCTGTACAACAATCCAACTTCTGTTAGCATAAAGTTGAGATTGTAACGATGCATTATATAACATCGACTGGTTTTTTATTGCACAATGACCAAATCTAAACTTCCTCCCAGCCCCTCCTTAGTCTTATTCAAAATGCATGTTGGATCAGTTGGAAGTCACAAGACTTGTACTTACCAGAGTGTGTGAAGAAAACTGCATTTTGTTTGTTTCTTGGGTTTTATAATACCAACATGATAAGATATTCCATTAAAAAATGAACTACTAGTACATATAGAAGCAGAGACAGAGAGATGCCAATCCATAATGCAATTACTAGACAAGTAAAAGAATTTGCAGTATGCCTATGAGTAAGCTGACTAGGTTGCAAGAACCAAAACTCAATACTAGGGACAAACAGAATAAAGAATTACTAATTATTTGTATTCTGCTACTAATTACATGTATTCTACTAAGAATTTTGTGTTGGCTTCATGCAACCATTTTCAGCAGCTACTGTGTGTAATATCTTGTTACTTCTCTTATATAACACAAATAAATAGCACTGCAGCTGAACTATACCATGGTACCCATGTTGGAATGTGCCACTCTGACAACAAGTGGAGATGTTACCCATGTTCTTTTGTTCCTCCATGACAAGGACCCAAAGACATACCCCTGT
Source organism: Solanum verrucosum (assembly GCF_900185275.1). NCBI lineage: Eukaryota > Viridiplantae > Streptophyta > Magnoliopsida > Solanales > Solanaceae > Solanum > Solanum verrucosum. Next base: position 4,678,245 of record NW_026020332.1, read on the forward strand.
GTAGGTGCAGCCACTTTGAAAGTCACAGTGAAATTCATCTTCTGGTAATATCTAGTGAAGGCTAATCTTTGCGGCACCACAGTAACATTGATACCCTTTGGTGCAAATATAACTGCCTTGTAAGTACTCCTTGATTTTCCCACATTTGTGACAGTTCGAGTTACTGAGTATTTGTTTCTGAGGTTTGGTACTGTGATGGACGGATAATTTAGTTCATTTGGCGATGCAAAGGTTTGATCACACGTTCTGTTGTCCCTTGTAATTAGATGCAGAGATTTCTCGTCATAACCAATTGAACAAAGAAATGCTCTGTAATCTTCTGGTTGTGCATCATATATCAGACCAGGATCAAGGACTTTCGTGGGGTTAACAAATCCAGAACCAAAATCAAATGGATTAGCCCTCTTCCCTTCAGGATCTACTATTATGGGTTTGTGATGCATATCTGATAGTTTGGCTGCATTAACATTCATGACATTAGATTATTCTGTTATAGTTAAATTCACTTTATACACATTCAGGTTTTTAAGATACAAAGCTCAAATAAAACCATAAGTATTTTTAAGACAATATGCTAAAAAAAAACCAAATCTTGATCCCCTCACCCTTTTCTTTCTTTGAAGCAAACCTCAGACTCAAGAGTTGCATAGTTAGACTATGTAAGGCATCTAGTTTACCTGTTGTCATGATGGCTGATTTGATTGCAGAGGGAGACCATGATGGATGCACGGCTTTTAACAAGGCAACAACTCCTGATATGTGAGGGCAAGCCATGGAAGTTCCAGAGAGTATGTTGAAGTTCAACTTAGACATTGCTGGGGACCATGCTGCCAGGATATTTAATCCCGGAGCAGTAATATCAGGCTACAAGGTAAATCAGCAGGTATATTATACTTGCAAGAAAAAAATAAATTCTCAAGTAAAGTAGGAACAAAGAGATGCAAAGTTAAAAGAACTAATCTAAAACCACATTGAAGATCCTGGAAGGAAATCTCAGGATGCAACATAAGACTTTGTTGGTCTAAATGATAAAAGCAAAGAGGGATCGATGTAGAAAACAAGGAGCAGTTGAAAGACAAGTTTCTAAAATTCGATACTATTTTAAGCAAATAAATTACCTTCAAAATTTCTGGTGTTAGAGAATTAGGACCTCTTGAAGAAAATGCTGTTACTCGAGGAGCAGGTTGAGCTCCCAAAACAGTTTTAGCAGAGAGAATCCTTGCCGTAGGGAGGCTGTTAATATAAAAAAGATGAGATGATTGCTAATAATATCAAAGAGCAATAAAACAAACATCAACAGCCACTAAGAAGGAAGTGAACCGTGTATTATTAATGTAAGCTAGGATCTTGTTTCCAATCTTTTTCCCAACAGTTGCTGCTGGAATGGAGAAGGGGATAGCCACACCCTTGTCAGCTTCATCAATAAGGATCATCCCAACTCCACCAGCTTGTTTAACTATATTGCTCTTCTCCAGCTTTGACTCACTTGAGCTTCCAGCATGTCGACACACAAGAACCTTCCCTTTGGCCTTAGTTCTATTCAAAGAACTATCTAAGCAATAACTAGTGGATAAGATAGGAAGGAAAAAGCACTTTAATATAATTTTCAATGCATACATATCTACATTTAACAAACAGTTAAGTACCTTCTGCTTCACCTGGATTGATAGGGAGTGAAGTATCCAGCATAAGCTTCAGAAGCAGGTATGATTCTTGCAGATGTATTCATTTGAGATAAGCTAAGACTTTCACCCTTCCAAATATCCAGAACATAATGAGGAGATAGAAATTGAATATTACTTTAACATATAAACTAATCGAAAAGTGGGATTACCATGAGTTGAACCCTATTTCCTAGTAAAATATCAGACGTAAAATCTCTATCAGTTGAACTGGCTGCAACTGTGATCATCCAAGGAGCTAAATTTGTGGCTGAACCAGATGTTCCTTCATTTCCAACAGAGGCCACCACAAGTATCCCACGGCTAACAGCATGAAATGACCCCACAGAAATTGCATCACTAAAATAATCTCCTTGGGGAGCATCTGGGCCCAAAGATAGAGAAATGACATGAACCCCATCTCTAATTGCATCATCAAATGCAGCCAACAAATCAACATCATAGCAACCAGAACTCCAACAGGTTTTGTACACTGCTATCCTGGCCATTGGGGCACCACCTCTGGCTCCTCCAGATGCCAAACCTTTGTAATTCATATCAGCTACGTAACGCCCAGCAGCAGTTGAAGCTGTATGACTTCCATGACCAGTACTGTCCCTGGCAGACTTGAACATGGTCTTTCCATCATTTTCTTCAGCTGCATAGCCACTCATATAATATCTTGCCCCAATTATTTTCCTATATAAGACAAAATTCTTATTAGACTTATCATCTATATAACAAAACATTAAACTGCAAGAAATGGTTGACAAATAAAAGAAACCTGTTGCATATTGAGGCATTGAATGCTTCCCCTGATTGGCATTGTCCTTTCCATCCAGCTGGCACTGGAGGCATGTTGGTATCCCTAAAACTTGGAGACTCAGGCCAAATTCCTGTTTCAGTAAATGTCTTAAGAGCTTAACCTCAAGGTCTAATTAGTTCAAAAAAACAAGGGAAACAAGGAAGCTGGGGACCAGGCCAAAGATAAACTGATAAGGTTGTGAACAGAGAGATGACTTTACTCCATTTACATTCACAAGCAGTTCAACAAGTGCAAAGAAGAAACTAGGAAGTTGAGACATTGAATGAAGTTGGGCTAAAGAAAATCTAAGCAAACATATCCATCATTCTCAAATGATTGAAACAAGAATTGATTGATGCGCGATAAAACTTATCCTACAGACCTACAATAGATGAAAAGGGAACAGAGTACTAAAGGAACTGCTTTCCCCAGGTTCAACCATATGTACCTTAGTACCTAAATGACAAACTTAGCACTTTTTCAAAGTCATGTTATTGTACTCTTCTTAAGAAACGTAACTAGTGACGAGCCTTTTACATGACAACACAATCAGTGAAGGGACCGACTTGGCTTGTGCCATCGATCACCTAAACGATCATATCTTTCACCTAACTGGAAAAAGATTGCAGCAATTAAGATAACTTTGAGCTAGTTGAACAGAGAAATGATCACCTGTATCAATGAAACCAATGATTACATTAACTTGGTTCTTGGTGGAAAAACCTGGGATTTCCATTGTTTCATCTTCACTGAGCCCCATAAAATCCCATGAATGAGTTGTATGCAGGTTCCTCTTAGTATTTGGAAATACAGATACCACACCAGGCATTTCTGTTTTGTTTCAACATTCAAATAGTGGACTGAGTGCAAACCATCAAAGTAGGTAATCAACAGTAACATAAAACATTAGGTAAAAGCCTCACTGGATATTTCAGAAGCCTGTTTCTCAGTCAACTTGGCTGCAAATCCTTTAAAGCCATGTCTATAACTGTATACATGAGAAGTCTTGGCTTGTTCAACACTGTAAAGGTTATTAACCACTTCAGTTTTCTTTGCCAAAAAACAGACCAAAAGGGGGGAAACAAACTCATAGCTAAAAGTACCAAGAACTTACTTTCCTCCGTGAATATCAGTAAGCATTTGATGGTTTTGCCTCAAAATCTCATCTTGGTGCTCATCACTATCTTTGCTTCCCATGTACACCACATATAACTGAAGAAAGAAAAAAAAACACAGCTTTACTAACTATTCATCATTCAAATAAAACCCCATGTCCCCATATAGTTGATACAGAGCCAACTTTACCTTGGTAGAAAAGCAGAGACTAATTTCTCCAAGAAAAACACAAAGAAAGAGTAAAGAAAGAGTCTTTTTTGAAACACCCATCTCCTATCTTGATGTATGAGGCTAGTAAAAGCATGTATTATCAACTACAAGCAGAAAAAAAGATGAGGTTTTTATAGCAGAACAAGACACAGAGAGAGAGAGAAAGAGAAAGAGAAAGAGAAAGAATGATTTGAAAATAAAGAGGAGAGGCAGAGGGAAAGATTATTCAGTGTCACAGGTATACTGTGGGTAATAGTAGTAGACAAGTATATTTCCATTAACTCGTTCAGGGACAGTAGTACGCGAGATAAAGTGAGATATTCCGTATTATCTTATTTGATCTCCTAGCTAATTTTGAAATAACTTTTTTCGCGAATCAAACGATTGCTTATAGAAACTTGTTTAGTGAGACAAAAGAAAATGGAAAACTTGAAGACTGGAGAAAAGTGGTGAAAAATGGTTTCTTTGCTTTTAACTGAACCAAGCACGAGGGAGGCCACTAGAGCAACAGTTAGTGAGTATTCAGTAGACCGTTAAAAAGGGTAATTATTCGATTCTTGTGTTGTGTGGAGTAATTATATTTTAGTGGTACGTGCTATTATGTGAAAAGAAAACGCCATTATTATTATTTTGATTTTCTATTCGATATTCAGTATATTTATATTGGATTTAGATTAAATTTGATTCGGACAGGAGAGTCTTATATTGAGGAGTAAAATGTTCTATAATAAAGGCAACTTCGTATCAAAGAGAGCTCAAATCCAAAACCTCTAATTAAAATAAAAAATATTTACCACTTTACTGTTATTGACCAAAACATAATTATTATATGTGATGGATGATGACTTAGGAATATTGTAGGAAAGTATTGCTATTACTGGGATATGGTCACTAGAATATTTAACCCCCAAATTTCCTTTCATCATTTTGCCTATTCGCCCATGTGAATTCTTTCACACATGCTAGGAATGAAAATTACTGGTGGGCTTCGTTTCAGTTTATTTGACACCGTTTTACTTTATATAATAAATATAATATGTAGTTTATAAAATTACTCTTATTTTAGAAAAGTCTTTTGAAAATTAAACATTATTGCTCGGATAATAAGCATTTTCTATTTCCATTTTGAGTAATTTTTTTCTTGAATTTCTTAAGTAACACTTATTTTGGGACAAATATTTTTTTGTTAGATAATGCTTATTTTGGATGAGATATATTTCATTAAGAATGAAATGCTAATGTAATAACTAAATTGTTTTTAATTATAAGAAAAAAAATTCTAGACGAATTAAAAGGAAAAGTGGATCAGACAAATCTAGACAAATGATAGAGGGGTAGTTATTTTGGGTATTTTTTTTGTTACATTTTTCTGTGTGTTGACTGACTAGATATATACCTAGTAAATTCAATTTTTTTATTGGACTATACTTTACATGGAAAAACCCCAAAAAGGAAACAAAAAAAGGATAATTTCTCATGTTTAACCCTTCATATTTAAATTTTTAAAGGCATTCATTGAATCACTAGTTTTATTTTATAATATATATATATATATATATATATATATATATATATATATATATTAAGGTTACCTGTCTTATTTTTGTCTACTTAATTTAAATAAATACCTTTATGGTTCGTTTGATTTGAAGATTAATTAATATAAATTAATTATTTTATTATTATTTTTTATCAACAGTTTAATCTGTTGGGTAAAAATAAGTAAAACAAGCCACAGATTTTATTTAGAAAACTAGGAGTATTAACACTTTGATACATATATTGGTCAATGGTCAACTTGCCAGATAAAATCTTTGAATATAATTCAGATTATTTCTACTTCTTATTTCAAGTCTTATTAAGCTCGCCGTAGATTTTGGTAATATTTTTTTTAATATTGTAAAATATTATTTATTTATGAAATTAGGTTAGTTTTTAAAAATCTAACTTCAAAAGGATTTCAAATTCCAAAAAACTGTTCCAGATCAATTTTGGATGAAATTTCACACAAAGTTTAATTGATTTTAAAAATAAATAAATTGTATGTCCTCCAAAAATTGTTTTTTTTTTACATAAGTTTAAATTACTTATTTTCAAGTTTCAACTAAATCTATAGTCAAATACTAATGTTAATGATACAATATATCATCCAAATGATCAAAGAGTTCCTAGCAAGCTAAGCAAAGATGTTTCCCAATTAGTGTAGTGGTTCAAGTTTTATATCAAAAAACTTGCTTGGGAAGAACAATAAAAACAAAGGAGAGAATTGTTCTTTACACTTTTTTGACTTTTGGTTGAACAAAATCATAAGGGACAACAAATCTTCGGGTGAGTTGGAAATCATGAGGTCAGGTTTAGATTTCTAGACGATTTTTTTCCATTTAATCAAGCATTCATGAATAAAATAAATAGTATTTATCTGTAAAATTAATCGAGATATATGCAAACTGACTTGCACATCATATAATTAAAAAAAAATGGGGGCTCTATAAGGATATTGTAATAATTGTTGATGATGAAAAGTTCAGGTTATTCACTATCATATATATTACCAAAAATGTCATAATTATTCACCATTAACACCAATTATAGCAGTCATCAAAATTAGGTAGTAATTCTATATGAGCTTTAGCTAGTATTTGTACAACTTTTTCATCATCTTGTAAAGGAAGAAAGCTTGGGTGCAAGCAATTATAATTTATATTCAACTATAGGAAAATCCTGAGAGATATAATTTTCCATAGATATTCAGTACAATTAATGATGAGACACAAGTAAGTAATCATAGGTGCCTTGTGAATTATGATAAAGTAGTTCAAGACTCATGTGTTAGTCCATTTTTTCTTTTTTCTTTTAAACACTTTTTTGTTAAAGAAAAATGATCAAATTTGTCCCTTTATAATGGGAAAAAGATCATTTTTTTTAATCTTTAGTATTATCTGTATAATATATCACGTTGTTATCGGTTGGTTTTTATGTGCATTTAAATTAAAATTACAATATTAAACTGCATGAAGCGAAGAAAGTGATCATTTATTCTTGTAAATTGTAATCATTATGGCATGTTTTTTCTATTATTCCCATTTTATGTGATCGTCCCAGAAAAAAAAATGTCACTTAATTATAATTAAAAAATAATTTAATTTTAAAATTCTAATTTATATTTTTAAGAAAATAATTTACAACCACACAGATATTTAAGAATTGTTTTAGACTATAATTTTTCTTTAAAAAATCTTTTTTTCTTAAATAAATGGTATCACATAAAATGAGACTAACAAAAATATTAATTACTCTACAGCACCTCAAATTATTATCCATTACCTTGACGTTTGATAATATGAAAAAAACTTAGGATGTTTTATTCCTTGTATGGATGAGAAGTCATGTCATACTCCCTCCGTTGCCTTTTATATGTTACTTTTTTACTTTGCACTTGCATTAAAAAATGATATAACTTTACCCTTCTATCATTATTTAATTTTTCTGAAGTCAACTTTATTAATAAATGACAAGATTAATTAATTATTTTATCAAGGGTATAATAGGCAAAATATGGTAATTATGTATAAATTTTATAAAATGACAACTATTATGGTCCAACTATTTATAGAAAGGAATGACATATAAAATGAGACGGAGGACGTATTACAAATGAAAAATAACATTGTATTTTAAGATTGATGTACTGAAAAGTTGAGACAAAAACATATTCTAAGTCTCCAACTTATGATCTCTAACAAAGAGAATATTATTTTGTTAAGGAAAGGTGTTTTATTAGGGGAGTTTTGGACACAACAACTACTTCATAATTGTTCGAGTCACATGATGTTATCAGATTATTATATCCTAAAGAAAAGGTAAGTCAAGAGTTATACTATCGGAGTGGTGAAGATTCTACTGTAGTGAACTTGATCTCTTTAAGTAGAGCAATATATATATATTCGCGCCTCACGCTGACAAATAGCTATTTATTTATTTTAATTTTAATTTATTATATTTTCACCAACATTATCCAAGCGATCCAAATAGACCTTATTGTATTTTCACCAACATTATCCAAGTGATCCAAATATACCCCTTCTTTCTTAGGGAAGTGATAGAGCCAAATTTTTTATCAAGGGTATCCAAGAATAATGGTGTGTAGCTATCAAAATAAAACAAAAAATATTGTGCTATTTGAGGTACAAACCCAGAACTCATTCATTCAAATGGACACCTATTACCACTACGCCAAATGCATAACTTTTGTTAAGGGTGTCCAACTTTAAATATATATATCCTTTAAATGTAAAATTTAACATATATATAGCGTAATTTTCCGATGAAGGGTGTTAAGTAAATATCACGCGGCATACCGCCCCAACCCATTTCACATCTTCTCCTCTCGTCCTCCGCCGGTAATTATGTTTATTATGATTTATGAATTATATAACCAATCATATTCAACTCTATTTCAATAATTAATCAAATTATTCTTTTTCATGTCAATAATTAACCTATATTTGCTCACTTCACGGGGGAATGTGGGAAACATGCATGAAATGAAATAGTACAAGAAACAATAAGGACTATTATTTTTAGTGATTTGGATCTAACCTAGCTTAGAATGTTTAAAGACAAACTTAGTTGATCATGGACCGCAAGAAAGATAATTAATAAATTATTTCTCAATTTTTTCTCCCAGAGAGACAAAATAATTTTTTGGTACATTTATTACCTAAAATGTGAAGAAACCCCAAAATATAGGACAATTTAACCAAACAGCTGTTCTTGTCCAACTCTCAATTAATTAGCTACGACATAACAACTAGTGTTAAAAAAAAAAACTAATTAAAATCTTCATTCTTTCCCCATCGTTTAGTTATTTACATCAATAAATTCAAGATTTGAACTTTATAGGTATAAAAATCATGATCCATCTATTAACATATGTGTAAGGTATATTTTATTTAATTGCAATATACCCATATTACATATATCTTGAAAAAAAAATTGTTTTCAAACTCCTATATAGTAAAAAAAGAAAAAAGAAGAAGAAGACATTATCGTTCCCTAGACGTAACCACATATAGTTCGAGGTTGTCAATCAGACACCCTTCATAAAAAAATTATATTATGTATATAGAAAATTGCACGAAATATATCGATCAAAACTTATTTTTCATACATATTATTAAATCTTGGACACCCTTAATAAAAATTTTAACTTGTCATTGATCAAAATACGCCCGTTTCTCTTACAATCACAATAGTTGAGTATATTTATTTCATCAAATATTTACGTATAAGGTGTTTGTTTCATCCATATTTGGTTAAAAGTGTAAACCACCCCATTTATTATCCCACCCGTTTCATTTTATATGTCATCCCTTTCTATAAATAGCTGGACCACAATACATTTTATAAAACTTATGCATAAGTTATCATATTTTGCCTATTATACCCTTGATAGAATAGTTAATTAATCTTGTCATTTATTAAGAAAGTAGACTTAAGAAAACATTAAATAAGGGTAGAAGGGTAAAGTCACACTATTTCTTAATGCAAGTGAAAAGTAAAAAGATGACATATAAAAATAGGACAGAGGGAATATTATTTTAACCATTAATTGGAGTTGTTGATGATAAGAAATTAAATAGATGAACAATATTATATAGGGATGCACGAAATACGTGAATGTATATACCTAAATAAATTAAATGGCAGACACAAACACATTCCTCATGAACTGCGTCCTTTTGCTTTTTCATCTCTTTTTGTCTTCACTACCAAATTCTTATGTGTGTGGTCCATTAATTAATTAATGCCATCTCCTGATGCATGCTTTAAAATATTAGTAAAAAATAATTTCTACGGTTTGAAGGGAGCTTTAGAGTAATTGGGTAAAGTTGTTATTATGTTATCAGGAGGTCACGTGTTCAAGCCTTGAAAATAACCTCTTGCAGAAATGCAAGGTAAGATTGTATACGATAAACCCTTGTAATCGGGGCCCTTCTCCAAATCAGTTGTATACAATAGACCCTCTTAATCGGGCCCTTCTCCGAATCCTGCGCAATGGATTTTAATTTTTTCCCACGGGGAAATGTATTTTCATGAGGAATTTTCAAAAAAGATATTGTTTGGGTTTTATTAGCAATCTATAGTTATAATTTGGTAGTGTATTTACTATTCATAGCAATTGTTTGAGATATTAGACAACAAAAAAAAAATTAAAAAAAATATATTTGAGGTGTCAAACGACTGTATTTGTTGTATTTATGCGTATAGTAATCCTCATTACAAAGATACAAACAACAAAAAATTAGAGGGGATGTATTCATTTGCTCTAATTTCATTTGTATTCATTCGCTCTAATTTTACTTGTATTGAATTGACACATCTGACTATTGATTAAAAGACAAAGCGTACGTATATGTCACTATACCACGAGCTTTATTAGTGGAGGTGAGAGAGAAAAACTTGAGGCACTTTTGAGCACTATAATTTTTTCCAAAAAGAAAAACTTAATTAAACATGTTTTACTTTGCTAATTATTTCATAACATAAAAAAATTCCACAAATAATTAATGGTGAAAACTTGAAAAACAAGCATATTTTTCCCAAGAGTAAAGAGCAAGATTTATAGGAAAAATAGGTAAGGTAATTGCTTGAATTTGGATTCACGTTTCCAAGTAATACGTAATCCAAACAACACATCAATCCACGTTTACAAGTCACCAATTGTCAATTGAGTATTAGTATATTACGTAAAGAAAATATTATTATATATGGACTTATTATAAAATAATTATGAAAACTTTAGAGATGATAAATATGGCGTGTAAGTAACTCTTTGCCTGATTAACATGCACAATATGAATACTATGATATGGACGTTACATTAATATTAACTTAATTAGCTCTCCGTATGTAACATTTAAAGAAATAATTTTTCTCATTCTGATATAGTAGTTTTAATTACTTGTATTTATGCTTTATACTTTAGAATAATAATGCCTTTTTCCCCTTTTAACTATCCTTCCTCATATCCAGTTTAGGCGTGGAAGTAAGGATTGATATATACACAAGATATTCTTAAGAAAAGAAGTTTTAAATATTTGATTCAACAATTCAAAAAAATGAGAGACTAAAGATAATATTACACATTATAATAGAGTGGGGGTGATAGAAATGAAGGCTAACATTTGGGTATTTTATGTGATGAGAATTAATGTGTCACCTCAATAAAAGATAAGTTTTATAAAGTGTTGGTTAAACCAAATATGTTGTATAGGGTGGAAGTTTTGATCGATAAAGAATTTGCACTTCCAGAAAATTAAATAAGTATGTTGAGATGGATGTGTGGGCATACTATTCGAGAGATATGATCAAACGAGTATACTTGAAAAAAGGTGAGAGTTATTTCTGTAATGGACAAGATGAGGGAAGCGAGACCAATGTGGTTCAGTTTAAACATGTGAAAAAGAGATGTTGTGATGCCCCATGAGAAGGTGTGATAGATTAGTTATAGTGAGCATGGGGAGAGGTAGAGGTAGAGGTAGACCGAAGAAGTATTGGTGAGAGTCTGAGAGGTGATTAGACAAGACATGACACCGACACACCTACATGCATGCACCAACAACTGAGAACATGACTCTAAATAGGAGGTTGTATAAAGGTCGGGAAATAGGATCGAAAGCTAGTAAGTAATCAAGTGTTGTCTAAATTTTATCACAATTAGTATTGTTACTATCCTATGCTTATTCTACAATTCAATATTACCACCTCTTGTATCATCTATTGTTGTTATTGTTTTTTTCTCTATTATTTTTAACATAGTTTCTTTACGAATATATTTCCTTTTCATACTTAGAATTATTTTACTTAGGCGAAATGATCTGAGAGACCCTTGTACTTGGTTTTGTTTGTCAGTTGAATCCTCCTACTCACCAGTTTGCCAAATGAACACTTAAACTTGACGAAACACAATATTTTAAACCCTTTACTCACCTGATTAGTGGAAGTATAGTACGCAGCTACACGTGGAACTCCACGTCATTTTTTTAGTGACACATCATAATTTTTCAAAATATTTAATGGCACGTCAGAAATTAATTATTAAAAAAGATAAATAATATTTTTAAAAAGGTACAATTCCTCCTTTCCCCAATTTCCCACTTCATCATCTTCTCCATTTCCACTCCTCATCCACAAAAAAATCGCATTCTATTCCTACCTTTTCCATTGTTTTCAAACCTAAAAAAAAATTTAAACACAAAAATTCATTAGCCATTAGGTTTACTTGAAGAATTGTTCCATTTATTTTGAATCAATAAATTCAAATATCAAAAAAATTTCAAATTAAAAAAGGTTTGTTTGTGAATAATCCAAGAAATATAATAGATCTTGAAAATTTTATATAAGAACATAAAAATGAAGAATGTATTAATTAGATGTATATTTTTAGGTAACTTTTGTTAATAAAAAAGTTCATGGTAATGGCGACAGTGATGGAGGGTGTTGATTGAAGAAGACGATGAAAAAAAAAATAGAATGAGGTGGGTACTAAAAAAAAGAATGGTGGATGAGTGAGTGAGTACTCAACTGAAGAAGAAGAAAAGAGAAGGGGTGGGGTGGGGGACTGAAGATGAAGAAAGAAGGGGTGGGTGAGGCTAAAGAAGAAGAAGAAATTATTTTTGATTATTTTTTTTAAAAAAATATTACTATTATTTTCTTATGTAATTTAATATTTTAAAAATAAAAATATTCTAATCACTTGATGCAAAACCCTAGGGTATGCAAAACGTGTGTAATCACGCAATTATCCAACTCATCCATTTTTATGTCATACAAGTTTGGTCAATAGTCAGAGGAGTTCAAAAAATAGAGTTTCATCGAGTTTAAGTACTCATTTGGCAAAATAATGAGTAAAAGGGTTCAACTGACAAACACATCCAAACAGTGGTGGAACCAAAAATTTTAATAAAGGGGTTTAAAATCTGAAAAAATAAACACACGAAGTAGTCGAAGGGGGTTCGACATCTACTATATATACCTAAAAAATTATTTTAACCATATATAAATAATATAATTTTTCGCCGTCCAAGTACAGAGGTCTTCTAGGTCATTCCACCTTTTACTTAAAGGCAAAAGTTTTTCAAAAATAACTTTTCTATAGATAAGAATAAAATATATGTATACACCACACCACACCGATTTTGATTACCTCGTGGAAAGATCAATGACTTGGGAACAACAGCAAGTCTAGCTAGTCTGATTATTTTACATTAAATTCAATCATATAACGAATTAACGGTCACTTAATTAATAATGATCAGCACATGTATATATTCACCTTTAAACAAAGTGGATGTTTGCTTCAAAGGATAAGTAGATAATTGCTACTTTGATATAATAATTACAATTAAGATTTAAGTGGGACTCTAATATCTTAGAAGATTAAGAACTAGTTACTATTGAGTGGTTTTTATGGAGTACTTAACATGGTAGGTACTTTAATTGTCTAGATTCAATGATGGTTTGGTTTTTTTCCTATTGTTGTATTTCAACAATTAAATTGATTAATGAAAATGATCTTATTGAGCTTGACATATAAATATTCGTAAATAATTGATATATGTCAATCTATAATAAAAGAAATATTAGATCATCACTACGGAAAAAATGAGATTTCTTGACCACTTATAGATTGAATAGGAAAAAAAAATAAACGTGTAAAAATAAAAAAAATTTATATAACTTAAAAAATATATTATAAATGGCCTACAAAATCAATTCCTCCACCTCCGTGTGACAACAAAATGACAATCTTATTTCATCATCAATATAAAATTCAAGGCTCTACTTTGTAGAGGGAAAGAAAAAAAAACTAATATCATTATTATTTATTTATTGTCTAGAATATATTCTTACTCCAAACCATTTTTTTTTTTTAATTTTTTTTTTAACTTCAGGTAAATATTAGGAAATATATATATATTATAAGTTTTCTCAAATCTCATTTTGCTTTGATAGATATTATAAGAAATTTCTTTGGAGTCCAGTGATGTCAAAGAAAATTCTCATGACAAAAACACATGACTCATACAAGTACATATACAGTTTGATAAGATAATGTGAAAGAGACTATTTTGATATTGATAGTTAATATATGGCTGCTAATTATTTGTTATCAATTGTCATAGTGTAAACTAGAGACTTTATAAAAAAGAGTTCATTGTGGATTATACCATATAATCACAATGTTAGATATGAACCATTCATTATAATGATTTCGAGATGAATGAAATTTCTTCAATTTTAATTAGAGATTTCAAATTCAAGTCTGGTAAATGAAGTGCTTAGAATAGAAAGTATTTTTTATTTGATGAGCTTTATATAGTGTGTTTCTAGATTAGCAAGACTAGTAAATTTCGAGTATAACTGATCAGTACAGTAAAAATATTTAGATAAATAAAAGATAAAACTTTATTTCTAGGAGATAAAAAAATCAAGAAAGGAAATAAATATTATTTTTAAAAATTAAAATTAAAATTATGGTTGTTGCTTAGTGGTAATGGCATCAAGTATAGAATTGACTTGAGTACATGCTTTTCGGTGCAAGCTCCTATTTTTCATTCTTGTTAATATAGTCGATTGATAGCAATAATAGTATAAATTTATAATTGTAATTATAATGACAAGATGTAATCCATTAACAATTAAACTAATATAAATCATGTTAATTATAATTTACCCAAAGAAACCCCAACCATCATCACTTCACTGATCTTCCTTTCTTAATCATCCTTACTCAATAGTCAATACCATGATTTGTTCTCTTAATATGAATTATTATTACACTTTTATTTGTGTCCGTTACTAAAGAATGTTCATCTATAAGTTAGCTTTATGGACATTTAGAGTATAGACAATATAAAATTAGGGGCCCGACATCGAAAATAATAAATTGAGATGGATATGGTTTCTGATATCATATTAAGAGAGAAAAATTGCTTAAAAGTCTAAAGAATCCATCCATATTCGATATAGGACTTCACTTATCCGTGTTGCACACCCTACCATTGTTAATTACTGAATGATGTGAACGGTCTATTTAAGGGTCCAATATGGGGGTCTGACTTTGATACCATGTTAAATGAACCTTGAGTCCAATCTAATCCAAAAAACAGATCATGAGAGGAGAATTTCCAAGATAATATATATAAAGAGTATACGAGACTCCGACATATGGTATCATAAAATATCTAAATGTTATAAATCTAATTACCATGATGCAAGTAGTGGAGTAGTTTATGTCATTATAAACTCATCATACATTACTTATTCTCAAATTATCATTACTTATAGAATTTTTTTCATTAGAGAGCCATAATTTTAGCAATTAGTGCGACAAGGCTTGTGGACAATTAAATTATGGGCTCATCGAGGAATGGGCCGGTTATCCACACTTGAAAAGTCTGTGAATCAAATTAGTTTGTCAAAAAAAAAAAAAAAACATATAGGTATAAGTCTTATATAAAATTGGTATTTTTTTTTAATCTTACAATAAGTATTATTTTAGTAAAAATGATGTTTATTAAGAAATTAATAACTATTTGTTAAATTATTTCTATTTAATAAATTTTGTTTTTAAAATGAAACACTTTTTAAAAGATGCATGGAGTAGAGGATATATAGTAAAAAATGAGTGAGTTTTTTAATGTGCGTCATGAGTGGGTTAAATTGTGAAAAATAAGTGGTGCTATGTGTCATTCCGTTTGGCTTAAGATATATGACCCACGGCAAGGACATACACAATGTTAAAATATAATGGATGATATATGCATATTACTACGAGCAAATTTTAGGAATAGCAAACATAAAAATCATATTAGCGCTTTATAGCTATAATTTTGTTATTTGCGTTAATTTGAATAAATTGCAAACATTTTATTTGTATAAATCGCAGCGATTGTATATGTATATCGGTTATATAATTGTATATATGTAACTACTATGTATATGTATCAATGATTGTATTTGTATATTTGCATAAAATTTGAATTTGTATACAATTTAATCGGGTTAAAATATTTGTATTTGTATTTCAAATCTCTCTCTCCCGCTTTATACCCCACAAATTATACATTGGATTTTGTATCATTTGTGTTTGTATAAAGAGAGAAAGGCATAAGAGAACTAGATAGAGGAAGATTTGTACTTGTATAATTATAAGTGTATAAGACGAAGAAATATGTATTTGTATTTGTATATACAGTTCTCTCTCGCTTTATACAAACACAAACACGATTTATACATTTGTTTTTGTATAAAGTGAGAGAGGCGAGTCAGAGAGTGACGAGCAAGATTCAGGGAAGAGAGACGAATGACAAAAAATTTGTTGTGAATTGGAAGTAAATGAAACTGTAGCTATAACATTTATTTTGATTAATAGTTTGCTGCACAATTTTCCCTACTATTTATATTAGTTCGAAGATATATTATTATTTTTTAGGAAAATTGTATGAAATAACAAACTATTAATTTAAATTAAATGTTATAGTCATAGTTTCTTTTATTTGTAATTTGCAGCAAACATTGCATGTTGTTTGCCATCCCATTTGTATATTGAAATATACAAATGCAGGACCCAATTGTATACCGAAATATACAAATGCAGGACCCATTTGCATACCGAAATATACAAATGCAGGACTCATTTGTATACCAATATACAAATAGACCGAATATACAAATGTAGGACCCATTTGTATTCCAAAATATACAAATGCAGGACCCATTTGTATACCAAAATATACAAATAGACCGAAATATACAAATGCTGGACCCATTTGTATACCGAAATATACAAATAGACCCAAATACATATTTTTTAGTATAACTTACATAAATGACTATAGTTTTAGGGTTATTAGATTGAAATAGCTATAAGTATCATATTTAAAAAAAATAGCTACAGTTTGAGTTAAAAAATAGTTGAATTTCATAAACATTTCATTTTTTTTTTAATACAAAAATACATTCAAAATAAATTCCCACTAAATGAGGTCAGTTAATGTAACTAACAAGGCTATTTTTCAGCCCTTAAACTCACTAATTTGGCACTTTAAAAAATGTAACTGACCTATACCTTCTAGGATTCTGATAAGTTTAAAAATAGAAAATATGTTCCTTCTTTCTTCTTCATTTCACGCCTAAAACAAAAATACAATTCCATGGCTACTATCACAGTTTGATCCGGCATTCCGGAAAATGGAGCGAAGAGAATCGCTATGTAGAATATAGCATTGACGGGATAGTGTTGAAGGAGTATGCTTCGTATTCTGATTTAGTTGATTTGATTTCGGTACAATTGAATGTCGATCTTACAAAAAAGTGTATGAAAATCAAATACAATGTCGAAGGTAACGACACGCCTATAAAAATACGTAACAACATAGGTGTGCGTGTATATGTTCAGTTGAAAAAAATCAACACTCAATTTGGAGTATATCCCTTGTGTGTAAGTATTTTCGATATTGATATAGTATATTCTGATTCTGGAGAAACTTCTATTGAAGGTGATGTGTTGCAACTTGAATACAATCAAGAATTAATTGGTACGAATGATATATTACCAATTGTCCCAACGTTTGGCGATCAATCAGTAGATGCATTTGATGGTGGAAATGATTTAATAATTACGAATTGATCGCAAAAGGAGATAATGGTGGATCAGATATACATGGATAAGTCGACATTGAAGGATGTGATGGAAAAGTATTCAATAGAAAAAAGGTTTAAATTCTTGGTGGAGAGGTCAAACTCTATTAGGTAAATTGTTGTTAAATTTGTTTCATTTTAAGTGTATTGAGTTATGTTTGCAGATGCAAAGCAAAACTAACAAAAAAATATAAATTGTATTCGCAGCTATACTCTTGTATGTCAATCTAAAGAATGCACATGGTTGATGAAAGCGTCAAGTATTAACTAATCGAAGATGTTCAGAATTAGAGTTTTTAACTCTGAACATACATGCCCTTTAAAGGATGGGGTGCATTCAGATTGTCGTGCAACAAGTGGATTGATTGGAGGAATAATCGCACCTAAATTGAGAAAACACAAGAGAAAGTACACTCAAAATGATATCAGGTATGACGTTAGATTGGACTTGGGTATTGATATTAACTACATGTTGGCATGGTGAGCAAAAGAGAAGGCATTAAAATTAACAATGAGGCAACCAGCTGCATCTTATGGGAAGCTACCTGGATACTTGTATACCTTGGATAAGACGTACCCTGGTTCATCTATACCCATTTATGTAATCACGTATGTCGCTTTCAACATTTGCAACACATATTTCGCTTCCAACTTGAGCATATGGCATAAATTTCAGCAATTTTTGAATTGAACAGACAGTCAACAGTAGTGTATCTGTAGCGACTATTGATGTTGTACTTACTTTTTTTACGCAAATAATATAGAACCACATCAATATGCTGTCAAAAAATAATAATTAATAAATGTATGTGCACATCTTATAAACAGGAACAATACCTTTTACGTATATATTCATATTTTTACCTCATCATTCAGAAGTTGTTTATCATAAGACAGAGAGTAGAACCAATTCTTGTTTGATATCAGATGAATACCCAAATCCATATCAACCGCCAATTCTATGCATACATACAAGGCAACACATTCAAATAGAAGATGCACTGACACAAAATAAATTTGATGCAAAAAATAATCTGAAAAGTAGGGGTGTACAAAATCGAACCGAAAACCGAACCAAACCGCAAACCGAAAAAAAAACTCGACTAGTGATTTGGTTTGACTTGGTTTGGTATTGGAAAAAAACAACCCGACTATATTTGGGTTGGTTTGGTTTTAACTAAAAAAACCAACCCGAGACCAAACCAACCTGACATTATATATGCAATTTTAAATTTTGTTTTATACATAAAAATATTTACTTTGATATAATTTTAAAATATTTCTTATATTATTTCATAGTTTTATCTTTTAATATATTATTTCAAGTTTAAAACTTAGAATTCGGAATGGTCCAATAAAGATTATAGTTCATAGATGTTGATAATTATAATAAAACTTAAATCAAAATCAAATTAATACTAATGCAAAAAGAAAATCAATTCAACACTAAGAATGACAATAATATTGAATATTTGTTCTTTAGTTTTACATTGGTTTAGACAATTAAAATACATAATCTAATTTTAATTTTCCTTAAATATTTAGTAATGTAACTAATACTTATTAAACTTATTTTAGCATGATTTAGTAACTTTTAAATTATGATCATTTTCATTATGACTTTACAATATTTATTTTATATGATAGTTTCATTATTATTTTTATTGAATATTTTAGTGTCATCAATACTCATCTCATATTTTGTATTATTTTCTTAAGAAACATCTTAGATAATTGTATTTTGGTTGGATTAAAGAAATAATTGGACACAAGTTAATTATATGTTTGTATGCAAACTTTACCGAAAAAATCCAAAAATTTGAAAAAATCCGAGGTGTATTAGTTTGGTTTGATTTAGTCGACACAATGGTTTGGTTTGGTATTTGAAAAATCCGAACCAACCCGAGGTTGAAAAACCCAAAAAAATCTGAATTTTATTAGTTTGGTTTGGTTTATAAATTTAAATGTTTTACACAAATGGTTTGGTTTGATATTTGAAAAATTCGAACCAACCCGGTCATGTACACCGCTACTGAAAAGTATCCACATATTCAGTAAACTACCATTTAACTACAGTCATTTTCAAAAAACAGAATGACAACATAACCCCAAATACACTAGAAGGTATTCAATGTGTGAAAGTATGACACATTAAAGGTATGCCATAGTATAATACATTGGAAGGTATATCCTCCACATAACCTTTCTTGTTCGAGTTACTGTACATTAGAATGATATTGATTACAAGTTACAATTGACAACATACACGAAGAGCCATTGAATAGCATGCTAGACAACAATCACATGTACAAGTACATTAATATTTCGCGAGTAGTTGCATTAATGAGATTGATGTACTCCCACATACATCAACTTAACAAAATAAGGATCTCCTAAACCACATATAAATGACACAATCAAAAATAATCCAAACTCTATTAAAATGTAACTACTATGTAAAACTATGCACCAACAAAAATCTTATGTGCCAGAACATAATGCAAAATGGTTACACCAATAAACATTGCATGCAAGTTGAATACATTACAAGTTGAACACTAACTACAATCCTACATCCAAATTACTTGCAATTTCTAATGCTCATATCAAAAGAAGATTACATGTTCAGTTAAAAGAAGCACTTCAGCATACATATTCATACAGAGCTATAATAACAACATCCTTACTAAAATCCTACAAGTGGGGTTTGAAGAGATTAGTATATACATAAACATTACCACTAAGCTCAAAAAATTAATATGAGCGAAGAAACCAAGACAAAATACTACAAAGGCACCTACTCTAAAATTTTCAGTTCCCGATACTCCAGTTTCAAATTATATATCCTCCACCTAACCTTTCTTGTTCGAATTACAGTACACTGCAGGTATATATGTATACACTTATTCTACATCCCAAAAGAATTAAAAAATATACATAACTCTAGTTCTTCTTCGCTCATTTCTTCTTGTTCTTCATTAACTACATGATTTCCAATCATGCCTGAAACAACATGTTTGACTTTCCTCCTCTTGTCAATTTTTGTTTCATCCACTTTCATTGTTGACCCTTCTTTCCTTTTAGAAGAACCCGACCTTACTAATTCATCATTCAAATCCAATGTTATAGGGATATTAAGAAAATTTGATTTCTTCTCTATCTCCATTGCAGCAATGGAGCCTGAAATTTGTGATTGTATTTGAGTTATACACAAATCAAACGAGGGTATTTCCACCATGCAATTATCGGGATAATATGTACCTCTTGTGATCCTCCTTAGAGTATTTGTTTCTGATATTGCAATATTGAAAACAACCTTCAACTTCAACACTAGAAATAAATATAAATGTATAGCTATATAAGACTTTCAAAGAAAAAAAATAGAAAAAAAATAAGAATTTGAAGAAACCTGTAGGATCTAAACAACAAATAAAACTCCGAAAATAAAGCAATGTCGCTGATTGAAAGGATCCGGGCGAAGAGACTGATTTTGTGGATACTTTGAAGAGGTGAAGTTGATTTACGAGTAATGTTTGTGATTTGAGGATAAAGATTTGGTTTGGGATAATGAATGAAAGCTGAAAAAATAGGAGTAGGAAAGAGAGAAGCGTGAACAGAGGGAAAACAAAATTTAGGTGTGTGAAATTGTATAAAATAATTTTAGGCGTGTTAAATTGTATTTGCTATTTATTAGTTAAATATAACCATATAATATAAATAAAGTATACTATAGCTATATTATTTTAATATGAGATGTAGTTTGCCATTTTCGGTAGTTTTGTGCATGTATAAATTTGTTATGAAGCGCAATTATACAAACTATGATTATAGCATACAAATATAATTTTTATATTTGCTAAACCTAAAATTTACTACTATTATTTTTTTGGTAAATAAAATTCCCACAAGTTTTTTGTTTTCGAAAAAAATAAAGGAGATATTTTTTTTGAGTGAACCTCTTATCTCTTATTCACAACTGATAGCCATATTCCACCATGAAAATATACAGTGCAAAACACATCAACAAAAATGGTGACATTAGCTTCTTCATCTCTCTGCAATTCCTCTTCGTCACTTATCCATTCCTCAAAAACATCTCTACCCAATTTCATTACATTCTCTTCCTCAAGTTATTACAAGAAAAGGGGAAAATCGCTTGCAAGTCGTAGCCTTGGAATTGTAGCTGCTACTGAAGGCTCTGTTAACAAATCCAGTGGAAAAGATGAAGAAAAACAAGAAGACCCATCAGTTCCTACATGGGCTAAACCCGGTACGGATGAGCCTCCACCATGGGCTAGAAATGAAGCACAAAAAGATTCTTCAAGCTTTCAAGTTCCATTCATTGTTTATTTGCTTGCTTCTGCTGTCACAGCAATTGCAGCGGTGAGTTTTTTTATCTGGAATTTCATTTTTGGTGGAGAAGTTTTTTGGGGGTTTTATAAAGATTGATTCTTGATTGGGTTTATGAGTGCAGATTGGTTCTATCTTCGAGTACACGAATCAGAAACCTGTGTTTGGAGTTTTGGGTTCAGATAGTGTTTTTTATGCTCCGTTGCTTGGGTTCTTTGTTTTCACTGGCATTCCCACCTCTGTAAGTTGATTTAGTATTTTTTTTTTTCTCTGTTCATGTGTTTCTGCTGTTTTGGTTAAGTTGAATTGTTTTGAATGATGAAACTAAGCTTAGCGTTTGGCCATAGATTTTTGGAGTAGTTTTTGAAAAATTATATTTAAATATCTGTTTTGCCTTGAAATTTGATTAGATGTTGAAAATGTGATCCTCAAATATTTTCAAGTTCCCAAAAAAACTGGCTCTTTTGAGTTTTTGGGACTTCCACTCGCAAAACTTCAAATGCATGTCCGAATACAACTTCAAGTTCTAAAAATCACAACTTCATAAAGTTTCAACTTTTGTCTTCAAATCTATGGCCTAACGGGAGCTAGTACTAAACAAATTTGTTCTTTTTGCAAGTTCTGTCTTCAACCCTTTTGTAGGTGATTTGCTGCCTGTATATCCACATTTTAAGATAATGGTAGCTATTTTTTATATTTTAATTATAAGCTAACAACTTCCTTAATATGACTGAGGATTGAGGAACCAATGAAAAAGTTTCTTAATCATTTTATCTTTGTTTTGTTAGTTACATTTTGGTTCAACAATACTCCCTCGTTTCAATTTGTTTGTCCTAATTTTCTTTTAAGTCCGTTTTAAAAAACATGTGTTTTCCCTTTTTTGGTAACTCCATAATTCTGGCATTCCACGGGAAATGTTTACAAATGTTTTCTTTACTTTGTTGAATTCCGTATCAAGTCAATACCAAACAAACAAATTAAACAGGGGGACTACTACTTTTGGCAAAAAGAAAAAAGAAAAGTAGATGTTTCTATGTTCATTTGAGCTAATTAGAACATATATCCAGGCATTCCTTTGGTTCAAATCAGTACAAGTTGCTAACAAGGAGGCAGAGGAACAAGACCGCAGGGATGGATATATGTAACATCTAATATGCAATTTTTAGGTGATATCTGCAGCATCTTTATATGCATGTTCAGATGCTGCATGTTAGTGGTTGTTTCCAAAGAAAATTATCATGGAAAATGGATATTTCTCTCGAGGTTTATTCTTTCTAGAGCAGCATCAGTGTACTAATTGTCTTCTCAATACTTGTCATTCCACTTTATCAATTTTGTATCTATCACTTGTCTAAAAATCTTGGATTACCAGATTTTACCTTTCTATCTCTCATTTGAAAATAACAGTTTATCGATTTGTGGTTAGGCAAGCTACTTGGTGATCACTAGGCACAACTTGTGTAAGTTATTAGTTATCCACCAGTCTAGTGTTGCTTTTTAACTGTAACTTATCGACCTTGGTAAATCACTAATTCTTTATATTGTCCCTCACTACCAAGACTTTTGGAGCATAGACTTCCATTCACAGTGTATTTACTGATAAGTTGTAATAAATAGTCAAAAGATTATTCAAATAGGTCCTGCCTAAGTTACATTCATAGCAATTAGCATAACTTATAAGTTCAATCTACTCTCATTTTGATAGTATATCAGCACATATTCCTTCCTCTTATTTATTAAGTGAAAGAAAAAGTTTCACACTCTAATAGCATCTTAACATGTATTATTTGCATTAACAAGTCTTTTTTTTCCTAGTGTTTGTACCTCAGAAACCATCAAGTCATTTGTTTATTGGAATCGATTAATGATATCTACAGAATGGTTTGATACTACATTCTACATGTTGTAATTCATTTCTTTGAAATAAGATCAATATAGTTCTTGCTCATCTAAATTTTATCTCTAAAGTATGCTTATATTATTGCTTTAGTTTACTGTTTCTCACTTTTGTAGTATCTGCCTGAGAGAATTTCTTGAAACACTGATCGCGAGCGAGTAAAAAAGGGTTCAGTTGTTCCACAACATTCTTTCTCCTTCCTTGTTGTGCAATCACACAGAACTCTGAATTTTGCAGTCTACTTCCTTTGAGCTTTTCAACTCTCTGGGGCGGCGAAGTTCATCCAATTCTCCAAGAGAAGAGAAAAGATAGGGACTTTAGCATAGAAATATTGGGCATTTCGAATATAAATGCATAGTGATTGCACTCAAACTATTTGGCTCTTGGAACTGACGGAAGTGAGCAGTAGGAGCTGTGATGTCAAATCTTGTAACTGTAGTTTCGTGATAAGAATGGAAAATGATAAATAAACGAGCCGGACTAAATTCTCCATGCTAATCTCTCCTTTCTCTCTGTTTCAAGTGTATTTTTTTCCAGATAAAATGTGCACAGTAATTTCTTACAGTCAGCCTCTTCCTTTTTCCTATTGTCAATGTCTGGATTAGCTGGTTTTAATACTGGATATGATATATGGGGTTAAAAAGTAAATGCCAGAGTAATGAAGGTCTTACTGTTATGGTAGGGACTAGTAAACGGAAAAGATGAAGATTATAGGAGTTGAGTTCTATTGTTTGAAGAGAACAGGATGACTCTTAGTGTAACCGTTAGTCTATCAGAAACATTTTCTAGTGCACATTTTCAAAGTTGAACAGCTCACCAATGTTTGTGCTAAAGTATGTGCGTCATATGCATAAGTAGGCTCCTCATCAGATTAGAAGCTAGTTTACGTGATGCAGCCATTCAAGCTAAGATAGCTTTTCTACGTGGTGCTAACTGAGGACGTCATACTGGAGAAAAATCTATGTACATCACTATATGTATCTCTTCTCTACATATTGAGTTAAGATGCTGATTGAATGAAAAGATTTTTATAATTTGGTTTAGATGAGCTGCTAGTTAGAATGAGACAAAGTGATGCTCTAGATTTCCTCTATTTGGAGCAACAAACAATAGAAATTTACTTTTCATTTGCAGTTGGTTGTTGTCTGTATAGTTTGATGTTTGCTTATGTTGTTCTTCTCGGTTTTCACGTATCAGCTTGTTTTTTTCCACGGTGCCACCTAAGTAAGATGATTCTTAGATATCAATATTCATTCTTTATAAACTGGGGTTCCTACATATTGCTTCCACGAGTACAAGCGTGCCTATGGCTAAAAGCCACACTCCCATTCATTGAATCATGGATTCTCCCAAGTCAACTGAGGCCTGTGGTAAGAAAGGTTCTCATGCAACTGCCCAGGAAGAGAAAACTTTAGAGAAACTAACCCGAGCTCAGTGGCTTCGAGCAGCTATCCTTGGAGCAAACGATGGATTGCTTTCCACCACATCCTTGATGCTCGGTGTGGGTGCAGCTAAAGATCAAGATCAACGGTCTATGGTTCTTTCTGGAATAGCTGGAGCTCTTGCAGGTGCTTGTAGCATGGCTGTTGGAGAGTTTGTCTCTGTTTCAACTCAACGAGACATAACAAAGTCCATTGCTTACGAGTTAAAAGGAAGCAGTCCAACTAATATTGCAGAAACCAAGCAAGGTGAAGTTCCTCATGACATGGTCTTTCACAGTATATTAGCCACTTCAACACAAGGCGGAAAACTTCTATATGAATCACCTGTACGTATACAGTCCAATTCTTTGACACCTTCAAGATCTCCACTGACAAAAGTTATGGAATTTGATGCAAGAAGAACCATGATGGAGGAATCAAAACAGGACAATGACATAAAGTTAGAGCCACTGCCTAGTCCATTGAAGGCTGCAGCAGCGTCGTCTCTGGCTTTTCTCTTTGGAGCCTTTGTTCCTATGATTCCAGCTCTATTGGTGAGTGAAAACAGAATCAGGATTTTTTTTATGGTGCTTGTAGCATCATTAGCTCTGTGTTTATTTGGGGGAATTGGAGCTTATCTTGGTGGTTCATCAGTGAAAATATCTGCTATGAGAGTTTTACTTGGAGGGTGGATTTCAATGGCTCTCTCATATGGTTTACTTAAGCCCTTTGATCATGATGATTAGAGGAGTAGATGTTTAGATCATATTTGGTTGAAGTAGAAAAAAGAAATAGTTTTTCAGGTTTCTACATACACTTCAGTAGTGTAAAAGGTTGAAGCGAAATATAACATGAAAAATTAGTTACGGAGAAAATTAGGCTGTTATAATGAAATAGAGTTGTAACGAATGACCATTACAATGAGGTTTCACTAATTTTTTCATTTCTTTTTCTATCAAAATTTGTTTGTGTATTTCTTTGGTTAAAGACACCATCTAATTAAACAATGCAAAGACAAAATTGTAACAAAATAAATACACCTAGCAAAGTCTTCCTAGTCTATTTAAATTTAAATATAGGAAAGAAGCAAACTCAAGCACATATTGCTTTAAAATGGTCTTGAACATAAGTGGATCGATCATAAGAAAAGAGAGAATTGATAGCTTTTTTATCAACATAAAAAAATTAAAGTTGAAAACCTACCGAACTCAAAAATATTTTTTACACTTAATTAATGCATTTCTTTGGTAGTCATAAAAGATTGGTGCCTAATATGACATGGCGATAAAGATGTTAAATGTGGGGGTTGAGCTGAAATACGGATCATAATCCAACCCATTTAATTTTTACTAAGTTTTATTTGTTTGTTTGTATCTTTTGTTAACATATTTATTTTTAAAAATATATATATAAAAATATTTTGACAAGATTCTTCATTGATTTAGACTATATATTAACCCAACTTTTAATGAATAAAATAAATTAAGCAAATAAATAGGCGGATCAATAACCCTCCAACCTTAAACGAATTAGGTTTGATTTTGTTATCCCTACGTGACATCATGAATTGCCGTGTGGTACTCTCCTTGTCCTTGGGAAACGATGGACTTGTGTGATGCACAACCATTTTAACCAACTAAGAATCTTATTTTAAAAAATTGTTTGTGATAACATTAAAAAAAGGATTTTCAATATTTTTTTTTTATAAAGGATTTTCAGTATCTTGGAAGTAAAAGCTCTAAGATTTGGCGTTCTAATGTAATCAATGACTGAATGCACGTGAAATATCCCAAATTACCAATGAGACCTTAGGAATTTGATTATTTAGAATCTGACCATCATGCGTGTACGGGGGAGTTGCTCTGATGATATATTCTTCACCTCCAATCATAAAATGATAGATTCAAGTCAAGAAAAAAAGTAGAAAGTATATATAAAAAAAAAAAAAAAAAACTAAAGAGAGGTAAAAATATAGAATTACTATGCATAAAATCTTTGTTAAAAGTCCACCATAATACCTGTTAAGGCTGTGATTAACAAAAAAGAAACAAATATACGGAGGACACACACCTTCAAAATATGTCCAAGAATTACTCATTCTAAAAATATTTTCGACATAGCTTTATATTTTGACATTTCTTTCAAATTTATTATGAAAATCATTTTCATTTAATCGAGCATCTATCGAAAACATAGTTATTTAATTATAAATAACACGTTAAAACTGATCATAATTCATAACAATATAGTCACCAACAGCCAAACAATGAAACAAGATCTTCCTCACTAAGGTGCACGTAACGAGCTATAGGGATAGAAACAACCACGTCGTTGAGATTTAACTACTAGTATTTGTTTCTACGTCATTGACATAGATTATACTCTATACACTATATTACTATTAGATAGGCCACTATGAGATAAGATTCCAAACGAAAAAAAATTAAAAAAAATTATTCCCTCTTAAAATAAGTATCATTTTAGCAACAACAAAAAAATAAGTAAAATAAGTATGGTTCTAAAAATTTAAAACAAAAAAAACGCATTTGTTTCTAACTATACTTTCGTATTAAAGAATGATTCATTCTTAATAATGCTTAATTCTCAAAAGACATACTTGTTAAGAAGTTTGACATCCGTAGAGCGATGAGAATTTAATCATTTGGATAAACTTCTCTTCATAAGTTAACTTTTGGAATTGAGTGAAACCTATAATCCATCTATTTGTATAGTATCAGATTCAAACTCATCTCAATTTATTGTTCACCAATGTTACGGAAAAAAAGAGTACAAGTCAAAGAGCAATGATTAAGCCAATCTAGCATGGTGACAAAAGGGTATGGCATAGGAG
This sequence comes from Solanum verrucosum, assembly GCF_900185275.1. Lineage (NCBI taxonomy): Eukaryota > Viridiplantae > Streptophyta > Magnoliopsida > Solanales > Solanaceae > Solanum > Solanum verrucosum. The sequence goes on from NW_026020332.1 coordinate 4,706,263, forward strand.
TTGCCAATAATTAGTAAACCCAACCCCCCTCTCCTCACTTTCACATTATGTCACTTCTATTTAATAATCACCATCCTCTTCTTCAGTCATCACCATCTTTAAAAACTTAGCTACATTTTCCATCCATTAACATCTCTAGCTAATAAAAATGAAGGATCTAGATAGTAAAGACTTCGCTTCTTCCTTACCTGTTCTTCCAAGATTAGATCGCCTCGATTTCCTGGTAACTACTCCCTCTGTTCACTTTTATTCGTCCATTATACTAAAAATAAATGTTCACGACTTTTCGTGACATATAATGCAGCTGCAGGTTCTGGAAGAGAAACATGGGATGTCACCAAAAAATGAGAAAGGAGAAGAAGAAGAAGACTCAGAGTACTGCAGGAGTACTCTGAGTCTATCTACTGCACTTGAAGAAGTTCATCACAAAGGCACTCTTGTTGATCGACTCACTGCACTCGAGAATCGAGTTTTTAAGGTTTAAGATCGTAAGATTAAAGAATATTTTAATATATATTACACGTGTTTTTAGTTTAAGATAATCAAAAGATTGATTCAAAAGTCATTATTATTCTTTAAAACTCTGTGTTCAGTCAAACTAAGACAATAACATATGTAATATATAAAATATTGATTTGTGTTGTTTAGTTGCAGCTAAGCTTAGAAATGGAAGAAGGGAAAACATCAAGGTTGAGTTCATCCAAGTCAAGAAATCATGACAACGAAGACGAAAAGGCCAATCTCAAACATAAACAACTCCAGGTAAATAAATAACGTTTAGATAAAATTAAAATCTAGATAGTCAACTAACCAACCAACTGATAAAGCGGAATATATTTTCCTTTTTAAATAAAAATAAGGAGATTTATCACTTTTTTTCTTCAAAATCATCCTTGATGCTTACTAGTTAAGTGTTACTCAAGTGAAACGGTTAGACCGGGTAAAAGTCCACATTGATTGGAGGATGGACTGGTGGTCTGTTTATATGGACTTGAGCAATCCTCTTCTCATGAGTTAGCTTTTGGGGTTGAGTTAAGCTTAGGGGTCATATCTTTACATGGTATCAAAGTCATTCTTAACTTTTGGATCTGAGTTAGGTTTGGTATCACATTTTTAGTGCGAAAAATAATATGAACGATAAGTACATTTTATACTTTACCTGCTTAATTATCTTTTTATCATACAATATATAGGCTTGTGTCTTCTATATATAACAATTAATACATGATCAGTTCTTTAATTTGTCACAACATATGATTATTGGCTAATATTAATAATATATATTTTACAGGAAGAAGCGTCGACAGTATCTTTAAGTAGTGAGAAATCAGATAAAGTTGTTGGTAATGCTAAAATGACAAAGAAAAAATGGCGCCTTGGCAGCTGGCTTCGATTGGGATGTAATTAAAATTTGAAAATATGTATGTAATTTAATTATATTCCCAATACTTGCAATTTGTACTTGTTTAAGCTTCAAGTGGATTGATTGCTTATGATTTTCTCATCCAACATACCTATCGTTAAGCTTCAAGTGGATTGATTGCTTATGATTTTCTCATCCAACATACCTATCGGCTAGAAGATTCAAAATTTAGACGTTTTTTATATATTATAAATTTATAGAAAGTGATCGTCTAGCTAAATTTTATATGAATATTTAATTTTCTAAAGATATATATAAAGTTTGAACTAAAAATACAATACCGTATTTAAAAATGAGTGGGTGACTACTGACTTGATCTTGTGCAATAATCTAGGCTGCTGAGATCTTTTGGTGATTGTCAAAGTAATAAAGAGAGATATCAATGCTGGCAGGAGCAAGATAATGTGAATATTGGATAATGATTTGACTTGTACTATTTCACTTTTAAAAGGGATATGGTCTTTTCATGATATACTACTTTATATTTTTACAAAAATACATGAAAAACAAAACAATTGCATCTCTTAATTAATACTCCAAAAAATTCAACCAATTAAGCAACTTATTTTGTACGTGGAAGCACAAGCATAAACATAATAATAATTAGGAAACGTTTAGCTAGCTTAGTATGATGGTTTATGATCCATGAGAAAACTACAATTATACCAACTATCAAGTTAAACTATGAAATATGACTCAATAAAATATGTAGCGTAAGAGTAAAAATTATAGAGAGTACTCTAGCCATAGCACTAGAATTACCAAATATGTATCCTTATATATAGATCGTTTTCGGACGATTGATCTATTATTTGATATGTGCTAGCTAGGAATGAATATAATGTTTGGCTAACTTGTTACCTTTTGATGGATTGATTTTATATATATGAAGTAAACACTACTTCAAATACTTTAACTACAACAAATAAAAATTGATTATTAATAACAAATTGAAATTAAAAAATAACTTAAAAGTAAAAAACCATTAACAATGTGTTTGGATTGATTTATTTTTTAATTTTTTTTTACTTTTAAGTTATTTTTTAATTTTAAAAATGTTTAACTAATTCAAACAGTATTTTTTAAAAACACTTTTTCAAGTTGAAAAACACCCAAAAAGTTAAAAGTAAAAAATTGAATGTTTCAATTTTAACTTTAACTTATAAATAACTTTTAAAAAGTCAATCCAAACATTCCTTAATTTTAGTTCATGAAAATTGACCTGTCATTTAGGAAACAAATTGTTTTGCACATGCACAATTTGTTTTGAAAGGGTGTGGGGTGGATAAAACTGTACATATGAATACTTTGCATTCAAATAGAAGCGGATTCAAAATTTTGAATTTTTAAAATAATAGCTTCCCAAATTTTGTAAAAATTATAACATATAGTATAATTTAAGTGAAAATAACTACTCATTAGTTATAACAAATTCGTAGCTAGAATTTTGGCTTTGCCCCCGTATTTATCACATACACATGAGTGTTCGTTCCAAGAACAACAAGAAATCATATATAGTATCAAAAATGGGTCGATGATATATTAGAGTTTGTTGAATAATCTCTAGTTAATCTAGGTATTTAATCTAATCAATTAGAATCCAGTCAAGGTTAGCAATGCTATCTTAAAAAAAAGTATAATTTAATGGGAGTAGGTAACATAGATCTACTTTTCTTAATTCTTTATTATAAAAAATAAAATCAATACGTAGCTTGCGGCTAGAGGCTATATATGCTGGCAAAATAAATTCAATAAAATTTATAGCTCAATAAGATTAGTAGTAATTTAAATAAAAGTTTAAAAACTAAAATCAAAATCAAATTAATATTAATGTCGAAATTCAACATTAAGAAGGATATTATGTTAAATAATCACTCTTTAATCTTGCATTTGTTTAAATAGTGTCAGTGCATAACTTTATTTTAAATATTTAGTCATATCATTACTATTTATTAATTGTATTTAGTTTAATATGATTTATTAATTTTAGATTATAATCATTTTCATTATGACTTATTAATTAATAATATTTACTTTATGTAATTTAATTATTATTTTTGTTAGTATTTTTTAATATAATCATCACTCATCTCACATTTTGTGTTTAGTTTCTAAAGAAATACTTCAAATTATTTTATCTTATTAAAAAAATTAAAATGGAAGCACAAATAAGACTTTATCAGAAAAATAATAATCTGATAAGATCTTCTTCTTTTTATTAACATAATTTATAAATTTTGAAGTTTGACGTAACTAATTTATTTGTCATTTAAAAAATCTAAATTAACCCAACGTATGTACAGCCTGTAACATGTTTGGTTGTAAAAGAGACGTTTGCCAAAATGTTTGGCTGAAAAAGAGACTTTTGTTGCTAGAAAGTTCAATTTGAAATAAATAATTTGGTTTAGGCTAATTCGTTTTTGGCTAATTTGCTTCAATAAATAAATTGTGTTTGATTAAGTTTTAAAAAAAAAAATGTTTTTGAGAGTCAAATTATGAAAAAATATAAGTATCAACGCACTTTCAATATTAAGGTTATTTTATAAAGATAAATTATTTTAAATATGTATCTATGGTAACAATATTTTAATCTTGGAAAAAATAATTTTCTAATTTTTTTTTTGTAATAGAAATTTTTAGTTTCTTTCCAAAACAATTTTGGCCAAACAATTTGATTCCTCGAAAAAAGTATTACATCCATTCGTTTTTACTTGTCGTTGTTTGACTTGACACACATTAAGAAAACAATTATTCATATAAGTATTTTACCATAAAATCCCTACTAATAAATGTTTAGTATTGGGTCTTAAAGAATGATATGGAGAATAGTATTTAATGTTATGGGTAAAATATGGAAAAAAAAGATTGTCTTTTCTTGATATGTCAAAAATAACAACTAAAAATGAAAATCTATTTTAGAAATAAGTGACAAATAAAAGTGAATAGGAGAGTAATACATTTTTGGAAAAATCACCTAAATACACATTTTATTTTGCCATTATCTCTAAAATTTCCTACTATTAAAAAAAATCTTCTTTCGGATACATCACTTTCCTCTCGCTGATACATCCTATCCCCTCCAAATACATCACTCCCTTATGAATCCGGATGTTCTATCCCTTCTCTTATACATCCCTATCTTCTCTTTGATACATCCTCCCTTATGTATCAGATGTTTGTTGATGTATCCGGAAGTCCAGTAATGTATCTAAAATCCATAAGTTTTAAGAGATTTTTGTTAATTTGAAAAAAAAACATAGGAAAAATTGTAATTAGCTTTTAGCACGATGAATTTATGTAAATTATACTACTCCCTTTGTTGCTACTCCCTCTGTCTCTAATTACTTGTTCACTTTTGAATTGACACACTTATTAAGAAAATAATTAATAACATAGTGAGTTTACCATTTTACTCATATTAATTATGAAGTGGATGAAAAGTTCTATATTTTTAAAAATAATTAGTCATTTAATTGAGGATATAATAGATTAAAAAAAATTGTCCTTTCTTGATTAGTCAAAATGGACAAGTAACTAGGAACAACTACAAAAGGAAAAGTGGACAAGTAATTAGGGGCATAGGGAGTATTTATTTGTCTATTTTTAACTTGATACACTTATTAAGAAAATAATAATAATTTACATAACGAATTTACCATTTTATCCTTACTAATTGATAGAATTCCAAAATTAAGTTTATTCATTAAAAAGACTCTACCTTTTTCAAAAAAAAACATTAACTCTCTAAATAAATTGAAGAATTTATAGATAAATAATAACAAATAAAAAAGAACCAATAAAAAGTCGAAATAAAACAAAATGAATAATATCTTTTTGACAAAATAAATATTTTTAACCTTCGTAACGTGACCACTAGAATGAAGAAAGGACCCATATTTTATCTGCCTGTCATTTTCTCTGTAGAAACCACGTGTTAAAGTAAATTCCACGCGCTGACTTCAAAATCACAACTCACAAAATCAAAATTATAGTCTCGTTGTCCACTTTTTATTTGTTATATTACGTTTTTAAAAGTCAAATTGATTAATTAATTTTTAAGATTAAATTAAATTATATTAATTTAATATTTTAAACAAAAAAATCAGATATTCAAAAACTATATGAAAAATAATATAAATTACAATTTTTTATATATGAAAAAATACATAGTTAATTAAAGTTTTTATAATTTAATTTTAAAAATAAAAATCATGATAATTAAAAGTGGACGAGTTAATATTAATAAAATAAGTCGATGCTTTCGACGCGAAGTCGCTGGAACAACATCATCAATTCTACAACCAACACTCCTCTTTATTATCTAATATCTAATAAAAAAGGGAAATTAGCTACTGCATGATTCCCAACTTTCTTCCTATAAATTCATAACCAATTCTTTAATTTCATATTCATTTTTTCTGTTTTATTCGTTTCGATTTGAATTTTCACCCATGGCTATACGAGATGACGATTCTGTAATTCATCAAAAACCGGCGCCGCCGTCAACTCCGACGCCGGTGGAGTTTAAAGGGACGAATTCCGGGTCATTATTGCATACTGTATTGGCGTTGGTCTTATGGCTTGGCTCCGTCCATTTCAACTTCTTAATCCTTATTGCTTCCTTTGTTTTTCTTCCTTTCTCCAAAGCACTCGTGTTAGTTAGTTTTCTCTTTACTTTCTCTCTATCTCTTATTTCTTTCTGTCGACTAGTTTGAGTTTGACTTTGTTGAAATTTTGTTTCAGAGTTATAGGAATATTGCTTATACTTATTCTCATTCCGATTGGTGAGAAAAATAATTTGGGGCGAAGATTAGCTAGGCAAGTGTTTTTTTGTGGTTGCAATTTAGTATTTATCTGATTAAGTGGAAACTATTGATTTTCTTCTGTATTATTGATGCTGAAAATTGGGGTTCTTCAGGTACATCTGTAAGCATGCTTGTGGCTATTTTCCGGTGCATTTGTATGTAGAGGACATCAAAGCATTTGATCCTAATGAGGCTTACGGTAAAATTAGTGACTACTATCCATCCTCAATAAGTATAAACAAATCAACTTACTTTAATTTGATTTGGGGTTGGGGAATCAACTAACCAGAAGAGACTAGCACAGTGTTTCTGCTATAATTGGTTAGTCTATTTGCAGCTGTCTTGCCTGCGGAATGATAGCATTTTAAGAAATTACAAATTTGCAAAAAATTGTAGTCCCCACTTTTCTATTTTAGGCAGACTCCAATAAAACATCAGGGGCTGATTAAAGTTTATACTTTTGTGTGTGCTCATGAACTTGCAATTCACTCGATCACTTGGAAACATTGGTATTACCAAGCTATCTATATCCGTCATAAAGCCGTACATTTCTTGGCATAATTGTGTGATTGTTGTCATGTAAATATGTTGCCCCCTCTGTTTCACTTTGTCTGGTTTTGATTTGACATGGAATTTAAGCAAGTGTAGAAGACTTTCGAATTTTGTAGTCTTAAATTGAAGATACGTAGAATGTACCAAAATGTTCTTTAATCTTAAACATGTTGCGTGGAAAGTTAGAACTTAAGAGTTACCAAAAAAAAGGAAAATATGCATTCTTTTTGAAATACACTTAACATGAAAGTAAAATAAATAAATTGAAATGGAAGAAGTAAATTGAAGGTAATAACCAATCAACTGCAATCTCAATCAAAACAGTGATTAGTGTGCTTGCTTCAACATAAGTTGACCAATGCTATTGCTTTTAGATGACAAGTTATGTAAACCTGTGTCACCTTGGGAGGCTTGCTTTTGTCTAAACCATAGTTGACTTCTAACTAGCTTAAATGCTGTCTAGAGACTTCTACTTTGATGCACTTCTCTTGATAAATTTCTCACTATAGCAATCTCCATTCTTAGGAGCATAGCTTCTCAGTCTTTGTATCCACTTGCGGGGGCTGGATGAATACATTATTTTGTTTCATTTTGTTATTAGCTCAACCACTCAGCCTATTTTCTGTGACTCTTTCTAAAACGATTCTATATCATTTGACTCTGATTCCATTTGCTTGGTGTCTTGTGAAGAATTAAATTAGACAGGTTTAAACCTATATCACGTGGTCATGGCCGTCAAGTGTTGGCGTGTGAAATTTGCATTTCTAGAACAAATGAAATATAGGACCATAACAAGAAAATTTCCCCTTCGATGTAAATTACTTTTTAAGGATTTGAAAATATGTTTGAAAGAAAATAGAACAAATGAGTATACTGTAATGATTAAGGGGCCAAATGAAAAGAAATCCTCCTGTGCTCTTGCTCTCTTGGTCCTCTTCTCTTACTATGTTGTTTTGTTGAGTATTCTATAGTTTGGGTAATTCGGTCCTCGAATCTTTATTTCTCTTGCTTGCTTATGTTCTAAAATTTCCTCTTTTGTTTTTCCTTGTTTTTTTTCTCTACTGTGAATAATAATATATTGCTCCCATTATCCACTTCTTTTTGAAGGGGCACTTGCTCACGTCCTTTCCATTGTAGGCAGATGGTATCTGTTTCTACGAGGAACTAGATACATCATTCTGAGTGCTTGTCACATTAATGGAAAATCAGAAATCTTCAGTTCCTGTTCTTCAGACTAACTCAGATGTTGTTACTTACAGTTTTTGGGTATGAGCCACATTCCGTTTGGCCTATTGGGGCGGTTGCCCTTGCTGATCTTACAGGTTTCATGCCTCTCCCAAAAATCAAAGTGCTTGCGAGTACTGCTGTATGACTTGATTCCTTGTTCTTATATTTTAATTGTACATAGTCTTATTTTCAGCTGTAGCATTTACTATGAAGAAACATTGACAGGTGTTCTATACACCTTTCTTGCGGCATATCTGGACATGGTTAGGACTTGCACCAGTAACAAGGAAAATTTTTAAATCCCTCTTGGCATCTGGTTACAGCTGCATCATAGTGCCAGGTGGAGTTCAAGAGGCATTCTATATGGAACACGGATCAGAGGTTCAATCTCGAAACTTGATTGTATTTTCCAAACCAGTATATTATGCTGTACTCACCACATTTCTTCCTAACTCCTGGTAAGACCAAGTAGATGCACCCACAAAAAGGAGTTTTGATCAGGAATAACTAGTAGGAACTCATCAAAAGAGTATATAAGCTCTACTCTCTTTTCAACAAGTACTCTCTTCATTGGATTGTAAACGATCTGATATTTGAGGAAAGAGGTCTAGTTTTTCTTTCTTATGTGACCAGAAATTATAGTATGTTTGGGACTGATGGCATGGTAAAAGAATTTCTATGCATCTTATGTTCCTGTTGGGGAAAACAATGTGTGAAATTGAGATTATTTCATATCCTTTACTGTGTGTGCTGGGATCGAGAGGGGTTAAATCTTATTGCTCTCTTAACCTGTGATAGATTGCCTACCTTCAAAGAAGAAAAGGATTTGTACGAATTGCCATAGAGGCGGGCAAACCACTAGTTCCAGTTTTCTGTTTCGGCCAGGTGATATTTTGTTCTTCTATTTCCGTTTACATAGTGTTCAGGTATTTACTTCCATCTTTGTGCTTCGATGCGTAGTGCTTCGATGTGTAAAGATGTCTTTATTTGGGAATGAAATGTTCTCTAACCTGTGCGAGTTTTGTATCCGTCTATATGATCAAAATTTCAAGCAGGACTGAATATTTTTCTTGCAAGCTATTAAAATATTTGGGCTGACATATCTTTGTGTGTTATTGAAAAACTATCCTGGCGTGTGCTTACAGTTTTACCTAAATTCTGCAGACTGATGTCTACAAATGGTGGAAGCCAAGCGGGAAACTGTACTTGGAATTCTCTAGGCTCATTAAGTTCACTCCAATTCTTTTTTGGGGCGTGCTGGGGTATGTTATTTCAGATTTTTGTTGAGTTTCTATTGATTTCTATACCAGGAAGCTAGTCTAAAATCTCTGGCCCTTGTCTCTGGGGCTTTGGTCTAGTGGTAAGTGCATAGCTTGTGATGTGTAAGTCAGGCACATTTCACAGTTTTGAATATAGCTGTTTTACAAAATCCTTGTATGAGGTCAGCTAATATATTTCCTGCATTTTTTTTGCCAAGTAAACCGACCTCAGTAGGTCAGCTTCTTTATTGAAAAAAAAAAAATTGAATAAGAAAATCGACCTCAAGAGGTCGTTTTGTGTGGTCGGTTTCTAGCTGTTTTTTTAGTAAACCACATTAATTTGTGTGTGAATGATTTAAGTGGAGTGGCTTCCCTATTATTCACAAAGCTTTGAACCATGTGCAACCAACCTCCCGTATTTCTGCAATACAATAAAATCTTTGACCTCCATATTTTGTTTGAGTTTGATGAGGGTGATTTTTACCCATCTTTTATGGCTGAAATGACACAAACTGGGCAGCTACGTACAGCCATCATCCTGGGCTGATTGGGATTGGTTTTATTTTATTCAAGTTTTTATTTTCACTCTGACCTTTTGTTACCTTATTACTAAATCTCGCCCTGATCCAATAATGCAGTGCTGCTACTATCACCACCAACAGTGAAAGAGTACATTATTGTAAATAGAATAGAGGAAAAATGAGTGTGTAGTGCTAGCATCATAAGATGGATTTCGATGGCTATAGTAGTCCCTAGAATATTTTTAGAAACGTCTATAATGCATTTTGCCACTCGTGTTGTATTTTCATCTCTGTAATGTCATGGTGTTTCACTGCAGCTCTCCGGTACCATTTCAACGACCCATGCATGTTGTAGTTGGTAGGCCAATTGTGCTCAAGAAAAATCCAGAGCCAACCGTTGAAGAGGTATGTCAGTTCACCCTGTTAAGTCTGTCTCTTTCTCTGCTATTGGCACTGAGTAATATTGTGGTCTAGTCATATGGGGCTTGATTTGGTGCTTCAACACCAGGTGTCCAGTATTTTTAATGCAGAGTATATATTATGTTAAAACTCAAAAAATTTCAACAAATATAATATCTGGACCCATAATTAACCTTAGTTTTTTTTTTCTGTTGAAGGTTTCTGAAGTGCACAGTCAGTTTATTGAAGCAATGCAAGAACTGTTTGAAAGGCACAAAAAGAGGGTTGGTTATGAAGATCTACCACTGAGAGTTGTTTAATGTTATATGATAACTCTGCATTATTGTGTATCATGATTCATATGTATCTAAATCTTCTCGTGACTATACAATTTAATTTGCATCTAACTGTATCCATGGAGAGAGGCAGTCATGGGAAGCAAGAAATAAATGAAAAAAGTTGCAGTCACTAATATTCTTATTTGTAGTCGTTATAATTTGACTGGATTATTCTGATTTATTCCTTGATTTCAATTTAATATTATTGTTATATTTACCATTGAGTAAGCATAAAGATGAAAACTGTAGTTAATTATATTTTTTTAAAACTGACAACACTCCTCCGTTTCTTGTTGCTAGGCAAAGGCTGGGGTGGGCATGGTATGGTATATATCGAAAGATCATATTATATCGAATTTTTTAATATTGTGGTTTTAATATTATGGTATTTAGTGCGGTATATGATATATATTTTAATTTATTTTGGTATTCGGTACGATATTTGGTATTTAGATATAGCATATCGAAATATCGAATACAATAACGAAGTATATAATTACATAAATAACATATATACTATTAAAATATTAACAAACATGCGACCTAATATTAGAATAAACTTAATGTTTAGAAGTTAAAACTTTGACTACTCTATTTTGATTGAAATGTATTTGAATTGTAATTGATTAACAAAACGAGTTGTGTGTACTTTATTTTGCATATATGTGTAATGTGTTAGTATGATACAATTGAGACCTTTTTTAATTGTCAAAGTCATAATACCCTATTATACGAGTATATATTAGTCGAGTTTGAACAAATTATGATTATCGATTTACCATACCGTAAAATGTTGAAATCGAACTTTAATATACCGAACTATACCGAATTAAATTGATATGGTAATGGTATAATATTTTCAAAATCAAATATCAAAATTATGATATCAAAATTTTTAAATACCATACAATACCATGCCCACCTCATGCTTGACCCATGTTGGTCGGATACACTTCGTAAGAAAGCTTTATTTTGAAGTGTATATTACTCTTAAATTAATCCTATTAATGATGTTTTGAAATTTTAAATTTGATTATTACATTTTTATATAATTATTTAATATTAAGGATAATATGGAAAAAGGTAAAGAGACTCTCTTAAATTCTTAAAATAGATAAAGTTATGACTTATGCTAAGGACTAAATGGTACTCCCTCTGTCGAACAATAGTTGTCACTATAGATTTGGCACATTCCTTAAGAAACAATAAATAATAGGGGTAATATTATTATTATTATTACTTTATTAAATTTAATGTTTTGAGAAATGTGTTAAATGATAAACAATATTTAATAGAAAGGGCAAAATAGACACAAAAGATAAATCATCTCTTGATTTTTTAAACTGGACAGCTATTTTTAATATAGTGAATAACTATTGTTGGACGGGGAGTAAATAAGTAATTCGGAATGGAAGTACTTGATAAAATCACTAAGTACTCAGCAATAACCTTAGTCGCTGTCTGTGCTGCAAGTAATTAATTATACAATTACGTGAAAAAACAAACATATACTAGTTAATTAGCTAATATAACTATAGTTTGAATTAATTACAGCTCACAACTTAATTTTAGTTTTAACTACGTCACTTGTCCTCTTTTATACATATGCAAATACAAATTACACATATATATACAATTACATGACATGCATACAAATACAATTATCCTCTCCCTACTCTCGGCGCTCTCTCGCTCGCCTCTCTCCTCCCTCTCCCAATCTCGCTCAACTCCCTCCTCCTTCCCCCAATCTCGCTCGCTAGATATTCAAATACATATATATACTAGTTACATATATACAATTATTTGATAAATATACATATACAATTCAACAAATATACATATACAATTCGCCTCTCTCCACTCTTTGCCCTCTCTCGCTCGCCTCTCTCCTTCCTCTCCCAATCTCACTCGTCGCTCTCCTCCCTATAACATGTAGCTACGAATCGTAATAAGCAAACTATAGTTATGGAGCATAATTAAGCTATTTTTGAATAGCTATATGTGAAAGTTCCCCTAAAGTAATATAGGTGGGAGTTGGATGATACAAATTTATTATTTTATAAATGTATTATTTAATCGATGAATTAATATTTATTAATTTAAAGAGTATTTTGAGATTTTATGAGTAATCAAAATTATTGTATTTTACTAATTAATTTATATATCATATTTGTTGAATTCACATAAAATAAATTTATTATACTTAAAGTACAGTAAATACATCAAAATCATTCTATCTTACTAAATTATGTATCATATTTATTGAATTCATATAAAAAAATAAATTTATTATATATATATATATATATATGATTTGTTGTAATATACTTTTTTAAATGATTCATTGTAAAAATATATTGATTCATTATACATAATGTTCACTGTTTCTTATTAATCAAATATTGTTCGTTGTATCTTTACTAAAAATATTCAATGCATGATGGTGACAAAATAAACTATATAAGCAACATAGAAAATTTCTTGGAACCATATCAAAAAGTGGCTTTTCATTTAAAAGGTGTCGTACCACCTTAACAATGACAGATCAATTACGTAAAATATTATGTGAGTACAGAAAAGATCGTTCCCACATGCACTCAAAAAGATTTGTATGCGTGACAATACCAGAACTTTTAGATGCAATAAAAAATGTAAGGAATGAACTTCAATTAGATTTAAATTTCAACAAAAAACAGTTTTAAAGGACTATTAGTTAATAATATTAATGGAACCATATATTTATCTAAGGATCTTTTAAAGGTATATTATCATATTATTTTATCGAAATGGATAATTTTTTTCATTCACCTAAGTTGAAATCAAAGAAACATATTATCTTAAAGTGATTATTAATTCATCAATTATTAATCTAATGAGATTTTATTATATATTGATACCACCTAATGAGATTTTATTATATATTAATACCACCCAGAGCTCAAATAATTAATTAAAACTCAAGAGCTACATTAATTGGTATATATTTAATTAATTTGTAGGGAATTTAGGGGGATGCTGTTGTCCTCATCATAACTAATTCCTGTAGTACGTGTATATGGAGGATTGATTATTCCTTTCTGTTTTTGGTTGGGTGTACTTTTTAATTAATGAAGATATATGTGAACCCCCCCCCCCCCCCCCCTACTCCTATATACACACCGAAAAGTCTCGGTTAGTATGAACTCAATATAGATTTATTTTTATTTCATATTAATTGAATTTATAAGATAATATATATCTATTAAAAAAATGTATAAAGATATAATTTTAATTATACTTTTTATTATGGTCTTCTGTGGAATTATAAATATAACTTTGTATGTAATGCTATCTTCTGAAAAATATCAAACTTCATAAAGGAAATTACAAATATGATTATTTTTTTTCCAAATATCTATCTTAAACTTTGAACAATTCAATTATATTGAACAATGACGAAAACCCAAAAATCTCTTAATATAAAATAGAGAGATTATTTTTTGTATAACTTACATAAATCCCATAATGTAAGGACCTATCCCAATTCTTTTTCAATTTACAAAAATCCCTCAAAATCAATGCTATCCGAATACATAGCAAACAAGCCGGATACATTAAAACAAATTCAGTTACACTTTTAAAGGAAAGAGAATATAAAGTTGATTGTGAGTTTCCCAAATTACGCTAATCTAGTATATTTCAATCTCTCCCAAATCTTAAAAGATTCAATCAAATCAAAATTTAAATTTTCTTCTTTTAGTTCTCTTTCAAATCCACCCACCTTTAATTCAAAATTTAAATTTTCTTCTCTCAATTCTATTCCGAATTTGTCTAGCTTCAAACAATTCCAATTTTCTTCTTTCAATTCGTACCCAAATCATAATAGATTAAAAAGTCAAAAACAAGCTGATACATGATGAATACATTCAAGAATCTAGGAAACAAGGTGAGTTATGAACGATACATAAGTGATGGATTTCAAATTTCTTCTCCCAATTCGTCGAAGATCCTTACAATTTTGATTCAAAATTATATAAAAAAATTTGTATAGATACATCATGAATATTTTGATTTTGTCAAGCAATGAAGAATCTGAAGAAAAAAAAAGATCTGACATTCAAGAATCTAAAGAAAAAAAAGATCTGACATTTAAGAATCTGGAAAAAATATGAGCCTCGATTTGCAATGTATAAAATAGATCATAGCTTTAATTTCATAGTAAAATAGATCTTACAATTAGAGATATGGAATTACATATATTGTGTTGTTAATTTGATTTTTTGTTTGTGTTTTCAAGATGACTATACAATCGTGATACATTAGTATTTACGTATCTTGTATAAATTGACAAGTACTATACTCTTATTAATTAGATACATTAAATAAGTAATTTTGTATTTAAAGTTTTGCTTAAAGATCAATAGATTATTGTGTGATACATGTAGTATTGATTTAAATTATTGTATCATGACCAAATATTTAGCATGATATACATTACTATTTTTGTATCTTGTTGTGTTTGTGAAATACTATACTAAATAGATGATATATTGTACATGTAATTTGTTGTAAAAGCATCAAAATGTCCAAGAATGAGGGTATGTATCAGATTATAGCTATATTTTGTACCTGATACTAAGTATAAGTTAATTGTTTGATTGTTTGTGATTGATCCATATAAATAACTATTTTATGGAATGTATCACTAATTTCTTTAATGTTAGCAGGTTGTTGCATCAACTAAGCATCTTTATTCAGTCTATGATTCTAGAAGAAGATACATTATTTGCCTTGAAATATAAATATGCAATTGTGGAAGATTTTCAGTTGATAAGATACATTTTTTAAATAATGTATTATTTTATAGTTGACATTCATGTATCTGATACAATAAGGTTGTGAAAGAACGGTGTATGTAAGCTAAAATAAAGTGTATCTATAAATGTATCATTTTGCAGTTGATAATAATGTATTTGATACAATAAGATTATCAATTTTTACGTATTTATGTATCAAGATACTTAATTTGATACACAATGCTTTATCCAAATAAACTAGATACATTGAAAATTAAGTATCATATGCATAGAACAAAAAACGATTGTAGCAGTGATGTATCAAATCAGTAATAACACTAATAAAAACTAAGTTAAGAATTAAAATAAACGCGATACATATAGGGAGTGATTTGTGGAGTGAAATAAGGAAATGATAAATATTATTTTGGGGAGTTAGGATTTATAAGGAATTTTGGAGGACTCCCAGAGCTGGAGGAGTAACTTTCTGCCTTAAAGGCTAATAAAAAAAAACTTGTTGAATGGTCACTTTCCATTACTAATTTTCTTAGAAATGCACTCTTTGGAAATCTAGCAAAAGAGCAAGTCCTTAAAGAACTATAGTCAAGGTTTAAAACGTACCCATAGGTATTGAGCTTTGGTTTATTGTAGATTTTGAAGTTTGAAACTTAAAAATTTGAGTTTTTAAAATTGTGATTTTTAAAACTTGAAATTTTATTTGGACATGCATTTCTACCTGGAAAAAATTTAAAATTTTATAAGTGAAATTGTAACTTTTTCTTTTTAGGATTGATTTTTAAAATCGGATACAATATCTATTATCAAAGCTCACTTAATTCAAAAATTTTGATATAAAAAACTTACAATTATATAATAAAAAATGTCCCCATGGAACAAGAAAGAGAATATATGTAATGAGTTATACTATTAAATTCATCAATCGGAAAGAGAAAAGATTTGAAATTCAAAAATAGATTAATGAAAGTAATTGTGGAATGAAAAAAAGGAAGGAATTAGGAGATTTCAAATTAATGTATCCGGAAAAAGGAATGATGAGAGCAAAAAAAGGAATTTTTGATATTTTATGAAATGGTAGGGAAAATAAGAAAATATGATAATAAATGATGTGTAGTTAGGTAATTTTTCCTTATTTTTTTGTCTCAATTTATGCAACAAAAACGAAATTTAGAGAGTCAATATTCAAATCTTTTACATGTTTTTTTTTTTTTTGATGTTATTATTTATTATATATTGCTAAATATTTAGATCGTTAATTATTGTAATTTATAGTATTTTTAACGTTATTTTTAAATATATAATCAAATATTGTAAGTTGTAATGATGGTAACTTACCGTACTTAATTTTCAAATATATAATTAATTAAAAATAAAAATAAGACAAATAAATTACAACATAAAAAGTATTAAAATTTCTAGGAATACAACTGGCTAGATATAGGCATGTCGATGAACAACTGCTTGCTTCTAGCCGAAATAAGATCCACATGTTTTGAGCAAATCACTCTTAACTACAAACACACAGCTTACATACAATATCGTCCAAAAATTGTATATTTATAGCCTCTTGCAGTGCCTTTCATTGTCTCTGAAAATACTATTAAAGATTTTAATTTCTTTGAAATCAAATTAATTTGGAGTTATTTAAAAAAAAAAATCATTAGTAGAGAGTGCTAAATCATCAATAGAGAGTACTATTTTGAACAGCCTTATTTGACAGTGCTAATACAAATTCAAATTAATTAAACTCTACGAAACATATTATTAGGAAAGAAAAACTAAATTTGTGGTTTTCATGATTGGATAAACCTAAATTTATACATATATACCTTGAGCTTTAATAAATAAACCCACAAAAGGTAATTCTGACAACATTCTTTCTAAAATAAGAAAATTGATTGAAGAGCACTTCCAAATAAAGAAAAAAGGAAAAAAAGAAGAAGAAGAAAAACATACGTAATCATATATACATTGCTTAATATATTAGTTAGTCCTTAAAATTTAACAAAATATTTTATTTGGGTATTCCAACTAAATCATATTTTAATTAAGTCTCTGAATTTTTAAAAGTATAATTAATTATTTGTAATGTTTATATTCGTCTCTAATTATATATACATCAACTTCAAATAGAAACACTTGATATTTATATAGTTTATTTAATTATTTAACCATCTAATAGAAATGAGAAACCTCACTAATATTATTTTCAAATTTGCACACAAATATATAACTAAAATACTTTATTAAAAAATTTAGGTGTATAATTGAAACAAAATTTAGTTTAAGCATGAAATAGAAGATTTGATAATTTTTTTTAATACACACACATTGTTAGATACATTTCTGTCAATATATATATATATATATATATATATATATATATATATATATCGTCTTCATATACACTGGAGTTCAGTTGTGTCTAGGGTTCCCCATTTTAGCTGTGCGATTCAATGCAATCAAGCAGAAGAATCCTTGCTCGTTAAACCACTGGTAAACTTGTTTGAATTATTCAACTTGCTTATATATATATATATCTGCTTCTCATCTCTCTCTTTTTTCAGTTTATTTTTTCTGAGCGTTAAGCTGTTTGTCTCTGCGATTTAGGTTACGGAGGTGAAAAAACTAAGAAGAAAGAGGTTGGTGGGCGATTGCAAATGCCGGAGGAAGATTTGATAGAAGTTAAGTTTCGTTTGTTCGATGGATCAGATGTGGGTCCATTTCGATTCTCCCCGGCTTCAACCGTAGCTATGCTGAAAGAGAGAATTGTCGCTGAGTGGCCTAAAGGTTAGTAAAATTACGTCATTTGTTAGTTTTTTGGAGGCTGGCGTAGCGTAATTGAGATGCTTTTGATTGAATTTTGTTAATTGTTTTTGGAAATGGGAAAACAGGGTTTGATGAGAATACCCATAAATCTAATGACACCTAGCACCCTAAGGAGAAGTATTCAGCACCTTATCAGCCTCCAACCCAAATAAATGTTTCAAAGAAATGTTTTTTGTTTGCATTTTTGGGGCTTTTAGTTGTGGTTTTGGTGATTTTTATGGAATTAAGCGATGGATTTTTTAATCTGAGATTTTGATTGATAAGGCTAAAATGAAAATGGCCTAAAGTTCACATCAAATAGCTAAAGAGATTGTAGCCATGTTAACTTTCTGATACAAACCCACTTATATGCAAAATGACAAGCAGAATACCTAGTTAGGACAAATCCCTGTGGCACACCTATCCAACATGGTAATCCTTATACACCGAACCTTTCTAAAGTATCTAACAAGCAACACCACTTTTGCTACGTGCACAAAATAGGTGCGTTGTGCCTGTAAGAATTTTGTCCCATCCCATATTTGATATCCCCATCCCCCATAGAACCCCTCCCCCCCTCTCTCTCACACAGGAGATACAAAATTTCAGATATGAAAATTGGGTGCTTGTTGTTCAAATCTTGTTGAATCGGTTATTTTGTGCGACTTACAAGCTTTAAGACTGATATTTGTGAAGTTTGGGTGGAAAAATTAAGGAATCTACCATTGTTGGGCATATTTTTTAGATGAAGTAATATATTTCACCTACCATTGTTGGGCATTGAGAAAACTTGAAAATCCAACTGGGTCTTGTTGAATGTTGCGTTGTTGTGCTGAATTCATTTTGGGTTTTCATCGATTAGTTGTTTATGGAAACTTTCTCATGGAAAACCATGGTGGTGGCAGCCACGATATTGATTAAATGTTCATGACATGTGTCACGACCATATTGGGGCCTGATATACACATGGTTTTGATAACTGGCTGACCACAAAAGTGTTGTGTAAAAGATACTTTGAAAAGATTGGCTGTGTAAAAGGTTATTCGTATTGGCCATAGGCCTCTGATTGTTCTCCATACCTCAACCCCATAGTCAGCTAACATCTTTAACTGTTTCTACATCTAATTCAGAAATCTAAAATGATTTTTGAATTAACACTAAGGGATGCAGTAGAATAGATGATATCTGGGTTTGAATCCTGAGAATGGAGAAATCTCTTTTAGGGAACGCATAACCCTCAATGAACTTTTGTGGCGTGAATTTGGATTAATTGGACAAGTGGATTCTGAATACCTCATGTTAAACAATTTTTTTTTTTTTTTTTTTGTGTTTGATTGACATGATTTTTACTTTATATATTTCGTTTAATTTTAAGTTGTTTAGTTCGTTCGTCCAGATAATCATTTTCTTTGTTTAATAGTTATTATTTCTTACATTAGGTATTTGTATTGTGCATGCGCGCACACACATATAGAGATAGGTGGGACTTGTGAGGTTGTGAATAACTAGTTTCAAAGAACTCATAATTTGCCTTGTTAGACAAATTATACAGTGTTGTAATTAATTGATCTATATGGAAATTGATAAAGAGGATTAACTTTGAAGCACAACTTTTTGATGATTTAACTTTTGTAAAAAGCTTTAGTTCAGTATTTAAGTCAAACCAAATGGGACCAAAATTCAAGCCCAAATCTCACTGGACAAATGAACAATCAAATCAGTATAAGAATTTTGGTTGAGGTTATTGTTACCTATTAAAAGAAATAAGAATCTTGATTGAGGTGAGTTGGTTATGGCCTGCAATTTGGCTATCCCTATTTTGCTTTATGCCATGCAGAAAAGTCTATTGATATCTAAATCCTGTAAAGCCTTCAATGTTTGGCAGATTTTCATTTTATTAACTTACCAAAACTATATATTCAGAAAAGTGGCAAAAGGTTATTATTTATTTGTGTGGCCTCTAATTTCCCGAGATTAAGTTGTGATGCTCTCTTGGCAGATAAGAAAATTGCACCCAAGGCGGCAAATGATGTCAAGTTGATAAGTGCTGGGAAAATTTTGGAAAACAACAAGACTGTTGGTCAATGTAAGACGCCTTTCGGCGAACTACCTAATGGTGTGATTACCATGCATGCTGTTGTACAGCCATCAGTAGGTAAATCAAAATCAGGTGGGTTCCTCTTACTTGATTTGTGGTAATATATACTGATTTTACCCTTTCTATAATGTATTTGTATCTTGAGGCTATTGGTGATTCTGTTATGTAACCTAACTAAATCTGTGTGTTTAGAAAAAAATAAGGACAATAGTCTTCTTCGTCTGCTTTTTAATATCTTAATTGTCATGCAATATAGTTAACTAGTCACTTGGTTGTACGTACCTTATTTTTAACATGGTAATGCTTTTTATGTATATGGTTCTTGACAATTTTTGCCTTACAAAGAAATTTCTGTGGTACGTGCCAGAAATTCCAGATGATTGCAATGGCTCGTGCCCAGGGACCATTTTCAAATATATGTTGTCTTAATTGCAGTTGTTCATAAAGTATACTGAATATTTTAGCTTTTGGAACAGAAAGTATGAAGTTAGAATCTTGTTTCAACCATTATAAGCAAGATAGTATTAACTCCTCAAGTGATGGAGACTTAGTTTCTGTATTTTCATGTCTTAGCTTGCATGTCATTTCTTCATTTTAGAAGAGATCAAATGGGTTTACTACAAATTCAACTGTATATTCATAAACTGTAACAATAAAAAAGGAGTGCTGCAGGTTGCTTGACTTGAAGTTCTAGTTGATAACCTAAACCTAGCTTATGTCTTACAGTATAGGGCTTTATATGCCTTCAAATTTGACTAATTCATAGTCCACATATGCAAGAGTTGCTCCAAAACAAATTACTAAACCTATTTAAGTTAAACGCAACTAGGTTGATCTCCCACTGACTATTAACTATGGTTAATAAGTAACCATATTAACTATGGTTACTTATAATATGAGCTTTCAATTAAGAACATGCTTAATCAAATCTGATTTCACCTAATTTAATGAAGATTGCATTTAAAAAAATGTTCCTCTGTCCGTTTCAATATTAGTGTCAAAGCGCGGAGTTTAAGAAAATAACTTTTGAATCTTGTAGTTATAAACTAATGATATTTGTAATGTGCCAAAATGCCCATTGAATCCCGTGGTTTTAAACAAGCTAAGTAGAGTGTTGGAATTAGAGTGTTACCTACTTTAAGAAAGACATTCTTTTGTACGATACTTGAGTTGAAATGGGGAAAGTATCGTTTTGTATATACCATGTTGCATCTTGTAGATATACCACAAATGAAAATTATTGTGATTATGCTGATGGTCAAGAAAGTTAACTTGTGATGATGTGTACAGAACAGTAAGAACAACAAAATTAGAATTGATATTCCCCAAAAAGATTAAAAAAATTATATTATGTTTAGAATTGAGATTTGATAAGTGATTATAATATATGGATTCATCTACTATATGTAAGTATATATGGTCCAGGAAACTTGTCGAAAACAACATTACACACTATGTTGGTGACTCGAGAGATTAGGTCATCTGCAGAAAGCATCCCCTAATTTGGTAATAACAGTTGGGATGACATTCCTTCCATATTAGTTTCATATTCATGAGCCTTCAAGACTAGAAATACTTTTATGTAGATTGAGATGAGTAGTGTTTTTTTGCTATTGGGTTTAGTCAATGATTTGTTTAGTTAAGCTCATTTCTTTTGTGACCCAGTGTTTTTAGAAACAAGAAGTGCAAAAACGAGGTCTATGGGCTTGAGGCAAAAAGTGATAAGTGCAGGGCACACTTCTTTGGAATGAAGTGCACAATTTAAGAAATTTAAATAATAATCTATTATGACACAGATGTTGAAGAAAGCTTGCAACTCATCGGTTGCTCTTGAACAATATTACCTCAAAAGCTCCAAATGACATGTTAAGGACTTTCCATTTTACAACATTACCAGTTTAAAAAAAAGGTCTTTCCATTTTAGGGTTTTCAAAATCCACTTTTCCCAAATTATGTAACAGTTTTCATTTTGGAACTCCTGTAAATGTTTGTCATCCTCAAGATAAAAGTTAATTGTATACTATCTTTATTCATGGTGTTAGTTGGAATATGTTAATGATGCTGAATCAGTTCTGCAGATGTTAGAAACCCTCGGTCTTCAGAATTAGATGGGATATATTCTCTTTTGATTTCAACAGTGTACATATGTACATCACGTCCTTTTTGCCACTTTATTTGTAAAAATTACATCACTTTCTCCCAAACAAAAAACTCTCTTAAATGTAGGTTACACTTTTATAAACAATAATATTCGACATGCTTAATTTATAAAAACACACTACTTCTATACACTTCTCATGTTGGTGGTGTATCATAGACTCATTTATTATCTTAAATACAATCATCAGACATTTTATCATCAAACTCACTTTTGAATCATGATTTTGATATTTTTTCTCTTAGATAGATACATAGGTTAAATGAATTTGTTAAATTCTGAGCCTAGTCTTGACATGAAATGGGGCATACAATGGGACAGGGTGAGTGAGTATTTATGTGTAAAACATGTCTGGCATTGTTAACTATTCTACTTTGGGACAACCAACTGTTCCAGTTTTAGTATCAATGTTTTATCTAATATTTATGAAGACGTTTCGCCTGGTAAATCTCTGAATATTCTTTTCTTGCTTTTGTTCCAAGTTGTTGGCTGGTTTATAACAATTCCAAGTCTAGAATATCTTGTCAGAATTACCTTTTTTGGGTTGAGATTTGTAAATTTAGGTTTAATCAATCGGGAAAATATCATTAATTTTTTCCCCTTATTTAGTGATTGATACTCATATTGAAATTTAACTAACCTGAGTGTCTAATTTGGAGAAGGGGGCTAGATGTGGAACATTTGGTTTTTCAACTGCTAGGATTAAATCTTTTGGATTCTTGATAAGGAGTTTAAGAAAATAGAGTAAATTGTTGTTGAAGAGATTTGAAGTTACAGTATTCTTATGTGAATAGATTCTAATAGTTCTCTGCGTACTACTTTATCCTCTATTCTCTTGTGATAGCATCCCCTATTCTTGTATGAGAGCTGGTGTGATCTTAAGTTCAGTAATGTAGTGTATAAGATATTTCAACTAATATGTATCACACTAGTAGGAGCCGTCACCCTCCAACATCCGTCGCTTCTACTTACGTATCTGATTCTGGAAGGCATGTATGTAGAAAATGTTTTTCCTTTTCCTCTTTATTGTACGTTGTACTAATTTACTTAATAATAAACAATAGTCTTTTCTTCAAATGAATTTGAGACTGGGAGTGTTAATGTGAAGTTGCCCACATGAATTGTTAAAGTTGAGAATACATTAATGAACTTGAAATTAACAAAATAAATGAAATATTCTTTTGGTATATAAAGGATTTTATTACCAAAAGAGAATCTGTACAACACCTTGACATGATAATTTGGAATTGGACAACAAGCCCCAACTTCTAGAGTGACTAATGCTCCTACATTTTTTATTACTAAAATAGGAGCAGATGTGATATGTATTCAAGAAACAAAAATGGAAACTTTGACGGATAGCACTATTAGAAGAGTGTGTGTTTGTTTGGGGTGGGGAGGGGAGGGAGTATGATTATTTTCCGGCACAGGAAAGTGCAGGACGAATATTTATTCTTTGGGATGATAGAAAGGTGAGAGAACAGAAAGGTGAAGTGTGTTGAGCTTAACAAGGGGAGTTCATGTTAGGTGTGCAGTTTAGAAACAAAATAGAGTGGAATGCAGTTTTTTTTTGGGGTGGGGTGGGTGTGTATGGACCTGTAGATAAGGGGTCTAAGGTTGAATTTTTGGAGGAGTTAGGGGATTGTATGGAGAGGTGGGAGATCCCTTGGGTGTTAGGAAGGGATTTCTAACACTAAACGATTTCTGGAGGAGAGGTTGGGTTGCAGGGCGATTTCCAGGGACATGGAGGAATTCTTGCAGTTTATCGCTAACTATCTTCTTATAGATTTACCTTTGATAGGTGCCAATTTCAACACCAAGCATTATCCAATTCCCTCTCTTGTGGAGATCATTCACCTATTATGTTGGATGGTGTAAGGGTAGAAGAATGAGATCACTTTTCAGATTCGAGAACACGTGGCTGTGAGTGACAAACTTTGGAGATAGAGTAGCCGGGTGGTGGGGTAGTTATGCCTTAGTGGGGAGACCATCTTTCAGACTTGCAAAAAAAGTATAGATGCTTAAGAAAGACTTTAGGTGTGGAATAAGAGGTAGTGTTTGGGAGGGTAGATGTGAAAATGAGGGATATTATGAATGAGGTGGGGGAGTTAGAAAGAATACAGGTGCGAAGGAAGTGGGACAAGTGGGAAATGGAGGAGAAAGAAATTTTAAAAATAGAGTTAGCTTTAAGAGACTAGTTGGAGACAAAAATTGAGGTCGTTGGGGTTGGAGTATTGGTACTCTAACACAAGTTCTTTCGCAGGGTAGTAGTTGCAAATAGGAGGAAAAATTTAATAGAGTCAGTAGAGTTTGGGGGGGGGGGGGGGGGAGATACATACATGTGGGAGAGGAGGAAGTAGAAAGAACAGTTGTTCAAAGAGGAAGCAGAACGGAGGTCAAGTTTGGGGGGAGGGGGGTTTGATTTCAATCAGATTGGAGGGGATAATAGTGAGTGGTTAGAGAGAAAGATTGACGAAAGGGAGGTGTGTGAGGCAGTGGAGTGTTGTGTGGGTGACAAGGCTCGAGGTCTAGATGGTTTCACTTTGGTTTTCTTTCAGCATTGTTGTACAGTCAGACATGATGTATTAAGTACTATTGATGAGTTTTAGGAGGGGTAACTTCGAAAGGAGCTTAAATGCTTCTTTGATTGTCATTTTTACTAAGAAGGAAGGGACATCTAGTATTGGGGACTACAAACCTATTAGTTTAGTGGGAAGCATGTACAAGATCATTTCTAAGGTGCTTTCTAATAGACTTAAGAGAGTTTTGGACAAGACTATTTCGTTTTTGCAAAATGCTTTTGTTGATGGAAGGCAGATTTTGGATGTAGCTTTGGTGGATAATGAAGTGGTAGATTCGAGGGAGAAACAAGGTGAGCCGGGTGTTTTGTGCAAGTTAAATTTTGCTGAGTTAAATGAAGATCTAACTGTGCTAGTGGATTTTGACCTGTTGAAGTGCACTTGCTTATATGTGGCAAGGTGCTTAACTTAAATCTTATCCCGGTGAGATTATTGTAATTGGAAATTCTCTTGAGTTAGCCATTCCATTAATCCTCCACTAATGTTTGGCGGATGTCTATTTTTGTCTAATGCTAAAGTTGTAGTATCCAGGAAATACTTGTCTCATGTAAATGTGAGCTTCATTAAATGTACTTAAATAAGATTTGTATCTTCTAAGCTTGACATGAACCGTATTTGTTCTAATGCTGAATTGAGGATAAGATACAAGGGACAAGACACGCCTTGCCACACCCTCAACCCCCTAACCCTGTGCTTTTCTTGTAAAATTTATTTATTTGAATATGTATGAAAGTTCAATCCTGTGCCTGTTTTGCTATCCTCAACAAGTATCTTCAGTCCAGGGGTGTGGTGCTAAGAATTCATGGTGTACACTTTTCTCTCTTTTTTTTGGCTGCTGAAACTTGTCTTTATATGACAGAAAAGAAGATTGATGAGACTCCGAAGAAAAGTATGTGCGCGTGTACCATAATGTGAGATTGTAAGTGATTCAACTTTAATCCTGTGGTATTCTTGGGGGGTAAACTGCTGCTGTGAAGTTCAGGGAAAACAGTATGATAGCTCATTGTTACTTGTTTGTTCGTTGAACGGCATTTCAATGTAACAGCGTGTCTATTTGTTTGAATGAATTTGGTAGGTGTACATTTTGTAATTGCATATTTCTTATACAGAAATACAGAAGGCGTGCTGGATTGCATGCTATAGGATTTTACCGACCTCTTGTTATTCTATTTTGCGTCATTATTATTCAACTTAGATCGTGAGGATCCGTATACTCTAATCTTGATGTCTAAAAAATCAAGGAGTATGCTGGATTCTAAATTGTTAGAAGCTGGTAGGTCATTTGCACTTTTCCCCCTGTTTTGTGCTGTTCTTTAGTTCCTCGCCCTTAAAGAACTTATGCTCCGTTAGACATATGTTTGATTTCTATGGGCAAAAATTTAAAATCAGCTCATTTGAAGGGGAAACCGTGCAATTAAATGGGAACTAGCGTGTTTCTGCTACCAGCAGTATTCGTTACTTTTATATGGGAAGCTGACCCCTCCCTTCATTCTTGGGGCCATTTAAGGAATTGTATTTATTGTTTTAGACATGCTAGACAAATTGAATACTCAAAAGAAGTTTGTGCTGTTTCTTGTCAGCAAAGCAGAAGCGTTAAATGTAAGAGCAGTCGATGGTTATTTTTTGTTGTGGGTAGTCAGTCATCCATTCTAATATTTGGCAGTAAAGGGTAGTTGATATTATCTATCCAACCAGATAGAAATCGAAGTAAGATGTGAAGGATGCCAAGCCACTTTAATGAGACTACTCAGTAAATGAGGATAGAGAGATAGGAACTGCTTCAAACCAGCACATAAGCAACAAAATAAGAACAAAATGAATAGGAAGTGCAAACATGATCTTTTGGAACAGAAGGATACAAGTAGGCTTCCAGCAATAAATACTCCTGAGTACAGTGACTAGGTATTGTTGGTGACAGGTACCTTAACTGGACAGTTTGTCAAGCCGACTTACAATTAACTTTACACACCGTGGGTATGTTCCCAAATGAACACTTTAGGGGAAAGCACTGGCGAGAAATATCTATCCCGAATGAACTTGTCAATATTTACTTGGATGGATCCACCCTCAATAGCTTCTTGGCAGGTTTTCCTTATTTCCATTGCTCTTCTCCTTATTTCTTTTCCTTGGTGGTTGTCAAGGTCCATAAAACTCTGCAAAAGCAGAGCAATTTCATCTTTCTTAACCAGGTTCTCGCTTTCCTTATTGATCCTCCACCCAATTTTCCAGTCCTCCACTATTTGTTTACTGTTGGTAAATTGATCAGTCACAATGGGGAATGTAAGAAATGGAACGCCAGCAAATGCACCCCACCCTCCTTGGTTGAATTCCATCCACACTGTGACCAAAATCCACCTACACTAGGATGGCACAAAACTTTCAATTGATCGCACCAAGGCACCACGATTCCCCTCTTCTTCCCAATTCCGTCTGATGCATTCTCATGTCCCAGTCCCACCCAAAATGTTCGGACACTGCTACTGTGTATGATTTCATCTAGCAGTTCTTTTGATACAGACATGAAACTTCCTTGGGATATGTATAGAACAGAGTCCTTAGGTTGATCATCAAGCCATGACAAGTAGGCTGGTTAGTTTTGAATTCGGTATCTGAAAAAGGGATTGTTGGACCAACAGTGAAAATGGGGACTGAAACTTCAGCTTGTAAAGCCTCAATTACTTGAGATTCCAATGCTCCAATGGTGGTGAACAAGGCATACTGTGCTTTATTGGCCAATTGTGATACAACTTGGAGAAGGAAGGGTGGGCCACATCTCCCGTTGTTTGCTGCTGTTAGAATATAGATGGGAGATCCGTTACGCGAATTGGTGTAATCCCAGGAATGTAATTTACGACCTCTTCTCCTTGCTCTGTTCATCATGAAATTAAATATAAGTAGTTGTATTTTTCAAAAGATATTTTCAAAACATTGTTTGATTTGATTATAAGTTAGAATGATAAAATAACAATATTTTTTGTAGCATGATAATTTTATTATAAAAAGATAAACTAATGTTTAATTCTTAAGAAAATAAGTTACATATCTCTCGATTTATGTGACATATTTCGTTTTTCGAGGGTGACTAGGAATTTGCACATGAAATTTTTAATTTTTTAAAAATAAAATTTATATATTTGTAAACTACGTAAAAAGTGTTATAAGTGACAATAATTGACAATCCAAAATAATTAAAAGATATATGAAAAATTTATCATTAAAGATAGATTTGTTTGAATTTTGAAATTCGAAATGTGTTACACATAAATTGAGATAGAGGGAGTACAACAACTATTTATATTAATATATAATTTTTATTTGTATTTTGAATAGTTTAATTATTTTTATCAAATATGAATACTCAAACTTTTTTAAAAATAAATCAAAAGAAGTATTTAGATCGGGTCATTATATCTTAATATTTGAATGTATATTGAGATTCAGATGTTTCTTACTCATATCAATTCGGCAAGTAGCAATACCTGCTTCAAAATGTCCATTAGCAAGTAGTAGTTGATGATGATAAACGATGGAGAAAATCGTGAGAGACATAGGCCAAAATGAAGCCACCGGAATATTCCTCCGTTCCCCAATACTGACGGCCCACGGTAAGAACGAATCAGCTAAAATCACATTGGGTTTTGGAACCGCGTCAAGTATACTATCAACAGGAGCTTCCATTTTAGTAAATACAGCTTTCACAAAGCCTTCAAAATCTTTGCTTCTCTCCTTTTCTGATGGAATTACATTTGGTATAGTTAGAAATTGGATATTATCTGGTTTTGGATCTGATTTCAAAAAGCTGAACCACTCTTCTGTAACAATAAAAGAGATTTGTAGTAGATGATTTGGTGTGGATGTTGCAGCTATGAGCTTGCACAGATTCATCAATGGATTGATGTGGCCTCTACCTGGATACGGAATCGCCAATATCTGGCAACTCAATAGGGCTTCATCGACGTCGGTAAGTTCCATTCACAGATCCTTTTGCTTTTATGAATAGGAAAACGAAAATTAGGGATTTAGGACTGATAATGTTCACCAAATTACTGATTGATGAAGCTCGGGTAGTGCGGAATTTAGCCAAACAATAACAAAGACAATAATAAGTTGATAATAACGAATGTAAACCAATTAAAGAAGACACAAATTTAACGTGGTTCGATCGGTGTGACTTAATCCGCTATATCAACAAGAGTATAAAATTAGAGTAAATACTTTAATTAATCCCAAATACCCAAAAAGAATAACCTCACAAGATCACTTCAAAAAAAAAGGTTCACACAATTATTTTTTTTAACACCTTTTACAAAATTACTCTTAATGGAAAGACAAAGAAAAAAAGAAAGCAATGAAATATTTTCGTATGCTTCAAGGTGTATTTCAACTAATGTCTAAATTTCCTATTTATAGAGAAAAAATACACTTGTTGATGTGCTTCCAAATCTTGGACAAATATATTTGCTTCCAAATCTTTCACAAAAGAAAGATGAAATATTCAACATCTCAATGTGCTTCCAAATCTTTGACAAAATATACGGAAAAGGGTCAAAATTGCCCCTGAACTATGCGAAATAGACCACTTATACCCTCCATTACATTTTGGGATAAAAAATACCCCATTGAGATGTTGAATATTTAATTTTCGATTGCGACCTAATTTTCTAAAATAAATAACTTGCAATATCCATATTAAAAACATCCAATATTATTACGAAAAATAATCAAAATTACTTCTCGATTCAAATCTCCTACTATATATATACATATAATGCATCATTGTACATTTTATACATTTACATATGACATAACATATAGTGTCTTCAAACTCCTACTTAATCGATATCATATTTGGTTTTTTAAAAACAATGAAGAAAAAAACACAAAATTAGAATTTAGTGTTAAAAACTTTTAGTGACGATTTTCTGGGATTTTGTGGCGACTGTTGTTGCCGCTAAAGGTCTAGTTCTTTTGTAGTGAATTCTAGGTGGCAACGCTTAGGTGGAAGGATTAGTCCCACGTGGCTTACCACGTCAACAAAAATTTGGGGTGTTAACTTTTGAGGGTATTTGTGGTCTCTTAGGATAACAGCAGGGGCATTTTTGATCCCAAAATATAACGAAGGGTATAAATGGTCTATTTCATATAGTTTGAGGGCAATTTTGACCCTTTTCCACAAAATATATTTGCTTCCAAATCTTTCACAAAAAAAGATAAAATAGTTTTCTTCAATCAAACAAAAAAAGCCACATTACATATACAATAGGCTGTCTCCAATATTGCATGTTTTTTTTTAAATATTTGCAGTGGTCCTCGTTGCCAGTTTGCAATTTAATAATGATTCCATATTAACTCT
The DNA here is from genome assembly GCF_900185275.1 of Solanum verrucosum. NCBI lineage: Eukaryota > Viridiplantae > Streptophyta > Magnoliopsida > Solanales > Solanaceae > Solanum > Solanum verrucosum. The sequence continues at coordinate 4,736,576 of NW_026020332.1, forward strand.
TAGCAACACATTCTTTTTACGGCACAGTATTTAGTGGCGACCTCCATTTGATCGGCATCGCTTCAATATAATGTGTGACAATAGGCTGAGCCAATGTTAGGAGTTTGGAGGTTCTAAATCAATTTTGTTTGGGGGTTCACATGTTTATATACACTATTTATTCAATTTTCTAAATACAAATATAGGATCTACAAAAAAGCTTCTGGGTTCATAAGAATCCATGAACCCCCACCTAGCTCCGCCTCTGTGTGACATCATTGTTAATCGACTCATTTCCTACATTTATGAATCTAAGATACTTGAAGCTCTTTTTCTTGGTAAGCACCATAGGTAGACATGATACTGTATTCAAAACTTTAGTTGGAAATTTCAATTTTAAAAATATTATACCATTATAATATCAAATTAATTCGGTATTTTACGGTACAGTAAATTAATAATCATAATTTGTTCAACTACAACTTACATATATTCTTATAATAGGTGATAGGATAGAATATATAAGTACACTCAGTAAATGAAAGCAGCACAAGAAACAAAACAATCCCAAAATAAGAGCAAAACGAATAGGAACTATTTCCTAGTGCAAACATAACCTTTTGGACGAGAAGATCACAACGGTACAAGCAGCTTATTACAGTGACTAGAACCGTATTGCTGGTCATGGGTACCTTATCTGGACAGTTTGTCAAGCCTAAAGTATAGTAAATCGCTGCCTTGTGTCTCGAAAAATATCCCGAATGAACTTGTCAATATTTCCCTGGATGGTTCCACCATCAATTGCTTCTAGGCAGGTGTTCCTTATTTCCATTGCTCTTCTTCTCATTTCTTTTCCTTCGTAGCTGTCATGGTCCATAAAACTCTGCAAGAGCTGAGCAATTTCATCTCTCTTAACCAGTTTCTCGCTTTCCTTATTGATCCTCCACCCAATTTTCCAGTCCTCCACTATTTGTTTACTGTTGGTAAACTGATCAGCCCCAATGGGGAACGTAAGAAATGGAACGCCAGCAAATGCACCCTCCTTGGTTGAATTCCATCCACAATGCGACCAAAATCCACCTACACTAGGATGGCACAAAACTTTCAATTGGTCGCACCAAGGCACCACGATTCCCCTCTTCCCAATTCCATTTGTAAGTAAGGATACATTCTCACGTGCCACCCAAAACGTTCGGACACTACTGCTGTGCACACCTGCTATAATTTCATCTAGCTGTTCTTTTGATACTGACATGAAACTTCCTTGGGATATGTATAGAACTGAGTCTTTAGGTTGATCATCAAGCCATGACAAGTAGTTTGGACTAAGCTGGTTAGTTTTGAATTCAGTATCAAAAAAAGGAATTGTTGGACCAACTGTGAAAATGGGGACTGGTAATTCAGCTTGTAAAACCTCAATTACTTGAGATTCCAATGCTTCAATGGTGGTGAACAAGGCGTATTGTGCTTTACTGGCCATTTGTGATACATATTCGAGAAGAAAGGGCAACATCTCCCGTTTTCTGTTGAATGAAGATGGGAAATCCTTTACGCAAATTGGTTTAATTCCAGGAATGTAATTTACCACTTCTTCTCCTTGCTCTGTTCATCATGAATTTTTGGATATAAGTAGTTGTATTTTTCAAAATATATATTGTTTGATTATACGTTAATATGATAAACTTCCAACTTTACAATCAGTAAGGTGGACAACAAGTTGGGATGAATGTATCAACTAACAGCGAAAATAGACGGATCTCATGAAATTTAAGGGAGACCAATAGTATACTCCAGCTGCTCAAAGGCATATAGGATGGGTGTACTATTACAAAAAGATAGATTCAATATATAAATTTGATCTTTAGGTTTTATCATTTAAACATTTAAAATTATAAGATCAAAATTAATTCTTATAGACGTGACAAGTGTTGGTCCAGAGCCGTCTTAACCCCTAGGCCACTAAAGTCATTGCTTGGGGCCCCATATTCTTGGGGGCTCCCTTTTTAAAAAAAATAATTACTTATATATGTTATTTTAGAAAAAAATTATAGGTAGTATGAGAGCTATGATTCTACTAAGGAAATTGCATATAAAATGAAATATAGAACCTAAATTTTGTATGAAATCATTTTATGAAAGCATTGATAACGAAATTACAAAGTCCCTTGAAGTATCTTTTAGAGTTGATTACTTTATGCATATATGAAAAAAAAATTAATTTCTTAGTGGTAAATATTGAGATCATTAGATATGAAAAAGTTAAAGGTTAAAAAACATTGTGTTAACCTTGAATTTTCTTTAACACATACTCCCTCCATTTCAAAAAAGAATAAACTTCTTTCCTTTTTAGTTTGTTTAAAAAAGAATGACCTATTTCCTTTTTTGATAATATTTTACTTTCAGCTTTCCACGTGACATGTTTATGACCACAAGATTAAAGGACAATTTTGTACATTTGACATAACTTTAATTTAGGACCACAAGATTCAAAAGTCTTTTTTATTTTCTTAAATTCGGTGCCAAGTCAAACTAAGCCACTCTTTTTGAAATTGAGGGAGTAATATTTATTCTGATATTGATGATTTAAATTTATTTTTTTGAATTAAAAACGTTAAGAGAAATAATACAAGTAGAAGATACTAATCTAATGAAAATACTCAATCAAATAAAAAGACTTGATTATTTTCCAAATACGCATAGTGCTTATTGAATAATGTTAACAATTCATGTAATTGTTGCCTTAATCGAAAGAAGCTTTTCGAAAATAGAATTAATTAAATCTTATTTAAGATCAACAATGTTTCAAGAGAGATTGAATGGATTAGCTATATTATCTATTGAAAAGGAATTATTAAAACAAGATCATAAAACAGTAATCAATGACTTCACATCTAAAAATGGTAGAAAAATAGATTTTAAATAAAAGTATTACGATGAGAAAAAAAATATTAGGTCCTCTCTTAAGTTTTGCTTTAAGCCCCTAATCTTGTTAACCCGGCCCTGGGTGTTACTCAATTTTAAAACGAAAAAAACAAGATAAATATAAGATTTATATTTCTATACTCACTTAGAGAGGTGCAAGTAGCAATACCCGTGAAATTGGCTTCAAAATGTCCATTAGCAAGTAGTAGTTGATGATGATAAAAGACGGAGAAATTCGTGACGGACATAGTCCAAAATGAAGCCACCGGAATATTCCTCCGCCCCCCAATACTGACGGCCCACGGCAAGAACGAATCAGCTAAAATCACATTGGGTTTCAGAAGCCCGTCAAGTATTCTATCAACTGGAGCTTCCATTTTAGTAAACACAACTTTCATAAAACCTAAGAAATCTTTGCTTCGATCCTTTTCTGATGGAATTATATTTGGGATTGTTCGAAATTGGATATTATCTGGTTTTGGATCTGATTCCAAAAAGCTGTACCACTCTTCAGTTACAATAAAAGAGATTTGAAGTAGATGATTTGGTGTGGATGTTGCAGCTATGAGCTTGCACAGATTCATCAATGGATTGATGTGGCCTCTACCTGGATACGGAATCGCCAATATGTGGCAACTCAATAGGACTGGATCGGCGTCGGCAATTTCCATTTACAGATCCTTTTGCTTTTATGAATTGTAAAACGAAAGCTAGACTTTTAGGACTGATAGCTTCACCAAATTGATAATCGATGGAGTATAATAATTTTCAAGCACTCACATTTTTTTTTTGGTTGTTTATGCCATAAGCTTTTAATAAGGAGTACTAATTTTGTGTAATAAAATAGGCTTTCTCTATGTGCATGTGTTTCTAAATATTTGGAAGTGGTCCTAGTCGCCAGTTTGCAGTTTAATAATGAATCTAATATACTTATAAGCTTTCTTTCTTGGTTATGGCTAGGAGTGACAAATGAGCGAGTCGAGTCGAATATGAGCCGATTAAAAAACGAGTTAAATAAAAATGGATAAGTTATTTGACTCGATTCATATTTTAAATGGATAAAAACGAGTTACCCAATGAATAATATGGGTAACCATAATTACCCATATTATAATAGAAATCTTGTTAAATGCTTTAAAAACAAAAAAAAAAAATTAAAGTTTTTTTTATCACTTTCACTCCACCCCTTACCAGCCCCCCTATCCCAAAAAAATGTAAAAAAAAAATAAAAAAAATTACCACCCCCCCTCCACACCCCATCCCAAGAAAAATTTAACAAAATTTTAATTTTTTTAAATAAATTTTTAAATATTTTTTTTAAAAAAATTACCACCCCACCCCCTACCATCCCCCCACACCCCTACCACCCCCCCTACACCTCATCCAAAAAATAATTAACAAAATTTTAAATTTTTCCAATTATATATTTTTTTAAAAATTTTTTACCAACCCACCCCCCACCCTCCTATCCCAAAAAAATGTAAAAAAAAGTTTCTTTTTTTTATAGATTTTTTTTAAATTTTTTTTATTCTTACTATCCCACCCTTTATCACTTTTTTGTTTGTTTGTGTGAATGCATATCTTTTAGCCATTTTATTCATTTAACTATCCACTTTTAAATGGGTAATATGAATATTATTCGTTTTTCAACTCATTTAAAAATGGGTAAATATGAGCGGATACCCATATTAATTACCCATTCTGCCACCCCTAGTTATGACCATTGGGGCCAATTCAGGATATTGGGGCCGATTTTGGATTTTAGGTTCGTGGGTGCACACTCTCTTGATTAAAGTTACTAATAATTGCATAGTATAATTCTATAAGCGCACAACTATTTAAACGTTATAGTTAAAAACTCTTAATTTTTTGAAAAAAATGAATTACTTTGAGGGGTTTCTTAGCCGGTCAAATTTTTTCAAGAAAACAAGAGAATATTGATTTTTTTTTTTTTTTTTTAAAGTTATCACAAGAAATTACACTAAATATAAGAGAAAATTTAAAACCAAAGGTAAAGTAAATAAAGTATAAATGAAGGAGGAAGTTGTAACAAAATTAAAAGAAAAAGTCATAAATAAAGTATAAGAAAAGTAATGAAGAATTGTATTGATGTTAATGAGTGCTCGAGCACTTGACAAGTTACACGTGGTTACAAACCACAAGTAGACATGGTACTTTATGAAAGACTTTGATTCTTAATTTTGACTTTTAAAAAATACTAGTATATCATTACCATATCAAACTAATTCATTATTTTAAAGTTCGATTTTGACTTACATATATTCTTATAATAGAGAAATATGACATTGGATTTTCAAGAAATGACTCAATTATATCATACTAATACCTTATACACGCAGAAATATAGGAAAAATGTGAATGACATGATTTTTATGTGGATTATATTTGAAAATTCTCAGGTAACTCAATAGAAGCAGAGGTAAATGCGAACAACACCAAGCCACTTTAACGAGACTACTCAGTAAATAGGATAGATATATGATTAGATGGCTGTAATATATAAGCACACTCAGTAAATGAAAGCAGCACAAGAAACAAAATAAGAACAAAACGAATAGGAACTGTTTCCTAGTGCAAACATAACCTTTTGGACGAGAAAATCACAAGGGTACAAGCAGCTTATTACAGTGACTAGGTGTTGCTGGTCATGGGTACCTTATCTGAACAGTTTGTCAAGCCTCAACTATAGTAAATCACTGCCTTGTGCCTCGAGATATATCCCGAATGAACTTGTCAATATTTCCTTGGATGGTGCCGCCTTCAATTGCTTCTAGGCAGGTGTTCCTTATTTCCAGTGCTCTTCTTCTCATTTCTTTTCCTTCGTAGCTGTCAAGGTCCATAAAACTCTGCAAAAGCTGAGCGATTTCATCTCTCTTAACCAGGTTCTCGCTATCCTTATTGATCCTCCACCCAATCTTCCAGTCCTCCACTATTTGTTTACTGTTGGTAACTTGATCAGCCCCAATGGGGAACGTAAGAGATGGAACGCCAGCAAATGCACCTTCCTTGGTTGAATTCCATCCACAATGCGACCAAAATCCACCTACACTAGGATGGCACAAAACTTTCAATTGCTCGCACCAAGGCACCACGATTCCCCTCTTCCCAATTCCGTCTGTAAGTAAGGATGCATTCTCACGTGATACCCAAAACGTTCGGACACCGCTGCTGTGCACACCTGCTATAATTTCATCTAGCTGTTCTTTTGATACAGACATGAAACTTCCTTGGGATATGTATAGAACAGAGTCCTTAGGTTGATCATCAAGCCATGACAAGTAGTTTGGACTAGGCTGGTTGGACTTGAATTCGGTATCCAAGCAAGGGATTGTTAGACCAACTGTCAAAATGGGGACTGGTAATTCAGCTTGTAAAGCCTCAATCACTTGAGATTCCAATGCTTCAATGGTGGTGAACAAGGCGTATTGTGCCTTATTGGCCAATTGTGATACATATTCGAGAAGAAAGGGCAATAACTTCCTTTGTTTGCCGTAGAATACAGATGGGAGATCCTTTACGCGAATTGGTGTTATCCCAGGAATGTAGTTTACGAGTTCTTCTCCTTGCTCTGTTCATTATAAAATTAAGAAACTCAACTTATGTTACATTCCTATTTCCAACTTTGTAATTAGTTAGGTAGACAAATGCGGGTGAATACATAACTACAAAAACTTAATTTCACCAAATTTAAGGGAGGTAATTACTGTACTCCTACTAATTACAGTAATTTGGAAAGAATTTCCGACAACTTGTCAAAGTATCAACCCTTAAATTTTTTTCTAAATGTTGGTAAAAGCTAGAAGAAAATTTGAAATTTGAAGTCAATCAGTTTAGAGGGAAGGAGATTTTACTTTGATAACAATCTAGAAAACCATTTCGTAAATTTCAAGTTTTTTCTTTTTAAGATAAAATGAAACTGCCAAATTTATGTGATACAATGTGAACTTTGGAAGCAAGGTCGGAGTTACAATTATGCTTATGATTTAATTCATATCTGATATCTGTATGTATGTTTAATTTTTTTAAAAAATACGTATAAATAATTTATTCAAAACTTATTAAGCTATTCTTTAAAAAGAATAAAAAATTCATAAATTCAAATTCAAACAGGTAAGGTTACAATTACATGACATGCATCTTAATCTAACAAGGAAAAAGGAAAAACCAAGTTTGGTACCAGTTAAATTGGCTTCATAATGTCCATTATCCTCGAGTAGTTGATAGTGATAATGGATGGAGAAAACGGTGGCAGAAGGGGTCCAAAATGAAGCCACCGGAATATTCCTCCGCTCCCCAATACTGACGGCCCACGGCAAGAACGAATCAGCTAAAATCACATTAGGCTTTGGAAACCCGTCAAGTATACTATCAACAGGAGCTTCCATCTTTGTAAATACAGCTTCCATGAATCCCGGCAAATCTTTGCTTCGATCTTTTTCTGAGGGAATTACATTTGGAATTGTTCGAAATTGGATATTATCTGGTTTTGGCTCTGATTTCAAAATGCTGAACCACTCTTGTGTTACAATAAAAGAGATTTGTAGTAGAAGATCTGGTGTGGACGTTGCAGCTATGAGCTTGCACAAATTCATCAATGGATTAATGTGGCCTCTCCCTGGATACGGAATCGCCAATATCTGGCAACCTAATGGGGCTTGATCAACCTCGATAAGTTCCATTTACAGATTCACTTGGGCAGTTTCCACTAGGGTTTTCGGACAGATAAAATTGAGCTGCTAAATGGCAACAATTATTGTGCTTCAATGCCGACATCATAAGTACTACTCCCTCCGTCCCATTTTATATGTCACCTTTTTACTTTGCACTTGCATTAATAAATAATGTAATTTTACCTTCTATATATCCTTATTTAATTTTTTTGAAACTCAAGTTTTCAATCAATGAACATGAATTAATTTAACCAATGAACATGAATCATTTACTTAGCTTTTCTAAGTTGATCAAATGTATATTTTCAAGGCTAATAACTCACAAAGGTAAAAAAGAAATAATATGTTAATTTATGCATTGATTTTATGAAATAACAAATATTATAGATTAACTATTTATAGAAAAAGATACATATAAAATGGGACGGATGGAGTACATTATTGACAAATAATAACCAATTGCTACCACTGCAATCACTTTGTGGGACTTACTTCAACATGACCAAGCTGGGAAACTTGTGGCCTTACGTACGTGCATAGATAGGACCTGACGCTAATGCCCTACCAAAATGAGCATAGGTCCAACAATAATGAGATATCATAACATATATCATCATATCATCATATCATATATCATATTTTATATCATATCATCATATCATCATATCATAAATCATATTTTATATCATATATCATATCATCATATCATATCATATATTACTGAAAGTGAGAAATACCTATCTCCAAAGTTAGATTATAATTTTACCCTCATATTTAATCAATGTAATAAATACAACATCTAATCTAATTAAATAATAATAAAATGTATTATCTCTTCAAAATTAATATACATAAATGTAAAATCACTAAATTATCCACACAAAAAAGGAGAGGGCACTCTTTGACATTCATATTTCAACTAAAATATAATGATACTTATTATGTTTTCAATCAAATTAAAGAAATGTTACGGAAATTCATGGGGTGAGAACTGAGGTGAATGTATTCATAATAAAAAATAATGACATTTTTTATGGCATGGAATATGTATCTTTGTATATATTGTTTTGTGTTGTTTCTGTTCAAAGTAGAATATTAGTGTAAGGTGAATGTATTCACATGAATAAAAATGGAGAGAAATAAAACAAGTGTTCAAAGTTAGATTACAAATTTTCTCTTATATTTAATTAAAATAAAATACCCAATCTAATTGAAATAATAGTAATTGTATTTAAATTTACATGAGATTTGTGAATCTGTAGATATTCAAAAGTTCAATTTAAATGTAGCCCTTAATGATTTACTCATTAATCAAATTGAAGTGTGCACTATTCATTGCTAAATAGTTTGGAGAATAGGAAGAGTTGCATTGAATAATTAAATGTAGACAAATTAATTAGGAGAAATAAATAGTTTGGAGAATAGGAAGAGTTGTATTGAATAGTTAAATGTAGACTAATGAAAGAAAAGGTTCAAAGAATGCAAATTGAAAAATAGCTATAAAAAGGCAAGAAAGGATTCTTGAGTTCTTACTCACCATTTTTATGGGGTAGAATTCAATAATTGTAGGTATATTATATAGTACAAATGTTAGTATTATTATATGGTACATTTATATTATAAATTTTTAATGTTATTCGTAAATAGTGTCATATAGTTTTAGTGTAATTTAAAATTCTATACCACAATATATACCGTTTTAAAGAATAAATTATATACTAGTAAAATTGTATTTACAAATAAAAAATAATAATATTAAAATCATATTGTACATCAATTGACACCATAATAAGATTTCATATTTTCCTTTTTTACAATATTACCTAAAAGAATTCTATTATTGATATACAAATTAGTATACATAAATAATTATTGTGGTATGCAAATGGTTATTATTAGGGTATGCAAATGTTTTTTTTTAAAATACTTTGAATATATTGGTACTTATATAATGGAACTTGAATTGGTATTTTTTTTATGAAAGAATTGAAACGAAAATGGAGAGAGAGAAGAACAAATTCAAGAGTAATTGTATCAAATAAGGAATGTGTTAAATGGTAGAAATCCTATTAATTAGGCAATAAATTCTCCCCCAAAAAATCAGCACTAGAATTGAAAAAATCAACCAAAATAATGAGAGAAAGAAACGTGCATCCTAAAAAATAGGATCTTTAAGTAAAAAAATCATATTCAACTATAATTGTCATTGAGAATTCCAAAGTAAATACGATATGTCAAAAATTGTAATGTACACCAAATTATCACCATAATGTATACAATATTAAAAAATTTATATCCAAAAAACATGTTTATGCCATTCCATATCCTAATTTCCACTATATATATATATATATATATATATATTATTCTGCATATAACTTATACCAAGAAAAACAACATGTTTATACTATTCTATTTCATAATTTTACCACCATATATATACCAATTTTGCACTTAAATAATATAAAGAAAAACAAGAAGTTTATACCATTCTATATCATATATTTTTTTATCATTATATTATTCTAAAAGTGTAAAAAAAACGTAATTGAAGAGAAAGAAAAAAATAATTTAGAAGTGTAATTGTATTAAGTAAGAAAGAGAAAAAAAAAGGCAAAAATAATGTAACCAATTATAGTTGTGATTGAAAATTAAAAAAGTAAAAATAATAAACTATGAAACACATAAAATCAGCCAACTAAGCTAAAAAATAGGTAAAAAAATCGTATAAAGATATGTATATTTATTAAGTTGTCAGGTTTGTAATTAAAATGATAATGTTGTAAATAAAAAGAGTAAATTAACATTATGTAAATTAAAGTCTTAAATTAAAGATTCTAGTAATTTTTCCTTTTTTTTTTTTTTAATAATCTTAAAGTTGTTCTCTTTTATCTATTTTGGCCCTTTGAAACCTTCAAATATTTAATTTAAAACTTTTAGATGTCTTTTTGGTATTCCTTTATTTTTATCTATATAAATTCATCTTTTTTGTTTCATGAAACTTACATCCAAAAATTATTTGTCTTTAATAGTGGAACAACAGAGGATTGACTGGAAATGCCTTATGTTTAAAAATGCTGCGAGACCGAAAGCTTATTTCATCATGTGGCTCATGCTTCATAAGAAGTTGCACCCCTAAACCATAGAGCATTTGGTTATTAATTGTCACTTTGCCATCAGGTTATGGAGCAGATTGATAAAATGGGTGCACCAACTTGACATCAGTGGCGGAGCCACCCTATCTTTAGGGGGTCATCCGACTCCCCTTCGGCGGAAAATTATATTATTTTTATATGGTTAAAATAATTTTTTATGTATATATAGTAGATGTTGGATCCCCTTAGGCTATTTCGTGTGTCTGTTTTTTTCATATTTTAAACTCCTAATTAAAAATTCTGGCTCCGCCACTGCTTGACATGCTGCCTACTAACTGGGAGCAATTTATGCACTGGAGTATACAACATGCAAAAGGAAAGACTATTTCAGCTCGCATCTTCAAGATCATTATGGCGGAATGTGTGTATGGAATATGGATTGAGAGAAATACTCCCTCCGTCCACAATTGTTTGTCAGGGTAAGGTCATGCACATCCCTTAAGGAAAATTTAATACAAAGTGTAATTTGACTAATATAACCCTACTATATAAAAAATACCAAAAGTCCACATAACTTTTCAATTGAACTACACAATCATTAAGGGCAGAATTGGAAAAAAGTGACTAATTATTTCTTGATTGTTTAAATTGACAATTAATCTTGGACATCTATTTTTAACATACTTGCCAAACAATTGTGGACGGAGGGAGTAATAGAATCTTTGTGCAGAAGAGCAGAATAGTAGGAAGTGTGGCCAAAGAGATAGCTTACGTTTCTATTATTAGATCCCAGCCTAGTATTCTAGATGAGTATACATTCTAGTAATAGGTAAGGTAGAGCTTTAGTCTAAAGAGAGGCAATTATGAGAAATAAGCATGCTGTGATAGCTGCTTGATTTGAAATGATTTGCTACTGGTAATTAATATAAAACATAGTTACCAAAAAAAAAAAAACTTACATCCAAAATTATCCTTTCATTTTATAGTTAAAGTGGTGAAGCCATCAACACCTAAAGTATATGATATATCTATTTTAGTCTGATTATATATCACTTTATGAAAATAAAGTGATTTTTCTATTTGATTCATGCTTTAGTTTGACTCGATGGAGAAGACTTTTGAATTTTGATTGGATATGAGACAAGGTATCGACAAAAACTTGAAAAATTATGTACCGATTTTGTGTTTATTTTTTCATTTATATAATGTTATGATTAAAGTCTTAAGAAGGATGCGTATGTTATTTTTTTTCTTCTATGTTTATTTTTTTTATATTTATCTATTAGTTTAAACATCTATTAAATAAATATTAAATAATAATATTTTAATTATTTTTTGAATGGTAAGTTATTTATTAGAAAGGTAATGTAGAAGGACAAGAGTCAATTAAGATTTCTAGAATTTTAAGAGTCATATGTAATTGGTAAAATAATTAAAACAAAATAATTGTTCTTAAATAAGTACATTAATCAAGGTTTTCCCCCTTTTAATCTTAAATTAAAGAATATGAAGTTGCAGTTAAATCAATATATACCATTACCAAATACGAATTTGTCATCTTGGGTTCTTCCACTAGCAGTTCTACGTACTCCTATGGTAAAGTTCTTACTTATCTCCTCTTTTTCCATCGTCTATTGTTTGTTAGTAAGATTTTGATCATTAATATATTTTTTTCAAATTAGTCTATCTATGATCTGAGATTAACAATAGAGTGTATAGCAAGTTTGACATCTTCACTTTATTTAGAAACACCGAATAGAATTTTGAGGAAGATGAATTCATAAGGTTAGAAATATCAAGTATGACTTCTACATTGTCCTACATGATTAAGTTTGATTAGCTTATATTAAATGAATCAAATTCATTTGATTTGACATTTTGTGATTTTTTATAAATTATATTTGGAAGGTTTGGTTCATTGTTTTAAAGTTATATATGCACAAGATCGATCCAATATTATAATATTATAATTTCACCCTTGTTTTTAAAGGATGAAAATAGTAAAATGGATTCATCTGAGGTTAAGTTGGTATTACATTTTAAAATAATAGTTATTTAACTTTATAAGAGTTTTTACTTATTGACGTATGGGGTACACGTGCGTTGCGTGTGCCCAGAGACTAGTAGAAGGTAAAAGAGGAAAGAGTCTTCAACACTGGTTGATGAAATCCTACCCATGGTAGGTCGTGGTTTTTACTAGTAAGGAGGTTTTCCACGATAAAACTTGTGTTATTTTTCTTTTACCACTTTCAGTTATGAGTAAGGAACCTGGTTCCTGAACTCAAGTAGTTGGTACTCGTTTCTTTCACCACCAAAGCAGCATGTTGAAACATTGGCAGGATGCCTGTGAATAACAGCAGGCAGGAACTTCTAAGTGCAGCTTGTTTGTGTCCTCTTGCCACTTTATTTATTCAACAAGTAGTAGCTAGTACTGCAAAAGTTTGGGCCATATTACATGCTTAGCAGTTTAGGGCGAAGAAAATGTTAGATACTCTTCGCATGTGTAACATATTATAGAAATAATTTTTATATTGTTTAGTTCATACATAATTTCTGCATAACTTCTCTATAAACCGAACATTATTGCCTTGGGCCTCGAGAAATATCCCGAATGAACTTGTCAATATTTCCTTGGATGGTGCCCCCTTCAATTGCTTCTAGGCAGGTGTTCCTTATTTCCATTGCTCTTCTTCTCATTTCTTTTCCTTCATTGCTGTCAAGGTCCATAAAACTCTGCAAAAGCAGAGCAATTTCATCTCTCTTAACCAATTTCTCGCTTTCCTTATTGATCCTCCACCCAATCTTCTAGTCCTCCACTATTTGTTTACTGTTTGTAACTTGATCACCGCCAATAGGGAACGTAAGAAATGGCACACCAGCAAATGCACCTTCCTTGGTTGAATTCCATCCACAATGCGACCAAAATCCACCTACACTAGGATGGCACAAAACTTTCAATTTCTCGCACCAAGACACCACGATTCCCCTCTTCCCAATTCCATCCGTAAGTAAGGATGCATTCTCACGTGCCACCCAAAATGTTCGGACACCACTGCTGTGCACACCTGCTATAATTTCATCTAGCTGTTCTTTTGATACAGACATGAAACTTCCTTGGGATATGTATAGAACAGAGTCCTTAGGTTGATCATCAAGCCATGACATGTAGTTTGGACTAGGCTGGTTAGTGTTGAATTCGGTATCCAAGTAAGGGATTGTTGGACCGACAGTGAAAATGGGGACTGGAAATTCAGCTTGTAAAGCCTCAATTACTTGAGATTCCAATGTTCCAATGGTGGTGAACAAGGCATATTGTGCTTTATTGGTTAGTTGTGATACAACTTGGAGAAGCAAGGGCAACATCTCCTGGCGTTTGCTGTTGAATGAAGATGGGAGATCCTTTACGCGAATTGGCTTAATCCCAGGAATGTAATTTACCACTTCTCCTTGCGCTGATCATCATGAAATTAATATAAGCTGTTGTACTTGTCTAAACATTGTTCTTGAAATGCATCTTCAAACTCCAAATACAATCATTTTTCAACTTTAATGTCAAATAATATATTTTAAAAAAAAGAAGATATCACTGAATTTAGATCCAAACGCCTACTAAGAAATTTAAATACAATTAAATAATAAAAATATGCAGATTAAATTTTTTGGATGATATAATCACATATTTCAATATGGTATTAGAGCAGACTTTCAAGATCAAATCCTCCCCGATTCATATAGTAAAAAGTTTCACGTTCTTGACCCATGAATAAAGAATCAGGTCAGCACGTTATTCCTTCTGCTTACTACTTAATTCATTTCTCTTCTTCCTATTTTGCTCAAGTTTCGAAGACACATGACAAAGGAAAATCAATGGCTAACATTATATCAAGATTCTAATCATAATTTAGATGATGAATATTTCAAAACAAGTTAGTAATGTTATAATAATAACAACATGTTATCATATCCATAAATAAATTATAAATTTTTCTCTCTTTTCCGTGGGATGAAATATGATTTTTTAGAGTATAAGGTAAATATGACTCTAAAGTTGGTGAAAATGACAAATATGTTGAAAACATAGAGATTTAACATTGTATGGGACTACGGATAAATATGATTTTTTAAGAATATGAAGGTAAATATGACAAATCATACACACACACACACACACACATATATATATATATATATATATATATATATATATATATATTAGGACAAATTACTTAAGTACACAACATTACTTTACCTATTCTCAATATTTCCCTACTCTTTTACTAAAATACAAAAATCCCTTATTTTCCCCCAATTCAACTTAACCGGATACTTTATTAGTTTAAGTATCCACCCGTTATTAATTAAAGTATCCGCGCTGCTATATTATGCATCCGCCCGTTAATTTAAGTATCCGCCCGTTATTAATTAAAGTATCCGTGCCAACAACTTAATAATTTAAGTATCCGCCCTTTATTGATTAAAGTATTTGCGCTGCTATATTATGTATCCGAAAGACACTAAAAAAGGGATTTTTGGTAATTAATGAAAGAGTAGAGATAGGAAGTAATTTCCTTCTTATACTATGTGATTTGCCTAATTTTTACTATATATTATAAGTGGGAAGCTCTAAAGTAAAAAGTTGAATTATCATATTGCCCTTTTACTAAATTAAAATTTGATTAATTATTTAATTAAATATAAATATTTTAATTACATAATGGTAGAATTTAAGTCCTCAAGCCCTTTAATAATTAAATTATTACTTTCTTGATAAATGAGTACAATGATATTACTTTTAATCATAATCATAATTCTCATAACGGAAGAATTTGAAAAGTTATGATTGATAAAATAATGTATATATCATCATCATATGGGAAACTCCTAAGTGCAAAGTTGGATTATCCTTTTACCCCTACATTCAATCATAATATTATAAAATATTTAATTATTTAATTATTTAAATATTAAGTATTATATTATACTAAATACTAAAAGTGAGAAGCTGTTAAATTAATACAATTCATTCTTTTAAAAAACAATGCATTAAATTTCTTAGTTACTCTCAAAAGGCTAAGAATCTGAAAGGTTATTTGTATGGTTCAATAATATGGACTAGATTCAAATGCAGGTAGAATGTATTCTTTCAAAATCAATGCATTGATTTTCTTAATTAATTTGAAAAAAAATAGATAAGTAATTTGAAAAGTTACCTTTCATGTATAATTATGGATCATATCAGATTCATATGTTGCAGTATAAAATGTATTTGAACAGTTATTTCCTAAAGTTATTTAGAAGCTAACGTATAATGCAATGAAGTCATAGAGATTTGTAAAAGTTACCTGGCACAATAATTTAATGGGTTACAAAAGTTTAAGGAAAAATGTAAGCCACCCTGATTAGAAAATGAATCTATTCACTTATATATATTGTTATTACAAAGCACAATCTTAATAGAATATGATATTAGATGAAGTTGAAAGGATCATTCTTAACCCATCTGTTTTATTTATCGGGGAGTCAGGTAAGGCCGAAAGGGTTCATTCAAACCCTCTTTGACGGAAAATTACACTATTTATACATATGATCTAAATAGTTTTTTATATGTATATATAGTATATGTTGAACATTCGTGTGTTTAGTTCTTCATATCTTGAACCCCTTTTAGTGAAAATCTTTGTTCTGTCACTGTTTATTTAATATGTTTTTCTCAATGTTGTTTCTATTATTGATGTCTAAAAATCATATTTTATGTGTTCAATTTTGTACTGAATGTTGACACCTAATTTTGGACCTCCACATTATAGATTAATCATCGAGCTTCTTCAATTTCAAACAATTTAAAATAATTAGTTTCATAAATTTTCAAAAAATAAAATAAATTTGCAAGTTTTTAAATAGCCTATCACTTTTTGTATTTTTTTTTTAATAATATATATGTTTTATATAATTATGTATGAAATAAGTATATCCTATAAATATTCGAAAATCATCCCAAAAGATTTTATGTTTTTAGTGTATTTTTAAAATGATGGCTATAATTTTGAATTAATTAGCTTTTATGAAATTCGAAATATTTTTTGAGTTATTTGTATGTAAGTTTTGTCAATTTAAAAAAAATAAAATAATAAATACGTTTTTATAGTTATGTATATAATTAGTATATCTTATTTGAAGATCGTCTCAAAAGGTTTTAGTGTTCCTTTAAATTTTGCCAATTAGTTTAATTAATTAATAGTTAACCTTTTAAAAATTGATTATTTTATTTGATTAAGATTAAGAAGCTCGTTAATTAATTAATATTAATTCGTTTTATTTAAATTTTAGCCGATTTCACTAATTAACTCAAATTGGCTAAGTCTTTAATTCAATGGCTATAATTGCAATCCAATGGGCCAAATTCTAAATTCCAATCTAAGCTTCTTCTTTTTTTTCCACATACAAGACCACAATTGGGCCGATTTTCAACCAAATTGGGCCCAAACATTGACCCATTCAGCAGCCCACTCTTATTCCCAATTCCCAACCCAACATACAATACAAACCCAACCCAAATCCCTTCAATTCAATAACCCATTCCCAGCAGCATAATACATACAACAATTCCCAATTAACCAAAAGCGATACAATACATACAACAACAGCAAACAGTAGCCGAATGCCCCACCCCTGCGTTTTCTCTTCTTCTCCGTGTGAACCAGACAGCAGCAGGACGTGTTTTCTTCTCCCTCACGCGTCAACAAGCAACAGCTCCCACAGCTTTATCTGCCATAGCCGCCCACCTTGATCTTGTCATCCAGATTTTAGGGGATTTCGGTTGAAATCTTGTACAAGCAGCAGTTCCTTGGTCCTTGGGAAAATTTGAATCAAAGATTGGATGGTAATTTCCGTTTCTGCCCTTGCCCTCGTCCAATTTTCATTGACCTAAATTGCCCCAACTTCCCCTATAAATAATTCTTTACATACAAGTGACAGGGGGGACGAAAAAAAAAATTAATTTGGATTTGAGGTCATACACGATAAATAAGTTGGCAAAAGAGTTTTAGAGTTTAGTTCTTAGACAATAATCACTCATACACTTGAAAACTTTACATCTATCTTTTGAATCTAAGTTACGAGAGGGTTGACGCTTGGATTTTCTTAGCTTGCTGTTCCTATTCGAAGCTCGTGGTAAAAGAATCGCTGCCCCTCAAGCTTGTTGTCGTCCAGTTCTCTGCCCCATAAAAGGTAATACTCGTCTTTGATTCACGCCTCTTTTGTGCCTAATGTAAGGACGATTTGCTTTTGATAGTTGTGTAGTGTTAGATGTTGGTATCCTGGGAGTGTCATGACTTACTGTTGGTTGCAAAACTTTGACATAAGCTTGTTTGTTGATTCAACTATTCTTTTGGTTTGTTTTGCTCGAAGCTTTACTAATTCCGTATGGCATTGAGTCGGTTTCGTTCTATTTTTCTTCTTGTTATTCTAACTAGTATAAATCATGTGAGTTGCTTTTAAGAGTAAATTCCATAATCCACCTGATGGTTGCTGCACCTCTAAATCTCTTATTTAATAATGTTGATTACGTATCTTTCGTTATCGGGTAATTCGAGTTAACTTGAATCAATAAATTGGTCATTTCCAAATCTCTGGAGCATTTTCTTGTGCTAAACTCGCCTTATTAAAATGATCTATTATTGCTAGTTAGTTTCTCAGTTGTATGTCTTTATCATCTTCATCCGTAAATCATGCTAAAATTGAATCTTGCCATCCGTAATCAAGTTGGTTTTGAATGTCTCTTTCTTCCGCTTCTCTCAATTGCTTGGGATTTATTATCTCATTCGTGTAACATGTCCTGTTTTAATCGAATTTATGTCTCCATTTAGTCTAAGTTTTAGTCGAAAAAATGCTTAAGTAAAATGTAATGGATCATTTTATTTATTTATTATTATTATTTTTGTTTCTTATTAGTAATCTTCTTATCTTGTTGGCTTTGTTGTTCAAACTCATAAAGATTACGATGTCGGTAAGTAGGAGGTCGTAGGATTCACTTCAACAATTATCAAAGTAGTTTATGTTTTGCTTCTGTTCTGTTTTGATAGCTGCTGGTTTATCTTCTCCTTTCCTTATAATTGATCTATTGTTTATTTGTTTAAAGCTCATTAAAGTTGTGACCATAAAGTGGAAAGTTGGCTAAATAAAAAATGATTTTACTAACATTCCACCCTGATGCCTTCCAAGATTAGGGTTAAGTTTAGGATTATCTAAGTATTGTGGCCATATTAATTTTATTTGCCTCTAGTTCGTCGTAGAATCTATTTTGATTTAGTCAAAGTCGTGTTGTACCATGGTTAGAATGTTAACATTATATTGAGTTTTGACCATTCTGTGAATAACCTCTTTGCTAGCTTTAAATGCTATGATATTCTTATTTTAGTTGAATCAATTTGCTATCTGCATTCCTCTTCTGCTAATTCTTGTTCTTTTTTCTTTTTTTTATTTATGTTTTTCTGGATTAAATCGTTGCGGTTGAGCTCACTGAACTCCCTCCCTCCCTCCTTGCATATCGAGTTGGGCCACGGAGGCCCAATCTTACTTCTTGTCGAGTTGAACTCATCATTTCGAGAAATTGGAAGCTGAAACAGAGCTTGAAAAGTTCGAAAAGGGGTTGTATACAAGATGTATACAGCTATATGCATCGATATATAGGTAAAAAACGCAGGGATACAGGGCTGATGCGAAATACATGAGTTTGGAAGCAAGATATACATGAAAAGGGCTGATATACATGCCGATATACACTGATATACATCAAGTGTATACAAAAACGGGATTGAGTAAAATTCCCAAAAACAGTAGCGAATTTGGCCCAAGAAAGGCCCAAATTCAATTTCTCCCTTACGCTTTAATTATTTAATTGCGATTACTTATTATTTGTTGTTTAACTCTAACTTTAGAATTTTTAATCAACTTAGTTGAATTCCCCAAAAGATGACCATATTCTTTATGTTAGTTTCTTTAAAAATAATTCATTTTATCAACTCTTATACTTATTCAAATATTTTTTTTTAGTCAAAACTTTCACATATCTTTATTTAGATTAAAATAATTTCTTGGTTTATCTACCAAGTTGGTTCGAATTATTATTTCTAAAAATAAATAAATAAAAATGACGTAAATAATTTTAATTAATCTAATTTTGTTAAAATCCTAATTGACCAAGTTGTTTCAATTAAGATCCTATTTTCCAAAAAAATTAAAAATTATTCTTTATTTAACTATGTTTATCAAAGTTAATCGAATATCGTAAAATATTATATATCTTATGTTAAATTATTTTCCTAAATATTTTTATAGATACGTTCTTTAAGGGTTTTTTCTTCATTTAAATCATTTTTTTTATTTCAAAATTGTTCTAAGTTAAAGTATATATATATTTTATTTATTTTTAATAAACTTTAAAAATGTGTTAGTCAAAACCTTTTTCAATTGATTAATAATAATGATGAAAAAAAAGAAGAAGATATATATATATATATATATATATATATATATATATATACTTAAGTCATTTTCTCAAAAGGGTTAATCAATTAATTCAAAAAAAAATAAAATGATTTTTCATGCTTTAATTTATTAAATTGGTTTAATTTATTTTTTGAACTAAATAAATTCTAATTAGTCTAGTTTTATTAATTTTCTAATCACTTGCACCTTAATTCAAATATTTTCATTTTAGGTCTCTTCCTCTAAAAGATAGAATAAAATGGTTCATTTCTTAGTTATTTTTTCAAACTTAATCGATTAGTGTAAATTATTATATATTTTCATGTTATTATTTTTTCTAAAAATAGTCAAATATATTTTAAGTCAAGTCGCAGGTCAACCGCATGTTAGCGGACACTTCGAATGCTTAAACCCTTCTCAAAGTGTAAATTGAACCCCGAACTCCCTTTGGCATTTTCAAATGATTTTTTCTGTTTAAATCATTAAAAATTATAAGTTTTCTTAATTTCTTTAAAAAATTAAGTGGCGACTCTTTCTAAGTATTTTTTCTCAAATTGTTTTTTTTTTATACTTAGAACATTTTAAAAAAAAAGTGATTTTTCTAGAAATAGTTAAATTACGGCACAACAGAAATGGCGACTTCCGCTGGGGATTCAATTAGGTTCTAACCATAATGACTTGACTCTCTTTGACTATTTGCTAATATTTGTTGAATTGTTTTACCTCAAATGTGCCTTATTTGCTTAAATTGTGATATCAACTGTCATTGCATGCATATTATTTATTCTGTCAAATGACATTTTTTTTTCTTTTCACTTAAAGGACGATTATGCGGGCCGCAGTCGTTCGTTAACCAAATTGTTCTCGGGACACCCTGACGAATGTAGTTGGCTACTGGATAATCAACGGTCGTTAATTGTCTCAGCCCAAGTAGTCCGCTTGGGTCACCAATCCACTTTAAAGAAAACCCACTCTTAGTCATACTAGGATAGAGCAAGACCAAATCCCTGAAATTTAGCGCATTGGCCTATGATGACCCAATACCCAAGGCGTGTCGGGTCCATTAGAAAGACCACCTTAAGTCCAAAGGGCCCACGGCCCGAACGGACGCACATACTTACGTGTTTGAAGGATGTGTGCGCTATTTGACAAAGTGTTGTGTCTTGGGTTTGGGGGTTATCTAATTATTTGTATGTTTTTGTAGATGGCTAAGCAACACTTGAGTTTCAAAATGGTCACCGAGACGCCAAACCTCCTCCGTGTATGGTGGTACAATCTCAATGCATATCAAAAAAGAGAACTCTCCATTCACTTAGGTCACCTCCCGTCAATAATGAATCTCAGAGTCTGGCCTAAGTTCATTGAGGTGGTCACTCGATTTTGGGACGATGAGAGGATGGTGTTTCGCTTCGGAGATGTTGAAATGACACCAACTGTTGAAGAAATCAGAGATTGCCTAGACAATGTCGGAATGTGCCAGAAAAGGAAAAATCATTCAGATCACCACATTTTGCTACCAGATAAGCCGACCAGCACAGAACTGAAGAACATGTTGTTACTAGTAAATGCAGATTGGCTAGACACCCCGAGTATTCCGTTTCTGAAATTCTACGAACGGTGGGGACACGAGAACTATTATAAGAATTTTCCAAATTAGTTTCTCAGTCGCAGTAGTTGGAGTCAAACTCAAACTTTAGCATTTGCTGTATGCCTCTTAGGGACGATGGTATTTCCTCAAGGTGAAGGGAATGAAATTGATACTCGGGTTGTCATGGTTACACACGCCATCTTCTAGGGTGTTGGTAAGAAAGGACAAATTAAGAAATACTTCAACCTAGCCCCGATCATTCTGGCTGACATCTACCAATCTTTGGGTCAATGCAAAAATGGGTTTCCATTTTTTCAAGGTTGTAATATTTTGCTACAGTGGTGGATGTCTAAACATCTGGTGAAGACATACGAGACTCAGAAACAAAAATTGGCCGAACCACAAAAAGAAAGCCACCTCGACCATTACGAGTTTCATTTGAGCAACAACAGGTTCAAGATCCACAATACTAGGGAATCATGGGCCAAAGTCTTCCATGACATAAAAGAGGAAGACGTACAATGGATGTTTCAAGATTTCATGTCAGAAAAAATAGCTATTCAGGGGGCTAAGTGTCCTTTCCTAATCCTTCCTGGCATTAGAGGGGTACGACCTTACAATCCTAGTAGGGTAATGCGGCAATTCGGCAGAAGACAGATTCTACCATTCAAAGGAGACACTAGCCGCTACGTCTTTGACTACAACGGGTGCGATAAGATACCTCACGCCAAGGATATTTGTCAAGAATGGTCTGGACGGGTCAACCTAAAAGAGAGTATGGCAGAAAATAGATATGAAGCCGGGTATGTGGATGAATACAAAAAATGGTTGCAGAATGATCTGCGTGGTACACTTGACCCAACGCCATGCACGGGCCGACAGATTGAAGATGTCCAGGTAATGCTCCAAATCCAAGCCTACCATTTTCAGCAGGAATGGGACCAAAGAGAGCAAGAGTTCCAACGTAGGGAGCAAGAATACCTGCGTAGGGAACAAGAGTTCCAGCATAGAGAATATGAAAGCCAAAGGGCATTAGCCTTTGCCACGCAAGAGTTAGCTGACGTGAGATCCTGCTTGATGCGTTTGGACTTAAACTTTGATGAACAGCTTAACACCCTCCAGGGCGTGTCAATGTCTTCCAAAGCTGTGTTCGCTGAGCCGCATGTGATAACCAGCAAGTTTCTCATTCGTGAAGAAGTGGAAAAAGCAAGAGGAGGAGCAGGTCCTTCAGCATTTTAGTTATCTTATTCCCCTGCGTGGGATTGATGTTTTTGTATTTGCAACTTATTCCTTCCCTAAAAGATGTATCCCTTTGCTTAACTTTGTAATGAATTCTCTATTGTTTATGAATTCTGTTTTGGGGGTGCAACAATTTGTTTTTAAATGGCGCAATACATCCTTCAATTCGCTAGGCCTACCCTTGGCACAAAAGGGTCACATGCATGTTTAGGACGCGAAATTTGCCTGTTTACTTGTGTGTTTAACTGTTTGTGTGGTACGTTGCTTTGAATGAGGACATTTTAGCCCACTCCTTGTAAAATAAAAATAAAAATATATATACAAAAATTGAAAATTGTCAAATACAAGTCACTACCAAAATGTCCGACCAAAATTCCACGAGTCTTAAGTTTCTCAGTAAAAAATAAAATCCTACTACCAAATCCTAAGCCACTACTCTATCATCTCAGGAAAGGTAAAATTGCAGCTAAGATGGAAAAAGGAAAGAATATCGACATAGAGCTAACTGGGGAGGATTTGAGGATGAAATTACAGCAACTCAGACAAGAGATCCAAGAAACCAGAAAAAGGAGAATAGAAGTGGAGTTTTCCACCGCAATCGCACGAACAGCAAATGCGGCACTAGACGTGGAATTGGCAGCAAAGATGACAAAATGTGTTGTTATAGATGAAGAGACAGCTGCTGTGCGGAAGAAGCGCGATGCCCTCAAAGAGATAACCTTGATGCTTCAGAAGCCACGTGGAAAACACTCTTTCTTTAGCCAAGAGGCCACCCACAGTGATCCCAAAGGCGCTAGACCTGAAGTTACTGAAGAAGATACTGGGGAGGAAATTGTCTATAGACCTCCTCTTCAGGGACGGTGGAAGGAAGGGAATGAGGAAACCACCCTCGAAGCATATGAATTTACCTCCCGTGATTAATGCGACAATCATAAAAGAATGGCTTGGGTGGAGACACATTTTATCTTTTAGGAGCTTTATTATCAGTTTTTCACTTTCCTTGTAATCTTCAAGAAATGAATGAATGAAAATGAAATTTCCTTTTGTATTCGAACTACGTAGGGCCTGAATTCTCCTTGGGAGATACGTAGGCAGCCTTTCAAGGCCCGGCCCCTATCTTTTAAAAATTTTCTTTTCCCCTTCATTCTACAAAGAAACATTGAGTTCAGATCAACGAATGCCCAGAAATGCAGCAAGAAGACCTTAGCTCAACGCAATTTAACCTTTCTGAGTCACCAACCCCAACATAAAAACGAGCAAATTTCTGCTTGTTCAAAAGTCAGTCCCCATTATTCGTGGGTTAACATGTTCTCAAACAAAGCAACTTTTATATGTTTATCTGCTTTCTATATGATATTTTGCATTATTTGTGCCGAATCAAAACTAACATATTTGCCTTTGAGTTGTTTTTCTCAGCAGGTAGTTAGAACTGGTCTGTGTCGATAAGCTGGCTGATCATCCTTATTTCACTAGATCTAAAGGTCCTACAGATTCCTTCCCCAATCAAAGTTCACAAAAGGGAAAAGTAGCAATGAGTGATAACAACGAAGAAATCAGCCTTACTGATGTCGTGGTGGCTCAACCCGCCCTTGCTGATCAGAATGAACTGATCCTACAGTTGATGCAACAAATTGCTGAGATGAGGGTCGAGATGCAGAGGAAACACGATTTGCCTCCTCCGAGTTTTGCTGTCAACACTCAACCAGACGGAAGGCCTCCAGCTCAAATTCCCCCTCCTAACGTGGAACAAGCTCAGAACCCACCTTTAAGCCCTGCTCGTAATCCCTCCATCATTGACCTTACCACCCAAAACCCCCACTACGTCTCAACCTCTTATCAAACACTAACCCCTCCTCAAAATACCAACCTCCAAGCACCACTTCCTCCCCCCAATGCAAACCACCAAATTGGCCTACCCCCTCACAGCCAAAACGCTAATAACCCACACATTTCCCTCTTTCACCAAAACCAATATACCAGCCCCCAGACTTTTCCCCAAAACTATCACGCCCCTCTAAATGGACAGAGTCCATCCATTGCTCCACCCCTACCGCAAAAAACCACCTTCCAAATACCGGTCCCCAACGAGCATGACGCCCATGGTTCGGAACTCGACCACTATGAGGAGAGGGAGAGAGAATGGAGGTCAAAGGAAGAGACTGTCAAGATAGATATGAAGGAGGAAATTAGAAAGGCTATGAAGGAGTTGAACCCAAGCTCCACTTTACCAAAATACCCCGACGTACCAAACCCCAACTCCACTTTACCAAAGTACCCCCTCGAACTACCAAGCTCCACAACCAAATTACCAAACCAATTCATATCCCAGATATCAAGCCCCCCGTCCAAACACTCCAAATTATCGTCAAATGCCTCCTCCTCAACAAGGCAATTACAATCCCTCCCGTCCTAGATTTGAGAAGAAGCCTGCCAGAATTTTCACTCCGCTTGTTGAAAGCCGAACAAAGTTGTTCGAACGATTAACTGCGGCAGGATATATTCATCCAGTGGGGCCCAAGCCGGTTGACCCTAGCTCGAAGTTTTACAGACCTGATCAGAGGTGTGCGTATCACTCCAACAGTGTTGGACATGATACTGAAGACTGTATCAACCTGAAACATAAGATTCAAGACCTGATTGACCAGAATGTGGTCTCTCTTCAGACAGTTGCGCCCAATGTCAATAGTAATCCTTTGCCGAATCATGGAGGCGCCACTATCAATATGATAGAGACAGATGATGATTGGTGCGTGACGAAGACAATAGTTCCGATTGCTTATGACGAACTAGAAAGGGCTGTAGCTTCATTGAGCATTAGAGAGAAGAAAGAGTTTGTGATTCTGACACCCGAGAAAGTTGTTGCCTTGGTGCCGAGAGAAACTCTTACCCGACCAAAATTTGTGATTGAAACGGCTGTTACCCAGGGTATGACTAGATCCGCCAGGTGCTACACACCGGAAGAGTTGGCTCAAGGAGGGCAGAAGAAGGACTAGGCAAAAAGGCTGATCAGTGAAGCCGAAGCTGAGGAGTTCTGGAGAAAAATGCAACCGAAAGATTATTCGATTGTGAAGCATCTAGAGAAGACGCCGGCTCAGATTTCTGTGTGGGCTTTATTGATGAGTTCGCAGTTGCATAGATAGGCTTTGATAAGAGCTTTGGATGACACATATGTGCCTGTGGGTACTAATAGCGACAATCTAGCGGCTATGATAAACCAAGTTGTTCGAGGGCACCGAATTAGTTTCTGTGACGAAGAGCTGCCCTTCGAAGGCAGGATGCACAACAAGGCTCTGCACGTCACTTGTAAGTGTCGAGACAAAATAATAAATCGTATTTTGGTCGATGATGGGTATGGTCTTAATATTTGCCCACTTTCGACTCTGAGGCAGCTGAAATTTGACTTGGGAAAGCTTCACCAGAACCAAGTCAATGTGAGGGCTTTTGATGGAGTGCAAAGAGATACATTGGGTGCGGTAAACTTGGATATTCAAGTGGGTCCTGCAGAGTTTAATGTGGAGTTCCAGGTGTTGGATATCAACACTAGTTATAACCTACTTCTAGGAAGACCGTTTATCCATATGGCCGGGGCTGTGCCGTCTACCCTTCACCAACTGTTAAAATTTGTATGGAAGGACCAGGAATTGGTCATTTATGGTGAAGGGAGCCAGCCCAATGGGTGTGCACCAATCGTTGATGATGTCTCTCGAGGTTGCGACTTTTACACTGTGGAGCTGGTAAATGCCACCGATGATGACTTGGCTCCACAGCCTCCTATGTCTGCCGTGTACAAAATGATTGCTACTGTCATGCTCCAGAATGGTTTCGAACCAGGTTTCGGGTTGGGGAAATATTTCTAAGGAATTGTCGAGCCTATTCAAATCCCCGCCAAAGGAGCGAAGTTTGGTTTGGGATATATCCCAACAGATGACGAAGCAGAGATGAAGAATAGGAGTGTTGATCAAGCATTGGCCAGGCCAATTTCTCATCTATATCAGTCATTTTCGGTACGACAAAATGTCAACGATAATGGTCTCGGGGAAGGAATCTGGGGCCTATTTGAGGAGATTGATGCGGTCATCAAGGAAAAGGCTGATGAGCAATTGCAGAACTGGACCTCCACACCACTCCTGATTTCCCGCTCATCTGGGTAGAAAGAACGTGTGCTTTTGTTTGATTTTAAAATCGGTGGTAGTCCGGAAGAGGCCCGAGACCCGCCATTTATGTACTCTTTATTTGTTTGAAGTTTTCAAATTTTCTTGTGATGAATAAGGCAAATGGCCCTTAGACGTGGCCAAAGTTTGTTCTAGTTTTTCAATTCAAATGAAGGCCTCTTTTATCAAATTTTTTTTACTTATCTGTTTATATTTTACTTTCCTAACTTTGTTCATTTATGATTTCAGTAATATTAATTTAAAACCTGCCAATGTCATGTCATGTCATGAACCGAATGAACGAAATGAAGCAGGTGTTGGCGAATGTGAGGAATACGAAGAAGAGAATGAGATACCCGAACATGTTGCGGATGAATTTCGACAATTCGAGAATCAACACAAGCCAAAGTCTTGAAGAAACTGAAACTGTGAAAATCGGAGATGAGGAATGCGTCAAAGAAGTCAAAATCAGTGTCCATCTGACTGAAGCCCAAAGAAGAGACCTGGTTCATTTGCTCAGGGAATATATTGACGTATTTTCCTGGTCTTATAGAGATATACCAGGATTGAGTACGAATATGGTGTCCCACAAGTTGCCAATCAATCCAGATTTCAGTCCAGTAAAACAAAAGACTCGAAAGTTTAAGCCTGAGTTGAGTTTAAAGATTAAAGAGGAAATTACAAAGCAGATCGAGTCCCAAGTAGTGAAAGTGACGCAGTATCCGACTTGGTTGGCTAATGTTGTTCCGGTTGCCAAGAAAGACGGAAAAATCAAAATTTGTGTTGACTATAGAGATCTTAACAAAGCTAGCCCGAAAGATAATTTTCCATTGCCAAACATTCACATCCTCATTGATAACTGTGCTAAGCATGGGATGCAGTCATTTGTGGATTGTTATGCAGGTTATCACCAGATCTTGATGGATGAAGAAGATGCAGAAAAGACAGCTTTCATCACGCCCTGGGGTGTATATCATTATCGAGTGATGCCTTTTGGTCTCAAGAATGCTGGTGCTACTTACATGAGGGCTATGACGACCATCTTTCACGATATGATTCACAATGAGATCGAGGTGTATGTAGATGATGTCATAATCAAGTCCCGCGAGAGTTCGGATCACTTGACTCACTTGAGAAAATTCTTTGATCGTCTGCGTAGATACAATTTGAAGTTAAATCCCGCTAAATGTGCTTTTGGGGTGCCAGCTGGCAAGTTGTTGGGATTTATAGTTAGCAGGAGGGGAATTGAGCTTGACCCTTCCAAGATCAAGGCGATCCAAGAATTGCCTCCTCCAAAGACAAAGAAGGAGGTGATGAGTTTTCTAGGAAGGTTGAACTACATCAGCCGATTCATAGCTCAATCCACCGTAGTGTGTGAGCCCATCTTTAAGTTACTAAAAAAAGATGCCTCGACCAAGTGGACCGGAGAATGTCAAACTGCTTTTGATGCCATTAAGAACTATTTGTCCAATCCACCGGTGTTGGTCCCTCCGCGAGAAGGAAGTCCGTTATTGATATATTTATCTGTCTCAGATAACGCATTGAGATGTGTGCTTGGTCAACATGATGAAACTGGGAAGAAAGAGCGAGCCATTTATTACTTGAGCAAAAAGTTCACTCCATATGAGGCTCGTTACACTCTTTTGGAGAGAACATGTTGTGCTTTGACTTGGATCGCTCAAAGGTTGAGATATTATCTGTCTTCTTATACCACATACCTTATTTCCAGGATGGACCTGTTGAAGTATATTTTCTAGAAAGCAATGCCGACAGGAAAGTTGGCTAAATGGCAAATGCTTTTGAGTGAGTTTGACATTGTGTATGTAACTCAAAAGGCAATAAAAGCACAAGTCTTAGCTGATCATCTCGCAGAAAATCCAGTTGATGAAGAGTATGAACCACTAAAGACTTATTTTCCCGATGAAGAAGTTGCATTCGTGGGTGAAGATATTTCTGAAGCGTACCCAGGTTGGAGAGTGTTCTTTGATGGAGCGGCAAATCACCAGGGGAAAGGTATCGGAGCAGTCTTAGTGTCAGAATCCGGTCCGCATTATCCTATGGCGGCTAAACTTCGATTTAATTGCAAAAACAACATGGCTGAGTATGAAGCTTGCATCATCGGTTTAAAGATGGCAATCGACATGAACGTTCATGAGCTTCTAGTTATTGGAGACTCAGACTTACTGATTCATCAAGTTCAAGGAGAATGGGCCGTGAAGAATCCAAAAATCACACCGTATGTGCCGTACATACAGAAGTTGTGCAAGAGATTTCGCAAGATTGAGTTCAGATATACTCCCAGAGCACAGAATGAGTTGGCCGACGCTCTTGCCACCATTGCCTCGATGATCAAACATTCAGATACAAGTTATATTGATCCAGTAGACATAGAGGTAAAAGAACAGCCTGTTCATTGTTCACATGTTGAAGCAGAACCAGATGGTTTGCCTTGGTATTTTGACATCAAGAAGTATTTAGAAGATGGGACTTATCTTGAGAATGCAACGTTCAACCAGAAGAAATCGATACGCCGTATGACCCTCAATTTCTTTGCAAGTGGGGAAATCCTTTACAGGAGGACCCAGATTTAGGTCTTCTCAGATGCGTTGATTCTAATGAAGCTACAAAGCTTCTGGAACAGATACATGCCGGAGTTTGTGGTACTCACATGAATGGGCTCACATTGGCCAGGAAGATCCTTCGAGCCGGTTACTTTTGGATGACTATGGAACATGACTGTTGCAAGTTTGTGCAAAAGTGTCATAAATGTCAAGTGCATGGAGATTTGATTCGGGTGCCTCCTCATGAACTCAATGCTATGAGTTCACCTTGGCCGTTTGTAGCTTGGGGCATGGACGTCATTGGTCCAATAGAGCCAGCCGCCTCTAATGGACACATATTCATTTTGGTTGCGATTGACTACTTCACCAAATGGGTGGAAGCAGCTTCATATAAATCGGTGACCAAGAAAGTTGTAGCTGATTTTGTTCGCAACAACCTGATATGTAGGTTTGGAGTACCAGAATCCATCATCACCGATAATTGAGCGAATCTCAACAGTCATTTGATGAGAGATATATGTGAACAATTCAAGATTACTCACCGAAACTCAACCGTTTATTGTCCCCAAATGAATGGAGCCGTAGAAGCCGCCAACAAGAACATAAAGAAGATTCTGAGGAAAATGATTGATAATCGCAGAGGTTGGCACGAAATGTTGCCATATGCTTTGTTGGGTTACCGAACAACTGTCAGAACATCAGTTGGAGCTACTCCATATTTGTTAGTATATGGAACAGAAGCGGTTATACCTGCAGAAGTTGAAATACCTTCATTAAGAATCATCCAAGAAGCCGAATTGAGTGATGCTGAATGGGTTCGCAAGCGGATCGATCAGTTAACATTGATTGATGAGAAGAGAATGGTTGATGTCTGTCATGGACAACTGTATCGACAAAGAATGATTCGTGCTTTTCACAAGAAAGTGAGATCCAGAATGTTTGAGGTTGGTCAGTTGGTTCTCAAACGCATTTTCCCTCACCAGGACGAATACAAAGGGAAATTTGCACCTAATTGGCAAGGACCCTACATGGTTCGTAAAGTGTTATCTGGAGGTGCCTTGGTCCTGTCGGAGATGGATGGCACCGAATGGCCGAAACCGATCAACTCAGATGCTGTCAAAAGATACTATGTATGAAGTTTCAATTTGTATTTTCTGTCATCTCCTTGTAATCGTTCTATTTGCTTGTAATCACTTTGTTTAGAATTTTATCCTTTTAAATGAACTACGTCTGACCTGAATTCTCAAGAATGAGATACGTAGGCGGCCTATGTCGGCCTCGGTCACTCCTTTATCCCTTTTAATATTTCTTTTTATTTGAACTACGTTCGACCTGAATTCTCAAGAATGAGATACGTAGGCGGCCTATGTCGGCCTCGGTCGGTTTCTTTGTAAATTTCCTATTTTTGTTAGTCCTCGAGGGGGAACTACATTTGACCTGATTCCTGCCTCAACGGGATACGTAGGCGCCACAAGGGTTCGGTCATATTTCTCGTAAGGATTTCTATTTCTCTTTACAATAGAAACTGAGACAGAATTTTTGAGAGGGACTCAAAAATTTTCGAGAAGAAGATCTTTCCAACAAAATCAAGACTAAAGTTACTTTGAGATTTGAAACTGAGACAGAATTTTTGAGAAGATCTCAAAAATTCCGTGATTGCTCACCAACAGCTGAAGATACACCAAGACAGTTAACTGGGACATAAATTTTTGAGAATGACCTCAAAGATTTCAACTGGGTTTACCGACAGCTTAAAGCAACTTTGAATACATCCCAACGAGTGATCAGACAGATCTCAAAACACCAACTCCGAATGACGTCCATTAAACTTGACGTGACATGACACTTGACAGTGACTTTTTCCAAACATTACTTTTGAAAATCTATTTTCCTTAAAGAAAAACTTTTCCTTCATGTTTTGATCATTTTTGCATAAAAACATTTTGTCTTATGTATCGAGAAGCGGGAGATCGGAGAAATCAACCGGAGATAGCAAGACAAGGAGCAGACAACTGAAGAGATCGACACAGATCAGTTCGTTTTTTTTTAAAACTAACAATTTTTCTATGGATACAGGTTTATAGGTTTACCCCAACATCAACATATTCCTCCATTCAATGAATATGGGGAAGCCAAAGGGCGAGGAGCTCCCCCAAAATTGACAATTTCTTGGTGGATGCAGGAAATATTTTATGTTTCTTATATCAAATATTTGGGAATATGGATAGCATTATTTCATTCAAATTCCCAGCAAGGCGAAATCCATAATGGACATACGATTATGTTCGGAGTGGTGACAAATTAAAACCTCGAAGGGAGAAATTTTATTTATTTTTCAGCAACTAAAGATACCTGGAAGACGTTTATCTGCACTATATTGTCAGATATGATAATATTCTTACCCTGAAGGTTATTTTTATTGTATTGTCGAATGAGACGATACCACTATCCGGAGAGTCATCTATATCGTATTGTTAAATAAGATGATACCACTACTTCAAGGGTCATTTTTATTTATATTGTGGGTTAAGACAATATCGCCATCCAAAAGATACCCAGAAGTTCACCTATGTTGCTCGGTGAAGCATTATCTTCTTTCGGTATCAGGGAGGAATCATCAAAAGATTCATGCATTGAGAAAATAATTCATGCATCGCGAGAAAAATGTCATGCATCGCAGAAAAAAGATTCATGCATCGCGGGGAAAGATCATGCATAGCAAGAGAAATAATTCATGCATCGCGGGGAAAAGATCATGCATTGCAAGAGAAAGTCATGCATCGCGGGGAAAGATCATGCATAGCAAGAGAAATAATTCATGCATCGCGGGAAAAGATCATGCATAGCTAAAGAAAGAAGTCATGCATCGCAGAAAAAGAATTCATGCATCGCGGGAAAAGATCATACATTGCAAGAGAAAATAATTCATGCATCGCGGGGAAAAGATCATGCATAGCAAGAGAAAGAATTCATGCATCGCGGGGAAAGATCATGCATAGCAAGAGAAAGAGTTCATGTATCGCGGGAAAAGATAATGCATAACAAGAGAAAGCAGTCATGCATCGTAGAGAAGTCATGCATTGCAACAGAAAAAAGATTCATCCATCGCAAGAGAAGATTCATGCATCGCGAAAAGAGATTCATGCATCGCGGGAAAAATGTTCACGCATCGCGAGAAAGATTCGCCCACCAAAAGAGAATCAACCTCAACTGCATCATTATTTTTTGCAAATACGACATCAAGAGAACTATCAACATATTATATATGCATATTTTATTACTTCGTCATCAAAAGAAGAGTACATTGAAGATTATATTAGAAATACAAAATACAAGCTTTATTTGCTTCACGTCAAACTCGATAGAGTTTACGTCAAATGTTCAAGGAGAACAATTAAGTGTCAACACGGTAAAAGACACTGTCTCCCATTTGAATTGCATTTTTATGCTAATGAGTTTTATCTCAGTCCTTGTCGAGAGCATCCGAAAGGATGAATTCTCCAAAACAAACCACAGATGCGGACGACATCAAAAAGGATGCAGCACGACGTAGAACTTTTTCTTAGCAGCGAACTGGGACATAGTCCAAAGAGGAGTGCCAAACTCTTGGGACGCGAGCAGAGGAAGTGACTTCCACCACAATCAAACCACACTCCTATCAGAAGGCATGTGGGTTTATCTTTGAGTTTGTCAGTTTAGTTTCGCATCCGGAAACTTTTTGGTCTTTACCGAAAGCAAATTTCCAATCTGAGTGACAATGTACCAAGAGCTTTGGAAATTATGTCCGTGTAAGTTCTTAATTATGGGTGTGAAGTGCACCACATTCATCGCTAAGAGGTTGCAAGCCTCTTTTTCATACTCGACTTACTTTGTCGCTCTTTTGAAACCAAAGGTGATCTAACATAATAGATTTCCTTTTCAACCGATAGAGTCGAACTGCAAACAGCCTGATTCCTAAGGTCTAAGGATATGTAGGCGGGATCAATGTTGAAAACTCGGTTGTATTCCGACATCTTCTCTCAAATCTTATTCTCAAGCATTCTGGTCTCTTCATAATTCGATATCGGGATAACTTTTGAATTTTTTCATAATCATGCGTCAAATCAAGCGTATTGAATTACAAGTGGCCTGAATTCTCATATAGCCTTAGATATGTAGGAAACCTGATAACGAGGTTCGGCCATAATTCCTAAAGTCCATATTAAAATCTCTTTCCTAAAGATGATGTAGTCGGTCAAAATTGGATTCGTCAATTTCATTTATCTCGAATTTCTTTCATCAATTCAAGTCAAATGAGGGACACTGAATGACTCATGGTTCATGTTGACTATTTGTTGCAATTTAGTGATTTTTTACACATAGATTTATGCTTAATATTGGAAGGGTTGGAAACTATAACACGAATCAGTCCTTGCTTGGATACACGTGTAACGCACGTACCAGTTACTAGTATATTGAAAAAGTACCGTAAAAGTATAAGAACAAGTGTGATTCTTTTAAGTATGTTTTTTAAATAAACACATCTAACTTTCCGAAAATTTGACCAAACAAATTATTTGTCCAAATTTTAAGAACTCCATTAATATAAATAATTTTTCAAAACTCAATAAATTGACCGGAAATATGTTTCTACTCATAATCTAACAACTAACTGTGGAAAAAGTACCTGTGAAATTGGCTTCAAAATGTCCATTAGCGAGAAATAGTTGATAGTGATAAAAGAGGGAGAAAATCGTTGCAGACATGGGCCAAAATGAAGCCACCGGAATATTCCTCCGTCCCCCAATACTGACGGTCCACGGCAAGAACGAATCAGCTAAAATCACATTGGGCTTTGGAACTCCGTCAAGTATACTATCAACCGGAGCTTCCATTTTAGTAAACACAGCTTTCATGAAACCTAACAAATCTTTGGCCTTGTCCTTTTCTGATGGAATTACATTTGAGATTGTTCGAAATTGGATATTATCTGGTTTTGGCTCTGATTTCAAAAAGCTGAACCATTCTTCTGTTACAATAACAGAGAGTTGAAGTAGATGATTTGGTGTGGACGTTGCAGCTATGAGCTTGCACAGATTCATCAATGGATTGATGTGGCCTCTACCTGGATACGGAATTGCCAATATGTGGCAACTAAATAGGGCTTGATCAACGTCGGCAGTTTCCATTTACAGATATATTTGGGTTGAGTTAATTTCCACTAGGGTTTTAGGACTGATAACGTAATTAACGTTGAGATGCTAAATGACAACAATTATATGTGGCCTTAAATATGGCCACAAATGTCTAATCTGTACTATCCTAAACTTTCTAACAATAAGTGGCACAATTTTTTTTAATGTTTAGAACTATCGATCATGTGAAAGAATTACTGTTCTGTTCGCTTTTACTTATGCACATTGCAAGAGCTAGCTTAATGCGCAGTTGGTACGTATTACAACTCTACAAGCATTGTTGTGCTTCAATGCTGACATCCTACGTGCATTGACAAATAATAACCACTTGCTACCACTGCAATTCAGGACTTATTGTCATTTGGTTTGAATTCAAGTTATGACGGGATTAGTTATGATGGTATAAATTATGATGGGATAAGTTATGTTGTATTCAAAATAATAGGCTTTGCATAAATTAATTTTAAGAATAATTTATTTGTTTACAAAAGTACCCTTAATGAATGTGAAAAGTGATGTACAGAAAAAGTTTTAAAGGATATTTTTCTCATTTACTTATTTTATCCCGGGATTACTATACCACTCAAAGGGAGGGATAACTTATCCCAACACTAATTATTAATCCCGAGATAAGTTATCCCGAACATGCCAATCAAACAACAAATTAAGTGGCACTACAATTTAATCCCATGACTATTTTGTGTAATCCTTCACATCAAACGACCCCTAAAGTTCGAGAAATTTGTTTTCCTACGTATATATAGAGGCTTGACGCTAAATGCCCTCCCAAAATATATCAGGATGGGAAGAGATATATATGTATGTATTTTTTATATGACGGCGGATTTAAAGTATTATACAGTTTCGTTGAACCCACAACTGTATAAATATATATAATGTATGTGTGTGAAAACAAGTAAAAAAATTAGCACTTGCATTTGAAAAATAGAAAACATTAATTTAAATGCTGAATATACTATTGTTTGTATATATATCAGGTGCAAGCACATTACATGTCCATCAATAATGAGATCTACAAGGTAAAAGAGGATAGAGTCTACAATATTGGTTGCTGAAATCCTGCACATTGGAGGCTGTGGTTTTTACTCTCTTGAGTAAGGAGGTTTTCTACATGAAACTCGAGATATTTTTGTTATCGCTTTCAGTTAAGAGTAAGGAACCTGGTTCCTGAACTCAAGTAGTTGGTACTAATTTCTTTCTGAGTCAATTCCCTAAATGGTCACCCAAGTTTAGGGAATTGCCTTAAAATATCATTTATGTTTCATTTATGACCAAAATATCACTCAACTATCCCTATTTTCTTCCAAATATACTTAACACTTCAAAAACCTCACTCTCGCCTAATTGGCATGCCATGTCATTGAAGCTTCTTTTTTTAAGAATAGATTTATTTAATTCATCAAACTCATTTAACTAAAATAATTATTTTATTATTTTCTAAAAAGTATATATTAGTTTATTAAGAAGAAATTTTCATGCTTAAGAATCTTTTATCATAATTAATTTTTTATTTTTTTATGCTATGAAGAATAGTTTTTTAAAACTTACTATAATGTCATCAATTTTGAATACTTATAAACACATATATTCAAAAAATATTGATATATATATAAATTACTCATGAATGTCAACTTACATCAATTGATCATATATTATATAATGGATCAATAATATTAAAGGTCAATTAACTAATAAAAATAATTAATTGGGTACTTTGAAATCCATACTTACAATATCTTTTTTAAAAAAAGAAAATAGCAAGTGAATAATATTTATATTAGAAAATAAAATTTTGATCTTTATTTATCAGTATATTAATCTCATATAATATGTATATTATTGAATTAAAACATGCAATTCAATTAATTATTACTTGTATTTCATGAATTTGGGATGAGATGAGAATATATATTGGTGTTTAATTGTATGATAAGTTAAAATATAATATAATATAGCACGAATAAGAATAAAAAATTAAATTAAAAGTAAATAAATAATAATTTTCTCTTTCTTACCAACTTTTTGTCAACCTTACAAATTTATTTGAATACTTTTATTAAAAAATTGCTTAAAATTTTCAAATAATTTACTTAGGGATTTTAAAAATTACCAAGTAATAATTGCACACAAAGTTTTTTTACATTGAATTTTGTTTGGTAAAATAATATAAAGGAATTAGTTTTTTTAATTTTTTTTTATAATCTTCATAAACGCTCATGTAATTTATATATTTGCCTTGTAGAGACATAAGTTTGATGAATTAAATAGGTCTATTATTTTTTAAAATGATGATTTAATAACAAGACATATCAACTAGAATAGAAGGAGGTTTTTGAGATATTTAATATTTATTTTTTTTTGGATAAAAAACAGCCATAATATTATTTACTTTCTATTTTTTTTTTCAAGAAAAAAATATTGTACGCATGAATTTCAAAATTCACAATTAATTTTATTGTAAACGTTAATTGACATTTAATATTATTGATTCATTGTAAATTTTATGATTAATTGATGTAAGCTAGCATTCATGAGTAATATGTATATCGATTTTTTTTTTTTTGAATGTATATGTTTATAAGTATTCAAAATTGATGATATTATATTACATTTAAAAAACCTATTTTTCATAACATAAAAAATAAAAGTTTAATTATAATAAAAGATTCTTAAGGATGAAGTATTCTTAATAAACTAATATATATATATATATATATTTTTTATTTTTTTATTTTTTTATTTTTTTAAAAAAATAATATGATTATTATTTTAGTTATATTGTTTAATGAATCAAATTAATCTATTATTAAAAAAAAAGACTTTAATGACATGTCATATCAATTAGGAGAGAGTGATGTTTTTAAAGTGTCAAGTATATTTGAAGGAAAATATGAATAATTGAGTGATATTTTAATCCTAAATGAAACATAAATGATATTTCAAGATAATTTCCTAAACTTGGATGACCATTTAGGGAATTGACTCATTTCTTTCTCCACTAAAGCAGCATGTTGAAACATTGACAGCTGCCTGTGAATAACAGCAGGCAGAAAATTCTTGCTCTCACCAAGTGCATCCTGTTTGTGTTCTCTTTCCACTTCATTTATTCAACAAAGAGTAGTACTGCGAAAGTTTGGGCCATATACATGCTCAGCAGTTTAGAGCGAAGAAAATGTTTGATACTCTTCTCAAGTGAAACATATTACCGAAATAGTTTTTATATTATTAAGTTCATACATAATTTCTGCATGACTTCTTTACATACCAAACATTATTGCCTTGGGCCTTGAGAAATATCCTGAATGAACTTGTAAATATTTGCTTGAATGGCTCCACCTTCAATTGCCTCTTGAGAGATCTTTCGTATTCCCATTGCTCTTTTCCTCATTTCTCTTCCGTGGTAGCTGTCAAGGTCCATAAAACTCTGCACAAGTCGAGCAATTTCATCTCTCTTAACCAGGTTCTCACTTTCCTTATTGACCCTCCACCCAATCTTCCAGTCCTCCACTATTTGTTTACTGTTGGTAAATTGATCAGCCACAATGGGGAACGTAAGAAATGGAACGCCAGCAAATGCACCTTCCTTGGTTGAATTCCATCCACAATGTGACCAAAATCCACCTACACTAGGATGACACAAAACTCTCAATTGGTCGCACCAAGGCACCACAATTCCCCTCTTCCCAATTCCATCTGTTATAAGTAAGGAAGAAGTTTCACGTGCCACCCAAAATGTACGGACACCACTGCTGTGCACGCCCGCTATAATTTCATCTAACTGTGTATTTGATACTGACAAGAAACTTCCTTGGGATATGTATAGAACAGAGTCCTTAGGTTGATCATCAAGCCATGACAAGTAGTTGGGACAAGGCTGGTTAGTCTTGAATTCTGTATCCAAGTAAGGGATTGTTGGACCAACAGTGAAAATGGGGACTGGAATTTCAGCTTGTAAAGCCTCAATTACTTGAGTTTCCAATGGTTCAATGGTGGTGAACAGGGCGTATTGTGCTTTATTGACCAACTGTGATATAACTTCAAGAATCAAGTGCAACATCTCCCGGTATTTGCAGTGGAACACAGGTGGGAGATCCTTTACACAAATTGGTGTAATCCCCGGAATGTAACTTACAAGCTCTTCTCCTTGCTCTGTTCATTATGAGTAGGCGCGTCAAATGGGTGGATTGAGTTGAAATCAAAGATATTAAAATAGGTAGAAATAGAAATTGGTTGGATGCTGACCCGCCCAGGTTTATTTTGAGCTCAAATGGGCTTTAAAATGAATTGAATCTTGACTCGCTTAATCTCAATAATTTTAATACATTCTTATTTAAGTTTTATAACCACTATTTGAATTTTAATTAATGAAAATTTTAAAAAAGAACTTAAAAATAAATAGATAAATCCTAAAAGATATAAAATAGATAGTAATTCATACATTCAATATAGGTACACATACATTTCATCAATGAAAATAAAGAGTCTTAAAACATGTTGAAATTGAAGATTAAATTAGGCTCAATTGAGGATTATTTTAAAATTAGCTAAAGTTTGAATAAGTTGAGATGGAATCCAACCCTTAAAATTATGAGCGGATTACCTATAATTGAGCTCATTTTTGACATATCTAATTATGACATTAAGAAGCCAATAATTTTAATTCATATTTTATATGCATGTTACACGGTTGTTTTAATATATGTTAATAATGTATTCAAAGCTTAATAAACTATTTCTTTTTTTTTTAATGCAAAATTCTAACTCAGCCGACACCGCCCAGTGGAAAGGAAATATGTTTGCAGTTATATCAAACTGTTAAGGTTACAATTACATTACATGCATATTAAGAATTGATCACCATCTTAATTAATTTTCAAGATATTTCAAAGAAGAATCTAGAATATTAATGAGTTGTAAAGAAATAAAAGAATGCATATTCTAGAGACAAAAGTCTAGAAATGTTCTAAAAAAATAGTTCTAAAAATAGGTAATTAGAAGAACATAACATAGTAGAAAAATCTTTAGCTAGATTCTTCTATCACTATCAATAAATAGAGGTGATTCATTTGAGTTGTAACCAAGTAATCAAGTAAGAAGATAATAGTGAGTGTTAAGTAAAGAGTATTGCTAAAGCAAGCAATAAGTGAGTGATCAAAATTGTAATATCGAAGTGAGTCCTACTTTGATATAATAAAAGATTGTGAGCAACCAATTGTGTCCTTCTACCAACAATATTCAAACAGGGCATCAATCTAACAACTTAAATACAAGTATACCTGCCAAATTGGCTTCAAAATGTCCATTAGCCAAGAGTAGTTGATGGTGATGAAGGATGGAGAAAACCGTGGCAGACATGGTCCAAAATGAAGCCACCGGAATATTTCTCCATTCCCCAATACCGACGGCCCACGGCAATAACGAATCAGCTAAAATCACATTGGGCTTCGGAAGCCCGTCAAGTATACTATCAATGGGAGCTTCCATCTTAGTATACACAGCTTCCACGAACCCCAACAAATCTTTGCTTCGATCCTTTTCTGATGGAATTACATTTGGAATTTTTTGAAATTGAATATTATCTGGTTTTGGCTCTGATTTCAAAAAGCTGAACCACTCTTCAGTTACAATAAAAGAGATTTGTAGAAGATGATTTGGTTTGGACGTTGTAGCTATGAGCTTGCACAGATTCATCAATGGATTGATGTGGCCTCTACCTGGATATGGAATCGCCAATATATGGCAACTAAATAGAGGTTGATCGACGCTGGTAGTTTCCATTTATTGATTCTTTTTTGCCTTATCAATTGGAAAAGCGAAAACTAGGGTTTTAGGACTGACAAAGTTGACCAGATTGATGATCAGTGAAGACGAAGGTTGTGTTGGGCAGCAAGTTTGACTACTTTCTTACTTATCATGTTGTGCTCCTAAGTAAGAAATACTCCTTCGTTTTAGTTATACTCGTCAGATTTAGCATATTCAAAACTATAATATTCTATTTAAGAAATAAGTAATTAATATTAAAGATGAAATATAAAAAAAATAATTATCTTTTCTTGAAAAGTTAAAATCAAAGAGAAAAAATATTTTTGTATAGTGGATAAGTTAAAGTAAACACAAGAAGTATTATTCTAAAACTATTGCTTTTTTAGTTCATTTAAAAAAGAATGATCGTTTTCTTTTTTTGGTAACATTTTTATTTCAACTTTTCACGTGACATATTTAAGGCCACAAGATTAAAAGGCAATTTAGTACATTTGACATAACTTTAATTTAGGATCACAATATTCAAAAATCTTCTTTATTTTCTAAAACTTCGTGTCAAGTCAAATTAGACCACTCCTTTTAAAATGGAGGAAGTAACATATAATTTAGATAAATAATATGGAGGGTGAGGATGAGGCTACGAGTGGGAGGAATATGAGGCGTGCTTGGGAATAGTGAGAACACAATCAACATAGATATTATTGATAAAACTTGTTTTTCTTACTTTCAAGAAGTTATTTTTCCTCCTTTTTAAAAAAATTGCTTTTTCTAAAGAAAATATTTTAAAAAGTTTTGATCAATCAAATATGAAAAATTTCTCAATAGTGAACTAAGTGATGATTCAAAGCAAAAGGAAATTCATTCTTACCGCAAGTTTTTAATTATATTTCCATAATAATGAAGTGCTATTATATATAATACATTAGCATAGGCGTATCTAGGGGGGTTTCGTGGGTTCACCTAAACTCATGCTCCCTCTCTAGATCATATATAGTAGTGTTATATTTTTCAAAAAATATTTAAATATAGAGGTGTGAACCCACGTTAATAGTAGCATAAAATATAATATAATGATGATTGAGTGCACCTCTCTAAGCAAATATAGAAATTTAAATCTTATATCTATCTTATTTTTTTTAGTAATAGTCCTCCAAGTGGTTATGAGTAACACTTTTGGCGTTTCAATCATTTTTTTCTTTAATCTTTCAAAAATTTTAAGTGTGTTACATTGGAAATTCCTAAAATTTTTTAGTAATAGTCCTCCTAGTAGTATTATATATGTTGAACCTATAATTTTTAAAATTTAACGGTTTAGTGTTAAGAACGTAAAGGTCAAATCAATTAAATTTATATCTTAGATGCATTTTTTCATAATAGTGCACCCATCCTTCCGAAATCCTGAATTCGCCTTTGAATACATGTATATTTATATTTGGCATTTAGATCTTGTTTACTTATTATAAATAAAAATACATAAAAAGTTAATTTAATAATCATTTTTACCGCAAGTTTTTAATAATATTTCCATAATAATTAAGTGCTATTATATATCATACATGTATATTAATATTTGATATTTAGATCTTATTTAGTTATCATAAATAAAAATATATAAAAAATTAATTTAATAATTTTGTATATCTAGAAGAAGTACTTAATATATTTGTTAACATAATCAAATCAATAGAAAAAGTATGAAGGTAATATTTTATACATAATACTAGTGTATCCTCTAATTCCTTTTCCTTTACTTAATCTATAGTCACACATTGATTTTGAACCATCACTGACACAGGAAAGTTAAAAAAGATATGAGTTGTTAGTATGTTGAGAAATACTATATAGTGACACAAGAACAACTGTTATCCAAGTTTGAAGTGCAAAAATACACAAAGAAAGTTGTTTTAGGGCTTAGTCACATTCACAACAGAGGAATAATCAGTCACTGTGACATGTAGTCACACAATATTCTTGTTGTGTGCAATGATCAAATTTCTAATATTGCAGATTAGATTACTGTATCAAGTAGTTGATACTAGTTTCTTTCTCCACAAAAGCAGCATGTCGAAACATTGGCAGGATGCCTGTGAATAACAGCAGGTAGAAACATTGGCAGGGCTTAGCTTGTTTGTGTTTTATTCAATAAAGAGTTGGATACTCTTCCCAAGTGAAACATATTACAGAAATAATTTTTATATTTATTTAGTTCATACAGACTATATCTGCATAACTTCTTTATAACCAAACATTATTGACTTGGGCCTCGAGAAATATCCCGAATGAACTTGTTAATATTACCTTGAATGGCTCCACTTTCAACTGACTCTTGAAAGATCTTTCGTATTCCCATTGATCTTTTCCTCATTTCTCTTCCGTGGTAGCTGTCAAGGTCCATAAAACTCTGCACAAGTAGAGCAATTTCATCTCTCTTCACCAGGTTCTCACTTTCCTT
The DNA here is from genome assembly GCF_900185275.1 of Solanum verrucosum. Taxonomy (NCBI): domain Eukaryota; kingdom Viridiplantae; phylum Streptophyta; class Magnoliopsida; order Solanales; family Solanaceae; genus Solanum; species Solanum verrucosum. Next base: position 4,779,698 of record NW_026020332.1, read on the forward strand.
ATTGACCCTCCACCCAATCTTCCAGTCCTCCACTATTTGTTTACTGTTGGTAAATTGATCAGCTACAATGGGGAACGCAAGAAATGGAACGCCAGCAAATGCACCTTCCTTGGTTGAATTCCATCCACAATGCGACCAAAATCCACCTACACTAGGATGGCACAAAACTCTCAATTGGTCGCACCAAGGCACCACGATTCCCCTCTTCCCAATTCCATCTGTAAGTAAGGAAGAAGTTTCACGTGCCACCCAAAATGTTCGGACACCACTGCTGTGCACACCCGCTATAATTTCATCTAACTGTGTATTTGATACTGACAAGAAACTTCCTTGGGATATGTATAGAACAGAGTCCTTAGGTTGATCATCAAGCCATAACAAGTAGTTTGGACTAGGCTTGTTAGTGTTTAATTCGGTATCCATGTAAGGGATTGTTGGACCAACAGTGAAAATGGGGACTGGAATTTCAGCGTGTAAAGCCTCAATTACTTGAGATTCCAATGGTTCAATGGTGGTGAACAAGGCGTATTGTGCTTTATTGACCAACAGTGATACAGCTTCGAGAATCAAGGGCAACATCTCCCGGTATTTGCTGTAGAACACAGGTGGGAGATCCTTTACACAAATTGGTTTGATCCCCGGAATGTAATTTACGACCTCTTCTCCTTGCTCTGTTTGTTAAGAAGCCAATAATTTGAATTCATATTCTATATGCATGTTACACAATTCTTTTAATATGCGTAATTCAAAACTTAATAAGCTATTACTCCTATATTTTTTTAGAATTCATAAATTAGTGGAAAGGAAATATGTTTCCAGTTATAACAATTAAATGACAGTTATCTAATCTAACAACTTAAAAACAAGTATACCTTGACAATTGGCTTCAAAATGTCCATTAGCTAGGAGTAGTTGATGGTGATGAAGGATGGAGAAAACCGTGGGAGACATGGGCCAAAATGAAGCCACCGGAATATTCCTCCGCTCCCCAATATGGACTGCCCACGTCAAGTATAAATCAACTAAAATCACATTGGGCTTTGAAATCCCGTCAAGTATACTATCAATGGGAGCTTCCATCTTAGTATACACAGCTTCCACGAACCCCGACAAATCTTTACTCCGATCCTTTTCTGATGGAATTACATTTGGGATTGTTAGAAATTTGATATTATCTGGCTTTTGCTCCGATTTCAAAAAGCTGAACCACTCTTCAGTTACAATAAAAGAGACTTGTAGTAGATGATTTGGTGTGGACGTTGTAGCTATGAGCTTGCACAGATTCATCAATGGATTGATGTGGCCTCTACCTGGATACGGAATCACCAATATATGGCAATTACATAGAGCTTGATCGACGTTGGTAGTTTCCATTTATTGATTCTTTTTGCCTTGTGAATTGGAAAAACAAAAACTGGGGTTTTAAGACTGACAAAGTTGACCAGATTGATGATCAGTGAAGATGGAGGTTGTGTTGAGCAGCCAGAAAAACGTTTTCTAGAAGAAATGACTGGTTTCTTACCTACTATTGTTGTGTTTCTAGGTAAAACTAATAAAATACTCCCTCCTCTCGCCTTTACTTGTTATATTTAGATTTGAAATATGATTGTTTTAAATGTTAATTATTAAGTCTTGAAATATAATTTGAAAATAAGTGATTAATGCTAAAGTTGTAAAACATGAAAAAGATAATTGTCTTTACTTGAAAAGTTAAAAGTGAAAAGTAAAAAAAAATATCTAGATAAATAATATGGGAAGTGAGGATGGTCGGGATGAGACTATGGGGTGGGAGGAAGATGAGGCGTGTTGGAAGACTGGGAGAACATAATCAACATGGATGTTACTTGTAAAACTCATTTTTACCGACAATGTAAAGATCTAGTAGTTATAAGTAACATGATTGTTCTCTCATAGTTCCATGCCAACTTTACACAGTTGGGGATCTTTTAATAGCGCTCCAATGCAATCTACAAGAAGGTTGGAAATGAAGCTGCCCCGCTATGAGATGGCCTTATGAACATGGTCAGATTGGTTGGAATTTCAAATTGAAAGGAGGACAAGATTGTTCTTCATGAGCCTCTCTTCTTCTCACAAAAGGTACGACAAAACTATGTTGTTTGTTTGTCCGCATATATCTAAGTTCTTGTACAAGCAATGAAAGATTAATCCTTTTTGTTACATGCAATGGTACAGATTGACACATGGAAGATGATCAAAATTGCTATGAAGAAACAGAACCAATACCAAGGAAACAGTGTTGGGGGAGTGGAAGTGATGGAAATATGATGAGAATAGCAGAGGTCTCTCTATATGGGCTGAAGTGAAAGGGATTAGACATACAATATCTCAACATGGCTAAAAGAGAATGTTTGAAGTTCTGATAACGTGGAAGATATATCTGTTTCGCGACAAGAATGGTAAATATAGTGATAATCTTATCATATTTAAGCCAAATCAAGGTGAAAAGTACATCATAGCCTATTGACTCTATCAATTTCAATCCCAGGTTAACAAGTCTTTATATACTCAATCATAGTTGTAAAAACAGCATAAACAGTCACAAAGTGCACTTAGATTCCTGCAACTCTTAATAAACAGCAGCATCTGTTTCACCTATACAGCAAACTAATCCTATGCCACACCAAAGCAGCCTGTCGAAATATTGGCAGAATGCTTGTGAATAACAACAGGCAGAAACTTCTTGCTCATACCAAATGCAGTTACTAAATATCAAAATGAACTACCATAAGTCAATAATTTCTCAAAAAGATGATACTGCATTTCAAGAATTGATAATTTCTGAAGACAACTCACTCGATAGACAATAAATATGGAGGGCAAAATGAATATCCACACACCAGAGAGATAGTATTCCATGTTTCCAATGCAGACCAACAACACTCACTCTCAATAAATATCCATACATATAGCTGCTGAAAGACAAACCAGCACTAAAAGGTCAATAAAACCATGAGAATTTTCTTTAAGAACTAGACGTCATATGGTGATCACATCAGTTCTGAAGGACAATTTTCTGTTGTGTTTAAGCAAAAGCATCCTACCTCTTGAAAAAGGAAATCCAGCAATCATATGCACAACACTTGGAGGAAAAGAAGCAATTCAGTACCATGTTCCTTATTCTTTTTCTCGAGTAGAAAGTGGCAATCGTTTTCTCGAGGAAAAGATTGAATTGAGTAGAGAATTGTCCCATTGCTTAATTGATTCTTTAACAACATTTCAGAATTAAGAGTACTTATGCCTCATCTTACTCTTTCTTCCGGTGAATTGGCCAAAGAAAAGATTGTAAAAACTCTACTCCGTCTCCCCTCAAACCCCCAAACAGAAGAAACTAGAGCAGAGTTTTGTGATCTCATTAAGTTGGATATACTGAAATTGGAATTGATTTCAGCAAACCCCTTGTACAAATACAAAGACGTGAATCATTCCGAAGCCTCATATAGTTGAAAATATAAGAGAAAATTGCAGTTGTATTTGTGATTACCATGTCTATTTCAGCAAGCAAGATATAAGCACACCACTCATATATAAAGGGCGAATGAATAACAAAAAGATGGATGGCTTTTAACTTATAATCAATACACCTCCTAACAAATGAAAACTCATTCACCAAAATAACCTAACTCAGGTCTTTTATCTGAAGGATGCTTTAATGTCCTGATCCTTGAGAATCATCCTCCGGAGATTGTTGTTGATGCTGATGCTGATGCTGATCTTGTTGTTGCTGCTGCGGATGTTGCATTCTTTCCTGCTGGTATATCTGGTTCAAAACCCCTAAATGACCCTCTTGAGATAATCCAAGCTCCAATCCTGGCAGTTGCTGGTTACTTCCACCAAGAATTGAAGTAAAACTCATAGGATTCATATTTGTAGCTGCAGGCAGATCAAATCCAGGAAACCCAATTTTCTGTAAGTAATAGTTTGAACTTTCACTGCCTAAACTGGCGCTTGATGGAGCAGATGAGGACTGAAACCCAAAACTAGTGACAACAGGGGCAGGGGCAGGCCATATTCCTACTGTAGCCAAATGGGGTCTTCCAAAATTCCCACAGATCATTGGCCAATTGGTCCTACTATTACTACTTCTACTGCTACCTGACCCCGCGATATTCGCCCCCGATTCAATCATTAAACCAGCTGATACAGAGATCCCCTGTTGAGAAACAGATGCTGCTGCAGCTAAAGCCGATGCAGGAATTGTCCCTGTGCCAGTAGCAGCAATAATCGAAGGCTCGGCTTGCTGCAGCAGCCACTGAATTGTCTCACCATCAGATTTATGACCCAATTCGCGCGTAAGTTGAAAGATTCTTGCTGCACATAGAGCAGGCATACGTATCCTCCTCCCTCTACCTTCAACTTTGGTATGCCTATCTTTTCTTTTAGGAGCAGCCACCTGCTGCTGTTTCTTGGTTTCATCATTTTTCAAAATCTGCAAGTCTTTTATCTGATCATGAGTAGGCTTAATATTGTTGTTGTTAGGCTGCTTGGGATCCATGAATGGAACTAGATGGGTCTACCTTGCAGGTTATAGTAATAATTAAATTAAATTAAAAAAACAAGGAGGCTCTTTGTTTACTAGTAATAGGAAAAAGAAGATAAGTTTTGATTTTTTCTTTCACTTGTGTGTCCTGTTTGAGAGAAGAAAGTGACCTCAAAGAAGAGACAAAAAACAAAAGAAGAAAAGAAAAGGAGAGGAAAGTTCTAACAATGTTGTCATTTCAGGAGGTTTCACTTTCTGTCACTCACAAGAATTTGAAAATGTGAAAAGATTGAAACTTTCCTCTCAGTTCAGGAGCAATAGTGGCTAAACCAATATGCTGATGTGACACATTAATTTTGAAGGTGTTTCAACGGACATAAAAAAATGAATTGAGATGTCTACGTATACATACTCAAAATTAGTGTGGCTAAACCATTATGGCACAGACTTGTAACTTATAAATAATATTCCTTCCATCTCTTTTTATTTGTTAAATTTTGACTTGACACACCTATTAAAAAATAATGGTTAATGTAGTAAGTTTACCATTTTACTATTAATTGATGAGGTCTCAAATACATTTACTTACTAAATTTTTCAAAAAAATTAACTCAATGTTATTAATTGAGGGTATAATAGAAAAAAACTTATTCTTTCTTAATTTGTCAAAAATGACAAGTAAAAAGAAAAATCAAATTAATTTTTTTTTGACAAATAAATAGGAAAAAGGGAATAATAGCTTGCAGTATTCTTTCCAGTTTCAACTGTTTAGCATTTTGATTCAATAGGGTCCTGAGAAAATAGAAAAAGAAAGAAGATGGGGAACCAAATGGTCATATTTCACGGGAAAGGTGGAAACTTAATTTGGTTTTTTTTGTATTGGTAGGTAAATACAATGTGAATATTTTCTCTGTTTCAATTTATTTGTACTATTTTTATTTTTAATCCGTTTGAAAAAAGACGTCTCCTCTGTATTTTAGCAACTTTTTAATTTTCTACATAGCACATCAAGATTAAATGACATTTTGATATATTTAGCAAAATGTATAATTTAAGATCACAAAATTTAAAATTTTCTTTTAACTGCATCCAAATCAAACACATTAAAACACACAGAATAATATATATTTTATGGTGTAATTTGTCTACTTTAATAATTGAAGGCTTAACGCGCATGACAATTGACATTCTAGTATACTAATAATAGGATGTGATGTCCACATATGAGATAGCACTACATGTGTAGGGTGGAGATGAATGCAGACGCTTGGGTTTATATATATATATATATATATATATATATATATGTGGTTGCTTCTAATCCACTCCATGTTACCACGGAGAATACATCGACAATCTTTTAAATTTCATTAGAATATATGGACAATCTCTTAAATTTGGAAAAATTATCTATCTACACCCCATTATTTACCATATTTTTTATTATTCCCTACCATTTCAAAATGACACAAAAATCCCTCTTTTTCTTACAAAAAACTCAAACGTCCGGATACATTACTCTCCATTCCAAACCCACGTTTCCTCACTCTCTCCTTATTTCCACTCTCATAATTTAATCAGTTATCTCCTTCATCCTAATTTCAAAAGATTTCTCTCTCCAGTCAATCAATTTCAAATTTGTCAATAGGTAATAGTCTTCTCGACTTTGTTGCTCTTCATTTTTTTTTAATCAATTTTCTCTATGTTTAGTATTGAGATTACCTAATTAAATACATCTAGCACTGATCGAATTTAGGATTCTGATTATCCTGAATTGGTTGAAAACAGATCTAAAAGCTTGCACGATCCATTTACAATGATGAATCAAAGTTTCGAGAAGGCAAAGTCGAAGAAGGATATACCTTCATCGTCTAAAGTGGATATGGAAAAATCACCCAAGAAAAGGGGTAGAAAAATTGATCTTGCAATCTCTCGACCTACATTACCCATGGTATTTATTTCCTAACTGGTACTTTTTAATTTTTTATATCCCCTGTTGTTAGTTGCTTCAAAAAATTTGATATACTATTGTTAAAGTGATATTATCATATTGCTATGTATCTTGATTTAAATGTACTAGGTTGATACATAAAATTTGAATTTTGTTCTCTATTTTGATTTGTGTTGTAAATGTATCAGATTATAAAGTTCAAATTATATGATGGGCTGTAATATGCAGAATATTGTATCGCATTCTAACATGGTTTAAATCTGATACATAAATATCACATAATGAATATATAATGTTATATTTAGTATCAGATACAAAATTTGACAGATTTTTTACTTTATCAAGTTTTAATGAGTATCATATACACTTTTGTCATTATTGTATCAATTAACATTAAGATACCTTGTAGTTGCAGTTATGTATCACATACTTAAAAAATTTTGTTCCAATCAGTTTAGCATGTAGATTTTTTTTAAAATTGTAGTCTATGAAATACATCATTAAACAGATTTCAAAGCACTCACTAAGGTCGTATAATATGAATTTTATCGAAGAGTTTGAGTTGTCCACAGGGGATGAATGTATCGAATTATTCAAGAATACTATTTTTGGGTCATACCTCAATATCCCAAAATGTAACTACCAAGGACAAATCACAAAGTGTTTGTTGCTTTTGGAGGTGGAGCAGGACAACACATATGAACTTCATATTCGTCATGCAAATGGAAATGTTTTGCATTTTAGTATCAAGGAATTTGCAATCATAACTCGTCTGAAATGCACAGAAAACATTGAAGATATCTAGATTCCACAACGAGTAGGCTAGTTCAAAGGTACCTTCCCAAAGGCAAAGAATAATGTAAGCAAGGAACGCCTGGTTCAACGTTTTACAATGGGTATTTGGGACAACATCCAGGATGTCGTTAAATGGCAATCCCTTACTTCATTCATTTTCTCTCAACTCAATGATACACATATATCGATCGAGGATTTTTTAATGATCAAAGATGGGAGGTATCAACAGTTTCCTTGGAGACAACTTACTTTCTCCAAGTTGATGAAATCACTTTGGCAGGAGTTCACCTTTGAAAAACAAATGTATCGGTTATTCGACATGCCATATGCTCTTAATGTTTGGATATATGAATGTGCTTTTGTGATAAATGAATAATTGTTGTTAAAGAAGGATATGATAGCATTAATGACAATCTCTTCATTTACTACAAAAAGCACATTCATATATCCAAACATTAAGAGCATATGACATGCCGAATAACCGATACATTAGTTTTTCAGAGGTGAACTCCTGCCTAAGTGATTTCATCAACTTTGAGAAAGCAAGTTGTCCCTAAGGAAACTGTTGATACCTCCTAACTTCGACCATTAAGAAATCCTCGATTGATATATGTGTATCACCTAGTTGAGAGAAAATAAATGTATGAATGAAATAAAGGATTGTCATTTGAACAACATCCTAGATGTTGTCCCAAATATCCATTATAAAACGTTGAACCAACCATCTCTTGTTTACACTATTCTTTTTCCTGGTCAAGTACCTTTGAACTAGCCTACTCGTTATGGAATCTGGATATCTAAAATCTCCAATTTCATGTGCATTTCAAACCAATTATGATTGCAAATTTCTTGATACTAAAATGCAAAACATTTTTATTGGCATGACGAATATGAAGTCCATGTTGTCCTACTCCACCTCCAAAAGCAACAAACACTTTGTGATCTATCCTTGGTAGTTACATTTTGGGATATTGAGGTATGACCCAACAAAAGTATTATTGAATTATTTGATACCTTCATCTCCTGTGGGCAATTCAAACTCTTCGATAAAATTCATATTGTACGTAGAGCCAAACCTTAGCGAGTGCTTTGAAATTCGTTTAATGACGTATTTCAAAGACTGCAATTCTAAAATAACGTTCATCAACTAAAAAAATCTACATAATACATGTTGAACTAGTTGAAAACTGATTGAAACTAAAATGTGAACAAAAAAATTGAAGTATGTGATACATAATTGCAACTACAAGGTATATCACTGTTTAACTAATACATACTGATAAAAGTTTATCTGATACTCATTAAAACTTGATAAAGTAAAAAAAAATTGTCAAAATTTTGTATCTGGTACTAAATATAACATCATATACTCATTATGTGATATTTTTGTATCAGGTTTGAACCATGTTAGAATGCGATACAATATTATACATATTACAGCTAATCATATAATTTGAACTTTATAATCTTATACATTCATAACACAAATTAAAATAGAGAACGAAACTAGGGTTTTATGTATCAACCTAATACATTAAAATCAAGACACATAGTAATATGATATCACTTTAACAACAATGTATCAATTTTTTTGAAGCAACTAACAATGGGGGATATCAAAAAAAAAAAAAAAGTATCAGTTAGGAAACAGATACCCTGGGTGATGTAGGTCGAGAAATTACAGGAGCAACTTTTCTACCCCTTTTCTTGGGTGTTTTTTCCACATCCACTTTAGACAACGAAGGTACATCCTTCTTTGACTTTGCTTTCTCAAAATTTTGATTCGTCGTTGTAAATGAATCGTGCAAGCTTTTAGATTTGTTTTCAGCCCATTTATGATCATCATAATCATAAATTCGGTCAGTGTTAGATGTAATTGGGTAATCCCACTACTAAACGAAGGAGCATCCATATGTATCAGAAAATTGATGGAAAAAAAAACGAACAACAAAGTGGAGAGGACAATTACCTATTGACAGATTTGAAATTGATTAAGTAGAGAGAGAAATCTTTTGAAATTCAAATTTTAGGATGAGGGAGATAACTAATTAGATTATGGGAGTGAAAATAGGGAAAGATTGAAGGAGTGAAAATAGGAGTGGGGAAACGTGGGTTTGGAATGAAGAGCAATGTATCCGGACGTTTGGGTTTTTGGAGGAAAAAGAGGGATTTTTGTATTATTTTAAAATGGCAAGGAATAATAGAAAATATAGTAAATAATGGTGTGTAGATAGGTAATTTTCCCATAAATAAATCTCAGGATTAGTTAATACTACAAACTAAAACATAAATAAGGTTAATCCCAAATTTTATCCTGAAATTAATATCTTTATCCTACCTACCAAACTCTTTCCATGATCTAAACATTAAGATGACATTTCATATTAGCTGTAACAAAAAAGATTGATGCACATTTTACATAAAAGTATAAAAGCATTACACAAGTTTTTCTGCTTCTTGAAGACAGTATCAGGTCCTAAAAATATTTCAGATAAGAGTTCATCCTCAAGGATTGACATGTGAGAACAATCCAAAAAAATATGTACAAATAGAATTATTTCCTGGGAAGCTTCTAACTTCAAAGCAAATGATGAAGTGGATACAACAACAACAACATACCAAGTAAAATCCCACAAGTGGGGTCTTGAGAGGGTGGGGTGTATGCAACCTTACCCTACCTGTAGAGGACTTGAGGTAGAAAGACTATTTTCGATAGACCTTGGCTCAAGTAAAACATATCAAAACAGCTATGAAAAGAAAATACTGGAGAAAAGACCAGTAGTATATGCAACTAAAATGTAGTATTTATTATGTCAAGGTGTGAGCAAAAAGTAATACAGAAGAATAAAGCAGTACCTCCTCCTTCTATGTACTGCTGCGCAATAGAAATGGGCTGTATCCTCACACAAAGTTTGATCAATTATTGCAACACTAAGAATTGTCGAAAAAGTATTGTCATGCTAAAATGCTCTCAGTGAGAGTGCTGAATTCTCACATGATGGCGAGGATACAGTATTTAAATTTGTTTCCAAAGTTACAAGGGCCTAAATATCATGCCAAATCAGTTAATGGATCCATTAATCAGTAGAACCAAACACAATTTGCTTTTAGTGAAGCAATAGAAAAGTTCCTCTCAAACAGATGCATTTCCACCCTGATTGCCTTTAGTTTTTGAAGTAGATAATAAAACCTATTATGGAATCTTAAAAAGTTCTATGGCAGAGAGATTCAGCATTTTTTGTATATTCATCAAAATAAAAGAAAGTAAAGCAACCCATGACACTCTTATTTAGATTGCCAGAGCATGTTGTCTAATCCATGTTGTTTCATTCTTTCAAAACAAAATAATAGACAAAAGAGTACCTCTTCCAACGGCTAATATAAACATCCCGGTGGAAACCTGAAGGAAAGCAAAAGCAAAAGCATGCTAGTGACAAGGGAGGATATAAAACAGACAAGAGAATCAGAAACATGATTCACATAAGAAGCAAACTAACAAAAGGTTATCCAATATTTGTTTACAGTAACACCTCCACCACCACCACCACCAATTCCCAATACAAGAGCAAAGGCCAGCCTAGCTAACAATCATATATACACAAATGGTGGGTGTCAGAATGTTGGCATACATAAAGATAGACAGAAATATTGCAAAAAGGATGTAAGCAAGGAACGAAAAAATGTTTCATTAATAAAGTATAAATGTATTGTTATTAAAAAGTATTTAGGATAACTCCGAGGAGCTAAAGAAGTTCATGCCTGTTCAATTGCTTATTATCTACAGGATATCAGTCCCAAGCTTCAATCTGTGCTGCACAATCACACACAAGAAATTAACCCAATGTCTCATCATCTTTCTTTACAGTGAGAAGGCACTTTGACAGTACATGAAATGCAATATGTTGATTTTACCTGCATTTCACATTATATATTATATGGAAGCAGAAGTTGACTTTTATATGTGCCAACATCTACTTCTTCCACCATAAAACTAATTCAAGCATCTAAAACCACATTTCTCATGCATTATCCAATGCTTCCCCAGGTTCTGTCCAGTTAAACAAGTAGTTCGCTTGTGGTGCATAAGCAATAGGACACCAAGGATGACTACTAAAAAGGATGGCTATTCTCTCTCCCGCAGAGTAATTATTGGTGCATCCCTCTCTGTGATTATTACGGGGAAATTACATGTACACCTGATGCACTCATAGTACTCCTCCTCCATCAGATTGCTGATGATTTAAAAATCATTTTCCATCTTTACAAGGTGCTCAAGGGCCTTGTTGTTATACTGATAGAATGAAATAAGCTGAAAACTATAAATCATTTGAAAGTTGGGCCAAAACAAAACACTAAAGCATGTCCTGCAATCAATCAAGAGCCTTCTGAACTTCATTTACATAGTGGTAGTATGATCAATTCTACAAGTGTCGATGGTACAATGGGCCTCAGATTGTTTTCACCTAAAAAGATCATTATCTAACTCTTGATATGCTTCACCATCAAGTGAGCAATCTGTCATAATCTAAACATAACTAAGTGTAAGTGAGCAATGCATGCAAATCTCACGTAACTAAATCCACACTTTCAATGCATGAAACCTCAAGCTGAATGCTTTGCATAGTCCCGTTGACTGTTACTAAGGGGTAAGACATATGAATGGTTCTGCAAACCAACCCCTCAACCCCCCAATGGAGTGCCATGGCATACTGCACTATACTACCATTGATCTGTTCCTTTTTTTGGGTAAAAAGGTTAGGAGAACACTACGTAAAGAAATTTTTTACCAGCACAGTGAAATTCTCAGCATCATATTATCACAATCAATTTTCCTTGAGCCGAGGGTCTATTGGAAACAGCTACCTTCCAAGTTAGGGGTAAGGTCTGCATAGACACTACCCTCCCCAGACCCCACTTATGGGTTTAGAGTGGGTATGTTGTTGTCATATAATCACAATCATAAGTAAGAACATAGTACCTGAGATAGAGTAAAGTATAACAGAAATATAAGGAAAACCAAAACTGCGCAGGCAGTGTCAGAAGATACAGTAATGTTTAAAGAAATATAAGAAACAAGAGAGTAGATGTTCACAGAAAGACTCAGTTGCCAACAATCCAAGTGACAATGCCTTAAGGAAAGTTAACAACATATTTGTTGTTAGTAATAGAATGAAAAATATTTATAAAATAACTGGTTGTGTGTTTACCACTGCACTATGTAGGAGTCCTTCACCATATCTACCAACTCCATCTTTCAGCAGATACCATTATATGAACTCTTTACTCTTGACCACTATGATAGAATATGCATGAGTTCCAACTTTAATGAGTAAAAACAATATCATTCCTCCTAGGTGGTCTGCCAGGAATACTTCCCGGCTTGAGCTTTGAAGCTTCGTGCCTAGCAAGTTCGGGGGGAACATGACTGTTGCTTTGGATGAGCATTTGCGTAAGATCATAAAAGACTTCAGTATCCTGCAAGGTCAAAAATGTTGTGGCTACACCTGTCTTTCCTGCACGACCTGTACGTCCAATACGATGGATGTATGCTTCAAGTTTGTTTGGCATATCATAGTTAATCACATGGGCCACATCAGGTATATCAATTCCACGACCGGCAACATCACTAGCAACTAACACATTATACTTCTTTGTCCTAAATCCTTCAAGGCTGATTTCCCTCTGCTCCTGTGATTTCCCACCATGCAGTGTGGTTACCCTATAGCCGGATTTATCCAGATTCTTGGTAACTGTGTCAACCCGCTTTCTAGAGTTGATGAACACAATAGCAGTCTTATCTCCAAGCTCATCCAGAAACCTCTGCAGCTTAAACATTTTCCCAGATTCCTTTACCATGAAGACATGCTGAGTAATGAGGTCAGTAGCCTTTCCAACAGTGCCAATAGTCACGATAGCAGGATTTCTTAAGTAATTTCTAGCCAGCCGCTCTACAGCAGGTGGCATGGTAGCACTGAACATATAAGTGGTACGGTAAATCTTCTTCTCATCAAGCTCTTCATCCTCATTCTTTGGTTTCATATTACTTGAAGGCATTGCATCCAGTACACCAACAACTTGAGGTCCAAAACCCATATCAATCATCCGGTCAGCCTCATCAAGAACAACATAGTTACACTGGTTCATAACACAATAACGTCTCTCCAAGCAATCGAGAAGTCGCCCAGGTGTTGCAATCACAACTTCACAGCCTTGCCTAATTCTAAAACCTTGCTCTTCTATGGACTGCCCACCAACAATAGAAACAACTTTGATACCCAAATAGTGTGCAAACTTGACGGTCTCATCCTCAATTTGTTGAGCTAGTTCTCGTGTGGGCACCATTACAACCGCATATGGCCCCTCTGCCTCATTCTCTTCACTCAATGGAGGAAGCCTAGTGATATAATTCAGCATAGGGAGAACAAAAGCAGCTGTTTTACCTGAACCAGTCTCTGCTACACCAATCACATCACGTTGTTGAAGTCCAAGCGGAATGGAAGCCATTTGAATAGGAGAAGGCTTCTTGTAGCCAGCCCTCTCAACAGCCTTAAGCAACTCTGTAGTTAACTTGCTCTCGGCCCAATTCCTCATGGGACGGGGTATCCTCGACCCCTTATAGGATATGTTGTAATCCTCCCTAAATATCCTCCAATCTCTCTCTGTCATTTCCTCCAGCTTCTTATCTGTCCAGTGTTGATCAACCCTCATGTCAAAAGTGTCATACAAATCAGCATTTTGTTCCTTCTTCTTCAAGGCAGCTGCTTCTACTGCAGTCGCCTCAACACCTCCCTTCTTCCAAATCTCCTCCTGCATCTCCCTCTCATTCTTGAAGGCAAGCTTCTTCTGCTCCCTTCTGTCGATTCCACCGAAGAATCCGCGACCAAAGTGTGGACGGGCTTCGTGAGGGTTTTGATAAAGAGGGTTGACGTCACGAGAAGTGTCTTCAGAGTTCTGCCAGTCGAAGGATGATCGGAGTTTTGCACTGGATGTAATCACCCGTTTCTTGGGTTTCTTAGATCCCAAATATTGCTCATGAATAGCTTCAAGTTCCTTCTCTGCCGGATTCTCCAATCTAACTCGATTCGGTTCCTTCTCTCTATCTCTGTCACTGTTCCTGTCTCTATCTCTTTTTCGGTTCTTGCCGCAATAGTGGTTATCGGAGGAAGGGCAGTTGTACTTAGCCTGAAGATGTTCGTGGCAGCGTTTCTGATCGGCGATCTCGTCCTGACGGGCTAACTGCTCTCTCTGTGCTTTGGTGAGGTAAACCGGCTTCTTGGACGGATCCGGTTTGATTCCGACGGGCCGGTTCATGCTTCTCTCAGATATGGTCATCGTATAGAAGCCGGGGTGAAAGGGGATCGGTTTGGAGAAGAAGCGAAATTGGGAACTATTTATAGGCACAACCGACCTAAAGAGAATTTGAAATTTGGCGCTGACTGGGCGCGAGGGCAATAACCTAACCAAAATAGGCGATAACAACTCAATTTAGTCCGAGCTCAATTGTGGGCTCTTGAATCGGAGTCAAATGAAAAATTCAAAAAAAAATAAAACAAAACAAAAAGAGATTACAGAATGTATGTAAATATTACTACTAACCAAAATAGGAAATAACTAACTAATTAAAGTTATAAGGATTTCGGAGAAAAAAAAGAAAGAAAGGATTAAAAAGGGAAAACAAACATTTTTTGGAAAGAAATTTCAACTATCTTAAGAAAATGAAATTTTACTATCTCCGTCCTATATTAGATGTCATGTCCAACTTATTATAAATAGTCATCTCAAATTATTTGTCCATTTATCAAACTAAAGGAAAAATTAATTATTCAATTCCACCCCTACAATTAATATTTTTTTAAAAGCATAATCAAGCTTATAAGT
The DNA here is from genome assembly GCF_900185275.1 of Solanum verrucosum. Lineage (NCBI taxonomy): Eukaryota > Viridiplantae > Streptophyta > Magnoliopsida > Solanales > Solanaceae > Solanum > Solanum verrucosum. Next base: position 4,794,820 of record NW_026020332.1, read on the forward strand.
TAAAAAAAAAATAGTTTTCAAAGGAGTGGATAAATGATAAATTAGTAAAATTACTTATCTTAATTATGATTACTTTAAAAGCTCGTAGAGGAAAAAGTGGACAGCTAATATGGGATAAGAGTAATTACTTAACAAAGCATTAAAAATGATCCTGATAAATTAAGAAACAATTTCATGACAAATTGGAAGAATTAATAAAATTTGACTAGATCACTTGTTCTTGCTTGGCCACTAAGTTGCCGTTTTCTGAGTAACAAGTTACCTAACTATTTTATTTCTTTTTGACAACTTAGGTGTTCGTGTGCACCATTACTAATTTTACGGGATACACGTGTGACTCTATCCACCGAAGCTAAAACGAATAGAAAGATATCACCTACTAGTATTGTTGGTTTCTAAGAAGAAAGAAAAACCCCCTTCAATGATAGCAAGATTGAAGTGTGCATGCATGTTTTGAAGTTTCTGTTCTCTCTGTTTAGCTTCAGCACATTTGCACTTTAAGGCTTAAAAAGAGAACAACAACAATACACCCAGAACTACAGCAAAAATGGAAGTTCAAGCCTTCACTGCCACAACTAGAAAAGCTACTATTCATGTATGTTCAACAGTGTAATTTTATTTACCAATGCATGCATACAATAATACATATTTTGAACAAAATTCCAATCGACATTCAAAACTTTTGGAAAGAGACTAGGACAAAGAAAATGCTGCAGACCCATCAAACTTTAATTAAAATTGAAGAGCAAACTAAGTGCTATAGAAAGTTAGAAACTATCTCAAAACTCATTACAGAAACTGTTAATTACATTTAAGAGGTTACATGAAATGTGAAGATCTCAATAGTCAGGGATTGAAGTAAAATCAATAACCTTGAGCACCTCTCCAAGAATTGTATGTAATTCACGTCTCATAAAAACCTGCAAGTCATTATAAATTGTCAGAGATGATTGCCGGAATCAACTAAGGGAAACGCGAAGAAAGAACATAAATGAAGAACTAATATGCAACAAGAAGTGCAAGGATCCTATTAAAATTTCTAGTTCTATAAAACATCATATGACAAAGTACTCCAAGCATAACCTTGAGTGATTTTGGGTCACTATGACCTCTCAACATTCCTGAAGATCTCATTCTATTAAGGGTAAAAGGGGTTGACTACCTCAGTGGAGGATATATCACTTAACACCTAGGCTTTAATATTGTTGTAGGTCCTAAAACTGTTTAAAAGGAGTGTTCATCCTCAGCAATTAAAGATGAGAACAAACAACTAAAGGATGAAATTAGAATATTTCCTGAAAGATTTGCAACTCTGGACCCTGGAGCAAGTGGTGCAGTCGATAAAAAGTTTCCTCTGGCTTCCATGCCTTAAAAGTATCTCCAACTGGTACAAGTTATGATGCTTTACCAGCGATAAAGGGTACTGGATTAAAACAGACACTGATTGCAAGTAAAACCACATAGAATTGCAGTCATTCTCTTCTGTTGTTACGTAAACATACTTATGCGCCATCATCTCAGTCCTTTATCTCAATTTGTAATTCAGACTTGGTGATGGAGCTCAAGACGGAAAAATGTTCAAGAAAGAGTGATAATTTGATCCTTTGCGCGTCAACTGTTAGAGCTTTAAGGGTAATATATACAACTAATAAGTAGGAGTATGTAGTATGGAGGTGTGAGCAAAAGTTAACACAGAAGAACAAACGAGTACCTCCTTCCTTCCATGTGTAACGCCAATGTAGGAGAAATGGGCTATAATCATTAAGGTTGATCAGTTGTTGTAATGCTAATAATTGTTGAATTAGTATTCTTGTGAAAAAATGGACATTAGGACAACCACAAAAGCTAGCTCACGGTGAGCATTGTCCGAGATCGTATAAGGAGACAGCAACTCATTTCCTCCATCAATGTGGACACGGAAATTAGTCATGCTTGTCAATTTTCTGCTGAAATGCCTCTCAAAGTGAGAGTCTTTCCATTATATAGAGAAAATAAAGATTACATCCCTAAAGATCCGCCATTCCTATCCCTAAAGATCAACTATTCTATCTCTACAAATCTGCTATTCAATCCTTCTAAATCTGCCTTGCTATCCATCCAAATCAGCTATTCTATCACAATATTTATTCCTTTGATTCTACAACAAATGTATATGATCATGCTAATTTATATCACTATATAATTACATTAATATATACAATCATTTAGTTGTCCATCATGCTAACATCCCCCCTAAAATTGATGTTGGTGGATCAAGAAGCATCAATTTGCCTACTAGAAACTGATGGCGTTGCCGTGCCATGGATTTTGTAAACGCATCAGCTATTTGAAGATCGTTGGACACATGTGGAAGAGTAAGGACTCATTTATCTACAACTTCTCTTATATAATGACAATCCACTTCGATGTGTTTGGTCCTCTCATGAAAAACTGGATTAGTAGCAATCTAAATAGCACTTGTATTGTCAGCGTGGAGAGGAGTAGGATGAGATTGAGGAAATCCAATCTCAACAAGTAATCCACGAAGCCATACAACCTCAGAGCAAGCAGTAGACATGGATCGATATTCAGCCTCTATTGAAGATTTTGACACACGATCTTGCTTTTTACTCTTCCAAGATATCAATGACTCTCCAAGAAACATGCACCAACCAGAGACTGAATGACAAGTATTAGGACATCCCGCCCAATCAGAATCACTAAAAGCATTAAGACGAATAGGAGAACCACTTGGAAAGAACAATCCACGAGTAGATGTTCCTAGAAGATACCGAATGATGCGACGAACAGCCACCAAGTGGAGATGACAGGGAGCTTGCATAAATTGACTAACTTGTTGAACTGCAAAAGAGATATCAGGCCGATTAATAGTAAGGTAATTTAGACTCCCAAATAATTGTCGAAATATAGTTGGATCAGGAAGAAGATCGCCTTCCTCACGATGATACTTCACATTCAATTCCAATGGAGTATCTACGGAGGATGAATCTTGAAGACCAGCCAAAGAAATCAGATCCTGAGTATATTTGTGTTGGTTTAGAAACACACCTGAAGCAACATTATAAACTTCCAAACTCAAAAAATAAGTAAGTGTACCAAGATTTTTCATATGAAAAGAATCTTTAAGCTGCTGTTGGAGGCTAGTGATTAGTGAAGAATCAGTTCCTGTGATAATAATGTCATCTACATACACCAAAAGAATAACACAACTTGTAGATGTTTTCTGAAGAAACAAAGATGAGTCATATTTGCTCTGCTCAAAAGAATATTGTAGCAAAGTAGACCGGAACTTATCAAACCAAGCTCTTGGAGCTTGTTTTAATCCATACAAAGACCGCTTCAACTTGCATACATCTGATGTAGGCGATGAGAACAAACCAGGTGGAGGTTTCATATAAATATCTTCTTTAAGATCACCATGGAGAAAAGCATTTTTGATTTCCATTTGATACGAAGACCAGTTTTGTGAAGCAACAATGGCAATGATAGTTCGCACCGTAGTCATTTTGGCTACGGCTGCAAAAGTCTCCTCATAGTCCACCCCATACTCTTGTCCGTTACCAAGAACAACCAATCGAGCTCTGTACCGATCAAAAGATCCATCAAAATGAAGTTTGATTGAATAAACCCATTTACATCCAATAGGGCGGACATTTGAAGGACATGAAATAATGTCCCCTGTGTCATTTTCTTTAAGAGCCAAAAGTTCTTCCTCCATTGTTTTCTGCCAACATTCATACTTGGAAGCTTGTGAGTAACAAGATGGAACAGATATGTTGGATAAAGTAGAGGAAAAGCCATACCAATTAGGAGTACGAGATACTCTGGTAGATCATCGAGTAGGCTCAAGAGGACTAGATCTTGAAGAATTCTCAGATTCTAGTTGTGGTACAGTTTCAGGTGGCGGATCAGTGTCGGGATAGGATAAAGTTGGCCGACGTCGTTCATACACAAATCCAGGTTTGAACCTCTTAAAAAAAGATGATGAATCCTCAAAAGTAGGAAGAAGAGGAAAAACATACGATGGATCTACAATCGCAGGAAAGAAATATTGATTCTCAAAGAAAACAACATTTCTAGAAATACGAAATTTGTGAGAACATGGATCATAGCAAATAAAACCTTTTTGTGAAGTACTATAACCCATAAAAGCACATTTTTTTTTATTTTTTTTTTTATTTGCACCGGGTGTCCGAGTCTCTTTGAGCCCCGACTAATCCCGGGGGTGCACAGGCCCTCGGCAAGGAGTTTCCCGCAAGTGCACCACGGTTAATTCAGGTTTTACCCAGTCCGATGGCCCTCAGAAATTGTTTGCACCTAGTGGGTTTCGAACTTGAGACCTTGAAAGGGAGCAAACCCCAAGGCTCAAGTCAATTGCCAGCAGGCCAACCCCTGAGGGTTCATAAAAGCACATTTAGTAGACTGTACAGAAAGTTTATTGCGCTGCGAAGGAGGCAAATGCACAAAACAAACACAACCAAATGTATGAAAATCACTATAGTTAGGATTTTGATGATAAAGACGAAAATATAGAGACTCAAAATTTAGCACTTTAGATGGCAATCTATTAATTAAATAGACAGCGGTAGACAAAGCTTCCACCTAATATTTAGTTGGTACAGAGGACTCAATCAATAAAGTACGAGTGACATCTAAAAGATGACGATTCAGCAACTCCATTTTGTTGTGGTGTATATGGGCAAAAGTGTTGTGAGACAATTCCTTTGTCAAGCAAGAATTTTTTGAATTCACAAGACATATATTCTCCACCAGAATCAGATCTTAATAATTTGATGCATGTAGAAAATTGAGTCTCAATGTAAGCCAAAAATGTCTTGAACATGGAAAATACCTCAGATTTGGATTGAAGAAAATACACCCATGTAAACCGACTATAATCATCAATGAATGTCACAAAGTATTTGAAATGAGCATGAGAAATAATTGGTGAAATTCCCTAAACATCACTATGAATGACATCAAAGCACTTTGTAGCACGACTACCAAAATTAGGAAAAGGAAGAGTTTTACTTTTGCCTAATTTACAAGTAAAACAATCAATGGAAGCAACTGAAAATTGATTTTTATTTCCCAATAAACCAGAATTTGATAAATGAGACAACACAACAGAATTTAGATGTCCTAGATGCTTATGCCAAACCTCAGTCGTACTAGCAGTAGAAGTACAAGCAAAAGATAGAACAGGAGGAATTGAAAAGTGTATAGGAAACAATCGTCCAACTTTAAGGCCCTTCGCAATTATCGTCCCCGACACCTGACCCTGCACGAGACAACCATTATGAGAAAAATTCACATCACAATTGTTATCTACCAATTGCCCAACTGAAATAAGACTAGTTGAGAGCTTTGGTGAAACAAAAACATTCTTGAAAGTTGAAGTAATGTCCCCAACCTTGGTAATGGGTAAATTACTACCATTGGCAATCTGTATTTGTGATGGACCTTGATACTTACAAACATTTTTTAGGATGCTCGTTGAGTTGATGTGATTGGAAGCACCTGAATCAACAATCCAAAAATTAGATGTAACATCATTACCTTGTAATCCCTATGCTGAAAAGGCTGACACGATCATTTGTTGTACCATTTCAGGAGAAAAAACTTGTCCTGAAGATGAGTTATCATTAGTGGAACCATTTATCCCAGCTTGAAAAGTATTGATCCTACGATATTGAGGGCGCACGGGACACTCTTTGATAACGTGTCCTTGTTGTTTACAATAATTACAGAACTTCTTGCTACAATTGCTAGCAATATGACCATATTCCTTGCAACTGTAGTGTAACATCTAGCGAATTGAAATAGCTAGGAAGAAGCTAAGAACTTGAAATAATCGTTTTTGGAAATAGTGACAATCCTGGAAATTTGTTTAAGTTAGGAAAAGTGAGTTTTTGGTCAACTTCACACGGCCATAACTCCTAGCTCAGGATGAGTTAGGTGTACTTCTAGATATGGTTGGAAAACTCTTGGAATGATCTTTCCAACGCCGCCAAGTTTGCGAAATTGCGAGTTCGTATGAGTGAGATATGCCCATTGAAAGTTGGGTTGTTCAAATAAGGAAATGTCCAATCCGGATTTTTAAGGGGTATTTTAGTCTTTTCCTTGCCCTATTATTTTAATCCGTTTTTAGGAGTTTAATATGGGTCAAATAAAATTTTAGTCAGTTTTAGAAATTGGAATTTTACGCTAGGGCTTGGAGAAAGGAGAAAAGAGGAGAAAGAAGAAGGGCAAGAATTCATCAAGATCGATCCATTTAGTTGTGGTTTTCGCCAAGGATTTATTCCTACCAGGTATGTGAGATCACATAGCGTTGGGTTAGTTCACCCACGCGCCAACCATGATTACATTCAGCGAATTTAGGTCTTTGAAATTTAGAAATTGAGTTCTTGATGAACATTGTTGAAAGTTTCGTTGAATTCTTGTGGATTGTGTTGTTGAAGTTTCTTGATGATTTGATTCATGTTTCCGGGTGAAATTTCGAGTTGAATTTATTGTATATTGAGGTTATTGATGATTCTAAGTGTTTGGGGAAAGAACCAAGTGAAATTAGAGGGTTTAGAGTTGAAAAACGAAGAAGAAAGTTCAGAGTTTTCTGGGGAGGGGGCTGGGGCGCCGCGCCTCCCAGAGCGCCACAAAAGTTCCTCTGAACTTTTGGGCTCTGGCGCGCCGCACCAGCCAGAGAGCCACAACAAGCTCTCTGAACTTTGAGGGCTGGCGCCCCAGAGCGCCAGGGACGCCAATTCTCCCCTTTCGTTCCCCACCTTTTCGTACTTGTTCCTTAGCAATATACCTATGTTTTCTAGTTGATTCCAACACTCTAAGGTACATATAAACATCATGAAATCATCCATAAACTTGAGATCATGAACCTTGAATCCATAATCCAATTCAAGGAAAGTTAGGATCAAAGTCAGAGAGAAGTTAAGAGTCAAGTCTAGAAGTTAAGAAGAAAGTCAAGCAAAGTTTTTAAAGTTTTCAAAAGTCTTCAACAAACGTTTTAACTTTGTTTTAAGACTTAAGTTTCAAGTTAAGCAAAGAGTGAAGAGTTGAGTTCATTTCTCAAAAAGCTATAAGGGAACTAACTATTCCCCAAAAAGTTTATAAATGTTTTCACATTTGAGCAAGAAAAGGGAGCATCGATTCCAAGAAAGCGTTAAGCTAAGTTTTGAGTAATTATCTCAAACCAAAGAAAGGAGTTGTTTTAAAACATCTGAGCTAAGTATATTTTTGGGAGTAGTATTGAGCACCGATATAGGGATGCGAGTTCATATTAACTCAAGTCTCCATAAACCATGTAGCCATCATGGGTATTAATGGGTCATACTTTTTAGATGATCACATAAGTTAAGCTAGTGTATCCACTAAGTTAAGTAGTTCTATATGACGGCAAAGTACAAGACAGTCTGGCAACGTGATGGTAAGAACGTTGTATCACCACTTAGGCTCATAGTGGTGGTTGTCGGTTAGAGAATCTTCTGCAGAAACCATATTATTTTCTTATATGAGTAAAGTTGAGTTTGTTATTGCTTTATCTTTAACGAAGTAAGTTGGTTGCAACTGTTTTATAAGCTTTATATATATTGCATGTGCTTTATTGCTTTATATTTGAGTGAAGTTATTCAGAAGTTGAGAAGAGCCAGGTAAGTGTTTCTTTCAGAATCCTTTCAAGCCTATATCTTGTTTTAGCTTTCCAACTCGCATACTCGTACATTCAATGTATTGATGTCAGTTGGCCTGCATTATGATGCAGACGCAGGTAACCAGGATCAGCACCCAGCGCCTCGTTGATCCAGTTTGAGCCTTCAGAGACTGTTGGTGAGCTTCCTTGCATTCCGGAGGACTCCTTTATTTGTTTTTAGTCTTTTAGATGTTAGGATGATCGGGGGTCCTGTCCCGACATCCCTCTTTGTTTTAGAGGCTTCATAGACAGTTAGTAGTCGAATGTCTTTACATTGTTATTTCATATGTTAAGACTTGAGTAGCCATTTTGGCCAAGTTGAATGTTGACTTTTAAACATTCTAAGCTATTAGATTAAGTTATTTGAGTAAGTTCAATTTGATCATTGTATTACTGTCTAGAGTCTTCCACTGAGTCAGTAAGCAAGGCAAAGGGTTCGCTTGAGGCCAGCAATGGTCTTCAAGTGCCAGCCACATCCGGGGTGTAGGCCCGGGGCATGACATGTAGCATTGGGTTCTACTCATATCCCTGCCCTTTCCTTTACCTTGAGCAGCAAATACAACAGTGACATCATTTTCTTTCTTGAAAGCATTTTGTGTGACAAGACGTTGCTCTTCATGAAGTAATTCCCTAAAGCAAACATCCAAAGAGGGAGACGGGTCACGATTCATCAAGTTAGAGCGAACACTCTCAAAGTCGGAGCGTAATTTCATCAAAAATTGGTCTCGCTTGCTTTGCTCATGAACTACCTGAATCACTAATAGAGATTCAGTAGGTATTTTGGCATAGACAATATCTGTAAATTCAGCCCATAAGTTCTGAAATCCAGAAAAATAATCCTGAACAGAAAAACCTCCTTGAGAGTAATTAGCAATTTCATACTCTAACTGAAAGCATCTTGCGCTATTATCTTGGTTGTAAACCTTTTGTAAGTAATCCCACATGGCGTTAGCTGTCTTGTATGGCCTGAGATTAAGAACAATAAGAGGGTGAATTGACCCTAGAATCCATGCCATCACCCGAGCATTTTTAACCTTCCATTCACCTAGCTTTGTTGCATCAGTAGGAGCAGGATCGCTTCCATCTATATGTCCCCATAGTTCTTTGCCGGTGACAAACAACTAAAACTGAAACTCCCAAGAAGAATATTTTTTTCCAATAAAACGAACACCGAAGGATTCAAAGTGATGTGAATTCATGCTTTTGAATAGCTATGAAAACTAAAAAGACTCAAGAAAGCAACTAGAATGACCAAGAACAAAATTCCCAGGTGGTAGGACTAATTGTCGATGAACAGTCAATCAAAAACCAAGATTTTCAAAAAAAAATTAGAAGGAACCACAGATGACTCTATGAAACAAGACAGCCAAGAGAAGGCTCTAATACCATGTCAATTTTCTGCTGAAATGCCTCTCAAAGTGAGAGTCTTTCCATTATATAGAGAAATAAAGATTACACATCCCTAAAGATCCACCATTACTATCCCTAAAGATCAACTATTCTATCTCTACAAATCTGCTATTCAATCCCTCTAAATCTGCCTTGCTATCCCTCCAAATCAGCTATTCTATCACAATATTTATTCCTTTGATTCTACAACAAATGTATATGATCATGCTAATTTATATCACTATATAATTACATTAATATATACAATCATTTAGTTGTCCATCATGCTAACAATGCTAAGATGTTCTTTAAATTGTTGAATCCTCACATTATGGTGAGGTTGCAATAATTATCTCTTCTTGCAAAGTTTAACTTTCTAGATATAAACTAATAAAAAAAGAAACTTACTAAATATTAGAAATTGTATTGTGTAGATACATCTTTTTTTTATCAATCAGTAGATATATCTTCTATCGCAACTAGAGGAGAATACTGTGTGATAGCCTGGTAGAGTGATAGGCACTAAATACAGTAAGAGAGTACATGAAAGGCATATCCTAACTTTCACAACAAGGGCCTTTCCAATGATGCAAAATCAGTCATTTTTTATCTTGTGAGCATTGTTCACATTTGCTACTCCTGAACTCTAATCATTTTCCCAGTCTATGAAGATCAGCCATAACTGAAAGAGCATGATGATAAAGAGGCCTCATAGCATAGTCATACCTCATTTATTACATCAGAAAATGATTATTGGGAACATTATAAGTTCTGAGTATTAAATGGGTAGTGGCTCTCTTTTAAGTGCTCCTCCCATTTCCATCCTCCAAGATTGATCTACCAAAGATGCCAACTCCCTACAGATAACCACCAATGCAGCTATTAGAGAAGGAACCAAATTTTTAATACAATAAGAGCACAAGGTACATATATCTCATCTTCACTGTCAGCTGCGATCAGTTAAATATCAATCAAGAACCAGAAATGAATTGCCAGGAAAATAGAAGTACCAGAAACAAAATAATGATTTATGTCTTCCAATTAAATGCCATTTTTTGACTATGCTAAGTTGAGAGTTGAATGCAGTTCTATCTCACTTGTGGAAGATAGTGGCCAAAACTAGTTTTCTGAATCCTTCTAGGGTAGCAGTGAAAAATATAACCGGCCAACTAGTTTTGCTTAGAGGGCAAAATTGATTGATTAATCTTTTACTCAGACATTGCCAACTGTGTAAGCGTAAAAGCATATCCTTACATCATCTACCCCTTCTATTTCAAATTGATTGTTTTAGTTTTCCCATTTCTTTGATAAGTTTTCACCTTTTATTGCAAACAATCAAAAGTTTGACACACTCAAATTTTACATTTTCAACATTTGAAGAATTACTCTGTTGTTTGCCTGTTTTTTTCTTCTTTTTTTTAAGATCAAGAAGTCTGTCCAGAGCCAACCCTTTGGGCCACCGCAACCTTCGAAATTCTGGGATGATGTGCCCGCCCCTCTACCATTCTCTACTTAAACATTGAACTGAGTTCTTTTGGCATGGGGATCAAATTTGTGAATCAAGATACAAGTCCCTCAACCTTTGCCAATTGAGCTGACCCGGGGAGGCATCTCTTTTTTTGGCTGTTCCTCATACAGAAACACACATATTGTCAATAAAATACAAATTCAGTGCTTTTACATTTTAAAATTGTAGAAGGCAAACAAGATATGCAATTTGAAACGGAGAGTAAATGAATATTTCTTTATCATGACACCTAATATCACTATGGGACCACCAAATGTGACCAAGGAAGTGGCAAAGGTAGTACATGCGGCATGTATGGTAGTCGCAGGGCAGGAGTTTGAATCCTGACTGATGATCCAAGTCTAGTGGAGTAGGGTAGAGGAAAAATCCCATTATCCACCAAGTCTGGAAGTGGCAAACAACAGATTTCCCAGTTATCAAGAAAAAGGGACAGGGAGTCTGTGAAAAGTTTCCCGAGTTCACAAGTTATGGATAAATGACTTCCTTCAAGACGTCACCAGAAAGTGTCGATAAATTTTCTCGATATCAATAAAAACCTCGAGTGAACCATGTTAGACATCTAGTATGGTGATTCATTTCCAATAAAATAACATATGTGGACCAAATCAGGAACTTACTTGAGGTCATGGCTGACAACAAGTAAAGTTAGCTCCTTCTTTAGATCCTTTAACAATTTTGCCACATCTGCACGAGCCTTCCAATCTGATTTCCCTCATAAACAATGAACTTTTTTAGAAACTGAGGTTAGGAATATAGTTGAAGTTGGGGACAAAAAACAAAAAAAAATTGTCCATCTAATAACTTATTTATATTTAAAAACAAGTAATTCATTTTTAAAAAATAGACTAGGCTAGCTATATCATACCAAACAAAAAAATAGTAAAATAAGCTTTCAAAATCTTTGAGGGAATAGCTTCACTCCATAGTCCTGCTGCTCAATACCACAACCAAGCCTCACTACCATTATACTACATGCAATCCAAAGAGAGGTATGATCTAATCAGCAAGCTCTTGAACTTCACTTGTACCAACCATAGCAAAGAATTAACTATACAAAAAATTTCAAAATAGCCCTTGTAACATATTAGCAAAAGCAACTTTACCATTCTCAAAAAAAAAACATATTAGCAAAAGCAAATATGAGAGCTAGTACACAGATAGCAGAAAGAGTGTTTTAACACAACAATGATTTGTACATCGATTTAACCATTTGGAGAATAAGATCAGATAGCCCTACAAGGAACTCTATGCTTCTACAAGAAGAAGCAAAAAAATTGCTTTTAAGTGAAGCCAAAGAAGAGTTCCTCTAAAATAGATATAGAGTTCCCACCCTGGTTGCCTTTAGTTCTGGAGAATTAGATAATGCAACCTAACAAAGAATATTAATATTCTATGGCAGAAAGATTTACATATTTCAGCATATTCTTCATAAAGTAAAAGCAGGTAGCATAACCCGTGACTCTATTCTTTATATTACCAAAGTTGATTAGTCGTCCTATTCTTGCTTGTTTGTCATTATTAACAGCTCAGCATATAGGGTTTACTAAGAGTTTACAATCTTGGTGCTTCTGTCATAGAATAACAAGTTGGGACTTTTGTAAGAACAGATTACTCAGATTACAGAATATGGGAGATGGAATCAAAAAAGGGTTGTTCATCAAATATAACAAAAGTAAAATCCTTGTGCAGGCATATCGATTCCCTTGTACCCTTTCAACTTAAACCTAGAAATCACAACTATTCTTGTTCTGTAAAACCAGAACTCTTGTTGCATTAAAAGCATACGTATGTGGGAGAATAACAAACTGATGAATAATCAAATACCTAATAAGGGAAAAACATCAAAAAGGAAAAAAAAAAAGTAATCCAAAAAAACAAAATGAAGTAGATCATAGAAAGCTTCTTCATACCAAGACCGGCAAGAGGCTCATCCAATATTAATAAATCTGGTGTTTGGACCTGTGCAAAGAGAAAACATATTAACAGACAGATAATCAATCAAAATATCAATAATTTTTTGCACACAAATAGGCATACGCATGTTTATACAAATGCACATAGACACTTCCTATTTTTCATAGATGAGAAATCCTTACTAACTGAATAGCAAGGGCTAGCCGACGTTTGTAGCCACCACTTAATGAATGGGGATCCTTATCCAAGGATATTCCTGTTAGACCAACCTAGGAGTTATCAACCACATAAAAAGCTGTCATAATTTGCTGGAAAGTAGACAAGCTTTTCTCATTTGGAAGAGAAAATTAAATGACAGTTTAAATCACACTTAAAAGGAATATACCGACATAATGGCCTTTTGAAGTCTAGAAGCAAGAAGCTCTCTTAATTGTAGGCCACCCTTTTGTCTTGGCCACCCAAATGTAACTTCATCAAGAACAGTGTCGGCAACAAAGTATCTGTAGAACAGTGAAACAGACAAAATCAAGTTAAATAAACTGTTGTTGGAACCAAAAAGAACTGTTTAAACTTTATATTCCTACCTAACACATGCAATACTCACTTTACCAATATGTATGTAAATATATAAATCTATACTTATGTAAATAATACCAGAATTAAGAGGTAAACAAATAGTGTTTAGTTAATTGCAATGCTGATGATTCATGCAATCTGCACCTGGAATAAATTGATAACTGGAGGAGCTTTTGTCTTTTCAGTAAAAACAGTAACTGAAAATGCATTATGTTTAATATGAACCTCAAGATTAAAATTGCATTGTGTCGCAAAGAAAATCCTGACAATGCATGAAACACACAGTCAAGAAATGAGTACCTCTCAGGAAATTGGAAAACAATGCCAACTCTTTCAGGTTGTAAGGGTTCAGGAGACTTAATTTGTTCATCATCATCACTATATCTTTGCACATATATGGAACCTGACGTTGGTTTGCTTAACCCTGCAATCAGCTGCATGGAGAAGGTCAAAGATAAAAACCAGCCTGAACAAAGTACCTTTTGGAGGTTGAAAGGAGAAAAACTAAAATGAATTTGATTACAAAAGACAAAATCAAAAGGAACACCTGCAATAGAGTAGTTTTTCCACTGCCACTCCGTCCAAATATCAAGCCAAAACTACAAAAGATCCATGTCAAATCCACAGAGAGCCTCTTCAAATGCATATCAGCATTTGAGATTCTAGTTTCTTCATAGTGATACTGTTCCGTAGACTGCTTGATATGTCTTTACATATATTATTAACAGTTAGGATATTCACAAATTTTATGAAACACTGGATTTTGATCTCATGTGTGCTTCTATCCAATCAAGAAATGAACAATGTAATCTCTAGTTAGCTCTTAGCCAGGATCAGCTGGAAAGATGACAAAGGACTTCTACAGCAGTAATGGAATGTAGTGCATTTGAATTTTAGCAACAGACTGTACCTTTTTTCAGGGATGGAAAGGTTGACTTGACTCAATAGATCGATCTTGGTTCCTGGAGGTCGATAAGAGACATCCCTTATCTCCAAACCCATAAAAAAAAAAGATTCCACATCTATTATTACCACCTCCACTATACAACCACAATATGTTCAATAATTCTGGACAGCCAAAATAGATAAATTATAAAGAGAAAACTGACTGAATTCAAGTTCAGCATGTTGCATGCCTTGTAAGTTCTGATGGAACTAGAGTTATCAGGAATACCATGTTTCTAATACTTATTAACCTCTAGGGTAAGGAAAATTGAAGAAAGAGAAATCATTTGGGAATTTAATAAAAAAAGTTGTTGAATGACTTTTTGGTTAAAGAGTGTATATGTTACAGAATAAGGTCTCACCACCTAATTAGCATAACTCCTTTCTCCACCAGTCCAGTGACTGAGCCATACGCTACAAAGGGGATTCAATCATCACGAAGTTAAACTAGGCAAATAGGTGAAAATTATGTCTTCTTGTTCAAAAAAGATCTCGAATTCCCTACACATAAGAGTAGAAAGGTACAAATCAGCGTGCCATTTTGTATTTTTCTTCTTTATGAATCCCCTTATCAGAATTACTGGCTTAGCCACTACTGTCACCTAGAAGAAGAGAAAAAAGAGGAAGCCTATGATATATCCATTGCTTCTGCTCGTATACAGATGATAAAAAGCGCCTGCAATAGTTATCAAGTTCCAGAAAAGCTCAAATACCACCAAACTCCTTCAGATAGACTAAACCTCTTAACCTAAGAAGTTAGCAAATTCATAACAACCGGAGCTATCGAGTATCCCCCATAGTGTTTATGAAATAAACCCAGAGAAAAGAAAGCAAACAAATAATGAAGAAAAGAGTAAACCGGGATACAGAGGGTTACACTTCTAGAAAATAAATACCTCTGCGAAGAATTATAGCGTGACTATGGAGTAAGTGAAATTCAGTTAATCAAAATTGTAAATGTAGGCAAGCAAACAACGTTGAACTTTACATGAATCAATTTTACTAAAATTAGGATAATATATAGTTATATAGTAGAAAACCGTACAAAATGATGGCAATTGAAAAGTGGAAAGTTAAGAGGGCTTTACTTCAAAACAGGAGTAATCGCAGGAAACGGATAGTGCTTCCGCCTTTCTGGAATAGAAATGAGAAAATTCAGCTGACAATTGTGAAATTATAGGATCCACTTCCAGTACGAACCGGAGAAAAAAACTAAGGAAGAAGGAGCAAGACTCACCTGAATCGCCCGGGAGGATAGGAAAACGTTGATGATCTTCCAAAAATGGAGGAGCTGGAACTGGAAATTAGTAGTGACAACGAGGGAAGTGGAATGCTCCCCATTTTCTGAACTCTGAGCCTGAGGAACAAAAATGTAACCAAAGAAAATTGGGGGAGATGGACGTTAGCGCCGCAATTGAGGTGGATTATTTAGATTGTGTTGTTGGGTTCCTGGGTTGTGAACGGGTCGAATGAAAGTTCTAATATTAATCATTTACTATTGATCACTATATTGCATTACAAAAATCAGGCACCAATCACTAACGAGTAACGACATTTACCATAACTAATCATTATTACTATATATATTACCAAATACCAATTACCATATTCTTTTTGCATCACTATTATCCACCATATTTATTAATTTTCAATACTAATCTTATGATCAATAATCACTTTTAATCACTATTGTCAATTGACAATCACTATTAACTATTATCATATAATTATCCATCACTCAACACAATCTGACAATAGACACTCACAAACACAATCGCTAGCTCTAACTATCATATAGTCTTTTTTTTTAATTTATGTAGCATTAGATCAACTAATATTTCAATTAAATTTTATCCTCCCTTAGTTTCATTTTGTTTGATTAAGATTGACTTGCACAAATTTTATGAAAATAAAGAAGACTTTTGAATTTTAATGATTTTAAATTAAAGATATGTATAATGTACTAAGATGTTCTTTGAATTTTATGATCGCAAATATGTCATATACGATATTGAATGTAGAAACTATTAAATATAGAAAGTAAAATTAATTTTTAAACATAAAAGTAAGATAAATAAATTAATGAATTTTTGTTTCTCAAATATCCAACCAATTAATTAATTCATTGCCGATTATTCTATTACTTCTTTTTTTTTCATGTTAGTAATGTACACTGGTCAAACTGAATCATAATTGGCCATTTCTTTTCTATTTCAACAATCTTATTTTCACACAGATAATTGTTTATAAATTTATATAATAAACTTCACCGTTTGCAAATTTGTTTGTTAACCCTTGAAGGGTTTGATCGGTAGTTGATTAACATTATTAAGGTATTAGTAATATAGAAATTGCTTTTTAGTTATAAAAAAGTTTATGTAATATTTTATAAGAGATTAATTAATTATTTCTATATTAGTTATTTTTATCTTTTATTCGATATAAAATGATATTCTCTTTTTCTCAATTTATGTAATAGATTTTTCCTTTTAGATCGTCCAAAAAAAAAATGACATATTTTCTTACTTAGCAACTGGCATCACTCCTGGTTACGTTCTTCTCCCTCTTATTTTCTCTGTTTTGCATGACATTCGGAATCATAAGGAGTCTCAAACGAGACTCAGTGTCAACGCTAGATCTCAAATATACAATACTCTTCCAGCCGCATACCTCTCTGCAATAATCCAAACAGAAAAGAACAGCTGGGAGGGCGTGAGGACTCTCATTTGTTTCTTTACGAATTTCTCTCCCTTTCTTAAAGAGCAAAAGGGGTGAAGAGGAGAGTTTCTGCTATATATATATTTGCTTCTGATTGATTAATTAACTGTTCATTTTCCAATTTATAACTATTTGTTCGATTATTAAGCAGGAGAGTTAATTGTAAAATTTTGGACCTTTGGAGGGAAGTAATTGAGACGTTATTTTTATAAGTCTTAAGAGTTAATCCTTTTCCGTAACCATTTTCTAGTTTTAAAAAATGACTTTAATAAGGAAAATTTGGTAAACATAATAAAGTCTTCTCTTATTTCTTTAACTTCATACATTGTCAAATGGTGTCATATAAATTGAAACGGAGAAATTACACATATAAATTCCTTCTTAACTTATTCATAGGCAAATTAAATA
The DNA here is from genome assembly GCF_900185275.1 of Solanum verrucosum. Taxonomy (NCBI): domain Eukaryota; kingdom Viridiplantae; phylum Streptophyta; class Magnoliopsida; order Solanales; family Solanaceae; genus Solanum; species Solanum verrucosum. The sequence continues at coordinate 4,811,997 of NW_026020332.1, forward strand.
CCATATTAATTTTATGTATAAATTACTTATTTCCTATCAACTATCAAATATAATATTACTTATAATGTAAAATTTAATATAACAAACGACCCCTACCTACTTTAGAAGTTCCTTAAAATTAGCTTTAGCCAAATTGGTTGTGTGAATAAGTGAGATGTGCGACTTCGTGGTCTAGGTGTAGAATACTAAAATATCTTTATCTAAAGACCAAATACCAGCATATATATTTTCAAAAAGATAACGATTCTATTTTTAACCATAAATTGTCGCATCGTGATTATATTCCCTGAAAATTACACTCTCTACGATTGCATCCTCTGCTTTTCATTCCTTGTCGATCATGTTTTATAATTTACTTTTATTATCTGTATAAAATAATCTTTAATAGGAGAAGGGCTAGCATAATTAGCCAGCCAATTATTCATGATTCATATCTTTAACAGTAACGTTGATGCTGAAAATTAACTCATGGTGACAAAGACACTGTTCTTATCAGGTTACATACAACTACAAAATTGTAAAGTGAATTTGATTCTTATGTGATATTATTGAAACATCGATAGCATGTCCAGTTAAAATGTTGCACAAATTTGTAACCGCTCATCAATAAAATTATTCAATTTAAACTTTTGTATCAATAAAATTACTTAATTATATTTGAGTACAAAAATCTAACATGGCAAGATGAAGCGAAAGCGTTAGTCGTAAATTGGTTTCTACCTCCTTGTCCTAAGTCCTAACTTTATGTTACCACAACCGTCAGCGATGGAATTATTGTAGAGAATATGTGGTAACCCTAATGGGTGGAGGGAGGACCAATTTATAGAGGTTATGACTTAATATGGTACATCCATCAAGTAATCAATGTACAGACGAGATCTATTTCTTATTAAATATTATTTATGGTATTACTTGGGTTATAAGTAAACTTGGGCCATAAGTAAAAAATAATTAATAATAATTCTTACATTCTCCCACTTGGCCCAATGACCATATAACATTAATATTTCATAAACATTAATTGCGCGTATAATAAATATCTTCTATAATGTCCATCATACATACCACAATATAACAAACTACTAATGCGAGTTATGGCGGTTGTACATAAATTTTAAGCTACATACTTCCTTCCATATACTACTACATTAGCAACTTATCATACTAGGTTCATAAGCTATAAAAACATATAACATTATGGTCCACAATAATGTCTCTTAGAGACTTATCTTGTAATATCTCAAAACAATAATGTGTACACCATTATGAGAAACAAGAAATTCATTAATGTATATCAAAAACACATAATTGAGCTCAGAGTGTAAAAACATCATAAATGTATTAATCATAAGTACAGCCAAGACCCGTTATTTGAACATGTTCTTTAAATGTCTTTGGTTGTAAGCCCTTTGTTAACAGATCTGCAATCATGAGATCAACTCTAATATTCTCAAGTTACACTCTTTGTTTCTGAACTTCTTCCTTGACAGTAAAGTATTTTAATTCCATATGTTTGGCACATTTAGAGTACTTATCGTTCTTGGAGAAGAATACTGTTGCAGCATTATCACAATAAATTTTCAGCGGCTTGGTAATGGTGTCGACAACCCCAAGTCCTGAAATGAAGTTCCACAGTTATAATGCATGAATTGTGGCTTCATAACATGACACAAACTTTCTTTGCAGTTTTTTTTTCCAGTGATCAATTCCAGGATTACTTTGATATCTTCCTATCATTCCGACCACAAAGCTAATATACAGTCGTGTGCAAATTTGAACATACATCAAACTTCCAACAATAGAAGATTAAGGAAATGATTTTATTTCCTTTCGTTCTACATCATTCTTTGGGCATTGCATGAGATTAAATTTGTCCCCTTTTTTAATAGAACTATTCCTGCTGAACAATTGTTCATATTAAATTTCTCTAGAACTCTTTCGATATACCTTTTTGAGACAGTTTCAATAATCCTTGTGATCTATCACGGAATATTTCTATTCCTATCACATAGGATACCTCACCCATATCTTTCATTTCAAAGTTCATAGAGGGAAAGTCATTCGTCTCACACAATTATGCCTAAATCATTAGCAGTAAGTAAAATGTCATCAACATACATGATGAAAAATATAACCTTACTCCCACTGATCTTTTAGTATATACATCGATCAACGATAATCTCCTTAAATCCAAAAGATGTTATGGTATCATTAAACTTTATATACTATTGTCATGAGTCTTGTTTGAATCCATATATCGACTTCTTTAGCTTACATACCATTTGATCTTTTCCTTTAATTTTGAAATCCTCTGGTTCGTCCATATAAACATCCTCCTCAATGTCTCTATTAAGAAAGACAGTTTTCACATCTATTTGATGTAACTCTAAATGATAATGAGTTACCAAAGCTAAAACAATTCTTAGTGAGTCTTTCTTTGAGACCGGTGAAAAGGTCTTTTTATAATCAATGCCTTCTTTTTTGAGTGTATCCCTTGGCAACAGGTCTGACTTTATATCGTTCAATATTACCATTTGAATCGCATTTGGTCTTGTAGACCCATCTACACCCGATTCTTTTAAAACTTTCTGGTAATTGAACAAGATCGCAGACTTTGTTGTATTCAATGGATTTTAACTCTTTATTCATGGCATCTATCCATTTATCAGACTCAGTGCTTTCTAGGGCCTGTGAAAATGAAATCGGATCTTTATTAATTCCCATGTCAAAATATGACTCTTGCAAAATAAATCACAAAATCATCTGAAATGGCTGATTTTCTTAATGGCACTGTTTGTGGTTCATTTGCGTCAGATACTTATGAGTTAGTTCCTTCTTGAAGTGACTCGCCCAAATGTTGTTCAACATTATTAAAGTGTTCTTCAACAAGAGGAACACCATTTGTGATTGGTGCGGAAGTAGGTTCATTCATGGGCAATGAAATACATATTTACCCTTACCTCATTCTCAAGGAATGAGAATGGACCTGGACATTGTTCTGATTCGTTATACTTTCCATAATATTCACCACCTCTATCTGACATAATGATTTTCACTTTCCTATCTAATTATTTTTCAACCTCATTAACGTACACTTTGAGAGTGTCCGCTGCTTGAGATTTTCTTTCAACAAATAGATAAATTCATAACATGAAAAGTCACCGATAAAGGTGATAAAATATTTTTCACCACCTAAAGATGGAACATCAAAGGGTCCGCAAATATCAATGTGTATAATTTTAAGAAGTTGAGTGCTCCTTGTGGCACCTTTCTTGGTATGCTTGGTTTGCTTTCCTTTAATGCAATCCAAACATATATCAAGATCAATAAAATTTAAATTCGAAAGAATATCATTCTTTACTAACCTTTTTAATCTTTCTTTGGATACATGACCCAAACGTTTATGTCATAAATGAGCAGAACTTTCATTTAGTGAACTACGTTTAATTATCAAGTTTCAATCTATATAAACCATCAATAAGAACACCAAAATCATAAAAAATAGTATTCTTATATAAATTGAAACAACCATGTCCAAACTTAAAATCAAATCCAGAAACATCAAGTCTTGAAAGAAAAATCAAATTCCTAGAAATTGAAGGAACATAAATAGTTTGTAATAGATCAAGGTGATGTCCAGTCTCCAAGATCAAACGATAAGTCCTTATGCCTTCAATTTTAGCCTTCATGCTATTTCCCATGAACAAGAAATTTTTATTTGGATTCATAGTTTGGATCGTAGTGAATCCCTGCAACATAATGGATACATGAGTAGTTGCACCAGAATCAAGCCACCGAGTATTATTAGGAACTTCTACTAAATTTGATTCGAAACATACAAAAGCACTAAATGTACCTTTCTTTTCAAACCAAGCTTTACGTTTCAGGCAATCTTTTTTATAGTGTCCTTTTTTTTTTACAAAAAATGACACACATCAACCTTGAGTTCCTTATGAGCATCTTGTGGAACTTTAACATGTGCTTTCTTTTTCTTAAACTTGTTGGCTTTCACTTTAAGTCCTTTAGCAGCTCCTTCACCCATGAGATTAATGGAACGACTTCCTTGTTTCTTAAGTCTTGACTCCTCTTGAGTAAGCATACTGGACAATTCACTAACATTCCACTTATCCTTAATAGTGTTATAGTTAATTTGGAATGGTCCATACTCAAGAGGCAATGAGTTCAGAATAAACTTAACCAAGAAGGTGTCATCCACTTTCATCCCCCAAGGTCGAAAGTCTTGCTGCAATGTTAGTCATCTCGATGATATGATTTTGCATACTGCGTGACCCATCAAACTTTATGGTCGTGAATTCAGCCATTAGTGTACCAGCGAGAGACTTATCAGCAAAACGAAAACGTTCTTCCATAAACTTCAGGTATTCTCCGGCACTTTCTATTTGTGGAATAGTGCTCTTAATGTTGTTATCAACCATCATTCGCACAAACATAATGCTCAATCTGTTAGAGCGCTCCCATGATTTATGAAAAGACTTCTCATCATCACTGCTCTTATCAATAATGGCAGTATGTTTGTCATTCAGCAAAGCCAAGTCAAGATCCATCACACCTAAGTGGAATTGGACTTATTCATGCCATTCAGAGAAGTTCAATCCATTGAACACAGTAACAGACGAAGCATGCGAATGAAGAGGAATAACTGCAAAAAAGACATGCATGCTCACAAATAAAAAAATAATGTGAATTCAGTAAAACGATAAAAATATATCGCAATTCTCCTTTGGGTAGATACTACAACACATTATCATAATTTAAATGCCATTTTTATCTTTAATAGGTAATTGAATAATTTTTATCAAACATATACGACATCTTTGGATATACAATATATGTTTGACTAAAATATTAATTTACCTCATAATTTTCACTATTCGTAGAATGATAGATTCACCTTTGGGTAAATTCTTAAGTTCTAGCAATAGTGAAAGTCAATTTATCTATTTATTTTTCAATATATAGGCATTTAATTAACCTTCATAGATAAATGACAATTTTATGAGTGCATAATTTTCTTAACCATACTAGTTTGTCCACTTTGGTGAGTAACAAGCTATATGAATACAAATGCATACATAATCTCATAAATTTTGTGTGCATGTAAATAATTTTAAATATTTTAGTTTGGCCACTTTGGTGACTAACAAACTATAGAAACATAATACATGCATCAAGTGATCATAATTATTACATGTGTAGACATTAATTTCTTTAGTTTGGCCACTTTGGTGACTAACAAACTATATAAATACAATACACACATAATATCATAAAATTTTGTGCATGTGAATAATTTTATACATTCTAGTTTGGCCACTTTGGTGACTAACAAACTATAGAAACATAATACATGCATCAAGTGATCATAAATATTATATGTGTAGACGTAAATTTCTCTAGTTTGGTCATTTTAGTGACTAACAAACAATTTAGCACAAAATACACACATTATTTATTACTTAGTATAATGACCACTTTAATTTGTTGCACAATTGATTCTTTTTTTTTTTTTTAAACCAAATTTGAGCTCGCAGATCTTTTATTCAATAAAAAGAAACACAGTACAAGTCCTCCTGGCCCAATTTTCAAAATGGAAAGTTAACCCATCTATGATTATCCTCTTTCTAAATTTAACCCTATTCCCAATTCTATCCCTAAATTTTGTTTCCAAAATCTCTTTTTTCATGTTTCTAGCTGTTCCTCCTTCTTGCTTCTTCCTTTCGTGAATTTTCCGTTTCTCTGATGCCTTCTTTGGAGCAATATTCAACCATGGGTGTGTGATACTACTCTTCTTCAACCTCTTCAAAAGGTACTGCCCCTGTTTATCTTCCTCCTCCTTTGAGCATCTAATCTTTCCCTTTTTTGTAGGTGTATGTATCGATTCAAAGTTCCATCTGGAGTCTAAGAGGAACTTAATCCAAAGCTTCGACTTCCATGTCTCAAGTATGTTTCCTTCCCTATTTATGCCTTGATATCTAAATCTCACAGCGTGGATAGCTATAGATTCAAATATGTTCTCTTTGACACTAGAAGGTGCGCATTGGAATCGATTCTGAATGTGTGGTCCTCGATATTTGCTGGTGGAACTCTTTGTAAACTCATATCCAAGACTAGTTAGCTCTTTTTTTCTCACCAATTTAACACCCTGGTAATGGCACAAAATGTAACTATAAAAACTGGCAAGACTATTCGCTTCTTGATTAATGTATCTGTCATCCATGCTGGCTGCTTATATCTGTTATCTTTCTTGTCTTGATTCTCAAGTTTGTGATTTGTGCTTTATCCATGTTTAGAATCCTTCTGCACTTTGCTGGTAGTTGCTCAAATTGTCTGTATTCATGTATATGCAACATACTGTATGCACTATTAGCAATGGCGTCTGCTAATTGATTACCTTCTCTATATACATGCTGAACTTTGAAGCTATTTTTTTCCACCATTTGTATTACATCGTCCATTATTTCTAGCATCTCCCAAGGTATTTTCCATTCTCTAAGTATCATTTTCTTGATACCTAGTGAATCTGTTTCAATTATGACCCTCTGAACTGCTATCGCCTTCGCCATATTATTTGTGGTAGTTCCTATCTCTTAAGATTTTGCAAAGACCAAGTCTCCCCTTTCATCTCTTTTACAAAAAGCATAAGTGTTGATTCCTGGATTACCTCTTGATGATCCATCTGTGTTGCACTTAAACCAGCTTGCTTCTGGCATCTTCCAGGTCACACTTTTATGAAATAGTTTAGGTTTGTAATGTGTGAAAAAAATAACCATTTCCTCCCAAGTATCTGGAAATTGAATCCAAGGCCAGGTTTGTTTTATGAACTGGCTTATTGTGTTTTGACACTGTTGAACCAGTTTGAAAAAACTCACATCTCTTTCATATCTCCTAGCATTTCTCCGCTTCCATAATTCCCACATAAGAGTCGCAGGTTCTATCTTGAAGATCTTTTGTATTTTGGTAGTACTCTTGACTTCCACTATGAGTTTATAAGTTGTTGTAAATGCACTCCATCTAGTTCAATACCTGCACAGAAAGCAAATTTCTTCCATAGCTTTTGGGCTATGGGAGATGTTAGAAAAACATGTTCCATCGATTCTTGTTCATAATCTTCACAACAATGACATCTCGAGGCAATTTGTATCCTCATTATCTTCAGATTATCATCTGTGGAGATTCTCTTTCTCAACACCCTCCAAAGGAAGAAACTGATTTTGAGGGGTAAACCATTTATCCACACATTCGACAACCATTCTTTTTCTTCTCTCTTTTTCCTCAGCATCTTGAATGCTGATTGGACTGTGAAGTCCCCATTGGTATTGCTCATCCATATAGGGCAGTCTGCTTCATAACCAATCTCTGGTTTGATACTCTCAATGATGAAGTTAGTCATGTCTTCAGAGATAAAACTCTGAAGTTTCTTTTTTTTCCAGCCATTAATATCAATAAAATCTTTTACCTCCAAGTCTGATCTTTCTATGCCTCCGTCCTCTATAAAGTATAAAGCTCATTGTTGTGTCCAATTGTCATACCAAAAGCTACACTTTCCTGCTCTTATTTTCCACCAAATTTCATGTTCCACCTCTTCCCTAATCTGAATCAGCATTTTCCAAATATGTGATGCTCCACTCCCTTTGGCCATGATTGGATGATCTTTTTTGCAATACTTGTTCCACATAAAAGTTCCCCACAATGAGTTGGTAGCCACTCTAAAATTCCACCACAACTTAGCAAACAAAGCCTTAGCAACATGATGAAGAGATCTAAATCCTACTCCACCTTCCTTAGGGGGTAACACAGGTCGTCCCAAGCCACCCAATGTTTACCCTTCAAACCTCCTATTTTCCCCCAAAAAAACTTTGCAAAGATTTGATGAATCTTATTTATGATACCTTTAGGAGGGTTCATTGTTGATAGTAGGTAAACAGGCATAGATTGTAGTACGTGAGCAATAAGTATTTGTCTTCCCCCATAAGATAAGAACTTGTTCTGCCAGCACATCACTCTTTTGTTGATTTTACCTAGGATGTATTCAAAATGTGATACCTTCTTTCTTCCATAAAACACTGGACATCCTAGGTATGTGAATGGAAAATGACCTTGTTGTATCCCCGTCCATCTTCTTAGTCTCTGTCCTGATATAATAGGAGCCTTCTCATGAAGGTAGAAAAAACACTTGTTCTTGTTAATCATCTGTCCTGATACTTGTTCATAATCTGCTAGGACCTTCATCATCTTTTTCACAGATTTCTTATCCCCTGAGCAAAACAAAATGGTATCATCCACATATGACAAGTGATTTATGTTTGGAGACCATTTCGGCATGCCATAACCCTTAAACTCACCATCTTCATGTAATTTATTCAGTCCACGGGCCAATACCTCTGCAGCTATGATAAACAAAGTAGGTGATAAGGGATCCCCTTGCTTTAAGCCCTTAGATGACTAAAACAACCCATAAGACTGCCCATTTACATAATACTGAGTACCAATTATTTGATATTAATCTCCAAATCATGTCAATCATTTTCTCCGAAAATCCAAACTTCCTTAGTACCTTCGTAAGGAATATCCAAGAGACCCGATCATATGCTTTAGCCATATCCAACTTCACCACTACATTTTGCCACTTATTTCTCATATTGATATCTCTTATTATTTCTTGTGCGAGGAGCACGTTTTCTGTAATGCTTCTTCCTCGAATGAAACCAGATTGGTTTGGGGAGATGAGTGCTGGTAGGATATTAGCAATTCTTTCATGTATCAATCTTGAGATGATTTTATTAATAAAAGTACTCAAACTTATTGGCCTTAAATCGATAAAATTGTGGACATTTTCTTTTTTCGAAATCAGGATTAGATTTGTATGAGTAATGAACCTGGGCAATGTCTGTCCACAAAAAAATGCCCTGACCATTTTAGAAATGTCCTCATTAATAATTTCCCAGCACACTTGGAAAAAAGTTCCTGAAAATCCATCCGGCCCACTGGTGTTGTCCCCATTCAGCATGTAAACCACCGTTTTAATCTCCTCCAAGCTTGGTAGTTCATCCATCTTATCATTCTGCTCTGCCGAGATCACACGAGGTATATTATCGATCATCTCTAAATTATTCATCACATCTGCTTCTCGAAACTGGTCCCCAAAGAAATCAACAGTTGTCTCTCCTATTTGGTCATTAGTCTTGAAAACATCTCCATGATTGGATTGAATCTCTCATATATGCAGCTTTTTCCTTCTCCCTTTGACATATGTATGATAGAATTTTGTATTCCTATCCCCATCCTTGAACCATCTCATACCTGCCTTTTGCCTCCAAAATTCCTCTTGAATGTTGAGATATTTTTTAAGCTCCGCTTCAGCTTTACTAAGATCACTCCTATTAGCCTGTGTTGGGCTAATTTCGAGCTGAATCTCCTTAACCCTAATCATATCTTCAAGTGTAGCCATTTTCTCAAAAATGTTCCCATAAACTTTTTTGTTCCACTCCCCTAATGCTGTCTTTACTTTCTTCATTTTGGCCTTAAATTCTAAGAATGGATTCCCAACAAAATCAATGCACCATGCTTTCCTCACTATCTCCAAAAATTGTGGATGTCTAGTCCAAAAATTTAGAAATTTAAAAGGTTTGACCACATTTGTTTCTTCAGAACTACACATCATTAGTAAGAGAGCATGATCTGAACCCTGTCTAATTAGGTGTTGGACACTACTACTCGGCAGTATATCCAGGAACTCATGGTTGACCATAATCCTATCTAAACATTTGAAGATACATCCCTCTTCTATCCTCTCATTCCACCATGTAAATTTGCTTCCTGTGGTTGGTAATTCCACAAGTGCATTATTGTTAACACAATGTGCAAAGTCAGCAGCCTCTGAGTGAGTAAAAGGGAGACCTCCTAGCTTCTCCTCTGCATTTAGTATAACATTAAAATCACCCTCCACTATCCATGGGTCACTATTTCCACCTGAGAGCTCCTCAATTTCTTCCCACAACTCCATTCTGTTTGTCTCAGTACATCTTGCGTACACCGAGGTAATATAATGGTTTATTGTGAAAAAGAAATTTCAAAGTTATTTGTTGATGAGTATCGCTTGTCACATGACCTGTCCACTGCTCCCTCCAAAAAATCCAAATCTTCGATGAAGAATTCGTCATTGCATTATCAAAACCCAATCCCCTCTTATAAACCTCTATCTCATATGGATCTTGAAAAGGTTCCAGAAGAGCAATGAATGAAAAATGATGTCTCTTATTCATTTCTATTAATCTCTCAAATGATTTTTGAGAATTAACAGATCTGATGTTCCAAAATAATATTTGTCCTATCATTGGGTAATGATATTCCCTTTCTCCTTACTTCTCCTTGTCTTTACCTGAAGTGGTATTATAGTATGCATAATCATATTCTTCTTATAACCACTTTTCAGCTCCTCCATCTGTCGAGGTGATAAGTCTCCTGCCTTGCTGGCACTCTGGATGTTCATCTCCATATCGTCATCTTCTCTTTCCTCTTGATACCTTTGCTTCTGAGTTGGCGTCAACTCATGAATATATGGAATACTTTTATCTCCCGATTTTGACTCAACTATGCATAAAGGGTCTGGTGTTGACTCTTTATTCCTCTCCTTCTCGGGGTCCCATAACGTAATTTCTTTGCCTTCATTTCTGTTCAAAAACATTGTGTCCTCTCCTTGCTTATTTTGTGTTTTATCATCTATCCCTTGTCCATCATTCTCCTTTTCATGATCAACTGAACTTTTCCCCAAAGCTTCATGGCTTGTGAAGTTATCCTCCACCCACTTCCTTGTTGACACTTCCACTTTTGTGTTAGATGTCTCCTCAATCTGATCTGGATCCTTTAGTGCTTCAAACTGATCATTCAACTTCCACCCTTCTTTTTCCTTCTCCATAAGTTTTGGCTTAGGATTCCAAACTTGTGTACTGGCTCTATGCTCATTATATCTCAGAATTGTGTGATTCCTTCTATTTCTTTGTTCATGAAATTGTTCCCTAGCTTGTTCTGTTTCCCCTTTCTCTCCTGACTTAACTTTGCCCCCATCTGTTCTTGTGTGTCCCATCTCCTTGTGACCTTTATTTTCTTGCTTCTCCAACTCAATCTCCATACTAGCTTCATTTTTCTTTGGATATAATTCCGGGTGTAGCGCATAACACTCTTGTTCATTGTGTCCTTGTAGCCTACAAGTCACACAGTATTTAGGAACGTAATCGTATTTTATTCTGATCCACTTTTCCACCACCTCACCAGACTGTTTCCTAACCCCAATATTGATTCGTTTTGGAAATTCTCCCTGAAGGTTCACCTCCACTTTGACCCTGGCACAGCTGGGTCTTGTCTGATTTTTGGTCGCCATGTCCACCTGTAATGGCTTACCAACTGCTGCAGCGAGAGAAAAAATCGCTTCCTTCACAAAAAAAATCGGTGGAAGTCCCGGAAAGGATATCCATGCTATGGCTGTTGTCGTTTCCTCCTCCGGGTCGAACATAGGATCCCATTTGAGTGTCCTCATGGGATACGACCATTGTCGTTGTGTCAAATAAAAAACTGGCTTGGAAAGCAATTTGACATAATCCTCCATAATCTCAGCTCTGATAAAAACATGTCGAGTACCCAATAATTCAATATTGCATTCTCCTTTTAGCTCACATTGTTTCGGGATTATCTTCCGTAATTCCTTGATTTCTGGCATTCCATAAGAGAACTTCCAAATCACAGCATATTGTAAATTTTCCTTGTAAATCATATGTGTGACTTCCTCCTCATCCCATACAATTCTTGGTTCCCCGTGAAGATATGAAATTGGTCTCATTGTTACTGGTTTAGTATCCACTAAGCTTGGACGTAAAATTGCGGCATAGTTTCTTGTAAGCACTGGATCTGCTAGGGTTTGACCAGTCTCCGGAGGAGGCTGGCCAGAAGTGGTGGCCATGGCCATCGGTGAATCAAGGTAAAAGTGTATTTAGGTTTGCGGTGTGCTAAAATTGCATCAACTATTTTCTCAGGTGTTGCACAATTGATTCATTACCACATAAACTAACAGAATAATAATATTATTTTAATAATAAAGCCAATAAATTGTGCAATAAAACAAAATTGTTCATTGTCGTTATTGATAGCATCAAGTCACTCAACATTAAATGAAGAAAGGCCTTCAAATTAAGTTCATTCATTTATTATTATTTTAAGGGGAAAAGGACAAATATACCCGAACTATCGTAAATGGTATGTAGATATCATTCGTCATACTTTTGAGACATTGGTGCCCCTGCCATCCAAAAAGTAGAGCATATATACCATTTATACTAACGAACATACACGTGTCATAATCTTATCCGCCAATTAAATATCGAATCGACGGATAAGATTGTGTCACGTGTCCCTATTTAGTCTTCCGTTAGAGTGAAGGGCATATATGCTCTAGTTTTTAGACGGCAGGGGCATCAATGTCCCAATAATATGATGGAGGATATTTGCATACCATTTACGGTAGCTCGAGGGTATATTTGTCCTTTTTCCCTTATTTTAATATAATTATAAAGCCAATAACTGATGCGGAAAAGGTTAAAAAACAATTCTTCAAAAAATGCCGCATCCATATAACCCTCTTTTCGATTATTTTACTTTATTAATTTAAACAATTAACTATCAAAGTTTCTATGAAATAGTCAAATTAAATTGTTCAAAAGAAAATGACGATTGTTCATAACCATCTTCGCATATCGCACGATTTTTTATTTTTTATTTTTAATCCCAAATTATGAACCATAAATATAATTTTACGTATACATATCATGTAAATATTATTCATAAAGATGCAAGATATACGAAGATTATCCGTTCAAACAATCCAGGCTCTGATGCCACATGTAAGATTAAATACTTCAATACATAATATCACGATCTTTAACATGATAATCTTACATAGAGATTGTTAGGGCACATACCTGATGAGGAAGACATCATCACAGAGAGAAGCGAAAGCGTTAGTCGTAAATTGGTTTCTACCTCATTGCCCTAACTTTATGTTACCACAACCGTCAGCGATGGAATTATTGTAGAGAATATGTGGTAACCCTAATGGGTGGAGGGAGGACCAATTTATAAGGTTATGACTTAATCTGGTACATTCATCAAGTAACCAATGTACGGACGAGATCTATTCCTTATTAAATATTATTTATGGTATTACTTGGTTATAAGTAAACTTGGACCATAAGTAAGAAATAATTAATAATAATTCTTACACAGAACTCCTAAAACGATTTTGTTAAATAATACGTATATGTAGTAGATGTTGAAATTTACTTCTTTATATATTGAATCGTTTTAATGAAAACTCTAGCTTCATTATTAATTTGTAACATGCATCGGTGAATTTACATGTAAAATATATAGGCACGTGAATTTGTAGTCCCTCTGTGAAGCTAAGTATTTTATGTATATATTTTTTTTTACAATTGATATATATATATTATTGAATTAATTACCTAGAAGATTAGAAATCAATTCTCACTAAATACATGTTTTCTTCTTTTATTTATTTATTTAATGATGCATCCGTATTCTAGAAATCTTAAATTCGTCGCTGTAAGATAATATGAAATAAGGAATCATGCATTTATGCTTCAAGATATTTATAAATCTCCTCTTTTTCTTTTTTTTTGTTTAGCTACTATTGGTAGTCTTTAAAGAAACACATGTTATACAAAAAAGTAAGATTCCAGATAAATAATTAATTAAACGAAGACGAAGACGGATATTGGATATAACTTAAAGGACAATATAATAGTACCTAGCTGATCATGAGTATATCAACTTGCAGCAATAATGCAATTAAACAGTTCATATTCAATTAAATTATTCAAATCCTCAATTTTTTCCCCACTATATAAAGACCTCTCGATCGCCTCTCTACAATCAAAACAGAGAACTCAAACAAATATCTAGCTAACTAGTATAATTTACTACAACAAAATAATACAACAATGGAATCGAGCCGCAAGCGATTAGGGCTCATCAAAGGGAAGCTAGTGAAGTCTTTGTACCGAGCAGCCGCTGTAGCATCTAAACCGATTCAACATGACGGATTCGTCGCGAATCAAGTGATGGACCGTCCTTCAACTATTCATCATCTTCATCAGAATCAGAATCATCAGCCAATTAAGCAAAAATTGGTTCCTTATAATCCAAATAGTACTACTTTCTCATCATCAACTACTAGTGCTGCAGTAGATTTCATACTGAACCAGGAGCAAGTGACCGTTCCACAAAAGCCCAAAATTTCTTTTTACGTCCCACCTGATCAGAGTACTCATGATCGTGAGTACTCTAATAGTAGTAGCAGTACTAGTACTGCTACTACTTATTATGCCAAGGCGACGCTTGACAATGAAAGCGTAGATCTAAAAGCAGCTAGTTACATATCAAGTGTTCAGGAGCGTTTTAGGCTTGAACGTGTTAATTCTGAACGGAAGGCGCAGTGTTTTTAACATCCTCACGAGGATGTTTGTGTTGCAGCTTCACCAGTAAAACAGGACTTGCTATATGCACCTATATGGCTATATATGTGTAATTACAAAAGTCTTGTAGATTAATGTAAGACTTCAAAATGATTAAAGTTTTGATGGAGTACCTATTATATGTAGTATAAGTAACTTCGTCTCATGTAGCACTATTTGATTGGGTACGGAATCTTTCTTTTGAAATATGTGATGTAATTAAGCAATTCAGAAATATCTATATAGCTATAATTTCTACAATAGTATCTTCTTCATTTTAGGATTTTAAATTTAAATTATTCACTTTTGTGAATGAAAAGAAAATGTACCTAGCTACCATCCTTTTGGATTCCAATCTGAATCAGATTTTAAGTTTGATTAATTTATTAGAATTGATAAAGTGGATTCGTAGTGAAATTTAGTGATTTGATTATAATTCAATTCATGATGATTAGAAATAGAAAGTTGATATTCTTCTATCATTGATAAATAATTTATTCCACAATCTATGAAGTATTTCTTTCTTAGAGTGCCTCGGCGCGCAACTCTTTTTCAAAAAATAAAAATAAATTACTATTACTACTATCTTAGTTAGTAGTAGTACATAGTTATTAACTTGTTTTTATAAAAATAAATTTAATTCCTTTTACACAAAGAATGGAGTATATAATTTAAATCCTATATTTAATATATATTCCTCTTTGATTAATTCCATATAGTACATGCACTCTAGCCCCCCTCCAATGAACATATGAAGACGCAAGCGAGAGTGAACCAACAACACCAATTCAAATTAGTCAGGCTCCAATACAAATATTAAAAGCTTGTTTTTTTATTTCCTTTCTTTTTGGAAACTTATACACAAAGCCAATACTTTCTGTCAACTTCTTCCATAAAGCAAAAGCCGTAATATATCACACACCATGTATACTTTCTTCTCTTTTTTAATACCATGCGTGCATTTCACTCTCAAGTTTAGCATCGATCCTCTTCCTCCCTCCCTCCTTCTCCACTAAGCAAAATCACTATATATATTATTGCCTTAAAAAAACACCACTTATTCACAAATAAAGTTAGTACAGAAATCATCAATTATATATAAAAGAATGGGAACAGATTGGGCGCCATCGGTGATAGCTGTTGGATTGTTCATATTATTATCTCCAGGATTGTTATTCCAGTTGCCATCAAGAACAAGATTCTGCGAATTCGGGAATATGTACACTAGCGGGATTGCAGTACTTGTTCATGCCATATTGTACTTTTGTTTATTTACAATTTTGACTGTCGCCTTTAATCTTCACATATGGTCCGATTTTTCATTTCCTCCTATTAAGATTTAGTATTTTTATTGTTATGTTTTGTTTCTTTAGTCATGATATATATACTACTATAATTCATAGGTAATTGTTAAAGTGTTTAATTATGTTTATGAATTAGTGTTTTTTAGTATTGATTATGTTTGTGCTACTATAAGTTTCATTTAATAATGGTACGGTTATATATATAGACGAATTCAGAATTTTGATTGGGGTTTTGGATTTTTGAAATTACAGTTTTATTGGATTTTGATTAATTATTTATAGATAGTAAGTGAATTTCTTAAACATGAATACTTACAAGTTTTGGCTAATGACTAGAACTCTAGCATTGTCCTAATTGCATGAGCTACTATGATTCATTAATTATCTTTAACGTTTTGAATTGAATACGCAAAATTCTCCCGCAATATGCTCATTGCTTGTATATAATATTTTATGGAATTTCGTCATGTTGATAATTTACTCCTAGATTTACTAATTAAATAGCCATTAAATTAAAAATGGATATGAGAATGCAATAACAGAGAAAGATGCATAATATATATTCTGATATGTGATGGAGAAAAGACTTATTTATTTAACAACATTAGCGTTCAACAGACAGATGTGGACGTGCCGGAGTGGTTATCGGGCATGACTAGAAATCATGTGGGCTCTGCCCGCGCAGGTTCGAATCCTGCCGTCCACGTTTTCGCTTTTATTTTCCTTTTGGTCCTTTGAGAGAATTTTTCTGAAGAAAAGCAAATTATCATGTCATTTAATTACTTTATCTTGCAATTATTAACTCAGAAATAATTATTCTCCGTAATGAGATAAAATATGAACTACTATCTCTTACCCACAAACTAAATGATTCCTAAAGAAATATCATAAAATATAGTAGTCAATAGGCATAAGGGTGACAATTGGGTGGGTTTGGGTCAAATTTGAGCGGGTCATAATGGGTTAAGACAATAATGGGGTCAATACCCAATCCAATCCAAATTTGCTTGGGTCAAAATGGATTAGGTAATAGATTACATAACAGATCAAGATTCAATTCGATTTTTACTAAGCTTTATTGTCTTACTTGGTCTTTTAAAATATTTTAGTACCTAATAAAAATAATAATTATCATGGTTATATATAACATATCAGATTGAAAAAAAAAAGTTAACAATATTTCTCATAAAATCAATTTAGGTTATATATCAACCCAATTTTTAATGAGTTGGATTGAAATAGGTTAAACTCATAAATGAATGGGTCAATAACCCACACAAACTTAAACGAGTTGGATGAATTGCACGAGTTGAGTTTGATTTTTCCACCCGAGGCGCATCAGGTGGGCTTGACAAGAGCTTATTAGAGAGCCAATAAGCTTTGACCGGGTTGGCGTCCTCCATCACATCATGGGACGGGTTTAATTGCCTTATCCACCACCATAACTACTCCGTAAACTAGCAGTGGATCCAAGTGAAAGCACGAGGGTTCATTTGAATTTTTTTATATGAAAAAATACATTATTATATATACAAAATTAAAATTATATGATAAATGTTTTTTTTTTTAAATCACTTTTTCATTATTTGAATTTCTTACAAAAATCCTACCTCCGTCACAATAAACTAGTGTTCATCTACTCAAGTTATTACAATAATCAATTGGAATAAAAAAAAACTAGAAAGTGCTATAGATTTTCATATATTCCTTTACTTTATACGATTCTCATCATTTTGGTATTATTCTAAAGCTAGCTCTTCCTTTTTTTTTATCTATGTACTTTTTTTTCTCTCTTCTTCTGTTCATTTGAATACAGATACAATTCAAGATAATAATAATAAAAAATGAACGACTGGGCTGGTCCGATCATAGCAACAGCACTATTTGGATTTCTATCTCCAGGATTATTGTTTCAAATGCCAGGGAAGATTACGCCAGTTGATTTCATGAACATGAAGACCAGTTGGATTTCCATATTGGTTCATGCTCTCCTCTTTGGTTTGATCCTCATTCTTGTACTTGTTAATTTCAATCTACATCTATATGTTTAAAATTAAATTAATTACTAGCTAGACTAGTTAGCCAATACAGGCAGACTGTTTTATCTAATATAAATAAACATGCTTCTTTCAGTGCTCTATTATTAATATTTTGTTACCACTGAGGAAGTTCATCTTTATTAGGAAGAATAATAATTTAAATATATATAAACTGCAGAAGATTCTTTTCAGTTAAATATGTTTGTATTCAATACTTCAAGCCAGAGGCTTTAACCTCTCATTTGTTAGACTACTCACGGAGCCTGCTGTGTAACTTAAATACATTCCAATTTTGCAATACGAGTGAAATACACCCTTAAATTTTTGTGAAACACCCCTCTTGGCTTTTTATTAAAAGCTTCATGCTCCCACAAGAGTTTGAGACCACTCGTTATGTCATGTGATAGATCGTGTATCTAAATATAGTTAGTCAAGTAGAAGAGTGTTTTTAAGGTTGTCAATAATTCAGAAATGAAAGTATGAAACTAATAATTTACGTCAAGTTCATAAGTGTTTTCAATACTTCTCTCAAATTTCATTCTCATGTGTAATAATGACTTCCTTGGATAATTCAAAGGGCCAAGACCAATATACCAAATGTGGCCTGTGGGCGCTAGTGCTTGCTTGATTAATTATCTGATGTATACCTAGAGATAATGTTGGGTGCTATGCATATATTATTCATTCATCAAAAAGAACTCTACTACTGTTCATAATCAAACATCAAATGTTCTTTTTCTCTTCTTAAATTACGCGCCAACCAAAAAAGCTCACATAACTTAAATTGAAATGGAGTTGAACAGTAGTTGTCCCTTGGACGGAGATACAAATATCAAAAGGGAAAGAGGCAAACCCAGCCACGACAACCATCACCCTGGCCTAGGTAAAAAGCAAGTGATAAAAAATGGAAGTCCGAGTTGATCACTTGGATGTCAATGACAACATTACTTGCATCCTCAGACCCAAAAAAAAGTAGAAACAAATAGACTTATGGATGATAAATGTAGCGCTTGACTCCTACATTACATAGCAAATCTATCAGGCCAAAGTGTCAAGTATCAAATTCTACAGGTCAATTTTCACCTTCGGAAAGTTTAATTCCACAAGCTATGGTAAAATTTAGCCATAACCTGAGCACGAATTGCAAGTGCCAAGGCTTTGGCGAAGAAATCATTTCGTGACAACTTTCTTCTCAAAGAAAATGTAGGCAGGCGGATCAACTACTACTTCAGACACTAAAAAGCACTCACAGTCACAAGGCAACTTTTTTCAATTAACAAAATCCACCAAACTTATCTCTTGTTCATCAACTTATAGCAGCATTGAGAAAAAAAGGATGAATCATGATGACCAACATCCAATAGAGTTTGAAAAAAAAGTGAGGAATAATGATCAGAAAAATCCGAGAGCAAGAGGAACTTGTAAGAAAATAACATCAGGCAGCAAAGACAGGCCTCTCATTCAATTCCATTAAATTCAGACTGTAGCCAAGTTCATCAATCAAATTCACCAAACCATTACGGGAAAAAATAGTCTCTCAATGACTCTGAAATGGAAGCAATATCTTGCTATAGTACTAACTTTGCCGAATCAATCAAGAAAACATGACCAGGAGATAATTTAACGCAGAACCCTTCAAGCATAGTTCAAGCGAAATATGTCATTCTGCACGTAGAAACTTCCTCCTTGTGTTGGAATCAAGTGAAACATCTGCAGTCCATGAAAGGATAGAAGCATGACATTATAAATTTGAGATGCCTATAACTTTTGAAAACTTGAAAATATAAACTTTTTCAATATTAAATTATGAAACAACAAATTCATCACAGATTGTTAGTTCTGAAACAAGCAAACAGAAAAGCACACTATGTGCTTGGAAAGTAAGATCAGGTGCAAGAGGAATGAGAATAAAGAGTAGAATAAATAAGAAAGTGAAATTCAACAAATATCCTTTTTTATCTCCTTAAATATGTATGCAACGATGCAAGAAAATCTGTCTACATAACCAGTTTACAGTATTGAGCCAAAACCACCAAATCAAATAATACTCTATTTTTGTAATGAACATAGGAGCCTGCACTACAATGAGAGGAGAAGAAAACAATCAGTTTTTGTTTGGAAGGACAGGAAAGTTCTCTACAAAAGCTAGTTGATTTTTTATTTCATTTTTCTCTTAAGCGATAATGTCTGCAAAGCTAGTTGTTTTTCAAACATAAAGTGGCAACACAAGACCAAACGATCAAACATTAGCTGTGAGTCAAAAAGAAAAACATCAAAATTAGTCAAAGCACGATACTCTACCATTACAAGACTGTATCTGACCCTTCTTCAGTCTGGTATAACAACCTTCCTAATTAAACTTTTCATTAATGCATTGTATTGTTCGATGAGGCTGTGAGAAATATAAGGGTGTTCACAATGTGGACAGCCAAGAGATTTACAGATTTGCTTAGTTTATCTGATTGAAATTATAGAGCAATATTTTATTTTATTTTTGATAACCGAGATATCCATCTGTGACCCGCCCTTTGGACCAATCACAGCCTTCTAAACTCGGTGGATAATGGGCCCGCCCCTCTACCCTTCTCCACTTTAATATCGGGCTTCGCTTTGCATGGTGTGGGGCTTGAACCTGCGACCTAAGCCACAAATCCTCCACCTTTTGCCACTCGAGCTAGGCCTTGGGGGCAATTTATAGAGCAATATAAGGGTATTCAATTGCATTTTCTGCCAAATCAAATAATAATAGAGCCACACCACTCATTTTACATTTTGAACACACGTTTTTCTATTCACATTGTTGAAAGAAGTGATATCATCGATAAAGACAAGGAAGAAAGAGCACTTAAACACACACAAAGTGAATTCTATCAAATAATTGTAAAGTTGCTCCAGTCAGTCCAATCAAATAATTATAGAAACAAGCAACACATTACTGTTTATATGTAGGAACTTTTCCTTGAACTATTTGAAAGAAGTGACATCAAGAAAAAGACCACGCAGAAGGAGCACTTAAGCACATGTACATAGGTTGAATTCAAAGACAGTAGAATTCAAATGTATTTTCATATCCATAAGGAATCTTGGTAGAACAGTCCGACTGGTGGTACACAAGTAAACAACATTTTCAAGTTAAGACAAAATAGCCTAAACTTAAAAAAATATGAGTAAGGCTGCCACACTTAATCCAGGAGAACTCGTCTTCATACTATCCCAAAGTAAATGAATAAAACAATCAACTGATCAAGGGCAAATAATAGACTATCCTAGGATATCACAGTACACACACGGATTTCTTAATGGCTTCTTAAGAAACTGCAGAGTTATCTTTGCCATGTAATTCAGCTATCCTACTAGAACAATGATATAATCAAGGCCACACTAGCGGGTATTTTGTGTCACAATCTTACATTAAACCATTGATTCTTAAGACCATAGCCTCTAGTTTGTCCCTTCAAATAATAGCAACTGAAAAACAAAAATCCACCTGCCTTATCCAAATTTGAGAATCTCATGTAGTCCCATTTCCCTACCACAAGGACCACCAGTTCAAGCAATCCACAAATGGTTAAACAGTAAACTAGTGTCATACATTCCTTAAAGTACTACACGTCTACTGCAGTAATCATTACATTCATGTATCAGGATTGCACTCAATGCACTGATATTCGAAATGCAAATCTAGGCGTCTTACTCCCTTGTTTAAGTAACTGATCTAAGATTCTGCCAGAAAACCACAACAAATAATCAAACACAGTAAGGCAGCATCATTTAAATTCGAAAACAAAAGATTCAAGTTCGAACATTTCTCCTCCTTCTTATTTCAATGATATTATTATTTCAAATATAAGAATATGAAGTCAAAATCATATTTTTTGTGAAATGAAATAAAAAAGATATAGTAACATTAGCAACAAGAGGAACAAGTTATATTTCTACAATTTTAAATAAATAGAAAATCAAAATCGAGTACTCAATCATGAATAATGCATGCAAATACAGCAAGCCTTAACATACAATCAATGGACCAAACACATAAAATTAAACCCTAGCGGCATCTGATACAGACAAGCGATTTAACCCTAACTACATTGCCTGTCAATGTAACAATCGGAAAGCAGTCCTGAAAATAATCAAATGGAGTAGTAGTAGAAGAAGTAAAAAAAATACCTGACTGAACTTGAGGGCGTGTTGTTCGCCGGGAAGGCTGAGATTGCCGCTGACAAAGACAAGCATTCCCCCGGCAGCACCAGAGGGCTGACAATCAACGGTGTTGATCTGATGCTTGCACTGCTGGAAAGGTAGACCGGTGAGCTTACCGGAGATGCTTTGAGTCCCCTGATACTTCTGACCCTCAAAAGACAATACAGAACTTTCCTGGTAGACGCTAGCAAGTCCGGCCCGATTGGTATCGAAGGTGGTGTAGTAGTAGTCCACAAATGCCTTCGCTACGGCGTCGGGATCCATTAGCAAATCGGAAAATCGGTCGCTCTACTTCCCACTCTGATTTGCGTGTGTCAACTCAAGTCCAACAGCACGCTGCTGGCATGTAGCTTGCTAATATATAGGAAGAGCCCTTTTTATTATTGCGCCGCACGCTCTTATTGTCTGAGCTGGTTACAAGGCTAAGGGCCCAAAGTATAAGATTGGACTTACTTCATCAAGTCTTATACTAACAGCCCAGCCTGTTTGGATGATTATTGCATTAGTTTGTTCAAACATGTCATTTAATTTGTATTCATTTTTTCACACATAAACCTATAAAAATTAAACTTTAGATGAATCCAACGATTAAACAAAAAAATGATAATTAATGTTAAAACTGTATATCAAAGAGCACAATATGGACTATAATTATCGTCTGGATTGTAGTTCGCAATGCTCATTACTTCTTTTGATTTCAAGGATTTGCGCACTCTTTGAACTTTTTGCATTGTGCCCATCGGTGTTGCTGAGCATTGGAGTCATTGTGGTCAGCAATTCTCTCTTGTGCTTCACACTTTTTTCAATTTTCAGTAATCGGTATGAATCTTCACTCTTAACCCTCTAACACAAGTCAATTGTATTACTTCAATTCCTTGAAATCAAATACATTTCATTAGCTTTCTTATCTCAATTGATCACTTCTGAACTCAAAAATATTGTAAAAATTAGTAATAGGTTGGTAATTAAATTACCACATAATTCCAAATGTGCTGAAATAACCTTGAGGCCCTGGTTCTCAACCAACTATCCCAATTAAGTCTGAAAGCATCATATAAACTTATCTCAAACCATGAAACGGAAGCTCCAACTCAAAATTTTCTTCTTTTTTTTTTATGACTGGTGACCGAGCTCAAACTTGGGAATTGAAATATTACATTTACTACGACTTAAACTGGGGAATTATACTGTTTTTGTCAACATCATTATCAAAAAAGAAGAAAAACGTCGACAGCAGGGTTCGAACCTGCGCGGGCGAAGCCCAACAGATTTCAAGTCTGTCTCCTTAACCACTCGGACATATCGACTTCATTGTTTGATTCAATGATCTGCTTATATATAATCAAATTAAAAATTAGATCAATGCCTAGAATTTTGCAAGCTTATCCTGTCAACTAATTAGGTGAATTTTGAAAAATGGGTCCAAATATATACCTAGACACAAATAGAACCTGGAACCGCGTGCAAATAATGTAGTACACACTCCGTTCTATTTTATTATGTGCCACATTTGACTTGACATGATGTTTAAGAAAAAAATTAAATGATTTGTAAAATTTGTGGTCTAAAATAATCTTTAGATATTTGTGTGTTTGTAAATTACTTCATTAAAGATAAAAAGATAATTTTAAAGTTAAATTGTTCCTATTTATAGTAACGTGACATTCTTTTTTAAACGGGCCAAAAAAGAAAATGCTACCACATAAAATGAAATTGAGGGAGTATTTGATTATGAGCCAAAAAGGAGCAAAACTGTATATGACAACTAAGATAGATTGTTCGCACTATGAAACGATCGAGTTTTAGGCTATGGATGGACCATTTATAATGACATTCTCCGAGGTAAGAAATACTATAGAGGTAACTCTAAATATAATGTTTGATAATAAGATTCTGCGCTTTTAAAAATTTGATCAAACATTAATTGTTGTTTAAATATATTTTTTAAATTGATAAATCTAATACAAATAACTTCTAACTAAAAATGCTTCTAAAAAATTGTCTTTTAAAAAATAAATTGATTTTAAAAGATTAGCTAAACAAGAGTCCGGAGCCTAAAGGGCAAAAAAAAATTGACAAAAATTTCAAAAGGGCACATCAAATTTTTTTCTAACCAAAAGGGCAAAATCGTTACTGACGCAGTGATTTTGCTTTGATGCCGTTAACAGATCAAAATCGCTGCGATTTTGTCCAATTTTTTTAATTTTATTTTCCGAAAATCGTGGCCCGTGCAGCGTTTTTGCGAAAAAAATAAAAAAATTATAGAAATCGCTGCCATTTTCGTTATTTTTTTTTAATTTTCAAAATCGTTGTTGTTGCAGCACTATTCCTTTCTCAAAAAAAAAAAAAAACTCCCTGCCTTGGCAGCTTTTTGGTGGAAAAAAAAGTTTGCGATTTTTTTTTTTAAAATTTCTGTCAATTAGTCAACATCAAAAAGTTTCCACCAAAAAGGCTGCCAAGGCAGCGTTTTTTAAAAAAAATATTTTTTTTAGTCATTTTGATGTTGACTAATTGACAGAAATTTCAAAAAAAAAAAATTCCACCAAAAAACTGCCAAGGCAGGGAGTTTTTTTTTTAAAAAAAAGGAATAATGCTGCAACAGCAGCGATTTTGAAAATAAAAAAAAAATAACGAAATGGCAGCGATTTCTATAAAAAAAATATCTTATTTTTTTCGCAAAAACACTGCACATGCAGCAATTTTCTGAAAAAAAAAATAAAAAATTGGACAAAATCGCTGTCAGCGATTTTGATTTGTTAACGGCGTCAAAGCAAAATTGTTGCGTCAGTAGCTATTTTTCCTTTTTGGTTAGAAAAAAATTTGATATGCCCTTTTGAAATTTTTATCAATTTCTTTTGCCCTTTAGGCTCCAGACTCAGCTAAACAAGCGGTTACTTTTTTTTTTTTTTTTTTTTGTTTTTTAGTTCATGCTAAACATATGTCAGATTATGTTCAGCAAGTCCAGATTTCCAACAATTATCATTTCACTCTTACGGTTTGTTTGGTATGAAAATATTTATGTTAATTATGAATGTTTGATTTTTGAGTCAAGGGGTTTAGGGATAAGGAGGAGATGAGCTTTGAATGTCACTTAACGAAAATATTTATTGTATTTTTTTTAGGAAAAATTATATATAATATCAAACTATTAATTCAAATTAAATATTATAAACATAGTTTGATTTAATTGTACCTCATAGCAAATTGTTGTTACTTTGTCTCTTTCCTGGTGAATCTCGCTTGTCACTCTCGTTCTCTCCCTCGCCTCTCTCGCTTTTTATACAAACGCAAATGTATAAAATGCGTTTGTATTTGTATATAACGAGAGAAAATTGTATATATACATATTTTTTCGTTCCCCTCTCTCCCCTCTCCCAGATCTCGCTCGCCAGTCTCTCCCCCGCCTCTTTCACTTATACAAACAGAAATGTATAAATTGTGTTTCTGTTTGTATAAAGCGAGAGAAAATTGTATATACACATGCAAATACATATATCTTCGTTCTATACACTTATAATTATACAATATAAATATTCCCCTACCCAGTTCTCTTTTGTCTTTCTCTCTTTCTCGCTTTATACAAATACAAATTATACAATTGATCTTTTGTATATGTATATCGAAACAGAAACAGATTATATACAACTGCTTTCTTTTGTATATGCATAGCGAAATATACATATTTATGTTTGTTATGGAGTGCAATTATACAAACTATAGTTATAACATACAAATATGATTTTTGTGTTTGCTATACGTGAAAGTTGCTCATATTTTTTACTCTCACAAGTGAAATTATTATTTTAAAAGGAGTTTGTTTTTCTAAATAATATATTTTGATCAATTAAATATAATTTTTTTTAAAAAAACTAACATGACTCAATTGTATGAATGACATAATATGTTTAATATCATAAAATTCGATAGATCAATGAAATTAGTTGGAAATCATAAAATATTAAGTTTAAATATTAACAAAGACAAAAACATTACAACATTAGTCGATACGTATACTAAAAAAAGGTAAAGCCCGCATCACATACTTTTTAATCAAAATCATCATTAGAGATGAAATTTCGTAACCTAAAACATCTTGAAAGAGGTGAAACATAAAAGGACCATTTTATTTTTCTAACCGGTTAGGAAAATCAACAGCTGCCATAAGCCATTACTGATCCAAATTTAACTTTTTAATTCTCCTTTCCTCGAAAGTTCCATCATAAGAGAAGAATAATGAAAAGATAGAATGAATTGGATTTCATTTTTGAAAAAATTATACTAAATAATAAACATTTTGATTATATTATATAATATAGTTATAGTTTCAATTATTTTTAATTTGTGGTTATAGTTTGTGAAATTTTATTATTCTGTTTTCTAATTATATAAATTCAGAATTTGTATAATTCTTTTCTAATTGTATAAATTCAGAATTTGAATTATATAAATCCATAATTTGTATATGTTTACCCTAGCTATTTGTATGCGATTTATGAAAAAATCATTAAAAAAATTTTATGTTTGTATATTGGCAAGCGAAATATACAAACAAAGTTCCGAAAAAATCCTAAATGTATAAATACAAATTATAGATATATATATACATTTTACCTTAAAAACATGAACTTCTAACTTGAATGTTAAATTACTATAATATCCCTAACTTAGGTTGTGACTTTTCGATGAGTTGTGACTTTTTCGATAAGTTGTGACTTTTTTCAAAGGGTTGTGATATTTCGATGAGTTGTGACTTTTTCCAAGGGTTGTGGTTTTCCGATAAGTTGTCACTTTTCCAATGAGTTGTCACTTTTCCAAAGGGTTGTGACTTCTCGGAAAAGTCATGACTTTTCAGATAGGACACAAAAAATATTTGTTCATACTACCATTTGTTGACTATAAGTAGAAGTACTTCCTCTCAATTTTCCATAACAATTTTTTTTAATCTTCTACTCTTCTTCTTCTTGCATTTTAAATTTTTTTGTGTGATTTATTGTCATTGAGTGAGTTCAAAGTTTAGCAGAATATGAGGTACCACTATTCTGTTGAAGTAAGTCGTTCTATCATAATAGGATATATTTCATAACCTCAAGTACTTGAGGAAAATAATTTTGATGATATAATAATTATTTTTTGCTTAATGTATACATTAGAATGTAATGTTCCAATATACGAAGTTAACATTATGTAGTCTTAATTCATTTGTTTTTGTTAACAATTTCTCTTGTGATGTAGATATATGCTTCTGAATATCTTTTTTTTAAATTTAAAGAATTGTCATGATTAGTTTTTTATGCTCAAGACAAAAGAGAGACTCTATTTATCAATACTACTTATGTGATTTCAACTCTCTAGAAGTTTCCTTCAAAATAGTTATTACTATATAAGTATTGCCCTTTTGTTTTACTTATTTACTATTTCTTAATATTTCAGTATTTTGGACGAAGAAAAGTTCATATTACTTGTAATAACGTTAGTTGAAGTTTGTATTAGTTTAATTTTTATTATTTATTTAATATCTAATTTTATGAGATAAATATTTTCATTAATGCATATATATATATATATATATATTTAGATAGGTATTTGTATTTAAAATAAAGTCTTATATATGTCACAAATGTATTATCAAGTTAACAAAACCTTCTAACTCGAAAATTTATTATTTTAAAATGTTTCGACTGCTTGTTTTAAAAAAAAAATCTCACTACAAATGTGAAAATATTAAATGTAGTTGTTCTCTTCACATGTTCATATGACATCTAAACAATTTAACGTGGAATACACATACATGCAAAGCACATCTGGTTAGATGACTAGAAAAATACAAAATAAATAATGTCTATAAGGTAATATTAGTGAGATAAGACTAATTACATGATTTTCTGTTGTGCCGTAATTTTTCTAACCTTTAGAAAAATCACCTTTTTAAAATGTTCTAAGCATAAAACAATTTGAAAAATACTTAGAAAGAGTCGCCACTTAATTTTTTAAAGAAATTAAGAAAACTTATAATTTTCAAAGATTTAAACAGAAAAAATCATTTGAAAATATCAAAGAGGGTTTGGGGTTCAATTTACACTTCAAGAAGGGTTTGAGCATTCGAAGTGCCCGCTAACATGCGGTTGACCTGCGACTTGACTAATATATATTTTTGACTATTTTTAGGAAAATGGTTTAACATAAAAGATAATATGATAATTTACAGTATTTAGTTAACTTTGAGAAAATAATTAAATAAGTGACACATTTTATTTTGATTTTTTAGAGAAAAGGATTCAAAATGGAACAATTGACTCGAAATACAAGTGATTAGAATATTAATAAAACAAGATTAATTAGAATTTATTTTATTCATTTTTGAAATAATAATTTAAACCAATTTAATAAATTAAGGCATAAAAATCATTTTTTAATTAATTGACTAACCCTTTTTGAGAAAATGACTAAGTAAGTAGTTATAATAATAATTTATACTATTAGATTAATTTTGAGAAAATAGTTAAACAAATAGCAATTTTTATTTTTTAAGAAAATGGGACCTTAATTGAGACAATTGAATTAGAGGCAAGTACTTAGAATGTTAACGAAACTAAATGAGTTGATTTTTATTTGAGTAATTTTTTGGTTTACGAAAAAAACTATTTTAAACTAATAAATTTTGTTTTATTTTAGACTAAAGATTATAAATGAAAATACAAGAGTTGATAAAATAAGTTTTGTTATAAACAAAACAACTCAGATGAATAGTTCATCTTTTGGGGATTTCAACTAAATTAAAAATTCTAAAGTTAGAGTTAAACAACAAATAATAAGTAATCGCAATTAAATAATTAAAGCGTAAGGAAAAAAATTGAATTTGGGCCTTTCTTGGGCCAAATTCGCTACTTTTTTGGGGTTTAAACAAAACCCGTTTTTGTATACACAAGCTGTATATCAGTGTATACAGCTTGTATATCAGCCCCGTTTCCTGTATTTTTTGCTTCCAAACACCTGTATTTCACTCCAGCCTTGTATCTTCATACTTTTTGACCTGTATATCGATGTCTATAGCTGTATACATCTTGTATACAACCCCTTTTCGGACTTTCGGACACCTGCAATCTGGATTTCCAGCCCTATATTTCCATTCTATTGCTTTGGCTGACTCGAATAGAGGTAAAGTTGGGCCTTTGGCCCAACGAGGAGATGCAAGGAGAGGAGATAGGAGTTTATGTTGGACTCCGAGCAAATTTCACATGTAACAAAACGAAGGTGAGGATTAATATTTATGGATACATAAATAATTTAATTGCGACATGAAGTTTTAACAACGTATAACTTATTATTTAGGCAACCAACCAGAGAGATATGTATCATGTTTTAAACAGATGATAAGTTACCATTAGTAGTATTGGTGAACATTTAGATGGCCTAAACAATGATGTGTTCATGATGGAAAATACATATATTTTTAGTGATAAACATGCTGCACATTTGACCAATGACACGTATCACACAATATTCAAAATTAAAACCATCTATAAAAGCCTAAAAATGCCAACTAATCGCACCAAGGAAAAAATAATAACAAAACAAAAAAAAAAGAGATGTTGAAGGCACCTAGCAGACCCAATTAGTTAAGCAAAAGAAGAGAAAAAGGCTCTATTCCAATATTAAATATAGCAACACTACTACACAAACTAACAAGTTGCAAGCACCAATATGCACAGACAAACACAATATCCATAAGAAAGGACATTTGTTAAGCAGTAGCACTTAATGCAGTGAACGAAAATGCTAAGCAACATGGAAATTGTCCTCATCAATAGTGTATGACACTCAACCATATATTCAACAAACTCAAACTAAAATAAGGTCTAGATTCTAATAAAGTAAACAACAATATGGCTTAACACGTGATCTGTACGATCTCGCTTGCGCGCTGCCGGAAATCAACTAAGCATAAGCTCATTCTTTATCATAGTAGACTAGTACAAAGATTATATAACATATGACCAAACCACTAGCAATTGATCTTAAACTAAAGAAAAATCAGCACACTATACACATGAAAAATCAACGCCAATAAATTCATGCTCCACGGAATCTTAAGAGATAACACTTAAATTTAACAAGACTAAGATTTTAAGCAGAAAGATGGTATAGACTTGTTCAAAATGGGTCATGTTAGGTAGTAGAAAGTTAGTTGAGATTTTTGCCTTTACATGTATGACAACATTGACAACAACAAACTAGGATAGCTCGATACTCAAAGACAGCGAAATACAAGCAAAAGCGAACTGGTTTAGTGACATATTCATGAAAGCATCTACGTCTAACATCGTTTCGAAACCTACAAAATAACCTAAAATGAACAGAGAATATGACACATGATAATATTCCAAATGTATTAAGGCATAGCGACCTATTTCTTACAACAATCAAAGCATCCAACACACTATTTGAAAAAGGAATAGTAAGATATGGAAATAAGAATATTAAGGAGGACAGAAATTACCTCTTTGTGGGCAGCAACCGAAACAAACGAGCTTTGAATAGCGATTCTCACCAACCGATAAGCAAAAGCAAAAGAACTTGAAAGAAGATCGAAAAATTCGAGGCTCAAACTTTCGTGGGTTTGATTTCAAAGAATACTATTCTCCAACCTTCAAATTCCTATGTTTTTTTTCCTCTTTGTCCGTCCCTTTCTTTTTCCTCTTCCCTCTTTTTTCTCTCCTCTTTTAACATGAAAGAACAGAGGTATTTATAGGGGAGATTCCAATTAAAAAAGGGGAAAAACAGGTTGAAAATATGGATCATAATGAAATTTGAAATTCGAAATTTTGAAGAGATAAGAAATAAAGCTGTCCATTGCACCCATTTTCAACGGAAAAGAAGGGAGAGGGGAAGAAGATGACGCGATTTGCTGCGGGATTTCCGGTCTGAGCGACTGTGGATGTTGACATTTACTAGCTTTCTGGGTTTCGTCTGAAGAAGAAGAAGAGTATGGGCGGTGGGGGTTCTGTTTTTTTGGATATGTACGCTACTGTACGTATTGAAATTAAAGGGGAAAAGGGGTTGGGTTGGGTCAGTAGGTTAATGGGCTGGGCGCAGGTTATTTGGTGGGCTGCTGAAAAAGGGATATTGAATTGGAATTGTTGAGTTGTTGTTTGGAATGGGTTTCTTTAGGTGGGCTTAAAGGATGGAGTGGAATTTGGCCCGTTTCTTGGCTGAAAATAGGGTCAAAATGTGGATAGGTTTTGCAAATTAGGAAATAGTCACAAGAATTGCAATTATGGCCTATGAAAATTGACAAGTTTGCCAAATTGAGTTTAATTACTGATTCGATTAAAAAGCCAAATAAGACGAATTAATATAAATTAATTAATGAGCTTCTTAATATTAACAAAATAAAATAATCAACTCAAATATAAACTAAAAAAAATATAAGCTATTATATAACTAAACTAATTAACCAAATATTTAACTAAAACTAAAATCTTTTTTGAGACCATTTTCGAATAATCATAAATATAATAATTATATACGTAATTATGTAAAACATATATATTATCTAACAATCATAAAACGTGACAAAACTAGTTAAAATAACTTGCAAGCTATATTATTATTATTACTATTATTATTGTTATCATTTATTTTTTTGAAATTTTATAAAACTAATTATTTTAAATCGTTTAAAATTGAAGAAACTCGAAATGATTAATTTATATTGTGAAGGGTCAAAATTGGGTGTCAACAGCTGTCTTAACCTCATCAAATTGAAATAAATATATACATTGTTGCATTTAACTAATAAAACTTTTCAGTGACCATCTTCGTATGTTTGCGTGAATAAGAGATATATATGACGATCCACATTGAACATTCACAAAAGACTCTGCAATATGACTTTTTCCTAAGCTTATTATTCAAATATTCACTTAAACAAGCAATATTGTTTACTATAACATATATTTTTGGAATTGGTAATCATGTGTAACGCACGTGTCAAAAAACTAGTGTGTGTGTATATATATACCCTATTTGTATATGACCAAGCAAAATATATAAACACAACCTTCATAACAAACATAACTATAGCTATGGAGCGCAATTACCAAAACTATAGTTATAGAGTCTTATTATATCTATTATCTTTGCTATTTATAATTTTTTTTCTTTTTTCTTCGATCGGGCCATATGTATCTTGAAACATAGGCTTAATAATTTTAGATTTCTTGAATTTGACCCATATTATTTGGTGTATATCGAAATGATATGTATTTTTCAAATTCGTATATGAATAATATCCGTTTGAAAGTCAATTCTCTCGCATCTCAAAGTCATTTCTTTAACAGATAACCGGCAAAAACACACATAATTTTTTTTTTCTTTGAGTTTCATACCTAAACTATTGAGAGTGTGAGTTTTATACATAAACTATCACTTATTAGTTTGAGATAACACATATCTATCTTTTATAACACTCTCATCATAGTGTGTATAATACACTCTCACTTTTATTATAAAAAAAATTACACATCACACTCCATATGGACAAAACGTTCCACCTTGACAAAATTAAATAAATTATTAGTACCCACAATAACGATCTTCAAGCTAATAAACCAACCTTTCACTTCTCATATGGGGAATCATCCACATGAGGACCAGAAGACGTCATTCTAAGGCTATATATAGCCCTTATCCACGAAATGAGTTATCTTGCTTAGCATTAATTAAATTTAAAGATTAAAAAATTATTATCCCAAAAAAATAATACTTTCTGTATAAAATAAAATGTATTTTTTTCTTACCCCACTCCATCACTTTTCCTCTCACCATATTCCCCGCCTGCCCATATTTTTCAGTTTTTTTTTTTTGAATTTATTTTATTAAATATGTTTTTTACTTCATCTCCCACCCACCCCCTCAATATTAATGTAGATATTTTTTATTTTTTCTAAAACAATAATTCTACTCACTCCACCTAACCCTCTGCTTTTAAATTTTTTTCTCATTTTCTATTGGATATGTACATATCGAAAATATTTTTAATTTGATGCCGCAAGACTCTTTTTACAATAATTTTTTTATTTATGTTATATTTGATACTCAAGTAGAAAAACATTTCTAAAAATATAGGTACATATCTAACACAAAATGAGAAAAAAAAATAGGAGTGGAGGTTTAATAGGGTAAGGTTTAATTTTTATTTTTTAAAAAATAAAATAATATCAATTTTTTTAGGGAATGAATGGGCAACCTTTTTATTTTTGGAGGGTGGGGGGGGGGGGGGGGGAAGGTGAAATTTTGAATTTTTTATAAATAATTAAAAGGACGGCGGATTGTCGGGGGAGGGGGGAGGAGTTGGTGGAGTGGGGTAAGAAAAATAATTTAAATTTTATTTTTAAAAAATTATTTTTGGGGGATACGAAAACCTTAATCTTTAATTTTTAATTAATATTAATAATTTATTATTTAATTTTAGTCAATGTAGAATATTTTATCCATGTGAAATGCCATGTATCAAGGTTTTTTTTAAATAAAAGGGAGAGTGCATTACACACCACTGAAGTGTATTGTTTCTCAAACTAATAAGTGATAATTTAGGTATAAAATTCACATTCTCAATAGTTTAGGTATGAAACTCAAGAAATAAGGAATAGTTTGAGTGTATTTTTGACACTTATCTCTTTCTTTAATGATGTTTTTCTATTTTTCTAATAGATTAAAGATAATAATTATTGAACTTGCAATGAAATCACCTAATATCAATCAAATTAATCAAGTTTCACATTTATGTGGGTTCGAGTCATTTTGAATACGAAGTGACTTTTTTTAGGAACACTACTAAAAAACAGTCGAAAAACGACGGTCAAAAGCGACGGACTGCGTCACTTTTTTGGTCAAAATCGACAGAAAAGCGACACAATCATGTTTTTCACTTTTTTGCTCGACGCTTTTCAAAAAGCGACGGATGTCGCAAAAAAGCGACGGATGTCGCAAAAAAGCGACGGACTGCGTCACTTTTTGATTTTTTTTTCTAAAAAAGTTACGGTCTCCGTCACTTTTTTTTTTATTATTTTCATTTATATTTTATTTCCATCTGGAATTATAAATTTTGTAAATTTGAGAAAAACGACGGACTAAAGGACCACTGTCCGTCGCTTTTCTAGAAATTAATTTTTTGAAAGACCCAGAAAAGCGATGGACTAAAAGACCATGTCCGTCGCTTTTTCGGGTTTATTTGAAAAAAAATAATGCAAAAAAGCGACGGACAAAACCACCATGTCCGTCGCTTTTTTTTGTAATTTCTGCTGCCCACCTGCAAATATAAATCAATTCAATTCATATTGAACCAACCTAATAAAAAAAAATATAATCTAAACATCACACACAACATATAAAACAACAAACTTAAATCAATCTCCAAAAATATCTAAATCACATTTCAAAAACTTATAAAGTCATTCAAAATGTGTTTCAAAAATTTAAAAAGTTCATAAAAGAGACATAAATTAGGGAGTGCGATCTACAAAATCATCCTCCTACTCACTGTCGTTGTCGGTCTCCTCGGGAGCCGAAGATGTAGTAGGTAGACGAGCGATGTTCGGCACATGTTCTTTGATTTGTTGAACGGTCGCACTCATGTTTTGTTGTTTAGCTACTCTTCTCCGCTCAGACTCTGTCAGTGCCGATGTAAGTTGTGCTATTTGAGCCGACATAGCAATAATCTGAACACCGTCAAGTGCCTCAGCTTGACATGACGATCCAATACCTTGTAAGCCTGACTGGACTTGTCTTAGATTGTTTCGAGAGCTTCGACCATAGACTCTACCCTTATGTGTCCCATCTACCACTTTTTCTGTCCAAATTTGATTGGACAATTCAGGTGTCATTTGGATTGAACTATCTAGATTTTCATTGACGTAATGATTAAACTCATTCTGCATATTAAATATCAAAATTGACATCAATATATATACATATCATAAATATATTCACTATTAATATATATTATTCATATTAAATAACTTACAAAGGTTCGTTCGGCCCTTTCCTCCACCCACACATCCGGATCTGACTCATTTTCTTTCTTCTTCACATGAGACTTCTCGAAAACCTCCGGTACACCGGGAGTGCAGCCCATTTGTTTTTCCTATAAATAAAAATGAAATGTGTATTATAACGATATTAATCAACTAATTATTTATATAAAAAATTGAATTATAACTTACCATATCTCTTGTAATTGTTCCAACACTCTTTGCACCTTTGGTGTTCAATGAGCCACCCTTAAGACTACCTCTAGCCTTTTTGGCTTGTTTGGACATCGCCTTGAACTTATCTGTGTTCCATTATTGGCGCAACTCATCTATCACATGAGGCAACATCCAAACCGGACATTGATCAGTATCCTAGGCTTTCTTTAGCCAACTAGACAGTCTCGCGGATGCCCTTCTCTCAAATTTGATCGCAATGATCATATTAAACCTCGGTTTTCAAGTACGCATAACCTGAAAAAATGAATAGTGTTAGATAATTAAAAAAAAGTAAAGGATACTAAAATTAATAAACTTAACTAAAAAAATATTTACCTTAAATTCATTAAACATCGCCTGACGTATATTGTTTGGGATTTCACTCCAGGAGTGATAAGGTTGTGTAAAAAGCCTTCTCACAGAATCTTTTAAAGCCCGGGCAACATCATTTGCAGGATACCACCTGCAAAACACATAATAAACATGTTAGTTCATAAATAATATATTAAAGATGCTCAAATAAGTAAAATAAGGTAATAAATAGATAACAAAACAAACTTATGATGACTCATCCGGCTCAATCATGACTCTGCCAATACACGAGGATGCACATAATGCTGAGTCAATGGAGGTGTGCCGGCCACATCATCTGACTGCTCATTACTAAAATTTCTAATCCTCATGGTAGATAGTTGATGAGATGTACCTGTGGGAGATGGAGAGGGAGATGGAGTACAGCCAACCAGTAAGGGTCGTGCTCGACGAATATCCTATAAAGGTAAGACCTCATAGCGCCGTGGAGGCAGTGACTGTGAAAAAGAGGAAGTACCGATTGATCAATGGTAATCATGATAATATTGTCGAGGATCCGCCGTACCAAATGAAACAACAAATAAATGAGTATCATGAGTAATTTGCTCCAGCGCAGAAGAAAGAAATACTGGAATATCCTTAGAATCTATAGGTCTCATAGACTTCTTATTTTTAGTCTTATTAGGCTGACTAACTCCAAGATGCTCGCGAGATCTATCACCTTAATCACCCATGATGACATATGTATGCAAATTTACATGGATAATATATAAAAATCACAAATTAAATAAAATTAGTATTAGGGAAATAAATAACTTACATACTAGCTTATAGTCTATCATTCTACTTTTATTCCTCCTCGCTTGTTTCATTTACATCACTATCTTATTCTTGCTCCTCAGTTGTTCCATTTTCATTGTCATATTCTTCGTTATAATTGAATCATCTTCCCTATCCTCATTTATTTCTTCCTCAACATTTATCATTATCTCATCATCATATACTTCTTCTAATATGTGTTGAGGATGTTCTAGTGTGGTTTTCAATTCAACATCAATTTGTTGATGAACAATTGCAACCTCATTTTGGTACACCACATCTAAGACATTGTCAATTTCAATTATTCCCATAGATTTAGTCTTTATAACAACCCACCAATCCACTTTGTCTCTACGCAATGAAGATAAAGCGTAATACACTTGTTTAGAATTTTGTGCAATGATGAAAATATCATAACTTCTGTATTTTCTAGTGTGCTTAACTTCAATTATATTATGTTGTTAGTCCACTTTTGTGCCTCTGTGTGATGGGCCAAATCACTCACACTGAAATGATACGATCTTCTTTTTAGGTCAACCTGAATATCTTGCTTCAATAATCTCATGAATGACACTATAATATTCAATAGTTTGGCCAGTACCATCAACATCACCTTATATGAAGACACCGTTATTATTGTTTTCTTATTCCTAGAAACTTCTTCAGTTTGAAACGTAAAACCATTGACACAATATTTATTCATTGTTTGAATTTGAGATTCAGGTCCAAGTGCAACTTCTTTCAATAATTACAAATGTTCGACATTTGAGTATTCATCGTAAACCTATATTTTGTTGTTTAAAATAGTATAATTTAGTATAACATGAATACATTATTAAATACTTATTGATTCAATGTAAGCTTGCACACTTACATATTTTGTTAGCCATTTGGAAAATTCCGTATAGATGGCTTCATTACCCCATGTGTTACGAACAAGCTGATCATTGTACATTCAGATATTTCGTTAGTTAATTAACACTTATTTATGTAATTTGATAATATATTTTTAACACTTACTTGAGATATGGTTGAATCTCTTAACAATTAAGCAAAATATGTGTCACAGTTGATTGCATTTTCATACTAGTGAAGCTTCGCTTTCCACATTTTTTAGATCCTCGATCATTTTGATTAAAAATTGATATCAGTGGAAATAAAAGATCAATATCACCTTCATCATTGCGATTGGAGCTGTTTCTCCTACATGACACATCAGTCCCAAAGTAATAAGAATAAAAATCACCAGTTTCTCTACCAATATGACCTTGAACAACTGATCTTTCGATCTTTTCCCTTTGCTTAATTGTTTGCTTGGAACTGCCAATTTTTCTGCATGTATATATCTATATATTTTTAAAAAGGAAAAAAAACTTAATGATTAACTATTTTACTTAGTGAATATTTCAATGATAGTTACCACTCAAATGGATACATCCATCTTGTTTGAACTGGACCTCCGATGCGGGCCTCTTGTACAAGGTGAATTGGAAGATGCTCCATCACATCAAAGAAACTACATGGAAAGGTATTCTCCAACTTAGTAGTAATAACATGAATATTTTCTTCCATCATGTCCAAACTACTCTCCAACAACTTTCCAGAACACAAATCTTTAAAGAAAAGACTTATCTCTGTGATTGGTTTCCATATCCTTTCAGGTAGATGGCTAAAAGCGATAGGAATTAAAGTTTCCATGAATACATGACAATCATGACTTTTCATACCTATCAATTTTCATTCATTCATATCTGCCCGCTTTCCTAAATTCGAAGCATAGCCCTACGACATACTCAAATTTTTAATCCACTCACAAATTTCATGTTTCTCATCCAATGTGAATGAAAAATTGGCTTTAGGGTTACCTATTTTACCATTTTGTAATTCCTGCAGCCATAACTCTCTACTCCTACAATATTCCTTTATGTCCAGTCTAGCTTTTGAATTGTTTTTTGTCTTTCCCTTAACATTCATCATTGTGTTAAATAAATTATCAAAATATTTTTTTCAATGTGAATCACATCAAGATTATGTCGTAGCAGACTGTCCTTTCAATACGACAACTCCCAAAATATGCTTTGTTTGGTCCAATTATGTTTAACACCATATCCAAGAAGTCTAGAAGGTGAAGCTTCTGTAACTTTAGGTAGTTGAGAAACTCTCTCCCGAATTTGATTCCCTGTGAGTAATGAAGGTGGGGGTCACTTTCAATCTTATTTATCCTGAATACATTTTTCATCTTTCTAAACTCATGGTCCATTGGCAAGAACTGGCGATGACAATCAAATCGTGTATTTTTTTTGTCATGCTTTAAAGTGAATGTCTTACTATTTTCCATGCAATACGGACATGCTAGCTTTCCAGCTGTCATCCAACTAGACAACATCCCGTATGCAGGAAAATCATTAATAGTCCACATTAAAGAAGTCGCATAACGAAATTATGCTTAGTTGATATATCATAAGTCAAAATGTCTTCAAACCATAATTGTTTGAGTTCATCTATCAATGGTTGTAGATATACATCAATCAAACTTTTTGGATTACGGGGACCTGGAATAACACAACTTAGAAAGATGTAAGGACTGGTCATGCACATTTCAGGAGGAAGATTATACAGAGTAAGAATACCGGCCAACATGAATAAATTGAAGAAACATTAGAGAATGGGGTGAAGTCATCTGCGCACAACCCCAATCTAACATTTCTTGGTTCACTAGCAAAATCAGGATATACATTATCAAAATGCTTCTATGATTCACCATCAGATGCATGAGACAAGACACCCAGAGGCGAATTACATGTGTTAAGCATATGGCTCTGAAGCCCAATGAGCACTTTCAGACGACTGCCATATTCATGATGCCATCTCATATGTGGGGTAGACCTCATTGATGCATACAACTTTTTTAACCCAGGAATAATATGTAGATACGCCTTAATTGGGACCATCTTTCTAGTCGGAGTCCTCTTATAACGACTATATCCACAAAACTAACAATTTTCTAATTCACTATCAGTCTTGTAAAACAACATGCAACCATTAACACAACAATGGATTCTATCATATGTCAATCCTAACTTAGAAACCAAACTTTTTGCATGATAGAAGTTCTTAGGTATGTTAAACTCCAGATTAACTAGTTCACCCAAAAGATCAATCATTGAGTCCATAGCCGTATTAAGAACATTCCAATCGAATTTAATATTCATTAATCTAACCGCAACTGACAAGGCAGAATGTGGACGACTAGACTCTTCTAATTGATCATAGAAGCATTTTGCTTCTTCATTAGGAGCTTCATTAAAATATTGTTCGGGTTCCATCCCATCTTGAACCCCGAAAACATCATTGATCATTTCATGAACCCTATCACGTTCAACCCTAATTTGACCATGTGGTGCAATCATATTATATACATCCACAAGCATTGAATTATAAAACATAACATTCAATTCATCTCTTTCTCTATGATCAATCCATACAAAATATGTAGGCTTAAATTCATTAAGGTACAAATAAACCATGACTGTGTCTGGTTCAAAAAAATTTAAGCACCTACATGCACTACAAGGACACCTAACCAATCCATTATTCTTGAAAATATCATGTGTCATTGTATGTTCAATAAAATTTCTAACACCGTCAATAAACTCAGGTTTCAAACCAGCACCAGTTTCATAATGCATATTATACATCCACAAACGATGATCCATCTACAAATATATAGATATTCAATTATATTAATAAATTTAATAATAATTTTACCACAATAAACTAATTTATATTGTTAATATAAATACTACATTGCAATATCTACAAAGTTAAAACTTAATTAATTAATGAATATTAATTAATTAAGTTCAAATTAAGTTCACGTTCTAGTTAAGTTCAAAATTAAGTTTATATTCCTAATTAACTTTTCAAGTTATTATAAATTAATTAGGTTCAATAAAGTGCTAATTAATTTAAGTTCAAATTAATTAAGGTCAATAAGATTTCAAGTACTTCAAAATTCTAATTAAGTTCAAATAAAATCCAAGTTCTAATAAAGTTAAAAATTAAGTTCTAATTGATTAAGGTCAACAATATTTCAAGTTCATATTCCTAATTAAGTTCGAGTTATAGTAAATTCAAGTTATAATTAATTATAAGTTCTAATTAGGTTGTTATTCAAATCCCTAAAATTCCAAATTCAATCTAGCTAGCTAGTGCTAAAATTCCAAATTCAAATTATTAGTCGTAAAATCTCAAATATAATTCAAACTAGTCCTAAATTTCAAATTCAAACTAGTCTTAAAATCACAAATTCAAAGTACTCCTAGAATCCAAAAATCGAACTAGTGCTAAAATCCCAATTCAAACTATTAGTCCTAAAATCTCAAATATAATTCAAACTAGTCCTAAATTCCAAATTCAAACTAGTCTTAAAATCACAAATTCAAAGTACTCCTAGAATCAAAAAATAAAACTATAGTGCTAAAATCCCAAATTCAAACTACTAGTCCTAAAATCTCAAATATAATTCAAACTACTAGTCCTAAAATCTCAAATATAATTCAAACTAGTCCTAAATTTCAAATTCAAACTAGTCTTAAAATCACAAATTCAAACTAGTCCTAAAATTCCAAAATCAAACTAGTGATAAAATCCCAAATTCAAACAAGTCATTAAATACCGTAATTCAAACCAGTCCTTAAATACCGTAATTCAAACCAGTCCTTAAATACCCTCATTCAAACTAGCCCTAAAATCCCAAATTCAAAATAGCATGTCCTAAAATCCGAAAATCAAACTAACTCAAATAATATCCAAATTCAAACAACCTCTTAAATGCCCTAATTCAAACTAGTCATAAAATCTCAAAATCAACCTTATTAACTCAAGAAATACCCAAATTCAAACAAATCCTAGCTAGGATACCCTAATTCAAACTAACCCTAACATTAAAAAATTTCAATTCACTCACTAACTGATAATCCCTTATTCAAACTAACAATCAATACACAACAAAATCAATAAACTAATTACAATTAAATAACTAACAAAATCAAATAAACTAATTACAATTAAACTAATAACAAAATTGATTTTTTAAAAAATAAATTAAACCCTTAACCTTAAAGGAGAAGGAGAGAATGAAGAGAGAGGGGAAGGAGGCGGCGACAGCTCTGGAGGGACGGCGATGACAGCAGCTCTTGGTGACTCGAACGGAGGGACGGCGGCGGTGAGGAGTGGAGAAATGGGAAATGGGGGAAATCGCAACTGTATGTATTAGATATTTAATGAAAAGCGACGGACAACGTCTCTATGTCCGTCACTTTTTTTAAAATTGTTGACCAACATTTTCACTAAAAATTGAGGGGCAAAGAGACACTGTCCGTCACTTATTTAAAATATTTGACCAAGAAGCGACGGACAAAAAGATGATGTCCGTCGCATTCATAAAAAAATAATTAATAAAGTAAATAAATTAAAAGCGACAAACGGCGTGGCTATTGTTTAATTTATATATAATTATTTTTAATTAAAAGCGACGGACAATGTCTATATCTATATTAAATAAATAATTATTAATTATATATATATATATTTGGCGCAAAAATTCACGGAAAAAAGCGACAGACTAAGAGATGCCATCCGTCGCTTTTTGTAAAATAATTTAAAAAATAATTATTTTTATTAAAAAGCGACGAACAGTGTGGCAAATGACGTCGTTTTTTGGAGCGACGCCGTCCGTCGCTTTTCTGTTCATCGTTTTTTAGCAATTTTTTAATAGTGAAAATGTTTTACCTCTAATATGAAACTTTTCGGCATAAATTCAAATTTAATCGGATACCAAAATAAATATCAAGAGGAAAAGAAACTCAATTTAGCAACAATCTTTAAGTGGTCAAGTCAATCAGTTTCAAATACTATGCATTTCAAACTTTAAAGAATACCATATATAAATGACTTGCTTCTCATAAGGAATCTTTTGATGGAAATGATGTGGTTGAGGGACGATCCAATAATTGAATTTGTTAGAATCTGTACTTTTGCTATTTCATATTAATTCATTTTGTGAGGCAATATACACTTATTAATGAATACATTTAAAGATATAATTTAAACTATACTTTTCATCACTCTTATATATTAGTTGATTACTGTATTAAAAATAGTTGTTCCATATTAGTTGATCTACAAAAAAAGTGTTTGAATTGACTTAAAAGTTGGTCAAACTTACTTTTGAGTCCGTTTTTGATAACTGAAAGTGTTTGACAAATATAAAAATAATTTTTAATAATTAAAAAATGACTTACAGTGACTTTAAAAAGTTAAAAATCAAAAGTAGGTCTGGACAGAAAGACCGGCCAGACAGTGGCGTAGCCACAGCCACCCCAGGGTGTTTTTGTCGAAAAATTACGTTGTATATATATGTTAAATTTTACATTTAAATTATATATATTTAAAGTTAGACACCCTTAACAAAAGTTATGCCTTTGTCGTAGTGATAATGGGTGTGTTCGAATTTGAACCCCAAATATCACAAT
The DNA here is from genome assembly GCF_900185275.1 of Solanum verrucosum. NCBI lineage: Eukaryota > Viridiplantae > Streptophyta > Magnoliopsida > Solanales > Solanaceae > Solanum > Solanum verrucosum. The sequence continues at coordinate 4,855,000 of NW_026020332.1, forward strand.
ATTTTTTTACTTTTTTTTTTTAACAGTCATACATCATTATTTTTGGACATTCTAAATAAAATTTATGGTTCCACCACTATGGCCAGATTACTAGAGATAGACAGGCGGCTCCACTTGATAGTACACCACTCTTTTTTTTTTGCTTTTTGTAGTTTACAGCTTTTATTATGTAAAAAAAAAATAGGTAGTCCATCTCTATCGACAAAGGAATGGATGATAATGGATAAACATCTACTAATGCTTTGTATTCCATCTTTTTCTTCCACTCAAAATTAACTTGAGTTGACGTATTTTTCAAGCTGGATTGTACACAAGGTTAAGAATACATTTGAAATATATAATTTTTTGATATAATAATATAAAGTGATTATGTATTATTTTATAATTTATTGTATTATACTATACTGTATTATTTTAATGAATAGATTGGATTGTTCTTTATCGTCACCTAATGTCACACATCTATAATTTGAGTGATAAACCTTCAAAAAAAGTAGGGTATGGTAAAGCTATTACTCCCTCCGTTTCAAAATGAATGATGTTGTTTCTTTTTTAGTCTGTTTCAAAAAGAATGACCATTTCTTTTTTTTGGCAACACTTTAACTTCAACTTTCCACGTGACATGTTTAAGGCCACAAGATTATATGACATTTTGATACATTTGACATAACTTTAATTTAGAACCACAAGATTAAATTATTATTTTTCTTAAACTTCGTTTTAAATCAAAGTAGGTCATTCTTTTTTAAACGGAGAGAATACAAAAAAATATAATCTATCTATATAGAATAGGAGAGGAAAAAGTGTCATGTCAGCACCACAAAAAATCTCTAATTTTTAATTTTTAAATTATAAATTAATTAAATAGAGTTAATTTAATTTTTAAAGGGAAAAAAGTAACTGTTTTAGAAGACAAATTAGAATTTTTGTTTTTTTTATTTAAATGAAAAAAAATGTTAGATGTTAATAGACAAGTTGGATTCTTAGAATTTTGAGTTTTAAAAAATCAAATAAATATATATAACTAAAAGCTTATTAACAAAAAAAATTATCTAATAATAATAATAATAGTTTATATAATAATAATAGTAATATATATATATATATATATATATATAAAATTTATCTGCATTTTGATTTGAGTTTAAATACAAAAATTTTATATTTAAATGATTTTATAAAATAAAAAATAGGAAGATAAAAGCTTGTGGTTTTGAAAGTGGTTACAGTTCCCAATTTTATCATAATTTTAGGAGGTTTTCAAATTTAAATACATTTTGAATTCAAACGAACTTCAACTTTTCAACTTTATCATCAAATTATGTATTTTTTTTACGTGAAATTGAAAGATTTAAAATAATTTATAATTCAAAAAACAAAACAAAAATTTAAAGCAATTTAAAAATAATTAAAATTAAATATTGTTTCTAAAACAAATATGAAAACAGTTTTAATACATACACGTGTATTAGTTTTAGAAAAAGTAGAAATATAAATTAAAAATAATTGATTTAAAAAATTTAGATTGTGTTTATCTTTTACAGAAACCGCAAGATAGTGAGTTACTATTTAAAAGAGTTCTAATTTCTCTCTATTACTTTATTAATTTAAAATACAATTTTCCAAAACAAAACAACATTTGTTTTAGATTGCGGTCAAGTTTGTGTATTCATTATATTAATTATAATGTCTTATTATTATTATTATTATATATTACTAAGTATTCTTATTACATTTTAAATCAGGCATATATACTAGTAATACTATATAGTACCCCACACCCCACCCCACCCCACGCTACTTCATTCATTCATAAACAAAAATTGAAGCTCTGAATTGGCTCGATCAGATTCTATGACGATTTATCTGAAAGAAAGATTTGGCTATTTTTTGAATAACAGATGGCTCGTGTTCGTTGCTGCAATGTGGATTCAAATTTGTGCGGGGATTGTATTCCTATTCGGCAGTATTTCTCCAGTAATTAAAATCTCTCTGAATTACAATCAGAAACAGATTGCTCGATTGATTGTGGCAAAAGATTTGGGTTATAGTCTTGGATTTTTAGCTGCTACTTTGTGTGAAATTTTTCCCTTATGGGCTGCACTTCTTGTTGGTGCTATCCAGAATTTTATTGGATATGGTGGGATTTGGCTTATTGTTACTCGAAGAACTGCACCTTTGCCATTATGGGCTGTGAGAAGACTACCCTTCTTCATTAAGTTTTTGATCGAAAAATGTTTTTTAACTATCAAAAAAAATTAAAATATTTTTTTACAAAACTTAAAATATAAAAAATGATTTTTCTTAATTGAAGCCTGAAAATAAGTTTTACAAGTGATTCAATTGACTGTGTTCTTCTCTAACTTATAACACATCTCATCTTCATCTCAATTGTGCACTTCTTTGACTTAAAATACTGAATACAAAAAAATAAGTAAAAAACGTATTTATCATCTCGGATTTTTTTTTCTTTTCTTTGCTTATCTACCGAATTTAAAGATTTCAAAAAATATTTTCCTAGAATTTTTTTCTTTTGATAGAAAATATTTTCCTCCGTACTGAACGCACCTCTGTCTTTATTATGAGTTTTCCTTTGAAACGAGGCTCTTGCTGTCCACTCATTTCATTTGTATCTTTTTGCTATCGTTGGACGTTGAAAAGTTTCCATTTTTTTTTATAATTGAAGTCAATTTCGTTTTATCTTGTATGATATGCATTAAAATAATAGGATTGTCACGAAATCATTTTTTTTTTTGCTTTGTCAAACACAAAAACTAATTTTCAAAAAGTTTGGTGTGGAACTCTTGATATCTCAACATGCTTGAGCTCAATTTAGAGGCAGAATCAAGGTTAAGAGTTTGAGGGTTCTAAATCAATTTTGTTTGGGGGTTCAAATGTTAATATATATATATATATATATATATATATATATTTATTTAATTTTCTAATACAAATATAGAATCTGTAAAAAAGCTAATGGGTTCGTTCAAACCCATGAACTCCGTCTAGCTCCGCTTCTCAAATGGCCTCAAAGTCGAAGAACATGTTTCTGTCCAGGGCAGATTCAAAGTTTTAGCTACGGGTTAACAAAACTAATAACTTTTTGCTAATACTTGTATATTAAAAAATTGACTAATATTTTATAAATATTTAACTGTAAATCCAAATAAATATGAGGTTATTATAAAAATCTATAAATTTCAAATTTTGAATCCATTTTTTTTTTCTTTTTCTGCATTCAATAATTGTTCTTTTCTTTTTTTCTAGTCTGACATTTCTATTTTGAGGAAGTATTTAGTGTAAAAACGAAGTTGCCCGTAAATCGTAACAGTAAATGTTAGACAAGCATTTGTGCCATTTAATGTGAGATTAAGGGTGTGTTTGGTATGAAGGAAAATGTTTTCCATGGAAAATGTTTTCCTGGAAAACAAGTTGATTTTTGACTTATTTTCTCATGTTTGGTTGGGAAGTAGAAAATATTTTATGGAAAAGATTTTTAGTGTTTGATTTATAAATGAAAAATATTTTTGAGAAATATCTTTTATGTTTACTAGAGTAGAAAATAATTTTTGAAATTGAAAATAGATTTTACAAACAAACTTAAATTTTTTTTTGGGGGGTGGGGGTGGTAGGGGGTGGGTGAAGGGGGGGGGGGGGGTCGAGGGTAGGGGTGAAAAATTGAAATTTTGAAGTTGAAAATATTTTTGAAAAACAAACTTAAAATTATTTTTTGGGGTGGGGGGGGGGGCTGGTAGGGGGGTGGGTGGGTGGGGGTCGAGGGTAGGGGTGAAAAAATGAAAATTTGAAATTCAAAATATATTTTAAAAACAAACTTGAAATTTTTAATTTTTTTTGGGGAGGGGAGGTAGGGGGCTGGTAGGGGATGGGTGGGTGAGGGTCGAGGGTAGGGGTGAAAAAATGAAATTTTGAAATTGAAAATATTTTTTAAAAACAAACTTGAAATTTTTTATTTTTTTTTGGGGAGGGGGGGTGGGTGGGTGGGGGTTCTAGGGGTGAAAAAATGAAATTTTGAAATTAAAAATATTTTTTAAAAACAAACTTAAATTTTTTGTGGGGGTGGGTGGGTGGGGGGGCTGGGTAGGAGGTGGGTGGAGGGGTCAAGGTTAAGATGAAAAATTGAAATTTTGAAGTTGAGAATATTTTTTAAAAATAAACTTAATTTTTTTTTTGAGGGGGGGGGGGGGTTAGGGGTGCGTGAGTGGGGGGCTGGGTAGGAGGTGGGTGGGGGGTCGAGGGTAGGGTGAAAAAATGAAATTTTGAATTTGTAAATATTTTTTAAAAACAAACTCAATTTTTTTTTGGGGAGTGGGTGATCGAGGATCGGGATGAAAAAATAAAAATTTGAAGTTGAAAATATTTTTTAAAAACCGACTTAATTTTTTTCTTTTTGAAGGGGGTTGGGGGCTAATAGGGGGGGGGGGGGTTGATGGGGGGAGCAAGGGTGGTGGGTAAAAAAATAAAATATTGAAATTAGAAATATCTTTTAAAAACAATTTTTAATATTTTTTTTGGGGGGGGTGGGGGTAGGGGTGAGGGTGGGGTAAAAAAAATTGAATTTAAAAACAAGCTTTAAAATTTATTTATTTATTTTGGGTTGGGGGGGGGGGGGGGTTGGTTGGGGGTGGTTTGAGGGTAGGGACAAAATAAATTGATTTTTTCAACAAAAAAATAATTGTAATTTGAAGTTGGAAGATAATTTTGGAAAATGTTTTCCCTAAGTTTAGAAGAGAAGTCATTTTCCTTAAATTTGAGAAAAATGAGTTGATTTGGAAAACATTTTCCAAAACATTTAGCCCAACTAAACATAAGAAAATTGGAAAACATTTTCCGGAAAATGTTTTCCTTCATACCAAACACACCCTAAGTGATCGTGTCCAAGTTGATACCTTGCATGCTAAGTGCTATTTAAATTGCATCCGTATCTCCTCATTTTAGGAAAATATATACATAGAAAACTATTTATGTTTTATTTTTGGGATAAGGGTCTGAAAAATATCTTAACTTTGGTCGAATTTGCTATTGCGATACTAAACTTTCATGAGGACCTATTACCTCCCTAAACTATTTAATACTGTATTTTTTAAATAGTCTAGGGAGGTAATAAGTCCTCATGAAAGTTTAGTATCGCAATAGCAAATTCGACCAAAGTTGAGGTATTTTTCAGACCCTTATCCCTTTATGCAAAGAACTCATATCGACAATAACTCTGCTCGCTTAGAGTTGAGGCATAGTACCAAAGTTTGCACTTGGATATTGATATAATCAATTGTCATTCTGCTTCTCTCAGATGGCTGGTCATGTTAGGATTGAAAATAGTTAGGTTTTATGCAGAGGTGAATCTAGGATTTGAAGACTTCAGATGCATCAAATATGATCTCTAAGCAAAACTTAAAATAAACATAATGAATTAGCACTTTAGTCAGATTCGAACCCTAGTCAAACAGGTAGTTCCTATGCCTTTTACCACCAGCACAAGAACACTCATATGTTTCGAACGAGTGCGTTGTTAATTATATCCTAGTTTCTGTCAGTTTCTCAAGATAGGTATATAAATACACACATGATTTTTTCCGAAGTTAAAGAGTGCACTTGCTCCCCCACTTAATAAGGTAGGTCCGCCTCTGGTTTCATGCAAAAGCTATAAAAGCAAACCTCGAAACACCATGAGTAAGAAGACAAACAAGAAACATATCATAAAACACAAAGAATTAACGTGGTTCGGTCAATCGATCCACATCTATAAAAAAAAAAAAGAGCAATCCACTATATAAATATGAGATACAAGGAGGTTTACACAAGTGATAACTATCACTTGTATCCCACAGATTCTCCCCCTTAACCATAAATCTCAAAGTCCGACTACATTGAGAATGCTAATTAAATTAAAAGGAACAAGCCTCTATTTATAGAGTCCTAAACCTTTTCCTACAAGAAAAAGAACAGTAAATTCCAAACCTTTCCCTACAAGAAAAACCCATTGATCTCACTCCTCAGTCCCTATTTTGCTGACCATCATAATGAATTATGTTTTATCCATGACATAAATTGGGCATAACGTATTAGTGTCTACTAGAGTGCAAAATTGTCACACATTTTGTTTTTGCCCTAACAGCATACTTAAGTTTAACTATTTTTCTGCAGATGTGCATTCTTATATTTGTAGGAACAAATGGTGAAACCTACTTCAACACAGCAGCTTTAGTCTCTTGTGTGGGAAATTTCCCGAAAAGTCGTGGTCCTGTAGTTGGGATTCTTAAGGGATTTGCTGGGTTAGGTGGTGCTATTTTAACTCAGATATATGCAGTAATCCATTCCCCGGATCACGCTTCACTTATATTTATGATTGCCGTTGCACCAGCAATGGTGATTATAGCTCTCATGTTTATAATCAGGCCTATTGGAGGCCATAGACAAGTTAGGCCTTCTGATGGTTTAAGTTTTTCATTTGTTTACAGTATATGCCTCCTTTTAGCTTCTTACTTAATGGGAGTTATGCTTGTTGAAGACTTTATTGATGTTAGCCAAAATGTTATTATAATCTTCACAGTTATTCTATTTGTTATCTTGATAATTCCTATTGTGATCCCTATCTATTTGAGTTTCACTCAAGAGCCAATAGTAGTACAAGAAGAAGAGGCACTTCTATCTCAGTCAGGTGATCAGGGTCCTGGCAGATCAGAACACGGCGATGGTCAAGAAATTATATCATGTGAGGCTGAAGAGGAGAAGCCGAAGGGAGTAGACTTGCTTCCTGCTTTAGAAAAGCAAAAAAGACGAGGTCCTTGTATGGGAGAGGACTTTACTTTAGTCCAGGCTTTAATAAAAGCAGATTTCTGGCTTATGTTTTTCTCATTGCTTTTTGGTTCTGGATCTAGTTTGACTGTCATTGATAACTTGGGACAGATGAGCCAATCTTTTGGATACGATAACACACATGTATTTGTTTCCATGATTAGCAGATGGAATTTCCTTAGACGTATTGGCAGTGGATACTTTTCTGAGATAATCGTCAGGTATGAACTTATCTTTACATGAATATTCAAATTAAATCTCATTAGTTTCTCATATGACATTGTCAAACAGGGATAATGCATATCCAAGGCATGCAGCGTTGGCTATTGCTCAAGTCGTGATGGCCTTTGGTCATTTCTTCTTTGCTATGGGTTGGCCTGGAGCTATGTATATTGGTACTCTTTTGGTTGGACTTGGTCATGGAACTCATTGGGCGGTTGTGCCAGCCGCTGCTTCTGAATTGTTTGGGTTAAAGAATTTTGGGTGTGTGTACAATTTCCTCACTATTTCCACACCAATTGGTTCATTAGTATTCTCAGGTCTTATTGCTAGTAGTATTTATGACATGGAAGCTGAAAAGCAAGCTCAACAACCCCATGAAGGACGCTTGATGGCATCGGTTTTGACAAGATTTTTGAACATGGATGAACCTCTAAAGTGTGAAGGTACCATTTGTTTCTTCTTGACTTCCTTGATATTGTCAGGACTCTGCATTATTGCAGCTGTTCTAAGCATGATTCTGGTGTACCGAACAAAGACTCTGTACGCTAATCTGTATGGAAGATCTCGTATGTAATGTATCCTCGACGGATAGAAATATAAGGACATCTTCTGTCAATTCATATTTCCAAGGAGTGGATGTTTAATAGGGTGAGGTAGAATTTTAAAAAAATAAATAAAATAATACAATATTTTGAAGGAATGAATGGATAACCCTTCTTTTTTTGGGGGGAGGGGGGAGGAGCGCGATATGGGTAGGAGGTGGTGGAGTGGGGTAAGAAAAATTTAAAATTTTATTTTAAAAAAAAATATTTTTTTGGGGATAGTAATACTTTAATCTTTAATATTTAATTAATACTAGTAGTTTATTATTTAATTTTTGTGAAGGTGAAATATATCTATTCATGTGGAATGTTCAAGTTTTTTTTCAAATAAAAGGGAGAGTGTATTACACATACCACAGAGGTGTGTTTCTCAAACTAATAAGTGATAGTTTATGTATAAAATTCACACCCTCAATAGTTTAGTCTAGGTATGAAAGTCAAACTAAAATGACTTTAAAGTTAAAAAAAAAAAGCTTAAAATGACTTTAAAAAATCAAAAATCAAAAATAGGTCTCTGCCTACTTTTAGTTTTTGATTTAAAAGTCATTTCAATTTGACTTTTTATTTAACTTAAAAATAATTTTTTAATTTAATTCAAACATGCTCTAAATAAATAAATAAAAAACATTAGTAATGCATGTATTAGTTATGCTTTCGTTGATTATACATAAATTATTTTTATGTATTGTTTGGTTTGATGGATAAAAAATAGCATGTATTGCATAAAAAAAATTATTTATAAAGATACCCTCCCTCCATTTTCATGGTGGAAAAAATATAAAAAGGTTTTGAGGAGTAATTGAGTCTTTAATTGAGTTTTTGCATGCATCGAAATCATTACATTGCTAGTACCTAGAAATTCATGGTATTAGCAATACACACAATTATACATAGGCTTGAAAAGAGTACCAAACAAGGTACTAGTAATACACAAGGCTAATGCATGCATTATTTTTCCAACACACTCTATCAAACGACCCCTAAGAGTGTTCACATTTGTTTGTAGAATTTCAAGAAGTTTTTTAATGAGTAAATTAGTAAAATTATCTTTTTATTTATGATTTCTTAAGCACTTTACAAAATGAAAAGTGACCAACTAATATGAAACAGAAGAAATATTGTTCTTTGTGAAATAATAAATACAACTTTGTAAGTAGTGTAATTCATCTTTCAGAAAATATAAACCTTTAATAAGTTAAAGGTAAACATGATTTTAAAAAAAATATTTATCTTAATGTTGACATCCAATTTTGGCCACCCTCCACAATTTGATTAACTTTCAAGCTTCTTAAACTTCAAACAATTTGAAATAATTGTTTTCGAAAATTAAAAAAAAAATACTTTAGAGATCATTTTCAAGGCGATTTTCCGTTTTTCCTATAAAATATATCTCTATATACTTAAGATATATAGATTTATATAATTTTCATATTTTTTTTTGAATAAATATTTAGAAAATCGTTTTACCAAAAAATAGAGTTTTAATTAAGTACGCATCATATTACCTTTAAAAGTGATAGCAATTTAGTTAAGATCTTTTCAAAATAATTAATTTGTTTTGTTAAAGTTAAAGAAGCTTGAGTAATCAGTTGAGTTTATAATTTTGTCTCGTTCCCATTTTATCAAACGTGAATTAATTGAAATCAATTTGAGTTTGATGGAGATTTAGATCAAAGGACGTGTTCCCTTTGAATCCCTCAATATGAACTTTATTTAGTTCATATTTGGACTTTCAGATAACCTCTAACCCAAATTTTAGCCCAAATTCCCAAAACCCAATTCTTTTGGCCTACAATTTCATTACTCCACCGACCCAACATACAAACGCAGCCCCACCCGACCTGATACTCTTCTTCTTCGCGTGAAAGAACAACGACCAACTCTACAAACACAGAAAGCAGTCCAACCAGTCGCGACCCATCGTGAGTCCAATCGCGCGTGTCCGTCCTCTTCTCTCCTCTCCTTTCTTTCTTATCCTTTTCGTACAAAAAAGTTGGAGAATCCTTAGGTGTCGAAATCATATGGCTCGATCGTCCTTTTTTCAAAATCAAGCGTCTCTCTTCAAATAACCGTGTGAGAATTGTACAATTTCGTACAAAATTCCAACTCGCGCCTTATCCTCTAAGAATTTCAAAATTCCAGTAGTCCCACATCGAGAATTCATCCATTTTTTGGGATTTTCGGGTTTCTATATAAACCCACCCCATTCACTGTTCAAGGGGACGGATTTTCGGAGAACAAAGAGTACCCTAAAAGTTTTGGGAATCTTGGTACCATAGTTTAAAATTTTAAAACGTATTGAGGTTGTTCGAGTTGAAAGAGGTGGAATCATCTCCGTCAACTCGTCGTTTCGGTTCGCTGCCCAGAACCAGGTAACATTCTTATTCCTTTCCTTTTAGTTTTCTGCTTTATGAAATCAATAGTAGATTCCTCTGTTATCTGCCAAGTTAAATTTAGTCTTTCTTAGTTTTGGTATTAATTGTTTGTTCTTAATTTAATTTTGATGTTGAAGTGTTTGTTTTTCTTTAGCGATTATGTAGGACTAATTTAGTTTACTAAATAAAGGTGTTCAAACCTTCAGCTATTCAATTTCAGTTTTGATAGGGGTGATTAAAATTTTGTTCAAAATTTTGGATTTAGTTGTCAATTCTCCATGTATTTGTTGTAAAAGGTCTTATGCATTTATATGCCCTGTTATTTTCTTTTTCTTAATGTTGAGGTCTTTCTATTTGTTGTTTCAAGTTTTATGCTTAGCTGAAATCTCGTGTTGCAATTTTCCCACCATTTTCTAAATGCATGTTGATGGCTCCAATGTTCTTCCGAAAGTCGTTTAAAGCATTAACCTAATCTGAATTTGTAGATGTCAATTTTAGTGTGTAATCTTGTATTCCTTTTTTATTTGAATGGGGTGATTTGTTCATCAGGTTTGTTTAAATTAGTGAGGTTATTAGCTGTGTAGTTCTTCTACTCATCTAGTTAGAATGCAATGTTTAGCTTATTTAAGCCTTGCTTCTGTGTTAGATGAGTTGATGCATATTTTACTACTCAAACATTGCATGTGGTCTACTAATCTTGTTACTCGGTATTACGTGTTTCAACTAAGTCTTAGGTGTGCTTGTTGAAATTTCGAACGAGCCTATCCTTCCTAATTCATTTTTTTGAGTCTTTTATTTTAAAAACTATAAGTTATTCTTAATATCTTTGAGTTACTTGTCTAGACAAAAAAAAGGTTCAATCTTAAAGGGACAATGTTACTACGTCAAATTAGATCTTAATCCCTCTTTAGATAACTGTTTTGTTTCTCTTAAATTACATGTTATCGTTAGATCTTTTCCTAACTCCATATGTCGCTTATTAATCCTCTTTATTTTATTTCTATGATCTTAGCATATTGAAGGGTATTTATTTGTATGTTGTCCATTTTGTACAGAAGGCTAACTTGTGATCTTGAATTTAATATCACGTAGAAATCATTTGTTTGAAGTGTTTTCTAGTTCATTGTTTGCATCAGAGTCATATAAAGCCCCCTCCTTTTTCTTTTTCTTTTTTCTTCTTTTCAATGATATTTAAGGTTTTCATGTAGATTAAGAATTGAAAATGGAGTCTGTTTTTGTGCCATTAATGTCTCATCAGAATCTTCGTTGCTTAAATTTGAAACTTCTTTGAGCTTTTCTTCTATTTGTTGACTTCTCTTCTTGTTGATTTGTTGATCTATTATGATAAGATGTTGGTCATTTGATTATAATATGTATATCAATGCATTTATAACCCTTTGACAAGTTGATGTTGTTGCATAATATAATTATTGTCATAGATCTTGTTCACTGATCAATTGCTAATTCCTTTTCTTATTCATTTTTTGCATAAACTCATCTGTTTGAGTCCATTTGGACTCTCCATCCCCTTGCATTCCTTCCTTTTCGAGTCAACCTCCATTAAGATGTGAAAGAGAAGCTGATCTTATTGGGTTAAAATCCAAATCGGTGGCAGCAGCAGCTTAGTAGCGAAGTAATAACAGTCCTAAAGGGCTGAAATTCGAGTTTTTGGACTTTAAAGTCCAGTAAAACTAGTAGCAAGAGCAGCCTTGAAAAGGCCCAAAAACGGGAAGCTATTATTATTGGGTTAAAACTCGGGAAGACAACAGCATCAATAGCCTAAAGGGGCTGGAAAATTGAAGATTGGATGAACTCAACAGTAGCGACCAATTGCTTTTGGACTAAAAGTCCAAATTCTTTTAAATTTCATCATTCTTACCATTTTGGATGTCTTATTATCTATTATATTATTTGCTTACTAATCTTTGTTAATTTAGGTGATTCCTTGGGGAGATTTTTTTTATTTAAGTATTCAAATTTTCAAAACATGTTTTAAGTTAGGCAATTTAAGCTTCAACACTAACTTGAGATTTATTCATATTCTTTCATAGTTAGTATTTACTTTTCAAATTCACGCCTACGTGATTGTGTTGATTATTCGACTAAAACACTTGACTCGGATAAATTATTAAGTTAAAATTTTATTTCGACACTTTAACGTTTAAAATATTTCATTATTTGAGATAATACGAATATATAAGTATCAAAAAATTTCTCATTTTCAAAAAAATAAGATTTTTAAGTAATTTAAGTTTTTTTAAAAAAAAATAAATTAGCCAAACTTTTTAATTCGCCGGTCAACCGTGTGTTAGCGAATTCTCTAAGATGCTTAAATCCTTTCTTGGAGAATTATTTGAACCCTTACTGGAGATTTTGGTTTATTAAAGTTTTTATTTAAAACGTTTTCTTACAAAAAACTCTTTTCAAATGGTTTCTTAATTTTTCATGAAATTAAGTGGCGACTTCTAATAAATTGTAAATTTTTTCCAAAATCAACAAATTGCCAAAGTTGTGAAAATGTTTTCGAAACCTTAGTTTCTTAAATCACATCATAACATAATGGAGACTCTGCTGGGGATTTATCTAGGTTCTAACCAAAATGATTTTATCGTTTGGCTGACTATTTTTGTGTTAATTGTTACTTTATGCAATTATGTGTTTAAATTTTGAATATTAACTCTCATATTGCATTCATGGCATTTTCCAATATGTATGTATAGTATATTAAAGAACGGTTTTGCGAAACCGCAATCGGGCTTTTTTATACTCAATCCTTTTTCGAAATGATTGACAATTTATTGGTTCATCATGCGCCCAATGGTTGTTGTGAGTTCCAGCCTAATTTGTCCGTTTGGGTTTTCGGTCTTTCAAAAGTCACTCCTAGTCAACTAGCATAGAGCGAAACTAAATACCGAATTTAGCGCATTTTGAACTAAGTTGACTCAACACCAAAGGCGTGTTGGGCCCATTAGAAGACCATCTTATGTCTAATTGACCCCCGGTCAATATAAGACGATCATTCAACTACTTGTTAAATTTGAAGGATATGTATGTCAATTTGTGAGTGCCATTATCACTTGGGGGTCGGGTTTTTATTTTATAGGTAGTTTCTTTCTTTAAGTCAAAGAAATATCCTTCTCATCCAGAAGAAATTCAAAAGCATCAAGAAGTTTTGGAATGAATATTTTATGTGAAAGCTTAGTTTAGTTTATCATTGTACCCCTGCATGAAACTGATATTTATTTCCCTCTCATCTATTATGTATCCCCATTTGTTTTATTTATAAGGTTTGTATAAATATTTTGGGGCAGTGGAACATTTTTCAAACGATATACACATCATTCAAACATTAGGCCTACCTTTGACTCAAAATGTCACATATATGTTAGGAGGCATTATATATTAAAAAAAATTGTGTTAATTGTTACAAATTTTGTTTCATTTGTGCTTGTTTGACCTATGTGTTTATATACAATGTTTTGCTTTAAACATAATTGATTCATTATTCCATTCCAAAGTCCTGGAACGTCATTTAACATATAAACTCAATTTTCAAGCCTTATTATATTTTTTGACTCCATTAACAAAATACGTTCAAAATCACTTAAGTTCTAGGTTCAATAGAGCTTTAAAAAATTATTCGGTCATCATTCAAATTCACGTTGATCTCGTTGTTTCTTGAAAAATATAATTTTTTACACCTACCTAGCCGGCGTTACTAAATATTTCGTCAGTTTCGAGTCAATTTTAAGACGTCTTTGTTTCTCGAAAGAGATTTTCAATTGAACCTTCCAAAAGGTACATTTGAATCTTCACAAAAATCATATAGTTTGCTTTGTTCATACTCCTTTCTTTCGTTAAAATTTTAGTTCACAAAATGATCAAAGTTTTTCCCTTTTTGTCACCCTTTTAGAGTCTTTTGTTCTTTGAATTTTGGACAAATTTGTTTTAAGCAAAACAAATGTTATTGTTTTATATGTTACTTTGGTTGATTATTATGATTAATGGACTAACTCTCTTATTTTTTGAATTTTTTTTTAGAAGAAGAGACTAATTTGTGTTGGTAATCAAACTTACTCACTTCACAAAAGTATCCGCTAGCAGAACTTCAATATTTTACACGGTCTAAGGTTAAGGAAATTTCTAAAGACTCTTCATTTCTTACTTGGACTACTAAGAGAACTTGGTCAAAAATGGATTTCACTATCAACACGATTGTTTAGTCCGAAATGATCCCCACTTCATCTGTCGTGGTTAATCCTAGTGCCTCGGTAGCAACATAATCACCCACGAAAATCATTGCTCGTCTAGAGCAACGAATTGGTGAACTGAACCTCCTGGTAACACAATGTCATGCTGCTTCTCATAACTTACCACCTGATGCTCGCCAAAAAGCGCCCATGCCACCTTCGCTTCCAACTTCAAGTGAGCTCAATCAAGTAGATCATTTTACCACATTTCAACAAACTCAAAGTGCTTCGCTCACTCATTCAACTCAGGATACTCCTCTTGTGTACACATTTGCTCCCCCAAAAGCTTCAACGGTAACACATCATGCTCCGCCAGTGTACACTTATGTCACTGCTCCACATGTTACCAAGGCTCAAGAGTTTCACCACCAAGTTGTTAATCAATATGTTGGAATTGAAAATTATGCAAAAAATCAATTGATGCTGAAATGATGAATAGGAAGATGAAAAACTTAGAAGATGCAACTAGAGGTCTTCGTGGGTTTGATAGTAGCCAGAGTGTGAGTCATGAAGAGTTGTGCAGATTCCTTAAGGTTGAGCTTCCACCCGGTTACAAGATTTCGAAGTTTGAAAAGTTCAGTGGATCAGAAAATCCTTTCTTTCACTTAAAAATTTACTGTGAAAAGTTGATTGGCGTTGGAAACAACGAAGGGATAAGAATCAAGCTATTCAATCAAAGTATGACTGGAAAAGCCTTGGAGTGGTAATCAAAGCAAGATGTGACTAAATGGAGAACTTGGGATGATCTAGCGAATGCTTTTGTGGATCACTACAAGTTTCATGTGGAAATCCTCCTGATATGATCTCTATTACCAAGCTAAAACCAAAGTCGACTGAATACTTTCAAGAATATGCCATTCGTTGGAGGGCAGAAGTTGCTAGGGTGCACCTACCTATGGGGGAATCAGAAATGATCACCTACTTCATTCAAGCTCAAGACTCAAAATACTATGAACGTATGGTGACAATGGGTGGAAAGACATTTGCAGAAGTTATCAAAGCTGGAGAAATGATTGAAGACGGTCTCAAGACTGGCCGAATAGTGAGTTATACCTCATCCCAGTTTGCTAACAGGGCCTATCAAACAGGTTCCTTTGGAAGTGGAAAGAAAAAAGAGAAAGAGGTTATGATGTTAAAGACTCGAGGAGCTACCTCATATAACTGTCAACCACCTCCAGGCTATCCTGGTTCACAATATTATGTTTGCAATAATCAAGCAACATTTTGTCATCCACAACCAATGCAAAATCATCGAAATAATACACCTCGTCCCAATTTTGAAAAAAAACCTCTCTGAGTCATCACTCTATTGTGTGAGACACAAACTCAACTTTTTGAGAGATTGAAAGAGGCAGGAATACTCCATCTAATGGAATCCAAGATTGTGAATACTTCAGCCGAGTTGTATGACCAAACAAGCGGTGTGCTTATCATTCAAGAGTTATTGGGCATGATACTGAGAGGTGTATCACTCTGAAGCATAAAATTCAAGATCTGATTGACAACGAGGTGGTAAAATTTGCTCAAGCTCCATCGAATGTGAACACCAATCCATTACCGAAGCACAAAGAGTACTCATTGGAGTAACTAGTTGCGAACGAGAATCAAGTTTTTCTGAAAGTCACACTTTTGGTGTCTTTTAGTCTTGCATTTGGAGTTTGTTGTTTTATTTCCTTGTAATCACACGTTTATCGCTTTGTTTCCTTTGTAATCGTTTGTTTGGATTTGATTTCCTTTGTAAGCATCTTTCATCTGTAATGAACTACGTTCGACCTTAATTCTCAAGAATGAGATATGTAGGCGGCCTATGTCGGCCTCGGTTGTTTCCATAGTTAAATTTTTCTAGTCCCGTTAATCCTTGAGAGTTGGAACTACGTTTGACCTGATTCCCGTTCAACGGGATACGTAGGCGTTACACCAGCTCGATCATATTCCCCGTAAGATTTCCATTTTTCTTTATAATGGAAACTGGGGCAGAATTTTGAAAGGATCTCAAAATTCATTATGAGAGGAATTTTCCCAACAAGTCTGAATCAAGGATCACTTCGGAGTTGCAACTGGGGCAGAATTTTTGAGTGAACTAAAAACTACAGAAAGTTCAAAGCTATATTATCTTTTAAACCGGGGCAGAATTTTGAAAAGATCTCAAAATTCATTATGAGAGGAATTTTCCTAACAAGTCTGAATCAAGGATCACTTCAGGATTGCAACTGAGGCAGAATTTTTGAGTGAACTAAAAACTACAGAAAGTTCAAAGCTATATTATCTTTTAAACTGGGGAAGAATTTTTGAGAAGGTCCTAAAAAATTCCATCAAACAACATTTCGACCAAACAAACTTGTAATCCAGAAGGCAAAAGAGCATCAGGATGGCAAGGCAAAGCCAACATGAATCAGTCTCTCAAAACTAAGAATTTTTCTTTGGATGCAGGAACTACAAAGTTACAAGGCATCATTAGACCCACAGTGGCCTCGTCATAACTCAGATGATTTCTACTCTTACTCATCTTCTAAAATTTTCCTTTCGTTTTATTGTGACTTACACATTCTCAATTTTACAGACATAATAGTTTGGCACAATGAAGAAGAACATAAAACGTTATTCCAGAATCTCGTGTTCTCTATTGTTACCAGATCGTCATGACGTGTTCAAAAGTCTTGACATGGGTTAATTCTTGTTATCTATTAAAAAATTCTTTATAAGCATAGGAACAACCCTTTTTAGACAATCACAGATCTTACCAGCTTTAAAAATTACAAGAGACAAACCACATTACTATGTTATAACCTTACTCCCTATATTTTTAAAATTTGTTCTTTATAATTAGGGTATTATTATTGGAGAGTCACTTCCTTCAACGTGACACATTATTATATTGGAGCATCACTTTCTTCAACGTGACACATTATTATATTGGAGTGTGACTTCCTTCAATGTGACACATTATTATTATTGGAGCATCACTTCCTTCAACGTGATACATTATTTTATTGGAGTGTCACTTCCTTCAACGTGACATATTGAATTATTATTGGCGTGTCACTTTCTTCAAACATGACATATTATATTATCAAGCATTACTTCCTTCAACGTGACACGTTAAATTATTATTGGAGCGTCACTTCCTTCAATATGACACATTAAATTATTATTGGAGCGTCACTTCCTTCAACGTGACACATTAAATTATTATTGGAGGGTCACTTCCTTCAACGTGACACGTTAAATTATTGGAGTGTCACTTCCTTCAATGTGACATGTTAAATTATTATTGGAGTGTCACTTCTTCAACGTGAGATGTTAAATTATTATTAGAGAGTCACTTCCTTCAACATGACACATTATATTATTGGAGTGTCACTTCCTTCAACGTGACACGTTAGTTATTATTGGAGAGTCATTTCCTTCAACGTGACACGGTAACTTTGGATCACTACTTCCTTCAAGAGCAATACACTTGAAATTGGATCGTCATCTCCTTCAGTATGGCATGTTAAACAAGGTGTTCACAAATTATATTTGTATTTATATTACATTTTCTACTAACAATTTTCTTTAGACTTTGCAACACACGAAGTGAACAACGTCAAAATAGGACGCAACACAACGTGGAACTTTTCTTAGCAGTGAACTTGGACATAGTCCAAAGAGGAATATCAAACTCTTAGGACGTGAGTTGAGGAACGATTTCCATCACAATCAAACCACATCCATATCAAAAGGCGTGTGGGTTTTTTCTTGGGTTTCACAGTTTCAGTTTTGCCTTAGTGAAAATTTCAACTCTCATCGGAGGCAAATTTTCAAATTCGAGTGACAATACACCTAGAGCTTTGGAAGTTATGTCCCTGTAAGTTCTTACATATGTGTGTGAAGGGCGCCACATTCATAGTTGAGAAGTTTGCAAGCCTCTTTTCCACGCTCAATTAATTCGTCACTCATCCTTAAGCTAAAGGTTATTTTCGCATACGAGATTTCTGTTTCAACCAATTGAGTCGAATTACAAGTATTTTGATTCCCAGAGTCTAGGGATATGTAGGCGGGCTTGGGCCCAGTGTTGAAAACTCGACTGTATTCAAATGAACCACTTCTCAATCCATTCTCGAGATATTCGGTCTCTCCATACTTCGACACCGGAATAACTTTTGAAATTCTTTGAAAATCGTGCTTAAAATGAAGCGTTACAAACTACTAGTAGCCTGATTTCTCATGTAAACTGAGATAAGTAGGAAATTTGATACAAGGGTCCGACCATAATTCCTCAGAATTTTACCAATCACCGTTTCACGGACAAAATTGGATTCGTCAATTTCGTTTGCCTTGAATCTCTTTCATCGATCCTAAGCAAACGAGGGGCAATTGTTGACATCCAATTGTAGCCCTACTAACTTTCAAGCTTCTTAAATTTCAAACAATTTGAAATAATTGTTTTCGAAAATTAAAAAAAAAAATACTTTAGAGATCATTTTCAAGGCGATTTTCCATTTTCCTATAAAATATATCTCTAAATACTTAAGATATATAGATTTATATAATTTTCATTTTTTTTTAATAAATAATTAGAAAATCGTTTTACTAAAAAATAGAGTTTTAATGAAGTACGCATCCTATTTCCTTTAAAAGTGATAGCAATTTAATTAAGATCTTTTCAAAATAATTAATTTGTTTTGTTAAAGTTAAAGAAGCTTGAGTAATCAGTTGAGTTTATAATTTTGTCTCGTTCCCATTTTATCAAACGTGAATTAATTGAAATCAATTTGAGTTTGATGGAGATTTAGATCAAAGGACTTGTTCCCTTTGAATCCCTCAATACGAACTTTATTTAGTTCATATTTGGACTTTCAGATAACCTCTAACCCAAATTTTAGCCCAAATTCCCAAAACCCAATTCTTTTGGCCCACAACTTCATTACTCCACCGATCCAGCATACAAACGCACCCCCCCCCGATCTGATACTCTTCTTCTTCGCATGAAAGAACAAAGACCAAATCTACAAACCTAGAAAGCAGTCCAACTAGTCGCGACCCATTATGAGTCCAATCGTGCGTGTCTGTCCTCTTCTCTCCTCTCTTTCTTATCATTTTCGTACAAAGAAGTTGGACTATCCTTAGGTGTCGAAATCATATGGCTTGATCGTCCTTTTCCAAAAATCAAGCGTCTCTCTTCAAATAGCCGTTTGAGAATTGTACAATTTCGTACAGAATTCCAGCTCGCGCCTTATTCTCTAAGAATTTCAAAATTCCAATAGTCCCACATCGAGAATTCATTCATTTTTTGGGATTTTTGGGTTTCTATATAAACTCACCCCATTCACTGTTCAAGGGGACGGATTTTCGGAGATCAAAGAGAACCCTAAAAGTTTTGGGAATACTTGGTTCCATAGTTTAAAATTTTAAAATGTTTTGAGAATGTTCGAGTTGAAAGAGGTGGAATCATCTCCGTCAACTCGTCGTTTCGGTTCGCTACCCAGAACCAGGTAACATTCTTATTCCTTTCCTTTTAGTTTTCTGCTTTATGAAATCAATAGTAGATTCCTCTGTTATCTGCCAAGTTAAATTTAGTCTTTCTTAGTTTTGGTATTAATTGTTTGTTCTTAATTTAATTTTGATGTTGAAGTGTTTGTTTTTCTTTAGCGATTATGTAGGACTAATTTAGTTTACTAAATAAAGGTGTTCAAACCTTCAACTATTCAATTTCAGTTTTGATAGGGGTGATTAAAATTTTGTTCAAAATTTTGGGTTTAGCTGTCAATTCTCCATGGATTTGATGTAAAAGGTCTTATGCATTTATATGCCCTGTTATTTTCTTTTTCATAATGCTGAGGTCTTTTTGTTTGTTGTTTCAAGTTTTATGCTTAGCTGAAATCTCGTGTTGCAATTTTTCCACCATTTTCTAAATACATGTTGATGGCTCCAATGTTCTTCCGAAAGTTGTTTAAAGCATGAACCTAATATGAACTTGTAGATGTCAATTTTAGTGTGTAATCTTGTATTCCTTTTTTATTTGAATAAGGTGATTTGTTCATCAGGTTTGTTTAAATTAGTGAGGTTATTAGCTGTGTAGTTCTTCTACTCATCTAGTTCGAGTGGTATGTTTAGCTTATTTAAGCCTTGCTTCTGTGTTAGATGAGTTGATGCATATTTTACTACTCCAACACTGCATGTGATTTGTTCATCAGGTTTGTTTTCTAGTTCATTGTTTGCATCAGAGTCATATAATACCCCCTCATTTTTCTTTTTTCTTCTTTTCAATGATATTTAAGGTCTTCATGTTCATTAAGAATTGAAAGTGTAGTCTGTTTTTGTGCCATTAATGTCTCATCAGTATCTTCGTTGCTTAAATTTGAAACTTCTTTGAGCTTTTGTTCTATTTGTTGACTTCTCTTCTTGCTGATTTGTTGATCTATTATGTTAAGTTGTTGGTCATTTGATTATAATCTATATATCAATGCATTTATAACCCTTTGACAAGTTGATGATGTTGCATAATGTAATTACTGCCATAGATCTTGTTCATTGATCAATTGCTAATTCCTTTTCTTATTCATTTTTTACATGAACTCATCTGTTTGAGTCCATTTAGACTCTCCATCCCCTTGCATTCCTTCCTTTTCAAGTCAACCTCCATTAAGATGTGAAAGAGAAGCTGATCTTATTGGGTTAAAATCCAAATCGGTGACAACAGCTCAGTAGCGGAATAATAACAGTCCTAAAGGGTTGAAATTTGAGTTTTTGGACTTTAAAGTCCAGTAAAACCAGCAGCACCAGCAGCCTTGAAAAGGCCAAAAAAGGGGAAGTTATTATTATTGGGTTAAAACTCAATAAGACATCAGCATCAATAGCCTAAAGGGGCTGGAAAATTGAGAGTTGGACTTAGAAAAGTCCAAGTTGAACTCAGCAGCAGCGGCCAATTGCTTTTGGACTAAAAGTCCAAATTCTTTTAAATTTCCTCATTCTTATCATGTTGGATGTGTTATTATCTATTATATTATTTGCTTACTAATCTTTGTTAATTTAGTTGAATCCTTGGGGAGATTTTTTTATTTAAGTATTCAAATTTTTAAAACATCTTTTAAGTTAGGCAATCTAAGCTTCAAGACTTACTTGAAAATTATCCATATTCTTTCATAGTTAATATTTATCTTGATTCAAATCCATGCCTAAGTGATTGTGTTGATTATTCGACTCAAACACTTGATTCGGATAAACTGTTACGTTAAAATTTTATTTCGACACTTTAACATTTGAAATATTTCATTATTTGAGATAATACGAATATATAAGTATCAAAAAATTTCTCTTTTTCAAAAAAATAAGTTTTTTAAGTAATTTAAGTTCTCTTTATAAAAAAAATTAGTCAAGCTTTTTAATCCGCCGATCAACCGTGTGTTAGCGAATTCTCTAAGATGCCTAAACCCTTCCTTAGAGAATTATTTGAACCCTTACCGGAGACTCTGGTTTATTAAAGTTTTTATTCAAAAAGTTTTCTTTTTTAAAAAAAACCTTTCCAAATGGTTTCTTAATTTTTCCTAAAATTAAGTGGCGACTTCAAATAAATTGTAATTTTTTTCCAAAATCAACAAATTGCCAAAGTTGCGAAAATGGTTTCAAAACCTTAGTTTTCGAAATCGCGTCATAACATTTAAATTTTGAATAATTCAATTATTTTGAAAGGCCAAAAAATCAGCGAAAATATAACCAAACGTTTTCGTCATGTTTGATTGTGAAAATTCTGATAAAGTCATTTTAATTATTAAATATGTGATAGGCATGTGGGACAGGAAGACCGGCCAGATAATTAGAGATAGACAGGCGGCTCCACTTGGTAGTACACCACTTCTTTTTGTAGTTTATAGCTTTTATTATGTAAAAAAAAATAAAAATGTATAAAATAACAAATTATTAATTCAAATTAAATGTTATAACCACAGTTTAATTTAATTGTAATCGGTAGCAAACAGTTGTCATTCGTCTCTCTTCCTAGGTTTCTCGCTCGCCTCTCTCTCTTTTATAAAAACACAAATGTATAAAATGCGTTTTTGTTTGTATAAAGCGAGAGAAAACTGTATATACAAATACGACTATGTATGTTTTTGTCTTATACACTTATAATTACACAAATACAGATCTTCCTCTGCTCAGTTCTCTTTTACCTTTCTCTCTTTCTCGCTTTATACAAACACAGATTGTACAAATTACAATGTATAATTTGTATTGTATAAAGCGAGAGAGAGAGATTTGATATACACATATTCTATTTCGATTCAATTATATACAAATTTAAATTTTAAGCAGATATACAAACATATAAAATTGAATTGAGAGGCTAACATCGATTTATACAAACGAGAGACTGCCAACAATTTATACAAATGGCCTGCCAGCGAAATTATACAAATCTGAAGTTCTTGTCAGTGAGTTATACAATTTGATGCTCCATAGCAAATTTTATGGAGTGCAATTATACAAACTATAGCTATAACATATATATATATATATATATATATGATTTTATGTTTGCTATATCTGAAAATTGCTAAAAATAAAAATAGGTAGCCCATCTCTATCGACAGAGGAATACATGACAATTGATAAACATCTGCTCAATGCTTTGTGTTCCGTCTTTTTCTTCCTCTCAAAATTACCTTGAGTTGACGTATTTTTCAACCTGGATTGTACAGGTTAAAGAATATATTTGAAATATATAATTTTTTTATATAATAATATAAAGTGGTTATGTATTGTTTTATAATGTATCGTATAATATTGTGTTGTGTTGTATTGTATTGTATTGTATTGTACTGTACAGTATTATTATAATGAATATAGTGTTTAAATAAATTGTATTGTTCTTTGTCGTTATCTAATGTCACACATTTATAATTTGAGTGATAAACCTAGCAGAAAAGTAGGGTATGGTAAAGCTATTATGAAAAAATAGGAGTACAAGATGAAATATGATTATTAAATAATAAATAAGATAAAATGAGAAGAATATATTATGGTAACGACGTGATCACACCAAATCGATCGTTACATAAAATGAGTCTTTTTGTTGTTACCTAACGATGAATTTAAATGATAAGATACAATATAATTTAAGTAACAATCAAAATAAACGTTGTATTTTAACAAACAATACAAAACAATAAAACAGGTACCAACCATCCAAACAAGGTATAAAATAGTGGAAAACTTCATAATTTTTCCACATAAAACCGTTATTTTTTTTTCTTTCACATTGATTCAATTAAAATATTATAAAAATAGCTACTAGTCATTTTTAAATGAAAAAATAGTGATTTTTTAAAATAATATTGGTCCCTAATCTCATCGTGTTTTTACATCAGGTTAAGAGTCACACGATTGAATGAAAACTATTTATTTATCGTGTTACCGGCTAGAGTATGATTTATCTCAATTATTGTGTAATAATGTTGGATTTTTATGCTTAATTTTAGATGTGAAGTGTCGTGTTAAAAAGTTTCACATCGGATAAAAAGTGATAAATGGTCTTCTTGTAAGATTTGGACAATCTTCTTGTTAGAAGCTAGTTTTTAAAGGTTGATTTAATTAAGCTCAAAATTCATTTATTTACTACATCAAACTACTATAATTTATTAGAAATAAATAATTTAATAAAGTTACATTATTTAACTATAGTTAAATGATAAGAATGTATAGTTTAACACATATTATGTATTTATTAGCTTCAATTTAAACATACGTATTATGTAGTTCATATATATCTTTCATTTTCGCTCCTTTTCTATAAAAATAAAAACAACAAAAACCAGTGTATCATGTGAGTATTAAACTAAACTTAAGTCAACTAATAAGGATAAAATAGAAATTTTAAGACTTTCTAATTTTTGAAAAGAGGATGCCTTATATTTAAACAGACTATAAAACCGTGCAAATAAAATAGGATAACTTGTTTGAATAGTTGTTACATATTTAATTCATGTTTATCGAATGTGCCTTTAGTTTAATTTATATCAATTATTTTTAATTATAAATTCAAAATGCTGTCATATTATTTTACATTGTTATATAAAATCATACCTCAACAATCTTAAGAATAAATTTATAATAGGAAAATTACATGGATAAGCAAATATATACTAGTTAACTAGTCATCATAGCTATAGTTGTAGTTAGGCATAATACATAAACATGACCCTTAACTTGGCGTCAGCTGACAACTATGACCTTTAACTTTGGGTGTGCACAAGCAGACACTTAAACTTGTATAAAATTGAACAAATAGACACATTCATCTTACTGCTCGCGATCAACATTTAATGATAATTATGCAGGCTAGGGTTTTGAGTTTGCCTAATTCGCACGTTTGTATAATATAATTGTACAACTTTTGTATAATGTAATTTTGTATAATATAATTTGTATAAATGTTTAAAGTTTAGGTGTTTGAGTTTATACAAAAATAGCTCAATTATACAAATATACCCGTGAATTATACAAACTCACTCGTGATTATATAAACGATGCAACTTAAAGCCTTAAATTGTAGCTACAGCCTGTAAATATGCAAACTATAGATGTGGAGCATAATTAAGTTTATTATATTAGTTATTTGGGAAAATTCCCTGTAATAATATATTAGGTAGAAGAGTAAGAAATGAGGTAAGATTAGTTTTTTTAAAAAATAGGATAAAAGATTTTAAAATATATTAAATAATAATAAAATAAAGGAGAAAAAAATAAATTAATCATACCAAATCTATTGTTACGTAAAACAAAATCCCCACTCTTACATAATCATATATTTTAAGATTACACATGTTCGTAGAGGTTCAAATAAAATTCTCATTGTTACGTAACCATATATTTTAAGGACACACATATTACTAGAAGTTCAAATAATATTCTCATTGTTACACAACCATATATTTTAAGGAAACACATGTTACTAGAGGTTTAAATAATAGTAGAGATTCAAATAAAATTATCATTGTTACATAACCAACATGGTATAGAGATTTAAATAGAAGGATTATTAATCCGCCCAAAGTTATGTTGAAATGAGTTGAGATTATAAATGAACGAGTTCATAACCCGTCACAATGAATTGAGAAAGGAGGCTCTAGCTTATACCTTGCTGTGCTCCTCTGATCTATTCTCATCAAAAAGAGAGTAATCAAACGCAACGTATCCCCACACCCCCATACCCCACCCCACCCAACTTCATTCATTCATAAACAAAAATTGAACTTGAAGATAAAAAATCTGAAGCTCTAAATTGGCTTGATCTGATTCTATGACGATTTATTTGAAAGAGAGATTTGGCTATTTTTTCAATAACAGATGGCTCGTGTTCGTTGCCGCAATGTGGATTCAAACTTGTGCGGGCATTGGATACTTATTCGGCAGTATTTCTCCAGTAATTAAAATCTCTCTGAATTACAATCAGAAACAGATTGCTCGATTGGGTGTGGCTAAAGATTTGGGTGATAGTGTTGGATTTTTAGCTGGTACTTTGTGTGAAATTTTGCCTTTATGGGCTGCACTTCTTGTTGGTGCTATTCAGAATTTTATTGGATATGGTTGGGTTTGGCTTATTGTTACTCGAAGAACTGCACCTTTGCCATTATGGGCTGTGAGTACACTACTCTTCTTCATTCATCTTCCTTCAAGTTTTTGATCCAAAATTTTATTTTCTATTTAAATAAAAAAATTTACGAAACTTTAACTATAGAAAATGATATTTCTTAATTGAAGCTGGAAACAAGTTTCACAAGTGATTCAATTGACTGTGTTCTTGTCAACTTATAACACATCTCATCTTCATCTCAATCGCGCAGTTTTTTTTTTTTACTTATACTATCGTACACAGAAAAAAAAAAAAAAAACGTACATATTATTATCCTGTTTTTTTTTGTTTTTTTTTTTTGCTTATGAATCGAACACAAAAATTTCTAAAAATATTTTCTTAGGAAACAATTTTCATAGAAAATTTCTCCGCACTGAACGCACCTCTATCTCTATGAGTTTTCTTTGAAACAAGACTCTTGCTGTCCACTCATTTCATTTGTACCTTTTTGCTGTCGTTGGACGTTGAAAAGTTTGCATTTTTTTATATGATATGCATTAAATTAATTGGATTGTCACCAAATCATATTTTTTTGTTTGCTTTGTCAAACACAAAAACTAATTTTCAAAAAGTTTGGTGTGGCACTCTTGCCATCTCAACATGCGTTGAGCTCAAATGGCCTCGAAGTCGAAAAACATGTTTCTGTCCGGAGCAGATCCAAAGTTTTAGCCACGGGTTAACAAAACTAATAATTTTTTTGCTAATACTTGTGTATTAAAAAATTCACTAGTATGTTATAAATATTTAATTGTGAACCCAAATTAATTTGAGATTATTGTAAGAAATTCATAAATTTCAAATTTTGGATTCAGTTTTGTTTCTGCATACTGATGCATTCAATAATTCTGTTTATTTTTCCTAGTCTGACATTTCTATTTTGAGGAAGTATTTAGTGTAAAAACAAAGTTGGAATACTATATATATACCCCGTAAATCGTAATACTCCCTCTGTCCACAATTGTTTGGCAGGTATACTAAAAATAGATGTCCAAGATTAATTGTCAATTTAAACAATCAAGAAATAATTAGTCACTTTTTTCCAATTCTACCCTTAATGATTGTGTAGTTCAATTGAAAAGTTATGTGGACTTTTGGTATTCTTCATATAGTAGGGTTATATTAATCAAATTACACCTTGTATTAAATTTTCCTTGCATGACCTTACCCTGACAAACAATTGTGGACGGAGGGAGTAGTAAATGTTAGACAAGCATTTGTGCCTTGTAAAGAAAGGTAACAAGTGTACTTTTCTCTTAACGAATGGAGACAAAAGTGCTTGTGTCCACTCGTCCAAGTTGATACCTTACATGTGACATATCAAACAATCCCCTCAAAGTGCTATTTAAATTGCATCCGTATCTCCTCAGTTTAGGAAAGTATTTATATATATATATATATATATATTTATATATAAGATGAGATATAAATACCCTCTAGATTATGATCGAAATTTCAGAGACACTTTAACTAAACTAATGTCTTATTATTCCCAAACCCTTTTTTTTTTGTAATTTTGTACATTTTCCATACGCCTCAACTATGCGGAGTCAGGGAGTATGCCACATAAGCCAAAAGGTGTACAAAATTACAAAAAAATGAGTTGAGGTAATAGTACCTTAGTTTAGTTGAGGTGTGTCTATGAAATTTCAATCATAATCTAGTGTTACTTGTGCCTTATCTTATCACCAATAAGCCCTGCTTGATTGGAGTTGAGGCATAGTACCAAAGTTTGCACTTGGATATCGATATTAAACATAATCAATACTCATTCTGCTTCTCTCAGATAGTTGGTCATTGACCTCAGTCCCTATATTGCTGACCATCATAATGAATTATGTCTTATCCATGACATAAATTGGGCATAACTTATTAGTGTCAACTAGAGTGCAAAATTGTCACACATTCCTTGTTTTCTCTAACAGTTGACTTAAGTTTAACCATTTCTCTGCAGATGTGCATTCTTATATTTGTAGGAACAAATGGTGAAACCTACTTCAACACAGCAGCTTTAGTCTCTTGTGTGCAAAATTTCCCGAAAAGTCGTGGTCCTGTGGTTGGGATTCTTAAGGGATTTGCTGGGTTAGGTGGTGCTATTTTAACTCAGATATATGCAGTAATCCATTCCCCGGATCACGCTTCACTTATATTTATGATTGCCGTTGCACCAGCAATGGTGATTATAGCTCTCATGTTTATAATCAGGCCTGTTGGAGGCCATAGACAAGTTAGGCCTTCTGATGGTTTAAGTTTTTCATTTGTTTACAGTATATGCCTCCTTTTAGCTTCTTACTTAATGGGAGTTATGATTGTTGAAGACGTTGTTGATGTTAGCCAAAATGTTATTGTAATCTTCACAGCTATTCTATTTGTTATCTTGATAATCCCTATTGTGATCCCTATCTATTTGAGTTTCACTCAAGAGCCAAGAGTAGTACCAGAAGAAGAGGCACTTCTATCTCAGTCAGGTGATCAAGGTCCTGGCAGATCAGAACACGACGATGGTCAAGAAATTATATTTAGTGAGGTTGAAGAGGAGAAACCGAAGGGAGTAGACTTGCTTCCTGCTTTAGAAAGGCAGAAAAGAATTGCGCAGTTACAAGTGAGACTAGCACAAGCAGCTGCAGAAGGAGCTGTGAGGATCAAAAGAAGACGAGGTCCTCGTAGGGGAGAGGACTTTACTTTAGTCCAGGCTATAATAAAAGCAGATTTCTGGCTTATGTTTTTCTCACTGCTTTTCGGTTCTGGATCTGGTTTGACTGTCATTGATAACTTGGGACAGATGAGCCAATCTTTAGGATACGATAACACACATGTATTTGTTTCCATGATCAGCATATGGAACTTCCTTGGCCGTATTGGAGGTGGATACTTTTCTGAGATAATCGTCAGGTATTAACTTATCTTTACATGAATATTCAAATCTCATAAATCTCTCACACGACCTTGTCAAACAGGGATAATGCATATCCAAGGCATGCAGCTATGGCTGTTGCTCAAGTCGTGATGGCCTTTGGTCATTTCTTCTTTGCTATGGGTTGGCCTGGAGCTATGTATATTGGTACTCTTTTGGTTGGACTTGGTTATGGAGCTCATTGGGCGATTGTGCCAGCTGCTGCTTCTGAATTGTTTGGGTTAAAGAATTTTGGGGCTTTGTACAATTTCCTCACTATTGCCAACCCAGCTGGTTCATTAGTATTCTCAGGTCTTATTGCTAGTAGTATATATGACAGGGAAGCTGAAAAGCAAGCTCAACAGCCCCATGAAGGACGTTTGAATTTG
Organism: Solanum verrucosum; assembly: GCF_900185275.1. Classification (NCBI taxonomy): domain Eukaryota; kingdom Viridiplantae; phylum Streptophyta; class Magnoliopsida; order Solanales; family Solanaceae; genus Solanum; species Solanum verrucosum. Next base: position 4,884,152 of record NW_026020332.1, read on the forward strand.
GCGTCGGTTTTGACAAGTTTTTTAAACATGGATGAACCTCTAAAGTGTGAAGGTACCATTTGCTTCTTTTTGACTTCCTTGATAATGTCAGGACTCTGCATTGTTGCAGCTGTTCTAAGCATGATTCTGGTGTACCGCACAAAGACAGTGTACGCTAATCTGTATGGAAGATCTCGTACGTAATGTATCCTCGAAGGATAGAAATATAAGCATCCTGAAAAAAGACATCGTCTGCCAATTCATATTTCCAAATATCATTATAATGTGACACTAGAAACCATCACCAGAATACTTCCAGGTGAGAGCAAACGACGAAGAAGACAATAGCCTGGTTTTGCTGTTGCAAAAGTATTCCTTGGTTGAGTGAAATAATATTTGTATTGCAAGTCATTTCTGTATATTTGTAATTTCTCAATCTTCAAGTTTGTTAAATTTTTTATTGTCAACCACCATCAGTAAGAGTGTTGATTGATTTTTTGCTAATTGGCAAATCCTTTTCTGTCAGAGATTGGTCCAGTGACATTGATAACAATGACGACAATAACATACCTAATTTAATTTTAATCCCACAAAGTGAGATCTGGAGAGGCTAGGATGTACTTGCACCTTGTCCCCTACCTTGTGAAGGTAGAGAGGCTGGCCGCTCAGTTATTTTAGAATAAGTTCTTGATAGCAGCAGCTACACAGATGACATCTAACTATACACAATAATGAAGAAAACATGCAGATTAAGTCAAAGCTGAACACCATGAAAAATATCGAGAGATTATAAGAAAAAACAGTCTTATTTGATCTATTACACCAGAAAAAAAGTCTTTAAAGAATTCACCAGAAAGTTTTGAAGTTTCAGTAACTAGCTAAATGACAGGCATAAATGCCTAGCGCCCTGTTTATGCAAAAGGAAAAACTCTAATAAAGTATCTTCACCAGTAAAGCTGTATTTATGGCTTTCATTGTGGAGGCGGTGGTGGTGGTGGCGGCATATTAGATTTTGCAAATCCCACCCATGCAACTATGCCAACGGCAAGTATAACCCATCCAAAAATGTCATACTTGAGATCACTGCTCTTCGTCTTTTTTGAACTCTGTAATGCAAGAGCAGACACATAATGGTGAATCAGCAACAATATAGACAGATCGAAAATGAATCTAACAAAACCACCAGATTTTCACAGAGCTTCAGTACCAGTCTTAAGAGGACTTTAACTTTCAAATTATTCACCAGGGAGGATAAAGGAATCTTAACATTCAAAGGCGTACAAAATAAAAGAGCAAAAATTAGACTCTGTGAGGAAGGCATCACGACTTATTCTGGACAACAATTTAAATGGAAAAAAAAAATCAAGACACATCGATTAGTAGGATTATACTGAACACAGAAGATAAGATATTGCTCCTATCAAGAGATAAGGGGTGAGAACTAAAGACTAAAGAGATACCTTTGTGCTTGTTGATGTTGAAGGTTCTGCTGCCATAGTTTGTTGCATGGGACCATGTCTGTGGATTTCCATGTGCAATTCTGGAGCCTAAATATAATGTAGAAGAGCATAAATCGAGACTCCCAACCATAAAACGAGACATTTCATGAGTAAAGATATCACAAATTTGACAAATTAAAACAAACTAAACAATCGTTAATTTCCATAAGCTGCACCACCTAGTCAGGACATTTCTCAAGCTTGTTTGTTTCGACATATCAGCATATTCTGACACTCAACCATTCATTACCAAAGACAATATGCAACTCAATCAAGGAAATGTTGGAACCAAATAGTCGGGAGGGGGGGAGGAGGAGGGGGGGGGGGGTTTATACAAAGATTACCCACCATTCTTTGGAGAACTAAAATCTGCAAGGTTTAGGATAGATATATGCAAACAACGAAAAAATAAACACCTTTTTGTGCAAGCAAGTACCATTGCATGCCAGCACACATTTGCTCAACAAAAGCTAAGCAATCAGAAAGTTAAGGGAAAGTATAGTCATCTTAGTACATCTCATTACTATGTCCACAAATATGACAATAAAAGCTAGATTTAACTATATTACACTAACATCCATTCACCTTATAATAAACCAATTTCTATACATAATCTTATATGCAAACCAAATCCCCCACCCTCAGAGGATTGCTTTGCCATTGGGAACATCCTCAACCAGCCTTTGGCTTGTGCTTTCCAATTCAGCCTTCTAAGGGTTTGGGGAATATACCAGTAGGGGAGAGAAAGGGAGGGAGGATTCATCGACAGAGACCACAACCAAAAGTCAAAAGATCAAAAAGGTGTTAACATGACATCAATATCATAGTAGCATTTTCAGTGTCATCACTCAATGAGACGATGTTCCACTTGGATGCATAATGCACCTTCCATATAGCTTACGATAATAAACATACTAAGATGCCTGGAGAGGAGGAAAAGCTTTTAAGTCTGAAACCTTAACAAATCTCTCATACAGTAAATGTTGAATGTTGTCCGTATAAAGAAATTCTCAGCAGAGGAACAAAAAAAATTCACTTTGTTCCAATGTGGGCTCCGGACACCGGGTGGGAAACCAAAAAAAAAATCACTTTGTTCCATTTTTAGTAAAATAGTGAAGGATATCCCATTAGTTGTTCAAGTTGATTAGAAGGTGCAGAATAGCTAGGATTGAATGCAAAAAGTATGAAAAAACATCTCGTAATGTATTTAACGTGAAAATATTCCTAGGATAGGGATCTTTTGCGTTGCAACCAGATATAGCAACTGTCAAATGCTACTGTCGAGTCCCACATCGTGAGAGGGTTGATTAGGTCTCTTTATATGGTTTTGAAAATCCTCACCTCTTGATCTATCTTTTGGGGTTGAGTTAGCCACAGACTCCATTTTCTTATCATGGTGACAAGTTCATCCCAATTCTTTGTTTATCCGATGTTGGCCCCCCATGTTATATTGTCCACATTCTAAAGACCAATCCCGGGCGTGTGGAGGTTTTGTTGAGTTCCACATTGAGTGTGGGAGGATTGATGGGTCTTGGGCAACCCCCGCCACTTAAGCTAGCTTTTGGGTTTGAGATAGACCCAAGGACCATTTTCTTATCATATCCAGACCCTTGTGAAATCCACTTCTACACCAACGAAACCAAGGAAATACCCAGCCAGCCAAACACCAGACTGATACCTAATAAACTCCAACGGAACCTAGAATCTCAAACCCCATAATTTTTGTGAATAGCAATAGAATAAAATAAAGGGATACTTAAGAAGATGTAGCTTCGGCCATCCAGTTTACCAAACATAAACTGAAGTACACACTACCTATACACTCTGTACGTGTTATGTTAACAAGATGGCCCAAAGGTATTGGGCTGTAATTTACTAATTTTTCCTAAAATAAATATTGATGTGGAAAAAGAATTTGCAAAATTTTGAACTTCCCTTTTTCCTGCTAGATAGGTAAATTCTGAAGGATGCAGTCACTTGGTAGTGTACTGATTGGTGCATCTTTGCTTCAGATTTTATCCCAGTTCTTTCTTAATTTCCTTCCTTATTATGAGTCCTAATTTCATTTTCCTTATCTGTTGCTACTTTTGTGAACTCCTAGCAATGTAAGGAATGGAAACCGAAGAAGACATCAAAAGACCTTCAGGAACAAAAGTAGTATGATGAGCAAATTGATGCACATACTAGCAGCACATATATAATATTTTTATTTTTATTTTGAACATTGGTAAAGTATCACATATATAATATGCTGCATGAGCACATGTATCGAGGAATAACACATATTTTGATAGAAGTTCTTATTTTTCATTTTTAAAGTAATTGCACTTCATCTCCCTCAATATCAAAGTTGAATGGCCATCCAACAATAAGTGTTCTGGCATTACAGTAAAGCAATCAACTTTATGTGACAATCCATCCATCCTTTACCGCAAGATGTTTTCTTATTTATCAGTCTCTAAGATAATAGATATGAAATAACTGTTTCACCTACGTAAACCGCACATACAGACCTACAACATGGCTAACTATAGCTCAATGTCAAACTAACCAAAACTGAACAGACATTCTAAAGCAATCAGTTTTGAGTGTACATCAAGTCAATCAGCTTGGGCTATATTCAAGCTAGCAACTTTGACTTCTAATCTAATTACCCGAACAGACACAAACTGAAAGTTATTGGATTGGACAAGTAGTATGTTATCAAACACAGAGTGAAAAAAGCGATTCAACATTCTATAAAGTAACATGATTCAAATTATGTCAAATAATTACAACTCAGTTAAAATCATAAATTGAAAAATATTGGCATTTATATGAATTTGGGAGCATATAAATTCTGTATTTATAGATAGTAATAGTTTTTTGGGGTATTTATTAGGTTTTAATTTCACGTGTGATATTTCATGGTGCAAGACTTTATGCTAGTTAAACGTGGTGATAAGTTTAGTTTTAGACGAAGTTAAGGAAAAAAATTAAATGCATTAAATGAACCTCCAGAATCAAATTAGGTTCTTCGTATATAGTTATGCTTAAAAATATCAATCTCGGTTAAAATTACAATTTGTAGTAAATTTTGTATAGTTTTAAACATCTAAAAATTTAACTTTAAAGTATTAAGTTGATCTTATTCAATCTAGCTTCAAGTTTAGTCAAACTGAATCTCGAAAATGGAAAGTATCACATAAATTGGACCAAGGCACAGTAATTAGTAAGATGGAAACATGACTCTAATGGTAAGCTCTCTGTGCGTAGACCGTATAAGAGAGAGATCATGACTCACTCTGGGGGAATTCTTGGTCCGTGGAAACAAATATGGAAGGGCAACACCCCAACCAAGGTGAAATGCTTCGCCTGGTTGGTCACCAGAAGGGCATGTCTCACTCAGGAAAAACTCAAGAAAAGAGGCTTCCAGATTGTCTCCAGATGTTTTTTTGTCATGAGAAGGAAGAAACTAACAACCACTTATTCCTACACTGTAGGGTTACCGTCCAGTTGTGGCACATGGTTCTCAGCATTTCTCAAGATCCCTAGGCGATGCTAGAACATACTGCTGATCTTTTGAGCTGCTGGATGAGGAGAGGGGGGAGCAAGACCCAAAAAAGATGGTGGTCTATAGTACCTACTTGTGTCTGGTGGGCTATTTGGAGAGAAAGAAACCTTAGTGTCATGAGAATATTACTAACACTATTCAAAAAGTTGAAGAAAATTGCATTAACATGTTTTTTTGGTGTAAAGAAGATGGTATAGAAGAAGTAGAACAGTTGGTAGATTTCCTAGGATCTATGTAATTATGGATTTAGCTTGTAACTTTTTGGAGGTAGCCAGCATTAGCATACCCTTAATGCTAAAGAATACAACTTTAACTTTATCAAAAAGCAATAATTAGTAAGATCTAATAAATGCTCTGATTGACAACCAAAATTTGGCTCCAATGTTGACTAAATTTTACATGTGTATAATGACAAATAATGCAAAGGGTTATCTAAGAAGGTCCCACCAAAACTATTGAGGACGATATCACACATCGTTTTGGTGCAGGGTGGATATGGAGGCTCGCCTCCAAAGTCTTGTGCGTTAAGAAGGTGCCACCGAAACTTAAAAGGCAAGTTCTACATAGTGGTGTTTAGACCAACTATGGTGTATAGGTGGAATGTTGGCTAGTCAAGAACTCTCACATTCATAAGATGAAAGTTGCGGGAATGAGGATGTTGACATAGGTGTGTGGGCATACTCGGAGAGATAGTATAAGAAGTGAAGATATTTGGGACAAGGTGAAAGTGGCCCTGGTGGAGGATAAGATGCGAGAAGCAAAACTAAGATGGTTTGTACATGTGAAGATGAAACGAACATATGCCCCAACGAGGAGGTGTGAGAGATTGACTATGGATGGATACAAGAGAGGTACAAATAGTCCGAAGAAGTATAAGGGAGAGGTGATTAGATAGGACATGACGCAGTTACAATTATCGGGGACATGGCCTCAAATAGGAGGTTATGAAGGGCATGAATTAGGGTAGAAAGTTAATAAATAGTTGAGTGTCATCTTGTTTTTCCATACATACTAGTTAGTTGTAGTATTACTCTTGCAGTTTCTTTGTCTTTCTATTTCTACTACTACATGTTCCTTGTACTTCAACTATCATAGTATTTTGTTGTAGTTGCTACACCTTTTCAGATTGTTTTGTCATGCTCTCTATAGTATTTTTCCATGGCTTGTCCACTTCGTCATTTCTTTTCAATCTAACTTTAAATTGTTTTTCCATGAGCCGAGGGTCTTATCAAAAACTACCTCTATACTTCCGAAGATAGGGGTAAGACCTATGTACAATCTACCCTTCCCAAATCCCACTTGTGGGATTACACTGAATATGTTGTTGTAGTTGGTAATCTAATACTCCATATGCTCCATATATATGGTATTTTATGCCTGGACACACCCCTTTAAGAAATCACTTACTCATAGAGATAAGAAGTGATTGCACTAAATCACCCTTCATTAAATAATTTTACTTTAATATGATTTCTTGGTTAGGTAAAACTTCACTTATCTAAGTGTAAATTTGGAAAAGAACTATTAATACCTTCTCGATTATGTTAAAAACCATCTATTTTGGACTAAATGTAAAAGCTAAAAATACTATAATATGGATAGGAGGGAGTAAGAGGCAAGAAAAGATACACAAAAATTACTACAAATTGGATACACACCAATTACAAAGGACCACGTAGGAATGGACTTGAAAAAAAAGAATTGAGTGCAAAAATTGGGAATAAGCGAGTAAAAGGAAATGGCACACAACCACGTGTAGCAGCTTGATATCATTCATTGGGAATACCTAAATACAACATAAAGATGCAAAGAATTAAACATATCGAGACTTATCTAAAGTCTAAACAACAACAAAAGTTTCACCTTAGCAGTAACTTCCAAAGATTTGCGGTAAAGGTCATTTGAGGGATCCTGCATTCAGAGTAACAAAAATCTAAGCTAATTGCAAGTTGCAACAGTAAAGCACACATACATTTGGAATGTCTGTTGAGAAAGATATACCGCATCAAATGCCTGCTGAAAGCACTGAGTTGCTTTTTCAAAGTAAACCTTAGCCTCATCCATATCAGGAGTTAAAAAAGCATGTGATGTATGCGCATTTCCCAAACACCAAAGCGCATCATGCTTTTCAGGGTTCACCGTCAATGCCTCCTCCAACTTTGAGGTTGCATCTGCCAAGTTAATTCCCCAACACATAAAATAAACGACAACAAATACACACTTCATCAGTCTCTTAGAATTTCAAAAACTCACAGAACCAGAACAGCATACTAAAGAAGAACATTTTTTTGGCTGAAGAAACACATTATAGGTTAACTTAGAAATTTTACTAACCGATCCTTAAAAAATCTAATTTATAACAAACTATTCAATCAATTCCCAAAATTCAAGCAACTCAATACCAGAAATCATTTGTTTCGATTCAGCTACCGGCTGGAACTGCGATAATTCCAGCAATGCACCTCCCCACCTCGTCAAGTTCTGCATTTATTGTGGCATAACAAAAACAACAAACTCATTTATTCAATAAAACATCTAACTTCAAATTGAAAAAAAACACATCAAACAGCTGAAATCCAATTAGAACGATAAAACAGAAACGATAAATGAAGAGAAAGAGGAGATACGGACATCAGCATCGAGGGGATTCTGAGCATAGGTGGTTTCAGCACTCTTACGAGCGTGCTCGAAGAAGAGGAGACGATCGAATTCGCTTTGCATCTCCATTGCTGAGCTGCTTCGATTCGATCTGTTTAGGGTTTTAGCTAAATCCTCTTGCCCTTGCTTAGTTTTTATCAAAAAATAAGGTCGGTCTTTAAAAGGCTTTCCAGTTAAAGTTGTACTGCTATAACGTTTGTGACACGTCATTAATTTGAGAAAATACTGTGGGCTTGAATTATGGGCTTTTAGTAAATTGGAATCTATCTATTGGGCTACGAAGAAATTTAGGCGAAAATGCCATTTATAGCCCATTTTAGGACTACTAATTAATAAGAGCTGATTTAAGGAAATAACACTTTTCGTCCACTATTTAAATTTTTTCTAATTTTTGAGGTCGTATTATTTTTGTCTTCCTTTTTTTCTTTTGAGGAAATTTCGCAAATAACCACTAAAAATAAACTTAATTAGGTTTCATAATTATATTTTACTAATTATGATTCATAGCTACATGTTAGAAGGAGGAGAGAGGCAAGCGAGAGAGGGCAAAGAATGTAGAGAGACAAATTTTATTTGTATATCTGTAGATAATTGTAATTGATATACATATGTATCAATGACTGTATTTGTAAATCTGAATAATTGTATATATAATTAGTATGTATATGTATCACTGAATTCAATAGTATTAACGAAATACAATTTGTATCAACGAACAAACTATATACAATCATATCAATTTGTATTTGTATATGTATAAGAGAGGAGAGACGAGAGAGGTGAGAGAGAGGAAAAAAGGAGAGAGATGCACATAATTATAGCTAAAATTAATCCGTGAGTGGTAATTAATGCATGGAAACTTTATCCGCCTGATTTCCCCTTTTCTTGTTAGACAACAATCGAAAATTGAGTTTGTCTGATAGTGAGTGAATCTCGAGGAGAAACACAAACTTAAGGAGTTAATTTAAACTTGGTTGACTGTCATTTTGATCCTAGTTGGATTCATAATCTAGAAAGTTCAATTTTTTCGGCCTTGGTGAAGAGTGATATAGTTCTTAATCAAATTTGTATGTCCTCTAACTAGATTATTGAATCTTTCGAAAATGATTGTTAATTTATATCGAACTTCTATTAAAGAAAGTAGTGATTCCTAGCTTAAGGCTCAAACTTGTCACAATGAGAGCAACTATTTCATTCACATTTGACCTAAAGTAAAATGATGTAATCGATTGAGAAATCATCCTGGCGTGTTATTGTCCATATAATTTTTTAAAAAAAATACTTTTTTGAACAATATTAGATTCCGATCTTATATTTGTTTACCTAATCTTACAAACAAAATATCAAATACTTGTCTAACACTGATGATATATTACAAAAAATTAGGTTGTGATCTAACGTTCTTTCATTAAAATTTTAGTTTGTTCAGAAATTTTTTTAGACCATGATCTAAGAATCTCATAAATTAATAAGCTAACTAAAAAAATTATTTACTAAATAATTGTCTCAATAGGTACAAACCAAATTATCTTGCATTAAGCAGTTAGCAAAATCATGATCAATTAATTGTCACAACTGAACATGCATTTGAAAACACTTAAAAATTAAGAGATCCAAGTCACACTATCGTGATCTCTAATAATGTTTCTTTTATTTAAATTTTAAACAAGTGCATCCCTATCTTAGGAAACATCGAATCCAAACTCTAATATTTTGTTGTGCATAAACAACTTGTGTTATAATCAGACTTGTATAACACTCCACATGACAACCAATGGAATTGGTCTGAAAATGCAGGCCACATGAATCAAAATTCAACCTCAATTTAAATATTATTGCAACTTAAGAGTGTTCTAATTAATATTATTTAATTTTAAAATAAGATAGAATAAATTTTGAGTTTAATTTACTCTCAAAATTAAACTTATCAAATTAGGATTGTCCAAGATCATATGAATTATTCTTCCTTTTCTTATCGACGGCTTTCATCAAATACGACTTTTTTATGAGATCCAATATGGAGTATTGTTTACTAACTTTAAATTGAGTATCAACTAGGGTTGAAAATCTTGTATTTTATATATCTGTACGTTTAAGTCCTTAAATTTCTTAAATAGTGTAAAAAGAAATGCTTCAAATCATTTCTATTTGACTCGAACATGTTCTAAAAAAGTCAAGAATATTTTGAATTATTAGTTGATACAGTCAAAGCTGATGAAACTCATAAGTTACACAAGATCGTATAAGAAAATCAAAAAGTTCACATACCACATATATGAGACAATTTAACATCCTCCTCCACCTCCCCGTGCGCCGCCAAATATGTAAAATGGAGCGTGAATAATGTTATACAAAAACTCAATATCAAGAATCACAATTGAGATGACTCTGACTTGATACGGCAAAAGAAATGAACATTGGTCTAACTAAATTATAAAGTATTTGACTATAAAGTAAGAATTGTCGAAAAATATATTACATTCCATTGCTCACCGACTATTTTTTTAGCTCTGTAATTAAAAAATATGTCATAATTTTTTTAAAATTACACAGAATGAAAAGGTCTATTTTGAGCTCAATCCAGTCGGGTCAAAAAGACCTTAACAGGCCCAGACCAAGTACGGAATTAGTGGGCGTTCGTTTTTTTTTCTAACCCGATTTTGATATCTACATTAAAGCTCGATTAAATTCAAATTTACGTCGAAAATTCTCACATTGGAGGGTAAAGCGTTCTCTAACAAAGACAACTCGATACCCAAGGGGACTGAAATCCAAGACCTCTGAATTAAGGATGAATGAGTACTTACTACTCCACCAAAATGTTGGTGGGCCTTGTTTCTTATTCGACCGACAAGCCCCTATAAATTAGCACATCTTCTGTTCAAAATGGCCAGCACGACACCGATGTCTGACCATACTTACAAACCCATATCCACTTGCACCAATGACGCGTGAATACTACTCTCATCACTCAGCAGCCGTCAAACAGCTCAAACTGCTTACCCACGTCATGAACAGCGCGTGAATTTTCATAATAAAATTTTGAAAATCTAATGTCAGAGAATGTAAATATTTTATAATAAAAAAAGTTAATATTTAATATTTAATATTTATTAGTAAAAATAAGTGTGTACTCCGTGACAGCTGAGATAATAGGTGTAAAAGTTTTTTCAAAATACTTAAACTGGTGCTAGCTTCTCTTCTCTGTGTCTTCCTGGAGACGAAAAAGGTGAATTTCTCTCTTTTTTGTTCTGCTGTTTTAAGCTTTAGCTATGGATTTCAAAATCTAGGGTTATTATGACTGAATAATATTTTGTGTTGATCTGCTAGTTAAATATCGATGACATGCTTTGAAACACGGATTCGGTATTTGAAATTTATGAGTTCTGAATTTTAGATTAATGACATTACTGAGAATTTTTGTATGTGTTTAGCGGATTGATTTGGCTTAATCAGTAGGTAGCTTTCTAGCTATGCCTCTGTTGCTTTTGTGTTAAGTTTAAACTAAGCTGCATTTCCAATTTGGTGATCTTATCTGTGATTCATTGGATCCGTACTGCTTGAACTTTTTACCTAACCATGTATGGGCTTGATTAATAATTTTTTTCATTTTCCAGTTTTCTTCTGAATTGACACAATTACCATAAAGTTTGTGTGTTCTCTGTTATGATTCGTCTTTAATCGCTGCTTGATGCTTGCGCGGTGTAAGTTGACTTTATTTGCCATATTTTGTTATGTTCAGCAAGCTTTTTAACTGTTCCCAACTTCTTAATCACCACTATTGACATTTTGATGCTGATGTTGTTGTCACTATTAGCTGATCTATAATGTAATTCAAGTGGTATTTTCAGTCTCCTTCCATGACGTTGTTTGACTGGCACAAAATTTATTAAAAGACTAAATTTGGAACTTGTGATCTCAAAACAAGTTGTAGACATTTGTGTGGCTATTGCTCATAAAATGCATAGTTTCAAGTTAAATTATTTCTAAATGAGGAAGTGTGACCTTTTTTTGAGACAGACTCAAAAAAGTATACTTGTATAAATTGGGACAAAGGGAGTATCTTATACTATGATGTGCTTGATTTTAACTCCTTTTGCTATGATTTTTAGAATATAGCCTGATATTTTGTGATGGACTTACTTATTAGTGCTTTTCGTCTGATTTTTCGTTCTGCTAAAACATATGTCATGTAGGTTTTGGAGGTGTATAGTTGTATTGTCTGATTCTGCAACATGGACAGTATGAACAGCTATTGGCAATTCGGGGATGAGCTTCGAGGACAATCAAAAGTATCGGAAGATCATACATGGACAACGGGTGCTGTAAAATTGGCTGAGCAGTTAAGGTCCAAGGGTGAGCGGAGGAATAACCTTGACCTTTCGAAAGGCTCAGCTGAAAGTAGGTCCAGGGATTATCTTGGTTTACAGGAAGATAACAAGTGGGGAAACCTATACTTCAACATGTTGAATATTGATACCAAGATAACTGACAATACGACCAAGAGCTCCTTCAGGAATGACATTTACAACATTAATTCTGTTTGCCCGAAATCCAATGTCAACAGCTTGGGAAATACATCCTTTAGCAAGTTCAATAGCAACCACACGAATGACGCTTGCAACTATGGCAATAACAACAACACTGAGAATATCAATGGGAATAATGCTGTTGACAAAAGGTTTAAGACTTTGCCTGCTGCTGAGACACTGCCCAGGAATGAGGTTCTTGGTGGGTATATCTTTGTTTGCAACAATGACACAATGCAGGAAGACTTAAAGCGCCAGCTGTTTGGTAATTTCTATCATCTTTTAATTATTTTGTGAACTTGTTCGTTTGGCATAATGAGAGTGGAATTTATGCCTTGTATACGTTTGGTTATAAACATCTTAAGTGCATGTTGAACCTGCGCTTGATCAACAGTGTGACTGAAATAATGATGTAACACCACATTCTTTATTCCATATGCGAACATGCGGACAAAGTCGATTAGAAGAAAAAGTAGCAAACTAAGAGAACTCATGTCCTTTACTTGTTGGTCTGTATGCATTTTACATGATTTGACAGTTTACCATTGGTGGCTGATCAGAGTTTGAATCACTCGCGAGAGAGAAAAAAGAAGAAGCTTAGATCCTAACCTTATAATGCCTGGAATGTTGTTTTAACCGTCTGTATGCATTTTACATGCGTTGATATTCTTACAATGTGCGGTCGATCAGAGAGTTTTAGTTGTTTGTGAGACAGAGAGAGAGAGAAGACGCGAGATCCTAACTTGATAATACCTTGAACCTTATATAATTCTATTTTGCAGATAGAGCAAACTTTAGAGAAAGGTGAAGTCATTGATAAATAGGGGGTGATGGAATTATATATATTTGTTGTTATCACAAGTCTCAACTACAATCGTTCCTTCGCAGGTCTACCTCCAAGGTACAAAGATTCTGTGAGGGCAATAACTCCAGGGTTACCGTTGTTCCTCTACAATTACACTACTCACCAGTTGCATGGTATCTTCGAGGTATGTCCAACAATATTGTTTTTACTGGTGTGCTCCAAAAACATGATAACATCTACTTGTTTACATCCTTATGATGAAAGTTTGGTCAAAGACCATAAGATATTGCACTAACAAAAGCATATTTAGACATGCATTTGGTTGCTTTGAATATCGTAAGATTTTTCTTCATAGAACAGAGAAACTATTCTTTAGTATTAGGACTTCGTTATCTTCCAATGGCGAGTAGTTTGAAGCATTGCCACGCAGTTATACTGGTTATTGGTGAGGGACTCACAATTCTACTTCTTTTGCCTTGAGTATTAGGTATTAACTCACTACCGTCATATTTATCAAAATCAGTCCAAGTACTATAAATTGCTGAAGGATGAGCATTACTAGCTTCCATTTTAAGGTGGCTTATTTAAAGGGCTCATTTTTTCTGCTATAGTTATTGTATGCAACAAAAAGAGATGTTAGAACAAGTATGATATCATTCAAATTCGATTATTTGTTCATGTGTGATCACGCCAAACTCTAGTCCTAAAAAGGATAAGCTACACTTTATTTATCAAATAATTATTTAAGGTAATAGTAAAAAATTAGAGCTAATTATAAACTAAGAAAAATAAGAATAACTAATATTAACTATAAAGCAAGAGTAATGGAATAAATTCAAAGAGAGAAAAAGACCTAGAGCTAAGATTTCCCTATTTATTGGATTGAACTACTAACATGTCTTCCCCAAATTAGGTCTAGTTGATATCTGCAGATTGCGAGACTAAATTTACCACTAGTTCTTTCGCATCTTTAGTGATTAACATATTACCTTCTCAGGCTAATGATCTCGATAAGGACCTCAGTTTCCTCTTGTTGGCAACTTTAAGTTAAAGCATTCAATCCTTATCCTGCTTTACAGTATTGTTACTCAACACAACCCCAGTCTAAAATCTTTTACAAAGCATTCTAAACCTACATGCACAATTAGTTGATAGCCTTTTCAACTAATTAGAATCACAAAACAACAGTTGAATAAACAGAATAAACTAGGTTTCATTAAAGAAAGACAACATCAATAATTCAAACAATAAAAGGTTCCGTCAAACCCCTAGAAATAAAGCTTAGCTACACATATTCATGGCAGCAAGCACAAAATCTTTCGAAGAAATAATCAAATGCAAGAAATAAAGAGAGAAAGAAATGTCCTACGAAGAATCTTGCTTCCACCGTCTCTAGCTCTTGCGCACCTCAAAGAACTTTTCTTACATTGTGTTTACCGTGCTTATACCGCTCGTAGAAACAACCCCAGATGAAAAATACCCTTGATGAAATTCAGAGTACAAAACTGGGCTGAAGATTACCCTGGCATGTCGTGCCAAGAGTGATTTACAGAAGCCTCTGCTTTTTCATCCTAATGTGCTCTTAAAAGTCTCTCCTTGCTTGGTTTCATCACGTTGAGTTCTTGGTCAGCAGCCTTGATGGATTTATATTTCCTGGGCATTTAATTACTCCTTTGCTTGCTTACATGACCATTACAACATCAGTTTCATCCAAGCTAAGAAGATCACATGGCCTTGTTAATTTCTTTATTCTTTTTCTTCTTTCCTTTGAAAACTTTACACTTCCCGTCCAATTTCTTCATCTTCGTCATGCTTCCACACAATTTTGTTCCTGCACAATATCAAGCATAATGCACTAAAACTAATACTCTAACGACATGTGAACTATTAAAATATGTGGCTAAGAATAGCTAAAAAATGTACATTTCTTGCCAAATATCAATGCATCATCAGAAGCAATGAATCTCCACTAGGATCTCTTTTAACTATTTTATGTGCAGGCAGCAAGTTTTGGAGGTTCTAACATTGATCCAACTGCTTGGGAAGATAAAAAGTGTAGAGGAGAGTCGAGGTTCCCTGCTCAGGTAATCGTGAGTTACCGCTTCACTTATTTCTCTATAGTTTTTAAAAGGATTTATTTTACTTATGAGTTTTGTGTACTTAACATCTAGGTGAGGATCCGGGTTAGGAAACTTGGTAAGGCTTTGGAGGAAGATGCTTTTAGACCAGTTCTGCATCACTATGATGGGCCCAAATTCCGTCTTGAGCTCTCTGTGCCTGAGGTAAGATGAGAACTTATTTCATAGTTTTGAGTCCTTATGCAAGTATTATGGCTAGAGTAAGAGTGTTAACAACGCCTAACAAGTGACCACCTGATTGGTTTTGCAGACTTTGGACTTGCTGGATCTCTGTGAAAATACCAGTGCGTAAGCGCCAGTCTGAAGTCATGGATTTATTAGCATACATTATAAACTCGTGAATGTTGTAGTTTAGTAGTGTTCTTCACTGTATTCGAAACGTGTTCTCCACAGATTTCCAAAGCACAAGTTTTGGTGTAAAGTCTGGCTGAGAGAGATTCTGAATAGCAGGGTTGGCTAATTTAGCCAATGTAGTGTGATTTTCTTTGGAGATGCTTGAATATGAGCTTCCCAAATTTAATGTTGTGATCTTACAATGAATTAGAGAAGTAATGATCGGGTGAAAGATTGAACGTCTTTTTTCATATCTACATTTGCAATTTGCAACTCTGTATTATCCAATTTGTGCAATATTAAACTGTCATTTCTTCTCTTTTTCTTGGGTGCACAAGGGTATTAAATTTAAAGGTGAAACTGCACCAGCTAAGAACTTCCTTATTTTAGAACTTATCTTGCTCATTACAGAACACAGATTGTGTAAGATGACAGCAAAGACACCATCTTTTGGTTCCTCATAATAAAACACAGATTTAGTAGAGATGAAAGCCTAGAATCAACTGCATGGACTGCAGCCTGCTGCATTCCATTTCAAAGATAATTATTCCTTATGCCTCATTTCATTTGATACATTTTTTATTTTATCTTTTTGTTGTTTCAAGAAGGGTACATTTTTATTTGTACATAAATATTTTGACTTTAGACTTCGTGTTTCATCCATAATGAGGTAATTTAAACTTCTCGTTTTATCTATAATGAATAATGTTTTGTGAAATGTCAATGAAGGTAGTAAGTTACAACAGCAAGTCTGGCTGTGACCAACGGGGAAACTACTGCATTAAGCACCGCAGTCAGAAAAATAGCCAAGTGCCTGAAGAAAATTTGCTTTGACGTGAGAAAGTTGCTCATTGATCTTTCTGATCATATTATGCTTAAAAACAATATGTAATCAAATGCCTGTTACCTACATATGGCCTACAAGATGTTAAAATCCCTCGACACTTTGGCACTTGGGTTGCAAAGATCTGGGAGAGACACAAAACACAGGGGTAAGTACGATGGAGAACCAAGCTAGAGAGAACACACATCCAACTGGCTTTTACTAATCCCATCAACACATTAATAAAGTACACACAAAAGAAGAGTGGGGATTCCGCTGTGCAGGCATTTCAATAAAAACTACACTTTCTTAAAGACTAGGGATAACCAGAAAACAGATAATATAGCCACTAAAAGGTGAGGGTGATGCAGTGGTCAAACTCTGAACCTGGGCCATCAACATAGAGTAAACCACCAAGTAGCAATTTATACAGTTCTACGAAACTTGGAACAAGCAAACTGCCAATAACACATCTTCTCATATGGCTCCTGGTTCCCTCATTGTGGTCATAATCTAGACAAACGATGTTCCAAGATGAAATGAGTCAAACAGAATGCCACATCTTCACCTATATTGCTACCCTCTTCATGCATGAAGCTGTTGAATCAGAGAGTGGGAGAAACAAGAAATGTACGAATTCTCTGAAGCAGCTCAGCTTTGATCGGATCAGGAATTGAAGCTGCAACATTCCAAATAAGCAGCAGAGAAGTTCAGCAAGGGTAACACCAATCACATATAATCAAATGCAGGCAATGCAAGAGCAACATCTAATATATCCAAAAATCAGAAACTGAATAAGAATTTGGAATGACGTTTACTCAAGGGTATATGTCAACATCAATGCTCATTTGTTGCTTAAGAAAAGTTAGAAGATTAAGCAGAAGGAATAGCTTTTAAGCATATATATAGCCATTCCTTTTTCAGGTGTGTGAGTGTGTGTGTGTGTGTGTGTGTGTTGAAAGAAAGCAAAAGTAAATACAAAGCCCTTACCTCTGCCTTTTGGGGTAATCACATGTACAAGGTCGTCAATGGTTATATTGTTCCGTCCTTTCTTCTTTATATACTCCCTAATGAAAGTGTTGATAGAGAAAGAATGTGACAAAGGTTACATGTCAAAATGAAAATTTGGTTGCTATATGTACACAATAACGAACAGCAAACAAAGATCATAGAAGGTAAGCAAATAAGGTCATAACTTGGATAATTTATTTTTAAGTACCCTCAGACACAGAAACAAGTGCGTATTAAGAGCTGAAAGATTGAGACAAATAGTTGTCACCCTCGCCACTTAAACAAAACTTGTTCTCCAAGATAGCGCCACCAAACCTTCTTATAATTAGGACCATAAATAAAAAACAGGACAATATTTAAAAAAAAAAAAAGAGAACTTGTAACACAAGGATAACTAGAACGAGAGTGGTTCTTATGACATTTTGCTTCCCCTGTACTATTAAATACCCACCCCTCCCCTTTCTCTTACATCATCTAACTAAATAACTTTCACTACTGAACTGATCTACCCTCCCCCTCATATACAACTCAAATTCAGCCACAGCAAAGTGCCCTTAAGTTGGCTGTAATCACCAAATCAAAATTGATAGCTAACATAATTTTCAAATTTAAAAGACAAAATAGAGTATTACTAAACAATTAGGTTTTGGCCACAAAATACCACATAATTTAACAAAAGCATATTGTCAAAATACACAAGTTCACCATCGACGCCAGCTTAAAGTAGTTAATTTGGGGAAGAAGTAATACTTTTTCCCCTTTCTTCAAATAGAATAAAATCTCTGTTACTAATCAAACAAGTCAAGCATTTCCACTACCCTTATTTTGTATGTTTTCTTCCTCCTCTTTATTTCCCCACCCTATCCCACAATTCCGCCCCTCCTCAAGCATATCCCACAACTATTCCCCATCCTACTTTGACAAATTGCCTTACCAATTCCATGATTCTTTTTTTTTTTTCAGCAGACCTGCAACCCTCTATTGTCCCTTTGACTACCTTCTAGCCATTCCCTTCAAACTCCCTTACCCCTTCTTCTCCTCCATACATCCCCTTTTGTGATGCTTCATATCTTCACTTCCCTTCCTTGCTTTGGGCCCCTCATACCCCTTCCATCTCTATCCCTTCCTTTTCTGAGAAAGTTCTTTTAGTTTTATTTTTCAAGGAATTCCATCTCTATCCTTTCTACTCATCTTCTAGTTGCCCTCTCGAACTCTTACCTTCAAAACCCCCTTCTTCTTTTTAACTCCTCCCTAGGAGCTCCCATCCATTTTGCTCCCTAAGGTGACTCGAACCCACAACCTCAGGGTTGGAGGTGGAGGGTGCTTAACATCCGAGCAACCTCCTCTTGTAAAAAAAAAATGTTGGAGGATTATCACTCCTTGAACTCATCTTTCCAATTTAATTTTTTTTTGGGAAATTGAATATCTTTCCAATTTAACTATCTTTTAATATGTGTCTGGTTGAATGAAAAAACATCTTGTGACATCTTTTGTCAAGGTTCTAGAACTACAAAACAAAAGTTTATTACTTTTAAAATAATTCATGGTAGCCATCTAATTAGAGAGGTTTGATAATTGGATTTTAGAATTAGGATAATAGAGTTTCTTCCTTTCCTTTTCACTAGTTGAATTAGAACTAGTTGGGGTGTCAACACTATTTTAAGTAGAATTAGGGTCAAAAGTAGGGGAAAAGGTTCTTTTGCACCCAAGAGCATGGACTGGGTTGAGAACCATGAGATCTCATGTTCAATTTTCTCATGGTCCAATTTCCAGCGGAGACAAAAACACAAGGTGATCTTTTTCTTTTGAGAATGAAAACACTAAGTGATTTCTTCCCATCTGTCTATTCATGGCAAACACCTATGCTGGTGAGAGGTAGCAGGTACCCCATGTAAATAGTTGAGGTACATACAAGCTAGACCAGACCACGGTTATAAGAAAAAAGGTTCTCTTTCCTTCTTCTTTTTTCTGGTTTGGGAAGGAGGGGGGATGCTGTGCAGAGGGTTGGTGTGTCTAAGACAGATAATTCTTTCTTGTTTGGGAAGGAAAAGACACTAATATCAGTGTGTCTAAAGGAGGAAAGCAACCAATTATTAGAGTAAAGCAGCAGTTGGAACTTGGAACACCTTACTTGTTAGTGGTTTCATTGTTCAAGTAGTATGAAAGACTTAAATAACCTGCCTTTCTTGCCGCGCACCATTTGGGATCTAAGGGGTGGGGATGGTCTGGGATGAGGGAAGGGGAATGAAAAGGCCTGATGAGAAATGTAGTACACACAATTGCCTTTCACTTGCCAGAAAAATCAACAGAACAAGGTTGTCAAATAAGCATCAAGTATTCACTTGCCAGCAAAACAAGAAAAGTTATAAACTTCCCATCTGGGGTTCATTGTAGCAAAAAGTCAAGGCGCTAATTGCTGAGAAACAGATCAAAACACATGTATGAAGAAGTAGCTGACTCATTTGGAGAAAGCTCAACAAAAATTCATCCTTCCAAGTGTTTGAAACAAGGTCACAGAGAGATACATTACCTACAAAGAGCTTTCATTTCATCCTTCCACCCAGACTCAACAAGCCTTTCCCTCAAAAGCTCCATCAATCTTTCCTTTTCCCCACTTTCAATCAACTAAAAAAGCAATTCATCAAACAGTAAAAAAAAACCACACAACTAATCAAAAACAACATTCTGAAAAGGGACTAAAAATTGACCTTAATATTGATAATTTCTTTAAGTGTAGGCTCATTTTCTTGTTCATCTCGTGTATCAGGTGTTGGTGACCGATTTACCGAATGCCTCCTAGTCATTACAAATTCACAACACCAAAAGTATTAAACGAACATTATGATTTTTTTAACAGATAAATAGGGATTCAGAGTTAGAGAAGGAAAAATTACATATTTTTGTTCAGCTAAGATTGAACCTTCGCGCCTGTATCTTCCAGCCCTACCGCCAAATCTGCGTCTAGAAACTTCCAAGTTCTTTCTATCTCCCCCTTCCTAAATAAAAAAAGAGATAAATAAACCTACGAGTAGACAGAAAAGATGTACGACACTGTTCCTTTTTGCTTTTGATAAGGATTTTTTTTTTCCTTTCACCGCCTTTTATTGGGTCCCAAAATTAAAATATGAGCAACTTTCATATATAGCAAACACAAAATTTATATTTGTATGTTATAGCAAAGTTTACATAATTGCGGTCCATAGCAAACATAAATATGTATATTTCGCTATACATATACAAAAGAAAGCAATTGTATAATCTGTTTTGGTATACATATACAAAAAATCAATTGTATAAAGTGAGCGAGCGAGATCTGGGAGAGAGGAAAAAGGGGAACGAAAATATATGTATATATACAATTTTCACGCATTTTATACATTTGCGTTTTTGTATAAAGTGAGAGAGGCGAGTGAGAGAGCGAGATCTGGGAGAGTGGCGAACGAGATCTGGGAGAGGGGAGAGAGGGGAACGAAAATATATGTATATATACAATTTTCTCTCGCTTTATACAAACACAAACGCATTTTATACAATTTGCGTTTTTTGTATAAAGTGAGAGAGGCGAGTGAGAGCGAGATCTGGGAGAGTGGCGAACGAGATCTGGGAGAGGGGAGAGAGGGGAACGAAAATATATGTATATATACAATTTTCTCTCGCTTTATACAAACACAAACGCATTTTATACAATTTGTGTTTTTTGTATAAAGTGAGAGAGGCGAGTGAGAGCGAGATCTGGGAGAGGGGAGAGAGGGGAACGAAAATATATGTATATATACAATTTTTTCTTGCTTTATACAAACACAAACGCACTTTATACACTTGCGTTTGTATAAAAAATGAGAGAGGCGAGGGAGAGAACGAGAGTGGCGAGCGAGATTCACCAGGAGAGAGGTGAAATAACAATAGCTTGCTATGAGGTACAATTAAATTAAACTATATTTATAGCATTTAATTTGAATTAATAATTTGCTATTATATACAATTTTCCCTTAAAATATTTGATACTATTTGTGGTATATATACTTCTTTTTTAGTATTAAGTAGGGGTGTTCACGGTTTGGATAAAAATCGGTTCAAACCAAAAAATTGAATCAATTCGATTAAATAAATTAATTTTTATTTGGGTTAGGTATGGTTTTGTTTTATATTTTTAAAAATCGACAGTATATGAGTTGGTTATGGTTTTGTTCGAAAAAATCCCAAGAAATAATCGAACCGAACCGACAAATTATATACATATATTTTATTAATATACATACATAATATATTATTTTTATAAATATTTTTAAAGATCTTATATGTGTTTTCATCAAAATTTATTTATAATTTACTTATCAAAGAAAAAATTCTCAAAGTGAGAATATTTATCTTATTGGTTTTATGTATATGAGTGTGTCTATGACAATTCTCTATAAGATTGAAAATATCACTTTCTCTTTCTTCTAGGCCAAGATAATGAATTTTGAAGATTTATTCCTAGTAAATTCAATAATTGAAAGTTCTGTAAAGTTAGTCATTGTAACTATTTTCGTTTTAAATGGATTGTTGTCACTTTTTTCACGTTTTGAATAAATTGTTTCTTTTATTTTTGTCTATGGTTAATAACCGAATAACCAAACCAAACCGAACCAAAACCGATAATAACCAAACCGATAAATATATACTATATTTAGTTTGGTTTGGTTTTGATAATTTTAAAACCGATTAAGTTGATTTGATTTTGATTTTGACCAATAACCGATCTAAACCAATCCGTGAACACCCCTAGTGTTAAGTATTAACTGTCATGCTTCTTTATCTATCTTTACTTGTCCATTATCCTATTTTTGAATATAGTAGATAACTATTGTTGGACAAAGCGAGTTTAAAATATGAAACATTTAACTCAAATTATTTTTATTTTTTAAAAGAAGAAGATGCCGCTAAATAATCTTAAACGAAAATATCAATACATATATTGAAAATTTATTGGATAAATTCATATTAAATTTTGGATAATATATTGATCAAGTTAAATTTTTGATTAATAAAATTGGATTAATCATGACCTTCAAATTCCAAGGTCCGGTAGAATTACTTAAGAGACCTGCGCAACAAAAAGAAAAGAGCATGAATGAGGTAGCCTCAGCTTTTTAACTAATCCTACATCATGGTTTGTCGAATTGTAGTCCATTTTAGAGAAACTTTTTCAAAGAACATTCCACACAACAAAAGATTCTCAGCAATCGTCAGTCGAAAGTACTTTTACCAGAAGCAAATAAAAAACGTTTTCAAAACAAACCAAATGACAACAAGCAGTTGAACTGGTGGAGACAAGTTTGGTGGGGAGCACTTTACCTTGACATGAATTTTCCAGGGCAAATCTAAATTAATCTAGACACAAAATGGATACTGAACACCGGGTGAAAAAGAAGATGTTGCTGGGGCTGGGCAGGACAAGAGAACGATGGAATAAAACGAACAGTAACAAACAAACAATACAGTGATCACGGAAAGATGGAATGCTAATGAAGATCAATAATTTAAGTCCTATCATCAGACATTAACGCATCCAGATATCCTACACTTTTACATGTTTTGTCGCACATAGCAACAAAGTTTTTTTTTTTCGATTATGAAAATACAAATACTGAACATCTATTCATAACACAGGGAGATGTTAAGAACAACCAAACATAGTTTAAGGCTTCTTTCAGAGGAATTCTTCCCTGTACCCCACCCAATATTGCGAGCAAAACCTACATTCCTGACTATTTGAGATAACAATGATGTCAGATACATTCTACAGAAACATTCTGACACCAGGCAAGGATCCAGTTCAGCTCATCCACTTCCAGGGGCATCAGAAGCAGCTGGCTTGCGATTCAGGTAGCGGATAACAGCATCCTCAACCCTGGCAATAAAAAACAATCTCCATTAGCATCTCCAAACATCACTTCAACATTGCATAATTTTGCACCACCAACAAGGGGAAAGATATCGTGATGAGGTCCACAATGTCTTGAATAAAAGGGTTGATTACACCAACAAAAAATTGTCCCTTTTGGTTAAATTTGTCTTGAAGACCCTCCTTTCTTTAGTCAGTACTATACATTTGATTTCGAGTAATATTAAGAACCTTTTAATGCATCTTTAACTTCTTTGACAAATGATCCTTCCATATGGCATCTGTGCTGGTAACTTAAAATGCGGTAAGTACTAGAAAATTTTCTTTAACACCTTTAGTTACAACATCATCTTAAAATTAAAAGAAAGTAACTAGAAAGGAAGTTGACGCAATGAAATAAAACAAAAATGACATGACCTGCCACAAAATCACATGAAACAATAAGCAAAGTACTTCCTACTGAACTCCACCCGCTCTAAATTTAGACCCGCAAAAATGAAACTTGACTTTCCATAGAATCAGAATAGAAATGATTTTCTAATTTGATCATTAGTTGAGATAGAATATCCGTGGGGAATAATTCAAATGTTGTATAACTTTTGTCCTAGGTGAAAATTGTTGTATTTCTTACCAAATTTCTGAAACTTCAAATATTAAGCTACTCCGTATGGTAATAAGCAATTTAACTTCCAAGAACATAATTTACTATATAGCAAGGGTAAGTAAAAATTAGCAGCAGGAGGCAAAGAATTAGTAAATACCATGGTTGGCTATAAAACTGAGACCGGCGCTCCTTCTCAACATTGCGACTTGGCTCTCCACTAACAACTTTCAGATCCTTGCTCTGGGATTCTAGAAGTGCATTAATAAACTCAACAGGGGATTGACTAAAACCCAGAAAAAAAGCCCTTCTCCTTCTATGCTCATGGATCTTCCTTATGGCAGAACAAATTGCTTCATCACAAGTTTCAATCTCTTTGGTCTTTTCGGTATTGGCAAGCAGAGCATTCAGCTCCCTCTGGATAGGGAATGGCACATCAACCAATACATCATAACAAGCAGTTCCAACAGGGTTATTTCCAGTAAGTTTAATCCTGTGTTCCAAATGTATGGGTTGTGGAGGAGACAAATGAGGTGTGATCTTTTGTGTGACTGTATTGAACTTAACCTTTCCTTCCCCAAAAACTTTCTGAAGTGGAGGATCACAGTTGAAGTAAGAAGGATCATCAGGGTTCTGCAACTTTCGAGCCTTAACATAATGCCAGATAGAAGAGACAATTCTAGCACGAGTCTCGACCTCAATACCCAGAACTTCAGTTAAAGCTGGTGAAAGTTTGTATTTCTCAGGCATGTAATTCAATTCTAGTCTTAAATTAGCAGTGAACTCTTGCTCGCCCTTTCTTTTGACCTCGAAACCATCCTGAGGTGCAGGAGATCGCGCAGAGTCCCAAATTATAATATGGTTATCAGGATATAGTTTCTGGTCCAAGGAAATGGTGACTCTTTTGAAGAAAGTAGAAAACTTTGGGTACATGGAGCTAGTTTTCTGAAACATGGCAGCTTGATCAGGATCCATTCCCTCCTCCAAAATCCTTCCTACAATCTTAAGAGTCCATGTAGGAGGTTCAGCATTTGGCTTCTTAGGAATCGTACGCACCTGATTAGCAAAACTATTGAATACATAAATTCGAAGCGTCTTCTGAATAGTAGGTGGATTCTTCAATGACTCCTGGATGTCAACTTTCTTTCTTGTTAAAGCGGAATCAACCCGAGATTCAAACTCAAGGAGCTGAGTATAAAGGGAAGATTCAGGCAAAATAGCTGCCACCTTCTCGTGCATGTGCTTCTCAGGAAGCTTCTGCTTTTTCCTACGAGCAGCCGCTGAAAGCTCCATTGTTCTCATTGGAGAAATTGTGTTAGTAGTTGTGAATGCAGGCGGACGCACCGGAGGTTTCTGAGGTAAGCGTTTTGCCAAACCACTTCCAGGCATCGAGGGTGAGGAAGAACCAAAATTGCCAAGAGCATGAGCCTGGCTAAGGGACAAACCCTGAGCCTGTAACTGGGCCTGAAATTGGGCATGGGCAGCTTGAGCTTGTGCTTGTGCTTGAGCTTGCGCATGAGCCTGAACTTTCGACTGTGCTTGAGCAATTGCTTGGGCATGTGCAGCAGATAGCTGCGATAACTGAAATGCCCCAGGAAACCCTGAAGGCATCTGTTGCTGGCCTTGTGATTGTGCCTGGAGGTGTGCCATCGGATTACCCGGCGGCGAATTGCCAAAGGAGGATGGTCCTCCGATATTCTTGTTAGGGTTATTATTGTTGTTAACCGACATAGCTATGCAACAGTCAAAAAGATTCTCGCATATGCATCAAAATACATACAGTTTCTTTTCCAATTCACTCAAAACTCAACCGCACCAGTACAAATCACTGAAAAAAATTAGGGCTTTTTTTATAATCTAACCAAAAAAAGAGAAAGTAATAAATCTAGAAAAGGAATAAGCAAGAGCCACAGATGGAGAAACTTACTACTTGATTTCGCCGGAGAGAGAGTTCGCTGCCTGAAAAAAGGGGAAGAGGAGCGTTAACAATCGCCGGAAAGTGGTCGATCGTCTTCTTTAGAGAAAGAGTAAGTCGACCAACCCTGGTGATCGGCGGGCCGTGATCATTTTGGAATTGTATATTGTATTGCTGTTTGGGCTTGAAATCTCCAAACAAACGCCTAAAAAGGGATTTGGGCTTCTGAATTTGAAATCTGACCCATTCTTGTCCTCACCTCACCTCAAACAGGAAACTTTACTGTTCCTTCACCATTTGGGAGCACTAATATTTTTTTTATAAATATATTGCTAATGTAATAATACTTTTTTCATCTTGTAGAAATTTAAGTCAATTACTGAAAATCTTGATTTTAAGCTCTAATTCATATGTCACTTCTTTTCGAACGGTGTAATCATCATCAGATACGAATTAAATTTTGAAAATTTAAAACTGAAAGAAGTTGTTAAGCTTTATTTGGTTACTTGACATTTGAATCACCTAAGTTATCAAATTTCTTTCTGTTCGACGTTGTGAATAAAATTTTATGAAATTCGAAAACAACTATTGTTGAAACTCTATTTGGTGGTTACAGTTCGAAGTTGAGAGATGTATTTCATACTGATTTAAGCGCTGAATTACTCAAAAGAAATCACATAATTCCATTGATGCACGTTTTAGCATTGAATTTGACTTTCTAGGATTATTTTTCATTAGGTGTTGAAGCTTTACATCATACACACTAGAAGAAGTCATCGAGGTGTGTTGAAATTTTTTGAGAGAGATGATAATAAGAGAAGAGATGTGAGGAGAAATATAACACGTAATTTAGTAGCCCTAATATCTTTGAAATCTTTAATTTGTGAATTTATTAGAGATTATATATCTTACGTGAAGATTTTGTTTTCATATATTGAAAGTGAAATAGTTCTATACGTTATTCTAAATACAAAATTTAATTCGTAATCTCTATAAATAATCATTAAAATATTTCTAGACTGCATTAGCTAATATTTATCTTTTGCCCCCATACTAGTATCCGTTATAAAAATAGACATGTTTGCCTTTACGAGAGAAGTAATATGACATTTTCCTTGAAATAGTAATTAAAATATTGCAAATTTTGAAATAAGTTACCATTTTCATAAACTTGAAGATTCAGTATGAATTGTGAGTAATTTAACAAAATAATTATGTAGAATATAACATAAAGTCAGGTGTGTTTTTTCATAAACTGCATGCTACAAATTTTTATGTTTGTATCATTAGATGAGAAAATACATAATTATCCCATTGAAGTAAGACCTATTTTTGAAAAAGACACTTAGACTTTACAAGGGTCCTAGTACCCCACAAAACAATTTAAAAGTGATATAAATATCTCATTTTTCAATTAATCTCACTTATTATAAAAAAGAAGGTATAAGCACGCATCAATTGTTGTTTGCCACCTGTCAATTTTTATATAATTTCCTAATCTTTTGTCTTTCTTTATGTTTTTTTTTTAGTTTTAATTCTTTATTTTTTCTTTCTTCTTCAATTATGCTTAACGTTGGTCTTCTTCATCCAGTTGAGTGGCCGCCATTACTACAATACCATTTACAACACTAAATCAAAATTAAAATTGGAAAATCAAATCCGCTTTCAAAATTACTTTTTTTCAAATTAAAATTTCTATTGAAGTCTTCTTTTTGTGTGTTTTGCCTTTGATTTTTACTCTAAATCAACCTGGGTTGTATTTGAAAAAAACGAAAATTCTCTCTCCGGAACGCAAATGAGATTATGTTTGCTTGGTCTGAATAGGATTTCAGCCCTCGTAAATTGATCAGGGATTAATTGAAATAATGCCGACGATTCTATTTCGAAGTCGCCATCATCTTCCTGGAGCTTCTCACCCCAACTAGCCAAGAAGGAGGAAAAGAAATCTGAGGATGAAACGGCAAATTTGTCGTTGCTTCCGTTATCAATGGAATTTTTTTGTCAGTGATCATTCTAAAAAGACATTTTATTTTATGTATTGAGATTGTGTTATTTAGTTACAATCAAATCTCTCCGTCAAAATCCAATCTAAATGAAAAACTTCAAGCGAGAAAAAGAAGAAAAAAAAAACTTCAAGCTCTCCTTCAATGGTGAAGCTCGGGAAGGAGAAGAAAGAAAAAAAAATTAACAGTAAAATAAAAGATTATTTATATAGTTAATAAAAAATATTGCAAAAAAAAAGTTTAATCTTATTTTTTTAGGTTCCCACGCTCTTCAGGTGAATGGTATACACTCTCTCTATAAAATATTGAAAAATGGTTCAATAATTTCACATTAATCTAGTTAAGGGATGTATTAGAATCACACAAAGTTTGAGTGTCTTTTTCAAAAATAGGTCTTACTTTAATGGGGTAATTATGTATTTTTTTCTCATTAGAATCATGACAATTTGATAAGCTTTGTGAATTATCCATCTAAACAATTAGATTGAATATAGCATGAGCGCATATTAAATTGTTATGAAATGTATTTTGTTTACTTTGTTACTTCGAAATCGTAAAAGATAGGTACCCTAAATGAAATGGAATAACTAAAAGGAGAGATATCAAGAATTAAGAGCTTTCATGTATATATGACATACATGCATCATACATGTGATATACAAATGATATACACGTGATACACAATACAATAATGATGTTTGCCACTTTTGAATTTTGACTAATCTAATTTTAAATCACCCCAAATATTCTCAAATTTTGTATATGATCTCGTCAAGACATTTTAAAATAATAGTAATTAAACCAATTTAGAAAATTATTTTAAAATCCAGGCTTAATTTGAAACTTCGAATAAGTATTAAATGGTGATGTTTTAAAATATAAATTTAATTATTCATGAAATAAGAGAAGAAATCATTGAAAGTTTGCTTGATATATTTGAGATGAAAGATAAAATGAGACATGTGGAGATCAATATAGCATGTAATTAATAACTTGAATATCAACAAAAAATTTAATTTGTGGATCTTGTGGAGATTGTATACATTATGTGAAGATTTGGTATCTCTATATGGAAAGTAAAATAATAGTACAAATTATTCAAAAATAGGGAGTTTAATTCGTAATCTCTACTAAAATTCATTCAAAAAATTATCTGAATGCTAGCTAATATTTATCTTTTGTCTCCTTATCTATCTATATATAACAGGAGAGGTACAAAGAGTCACATGTTAGCACCACAAAACTTTAACATTTTTAAAATTCAAAAAATAATTTTAAATCTTTTAATTATCTATTTTAAATTAACCAAAAAGAAATAAAGGTTACTATTTTAAGGGTAGAAATGGATAAAATAAGGTGGATTGAGGAGTATTTTAATTTTAGCCCAATAAGTGAATGAGGGGGTATATTTAAGGGAAAATTAGCAATTAAGTCATAATAACTAACATAATTAGTCATAATAACAACACTTTAAAATATTTATTTAAAATGACAGAATGACAATAATTTTATAAAATAATATGTATTCAGATTTTAGTAAATAAAATTAATTTTATTTAGGGAAAGAGTCCTTTATTGGACCAAATTGTATACCAATAACGGTTTAAAGAAAAAATAAATTAACTAATACACATTAACCCTTTTTCATCACCATTCACGTTTCTTCTCCACTATTCATGTTTCTTCCCCACCTTTCATGTTTATCTTTTTTAAAGGTGCTAAATTGTTGTTCATCAAGAAATCTTCTTTATTGTTAAATGAAATTTATTTAGTAATTCAAGCAGATTTCTTGATTAGCAAGGTAATTTCCATTATCCATTTTGATTTATTTTGATTTGATGTTTAAATCACCGATTCTATATATTACGGATTTCCAATTGAATATTTTAATTTTTATGTGATTTTGTTTAGTTATTCATCAAATATTTGTGATTTTTCTTTTAATTTTTCGGATTTTGTAGAATTTGGAAATTCATATGGAATTATGGCCAACAAAAAAAAGATGCCGGAGCTATAAGTGACAATGAAGCACCTCCGCAATATAGCAGGATTAATGTATCATTTGAGGATAATGATACAATTCAAATAGATTAGTCATTGTTATATTTTTGGTGTGTTTTCAATATTCTTAGTTAATATACATTAGTTTTTGTATTGCTATGGAACCCTTCTAAAGTTATCAAGTTCTGATTTTATTAATGTAAAAATTCTTTAACTTTTTTGAAAATTTTCCCTATATTTAAACCTTCTCAAATAGTCCAAGATTATTTTTGATCATTTTCGATATTTTTAATACTAGAATCAAATTTGATCTATAAATTTAACGTTTAATTAATTAGCACAAATCAATTTACACAAGCCACATATGCTATTAATATTCATTATACGAAAAGAAATACATGTTATAATAATGGTTTGTGTCTTGAAGAACATATCCTTTCTCTCTCTTTCTCTTATATATATACTAGGTAATGTTGCCCGTGCTATGCACGGGCACGGGCCCAATAATATAAATGGTATGTTTTGGGGCTAATAACGGAGATTTTGAAGCGATTGTTTGCGTGGATAAAGGAATAAGTTTTTTTATCACAAACTTGTACTTTATTTGACGCTATTCAAGGCACAATAAGACTATCCACATACAACATTTTTGAAATATTTTATGTTGTCAATTATCATGATTTATAGTATTTTTACGATAGATTCACTTAAAGAATGAGTGGAATTTTTTGTATTTTTTTTCAAAACATATTTTATGTTGTCAATTATCATGATTTATAATATTTTTACGCATTTTTTAAATATAAAAAACCAAAAAAAAAATAAGACAAATAAATTAAAATGGACCCAATATATGTTATTTTTGTTGTCTCAATTTATGTCACACAAATAAAATTTGGAGAGTCATCCAAATTTATTTATTTTTTTTAAAAATGTTTTAAGTTATTAATTATTGTGATTTATAATATTTTGATGTAACTTTCAAATAACCAACATTACTGGTCACTTTGTCCTAATTTATGTGATATGGATAAAAATACAAAATTAACCCTTTTAAAATGTCTTTCAGATATTTTAAGTTGTTAATTATTATTATTTATAATACTTTTTTGGTAATTTTAAAATGATATGTGTTATTTTTTCTGTCATAATATATGTGAGCCTGAAAGAATTCTGAGAGTGAACCTATTTTATTATATAGCTTTTAAATATTTTAAATTGGTAATTATTCTAATTTTTAATGCTTTTTAAGTCATTTGTAAATGATATATGTTGCTTCCTTTGTCCCATTTTATATAGTATAAATAAAATTCCCGAAACCAACTAAATTTTTAATATATTTTTAAAAATATTTTAAATTATTAATTATTGCGATTTATAATATTAAAAAAAAGGTACAAAACTTGTATCAGCCTAAAAAATGACCACGATAATTCGAAGCCTACATAAAGCAATATGGTTGTACGTAATTTTTAAATACTTAATATATATTACTCCAATTGTCTCAATGTATGTAACATTGATAAAATTTCAAGATTCAATCAAATGTTGTTAATTGTTAACATTTATAATACATTTTACGTAGTTTTCAATAATTTCACATTAAACAATACATATTACTACTTTTGTCTCATTTTATGTGACATTGATAGATTAATTTTAAGAATCAGTCAATTTATTTTTTCTATTTTTTTAATAAATATTTTAAGTGGTCAAAATCACGATTTATTGTATTTTATACATAATTTTTAACGATAGATTAATTTCAAGAATTAATCGAATTTTTTTATATGTATTTATTTTTGAAATATTTTATGTTGTCAATTATCATGATTAATAGTATTTTTACGCAATTTTTAAATATAAAAAAAATTAAGACAAATAAATTAAAATGGGCGCAATATATGTTATTTTTGTTGTCTCAATTTATGTGACACAAATGAAATTTGAAGAGTCATCCAAATTTGCATTTTAAAAAAAAATGTTCTAAGTTATTAATTATTGTGATTTATAATATTTTTTTGTAACTTTCAAATAACTTACATTGCTAGTCACTTTGTCCTAATTTATGTGATATGGATAAACTTACAAAATTAACCCTTTTAAAATGTCTTTCAGATATTTTAATTTGTTAATTATTATTATTTATAATACTTTTTTGGTAATTTTGAAATGATATATGTTATTTTTTCTGTCCCAATATATGTGACCCGGATAGAATTTTGAGAGTCAACATATTTTATTATATATCTTTTAAATATTAAATATTTTAAGTCATTTGTAAATGATTTATTATATTATATTATTATATATATATTATATTTATTTCTACTATATAATAAAAGGGGTTTTATTATGATATTATATAATAGTAGAATATATATTATATAAACTCCCTTTTATTATATAGTAGAAATTACAATTACAAAATTAACCCTTTTAAAATGTCTTTAAGATATTTTAAGTTGTTAATTATTATTATTTATAATACTTTTTTGGTAATTTTAAAATGATATATGTTATTTTTTCTGTCCCAATATATGTGATCCGGATAGAATTTTGAGAGTGAACCTATTTTATTATATATCCTTTAAATATGAAATATTTTAAGTCATTTGTAAATGATTTATTATATTATATTATTATATATTATATAAACTCCCTTATAGTAGAAAAATAAATATATATTAAATAGTAGAAAAAATGATTTATTATATTATATATTATATATAATATAGGGAGTTTATGATTGGACATTACAATGTCCCATCATAAACTCCCTCTTATATAATAAGAAAAATAAATATATATTATATAGTAGAAAAAATGATTTATTATATTATATATTATATATTACTAGATGGTTCTTGCCCGTGCTAAGCACGGGCCCAACGTTTTATAATTTTACTTGTGGGTTTGATCTACCTATGAAATATATTCGGGATCCAACATAGCAAAAAATATTGTTAAATAATCGTAATTTCAAAAAACAAAATGTCCATCATTTAGTAACGGATCACATTTCTTAGCTTGCATGATAAAATAATCCACATCGAATAAAATACAAGCGAGATCCACAATCATTTTCTTTCAAGTTTCAACAATTGGTTCAATATTAAGTTGGTCAAACATTTACAATTTAGCATCCATATTCAAAGCTTATCAATATACCTAATAGGAAGGCAATCGATTATTATAACATAGATATTGAATGGACTGTAGAAAATCTACTTGTAAAGAACACTTTGACGCTATTCTTTAAGGATTAACAATTTATTTTATGCTACATAATCAAGACTACTTCAAAAGCAAGTTTTATTACCATCTCAATTAAATATTAAGAAATATTGGAGCAAATAATGAAGAGGAAGTGATTGTACTCTAGATGTGTGATTAACTTTTGAAACAATAGCTGCTCCAAACAGACCTTGAACAACTACTTTTGTCTTCCTTTGCTCAAGTTGAAGCTCATCATAGAAGACCTTATTTGTTTTCTCATTTTCAAAGTGAATGGAAATTTTTATGTTTTAGACTTTCTCGCTCAAAGATCGAAATAAATGCTATAAAAATTAATGCAACATTAACAACCTTCACAATATCATTTTCAATGAAAATACAATTAAGTCTCACCTTCAACTTTACGATTTTCGCATAATCAAGCAAGGTTGAATTATAGCAATAAAATAAACATGGGCATACCAATACTCATATTCAATTAAAAGACGACACACATGAATGCCTTTCATTCTCAGCTCTTTCTATTTAGGTATCTGAGAAGGGTTTTTTTAAGTTTTCAACGACATGACTTCTTTTAAAAGATAAAATATTTATCTTTACTTGATATTATAAAAGTAATAAATGAAATAAATAAATATATTTTAAAAATAGTGGACAAATAAAATTAAACAGAAAGGTAGTATAGTAATTTCAACAATAAATAAGAAGACACAAATTTTGCTCATAAATCGCGTTCGTTGAATGCGTTTTATGCCTTTCATTCTCACCTCTTTCTATTTAGGAATCTGAGAAGGGTTTTTTCAAGGTTTCAACGACATGACATTTTTTTAAAAGATAAAATATTCATATATTATAAAAGTAATAAATGAAATAAATAAATATATTTTAAAAATAGTGGACAAATAAAATTAAACGGAAGGGGTAATATAGTAATTTCAACAATAAATAAGAAGACACAAAATTTTAGTCATAAATCGTATTCGCTGAATGTGTTTTATGCCTTTCATTCTCAACTCTTTCAATTTAGGTATCTGAGAAGAGTTTTTTCAAGTTTTCAACGACATGATTTTTTTAAAAGATAAAATATTTATCCTTTGTTGATATTATAAAAGTAGTAAATGAAATAAATAAATATATTTTAAAAATAGTGGACAAATAAAATTAAACAAAAGGGGTAATATAGTAATTTCAACAATAAATAAGAAGATATAAAATTTTACTCATAAATCGCATTCGCTGAATATCTGAGAAGGGGTTTTCAAATTTTCAATGACATGACAGATTTTTAAAGGCGAAATGGTCTGATGAATCCTTATACTTGTATGCGTTTGTATTCTAGACCCTTATACTTAATCTTTGGTCAACTGAACACTTAAACTCAATTAAAATGAAACTTTTAAAACCCTCTGACCATTGATCGACCTTATGTGGCATTTTTATTGTTGACTCAGTATAGAGCGTGGTATTCACACTCTAAAAGGAGATTAAAGCAATAAATTTGCTTTAGAAAACTAATTAATTAATAAAGATAAAAAGGCAAAACAAATTAAACTTCTCACCTCTCTTTCCGCCATTGTCATCGTCCCCAACCCCTTCTTCCATCATCATCATCGTCCACAACCCCTCCTTCTGTCATCGTCCCCAAAAATAGTACAAGTCGTTTCAGACATCCTTCTTCCCCAGACCTCCCACACTTCCAGCTCCTTATAGCCGTTGTTATCAATGGACTATCGTAAAATGGCAATTTCCGGTGGATTTCAGCCTCCTCCCTCTCTCCTGTCAACTTTATATCTCTTCTATCAACCCTTTTGATAAGAAAACAGATCCCTGCACCACCTACACCTATAATTTTGGATAACTTTTGTTCAAAATATTTCAAATTTTGTGGCTGAAACTGGTCCAACGACTCAAAATTCTGAAAATGTGATGTTGATTTTGTTTTTTAGTTGCAGTTCTCGGCCTCCAACGAAACTTTCCGATTGCGAATCCGACCTTAAAGTCTGATTTTTGCCTATAAAAGGGGAGGTCGTCTTTCCTTCCGGACGCATCGAGAAAAACGAGTGAAGAACTGCTAGAACAGAGAAAAATCGCAACACTTCAGAGCTTTTAGAGTTTGAAAATTAAAATTAAATGGTAATTTCTTCAGCGTTGTTGTCACTTTCTTAATCCCTAGTCCGTCCCGAATCCATGGCGAAAGTTGAAGCTAATGTTGCATTTTGCTCCGGTTGCGATGAATCTTCCATAGTGGTTAGAGCATGGACGATGAAGAGAAATGGAGAGGAGAGCAAACGAATTTTTTTTTTCTATGTTGAGCTGTGGGTTTGATTTTGCGTGCTCTTCTTCATCGAGCCCTAAAAAATCTGCCACAAGATCCAATGCTAAGAAAAATGTTGTTAATTCATGTTAATTAGTCAAATGCTACCAATCAAGAAAACTTTATTGTCATTTTTCGAAGAAGAAAGAAATTAGAGGGATGAAGATGGTGGTGACATCTCTAATGGTGGTTGTAGAGGTGAAGGGAAGTTGAGAAATATATTTATTTTATTTTTTAAATAGAAAATTTATTATTTAACATTTTGGTTGATAATATCTGATGTGGCATTATGACATGGTATTATTATATTTGATGTGGATATGACATGACATTTTGTAAGGGAGAGTGAGTTACACACATGATTGGAGGGGTTTGAAAGTCTTATTTTATTTGAATTTAAAAGTTCAGTTGACAAATGATTAAGTAAGAGGGTCCAGAATACAAACTCGTACAAGTATAAGGGTCCATCAGACCATTTCGCCTTTTTTAAAAGATAAAATATTTATCTTTTCTTGATATTGTAAAAGTAATAAATGAAATAAATAAATATATTTTAAAAATATTAGACAAATAAAATTAAACAGAAGGGGTAGTATAGTAATTTCAATAATAAATAAGAAAGACACAAAATTTTGCTCATAAATCGCATTCGTTGAATCCGTTTTATTCCTTCCATTCTCAGCTCTTTCTATTTAGGTATTTGAGAAGGATTTTTTTCAAGTTTTCAAAGACATGACCTTTTTTAAAAGATAAAATATTTATTTTTCTTGATATTATAAAAATAATAAAGGAAATAAATAAATATATTTTAAAAATAGTGGACAAATAAAATTAAACGAAAGTGGTAATGTAGTAATTTCAATAATAAATAATAAGCCACATAAGACGGACGCTCGGAAAGGTTCTCGAGATTCTCAATCACTCTTTAAAAATAGTAGACAAATAAAATTAAACAGAAGAGGTAATATAGTAATTTCAGCAATAAATAAGAAGAAATAAAATTTTACTCATAAATCGCTTTCGCTGAATGCGTTTTATGCCTTTCATTCTCAGCTCTTTCTATTTAATACATTATTTTAAAGACTATTTTAATAAACAAAATACAAATTTTATTAGAGATCGTATTATGTGCCATAATATTAAAAATATATTTACGTAATAATCTTTAAAAGTATTTTTAAGAACAATGTATTGGCTATTCAAACGCATTTTATTATAAAATAGTTTTAAATTTTCTTTTGTAAAACATGTTAAAACAAGCTTAGCATTTATTATTGTTTGTAAGAAGCTAACCAATAGAAACTCTTCATTTTAACACAATTACAAAAATATCATTATGGACCCTCACAAAAATAAAGACATGTATGAATTTTTCTAGATTTTCATTTTGATAATTAATTATACAATTATTATTTTTGTCCTTAAATGATGTTAGAATTACTAAAATGTCATTGGTCGTCCTTCTCATGTCTCTTGCCTAGCACGACCTAATGATTTAGCTTGTTGCTAGAAAATTTGGAGTTTCACATAATCGTTGAATATTTGTTTCTAATATTGATCAAAATTGTTGATGAAAAATATCTTTAATGTATTTCCCCTTTAAAAGACATGTATATGATATGGAATAATTCTTTTTGCCAAAAATTTTTACCAGAATCATATTTTTTCTATGTTATTTTACCTTTTTAAACATTTTTATCCTTTTAACTTTAATACCTTTTAACTAAAAAATGAAAAAAAGATTAG
This sequence comes from Solanum verrucosum, assembly GCF_900185275.1. Taxonomy (NCBI): domain Eukaryota; kingdom Viridiplantae; phylum Streptophyta; class Magnoliopsida; order Solanales; family Solanaceae; genus Solanum; species Solanum verrucosum. The sequence goes on from NW_026020332.1 coordinate 4,921,184, forward strand.
TTTATTTTAAAATAAAAAAATATATTTTTAAAAATTTCTGAGCAAATTTTCTGCCATTTAACATTACCCATATGATATTTAGTCTATATATCACAATAAAGGTGTTCATTTCTATTTTGCAGATTCCAATTGATAATCACTACTTATACAATCATCGTCGGTGAAAGCTGGAAGTTGCAAACATTCACAAAAATGAATACTATTTTTTTTTAACCATACAAAGTAGTGACCACTTTGGCTTTATACAAACACAAGACACTATTCACAAGTGTATACACAATAAATTTAACAAAGTGCAGTATCTAAATCTCTTCCACCTTTTTTTTTTTTTATTTCTCATTTCAATATTTTTCAACCACGTATAATTATTGATTCTAAGAGATTGACTGAAGTATCTAACCCTACCAATATGGATCATATACGAACGAGTCTTTTCCTTTTCCTTCCATACAGAACTCAGAAAGATAAATAAAGAAATGATCATGTAAGCTGCTGTATAAGTACTTTTATCAGGTGCAGTTTTACATGCCACACCATAGGCACAGTTGCACAGAGACATAATTCACAATCATTGTACACCAAAAAATAAAAACTTTAATGTGGCGACCCAAGTATATGAGATTTGGTGTGGGTTATCAAAATTTAGCTATATATGTCACATTCAGTGCTATCAAAGGTGAAAAGCGCAAAAAAGCTGTAAGGTCCATGGGGGCTTTAAGCGCAAAGCGTAAATAAAGCGTGGGCTTTAATGAAAAAAGGTGCAAAGGGAGAAAAAAATACAAACATATATGTTTAGTCCAAGACTAATAATTATAAGCATGATGACAAATATATGTCCAAAGAAATTGAAAAAAAAATTATGATAAAGTGAAATATCAATTGTTTAGTGTCACTTCTTCATAAGAGGCTCGTTGGCAAGGAAAAGTTTGTCTTAGAATCTTGATGACGAAGCGTGCATAAAGCGGGGCGAAGCGCTCAACATGTTTTGAGCCTTACTTCAGGGCTTAAGCGCGCTTAAAGCGCGCCTTTGATAACATTGGTCACATTGTATGGTCGAGCTTTCACTGCAAGCAAACTTTGTTTTCGCTGCATCAAATTAAGGAAAGTATTGCAAGATAATAAGTATATTATAGAATATATTATTTCAAGTATTTGGAATGCATATTTCGTGTTTCTAACCTTATATTATCTCTTTGAGGAGTGGGCGGCGCAATTCTTGTTTCTTTATTCCTTCTCTAGGAAGGAGAGATGTTGATCAATTCAGGAAAAGCGTGATTTCTTTCCGTGAAAAATAAAACGACCAGTATAGTAGTTTTTTTATCTGGAATTTTGTGTAGAAACTTTGTACCTGAAGAGTGAACAGTTCACCAGTCAATTGTCACAAAAACACACACCAATTAAGATTTATATAACATGATATCAATACTAATATAATGAGAAAGCATGAAAATGTGTTATTTATGTTTCAGTGATATCTTTGTGTGAACCTTGATAGTGAGAGTTTCATATGATTTTTCGATTTTCATGGACATTGTACAACTTCTGTCTATAACGTCAAGCTCAAAAAGGCAACTGCAATGAAAACAAAAGTTGCATATAAGCCACTGCCCATCGCACAGGATGGTGCAAACCAAGGTAACTCATATGATTAGTAAGGTTATGTAGGGAAAAAGAGAGCAATAATGTTGTCTCATCGAGTAGACAATATGGTAAAAAGTTTCAATTTAGGTTTTGTACCCATGGAGATATGTTGCCGATTAAATGAAAATAAGGAGCTACATCCAAAAAAAATGTTGAGCAAATACATGATAACCATATGGAAAGACATAACAGAGGATTGGCGCCATCTGCTTTTTTTCAACAACTTTTCCGAATAACCAAGAAAGGCCCTAAGATACGCAACATATACATCTTAGTTAAACAAATCAGTTTCAAAGAAAGAAAACAACATAAGGTTGTCCTATATTAACACAAGCATACAATTTCATACGTACGCCAATTTAGTGGTTGCCATATTATGCAACACACCAATATCACTTAGAGGAACAAAGTAGAAATATCTCATCTTTGGTAGCTACTGGTTAATTCATAACTACAAGTACGTTTCAAAACAAAGAAAAAACTACTTGTTAATTTTGGGGAGAAGCTACCGTAAATAGGCAGATTCAAACTGATCTTTTTTGTATAAATCTAGAAAATTTTCATGAGTAATAGCACGTTGAGTTTCCATAGGTGATATCTTTCCAAATTTAAATATATCTTAGGAACTTTTACATTCTAGAATGAAGAGCTTTGCTTTTATGACTGGAATTTATGTTCTCATGTGCTAAATCAGCCATCAAAATGAGTACTCATGGGGAAAAAGAGTAAATTTGCTACATATTCGGGAATTCTATCGATTTTATTTCTCAATATCATATTCAAAAGGTGAGTACATAATTTTTATATTAGAAGTAGTGAAGTTTTTTTAAACCATCTCTTGAGCAAAAAATTTAAGTCGTTAAAGGTCTAACGGCCTCCAATCTCTACAAGACAGTTATACACATCATTTTTTATATCATACACTGCACAACAACCAAAACTCCTCGGCAGTGAGGAACTCACCCCTACGCCTTCTACCAAATTCATCTCGAGTTGAAACTCCATAACAAAACTCTCGAGAAACTGAATGAATAACTTTTGTACAGTCAAAGACTAACAATAACTTGTAAACAACCAATCATATCAAGGAATGCAGAAATTAATACGAACATCATTCAAAGATCGAGATATTATACACAAACAAAGAAAATAAATAAGAAATTCTCATATATTCTATAGATTAGAAAGCATTTAGAAAATGATAAAAGAAGTTGAAGTCCATAGAATTTACAGAGAACTTATCGAATTCAAGAGAAGAATAAAAGAAAGTTTACAAATAACTTACCTGAAATTGAAGAATTCGAACAACAGAGGAAGTTACAACCTACAATTTGGCAAGCCAGGAGATGAGCTCTTTGATAGCAGGTAATACCTATCTTGTTTATTTAAAGCATGAAATAGAAATTTCTAGAGAGAGATATTTTTGCACTTGTGTTTGATATTTCTCCACGTGGAGAGAAGTTAGGGAACAAGTACGATAAAATCAAATTTTGTGTAAAATAACAAATTACTCCATATTCTTCAAGATAGTTCCAGATCTATGTACAGTGACAACCATACTTTAAAGATCATTCCAGATTTGCTATAAAAGAGTGTATCCTTTTTTTTTTTTTTTTTTTCTTATTCACGCTTTCTTAACAACAATTTTCCTCGAACAACAAATTATTTTTCACCTCCTGTACTTCTCATCTCATCCTATATATTAAGTATAATTATGATTTACCTAAAAAAAAAGGAGGCAATTTATCGTTCATCAAACTAACTACAAAGTAATTGATATTTTTATTAAAAAATAAAAATAAAAAAATTATTTCAAAAATAAAAATAAATCCGGGAAAATTAGAATTAAAAATCCAGATAAAAAAAAAATTGGGTAAGAATTTTTCATTCATCAAACTACAAAGTAATTGAAATTTTTATTTAAAAAATAAAATAAAATAAATAAAATAACAAAAAAAAAAAACAGAAATCCGGGAAAATTAAAAAAAAAAATTAGATACAAAGAAAATTGGATAATTCTTATCTATTTTCATTAACAATACAGTGAGAATTGAGAATGAATTTTTCAAATCTTTTTTTCTTTTTTTAAAAAATGGAGTACAAGAGCAAATCCCCAAATATAGATGTGTTTATAAGCGGAAAAATAACATATAGAAATTTGAAAGAAAAACATACCTCCGATTTGTTGAGCGGAAAGAGAGGATTTTTAACAAAAAGATTGTGATGAAAGAGAGGAGATTAAAGAGAGTGTGCTAAAATGCAAGAGATTAATGAAGGTCCTGCTTTGCTAGTGCTGGAGAGAAAGGGGAAGATTTGGATGTTAAGATGAAATTACTATTTTACCCTTATATAGTAATGATATTTTCTAAAATGCCAGTGGTCGTCTGGTCGTCTTCACATTTCTATATAATAGAAATATAGGGAGTTTATGATTGGACATTACAATGTCCCATCATAAACTCCCTCTTATATAATAAGAGAATATATATATATATATATATATATATATATATATACTTTTGTTACTTAGTAATAATTCATATTATTTATTTTAAATTAAATATAATTAGAGATTAGTATATTTGTGCAACGCGCGGATACGTATACTAATAATATTTAATAACAAGGTAAATTATCTCTTGATTTTCTAAATTTGACAAGTATTATTAGACAATTATTTTTAATATAATGAATAAAAATATAATTGTTGACCAAATAGCTTGGTCAACAATTAATGAACATTTTTTTTTACTTTCTTTAACAGTACCCTCGTTCTATTTTAAAAATTCTAAATTCGCATTAAAGTATTATACTTCTTGATTTAAGACTTTTTTGTTAGGATTAATATTATATTATTGTTTGTAGTACTCTTCAAAATTTTATTTATTTATTTTTTTTAAAAAAAAGATCAATCTCCAAAGGTTAATTTTTTTGGTCTTTTTTGGACACAGTCTTTTTCTTTTACTATTCTTTTAGACTTTAGTAATGTCCAAAATTATATATTTTTTACCAAACGACTTGGGTGGACAGTGGACACTGGGCACCTTGATATTAAATTACCATTTTTTTTTCGTTAACCTTATACATAATTGAATTAATATTTGCAATAAGGTGAAAAGAGCGAATCCTATGTTTCATTACTTATTCATGAGTCAGGACTATTTCTAATCTCAAATTAAAATCTTAATATTCACAATTTAAATAATAGTGAGACGAAATTATATGTTATAAAACATTTGATTCGAATAAAAAAAATGTATCACATCAATTAAGATAAAATCAATATCACTAACACTTTGATGCATTTGTATGTGTATATAGGATAATAAGCATTGCGTCAATTAAAATTTTAATTCAGAATCATCAATCTCACATTAAATAACAATATATATTTCTCTCCAAAATGCTAAATAAAGAGACACGTTTGTGTTTCTTGAGTAGAAAAAAAAATGGGCTACAAGTATAACATAAATTAAGTAATATATTATATATTCCTAATGTTTACAACCAAGGATAGACAAATCTGAAGTCACTAGATGAACGATTCTGGTTTTTAGTATGAGCAAAATATATATCAGAATATTTCATCAATCAAGTACAATAAATATCTTGCTTAAAAAAATTAAATCTACAAGGACTCTTTGCATTTAAAAAAGTGTCAAAATTATTATTCTTCAAACCCCATACAAAAGCGCAATGAAAATGAATAGTGCCCCAAAAATTCTGATGAAACGAAAAATTAAACTTTTTATTATTTTAAGTGTGTGAACTCTAAGATCGTCATTCCGAGATTTACAATGAACTTGAAGTGCAGAAGTATTTTGAGGGAGATCACTGACAAAAATTTCAGTAACTTTTGCATGTAAAATAGAAGCATTTGTCATCATCATAAGATTGAAAGATAAATGAAAAATGAACTTTGGTATAAGGGTAATAAGCCATTTCAAGAGTGAAAATGAAGTTGGTTTCTTCACTTTGGGTGTGTTTGGTATGAAGGAAAATATTTTCCGGAAAATGTTTTTTAATTTTCTCATGTTTGGTTGGGTTAAATATTTTGGAAAATGTTTTCCAAATCAACTCATTTCCTCAAATTTAAGGAAAATGACTTCCCTTCAAAACTTAAGGAAAACATTTTTCAAAACTCTCTTCCAACTACCAATTAAAAAAAAAATTGTTGAAAAAATCAATTTATTTGGTCCCTACCCTCAAATCAACCCCCCCAACCACCCCCCAAAAGAAAATAAATTTAAAGTTTGTTTTTAAATTCAATATTTTTACCCCACCCTCACCCCTACCCCCACCCCTACCACCACCCCTCCCAAAAAAATATTAAAAGTTGTTTTTAAAAGATATTTCTAATTTCAATTTTTTATTTTTTTACACCCCAACCTTCTACCCTTGCCCCCCCCCCCCAGCAGCCCCCTATCCCACCCTCTTCAAAAGGAAAAAAAATTAAGTTTGTTTTTAAAAAGCATTATTTCATTTTTTCACCCTTACCCTTGACCCTCCTACCCCCCCTACCCCCCCCCCACTCCCCAAAAAAAAATTTAAGTTTGTTTTTAAAAAATATTTTCGACTTCAAAATTTCATTTTTTCACCCCCCCCCCCGCCCTACCAACCCCCACACCCCCAAAAAAAAATTTAAGTTTGTTTTTAAAAAATATTTTCGACTTCAAAATTTCATTTTTTCCACCCCTACCCTCGACTCCCCCACCCCCACCCACCCCCTACCAGCCCCCCCACCCCCAAAAAAATATTTTAAGTTTCTTTTTAAAAAATATTTTTAACTTCAAAATTTCAATTTTTCACCCCTACCCTCGACGCCCCCCCCACCCCCAAAAAAAATTAAGTTTGTTTTTAAAAAATATTTTCAATTTCAACAATTATTTTCTACTCTAGTAAAAATAAAAGAAATTTTTCAAAAACATTTTTCATTCATAAATCAAACACTAAAAATCTTTTTCGGAAAATATTTTCTACTCACCAACCAAATATGAGAAAATAAGTCAAAAATCAACTTGTTTTCCAAGAAAACATTTTTTGGGAAAACATTTTCCAGGGAAAACATTTTCCTTCATACCAAACACACCCTTTATAAAGATGATTTATATATAGAGAGAGATTTTACATTGAAGCATTAAGTTTAATTTGAATTGTTCCACTCACTAATGATTCTATTAATATGATGTTATTAATGAAATGTCATATTTGACTAGTTAATTTTTTAGATGATCACTGATTTTTTTATCGTATCAAAATTAAATTAATTTGTGACAAAAATAATTACTCAATTTTGCATAAGAATCATAATAAGTCATGTTTATTAAATTAAATTATCCATCGAGACTGTTACTCCCAATTGTAGAGGAGAAAAAATACATGATTAAATAAGCAAATACTAGCTTATTATAAAAATAGACATGTTAATATTTACGAGGAAGGAAAATAATGTCTTCCTGTGAAATAACAAGCAACACATTGAGAAGAAAAAAAATATTACAATACAATGGTATCAAATTCATCACTACATAACGTATTGAGAAGGTGGGAGTATATTTTTAAGTATTTATATTTTATTTTATTTAAATAAAAAAGTAACATTTTTTTTTACAAAATTCAAGCTTCTCACGCGCTGAAAATGATTACATCATACACAATGTGCCAACTCAGCGAAAAGTGTTAAACTGACATAATAGAACCTTACTATGAGCGTCTAAAATGAACAAAAACTGATTTAAATGTCTAAGTGAAAATTCGTGCCAACTTCAAGAGGCTATCGATGAGTTCAGCCTAAAATTAGATGTTTAGTCATTGGATAATGATAATAACATATTACACAATGTATTTAAGGGGTCGTAGTTGGCTAAAGTTATGCAAATATTAATAATATAGAAAATTAGTTATGGGTAAATCTATATACTATTTTTACAGAGATTAGTTATTTATATATTAGCTATACATGTATTAGTTTTATTCCATCTTTGATCCTGCATAAAATAATATAAAGACTTCCTCTTAACTTATAATATATGCATTAGTTATGCAAAAGTCTAAATTTCAAATCGAACACTATATTAGTTTCATACATAAATTATTTACCTCATAATAAATTACCAAACATGATATTAACGCACACAAAATTTAATACATGTATAACTCAATTTCAAACCAGATACCAAACAACCCCTTAAACTAATGCTCGAGATAGATACTAGGAAAAATGAGTTGATATACTTCTCAATTTTACTATTTAAAGTTAATATACTCTCGTTATAAAAGTGACTCATATATATCTTGTTATAAAAAAGACTCATATCATCCAAACAAGCCTCTACTTCAACAAGAGTGTCATTTTATCCAAAAGGATACAGTTAGCTCTCTCCACAACCTCATTCCAATCCTCAAATGGCTGTCTCATCCATAGCCAATCTCTTCACCTTCTTCAACCCCTCCAAACCCCCAACACCCAAAGCTCCAACCCTTCAATTCTCTCCCTCCGCCGTTGATTCTCTCACTTCTTCAAGACCTAACAATGATTCTTCGTCAATGGTCGTTTCATCCAATGACAATCACAAATACCCAATATTACCAGTATCGTCTTCTGATTCCGATGTTATGGCTGTAACTTGTCCCTCACTTGCTTATGCGAACACCCTTTACTTCAGATCGGCTTATAATGTTCAGGTTATTGTGGGTGATAATGAACCGGAAGAAAAGCTTCTCGGCCGGTTTAGGAGGGAGGTCATGAGAGCTGGGGTTATCCAGGAATGCAAGCGTAGGAGATATTTTGAGAACTCGCAAGATGAGAAGAAGCGCAGGACACGTGATGCTGCTAGGCGCAATCGTAGAAGGTGGTTCTCTTAATACCCTCCTACCCATTTGGGGTTTTACTCTGTGTTTGGCCCCTTTGTGCTTGTGTTTTTTTATGTCTATGTTGGGTATTTGCTAGAATTGTAAGTTATTTGAAGTAGGATTAGTCCTTTTGGCTATTAGCATACCGAGTTGGTACGAATTCAAATCAATCAAACAATAACAACAACATACCCATAGTTATCCCATAAGATGGGTCTTGCGAGGGTAGTATGTATGCAGCCTTACCCCTAGTTTGTAAGGGTAGAGAGGCTGTATGCAAAGTAAGATAAAGGGTGAAGGTGAAGTGTAGTACTAGTTATGCTGAGACATAATGGAGAAGAAAACAGTATCAACAACACAATGCGATAATTGAAGCATAGGAAACAACAAGTAATAATAAAATTGTAGGATAAGATACTATGAGTAATAATAACAAAACTCATAAGAGAAACTAGACAACGCTCAACGACCTACTAATCTTTCTCTAATCCTCGACCTCCATATCCTTCAATCTAAGATCAGGTCCTCGATAAGTTGTAGGTGTGCCATGTCTTTCTAATCACCCCTTCTCAATATTTCTTGGGCCTACCTCTACCTCTCTCATACCTTTCGTAGCCAGCCTCTCGCACCTCCTCACCGGACATCTGTGCATCTCCTCTTGACATGTTTGAACCATCTCAACTTGTCTAGAATATCTTCATTCTCAATCTTATCACTACTAATATGTACACACATCTATCTCAACATTCTCAGTTTTGCTACTTTTTTTTTTCCTGAACGTGCAAGTTCTTGACCGACCAAGACTCCGCTCCATACAACATAGTTGGTTTGACAACCATTTTCTAAAAACTTACCTCTAAGTCTTGGTGGCATACTCTTATCACACAAGACACCGGATGCGAGCCTCCAATCCAGCCCGCTCCAATATGGTGTGTAACATTGTTGTTGATCTACCCATTTTTTTTTGGATTATAGAGCTAAGATACTTGAAACTGTCTCTCTTGGAGATGACTTGTACATCAATGATCAATCCTCACTTCCACATCTGCCTCATGAGTTACATCACTGAACTTGCATTCCAAGTACCCCGTCCTGGTCTTTCTCATCTTGAACCCTTTAGGTCCCAAGGTTTGCCTCCAAATCACCAGCCTATCGTTAACTCCATCGCCACTGGTTCTCTTGTCTTGCTTCTGTGTGGCTGCATGAACACGTACAGTAGCGAGGCAGCTGCGTTTTTGGCAAATAATAATATTGGTTGCATTGAGGCAGCTGCATTTGTAACTTTGTGGCCCAATTCTTCAAGAAAACATAAAATAGGCCATTTTAAATTTAAAAATAGCCAACTGACAAGCAGAAAAACAGTCTGGTCCATACCGAAGAATCGAAATAGAAAAACTGAACTTGAGAAAACCCAACTATACCGATCGATTCGGTATTCGGTACACACTAACGAAGAACTGAACCGAAATTTGAAAGAAATGAGCCGAGCACCCACCCCCAATACTTATTCCCTCTATTTGAGCCTCAATTCTGGTCACAACTTAAACCCGTTGATACGTATTGTCTGCTTTGGTCCCACAAATCTCACGAATTTGTATCTTGGGATATGCCATCATTGAGCCCATTTGTGTGCATACCATGTGAACTTGTGCTCTGTCTTATATAAGTATCACTTTTCTATGGATTTGGTTTAGGTGTTGTGCTCACCCATTATTCAGAAACTTGCAAGCCTATAAACCTGCCAGCTACTCTTTGATCTACCCTCATAAGCTCACACTTCGTCATTGGGCTTCACACAAAGTCTATTATGTTATAACGATAAAGGGAACCTAAAAGTCTCTGCAGTTATAAAGCTTCACTTTGGTACCGCCAGTCAAATTAGAAAACTACCGCCAGTTAAATTAGAAAACCGTAATATCATGTTTGTGGCAGTAAGTGAATTCTACTAAGCTCTAGTTATACCTAAATTGCGATAGCATGTGTTAGCGTCAAAGGCCTGGTTCTTGACAATAACTTTCAAGCTTCAAAGAGAGAAGATGTACAAACTATGCATCCTTTATGCATTGGCTTTTGCATTCTTGGGTGTTAATTTTGTCATCCACAAAATGTCGAATTGGTGAGCTTTGTCAAGCTAGTGATTTAAAATGAGACTCTGATCTATCAACCCTTCATATTAACCATTTTTGGTTTTATGGTTTAGAAGATGTTTATAAATTGTGATCATGATTCAACTAATATATATTTTTTTTTGATAAATAACTTATCTGCGTAATATATATCATCCAGTTTGAATTGCTGATTTATATATTTTTCCATCATTCTTATGGCCCTTCTATTGGAACAGACGTGGCCCACCAAGAAATTTCTCAGATGATAAGCAAGAGACAACTAAGAGCAAGAGGGATGACGATGGGGAAGATAACTGGGAACTCCCTGATGGAGGTGTTGCCTTTTGATTTTATTGTAGTTTCTTTTTTGTTTTTTGGTCCATCTGTAGAAAGTGGTTTATTTCCCACTTCGGAGAGAATTCTATTCATGTAATTTCCTTTGGGAATCATTTTCACTGATTTTACCAACTGCATTTACCTGATACCTTGTACTATATCTATGTACTCGTAAAAAATGTAGTAATTGTTAAGCCTGTTTCATAGTACGAGCTTCTTTGCTGTTTCATGTCTGATCTATCAAAACTATTAGTTAACTCCTAGTTGATAGGAGAGAACACATAAACGAATTAGAGTATTACATTGCCAATCAACAAAGTTGGCAATATTTGTTGTGTTATTAGCAGTCTCTAGTCTGGACAGAGTGAGAAGATGAATCCGCAGAATCTTTCTAAGATGGAGAAATTATTTTTATTTCATCCTCTCACCATATTGATTTGGATAACATAAGGATCTTGCCCACGCGGAGTTGTATTTTTCCGGGCACATTTCAGTGGTGAAGTTTGGGTTCCAACAGGGCTGTCTCTATCTTTTTCTTGTAATGTAAAATTCCGACCAGTATAAAAGTATGATTTGATCCCTGAATAAGTTATCTATAACAAGAAGAAACCTGGCACCAGGTAACGTAAGAGAGTAACAAAAGGGAAATTCATGAGGTGAGAAGATCCAGATTCCTGACTATTGTGGTGTTTTAACAATGGATGAACAATCATGAACTTGATGAGCTTGAAAGGTATGGCTACTCTCTTGTTCCCAACTGAGCCATCTTCCCAATGCATTATTCAATTGGTTTCATGAGCATGTTTCTGTGCCCTTTCTGTAGCACAAGCAAATGATCATACTGATTCCTACAAAATGGAACATTGTAACTTACTGTGAATTTGAGAGAAGAATGCTTGTTTCTTGTCGTTGTTCAACATGGTTTAACTGGGTTGGTGCTCTAAATAATATAATGGATACACTTGGAGCTAGTGATGTTCCTCATAAGCCCGAGCTATTTTGCGATGGGTAGCTCAAGAAGCTATTAAGGCATTTATCATTTACAACCCAAATTGATTCATTTATACCTTTGAATTCTGCTCCATAAGTACCAAACCTCAAAGAAATCTTATGGTAGCACAAACTCTTCTAACTCTTTTAAAATTTATATTGTAATTTTCTGTTTGGGCTACTCGATTAGCATTACTTGCTCTCCTGCAATATACCTGGAACTAGTTTCAACTTAATTGAGCTATGTCATTTATAGTGTTGCACTGATTTTCTTTTCTTTGGTCCTCCCTTGTACAGGAAGAACATGATTTGCTAATTCTGGGACCACTGGAGCTCGTGTAAATTTCGTCAATATCTCAAAATCCGGTATCTTTTCAAAGGTAAGTTTGCACAATACATAAAATTGATCAGCAACTTGTTCCGAAAAGTTAAATCTGAGCCCTTATGTTTGTGGCTATGTGAGAGTTTTCAAACTTTTTACATTGATAATTTGGAAGTTATTAAAGCTGCTCCTGTCTTTTTTTTTTGGCTAAGCAGAGTGAGTTCTCATTCATGTTCCTTTAAGATCATCTTGTCCTTGTACACTGCAGAATCTATGTGTGAATGAGCATATTGTCCTGTGGGAGAGTTGTTAAAAGAAGGTACTTATGCTCTACTAGCTGATATTGCCAATAAGCCAAAAAGGGCTACATGTTAAAAGGCTAAATGCCAAAAGGGATAGGCGTGGGAATTTGCACAACAAACTAATAAAGTAAATGGCCAAACGGCCATTTGGGTGAGCCATCAACGGAATTTCTTTGTCGCTAGGAGTTCCACGCTTTGTCCCTTTTGGTCAATCCAGAGATTCGTATTCCCTTTTTGGCATTTTAGCTTCAAAATGTGGCCCTTTTGGCTTTGAACTCCAAGATATGCCTATAAGTAATATGTTCTCCTAATGAAATAAATATTTGAAACACATTAGAATACCAATAAAAAGGATTATCACATTGTGTCTTAGCACTCTCATTCATGAACCTTTAGGATTTGAACTTGTCACCTAACCTTCGACACTACATTAAAAAGTGTCCTTGTGTTAAAAGGAGGATTCACCAATTTATCTTTTGTTCAGTATAATTAACTATATGGTGAAAAGTTCATATATAGGACTTATCTTTGAGCTATTATATATGAATTATGAACTATTTACAGCAACATACCAAGTGTAGTCCCACTAGGTGTGACATGGAAAGGGGAGAGTAGAGTGTACACAAATCTTACCCCTACCTCGTGAAAGTTACTATTGTTTCCAAAAAACCCTCAACTCAAGTAACTCACAAGTCATAACAAAAGCATTACGTAACAAATAATAACGAAATCATTACATAACATTTTAGAAAAAGGAACAGTAACAACATCAACATAATACGAATACCAAACTGATTCTATATATGCTTTCATAGTCTAAAAACTAGAAAGTGCTAATAGTAGGGGCCATTCTTGTACAAGCTCGTACAAACATGAGTTGTCTAGTTAGGGAGTGTAGAAGAACTATATCCAAATAATATGAGGCCAGTTGAATATGATGTGACTGACCTACACAACGTGATTTTCCTGTTAATATGGATTTTTGGGGTCCAGAAAAATTAGTAGGCTACTCAAATAAATCTAAAAAATCAATCAATTTTTCTTTTGGGTCCATACCTAATTTCTTCTAATACTTATCACTTTATGTGTGTGGTGGTTCCAACTTCCAAGTCAATACCATAATGAATTCGGGTGGTTGTATTATATGACACTCACTCCGTCCACTTTTAATTGTCATGATTTTTCTTTTTAGAGTTAAATTATAAGAATTTTGATTAACATTTTACGATATGTTTTTTTATCATATTGATATGCAAAAAATTGCAATTTATAGTATTTTTCATATAATTTTTGAATATTTAATTTTTTGTTTAATCAAATTAATATAATCTAATTTAACTTTGAAAATCAGTTAAATTGACTTTCGAAAAACGTTACATGACAATTAAAAGTGGACGGAATGAGTATTATTAGTTATTACAAAGGGATACAAAAAAATAAAAAAAATATCACGTTCAATCACGTTGTCAATTTTTTAAAAATATTAAATGAATAGATTTAACTGTTTTGAAAAGAGAAGATCTGGATCATTTTTTTATTATTTTTTAAAAATAATTATAAATACCCAAATATGGGTTTGAACAATTAAAAAAATGAGAAAGAGATAAATGAGGTGTTGTCATGCTTGGCGTGTGATCGCATTGCATTTAATCTGTTATGGTCACATTTCTGACAAGGATTGGGGTGTAGCACCTCTGTATGAAATAATGTCTTGGGTAAAAGAAATAGCGATATTTATATCAAACTAATTAATACTATATGATATGGATAATATATATCGAGAGAAAAAGCAAATATATACTCTCTCTCTCCATTCACAATAGATAAAATGGTAATTTGTCATATTATTCTTAATTATTATACGTCACTTTACTCAATGATTCAAAAATACGTAATACTTCTCTTAATTTTTAAAATTAAATATCTATTTTTAATATACTACTAGTAAATTAAGTAAAATTAGATGGAAGGAGTAGTTTGGTTGTATATATTCATGATAGGGTAGTATTGCTCTTTTTTCTCTTGTTTTTTTGGTTTGCGGGTGAGTGCATTATAAGGTTCTAGAGACTACTTATCTTTCAGTTAGTCCTCTCATTTTAACTGTCGCTTTAACTTTAAAAATAAAATAACTCTTCAAAATTAAAGTTGATAATTATTTCTAATTATTATAACCTTAACCTTAAGGAAATAGTTTTTTTTTTAAAATACTACTCAATTCTAAAAAAACATTAACGTGGGTTGTGCTAGTAAAGACACGTACAAGAACAACTAGACGTGTTTCTTTGTGTTAATTATATTCATTTGGGGGGTCTAGAAACTTAGGTTAGTCGAATATATTAATCAAAAAATCAATCAAGTTTTTGTTCAAACCTATTTTCTTAAACTATATATTTATGCGTGGTGATTCAAATCAAAGTCAACCCCACAAGATCTTCTACAATCACGTTGCCTATTTAATTATCAAAAGGATTGTATTAAATTGTTTTTTAAAAGAGAATAAGATAGAGATCTATTTTTTTTCAAAGAAGCAAGTATTGGTTTGAACACAAATTAATTAATTAAGAAATAAGAAGCAAGATAAATGAGTTGTCTAAATTAAATGAGGGTATTCAAATTCTTGGCGTGTTTCATCAAGTTATTAGATATCATCTATCGTATCTTTAGTTATTTGCTCTCAAAAGCATCTTAAATTAATAATAGCGAAATCAAAAGTTTCATCACTAAAAATATTTACGAATATTTAAGATTTAATATATATATACTCGCCATATAACTATGCATCAAGCCATTGGGTGGGGGTGGGGGGGGAACGTTGATTAATTACTAATGACTTTATGTGGCAGGCTAAGAGAGTTCCTTAGCAATTAAAAATCACCATTATTATTTGGATATACATAATCTTTTCTTTTCTTAGAATTTGGATAGACATCTTTTATTTATATTATACTATATATAAATAAATAATATAATAAACGAATATGTCTTCTCCAATTCTTGTGGCATTAAACTGAGATTGTAACACTTGGATAACATCTAATTCTTTTCTCTTTTCTAACAAACAACCAACAAAAATAAAATAAATATTATTTATATGTGGTAGTCAATAAAACTTTAAAAATATATCATTTATTGGAGACAATAATTATGGAAACCGACATATTATCGATGTCCAAACAATACATTAAATATGATATTTATTGATTATTAATTAATGATAGTAATTTAGTTATCGTAATATATATTTTTAGTAATAATTAATATTAATATCATTAAATTTAATAATAATTAACTAATACTAATAAAAAATAATACTTACTATCAACATGAATGCTTATTATTATCGTTAAAAACTATTTTTATTATCGTGAAATCTTAGTCAAAAGGAAAATAAATCAATTCAATAGTTGGCGACTCGAGATTGTTCAATTTCCCCTCTATTATTGCAAGTCACAGTGGGGCCCATTCTCTTTCTGTCGAGGCCCGCCACGTGGCAAGGGGGAGGGGAGCGGGGAGGGGGGGGGGGTCTTGGCCTAGCTTAATACTTGGACATTTTGGATTGACATATTTTTGTTTTCATCTACAAATAATATTTTTTTTCATTATTTTTAAAAAGATCACAAGTGATTCAATATTTAAGATTTATAATTTTAATAATAATTTTAAGTTAATATATAATAATAATTAAGTTGAATAACCCAGCAAGATAAGATTAATGTAGGAAGTAAGTAAGATAAAGTTATTTTATTTGATTCCATATTATATTTTTTCGGTACTGATTAAGACATACTCCTAAAAGATGATGGAGTATAGGAAATGAAATTTAAATATAATGAGAAATTATTCGAATTTATATTAAGTGAATTATTACACTGTTTTTTTTTTTATATATAATTTAAAATAATTAAAGATCAAAGAATTTTTAATTTACATTATTGAATATTTCTTCTTAAGAAATGTGTTATATATACAACAAAAATTTACTTAATACTCATAGACTAGAGAGAGTCCCAATTAATATTTCCTTATTACTTATGAATTTAAACTTTTAAATCCTTATAATTTATGAATGATATTTTAAAATCTTAATTTGATTACTAATACCCAAATTAATTTAGAAATGACTACTTAAATGATAAGGATTAAAAAAAATTATTCTTCTTGATTTGTTATAATGTGGACGAATAAAAGATAATCTCTACATTACTACTTATTAGAAGTGAGAGTTGAGGTGTACTAACATGTGTTTGGCCTACTTTATTCAACCATGTGTTTGGCCTACTTTATTGTTACTCTTTTTATTTTTAACATTTATTTTTAATTTTAAAAGATTGGAAATTTTATGTTAAAAATTTAAATAATAGAAAAAATGATTTATTTAACTTTTATCATCATCAATACTACTAATTTATTTGACGTTTTTTCTTAATCTTCATCTCATCATTAATGTTATTTATATAATTTTCTTAAATCACTTATTTTTTCTTTTTTAACTCTTTTATATATATAAAAGTTGGATATGTAAATAATGATGTGACATTTCTTAGAAGCTAAGATTACTATTTATCTAATTTTTCCATTTTTTTAAAAAATATTGAAGATATCATACGCAAATTTATGGTCAAACTTAAACTATTTGATTCTCGAGAAATAAAAAGTGTCACATAAAATGGGTCAGACGAAGGATAACTCTCAATTAAATTTATTTCACTTTTTATTTTCCATTTTTAACATAATTTTTCAAGTTCGATTTCTAGGAATTCTATAGTAGACCCATTTAAATTTTACTTTTTTGTTTTAAATTAGAGAACTTGGCCGCACTTCGCGCGATCATTTAAATTAAATATTTTTGATTAATTTTATATTTACTCTGTTGTTTAATTGTAATATTTTTATTTGTTTTAATAATATGAAGATTGTGAAAAAAATAAAGCTTCACAAATTTTACGTCTATTAAATGAGGAAGAATATATTTTTTATCAAATAAGTTAAAATATATTTGCTAATAACAAATTCTTCCATTGCATGAAGTTGATCCTTTAATATATAATATATATTCCGGTGTACCATTCTCCTTAAATGTCTAAGAAATATCTCATAATGTCAAATAACACTGTAATACTCTCTTTGTCCCTAATTACTTGTCCACTTTTAAATTGACACATTTATTAAGAAATCAATTAATGACATAGTGAGTTTATCATTTTACCCCTATTAATTATGAAGTAGATGAAAAGTTCTGCAATTTTCAAAGTAATTAGTCATTTAATTTAGGGTATAATAGGTAAAAAAAATGTTCTTTCTTGATTTGTCAAAATGGACAAGTAATTAGAGACAACAATAAAAAGAAGAGTGAACAAGTAATTAGGGACAGAAGGAGTACTAAACAAATGCATCAGCAAATGAAATTTATATTCAAAATATATTGAATAATGACGTAATGATACCTTAATAGAATTTCCTATCCATTTAAAAAAAAAAAAGTTTCACCCTTTCAATTTCATTATATCTTCTTATTTAGTAGAAGAATCATCGTTTATTATATTCTACTCCACCTTAATTTGTACCATCAGAGTTTTAAGAATAAACATTAAATTTTAAATCGAAATAAAAAATCATTGAAAAATGACAGAAAAAATAATAATAGTATATGAAAATTAAAATAAGGTGCAAGAAAAGCCTTTTCACGATAATTTTTTGAAATATATTGATAACAATTAAAATGAAGCTGTTATTTTATCTTTAAAATTAAGTTTGATTGAATTGAATTAGTACAATGAGAAAAAATATAAACTAATAACTTTTTAATGTTATTAAATGCATTTTCTTTTTAATTGAGTAGTAGATTAAAAGTTCCGAATTAGGATATTAAAATAATATCTTACTCTCTCCTTAATTATTATGGTATTGCAAACATTTATTTTCCTTAAATGATGATTCATTTTCCATTTTCAGTTATATCCAATTAATTTCTAATGTATTGAATGTGGTTATGGGATATTCAAATAATATCTTTATCTTTCCTTAATCACAATAAAATTATAATTTAACATTTATTTTTCTGAAATGATAATTTTGTTTTAATTCCTAGAACATATTGTTTACTATATTGAATGTAATTATAATAAAACATATTGTATTTAGTATGACAAAAGAACTCAAAAATTGGAGAAATTAGATAAATAGTAATCTTAGCTTCTGAGAAATGTCACATCATCATTTACATATCCAGCTTTATATATATAAAAGAGTTAAAAAATAAGTGATTTAAGAAAATTATATAAATAACATTAATGATGAGATGAAGATTAAGAAAAAACGTCAAATAAATTAGTAGTATTGATGATGATAAAAGTTAAATAAATCATTTTTTCTATTATTAAAATTTTTCTATTAGCATTTATATAGATTTAAGAAAATTATATAAAAAATTTCTATTAGTATTTATATAGATTTAAGAAAATTATATAAAATTAAAAATAAATGTTAAAAAAAATAAATCGAGGCAATAATTATTTTAAAGAAAAATATAACCAAAATTGTCAAAAAAAATTGATAAAAATAAATAACTATCTATTACTAAGAATGGTGTCACTACATTTTCTATTTTAACTTTATTGTTACATATGGATAGAAACTTTTAGAAGAAGAAATGATCCAAAAATTTAAAAATAATGATTCTTAAATGGTGATTCCTTTTCCATTTACAGCTTTTCAATTAATTTTTAATGTATTATATATGGTTATGGATATTGGAATAATAATTTTATCTTTCCTTAATCATAATAAATTATATTTTAACCTTTGTTTTTGTGAAATGATAATTTTCTTTTCATTTGTACAACATATTGATTAATAAATTAAATGTAATTATAATAAAACATGTTGTATTTAGTATGACAAAAGAATTCAAAATTTTTAAAAATTAAATAAATAGTAATCCTAACTTCTAAGAAATGTCACAAATATATATATATCTAAGAAAATGATATAAATTACATTAATGATGAAATGAAGATTAAGAAAAGAAGTAAAACAAATTAATAATAATATTGATGATGATAGGAGTTAAATAAATTATTTTTTATATTTTGTAAATTTTCAATATAAATTTTTCAGTCTTTTAAAATTACAAAATGCTAAAAAAATAAAACTAAAACTAAAAATCGAGGCAACAATTATTTTAAGGAAAAAATAACAAAAAATGTCAGAAACATTGATAAGAATAAATAAGTATCTATTGCTAAGAAGGTGTCACCCCCACATTTTCTATTTTAGCTTTATTATTACGTATAGATAGAAACTTTAAGATGAAGAATGATCCAAAAATTTTAAAATAACAAATCAATTATGTAAAAATACATGTGTAATTCATATAAAGTTACATTAACTAATTTCTTCAAATAAATAATTAAATGAAAGCAAAAAAAAGTAATTAAGAAAATAATATAAATAACACTAATTATGAGATTAATAACATTGATGAGGAAAGGAACTAAATATGATCATCTTTTTAAATTCTTTTTTAAGAAAATATATATAAACTTTAATTAAAGATAAATAAGAAAAAAAAAACTTTAATTAAAGATACAAAAAATCAAGACAAAATAAAAGAAGAAAGAAATTAGAAGAATAATGAGGTTGAAAGAAATAATATCTAATTTTCTCTCTTTTCAAATCACAAAATAAATTTTTGTTTGTTCTCCTCCTAATTTGATACGAATTCCATAAATAGAATTATTTTTTCTCCAAATAATTTTTCTTACCCTTTGAAACACTAATCAACCTTCTTATAAATTTCTCAACCACAATGAATTTTCTTTCCTTGTAGGAGGAATAAACATTTTTTCAAAAAGTCTTTTATTTTGAAAAGAATTTTTTGTTACATAATCTCTTTCTTTACATCAATGTCTTCACAAGAATCATGAGATATTCTCTCTTTCTCCTTTGTTAAAAAAGTCACATGACCTAGAAATTTGATGGACATCTTAGCGACAGAAGTTGATACCATATATTGATCATCATCGTCAGAAGAAGAAGAGTCAAAGTGAAGAAATTTGTTCTTATTTGTTACAAATGCTCAACTATATATATATATATATATGCTAAATAATTATAAACAGTTATAAACAATGAATAGTTTTTATCTTTTCATCTTCCATTTTCATTTACTTAAATCTATATTAGTGTAATGGATGTTATAAAGGGCATAATTAATTGGGTATGCCATAAATATATTTTTTTTTAAATACAAATAAAAAATACAAAACAAAGATAAAATGTCAAAAAAAGGAGAAAAAAGATGAATAGAAATACTGGTCATAGAGAGATGCCACATCAAATTGTCTATATTCAACTTTATATATACATATATAGGTTCATTCCCTTAGATGTTATTTTATTACTTTAGCTGGCATCGACATTTTTGTAAATCTGATATCTACTTTGGAACATTTTATAATGTGGCATAGGCTGACAATTGAGATCATAAATTTAAAAATAATAAAATTTAATCTATTATAATACTAATATCAATATAATAATCATAAAGATATATATATATATCATTTAAAAAATATATAAAAAGTATTATAAATTGTAATAATTAACCGCTTTATTTTTTTTAAATCATATAACTAATTTGATTTACACTCCAAAATTCATAGGTGTCACATAATTTACACATTAATTCTTCATTACTTAATATATGTAATTATATCAATGACATATAAATTGAAATAAAAAAATTACATATTTTATTTGAAAATCACGTAATAGTACTATAAGGTATAATAATTAACAACTTAACATATTTTAAAATTTTAGTTGACTCTCCAAATTCCATATGTCTCATTTAATTGAGACAGAGAAAAACATATTTTGGTTTAAAATTAATAAAAATATTATAAATTATAATAATTAACAACTTAAAATTTATAAAAAAAATTCTTTAAAAATATTTAGTTGCCTCTCCAAATTCAATCGGTATTACAATAATTAAAACATAAAAATTACATAGATTGAACTCCTGCTGACATTTATGTTTCCTTTTTAATTTTTTTTTCTTTTATACTTTAATTAATAACTTAAAATATTTGAAAACATATAAAAAGTTCTTGTTAACTTTCAAAATTTCATCTATAGCGCATAAATTGGGAGAAATATAGATATATAGATATTTTAAGTTGCTAATTATTTTGAGTTATAGTACGTTTTATGTAATTTTCATATATATTACTCGTTTTGTCCTGATTTATGTAATACAAATGAAATTTCAAAAGTCAATGAATTTTTTATAAGTTTTTTTTATATTAACTTGTTAATTATTGTGATTTATAATATATTTACGTAAAACATACTCTAAATAAAAATAATTAGCAACTTAAAATATATAAAAACATACTAAAAAATTGATTAACTTCAAATTTCATATGTAGCACATAAATTGAAACAGAAACAGTAACATATACTGGGCCCGTGCTGGCACGGGGTCCCCTGTCTAGTTTAGAAAAGACATGACAAGACTAATTCCTAATAAGTTATCACTTTTTAGGTGGACATTTATATACTAATTTTATTATATTTATTTTTAGGAACATTTAACCGACCAAATAGGGGGAAAAAAGAAAAGAAAAAAGACATAGCCAGCGGGACAAATCATGAGAAAAAAAGGGCCTTTGTTTGAGACACTTCCCGTGCAGTCTCATCCGATAAACCTATCTGGCAAACGTCGAGTCTCTACATGCATTCCGTGACCTAGTGATATTTTTTTCTTTTTCGATTTCGTGTATGATATTTATTTTGAAATTTGACTAATTTAAAATTATATCGAAAAAGATTATTTTAGTTGGGAGGTCAAACTTTTGTTAGCAATCATGATTTCATATTCAAAGATTATACTTGAAATGTTTGATTAAAAATGAAGAAATATTTATCATTACCATAACAATCTTTAATGATATGGAGCTTAAACTTGGGATGTCTAATTAAAAATAGAGAAATATTTATCACTCCTATCACAATATGATATAATTGTCACTGCCACCATAATCTTTAATGGTATCGTGATGTTATTTGATGTTGATGCTGCTTTAATTAAATCTTTAAATGATGTTTATGATAAATTTATTACGAAAATCATTTATAATAATCATATCAATTATTTAATTATATATTTTCTTTATTTCTTCTCAAAATGGATAAAGACCATTGAGAGAATTCAAAAAAATTCATAGATAATTTTTTTGAGTTTTTACTTAGTTTTCTGTATTTATACTAGAGCTTGATTTAATTCGAATTCATATTGAAAATTTCACATTACGAGTTAAAAGACTTCTAAACAAATACTACTCCATATCTAGCAGGAATTGATAGTAGGTAATTTTTACTTTAAAAAAAATAAAAAAATAAAAAAAATTCTTAAGATGACATTTGTGTCGGATGAAAGTTATTTTTGCTACAATGGCATATATAATGATCGAAATATATAATGATCGAAAGGAGTTAAAGATAAGGAGATTAAAATAATGTATTCAGCAATAGTATAGATTTATTTTATTTTTGTATTGTACATATATTATGGATTAGATATAGCCAAAATTTATCCACTTGGATGTATAACAAAATTAAATAGGTAGATGTTTCTCGAACTCCAATCATTTGTTCAATTGAATCACAATTTACACTACATGTTCTTCCATACTATGACAGTATCCAATACCAATTTGTCTTTTTTCCTCTCTTTTGTTTTTTTTTACAATTTGGTGTGAGAATATTCCAGTTGAGCTTCGAATAAATGACTTATTGGTTATCTGAAAGGCCATTTTTTGTTTGTACAAAAAATATAAAATATGACTCCTCAGGTATTTAAAAGGTCATATTTAGTATCCATCGTTGGATTGGATGAATCTTGTATTACATAAATAATATGAAATGTGCCTATATATATAAGAGAAGGACCCAATATGATGCATTTCTGTCAAATTTGGCAGCTTAAGGTCCAGGCCACATGGCTGAACACAATTCAGCCACTTCTTTTTTATGATTATTTATTTTATTACTCATGTAGGTGCAGTTGAGAGTTGTCAAAGGTCCTAAATTCTCACTTATTTATTTTGTTAATCATTAAGCAGTACAACAAAAGAGATTTTATTACTGCTACAATTATGGCATGAATTAATATTGCTTTACATAATGGTAGTAGTAAATTTCAATATATAGAAAATAGTTACCACTGACCGACAAAAAGTGTGTGGCGAAGTAATAAGTACTTTTTTATTCTTAATAAAAAATCTTGAATTTGAATCTCTCGAGTATAAAATTGTCTTTGTTGGAAAGTGCTTTATTCAAGTGTGAGATTTTCTAATACTCTCTCTGTCCAACAATAGTCGTCCACTATTGACTTGATACACTTTTTAAAAAACAATAAACAATAGCGGTGTATTACTATATTATCCTTTGACTTTATTAAATTTAATGTTTTGAGAAATGTGTTAGATGATAAACTATTTAATAGCAAGAATAAAATAGAAGCAAAAGATAAATTATATCTTGATTTTCTAAATTGGACAACTACTTTTAGTATAATCGACAATTATTATTAAACGAAGGAAATATAAATTCAAAATTATTCGCACTCTAATATGGATACAGGTCAGATCCAATTACTACTGTACCTACCAAGTCTTTTATTTAGTGGGAGTTGACATACGAACTTGACAAGCCACCACTGTTCACGTAAGCATGCAGATCAGATCCAGATTTACAACTTTCTTGCACTACCAAACACGAAATAAACTTTCGATAACATCAAAATCAAAAAACTTTTTTCGAATAAGTCAATATATTTAGAATTTGGATCAGTGTTAATTTATGTGACATTTTTTTGCTTTTTTGAAACTTAAACTATGTGACTAATATTATAAAACATATTTTTCATTGTATTAACACAAGAATAATTGCAATTTAAATTTCTTATTGTGTAATTTTAAAATATTGAGATACGTGGAAAAAAGACGATTTCGTCACCAAGCTAGACAAATTGCAACCCCAAAGCAATTGGGGGATTCTCACTCATCTCTAGGTGGGGGTCATGTCATCCGTAACTTGTTATTCTAGTACAATTTAACTTATTAATTAAATTAATTTTTGAGAAGTGAAAGTACTACCTGAATTGAGACGGACAAAGTAAAGCATACTAAGAGAATTGCTCGAGTTCAAAGCACATATCTAGCCTTCAAATCATGTAATTATATTAAGAAGTTCATTAACTATTAAATTGTAAAATTACTTTTATTATATATTAACTTGAAATCGATTATGATCTGCTTCTGCCCGACAACCTGATATTGATAACCTTTCAAGCAAAGATGACAAATCAAAACATATAATAATCAATATATTATTAAAGATCTTCCACCCAATATTACTATAATGACAACTAACTATAATACGTACTCCATCATTCACATAAAGTAATTTTACTTTTTTATAGATGATGATAACTCAAAAGTGTAAAAAATAGTAGATCGTGTTCAATGTGATGTAATATTTTTAGAACAGACATCATTACATTACCTAACTCCAGTTCAGGGCCCCATGAAGGATGTTTGTAATCAAGGATTAGCAATATTCTACGTCTCCTTTTTTGGTCCCATAGATCATGTACAGTAATTAAAAAAAGGTTCCCTCTTTACTACTTTTCACCCACAATTATTTCTTACTAAAAATTAAATAATGAGAGCAGTATTATTAGTTTTATCTCTGAACTATTGACAATCTTTAAAAAATATTTTTTTAACTTGATTAACTAAACTTAAATATTCCTAATCTTGCAACATGAGTGAACTATACCTCTAAATTCTTGCCAAGTTTAGAGATGTTTATAACACTTTTTTTTGCTTTTTATTAAGAGTCTCATGCTCCTACAAGAATTAGAAACCACTTGCAGATCAGGAGTGTATCTAAGTTTAGTTAGTCAAGCATAAGGGTATTTATACATCTGTCAATAGTTCAGCGACGAAACTAATAATTTGCGTAAAATTCACGGATGTTTTCAATACTTCATAATACTACCAATATACCTATCATGTTCCAAGTGGAGTAACCATTATCTGATATTTTAAAAACACCCAAGTTGCACCTATAATTTATCAACTCATGTTCAATATTCCTTCAAGAAGAAGACAAACTTACATGTGAAAACAACCAATATGATTCTTGCTCTTCCCTGCCTTTGAATCCCCAAAAAACAGGATAAAACAACTTGGTATCTTCTTCTTCTGAACCAACCAGTGGAGCTCGAGGCTGTTTTTGCAATTTATTATCTATTATGGAGGAACCAAGATTAGTACAGGAAGCAACAACAAATGACATCAATGGACAACTCAATGAAGAAGAAAGAGATCCAGAGAGCAATTCAATGCGACAGCCTCTCCTCAAGAGAAACAGGACACTGTCATCCAGTCCATTTGCCTTGGTTGGAGCTAAGGTCTCACATATCGAAAGTTTAGACTATGAGTAAGAACAATTAATAATCTAATCTTATAGATCAATAATAGATTTCTTGAATTATGCATTACCTGGGCCAACATGAATTGGATATCCTAATTGAGTGTGTCTGTTTTAGGATCAACGAGAATGATCTCTTCAAGCATGATTGGAGAAGGAGATCCAGAGTTCAAGTATTACAGTATGTCTTCTTGAAATGGTCACTGGCATTTTTGGTTGGGCTTCTTACAGGAGTTACAGCAACACTTATCAATCTTGCAATTGAAAATATTGCTGGCTACAAACTTCGTGCTGTAGTGGACTATATAGATAACAGAAGGTTAGTGATGTTTTCCCTGTGATTCGGGAAGTGTTCTAATGCTTCAATTCCATTCCACTAGCTAGTGACTAGCAACAAGATCAAAGATCACTCAATTGAATTGAATACAGCTATTGGTTAATTCATAATTGAGATTGTAACAAATAATGGTTACAGGTACCTTATGGGATTTGCATATTTTGCGGGTGCTAATTTTGTGCTCACTCTGATAGCCGCCCTTCTCTGCGTGTGCTTCGCGCCTACTGCTGCAGGGCCTGGAATTCCTGAAATCAAAGCCTATCTCAACGGGGTAGATACTCCCAACATGTTTGGGGCAACCACACTTTTTGTCAAGGTGCGTCACACACCCAATTTTATCACTGCTGGCAATTCAGGCTGTGAGCGTCTTTTCGGAAACAGCCTCTCTACCTTCCAAGGTAGGGGTAAGGTCTGTGTACACACTGTATGATGTTATTGGCAATTCAGGTTGCAGACAAATTATCAGGCCATCAACATACTATTGAGATCCTACTGAACTAGATGCATAAATATAAAGAATAAGAGCAAATAACATCTTTTTATTTAGCCGACTTATTTATGGAACTCAATCTTACTTGGAAAGCTTGATCTCTATCTTTAATTGATCAGATAGGATCAATTAAAATAAAAAGGAAATTCTAGAATCGAATGCACTCATCCAACAAGGAACATCCGTCAGGGTATCTAATCTACTTCCAAACTTCCAGTAGTTCAATCCTTTACTAGTGTCACTGTCTTGTTTCTCATGTGGCATTAAAATACAAGAGCTTCCATGAGACTCAAGTTTATATGTCTCAATTGAATTTGCTATTTGTTGAGTAACACAAATGTTCCCTATCATGAAAATGAATGGAACTGAGAAAATTACATATACTTAAAAGCAAATATGTAGGGACATCACAAATCTCCATACTAAAAGATTCTAAATTTTGAGAGATCTGACATGTTTTCTTTCCCTTTGATTGATTTGTAAAAGCGTTCATTAAAAAGTCAATTATGCTACTTACCAATTTCTTGTTTTAATTTTATTTATCTAAGCAATCTTTAATCTCTTGGCTCACAGATCATTGGAAGCATAGCAGCAGTTTCTGCAAGCTTAGACCTTGGAAAAGAAGGGCCATTGGTTCACATTGGCGCTTGCTTTGCTTCCTTACTAGGTCAAGGTGGTCCTGATAATTACCGACTCAAATGGCGTTGGCTCCGTTACTTCAACAATGATCGGGACAGGCGAGATCTCATCACGTCTGGGTCATCATCAGGTGTGTGTGCTGCTTTCCGTTCTCCAGTAGGTGGTGTCCTATTTGCTTTAGAGGAAGTGGCAACATGGTGGAGAAGTGCACTTCTCTGGAGAACTTTCTTCAGCACAGCAGTTGTGGTGGTGATACTGAGGGCCTTCATAGAATACTGCAAATCTGGCAACTGTGGACTTTTTGGAAGAGGAGGGCTTATCATGTTTGATGTGAGTGGTGTCAGTGTTACGTACCATCCTGTGGACATCATCCCTATTGCACTGATTGGAATCATAGGTGGACTTTTGGGTAGCCTTTACAATCATGTCCTCCACAAAGTTCTCAGACTCTACAATCTCATCAATGAGTAAGCATCAACTCTTCCACATTCCAACTAGATCATCAAACATTCACTCAGTTATCTGGATTTAAAAGGCAATGCTTATCCACAAAAAATGAACTTACTAAGACTAGAATCATCTTGACACTTTGATCCATCTGCCCCTGCATCTTTTTAAGTTTGAATTATATTCAAACATGGTCTTCTTATCACATTTAATTGCCCAAAAAAAGAACTCTATAGATGCAAATTCCAGACTTTCAAACATTGATCTTTTCATATCTTGCAGGAAGGGAAAACTACATAAGCTTCTTCTCGCTCTGAGCGTCTCCCTTTTCACCTCCATTGGCATGTATGGACTTCCTTTTTTGGCCAAATGCAAGCCTTGTGATCCATCAATTCAAAGGTCCTGTCCTGGCACTGGAGGGACAGGAAACTTCAAGCAATTCAACTGTCCAAACGGCTATTACAATGATCTCGCTACTCTTCTGCTTACAACCAATGATGATGCAGTACGAAATATTTTTTCCATAAACACTCCCGGTGAATTCCAAGTTTCATCTCTTATTATCTACTTTGTACTGTATTGCATCTTGGGACTCGTCACTTTTGGGATTGCTGTGCCATCTGGTCTCTTCCTTCCAATCATCCTCATGGGTTCAGCTTATGGTCGCTTGCTTGCCATTGCCATGGGATCGTATACAAAAATTGATCCAGGGTTGTATGCCGTTCTAGGAGCAGCTTCCCTTATGGCTGGTTCAATGAGAATGACTGTTTCTCTTTGCGTCATATTTCTTGAGCTAACAAACAATCTTCTCCTTCTGCCAATAACAATGCTTGTTCTTCTTATTTCCAAGAGTGTAGGAGACTGCTTCAATCTAAGTATTTATGAAATAATATTGGAGCTGAAAGGTCTACCTTTCTTGGATGCCAACCCTGATCCATGGATGAGAAATATCACTGTTGGTGAACTTGCTGATGTAAAGCCACCAGTAGTTACACTTCGTGGAATTGAGAAGGTGGGACGTATCGTGGAGGTCCTGAAGAACACCACACATAACGGATTCCCTGTAGTAGATGAAGGGGTGGTACCACCAGTGGGGCTGCCAATTGGGGCAACTGAATTGCACGGTATTGTCCTAAGAACTCACCTACTTCTGGTTCTCAAGAAAAAGTTGTTCCTTCATGAAAGAAGGAGGACAGAGGAGTGGGAAGTGAGAGAGAAATTCTCCTGGATTGATCTAGCTGAGAGGTGGGGTAAGATTGAAGATGTGGCAGTTACAAAGAGTGAAATGGAGATGTATGTTGACTTGCATCCCTTGACCAACACAACCCCCTATACTGTGGT
Organism: Solanum verrucosum; assembly: GCF_900185275.1. Taxonomy (NCBI): domain Eukaryota; kingdom Viridiplantae; phylum Streptophyta; class Magnoliopsida; order Solanales; family Solanaceae; genus Solanum; species Solanum verrucosum. The sequence continues at coordinate 4,950,495 of NW_026020332.1, forward strand.
AGAAAGCATGTCAGTGGCGAAGGCAATGGTGCTTTTCAGGCAAGTGGGACTCCGCCACATGCTCATTGTACCCAAATATCAAGCAGCAGGGGTGAGCTTATAAGCAAATTTCAGTTATTAATCTTAAGCAAATATCTCCCTCCTATCATAGTCTAACGATACACAGAAAAAGTCATATCGTAGCATCAGAGCTTGTTAAGGAAGAGTCTAGGTGGAAGTGTTATTTTACAATAGAAGTGATAAAAGCATTACTAACATCATACCATGCTCCTTTTTCAGGTATCTCCAGTGGTGGGTATCTTAACCAGGCAAGACTTGAGAGCTCACAACATTTTGAGTGTCTTCCCTCATCTGGTGAAGTCAAAAAGTGGCAAAAAGCACTGAATCTCTCCAGAGAAAACAGATACCAGTCAATTTCTGTGAAATATTCTTTTCCAGATTCCTTTGATCTATCCTTCTCTATTTTTCTTTCACTTTTAGCAGTTTCCATTCTTTCACATAATTTATAGGAAGAGACACCTGAAGAGAGTGAGAGCAATATTATTATGAATTATTTGACACACATAAGAAATCATTTATATATACATCATTTTGGTACAAATTCAGAGAAACATAGTTCATATAAAGCGACCACAATTACGCAAGAATGACAATGATGTGATATAATCTTGTGCCATTGATGAAAACTTTCCAGAATAGAGATTTGTCCTTACTCCTTAGTATTGCTCAGTTTGCAAGTTACCTGAGTCGTTATGAACTTGAACCATAAACAATTTTTTGAAGATGAACTATTCAAAAGCTCCCTTCTGCTTCTTGAAAGATTCCTTCTTCTTGGTGCTGTATCCTCTATCTCTTTTAAGCACAGAATCTCAATACTGCATGCAGTCACATTAATTTCTTTGATTTGACCATCAATTTGAAACTTATGCTCCGAAACAGAAAAAGGATCATGGAAGCAGACTATAAAGTGAAGCACCCAGCCAAAGCAGCTATTTATTGTACCAAAAAAGACAACACATGGCTCCCCAATAACAGACAAGTATACATGAGAACAATATGAAAGAAGCTTGACATTAGAATTTAAAAAGAAAAACAAAAGGAGGGAACTTCTTAAATTTCGACAGATTATCAACACCCTTAAAATTGGAGGAATTTTTTTTCCTTTTTTTACTTTCCTTGACAATATTCACATGCTAGACGCCTCCCCCATCCCTCTTCCAATATGTCGGTCCTCTGCTATGTCCGTTTCGTTCCATTGCTATCTTACCTCTCTTATTGCAGAGTTTTAGTTGTAAAGCTATCTCAATTTTATTTTTTTTGCATCTTCTATCCTAAATTGGACGATTAACTTTGATTGGGCAAGATCAAAGCAAAGGCATGACATGAAGTTTTAACTGCTCTAAATGGTTACAGCTAACTCATTGATGAATTTGAATTTTTAGCGTATGAAGTGTTTCAATGTCTGTTTTCCAGTAATATGATTCCAAAAGCATCATGTTTTTTTTTCCAGTAAGGTGATTATGGACAGCAACAGTTAGGAAACTAATCAATTTACTCAGCAGAAAAGAAGCAAGTTTTTCATGTTTGAGTTTAGATGATCACACTTTGCTAAACGTATCAAAGCAATATTTTGTTTTGTGTGAATTTTGTAAGACCTTGTAAAGTGCCATCTTTGTTCAAAAAACAGCTACTGATCACATGTACAAAACAGCTTGCAAAGGAGATCCTTCTTCAACTCTCTCTCCCTCCCTCCTCCCCAAGCAAAAGTGTGAGAAAAGAAACAAATGAAAACTGTTGAAATTCTAGTGATGAGCATTAGGTAGGACCTCTGTTATAGTCCTTAATTAGAACTTATCTAAATGCTGAAAAATTTTGAACAAGTGTTTGACTTAGAAAAAGTAAAGGAAAAAAGACAATTTTACACATCCCTTTTGTGTCATAGACTGAAGTAATAAGAAGAATTCTCCATCCCATTCTCTTCAGTGGCACGGCATAAGCTCATTTCTTTTATTCGTTTCTCTCATCTACACCGAAAAACTCTATGAAGGAATGCACATTCCGAATTGCATTATTAATGCTCAGTTTCCTCATTTTGATGCAAAGGTAGTCTAGAAATATGAATCCAACATTAGATGAAATTAAAGACAGGCTTTGTCTAAATGTCATTCCTCACTATAGCAGATGAAAATCCTAGATGAATAATAAGCTCAAGGATAATACAGTTTCAATTTTGAGGGAAAAGGCATCTTTAGCACCTAAAGTAAACTTGACAGAACTAAATGGTAGCACTTAAGGATTTTACGGGAACATAAAAGGCCAGAAAATCAATTCCACACATGGCAATAACATTGTTTTCTCCTATGATTCCATAGCATAATCCAAATTTGTAGGAAGGCTTTCAAAATTCATATTGATGAGATAAATAAATTTGAGATACAATTATAAAAACAATGTAATGCAATAAAACCTTTTCATAGTCATGCTTACTAATTCCCTTATAAAAAAATGGAATACTTTATGATTTATGGATCTTTTCAATTACCTTAGGCAAGCTTCAACCAAATCAGGGAAATAAAATTCTTCCAGATTTCCAAAGAACCTCTGCAGAACTTTCCCGGTCACAGCTAATATGAATAAGAATTTGAAGGAAACTATTGATATTCCTCAAGCTCAGTTGTGCTTAAATTCCTTATATGGAGATACCTACAAGATAATAGAAAGTTACTAAGAAATAAAATAATCAATATACTGAATGGAAAGATAACTGGAAAACAGATCCCTTGTCCTAAATTGTGCGGACTCTTCACTTTCTATGCTGTACCTGTGTCGGATTCTTAAAAAATACACTACTTTTGGTGAATCCGACAAGCACCCCTTGACATTTTTGAAGAGTCCGAACAACATTGCCCTTGGCACATATATGAGCTACTAACTGCAACAAAGCACTTCAAATTGGTAAGTTTTCATCTTATGATACTTAAATAGGGAACTGTAATTTCCTCTGGCGTTCAAATTCTGAACCATACCAACCAATATCATCTTATAGCAGCTACTTCTAACATTAGGAGTTGTTCTGCAAAACCCCCAAACCAAAATCATCTCATGTAGCAAGTATCCCTATTCTCTATCATCCATAGCACTTATACAGAGGTTCGCATATCCAATTATAACCCCAATTTCCTTTATGTTCCTCCCTTAAACTCACAGCAGGACCTACCTTTTCAAATGATTTCTGATTCTCAATCCTCGGGTCTATGTAACTTTACCCATTCCCCCCTTCATCTTCCTCATCTTATAACACTACCAAAGCTAAAGCGCATATTTCTTACAAAAATTAGTAATAGAAACTAGGTTATTCATGGTAAACATAAATGTTGAAGAATCGCAGAGCCTAAAGTCGGGGATATCGAACTATATACGTTTTTCATACTTTCAATGCGACATATAAGCTGGAGCAAGAGCTTGATATATGAATCGCGAATGAAAACTACTGCGCCGCAAGAGCAACTGAAAATGAAATCAACTAAAACTAAAAGATTTGCAGCAATCATGGAGGAAAAATATACTCTTACGTTTGTCAGAGGCAAAATCTGTCACACTGAACATCATGAAAAATATGGCAGATTCATAAACTACTAGCGGGCAGCAGATCACTTGGAAGGAGGCAGTGAGCAATAGAATCACAATCTTTATTTTGCGGTGAATTTTATTTCTAAAAAAAATAAATCATATTCAAATTCACATCACAAATCACAATCAAATTCTTTTATTCTTGAAATTTGGACTATATAGTATAAATTTAAATTAAAAAAGCACTTTCTCCGTCTCATTTTGTGTGGCACTTTTTGGAGTTCGAGATTCATACAAATCTATTTTTGATAGTAAGTTTTTCATAGATTCTTTTAACATTTTCAATTATTAATTATTGTAACTTATAATACTTTTTACGTAGTTTATAAATATGTAAATTTCATTTCAAAAAAATTGAAGATTCCATATGCAAATTTCCGGTCAAAGTTGAACCGTTTGATTCTCGAAAAACGAAAAGTGTCACATAAATTGGGACAGAGGGAGTAATACATTATAAAACTTTTTTGTTTTGGTAATACATTAGAAAACAACACTAACAATTTATAACCACCCAAACAGAGTGTTAGAAGACAAAGGAAGCCATGTGCAGCGTAATTTCTTCCGAGACACAACAAAAGTTGTGCGATGACGCCTTCTATTTTTGATAAATAAGTGGATCGGTGGGTCTTTCGTAAGTAAAATTGTTCCTTTCTGTCAGATATTGATGCCAATCTTAAGGGACTATCGAGGTTTCCTTGGAAAAAAAAATATATACACAGTGGTACACATACCGTTACAATCAAGTATTGTATTCGCACGATTTCAATTATGATTAGCTTTTGAATGCGAACGGATACAATGTATTTTGCTAAGTTTTGTAAAACCAAATCCGATATATTAGCTTATTTCAATCCCAACAAGGTGTTCATCCTTGGTTTCTGAAAAAGGAAATAATCTGGTTGTAGACGATATCCTTAGCAGTAATCCCAATAATGAAGTCTGCATGAGCGTAATCCTTGATATACTGAATATGTAGCTTCTCTACATCGTGGTACTTGAGATTATCAAGTAATGTCCCAACATCTTGAACATCAGACAGTGCATCTTGGCCTCCATAGCTGAGAAACAGGGGGAAATCATGAGGGATATTTGTCAGATTGTACCTTGGAGGTTTGGTTTCACCGTAGTGAGCCTGATTGAAGTCGTTGCTCCCATAGTCATATTTCGACAAGACACCATCTCTAACAGCTGCATGAATTTCAAACAGTTACATAGTCATTTCGTATTTTTGGTTGGTTGATAATGGAGCCAATCCTAACTTGTTTAGGACTAAGGTATAGTTGATTGATGGACTCGTAAATAGTACTTAAAAATGGACTTACTCTGAGACAAATGCACAAGGTTCTTAGTTGATGTAGACTGGGGTTCGTTCTTCAAGAAATGATCGACTGTGGAGGCATTTAGACAGCAGTTCTTTCCTATATTCATAGAGGAAAGTTATTTAGCTTGGAACTTGTGATCATTACAAATGACTCCATCTGTAAATGACGAAAACGTTTTTAATTTCATGGCAGATTAGTACCAGTAAGTGCAGTTATCAAGTCATAACAGTCCACCCCAGCTTGAGCACATAAGACCTTGAGAAAATCGGACACAGGCTCACTACCACAAAGCGTCAAAAATTGAGGTAAATGTGACAAAAGAAGGAAGGGGGGTGGGGGACAAGAAGGGCAAATTCAGTACACTAGTTGTAAGTAAGGAGAAGTAAATTTTTACCCCCTTGGATTAAATTCTGCAAGACCAAATATTGTAGTGATCTGTTGACATTGGAAACCATAAACATCAACAAATCACAATGTATGCATTGCTCTTAAGCTTTGCAAAATGTAAAGAAGAGAAGTGAACCTAGATTTTGCCCTGACCTCACTAACAAAAGCTCTAGCAGCAACATCACCGAGTGCAGTGGTCATATGGCTCAAATAAGCAACTGGGCTGAGCAAGGCTGCTGATTTTACCTTGTCTATTTGTTTCCCTTCTGAAAAGGACGCCAACGCTATCAAGGTGCCCTGTTAGTTCAGAAAATAGACAGATCAAAAGGTCATTATATCATGTACTGGAAGGATAATAAATGTTTTGCCACCTACAATCGAGACTAATGTTCTGTTCTCTTTCCAAACTTACCATTGAATGGCCTATATAGTGAATTTTCTGCCCAGTTTGTTTAAAGACAAGATCAACGAGAGCAGGTAAGTCATGGACGACAAGATCATCCCATGTCCAATTCCAGTAGTCCTGTAAACCAGAATGAATAAAACCTTTAAAGATTTAGAGCTATTTAAGTATTTTGACATCTTTCTTCCCTTTACCAGAATTCTTTTTATCAGTTTTGCAAGCATTATGAAAAATGTATAGTTCATTGAGGAACTGAAGGAGATACCGCACTATCAGGATCAAGAGTGACATGGCGACGGCTATATCTGGTTCCCCTGATATTGGAAATCCAAACATCAAAGCCATTATCTGCCAAGATCATCGCCGGTGATTGTGCTGGTGAATTCTGCAGCCATGTTACTCCATCCTGCAAAACAGTGACCATATTTTACTTCCTTCATCCACAGTTGCAGTGACTTAAGATTGAAATGTTCGTCAACTTATTGTGGGTAGTACTTCTCCCTTCTTAATTGTTTGACATAATTTGATTGGAGACATAGAAAGAAAGATTTTTGACACATAATCTAACAAAATATCGAATGTATCCTTGCATCAAACAATTTGTATAGAATGCAGTGATGGCTTAAAATAAGTCATGTTAATGGTAAAATGAAAAGGTGAAATTTGATTTGTTTGTAACTATGCGAAAATGTTAATATAGTGCCAAACAGATTTAAACGCAAGAATAACAGTTGTTGAGTATTCATAAGCTTCATAGTTACTAGCTTGTGGTCAAATTCTTTATATATATTGAGAATTCTATTAATTAACATGATTTGAATGTGAATTCAATTATTATTATAGTAGTACTAACTTGAGTCGTAGTAGAAAGTAAGAACACATAAACTTCATAATTTTGAATTCGCCTCTAATTGTGCAAATTCACAAGCATTCACAGTAGTAGTACACAGAGTAAACATACAAATGACAAATCTGTGTTTTGTAATTTACCTTCTCGTGAGCGTACTAGCCTACAGAAACAGCCAACCCTTGAGTCCGTGGTTGACTAATTAAATCATGCCACATATACGTAATGTGAGACAAGATTTGGAATCTTGAACTTCTCTACGTGCAAAAGCTACTTGCATTTCAAAATTTTATGCAATCTGAAGAGATCGGGATATGGAAAGTACTGCTGCATTCACCACATCTGAGCCCCTTTATTTCTCCTACAGGCCTTTAGCATACTGGCTTTAGAGGAGGATTTTTGAGTTTTGGATTTTATAAAGATGATAATTGAGTTTTATATATATATTTAATCAATTTCTTAAGGTAAGTACATGCGTCAAAGTAAAGGGCAAACAATACAAATCCCAGGCCTTATTACGTGCCTTCTCGTGAATTTTCAAAATTACCTTTTGTACCAGATTTTGGTCCAGTACATGTATCTGGACATTGTTTTCAAATAAATTTGTATGTATTGAGATACACTTACTCTTACCCTCTCGGTAATTAGGTAGTTTTTTGCCAAAGTAAAAGCATATTGAACTCTCGAGCATGCTTTCATTCTAGCTCATAGCTAGGATGAATTTGTTTTTGTTTTTTATTTTTCAATCGATATCTAATACCCATGTTGGAGCCCTATTAATTCGCACCATGTAGGGCTCCGAACGAGAGAAACTTTTCCTATCGATTTTTTTGTACTCAGAGCTCGAATCTAAATTTCTCAATAAAAGAGAAATAATCTCATCCACTACACCGCAACTTTTATGTTATTTATGCAAGTATACACTGAATGCATAGTGTAATGTTAAATCACTCAAGTCAAAAAATAAAAAATCCCACTTTGTTAAAAGATTCACGCATAGGATAATTGGGGTAGGAAAAAAAAAATTCTGTTTCTTAGATCAGAAGTGGGGACAATAACTACGAAAGACGATAAACTCATGTTCACGAGAAAGATTCCATTTCCCAAACACCATCCGCTAGTGAAGGCTTGTGAATGTATATACTCTCTTGTTTAATTTGAATAGACACAAAACAAAATATTTTTTAAAAAATTATAATTTATGGCTATTTATTTTTTTAATAAATTTGTGGTATTAAAAATTTCATAACATTTTTGTAAATCCGAATAAAGGGAGTATAATTACATTGACTATTTCCAGACATAAGCGAGGGCGGATGCAACGAATAGTGTATATGAATCAGACCTACTAACGATTAAACATATAATGGGTTCAATTTAAAATTCTCTCTCCACTTCTAGATATGAGGCAACCTAAGCAATTATTAAGAGTTAATGATTTAAAACACAATTAAACTATTGTAATTTGTAAGTTTCTTATATTAACTATCAATTATTTTATTTAGCTATTTAAATTTTCATTTTTTTTACTAAAATACACCTTGATGTTGAGTTGATTAAATTTTATTTTCAGTCGAAAATGACTAAATTTTATAATTGAAATTATACATAGTAGCGTTGGTTTTCTCATGGTGAGAATTCGATTCTACACATTATAATATTCTTCTCCATTTCCGCAATTTGAGGGGAGAAAGGACTGAACTTTTATAGTCACGCGTGAAACAGTAGCGCATATTAGAGCTAGAGCCCAGAGATGCTTACCACAAGAACGCCGTGCTGCAACAGCACTGGCTGCCTGTTGGTCGTCGGCCCACCACCTCCTCCTACACGGCCTTCTGGTATTCTTTGCACGCTAAGTATGTATCCGTCATCAGTTGTTACCTGAGAAAATAGAAACACATAAATTGTACGAATTGTAGAATAGGATATGGCTTTCGGATTCAACCAGCTCGATCGGGAAAATAGAAGGAGAAAAATGGAACGATTGATTATTTACCTCAAATTCCTGGCATTTATAACCATGAACAGTGACGGCAGAGGCGCACATTCCACTACCCACGCCATTATAATCGGTTTTGAAGCCGGAATGAACAGATTTTCTGCTAGAGCTTAATGATTCGTATGGTTCCACTGCTAAGATGACTAATGCCACTAAACTTAAAATGCTTAGACTCGGTAACTTTCTTAGCGCCGCCATTCTATTAGAAAACACGGCGTGAGGAAGGAAGATATATTGTAGACAGTGTGCTCTGCTAAAATTAAAGCCAGAACTATATATAAATAAAGAGAACAGTGAGAGGGAGCTGTGTCCGAGAAAAGAAGGAAAAAATGCACACACCCACTCAATACCAAAAAGGGACTCAAATAAATGATTCAGACTCGAACCCACAACATTAGAGTTAAGAAGCGGAGAGCGTTTACTATCTCGTACCCACAACATTAGAGTTAAGAGGTGGAGAGCATTTACTATCTCGTACCCACAACATTAGAGTTAAAGGTGGAGAGCATTTACTATCTCGTCTAACTCGGTTGTAATTCAATTACCAATTGTTCAATTTTATAGAAAGTAAACTTTACCTACATGAAAATAACATACAGGATATAATAAGTTACTATATTCATTACAAAAATACTTCAAATTTCATTGTTGAAGAGTATGTTATAGGGTTTAGGAAGAATTGGAGGGACTCTAGTCTCTTTGATTTTCTCATATCTGGATCAATGCAAGTACCAAGGCAATGAAGATCAGTTATTAGTCTGATGTTGATATACATGTATGATCTTATACATAAGCATGAAGGGCAATTTTTGAGGTTGCACAGCTACTAAGCCTTCTGTCACTTTCATTTCTATCCTTTCTGAAGGAGGGTAATACAAATTCATGTGAAGACTAGTCTCTGTTTTGCAACATCACCTACTTCTAAATTCTAAAATCCAAAGAATCGACAAATTTACATTTTTATACAAAAGAAAATGATAACGAGGACTAGAAGATTGAACACGAGGCTGAGGTTTGCAACCATTTTGTGCTTCACAAACATCATGCATTCAGCTTGCATCCCAATTGAGACAGCGGCATGAGCAAGTATTGCTGATGAGATGCAGTTGAATTTCTTGAATACCTCATGACAATGAAGTTGCATCAGATCTTTGATCTGTATCGGCTGTAGCCTGGACTTGAGCTGCATATTGTAGGTTCCAGAGGACATCCTCAAATGAGGGGCGACTCTGTGACTCGGGAGAGATGCATTTGTTGGTGAGTGATATTACAATTGACAAAGACTCTTGGGAGCTAGTGGTTAGCACAGCAGGATCCACAATTTTACGCCTACCATCTTGGCTACCAAAGGATGTCTGTCATCGAAAAAAAAAAAGACTTTACTGCTTACCTTCCAAGTCATAGTAAGTGTGTCACAGACATTCATTTCAAAACTCCTTAAAACTACAAACGCGACGAAAGTTTGTGATCCACAGTAGAAACAATGCTGAAGAGCATTCTGTGCTACTGCCAATGAGAAAGGAGTTGCATATCAAAAATCAAAATTAGTAGTTCCATACCATTTCATTGAGCAAAAATGTTTCTCCTTTTCCACTAAAAAAAGGACCCACCAGCGACTCCAGCAATATGAAACCAAAGTTATACACATCATCCTCTTTCTTCCTCGTGTTCCTGCATGAGAAGAAATGCACAAAATTTTAATGTTGAGAATATGTCTCTGCTCAACATTCTTGAACTGTCATTGCCAAGCATTTTTATCTATCTCTAAGGGATGCTATAGTCAGAAGAGGCACTAAGAAAAAATCTATCAGTTTTTCTAGGAATAGAAGTTGCAAACAGACTGATGTGTGACTCTATTTGGGCAAAAGAGTTACATACCAGGCGTTGTGGCCATCTCCTTTTGCCTGAAAAAGGATATCATCAGTATCAGATATTACCCTAAAACATCAACAACCCAGTGTAATAACAGTCGGGGGAGGGTGGGGTGTACGCAGACCTTACCCCTACCCTTCATCATATGAATATCATTTCAACATACCTCAACTTTTTCACTTTCTTCTGTAAGGATTGACATTCCATAATCACTAAGTTTTGCAATCTGATGCTCATCAAGCAATATACTATCTGTCTTCAAGCTATTGCCGAATGAAGGAGGGATTACACCCGTGTGGAGAAAGTGCACAGCCTTGGCAACACCAATCAGAACCGCCAACCTGTCTGACCAGTTGAGGACTTTTCCTGGAGTAGTTTCTGCAAGTGAAAATGATGATTTACACAAGGTCAACATGTATTCCCTATGGTTCATTGGATATATCGGGATAAATAAAATGAACAACACAAAGAAAAAGATGGTCAAAACATTTTGCAGTGCAAGTGTCAGCCAACAGACCATGCAAAGAACATACGATCAAGTATATCTCGACAAATCAATGAAACGCTAACACAGATTGCTTCATCAAACTACAATAATTGTCTTTCACTTTGTTGTAAAATTTCAGATCGCAAGCTTGGACAAATAGACGGAAAGAAACTATCCAGAAGATAACAATACTCTGTATTTGTACTTACTAGCGCATAAACAACAAAAGACGCAACAAATTCATGTGTTTCTCATCCTTAACCCCCTTCCCCCGCACAATATTCAAAAAAAGAAAGAAAAAAAAAAGACAGATTCACCAAAACTATCATACTAAATAGTTATCTGAAAATTAGCAATCAGCATAACCAGAAATATACCTGCAGCATTTGCATATTCAATCAAGTATATGTCTATGCAACTGTTGGTACTAAAATATTTACACCACTGACCTGAAAGACGAGCACGGAAGTTTCCACAAGGAATAAATTCATAAACCAGAAAAAGTCTGTGGACTGTTGAGTCATCTTGCACCCCATCATCAATGCAGTGACCCAGAAGGCTAACTAAATGGGGATGGCGAAACTTTGACAGCAAATCCATTCGAAGTTTGAAATTCCAACTAGTGCATCGTCTATGAACGGTCAATTCTCTTACAGCAACATAGGTTCCATTCTCTAATTTTCCCTTGTAAATCTGAGATAGAGAGAATGACATAGAAGGGTGTTAGCTAAATAAAAATTGTCCAACTTGATCCCAAGAAAGAAAAAATCCTGGGACAGAAGGCTTGAAGAGATAGCAACTCACTGCATATGCACTTTAAATAAGTGAATCAAGCGCACTGACTTTATTGATATTAATTGTCAAAGTTCAGTAGATACCAAATCAAAACGAACATTACTTTTAACTGTGACCACCATAATATGGTATTAAATTGCAAAGTCGAGATGCATATAGCATTCATGAACACAGACAATCAATCATAAAGGCAAAAAACTGTTTAATCAACTGCTTATGTTGACGACTTGTGCATCTGTTTAATTGTCTGATACAAGTTATTCGATGAAACCTACCTACCAAACTAATTTGATTTGCTTCAATTGATAACAGAGATGATGACCTCTGGAATAATATGGCATCATATGGACAAAAATTAAATAAGCAACAAAAATTTATTCTTCCGACAAAATATAAAATGAATTTTGAATGGATATATGCAAGGAAACAATACGCTAAGCCCTATTCCTACAATTATTTGGGAGTCATAAATAGTTTCAGAGCAGTACTTTTCCAATGGAGCCTTCACCGAGTAATGCTGATTTATCAAAAATTTCTGTCGCTTCTTCCAACTCTTCCATGGAGAACACCCGATATGATGGGGCACCTTGTGATCCTAGTGCTGCTGTTTGAGAAATGATTCCTGAGGTAAAATAAGTTAAGAAACTCTTATCAAATCCCAGAAAGAATTTAGAGTTGACACTGAAAATGAAAAACTACAACTTACTAGCATTTGCCAGGAGCTCAGCAGAAATATTGGGCTGTGCATTATCTTGCACAACTTTGGGAAACATGTACCGATCCACATCGTGACGTGCATGTTGTCTTCTACAAAAGATGAGAAGAACAACAGCCAAAAACACCACAAGTATTACAGTTCCCCCAACAACACCTACCAATATTGCTATCTCTTTTCCAGTGGTTTGTTTCTTTGCCAAACTAGCTTGTTTGCAGTAGGACTCAGAGTGCTGATATTGTATATCCAACAAGCAGTTTCCACTAACCTTTACAATTCGCTTATCCGAACTGGCGTTCAAGCAAGAAGGAAGCATACCAAGCAGTCTATTATCAGAAATATCAACAAAACCAAGCTCACTCCCACAGTTGAGATGTTCAGGAAGTGAACCACTCAGAACGTTAAACGCTAAATTCAAGTAACTAATACTTGGCAAAGAGAACAAATCAGCAGGCGGCGTTCCGGTAAGAGCATTATTTGACAGATCAAGGTGTTGAAGTAGATTTAGTTTGCCAAATTCTTCTGGGACCTCACCAGAGAAAGCATTACTACTAAGAAGAATAGTGGTCAATCCTTGTGGCAACAGTGGCAGTTCAGAATCCAAATGATTTTCTCTTAAATCCAACAAATGCAAATTGGACAAAGCACTTAAATCAGGTAATTCACCAGAAAGAGCATTATGTGACAGAATAATATCAGTTAGGCCTGTGATTTTAGAAATTGAATGAGGAAATTTACCCTTCAACCTATTATTCTTCATACTTAAAATAGTGATATTAGGTAACAAATCTAACCACTCAAGGAGACTCTCATTGAAAAAATTGCCATCAAATGTCAAAGTATGAAGCTTCACCATTGTAGACATCTCAGATGGAACCTTACCAAAAAGAAAATTTGAACTCATATCCAGAACTTCTAGAGAAGACAACCGATGAATTTTAACAGGGAGAGGTCCCCAAATGCCCAAAGAAACCAAAGTGAGAACTTTTAAACTACTTAACCTTGTCAAAGTGGTAACAAATGAATCAATGGAGAAACGCTCAGATAAGGTATTGTTTGGAACTGCAACTCCATGGAATTCATTGACCTTTACTAGCTTATCTCCCTTGATTTTGAGCTCAGTAACAGAGTTATTCTCGCAAATAATGCTCATATTCAGTGTTGAACCCAAACTGCAAAAATCCCCATTGTAATTCTCCAAAACATCCAACTGCACTGGATATTCCAAGTGCCTCCGTAACTGAAGAAGAATTTGAGTTTCATAGGACCCTAATTGATGAGTATTTGGGATCAATAAAGCCCACATGAATACAACTATGACAAATATCTTTAGGCACCCCATTTAACACAGTCCTCTTAATACTCAACAGAATTTTATGAATAAGCTGAAGGGAACAATTTGAGCTTCAATTCTTGCAGACGTCAAGCATTTTGTTTGTCTAAATCTGCGGAAAACTCCAAATGGATAGAATATTTTTGGGTGAAAATTAAACTAATTCTGAACCAAACGCAAATCTTGACAAAGACCCATCAAGAAAAAACAAACAAACTAACTAAACTGCACATTGAAGGAATGTTTTGCTTTTTCCTGGCAGAGATATTTTGGAAGAAGAGAAAACAAATAGAAAAAAAACCCACTCTGGGGGTCAAGAGAAAGAAACAAAAAGAACAGAGAACTCTATAATGAAGCACTAATAAATGGGTCTTGTGCGGCTTAAGAGGTGGAATTAAAAGAAGCAAAGAAATGGAGCAGAGTAGAGTAGTATATATATAATGTAGAAAAATGGAGAAGTTGGGTTGCTATAAAAGTACCCGACAGAAGAAGGAATTTAATGCTACATGCATTGAATGAGAAGAAGATAAGTAGTCTGTCGCGGGCTTCATGAGGTTTCCGCCATTAATGGTGACCTTTCCGTTGGGTTCGGTTCTTGTAGAAGAAAGATGGCTTCTTATCAATATTTTTTACTTCACAGTCCTCAAAAGATAGTTTACCCCATGTGACAGTTTTAATTATAAGGTTTGTTTTTATTATAACCTTTTGCTTTGTTTCAATTTATATGAAATCGGTCAACATATCGAACATAATAGAAAATATGATATCGACTTTACATCAAATATAATAGATATTTAAATACGACATCAGATGATAAGTAAATACTTTTATTTGTATATTCATAAAACGCGTAAAATCAGGTTGAAATGTCTAAATGTGTTTGTAATTCCAATTTAAATGTATTTTTATGGATTATCCTTTAATTATATAAAAGTTCTATCCCAATTTATGTGTATATCTTTTTAGCTATTTAAAAGTTACTCCTAGAATGATCAATTATTATAATTTATAATATTTTATAAGTAGAATGTTTTTTAATAAAAATGATTTCAATGTTAAAGGGATTCAAATTCGAACTTGTAATTAAAAATGAAAGGGTACTTGCTACTCCACCCCCACCATGATCCCGAAGGTTCTTCTGATGTTGATCATTAGCTGTGTGTAATTAACAGCCACAAACTTCATGCTTGAAATAAAAAAGTTAGGTTGGAGAACTGTTAATATAGTACTAGTATTATATTATATTATCAGAAGGGTTGTTGGTTTAAATGTCGTGTACTCTGCTGGATTTGTTGCTATAAATATATCTTTGGGCACATTTCTTAATTTTAAATCTAACTTGCTTGGTTTAAATAACAAATCAATTTTCAACTTTCATTCCAAACACAAACAATAATAATGTATTATGTACTTGGTGAGGTTTCATAAATGAAATTTAGGAAGGATAAGACGTACACACATTTAACAGTATTATTATAGAGATGATGTTTTCAATAAACACTCTAAACAGACAAACTCAAATATTTTATAAAATTATACTGCCCCTTCTTCCTAAACCGAACGGATTCATTTTACTATGTACGCAAAATTTTAAGGTTTTTTTTTTGACACATCAGTAAATAATATTAATAAAACCTCAAAAAATCCATGTACAAAACAATGTATTTTTGCACGTAATGGAGCATAGAACAATTCATTTTCACGCTAAAAGTGAAATTTAAATATGAGATAATCTTTTAATATGAAAATGCTAGTAAATAATGCAGACAAATTGAAAGAAAAAGATGTATGATATATTCTAGTATTTCAAATCTATATCTACAAAAAAAAAAAAAAAAGTAACGCAGTTCAAAATCTAAAGTCAATTGCAATACTCAATTATATATATATATTATTATTATTATTATTATTATATTTAAAAGCAAAGCTAAATACTCCCTTGATCCATGTTTACTTGTCCATATTTGTAAAAATGATAATTTTATCATAGCATTCCTAATTAATTATTTTATATTGGGAAATGAACTGAAAATAAATGTAATACTTAGCAATAAAAAGTAAAATAGATATAAATAGTAGTAATAAATTATTCTTGAATTATATAATAAAAATAAATATTATTTTTAATATTATAGATAAAAAAAAAAAAAACACTAAAAATAAAAAAAAAAAAATTGAACAACTTTCACTTTCCATGCAAATTAGGTTAATGCTTTTCCAAAAAGAAAAAATAATAATTAAACTAGCTCCCATAATTGGTTCCTTTATCATCACCATCACATTTTTTTAGTTTAAGGTTAATGATTAGTGGGTGATGCATAATTTCATCACTTCTATTGAGATTAACTTTTATGGATGCCTTGTTCATATCCATAATTTCAAACACTAATTTATAGTATTTTTTATTGGTATTCGACTATATTTAGAATTTAATTAAATTTATATTTATGTATTGTATAAACTATTTTTGAGAATGATGCTTTTAATATATAATTTTTTTATTTTGAGAATTTACATACGAAAACTCTAATTAAGAGTAGAGAAATATCAACCATTCAAACACGATTCCAAACTTGTTAGGTCATTTGTCATTGTGCCTTTTTTTACAGGTATTTTTCAGGAAAAAAAATATATATCTTTTTTTTATTTTAAAGATTTGACCAAACAAACAGTTATTAGTGAATTAAAAATTAAATTTTAAAAAATCACTACTCATTTACAACTAACAATTGTTCCCTTTTTTCAGTAATGAAAAGAATATTATTAGTACTACATTACTTATTAAAAAATTTCCTTAAATTATAAGTCGGCTATTTGGACTTTAGTCTTCTAATTTACTTGATTTCTTTTTAACTATGTCTCTCTTTACGAGTTTCACATGCATGGGATTCCTCACAAATCTGTTGGCTCTAATGATTACTCGCTTTGTTTCTATTTATTTGTCCATTTTTTCCTTGGCACATATATTTAAAAAAATAATTAATATAGTGAATTTATTATTTTACCCTTATTAATTGATAGTATTTCAAAATCAATTTACTCACTAAAAATGTTTTACTTTTTTCAAAAACATTAAAGTCTCAAAATAAATTGAGGGTATAATAGGAAAAAAATATTATCTTCTCTTAATTTGTCAAAAATGACAAATAAAAAGAGATAAGTAAAAATCAAAATTTGACAAGTAACAATAGACAGAAAGAATATCTACTATGAACGGTTAATTTAGAGGCGAAATCAGAATTAAGAGTTTGGGGGTTCTAAATTTCTTTTAGAACCGTCAATCAATTTTATTAGGGGTTCACAAATTAATATACATATATATATTTTTAATTAATTTTCTAGTACAAATATAGGGTCTATGAAAAAGATGTTCGATTCACCCGAACCCATAAACCCCACTTAGTTCCGCCTCTGTGTCTGTTAACTACACATAATTTTAGAGATTATTTTTAGATATGATCGTATTGCCTTGGTAAGTTCAAATAATCTTTTCAATCGACGTATTTAACGTTTGTTACGAGGGGAAAAAAAACGAGAAAAAGAAGTAGGTTAAATTTTTTAGTTATTTTCTTTTGTTTAATATGCAAGTTAAAAATATTATTGAGAAAATAGTTGAATAATCTCCAATCTATTATTGGATAACGTGGTGCAGATGAAAATAAGATGCATTGGAGGATGGAGAAAACACAATCAATATTGAATATCATTTATGAAACTTGTATTTTTTTTAATTTCGTCGTTTATAAAAAATTTTAATCAACATCTAAAAGTAGTATTTTCCCTTCAGAAAACTGAAGAATTATTATGGTTGCGTTTATTTGATTATCTTTTTTCTAAAAAAAATGAAAATACTGAGTTAAAACCTCAGCTGTTTTTTTTTAAAAAAAAAATCCAACAAATGCCACCCCGATACTTGTACTTTTTTTTTTCTTGTTCCTATTATTTTTTATTTTTATAATATAAGATACGACAACACATCAATCTCAATTATGGTAATTTCTACATATAATATATAGTATGCAATATGGTATAGTTTTAGTTTTCTATTTGCAAATTGCAATTGGAATCTAAACTCTAATACAAAACTTTCAAATATATTTGTTTCCCAAAAGACAAAGCTAGCTTACGAAAACAAATTAAATACATCCAGCGGTTTGGTAACCAAAATTAGGATATCACTTTCGGTATTAAATTTGAAATTGCATTTGTTAACTATTTGATTTGGTGTCGGTATTTCTTGAAAAGTCTCATGGAACACTATAAAATTAATATGTTTAATAAATTGGAAGACAGCTGAAAGACAAATAAAATCATTATTCTCTTGAAAATTTGTAAGAAGTAAGTACTCATTCATGGACCACTAGTTTTATATTTGTGACGTAAAAAGTATACCTAGAATTAAACATAATGCACAAGTTTCTCTATTATTTTTCTAACATCTTGTAGTAATTTCTTTTTGTTTAGATTCTATGAAAAATGCAAATAAGATTAGGCATTGGATGATTTCCATTAACTAGCTGGCCATTTTCCTGTTTATGGTTTAGGAAACTTAATCAAAGATGTTTATTAGTTGTATTTTTATCAAGTAAAGTAAGGATATCGTAAGTTTGATATGGCTGATTTTTAAAATTGGTGCTAGTTTAGGGGACCATTAATCCTTTCTGACTAATAAACATTATAATTACTAGTAGCAAGTTTAGAACACATCACTTTATAAGGAAAAATGAGTTGGAGTAATAGGTGGTATTATCAGAAAGGTCAAGAATTGATTTTCTCTGTCAACGTCTTTTCAATCGAACTCGTCATACTTAACTTGTCTAGTTCAATTTACATTTTCTATATAATTTGCGAGCTATTACATTAAAACAAACACACAAATGGTAGCACTATAGATTTCCTAAGTTCCACACACAAAAGTATAGAACTCATTAACTCAAATGAGCTCCTGATTTGTATCTCGTGTTTTTATTTGCTCATGTTAATTTACATTTTCTCTTGAGGTCTTTGCTGTTATAACTTATCTGTTAAAGCAATATGACGTAGAGGAGTTGAAACTACAAATGAGCTTGTAAAAGATTATGAAGTTGTTGTAAACAAATTGAACCATTATGTTTTTTTTATATATCTGGTTAGAATTGAGTTAACAATTATATATGAACTCTATTGTCATGTTCTTTGTTTTCAAATAAGCATACGACACTTGACAACTCACTTATATTTTTATATCATTTGTTCAAGATTTTGTTATGTCAAATCAACCTTAAACACTAGGAATCACCAAGAGAATGGTAGAGAGAACACAAGAGAATTACAAGGAAGTATTATATTGAAGATAACTTGATTGATTTTTGTTTGATGATTTACAAATGAATGTAATGTTTCTCTACTTATACTACTCACTTAGAGGCTAATATGTAGATAATAATCATTACATAAGTCCTTTTATATTTACAGGCAGCTCCCTTCTCTTGAATTATTGTATGCCTACAATGTTTTAAGGCTTTTCAAGAATTCTTCCTAGATGTTCCATAATAATCTAGAATCATTCCAAGAAACTCTCAATGACTCTAAAATCTTCCCCACAACGCTAATATAAAAGGGTGTGCCAAGTCATGACACGATAACATGAGTATGCTACGTTAAGTTTTTTATTATGCCAACATCCTACCTATAAATAGCGAGCTAAATGCATATATTCTTTATATCTTAAACTTAATGTCGATCATATACATGCTAATTATTAAACATAATTTACGTCGATCTACTTATTCTCCAAAATTATTACTTCAAGAATCAACTAAACTCAAAAAGTCAACTCAATAAGGGGTCGGTCATATAATGTCAATCATATACATATTGTTTCCTATTCTTTGCATTGTTTTGTATTTTTATCATTGGTAAGGAAAGTAAAGTGTCATTTGGTAGTTGGTTAGGAAAAATATTATATATGTATTAGATTCTGTATAAATAATACTGTACTATTTGATATTTGATTAGAATTATGTATAAAACTAAAGTTAGAATCCTCCAATCCATAACTATTATAAGGCCATGTATAATTTTATTATTTCCCTCCAATAAAAGTTTGTTAATCAAGAAACCCATCAAATCCATCCGCCATAAAAAAATATCTGCAACTGTACCTAATAGAGGCTAAAGAAGCTCGACAGTGATAGCTCTCATCTTCACCATTCCACAAACAACTAAACCCTAAAAATTCTTCATTCTACAAATTCAATCATCCCAATTTCGAATTTCCTTTTTTCTAACCCTAATTTCTCTTCCTTTCTACCCATGTACTTGGTTTATTCACCGATGGCCAAATGCATTTCAGCTCCGTTTCCTTCTTTCACTCATCGGCCACTTGCACTTTTTTCTAGGGTTTCCATTTCCCCCAAATATGCAAATGCTCGTCGTTTGTGGAAGATGTGTTCTGCTTCCAGCTCAGATACACTTGTTGATAATGGTCCGGTCAAGGAAGTGCGTAAATCTCTTGAAGTTGCTAGTAAGAAAGAGGATGAGTATGGGGACTTGAAATCTTGGATGCACCAAAATGGATTGCCTCCTTGTAAAGTTGTTATTAAGGATAGGCCTTCGCATGATGCTAAACATCTGCCTATTCACTACGTTGCTGCCAGTGAGGATCTTCAGGTCCATTTCGTATCCGGTTGTTTGATTTTTCTTTGTTTCTTGACTAGGTGAGGTCAACTTGTACTTTTGCAGGCTGGTGATATTGCTTTTGCTGTTCCGGATTCTTTGGTGGTAACGCTTGAGAGAGTTCTGGGAAATGAGACCATTGGTAAATTGCTGTCTTGGTTTTTGCAAGTACACTATCCATTTGATAACTATGAATTAATTGTTATGTAGCTTGTCAATTTTTTTTTAGAAAACAAATCATGGAACAATGTCTAAATCCACATAAAATTAGATGCATTGACGAAGGAATCCTCCCACCCTGCACCCCACCCCGGCTTTCCAATATACTATTCTAAAGTCTGGGAAATAGATAGTGGCATTGATAGAAGCAATTCAAGAGATTCTAGTTTAAATAGCTATATGCATTTGATGGTTGGCCAAGAATGCTTTGTTGGAAATAATGGGCGTTTTAATACAAGATGGATAGTTAATGTTTGTGCTGGAAAAATAGATAGTTGATTAGAAAAGTTTGTTTTACAGCGGAACTCTTGACAACAAACAAATTGTCTGAACTAGCCTGCTTAGCGCTTTATCTAATGTATGAGAAGAAACAAGGAAAGAAGTCTTTCTGGTATCCTTATATAAGAGAACTTGATCGCCAGAGGGCAAGGGGACAGCTGTCTGTGGAATCACCTCTTTTATGGTCAGATGCTGAACTCGATTATCTGACAGGGAGTCCTACCAAGGTATTTTAAGTTTTCATCTGCTGATAGATATCAGAAGTCCTATCTTCATTGATAATTTTGGTGAAAACTTAGGCTGAAGTTTTGGAGAGGGCTGAAGGGATCAAGAGAGAGTACAATGAGCTTGATACAGTCTGGTTCATGGCTGGATCACTATTTCAGGTTTTCTAATTTGTTCTATTCTGATATTTTCTCATTTGTCCACCATAGCATTCATCTTAGCGATTAGCCAATTATGTGATTGATTCTGATTTTAACAACATTCTTTCTTGTGCAGCAATACCCATATGATATACCCACTGAAGCATTTCCGTTTGAGATCTTTAAGCAAGCTTTTGTTGCGGTGCAATCATGTGTTGTACATTTGCAGGTTCGTCACCCTGATAGTGGCATTTTGTTAAGTTTATATTTCTTATAGATCTATGTGTAAGAATGACTAAGCCAATTGAAGTCCTTATCAACACCAGAAAGTTAGTCTTGCGCGGAGGTTTGCACTAGTCCCATTGGGACCGCCATTATTATCATACTGTAGCAACTGCAAAGCAATGTTAGCAGCAGTTAATGGTGCAGTGCAATTGGTCGTTGACCGCTCTTATAGCGCCGGAGATCCAATTGTCGTGTGGTACGTAATCTGCCTTCTACATTTCTTGTTAGTATTCAAGTTTTTGTTTCAATTCAGAACACAGCAATTACTACTACATGGTTGTGTTTCAAATCTAGGATGGCACTCCAATTTGGTGGACATACAAACTCTTTTTTGTTTGGAATTTTCTCTTCTATCAGAGACTTGTAACTAGTTAAAACTTTAGATGGATAGTTTACTTACCTTATCAAAAAATAATAAAAAATGGATGGATAGATGGACTTTGCTTTAAGCATAACAAAATGTATTTTCCTATGCCTGTTGTTTGGCAAGAGATCTTGAGCAATATGTTCCTGCATTTATGTAGGTGTGGACCACAACCTAATTCAAAATTACTCATTAACTATGGGTTTGTTGATGAAGAAAATTCATATGACCGTCTAATGGTGGAGGTAATATTTATTACTTAAACCAATCTTCACACAATTCCGTTAGTTCTTCACATTGAAATAATTGTCTTTAATACAATTCAGGCGGCACTAAATACTGAGGATCCTCAATATCAAGACAAGCGACTGGCTGCTCAAAGGAATGGTAAACTATCGGTGCAAGCTTTCCAGGTAGAATTCTCAGTTTTGAGGCTTTTCGCAGTGATGTGTTTTTAATTTGAAGAGTTCTAAACGTTCCCATACCACAACAGGTATGTGTGGGAAAAGAAAGAGAGGCTGTGTTGGAGATGCTTCCCTATTTGAGATTGGGATATGTTTCAGATCCTTCGGAAATGCAAACTGTTTTATCATCTCAAGGCCCTATATGTCCGGTAAAATCTCCTGGCTTCTGTATGCTTCTTGATTATTGTTATGTAAAGTGACAATTGCATGGACCAAAGAGAAGTAGAGATTCTTGTTGACTTTACTTTCTTCTCTTGTTGGAATCATAGGTGCCCATGTCTTAATAATGGTGTGTGATATATTTAGCTGTAATCCAGGCATTTTAATTTCAATATGAACAGGTTCATAAAAGGATGCTACCTACTATCTGTTTTCATGTGGCAATTGATATTCAATTATTAACTCCTACGAAGTGCAGATTATTTTTTACATGTCGTTTAGTTGTTGATGTAGTTCAGTAGTGTATCATGTCATGTAGCATGGAGCACTTGGTGCTTTTCTAAATGAGGAGTTTGATGCTACTAAGAGAAGCTTTGGTGTCCTATTTTATGCATATCTTTCTCTCCAGTTTTACAAAAAGTTATTTCATGGCGTCTGGCATGTAATTGCAGAACCATACTCTGTGTAAAACAAGTATAAAAGGAGACTAACAAAGATTCAGAACTCCCAACTAGTCACTTAAACCACAATTATAGCGGCTGTCATATAGTTATCTTAACAAAAAGGTGACTCCTTCCTCTGTTTTTATCAATGCAGATGAGTCCTTGCATGGAAAGAGCTGTTCTTGACCAGCTAAGTGACTATTTCAGGGCAAGACTGGCTTGTTATTCGACCACTTTAAGTGAAGATGAGGCTTTGGTAATCTCCTAAAGCTTTTAGAGGTTGAGTTTTGATCTAAGTTCATCATCATGAGTCTAATATCAGTTTTCTTCTCATAGTTGTCTGATGCTAATCTGGATCCCAAAAAACGAGTTGCCACACAGCTTGTTAGGTTGGAAAAGAAAATTCTAAATGCTTGCCTGGAAACAACAGTGAACTTTATTAATCAACTACCTGATCACTCTGTATCTCCGTGTCCGGCTCCTTTTGCTCCAACACTGAAATGATAGGTCTCTCTCTTCTATCACCCCCCACCCCCACCCCAACTTGCCCTAATACTATTTCTACCCCAATTATTATTCTTTTCTGAGAAGACACTTAATTGCAGAGATTTTGGATGAATCTTCATTCAAAAGCTGTGGATAGATTGAGCATCTTTCTCAAGTGTAATCATACTGGGCCAAGTACCAACTGGACTGCTCAATGAGGTCAGTGGAGTTGATGTTTCAACTCTATCTATAATGTCTAGAATGACTGTTTGTGCACCCTATACTAGAAATTGTTTGGTGTTGGTGTACTGATGATTTTGCCTCTAATCTAATAAAGCATTCTTATCATATCTTTTATCGAAACGCTAAGAGCTGAAAGGAATAAAATGACAACAATTCTTATGTAATTTGGCTTTAAATTTTCCTCAAGAAGTTGTATTACTGCAAAATATTATCCTATTTTAATTTTTTTTAGGAAGTGGTGAAAATATTGGCCCTATGGTTAATGTGTGATTTGCTTGTGTTTTTTTCAGGTGGAATTTATAGATAGGGTAGTTTAAATCGACTGAACCAAATGGAGTAGTCCAAAAGGATATGTACGTTTGCTCTGTACAATATGGTGGCGTTTCTATAAAATCCATCAAAGACCAATGCGTTCCGCTCTTCATTGTCATTCTCCTTGATTCCCCCAACTGTGTATTAGCCTCTTTATATTTGTCTCTTTTGTGCCCCCTTTTCAGTTCACATTGATCCTGGTGCATTTAAGTGTATAAAGAGAAAATTGTTATTCCAAGTGCATCATTGTGTTGGCCATCTATGTGATGTTAATCATTCGTTGTAAATAACAGTTTTGATGTACCGTAATCAGTCTGATTCTCGGGTCAGAGTATATGCTGTAATGAACATGTTCATAAGTCGATATTGTATGTTGGACACTACACTTATCGGAGATGATATTACATGAACGGATGGACTCAAAGCTTGGGTCTAGCATTGTTGCCCTTCAAGAGAAAGGTAATACCAATGTCAGTGCAGAAAGATGGACATTGCTTTAGAAAATATAAACTCCAATTTGTGTGAAATATGTGCATTGCAGCTGGGATTCAAATGATTTTTTTTATAGTCCCTTGCACTACTTCACGTGGCTTACTGGATGTGTTTGAGCTTTGAGGTGACTAGTTCTCAAGTCTGGCACTTGATATTAATTAGAACTTTCATTTGCTTTAAAATGATTTTGGAGGGACATGATTAACCAGATAATGTTTGTTATCGACTTATTACTTCGAGATGGTCTATCTGTTGGTAATATATATATGATTCACCAGAAAATATTTGTTGGTAACATATCCCATCCTCTCACTAAATAAATGTGAAAGCTAAATACTCATCTGGGTGAAGATGAAGCTGCAAAAAAGAATGACAAATGAAGATAATTGGTGTGTTTGGTACGAAGGAAAAGGTTTTCAATATAATTTTTGTAAAAATATTTTCTATGTTTGGTACTCGGAAATATTGTCTCAAAATTATTTATATATAATTTAGACAAATATTTAAAGGGTCAGGAATATCTTCATATAATATAAGGAAAGGCGGTCAAGATTGTACTTGTTAGATTACAAGTATGTTGTTGCGGGGAGGTTTTGGGGCGTGGAACAGACAAATAATATGAAGTGTTATTTGTGAAATTTATTTTTCTTAGTTTTACTAGAAAAATCATTATTCTTACATTTAAGGAATTTGTTTTTCGAGAATAATAATTTTTTAAATTTTTTTGCAAACCAAATATGATAAAATTAAAAGAACTATACCAAATACATCCCAATATAATATAGGAAAAATGGTATGAAATAGCAAATTACTAATTTAAATTAAATGTTATAGACAGTTTCTTTTATTTGTAATTCACAGCAATCATTCCATGTTTTTGCCATCTGATAGGACCCATTCGGTATACATATGTATTGTATAAAAATTAATTGTATATATTAGTATAGCATTTGTTTGTATATAATTTGTTGTTTGTATATGTGTCATAGTTATACATAAAAAGACATGTATGTATAATCTCTTTATGTATATATGTAGTAATTTTGTTTATATATAATTACTATTTTTTAGTTTGTTTATACAAATTCAATTTGTTGTTTATATATTTTCCATAGTTATACATAACAAGACATGTTTGTATAATCTATATATGTATATATGTAGTAATTTTGTTTATATACAATTACTATGTTTAGTTTGTATACATATCAATATACAAATTATCGAAATATACAGATCAAGACATGACAAGTTTTTATGTATAAGTATATCGAAATATACAAATACAAATTTTTATGTATATGTATACCAAAATATACATATTAATAGTCATAGCAAACATAAAATTTGCTATGAAGCGCAATATACAAACTATAGCTACAATATACAAATATAATTTTTATATTTGTTAAACCTAAAATTTACTCAATATAATGATTAGTAGGCAACAATAAGACGAAACATGTCTTAATTGAGGATGTTTGGATTGTAAGTCTAGTCAATTTATTAATTAAAGATTTCTAATTGCCGTGGTTAGGTATTTGTCTGTGGAAAATACACTAATAATTAGCATTCAGGATTTCTAGATCCTTCTTCTCATTGTTTCCTTTTTCTTTATCTTATGACAAGATATTCATTAAGAAATTATTTTATATAATTAGTTTACTATATATTATTTTTTAAGAATTATCTGTAAATATTTTTTGAGTGATATATAACATATAAAAATTGTATACATAGTATATATAAATTAAACCTTTTAGGAATTGGTGAACAAGTTATATTATATAATTAAACATGATTCTAATTAAGGATTACATAATTAAATGAATTATTTCGTAAAGATATTTTAGTGCTAGATGTTTGATTTATTCGATTAAAAATAAGATATATGAAATATAATATAAATTAAATATGTTGAGATGAGTTCTTCTTTTCTACTCTTTCCGTTTCTTTATAGTTGTCAAGTTGTGTTTTTTGAGAATTAATTTGATTAATTTTCAAAATTAAATTATATTACTTTAATTTAATATTTTATAATAAAAAATTTAATATTTAAAAATTATACAAAAAGTACTATAAGTTGACTTTTAAATATATATTGTTTGATTCTAAAAAAGAAAATTATGACAATTAAAAAAGGGAGAGGGGAAATATTATAAAGTTGGATCAATGTGCGGCTCAGAGAAGAGCCTTGGGTTATTTGGAGCCCTCCGAAAGTGTGTAAAAGTTGAGAAGGTATTTGATATGTGTTATTTGAGTTTACAGTTTTTTGAAACTTTTTTTTTTCTGTGGTAAAGATAAAGTTTACATATATTTTATTTTATTTTTGTACGTATCAAATATATATAAAAAAATATACAATGAACTAATTAAAATTGAATATAATGAATTATATAAATATCTTTGAATAAAAGTAGACATGTCAATAAAGAATCGAACAGGTGCCTGCTTTTAGGGACCACTGGTGTAATGAATAAAGAAAAATAATTTCATGATAAGTTTTTAGTACACCTCTATTCTCTTCTATTCTTTGGTTGGTTACAAAGCGTTAGAATCAATAATTATGACTAGGATAAGTTAACTCTATTTGTGGGTGAAATACTAATTTCCGGATAAGTTATTTCGGCATAAAAACTGTAAAATAACAAAAGTGTCCCCTTAAACTCCTTTTTTTTTTATAAATAAACAACTTATTCTTAAAGGGTATTTTTGTAAACAAACATGTTATTTATATAAATTATGCCATGCATATTTAATAAACCAAACAAGTAATAAAATATAATTTCATCATAACTTATCCCAACATGACGTATCTCATCATAATTAAAGTAAAGTAAAGTATATATATATTTATCTATATATGTTTTAAATGTAGACAAAATTTACTAAATTAAGGTAAACATAAAATATGGGATTGGTCCTATTGTTGGAATATTTGTTGGACCACATGTCATGTAACGTGGAAGCAAGTGGAGTGGGTTGTACATCCTCGACCTCGAATATAGGTTCAACCAAAGCTTTCTGGAAAATGATTCTTCATGTTTAGTTTTTTACTATTATATTAGGACAAGTGTCTCCCTTCCTTGCTCTATTCAATTTTGATGCTAGTGCTACCAACTCTACTATTGAGGGCGGTATAATAACATAGTCAGTAAAATTTTATTAAATAAAATTTGAAAGGGCCTAGTTAGAATAGTGGCGAAATCAATATTTTGGTTAAGGATATTCATACTTTTATGATGAGGTTAGCTTAATTTTTTTAAACCAAAATGAAAAAAAAATAGTAATTATTTTTTAATTTTAAAAGGAGAAAATCAAAACACTAAATGAGGTACTTTGACTTGTTTTGATTAGTAAAAAAGAAACTTGTTAAAGTGAAACTCATGCCTCCAATGAAAATTTGCATCGTTTTCCCCATTAGACTATATCTTTGTCAAGAACGTTCAACAATTAATAAATATTTATATTTAATTTATATATTTAGCGAGATGTTTATCTGACCATCCTTGAATGTGTGTAGTTCAGCCCTTGAGCTAGAGATGAAGAAACAAATTTGAATTCAATAATTTTTATTTAAATTTTTTAAAATTATTTATTAATAATTAATTACTAAAAGAATTCAATTTAATTAAATTTGAATTGGGATTACTTTTAGACCAAAAGAAAAGAGGGTATCAACAAAAGTGAAGGATATTTTTAGACCAAAAAGTATCCAATAAATTAAGATATTCTTCACCTTTTTTCCTTTATTTAATACATCGAGTTTGAAGTCTACACAGTAATGGATGTTCACGTGCGTATCAAGGGGACCAAGGGGACCCGTGGTGTTGTTTGGAGAAAAGATCGTCCTATATATGATCACCTTTTTCTAAAGATATGAAAAAAATATCTTTGGACATCCAATGTGTTTGGAGATTACTTATTATTATAGAGTATATAATAATAATAATAATAATATAATACAGTATTTATAATATTTGAATTAGATAAATTGAGAAATTTTCATAGAGTATTTAATTTGGTCTATTAAAATAACGTAGTGTATTTTTTTAAAAAAATAATATTTATTTATAAAAATACACTCCATAGATATAGCGTAAAGGATGAGAAATTTTTTTAGGACTGATTGTGTCTTTAATCATGCTAATGAAACACTAAATCTCATTGCATTATTAATGTATATAAATCAATGGTATTGGTAATGCATACCTCAATACACAATGAAGTGTATTAAAGCAAGCATAAGTTATACATAAATCGAAAGTATGTACCAAACAAGATACTGATAATACACAAAGCTAATGCATGCATTATTTTCTCTAATAACTCTATCAAACTATTTATAATTTGAATTTTCATTTTCTTTAAAAACGTTGTTTTGTGCTAACTAACGATAGATGCTAGGAAACTTAGTACGCATTTGGACCTGCAATTTTATATTGCGATATGAAATCATGAGATGAAATCAATGTTTGGACGTGCGATCTCATGCTGATTTCATCTCAAGATTTCATATCATGTGATGAAATTTCAAATTATCCAAAAAAAACATGATTTGAGAATTTTAAATACAACAATTAACTCACAAATTTATATTGTAAAAATAATCCCACATTTATATTTACTATCCATTTATTTCATATGTAAATAAAATTTATAATTCATATCATTACTTTAGAAATTATTTAAATCTCATATAACGATTATTCTCACCAATACAAATTTATTATTACTTCAAATCAATTCCTACTTTACCATTTATATTCACCAATTTTATTATTTTGCTCAAATTTATTACCTGACAAATGGCTAAAGGTAACAATGTTGGTTCGTCTTCTAGGTTATATGATCGAGAAATGCCAGTTTAACGTGAGAATGTTGTTTGTACTATGTGAGAAGATTATATTAAAGACTCGTATACTACAACTTGTATTCAATTTAATTTTTATTGAATTAAAATTTTGATCAATAAATATTGTATTTTTTAAGAATAGTTTTGTCATAGTGTATTATGCTATTTTATAAGCTTTTGTTTATTTATAGAATTCTATAAAGAATTGGGATAATTTTAATAGTTATACAACTCAAGAGGTTTTATATTTATGAGAAAACAGACAACATAAAAAAGTCCAATTAGTTGCAAGTCCTCTCTCGTTTAGTAATAAATTTTCGCCCTATTAATGACAAAATAACATTTTTTTTCGATAAATAAGGAGATATTATATATATTTATGCATCAATTCAAATCAATGGCAGAGCATTGGTTTTGCTAGAACAATTCGAGGGGCTGGGGATCGACAAAAAACAATTACAATCATCTACAATAATTATTGCAGGCCTAATATGTCTAATATTAGAAGTTCCTTTTTTGTCTGCTTCTATTGCTACTGAGACAAACAATGGTGGAACTTTTCAAAAAATAAAAGAGTTAACATTCGTTAGCTTCGACCCCTCCTTAGCTAAAGCATCTGCCATGTGGTTCTCTTTTCTGAACCTATGCTGGACCGGGGGTTCCCCAGCCTGCGGAGGAGTTCTCTACAATCACACAGAATATTGGAGTAAGCACAATGGTCATTATATTAAAAGACCTATGATTTCTTTACAAGCAATATTAATTGTAATGGGTAAGAGATTGTTATCATGAGCCATAGCTAATCCTTTATGGAAGACATAAAATTCAGCAGTGATATCGTTCGCCTCGTATAAGTTTCCTATGAACCCTATGATCCAATTCCCATTACTATCTCTAATGACTCATTTTATACCATTTTTCCCGATTAGTTAGTTTTAGGAACCGTTTGTGTTTAGTTTGTACCTTGTTTAAGTTTTTTCCTATCTAACTGATACGAATTTGGGTCAGCTTCTGGTCCGTCTTGGGTTGTTGAGGGTCATGAATTCCATAGTATGTGTATAAGGTTTATTAGGATTTATGTTTTCCTTTTGTTGTTTGTCGAAGTTCCCATTTCTATTCATCCAAATACTCCACGAGTAGAAGGGAAATACATCGATCCATTTAAGATTTTTTATTTTAATGTCTGTCTTTCTAAGAAAGTCTAGCGATTTTTTTCATGATTAGGATCTCCACTATTTGTAGGCATGCTATTCCTAACTTAAGCTAGACTCTTCTAACTATGACGCAATCGATGAAGATATGATGCATAGTTTCGGGTGAATTGCATATGTGGCAATCACTATGTTTCTCTATTCCTAAGTTGCTTAGATAGTGGCGCGTTGGTAGCCTTCCATGGTTGCATGACCATAAGAAGTATTTAATTTTATTTGGACAGTGGAGACCTCATATCCAATTAAATGAGGAGTTATTATTCTTAGGAGGACTGTCTATTTTGCTAACCTGTTGATAGGATGAGCTGGTTGTTAATAGACCTTTTTTGTTATGGATCCAGGAGGCTTTGTCTTTGTTAATTGTTGTGGGAATATGGAGACTATGGATAAAGTTTGTAACTTTCAGTAGTAGCTAGAGTGATAGCACATCGAGTTTCCATGTTCCCCTGCTTGTTAGGAAGTCCTTAAATGTCAGGTTGTATTCATGTTGCATTAATGGACCTGCTATAATTTCTCTAATGGTGGTGTTGTTTGGGAGCCAGATGTCAGACCATAGGGAGATATTTGACCCGTTTCCAATGGATCATTTCAGTCCAGCTTTACATATCTTCCACCCTTTCCCAATATTTTTTCAATTTTTACTATGATTTGGTTTTGTCTTTAGGTCAAGGAAGCAGTTAGATCCTGAAAATTTGTTGATTAGTATAGATGCCCACATTGAATTTGATTTTGTAAAAGCTCTCCACGCTAGTTTGGCTAGTAAGACTTTGTTCTTTGTTTCCGCCTTTTGGACTCCTAGGCCCCCTTCCTCCTTCCTTGCGTCACCATTGCCCATTTAATCATATGAATTTTTTTTCTTTGTGTTTGTAGTTTTCGAAATGAAGTTTCTTTGAATTTGATCTATTTTTTTAGCTATTCCTTTGGGGAGGTTATGTATTGCATAATATGGGTAGGAATGTTATTTAGGCAAGCTTTGGCTAGTGTTGTCCTACCCGCTAAGTTGAGAAATTTTGTTTACCACCCCGATAGCTTTTGATGTAGATTATCAATGATAAACTAAAAGTCGTTAATGTTAGAGGCTTTCAGAAAAATAGGGAAGCCTAGGTACTTCCCAAACAAAATAACTTTTATTTTCAAGCATTTGGGGGGCTTTTCCCTTTTAAGATATACTCTGGCATAGTTGGTAAGATGAGATAAATAAAGTTATTTTTATAAATTAGAATATTTGATATGTCAATTTATCCTATTATATATACAATACAAAATAATTTATCTTATCATTATAGTATATATAGTGAAATCAATAATTATAAAATTAATTAATATCCCTAATCAAATAAAAAATTATTTGATTTCAAAATTATCATCTCTTGTCACTCGTATTCAATGGACTAGTGAGATTTGAACACACGAGTACTTTCTCATTTCAAGGAGGTGAAATCACTAGATTATAACAATTTTTTATGTTAAGAGTATCAAAAATATATTATTTAATCATTTCGTATATCATTTTACCTGTATATAAAATATATTTTTTCAACTAATAAAGGATATCCAGCTGGACACCCTTGACCACCATGTGGCTAACGCCAGTGCTCGTACCCATCTCAATCTGTCCTTTTTAACTTCCACCGCCTAGACAGACAGCATTATGTCTAAAGAGAAACACAGATATCCCAAAATTCAAAGCTAAAGAAAAAATTATACCAATAACAGCTCCCATATATCCTTCTCTACAAACAATTCCTACTTTTTATATACACACATTCGAATCTTATCTGATAAATTGGAAATGGGCGCCGCTGCCAACCGATCGACGCCTTTGCTTTCCATCTATTGGCGGGCGCACGCACACACTCACTACGCCGGTGGTCTGTCTGCTACTGGCATATCCATAATCCATATATAAAGTTCAGGTAAAAAC
Source organism: Solanum verrucosum (assembly GCF_900185275.1). NCBI lineage: Eukaryota > Viridiplantae > Streptophyta > Magnoliopsida > Solanales > Solanaceae > Solanum > Solanum verrucosum. Next base: position 4,983,043 of record NW_026020332.1, read on the forward strand.
TATGCCCTGTTTTCAATTTTATTGTCTGTATAGTCGGTACATTATTTCATACTGTACGAAGGTGGGGATATGAAATTATAAATTTATATATGTTTCGTGTTAAAATTAAGTATCACATTCAGATGAATCATGAATCATAAAGCCCTACCTACCGCATGAATGAGGGGTTAAAGAGGAGAGATTTGACAGAAAACAGCGGATCCGGCCATAATTGTAAAGCTGTCTGCAATTATTCAAGCTTCATATTTGGCAAAAAGTAAGATAGATGTTACTCCGGCTTCTTATAATCTTTTCATAAACTCTTTTTTTTTTTAATTCATTTAAAGAAAAATCTTAAACATGTTATACAGATAATTAAAATTAATGAATAGTAAAAAAAAGACATTTATTTTTGAAATAAATTTTAAAAAATAAGATAAATAAATTGAAATAAAAAGAATATTATGAAACATAAATATTTCCGTTTGTTCATTTTTTCCCCTAAGAATTTCTGATTTTACTATTTATAATAGTATATATATAATGTCTGTTTATGTAGGTGCATCGACTCTGGCAAGACCCCAGCTAACCAGCATCTGATATTTCAAGCAGGTTAGTATGTACGTTATCAATTTAATTATTTTTAAATAAATTGAATTAATATTTTAATATCAAAATTTGAATTTTCAAATGCATACAAAAATTATGATAATTTTTTTAAAATTCTTATATTATTATGATGAAAAATATATATTATATAATATTAACTTAAATTTATATTATTTAACTATTAAAAATGAAACTGTGACAAGTGTAAAAGGAATGAATTCTATGAGTCACTTATAATAAAAATAACTGCTGTACATGTCACTGTCAATAATGAAATAATTGGTTATTAAGAAAATAAGTTATCTAGCATACTGCGACGTGTTAAATTATAAAAAATAGCATAAAATTAGTTAGGCGCAAAATATAAACAGTCTTCTAAATTAATTAAGATATTTTGCTTAGCCGTGCACGCACATGCATGTCTACATATTAATGCATGCAGCGGTGGAGCTAAGTGAGGGTTCGTGGGTTTGAACAAATCCAATAGCTTTTCGTAGATCTTGTATATATACTAAAAAATTAATTAAATATATATGTATATTAATTTGTGAATTCCTAAAAAATTAATTAACAGTTCTAGAGAAAATTTAGAACCCCAAAGTCTGATTCGCCTCTGATTATCCATGTATAAAAAATGTTTATACTATTTTAACATATGATAACAAAATTAGTTAGTATTATCTTACCAATCATCAACTAATTACCTATAATAATTATACAATTATATATTTTTATAATTAATTTAATGCATATAACATAAACTTATCCACCTATTGCCATAATTTCATGAATCCACCACCTTGTTAAAGTGAAAGCATATATATAACTGAGCTTTCTTTTCCATATAACATAACAATTCTGAAACTCCAAGTAATTATACAAAAGTCAAAATGTCCTATCCACCAACATGATATATAGACTGAGAAGAGGGGTTGCGGGGAATTTAGCACATGTTACGTGAGTTTACATGAATTTAATAATTTTTATAATATGTTATGAAATTAATTAACTAATTATAAATTTAAAACTTTGAACCTGGGAAGTAGGGGATCTTTACTGTGCAAACCTAATCAGATAAGATTGTTGATATTTTTATCCAAAAATGTTTGAAAATATTGTCATATGCTTATCCATTCAAAAACCACACAACACATTACACAAGTACTGTCTGTTTTTTCTTTTTTCTGCTGACCCCATTTTTGCTCATCTGCCATCCCTACAGTCCTCCTTTGATATTTGTCAACCTTATTCATTTTAATATAAATTATAAATAATATTGTTTTTATTTAAATTTTATATAATTTAATATAAATTTAAAAATAATTTAACAAAATTTTTCATTAATTAATTTAGATTAAATCTAAATTTTAATAGGTTAAGCGAAAAAATTGGCGGGTCAATAATTAGCCCAAACGTAAACATGTTAGACCGTTTATTATTTCATAAATTAAATTTGTCACCTTCAATCTTAACTTTCACCTTGTTAACGACGAGAAACCATTTTCTTTATCTTATATAATCCCTTCGCCATTTTCCATTTGTGCCCACTGCCCACAATCTTATCAAAATTAGCTTATAAATAAGTACATTATTTTGAAAAATTAAGCAACATCAATATCATCAAATCCAAGTTATTCCACTTGCGTATATACTAGTATATCTATACCAACTTTTCATTAAGATTTTGATTTTCCAAACTTAGTGAATTACTGAATTTCCAGTTGATTTGATTATTAAATGAATGAATAAGAAAATAATTGAAAAAAGGAACAATAAAAAGTAGCTTAATTAAATAAAAATTATAATCATTAGTATACTGTTTGGCTTTGAAGATTCCTTTAGTTGCATATTACCAGACTTTTGGGGCTTTACATTTTTCCTTTCAAATTCCAACTTTCCCATGATGAGTCATAGTTAGGTTTAAAGAATAATCTCTTCATACTATTTTCCTTATCATTGGGTATTAAAATCAATGGCATAGTCACATAAAATCAGTTTATGAATATTTATTATTAAATCTTGAACATGTTAGCATATGAGTTTCATTTGTAAGCAAACTTTTAAAATATAAAATAAAATAAAATTAGGAAATAGAATCTAAAGAAAATCTAGCGTAATTGTCTCACTATGTTTCATATCTATAGAAGCAACCAATGAAAATCCTAGACTCCTATTCCTGACATTTCCTATCTCGGGAATCTTATCAAAATCTACTTGATTTTCTCAATAGTCTTTACATATCTAAACCCCCAATAATTATATCACTCCTTGCGCAAACATCATACTAATTTTCTCTATTAATTCAATTTTATCTGAGGTCCCCAAAGGGATCGATATAGAATGAAACAACAACTCAGATATAATGTGTACACACACGAGCGAATTTGACATAGGATGAACCTTAAGAAATGGGTCAAGTCCAGGGGCAAATTATGTATTAAATTTGGGTCATCGAAACTCGTGGTCATCCGATTAAACTCGATATATTATTTGTATAATTATTAAAGAATATATTAAATAAATGGATTCCGTTCTCAAAATTGCTGGATGATTCACTAATTTGACAGCCAGATTTTAACACCAAAATCCCGAGTTCGATCCCAAACAGTCACAATTTGCTTCAATTTTTTAATACACGTTTTTCAGAAGAAAAAAAAATCTGAATTTTAAAGTTCTAAAGTCAAAAGACTTCAAAAGTTCAAGTTTCCTTCTCTCCCACTTTTCTAGTTTCAAAAATATTTTTTTTCTCTTTCAATTTTCCTTTTATTTTCCACACAAAGAACTCCAAGTCTCCAACTTCAAGTAAAAAATCTAGAAAAATCATCATTGTCAAAGCTTAAGGTAATTTTTTTTTTTAGTTTTTATTTTCTCTTTTTAATAAACAAACTAACAAAATAAATAAAAAATTAAATATATCACTTTAATTTTAGAGTTTCCGTAAAAAAATAATCTTGTCATTACTTATAATAGGAAATCATCAAGAGTTAATGGTTGTTTAGTTTGTAAGATAGAGCGGAGATATTTGAAAATGTAAGTAATGATGCTATTATAGATTGTTTTCAAAATATGAAATCTCATAGAGTACAATTGTAAACTAATGATATTTTTTGTGATAAAGTATTTTTTTATGTTTTGCTCGCTTAGTTATTGTTATTATAAATTTTTGGGATAAGGGTCTAAAAAATACCCCGACTTTGGTCGAATTTGTTGTTGCGATACTAAACTTTCATGAGGACCTATTATCTCCTTAGACTATTTAATATCGTATTTTAAACATATATATTTGTCCACGTGAACATAAAAAATAATGCAAAATTATAAATAGTAATGTGTCCACATGGGCACATATATATCTTTAAAATACACTACTAAATAGTTCAGTGGTATAAAAAATACACTATTAAATAGTTTAGGGAGGTAATAAGTTATCATGAAAGTTTAGAATCGTAACAACAAATTCGACCAAAGTTAGAATTTTTTTTCGACTCTTATCCCTAAATTTTTTGATCTTATCTTTAGCAATGATACACCCGTTTTCTTAAAATTCTGAATTCGCCTCTGGTCAAGCCGGACCTAGCTAAGGTTTCATTTAGTTATTATAACATGTTTCAGAAGAATTTTCTAACCTTCATAAACGTTTTAATGTCTACTTATACGAGATAATAAATCTTAGGGCCCGTTTGGCCATGCGATATGGTATCATGATATGGAATAATGAGATGAAATTGAAGTTTTGTTTGGACATGCGATATGAAATTTTTGTGTTGTATATTTTCTTATAAACATAAAAATCTATAAGTTGTAAAACTATTAAAATAGCCTCAATTGTTTATTCAATCTTATCAAATAAACAAAAAATTATAAAATCGCATAATAAATTATTACAAAGTTATTTGTTCTCCACTTAAGTAATTGTTCATCTAACTTTAATTTAATAAAAAAAATTGAACATAAATTGTAGGGTACTAGTCTTTAATATAATCCTTTCACATAGTACGAATAATTTTCTCACGTTGAACCTTGTATTTCTCGATCATGTGACCGAGAAGACGAACCAACATTGTTACTTTGAGCAATTTGTTGGTCAATATCATCCGCAACTATATTTTTTCATGCTCATAGACCATAAATATTTAATCACTTTAACAATCGATTGATGCGAGTTAAAGTGATTATATGTTGGTGAGAATAATAAATTTTATGTTGGTGAGAATAATAAATTTTAAAAAGTAATAATGTGAATATAAATTTTATTTACATATGAAATAAATAGTTAGTAGATATATATGTGACGTTGTTTTAATAAAATATAAATTTGTGGATCAATTTTTCTATTATAATATCTCAAATCATGATATAAAATTACCATATAATTTCATATCATGGTTTTTGAAAAATATGAAATCACATATCATGATATGAAATTATGAGATGGAATCCGCGTAATCTCACATATCCAAACGCTGATTTCATCTCACGATACTATAATGTAATATAATATCGCATGGCAAAACGTCTATTTAATAAAATTAATTTTCCTGACGAGCGTTCGATTTTTCAATCTTTTCACCCATTCATCTATTTTCCCTTCACTATCCAAGACAGCAATAACAATGTCCAAATATTTAATTTTGAGATTCTAATACGGACGCAAATATTTACCTGGGCCCTAGTAGTCACCCTAATTAAATCCCCACGCGTCCGAATACCATACCCTTATTAACCACAACATTCTCACACAAGCGCGTTAACTTCACTCACTAAACATCAACCATTTGTTTCAGTACAATTCCCATCCAATTACCTACTATTTTTTTCTTACTCCCTCTATTTTATAAAGAATGATTTAGTTTGATTTGACACGGAATTTAAGAAAATAAAAAAGACTTTTCAAATTTGTGGTCCTAAATTAAATTTATATCAAATGTACAAAATTGTCTTTAATCTTGCGGTCTTAAACATGTCACATGTAAAACTAAAATTAAAATGTTACCAAAAAAAGAAAAATGTCATTTTTTTTAAACAAACTAAAAAGAAAAGGAGATTATTCTTTTTAAAACGGAGGAAATATTATTCTTTTTGATTCACTTCTCGGTTTTTTTTATTTGACACTCTTTAACTTGGTGTAATGTTTAGAAGAAAATTAGTTTTTTGAAATTTATGATCTAAAACAATATTTAAATATTTATGTGGTTGATAATCATTTCATTAAAGATAAAAAAATTAAAATTAAATTATTTACAATTATAGTTAGCTGAAATTCCTTTTTTAACATATTAAAAATAAAAAAATCATACAAAATAAGACAGGAGAAATATTTTTATATACAACAACATATCCAGTGAAATTCCACTAAGTGGGGTTTAGGGAGGGTAGAGTCTACGCAGACCTTACCACTACCTCGTGGAGGTAGAGAGGCTGTTTCATTTTTATTGTAGATTGCATATTGAAAATAACAAAATCAAAAAATAGTTCATTACATTCAATAAATATCTGTAAAAATATGATAAAAATATTTAGAAGTATTTTTTACTTCTGAAAATGAATATCAAATTAAAATCAGATAAATAAATTAAACGGAGGGGGAGTGTGGTGAATGTCACGGGCGAGCAAGGAGCGTGAATGGTAACTATTCTACCAGTAGACACGCGTCCAGTAATGACAACCTCCCACCAAAAAGTATTCACCACTTTGGTCCTCACAACTTAGAAGGTACATACGTGGAACCTTTTTTTGTCTCAGTGCAATATACGTGTCCACCTTCTCATTGGCTCTTTCCTTCACACCAATCAGGACACTCAATTTCCATGGATACGCTACTTTATCAGAGGACCCACCTAATTGCTCTGCACCAATCAAATATCTTCACTATTCTACATTTGCCCTAGACACGTGTCCTTTCTTCACCCCTATCACTGTGCTGTAACTATGATAATCTGCTTGGCAACCGGTCAAATTACATTTTCTCAGTCTAAAATCACCTCCTGGAGAGACCTCCTCAGCTGTGATGGACGCTGGAAATGGTTTTCCTGCTGCTAAGTACACCGGTGGACCGCACGATACGACGATAATGAATCGGATAATGCTAAGATTCCGACCGATCGCACCGAAACCTGTCGCCGGTGGTTCATCTGATGGATCTACACCAGAATATAACAACACGGAACTTGTTACCAAAAGAAGAGCGAAGAGAAAGTACGTTAGAGTTAAGAAAAGTAGCAAGTGCAAGTCTAACAAAGAAGACGAAGCAAATAAAGACGGATCTTCACTGTACGAGGATAACGGAGCTGTTTTAACTCTTCAGTTGATGCCGGAAAGTAGTAGCGGCGTCAAAAACAGTCTAGAAAATTCCGGATCTCGACCTTTCTGGATGAATTTTCAGAATAGTGAAATTTTCCCCGTAGGATCAGATCAGATAGATCGGACGGTGGAGATTCCGAAGAAAAGAGTGGTGGAGTCATGGGTGTTGGTAGACCGGATGACAAACGCGTTGGTAGAGGGAGAAGCGTTAGGTAGTACGGACATGGAGAAGATGAAGAATCTGGAGGCTGACACGTGTCCAGGGTTGATATCAGACGGTTTAGATAGAGTTCAGTGGGTGAATCTGGCGTACCGGAGAATGGTTGATCCTCTAGAAGGTTCTGGAAATTCGCCGAAGCTGGTGACGTGGCTGGTAGTGAAGGAGAAAATATTGTTGCCTAACTCATCAGCTTTTGCATGCACTGTGAGGATACTGTACACGAAGAATTCACAGACAATGCCGTGTGATGTATGGAAGATGGAATTTGGAGGATTTGCATGGAGACTTGATGCTAAAGCTGCTCTTAGATTGGGTCGTTAATGAGGATGCAACTAGCAGGTAATTAAATTACCTAAGTACTTTATTACGTATATAATGCTAAATAACTATTATTGGTAATTGTGCTTCTTTTGTTCATAAAATCTTTCGCAAATGGAGGATTTGCAAGCACTTCTTGTGTAATCTCTACTTATAAATTGTAAAAAGAGTTTGTTGAGATCGTGAAATCTAATGACTTGATTTTACTTCATTTCAATTTATGAAGATTATCCTTGTATCTTCTTAAATTTTTTGTTCTTCAAGGTTGAATTCATATAAATAATCACTGAACCAATTTGATCTACGAATAAGATGGACAATATAGGTATATAACAAATGATTTAACTCGATTACTCAAGTTTCAAAGAAGCTGGAGAGATGTTATTCCCCATGATATAATTATCACATCGATCTTGAAAGAATTTGAAAGCGATTATGTTAAAAAAATGTAGGATCTTCACTCTTTTGTTTTAGTTTTAAGTGGAAGCTTTGAACTTAACTTTGAATACATCAAAGTTGAGAATTTCATACTTTGCTATCTTTAATTTCAATCTAATAATCCAAAAACGTATATCAAGTGAAATTATTCTTGATATATATATGTTAGATGTTTGAGACGCATGCCAAATATTTGTATGTAAGAGCTAAAAAGATGCACTAACTTGTAGTAGTAAACATTCTACTAGGTAATTTACACTAACCAGTTGAATCAAACTGATATATATGGAGGGAGTTGATTTTTTAACAGGCAGTTGATCAGCTCGTTCTAGAAAAGTCAGGTTTATTTTCTGGTAATAAAAAGTGTGTTCATTGATAATTATCCATCATTTCTTGTTTTTAAAGTTCTTAAAAACCAACTGTGTAATATTAATGGGAAAGGATCGATGAAGAAGACGTAGATCACATTCACATATATACATGATTTTAAAATATATTTATTTGTTAGTTGAACTATCGCCTTAAGAACATTTGTGTGTGTTGATTGTTGAATATTATCAACATTCTTCCCATGACAAGATCCATAAGGGACTGTGGATGGGCCAAGTCGGAATTATAATCCGACATGACACTTGAGAACTTGATTGAAAAATAAAGTTCAGCTATATTTTTAGATATAATGATAAGAGTTTAATTCTAACATGTTTGAATTTCAACATTTTGACCAATTATCAATCATATTTAATATGTGTGTATGTCCATATGTCGAAATCCCTCGGTACATGAAGACACTACTGCAAATAATAAATGATAGCTTATATCTTCATTTAATTATCCGTAACAAGAATTGATATCATTGCATGGGTTGAGATAATTAAGAACTAGATTAAATAATGGAAATTATTGGACATGCAGCTGCAACTAAATAAATTACTCTTTTCTTTGTTTAGGGATATACACTTCATATTTAAATGAATTTAATTAATATATACACCGATCATGTCCTAAAATAAAATAATATTGTATATTTTTAACATATTGTTTAGCTTATTAGATTAACTTACATACTATATAGACGACAGTTGCCTATTGTTGCTGGTTACTTAGAAAAAATCATTCACTAACAATTCACATGAGAGATAAACGAATTGATAGATGATGAAACGTTCAGCAATTCATTATGTAATTTCATTGGGACAGTTTGAACCTCTCTAACGAGTGTAAATTAAATAGTGATAAAAGAATTGTTTTGAAGATATATTACACTGTTATCCTGACAACAATGCTTTGTTATAGACTATAGCTACGTTGATGATAACTTTTTCTTTTTTCTTTCGTCTTTATGAGGTTGATGGTAACATTATGAAAAGCTGATTCTTTAAACTTTTAAATTATATATTTTTTATTACTAGGGTTTGAGCTTGTAGGTTTTCGGTAATTAATGAGTGTTTTACTCCTAAGTGAATAGTTCATCAATTCTGAATTTTGAGTCGAATTTAAGATTTAAACTGACATCAAAACTTAGGTGATTTTCATATATTGAATGATATGTTTGCACAAAAGGAGATTGAATCATTATGCACACCGCATTCACACGTAGAAATAACAGCACACATTGATTGAAAGGATTGTTTTTTTCAGAGAATCTCTGTCATTATAAAGTAGTACTTGTTGGGTAGTTCTATTGGTCTTCCTTCATATAAACCAATAAAGTTTCAGAAATGTGCCTACGCTTTAATTAGATCAACCTCTAGCTTTTCAAGTTTTGATGTGTCGTTTAAGAAAGAATGATCATATATATGATGTCCAGAAAACGCATTAGAAAGCTCTATAGAGGTACGCAGTTACTCCACCGATAGGGAAAGGGGAGAGGGATTGCGAAAATTGAATTACGATAGCTCAAGTTCAGTGAGCTTTAGGTATTGACATTGAGAAGAAGAGGGTTTTTTCTTTTGTCCCCAAGTCACTTTCTTTTTTTCTTAAGCATTCCGCCTACTCCTTAATGTTAGCTAGGCAATAGAACGAAGTTAGTTCCTAATTCCCACAGTTTTTGCAGTGCTTCTTCTTCCCATCTCGATCAAAAGCCCCTTCTTTCCTCTTCCGAGGGTCTTTTTCTTTAGAAATTCTTAATAGAAAGAGGAAATCCGTTGTAAGTCATCAGTATTCAGTTGAGTAGTGGTTGATGTAGATGTGCTTACCTTCCTATAATATAGTCTATAGTCAATAAAATTGTTAGCAATTCTCATATGTTTAGCTTTGACGATCACGATTAATATAGTTATTATTTATGTTGATGTTAACTAACAGATATAGTTTATCATGATTCAAATGCACTTGTAACAAAAAATTGACCTTTTTGCGCTTCCATTTTAGTTAATCCAGGAAGAGTTACTCCCCTTATGCACTTAAGTTAGGTGCAACGCCAAGTTAAAGACTTTACCTAACTAACGTAATTAAACAGTGCTTTAATTAGATGAGGATTCAAATTTCAAAACGTTAAGGCAATACATATTTTCATGCTCTATCCTTAAAGGAACAGCGCAAAGATTATATAGTACATGTTTATACATACTCCTCCATTCTATATTGTGTGATATCGTGTTTCACGTAAAATTTATGATTTAAAATGAGTTGTAGATATTTATTTATAAGTGAAAACGATTATGCCAGTAGTAAATTCTGAATAAGAAATTTTTGTGTATTTGTCTTTTTTACTTTCTTTTAAGAACGATTATGCCAGTAGTAAATTCTGAATAAGAAATTTTTGTGTATTTGTCTTTTTTACTTTCTTTTAAGTTTGTGTATAAGATGGTAAAGGATAATAGTACACGTGGCAGTCACCTAGAATTCAAGCTGAAGGCTTTTCGGTGTATAACTTGCCCCTTGCTTTTGTCACCCTATGTCTTCGGAATGAGAACCAATCGAAATTCTTTTCGCTGCTATTTTAACCTCTTTCTTGTTTATTTTTTTGTTGGTTGACCACCTTGTGTTCGGAATCACATTGGAGGTTCGACTAAATTCGGATTGCGCATTGCAGGGTCCATTCGGGGTGGTGCTCCCAATATGATTTTTTCCATACTTAGGGCTTGAATTCGAGTCCTCTGGTTGGATGAAACACTCTCATCGGTGCACCACAACCAATGTTGATTGAATGCCTTCTTTATGCTCCCTCTGTCTATGATTTATAAGACTTACCTTTTTAATATGTTCTAAAAATAATGATACAATTATATATTCAATAGCAGTTAATTTTGAAATGTTCATTTTATTTTTAATGAAATTATTTATAGTCACACATATATCTATTCTTTCCGTTCTTTTTTATATGCCGTCCTTATTAAAAATAGATGGTCATTATTAAAATAGATGATCCTTAATATTGTCATTTTACAAAATCAATGTATTAATGACATTATTCTTCTTATTTTACTCTTGAGAATTATTAGCCTTAAAAATATGAATTTGATCAACATAGGAAATTTAAATGATTAATTCATATTCATTGGTCAATTTAATTAATTAAAATAAATTGATTTATGTTCATTTATTAAAACTACTTGATTTCAAAAGAATACTAAATAACAAGGTACAATGGTAAATTTACATAGTTTTTTAAGAGACATAAAATCTAAAATGATAACATATAAATGGAAACAGAAGGAGTAATTTATTTTAGACAACAAGTTTCAACAGTCTTAATTTCTTTCTTAAACTCTATGTCAAATTAAATTAACGCATATAAAATGGAATGAAGATAATAACATATTTCAAATATTTGTAACACCCTGTTGCATCATTTATAATTCATTCTGAAAAAAAGAAAAAGTCAGAGAAATTCTATATAAAAAGAAAAATAATGTTGGTTATGTGTAGGGGTGTTAATTGGTGGGTTGTGTTGAAATTAAAGAAATTAAAATGAGTTGAAACATAAATTGGATTGAATAATGACCTGCCCAACTTTACTTTGGGTTCAAATGGGTTGGACTCAAATATGCCAAAATTCAGGTTAGGTCATGACTCGTCCAATTTGATTCGCTTAATCTCAATAATTTTAACATATTATTTCATTTTTATAACCATAATTTGAATTTCAACTTACGAAATTTTATTCAAAGAAATTACAAAAGGATAAATAAATTCTAAAAAGTTAAAAATAAATAGTAATTCATATTTTTAATATAGGAACATACATTACATCAATACAAATAAAAAGTCTTAAAATAAGTTATAATTAAAAATTAAATTGTCCTTAATTAAAAGTTCTCTTCAAATAGATTAAAACTTAAACTTGAATCGGTTGAGATTTTTATGACCAATGCAAATGGTGGAGTACATGCATGTCTGAGACAAGTTGTACAGTAGGGTAGGCTTGACATATGCCACACCTTCCACGTTTTTGACTGGACCTTCACATTCATGGATATCATATTCATGCCTATATATGAAAGCCATCTTCGATTGATTTACAAGAATAATTTTGGAGGCGAATGATTTTGAATTTTAATTACATTAACGAAGTGTTGAATTTGGTTGAATTTATCAATGACCCCTTATAGTTGGCACAAAGTTTCATTTAGATACTTTAATTGAACTTTATTTATTTTAAACACTTTATGTAGGGCTTCACAATGTCATTTGGACACTTTTTGCTAACTCGTGATTATGCAACACCAATTTTAAGCACATTTGAGGAGTTCTTTTGGTGAATTTTTCTCTTTTTTCTTCTTCCTCACTCTTTCTCTCTGCAATCTTCCACCACCCTCCATTGATTTTCTTTTCGCTCCTACTTCTTCCTCCTCACTCTTCCACCATAGACCACCCCTCATCATCACACAAATTTTGAGAAAACATGTAATTTATGTTGGGTTTGTACACTTCTTAGGTTTTTCTTCTTGATTGAAATTCAAATTTGTTTTTCATCCATCATTCAGTAATAATACAAAATACAAAATACACAATACTTTTTTTTCCCACTTCTTTTGCACTATATCCGCTAGAGGAGAAATAAATAACTGAATTATTTAATTTATAATTATCGGATCCTCTCCAACTAAAATAGAGATGAATATTTCAAAAAAGTGAAATTCTTATACTTGTATATCTTGCTGCAGTTATAATGACTTCTCGTAAAAAAAGAAGAAATAAAAAAGTACATAATAGAAAAAGAAAAAAAAGATGGAGGAAATGGGTTGGGATAAGGGGAGATTATATATAGATAATGGAGGAGAAGAATTTCTTCTTCTTTTTTTCTTAAAAAAAAGGAATGAAATTACTGAGAAGAAAAAGATAATTATTTCAAGGCACAAAATAAGAAGAAGATGAAGAACAAATTTACCAATGTAACACCCCGACTTTTCGAAACATCTAAATTGATTCGTATCTTCGTGGAAACACCAGGAGGGTGGGTAATAAATTAAGAATGATGTGTTATGTTATATTTTAAGTGTTCAAGGGTTGTATCCTAAGTTTTGAAGTTAGGTAAGTGGCAAAATAAAAGTGGCGAAAGTTACCGTAAATTCCTTTTTAAAGATTTGTCTGATATTTGGGTCAAATGTCTCGGAGATATTCTCCCAATCTATAAAGAGTTTTTGTTCCCACGACCTATGAAATCGAAGGTCTACAAGTCTAGTTTCCAACGCATCAACTCGTTCGATCATACGACTTTAGAATTGAGAGATATTCGTGTTTTTGAAAGACTGCGCAAGCAGGCAGGTGAGGTGGGTCCCTTAGGTCGGTAGAACATTATATATATCATATTCTTCGACTTTTCTTCAGTTTTCCTTCATTTTTCTTAGTGAATAACCAGAAAACTCACAAAACCCACTTTTAGGATCAGTCAAGTTTCAAATTTTCGTGACTTAAGTCCTTGACAAAAATTGTTCTACACATAGAGCTCGTCAACATGGTATAATTTATTTTATCGATTTTCTAGCATATTGTACTTTGGTGTGTGGACAACAGGGTTTTGGGCATATTTTAAAGTTTTGAGGTGTATTACAAACTAAAAATCAAGGTAAGACCCTTTTTCCATAGACTTTAGCTTTGATAAGCCGCAAATAATAATTTGTGACAAAAATACATATCTTTTATCGGATTATCGTGATATCCTCTATTCTTTTGTGCTGATTATGGTCCTGCCTTGTTGTAGTATCGAGGGGGGTTGTGAGTAAAGTCTTTAGGCCACGTGAATTCATCGAAAAAAAGTACGTTAAGGTTATTCCCTACTTACGGCATGTTTCCTTAAAGCTTAGGAGCATTGTAATTGGGCTGTTATCCTTGTTATACTTGTAGTCATTATTGTTGATTGTTGGTTGTTCGAGTTGATATAATCCTCCCTTGTTGGGATTCTTATTCAGTTAGTAGCGTCCCTTTATTGGACATGACTTAGAGGCTATTTGTATAGGTTGCTTCTAACTAACTTGTTCGCTTTTAGCGATTGGATTGTTATTGTTGCCCTTGGGGCTATTGTGGTTAGCTGCAGGAATGTGATATATGCCTAGAAGGGCTATGTTCTGCCTACGGGGATATATGGATGCCTAAGAGGGCTATGAGTTGCCTACAAGGCTATATTGATGTCTACAAGGGCTATGAGTTGCCTACAGGGCTATCTTGACGTCTAAGAAGGCTATGTGTTTCCTACAGGGCCATGTTGCTGCCTAAGAGGGCTATGAGTTGTCTATAAGCTATTTTGATGCCTAAGAGAGCTATGTGCTACCTACGGGGCTATATTAATGCCTAAGAGGGCTATATGACTGCCTACGGGGCTAGGGGACTATTGATAGTGATATATAGACTGATTGGCACCTTCTGAGCTTATTGGGTGGCCTGAGTAGGTGGTTTTGTGTGTTGTTTGTACATGTCGAGCTTATGGGGGTTTGGTTAGGTTATTGTTTTATTATTTTTGATGAGTTAAGATTTAGGAGCAGGTCGGTACACTTATCTTATCCTTGATCTATTTATCGGATTATTCCAGTATATTAGGATAGCTACTCATAGTCTATTGCCTTTCATACTCTGTACATTATTTCGTACTGACGCTCCATTTCCTGGGGGCACTGCATTCATGCATGCAGGTCCCGACAGACGACCCAGTAGACCTCCTCAACAACAGGATTGACTTTTATCCGGTTGGCTAGCCCCTTTCCTTCGGAGCTGCCAGAGTTTGGAGGTTTGTTAGCTTTTGTTGTATATATATTTATGGGTAGGCTGAGGCCCTGTCCCGCCAATCTTGACTACTCTTAGAGGCTTGCAGAATAGTGTGGGGGTGTGTAGCTATGTTATGGCCATGCTGGCCTAGTTTGTTAGTTTGTTGAAGCTTGTGAGTTGTTTGATGTATTGTTTTGGTATATACATGTTTTTAGTTTTGGTATAGAGATCATGGTGGCCTCGACGGCCCAATCAGGACTTTTTTGCTAGTTGACTATTTCTTTATATGAACTCTTGGGAGTAGCTGTTTCGTTTGTAGATCTGTTGACAGGGGCCTTGCCGGCCGAGGGCTTAGTTTTAAGCCGAGATATACTTGTTTGTTTTCTTGAATGCATTTGGCTGCCATGCGCTAGTAGTAAATGATTCAGCAGGGTCGGCTCAGGCCTGAGTTTTGGCATTATGAGCCAGTTGCGCCCCTTGAGTTTGGGACGTGACAAACTTGGTATCAGAGCAACGTCATATCTTAAGGAGTCTCCAAGCAGTGTCTAGTAGAGACTTGTTTATAAATGTGTTGTGCACCACATTCGATAAGCAATAAGCTATCGGGCATGATAGAATGACTATCCCTCTTTTGCTCACCTCGTGCTATAGAGCAGTGTCTGAAGGGTTGAGTTTTTGGGCTTATAATTGATATTTGTATGCAGATAGAGATAGTCGACACCAGGCAGACCACAGCTAGCCAAGGGATAGATACAACTGTAGGCGAGGGTATCTACAAGGTACCACATGTGGAGGTAGCTCATTGTGAGACCCAGGGAGAGACATCTTTTCAGCCCCCTATAGGTTCTCCACCACTTTAGAAGCCTCTAAGGGCTACAAGACCCCAGCTCCACCAGCAGTACCACATCTAGTTCCTCCTATTCCATCTGACCAGGAATTCAAGAGTGCAGTATGTATGTTAGCACATTTAGTAGCTGCACAACACCAGCTAGTTGCGCCAGATGTTGCCGGACCATCTGAAGGGCCCGGAAGTTCGAGAGTTCGTGAATTTCTTGCCTTGAATCCTCTACAGTTTACAGGGATATATCGTAGAGAGGTCCTTCAACACTTTGTTGATCAGCTTCATAGGATCTTCAGAGTCATGCACGCCTCAACGACTGAGTCAGCTGAGCTAGCAGCATTTTGATTGCGCGATGTTGAAGTATTATGGTACGAAAGTTGAGAGAGATATAGGGAAACAATCTACCTCTACCATTTGGGATAACTTTATAGAAGCTTTCATAGATCATTATTTGCCTCGAGAGATTAGGAATGGCTGGGTGGACCACTTTCTGAACCTCCGACAGGGCAACATGAGTGTCCGAGAGTACGGGTTGAGATTTGATTCATTGGCTAGATATGCACAAGTATTTGTTGATACGATGCATGACAGGGTGCGTAGATTTGTGGGAGGGCATGACTCAGACTATATCGACGCTTGTTCTACCACTGCACTAAATGATAATATAGATATCTCGCGAATTCAGGCCTTTGAACAAGGAATCGAGAATCGCCGACATCTGCAGTATATGAGTGAGAGGGTCTCGAGAGAGAGACAGAAGAGGGCAAGGCCCGTTGTGTCTTATGGAGATTTTCAGGTTGGTCCCAGACCCCGATCTTCTAATTGTTCCAGGATAGTAGATTTGATCGTTAGGGACAGTCAGGCCCATATGAGGGTTCACGAACGTTAGGCTCTCAACAGCTAAGGAGTTCAAGCTAGGCTAAGAAATCCCCACCGCATTGCGCTACTTGCGGTAGGATGCATTTTGGAAGGTGCAAGTAGGGTTCCATAGGTTGTTATTCTTGTGAACAGAAGGGCCTTGGGTGGATAAACTGCCCAACCATAGGTCAGGGTGGTATAGGTCAGTCGACCAGGTCAGTAGGTTCCTCCTCATCAACACAGTCTACAGGGTGTGGACCCAGACTCCAGCATATAGAGGTGGAGGTAGAGGTAGATAGGGAACATCTAGTTCTGGTAGTGGGTAGAATCGCATATATTCACTAGCCGATCGACAAGACTCAGAGTCATCACCAGATGTTGTGACAGGTATATTGATTGTTTGCTCCCATTGTGTTTATGCGTTGATAGATCCTGGATCTACTATGTCTTATGTTACTCCATTTATCGCGGGGAAGTTATGTATTGTAACAAAGTTATTAGATCAACCCTTTATTATATCTTCATCAGTTGGTGAGTCTATTATTGTCAGGAGAGTCTTCGAGGTTGTACGGTAGAAATTATCGACCAACAGACCTTTGTAGACTTCATAGAGTTAGAAATGATCGATTTCGACGTTATTATGGGTATGGACTGGTTAGCGTCTTGTTATGCTAATGTTGAGTGCCGGACAAAGATCGGTAGATTTCACTTTCCAGGAGAGGCAGTTGGGGAATGGAAAGGTGATACATCAACGCTGAAAGGTAGGTTTATATCCTATATCAAGGCGAGAAAGATGATCACTAAGGGTTGTATTTATCATCTTGTTCGCGTTCATGATATAGATGCAGAACCACCAACTCTTCAGTCTATTCCGATAGTTAATGAGTTTCTAGATGTATTTCCAAAATGGGAAATTGATTTTGCTATCGATGTGCTACCAGGTACACTACTCATATCTATCTCTTCTTATAAAATGACTCATGTTGACCTAAAGGAGTTAAAGGATCCGCTAAAAGACTTGCTGGATAAAGGTTTTATCAGGCCTAGTGTTTCACCATGAGGTGCGCTAGTGTTATTCGTGAGGAAGAAAGTTGGCTCACTAAGAATGTGTATAGATTACCGACGGTTGAATAAGGCGACTATAAAGAATAAGTATAACATTCCTAGAATCGATGACTTGTTTGATCAGTTACAAGGTGTTGAGTATTTCTCAAAGATTGATTTAGGATCAGGGTACCACCAGATACGAGTTCGGGAGAAAGACGTTCCAAAGACAGCCTTTAGAACCAAATATGGACACTTTTAGTTCTTGGTAATGTCTTTTGGATTAACTAATGCCCCAACAGTGTTCATGGACCTGATAATAGCATATTCAGGCCATATCTAGATACGTTTGTGATTGTATTTATTGATAATATTTTGGTCTATTCGCATTCAAAAGTTGAGCATGCAGATCACTTGCGAGAAGTCCTTCAGGTTCTTCGAAAGCATGAACTTTACACAAAGTTCTCTAAGTGTGAGTTCTGGTTAAGCTCTGTGGCTTTCCTAGGCCATATTATATCAGATTCTAGCATTATGCTTGATACACAAAAGATTGAGGCTATAAAGTCTTGGCCCAGACCCATGACTCCGACTGAGGTTCGTAGTTTCTTAGGATTAATTGGGTACTACAGAAGGTTTGTAGAGGGGGTTTCTTCACTTTCAGCACCTTTAACGAAGTTGACTAAAAAAATGGCTAAGTTCCAGTGGACTGAGGCTTACGAGCATTGTTTACAGGAACTGAATGACAGGTTGACATCAATACCAGTTCTAGCATTGCCAGAGGGTTCAGAGGGCTATACGGTGTACTGTGATGCCTCTTGTATTGGGTTGGGATGTGTTCTAATGCAACATGGTAAGGTTATCGCATATGTTTCAAGATAGTTGTGGAAACATGAGAAGAACTATCCGACCCACGATTTAGAGTTGGTTGCAGTTGTGCATGCGTTAAAGATCTGGAGAAACTATTTGTGTGGCGTTCATGTTGACATTTTCACAGATCATAAAAGTCTTCAATATATCTTTAGACAGAAGAAGTTAAATCTGCGACAGTGTCGATGGCTTGACTTACTGAAAGACTATGACGTGGATATTTAATATTATCCAGGAAAGGCAAATGTGGTAGCGGATGCCCTCAGTCGAAGATCTATGGATAGTTTGTCTTATTTAGGTGTTGAGAAGCAGAAGCTAGCACGAGAACTTCATCAGTTAGCTAGCTTGGGAGTCAGATTGTTAGAGGCAGAGGATAGTGGGGTCACAATTCAGGACACAGTCGTATCATGTCTAATTGTGGATGTAAAATCAGGGCAACAAGAGGATCCTAGCTTAGAGCATCTTCAAGCCAAAGCCCATCATCAACAGTTTTTACCATTTGATATAACAGGAGATGGAGTCCTCAGATATAGCGGTCAATTATGTGTTTCAAATGTTGCAAGGCTTCGACATTGGATTATGGAAGAGACACATCATTCCCGTTATTCTATTCACCCTGGTTCAACAAAGATGTACCATGATATTAAGGAGATCTATTGGTGGCACGGGATGAAGAAAGACGTTGCTGAGTTTGTGGTACAGTGTCCTAACTGCCAACAGGTGAAGGTTGAGCAACAAAAGCGGCTGAGCTAGTTCAGGAGATAGTCATACCCTTATGGAAGTGGGAAGCAATTAATATGGATTTTATTACAGGGTTACCTCGAACGCGTCGTAAGACTATGTAAGGCTCTATATTAAAGAGAATGTTAGGCGACACGGTGTCCCATTATCTGTTATCTTTGTTAGATGAGCACAATTTACCGCCAACTTATGAAAGTCCTTCCAGAAAGAACTAGGGACACAGGTTAATCTTAGTACTGGCTCTCACCCTTAGACAGATGGCCACACTGAGCGCACAATTTTGACACTCGAGGATATGTTACGAGCGTGCACGCTGGACTTCAAAGGAAGTTGGGATGACCACTTGCCTCTTATTGAGATCGCATACAATAATAGTTATCGTTCCAGCATCGCGAATGCACCTTATGAGGCATTGTATTGGCAAAAATATAAATCCCCTATTGGATAGTTCGAGGTAGGTGAGTCAGGGTTAATTGGACCTAACTTAGTACAGCAGATGGTGGAGCAGATTAAGCTCATTCGGGAGAGGTTGCTAACAGCTCAAAGCCGACAGAAGTCATACTCAGATGTGCGACGAAGGGACTTAGAATTTTGTGTCGATGATTGGGTATTCTTAAAAGTCTCTCATATGAAAGGTGTTATGAGATTTGCAAAAAAAGCAATCTTAGTCCAACATTTATTGGGCCATACCAGATCCTTCGAAGGGTAGGACGAGTGGCTTATGAGCTAGAATTGTCTTTGAAGCTAGAATCTGTTCATCCACTTTTCCATGTATCGATGCTACGAAAGTGCGTAAGAGACCTTTCTCTGGTTGTCCTAGTTGAGGATGTTCAAATCACAGAAGAGTTGTCCTATGAGAAAACTATAATTGTCATATTAGATCGACAGGTCCGTAAATTGAGGACGAAAGAAGTGGCTTCGGTTAAAGTATTGTGAAGAAACAAGAATAGAGAAGAGGTGGCCTGGGAAGCTGAGGTTGGCATAAGATCCAAATATCCTCACTTGTTTCATACCTAAGGTGATGGCATATCAGTTTATATTAGTGCAGTGAGGTTAGATACCTATCTAATTTATTTTTATATATTGTTGCATACAATTATTGTTGTTGTCGTTGTATATTTTCCCGCACTGTTATTGCGGAGCTATAATGCTTAGTTATTTATGTCATTATGTGAAACGTCTAGGTTAGAATTTCTGCGTTTCAAGTTCCTAGAAAGTCACATTTAAAAAGGATACTCTACCTAAATTTTTGCAATTCCTAAGGACATAACCGCGTGAATCGGATTTTTCATTCGAGAATGAATGTTTCTAAGGGGGGAAGGATCTAACAACCCGAATTTTTGAAACATCTAAATTGACTCGTATCTTCGTGGAAAGACTAGGAGGGTGGGTAATAAATTAAGAATGATGTGTTATGTTATATTTTAAGTGTGCAAGTGTTGTATCTCAAGTTTTGAAGTTAGGTAAGTGGCAAAATAAAAGTTCGCGAAAGTTACCATAAATTATTTTTTAAAGATTTGTTTGAAATTTGGGTTAAAAGTTTCGAGGTTTTTCTCCCAATCTATAAAGAGTTATGATTCCTACGACCTATGAAATTGAAAGTCTACGTGTCTAGTTTCCAATGCATCAACCCGTTCATTCATACGACTTCAGAATTGAGAAATATTCGTGTTTGTGCAAGACTGCGCAAGCAGAAAGGTGAGATGGGTCCCCTAGGTCGTGAAACTTTATATATATTATCTTCTTCGACTTTTATTCATTTTTCTTAGTGAATAACTAGAAAAACTCACAAAACCCACTTCTAGGATCAGCCAAGTTACAGATTTTCGTGACTTAAGTTCTTCACAAAAATTATTTTACGTGTTGAGCTCGTCAACATGGTATAATTTGTTTTATTGATTTCCTAGCATATCATACTTTGTTGTGTGGACAGCAAGGGTTTTGGAATATTTTAAAGTTTTGATGTGTATTACGAACTTAAAATCAAGGTAAGACCCTTCTTCCATCGACTCTAGCTTTGATGAGTCGCAAATAACAATTTGCGACGGAAATACATATCTTTTTTTGGATTATCGTGGTATCCTCTATTCTTTTGTGTTGATTATGGTCCTGCCTTGTTGTAGTATCAGGGGGGTTGTGAGTAAAGTCGTTAGGCCATATGAATTCAGCGAAAAATGTATGTTATGGTTATTCCCTACTTACGGCATGTTTCCTTAAAGCTTAGTAGCAATGTAATTGGGTTGTTATCCTTGTTATACTTGTAGCCATTATTGTTGATTGTTGGTTGCTCGAGTTGATGTAATTCTCCTTTGTCGGGATTCGTATTCAGTTAGTAGCTTCCCTATGTTGGACATGGCTTAGATGCTATTTGTATAAGTTGTTTATAACTAAATTGCTCGCTTTTAGCGATTGGATTATTATTGTTGCCATTGGGGCTATTGTGGTTAGCTACAGGAATGTGATTTATGCCTAGAAGGGCTATGTTCTGCCTACGGGGCTATATAGATGCCTAAGAGGGCTATAAGGCCCTATGAGGCTATATTGATGCCTACAAAGGTTATGAGTTACCTACAGGGCTATATTGACGGTTAAGAAGGCTATGTGTTTTCTACAGGGCCACATCGTTGCCTAAGAGGGCTATGAGTTGTCTATAAGCTATGTTGATGCCTAAGAGAGTTATGTGCTGCCTACGGGGCTATATTAATGCCTAAGAGGGCTATGTGACTGCCTACGGGGCTAAGGGACTACCGATAGGGGTATATATATTGATTGGCATCTTTTGGACTTATGGGGACCTGCGTAGGTGGTCTTGTGTGTTGTTTGTACATGTCGCGCTTATGGGGGCTTGGTTAGGTTGTTGTTTTATTATTTTTGATAAGTTAAGATCTAGGAGCAGGTCGGTACACTTATCTTATCCTTGATCTATTTATCGAATTATTCTATTGCCTTTCATACTCTCTACATTATTTTGTACTGATGCCCCATTGCCTGGGGGCACTGCATTCATGCATGCAGGTCCCGACAGACGACCCAGTAGACCTCCTCAGCAGCAGGATTGACTTTTTTCCGGTTGGCTATCCTCTTTCCTCCGGAGCTGCCAGAGTTTGGAGGTTTGTTAGCTTTTGTTGTATATATTTTTATGGGTAGGCTGGGGCCCTGTCCCGTCAATCGTTACTACTCTTAGAGGCTTGTAGACTAGTGTGTGGGGTGTGTAGCTATGTTATGGCCATGCTGGCCTAGTTTGTTGGTTTGCTGAAGCTTGTAAGTTGTTTGATGTATTGTCTTAATATGTAAATGTTTTTAGTTTTGGTATAGAGTTCATGGTGGCCTTGACAGCCCAATCAGGACTTCTGTGCTAGTTGGCTACTTCTTTATATGAACTCTTGGGAGTAGTTGTTTCATTTATAGATTTGTTGACAGGGGCCTTGCCGGCCGAGGGCTTAGTTTTAAGCCGACATATACTTGTTTGTTTTCTTGATTGCGTGTGGTTGTCATGCGCTAGTAGCAAATGGTTCAGCAGGGTCGACTCGAGCATGAGTTTTGGCATTAGAAGACAGATGTGCCCCTTGAGTTTGGGGCGTGACAACTGAGAAGAAATTGTTAGGAGATTTTCATGTTGTTGGTGGAGTTTAGGAAGAATCAGATGAAGAAAGGGGTCCATGGGCATGGTCCATGGAATTATAGATCTGGAGAAAAAATAAAGAGAATTAAAAGTGATGTTTTTTTATAAAAAAAAAATCCACTTGTCACTTAAAGTTTGGTCTTTTTTTTCAGCAAGGGTGTTTGTCAACATGTAATTAAATTGGATCTGGAAATATAAAAAAAGTGTCGAAATGACACAACAAAGGACTATTATAGATGTTCAAAATAAACAAAGCCCAATTAAAATATCTAATTGAAACTTGATGCTAACTTTAAGAGGACGCCGATGGATTCAGCCGTTGAATTTTTATCTCGAAAGTTGGGGGTAGGAGGGGAGTGCACAAACGTAAATGTGTCTGAATTCTTTGAATTTCAATTAATTAGTTACGTTTGCGAAGTGTTGATTTTTTATCCTGAAAGTTGGGGGTGTGAGGACTGAGGGGAGTGTACAAATGTAAATGCGTTTGAATTTTTTGTTCTTTGAATTTCAATAATTAACATTTAAATCTACTACAAATAAATTCAAATTTGAAATATAAATTATATTTATCATACTGAAATTAATTATTATTTTGTCAAAATAACAACAAATATAATAAACACATTTTGATACCATTATGACTTTTTCGAAGTATGTATAAGTTCCAATCATACACGAATGAGACACATTTTAAAAATTAGCCAAATCTTCATGCGTTTTTTGCCAAAAAATATTCATTTTATTTTTCAACACCAAAAGCTACTCTAAATAATCTTGAAGTTAAAAACATAAATTTCATGTATAATAAAGAATAATCAATAATTTGTCAAATAACAACAAATCTAGCAATACTAATTAGAAGCGCTCTTCATTTTTTTTCATTTGTAACTATTTTTTTTTAAATTCATTTGTAACTATAATCAGTCATATATGACCGAAACAAAGATTAAAATTAACTAAAATTTTAAATATGTGCGTCTAAATAAATAGAAGCAAAAGTAGAAAAAGCGAAAAAAAAAAAACTATATATGATTTGGCCTGAAAATTTCCTTAAAAAAACCCCATAGTTTTTTTACAAAATATTATGCTATAATTTTTTTAAATTATCTTATTCACGACTCATTAATTTAATATTTTGAATAAATCAAATGGACCATCAAAATTTTAAATAAACTTTATATTCGGCCGAATAAATTTATTGCACGCTTTGCTTCCTTGTATTACTTAGCTAGCAGATTGACACAATCAGCCTTAAACATGATTTAATAATACCTTTTTCGTTTTAATTTATGTGTTTTATATTTTATATTTAATTATTTGGTTCATTATAAATTGCTTTTTCTTAATTATATAATTTCTTTTAATTGAAATTTAGTAAAATATTATATATAAATAAATACATAAATATTAAAAATTTCTTATCTTCAATAACACGTGTTCTCCTCCGTCAGAGTTGTAAAGTACTTTTATTCAAATTGTACATATTCTTAAACAAAATATTTTCTCAAATAGATTAAAAAAAAGCAAGTCAAGTTTATGCCCGATTCTTTTTATTATTATATATAACCCTTTCACCTAAAAAATAATAACATATAGTCCATCCGTTTCTATGTAATTGTCACTATTTTATATTTCGCGTCACTTAAAGAAATTAAATATATTTATTATTATATTCTTATTTAGAGTTCTTTTAAAGTCAATTTTTTAATAAAGAAACATGAACTAATTATTTTATTTTTCTATATTGATAAAATACATATTTTCAAGCTAATAACACTTAATATCATCTATATATATATATATTGATTTTGTAAAATCACAATTATCAAATGAACATTTATTTTTAATAAGGATGGAAGTTGAAATAGAAATGGAAGGAGTATATAAATATAAAAAAATGTTAGTATAAATTATTTCCTTAGTCCTATAAATAAAAATAAAAATAAAAATAAAAATAAAAATTCTCCACATAAAACGAGGGAACTGAAGGCTCATTGGCTCTTCCTCGAGAAGTACAATTTTTCCAAAATTCATACCAAACTTCACCTTTCTCTCATCTTCTTCCGACGATTTTCCCCAATTCTCCTATAAAACCCTAAAATTTTCAATCAATAATCACAGATTTTCATTCATGGAAGCTCCGATTCTTCTCTCTTCCTCTATACCCAATCTCTTCTCTTTCTTCATCTTTTTTCTCTTCATTTACCTTATTGCCTACTTCATTATCTTCCCTTCATGGAAACCCAAACTCCGTCCAGAAGCTTCCAGCTGCGTTATCTCCTTCTTCCACGGCACACCCGCCGTATTCCTCGCCGTTACTTCTTTACTCGCCGACCCAGATCGTAATTTTCACTCCACCAACACCCCTTTTCAGAACATGGTCCTTGATTACAGCATAGCTTATTTCTTAATGGACCTAACCCACTACCTGATTTTCTACCCTAGTGATGTTCTCTTCATCGGACATCATCTTGCTACCCTCTTCGTTTTCGTTACGTGTAGGTATATGGTGTATCATGGTGCTTATGCGATTCTTGTGCTTTTGATTCTTGCGGAGGTTACTAGCTTTGTACAGAACACATGGACTCTTGCGAATGCTAGGAAATCGGATGTGGAGTTTGCTGCCAAGGTGTATTCGGTGCTTTCGCCTCCGTTTTATGTTCTGTATTCATTGGTGAGAGGTATTGCTGGGCCGTATTTTGTTTACAGGATGCTTTCGTATTATCTTAGTGGTGCTGCTGATAGCGTAATACCGAGATGGATTTGGGTTTCTTGGGTATTTGTTGTTGTTACTGCTATTTCTGTTAGCATATTGTGGGTTTCAAATCTTTGGGTTGAACTGTATAAAGAAATGAGTAGGAAAATTGAGAAAAAAGTTAGGTGAGCTAAAGTGTTGATAGATTACTTATATGGTTTGTTGAATGAGACATTAGGGAAAAAACCCAAAATCCTTCATTATCTGTTTGCTCCCTAGTTGGGATGCATAAATTCAGAAATATATCTACTCTATTGTCTTTTTCCATTCTGATATCAGCAAAGAGAGTCTGCAAAAACCATTATATGCAGTGGCCTTCTGGTGTTGAACTGATATACAGAGTTTCAAGGTTATGTACAACTTTGATGCTGCTGGCATAATCTTTTAAGTTGTTATTATGACGTCTCATCCTGTATTGTTTATATTACGAGTCCGGGAACTTCATTGGCTGTTGGTGAAGTTTTCTGGTTAGGTTACCTTCAAGAGAATATAATAATTCATATTGTCTCAACAAGACTAATAGTTTAATAGTAATGTGCATTATTTAATTCATAAATGTTCTTTCTATTGGGTGTGGCTAATTAAATTCATAAACATTCTTTCTGTTAGGTTGCTAATTTGATAGATATGCATTATTGACTAGGAGGAATCAATCAAGTAGCACTTTAATCTTTTAGGTGCTAGTGGTTCATTTTATTATTCGTCAAGGTTTATTGACATGTGGTGAATTAGCCTTGGTCAATCTTGTATTGATATGCATTGAATTATGTTTTTTTAAACGATTGTCTGTGATGCATAGTCCAATACACTTGGCTGTACTGGTCGAGATTGCAGAGCATCTAGTTTTTCTATCTCTAACTAGGTTTAGATGGAGAATGTTCACTCTCTTCACTATTATTGTTGCCCGGTTGGTGGGGGTGTTAACCTTGCTTAGAAATTTGATGATATATTTCATCAATCACAACACTTCTAGGTCGAAGCACTTTAATTGTCCTCTAGAGGTTGCTAACTTGAGGCTGCTTCTGCGCTCTTGCCTCTTGATAATGTAAGGGGAAGGGTCACTTGGTGAATTGCTTATTAGCAGACAGGTCATCGTTGGATGTTTTTGTCCAAATTAGAGTCAAGCCTCATTCTCCATTCCAACAAAGGGTGTAGAGTGAACACTAAACATTTTGAACCTTATTGCAGTATGCTTTAAAAGTAGAGTCAGTCTCTATGACAAGAAGAATCTTATGAGTTGTGTTATGGATTCGTTTCTCTGCACACATCAACATGAGTATCTTGCCTTAGCAGTGTTCGGGGATAATAACAGTTTGGATTCATTACCAGGACTTATTTAGTCCCGGGAAGGAGAACTTTACTCGGATTTAATCTTACAGAGTAGCTGTTTGGATCCCATTAAACAGGATACATAATTACTCTCCTTCCTTGCCATGTTAACAAAATGCATAGTCCAGAAATCATAGTTATTCTCTTGATTACCATCAATTTCAATCACAGTTAATACTGCGAGTTCAAATAATGTTTTTCGTTTTATAATCATTCTGGCAATCATGGTTCCAGTTCAATTATCTCTGCATTGTTTACCTGGAACTGTTCCATTCATGTCAACAGTTCTCTACGAGATGCTGTAAGATGTACTTCTTACCGGCTTTACATTTGAAACTCTTTTAAGGAATATGTTGGGAACTTTCCTTACAGTATTGAAACAAACAGGGGTGTTTGCTTTTTGACAGCATTTGCTGCAACAGGTCGTGTAAACCATACAGCCATGACTATTGGGTTAGGGCAGGGCTAAACGGGACAGGGTATCTCTGCTCGAACTTTTGCCTTAGGCGCGATAGTTTCATTCTTAACCCACATTATTTGAATAAAACATAGAAACAATTTTGTTATCCTGACTCAGTTTCTCTCTGTGCTACAGGAAATTTAGCAATTTCTATTTTTACTGATCTTTTGGTCTAGCTAGCGTTTTTCTGATGTATTGAATTATCATCTCTAATCTAAGATAGTGTGACTATCCAACCCTTGATTTATTAGATTGGTCCATTATTACCATCCCTAAAACCAAAATTTTCAGCTCTGCTGGCAGCTGCCGCCAAGTTATCAAATGGCGTATAAATGGACTCGCCTAACAAATAATTGAGTAGATTATGTTGTATTGAGCCCGCTCAACTCGCTTAAGTTTGAGCTGGTTGTTGACCCGCTTATTCATTATCTCAACTCATTTCAATCTAATTCATTAAAAATTGGATTGATATGTAACTCGAATAGTTTGATGAGAAATCTTGTAAAAATATTTCTAAATTGTTTTTTTTCAATTTGATATGTTATATTTAGTCATAATAAAGAAAAAAAGAATTTATGAGGTACAAAAATAGTTTTAAAGAACAAATAAAACTATTAAGCATAGTAAAATTTAGGTTGGATTGGGTTTTATTGACCCATTATATAATTCATTACCTAATCCCTTTTTGATCTATCTTGTTTTGACCCAAGCGAATTTGACCTAATCCTTTTTTGTCCAACTTGTTTTGACCCAAATGAATTTGAGTTGGGTTGACTCTGACTATTGTCTTAATTCATTAGGATCCGTCTAAATTTGATCAAACCCACCCAATTAACTATAGTCTGCCGGAGGTAGATATGAGTTTTCTCTTAATTGACGTTTCCTTTCAAGCTTCTGTGTAAAAGTGAATGGGAAGGGAATGAAAGACAATTGTAAATCCGCAAGTTCGGAGTCAAAAGAATAATTTTTTTCCTTCAATAAAACATAAACGGTATATAATTTTTTTTCTAAACCAAAACTACAAAGTCACTACTAGGGAGTGATATTTTTTAACTCCGTTCACGCTACTAAAAACTTCAATAAAAATCACTCTTGGAGCAGTAATTTTATTTTTAAAATAAATAAAAATCGCTGCTCTAGCAGCATTTTTCTTTTTTAATAAAATAATTCTAAAAGTTGTTTTCAAAAAAGAAATTTATTTTTTTCTAAAATCATTTTTCCAAAAAAAAATAAATCTAAAAAACAAACTTGCATTACCTCGATAGAAAAAAAAAATAGAAATTTCATTTAAGCAATTTTAGATAGAAAAAAATTACTCTGCTGAGGCACCGATTTTACACCAAAAAAAGTAACTTTTTTTAAAACAACACTGCTGAAGCAGCGATTTTAGTATTATTTTTTAAAAAAAAAAAAACTCAGCAGCAATTTTAGAGAAAAACATTTTTTTTTTAAAACAACGTTGCTGAGGCAGTAATTTTGAAATTTTAATTCATGATTATTTTCTTTTGACAAAATTGCTGCTCCAGCAGCGATTATAATTTTAGTTTTTAAGGATGTTAACGGAGTTAAAAGATATCGCTCTCTCAGTAGCAATTTTACCGTTTTGGTTTTTAAAAAAATTAATATACCATTTATTTATTTTGGAGGAAAAAAATTTCCCTTTCGAATCTAAACTCATAAATTCACTTTATCTATGAACTAGAAAGCTATAAATAATGCAACTAAGAATCTCAGGGAGAGTTTGATCCAGACGTAGAATGAAAGCGGGTGGTTTGCTTAACAGGCGCAAGTTAGACAGGAAATCAATAAAGTAAAGTAATAGTAAAGCAAAGTTGTAGTAAATCACAACAATCTTTTCATCGAATAAACAATTTAATTTTTGTTGTACGTATAAAAGAATAAGAATTTTTTGCTGTATGTCGTTCAATACGGTACATGATTCCGTCTATTGATTTCTCCTTCGACGCTTTAAACTTGAAATCCTGAATACAAAAATATTGGTATGACATTTTAAAATACTAAATATTGTAATAAACTGATAATAATAACATATTCACAACAATTTCACGAAGTAAAGATTGAGTGCACACAAACCTTACCATCAGAGGATTGTTCTTATTACCTACTTGCAATAGTATATTCGGTTGTTTTCGGTGGCACAGATTCAAGCGCCTGTGCCAGTAAATCCACAGCTGCATGACTCAAGAAAAAACAATCCACAAGAAGTAACGAAGTACTAAAAATAACTTATAATTAACATAACATAAACCACAACAAAACAATACGATAATCAAGGCGAAGGAACAACATATTGTACCAGAAATTGAAAGACAAGAAACTGTAGAGAATTACTATGACTACTAATAGGAACGGACAGCAAGACAACACATTGCTGCCTACTAACATTCTAGTCTAATTCCCATCCTCCACACCCACCTACCTCGTACTCTTAGGGGTCGTTTGGTGTCAAGGATAAAAACAAATAGTGATGGGATAAAAATTTTGTTTCTTGTTTGGTTGCTATGTTTGGGATAACTTATCCCACCATTTATACCATAGTGATGGGATAAGTTATCACATATACATGATGGGATAAATTATCCAGGATAGCTAATCTCAGAATAACTAATCCTGAGATAACTTGTTCCCAACCAAACGACCTATAGAGAAATACAATGACTACTAATAGGAATGGACAGCAAGCCAACACGTTGTTGCCTACTAACATTCTAGTCTAATTCCCATCCTCCACACCCACCCACCTCGTACTCTTAATAAACTATAGAGAAATACTATGACTATTAATAGGAATGGACGGCAAGACAACATACTGTTGCCTACTAACATTCTAGTCTAATTCTCATCCTCCACACCCACCTACCTCGTACTCTTAATTAATGTGAATATAGAAAGTCTATTCTCTTCTTTTTTTGGTGAATTATCACAATATAAGTCATACAGGACATCGGTACTACAAATCTAAAACTGATCACAGATTTAGCATAAGCAAACCAACAATATCCCAACCTGAACCACATGCACTAAAAATACCTGTCTGAGCTTCCTATTCAACAATATCTCAACCTAATCTTTCGCCAGCCAAGCAACACTGGTACATTCTTCTTCAACTACACCTCAAACAAGTAGGCCTTAATATTTGCAAACCCACCTTCTATGGGCATTAAACCCCCACCCCCCAATGCTTCTGGTGGTGTAGCATACATTCAACATAATCATGACACAGCATGCATTCAGCATAAGGGTTACTTAACAGAATCACGACATATCATGCCCCCAATGCTTCTGGTGGTGTAACATCTTGAATGACATTACTCTCCTTCGTTACGCAACAAAATCATGAAACAGCATACATTCAACATAAGGGTTACTCAAACATAATCATGACACATCATGCATACAGCATAAGGGTAACTTAACAGAATCATGACATATCATGCATACAATATTAGGGTTACTCAACATAATCATGACCCAGCATGCATACAACACAAGGGTTACTCGACAGAAGTTTTACTTAACACAGTCATGACATAGCTAGCATACATAAGCTTATCCATGCGCAAGATCAGCTTCTGGCCTACGCAGACTCCAATTTCTTCAACATAGACAAAGGACTTCCATTTCAAATCTGAGGCTCGAAAGCATTATGTGTCTTTCCTACAGCCAAGAAAAGAAACAAACATTATGCATCCAAGCCATAGAGGTAAATATGGTAACCCTCCCCCTAGTGAACAACAGTGGTTTCAGACAAAGGGGTGGTTTTCTGCTCCCCCTTTTGCGAACCCAAGGGATTTATCGGGCAATCTAAACAGAGCGACTCGAAATGGAACAGCTCCACGTAATCACAATTAATTAAGCAGCATCCACAATCGAAACAACGCTTAATGCATTTAACACAACCCCTGCACAACTGAGAGGAAGATTGCTTCTTTTGGCAACTCTCCGAAGTGCAATCATAAACTAGTTCAAACCTCTGGCATATCGGGCAAACTTCAACGTCAATAGCACGGTCATCATCAAAAGTGACACGCGACCGGCCACCACCAAAAAATCGTGGCTTACGAGTAGCTGGCAGCTTGCTATTATCTACACCTGTTAAGAGCTTGAACTCATCCATGTGCTTGTCTGTCAAGCCAGACAATCCATAAATCCCTAGATATTTAAGTCTCGTTTTTCCAGCAGTCTTCCAGACTTTTAAGTTAGAGAGCATACCATCTGCTGTGAGTCTCGCACATCCTTGGACATTTAACTGCATGAACACAGGCAAACATGACATCAGCAGACTAGACAAATAAGGAGAGACTGAAAGAAATTATTAGAATCAAGTTCTATTAGTCCTATTAAATGTATAGCAAAACCATAAAGAAGAAATTAATAGAACCAAACTGAAAACTAGATACAAGGAAGTGAAAGAGCTACATAGTAAGAAATTTAATGGAGTAAAAGAACTTCCAGAGAGGTTAAAAGGAGGTGGAATGGAGGACACTTTAGTATAAATATTACCAAAACCGGTAGAAATAAGGTCTTTCATCAGTCTGTTACTTTCTTAAAGTTGCGTCAATGAAATTGTTAGTGCCATCTCTCAACATAAAGGAATCAAACGAACTTATTGAGAATTTACACCGTGTGCCCTAAGACAACACCTCTTGACACAACTTATCCATTTACTATTTATATTTCAGAGGAAATCGAAACTAAATCTATCACCTACACCAAATAAAAAAGATCCAAAACTAATTTCAATATTTAAGTTTACTAATTTCATAAGGTATTACCTAAACAGTTACTACTCAATCCCCAGTTTAGTATGAAAATGTGTGACTTACAAGTTAGGGTTTCCGAATTCATTTTACGAAATGAAGGGTTGGTACTTGATTGAACAACTAGAAGAAAAGAGACAGTAAATTAAAAGAGAACTCCAAGCCTCTAGAAAAATAATTATAGTTTTTATTTGAATTTTACGCCACATGCCCTAAGAAAACACAACCTCTTAACACAATTTTTCCATTTATTGTTTATATTTCACAGGAAATCCAAAACTAATTTCTATATCCATTTTTAAGTTTATTGTTTCATTGTGTATTACCTTAAGGGGTCATTTGGTAACTAGTTAGAGACTTAGAGTTAAGCAGAGATTAGTTATTACCATATAAGCATTATTTTCTTTAAGTCTTGCATTAATTAGAGGACATTGTCTTGTTTGTCAAATGCCGGCAAGGCCCTGGAATAACCTAACAAGTATTGAGGCGGGCTGAAGAGACGTCAACATGGAAATTTAAATTGCATATAGGTTTAGTATGAAAAAGTGTGGTTTACTTAGGGTTTCTAAATTCATTGTTCGAAATGAAGAGTTGGTGCTTAATAGATTGTTTACCACTTATAACTGTTAACGTAATAGTTAATACAGTTCCTAATAACTATTTTTTACAATTGCTAATATTACTTATGCAAAACATTAAGGGGTACGAGAGGATTTACATAAGACCTAATAAATATTACTATTTACAGTAAAAATAACAAGTTCCATCAAAACATAATGATAACACAAGAGAAAAAACTGACCTTTGACAGGTTGGGATTCCTATCAAGTACATGCTTCAAACCAGCATCAGTGAGCTTTGAGCAGTGAAATAGACTGAGAGAATGAAGATGGCCTTGAGCTCTATTCGTCAAGTTTATAAGGATATCATTTGTGATATTAGTGCAAAATGGATGAGTTATGTTAATATTTTTCCATAAAAGTGGATCTCCTACAACAGCATCCCGTAAAGGCTTGCTTACTCTTTCAACTACAAATAGGTCCCCCAAGCCTAAATAACCAAGGGACAGCAACAACGCCTGCGGTGGATTACCTCCATCCACACCGCAATGATCATTAATCCTCCATTGATCATTATCTGTTGTATCACCATCCATCAGACCATGACCACCGTTCAACCCCTCTCTGAAAATCATCCCGAACGGCACACAATTTCCATCAATCAACTGGAAACCCGCACCCTGATCAATTCCCATCTTGCGAATCAAGAAAGAATCAAGTTTCGCAACCTCATTCTCATCTATCTTAAACCCAAAATCCTCTAACCAACTGGTCATGGTTGAAAAACCCGTCCTTTGGTTCCAACATTCCATATTAAACGGATCCGAAGGCAACAAATCAGCATTTTCATCAAGCTCCTCTTCTTCCCAATCAAAACTAAATCCACCCCCTTCATCGAACTTGATCCCAGATGAGCTTCCCTCTCCTCGATTCCCGGCCATAACGTGCACTCAAAACAGTCACCAATCACCTAAAAAAAGGCTCACCCACCTAGGCGAAATCCACAAAAACAAACCCAACATTAATCTTCAACAAAAACCCTAAAATCGCAAACACAAACTAAACAAAAACACCAACTTGTTCCAGAAAAACTCGAAATTCAAACAAAAAACGAAATGGAAAACGAAAGAACAGATGATAACTTACCGGGATTCGCCCAAAAAAGGAAATGGTGGTAGTAAGAGCAGCTGCACGACCCAAAACCTAGAAGGAATTGAGAAATGAAGGGCTTTTAAACTACTAGGCGGAGTGAGTGTAGATTATTTGGTATTTATTGAGTTTTGAGTTTTGACTATCGATACCTTCTATGGAGGACAGAGTGACCATTGTTTCTCGGTGGGAACGCCTGGCGCGAGATTTGGTGGGCTCATTTTATTGAATTGGGCCTCCTCTAGTATTTGGACTTTACAAGACTAAGAAGGCGTTTGGACATGCGATACCATATCACGATATGATGTTGTGAGATGGAATCAGCATTTGGACAATGCGATTTTACGCTGATTCCATCTCATGATTCCATATCATGAGAGGTGATACCATATTCTCCAAAAATCATGATATGGAATTATATGGTGATTTCATATCATGATTTGAGATATTTTAATATAATAATTGATCCATGAGTTTATATTTTGTTAAAACAACCCCACATTTATATCTACTAACCATTTGTTTCATATGTAAATAAAATTTATAATCACATCATTACTTTTTAAAATTTATTATTCTCATCAATATAAAATTTTATTATTACTTTAAATTTGGTGAATATAAATGATAAAGTAGAAATTCATTTGGTGAATATAAATAAGAACGAAGGGAGTAATACTTTTTTGATTTTTCATAATAAAAAAAACGTCTTAATCTTATGACTAAGCATAATATTGATAAAAGACAATTTTCATTGGCGGTGCCGCACTTTCTTAATCTTAGTATTCGCAAAATGTTCGTTCACATGACTGAAGAATATCAAGTCCAATGGATTGAGGACTTGGGAAAAAATTGATCAATTAGTTATTAATATTTAGTCAAGTGGACTAGTTATAATATTTTTGATTAAATTTTATTAGAAGTGCTTTTGACTCAAACTTGTGGTAACTTTTTAAAATTTCGTTATTCTATAATATTTAACTATTGATTTTTCTTGTAAATAGTTAGAAGTCAATGATGTTTGTTGATTTTTATCTTAGTGTATTTAACTTCTAAGTTAATATTTACTCACTAATGTATGTTTTTTTTCTACTTTATAGGTTATTTGTAAGAGTAGTTTGAAGTACAATTTATGTTCAATTTTTTTTATTAAATTAAAGTTAGATGAAACAATTACTTAAGTGAAGAACAAATAACTTTGTAATAATTTATTATGCGATTGTATAATTTTTTGTTTATTTGATAAGATTGAATAAACAATTGGGGCTATTTTAATAGTTTTACAACTTATGAATTTTTATGTTTATGAGAAAATATACAACACAAAAATTCCATATCGCATGTCCAAACAAACCTTCAATTTCATCTCATGATTCCATATCATAATTCCATATCACGATACCATATCGCATGGCCAAACGGGCCCTAAGGACTCGTTTTGATACGTGGAATAAAGATAATAATTTTTTATATAAAATTGAGATTAATTTTAGAGCAATTTATATAAATGATTATATTTATAGGATTATTAAGTTCAATAGATATAAGCATGTTATTTATCAAAAATGACTGCATTTTATATCAATATCTCACTGTATTTGTGTATCTTTTTGTTGTTTTTTTTAAATTATACAGGGATACAATTTTAATTATAATACATTAAATAAGGTAATTTCTGGTACTATAATTGAATCTCTTTGATTATATCCTAAAATTCTCAATTTCTCATTATTACATCAACAACGAATAATTATATAGTCAATGTAAATACTTTTGAATTCCAATCAGTTTTTTAAAAATTGGAATACATCGTACACTAATATCATTGTCGCCATTGTTTTTGTTCAAGCGTAAATGTATTTTACATAAGTCTGTTTAGTTAAATTGATTTATTGTAATTGTGAATGAATGTTGTTTATTTCGATTTTAAATAGGCGAACTCCATGACAAGCATAATTGTATCCCCATATTGCTTAATACAATTTTGTTAATGTATCAATAAAATTGGACAATTAAAAAAAAATGACAGTGAATTATATTACAATACAATTATCCAATTGTATATGTATTTCACTGTATAAAAAATGGATGCATTGTATACATGTACATCCAAATCCACTTGTATTTTCAATTGGGCAGTCCATGAAAAAAGGACAAATATCCAAATGCATGTATATGTATTTTACTATATTCAACATTCAAATATCACTATATATGTTTAATCCAAAAAAGGAAATGTATTTATGTATTGCCTCATTTGTATCGAAATGAATTTTAACAGAATTAAAATGTATATTTGAATGTTAGTGAAAATAACTTTTTCAAACAAAATCTTATGAAAATCGATCGATTATATAAATTTATACAAATATAAACTTAATATAAATGAGAAAAAAATGCAATTAGAAGATATTCGATAAAAACGAATTACAAAAATTATTCGTAATGCAAAGAATCTTGAATTAGAAGGAAATTGAGAGAGGAGGGGGGGGGGGGAATAGACGTTGAAGGGTAAGCTTGGGGAATAGAGTTGTGCCTATGGCATTATTAGGCGTGTAGTAATACCTTTCATATTTAATAATTATTTAAATACATATAATTTTTTTAAAAAGAAAATTGACAATTCGTGTATAATTAAATTTGCTAATTATCATATAATTATATTCATATATCATAAAAAATTATAGCTATATACACGAAAGATACATTGATGTTTGCTATATTCCATAGTTTTTTCTTAATTTTATTTAATGTTTGATTTGAAGTATTAGAAAATTACTTTTCTGGCTCATTATATAAAAGATGGGATAAAATAATCTGATGAGATATCTCAATTCATGGAATATTACTTATTTGATCACCTCACATATCAAATGAGAGATAAATACATGAATGTTCAATTTTAGATCAATATTTAAGCCATATTTACAGTGTAAAAATATTTACAACTTCAACCACTTTTAGTTGGTCAAACATATGAGCTTGAAGTTGCATGATTATGGTCGAAAAGTTAGGAGGTCACGTTCATGACTGAATGTTACATGTATATAAAGTTTAGATTTTTTTTGCATGAACTTAGAGCATATAACCTCGTCATATGTGTTTGAAGTTAATACCTATAATAGAAGTTCATATGAATTTTTATTCTAAATTCAACAATTTAAGAAGATTCAATTCCCTAATCTACTTTAAATAAACTCAAGTTTGAACATAAATTTTAAGTACCATAAGGAAAAGACATTAATCATTGTTTTTTTTTAAATAACAACAATGAACAAGTTTATTTCGCAGTAATAATTATTTGTTAATATTTTAAAGTGTTTTTAATGTCATTCACTTGATTCAAACTTACTTTTTATATTTCATAAAAAATCTTCGATGTATTACACTTCAATTACTCTAGATGTAAAAAATACTATTGTAAACATACACCTAACAAAATCTTCTTAAAAACAAATAGGTTATACCTTAAGAATAAAAATCAAAGCTTAAGAATTAGGCAGAAAACTCATCCGATCGGATTCTTCAATTCAATAGTTTTGATTTACAAAGACATCTTTTTATTATAATGCTATTACTTTAGAGTAAATTTTGTTATTTGCATGTAATAACATAAATCTTTAATGACTTTTTGAAGAATTCTTTTAATTTTTAAAGGAGAATGAATTTTCTTTCGCATATTTTTTCTTATTTGTAAACATCATGTAATTAATAACTCCTGGTTGATCACGAATTTTCTTAATTGACATTCTTATTTTAGTCACAAAATTGAATCTTCAAAAGATTTACCTAGCATAAGAAATTAACTTTGAACCTCTTATCAATAACCTTTTGAAGATTGATTTTCTTGATGTATGGTCTAGCTTATATGATATTTGCTTACTACATCAACAATCATATTTGTTAGTGCACACATATTTTAAAAATTTCAAAGGACTTTGTTCTTCTATGACATGTTTATCAAAAAGTGAAATTTTTTAGAAAAGAAATATGATATTTGAAATATGTATTCATATCCCAATTATATTGTGTTTTTACGTATTCTTATAAGATTTAATATTATTGGTTATGACTTGATTAAAATTTTCATATCTTGTTGCACAGATCTTATCGAGAAAGTATTCTTTGGACATATGATATTTTAATGAATTAATAGATGAAAGTTTCAATTATTATAATAAATAAAGAAAAATTAAATTAATAAATATCAATAACAATTAAATTAATAAATATCTATAATTTAATTTAATTTTAAGTTTAATAAAAATTTGAACAATCTACTAGGAAGCATAAAAAGAACATTTTTTTTTTATTTCTCATCCGCTGTTTGATACCCACATTAAAGCCTGACTAAATTCAAATTCACCAATAAATCTCACATTAAAAATAAAACGCTCTCTTACAAAAGCGGCTCCGTACCCAAAGGGCTCGAACCCAAGACCTCCCTTAACAAGATCATTGAAGACAAGGCTTGACGCCAACATAGTTAAGCGGTTCACGTTACGCATTTCAAAATTTTCTTTTATCCTTCCTGACCCCACTACAAAGCAACTAATTCAGAAATGCACCCCGCATTTTTGAGATCATATTCTTTTAAGTCCCAAATTGATCCAACAACAGGCCATTCTTAAATTTATCCAAAAGGGGTTGTTGTTCTCATATTAGCAAGAAAATCATGTTATAAATCGGAAAATCCACCGGCCGGACACAGATTGAGACGCCGGAAAGGCGAGAAGTGAAGCAAAATTGCAGTTGCAAACAGTGAAGGTGTGGATGACGATGGACAGAGAGAAGGAGAGGGAGATGGAGTTAGAAAGTGCAATGTACACTAACTGTTTGTTACTAGGCCTGGATCCAGCGATCATAGGTATCGTAGCTAACAATGGCACTCCTCGTGTTGGATTTTTTCGTCATTCAAACCCTAAATTGGGAGAACAGCTTCTTTACTTCCTACTTTCTTCTCTTAGAGGCCCTGCACAATCCGCCAAGGTAACTTTTTAGCTTGTGCAGGTTTACGGATTTGTGTTTGATACTCGTTTTCGTTTTGTTCTCTTTTCTCACTGTGAAGATCTTCAGGATTTCGATAAGGTCTGGCCAATATTTGATTCGGCGCAATCTCGTGATTTTCGCAAGGTATGTCTGCTTTTGCCTATTCATGAAAGATAATTGTATTTCTTTTTTACAGTTTTTAAGTGAGACGTGCAGAATATAGCTGAACGATGACTATTGTGAGATTGAGACATAGTTGATCAAGTTGACTTATGCTTTAGCTTTTAAATCGTTATTCTAACTAGAATGTGCTTCATGAATTTAGATTGAACTTCTTCTTTTTTTGTCTAAATTATTTCATTTTCTCTTAATTTGTGTTGATTCAGGTTGTGCAAGGGATTATAAGTGAGCTGGAATCACAAGGTGCACTTCCTAGAAGCAATTCGAGGGTCTCATCTCTTGCGACATGCTGTGGACCAAGGTTGGTTAATGATTACTTGCAATAACTTTTTACAGCTTTCAATGAGAGAACTTCTCTGTTCTGTTAATGTTGAGCTATCATTTGGACCATTTGATTACATTGTGAAGCATCTTTCTCGTAGAGCCGTTACAACAAGGTAGTAGTCGTCAGCGAAGTGAAGATTCTTTTTTGTGGAGACTAATTTTGATTTCACTACCTAATTAATTGAGTTTGGAGTAACTAGCTCACCCTCAAGACGTACAACAAAAGTCAGTATTGTAACTCTGATGTTTTTCTGCATTCAAAGATATTTTATATTTAAGTGGCACAGCTTGGTTAACTCATCTGTATCTTGGTCACTTAGCACACAATTAAACAGCTATCTTATTAGAATACTAAGCTGAATGCATCCTGATAATTCCTACCACCCAAGCTCCTCTAAGTGAGGAGACAAATCTTTGGAGTTGGACTGCTGCTGTTACTGTTTTTTTGGTCACTGCATCTCAAGTTGTGGTGTTTCTGTTGAAAGTGGGTGAAATCACATTATCTCTTGCTTGATTTTATCCAAAACTGTTTGGCCGGTCATCTTATTGCAAATGCAAAGGGTTTAGGACTTGGTGGAAGGTGTTTGTGCAGAAGTTTTAAGTCCGCACTAGTGTTGGGGATGTAGCTTTGTTTTTATAGACCTTTGATTCTACGGTTCAACTATTAGGTTTCTTTGACTAAACACATGGAGATATGTTGCCCGATACTATGGACAGGAATGATCAAGGAGCAAGTTATAGAAAATACTTTTAGATTGCAGCATCAGGAGGGGACATAGAAGGTGTTTAGGTTGGTTTTAAGTACTTTTTGGCTTACTTTGGTGTTTATCGTACTTTTATGTCAAGTATTTTTAAAGCCAAAACGAGCTAAAAGCTATAATTTGATCACTCTTAACTTATTGATTTTCAGCTTAAAAGATATTTCTTCCCTTATAAAGCAGCTTGAAATCTCTTTAACATCTCATTTGAGTGAGCTGAAATTTAGTAGCTTTTAAGATAAGTGTTGATAAGCATTTATGTGTTCGGGTAAAATTGTTGAAACTAACAAAAAAAGCAGTTGATATTTTTGGTAAAAAAAATATGAAAGAACTTTTTCCTAAACATACCCTTACAACTGTTAACACTAATAAGTTTTTTTGATGCTAAATACAAAGTAACTTTTTATCAATTTACTTTAAGTTGTAAATTGAATAGATAAGATTAACTTTAATAAATATAACTTATTTATTTAACTAACATATATAAATTATTAATTTGACAAAAAAATTGTTATGGAATACTGTGAACAATATATATTTGAAATTACCTGAAGAGTAAATAAATAAATATTTAATCATAAAAAGAAATTTTGACGTAATTTATGTTCCAAAATCAAATAACCTCGTAAGTGGGACTTGATTTAACACTTGTGAGAAACTTGTAAATGGGACTCGATTGAAACTTGTAATGGGACTCGATTCAGCACATGAGAAAGAAATTTCAATGAGACTTGATTCTGTACAGAACAAAATATTCCATACAAATCATAATAGATACTTGTTTTTGTAAAGAGAAGCATTTAAAACTTGTGAAAAACGTACATTGCTCAGTTTACGTTGTTTAAATAAATGAGTTTGGATTCATGACTTTTTTTAAGAACTGGGCTATAGATTGAAAGTCCATTAGCATATAAGGGATAAAATTAATGGTAAGAATAAAATTTAGATGAAATAGTATACAACATTGCAAAGTATTTAAAATTAATTATGAAAATTAATATATTGTGTATATAATTGGTCGGTTTGGTTCAGTTCTTTATTCGGTTTGTTTCTAATAAAACCAAATCAAACCATATTCTCAGTTTTTAAAATTTATAACAAAATCCAAACAGATATCAGTTTTGTTTAATCGGATTGATTCGATTTTCAGTTTGAAATTATTTTTCACCTAACCGTGAACATTCCTAAAAGCAGGTGGCAATTCTAATGTTTAGTCTTTAATTAGTAGCTAAAAAAATATATTCTTAATTCTCTTCATGAATATTTTGCACCATTTTAACTATTTTCTTATTTACCAACTTTGGTCAAATTATTCATGATTTATGTTATTCAACTAAATAATTTATTTTTGTCAAAAATAATTCTATCTAATCATGAAGAACTTAAAGTGAATTAAGTCATCATTAATTTGTATTTGAATTTAGAACTGAAATTCTTGCAATAGCCAATTATATATAATGTTAAGAACTCTTAAGGGTATTCAATAATTTTAACGGCAAAATGTATTTACCAACACTTTTCACCAAAGACATAAACTGTCTATTCCATAATTTTAAGTTTTTAACTAGTAAAATGTGTTTACCAACACTCCCAACACTTTTCATCAAAGACATCAGCTGTTTATTCAATTTCAGCACTTTGAGTAGCACTTCTATTCAAAGTTTCAAACAATATAACTGATTATCCATAAAGTTAACTCCAACACTTCAGAATTGTAATTCATTTTTATTCAGCTTATCCAGACGAGATCATGGAGCTCCTAAGTCCTAAGGAAGCTGGGCTTGAAACTACATAACACTGACCGTTATATTTAGGAGTGTTCGTGGTTTGGTTTGAGTCGGTTGTCCTTAAAAAGAAACCAAACCAATTAAGTTGGTTTTTCAAATATTGGACCAAAATCAAACCAATTAAGTCATTTTGTCAATTTTGTTGATTTCTTTTACGTTTGCTACCAGTTTTTGTTTTTTTTCTTCCAAATATGTGACTTAAACGGGTAAACACATTCCATCATAACTTTACCAAGATAATTACTCTTTAAGAAAATTGTCATTTACCAAGATATCTAGATGGTAATTGAGTAAAATAGTGATGAATAATTAAGTTACCAATTTCAAAAACTAAAATAAAATAGTGATGAATAATTTACTAATTTAGTGACTCAATTAAAGTTAAGTTATTGTAATATGAAATAGATTCTTGGGCTTATCAAAATAAAACTACCAATCAAATTAGAATGTAAAGACAGAAAGCTAGATAATTATGAAGGCAACGCTCTAGACAAACCAAGTTGTAAAAGATCAAAATGTACCATGAAATTTTAACTATGTATTTATATAATCGCTTTGGTTTGTTTTTTCAGCTATTTTTTGCTTAAAACCAAATTAAACTCAAATTTGGTCGGTTTGATAATTAAAAACCAAAACCAATTCAAACGGAAAAAACGTCCTTTCAGTTTGATTTGGTTTCCAGTTAGGTTTGATTTTTGAATTTTCCATGAACATCCCTAGCTATGTTTGCTATTCAACACACATCTGAGTAAATATATGAATGAATAACCACACGGTTTTGGTTTAGTAGTAAGAGTGCAACATGTGATGACTGATGTGTGGATTTGACGCACATCACGAATTGTCATAGACAAAATCCTATTATTTAAGTGAAGGATAGAGAGGTGACCCATTATCGTTTAGTTCATAAAAAAATGTAAATTTATGAATGAACAAGTATCGTTGAGTTCTGTGCCGCTGTTACTTAATCATCTAATTTCACAATCTTTTGGCATGATAAGTAGTTGCCCATGCAATTCTAGTTCTGTCCGCTTATTATACTGTATTACCTACCTGTTTGTTTGGGGTTCCATTTTTGCGGTCTTTTTCCATAAGTACATATTACATGCAAAAGGACGCATGATAGCATTCATGTACTTAGTATTCATGATTGTTTCACATGTACTGCAGATTCGTCGAACTTCTGTGGCAACTCTCACTGCATGCTTTGAGGGAAGTTCATAGGCGAACATTTGCTGCTGATGTTGCTTCTAACCCGTTACCTGCTTCATTGACGGATGTAGCTTTCTCACATGCAGCCACCTTACTTCCTGTAACCAAGGTCATATTCTTTTGACTTTATGTCCATTCATTTGATAAAGGACTCTAAAATTATTTCATTGTTTGTCCACATGATGGGTTGCTGGGACCTTGAAATCTAATGATTTAGTGCCTCTGTTGGGTAGTTATTATCTGAAGACAAGGGTTCAATTTCTGCAATTTTAAGATGCAATGCGTAAATGTATCTTGAATTATTCACTTTTGTGAGGGATTAGTTTTCTTTCCTATGAAGCTATTTCCAGTTACTAAGCCTAATAATATTCCATGAAGTAACAGTTTCTCCATTTTCAATACCCTTTGATAAGGTATTGAGTGGGACTATACTGATTTACTTAGCTAGTCTTTGACCCTATATGTTATGTCGATAACTTTCATGATTTAATTTATTATTGCAAGTTTGGAGATATAATTGTGGCCTTGTTTGTCTGTGTAGGCTAGGATTGCTCTTGAAAGAAGAAGGTTTCTGAAAAATGCAGAAATAGCAGTTCACAGACAGGCTACGTGGTCTAATTTGGCTCATGAGATGACAGCTGAGTTTCGAGGCCTTTGTGCTGAAGAGGTAAGATAAAATCTTATGAATTGTCTGAGGATTTAGTCTTGATTTCTGTTCTTATATTCATTGTGGTAACTGTTTCTTCTAATACATCTTTGATCCCCTTGATCTCAGGCTTATTTGCAGCAAGAACTTGAAAAACTGCATGATGTTAGAAATAAAGTAAAGTTGGAAGGTGACCTCTGGGATGAGCTTGTATCAA
Source organism: Solanum verrucosum (assembly GCF_900185275.1). NCBI lineage: Eukaryota > Viridiplantae > Streptophyta > Magnoliopsida > Solanales > Solanaceae > Solanum > Solanum verrucosum. Next base: position 5,027,173 of record NW_026020332.1, read on the forward strand.
GCTCAAGTCAAAACTCACATATGGTCCAAAGAGCTACTCGCTTGTGGGAATCTTTGCTATCTCGCCAGAGTGAGTACAAACAGTTGATGGTTATCTTCAATTGACCGTCATTATGAATTTCCATAAATGCTCAATTAGTATGTTCTACAATATGCTATATACTCCATACTTTGCCCTTGATATGGTAACCCATTCCCCTGCCTAGGAGTCAACACTGGCTTTACCCCACTTTGCTCCCTTGGTGAAAGAACACACATCATGGTTGGAGGTGGACGACCCTTTCACTGGGCTATCCCTCTCTTGTCACAAACAGATATATATTTGATATTGCAATGAATTAATAACTAGTCAAGTGATTCCGGATCAGTTTTAGCGTCTTATACATCATATTACTAATATGCATATGCTCTACAGATCAGCATGAGATTCTTGCTTCTGGCCCAATAGAGGATCTTATAGCTCATCGTGAGCATAGGTAAAGATCACTTTCTGTATGATTTTTGGTTTCCAAAGCTGGACTTACCTTCACGTTCTTTTTTTAATAATCTTGTTCAGATATCGCATATCTGGGTCGGCTTTGCTTGCAGCCATGGATCAAAGTTCTGTGGCGCCACCTCGTGATTTAGTTTCATCGCATCCAGATAATGAACGGTCTGAAAGATCACCAGCAGTTGTAAATAGAGAAATGCATGTGAACAATCCAGATTCTTCTCATACTCAAGCAAATGATGAGAGATTTTCTCGAGTTGATGAAAGGACTGCTAGAGGCCATCCTACTATTGATATAGCTGAAGTGTTGAGGCGTTGGACACATGCCTTACAACGAATTCATAAGCAGTCACTTCAATTAGTATGCTATTTTCTATGTTGACTCAAGATTTTAGGTTTTTGAAGAGTGCCTTTGACCCCAACGTTGCTGATTTAAAAAAAAGAGTGACTTTGACCCCAAAAATCTCAATGTTTAGACTACATTGATGGAATTAGTCATTCTTATAACTGTATGTTTGTGATGTTTCTTAATATGTGGAGTTTCTAGTGGTCCAAAAGGGAAAATAACTTCTTAGAAGTTAGAATCTTACTATGGTGTCAGCACTTTTGCTACGGTCAAGGAATGTGCATAAACCGTTTTGGCATGTGATAGAGCATTGTATCTGCTTCTATCAGTTTTAGCATCTTTATCTAGTGATGTCTTAAGGAGAAATTATCAACGGTCTGTGTTCTGATGAAGCTTCACCATATGTGAAGTTATAGTACTGGAACCTATCTATCGTTTGTCAATAATTAGGTTAGAAGTATGTGAAACCGGTTCTTTTGTTCCTAATACAATAATTTCTTTCAGGCAAAAGTAAATGATGGAGAGGGTCCAGAGCTTCTGAGAAGCTCACACGATGGTGGTACGAGTGGTCATGCTGAATCCTTGAGTGCAACACTTGCTGAACATCGGCAACACCTAGCAAGTATACAGGTTTGTACAGTCTGTCGAATTTGGTTGCATGTTTGAACTATTTTACATGGGCTCAAGTGGAGTATGGGATATAGTATGCATTGGTCATTGGGTTCTGGTAATTTCCAGCATGTTTTGTGTATTTGGAGGATCCATACGAAAGTGCCTTCATTCATGTCCTACCCGTTGAAACTGGTGTCGAGACCATTGAAGATTCTGAGTAACTTAGCATTTGGAAAGTTGATTATCTGAAGAGGAAGTGGTATTCCTGGAATTCTCAGCATTATGTACACACTGCATTAACTTAATTATGATGATAATATAGTGTTGAAACTGCTCTCCAGGTGCTCATAAATCAACTGAAGGAAGTTGGTCCAGCTATACAGAATTCAATTGCACAGCTTACAGAAGAAGTCAATAGTGTTTCATCCAGTCTTCTCCCCATGGCCGAACATCATGCTAGATCACATTCACTGGTCCAAGCACAGAATAGCAGACAAACATTGGTAATGTTTTGTGAAGCCTTTCATGGGACTTATAACATATTTACCTTCTGATACACACCACGGAATTTAAACAATAGGAATTCTACAGGAGAACAGCACTGATGAGGTAGCTGAGATGACCTCAAAAATGTCGTCCATGCATTTTGAAAAGGCATCAGCCAGTTCCCCTGCCTTAAAACTTCCACCTTTGTTTAGTTTAACGCCAAATTCTTCCGGAAAAGGTGGGAACATGCAGAAGAGACAGGTCTCAGCTCAGGCCAGCCAAATAGAAAATATGCATGAGAAAAAATCTCCAGATCTGCCAATTTCGAATAATTCAATGGATAATCCTCCACAAGGTTTTTTCCTTCCTTCTAAATGCGTGCACTGATTTTCTTCAGTTTGGAATCTCTAAAAAATGTTGTCTGTATTTCAGCAGATGATGACACTAGCTTTGTCCAAAATTTGAAGAGATCTGTCAGAGAAGCTGCACTTTGCTCCCAATCGTGCTATCCGGAATCATCTCAAGATAGCCGTTCTGATGATAGCTCTGAGCACTATTTTATACCTGTACCAGGGGTTGGGTTTTCTCATTTTGGTAACAAATCAAACTTATTGAGAAGTAAAAAGCTGGTTGCACCTGAACCAGATTCATCTTTTCTTGGTAACCATGCTCCACACAGTCATGTGGGCATCAAGTCAGAGGGACTTCCTGACTTTTTTAATGATCTGCGATCTCTTGATGACTATGATGGCATAGATGGTTTTCTTTCGACCATGGGTTCGAACTCTTCAGTTTCTGATGCTTGCAGGTCATTTTATGATTTGGATGAAGCTGAAGATCAAGTATTTTCTCCTCCTTTGCTTATGGATATGTCACTGTTGGCAGACTCGTATGAAGATTTACTTGGTATGTTGGTTTAAGCAATTGTTTATTATTTTGGCAGTTCTATTACCACTACCCTATCTGTATTCCCTGGGCTATAGCTTTCAATACTGGTTTTCTTGTTCTTTAGACCATGCTACTGACACGATTTGAATTTTTAAATTAGCTCCACTAGGTTTACCTTTTTTCCCCAGACCTGGGGATTACGAGTTAAAAGTATCATCGTGGAGCTCAATTGCAACTTGCCTACCATAAATGTGCCAATGCTATATTTTTCTTAATTCAAAGTATAGGTTCCATGACCCTAACTGATGGGCACTAGATGAATGATTTTTGAAAGCATTTCCTAGTTCTGGACATTGAATGACTTCTCAATTGTTCTTTGTTCAAAGCTTCATTTTAATAAAAATATCAACTATACTAAACCAAACTAGATGGGGTCAGCTGAATGATACCTCTATATCCGTTTCACTCTATTTGGACCAAATTACTGGTCGTTCGGTGAGATATGCGTTGGGACTGGGGTTCATCTGCATTGTAATCTACTTCTGTTTTCCTTTACCAGACCACTCTCAGTTTAATAGTTTAATGAACTTTACGCTTGCAGCACCTTTATCAGAAACTGAAACTGCATTAATGAAGCACTGAGATTAAAGTTCAAATGACCTTGCTGCTCAGCCTACTACAGATCTTCAGAACCTTGTACCTCCTATCTTTCAGTGACTTGGGATAACCTCCTAACTTTCACATCTTTCTTTATCATTCGTTTATGTGTATCCTCTTTATGGCATTCATCTTATTCTGAGGAGCAGAGGGAACTTGACATCTCAAAATTTCTCAAAAATCAGCTTGACAGACTGTTGTTATCTTCAAATGTTCGCTCACCATGTGAATCTGAATTCCTAAGAATAAAGCTCTTCTGGAGGCATCAGAACTGCCCCAAATGTGTAATGTACTCTCTAAACTGAAGGGAAAAAGTGCTTTATTACTGTTGTGAGCTACGCTAACATCTGTTGGCAGTTAAGCATTGATATGTTCATTACACTGTCAGTTTAACAGTAAGATCTATTGTAGATAAGCAACTATCATGCCTTTATTTGTTCCAGACAGTAAAGAATTGTTCAGTTACTGCCTGGATGGAAAAAATTGAGTCTCCATCGTGCAGCTCCAAGACCCCTTAGTTCTTATTCGTTATGCATTAGAGGCATGTGTAAAGCTACTCCAGCTTTTAAATTTATATCCTACATTCGTTGGTGTGTTTATACTTGGAAATAACTTCCATGTCTCTTAAATTGTACAACTACAAGTACAAAGTTTTTTTTTATCAGCTGTTGGTGTAGTTATCTTTCTAGTTTCTCCTGTCATCGTCTCCCTTCTTTGAACTTGATCATGATGCACTTGAATCCCTGTAGTATTCCATTTTAGCTTTCGATTTCTCACACTAAGCACACCTGTGCAAAAAGGATTATATTGTGATGTATGAATTACCTTCCCTTCTAGACATTCTTAAACACCTTCCATTACGCGGTGATTGTCAATATTTACATGTTCCACAGTGTTTATTGTGACTACTCAAACCTTTGTCCTTTCCATTGAATTTCTTTATCCAATGGCTTTTTATCTATAACGAACTTATTGTTTTGCTTTTCCGAGTTGTATGTTTGGACATGTATCTGTCGACTAACAGAGGTAGGGGTCAGTGAGGATGATTGATGCTTCCTACATAATGTGCAGTGAATGAAAGTAACCTCCAGTGATGAATTTTTGTTCTTCCTGTAGCTGAGTATTATAGTTTTGTTTTTTCTTCAGTAGGTCTTCTCTTCTGCTTCTTCTTCCTCTTTAGTAAGTCTCGTTTTTAGCTGATAGAATATATGGTTTTCTACAAAACAACATGCCCACAGTTTCGATGTGATCAACACATCAAATCAAATAGAATTGAGGAAAAGGTTGTCTGCTCCATTGGTCATTGACAGAGACTTGAAGAAAAAAACTTGGGGGAATAGTGAAAGCAAAGTTAACACAGCTGCAGGAACAGTTCTAGTGCTATAATTAGAGTGTTATAGGAAGGTTCCGTCGAGACAAAACACTAGGTGGTCTTTTCTCATCCGTCTCGAAAGGGTAGAGTTATCTAGTACTTTGTACTGGGTAGCAACAAGTATTCGATGAAATAGTTGAGGTGCCAGTTGGAGCGTTACAATTGGAAAGAGATGGGACTGCTCATATGTTATCTTAATATTGGGAGGATTCCAATCATCTTTGATGACTAATTTCTGATCCATAGTTTTGCCATATCCTGAAGGTAATGTAATGTTGCCGTTGGATAACTTAAATATGCAGACAAGTACTACCACCTCATATAAGATCTTTATTATCATTGTCTTTTTATTATTTCTATTTTTATTTATGAGAAAAGATTTCTTAAATTTTCATATTCATGCCTTAGTTGGATCTTTTTCACTTTTGTGGGGTTAAAAGCAACAACGACACAAATTTTCTCATTTTTTTTTAAATGATGAAAATGTTAGATGATTCTGACTTTAAAAAATAGAGATTCAAAATGAGCATTATGCAAAAAGGAAAAAGAAAAGAAGAGAATTATGTTATATGATTAAAAATAGAGATGTGAAAAAGAGATTGAACCAATGAAAGAAGAGAAGTGTTGAATAGACAAAGTTGCTTTAAGTTAACTAAATTCCAAACGTTGTAAGCAGGGAAAACATAAATGGCAAGCAACCGCACAATGACAACTAGATGGATTTGGACTTTGGGTTGCGTCGTTTTCTTTTTCTTGTGATTCGTGAGCTTTTTTTAACTCAAAATGATTTCGGAGGACGAGGTGTTTGATCATAATTTTTTTTTACCTTTGAGATTGAAGTTTGGAAAATACGTTTGATGATGAAAATTTTGATATTTTAATTGAAGTTAAATTCTAGATTTTTCAAAAATTTAAAAATTAATGTGGAGAGATGTATATGTATACGTAAATCATTTTTTTTAAAAAAATACAATAATAAATTGTCCATGAAATACCTATGATTTTCATACATAATAAATTCTCCATTATTTTTACAGACAATCAAATATGTTCGATAATTAATGCCCCCTCCTTCATCAAAACTATAAGAGGTTGAATAATATTATATCCAATTTCAATTTTCTTCTTTAAAATGACAATATAGCAATTTTGGTTGAATTTATTAGTCAATAAGTTATCTTTTAAATCATTATAGTTAGTACTTAGATCCATCTTAATTTGTGATTTATCGATATTGTATTTTCATATTAAATTATCTCAATTTTTCACCCTGCAAGAAAATTTGAACTCTTTACCTGATTTGGGACAATTTTTTTTTATTTTTAAAATCAATTTTTTCGATTAAGTTAAATCTAATATCCATTTAAGATTGAACTATGTAAATTTGTATAGTTCAAAAATGAATGGAGGGAGTACAACTTTCTTCTACAAAACAGGAAAAATAGATGAACATCTCTAATGACTACAGTTGGTAAGCTCCGAGGTACAATTTTCAACTCTCATCTTTATCCCTCACATTCTCCAACTCTCTTTAGACTTTTGAGGGTGAAAATGGTCAAATAACAAATTGTACCAAACTGGAATTATGGAGAATTTTTATTTTCTTATTATGGAGAAACTAATCTGTGGATTTGAGGTTGAAATATGTGAGAAAAATTGGAATAAAAAATAAATAAATCAAATGGACCAAGTAGATAAAATGAAAACAAATAGTAGTACAAAGAAGAGGAAAGTTGGAGAAAGAGAGTAAAAAAAAAAAAAGAGGAAAGTTGGGAGACAAAATGGAAAGAGAAAATGGGGAGAACAATAATTCTTGCTAACCAAACACATCATCATCTAAGGAACAACAACCAGAGCTTGGTTTCCTCAAATCCATCATCCCCTTTTACTGTCTTCCCTTAATTTTGGGTTGTTTTCAGATTTGAAAATCACTCACCCAAACTCTCAAAAATTCAATCTATTTTCCCTACTGTCCAGCTTTATTTTCTTGTTCACCACCAAAGACCAACTTAATGTAAGCATTAAAAGCTCATAAATTTTCCACCAAAATTATTTGTTATTGTTGTTTTCTTTGTTTTTGTTTGTTTCATCCTGTTTTTTGTGCTAAAGTTCCTTTCTTGGACTCTTGCAGGTGATTCTTGGTGAGGAATTTCATCTGGGTTTTTTTTTTTTTTCCTTCTAAAATCATGCCCAGATCTCAACATTATTTGATCTTGATGTATCACTATTAGTTGTTTGAATCTCAGATAAATGAAAGAATGAAGGTTGGTGAACATTTCTCCTCTTTTATTGCTATAAAAGAACATAAATTGGGTCAGAATTGTAAACTTGATATTTGAATTCTGATGCTTTATCTATTAGGGTTGTTAATTTGCTGCATCTGGATTTGGGTTCATAAAGAACACATCTTTTTATGAATTTAATGGGAGTAGCTTGATGGTCTTGAAGAAAAAAAATGGTTTTTGTTAGAAAGTAGAATAGTTGATAGATTTATTCCTCAAGATATAAGAAAGAAACTATGACTAACTCACTCAGTAGATATTTGGGATTTCTTGATTTTACTTCCCTTTATGTTATAATCTTGATTTCAATTGACGAGGAGATTCATTTGGTTATACAGGCATAACTGTGGATTGTATGAACCTTTTATGTTGGTTTAGGGTGGTGAAGATAAGAATTTTGTGAGTTGCATGATCCCCGTGGGTCACTTCAATTGGTTAAGTAATTGGATTTCTGCAGCTTTTAGACCTTTTTGATTGACAATGTGTCTTAAGTTTTGAGTGTTTTGATCAGCAAGCATTTTGGTCAACTTGAAGGAAGGTATAGTTTCAAGTGATGATCAAACAGATACTCAATAGGCTCCCACGGAAGCCGTCCAAGTCAGGAGACAATCGTGATGGAGGAACTTCTGCATTTCAGTCAAATGCTTCAAATAGTTCAAGAAGCAGTGACTTGTCTAATTCCCTACCAGGGAGTTTGAGTGCTTTATCTCTTTCAGGTGTCACTGGTTCTTCAGCTGCAGGACTGAATCATGGAGATAGACTTCCACAGGGTATAAATGCTAAGGTGAATGGACATGCAGCAGTTTTCTCGTATGAGGCATTGCCTAATTTGAGGGATGTACCAGCTTCTGAGAAGCAAAACTTGTTCATCAAAAAGCTGAACTTGTGTTGTGTCTTGTTTGACTTTTCTGACCCAACTAAAAACACGAAAGAAAAAGAGATCAAGCGTCAGACATTGGTGGAGCTAGTTGATTATGTTACTTCTGCAAATGGGAAATTTACAGAAATAGTCATGCAAGAAGTAATTAAGATGGTATCCACAAATTTATTCAGACCTCCTACTCCCCAGCCTCGTGAAAACAAAGTTTTGGAAGGTTTTGACTTGGAAGATGACGAACCGATGATGGACCCTGCATGGCCTCATTTACAAATTGTGTATGAGTTCCTTCTCAGGTTTGTGGCATCACCGGAGACTGATGCAAAATTGGCTAAGAGATACGTTGATCACTCATTTGTTCTAAGGTTACTAGATCTTTTCGATTCAGAAGATCCAAGAGAAAGAGAGTACCTGAAGACTGTACTTCACCGTATATATGGAAAGTTCATGGTGCACCGCCCATTCATTAGGAAATCAATCAACAATATATTTTATCGGTTTATTTTTGAAACTGAGAAACATAATGGAATAGCAGAACTCTTAGAAATTTTGGGCAGTATAATCAATGGATTTGCTCTACCACTAAAGGAAGAGCACAAGTTGTTCCTTGTTCGAGCTCTTATTCCACTTCATAAACCAAAATGCGTACAAATGTATCATCAGCAGTTATCTTACTGCATAACACAATTTGTGGAAAAGGACAGCAAGCTTGCTGATACTGTCATAAGAGGTTTGTTGAAATATTGGCCTATCACAAACAGTTCAAAGGAGGTAATGTTCATAGGTGAGCTGGAAGAGGTCTTAGAAGCAACTCAGCCTCCAGAGTTCCAGCGCTGTATGGTTCCCTTGTTTCGTCGGATCAATCGTTGCTTGAGCAGCTCACACTTTCAGGTTGGTTTTTTGGTTGATTTGGTACATTCTTTTTTCTGTTATTTCTTCATTCCTAAAAGAATTCATGGGTCACTAGACTGAATCTTGCTATGCTTCGTAAATTTAGCTACCTCATAAAAAGGTTTGTAATAAGCTAAAAGTTGCTGAAATCACCAAACAATTGTGGCTTATGATCACTAAGAACATGTTAGTAAGAATTATGTGCAAGGGCTGACCAACATATGCTTAATGCTGAAGATTACAACTTTACTTTTATCAAAAAAAAATTATGTGCATGGTCTGATAGGAATTAAATTTAAAAAGCATGACAGAAAGTTCACTCTGTATTCCGTAGCAATCAGAAGTACAGGTTTGCTTGAAAGATAATTCTGTATAGTTTGAAATCCAAACTTTGTGACCACTAATACTTGACGTGATCACGTGAATATATATGGACAAACTGGATGTACTAGGAAAAGAATGGTACAAAATATTCATTTGATCATTATTCAATATAGTATTTTGCAAATTCAGGCAAGCGAATGCTGTAGAACTTAGAAAAACGCAGGCTGTTGGATTTTCTTACCCCACACAGACACAAAACTCTGAAGCTTCTAGGACAACTTTCTAATGGGTTTGGATAATAAATGGGTGTACTACAATTGAACTGTGATGCATCAACTCACATGATGAATATGACAATCACTCAAGTTATAAGCTATGTTTGCGTGAATCCTTCATTTGTCCCGACATACCCGTGCCCGATGAGTGTGCTTTGTGCAAATTTTTCATTTTACTCTAAGTTATCAAAAACATTCATGTACTCATATTGAATACTTCCAAGCAACTGGACCACATATGTATTTGCAAACAAGAACGATCAACAGAGGTTGTAAGAACTGCATGAATTGTCCTATTGCAACATGCTACTAGCATAATATAGGTTTTTTTTTGATAAAGGTAAAGTTGTATTCATCAGCAATGAGGGTATGCTGGCAACCACCAAAAAGATTTACATCAGTGACCCAAAAAAAAAACAACTGAAGAAAGCTGCTACTAAACTTATAAAGAAGAAAAAAAGGTTTAAAATCTGTCCAGCATCCTCTATACCCTCCTCTTTACACAAAAAAAAAGAGAGTCTTCATACAATGCCATTTGATCATTTGTACTGATTCTGCAGTAATTTCAAGACACCTCTTGTTTCTCTCTCCAAATAGTCCACCATATACAAGAGGGTATCATGTTCCACTATTTCTTCTGGCTCTTACTCCCCTCTTTCCTCACCCAACAACTAAGAAGGTCTGCGGTGTGTTCTGGCACTGTCCAGTTTGTGTGGTGTTCTGCTTAGAAAAAGGCCCATAGTTGAGCAGTGACTTTGCAATGGAGGAATAGATGGCTGTTAGTCTCATTTGTCTCATTACACCGTGAACACCAAGAAGCTATTTCAATGCCTCTTCTTTGCAGCTTCTCATGAGTTAGGCATGCCCTCCTAGCCACTAGCCATGGAAAACGCCTCACTTTAGTTGGAACTTTATTCTTCCATACCTTACTCCATGGTCCAGAGATTTCCCCTGGAAGTTCCTTCACTTTCCTATTGTACAATCTGCTGACTGACAAGATACCATCATGATTGTGTTTCCAAATCATTGAATCAACTTCCAGATTTGTACCCTTGAAATCATCTAGTGTTTGTAGCATCTTGGCTACTCTCCCTATCTCCCAGTCATTTAGTAACCTTATGAAGCTTAAATTCCACCCTTGTTCAGACCATATCTCATTTACCATAGCATCTGGAGAAGAGCTGAGGGTCTATATATCTGGATAGGAAGACATCAAAGAGTCCGGACCAATCCAGTGATCTTTCCAGAAAAGAACCCTGGTCCCATCCCCCACTTTGTATCTACTGTTGTGCTATAGTTGACGCCATAAATTTCTGATAGTTCTCACACATAGATAGACACCATACGGGATATTCACCATATTGGAAACCCATGGGCTGTTCTGGCCGTACTTGTTACTGATTACTTCCTCCCAAAGTGCTTAATCCTCTCTTCCAAACTCCACAACCATTTTGCCAACCCACACCCCCCCCCCCCTCCCCAAAAGCTTCTACTCAGCAAAGCAGTTTGCCATTTGACAAGATGTATTCTTTTACCTACCTTGATTCTCGACCAAAGGAAGTCCCATTGTAATTTATCAAGTCTTTCTTCCACTTTGGCCGGCATAGGGAATAGGGACATAACATAAGTTAAAGAGTCTAGTACAAAGTTTATCAGAATGGTTCTCCCACCAAAGGATAGATATTGAGATTTCCAGTTTGCCAGTTTCTTCTCAGTTTTTGCAATTATACCATCCCATATCACTAGCTCTTTATGGTTATTTCCAAGTGGCGTACTTAGGTAAACAGTTGGGAGTTTTTCAATTCTGCACCCCAAATTGTTTTCCATGGCATTTCTATGTGTTATAAACCAGACAGGATTTGGTCATGTCTCCTGATCCAGCGGCTGATGTAGTGTTAGAATTATGAGTTCATCTGAATCCAGTAGCTTTAGCTCAGGCTATGTATATATATAAGAATAATTCACTAAATAAGTACAAATAATAGATTCTGAACCCAGTAAACCAAATGGTTTGTGGTTGAATTTTGAACTCGAATCCATAAAGTTCAAATCATGGATTCACCTGTCTTGATCAAATCGATTTCGTTTCTCCTTTAGACACTCTAACCTGCTGCTTTTATTTTGGCCAAGGCTAGAGATGGCGTGTCTTCTCTGTTGTTACTTTCTAGGATAACCTGATAGAATGTCACCCTCCAACATAATCTGAGCATACAATTCAAAACCTTATGGCAATGAGTGGAGCGGCTCACGGCTTTATAAACTACTTTGGGAACCATTATATAACAGATAACCGATGAGGGACAAGTGTATGCTCCAACACTCTCTCACGTTACACGTGGATTGAAAACTTCCTTTTTAATATTTGTTTGAAGAGTGGACCTTTTGTATGGAGAGATCAGGCTCAGTAGGATGAGGGTGGATGTGCAGTAGGAGAGACTAGAGAGTAGGCTCAATAAGATGAAGTGGGCCTGGAGATCACTACTAAAAAATAACTATTTTTCCACTGAAATTTGTTTAGTGGCTATTATTCATACAAATATTTTGATAGAATCAGTGAGAAAAGAAAAAGTAGTGTAAAAATTAGGAAGCTTCCCAGTTGTTCCAGCGAGAATTTGTTTCCCACCATCCGTTTCCCAGTGAGTTGGTTCAGTGGGAAAATCATGTTTTATAGCACTAATTTCCCATTGATTTGCGGTGGGAAAAACTCTATTTCTAGTAGTGGATGAGAGAGAGAGAGAGAGAGAGTGAGAGAGAGTGAGAGACAGAGAGTAGGCTTAACAGTCTAAGGAGTGGGTGGTGGAGCAAAGTTAGTGGCTCGATGGATTGAACTGAATTGAGAGAATCCCAAAGCGGCTTGATGGTTTGAGTTTGAAAGAGAAGACAGAGCAATACCCTAGGTAGAGAGAAGAAGATGGTTGTGAAATGGGCTTACCTAGGCTTGCTATAATATTGTATGAACTAAATCTGAGCATCAAACTCAAAACCGTGACACTATTAGTGGAGTGACCCAGGACATTATAAATCCTTTTAAAGACACTTACCCGACCAATAAGGGACAAGTATATGCTCTAACATTTATGATTATAATAAAACCAATGATAAATGGACATATGATGTAGTGTGACTACAGTTACAACAATACACAGATTAACCTAAGTTTCAGTGTTAGATTAGATATGGTTAGAAAGACTAGGAAAGACCAAAGATGTGGCTCTTTAATTCAACAGTTTTTCATGTAATTAGGAGATATATTGGAGGCTTAACTCACCTACCCCTTTCCTAGAAGGTAGTTGTGGAGTTGGGTGCTCTTTAGGTGTATTGGTTTGGTTGTTAACGGTAATATTTACATTTGTTACCAAAAAAATGTAGTGTGGTTATTTGGTAGAATGAGATAGAACAGATCAATTTGGTCATATACATCTGCAGCTTCCTTCACCCCCCCTTCTCCTTCTCCCCATGTGACAAATTGTTTTTCATTTTCACTGTGTTCAAATCTTTGCATTGACAGGTGGCTGAGAGGGCTTTGTTCCTGTGGAACAATGATCATGTTGAGAACCTAATCAAACAAAATCGTAAAGTTATATTACCAATAATTTTTCCTGCCTTGGAAAAGAATGCGAGAGGCCACTGGAATCAGGCAGTACAAAGCTTGACATTGAATGTCCGCAAAATCTTCTCTGATGTTGATCCTGAACTCTTTGAAGAATGTTTGCGCAAATTTGAAGAAGATCAGGCTCATGAAGAAGAGAACAAGACAAAACGTGAAATGACTTGGAAACGGTTAGAGGAGATTGCAGCAATGAAAGCTGCTAGCAATGAGCCAGTGCTAGTTTCTCATAGGATAACTCCCAATTCATCCACAGGCTAGAGACTGGTATATGTCTCAATGTTACTTCAACCTTGATGAGCTGACCTCTATGCTAATCGAGGATGGGAATTGTCTCAAAGGAGGTGGATGAGTCACGTCTCCTTGTTTGTTCATACCATGATACTTTCCTTAAAGTTGCTTTCCCAGGTCTCTCAGTGAACAGATGGATACTGGCTCTATTTGGGTTCCAATGCAACGACTGTACATATGGAATTGCGTGACAGCGCTTCAAGGTTTTATATTCTGCAAGTGCAGGAGTAGCTGGAGTTAATTTGGTATTCTTTTTGTTGGATTTACAAGTGATGAGTTTGAAAGAACATCATTCTTCAGGTAGCTTTAAGATTATTTTTTTTGCATCTAGTTTTCCTTCTAGTCTGTATTATCACATGTATGTTTGGTATGAAATGTTTCTGTAGATAATCTTCTGGATAAAGGCACACAATGTCGAATGACCTTACTCTTTGAATTTACCATTGCTGGCCATTAAGCTTCTCAGAGAAGACATATCTGCTGGTGAATGTGTGCTAGCTGTTCTGCTAAGACAATTGACAGTTGAATTTTCATTTCCACTAGGCAATAATAGGCAAACCTTCTAACTTTGATTACACTTCTTCGAGTTGGAGTCTATCGGAAACTTCTCTACCCCATATTCTCTTTAGAACCTACTCGTCAGATTACATTGATCATGTTGTTCTTTGTTTGTAATAGGCAAACCTTGGAAAATTTAGGGAAAAGTAAAAGGACCTCTATAGATACCCTTGAAACTAGTGGAGGTACGCATAAGTTGGCCTACTAATCTATGTTTGATTATATTGGCAAAAACTGAATAAAATTCACAATTTTCTCTTAGAAAGTTCTTGTGCGTATATATTTTTTTCTTAAAGATATTTTCATTGATCATTTTTTTACTTGAAAGTGATAAATGGAGGTCAAAAACTGTCGTCAAACTACTTCACTCATAAATTGCAGTTGGAGGTTAAAAAATAACCATTGCAAGTTAAAATTTTTCTTGCGAGAAGTCCTGTTTTTAAAAAGGTTTCGTAAGTGATATTTTACGTAGACCTTATATTTGTACTAGAAAATTAAAAAAATTTATGTATATTAACTTGTGAACCCCCAAACAAATTGATTTAGAACCCCCAAACTTCTAATATTGGCTTCGCCTCTGAGTCGGCAACACTCTATATATCCACAATCCCTCCACCTTCATCCCTATCCCCACAACCCTCCACCCCTCACGAACCATGTTTTGTTGGAAAATAAAGTAGTCAATCTTGCAAAATGTTGTGGGTTAACTTATGACTAATTATTTTGTCATATAACACAATTGGTTTGCGATTTTGCAAATATTGCATATTTCTAAAATTGAACATGAAAATGGACTTCATGGCACAACATAATTACTTACTCAAGCCTTGGAGACCTCTAGTTTGGTTAGCTTACGAGTTAGTTTGGAAGGTCGTAATTTGCATGAATTAAGGATTAAACTCATTAGTTTTATAGAATCTAAGGTCAAATGTACTATATAAAACTAGAGTTAACCTAAACCACAAGGACAAAACGTGAAAGAAAAAAAAAAAACTAGCCGTTACATTGGAAATATTACCGTTAATGCCAAAAAGCTGCATCCATTTTCTCTCAAGCAAATCTGAGCAATCAAAATTTGTTTCCTCTAAGAAAAAGGGGAATCATAATACAGAATGGTGAATGAAGAATTGAAGAAGAGTCCCAAAAATCCAAAAGCCGTTAATGGAGAAAACCGCGAGGGGTTGTTCAGCCCAAGATTCAAATCAGTGGCTGCAATGGCGGGTTGGGACGAAGAAGCTCTTTTGATAGCCAGTTTTGTTGTCGAAGAAACTCCTGATCGCCAGCATAAACAAAAGAAACTTACTGGTTTGCAGCATTTTGTGACTCCGCCTACGAATTCCAGAAGGTAATTAAGCTGTCAAATTGAACTTTATCTGATTAAATTCTGGGAAATACTTCTATTTGGGTGATTGGAAATGCTCAAATTTATGTTTTTTCTAGGAAACGAAGGGCTCAGAAGAGAAGCCCGGCTTCCATACGTGTTGCTGTTATTGATCTTGATGATGATGACACTGCAAAAACAGGTTCTCTTATCTTTTTTCAAATCCCAATTTACCGGACACCTTTTGATTTGACACAAAATTTAAGAAAAAGAGAACACTTTTGAAATTCGTAGTCTTAAACATTCCTCACGGTTTGTGTGACTACATATTATTTCATTAAGGGATATATTAAAAAGGAAAGCATGTCGCATAAATTTGGACAGTGGAGTACTAATTTGCTTCCCCAAATTAGTTGGTGGCTCGCTGAAAAAAATGGGACTAAATTGATAGGGCGAGTCTTTTGTATGAATTTTTATTATCGATTTTGGAACTGTTGCATTCTAAGCCTCAACCATTTGAGACAAAGTTAAGGTTCTCCAATGCTAAAGTTTCATTTAAGGTTCTCAAATAGCCAAAATCCAATGAGTAAATCTAAATCTCAACATGTTACAACTTACAAGGCTACAAGTAATAAAATTATTTCATTACACTTTTGAGCAGAAAATGAGAAAAAGAAGCTAGAGCAAAAATTCACTGGAAAAGGAGATAAGGAAGGAGTTGAAGCATCAGAAGAACACGGCTCTTGTGTTTCCTCTTCTGGTTCAGCCATTCTGTGTACCGATCGACTTCGTGAAGAACTTTCTTGTGCTGTAAGAGTTTGAGTGTCCATTCTTGAATCCTGATGGCCTTTTTATTGACATTTCCAATTTCATCTTAGAGTGTTGTTCAATGGTATTTGCAGATCTGTTTGGAGATATGTTTTGAACCGAGTACCACTCCTTGTGGACACAGGTATTGGCATTCACATCAACTCAGATTCATACAACAATACTCAGAAGAAATTTCCAATTATATGTTCTGATTTATTTGTCTATAATAGTTTCTGTAGAAAGTGTTTGCAATCTGCTGCAGACAAATGTGGGACGCGTTGCCCCAAGTGCAGACAACTTATCAGGTACTCCCTCCATTTCAATTTGTTTGTTTTACTTTTCTTGTTGGTCCGTTTCAAAAAAATGTCTCTTCCTTTTTTTGACAACTCAAGAACATTTTCGTACATTCGTACATATCTTTAGCTTAAGACCATAAGATTAAAAAATGTCTTATTTACTTTCTTAAACCAGACCAACAAATTGAAATGGAGGGACTATAATATTGGAGGGGGAGGAGATTTTATTTAAACAAGAGAAGAATGATTAGCCTTGTAATTTCTATCTGAAAGGTCACATTTTCAGAGATGATACTTCTAATTATTCATTTGAGGTTTGCAAAATTTCAAACTTTTTAGAATTGATGTGAGATGATCTTAACACATGATTTTTGCAGCAATGGAAGATCTTGTACTGTAAACACAGTCCTTTGGAATACAATTCAACTACTATTTCCTAAAGAAGTAGAAGCAAGAAAAGCAGCTGGAGCCTTAAATAGTAGAGAAGTTCAGCATCAAAATCCAGCAAGAATTGTTGCCAGTCATTCTAATGTTTCAAGAAGCAGAACAGATAGGGCCCTAGCATCATTACATAATCCAGATTCTGGATCTCGAAATCCACAGCAAACGAACTTTCACTCTATTTCAAGAAGAAGAATAGATAGGATCCTAGCGTTACATAGTCCAGATTCTGGATCTCAAAATGCACAACAAAGGAACTCTCACTCTATGAGAAGACAAAATGTGAGGCCTTCTGGGACGTCAAGCAGAAATGGAGACATTAGCACAAGTACAAGGAGAGAATCACCACCAAGACAAGATGAGGATGCTGCATTGGCACTGCAACTGCATAGAGAGGAGCACAAGGAGACATTTAGGACAAGGCGCTCTGACGAGCAGTATAAAAATGCTCTTGCTCTAGCCAGAGCAAATTTGAGGGCCATGGCATCAACAGCTATTAACAACATTCGTGTTAGAGGGCGAGGAACATAGAGTTAGATTTCCTAATGTGGAGCCACTAATGAACGAACTTTTTTACTCTTTAAATTAGTTTCATCCACCAATGAACAAACTTTGTATGCACGGAGAATTCAATGAATATGTTGATGACACAATGAAACACAAGTATGTGACTGCATTATCTACATATGAATTCAGATTCTAACTACCTAAAAGAACAAAATATTCTGCCTGCCAATAAACTAATAAAAGAGTAGGAATATAAGATTCATATTGATAATCCCTAACTGAGAACAATCCAGCAAAACTCTTCACTAACGCCTCCACAAAAGAAAAATTAAGTTCGAAAATGTTGCTCGACCATATAATAGAGCAAATCCCTGGTAATGTTGTTCAAAGAAATGATTTTTTTTTGGAGAACTATAAAAGACTACTTGAGGAAAAAAATAAACGCGAGGAAACTTGCAACTAAAATCTTGCTAACTTATGAGTCAGTTTTTCCTTTTTCACTCTCATATGAGAGAGTTGGCATCCTATGAACAAAAGGATCCAACATGTTTTCAACACATTCAATTACATCAATAGGAAAAATGAGAAGGTAAAGCTTAATAAATACATGTTAGTATTGAAAAGGAAACACGACTGCCTATCCAAAGAAATATTGGAGAGAGTGATTAGACATGATATAACGCATCTTCAGCCTATAGAGGGTAGCAGGCCACGAATAAAGGTAGAAGGTTAGTAGGCAGTTAAGATTTATCCTATGCATGTTGTCTAAGGCTTTTGGTTCCTGATATCACTTGTTCTTGTGTTTAGGTGATTCACACCTTGCATATATGTTCCGGACAGCTTTGCTTTGTACTAGCCGTATTATTGTAGTTCTTACTTTAGATATCTCGCATTGTCAGTTGCTTCCTGTGTTTCGATTATCGCACTACTTGTTGTTCACCATGTAGTTGCTATGTTTCTACATTGTTTCCTTCTTCCTTGTACTTGGATTTGTTGAACTCGAGTCTATTGATTTAAAAACGGCTAAACTTGTAAGAAAATAGGAACCTTGGCTATGTCTGAAATAGGGGCTGGACATAGGCTATTTTCGCAGTTTGTTCAAAACAACTACATTGGGTACCCGGCCCAATTCATACCGAACGTACATCGTCTCCCCATGCTGACTAAAATTCTTACAGATTCCATTTTGCTGTCTTTTCCCTAATAATGAAAGCAACTAAGTTCAATGTTTTTACCCTAATAATGAAAGCAACCAAGTTCAATGTTTTTACCCTAATAATGAAAGCAGCCCATCACTGACTTCGCCATAGAAATTTGCTTATTACCTCCACATGCCAGATGCAACACTCGATATATCTACAATCACTCCATCTTCACTCAGGGGCGGAGCCAATATTAGCTGTTTGGGGGTTCTAAATTTTCTTCCATTTCCTTAAGCATTGAGTTGTCAACAGTTTTGTTAGGGGTTCACAAGTTAATACATATATATTTACTTAATTTTCTAGTACAAATACAAGGTCTACGGAAAAGCTGTTGGGTTCGTCCGAACCCCCACTTAGCTCCGTCCCTGCCTTCACCCCTAACCCCACAACCCTCCACCCCTCACGAACCATGTTTAGTTGGAAATTAAAGTACTCAATCTTGCAAAATGTCGCGTGCTATGACTAACTTTTTTGTCATATAGCACGATAGGTTCGTGATTATGCAAGTATTGAATTTCTAAAATTGAACATGAAAATGACTTCATGGCACGACATAACTACTCAAGCCTTTGAGAACTCTAGTTTGGATAGCTTACGAGTTAGTTAGGGAGGTCATAATTTGCATGTATTGAGGACTAAACTCATTTATTTTTTATATAATCTAAGGTCACGTGTATTAAATACGGCAAGACTAAAACTGACGAAAATCTTACGGAAAATACTTCATTAGACGTGTTAAACATTGTTCTTAAAGATTCTCAAGATTCAACAAGCTCTTCTAGTGTAACAAAGATTAAAAAGAAAACCCATCATAACTAAGTATAGACGGAAGAATTAGAAGATAGATTTTTTGTGCCTCCCTATTCTCACAAAAAGAAAATATATTTTCTACTATCCACAATGGTTGAAGAACAATATACTACTCCTATCCAACAATAATTGTCCACTTTTGACTTTGCACACTTCTTAAGAAACTATAAATAGAAGAGTATTTTTACTATATCACCCTTTGAAATACTCCCTCTGTCCCTAATTACTTGTCTATTTTTCCTTTTTTAGTTGTCCCTAATTACTTGTCCATTTTGACAAATCAAGAAAGGACAAATTCTTTTTACCTATTATACCCTCAATTAATTACTTTGAAAAATGTCGAACTTAATAAAAATCTTAAGTTTTTAATTCATCCACTTCATAATTAATAGGGGTAAAATGGTAAACTCACTATGTCAATCATTGTATTCTTAATATGTGTCAATTAAAAAATGGACAAGTAATTAGGGACAAATGGAGTATAATAAATACAATGTCTAAAAAAATGTAATAAAGAAAAAACTATAATTAATGATAAGAGTAAATTAGAAACTAATTATAAAATTATCCATTGATTTCATAAAGTGCTCAAATATTATTGGACATCCCAAAATAGTATAGTGAATAATTATTATTGGATGGAGGGAGTATTAATAGACAAGTGATAAAAAAAAAAAATTCTTTTCTGATTTGTCAGTAATTAAGGATAACTAAAAAAAGAAAAAATTGAACAATTTATTAGAAAAAAGGGAGTATCAACAAGCAAGTTATTAGTGGCGAAATAAAAAAGAACAAAGTCAAATTTTGTAATTAATCCAAGTTTAAAAGAGAGAGAGGGGCCGAGAGGCCAGAAAAAAAAAAGAGAGTATTATTTTCTTGCTGTTATTCATTGCATTTGAAAGATGGAATTGAAAGCTATTTAAAGAAAGATGAAACTAACCAAAAGAAGTTGTCCTCACAAAGGACTTTCAAAATGCCAATACTTCTCTTTCAGTTGCCAACTTTCCTAGTAAGAAAAAACTTCTCCAACACACTAAACATTTGGCTTTGTAAATACACTTCAAAATAAATTCATTTGAAATAAATATTTACTTACAAATCTGAGCAATCAAAGTTAGGTTCCTCAAAGAAACAGGGGAATCTCAATACAGAATGGTGAATGAAGAGTTGAAGAAGAGTCCTGTTAATGGAGAAAAACGCGAGGAGTTGTTCAGCCCAAGATTCAAATCAATGGCTGCAATGGCGGGTTGGGACGAAGAGGCACTTCTGATAGCTAGTTTTGGTGTGGAAGAAACTCCTGATCGACAGCATAAACAAAAGAAACTTACTGGCTTGCAGCATTTTGTGACTCCACCTACGAATTCCAGAAGGTAATTGTGCTGTCGAATTGAACTTGATTTGATTAAATTCTCCGCAATTCTTTTATGAGGGTAATTGGAAATTCATAAACTTTTGATCTTTATAGGAAACGAAGGACAAGCCCTGCTTCCGTAGGCATTGCTGTTGTTGATCTTGATGATGATGACACTGCAAAAACAGGTTCCCTTTATTTTTGGTCAAATCTAAATTCTTTGGTGTTATGATTTGCCAATATGTACAACCAGTAGTCTTTTTTTTTTTTGGTTTCCCACCCGTTGTCTAGAACCCACATTGGAGCTCCGATTAAATCTGGATCGCGCTCTGCAGGTCCCATTCGGGGGTGGCGCTCCAGAATTTTCTCCATACCCAGGGTTTGAACCCGAGACTTCTGATTAAGGGTGAAGCAATCTCACCAGTGCACCACAACCCAAGATGGTTACAACCAGTAGTCTACTACTTCACTCCATCCCAATTTACACGACACCTTTTGATTTGACATAAAATTTAAGAAAAAAGAGCCCTCTGAAATGTATGGTGTTAAACACTGCTCGACTATTCGTGTGACTATAAATTATTTCATTAAAAGTAAAAAGAGGACATTCTTTTTAGAAAGATTAAAAAAGAAAGCCTGTCACATACGTTGAGACATTGGAGTACTACTTTGCTTCCCCAAATTAGTTGGTGGCTTGCTGGGATAACTGGGACTATATTGATAGGGCGAGGCTTTTGTATGAATTCTTAATATTCATTTTGTTCAATTTTGGAACTGTTCCATTCTGAGCCTCAACCATTTGAGACAAACTTTTAAGGTTCTCTAATACTAAAATTTCATTTAAGGTTCTGTAATAGAAGCCAGGGCCAAAATCCAATGAGAATCTTAATCTCAACATGTTTACAAAGCTATAAGTAGTAAAATAATTTCATTTCACTTTTGAGCAGAAATTGAAAAGAAAGAGCAAAGATTCACTGGAGAAGGAGTTGAAGCATCAGAAGAACAGGACTCCTGTGTTTCCTCTTCTGGTTCAGCCATTCTGTGCATGGATCCACTTCGTGAAGAACTTTCTTGTGCCGTAAGAGTTTTAGTGTCCAGTCTTGGATCCTGATGCCTTTTTATTGACATTTCCAGTTTCAACTTCGAGTTGTTCAATTGTATTTGCAGATCTGTTTGGAGATATGTTTTGAACCGAGTACCACTCCTTGTGGACACAGGTATTGGCATTCACATCAACTCAGATTCATACAACAATACTCAGAAGAAATTTCCAATTATATGTTCTGATTTATTTGTCTATAATAGTTTCTGTAGAAAGTGTTTGCAATCTGCTGCAGACATATGTGGGACGCGATGCCCCAAGTGCAGACAGCTTATCAGGTACTCCCTCCGTTTCAATTTGTTTGTATTACTTTCCCTTTTAGTCCATTTCAAAACGAATGTCCTCTTTCTTTTTTTGGGAACTCTTTAATTTTAATTTTCTATGTGAATGTTTAAGACTACAACATTAAAGGACATTTTGGTATATTCTACGTACCTTTTGTTAAGACTAAAAGATTCAAAATCTTCTTTACCTTCTTAAATTCCGTATCAAGTCAAAACCAGACAAATAAATTGAAATAGAGTGAGTATAATATTAGCATTTCTGAATACTTTTATAAAGCTGGAGGGGTAGATTTTATTTGATAAGAAAATAATGATTAGCCTTATAAGTTAAAAGGTTACATGTACAGAGAGATGACACCTCTAATTATTTATGTGAGGTTTGCCAAACTTTGAGGGTCTATCCGAAACAACCTCTCTACCCAGAAAAAGGTAGTGTAAGGTTTGCATACATCTTACCCTCCCCAAAACCTTCTTGTGCGATCACATTGAGTATGTTGTTGTAGGTTTGCGAAATTTCAGAACTTTTTAGAATTGATGTGTGATCGTAACACATGATTTTTGCAGCAATGGAGGATCTTGCACTGTGAACACAGTCCTTTGGAATACAATTCAACTACTATTTCCAAAAGAAGTAGAATCAAGACAAGAAGCTGGAGATTTAAATAGTAAAGAAGGTCAGCATCAAAATCCAGCAAGAAACGGAGATATTAGTTTAAGGACAAGTATAGAATTACCACCAAGCCAGGATGAGGATGCTGCCTGGGCATTGCAACTGCAGAGAGAGGAGTATTCACGAGGAGACATTTAGGACATGACGCTCTGATGAGCAGTAGAGGAATGCTCTTGCTCTAGCTAGAGCGAATTTGAGGGCCATGTCATCAACAGCCATTAACAACATTTGTGTTAGAGGACATGGAACATAAAAATATTTTACAGAGACCAGTAATTTCAATAAGTTAAACTTCCCTACTAGAAACTACCCCTTCTGGCTGCTTATTCATTTCGCTTCAGTACCTATGATATTACTGGTAGGCTCAAGTGACTTCAGAGTCAAAAAGTGAATAAAAACCCTAAGCTGCTGCAGAATTTTTTACTCATCTTATGGTAATGAGTGTTAATAAGTAAAACCCAAATGACATTAGCTGCGACTATGGATTAACGTCGAGAATTATAGTGGACCTGTGATATGCAAGACAATACATAAGAAATAATGTAAAGTATCCTCTCTCTTTTTCAACTTTTTAAATTAGATTCATCCACGAACAATGAACTTTGTATGCACAGAGAGTTCGCCAAAGATCTTGGGAATTCTTTTGGTTATGGTGCATTTCATGAAACATGCTTGCATGGTGTCTGATTCTTGTGGACTAATGGAAAAAGTACAACCTGTAAATTTGGGGTGTGGAAGGTTTGATCCTTTTGTTCCAGGTGGAATAACCTCTCATCATTGCAGCAGGAACGTTGGACATATTAGCGGGTTCCATCTTAATGAAACACAATTATCTGACTACATTATGCACAAATGAAATCAGATCCTAACCACCTAAAAAGAACAAAACATTTTACAACAACAACATATATATCCAGTATAATCTCACCTAACGAACAAAACATTCTGCATGCCAATATTCACTAAAGGATAAAAGAAACAAAGATAAAGGATATAATTAGGAATATAAAATACATATTGATAATCCAAAACTTAGAACAATCCAGCTAAAGTGTTTACTAAACTTTCCGCGAAAGAAATGATTTTTCTTGGAGAACTGTAAAAGAGTACTACTTGAGCAAAAATAACATGTGAGATCACAATAAGAGTAAACTCACAATTGAATATCTTGCTAACTTATGAGTCATTTTTTTCTTTTTCACTCTCATATGAGAGAGTTTTCATCCTATGAACAAAATGATCCAACATGTTTTCAACACATTCAATTACCTCCCTAGGAAAAATGAGAAGCTTAATAAATACATGCTAGTATTGAAAAGTAAACACACCTACATATCCAAAGAAGTATTGAGTAGAGGTGATTAGACATGATATGACGCATCTTAAACATGGCCTTGGTCGTGGATAAGGGTAGAAAGTTAGTAGGTAGTTAAGAGTTGTCTTATTACTAGCCTTTTGGTACCTAATAGCACTTGTTCATGTGTTTAGGTGATTCACACCTTGCATATATGTTCTGCACTGCTTTACTTTGTACTAATCGTATTATTGTAGTTCTTACTTTAGACATCTCACATTGTCAGTTGGTTGTTGTGTTTCGATTATCCTACTACTTTGTTGTTCACTTTGTAGTTACTATGTTTCTACATTGTTTGGATTTGTTGTACTCGAGCCGAAAATCTTTTGAAAATAACCTCTCTATCTCCATGAGGTAGTGGTAAGGGTTGTGTACATTCTATCCTCCACATACCCTTTGTGGATTTCACTAGATACGTTGATGTTGTAAACACACTTGCCTATGTCTGAACTTCAGACTCGGCCCAACTGAAGTTTATTTGAAAGCGGCTAAACTTGCAATAATATAGGAACTTTGGCTATGTCTGAAATAGGGGCTTGAAATAGGCTGTTTGTGCACTTTGTCCAAAACAACTATATCGGGTACCCGGCCCAATTCATACCGAACGTACATCGTCTCCTCCATTCTGACCAAAAATCTTACAGATTTCATTTTTGCTCTGTTTTGCCCTAATAATGAAAGCAGCTAAGTTCAATGTTTTTACCCAATTCCGTTTCTTGTTTTTCAATTCTAAAACCCTAAATCCTTTAAACCCTAACACATTCAGATTCCTCACTGTAGCTGCTGTCTTGCCTTCTCCTGAAAAATCTCCAGAAGACCAAACTGAAGAAGAACTCAGTAGTACTCCCAAAGACTCAGCAGATTTGTTTAAGCAATGGGGTTGCACTGACGATGACATTTCCAAGATTTTTCAGCGACGCCCGTCTTTGCAAAGAATGGAACTCAAACTACTTGACTCAAAGCTCAAAATACTTAGTGAGTTAGGTTTACCATCCTCTGATCTCACCAGGATTATTAATTGCCGTCCTCGTTTCCTTGATTGTCGGATTAATCGTTGCTTGGAAGAACGCCTTGAGTTTTTCCAGACTTTGTTTGGTACTAAAGAAATTCTTCTTAAGGCCATTGTTCGAAATCCGTCTTTGCTTACTTATGACTTCCATAAGCAGATTAAACCAATTGTTGCATTTTATGAACAATTGGGTCTTAGCAGAAGTGAGTTAGTTTCCATGCTTTTAGCTCGACCAACTCTGATACCAAGAACCTCTTTGGATGATGAGAAGATGGATTTTATTCGAAGAACCGGTGTGGAAAAGGGTACTACAATGTATAAACATGTGGTTGCGTTGTTTGCTATTTCGCGGTCCGAGACTATCCGTCAGAAGGTGGCTAATTTGGAGAAACATGGGTTTTCTGAAGATGAAGTCTTTAGGCTTTTTGGAAGGTCTCCATTTTTGTTAACATTGTCTGTTGATAAGGTTCAGAGAAACATGACTTATATATTGGGTACAATGAAGCTTTCTGCAAATTTGGTTCAAGATAACCCGTGTTTGCTGTTCCTGAATTTGGAGACTGCCATAAAGCCAAGGTATTTATTAGGGGCAAAGCTAGATGATATGGGTCTGGTTCCTCGAGTGAAAGGTCCTTCATTGTTAAGAGCAATGAGAATGACAGAAAAGCGGTTCATCAAGGCCTTTATAAATTGCCATCCAGAAGATGTGGCTCATGAATTGATGGAGTACTATACAGGAGTTAAACGTGTTAGAAGGTTGGCAGAATCCTCCAAGAAACAATTGTACAGAGGATTTCCCTTTTGAACACATGTCCCAACAGAGGCTTTTCCCATTATCATTTGACTCTGTTTGTTATGGAAATCCTTCAATTTTCATTGACAAAAAGTAGATAATATATGTATCATTGATTTGCTGGGGATGTTTGATTGTTGTTTTGAAGTATAGTCAATACAAATGATATTCTATTGTGCAAGTGGTTGTAGGCAAATTACCTTTTTTTTTTTTAAAGGGGAGCTATACGAAGCTTACGGACTGCTGCAAATTGCCCACAGCTCACCAGATTTGCTCTTCACTCTCCTAAGTTTGTACGTGTCTTTCTATTGATTTTCTCCTCCTATATGTTCCTTTTATTCTTTCTACTATTGAAATCAAATGAACTCAGAGAAAAAAGATAAAACTTTATATATGAATACCAAGATTAAATTTCTGTGGATTTGCTGAGTTTATTGGAAGGGGAACCTTGGCTTAACTGGTCAAGTTGCCTCCGTCTGACCAGTAGCAGAAGCTTAGTGCTCTGGAATGCCCTTTTATTGTTTGCAAAGTTTATCCATGTCTTTTCTTGGAGTTTTGAGTACCCAAAATGTAGAATTGTTGGGATCCTTTAACTTTAAGCTTTGCTTATGGTGTAGAAAACTTCAAGTTCTTATCTTTTCCTCAGCATCATTTTGATGGAGTTAACTAGTATTTGTCTAATTAGAGCAGTAATTTCCTTTCAAAGATAAAAACTGCTGGAAATGGACTTCATAGCAGTTTGAGAGCTGATTCTGTTGCCTCAAAGACCAATGAATGAATTGGTGTACTGTCAAGAACTATATTAGCTGGAGTTATCAGCTCATACCTGGACAATCAAATAGCTAATGATAATCCCTTAAGAAAAATAATTCATACAAGTGTGCATATTGAAAGTATCATACCTAATATTTTGTAATAAAATCATTTGAGACCTGCTTTTAGTTTAAAGTTTATGCCAACTCATAACTTGGTTAACCGAAACTTACTATAAAGCTTCCACTTGAAAATAATTTACCCAAAAAATAGTTACTGGGTGTTTAATAACAGTAGTATTAACTTCTATATATCTGCTTTCTGTCAATCTAGTAAATCTGTGAGCAGTGAGAATTACTGCAATGTCTTAGACGTGTGCAATTGCTACAGCAAAATCAATAGATATTATATTAAAATAGAACACTGATGATACTTCTTCTCGAGAAAGTAACTTTGCTTTCTTCTTTTTTTCGTTGGATGATTAACACAAAAGCTTATGGTGATTATGCTTGTATGAGGAATTTAGATTACTTTGGAAAGTAAAATATGGACATTGGAAAACTAATGTTGGGCTTTGGATTTCAACTTAAGGAGTAAGTTGTTTAAGTCTCTAAAGACTCGAGAAAAAAATTGGGCTGATTGCTTACAAATGTACCCCACAGTAAATCACCACTTCACTTTTTTTCATATGAATTTAGTAAGTCGCTTAACTTTCACTCTTATTAGCATTATATGCTTATGTTTGAGGCATGTGAACCTTCAGGCCATCGTTGTGTATTTTACTGAAAATTATATTTTCTTCTAATCTTGCCTGTTTCAAGTATAACCTGAATTACCAGACACTTTTTTGGTTTAAAATTGATAACTAGGCAACTCTCTGAACTGATTGGAGCTTTTCAAAAATAATTTCCTTTTTATGTAATTGTGTTGCTATAGAAAGAATGCTATTATACTCAAGAAAATTCATTAACCCTTTATCAAAAAAAAATAATCATTAACCATATTAAATGGACCAAAGATGTCAGTTTAAGTACACAATGTTGATACCGGTTTGCCTGTTATTTAAAACGTCAAAGCTATTATGCTGCTCTTTTGATAAATTCTCCGATATCTACTCTAATTTAGTCTCTAATGGTAGGTGTTCTATGCATTTTCACTTCAACTCTTAGAATATGGAAGCTTGCTTACTATGTGCTTCTGTTATTGTAGAACTTGGGCTGACATGTCGTCTACTCTGGTGAATATTCTCCAGGTAGAGGTGGAGTTCGAAAATAGTGATGTGTACATTTTGTCAGCTGGGTATTTGAAAATATGTAGCCCAGCTGTTGATAGTACGATCAGATTAGTTGGTGGTGAGAAGGTAACTAAGATGAATATTTAGTTTTCACCATGCCTAGATGATTTATTAGTACTTCTGCTGTTTCATAATGGAAAATTCATCATCCTGTTCTAATATTACTGGGCTATTTGTATAATAGCGCTCAAATGAAGCTATGCGAGCTATCATTCAATCAGTTACCAAGGATAAACTATTATATATAGCTTTATCTAGTCTTTGAAGAGTTCTTATAATACTCAAATTTCTCCACTTCTTTTGTGCTTGTGGATCAGGTCATATTTGGGAGGCGACACGTGGGAATCATATCTGCTGAACCTATTGGAATTATGGGGTGAGGTTATAAAAGCACTTGTGTCTTCAGGATGGAGTCTCATTTGCTTTTTTTGGTCATTTCATCTATTTGGTTTCATTCTAGGTTATTGTTCGATGACTTACATAAGACTGGCATTTTTTGTGGGACTACCTCTACCATCTAGGGAGCAACAAAACTCTAAAGAAACATGGACTAAGCAGGAATCCTCCCAGAAGAAAAGGGATTATTAAACACACCAGGAATATACTAACGGTAACTGGATGATTTACAGTACTTATGGTTGGGAGACAATCTTCGCACATGCACAAAGTGGCAGGACAGTGACCCGCCTCTAAACTGATCAGTGCTGTAAGGGCAGTCGAATTTGTGGCATGTTATAAACAATGTGGATTTGATGTATCCAGTGAAGCTACAACACCCAAAAGTAGAATTCCAGTTGAAACAAAGGATTCAATGGAACTTGCATATGACATACAGTGTTTCCAACTCCATTTCCCGTTGGATTGTTAAAATATCCATTCCATTGCATGAAGTTTTGCAACTTTTCAATCTCTGTTTGGTTTCTGTTACTGTAGTTGTTGCAATGAGGCAATAAAGGACTGAAAAAGATGAGGCAAGGATTACAAGGAAAAGAGAACTACTGCACAGTCTGATGTATGAGATGCAAATGTGCAGGTTAAGCAACTCTGAACTGTTGAAACATCACGAGATACAAATGGACATGGTTTTGTGATGCCTTGTTCAATATGAGGCGTGTAGATGTTACGACGACAAGATTGATGAGACGATAGACAAAAACAATGAATATGGCAAGGAAGATACTAATTTCTCATGGGTCATTAATTTTGTTTCAAAATTGTACTATTAACTTCTGAAATCGATCATTGAGAAACAAGAAAGGGAAATAAAGAAGATCTGAGAACAAATTTGGTGACTTGTATTCTCATATCATTGCCTCTTTTTTACTTATTGAACAGAAATCCTCTATGAATCCTCCATATCCAGCAATTTTAACAGCTTATTTCTTAATTCAATGCGAAGTAATACAGCTTGGCATATGCTTTCTTCCTTTATTATTATTATTTGCAAACAGAAATTCTTGAAACTATTTCTAATGATTCTGCACATCGACCAACATATAGCTGATCAGTCACTGCACTGTCTAGAATTTTGAAAGTACAAATTAGAATGTTGCTAGCATGTGAAAAAATAGCAATTGAACTATAGTAGTTGCTAATAATAGCATTTGTTTGGGTCCAGCCATTTGATATGGCTCTTTCTTTTTTGGTAAATTTCAGATGCTTTCCTATGCTATGCTGTTGCTACTGTTTTTCACTTGAAAATATGACATTATAACAACTGGTGGTTCAGCCAGTTGCATTTGTTGTTGCAAATCACATGACATTTGAGAAACAAAAAGGCATAACCTTACGTTTTCTTCTGCTTGCTGTGAAATATGAGCTTCACATAGAAGCGCACTCCTTTAATATGATGATTACAAATCTACTAAACACTCACATAAAATGTCTTGTTACTCGTAATATAATCCAGCAAACGAAACAATAATATATACATTTTGTTACAATGTAACATTCATGAACGTGAGCAACATAATACGAAAACCATCTGCCACTAGAAATTGTCCCAACCAATCTAAACTTTGAAGTTTGAAGTATGAACGATAAGGCCCCACCTTCTACTGAAAAAGACCTCAACTTTCTGTCTTGGTCAAGCAAGCAGAATTCACTTTTTTCCTTTTTGCCTCAGCAAGCAGGGGGCCTAC
Organism: Solanum verrucosum; assembly: GCF_900185275.1. Taxonomy (NCBI): domain Eukaryota; kingdom Viridiplantae; phylum Streptophyta; class Magnoliopsida; order Solanales; family Solanaceae; genus Solanum; species Solanum verrucosum. Next base: position 5,057,266 of record NW_026020332.1, read on the forward strand.
ACCTTTAAACAACGTTCCTCTTTTACACTTTTTTCCATTTGAATTTCAAATTTAAACGCTCAGAGACCCATAAAAAGTGTGTGTGAGAAAAAAAATTACATGCTATAATTATTAAGGGAGAAAAACAACAACAACAACAGAACAATAATCCTAGTAATTTTTTCTAGTAACATTTTATAGTACTGTTTCAGGTTGTTTTGTTGTTTGTCCTGTAATGGGAGATTCAGCTTGTCTTATGCATGCCTTCTCTTATGCTTCTGCATTACCACCCAATGAAGCTAAACAGGTATTATTACTTTGTTTTTCTATAGTCTCCTATTTGGTGGCCGGGCACCTGAGCTAGAATTTTCATGACAATTCAAAATATAAACAAGTAAACACACGAACCCTGAATCCTGAACTATGATAATTATTTTTTCTTCTTGTAAATTCAGGGCAACCACATGCATGCTCTAGGGGAGTCTATTTCTTTTGGGAGATTTACGACGGAGTCATTGGCATGGGATAAATGGTCTACATTCCCTCACAAGCGTTATGTTGAGGAAGCAGAGAGGTATGCTCAACCAGGTTCTGTTGCTCAGAAAAAAGCTTTCTTTGAAGCTCATTACAAGAAAATTGCTGCCCAAAAGGCAGCGGCTTTGCTTGAACAAGAAAATACCCAACAAGATACTCTAGCAGTGGATCCCAATGTCAATAGTTCAATGGAAGGAGTTGCTGATGTGAAGGAGAAAGAAAATGTCACGTCTTTAGCGCGTGTAGCTTCATTGAAACAACCCCAAGAAACATTTTCAGGATCAGAGCTTAGCGAAACATCTCATACAGAGAAACCTTTGCTGAAGGTAAATATGTTCTACTCACTCCTATGGTTTTTACTTGAATTGCTATTCTAGGTTGTACTATGTTATTGTTACAGCTAGGATCAAATGATCACCATCGTGCCAAACGTTATAGCTGATAGAAATGACGTGAATCTTTAGTTCTTAACTAAACTCATTAAGCAAGCATCATGTTCGATCATGACTCTGACCCTGGCCATATCGGCCCATCACTTGACTTCGCCATAGGCAAGATGATGGCATTGCCCAACAGTTACACTCATATTAAATTGTGTCAAGAATTTTTTAGTCTGGTTAATAGTAACTTGAATGTGTGAGTCTAACCTGAATGAAATGGATTCTAGTAGAGAGGATTAGATATAGAGTAGATTGAGAAGTTGATTAATTGATGGTTTGATTAACTGATTGATTGATCTAGATTAATATGCTAGTGTATGGAGACTGATTTTTTTCATCGATCCAGCAGAGTTCCAGCTCTAAGCAAGACGAAGATGTTACATCTGCAACGAGCAAGAAAAAAACAGCTTTTTCTTCATTCAAATCATCAGTTCACTCTATAAAGTCTAAAATTCCACCTTCGCCAGCTAGGCATAACATTTCTCGTCTTGTCAATAAAGAAAACAATTTCACTCTAATCACAAAGAATCCCACGTCAGCGTTCGCAAATGAAAAGAAATCAACCTCGAAATCTTTGAGCAGATTGATGAATTTTACTCCTTCCAAAGAGACAGATAAGGTGCCTCCTCCTCTCCCTCCCACATTCAAGAAGGAAAGTTCAAAGATCACTCCCAATGCCGCGAAGAAGTGTATAACTCCTCTAAAGACTCCTGTGGTACTTACTTTCCTCTGCTTATTTATCTCTCATTTGCTAAGTGCTAATCCTCCTAATAACTTTATCTAAGGTATTACTCATATTATCACTTAAGTTTAACTTGTTATAGCAAGTAAGTTATCTTTTTATCTGATTAATGCTTATGAAAGAGACTTACTTGTAATTACCTAATAATCTTTTATTGCGCCAAACATAAACTCGTAAATATTATGCTGGACTTGCTAAAATTTGTCTCTCTTTCACCTGCAGGAAACTTAAGATGGTGCAGCCAAACATCCCATGACAACCCCTTCTTCTGAAAATAGAAGGTATTATTATATCATAGTAAAAAGACATATCAAGCTTTCCAACTGCAAAATATTGCATGTTTTTTCATAGCGGAAAACAGCAACAACCATTAACTTGGTCCGCTTTTATTTCAAATTTACAGGATGGAAACACCAATTCATCCATCAGCCTCAGGAAGTCAAACAACCGGTCCTAAATGGAATATATGGTCATCTGTGTAAGTATCTTCAAAAAAATAACTTCGGATTTTACGTTTACATACAGTAGATGGCTACATGTAAAAAGGCAACAACAACTTGGTAGAAGGGCATTGAGTTAACATGTAAATCTGCTAATTAGGACATTCTAGCAATCGTAGACGCACTTTACCATTATGATCTAAATGGATGAAAGCTAACATAGCAGGAATATTTGAGATGCTCTTTATAGTAGAAGTTTGGGTTGAGGAGAAGTTGATTCTACTAGAATATAGTTCTATAATCAGACAGTAAGCAAATTGAAATCAAAACTGCATAGTCAAATGTTTGTCAACCGAAAATAAGAAATGGTTCATAAATCAATCATACACCAGGTATGCCCTATATTGGCATGAATCCAAGTTGCACTATGCAGATTATAGAATTCTGTCAGTTTGTTGTGCCACTGGATCTCTCTTACCTTAGTACTGTTCTGCAGTTGTTCCAAGTCTTTAACAGCCTGCCGTAACAAACTACAATCGCCCTCTTTATCGACTCCTTTTCTACTAAGGACAGAAGAAAGAGCTGCAAGAAGGAAACAAGTAAGGCATTTTTTTTATACGTATTGGCATCTTCGAGATCAGGATTATCTCCTTGTGTTTCTGAAGTCCAATGCCATCTTACACCTGTAAATTTGCTTCAGAAGCTTGAGGAGAAATTCAATGCAAAAGAGGTACAGAAAGTTCAGCTACAAACAAAAATAAAGGTTCTTCCTGAGCTTCCTTATTGGCTTGTCCAATTTTTCTAACTTTCTTTATTGTCTCTACAACAACTTAACTCTTTAATGCCTTGGCATGACTTCTTCAACTGCAAGCAGTAAGTAAATTAACCTGATATGAACGGATACCCTTTTGCTCACAGGAGAAAGCTGAAATGGAGCTCAGGAAACTTCGACAAAGCTTTTGTTTCAGAGCTCGTCCCCTGCCTAAGTTTTACAAGGAAAGAGAAACAGCAAGAAATCACACAAAAAAGGTACTACCATAACTTCTTGTATCACCGATTCAGATAATCCTAAAAGAATACTTTGTTCCCATTGTCAAAACATGTCATGATATATGGCCATGATGATTTTAACTATATCAACTTACGGGATTTTTCATTTCTTATAGTCTTAAGTCTAAACAATGAACTGTCTAATGCTCATTTTTTCCCCCAAAAGTACCTTCTGGATCCATATTTTGAATAGATTAGGTTTTGTCCATGCTCTACTCTCTTGGCGGTTGTTCATATGGTTTAGTTTGGTGCAGACCCCAGTTAAACGTCCTCAGTCACCAAAACTTGGAAGAAATCCCCGTAACAGCACAATGCAAGACTTGGCGTCACACCCAACTTCTACATATTCAGGCAAGAATTGCTCTTACAAGTATTCAGGAAAGAAGAATTGCCCAAAACCGATAAATTCTCATACCTTGTCAACAGTAATGTCTCGTGATCAGAACGCATCCCCAAATATACAACATCAATTTGGAGTCATAGATGTATAATGTCTCTCATTACATTAATAACATAGCTTTACTTGTGTTAAAGCTATATATGCAAGGAATCACCATTTCCTGTTACTTGTTTTATGAAAAGTTGAACCCTGTAGTCTAGTCTAAGTTTTCGAGTGTGAGCATTGTTCCATATTGTATCTTCCTTTGTACATCATAAAGTAGAACTTTACAAAGTTTCAGGGTGACATTCAAACCATATCAATTTAAGTATCAGAAAGAAGTGCATGCCTAATATATCAAAATCATATTGCAGTGAGTAGTCTTTACAATTTAAAATCGAAAAACTGCAGTTTTTTCTCATTTTTGTGCTATATAACACAAACTGCAAGGTTGTCCTGCTTTATTTAGTTCTGGCATGAACATGCTCGGGTTATACATGATTTCTGATATGAACAATTGTTTGCTTACAACAATAAAATCATTATAAACATAAGAAAATCTTAGTACAACAGTTTATTCGACTGTAAATACAAACCAAGTCAATGTACTAAGATCACATTTCTTCCACCAAACACCAATCTCCTTCCCACCAAACACCAATCTCCTTCTTTTTCGATCCTTTGATTCCTCCCCCACACACCTTCCACGTTACAAATAGTCGCTCTTTAGCTCCTCAACTTCTATTGTAAATGGCGAGCAACCGGAATCAACAACCAATTGGGCTTGCCATTGAGCAATCTCATCACTCATGTATGTGCCTCAATGTATTTAAACACAAATCATGTAGTTTTTGTTACGACTCATAACTAGTAATTTTGTAGCTATATATCACAATTGTTATTGTCCGCTCATCACTCATCATCATCAACATCATCAAGATCCATGTGATCATTAGCCAAATGGTCCAATATGCAGCTAGTAGCTGAGAATCCAGAAAAGGTCAAGCGCGGCCTAGTATCCGTGACCCTCCAAGTCATCAATCTATAGTTAGTAACAATGTCACAACCCCTCAGTTTTTTTGTCCCCTTGGCCTTTCCAGCTGGTTGTAAATGGCAAATTGTGCATTTAGACCTGCCACACTTGCCTGTGAACTTGGAATGGTTCCAGGGCTTTGGTGACGCCTTTGTGAACAACCCTGCTGTGGGAGGGGAATTCAACTTGTTAACATACCTGCGGAGTCAGAACCAAAATGTATCGTTAGTAGATTCCAAAATGATAAAATGTTTACATTTTAATTATTTTAGTATATGTATACATAGTTCGAGCTAAAAAAGTACCTGGAGTTGGGTGTGGGGCTCCAAAGGGAGGTTTGAACAAGACCATGTTGGCGATCCTCTCTCTTCATCGTTGGCTATGTTTTTGTGAGCTCAAAGAGTTGATTGGATTAGGAAAATATTAACCATAGTTTATTTATAGGAGGAGTAGATCTACTTTTGATTTGGAGGATGCATGGGAAGCAAGGGAATTGTTGAATTTATTAGTCAAACTTGTGCATATTGATTAATAATGGGAAATGTTACGTGTCATTTTACGTGTTTCCCAAGTCAATGGGAAATGTGCAACTATTGACTTCATCTGATCCACTTTTAAATTGACACATCTATTAAGAAAATAATTATTGATATGTTAATCATTTTACCCCTATTAATTATGAAATAGATGCATTAAAAACTTAAGATTTTCAAGAAGTTTTACATTTTTCAAAATAATTAATTGGAGATATAATAGGTAAAAAAAAGTTGTTTGTTCTTGATTTGTCAAAATGGACAAGTAATTAGGGACAACTAAAAAATGAAAAGTGGACAAGTAAGTAGGGACAGAGGGAGTAATCTTTCCTTATTTACTCATTAAAACGGGTGATTTTAAATTTGTAATGGTTCGTCTTAAGTTTGGAGAACAATAATACTACTCTCTCCGTCCAATAATTGTTGTTTACTATACTATTTTGGGATTTCAACAATACTTGTCCTCTTTATGAAATCAATGGATAATTTTACACATAGTTCTTAATTTATCCTTATCATTAATTATAGTGTTTTTTTTTATTACATTTCTTAAAACATTGTATTTATTTTATTCAAAGGGTGATATAGTAAAATTACCCTTCTATTTATAATTTTTAAAGAAGTGCATAAAATCAATAGTAGACACTAGACAAGTATTGTTGAACAGAGGGAGTATCAATTTATTTATTTTTGTATCTAAAAGATAAACTACTTGCAAACCAATAAAAAATGAATATATTAGTAACATGAAAAATAAAATAGATAACTTATTAACATGTTAAAATGTAATATACTCCTTTCGTTTCAATTTGTTTGCCTAATTTTGACTTGTCACAAAGTTTAAGACTTTTAAATCTTGTGACTGTAAATTAAATATATATCAAATATATTAAAATGTCTTTAATCTTGTTATCTTATACCGGTCACTTATTTCATTCTTTCTCTACTTTCCCTATTTTTGTGATGCACGCAAACATCGTATCAACGACCTAGTCTAGCTAGTAACACTTATAAGACACGCAAAATCTTCAATTGATATTATTCTTTCCAATGTACTTAATAATATCTACTCTCACAACAATGAAAATCATGTAAGGGGATATGGAAAAAGAATCATATCCCAAGTGGCAAGTATGATTCAGATTCTACTACACATTTCAATACTTGCCAAATCTAAATTAAGATCTCTAGCTACCAAAGTTAACTTCTCTTTTAGTCATTTTTACTTATTCACTATACTAAAAACATATTTTTATGTTTAGCATATAAAATGAAAAACATAGTATTGTTATTTTCATGTTTAGTCTTAACATTAATTATTGAGAAAATGACAAATATATATTCGAACTATCGTAAATGGTATGCAGATACCCTCCGTCATAGTTTTGGGACATTGGTGCCCATGTCATCCAAAAACTACAACATATATGCCCTTCACTCTAACGAAAGACTAAATAGGGACACATGGCACAATCTTATCCGTCGATCCGATATTTAATAAATATCAGGTCGGTGGATAAGATTTTGACACGTGTATGTACGTTAGTATAAAGGGTATACAAGCTCTAGTTTCACTACAACAAATATGATATATAGCTACAAAATTATTAGCTACGACATCAAATTCGTCACTAATTGCTCGCTTTTAGTGACAAAATTTACTTTTCGTGCTTAAATATATGAGACACATACTTTTAGTGATGAAACAAAAAAACTGTAGCAAAGTTTCATCTACTAAAGTTTCCCACCAAAAAATTAATTGGCGCCATTTGTTAAGTAGTGTTAGTCACGAATTTAAAGTTATCGGTGACACATTATTTCGTCACTAATAATGTATCTAATTCATGACAAATTATTTTGTCTTAAAATTTATTGATTTTTTTACCCAAAAAAATTTCATCTAAAAAAATTTGTTGTTACAATATCGACAAATTAGAATTCGTAGTTAAATATTATAAGTTTTAGCTATAAGAATTTAACTTTAATTATGATATTTATTTTCATCACTAATAGTATAAATAATTGGTGACAAAGATTTTATTGTCTCTAAACAATCTGTGATTCAGTGACAACAAAACAATTGTCACAAAATATGTAAGGTGTTAAATAGCGACGACTTAAAATTTGTAGTGAATAATTCAACTATTTGCTACGAAAAAAATTCATAGCTAAATACAATTTTTTTTTGCTACAATTGTTCATAATTATAAGTGACAACTTACAAAAAGAATAATATAAGTGCTTCATAAGAAATAGACAGAATCCTTTCGTTAATTGGCGAGGAAAAATATTAAAACCAACGAATTCGGTCCATTTTGTAAAAATGAAAAAGTTCAATTCATGAATTTTCTTAAATTACACAATTATGCATCATTTCAAAAATACAATCCAGGTTATAAGTATCGTGAGTGGGGTACGATTCTGCCACTAGATCACTAATATTTGTTGGTTTAACACTTTTGTTTTTTTATTTGATACACTTTCATCGATAAAGACGATAGAAAAAATAATTCTCAAGTCTTGGTGCTAATTTTTGTGCGTGTCTATTGATTTGTGATTGGTAAACTACATAGACTAAGTCGATCTATTTGCTTCTGTCTAAAAATAATAAAATTGTCCCTAATTAATACATTTAATAACAAAATAATTTTTGGTATATAAAATATAGTCAGTAGCGACGATATAATTTTGTCGGTAGTAATAACCGTTTTAGTGACAAAACATACTATTAACTACAAAAAATATACTTTTTACGACAAATGAATTTGTCACAAATGTTTAAGCATTTGGGACGATTTTTCTTTTTATAGTTAATATAATACTTTTAGCGACGAAGCACTAAATCGTCTTTGTATACTTTTAGAGACACACATTTAGTGACGACTGAGTGACGAATTATTTTTCGTCTCACAAGAATTTTAGTGACGAAATATGATTTATAAATGACGAAATTATTTGTCCCTGATAATCGAATTTGTTGTAGTGTTTTTGAAAGGCAGGGGCACCAATGTCCCAAAACAATGACAGAGGGTATCTGCATACCATTTACGATAGTTCGAGAATATATTTATCTTTTTTTCCTTAATTATTTATTCTCAAATTATTTCTTAAGACCTAAGACTAAACATCAATTAAGATAATTATTATTATAAAATAATAGTTATGTCAATCATTATTTCTTAAATAACATGCAAAATCTCATTATTTTGAATAAGTTGAATGACTCGAGGTAGCTAATAAGGTGGCATGGAGAAGGTAAGTGTGTAGTACGAGAAAATGGTCGATCATATTAGAGGTAAAACTAGTCTCGTTATCCTATGATAAACTTATATGTAGGGTAAGCTGGAAACATGGTGTAAAGTATACAGATTTAATCAAAACTAAACTAGTAATCAAATTAAATAATTTTAAAAAATTAAGGCATTTATGAGATAGCTAGAAGTCTAGAACTCCATGAGCTAACAATTTTAGATGATTTTTATAAAAAAAACTTAAGACATCGTTTGGTTTGAAAATAAAGTTAGGCTGGAGTAATTAATCTGATACTATTTTTTTATTAATTGTTTGATTTGTTGCACTAGCATGACATAATTTCTAAGAAAAAAATATTTATTAACCTTAGTTATTTAGTAAAAAAACGATTTAAGGGACCTCAGAGGTATTTTGTCATTTTTATTATTTTATTCTGAAATAACAAATCATATTATAACTTACCCTGATGCTTATTTAATCCAAATATAACTTATCATAAAATTAGTAAGAAACAAAAAATTAAAACACCACTAAATTATTTTATTCCAGAACTAAGACTAGTTGTTTTACATTTTTATCTATATATTTTTGTCTTTGCGGGTGTCTCTCTCACATGAGAAGATACCTATTCATATTATATATCTTAATCTTCTAATCTAAATTTTATATATATATATATATATATATATATATGACCAAATTATTCGATGCATTTTATTTGTTAGAGGCCACTCAATCAAATTATTAAATCACACAAGTAAGCAAGTAACGACAAAATAATGTCCATTTCTATGCAAGAAGAATTAGTGGAGTATTTAAGTTATACATGTAGGTTGAAATATATTTTTTCTCTAATAAACAAAACAATTACGTAGCATTTATCTTGAAAGGATTAGAAATATACTATATAATGGGAAAATTAAAGCCCATTAAATAACTTGAAGCAAGTACAATTATTTAAATATTCTTTTCTCTTTTAATTTACGTGACATGATTTCAATTAATTAATAGGATATTAAGAAAAAAACAGGCAGGCCATGAAAAAAAGCAGTTTAATTTCTTTGGCCAAATATCAGATTGAGGAAATTGCAGACATTCCTTTGGTTGTTTGATTGTGAAAAGTCTCACAATAATCACTTTTAGTAATTTGATTAATATGACCAACTGACTTTGTTTATATAACACATTAAAATTGACCCCGCGCTAATCAAGCACAAACCGCCACCTACCCATGTGCCTTAATTTTTATGTGACTAAATTATCAAAGGATAATTTCAGAGATCCATGCTAATTTTTTGAAGGTCCAAACAACATATGTACAATGAAACTAAACGTGAAGGGAGGTCTCTGAAATTATCTCAAATTATTATACTCGTAAACATAATTAATATTGTCCTCGTACAGGGCCCAGTGGCAGCAGAGCCGGCCTTCTGTTAGGGGGTTCATCTGAATCTCCTTCGGCAGAAAATATTACTATTTATACATGGTTAAAATTAGTTTTTTTATGTATATGTAGTAGATGTCGAACCCTCTTCGATTAGTTCGTGTGTTTAGTGCTTCAGATTTTGAACCCCTTATTAAAAATTCTAGCTCCGCCCGACCCAGGATACTATATAAGAAGCCAATTAGTCACCCAATTTCCTTATCCTATTACATATCTTCAATTTTTTGTGTTGATAAAAAAAAATGATAAAGTTAAGATCGAAGAGGTTTTCAAGGAAGGTTAAAAGTAATAGTACTATTAACAATAATGGTGGTGAAATCAAATGGGAATTACGTCCAGGAGGTATGTTAGTTCAAAAAAGAGAATGTGAGAATAATATTAGTAATTCAAATGGAGAAGCAATCATCACACTTAGAGTCTCAACTGTTTCTAATTGCCATGACATTTCTATCCAACCCACTTCTACTTTTGGTAAGCCTCCCACTTTGTTTATGTGGTCGAAAATGTATGTGAAATTCACAATAGTTGGTCTTTGTTACTGAATTGGGTCAATAATGTCCTTATTTCACACGAAAATTAACGTTATATTTCGTTTTGTTGGCTCATCAGGTGAATTGAAGATGATGTTGTCAATTGTAACTGGTTTGGAACCAAAAGAGCAGAGGCTGTTATTTAGAGGGAAAGAAAGGGAAGATTATGAACACTTGCATATGGTTGGGGTGAGAGACAAAGACAAACTTCTGCTCTTCTTATCGAACCACTAGTGTCTAATTAAGATTCCTACTAGTAATTAGTACTAATTCACTTCTATAACTATAATTAATGTAGCAGAGCATCTCTAGCTTCTTGCTTAAGCACAGACTAATATGAATCGATCAGAAGATGCAAGGCTTAGATTATCAGATCCTCAACACAATTTTCCTAGAAATGGAGGGTCAAGACGGTAAGAAAAGGGCCTATTAATGACTTAGCTTACGCTAAAAATCAACCTTGTCCTGGTTAATTAATTACTCGCTTATCTCTATTGTAACAGTATATAGTTCATGTGTATGTATTAAAATGTATGAGCCGATGTAAATTGTCCCTCTGAATTGAAACCTATAAATTCTTGAATCTGTTTTTACATCATTTGTAAAGAGAATCTAATATTATACAAAATTCATCTATCAAATGATGTATATATGTGAGCACGGAGAACTTTTACTAGTTAAGAAAGGAAGAAATCTAGCACTTATTTTGATAATATATAAAGTTCTTTACGAATCGAAATGAAGAGAATATTTTTTATTAATGTAGTGATAGTGCACAACTTTTTTATAGGCATAATACATAAGTATGACCCTTAACTTGGCTTCAGTGGACAATATATCCTCCAACTTTAAATGTGCACAAGTAGACACTTAAACTTACATAAAATTGAACAAATAGACACACATGTCCTACCTGGCATAATACACGTAGTACGCCGCGTTGGACACAAAATTGTCACGTTGGGTGTCATGTAGGACGAATGTATCTATTTGTTTAATTTTATACAAATTTAAGTGCATACTTGTACACATCCAAAATTAAAAGGTCATAGTTATAAGTTAATGCCAAATTAATGATCATATTTATGTTATGCCTTTTTTATACCGTTAACTTTATGGTCGTAATGAAAAAATTGTGACTGGTTTAGAATAATTATGGACTACCTACCTCTTCAAAATTTCATTGGAGTACTAAAGACTATTAGGCACCTCCCAAAATTATTCAAAAACATTCTTCTATATGTCTTTTTATTAATATAACTAAAAAAAAAATCAGAAAATTTCACAATCAAATATATATTTATGAAAAAAGAGTCACTCTAATCCGAAAACACCATTCATCTAATTAATCAAAAGCATATAATTTGGTGGTTTAGTAGTAGTCATCGCTTGCAGCAGATGAAACCCCTCCTGGACCAGCGGCAACAGGGGAATCGGCAGCAGCATTTGGTGCACTAGCCTCAGGTGCTGCAGAAATGGGAGATTGAGTAGGAGCAGCGCTGGCTTCACTAGCTGGTGCAGGTGGAGATGAAGGTTCCACATCGGCAGCAACAGGGCTCGATGCATCAGGAGATTCAGAAGAAGATGGAGAAACTGAAACCGAATCTGCAGCTGGTGCACTGGCTTCAGGGGATGAAGCAGGGGAATCTACTGCTTGTGCAGAAACACCTGCAACAAGGGCAACCAACACAAGAGCCAGAGCAACTAATTGGCGTGCCATTTTTTTTTATTTTAATTTTATGATGATGATTTGTTTCTTTTTTTTTTCTTTTTGATTTTATTAATAAATAGATTCTTTATTAACAGTACTTCTCGTTTATTCTTTTAGAGAAATACTTGACAGCTAAAGAATGAATTGAAAGAGAGTGGTGAAGGTGGAATTTATAGAAGGACTGGAATCGGATATGGCGGAAAATGAATGGAAGGAAAAAAATGATTGGCAGAGAAAAGTGAAAGAATGAAGGGATGATGATGAGCATTTTTGTTCGAAAATAAAGGGGTGTTGTTTCTGCCACAAGAATAAGTAGGGGTCTTGTTGAATCTGACTAAATTCTTAAGAGAAAATTACGATCTACAAACATTTTAAATATATTATTAACACTTAATGATAATTAGTATACATAAAATTAGTGAGTCAATGACATATTCTTCTCATTATTTTCTACTATTTAGCTCCATTGCATCTTTAATTATGATCCACTTTTTGTGTTTTGAGTAAAAATGAACCCAAGGAAATTGAGCAAAACGAAGGGATAAAATAAAGTTTATAAAATTGTCTACAGTGGATTAGGTTTTTTATTAATGGATCAAGTTTTAACGGTGGTTAAGATTACTGGTGCCATATAGCGCATTAAATTAGTGTATTATATAAATTTCAAAATATTAGTTATTTTTTGTAGGGTTTAGATTTAAGTGTTATTTTTATAGAGTTGAAGGTTTGAACTAAGGAGATCTAAATTAATTGAATTAATAAAATAAGTAGATTATTAATCCATCTTAACTTAAATTTATTGGACAGATCTATTATTTTTATGAGCTGATTTTTCCATCCCCGATTTATAAGTCAAAAACTCAATTTTGAATTACACAATACGAGGTGAATATGAATGATGGAACAAAAACAAACACTCAAACAAAAAAATATACTAGATTTTAAAGAGATACAAAGAGGAGGTCTAAACATGTCTAAGAGAAAAAACAGGGACGAAAGAAAAGGAAAAAGAAGTCAAAAAATGTTTTTTTTAGCAACAAAAAAAAGTATGTCATACCAGCTGGTTGTAAACCAAAACTATATAATATAATAGTAATATGTAGATAGATCAATAAAGTTGATATAAACAATCACATTAGAAATCAAAATAAAAAGTTCTGAGAAAAAACAAAAGGAAGTAGCAAGCATTTGAAAACAATTGTAACTATTAGGCAAAATAACAAATAATGAAATACATTAAAAAAAAATGATAAATTAAATTGCGAGAAAAAATATAAAAAGAAATAGTAGGGGGAAAAAAGATTGTAAAGGAACTGAGTTAAGTCAAAAAGAACGGCAAAAGATAAGTTTGTATTAATTAGGATCTGGTGGAGTATAAATTTCCACATTAATTAATGTGATATCTACCGAGTTGTCTATTAAAGACAAGAGTAATTTAAGAAAAAATAATTATATTCACATAGTCCATAAAAAAAATTATACCTTCATAATTATTTTTACACAATATATAACATTATACATTTATTTATACTATATACAACATTATACATTTATTATACAAATATAGATTTACATAAATATGCATAATAGTGTATAAAAGGTGTTCACACACATTTTACATTGTTATACACCTTATACATAATTATACGACAAAAAAAAAGTTAAAAATACCTCGCTCTTAATTTGCACTGCAGAACCCGACAAATTCAAAATCAAGTGACCCATCCCAATTTTAACTATTAGATTTTTTTTAGAAACCCAACCACTCAATTCATTCTAGGAATGTGTATCGATTGGTTCAATATATCAACTTAATTTATCTATTTTTAATTTATAAACACGCGAAATCGATAAATCAAATCAAATAAGATATCATTTGAAATTTTGGTCACGTATCCCTTGTTAAAATTAAGACCTAAATATAATACAAGAGGAATATCTGAACTGAAATTATAGTAACAAAAAAATAATTGAAATGGACGAGATAATTATTATGGATTTTTTTTTATTTTTCTAAAGTATAGTATCTCACATTAAAGTGCGGTTAATCCAAATTCGTCTTTAAGTAAAGCCCATTCTAAGGTAACAATTGCTATTAAGGATACCCAGACCTCGAACTTAAAATTCAAAATTAAGAAAGGATAGTCTCACCTATTACACCACATTCTTTGGCGGGTGATAATTACTATGGATGGGTAGGGCATGGGGCTAAAAGGAGTAGGTTTGGATAATTGGTTGAGTTAAGGAAGAAAGAGAAGGAGGAAGTTGAAGGGATTGATTAATGTCATAGACTCATTGCCAACCCACATAGCTTAGTGGGGGGTCTCTCTTTGCCTGGCTGAAATGGTAGTTTTTTTTTTTTTTTTCATAGAGTAGATCGCCGGATTTTAACATGACACGCATTGCTATTAACGATACGTGTCTGCCTTCTCCGCCCAAAATCAACCTCTACCTTCCATTTTCTATGTACCCATTCCTTCCAAATATTCCTCTCTTCCATTAATTCCATTTCTCTGTTACATCCACCTTCACATTTCCCATTTCATTCTTGAAACTACCCTTTTCATGGCGCCTTCGAATACCAATCCTGTTGCAGTTGCAGATGAAGTTCTTCAGAAATCAAGAGTCACCGTTGTTGGTAGTGGAAATTGGGGTAGTGTTGCAGCCAAGCTCATTGCTTCTAATACCCTCAACATCAATTCTTTCCACGGTTTGTTTTATACCCTTTTCTTCGTTCTACGTCTAAATTGAACGTTCATTTATGTTGTTTTTAATTTTCTGGTGTAATTTAGATGAAGTTAGGATGTGGGTCTTTGAGGAGACATTGCCATCCGGTGAAAAACTCTCCGAAGTCATCAATCGGACCAATGTAATTGCCCTGTTTACTCTTCTGTTAATTATGCTTTCTAACGCTTGTAGTAATATGGAGATCAATATTTTAACTGGGTGTTTTTTTTTCACAGGAGAATGTTAAGTATCTTCCTGGTATAAAATTACCTAAAAATGTTGTTGCCGATCCTGATATTGAACATGCAGGTATTAGACATTGTTGAACTTGTTGTTGTTCTTGTAGTATTAACAAGATGTTAATATTTGAGCTTTAAATGTAGTTTGTGGAGTGTTTTAAGTCCTTTTTAATTTTATAGTGGTGGAAATTGTGCAGTGAAGGATGCTAACATGTTAGTGTTTGTGACTCCTCATCAATTCATGGAGGGGATTTGCAAGAGGCTAATTGGGAAAATTAGGAAAGATGCTGTAGCAATTTCCCTAATTAAAGGAATGGAGGTCAAGAAGGAAGGACCTTGCATGATCTCTACCCTCATCTCTGAAATTCTTGGGATCAGTTGTTGTGTTCTAATGGGAGCCAACATTGCCAATGAGGTTTATTTCGAGAAATTTGTTGTTACATGTTAGTGTCAACCAACTTAAAATGAATGTGGCTGAGAATTTCAAGTGCAGATTGCAGTTGAGAAGTTCAGTGAAGCAACGGTTGGATATAGGGAGAACAAAGAGATTGCGGAGAAATGGGTTCGCCTATTCAATACTCCTTACTTTATGGTCTCAGCTGTGAGTGCTGCATAACTGCATTTGAACGTATTACTAGTTTTAAGCTTTTCTGGCATTCTCTGATAAGATATCCAATTAATCTAATGGAAATAGGTTCAAGATGTGGAAGGAGTCGAACTTTGTGGAACTCTTAAAAATGTTGTGGCTCTAGCAGCAGGTTAATATACTTGTGCTTTTATTGTCCTGTATCTTATCATTAGTTGATTCTAGCTTTGAGTAACATAGAATTTAAATTTGTGATATACCAGGCTTTGTGGACGGCCTCGATATGGGAAATAACACTAAGGTAACAGCCAGAAAGATATCGAATCTCTGTGTTTTAAGTAAATGGAGCAATTTGTTCCCCTGATTAATGTGTCTTCTTTGTTTCTAAACGACCGAACAGGCTGCAATAATGAGAATTGGCTTGAGAGAGATGAAGGCCTTATCCAAGCTATTGTTTCCTTCTGTCAAAGATAATACATTCTTTGAGAGTTGTGGAGTAGCAGATCTGATAACTACTTGCTGTAAGTTGGCAGTTTTCATTCTACTCGTGTATACCATTTACTCATGGTAATAAACAATCATATATGATTTTATATGCAGTGGGAGGAAGAAACAGGAGATGTGCTGATGCTTTTGCAAGGAACGGAGGAAAAAGGTTTTTCACTCTGGCTTAGCTCTTCGTCCTAAATATGGACAAGAAGACAATGTGCTAATTCTTCATCTTGCTGGTCTGTTTAGGTCTTTTGATGAACTTGAAGCAGAGATGTTGCAAGGCCAAAAGCTGCAGGTACTTAAGTCTGATTGTTGATTATCTGTATCTGGTGTTGAAAATGCATATACACATTCAAATGCTCCACAAAAGTACAAAGCATATAAATCCAGAATGTCTTTCTACTGTGGGGGAACTGAAGCATGCCAGAATATCTAGCACAAAACTAGATAATTTACTGCCTTCTTAATGGTTCACCTTTGAGAACAAGTACATGTTCTGAAATCTCATATACCAATATATGCTATATGGAATTATAAGCAAGGGAATATTGTATTCTTCATACTTAACTAGCTACTTTAAAACAAATGGAGTAATTGATATTTATCCACTGCTGCAATTATGTTACTACTTCAGCAAGTTGATACCTTTGCTATGTTCAAAATTTTCTTAAAGGGTGTCTCTACAGCAAAGGAGGTTTACGAGGTTCTAAGTCATCGAGGATGGTTAGAATTATTCCCCCTTTTCTCAACAGTTCATGAGATCTGCAGTGGCCGTCTTGCTCCCTCAGCCATAGTTGAATATACCGAGCACTCAGCCAGATTGCCCTTGCTGTAAAGTTCTGCTCACTTGAACTGATAAGCAGAGAGTTGAAGTCAATATATAAATCTAGATACTCCAGATTTTGGTTACTTATCAGTCCCTGCTTCTCTTGTTTTTCCCCCTTATAATGAATAGTACAATTTTGAGGAGGGGCTGGTATCCTCCTCATAAGCCATCAGCAATTTGATGCCAAGAAATCATAGCATTTGAGTTACCTTGTGTTTTCCAATTTCTCTTGGATATGGAAAATGAGGAGATGCATTTTTCCTCACTTTATTTTATCACTGTTGTTCAAGTAGAGTTTTCCCTCTCTTGTTAACCAAACCACCTAAGGGAATTATCTAGTAACACAAATATAAAAGAGTAAATTTATAACATCACCTATTTGATTCAAGCGATAATTATTTTAAAGGATTTTACAAACAAATGCATATCTTGAAAACCATAAATAGTAACCAACTCATTTCACTCTTTACCCACACCATCAAACTTTGAATAAATTTTATAACTATCAACTAGTTCGTATTCTCTCCATTCTATCAACACTCTTCCGGGCTCTTTCTAATTGATGATCGATGCTTCTCCTTGATTTTTCAGTGCAGTCCACACTTCTCCGAGATCTCTCCATTTGTTCAAAAGAGATCCTTAGTTTTTCTAGTTTGTCTGTAATAGCATTACTGGAATGATTCTTTAACTTCTCAGGCCTGTCTGTGCTGTGTCTCGGTTTTTCTCTACGGTCACTGCTTTTCCTTGAAGCTTCAAAAACATCAGTACTCTTTCTTGGTGGCTCAAACTGGTCTGTGCTTTTCCTAGAACTGATCCTTTGTGATTGGAACCTTTCAATAGTTGCTACAAACTTCTTTAGGTGTCTGATATATTCTGGATAGAGCTCCAAGTCGCAATGGTTCCCTCCCTTGATCCATAAAGGCTCATACTTCTCCTTGCATAATTCCCAGAGTTGCTTGCCATGTGAAAAATCAACTACTTCATCTGCAGTTCCCTGCAATATCAATTAACACCACAGACTCAACACACCGTAGAATGTTTGCAATGACTGATGCTCGAAGGGGAAACATAAAATATGCAGTATTAATTTTGTTCCTACTATTTCTAGTTAGTCTTGCGTCTCTGATTTTTGTCTAGAATCGAAACAACAATCATGCTATGATTTCAAGAGGATATATAAATTTAGACATGAAAACTTTGGTCCTTCAAAATCTTTCGTTTCTTTGTGAACTATAAAATGCACAGCCTAATTGTTTCTCGAAACATATCATAATTCATGAACAAGGTAAAATGGACAATTCAACAAATTGTGTTAGCTTAGTCAAAGGTAAATGCCACACTTACATGAATGATGAGCACGGGACAATTAACCGAAGGGATCTTGTCAATATTCTGCAACACAATCAAGAAAGCATTTCATTTAGTGAGGTAGAAAGGCCCCAACCTTTCACATCCATAAATACAAATGCAATCACATATACATATGTAAATACTACTAGCAGAAACAGCCACACTAAAGAGATGAATGCTACCTTGTAAATGTCAAACCAGTACGTGCGCTTGACAGGATACATGACTCGTAAACCTGAAAGAAGGGGACTGTGCAGAATGACTGCTCTTAACCGTGGTAGACGAGCTGCAAGATCCAAAGTAGGCCCACTACCAACTGATTGGCCATAAAGTATAACATCTTCCTGCTTTGTGCAATAGTTTTCTTCAAGGCACTTGTATGCAGCTTCAATATCTGCATAGGTATTCTGCTCACTTGGCTGCAAATAGCAAGTACAAGACCATGTAAGATATTGTCAAATTCTATTACACGTGAAAAGCGCAGCATACGGTATGATTTTAGCAAAGATATGAAATGATGTTTAAAGCTACATACCTTACCAGTTGACTGTCCATACCCAGAGTAGTCATACCTACACAAAATTAAGGGGTATTAGGAATATCAATTAGCGTATGTTTGTTTTGTTAGATAGTTTTCATGCAAATCGGGTGATATGGAATAAATAGGAGCAAATATTTCCCGACTTAACAATGGTAAATAATAAAGTCAGTCGATGGTCTTGTCTTCCTGATGCAAATCCAAAATGAGGAAAATGTTCCACTCTTCTATGATCCGTTCAGGAAGGGTATGAGAACATCTAGATTCACTGGTACCAAACTGGAAGCAGTTTAAGGCCAATCCACTATGACGGTATGACCTTTATGGGGATTTGACAGCAAACTGATCTAATAAAGATTTCAAGTTAGTAAATGGTGTACCCAACTTATGACACCAATATATTTGACGTCCTACACAAAGCCCTAATGTTTTTTACCAGATATTTTAAACTAAGACTTGTTAAAACTATGTTCAGCTCATTGTTTTAGCCAAACAACTAGTAATGGTGAACTACTTTAACTTGAGTCCATATAATTCCTAACCATGTTCAGAACATTAAATTACAGCAAACCTAATCTTGTTTCTGAGTTTCCTAAACAGAGCCTCAGATTCAGTGGTTCCATGGTTTTAAAAACTACTAACCAAGTAAATGTCATCACAAAGTGGAGGATTATTGAACATATTTATGCTAATGAATAGAAGGATAATGTCATTAATAAACTCATATATTTCTGCAGATTACAATCACATTGAAGGCAAACAGGCTGCAGTAACAAGCAATATATTATTTTTCCCTAACGCACACAGTTAATGAATAATGCCTTGATGCACATACTGAACTACTTTGTATCCTATAGAGAAATAGTTCTCAGAAAATTGGAATCACTAACAAGCTTGCTTCTGGGTGTTAACATATCTCTACGGAGCAGCAGATAACCCTTAGTACTATGTGTCTAGTTCGGTTTGAACTTCGAAGTCTGAGAAATAGCTACAACTTATATGGCTATAAAATACATTTATCAGAGTCCAGAGCCAAAAGGATAACTTTTTTTTTTTTGCAAAAATTCCTAAAGGGCAACAAATAAATGAAAAAAACCAAAGGGGCAAAGGCGCATGCCACCCCACGCCTTGCCCCAAAATATGTAACAGTGTTAAGTTAGAGAAAGGCGCATGGCCCCACATGCCTTGTAAGGCGCAGGGGCTCCCACGCCTTCCTCAAAGTTTTTTATATTTTTCAACTAATTATGATAATCTTGTGGTTTTCATCTATCAGGTTATCAAGGATTACTGGTGTGAGAATGGATCTAGATTTTAGTCTTCTTGAGACAAGCTCCCTTGCTTTGGAAATAATTGTCACAGTTTTCACCCAACATGTAATTTTAGTTGAAAATATAAAGATTTAATAGGAGTACGGAACCAAAAGGGCAACAAACATTTTCGAAAATTCCAAAGGGCAACTAAATTATTTATCAAACCAAAAGGGCAACAAATTTTAACAGTGTTTAAATTAGGGTTTCCGCCGCAAGGCGCAGAAACCCATGAGTATTACAAGGTGCAATAGCTTTTAGCCTTGTAAGGCTCAACCGCCTTGAGCCTTACAAGGCGCAAGGCTGTCTGCGCTTTGCAGGCGATTTTTTTTTAAAAAAAAAAGTGGTTTTATTTTTTGAGCTGTTATTAATTTCGAAATACCATAGATATGCTACTCCACTAATTAAAAGTTAATACAAATTCAATAAATTATAACTAAATGTACGTATAAAGATATGAACAAATCTTTATACGTACATTTAGTTATAATTTATTGAATTTGTATTAACTTTTAATTAGTGGAGTAGCATATCTATGGTATTTCGAAATTAATAACAGCTCAAAAAATAAAACCAAATTTTTTTTTTTTTAAAAAAAAAATCGCCTACAAAGCGCAGACAGCCTTGCGCCTTGTAAGGCTCAAGGCGGCTGAGCCTTGCAAGGCTCATGGGTTTCTGCGCCTTGCGGCGGAAACCCTAATTTAAACGTTGTTAAAATTTGTTGCCCTTTTAGTTTAATAAATAATTTAGTTGCCCTTTTGGAATTTTCGAAAAAATTTGTTGCCCTTTTGGTTCCAAACTCAATTTAATAGAACCTAAGAATCAACAAGGGTTGTGGTGGAGTGGTGTTCGAATCTTCTTGGGTACAGAGTCATCTTTGTTAGGAAGAGTTTTACCTCCCAATGTGAAACTTTTCGATGTGAATACAGAATTAGTCGGATTCCAATCGGGTACCAAACACCGAGCGGGAAACAAACAAAACAGCACCTAAGAGAAATAGGTAAAACTGATAAATTCATTTGTCGAATAATTACATCATTAATCACACTACAAACAAAAATTAGTTATGAACTTGTTGCTAATTCAGCACTAAATTACTTCTAGCTATTAGAATCTTATGATAATCCATCCTAATGCATTGCTATATAGAATTACCGACGAATTTTGTTATTTAGCCATATAATTTTACCGTGCTTTCTATTTAATTTTTTCAGCAGTGAAATATTAAAGTGAATAAGGACACTTAAAATTACTAATATATTACAGGATGGAACATCTCTATATTAAAAGATTAGTCCTTTATATATATGAGGAAGGCGTGGGAGCCCTGTGTCTTACAAGGTGTGTGGGACCACACACCTTCCTCCTTTAACTTAACGACTGTCACGACGTTTGGGGCAAGGTATCGGGTGGCCTGCGCCTTTGCCCCTTTGCTTTTCTTCCATTTCTAATTTCTCTGTTGCCCTTTTGGAATTTTTGCAAAAAAAAAAAAAAAAAAGTTGCCTTTTTGGCTCCGGACTCACATTTATCCTACTACCATACTTGACAATGGATTTTGTTAAGGCTTGAATATCATACTACAAAAGCATTTGGGAACCATTGAAAGAATCAGAGCCCAACTTTGATCCAAAGTATAAAGATCTATAAAGAGTTCAGTTGGTAGTACTTTCAAGCTTAACGTGTCCACAAAATCATACATAAAAATGCGTAGAAACTTAAATTTAACATTGATGTTCTTGAACTTCCTGGTCACTAGCCCCATAAAGACACGTGCTGTGTTTCTTATCCTTAAAAGTTATATACAAAAACAATCATGCAAACATCATTACTTAAACACCATTTTATTCTCTTCTTGTGGATTTTCATTTAAGATCAATGATCTTCTCTTTAACTCCCCCTAGCGGTCATATTTCAGAAGACTGATACATAATTTTGTTACCGGGCATACAGATATAACCCTATTACAAATTACAAGTTTACAACTGCTGATGACTACTGCAGATGGTAAGGAGGGCACTCAGCGGGGGGAGAGGTGTCTTCCTAAAGGTGAAAGGAGCGTGATTTATCCAAATGTTGACCCTCTGGAAAGTTGATACTACTGAAAGGGTTTCATCCATCTTCATTGACAATCATTTATCTCACAAAGTCCAAGATGGCATCCCTTATGCAAAACATTGCCAATCATTAGCTAAAACCTATGGCATCAACCAGTCTAAAATTTGGATCCCTCCATTCCACATGAAGAAACTCAATAAAGTGTTGCTATCATTCTTTTACCAAAATTAAGCCTGTTGCGCTTTTTTTGGAATTCTCTTGGGGTGGAGAAAGCCTGTATGAGAAAATAGTGAATCCAAATCATCACGCTTTTTAGTGATGGGTGGTATTTGGGATAAGCTAGTGCCTACATCGGTTATTCTAACGGATACCTGCTACCTCCTACTAGTAGAGGTACAGAGTAACTACCGATAGTGAATCAAAATCATCACTCTAGATACTCCAATGTTATTGAATCTTCAGATCCTGGTAAACCAAACTCCTCATAACTGAATTTAGTTATAGAATCCAATTATGGAGATGACAACTCAACTTACATTATGCTTTGAGAATACCAAAATTATTCTGGTGCTGCCAACTTCATTTTCAGGAATGTAATCAATAGGCAAGTGAACTTGCTTACCCTTTTCCTCCCTTTCCTTAACACCCTCACCCCGTTCTCTAAGCCTTTCACTCTTTCCAGATGATGTTCTCATATCCCTTAGGTTTCACACGTTTACATACAATTCACATACCTTCTAATTTCAACTCCTTGAATTCTTCACTATTCTCATTGAATCCATCTCAATTCCGCAGGTAATATTACATCAGAAAATTCCTTGAAGCTGGCTTTAACCATCTATTTTACCATCAACCACGATGGAATCAAATACCAGAACATCCTCTAAAAATTAAGGTCCGTGCAAAGCAAATACCAGAACAGGTAATGATAGTTAAGGAATAAAGCAATCTCCATATAAGAATTAAAGTGGTAAGATCTCGTTTCCCTCTACAGTACTAAATGAAGAAAGTGTTTGTTAGCTGCCAGGATGACACAAAATCTGAAATTTAGAAACTCCTAGAAGCTTCAGTCAGCAGACACAAAGAATAACAAATATTCTACTAATCCTCAATGCCAAACCAGCCAGGACCAGCTGTATAAATCATCCATTCCACTCAGCTCAATTTGAACCCAATTGCATTCCATTACTCAAAAAGAATTGTATTTCAAGCAAATTAAGATATCTCAAACTTGAAACTTTTAACACTAAATTTTTCCCCAAACTAGCATATCCAATTCTCTAACTTGCTAAAAATCAAGACTTTTCAAACAGATAAAGGAGAAAGAGAAAGAGTAAAGTACCCCAAGAGATTGACCCGCAAGTGGATGCTCAATTCAATGAAAAGCTCATACATCTGACCCAAGTCAGCCGCATTTCCATGAGAATACAGTAAAGTGGAGGTAGCCATAGGATGCCTAATATACATGGCAACAATTTCAGTACCTTTACGAGTGGGCAACTTAAGTACTTCAACATTTTCACGGTGAGGAAAAGGGCTAAGCAGCAAAAGACCCGTGAGATCATCTTTAATAAGCTTATAAGAAGGTGGGTTTGGAGGAAAAAACGCAAACTTCGCCGCCATTGATGAAGTAACCCCTCCCATATTCTCCTTGCTACAGAAAAAAAACGATTTTTTGGGGTTTTCTTGAAAAAAAGAAACACTGTATTGCAATTAAGTTGTTGAAATGGGAAAATTATAGTACTATTACTATTGAATGGGAAGATTCATTGTGGATCAATGAACATTCCTAATTCCTTTACTCTTTTAGAAGAGAAAAGAACTTTACACTCTGGATATTGTTTACTCTTGTTGACTACACTACACGACTAAAGCCGACAGAAAACGTGGAAGAGAATGTGCTTATTGATCGGTCATGGTCCCCTCTCTCTCTCTCTGCATTATGTGTCTTTGTATCACTTTCATGTTTTATAATTGTATCAGTGATCGGAAATTGTTCGGATGGTAAATATTTTTTTATTTTAACTTTAAAGGTGTAAATTCGAGGCACGAAGTAAAAAGGATGAAAGCTCTAAAAAAGGTTTTAATGGCTGAAATACGAAAGAATTGCAATATTAGATCAAGGGGAAGATGGAAGAAGGGAATTCTTGAATGTGGAAAAGGATCTAATAAATTCGAAAGGAATGAAGAATTGTATGAGGTGAAAATCTTATATGGAGAGAACGATCTAATAAATTTGAAATGAATAAAAAATTAAACGTTGCTTGGTAGGGTGAAGCCCTCAATTCTGAACCCAAAATATATGGTGGCATTTGAATGAAGTTTTACAAAAAATAGAAAATTTGACTTTTGACTTTTGACTTTCTTCAATAACTATATGTATAGTTGAGCTAATTTTCAAATTCATGTTTTCAAGTATTTCAAAAAATAAAATAAATTAGCTTAGATTTAGGTCTAAGTCCATGTTTTATGTGAACCAATCCTTTTGACATCAGTGGCTCTTTCTCATGGTATGTCTCTGAGGTTCTGATATTTTCTAGTTATATTTCAAATTAAGCGCAACATCCTTATGAACTAATTTCATGTATAAAGTGTAGTTAATGTATATAGCGACTCCCTATTTCATACTATGCATGGTCCTTAATTATTGTAATTTGATCAAGAAAACCACAAAAAATGAATGTGCTAAAGAAGTTACATATTAGTCGAGAGGAAAAAACTTATAATATCATAACTATTCATAATTATCTTGGCATATTGATCTTTCAATATGTTTATATTAACTGAGATTTGGGAGATATGATTTCCATTATTAAAGACCTTTTAACTTCTTCCAAAAAAAAGATGAAATGACAGAGAAAAACATGGTTATGTGTCGAATGTATAGGAACCAAGTCACCAACCTCATTTGAAAAAACCAAAAGGGTTAAGCAATTATTTGAGCAGAATGTCCGGAATTACAGCAGATTTGAGTTAAAGTGGCACAAGAGAAGGTAATATTTCTCTTCCCCTTTTGCCTAAAAAACTACTACTAATCATTTGTTGTGATTTTCTCACTTGAAAAGAGAAAGTTGATTCCTCTACTTTTCTTTTTCTTTGTCATCAAAATAAGAAAGGGAATACCTCATTCATTGTACCTTTCCACCTGCTTTGTAGTAATTGAGGTGGAAAAAGTACAGGTCTTCTTTTTTCTATGAATAGTACTGTCTAGACCATCTTGCATCCATCTCGACTAATGGTTGGACAAATGAGAAGAAATCAGCTAGTGTTTTTTTACTGTCACTATAGGTTTCTCGATGGATTTAACAACAAAAAAGTTGAATTCTCTTGACACTTGCACAAAATACTGTTTCAATGGAATTCAGTTCATATATACTAAGAGCTTACACCTGGCCCAGAATCTATGATTGTTTTCCTCACATCACCCCACATTGAGGGTATGCCCTGCTCTGTTTGGTCCATAACACAGAACCACACACCTAGGTACTACAAGTCCACAACATGAGAACAAGATGTACAAGTCGGACCAACGGACTGTTGACATGAAGAACCATAGCCCCCACTGTGATACTGCAGCAAGATGTGACTCCATTAACAATCTTAATCACTCCAAGACAAGGGCAGTTGAGGCCTCTCAATCATATTAAAAGGAAACTAAACACTGAATGTGCACATGGTTTTCAAATCAATTCGAATGAATGCGTAAATACCAAAAGGTTAACTAAATTCCAACTCTGGCCCTACGAGACATTAAAACCCAGCCAGTTTCTGCTTGATAGTTAATCTTTATTTCCTGTGGTGATGAAATACACTTGAAATGATAAAATAAGACCCACACTTTATACCAGAGGGAAGAAAGGGGCACAAACAGGGCAGACAGAAGAAAAGAAGGACAAACTCATGTCCATGTGTGTCTACTGAGCAACAGTGATGCCACTTCCAGGATTATTTTTGGGGTCAAAAAACAGAGTTACCATGAATCACCTATGTCATTCCTCTTTGTTTTCTCCAAGATATGAGGAGTCTATCAAAATATTTCTCAAGGAAACCATAATAAAAACACAGCAGTCCACAAGCAGCTCCTACCTTCAAAGCATCTGCATATGGTCATCAAAAATCAACTTCAGACATACATGCAGATTCAACTATGGGATGCTACTAGAATATCCGAGACAGATATACACAATAATAATTCCCATGCATTAAAAGGAAAATCCACAAGAAGTTTAAGAAGACAAACTTTCAATAAAAAAATTCTTGATCAGCAAATCCGAAAGGGCTAACCACATGTGTGGCTCCCCTTAAATGTGGTATGATATGTCAATTAGATACTCGAACTTAGGTAGTGACCATATAGACACCTGAACTCGGTAAAATGTATCTCATAAACACACGAGTCGTACATGGCATAATGTGTGTTGTGTTATGAAGTCATCATAAGCACATGCTAAGCAAAAACTCCACCTTCATAACCTAAAATCATCCATTTTTACAACTCCCCCCCCCCCCTCCCTCTACTCTGGTGATCCTTCTGGATTCGCTGAAGTTACGATTGGACATGATCCTGGTGTTGATGAAGTGAAATCAGGCTGCTCAATTTGTGCAGATTATGACCTTGAACTGACTCATTTGACTGCTTTTGTCATTAATCCCTTGACACTGTATGGGAAAAGCTAAGCTGTCATCTCATTGGTTCCTCATGCATACTCGTGTTTCGGTCTTCCACGGCTTTAAGACCAAAGAAGCTATTAAGCACCTTAAGAGCAAAATGGACAATCTCACCTCAAACTTGAGTGGCATTAAAGCCAAGGTATTCCCATATTTGCATAAAAACCCTCAGAAGGGATGTCATGATCGTGTTTGGGTATCTTGAAAGTTTTTTTTTTTTTTTTTTTTACCGTGGTTTCCGGGCGTCGCTTTGCGAACCCGACTAGCTGTACCCACCGGGTCCCGCTGTTTCAAGGCGGGTCCACCACGGTTAGTTCCACGGGGCCCTGGAGACGCGGCCGGTTTGTAATGCCTCCAGTGGCTCTGCTGGGGCTCGAACCGGCGACCTGAAGGACTTTGTCCCAGGCCTTTACCAGCTGAGCTACCCCTCAGGGTTGGTATCTTGAAAGTTAACCTATCTTTTCTATAGTATGATTTTCAGAATTCTCCTTGCCTGTAGACCATCTGATTCTTTACAATCAAGACCTAGCTTAGCAATGAACTTCCTCACACTGACTGTCCTAACCATGAGGCAACCTCGTTAGGGACATGCCTACATTTATCAACCTTGGTTACTTGGATTTTGCGAGCCATGCCCAGTGCTGATGACTTCGACCTTTTTCTAGTCACCTCAATTCAATTTTAGCAATAATGATATCCCAACTACAACAACTAGTAAACAAGTAGACAAAAACATCCTTGCACTTCACTTTTTCACCAACCAACATGCAACACACACAATCTAAAGGCAATAACTATGTAAATCTGGGCAACTCAATCAAACAGTGTCAAACATGAGTGGAGAAGATTAGATTTGAACTGATTCATCAAGAGCAACTGTTGAATACCCTTTGTGCTTTATTTCCCTTCCTATTTCTTCAAAAAACCCTCTTTCCTTTTTGTTTGAGAAAAAATAGTAGAAATAATATATATAAAAAAAAACCTCATTTCTTAGAGGAACTTTTGATATCTTGGTGGATTTGTGGTGTGTTGGAGCAAGTTATCCTTGGGCAAGTGTTAAGTTGAAATTTGAGTTTTGGGTGATGGGAGAGTGTTAGAATTGAGAGAAAGTGAGAACTGTGTGGATAGCAGTGGAAATAGTAGGTCATATAACTTATATAGGATCGACAGCTCTGCAGCAGTGCTTTTTACCATTGTGATATTAATAAACTAGACAAAGAAGTCGTGACTCAAAATTGTCCACCCTGGCTGCAGCATTGAAGCTTAATGCCATGGTGCTGAGATTTTGCTAAACCTCCTTAATTAGTCTGGTTTTTATTTTGGACGAAGAAGAAGAAAATAAATGGAGGTTGAAGCAGAGAGGGGAAATTATCTTCTTTTTTTGCCTACTCACCTCTCCCAAATACTTCTTCACCCTACATCTACCTCTCTCTATGCCCACCATAGTCAACATCTCACACCTCCTCATTGGGGCAACTGTGCACCTCTACTTATGCCCGAACCATCTCATCTCGCCTCCCTCATCTTGTCCACCACGGAGATCACTCCTACCTTATCCCAAATATCTTTGTTTTAAATCATATCTCTTAGCATGCATACACATCCATCTCAACATCCTCATTTTCGCTACTTTCATCTTCTGGACGTGCGAATTCTTGACCGACTAACACTCCTCCCCATACAACATAGTTAGTGTGACAACCACTTTATAAAACTAACATTAAGACTTGGTGGCACATTCTTATCACACAAAACACCAGATGCGAACCTCCATTTCGTTCACTCATTCCAATACGATGTATAACATCATTGTCAATATCCTCATTTTCTTGGATTATTGACCTTGGATACTTGAAACTTCCTCTCTTGGAGATGGCTTATCTATCAATCATCACTTCCACATTTGTCATGTGAGTTTGGTCACAAAACATGCACTCCAAGTACTCTATCTTAATCTTGCTCAACCTGAACCCTTACACTCTAGGTTGTGCCTCCAATCTCTAGTTTATCATTCACTCTATCACTTGTTTTGTCAATCAATACTATGTCATCTACAAATAGCATGCGCCATGGCACCTCCCCTTGAGTATGTTGGGTCAGATTATCCATCACCAAGGCAAATAGAAATGGTCGAACATTTACCAAATATTTTAGTCATAATATTGTAAGAGAGCCATCCAGTCTCATCTTCATTGAGTTATTTGGTCAATCACTTGATTAGTTTATAGAGGTACCAAGAGCTAGAAGTTACCCCTCTTAACATGCTCATCGCACCGAGGACCTAACAAGAACCCATACACATAGAATTTGCTACATCAAGATGCTCCAACAAAATACCTCCTCATCCTTGCTTATGGTGTAAATTGTTAGTTGTACAGGAGGTAGACTATTGGTTAGATTTCCTCAGCTCATTTCAAGAGTAATCACTAATCTAAGTGTTGCTTTTGATCTTTTGTCATCCCAACATACCCTTATTGATGGGTTATATCAATTACAACAATAGAATTTACTTCTTATCAAAATAATACACACTAAGTTGATTGCCTAACTAGAAAGTTCAAAGCTTGAGATGTTGTAGCAGCAAAGGTGCAAAAGAAAAATTATGAGCCCCTGAAAACTTGACTCTTTTCACACATCATCTTACTAATGAGACCGCCTGTTGGATTATCTATGCTTCATCAAAAAAAGATGATGGATTATCGACGTTAGACTACTAAGAATTTCATCAAATACAAGCTAATGAGCATCCCAAGCATACTATCATTTAACAGGAAAGTAAACACAATTATTCCTAGAACTTGTTTCAGCAATTTCTTCTACCAAAATTGTCACAAACCAAAAAAAAATTACATCTTTCCGGCATTTAAAACTGAAATAATGGACGCTGTGCCAGATAGAGATTCACAACAGCTAAACACGACAAAATGCAGCCTCAATAACAAATTCCTCACCGATGACACAGTGTCAGATACACTATGTCTTCGTCTTCCTCCTTAGGCGCTTCCTTAACTTCTTCAACTTGTGTTTGTTCATCTTCTTCTTCCTCTTCTTCTTCACACTATCAGCCCAAATCTTACGCGAATCATCATCAACAACGATATCTTCCACAGGTGAAATAAATCCATTTGGAGAAACTGGATTTAGGAAATGCCCAAAAGAAAAGCTTGGGTAAAACCCAACATTCAGTTTTGAATCCGACGTTCCTCCTTGAAGAAAAAATGGGATTTGACCAAGCCCGCTGGAAGAAGGATGATGGAACAAAGGTGATGTAGGTATAGGTTTAGAGCTGAGGATTGTGGTAATTCTTGCCGCTGATAGAAATTTGTTTTGCAGAGATTTCCGAAGAATAGAAGCCATTAGAGGCTAACAATTCTTACCCGCTAGGGCTTTTGCAGGGTTTTGGTGATCCCGCCGGCCACTCGAACAAAAGCAAGATCCAGTTAACTGGAAATTAGAAACTTTAGGGTGTGTTTGGTTGAGATTGGTGTTGAAATATATTTTTCTTTTGAATAAATGAATTATGAAAATAATTTTATTTTTTCTATAAGTAGAAGTATAACATCCATTTGAAATAGAAGAGAAATAATTTTTTAATAGTTGTTTGGCCATACGATTTTATCTTGTGATTTAAAATCAAAGATGAATTCTTGTGGTATCTTTATGGTTTGCGTTGGAGGAAATCTATCAAAGTTAGGAAGATAGATAGACTTTTTTTCCCACGGTTAAGGTAGAGCAAGAAAGAAAATTAAATGATTATTTTTAATTAATGCCCAGGGTCCTCTCACTGCCAACCAGCGGACATCATCTGGCTGGATCTTGTCGGTCAAGAAGAAACAATCAGAAGCAACAACTAAATATGGCTTTTGGCCTTAATAATGTCATAGGTGTATGGGAGATGAGGCAATAGGTAACGCTCAAACTAAGTTTTTCTTCCTACGCTACATCAAGTAGACTGAATGAACATGCGATTTAGAAATTTCATATCATGATTTTACATTTTTCAAATATAAAATTGACCAACAAGTTTAGTTTTATTTTTGGAGTAATGCACAAGTGCCCTCTCAAACTATACCAGAAATTCTAACGATACACCTAAACTAGACTAGAGTCATATTTCCCCCTAAACAATTTTAAAATGAAATAAATGTCACCCTAAATGCTGACATGACATATATAACCATGTGGGTATCTTATGTCTGTACTACACGCGCGTTACAACCAAAAAAATATGTAATACTTCATTCATAAACACAAATGCACATTATCCACAAGTTCAAACACAAAATTGATTCACAAAAACTCAAATTTAAATCATAATAACATAAAATCAAGTCTATAATTAGTAAAAACACTTCTCATAACAACAAAAAGGGCATTTAAGTAAACAAAACGAACAAACATGTTTCAGTACCCACCATGACTTCCACGTCCACCACGGAACCCACCACAGGCCGTTGCCGAATCTACCAATAGGTGCGGCTATAGCCACCGCCTGTTATTCCCTAAGTACAACACTAGGAATTGAAGTTTAGTAATATGATGTTCTCTCTTCCTCCTGTTGCTTAAGAGAAATGTCTCGTAAGAATATGTGTTGAAATGCTAGAGTTGTTACTCCCAATAATGCGTGACACTGGAGAAGAGATTCGAGAAAATTCTGAGAAGATGCAAGAGAGAGATTTGAAAATGACACTTGTACACTGGAGAATACGTCGGAGAGAGATTTGAAAACGACACTTGTATGTCAGAGAAGGCGCGGGTGAAGACACTAGAATGGTTTAGAAGAAGAAGAACTCTAACTAATTAGACTTAATTAATTAAGTAATGTCCAGTTAAAAATGACACTTGTACATGTTAATTATTTTTAAAATTATTTTTGTAGCCTTCAATCGATGCGCACACTCTTCATGTCATGTTAACATTGTATGGTATGTTTTGTTCCATTTTAAATAGTTTAGGAGATCATAAGACCCTAATTAAGTTGGTGTCGTTGGGATTTCGGGATATAGTTTGAGGGGTACTTATGCATTATCTCCTTATTTATTTTTTATTGAACTAAAGTTGATCAATGAACATTGTATTTTTAAGAATAACTTTGTGATAGTGTATTATACTTTTGTTACAAACTTTTTTTAGTAAAGATTGTATAAAGAATTGACACAATTTTGATAAAAACACAACTTGTGATTTTTAATGTTTATGAGCAAGCAATACAACTTAAAAATTCAAATTGCATGTCCAAATAAAACATTGGTTTTGGATATGTAATTTGGATTCTGAAGTTGTATTTTTTTTCTTCATAAACATAAGAAATCCACAATTTGTGAACGCTATCAATTTTTTCTCAATTTTTATACGATCTTATCAAATGAACAAACCATAATTTATAAGGAAGATATTAAAATATCATAATGCTCCATATTGAAAAATTGCACATATAGTTCCTTGTATAAAGAAATATTTGCAATTACAAATTTTCAAATACACATAAGTTACAAAAATCGATTATTCAACAATAATAGTTATTAATTAATCTTTAATATAATCATTTCGTATGATACACATACTCTTGTAGAAATCTCACGTCTAGGATTAGAGAAAACAAGGATTGTATTGATGATTAAAATTGTTGAGTACATACTCCTTATATAGGGAGAGAATTGTAGAGTCTTAAGTCAACTATACTTAGAGTCCTACTACAATACATATTACTACTATAATAATAAAAGACATTTATAAATAATCTAATCCTAGTTGTACTATAATTCTAATTGTAATCTAATCCTAGTCGTAATATAATCCTAATTGATATAAGTAGTCCAATCCTAGTGTGACTCTAACTCTTCAACAGTGTTGTAAACACGTCAGTAAGATTCGTTGGACCATTTCTTTGACATGTTCCAATCATCAGCTTCTTTCATCTTCAACACTTCCTCCAAGCTAGAGAGTAGAGGAATGATTACTCCTAGTTTGCTTCGAATACCCAACAAAAACTTGTTTTGTCAACGTTTTGGTATGGATGTGATGTCAAGTCGGTTCTTGTGGTAGTTCATATGTAGATTGATACGAGTAGTCCCACCTATAGAAACACTTAAGTGCAGTATGGTTATTCCTACCACATATTTGACATGACTCAATAATGTTCCTCTCTTTATTTTCACTTAGGAAACTTTGGTTGTTCGGAGAACCTAGTCTATATTGATTGTTCTGAGAACCTACTCCTTGTCCAGTAGGCTTGAAACCTCTTTCTCTGGAGTTGAAGTTGTTGTTTTCTCTTCCCACGCCTCTTTGGGCAGAGAATACCATATTATGATTTTGTTGTGACGCCTCTTCTTCGACTTCATTTATATCAAAACCATTTAAGAGCATTAATAAATTGATTAAAGGTGGGATATAGTGCCTTACCTAACATGACAGTAAAGGTCTTCTATTTCAAACCTAAACCTCTAGCAAAATTGATTACTTTGCTATCTTCATCCATATGTTTGTGAATGGCTGCAAGGCCATCAAATATGCATTTAAACTCCTTGATGTATTCATCAATCTTTTTGGTTACCAGCCTAACACTTTGTAGTTGTTGTTTAAACTAAAACTCTTTATCTTTTGTTGCTTGAAGATAAGTTTCTTCCAAGCATTCCTACATCTCCTTGACAGTTGAGCAGCCCACAATTAGGGATATGCTTTCTTCGGTCAAGGTGCATGAGATCTAACTCCTTAGCAACACACATTTCTCCTTCCAATCATCAATAATGCCACTATCTTTTACATCCTTCTCAATTGCTACAACTGTCTCAGCAGTCTGTCCAGTGGAACAACTACTTTTACTTGGTTCATTCTCTGTGATGAGATATGTTAGTTTCATCACGTGAATCAATTGAGATATTTGTGTCCTCCATATGAGGTAGTTTGTTGGCTTAAGTTTAATGGAGCAAGCGACAATGAGTTGGTGAAGTGAGGAGATCGACATAGTGTTGGTAGAAGGGGCCATTGCAACATTTTTTTTATCAATACTCAGAGAGAGGAAGAGCTTTTATGCTCAGATACCATGTAGAAATCTTACGTCTAGGATTAGATAAATTAAGGATTATAT
The DNA here is from genome assembly GCF_900185275.1 of Solanum verrucosum. Taxonomy (NCBI): domain Eukaryota; kingdom Viridiplantae; phylum Streptophyta; class Magnoliopsida; order Solanales; family Solanaceae; genus Solanum; species Solanum verrucosum. The sequence goes on from NW_026020332.1 coordinate 5,091,208, forward strand.
TGATGATTAAAATTGTTGAGTACATACTCCTTATATAAGGAGAGAACTGTAGAGTCCTAAGTTAACTATGCGTAGAGTCCTACTACAATACCTATTCTTTGACATGTTCCAATCATCAGTTTTCTTCATCTTCAACAATTCTTTTCATGCCAACAAATGAGGGTTTTTTTTTTAAAAAAAATAAATTAAAATTGATGGGTCTTTTTTTAGCAAAACATAATTTATGGATCAAAATATTTTTGTCCAAAGTTGATTTGAAATCATAATTTCATATCAAAATGTTCTCTGAAATTAATTTTAGACTATAAATTTTAACTATTTTTAATCTTTTTCTTTTTTCCAATCAAACTATCATATAAATATTATATCAAAGAAATACAAAGAAAAAAACAAGCTCTTTTAGTTTTTCAAAAATATAACCAAATAGGAGTACTAAGTTATTTAATTTTGATTTGCAAATGAGAGAAATAATGGGAAAAAAATATAGTCAAAGTTAAAAGGATAAATTTGACCTACTTATTGTGTGCCGTCCCATGAGGCACTCCCTTACGATTTATGAAGAAGTTGAAAAAGCACGTCAGAATAAGGCGGTTATTTTGAAATTAAAATGCTTTAGATCTGTTCAAATTCACATAAAATTTATTTTCAAATAAAGTGAATTTGTTTTTGAGAAAAAGTTTATGGGCAAGTCCTTAAAAATTTAACATAATAAAAAACTTTTTTATTCAGTTACGTAGCAGGTGAAAACTGTTCGGGTTATACATCGCTTTTGGTAAATACTCCCCTAGGAAGAGGAAAAAGTGAAACTCCCACAACGAAGAAGTAGAAGAGGAAGGATTTTTCGACCTAGTACTCGAGATTATTCTTTTCAAGTTAAGGTATTGATTTGATTTTCGTTTATAACTTTTGTATTCCTGATGTTGGATTTGATCGCAGTTATTCTGGATTGATTGGGTTAACTAGGGTTTCCAATTTTTCTTCTATTACTTGGTTGGGCATATGTAGCTCTTACAACAACAAAATACCCAGTGAAATCCTACAAGTTGGGTATGACAAGGGTAGAATGTACGCACACTTTACCACTATCACTACCTCTTATGAAGGTAGAAAAATTATTTTCGAAAGACTCTTTGTTGTCATACTTAGCTCTTGATATTTGTTATTCAATCACTTTTCTAAAGTGGGTATCCTAGACTACACGAGTTGTTTTCAACAAAAAAAAAATCCCAACTATATGATCACCCAAGGCAGCGACGGATCTATAATTTGAAGTTTATGAGTTCCTATAACAAACTCAAGTTAATATTAATATTATAATAATAACTGAGTTCATGGTAAAATATTTAACATATTTAGTAGATTTTTTGTATATATGTGCAAGGTTTAGACAAAAGTTACTGAATTCTCGTGATCCTTAACTTGACTTCTTTTAGGCAACCTCTATGGTCAATGAAGTGGTAGGTTGGAGGCCATGGGGCTTTAGGTTCAATTTCTATTGGGGGCAAAAATATTAGGTGATTTCTTTTTATTCATCCAAACCTTGATGAATAGAGTTATCAAGTAATTGTGTTGGTGGAAAGGTTGCAAGTACCTTATTAGAATAGTAATAGGTATATACAGTCCTACTTAGAATATAAATATGAATAGTATTATTAATAAGAATAGTATATAATGTCCTACTTAGAAAAAGATTTTATTGTAGTATCCTAGTTGAAAAATGTGTCTATAGGGAGACATGGTCTCCATGTAATAATGTAGACAATAACTGTAACGACCCTAAAAACGAACTAGTGAAACTAGAGCCTCACATGTGAGTTTGGAGTTGAGAACTTGATGAAATGATGAGAAATGACCGTGACGCCCGAAAACTAGTCATTTGAACTAGTGAGTTGTAAAGGTCAACTTCAAATGGTCATATCTTTAGCTCAAAATGAATTAGGTGGACCTTTACCTATCCAATTAAAGGTCTCTGAGTCCTCTTTCCAACGCCACCGAGTTTGCCCAATTCCAATTTTGGAGTAAAAAGTTATGCTCGAAATAGTGAAGCATTGTCCAAAAGGACGAGTTTAGACGGGTTTAGTGAACACCTTTAAGTTTAACTTTGTGGGTCCTTAATTCTTTTCCTAAGTTGAGTTCCTATTATTCTTTGCCTTTCCTAGAAATTATAAAGCCCCCTTTTTGACCAAAATTCTTCCATTTAAATCACTCCAATTAGGAAAAAAAAAGAAACCCTCCCTCTTTCAAAAAGGTTCTCTCTAGAACCCCATGAAAGCTCAAGGTGAAAGATGGAGCTAGGGTGGATGGTGGCTACTGATTTCTTCTCCAATTTCGTTTGGTTCTTGAAGATTAAGGTATGGGGACTCTTCATCTTTGATTCCTTCTTCAATCAAAGAGTCAATCCAAAAGATTTCTAAGGTGTTTTGAAAATGAGGCTTGGTGAGTCCTCATAAATTCGAGGACAATAACCAACATGTTCCTTTTTGTCTTGTAGTTTTGTTATAGTTTTTAGTGGGCTTAATCCCAATGTTGTATTCAAGTATTAGATGGTTTTAAGACATCTTGGATAAAGTCTAGAAAGTCTTCCGCTTGCTATTTAATGAAAGTATCTTGAAGAAAGTTTTAAAATCTTTTTTTTTTAAGTATCGTATGCAATGAATGATCCATGAGGCTTGTATTTGACCTCTTCGAGGTCGAATACGCCGGTTACGACTAGGGGGTGCTCTCGGGTCGTGACAATAACAATTCAATAATATTTTTCTCATATATTTCTCACATGGTATCAGAGCCTATATGATCTTGGTAGAAAATCAAAGAGCTTCCGCTGCCGGCGGGTGGCTAGTACTCATATATGTTGCCCATCTGGCCCATGTTAATGTTAGCAGGAGTTGAGTCACTTTGTATCCTTTATGTGACTATTTTCTCATATCTAATTTGTGTAGCACCGTGCCATATTTCTGATGACTACTTTTTCATATTTAATTTGTGTAGCACCGTGCCATCTTTCCGGTGACTACTTTTTATAATTAATTTGTGTAGCACTGTGCCATCATTCTGGTGACTACTTATTTATATCTAATTTGTGTAGCACCGTGCCATCATTCTGGTGACTATTTTTTCATATTTAATTTGTGTAGCACCGTGCCATTTTTCCGGTGACTATTTTTTTATATTTAATTTGTGTAGCACCGTGTCATCCTTTCGGTGACTACCTTTTTTTTTGCATATCTTATTTGTGTAGCACTGAGCATTTCTCCAGACTACTTTTCATATTTAATTTGTGTAGTACCGTGAATTTTTCTAAACTACTTTCTCATAATTGAGTTGCATAACACCGTGTGTCTTTTCGATGATTCCTCATATTTGATTTGTGTAGTTCCATTCGTCTTTTTGGTGACTCCTCAAATCTGATTTGCGTAGGATTGTGCAATCATTCTGACTCATATTATTTCTTGTTTTCAATAGGATCTTGTCGTCAATCTGACCTTTCCTATATGATTTTTATTTTCAGTTGGGTCTTCCCATCATTCTGACCCTTTCATATAATATTATTTGTTAGATTGTGATCACTTTTAGCCATCAAATCTATTGATCCGACATATGAGTTTGTTCCAGCTAGATTTTTTAGTGACTTTCTTTTGACTCATCTATTGATTCCAACATGATCCATATACTTTATACTAGATTTTAAGCACTTTCCGGTGACTGCTACATCGTGAAGAAGTCTATATGAAACAACCACCTAATTTTGTTGCTTATGTGGAGTTTAGTAGCTTTGTATGTCGATTACGTAAGTCACTTTATAGTCTGAAACACTCTTTGCGAGCTTGGTTTTGGAAGTTCAACACTGTAATTTTATCATTGTGTTTTATCGACATTATGCCTCAAATTCAGTATTTCATGAGAAGACCAAGCACATTGAAATTGACTGACATTTTATATCAAATCCAGTATTTTATGAGAAGACTAAGCATATTGAGATTGACTGCCAAATTTTGTAAACTCGAGTGATCAACTTGCAGATGTCGCACCTAGCTCCTCATCGGTCCTCGTATCAATTATATTTGCAACAAGCTAGATACATATGATTTGTATACACTAGCTTGAAGGGAGTGTTAGAATAGTAATTTAGAATTGGAATACGAATAGTAATAGGAATAATATATAGTGTCCTACTTAGAAAAAGATTGTATTGTAGTATCCTAGTTGGAAAAGCTGCCTATTGTAGTGTCTATAAATAGGTTCTATGTAATAATGTAGCCAACAACAATTCAATAATATTCTTCTCTTATATTTCTCTCATACCTCATGATGTTTTTAGTGAGAACAACTAAATTAAGATGATCGGGTTGATTGAGGATGATCAAGAAGGTAGTTGATACCTCGTGATATTCTTAATGAGGACAACTAACTTGGGCGATCGGGCTAGTTGTGGGCACCATTCTTGTACTCTTTGGTTAAAGGGCTAGTAGAGGCGTGCAGAAGCTGACACCGACATCATGAAAAAAGACACTAACTATCAAATGTCCAAAATTTTTTGTTTTGTTTGTGCTTAATGTGACTAGATTTTAAGTTTAACTATATCCTAGAGCAGTGTTGTGAAAGGCTATCGCCGTGTCACCAACAGTGAGAGGCAAGACAACCTATCATCGCCTTTTAGCGTTGTAGCGAGGCAATCTTCAAATGGTGATAACGGCGAGAGGCGAGAAAGGAGTCATCTTTTGTATTTTCTTAAAAAAAGGCAACAAATTTTGGATTTTAAAAGTTGAAAGGTAATTTTAGGTTTTTAACTAAACTCCTCCATAGCTGGCGAATTCTCTCTTATATCGATTTCTCAACTCATAATAAGTAAGGCACAGAGAGCTTAATGTAGGAATCGTGCAAAGGCAAGTAAACTACCTCGCCCCACTAGCTAGGTAACTCTTTTTTCTAACTAAGAAAGCAGCAAATCCTTGTTGCCTGCAAATAGGCTTTCTTTTAATTCATTCCCTCCCCATTTTTCGTATATAGTCCGTATTTCAAGTAGTCAATATGCCAGTGCCTATTTATTCTCTTGCCCTTCCTTCTCTTATGCCGGGCGTGTGATCGATTGGAAATCTCATTCCCCTTTTCGCCTAGAAGAGGGTCAGTCTCAAAGCAAATGAAAGTGGTATTTCTTCTTTTCATTTTCAGAGTTCTTCTTACTCTGTTTCTTTTTGCTTCTTCTTCTTCAAAGTCACTTCTACCTCTGTTTTTTTTCTCACTGTTTAGAATTTTATTCTTTTTTTTCTCATTCATGTTCTAGACTTTTAGGATATACTATCTATTTTCAGTTTTTGAATTGAAATATTCGCTAGTATGTTTTTGCTATTGAGATTTTGATTATTTATATAGAGAAAAGGTACAAGTACCCCTCTGGACTATAAACGAAATCTCAGAGACACACCTTAACTAAACTAAAGTTCTATTACCCCCTGAACCTATTATTTTTGTAATTTTGTGCACCTTTTTGGCTTACATGATATTCAAATATCTCTCACGCGTCTCAATTGCATGGACTCACAGAGTGTGCCACGTAAGAGAAAAGGCGTACAAAATTACAAAAAATGTAAGTTTAGCAGGGTAATAGGACCTTAGTTTAGTTAAAGTGTGTCTCTGAGATTTCGGTCATAGTCTAGAGGTACTTATTCCTTATCCCTATCAGCATTTAGCGACGGACGAAATCCGTCGCTAATCTATGATATTCCATCGTTAAATCGGATTTGCGATGGATTATTGGTTGTTGCTATATCGCTCGTTAGTAATCTCTTAGCGATGAAAATATGAGTTCCGTCGCAAGTTTAGCGACGTATTAGAGACGAATGATTTCTGTCGCCAATTGTTAGCGACAGACTAGTCTGTTGTTATACTTATATATCTCGTTGCTAATTTCATAATTAATTTCGTCATTTAAAATAAATTCGCGACGAAATTTCTGTCACTAATCCGTCACAAAATATTTTGTTATTTGAGCCAGCACATTTGCCACTTTAATGTTTCGTTGCTAATCTGTCACCAACATTTTTTTATAACAACGACCAAATCGTCATTAAATTTATTGCTAAATTTTTTCTTGTAAAATCACTTCATTTATTTATTTTAAATATACACTGCTGAAATAAATTAAATAACAAATACTAAATACATCTAAAATAACAAAAATTCATATAAAATAATATTTAGAGGGTTTAAAATATTCTACAGATGATAAGGTACAAAGATTCTGCCTGTAGTAAGTTTTTGCTTCAGATCCAAGACCCTATATTCTTCTCTTCTTTTCTCCCTGGGCAGCTTGGTAGTATGTTTCACATTGATCAATATAAGATTGAGAGGTTGTTCTTTCCCCTAATATTTCTTCATATTTTTCTTGTAATAAATTGAGATAAAAGGAAAAAATTAAAGATTAGGAATAAAATTATAATGCAAGGAAAATGTTGAAACACACATAACCTTTTAGCTTAATTAAATGTGCTAATATTTTTTTTGCCAACTTACCGTACATTTAAGCTTATATGTATCAATGATGGTGCAGCAAAACCAAATCAATAGTTCCATCTCAACAAAAAGTCACCAGCAATTCCAGCCAGAATATAAAATAGTAGGCAAGACATAAAAAACACCGTATAAAAAAGCAGAACATGAAGAATGACTTTGAAGGTTGTACGTTGAAGATTATGGATGTATAAAGTCAGCCTAGGAAAGAAATCTACCTAAGAGCAATAACACTAATTTGTTAGCTTTATATTCATGCATGTGTATTAATTTAAGATCTCCAAAATATGGAACTAAGTTGCGCGTAACTTAAACATATTAGGCAAAAACACTAAAACATGTTTAATTAACTGGCATACTTGTACAAGAATAGAGTAAATGCCTAAGGCATGCGACAACCTAAGTGAACGTGTCGATGTTATGTAGCTTTACTTGTTTAAAGTGCTGAGGTATGTGGGCAAGGCTGATTATCACATTCTCTTTTTTCTTTCTTTCCGTGGCAAGGAACACACGAAGGGGAAAGATATTATAAATATAAACGTAGATTAGATCATGATGCTGGAAGAGGAAATATATGAGAACTTCATGAGACTATCCTTTGCATCTCTTGAATAACTCTTGGGTACAGATTGCATCAATGACTTCAACTTTTTCATACGAGATGCCTGAGACATCAAAATTACTACAGTATACTGTTTTAAACAAGGGAACGACAAAATTCTTTGCAAGGCTAGTTGGATAGTTAATGGCGTTAAGATGCTTCTCACTTTGGAACATGCAGCATCTTGGATCTGCAAACTCAATAAATTCAAAATAAAGAAAACAACTGAAGTGTCTAGCATGGAGTATTTTCCTAGACAAGCCCGAAAGATGAATGTTTGCTATGAAATATTATCCATTTTTTTGTCAAATAAATTTCCGTCAACCCTACAGAATAAATAACACATCTAGTATTGAAGAGGAAGTTCTTCAACTCAACATGAACCAGAATGATTGAAAGAGCTCAACCTTATGCAAACCTGAATCTAGTCCCATCTGTGAAACAGAACTAGTATACATACTTGTAGCTACTGTTTCATAGGTTTTATCCAATCATCTTATACCACATTAGGCAGAAGGAGATAATTGTCATACAAGATGCTATCAACAAAGTCATTAAATCATAACATATTAGTTGACAGACAAGCTAACAAGGTAATACAATCAATTAACAAATTACTCCTAATTTTCTACCGAATTAAGCTAGAATTTATCTCAAAATGGAAGTCTCAAAAACTTACCATAAGTTGGTTAGAAGAATCAAAATTCAATCATACTACTATAAATAACTAGTTGTTATACAACTTATGACCAAATTGTCCAACTAAAGAAGAGAAAACAATTATATGCATATCATATGCCATTTATAATCATATACCAATTTTGAACAAATCCATTAATCACTTAAATTATACCATAATTAAGCCATTTTCTAATAATAATCAGCTAGTTACTCCAATTATTTTCCAAAATCAAACATTCAATTAACAAAAAAAATAATCAATGATTAAATTACGCATACAAATTATTTTCTAATTTGAATAAGGAACAAGTTGGTTAACAAAAGGGATTTAAAGCGGACCATCGCCAAAATGAATGAATAGATAGCAATAATCAGTCAAGCATATGAGTAACAAGATAACAGTAAGCAGTCTTAAACAAATAAATTAAACTTTAGCAGAAAAGTATATGAACAAGTAAGCGTTAACAAAATGACATTAAAGGGACCTACCTGGATGGATCCTTAGCTTAATTCGAAAAATTTACCGGAACTTTTAGTTTGTTTCTTCGTATTCATAGTTGTTGGCCGAAGCTTTAATGCTCTTGCCGTTATCCTCCTCGAACTCGCGTGGAGTCGCAGTTGCTGGTCGGAAAAAAGAGAAGATGGAGGCAGCAACTGTTGTCCATTTGGAACTGCGCCATTATTTTCTCCTGGGTGTCGCCGGCATTTGCTGATGTTGCTCGCTGGAGCTGGCTGTTGCCGATGCTCACCATCGCTGCTCGCTGCGTGGAGTTGATGTTGCTGACGATTTTCGCCCGAGAGGGAGGCAACTGGTGGCACCATCTCCGTGCTGCTGCTGTTGCCGGACGGAGACCGTCTGGTCGCCTGGTTGCTCGCCGATTAAAGTTGTTGCCAGCATTGGAGGTTCGCTGGTGGTCTTTGCACGCCTGCCGGAGCTCTCCATTGTTGTTCTCTACTCATTCTCCAGGCTGCACTGCCCAGAATGAAGAACGGAAATGAGGGAAAAAGGGGTCTGGGCGGCGGATTTGGTGAAGAGGAGAGGAGAAAGAAAAAAATTAGGGGTTTGGGGTCTTTTGTATAAATAGGAAAGCAAGGGTCTTAAATCAGGACCATTGATCAAATTCGGATGAGAGGATGAGATTGACTCTTGGAGTTTGATGAATCATGATGGACGGATGAGATTAAATAAGAGTAGTTAAAATCTGAAATTGAAGCTTGCAACGAAATAAGTGACAGATTCTAACATCCGTCGCTTTCAAATAAATATATATATTTAGAAAAAATTATATTGATGGATATTTTCGTCACTATATAATATAATTTTTATAAAAATATATTTAATAGTTTAGCAACCTTTTTTCCGTCACTAATTCCGTCGCCCAATATTAATTAAATTTGTCACCACTACTTTGTTACTAAATCCGTAGGGAAAATTAGGCGCCAATATTTAGCAACGGATTAAATAGTCTGTTGCAAATCTGTTGCTATATTATAAATCAAAAAATCATTTGTTAATTTTGCAACAAAATGGTTATTCCGTCGCAAATCCATCGTTATATAGTGACGGAATATTGTTCGTCGCTATCTGTCTCTAAACGCTGTTTTTTTAGTAGTGATATACAAGTAAATATTTTATTTTTTTGGTATTAATTGGCGCCACACTTCAAAAAACGAGCGCTTCGCCGCTCGCCTCGCCTTGTGGCGAGGCAGACCCTTGTCACATTTCATCACCTTCATTGTCCAAAACATTGTCCTAGAGGCAATCATACAACTACATTTGCACATGAACAATCTTTTTTTCATAAATCAATGTAATTTCTTGTGTGTCCACTTATGTTGCTGCTTCAAGGCATTCAACTTGTTGTACAATGACACTTTGCCTTGTAATTATTTAGTCACTCAAGCTGGACGAGTTCAAACAAAATTGTAGTATTAGGCAAAATTCATTGCCGATGCTATTTTTTATAACTGTGGTGTTAGCAGTATTCTTAAAGGCAAGTGCCTTTTGCCTTTGGCGTAGCGTGGCGAGGGGTCTGTGCCTATTTCTGGCGAGGCGTGGCGAGGTCAAAAAGGCGAGCCACGGCAACTCGGTGACATGGAATGGCGATGCAATAGGCGTCCTTTTTGAATTTTTTTTTTTTAAAGTCTGAATTTTAATAATTAAAGCCAAATTAGGGTTTTTTTAGGGTTTTTTTTGAAATTTGATGTCGCGACTGCTCGTTCTCACATCGCGACTGGAAACTTGAAATCAATACCTCGACTGGAATTAGAGTTCGCGACCACTGCTGCTGCTGCGAGTTTGACTGGAAACTTGAAGTCGCGAGTCGCGCCTGCTGCTGCTGCGAGTTCGCGACGACTGCTGCTGCGAGTTCTCTCTTCTCTTACGTGAGTCGTGACTTCTCTCTTCTCTTCTTTTTTCGAATGTCTCTTCTCTTCTTTTCTCGAATCATTTTGGTAGATGAAGAGCTTAGATAGGTGGTGGAGTTAGGAGGATCATTGACAGGGTTTTGACGATCATGCTTATTATTGGAGGACTTACTTTGAACATTGTTAGTGCTTATGCGCCGCAAGTGGGCTTGAAGGAGGAGGTCAAGAAGCGCTATTGGGAGGATTTGGATGAGGTGGTGAGGGGTATACCACATTTCGTTATGCTATTCATTGACAAAGGTTTCAATGGTCACATTGGATAAACCAGTAGCTGTTTGGACAATGTGCTTGCTGGTTTTGGTTAGGGGTTAAAAACGGAAGAGGCTTTTGGATTTTGCTAAAGCTTCTGAGTTGGTGATAGCTAATTTATGCTTCTCGAAGGAGGTTCACTTGGTTACCTTTTGTAGCAGGGTGGCCAGAACTCGGATTGATTACTTACTCCTTTGGAAAGGCGATGAAGGCCTTTGTAAGGACTGCAAGGTTATCCCAAGTGAAAATCTCACTACCCAACATAAACTTTTGATGATGGACTTGGGGATTAAAAGGGAGGGGAAAAAGACTTTGTATGACCGACCGAGAATTAAATGGGGTGGCTTGACCCCTGTAAGAGCTTGGGAGATGAGGGAGAAGTTAGAAGTGATGGAGGCTTGGGGGAGTAGTGGTGATGCAGATAACATATGGGATAAGATAGCTAGTTGCATTAGAGAAGAAGCTAGAGAAATGTACTGTGGTGTATGTTATTCACAGAGGACAAAGTATTGATCAGTGAGACGTGCGACAAAGTTAATGATAGATTAGAGATATGGAGACAAACTCTTGAGTCTATAGGCTTTAGGTTGAGCACATAAAACAAAAAACATAGAGTGCAAGTTTAGTGTCGCATCACAGGAGGTGGATGGGGACTTAATGATTGATTTACAAGACATCTCCAAGAAAGAAACCTTTAGATATCTATAAGTCAAAGAAATGGGGATATCAAGCTCGCATTTCGGTGTCCTATGTGGTAAGAAAGTGAAGGTAAGTTCTATAGAGTGGTTGTTAGACTGACTATGATGTGGGTGGGATGTTGGCCAGTTGAGAATCTCACCTTTAGAAGATGAAGGTCGTAGAAATGATGATGGTTAGATGAATGTGCGGTCATACTAGAAGAGACAAGATAACAGAATGAAGATATACGGGGAAAGGTAGGAGTAGCTGCCGTGGTGGACAAGATGTGGGGAGCAAGACTGAGATTGACCCAAAAATAATTTTGGGGAAGTGATTCGACAAGACAGGACTCATTTGCAGATCGTCGAGAACATGTTCCTACATAGGAAAGTGGGGAGGTCGAGGATTATAGTAGATGGTTAGTAGATAATAGAGTGTTTTCTAATAGTTCTGGTTGAGCAGGGTCCTAGATTGAAGCTTTTGTCTATTCCTGTTCCAATATTATTACTAGTATGCTAACATTATCTTATCCTTCAATTTTGTTACTACTATTGTTTCTCTTACTTCGGTTATCCTTAATATTTGTACTGTCTATATATTTATTTCTTTAGTATTTTCATCTTAACATTTTAATCTTGCCTTCTTTCAAACCTTTTTTGGAAATGATTTTCTTGATCCAAGGGTTTATTGGAAGCAACCTCTTTACCCTGCTAGGGTAGGGATAAGGTCTGCATATATCCACCCTTCCCAACCCCACTTGTGGAAATATAGTTGTTATCATCCTTTTGTCATTCAATATATATGACACAATTCCATCTCTTGTTTATATTTGTGTTAGCTACTCTATTTTCTTGATGGTGAAGAGCTCCCTCCGTGTTACTCTGGCAACTTATCAGTCAACCTGGTTTTGTTTTTGCTTTGCAGTAATACATTGGTGAGTGCTATCACCACTTGTCCAATAGTAATTCAGTGCAGAAGTTGGCATTGGAGCTATTATCTTAAATGGGTCGGGTTGCTTCGACTGAATGCAACAGACAGGGACCAGATTACTTTGGGCTTTTTGCATCTGAGGTGGCTGAGTTAATTTCTCAGGATGAAGATTTTCTTCCAATTTCAGATCAGATATTTGAGAAAAATGGGAAAGTAAATGGTGCTGTCGAAGAAAAGAATAGTAGTATGAATAGCTATATCGCCAAAGAGTTTAGATATACCGGTGGTTCTGCTTCCTTATTTTCGGATTGTTTTGGATCTCATGTTTCAAACTTCGGAATGGAAAGATTGAAGTTGTTGCTTCGGCAAAGTATTGTTGCCCTTTCACAGGAAGTTGACGAGGTATACACTATCCACTTTTCCCTTCACCTACATTGCACATGACTCAAAATTCTCCCTATACTTGCCTATTTCTAGAATGAGTGTTAGTTTTATACTCTCTTCTTTTCATATTAGTTGGCCTCAACTAAAAATAGCTGTTTCAATTTTTGAGACCGCGAGGATTTTATTATATTTTTTTCTTTCTACCCTCAGTATTGAATAACAACATAAAGTAGTAGTAGTCAAATTTAAAATTCCAAAACATCATTAATAAGGTTAGTTTAGTAAAATACACCTCTAACTAAAGCTTTCTTAAGGGGTGTGTCAGGTTTATAGGGGACAAGTAATATAAAACAGAGAGAATAGTTTTATGATATATGAATCATTTATTCTGAGCATGTATTTGTGGTAAGAAATGGGGTCTCAGCGCCTGTGCCAATATAGTTGTGGAAGTGGTCATTTCTTTCCAGTCAATGGTTCTCCTCTTTGCTCCTAAAGATGTAACAATAGCAAAGGATAAATGTTAGATGTGCCAGTATGTGAGTTGTGTGATCATTTCTAAGCAAAGAATATACAAATAATGATAGAAAGCCTGCTGAATTTCTCAATAATTATTTGGATGGATTATATTAATATAATTTTCACACTGGAAATTTAAATGTAGATTCTGGATCCTGTATTTTCCATATGTCAGTTGCGGTCATGCCTAAGGTATAAAGAAAGTTTATTAGCTATACCTGGTGCTGTATCTGACTCTGATCAAGGGAACCGCCCTCAGAAGAAGCTCAAAGCATCCCCTATTTCAGTAAGTGGTTTCATGTTTTTTTAAGAATTAGCAAGTGTGTTCATGTTTCATTTAGGACATGCTATCTTTTGGTAACGTCTGTTCAATTTTCAAAAGAAATCTGAGGCTTAACATTACAGGTTACTTGTACAGAATGTAGTAGTTGTTTTAAAAAAGTGACCCATAAACGTCCCTGTATTAGGAGTCTTTTAATAATCTTTCGGCCATATATTTTGTTGAGATATGCTCTCCAAACTTCAGTTCAGTGGTAAGAGGGCAACGCCTAATGTGAGTTAGATGCATGTCATGAGTTCGAAATCTTATCTCTAAAAGCCTGATGTATAAGTGAAGAAGGGTAAAAGGGCAAGCCTGTTGTCCACCAAGTTTTGGACCGTGCACCTAGGTGGCTTTTGGAGATTTCTTGATTATAAAAAATTGTTGAGATTTGTTCTTCTTTTCTGTGAATTTGGTAAAAAAGAAGCAGAAATGATAATTCTTTTTTGAGCTGTAAATATTTGTAATTAGGGAGCATAAACTTCTTTCCAATGCCTTAACCAATTTATCCAGGAGAGCGTGACTTGAAGCTTAACTATACGTGTTAATACGGTTGGTTCGGACCAAACACCACCCATTAAGTGGATGGTCTGTAGGCCGCCGGTTCAAGCACTCTCTAAACATGCCTTCACGAGCTAGGTTACTCGTGTGAACTGTGAAGTGGAAGAAGCAATCAACCCAGGCCCCTTATTAAATGAATTAGACAGGGCAAGGCTGGGGTTATTTCAGGCTTTTGACTAGCCAATTCTTGTCCTTCGATTTTTGTTACTATTTGTTGTTTCTTGTACTTCTAGTACTGTGTCATTTGTTGTAGGTACTGTTCCTTTTTTAGAATGCTTTGACATGCTTTCATAGTATTTTGCCATGGCTTTTTGCTTCCGCTATCTCTTTTCCTCACCTACTTTGAAATGCTTTTTCTTGAGATGAGGGTCTATCGTAATAACCTCTCTACCATAGGGGTAAGGTCTATGTACACTCTACCCTCCCCAGGCCCCACTTGTGGGAATACTAACATTAGGTATGTTGTTGGTGACTAGCCAATTCTTTATAATAATCTTTTGACTAACTTGTTTTTAAATGATAAGCTAAAATTCGTTTTGCATGATTCAGTCCTTATCTATCCAGCAAGGAATAAAAAGTAGTATTAAACGGGTCGGGCAAAAGAAGATATTAGAGCAGTACTTGATAAGTTAGTATGATGGAAAAGAGTCCCAACCTGAACTTCAGTGGCTATAATGCTAAACAAAAACTTGTGTTATGTTAAGACTTCATATTTTGGTGTGGTTGGGTGATGGGAATTCCTTCCTGCCCTCCGAACAGACCTGAGGGTCTTCCTTCATCCAGCTATCTATTGGTGAAACAATTCACTGCCTCAGTCTCACCCCACATTTTGGCTTTATTTACAGAAATGTATTTGACACTTTCTTTGACTCCTTATTGACTCCTTATATGTAGGATTCAAAAAGAGAAAACTTGAATATCTCGCCATCTAGAGGAGATACAACGAATGATGTTAAAAAACTTGACGGTGAACAGGTAAAAGAATCCCTTGCAAAGAAGGATCAAAATGAATTTGGTTCAAATGCTGGAGAAACTCCTGAAGACGGGGATGTAAGATCCATCTCTCTCTCTCTCTCTCTCTCTGGTGCATTTTTCTAGGCTTGCTTTGTTCTCTTTGTCGAGTTTTACTGGTTAAGAATAAAGCTTCGATTATTAAACTGAACTAACATTTTCGCTATGCTTTTGCTGCTTAGAATGTTGAACTGATGTAGTTGCAAAGAAATGATTCATCACTTTAGTTCCTGTTTTCCAGGTCCACAATGATTTGCAGTTTTTGCTACAAAATGATAGCGCAAAGGTTGAGAGTCTGATAGAGAAGCATTGTGATGAACTTGTATCGACGGTAACTTGGCTGGAGCTTGATTCTCTCTCTATCAGGAGTTTTATTAGTAAATTTGTTAGCTATATCTAATCTGTGGTTGGACAATATGCCAGCTTGGGTACATGGAGGAGAGGCTTGAAGAACTTCTTGATATTGTTATGTCGAATTGCAGGTATTTCACAACAAATTGGAAGTTGAATTATTTGCTGTTCCCATTTTAGTATGTTTTGTTAGTTCTTTTATACTTGGAATATTTGATACATGAAGATTTTAAGTTCTCATTTCAAAATTTGTTTCGTTTTATTGTTGTTTTCGTTTCTGTTTTGTTTGTTTGGCGTATAAGAACCTTAGGAAGCTGAATTTTAACAAGTTGGATTGGCTTTGCTTCTAAATCTTCTCTGAAACCTAAACTTCTTAGAAGATTCAAAACAAGATTATAATTTGTTTGATATAATGCTTGATACAATACATTTTTTATCCATTTCATACTTCATAAAATAAATTATCTCTGACATTATTCAACTCCTACAACACAGCCTTTAGATTGAGAAAGAGTCTAAAATGTCCGAGGTTAAAAAAGTATGACAATTTTATACTTTGTCTAAATTTAGTAGTGGGATCCATGTTGTTCTTTTCTATTTCTGTTTTATATTCTCTGATAAATATTCTGTTATAGATCTGAAGGAATAGAGTAACAGAGCAACTCCTTTTAATCCCTGTAATTTTGTCAGCATCTTCTTGATGCCTTTTAATGAAATTCTTCTTCATAGAAAAAAAGAGAAAGAAGTAAAAATTTGGGAAGAAGGATTCGTTGGTGTTCAGTGACTGACAAGTGTAGAAAGCAGTGTGTGTATAAAGGTTACAACTGTGTGAGTGCCTTAATGTATCTGAATGTTTGGCCTTGTTACAACTACAATATGTTGCCCAGGTTTATTACACCCAATTAGAGGCCGGGCTTTGTTGTTAATTCCTTGCACTTCTGAAGCCAAGTAAATTTCTGTCCATTATAAGCATGACAGAATTAGAAGCCTAACTCATGCAAAAAATAATTTAGAAGTCAATAGTAGAATATCTTGTAGATTTTTTGGGCTGCTGTAGTTCAGTGGTGGAGCATCTACTTGTAAATTAGAGGTCTGTAGTTTGATCCTGCAGGGCAGGGTCTAATTCCTCCATTGTTATTTTAGAAGGACCTCAAATAGGGAAGAATGATTAAAGAGTATCCATATGGCAGATCCTAATTAATTTGGTATTTATGCGAAGTTGATTAATTGTTGTCGTATAGTACGTGAGATCTCGGAATTTTATGTTGGCTTGTTGCTCGTCGGATTTGTCCTGAAACTTTGCTATGGATTTTTCATTTGCCGTTGGCAGGTTAATGACCTTTCCTGAAAAACAACACCTTCGGCAGCTAATACGGGACCTTCCACCTAAGAATCTTGATCGTGTTGTCCAGATTTTCTGCCGTGGTAAGCAAGTGGAGAGACATTCCTGCAGTGAGGTGTATGTTGATCTAGAAAACGAGGTAAACATATTTATTTTTTTGCAATTGTGTTCTTAATTTCTCCAAGTTCCCGGTTTCTAAGTTCCCAATGGGTTATTGTAGGACAAAGCAACACTGTGGAGATTGTACTTCTACATTGAAACAGTTGAAAATGCTAAGAGACTTCGCGAGGTGTAATACTAAGTGGTGACAATTGACAATGCCCTTCATGAGACTTTGGGTCCTGATAGTTCTCAGTTATGGTCTTTAATGTTCACACGCTGCAGAAAGACTTAACCAAACTGTACATGGTGCACATCTTCTAGTTGAAAGAGATCTCTGGTGGTGATGCCATCGGGCTCTTAACATTTTTGTAGGCTAATGGTTGGTTGGTGTAGATAGAACTCAGCGTTGACACGATCACATATTCAATGGCTGTGTAGGGTGCCAGTCAGTTTTGGTGCCTTTGACATGTAGACGAACTAACTTTTGATGATTCAGGTTTCAACGATTGTAAATTGCATCATGGTTTGTTATGCACCAGGTGAAACTTTGTCATTAGTTACTGGTTTATCTAATTGAAGAGGTGTAATTGATGAGAGGCCAGTTTCATACACTTTGAGAAGCTTGACATTATAAATGTAAAACATAGCAAAAATTCTGATTATATAAAATATAAACCTTGTAGAAAGAAGCCAGTGAAAAAGTTGAATCCATATAAACGAATCTCTATTTACTTTAATTCTCCTGTAGATAAATATTCAAAACACAGGTATGGAGACTGTATGTAGCTTCAATTTTCTTAGAGAAGAAAACGAAACTTCACTTGCAAGTGGAGATGAAATTGATAAGAGTTTAGCGTGTTGTAAATTTATTGCAAATGAAATAATATAACAATTTTTTCTTCTTTCAAGTGTCATTCAAAGGTGAATAATATCCCAATTTAATAGATGAGAAATCACTAAGGTCACAAATATGAAGTGTCCAAATTAATAGATCTATTATAAATCTACAAAAAGGTTCATGTGTGTTTAGATACCCATTCAATGAATATATATTTAACTAACAAATTTAAATTAGTCATTGAATTAAAGAATGACAAATTTATCTTTGAGAAAAATCAGACATATCTCTGAATTTTGTGAGTGATCAAATATACTACTCATATTTGGATTTTTTTTAAAATCCAATGTAATTCCATAAGTCATGTATATAGATCCTACCTTTACTTTGTAGAGTAGAAAAGTTGTTTTTTATACACTCTTTGATCAAAAGAGAAGTTTTGCGAATTACCGTTACAAAAAAATATAACAACAAATAACAAGATATCCGGAAAATACAATAACAAATAGTAACATACATCGAACAATAATACACCATACGATTATAAAGAAATAAACTAGTGTAAGTCTATTAGGAGGAGCTAGCCCTTGTGGCCTTGCCTCCCTCGCAAAGTGCTACACCACTTGACTACTTCCAAATCTCTTATAGGGTCATGTCCTTAATAAATTAAAAATGTATCCATGTTTTGTCTAATCATCTCCCTTATTTCTATTTTAAAATGTTACTTTAAAAATAAAAAGAGAAACAAATAAAAATAATAATTTAAAAATAAATAAATCAGAGGTATATTAATTTTCTATTTTTAACAAAATAAATTAATGAAAGGTATCTTCTGAAATAATTTTAAGATATTTTTTACCTTTAAAAAAATAGCAATATACAAATGGAAATTCCATGCCGCCAAAATTTCCTTTTTGTTTTCTTCCATCCCTTTTTCTATTTATAGCAAATTTCATAAAATAGAAAAAAAAAACTGAGAAAAAGAAAAAGACAGGTTGGAATAGAAGGATTATTAGGCAGCTGAGTCAGTATCGTTAGATCTAAACAGTAACAAAATTTGTCGTGTTAAACACGTTTACTTCTGATTGGCTGAAATGACCAAAATTCCGCTTTAGCGCGTGACACTTAAAAGAAGCATTTTCCTAAAGCTTACCCCCACGCCTCCTTTGGTGGCCCTCCCTACCCTCAAGTTGCAGAATAATTCCATAAAATGAAAAGGAACACACTATGTAGAAAGATCCCACTTATTTTTATTCTCCCTTTTTTGAAAAATATGACAAATGATAAAAACTTATTTATATATCGTGATGTTTATATCAAATTAAATAATTTAATTTTTAATTATAAATTAAATTGAAGATATATAAATGAAAAAATAGATGATTTGTATTTATTGATTTGATAGAAAGATAGAATGTAAATAAATTTTATTTGACTCATTTTATCGTAAATTTAATTTGGTGTATGAATTTGAAAAATCAATTTGTTTGATATATGTAGACATCCCATCCGAAGGGTTGGACATACTTTGAGCAAACTCGAAGTTCAAATCAAAATCTTTTTTTTTATATATATATATATTTATGATTTGGATTCAAGTGTTACATTTTTTGAATTTTGAATTGAATACTATATTTATTATTTGGAACTTTAGGTTTTTGAATATTCGAAAAATTTATACTTTATATGTAATCCTACCTATTATACATTAATCCTTTACTCATATCCTCAATACTATTAATAAGTCGAATACCCTATACATGGGGTATTAACTCATATAGGGGTGTTCATGGTTTGGATAAAAACCGATGCAAATCGAAAAATCAAACCAAACCGATTAAATGAACCGATTTAATTTGGGTTTTGGTTTGGTTTGGTTTTAGATTGTTAAGAATCGATAGTATTTGGTTTGGTTATGGTTTTGCTCAAAAAAACCCGAAGAAATAATCGAACTGAACCAACAAGTTATATACATAAATTTTATTATTATACATACATAATATATTGTATTCATAAACAATTTTAAAGATTTTATATATGTTTCATCAAAATTTATTTATAATTTACTTATGAAAGAAAAAATGTCCAAGGTGAGAACATTTTTCTTATTGGTTTCATGTATTTGAGTGTCTATGGAAATTCTTTGTGGACTGGAAATGTCATTGTCTCTTTCTTCTATGCCAAAATAGTGAATTTTGAAGTTTTATTCAGTAAATTCAATGATCGAAAGTTCTGTAATGCCAGTCATTCTAACTATTTTTCGTTTGAATGGATTATTGTCACTTTTTTCATGTTTTGAATGAATTGTTTCTTTTATTTTTATGTATGGTTAATAACCGAACCAAACCAAACCAAACCAAAACCGAAAACAATCAAACTGATAAATGTATATTATATTTGGTTTGGTTTAGTTTTGATAATTTTAAAACCGATTAAGTTAGTTTGATTTTGATTTTGACCAATAACCGACCCAAACCAACCCGTGAATACCCCTAAACTCATATATAATGTTAGTAAAATTTACTACTAAGTTATGGCTTTTCCACTTTACTTGGTTGATTGCGGTAAGAATGAGGAATTATTAAGGTAATTTAATATGAATATTTGATTTAGATATTTATTTTTGTAAGAAGAAGAAGCTCAAAATATCCATATCGATTAATTTGAATATCAAACTTATTTGATTGTAATTTCTTTAATTCAAAAATAAAAAATATAAATCAAATTACCGAACTGATTCAAACGGCATGAATGCCTACTCTTAAGCGGTTGTTGAAACTCCTTCTAGTCCGTATTAAGTAAATGGAAACTAGTGATTTTAATCTTTGTATTATTATTTAATTTCCGTTTTAAAATGCTTGAATTATTTAAAGTTTAAGATAATTATTGTGACTTTTATTATACATTTATCCTTCATTTATTTATGTTCTTAACTATTTTACATTTTGTAGGAGTTTCATTTATTTATGTTCTTAACTATTTTACATTTTGTAGGAGTTTAGTTTCGAAATAATGGTAATAATGTAAAACAACCTTTAATTTTTATTCTTAAATATTTTATTGTGAACAATGTGCCATATCCCAATAATTCATTTGCTTGTACTCTCTCCGTTCAATAGTAGTTGTCCACTATACTATTTTGAGATGTCTAACAGTACTTGTCCAATTTATGAAATTAATGAATAATCTTACACTTAATTCTAATTTAACTTATTATTAATTATAGTCATTTTCCTTATTACATTTTTAAGACATTGTACTTATTTTTATTCGGAGGGTGATTCGGTAAATTATCCTTCTATTTACACTTTTTTAAGAAGCGTGCAAAATCAATAGTGGACAAGTATTGTCGGAAAAAAAAAGTATGAACTAGAGGGAGTAATTGATGTTTATTAAAATTTACTTGTAATTAATTTTTTTTAAGTAATGTGATTATACAAATCACTTTTTGAATTCATTAAAAGTACCGAAAAAGTAGACAAAAGTCAAAATGATATTTCTTCATGTCCAAATTCCAATATCCAATAGAAACCAAACGACTCATCAAGCTCATTGTATTTGATCTACACCGCTACTTTATGGATTTTTTTATTTTTTTCCTAAAAGTGGCACCAAACAGTAGCCAACCCACACTGAGCTGAACTCCCAGTCATCCAAAATTCCCACATGTTCCTTCTACTAACTCCTAAACACACGCTGAAATTGAAAAAGTGAATCTTGGCAACTCCTTTTATGGGTACTGAACAGTCTTAATTCTTTGCTTGCTATGACAGAAATGGATCTGCATCTCTTACTTGGGATTTGAGTGTTTTTTTCAAGAACCCCAGTTGAGTAAAGCTGAAATCTTGAAGTGGGTGTTTTTTGTTTTTTTGTTAAAAATGAAGCAAAAGAAGGAGTTGTCTCATAGACCCAAGTTGCTGAAATATGTTTTATTTGGGATGATTGTGTTCTTGGGTTTGGTTTGTCTTTATAATTGTTCGTTTGTGGGTCCGGGTCTTCCTATAGCGCGTGACCCTTTAGCTATTGATGATGGTTCTGATCCAGTTACTGGGATTTCTTACCATGGCCGCATGGATATGGATATGGAAGATCAAGAACTTGAAGTTCCTAAAAGTATTCCTGTATGCATGTAATTCTTGAGTTTTTGGCTTACTGATGTTTGTAAAGTTTGCATTTTGACAGTGGTTTTTTAAGATTTTGATTTGCTTTTCCTTGTTTTGTTCTTCATTTGAACTATTTATTTAGGTTTGTGATATGACCTACTCGGAGTTGATACCCTGTCTTGACAGAAATTTGATATATCAATTGAGATTGAGGCTTAATTTGACTGTTATGGAGCATTATGAGAGGCATTGTCCTCCTCCTCAACGTCGTTTCAATTGTCTTATCCCACCTCCAGCTGGTTACAAGGTCAGCATTGATTGCTTTTTTTCTGGATTTTTGTTAAGGGAGTGTACTAAACCATGAAGGAATTTGGTTATTGATGAGCTTGAATTGATTGTCTTTATTCAATTTATTCACTACTTGTATCGGTTATTGATGAGGTTGAATTGATTCCCTTTACTCAATTTGTTTACTATTTGTCCTCTTGTGCATTACTGAGGTTACTTTTAGATGTTGCTATTGTTATTGTTTCTGTCTAGTTTTGATGCAAGGAGGTCCTTGTTAGATTTCCAGATCCCAATTAGATGGCCAGCTAGTAGAGACCAAGTGTGGAAAGCAAACATACCCCATACACATCTTGCTCAGGAAAAGTCGGATCAAAACTGGATGATTGTGGATGGAGACAAGATAAAATTCCCTGGCGGAGGAACACATTTTCATTATGGAGCTGACATATACATTGCAGCAATTGCAGGGGTAACTAAGCTTAAGTCTACTTATGATGCAGGTTGATTTGTTTATAGGAATTGCATTATAATTCGATGGTCTGGTTATGTTCTTGTGTAGATGCTCAAATTGCCTGGTGAGAAACTCAGCAATGGTGGAAACATAAGAAATGTTCTTGATGTTGGCTGTGGTGTTGCGAGCTTTGGGGCTTATCTTCTTTCCCATGATATTATAGCTATGTCACTTGCTCCTAATGATGTACATGAGAATCAGATACAGTTTGCTTTGGAAAGGGGAATCCCATCTACACTAGGAGTCTTGGGCACCAAAAGACTACCTTATCCTAGCAGGTCATTTGAGTTGGCACATTGTTCACGCTGTAGAATTGATTGGCTCCAAAGAGATGGCATTCTTCTGTTAGAACTTGACAGATTGCTCAGACCAGGTGGTTATTTTGTGTACTCTTCACCTGAAGCTTATGCGCATGATGCCGAGAATCGAAGAATTTGGAATGCTATGTATGATCTATTGAGAAGAATGTGTTGGAGAGTTGTTTCAAGGAGAGACCAAACTGTGATATGGGCCAAACCTCTGAGTAACAGTTGTTATATGAAGAGAAGTCGGGGGACACAACCTCCCTTGTGCATTTCTGGTGATGAGCCCGATGAATCTTGGAATGTACCGATGAAAGCTTGCATCACTCCTTACTCAGCGAGTAAGTATGCAACTGCTATGTCCATATTCTTCAATCCACATCTTGAATGGCTGAACATATATATCATTCTGATAAATGATGAACCATTCTGCTTATACTGTGGCGTCAATAGCCACTTTTGGCTGTGGATTATAAGTGATTGTTTTAGAAGTGGCAACTCACACTTCATAAAAAAAGAAAAATGGATGAAGTGACAGTTCACATAGAACTGTCATTCTCAGTGATTATTTCATTCTATTCAACTACTTCTAGCAAGGAGATCACACATACTTAATATTCTTTTTTAATCTGATAATTTTTATATTATTTGTTATTGAAGAGGTGCATAAGGAAAAAGGGACCGGGCTAGAACCTTGGCCACGGAGGCTTATGGCTCCGCCACCTCGCTTGGAGGAAATTGGTGTCACTTTGGATGAATTCCATAAAGACACTGTAAGTTTCTCAAATCAGTGAAGACAGTATCTCTTTTGGATTTTATTTAATGATTTCTGTTTCTTGTTCAATTTGTCTTTTAACTATTTTCTATATTTGATTTCCCAGAACGTATGGCATGAAAGAGTAGTTGACTATTGGAAGCAGATGAAGTCTGTTATCCTTAAGAACTCAGTTAGGAATGTGATGGACATGAACTCAAACCTCGGTGGGTTTGCAGCTGCCCTAAAGGATAAGGACATTTGGGTGATGAATGTTGCTCCTGTTAATATGTCATCAAGATTGAAAATAATTTATGATCGAGGCTTAATCGGAACAGTTCATGACTGGTGCGTTACTTTCCACTCTTTCAGATATTGTTCTCTTTGCATCCTCGTTCCCCATTCCCATGGATAAGCAGAATAACTGCTCTGTTTTAGTGGTATATGGTCACCCTACTGCTAACTGCTTACTTTTCCAATCTTAGAAATCCAAAATCCATTCTCATTTATTACATATCTAGTGGTCAATAATTGGAAGATTACCAATGATTTGTATGGCTCTTTTTTTTCTTAATAAATTTACAGAAGAGGATCTTGATCTTTATAAAATTACTTAAGTTGAGGATGAAAGAAAATAGAAATAAATAATGATGAATTAATAGTGAACGATATAATGCTAATCCCTCTTTGCTTCTTTCAAGTTTATCCCCATAGCTTGTTAAAGACTTATGCACTTCTTTATAGACTTACATATCTCTCATTCCCCATCTACAATTCTTAGTGTGTAAATTGTAATGTGAACAATAAAATAATAGGTAGATTTATATAGTTGTACGGATAGGAGTTCTGTAACAGATGGAAACGGAAATGAACAAGATTTCAACCTTCTTCCTCAGCTTTCATAGTTCTGTAAAACACATCGATGAAAGAGGTCGGTCTTTTGAAAGAATTCAAAGTAGAAAGTAGGTCACGTCAATGGGATGAAAGGAGCCAGGGGGAAACATATAGAAGCATTTTTGTTGCTTGAATGATGATGTTGTAGTCTTGCAATATATACCCCTTCTATGTTGCGCCTTCAAATTACTGAATACTAACCATCATATATAATTAGGTGTGAATCATTTTCAACGTATCCACGCACGTATGACCTCCTTCATGCGTGGATGATCCTCTCAGAGACAGAAGATCGAGGCTGCAGCATCGAGGATCTACTTATTGAGATGGACCGTATGCTAAGGCCAGAAGGATTCATCATTATAAGGGACAAGCCTCATATAATAAACTCCGTAAGAAAATTCATGCCTGCTCTAAAATGGGATGGATGGTCATCAGAGGTAGAACCACGGACTGATGCTCTCTCCTTGAGCGAAGAAAGAATTCTAATAGCAAGAAAGAAATTTTGGCGCGAGAAGTTAACAATTTAGTGCATTTGTTTTGGTATGTATGTTTCTCTTCGCGAATGGACTCCTCGTTTCATTCATGGTCCCATAATGTAGCAGCAAGTCATTGCTAGGAACTGGCTGAGGCATCGTCATGGCCAATGTGTTGTATATGTCTAATTTATCAATGACAATGTTGGGACTATCTTTCTATAGTTTTTAACTGATTTTCGGGTCGGAAAATTCTGTGTTTCAGGAATGAAAGCTGGATTCTGGTGGGGAAACTCTGATCTATTGTTGGCTTTTGGAACCAAAAAAAAGTGTTCCCAAAAGATCAATGTACTATTGAATATATACATATGCAAAGGAGTTGGGAGGTGGGGTTAGAGTTATGTTCTTCACAGCAATATTTTGTCCTTAACTTTGGTCCATAAAATATACTAAGAAATTAAATATTAACTTGTGAAAAGTAGGTTTTACATTTTAAATTTTTTAATATGGTGGTTTCCTTGTTTTATTTCTCAATTAAATTATTTCCAATTGCATCTGTGCTATGTTATAATTTATGCAGTCCAAAAAAGGTTATTCTAGTTCCAAGTATATCTTTTGTTGTATCTAATGATTTGGATGGCCAATTTACTTTCTACTTTTCTTAGATATATGTCAAAGTGCAAGGATATGAAGTTATGTTCCTTTAATTGCATTGTAAGCTATTTACAAAAATATTAGATAGTACTTCACAGTAACACTTTAATTGAATTCCCAAGTTTCTGTTCATTCATGAAACTTAATTGGGGACGTAGATGGATCGAGTTGGTTCAGATCTTTTTCCAATATCTTTTGGTTTTGATAGTTTTTAGTTGTGATAATGAGTTCAACTTTTTGCACGATAGAGTAAAAAAAAGGTTTACATTATCATGTTAGCCAAAAGATATCAATATATAACCTTGCATAATTTTAAAAAGTAAAATAAGTTACTTGCTATAATAATATATAAAAGTACTCAATAACGTAAAAATTATTTAGTTAGTTGAGCACAATAATAAAATAGATGTCCAAACTTAATAGTTATAGTACATATATGCAAATAATAATTCGACACTCCACAGAGCGAGCTCAAATAAAAAAATAATTTTTTTAATCGTTAAGAGTTAAACTTCCATCTTGAAATTCTTAATGATATTGTGTGTAGACCGCGTCATAATGTGTATAAAAATTTCTTCATTTTTTCTTGGAAACCAAAGGAGGTTGATAACCGTAATTACTTTTATTGATTTAGGCGCTAAAAAAATTACTTCTGAAGATATATTTCATTTAAAAATAATTATTTCTTTCTTGAAAAATCGACCTCTTGAGATTGATTTTTCAGGTGGATTTCATCAACCGTTAAGAAGTAAACTTCTATCTTGAAATTCTTAATGATATTGTTTATAGACCGTGTACCAATCTCTATGAACTTCATAATTTTAAAAAATAAAACATGTAATCTTCACAATATATAAAAGTAATCTACTAGTGTAACATTTCTTTATATCTATATATAGATATATAGGTGGATATTAATTAAAGTCAATACAATAAATAAATGTTCAAAATAACAATACATAATAAATAGGCATTCAAAACAACATGAGATTTTCTTGCTCATTCAGTTTGCTTCTTCCACAATTCACAACAAATTAACAATAAAATCACCCACCCAAACAGAGTTGTGACTCTTATTTTTACCATGGACACTCCACGGAGCTAGCTTAAATGAATATATAATTTCATCAATCAATCGTTACGAGGTAAACTTCCATCGTGTAATTCTCATTATTTATCTACGAAAACTATCATACAAAAAAAAAAAAAAATTTTTTTTTTGAAGATTTAGCCTAAGAGATCAATCACGTACCTTCATTTTTTCCAAGTTGATCGATGGATTCTCAAATGGCTGCTTCTACAGATGCTGCACAAATCGTGTTGAAGGTACCTTTTGTTATTGGTAAGGCTTCATCCTCGCGAGATGAATTCAACCTTTAAGGTTCTTATCATTGAATCCGTTGTTAAAATATTGGTTCAGAATTAATGTTTGTTAATTTTTGCACATGTATACCTATGTTTGTAATCGAAAAGATGAGTGCCTAACTTATTTGAAATTATGCACACCGAAATTTGCAAAACTACTAAAGAGTGCATATTTGTATAATGTACTATGCCAAGGACGCCTCAATAAAATTGTATTGCAGAAAGGATTAATCGCACTTGGACTAATCGTAGACATACATACACAATGCATTAGCCTACTCTTGATATGCAATTAAATGTGAAATAACCTAATGTTAATAGCTTGAATAGCGTGGAATGGATATAGAGAATTCGTATATCTGAGCTCAACTAGTTTGGGATTGATGTGTAGTTAATTGATTGGTATCGATTGATCAGAGATAACTGATATTGGTCCTTGTATGCCTGAGAATATCTTATGTCAAATTGGTATTTCATATCTATATGTGCATTCTTTATAATCATTAAGGAACTATTGAAATTGTGAAGGTGTTGCTGGAGGGACTGCATCTGGCAAAACAACTGTTTGCAATATGATTATTTCACAGCTTCAGAATCAACGAGTCGTACTAATCAGTCAAGTAATATCTTGCTCACTTTTCTATCTGCTATGCACTTTCACTTTGTAATATGAGAATTGCCTCTTGATGTCCTATTATTGTATCCTACTTAAATGTCTTTTGATGGTAAATGTTGGTATTGTGGAGAGTTCATTCTTGTTATATTTAACTTTTCATCACCGTCTAACATTTGATCAACCTAATGTTAACTTTCAGGAAGCATTTTATCATCCATTAACTGCAGAACAGTTGGAGAAAGTTCACGAACACAACTTTGATCATCCTGGTAGGGAATTAACTAATTTTGAAGTTTCAAACTAGATGGTAAATGTTGCTAGAATAGGTTTTCTATTGAACACCGTCTAAGGTTGGTTTGTTTAATCATGTATTCTTTTCAGATGCCTTTAATACAGAGCTTCTGCTTTCGTGTATGGAAGAATTAAAACATGGACGAGGAATTAACATTCCTAATTATGATTTCAAACTCCATAGGAGCGTGGAACCAGCTCGTGTGGTAATATATTCATCTTCCTTGGCCAAGGATTTAAGTTGAAATTGCATGTTGTTCGTATTGTGACTTCACAACTTTCATCTAGAAGCTTCATACTTCAAATGCAGATGATTCTCTATTACATTTTTTCTATTTGAATGCAGGTCAATCCCTCAGATGTCATCATTTTAGATGGAATTCTTATTCTGCATGATCCTCGTATACGTGATCTCATGAATATGAAAATCTTTGTTGATTCAGGTTCTTCTCTAACTGAAATTCTCTAATTTGAAGCCTTTTAGGACATATTTCCAACATTGCCCCGTAAACTGTTAGTGTGTTCATGAATGCAGACTCTGATGTACGTCTGGCCAGGAGGATACGACGAGATACTGTTGAGAGGAACAGAAACATTCTCAATGTGCTAGATCAGGTTAGCAGTTCATTTGCACTTTACAGTTGTGGATTTTCTGTTGGTCCTAAATTGTGTGGCAGGTCACCAAGTTAGCAGTTCTTTTGTTCTTAAGACTGATTTTATTTTTTGAATAACCTTTTGCTACTCTTACCTGTGATGCTAATTTGATATCAGGTAGTTGTGGAGTTTTATATGATTCACCAGACTTTGGGTTAATAACTTGATTCATTTGAAAATTTGAATTCTTCAAGTTGATTATGCTATCTGATATGCAGTATTCCAAACATGTTAAACCTGGTTTTGAGGACTTCATTCGTCCAACAAAGAAATATGCTGATGTAATAATTCCTCGAGGAGCAGATAATGATGTTGCAATCGATTTGATAGTTCAACACATTCGTACAAAGCTTGGACAACATGATCTTTGCAAAATATACTCAAATGTATTTGTTATACAGTCTACATTTCAGGTACGTATCTGTTAAGGTTGTTTTCTTGATCGCGGTCCAATTCTCAAGTACTGTACTGTACATTTTTGAATATGCTAAAGTGTCTTGATCTGTGCTTCAACATTCTTGAAGACCAAGGTGGAACAGTCCCATAACACTTGTCCATTTTCTAGATACGTGGGATGCATACACTTGTGCGAAATGCAAAAACAACCAAGCATGACTTTGTTTTTTATGCAGATCGCCTTATTCGCTTGGTATGATTGTTTTTATCTCATGTACTCAATGAATCATCTTCTGAGCATTGCTGTGAAACATTTTTTTTTATTTTTACTCATTTTTGAGGTTGTGGAGCATGGTCTTGGTCATCTTCCCTTTACTGAGAAGCAGATAATCACTCCTACAGGTAACTTTCCGATTCTCACCTGATGTGTTCAAAATTTATAAACAGGAACTTGGTGAAAGAATTATCTTTTCCTCTTTTGCAGGATCTGTTTATAGTGGAGTCGTTTTCTGTAAACGTTTGTGTGGAGTCTCTATCATTAGAAGGTACCTAGTTATTTCCTAGTCTATTATAGAATGAGTAGCATTTACAACATATCAGACAGTTTCTGTTCGATGTTACACTCCAATTATCAAGAATAGCTTGTCATTCAAATGCCTTTTCGATAAACAAATTGGAAGTTGACATGGTTTGTGTTGCAGTGGAGAAAGCATGGAAAATGCATTGAGAGCTTGCTGCAAGGGAATCAAAATCGGAAAAATTCTAATCCACGGGGAGGGTAAAAGTGGAAGGCAGGTTAGTCATATATACCAATTACCAGTCTCTTTGCTTAATGTTAGAAATGCTTCTGTCAAAAATATGATGAACTAAAATAGTTCGACAGATATGATTCTGACACTCAATAAAGTAGAAACCGCATAAAGAGTTGTCTTCAATCCATACAGACACAATTTCTCCTTGTTCAAACTTATTATAATCTCCGATAACAGAGGATTTAATACTAGCAAAACATAAAGAACAAAATGTAGTTCCTTACTGATCCGAGCAACATTACAGTTGATCTATGAGAAGCTACCATCAGATATTGCAAGTCGACATGTATTGCTGCTTGATCCAGTACTTGCTTCAGGTTGGAAAATGCTTTTCTTTCTATCAATCAATCAATAAATAACTTTGTCTACTAATTAACCAATAACTTACTTTCCAGGGAATTCCGCGGTGAAAGCTATATCTGTGCTTCTTAGTAAAGGTGTACCAGAATCCAACATTGTTTTCTTAAACCTTATATCAGTAAGTAATCATAAAAAACACAACTTAAAAGTATTTTGAAACAAATTCAGTTTACCAAAACGACTAATATTTGGATGCAGGCCCCTGAGGGACTACATACTGTATGCAACAAATATCCGCGATTGAAGATTGTAACATCAGAGATTGATACAACACTTAACAAGGACTTACATGTGATTCCTGGTATGGGAGAATTCGGAGATCGTTATTTTGGTACTGGTAGTCGAGTTACTTCTTCCTAGCATCAACCATGTAAGCTTGGAGAGGACGTAGACATATATATACTCTGTCCCTCTTTTATCTGGGATAGAAATCTAGTGCTCATATAATCAATCCATAGACGGTTTTTGTAACATTTTCCTGAAAACATTATCTTAGCCATAAGGAATTCGCGCTTTGTTCCCCCTTTTGTTCTAATTAGAAAGAGCCAGGTCTTACTCTTTCAAGGGGATGAAAGACAAGTAAAAGAATCGCAAGATTTACTGACAGAGTTGTAGTTGAATTTTGTTCACATTTTTCGTAATATTATTGTTGCTCCTCATGAGGAAATGTGTATTAGTACATGTTTATAACTTACTTGTATCATTTCATTTATCGTGATCGGTAGTTCAGTATGCATGAATAATCTAGATGGATTTGATCTGTATAACTCCTATATATATATATATATATATATATATATATAGCTAAAATAATATTTGCACTATAATGTATGTTGTCACAATGTATTACGTGTAGTCCAAGCATTATATATGTTGATTATATAAGCATAAGTATATATACTAGTAATTAAATATTTTTCAAATTTAAGTTTCTTTGATGTAGTAGTAATTATCATCGTTTATAAGTTACCTATCATGTTTGCTATAAAAATAAGTTCATGTAATTAAATTTCAAAAAGTAACATGATAGCTAGCTAGTAGTATAAACATCGCATTGACTCCGCACTTTAGTTTCTTTCGGACAAAAAGCACCTTATGCTTATGAGAATTGTTAATACATTTATCTCCATAACAAAATCAGAAGATAGATATGAAGTTTTGACCAAACTAGGCCATTATTTAAAGCAATTCATCAAAATAATACGTTTTTCTAAAATTTTACAAAATACTATAAACTTATGTCACAGTAACGTTTTAGGATATACTTTATTTTTAAAAAATTCAGATGTATGCTGACGGCGTTAAGTTGAGAAACGTTACTGTGAGTAACGTTTTAAGTTAAAAACATTAGTGTGAGTAACGTTTTATAATACGTTACTATGAGTCACATTTTACTCCTAAAACGTTACTCACAGTAACGTTTCTTAAGAATCCAATCATGGGCCATCGAATCCTGCAATAAAGCCTAGATTTGATTGAGTAAACGTGGATTAGGTGAGTAAACTTGATTGAAGCAAGTGCCAAGGAGATAATACAAAATAGAAAATTACAGAATTGCAAGTCTCCAGGAGACATTTCGAACAATCATCTCAAAGATGTTTTTGCATCAGAGAGTTTGTTGAATGGCTACAAGATTGGATTGATTGTTAAGGCATTTGCCAATGATCAAGCTACGTTCTTCAGGGAATTTGTTGCTTCAATGATCAAGCTTGGAAATGTTGGTGTCCTTGAAAATGGAGAAGTTAAACTCTACTGCAGAGCTGTGAACTTGAGCCGAGAGTCTTTTAGAAACAACCAACTCTATACCTTCCAATTAGGTACGAAACAGTTCGATCGAGAGAAAGAATTGTGTTCTATGATTAAGAGTGCCAAATACATAAGAAGCAACCAACTCAACTCCCTCCAAACAACAAAAATATATTCGCAAAAAATATCAGCGACCACTTTGTAGTTCTCAAAAAAGTATGACATGTCGCATCCAAACAAAGTCGTGTTAGCTTTTTGTGTGGCCTCAATAGCTCGTTTCTGCATAAATTAGAACTTAATAGAGAACTCTCGTCAAACAATCCATTTCAAAAAATTAAGATAGTGATATGACAATGTTGGTTATTTCTAAGCCAACTGAACACAATGTTGATTTTTAACTTAGCTACATGTAGTACTAAATGGAAAATTCTAAAACTATTGCACATATATAACCTATGTGTGGTTTCTAAACCGAGCCAATTTCCACATCCACTAATTAAACACAAATGGCGTGATTCATGGAATACTAGTAACTATTAGAATTTTAATGCACTTGAGCTAATGCAGGAAACAATTTTTGGCATCTGAATGATAAAATATACGTAACATATCGAGACTAGGTAGACTTCAATAGCAATGACTTATCAAAGAAAAAATGCAGACAACAACTCCAATCAATTGAAATTTATAGGTATATTAGATGTGTCCGCTCCAAACATACAATCATGTTTTAAAGGTAAAACGTTACTCTCAGTAACGTTCTATAGCTATATTTACAGGATTTTATTCTAAATTTGCAGGATTGGATTCTTAAGAAACGTTATTTTGAGTAACATTTTAGGAGTAAAACGTGACTCAAAGTAACATATTATAAAATGTTACTCATAGTAACATTTTTAAGCATAAAACGTTACTCACAGTAACGTTTCTCAACTTAACGCCGTCAACACACAACTAAAATTTTTTAAAATAAAATATACCCTAAAACGTTACTATGGAATACGACGTTTATACTAGTTTTGTAAAAATTTTAAAAAAACGTACTATTTTGGTAAATTGCTTTAAATAACGACTTAGTTTGGTCAAAAATTCATATATATTTTTGTAGAAAATGTAATAATATTTAAATATTTATAAATAAGCAAAATGCAGACAGAAAATGGAATATCTTTATTAGTAAATGAATTTAATACAATTTTGGTTAAACATAAAAGTAATTTGAATATTCAAAACAATTTTTTTTTTACTCTTGCCGTCTCAATTTATATAACATTTTTCGCTTCTCAAACTTTAAAATTATGTGAACTATGAGGCACTATTGTCCCGTGTGTATTTCTGACCAAAAAATAGTAGACGATATCGAAGCTTATATGAAAACTTGCCATGTATGTCAAATGAACAAAAAAACATAACGCAAATGGGTCGCAGGTTTGTTGCAGCCTCTTCCCATCCCTGAAAGACCATGGATGTCTGTTTCAATGGACTTCATTTCAGAATTTCCGGCGGTGGACGGATATGTGAAGAATAACTAACTTATAGTATTTTTCATATAGTTTGAGAATATTTGAATTTCAACTGTAAAATATTAAATGGATAAATTTAATTTTCTCTCAGAAAGTCATTCAATTTTGATTTTTAACTCAAAAGTTACTCAAAATTTTAAAATCTATGCATTGGTTCATACGTTTTCAACGTGTCCAAATGCTAAATCGATTGATTCTCAGATGGACACGATGAAAACTTACGGACCAATGCATGCATAGAACTTAAATTTACGATTTTTTCAAATTTATCTAATACCTTGAAATTGTTTGAAATGAACGTATCACATCGAAAAGAGATCATACATTTATGAAAGCCAAGGTCCTTGAAATGTGTTCCCCACTGCGTAAAATATGCAACTTATGCAAGGAGATAAAACCACACTATTACATATTTCGTTCACCAAGAAAAGCAGTAAATGAGCTATCATACTCCCTCCGTCTCAAATTATCTATTGGTTTTTTTTTTACATATACGCCTTCTATAAACAATAGTATTACTTAGAAAATGATTTTGATTATTTTGTTTTTATTTACTATTTTAAGATATAATTTTACTTCATAAATATTTACACTATTGAAATGTTTATAGTTAAGAACAATAAAAATAAAACACAATTAAGACTTTTAAATAATTCAACTATTTTTAGAAATCGCAACAAATAATATAAAACAGAAAAGGACTGGATGACAATATGTACTTACGTTTTGATTAAAGTGTGTTACTTCCTTTTTTACACTGTTTTAACATGAATGATTGTACTCCCTCTGGTTCATATTATAAGTGAATTATTGAGAAAAAAAAATATAGTTCAAAATAAGTAAATTAATCAAAGTTCAAGAAAATTATTGAGATCTTTTATTTCATACTAACCCTTCCTCTGATGAGGTTCTTAACTACTTTATGTCTCCTAGGAGACTAATTTGAAAATAATCAAAAGAATAATCATAGAAAGTAGCCTTTAATTTATGTCTTAATATATTTTTGTGAAGAGACGCTTAATATGAACCAGAGGGAGTAACTCAAATTCTAATATTTTTACTTAGCATGTTATAACGGCAATATCCAAAGAGTGTTTGTGTACATTATACACTTGTTTTAGTTCAAACTTCGTAATTAAACAAACTAAGACACTTAGATTGAAATTTCTAAATTAAGACACTTAAGTTGAAATCGAAGAGTACCATTTACCTCTCTTTATCTCAATGCTCATACCGAGGAAGGACGCAGAGATGCATCCTTTCTCTGTCCAAAATGATACTCCACTTGCATGAGACATTTATGAATCACAGCAGACCTCTAGCAAATTTCTCCCTATATAAACCTCATTCACCTTGAATCTTCAAACCACAGCAAAACAGAAACACAATTCATATCTATCTTCATCTCGGCCTTTAACCATAATCAGTGTAAAAATGCCAACCACCATGGAAGATGTCACTGCCAAGATTGATGCAGTCGAAATTGACCCCAAGAGTGGTCTTGCTTTGAAGGAGAAGGCGATCGAAGGTGAACTAAAGACTACAGAAACAGCACAAGAGAAGACTAATGAAGCCAAAAGTGATCCGGAGAAAGAACCCAATGGTGCAACTTTCAAAGAAGAGGAAGTTCCAGTTGAGGTTGAACCAAAAACTGGAGTCTCTTTTCCTGTCAAACTTGAAGATGGGAAACAGTTGAAAGCTGTAGGTTTAAGGAAGAAGAGCATGCTTGGCATGGGCATCAAAATCTATGGCTTTGGTATTACACCATTAAATATATCTTATTGACTTATGTCCTAATCTATTTCTACACAAACTGATCTGATTATTTGGCTACAGGAATATATGCAGACAATGAGAAATTGAAAGACCTTATGCAGGCTAAGTTTGCGAAAGCACCATCAAAACCAACAAAGGAGATGTATCAAATGGTGATTGATAGTGATCTGGGAATGATGATGCGGTTGGTAATTGTTTTCTCTAACCTAACCATGAACATGGTAAGAAAGAACTTTGACGAAGGCCTCGGAGCTGCCATCAAGAAGCTTACTGGTGGAAAGAATGAGGAGCTCACTAAGAAGTACTATAACTGATTTAAATTGCTAATCATTGCTATTCAGCCATGAATGTTTAAACTCTAATATTCTGTTGTTATATTAGGATCATGGGTGAAGCATCTGACGACATAAAGCTGAATTCTGGTTCTGTAATTGAGATTTCAAGGCTTCCAGGATATGTTCTTCAGACCAAAGGTAAAATTAGTTCTTATCAATTTCATGCCATCAATTTGCATGCCAAACTTAACTAAACTTCAACTTTATCTAAATGCAGTAAAGGGTGAGATTGTGAGCAAGGTGGAAAGTGAACTACTCTGCAGGGCCTTCATCTACATGTATTTAGGTGATGATCCATTTGACAAAGACGCCAAGGAGAAGTTTGGGGCATCCATGTTCTCTCTGTTCTAAGTAGTAGGTTTCCAGCATTTTCTAGTCTAGGTAGTTAAAGAATAAGCTGGTGACTTTGAACTGATGAATAATTGCTCAATAAAAGTATGATCACAACATGGTTGATTTTTCATTATGCAGTATTTCGTGAGTTCTATTATGCAAAACTTCAAAACTCAACCCCCAACCCCAGGCCCCCCCACCCCAAAAAAAAAAAAAAACTAAAAAAACTTATGGTATCTCTCTCGCAACACTTGCAACACTAAGAAGGGATTTCCTGACTAAGGAAAGTTCATATGAAATTCAGTGAACAATTTGAAACTGCAATTAGGTGCTCATATAATAGATCCAGTAATATTAAATTTAACCCCTCCGAAACTGATAAATTTGTGGAACAGCAAAAGGTGCATATAGTATACAAAAATAAATTTGTAGAATCAGACCATGGATAAGATTAGCCATAAAGAACTTTCCTAGGGTCCAATTGTCCACTGCAATAACTTGAAGATACCGTAGAGAGCTCTTGCCGCCCCCTCCACTCCTCAGAAGGTTTTAAGATAATGGGAGTTTCAACAGCAGCAGAATCCACACACAGCATTTTCTTGTAATCTTCATCACCTAAATCTGGGAGAGACTTGGCCTTTTTGTCCCAAGGATTCCAAACAACTGCATATCACATCCATATTACAGTTAAAAATACTCGATGGAGATAGAGATAAAAAGGAATAAAAAATTAAAAGAAAAAAGGTAATCACCATACCAGCATCTGCCATTCCATCTTTCTGAAGGACATAAGTTCTCTTCTTCTCGTGATCTATTATAGCAGTTTTTGTTGGTGTGCTAAGATATACTCTATCCGTCTAACAAAGTGAAAAGGTCTAGATCAGCAAAATAATAGTGAGAACGTACTCCTCCTCTTCTCAATGAAATTTGAAAAATTCAAACAACCAAGCATATACTAAAGTGATCTAAGAGAAGCTCCTCTGGCACCTAGTGGTCCTGAATTCAAATCAAGGCGTCTATCTTCGAGAAATATGGAGAACAAGCCTAACATAGTAATATTACCTCACTATCAAATGTAATTGCATCTGCCTGCTCTGTGTATCTTTCTCCCCGCTGCAAATTATCGAAGTAGTCAAGTGTCTCCAAGCCCTCAACCCGCACTTCACTGCAAATCAAACTGCATCACCTATCTGAAAAGGATAGTGACGTATCTAGCGAAGTTCAGCTATAATTTATTTTTTTGAACAGTTCATGATTGAATGAGCATGATATATTGAAGCGTAGGTCTGAATTCATTGCAAGAACCCCAAAAAAGGGAAAATAATATAGGTATTAAAAGTTCCAACTTGTTACCAGAAAAATAACTAGTGAACCAACAAGGCAAACCTGATATCAGAAACAGATAAATAATTACGCAGAGAGAACGTGAATGAGAATGGCTTGTTATCTATATTCCTGACACGAGGGATCAAAGTCAGCTTGCCAGCACTGAGAGAAATACGTAGCCGCACCTCAAACCTGCCACACAAGAATAGGGTTACCATTGTACATCTTGATAAATTTGTTGACTTGGGGATAGTGCATTACTATCAGCTAATAGAATGTACGACTATGTATTCTCCCCACCTATGCGGCCAGATCTTCAGATCCTCTTCTGTGGATTTCAAAATGAGATCGACAGTTGACTGACTGTTTGCTGCAGGTAGAGGAGAAGGAGAATCATCCAATAACCACACTCTGTTTCTTGCAAAACCATGTCGCTCTAAAGAACCAAAAGTTCCAAACTGCAGTACACATTTCTAGTTAAGATGCAAAACTGAAAAGGAAAGAACCCCAAAATTGCTAGTTCAGTTTGTGGGACAACCTGTGGGAAGCTGATAGGTATTCCACCTCTGAAGGCTTTAGGAGGTTTCCACAGGGTCTACGAGACAGTGCAAGAACCCATAATCAGGACAATAATTAGAGAAAAGGGCTGTAAAAGTATTGGGCAAGCAATAAATGAATGAACAAAGATCTAAAGTCAATATCTCGAGTGTGAGCTGTATGTTTAAACATACAAGCAGATCAAGTTATGTGAGAGATCAAGTAATTTTACATATTTGAAACCTGAAGAAGTTTCCTTATACCAAAGACACATTTATGTTTACACGAGCAACATGGACTGTAGTCAACATTCTATGCTTTGCTGATTTGAACTAAGCTCAACATTCCTTGAAAGATTTGACATCTCTAGATATTTAAATGGCATTTTACCCTGCATAAGAGGATAATTTTTTTTTTCTTTTTATGGACTCTACTGAAGAGCTCGTCATATTTTCTCTTAAGTCGCTGGATACCTATTCAGTGATGCACACATCATAGATCAAACACTGATCAGCCATTCTAACCTGTGAATCCTAGTAGAAGGTGGTGTAAAATTGCTAAAAGAAAAGCTCTCTCATAAGACAGGTAGCCTGTTAGATGTGACTCCTATTTGATATGGTGTAGAAGTGAGCGCATGATTTAGGTACTGATCAGAAGTTGCTCATCGTACTGCACAATGCTGGAGAGGCCAGTCAATTAGTTGGTTTCAGAAGTGGTAGACCAAGTGAAGACACAAGTGAGCAAAGCAATTCAATCTTTACTATACATAAGCAATTCAACATGTGTCCTTTCAGAGATTTCTCCAAGGAGGGAAAGTACTTTTCATTTAGTTCTTCAAACTCCAATTTACAGTGGTCCTCCTAACTCCTCACTCCAAACCTTTGAAATTTAGTTTTCTGGTAATTGATATATTGATCTTATTTCAAGTTGAGAGCCCCATATCTTCAAATATGGAGTCAAAACTGAAGATGATGCAGCTGAAGGTGCAAATCCAAATGTCTAAAATTGTTAACTTCCAGAGAGGACAACTATTCGTTTCATATTCACAGAAGTCCTAAGACAGACATGACTATGAATGGAACTGTTGCATTGACACATAAAATTGATAGCATTTAGTCACAAAAGCTTTGTGCCCGCATGCATGTCATACAACAAAATGCAATCCAAAGAGTAGCAGAAAACAGAATCTTCTATATTAGTATATAACGGAAGGTTTGACATTCTGTTTTCACTAAGAACATTCATCAAATGCATTGGAATGTGATAACCAGAGTTCAGAACAAGTTTAGTGAACACGTTTAGACCTTATTACTCCTGAACAGCAGTTCTTCTCTTCGTTCATTCTTCCAAGAAATAACTTGACCACCCAGAAAAAGCACCTGCAGCAGAGAATATGTACTAGAATTAGATAACATGAAAGAAAAAAGATAAAAGTCCCAATAAAACAGAACCTTTTATTATTTTCCGACCCATAAAACTCAGCATCATTGTAGTCCCACAACCAATTTGTGATATTTGACCTGGCCATAAAGCCATGTATACTTCATGCATTTGGATCTTTCCATTTAGGGGAGGATCCTCCATATTGCCACTTCATTATTTCCCCAAAAGTATTCAGAGCCAGTAAGCCACAGAGTTTTGACTAGATAATGCCGACCCCCTAAACACTAAAGTTCACTCTCTAAACACTAAAGTTCAAAATAAGACCATATATAAGAAGACTAAACCATTAGCAAGACAACAAAAAAATCAAGAGTAACCAGAAAGGCCCAAGGTATAATCAATCATTGGGATAAAAATTAATAGGAATGACAACAAGAAAAGCTAAGGAAAATATTTCCTATCTGATCTGTTACTTTATGTTAACTATTTAAGCTTCTCATAAGCAAGCACCATGCATTTACAGAATCTCTTCAATGGAAGGAGTCCACCTCTTAAATTAACTACTCTATTTATTAGTAATATTCTAATCAAGAGGTTGCTCACCATCCAAGCTAGGAGTATGTAGTTTTTGGGAACTACTGGATAAATTGTTGGAGATGGGAAAAATAAAGCCATAATTCAGCAATGAGGTCATATTTAGTTTTGAAAGACAGCATTCCACATACCAAAATAAAACTAATTAACAAACTACAAATGAAAATAAAATAAAAAATGCAAATGCAGAGATGAAGTTCAGAAGTCACTAAGATCAAATTTAGGATTACTGAGTTATGGGGAAACAAAAACACTTTCACCAACAGGCTTCAGCTAAAGGTAAAGAGATATTAAGCCAAATATCTTCAATAAAAAGAAATGTGATAAACCGTGGTATCTAGACCAGCTTGCCACCGGATACCTGCTACCTCCCACCTCCCACCTGCAACAACAGTTACCAGATAACTATATCCACCAAATCTATCTGAAGAAATCATCTAATGTTTTTGTCCCTGCTGGGATGATCAGTATTCAGTGAATTATTCTAGCATTCTCGTCAAGCTTTAGAAATGTACAAATCCGTGAATCTCAGGAACTAAAAAAAAGAGCATGTACAGAACCGAAAAACGGAACTTAAATCATAATTATGCAGCACAAACAGTCATAATTTTGGGAGAACACAGTTAAAACCCTTCATAAACTAAACACAAAACAAAATATATCACAATTATCAACACAAAATAGTCATAATTATGCAAAAATACTACGAAAAAAACTGGAAAATGAAATTAAAAAATTTCAAAAACCTCTGCAGTTGATCCAGTATGCTCCTTCAATACGATTCGCGAAGCCGATCCATCGCCGTCGTGAATTACGTTCCACGACATAATTATAACTTTTTCACTGCAATTTCGTTCTTTGATACTGATCAAAATCTACAATAACAAGCAGTTTACCATAATCAAACACGTAGAACATAAAATCAGAAAACGACAAAAAAAATACCAAAAAAATGAGAAAAATAAACCTGCAAACGCAAAGTGCTCCACGATAAGCACAGAAATACATTAATATTATGAACAAATGGCTGAAACTGAACCGCTAAAACAGAAAGGACGAACTATAATATATGAAATCAAATACAATAAACTCACATTTTTTTAAAGCGATTGATGAGTGTTGATTAATGTGTTGAAAGAGGCCACCAACTTCTACTTCATGACAAATCCATGTCGTACATTTAGCGTTTTCTGTACGACTTTCTATCCTTTTTTATATTATATTTATATATAATATTAAAAAAAGAATTTTAAAAAATAGATAGAAAGAGAAATTGTTGGAGAGGACGGGGGCGGTGGATGTGGACGCGTAGTGGGCGATGGGAGGGACCAAAGAAAATTCTGATTCCTTGTGAAACGTTTTCGTAATTTAATTTGGCATAAAGTTTTTAAAAAAAAAATTATGATCTAAAATAAAAAGTAAATGTTCGTGGACTATATATTATTTTATCAAACGTGAAATAAAGTATTTTAAAATTAAATTATTGTTAAGTACAAAAATGCATTACTTTTTTTTATACGGACTAAAAAGAAGATGATTATATAAATTAAGACATAAGATAGAAATTAAAGATTAATGAATTTAATATTCGATATATATAGTTTATTATGGTGGGAGGAAATATCTAGAAAGGGAATTATTAGTATGATTAATAGTAGTATGTTTATTTGATAACTTTTTACTTATTTTGTATAAATTCACACTAAATATTTTTCAAATCTCAGTTTGAAGAAACTTGAGAAGTATGTTTGCATCAATTTTGAACCAAAAATTCACAGCTTCAAATGAGAAGACATAGTTATCTTTTCCATCCATTCAATCGCACAATGTGAAACATTGAAGAAACTATGTATAAATTTTAAAAAAAATACTTTTATCTCAAAAATTAACATTAAAACCATTGAAATCTAATAAATAAATTTAAAAAATTAAATTATTTCTAATACGTCAAAAATATTCTTAATCATTTTCCGTTACAAATAGGGTTGTTCGTGGTTATGGTTAAAAAATCAAATCGAACCGTAACCCGAACCAAATCGATTAAAAAATTGATATTTGATTTGTTTTGGTTAGATTTGGTTTTAAACTTTGAAAACTGATACTATTTGGTTTGGGTTTGGTTTTACTAAAAACCAACAGCAAAAATAACCAAGCCGAACCGATAAATTAGATATATAAATTTTATAATTATTTTTATTGATAAATAAAATATAAATATTTTGTTAAATTTTAATTAACTTAAGTCTTTTAACTTTACCATTTTATCAAGCCCAATATTTAAATTCTAGCTCAATTATTACAATCCTAAGTCCAAGTCCATCAAAATTCATTATTTTACTCTTTACCTACCATACCTCACATAAGATAGTCACATTTTCTCTTAATTAAATCATCTTTTTTCGTATAATGATAACTCTAGTATTGCATAATTGCTTAATTGAACCAACAATAGTTTTTTTTTGTGTATTGTTAATGTACTAGGTGTTTATGTCTATCGAAATACGTATTTCTTCAAAAAAAATATTACTTTCAAACTGAAAAAAACCAGTAAAATTGAACCAAACCGACAGTTATTTTTTCGTTTGGTTTGGTTTGGTTTTAGAAATTTAAAAAACCGACTAAATTGATTTGGTTTTGATTTTAACCAATAACCGATCCAAACCGAACTACAAACCCCCTAGTTACAAATATATAGATTGATAATTTATTTTTCAAAAATAACATATATATTTCATCTTAGACCAATAATATAACATAATACTCCTCCGTCTCTTTTAGTTGTCATGTTGAGCATTTCGAAAGTTAATTTGACTAATTTTTTAAGTTAAATTAAATTATATTAATTCGATATTTTAAACTAAAAATTTAGATATTCAAAAACTATATAAAAAGTACTATAAATTGTAACTTTTTGCATACTAATACAATAAAAAAAAATATCATAAAATATTAATTGAAATTTTTATTGTTTGATTCTAATAAAAGAAATCATGATAACTAAAAGAAAATAAAAGGTAGCAAGTATATAAGCAGAGGTT
The DNA here is from genome assembly GCF_900185275.1 of Solanum verrucosum. NCBI lineage: Eukaryota > Viridiplantae > Streptophyta > Magnoliopsida > Solanales > Solanaceae > Solanum > Solanum verrucosum. The sequence continues at coordinate 5,133,772 of NW_026020332.1, forward strand.
AATTGTACTCTGACAACTTTACGTAAAGCAGAGTTTGGGTTTTTTACTATATATTGATTTACAATATGAACATCAAACATTTATCCTTATCATTAACTTGAAAAATAACAAAATAATAAATTTGAAACTTCCAACTCATGGCAAATGCCAATCATGATTTTATAACCAATAATTGAAGGAGCACATTTAGAAATTGAATAAAACCCTACACCTCATGCATGCCTTGGTGTAATCTATATATGACTCACATTAAACAAAAGATAAAAAAAATAAAAAATATATATATAATATAATATAATATATGTATCACGTCAAATCAAAATACCAGTAGACTATGTTAAAAAACACCAAGTTTGTGTCACGTCATACCAAATTATATAAAGCAAGAGACCGTAAACTCTTATCTTTTCAATTTTTGATTTTTGATTTTTCGCTCGATGGTCAATATCTATTTTGAGGTAGAATTATTTGAAGTCATCCTATAAAATAAAGTACTCCATACTATACTATTACCGACTTAATTTTCAAGGTTCAACTCTAGAAGAGAAAAGTATTGAAAAACACTTTTAAATTAGGAGTGAATTATTAGTTTCATCATCGAATTATTGACAACAGTAAAAACACTTCTATACTTGACTAACTGAACTTAAATACACCTTTGATCTTGCAATATGAGTGAAATACACCTCTAAAATCTCGTCAATTTTAGGAGTGTTTTCAACACTTCTCTCGGTTTTTTATTAAGATCATCATGCTCCTACAAGAGTTTGAAACCACTTGTTATGTCATGTGACAGATCGGGGGTGTATCTAAATTTAGTTAGTCAAGCAGATAGTGTTTTTAAGGCTTTCAATAGTTCGGAGACGAAACTAATAATTTGCACCAAAATTAAGGGTATTTTTAAGGCGTTCAATAATTCAGAGACGAAACTAATTACTTGCACCAAAATTAGAGATATTTTAAATAATTGATCAATTTAAAACCTTTAAAAGATGGTTGTGTATATATTACCACTTCATCGCAATCTTTAATACTAATATTAAATATAAATGCACCAGCAATCCAGCATCACGTATGCTTGAAAATTTTGGTTTCGTGTTATTATTAACTTGTTTGTACGTAATTTATAATCAAATGTCATTAATATGGTAAACATGTTTAAGGACGTGATATTACTTATTAGGATTGTTTTCTAATTTGTTCCTTAAAGAAGGATAAGGAGAATTCTAGTTTTTAGTTATTACTAGAATTTAATCACTTTTCATCAAATTAAATTAAACAAGACAGGTTCTAACTCTCAAAAAAGAAGATTTAATCCAATAGAAACAAACTACTAGAAAATTATGAAATTAATTAGAGAATTTGTCGACAATCTCCAGCTAATTTATTGCTAAAATGCTCCTAGCAAGTTGAATTTTCTTATAATTTATCACTAATCAGTAACTAAATGAGATTAATATAAAAAATTTATTATTTAACAATGAAATTTTATCCTTTAATAATTTCTCATTTTCTAGTAGTAACAATATATGCATTAGAGTAATTTGCAGGAAAATATCATTTTCCTTAGAAAGAAGTTTCAAAAACACCTCTAAATTTGACGCAAATTATAAGTTTCATCCTCAGACTATTGGCAGCCTTGAAAATACCCTTTTACTTGACTAATTAAACTTAAATACACCCCTGATATACTCCTGATACACTTCCGATATGCAACAAGACATAGCAAGTGATCTCAAACTCTTGTAGGATCATGGAGTTCTTAATAAAAATCGAGAGAATTGTTGAAAACATTCCTAAATTGATGAGAATTTAAGGATGTATTTCACTAATATTGCAAAATTGGGGGTGTAGTTAACTTCAATTAGTTAAGTAAATGAGTGTTTTTAAGGCTGTCAATAATTAGAAAATAAAACTAATAATGCACCAAATTTACAAGTGCTTTTGATACTTCTCTCTTTTCCTTTATTTATAAACGTTTCTCATAGGATTCTCTGAACTAATAATTGTCTGTGTCATTTTCAAGTCGACATTTGTACTAAATAGTTCTGCTATAGACAGCCATTTCTTAAGCTCCCTCAACCTATCATGAATTCGAATTGAGACTTCAATAATTGTCCGTTTGGCCATGCGATATAAAATCGTGATATAAAATTATGAGATAAAATTATTATTTTAGTTGAACATGTAATTTAAACCTTTTAATGTTTTTTTTAGGGGAAATACATAATTACCCCATTCAACTATAACACTTTTTTTAAAAAGACACTCAAACTTTATAAGGGTCCTAGTACCCCACTAAATAATTTAAAAGTGATATAAATATCTCATTTTTCAGTTAATCCCACTTACAAAAAAGAAGGTTTAAGCACGCACTAATTATAGTTTGTCACCTGTCAATTTTATATAATTTTCTAATCTTTGTTTTTATTTATGTTTTTTTTTAGTTTTAATTCTTTATTTTTTCTTTCTTCGCTTAACCCATCCGTTGGTCTTCTTCATTGTGGAGTGGCCGCCATTGCTACAACACCATTTACAACACTAAATCAAAATTAAAACTGAAAAATCAAATCCGCTTTCAAAATTTATTGTTTTCAAATTAAAATTTCTATCAAAGTCTTCTTTTTATGTGTTTTGCCTATGATTTTTGCTCTAAATCAACTTGGGTTGTATTTGAAAAAAAACATTGAAATAACGCCGACGATTCTATCTTCGAAGTTGCCATCATCTTTCCGGAGATTCTCACCCCAGACAATCAAGAAGGAGAAGAAGCAATATGAGGATGAAACAACAAATCTGTTGTTGCTTCCGTTATCAATAGGATTTTTTTGTCAGTGAAAAGGCACTTTATTTTATGTACTGAGATTGTGTTATTTAGTTACAATTAAATCTCTCCGTCGAAATCCAATCTAAATGAAAAACGAGAAGAGAGCAAAAAAAGAAGAAAAAAAAAACTTCAAGCTCCTTCAATGGTGAACCTCGGGAAGGAGAAGAAAAAAAAATTAACAGTAAAATAAAGATTATTTATATAATTAATAAAAAATATTGCAAAAGAAAAGTTTAATCTTACTTTTTTTGGTTTTCACGCTCTTCAGGCGAGTGATATACACTTTCTCTATAAAATATCGAAAAATGGTTCAATAATTTCACATTAATCTAGTTAAGTGGTGTATTAGGACCCCCGCAAAATTTAAGTGTCTTTATCAAAAATACATCTTAATTTAATGGGGGTAATTATGTATTTTCTCTTTTTTTTATAAACATATAAACCCCAAAAGTTTTAAAACTATTAAAATTATCTTAATTTTTTATATAATTTTATTAAATAAGCAAAAGTTTATAAATTCGCATAATGCATTATCACAAAGTTATCTAAAAAAAATATAAGATTTGTTGATCAAACTTCAATTCTACAAAAACAATTTAACATAAGTAGTAGTTTACTAATATAATCCTCCCACATAATATAGACAACTTTCTCATGTTGAACTTGTATTTCTCAATCATATGACCGGGAAGACGAACCATCATTGTTACCTTGGAGCCATTTGTTGGTCAATATGGTTGGTAAATAAATTTGATTAAAATAATGAATTTGGTGCATATAAATGGTAAAGTAAGAATTGATTTGAATTAATAATAAATTTTATGTTTGTGAGAATATGTAATTGTTCTATGAGATATAAATAGTTTAAAAATTAATGATATGAATTTCAAATTTATTTACATATGAAATAAATGACAAGTAGATATAAGTGTGGGGTTGTTTTTACAAAATATAAACTTGTGGTCAATTTTTATATTTAAAAATCTCAAATCATTATTTGAAATTCCCATATCATGTTTTTTTGAAGAATTTGAAATTTTATCTCATGATATCAACATGAAATGGCATGTCGAAACATCTGCTAAGAATACCAAACATCAATAGGAAAAAAATCAACTTGAAATCGCACGAAGAAAACAATTGTTAAATTTGTTTGCACTACGAAAAACAATTTTTAAAAGCAATAAATATACACATAAATAAATAATTTATGTGATACTTTTTTTTAATTTACACTCCCTCTGTCCCATTTTATGTGGCACTATTTCCTTTTTGGTCAGTCCCAAAAAAAATGTCACATTTCCTTATATGGTAAGTTTATAAAGGTACAATTCCTTTTTTATCCTTATTGGTCCCACTTAATCTTAAAATAATACTCCAATACATTTATGAGGAGAGAGAAAAAAGAGTCTACTTTTTAAAGGGCAATTTGGTAAACATTTCAAAGTCTTCATTTATTTCTTAAACTCCGTGCCCGGTCAAATATTGCCACATAAAATGGGACGGAGGAAGTAATTTTTGTTTTATTCTTAATGTGATGTGTTGTAGCAACACTACTATAGAAGATTTATTTTAAATCATACACTTAATTTTTTATATATGAATTGTGAGCAATTATTTTTCACTCAAAAAACTGGTTCAATCAAACTTGATTTTTTTCAAGGTTGAAGTAAAAAGTGACGAAAATATACGACCCAACAATTTTTTGAAAAAAGTACTTGACCAAACGTCAATCAAATAATGTCATATTACTATATATTAGAAGACTCTAGGATTTACTACCATTGTCCCAATTAAATCATTACAAATGTCCAATACTTACTATATAAAATATATAAGTGGGTCCCACCTCCTTCCACTTAAATAATATTTTTCAACCTTATCATGGTAAAAGTTGAATTTATTATCCTTTTCATTTAATTTTATATGATATTATTTTTTCTATAAAATCATTATATATGTTTTAATAATTTAAATTTCAAAAACATTATAATTTAACTTTAAAGATTTTATTTTCTCAAAATCTTGTACATTGAAATATATAGTTATGAATTTAAAATATTTTTAAAATCATATAAAAATTTCAATAACTTCTCAAATTCCATAATATAACACTTAAATACTACATATTATATATTAATTACTATACTATAAATGACTTAAATACTCCATATTATCTATTACAATAATTAACAATTATTTGACACTTTAAATTCTATCAATGCCATATAAATTAGGATAAAAAATCTAACATATAATATCTAAATATATTTAAAAATACTATAATGAATACTATACATTACAATAATTAACAGCTTAATTATTTAAAACTTATATAAAAAATTTAATTGACTCTCTAAATTCTATTGGTACCACATAAAATAGATTATATAATAAACATATATTGTTTGAAATTGACGAAAAAGAAACAATACATTACAATAATTAATAAAAAAATAGTCCACTCCAAAAAATCTATCAATTAACAACATATATTGTTTGAAATTGACGAAAAAGAAACTATAAATTACAATAATTAACAAAATAAATCTCTCGACTCCAACAAATCTATCAATTAATGCCACATAAATTGGGACATAGCAAATAACATATAGTATTAAAAAATTAGGTTCAAAATGTACTAAAAAATACAATAATTAACAACTTAATATATTAAAGAGACATAAAAAAGGGTTAATATTTAAAATTCTGCATGTGCCACATAAATTAGAACAAATAGAGTAATAAATATTACTTTCAAAATTATGTTTAAAAAAAGTACTACAAATCACAATAGCTAACAATTTAAAATATTTTTAAAATCATATAAAAATTTCAATAACTTCTCAAATTCCATAATATGACATAAATTTAAAAAAAGTGTTATAAATCATAATAAACAGTACAATATTTAAACTACTTTAAAAGTATTATAAATTATAATAAATAATACAACAATTTAAATTACTTATTACTTAAAATTTAACGACTTAAAAATATTTTTTTAAATGTATTAAAATTTTGGTTAATTGTCAAAACTTTACATGTGCCACATAAATTGGGACATGGACAGTCACACATATTTTTTTTTAAAAATTACATTAAAAGTATTCTATCAATTAACAACATATATTGTTTGAAATTGACGGAAAAAAAAACTATAAATTACAATAATTAACAAAATAAATCTCTCGACTCCAACAAATCTATCAATTAATGCCACATAAATTGGGACATGGCAAATAACAGATATTATTAAAAAATTAGGTTCAAAATGTACTCTATAAAATACAATAATTAACAACATAATATATTAAAGAGACATATAAAAAATGGTTAATATTTGAAATTCTGCATGTGCCACATAAATTAGAACAAATAGAGTAATAAATATTATTTTAAAAATTATGTAAAAAAAAAGTACTACAAATCACAATAGCTAACAATTTAAAATATTTTTAAAATCATATAAAAATTTCAATAACTTCTCAAATTCCATAATATAACACTTAAATACTACATATCATATATTAATTATACTATACTATAAATGACTTAAATACTCCATATTATCTATTACAATAATTAACAATTATTTGACACTTTAAATTCTATCAATGCCATATAACTTAGGATAAAAAACCTAACATATAATATTTAAATATATTTAAAAATACTATAAGTAATACTATACATTACAATAATTAACAGCTTAATTATTTAAAACTTATATACAAAATTTAATTGACTCTCTAAATTCTATTGGTACCACATAAAATGGATTATATGATAAACATATATTGTTTGAAATTGACGAAAAAGAAACAATAAATTACAATAATTAATAAAAAAAATAGTCAACGAAATTGACGAAAAACGAATTATAAATTACAATAATTAACAAAATAAATCTCTCGACTCCAACAAATCTATCAATTAATGCCACATAAATTGGGACATGACAAATAACATATATTATTAAAAAATTAGGTTCAAAATGTACTATAAAATACAATAATTAACAACTTAATATATTAAAGAGACATATAAAAAAGGGTTAATATTTGAAATTCTGCATCTGCCACATAAATTAGAACAAATAGATTAATAAATATTATTTTCAAAATTACTACAAATCACAATAGCTAAAAATTTAAAATATTTTTAAAATCATATAAAAATTTCAATAACTTCTCAAATTCCATAATATGACATAAATTTAAAAAAAAAAGTGTTATAAATCATAATAAATAGTACAATATTTTAACTACTTTAAAAGTATTATAAATTATAATAAATAATACAACAATTTAAATTACTTATTACTTAAAATTTAACGACTTAAAAATATTTTTTTAAATGTATTAAAATTTTGGTTAATTGTCAAAACTTTACATGTGCCACATAAATTGGGACATGGACAGTCACACATATTTTTTTAAAAAAATTACATTAAAAGTATTCTATCAATTAACAACATATATTGTTTGAAATTGACGGAAAAAAAACTATAAATTACAATAATTAACAAAATAAATCTCTCGACTCCAACAAATCTATCAATTAATGCCACATAAATTGGGACATGACAAATAACATATATTATTAAAAAATTAGGTTCAAAATGTACAATAAAATACAATAATTAACGACTTAATATATTAAAGGGACATATAAAAATGCTTAATATTTGAAATTCTGCGTGTGCCACAAAATTAGAACAAACAGAGTAATAAATATTTTTTTCAAAATTATGTTAAAAAAAAAGTACTACAGATCACAATAGCTAAAAATTTAAAATATTTTTAAAATCATATAAAAATTTCAATAACTTCTCAAATTTCATAATATGACATAAATTAAAATAATAAAAAATATATATATTGGGCCCCGTGCTGGCACGGGGTCCTATATCTAGTATATTGACAAAATTCTTTAGTAATTTAAAACATGTAGCACGGGATATGTTTTGTCTAATACTATTTACATACCAAAATTGATATTTTTACCATCAAGCAAAAAACCACACAGTTGATAGAGTGTTTTGATTGATTAATTAGTACCATACTAATTAATTCATTTTTTGTCGGTAACATGTTCCTTCATTTTCAAGTTTGTTGATAAGCGATAGATATATGTATTTATGAATGGTTCACGGGTCGGTTTGAGTCGGTTATTGATTAAAATCAAAATTAATTAAATCAATTTAGTCGATTTTATAATTATCAAAATCAAACCAAATATAATATACATTTATCGATTTGGTTGTTAATGGTTTCAGTTCGATTATTCAGTTATTAATCATACACAAAAATAAAAGAAATATAATTCATTCAAAATGTGAAAATGTGATAACAATCTATTCAAAACGAAAAATAGTTAGAATAACTGACATTACAGAACTTTTGATCATTGAATTTACTGTGAATAAAGGTTCAAAATTCACTATTTTGTCCTATAAGAAGAAATAGTGACTTACAGTCCCACAAAGAATTGTTATAGACACTCATACACATGAAACCAATAAGATATGTACTCTCACCTTAGGCATTTTTGCTTTCATGAGTAAATTCTAAATAAATTTCGATGAAAACATATATAATATCTTTAAAATTGTTTATGAAAAAATCATTATGTATGTATAACAATAAAATATATGTATATAATTTGTCGGTTCGATTCGTTTATTTCTTTGATTTTTTAAAATCTAAAATCAAACCAAATCCAACACAAATAAAATTGGTTTATTTAATTCGATTTCTCGATTTGGATCGATTTTTACCCAAACAGTGAACACCCCTATATATATTCTGATGATTAAACTTGTCGTAGGGCCCACTAGATAAACCCTCACTGTGTAATAGTTTACAAACTACACAGAGAATGTAAATCGTACTAGGCAAGCCTTATGCGACAGCCGACAGACTCAACTCAGAAGGAATTGAGAAAAGATCAATCCCGAATCATCTATGTGGATGACCATCTTCCAAACCAACTGTCATTTCGAAGTACGGGCCTTTTACTAACTTTATACTTTTTTTAAGCTGAATCATGTAAAACATGATGACTAATTAAGTGAAATTTAATAGTAGTACTACTTTTTTTTTTAATTTTAATTTTTTGTTGTATCCTTTGAAATATATAGTGTTTGAGTCAAAAAGCTACAAAGCAAAGAGTTTAGGGGGAAAGATTGAAGATTTCGGTAAAGTTTACGGCGAAATGGAAAAAGCTATTAATTCCACAAAAACAAAATGGATAACGGCTACTTTACTTTGATTTTTCAGCTGTTGACTGTGTAATGTTCCATTTACAAATTACAAGGCAAACCAAAAATATTGCCTTTCTAATATATGTAGGGTGGAGCCAATCAAGGACGGAGCCATCATTATAATTATTATGGACCAATAGAACTCAATGCTTTTGGTTCAGATCTACGTACTCCCTCCGTCCCTATTTACTTGTCCATATTTCCTTTTTTAGTTGTTCCTATTTAGTTGTCCATTTTGACAAATCAAGAAAGGACAACAAATTTTTTCCTATTATACCCTTATTTACACTTCTTGAAAATTGTAAAAGTGTATGTTGTTTCCCTCCAATTTATTTCACTTGAATTCAAATAAGTGGTTGTAATTTTGAAGTGAAAAGTTGTCATAAGGGTAAAATTGTAACTTCACTGTGCTAATCATTGTTGCCTTAATCTGTGTACCATTTCTAAAGTGGACAACTAAAAAGGGACGGAGGGAATAATATTTATGTTATTAAAATATGTAATATATATTCAAAACCTAGTAAACTATAAAGATTGTGATCCAAAATGCATAATTCAAAAATTCTGAATCAGACACTGAATCCAATGCTATTAACATGGATATTGTGTTTCAAGTTCATTCACCTCAAATGATACCCTACATTTTTGCAAATATTGTCTTTTTTCTTTGGTTTTCCATGCGGTATTTGTTATGCGTTCTAGGCCTGACTAAATAATCTTGATTTGCAAATGTCCCATATTAGGTGGTAAAGTGCTTTCAACCAAAGATAATTCCATACCCAGAAGTCAACTCTGAGACCTTTAATTAAGAATAAATGCATACTTATCATTCTGCCACGACATTTGATGGTCATATATATATGGTTTAGTATATTGACAAGGGTATGGGGGATCTCTTGATAATAAGTAAACTAGGGGATAAAGCTGACAACAGTTCCTTGCATAAGAGGGAAGTTAAAGATTCAAGCCAAGGTATTTCCACATAAGACAGTCAAGTAAAAAAAAGAAGAGTTGAAAAGGGAATTCCTTCCAATCAAGAAATATAGATCAAATTAAAAAGAGAATCTTGAAAAGGCACACATATTACATACTCTTCAAGCAACCCAATATACTTACTACCCTTTTATTTATACATATATAAAAGAGAAACAAAATATTGATAAACAAACAAGTGGTAACTAAAGGGAGACAGAGGGGGTTTCCAAGCCATGGAAGAAATGGTCGTGGAAGCTCTCCTCTTTGGTGATAGACAAGCACAGCTCCTTGCTGCAAGACAACTTGCTCAATTTTCCAACAAGCAAAGGCACAAAATAGCCGAAAAAGGCGTTGTTCCTCCATTGATTTTGATGTTGAGTACTAATGATTGTGAAGTCATTGAAGCTGCACTCTTTGCTCTCCTTAGCCTAGCATTTCGCAGTGAAAGGTTAGCGCATGTATATTTCATTCAGGGGTCTGTTTGGTACGAAAAATGACTTTTGTTATACCAAACATGTTAACAAATAGGAGTGTATCGATACCTGTTTGATTTTCAGAACTGAAATGATGAATATTCTTGTTAATTTTTGCAGGAATAAGACACTCATAGCAAAATCAGGGGGTATAACAGTGTTATTAGATGTAATTCAATGCGAAAACAAGTTGTTAGTAGAGCTAGGAGTGGCATTTCTCCTGACCCTCTCTTCCTGTGGTTCAAACAAGATGGAAATTGCTTCATTTGGGGCAATCCCAATTCTACTTGAATTGTTAAATTCACAATCCTACAACAACATAAGCTTCCAGGCTAATTTGGATATCTTGTCAACACTTCACAATCTTTCAACTTGCAATCAGCTTATTCCTTCCATTGTTTCATATGGAGGGGTAGCTACCTTGATCCGACTAATCAAACTTACCTCGGAGTTGGTAATGGAAAAAGCAGTGGCGTTGCTAGAGAATCTTGTTTCTTCATCAAGAATTGCACTAGAGGAAGCTGCAAGAACAGAGGGAGCAATCCAGTGTTTGGTGGAGGCAATGGAGGAAGGTTAGTTGCTTGATCATGTCATCTAAAAGTTTAAGTCATTAGAAATAGTGCACTTCTACTTAATGTTATTATGCCTCTTGAAGGTTAACCACGTGAAAATATTTTTTGATTTTTCAAGTGGCACTATGATTTAAATCTATGACATCTTGTCTGCTGCTCTGATACCACGTAGAACTGTGTGACCACATTACCTAAACACTTAAGTTGTTAGAGAGTGTAGAATGCTTAATTACTTGATTGTATTACTGTCTCAACAGGTTCAAGACAATGTAAAGAACATGCAGTGACAATTCTACTCCTAATATGCGATAGCTGCAGAGACAGATACAGAGGAATGATCTTAAGGGAAGGAGCAATGGCAGCATTGCTTCAGTTGAGCGTTGATGGGACAAGGAGAGCCAGAGACAAGGCAAAAAGACTGCTTTTTCTTCTAAGAGACTGTTCAAATTGTGGCCAAACGAGTAATCAGACGAAGAATATTGTGTTATTTGAGCAGATTATGAGACAGATTGAGCAAGTAGGAGAACCAGAAGGGATGTCAGTAGCTCTCTTAGAGGAAATGATTTCAAAACTTAGAACATGACATTTTCATGTGATAGATGTTCAAGTTGTGTTGATAGTAGCAGTACAATTCATTTTCTTTCTGAGTTTTGGAAAGGGGTAAAGGATCAATCTGGTATGATTATTATATCATAATATCTGCACATAAACTTATAGGGTTTAGATAGTTTCTTACACTACAGTAATATTTTACTATTTTGCAAATATTGAAGTTAAGTGTTGAAATATTAGTTTGAGGAATATATCAAATGAAAAGTAAAAGTAATGTGAATTCATGTACAAAGCAACTTCAACTTCCACAAACTTTTGCAACAAGACATGCAACATCCCAAAACCCGTGCTGATCTTATTATTCATCTTTAACCAAAACCACCAGGAAGTAAGACCTCCACACCTGAATTTAAAGCATCTTTGTAGAGTATAGACTAAACCTGCAGGTATATGTAGTAAGTAACAGTTGTGTAACTAAGTGGCCCTTTTACGGTGGCTCACTTGAAGAAAACAAGAGGAGCTCATCTCCCCAGTCGGACACGTTCTGCATTTACGTTTTACTCCCTCAGAAAAATTCACACCTAACACGTAGCAAATGTCATGGTCTAGAGTTACATCATTACTCTCTAAAAAGAATCTCTGGATGCATACACTTTCTTGACAACATTTCAGCGTGACTTCTTGTAAAATCCATAAGCAACAGCAACAACAGCCACTGCTCCAACGACGCCAATGGCTGTGTAAACTTCAGGTTTATCCCATTTTCTGAAACAGGATGGAAGTCTTCCCTGTCCCTTCTCTACCTCTTTTCCCTCAGCATTTGCATCTCTACAACAAGAAAATCCTGCAGCACCTTGACAACAGCCCTGACTAGCAGTTTCTACAGGCGCATTTCCTTTTTTGTCCACAGTGGTTCCACTGAGAACACTCAGCTCATTCACCTTATTAGTTATCTCAGTATGCAGTCCCATTTGGCCCCTATAGTTAACCAGGGTAAAGTGTATCACAACTGTACTCCAAATAATATGAGAAAAAGAGCAAATATTTAACTTTTGAACTGCTTAACATTGCTTCCAACTGAAACTTAGAGAGATCAAAATAGAAGTTTTATAATGCTAGGAATTCACTTTTCTGTAATAGGAAAGGCATTATCTTTGGCACTCTATTACGTAACTAGTCAGCAAAATCAATCTCTAGCATTTCCCACCAACAAGGACATTCATACCCGTCTTCAAATTGAATGCGGAGAATAGGCATCCATCACCAGCAAAAAAGCAATAGAAAAAAAAAATAGATCCACTAACAAGACCAAAGATCCATTATCTTCTACCACTCTTTATTTACTTTTGATCACGATAGTTCATTAATTAACATACAATAATTAAAGCTTTTCACAAGCAAAGCTCATGATCAAGCATGAAAAAATCTATGGGCTAAATTTTATTATGATTATCTTTTATGAAAAATTTGGCAACATGAGCAGATGAAACAATTATAGAACATTATCTTGAAATCACTAGCAAATTTTCTATTAGTGATGCCAGTGATTGACCTATTTTTAACCTTGGTGCAAATAACACAATTGAATTTGGCTTCAAGTTAACATTAAAGTCACAATGAGTGGTTTTGTTAAGGCAGCAAAAAGATAATCTAGAATAGGTAAGTTTATATAGGGTTTCAACATACATGATATGTGTGTGTGTATGCATCGGTGCTTATGTATTAATGCATACTTTATTTTAGGATAGGTGGCATTTGAGACAACTTGTATGCACGTCTACTAATCTACAAGGTTGCTTGTCCAGCCAAACACATTCGTTCAACATACATGATATTTGTTGACCTTAGTTAGATTTATGAGATGAAATTCCTAATATGAGTAAGGGAGAGATCAAATCATTTTTCTTTCATAAGGATCATAATCATAATATAAGGCTATTCTTACCTCACCAACCTACACCAGAAAAGAAAAATGGACTGAACCAAATTTGTAACATCTATGAGCTATAGAAATTCAATAACATCTAAAACAGTACCAAGTTAGCACAAAGTCTATATTCTCTGTTTCATGCACTGAGGGTCATTTGGTTGGAGGTATTAGAAAAATGATTTCAACATTTGGTTTGAAGATTAAGAAAATAACCGTTGTATAACTAATATCACTGAATGTCTAAACCAAGTTTTACTCAAGCGAGTTAGCATGTGGTGAGATGATTGATGATTAAAGGTAATGTGCAGAGCAAACTCTTTTTCCAGGCAAAAACTCGCTTAATTTCTGATCATAATTACATTGAGAAAACCCAAAGCAGAAGAGTAAAATCTACATCTTATAAGCACTTTTACCAAGAAAAGCATCGGAAATATTTCCTTAAGATTAAGCTGACGAGGCCAAACCTCCGTTAAGCTAAATGAAGAATTTATGACAAATATAGAGCAAACCCCAAATTGTGCAAATGAGAAACAAAAGCAAAGCACATCCAATACAAACCTCCAAAGTCGTTCAAGGATTTTTCCCTCTCCGATATGCTCGTCCAGCAAAATAGGTACCTCATCTGGGGTAACATAGCCATACCTGCATTACGACAATGGACCACATATAACATATTTATAATAGACATTCTAATGAGGAGCTTCTCCATTTTGATCCATTTAACATGCCACATTCTACTGAATTGGTCAAGAAACTGATGGAAACTAGAAGAGCACCTCAATAAGTATATAATTAGCTCTTACCAATGCCCAGCAATTTTCCCTTCTTTATCAGTACTGTAGATTATCACATTACCAGCATACTTGTGGCCACCAACATGTGAACAAGCAGCCACGTGAACTTCGTTTTTCAAGTCCTTGGACTCAATTGCCTTGCTGAATTCCTCAATCAGAATTGGTCCACAGACACCACACCTTCGATCTCGATTATTGTGGGAACAGACAAAAACATAAGAACCACTTATTGTCTCCTGCGGTCCAGAAGTCCATGGCTTGCCACTCACAAGCACATCCTCAACAAAAGCATCAACATCTGACTCCTTCAAATTCCTTGATTAAAAGAACCAGACATAAACTCAAGTTCAAGGTAAGGTAATGCTTGGAGATGCATAGAATGTTTCAACAAAATCTCGAGGTAATTAAAAAAGTGAGCCCTTGGTCCTAACTAGTTTGTCACTTTTTGCTAACTAAGTGAAATCTAAAAAAGAAGTAAATCGAACTACATTAATTCATTTATTTTAAACTAAAACTTAGATATTGAGATGCAAAAAGTGCCAAAAATATTACTCTATGAGATAGAAGAGTACAGCAGTATGGTATTTAATCATACAGGACTAATTTATTTTTCTTTTCTAGATTTCAGACAGACTAGTCATGTATTTCATCACTTTTAGTCTACTACACAGAGAATAATACAATGATATTTAAAAGAACATAGAAGAATGTTGAAAACTACCTGTATTTGATCATATCAGGAAAAATCAGAACATCTCCATCCGATAGTCCAATGTCTTCACGTACTTCGCAAATCGTCAAAATAGTCTACCACAAACAATCACCGAGCCAATAAACGCATTAAACTCAGTATCACACTTGCAAAGCTAAAACCGTAAAACTACAGACAACATTCCAATTGATTGATCAGCGAAGTGGAACTATTATATTGCGTACTAAAAATTTATCCAACACACATTTGAAAAGCTAATAACGTCAACCTACTAATTGTGCATTATAATCGACCAGCCAAGTATTCTAATACTTGTATCAAACTTTGAACACTATAAATTATAAACAAATGTTCAATAATGTTATTTATACTAGTTCAAAAGTATTATCCATACTAGATCCAAAATAACCGATATGCTAATTTCTGAATCAAAAACTAAATCCAATAGAGGCGAAGTTCATTACTAACGTTGACTTAAGTAATTACTAACCTTGAGTTTGATATCATCCCTGCGAGCTTTAAGTGTAGCAGCAAATAGCTTCGGAAGTGGATCAGAGTCGGAGGATTCAAGGTGAGAAGGCCAAACTTCATGTGATTTGTAGCAGAGGAATACGTGACGATCGTAGACGGTAGCAGTACCGGCAAGCTTAAGTTCATACATCTCTGGGCGCTGGAACCCAAACTTGACGTCGTCGGAGACGATTTCGTCCTCCGAGTTCCCGGCCATCGGTGTTTGTTAGAATTCGCAGAGAGAGAGAGAGTAGTGAAAGTAAAATGGGAAACGTGGAGAGAATGAGCCTATTGGAGTATTAAGTAGCAAGAATTTTTGACAAGTTATTTGGTCTTATGTTGCAAAACTCATAAGCACCATTTTTTTTCTTTGGACTATTTGGAAAAAGGTAATGAAAAGTCCAGAGAAATATTTTTTTACTCTGTCCATGGTGATGCTATTTGACTTGACACAGTATATTAGAATAAGTTTTTAAAATTTGTGATTTAAAATAATTCTTAAATATTTATATGACAGTAAACTCAAAAGGAAAGGGCACTAAAAGAGCCATTTTTTCATATTTAACTTTAATGTGTATGTTGTGGACATACGCTAAAATTTCTAATCTAAAATAATTCTTAAATATATATGGCGGTAAACTAAAAAGGAAAGGGCACTAAAAGAGTCCCTTTTTTCATATTTGACTTTAAGATGCGTGTTGTCGGCGTCATGCTAAATTCCAGCAGCCAACTTTCTAAATTTGAACGGTGGGTGTAAATAAAAATAGGAGTAAATTTGACTAATTTCTTGTCTTGTAATAGATGTTCAATTGCTAAACGCTAGGTCAGAGTCACATAACTCTCTACCTAGTATATTAGGTTAGAGAACAATTTGAATTTCTGAAAACTCACTCTACATTAGTAGAAAAGAATTTTATAAAAAAATTGTGTTAAAAGAAATTTGTATGCGATGGCAATAAGTACCGTAACAAACTTGTACTTCCTTGGTTGTGGTGGCATTGGTGTACTTATAAATATTACAATTACTTGTCCATTTTTCCTTTTATAGTTGTTCCTAATTACTTGTCCATTTTGACAAATCAAGAAAGGACAAAATTTTTTTACCTATTATACCCTCAATTAAATGATTAATTACTTTGAAAAATGTAGAATTTTTCATTCACTTCATAATTAATAAGGGTAAAATGGTAAACTCACTATGTCATTAATTGTTTTCTTAATAGATGTGTCAATTCAAAAGTGGACAAGTAATTAGGGACAGATGGAGTAACAAACTTGTACAAGCTTATAATAGGAGTGTGATGGTGGTTGATAGTAATAGTTGGAATGGTTGATGTGATAGTGAGTAGTGACTACCGGTGGTTGTTGGTGATTGATAGCAGTGGTGGTTGTAATCGTAGAGGTGGTTGGTGATTGTTATGATTGACACTAATGATGGTGATGGCTGACGATGATGGTTGTGTAAAAGTCATCTTTCAAAAAGACTTGCATAGTTTTGCCTTGCTTCAATCAGTCCAATTCATTTGTCAATCAACTCTTTCCTTCATAAGTGGAACCTCTAAAAGCACCAGCAGCAAAACTCACCTTTATAAGCCTTATGCTTCTCACATTTCACTCCTTCATATTAACATACTTGGCCATTGCACCTAAAATAACTTTATGGACCAGAGAAGTAGACAACAACGACGAGCCATTTCATTTGTCGAGTTGGATAAGCTTTAAACACTGACAAATGAAGAAGATATGTGAGAAAAAGTGGCATTCCATAATCCAATTCCTATGCATTTGCATTTCAGGACAGTATGCACTTTACATGTTCATACGAAAGGAACAATGAATTGATGTTCTTCCTAAGGGATCTTCATCATAGATGATATGGGGACTTAAACTGTCAAGAAAACAAGTATACTCAGAAGAAATCAATCTCAAAATAATTATCAGTAGGTTTCACATCAACACCTGGACCCGTTGTTGCTGGTGCTCTGGGCGCGTCATGTAGCACAAATGCCTTTGGTACATCTGGAGGACTAGCACACCGGATAAGTGCCCAATTAACGCTCTGAAAGAAAGGGTGCTGTTTTATTTCTGTAGCACCCCGCCTATATGCTAGGCGATGCTGAGGCTCTTTCACAAGTAGACCTCTTATCAAGTCCCTTGCAGCAAAACTAACACTAGGTGATGAAGGGAATCTCAGGGGCTGGCCAACGACATTAAACAAGGTGGCTCTGTTGCTTGCTCCTTTAAAAGGTGTCTGCCCAAACAAGAGCTCATAGAGAAAGATCCCAAAAGTCCACCAATCAACGGCACTACCATGCCCCTCGCCTTTAATGATTTCTGGAGCAAGGTACTCATGTGTTCCCACAAAAGACATGGATCGAGCATTTGTCGGTTCAGCCATGAGCTCTGGAAGCGGGCTCACTTGATTGTGCATCTCAGATTTCTGTTTCGTCTTCTTTCCTTTCTTGGGCCTTAGGAAACGCGGTGAAAAACATGCAGGCTGGATGACACAAGATGGCTCAATACAAGCAGGCTGGACACAGTATGATGAAGTCTTCGACTCTAAGCTTGAATTTGAGGATTTAACCAATGTTGGACTCACAGCACACCTCAAGGAGAGGTCAAAATCAGACAGCATTATATGGCCATCTTCTCGAACCAAAACATTCTCTGGCTTAAGATCTCTATAAATGATTCCAAGCATGTGCAGGTATTCTAGAGCAAGGAGAATTTCTGCTACATAAAACCTATACTCCAAAACAACAACATAACAAGAGCAAGTTAACATCACTGATCAAGATGCATGGGCACCTTCGTAAATTTTGTCCATGATATGGAAAACAACAAACAAATCTTGAGTTGAGAAAACCACTCCATTATCCATGGCACTCTAACAGAGATAATAACCAACACTACAAACTTTATGCAAATCAGTTTTCATTTCTTAACCGAATGATTTACTGATGAATATTAACATGTATATTGGAAAATAATATAATGTAAATGCAGTAATTGCTTAATGGATAAAAGACAAGGATCCAGTTTGAGCTCAATGTTTAATAAAAGTGAAGAAAGCTAGATAGAATTAGCAATCTGTTTAATTCAATTCACGTCAAGGCAAACAAATGGAGTAAAAACAAGTGAACTGTGACGAGCATAGTGCAGGATATCTCAGCTCTCATCATTGTGGTTTGAACTGTAAGACCACTATATGCTACAGAAGTAGCTAAAAAAATAATATTCTAGCCATACTACAATTTATCCAGGACCTCCCTTATGCCAAATATGAATAGGAATTCCAATTTAATAGGGTTTCTTGAGACCCCCTTATATCATGATATATGCAGGTTTCAAGAAAGAAAATTTGTTAACATAGACAAAAACAATCAAATATGATAGAGACCGGTTTATTGGGAAATCAATGTAACGTACTTTGATCATTAAGATTGCAGCAAGAACTAACTTATTGACCGTGAAACCTACAGATCAAAGATGTCCGGAATATATAGATATATGGACAAAATAAAACACAGATCAAAGATGTCCTGAATATGTAGATATATGGACAAAATAAAACACTTCCAGCTGAAAGGAGATTTAAGTAAAATAGCTACAACATCAACAACTATGCATTTCAGAAACTAGCCTAACCTGGCAGCATGCTCGGGAAAAAACTTTCCTGGCTGTCTTTGCCGAAGTGCATGTAAATCTCCTCCAGGGCAGAATTCCATCACCAAGCAAGAAAATTTGTCTGTTTCAAAGTGTGAATATAGTGTTGGTAGAAAAGGATGATCCAGAGACTGTAGTATCTCTCTTTCTGTCTGAGCTCTTACAGTTTTCTTGCGACTCTCTAGAGCTGCATTGTCCATCACTTTCATGGCAAAATAATCTCTTGTGCCAATCAACTCAGCTAGAAAAACATCTCCTATATCACCACCTCCCAATCTCTTCAGAAGTCTGAAATGGTTGAAGCCCAGTGTTCCATCAATAGATCTAATGGCTTGAATTGCATCCCACCTTGTATCATTTGCCTGATGTGGTTTATACATTGTACTGCCGACACTAGTAGAGCTGCTTTCATCACTAATATCACTACCTGTGCTGCCTCTGTAGAAACTTGTTTTTCTGCTATCACTGATATCGCACGAGTTGCTAACATCACCACTTCCACCAGACTTGGCCATGCTGCTAGCACATTCACTGATGACTTCTGTAGTGGTGAAACTTTGTTTGGGTTCTATGTACTGTGTGGCAGTATAAAAGCTATTCTGTGGACTAGGACAATAGCTTATTCCAGATTGAGATGTCAACTGACCATTTAGAAGGTCAGCATCTCCTCTGGCAACAGCATGTAACATAAAATCCCTGCGTTCCACATAGCCACCTGACGTAGTGTGCTTGTTATCATGAAGTGGATCCTTAATAGATGATTTGGTTTCAAAGATTAATACGCGGTCCAGTGAACATTCTTCTGATGGTTGATCAAGAGCATCTTCTATTCTCAGACACTCTTTTCCTTTAGTCGATTCAGAATAGTGTCTCCTCAAGTCAGAGACATCATCCCTCTTTATACGATCACTGGATGATTTATGCGAACTCTTAGAAGCAGCCACCGACCCTGTTGGGGTATCAGTTGGCTTTGACCCAATATCAATAGCTATTGGATCGAAGGACAACTCTTTACATCTAGATTGTCTCATTGATGTAGGATGGGGAGGACGACTTGTCCTGGAAGCTGAAGATGTATTACCCTTTATAGCAGTGAAGGGAGTGCGACTGTTTGGCAAGGAACTGATTCCTTCAACAAGTGACTCCATTATTCTCTTTCACCTAGACACATCCATTGTACCACAAAAAGTGAGAGTATTAGCTTATGTTACTCTATGAGACAAAATAAGCACTTAAAGCCATGTAGAACAAAGTATTTTTTTCTAATAAGTAATAATTCTGGAATCGGTTCTATTACCAGCAAAAAAATTCTTAAACAAACCGGAAGGAATCTTTGGCAAAGAAACTAATAAACTGGTAACTAATCAATCTATCAACTACGTCTCAATACTTAACTTGTAACTAATCAATCAATCAACTACGTCTCAATACTTAACATGTAACTAATCACTCAATACTTCACTTGTAACTAGTCAATCAATCAACTACGTCTCAATACAAAACAAGTTGGAGTCAATGATCTCTGTATGAACACTATACTTAAACTAATACACTCTATTCCAGTTCAACAACCAATCTCTGTTCGAACTCCCTTTACTTGTAGGAGTACATCTTGGATTCGTTCATTACAATCAATGCTTTAAAATCAAACATAACTTCAACTACACAATTGCATGACAGTAGATATCAAAGATCTTTCACACCAGACATTACATTATCAGTTAAGTTACTTCCTAAATCCAGGAAAGAACATACACCAAAAAAGGCATAAACTTTAACACTTCTTGCATGGTTCTCTGAAGTTTCCTTCTTTACTTCTTCGCACAATTCCACAAGAATCAACAAAACAGATAAACAAACAAATAGCAGAAAAAGGGGTTCTTGATTATTACCTGATTAAAGAAATGAGACCCAGAAATTTAATCTTTCATTACTGTTAAGACCCTTTCAAGAACTCGCTCCAAAGTGAAACAATCTTTACTCTGCAACTCCTTTATCAGATCCGATCGAAATTAAAAAAAAAAAAAACAAGAAAGATGGTAAGTAATATACTCCAATTTTCTGGTGAATTAGTGAGTTGGGGTTTTAGTGGGGTAATGGGATTTGAAGAGAAATTAACAATGGAGAAGAAAAAGAAGAAAGACAAGAAAAGGAGAGAAAGTTGTATGAATGAAAGAATGAAAGAAAACTAAGAAGCAAAGCAAAAGACAGAGAAACAAAGCAAAGCTAAAGCAAATTGATTCGAGAAAAGCTGTCTTCACCTTTAAGAAGAAATTATATATAAAAAAAAAATGTTACTATAATTCTCTTTGTGCTTTACCTTTCAACTCCTTTTCTTGCTTCTTATACTGAACTGGGAGTAGTAGTATAGAAAGCTTCTTTCTTTATCGTAAAATACAAAAATATGTATACTGTAACTTAGCACTGTGTGTTTGAGAGAGAAAGCTGGAAAAATGCATATTAATATTTGCATTAGAATACATTGGACAACTTTTATTCAGAGTACGGAGAGCAATTAAGCCAGCTATATGGATATCCTTATTAAAATTCCATTTTAAGCCGACTAGGCTATAGTCGAGTTGATTGAACAAAGATCTTCTAAATGGTTTATTTTAGGTTTGATATCATTAGTATTTTTTTAGTCGAGTTTGCAATATGTGGGTTTATTAGTGTAATTTATGTTTGTCAGTGATTTATGATATTTACATTGAAATGAAGTCTTACCTCGAGAGCACATGAAAGATAGTGACTACAGTTCGTAATTATGAAAAAAGTAGTATTTTGATCAAACTCATTTTAATTAGCTTATAGAGAACTATTTTTATGTTGTTAATTTAGCAGGACTTTTCGATATAAGTTGATTTTCTCGTACGAGCTTGTTAATGCAATTTATATTTATTTGGTGATTTGCGAATTGTTACATTTAGATGAAGTTTACCTAGAAAGCACATGAAAGATAGCTACTATGATTCCTTATAGCTAGCAAAAAAAAAAAAAACTTGAACTCATTTTAATTAGCACATAGAGAACTATTTTTATGTTGTTAATTTAGTAGGACATTCCAATTAAAGTTGAAAAAGATGATTGATTTGTGGAAAAAAATAAGAAGAAGAAATTGGATCATTTTTTAGATTTTGTTTATTTTTTCAAAAGTCATATAAATACAAGAAATTACTTTTTAGATAATTAATATTTTAATTTAATATTTATTTATATATTGCTTAATATTACACAGAATATTAGATTGTCTTCTAAAGTTGACATAAATTTACAAAATTTTGTATCATGTTCCGACATTTTCTTGCTTTACTTTAGTTGAAAGTTTAGTAGAATCAATCTCTCTCTACCTTCACAAGATAGGATAAAGGTCTGCGTACAAATATCACTTTTAAAATTATACTAAATAAGTTAATATTAGTATTAATCTAACATATTCTCATAAACTAATTTTTAGTTTGTTAAAAAAATGAACTGTAATCTAAAAAATTAACAAATCATATGAGAAATTAAAAATATATATTAAATAATTGTCTCGAAAGAAACAACCGGCAAAGAATTGATGGAGTAGATTATATATTACCCGCAGACCAAAGTAGTTAGTATTTCATATAGAGAAATAGTGTTAGTCCTTTGGCCAATGTGTTTTAAACTATTTGACATTTTTAGAAAATATGAAGTCATTTATTACTTTTTAAAAAGACATTTGCATTATTTTTTTCTCTAATTAGAAGATGTGTGAACAAAAAATTTAATCCAAACTTCTAAACCATATATAAGTATTAAACTAAATTCACATAGATGAAAATCCTTCCACACCCTAAATTGCAAGCAATTTTGAAATTTCAGTTGGGACTTAGAAATAAAAAATGCCAATTGCTTATTTTCGTTTTTTTTTTTTTTGCTAAAACAAAACCTATTTTTATTTATTCATTAAACGCTAAAGTCTTCCCATCGCATTTTAATGGAGTAATAATTTAAACAGCAAAAAAAATATTATGGTTTGCAAACTCTAAATTTTATCTATATGAGAAACTAAAAGAATCCATTTACTTAAAATGAGTAAAAAAAATTATTAGCTTAATTAATGCGTAGATGGAATGAATTTTTTTATCATCTAATTTAGGATAGACGAAGTATTTAAAAATGCATTTTTGGTTTTCATTTAATTTAATCGTAAATCTAAAATTCAACCTTTATATATGACCAAGAAATCCTCTTTAATATAAAAATATAAAATTTTAAGAAAGAATCATTAACGAAATAAATATTGATTCCTTAAAATATAAAACTTCTACTATTTCAAATGCGATATGATAGTCCTTGATGGGACAATTCATTGAATTCTAATAATCATATATAGCTCAAGCATTTTTTTGTTGCTCCAACTGTAATTTCATTACTCCTAATGGTTGATAATTTAAATTATGTGGATCAACATTTTAAAATATATATTTTTATTGTATCAATATAGCAAAAAATGACAATTTGTGTTCGCCACATGTGTCAAATCAATAAATACATTATTCTTGTTTTACATATGATTAAATAATATATATTTTTAATAATTAATTAATTGAAACTCAAAAACATTAACTACTATTGCGGAGGCTTCACATGCACGCATGTGACATACTAGAACCGCCGCATGTGCACCGCCGGTCAATATTCTCCGGTCATTAAAGGATTATCCATTTAACTAATCTTTGTTTAAGGCAAGTTAATCCTAGATATGGAAGGTAATCGCATTGGTTGAGCAAGTGATCTTTCAAATGAGAGGTCACAAAAGTTGCACAAAATTTACGTAATATTCACTATGTCCCTAATTACTTGTCAAATTTTTCTTTTTTACTTGTCATTTTGACAAATCAAGAAATTAATTGTTTTTTACATATTATATCCTCAATTAATTACTTTGAAAAAAGTATAACTTATTGAAAGTCTAAATTTTTAATTCATCCATTTTATAATTAATTAGGGTAAAATGATAAACTCACTATGTCAATCATTATTTTCTTAATAGGTGTGTGTCAATTTAAAAGTGGACAAATAATTAGGGACAGAGAGAATATGATATATCTTTTTAATGTGATTTACGAACTGTTAAACTAGAATGTTGCACACAGTTTGCCTAAAACAAATTATCTTTTTATTTAGTAAACTATTATACTAAATCGAGATTTACAAACGAAAAAAAAAAAAGAGATAGAAATAACCAAGTAATTGATTCTATAAGAACATAGGTCAACGCATAGGCAGCACGCCTAAATTTGTGCATCATTGTGGAATAATTATTGAATATTTACCTTAGTGTCTTCTTGTCCATCATGACCACAAGACAATTAATTACTCTATTTCTATAGTTTTCTTTCTTTTTTGGTCACCTAATAATGAGATTATGGCACGATTAAACGTGATATATTGGAATATATAATCCGTTAATTAACTACTCCCTCTGTCTTTAATTACTTGTCCACTTTTCCTTTTATAGTTGTTCCTAATTACTTATCCATTTTGACAAATCAAGAATGGACAAATTGTTTTTACCTATTATACCCTCAATTAATTAGTTTGAAAAAGGTAGAACTTCTTGAAATTTAAATTTTCAATTCATCCACTTTATAATTAATAGGGGTAAAATGGTAAACTCACTATGTTAATCATTGTTTTCTTAATAAGTGTGCCAATTTAAAAGTGGACAAGTAATTAGGGACAACGGGAGTATTACTTTGTTATATTTAGGCTCGACACGCTCATTAAAAAACAATAATTGAATAATTATTTTACCATACTATTCCAATTAATTGATATTTTAGTACGTAGGATTAGTTTTTGAAAAAATATTTAGAAAATAAGTAACTAATGCTAAAAATAAAACATGAAAAGGATAATTATCTTTTCTTGATACGTTAAAAATGATAAATAAAACTGATCTTTTCAATGAAATAATAAATAAGTAAAAATAAATAAATAGAATAAAAATTTTGAATTCATTTTTATCGTCATTTATTTTTGAAAAAGACATTTTATGTGCTTGGTCCATGCAGAAAATTAAGTGTACATGAATCATGATATAGGAGGACGCATTAATTATTACAAACATAAAATAAAAGTATGGTTGATAATATTTTTGATTTTTCAATTATTATAAATTCAGATATTAGGCAGATATCAAATTCAACATATTAAATATTCAATTAATTGAAATGTGAGCTTTTGATTTCTTGCATGTAAATATATATTGATAAATTATCATAATTATTAATTGTTTCACTTGAATATGTTATGTTAAGTTTGTATCACTGCATATTCAAAGATGGATTTTTAATATTATAGCGTCAAATTCTTTTGAACCCAGTATTTTTGCCCTAGAACATAAAATTTATTTAAATTACAACAAATGATAGATAAAAACTTACAACTTTAAAAATATCAATATAAGAAGCTTACATATTGAGCCAAAATAATTAATTTTGAATCTATTTCTATATATCCTCCTTTTCATTATCCCTTCTAGGAATTCTCACCACTTTCACTCTTTTGATGAATTTAAAATCTTAAAATTAAAAATAGAAGACGATTACTATCCAAACAACTACTCTTGTTTGATCCTCCTCACTCTAACTATATTTGACTGTAATATAATTTTATAAATAATCAAAAATAAACTTTACATATTACTTAAACGATATAGAAAAGCTATTATCTTATAAAAATATTTTCTCCATATGAAAGAGATTAAAATTTTAATTTTGCAATTGATGACTCATTAGTAAATGTAAAGCCATGGTGCATGCCCTGCCCTATCACGCGTTGGAAAAGAGAAGAGACAGTGTGTGCCACAATGTCTGCAATCAAGCATACATGCTTATATCAATCAACATCATTATCCTTTCCATTAATAGGAAATCAGATCATCGTTATTTATAAATTGAATAGCAGAAAATAATATTTTTATATTAAATATAAACATAATTTTAATAATTTTTTTTTGGTAAGTTACGTACAAATAAATTCTACGGCCTACGGGACTTCCCCTCTGTTATAAAAATATCTTCTATCTTGTTTTTTAAGTATGGAATTCATTAATTTCTTTGTAAGACATATTTTTTTTTTAGGGAAATGCGTCTAAGAAAAGTTGAAACTATTGACATATTCTCTTGATTTGGTATGATTTGATTTGATTTTCAATGTGAATAAATGATGATATTTGGTTTGATTCTATTATACTAAAAAAATCAAACTGAATATATAAATATACTAATTTATAATTTGTCATGACTATAAATATGTTTTTTGTGGAGATGTTTCTTTTTTGGTAGGATTTTTGTGGAGATGTTGTACATACTTTTATTCATTAAAATGTTGTATAGACATGCTAACATGTTTTCTCTACTGTTTGCTTGTATATATTGAAGTATTTAGGAATGATTTATTTATATTATTAAGGTTATATAACTTTTTGAAAAATATATATAAATGTGAGATTGTTGTTTTATCAACAAAAGATAAATAATTGTCATATTTTAAAGTGAAATATTTCACGTATAGATATTTTGATAGATAATAGATTTATCAATCTGTTTGATTTCTGATAGACATGGACCACAATATGAGACATTGTGTATTTAGTTGATAGATACATTCCAACAAGCATAATCAGTTTGATTTTAAGGTAGACCAAAACAAATATAAATTGAACCATGAATATTAATTTGAAGGACTTCAAAATTTAAATAGTGGAGAAAAAAAATTTAAATGAACAGTAGCAATATAAAAAGAAAAAAGGGTATTCATTCTACTTCTAATGTAATACTCCCTCCATTCCATATTAATTGAATTTTTCAGGCATTTTTTATTTTTCAAATTAACTTAATTCTTCAATTTTCAAGACTACTTTTATAGTGTTCTTTCAATTTTACCCTTCATTTGGATTTTCAATGTGATGACTTCAATAAATTTGACAATAATTAATAAGGGTAAAAATAAAAAAACTATGTTTAATTTATGTCTTAATCTACTTTTCTTATAGGGTGTGATACACTTCAAAAATTCAATTAATATGAAATGGAGGGAGTAGCATATTATAGGGATCTGATTAATATCTAAGGTTTAGCCAACGTTAGGATTTTCTTGGGCCTTGTGGTGTAGTAAATTCATGTGTTAATATATTCATGAATCTTATTTATGAGTTGTTATCAATATTTGAGACATTTGACCATTTAAATTAGTAGTGATAAAGAAGCGGTAGAAATTGAATATTAAACGAGTTGAATGGATTAGATCAAACTAAATGAAATATCTAATTCCTTTATATTTAAATACAGGTTTAAAATGAATTGAGTGATAAACAACATGAATATCTAAAAAAAATTACAAGAGTGAAATTTGCTTACAAATCACGTCAAACATTTGAATAGTTTAACAAAATAAATAATCTTTTTAGATAATAAACACAAACCTAAACTCTTGTTTGAAAGAAAAAACCGTTTAATAAATAAAAATTGACAAATAAAAGAATTTTATATTGTTTTTAAATCAAAAAGAATTTCCGGCCTCAATTGTAAAGGAGAAAGAAATGGGTAAATAGCTATTTTTTGAACCGTTAGTTAAATTTTGGTCACTTCTTAGAGCCAATACGTTGACATTAGGGGCATTTTGGAGTCAAAAGGTTAACGAAGGATATTTTTAGGGAAAATTGTATATAATAGCAAATTATTAATTCAAATTAAATACTATAAATATAGTTTGATTTAATTGTACCTCATAGCAAACTGTTGCTATTTCATCTCTCTTGGTGAATCTCGCTCGCCACTCTCGTTCTCTCCCTCGCCTCTCTCATTTTTTATACAAACACAAGTGTATAAAGTGTGTTTGTGTTTGTATAAAGCGAGACAAAATTGTATATATACATATATTTTTGTTCCCCTCTCCCCCCTCTCCAAGATCTCGCTCGCCACTTTCCCAGATCTCGCTCTCTCACTCGCCTCTCTCACTTTATACAAAAAACACAAATTGTATAAAATGCGTTTGTTTAGTATAAAGCGAGAGAAAATTGTATATATACATATATTTTCGTTTCCCTCTCTCCCCTCTCCCAGATCTCGCTCTCTCACTCGCCTCTCTCACTTTATACAAAAACACAAATGTATAAAATGCGTGAAAATTATATATATACATATATTTTCGTTCCCCTCTCCCAGATCTCGCTCGCCACTCTCCCAGATCTCGCTCGCTCACTCGCCTCTCTCACTTTATACAATTGATCTTTTTGTATATGTATACCAAAACAGATTATACAATTGCTTTCTTTTGTATATGTATAGCGAAATATACATATTTATGTTTGCTATGGAGCGTAATTATGCAAACTTTGCTATAACATACAAATATGAATTTTGTGTTTGTTATATGTGAAAGTTGCTCATATTTTTACACCAAATTCAATAGTTCAAGATAACTTAGATCCTTTTTTGTTTGAATAATCATATTTCTTAAAAACAATGAAACTTTCAATGCAACTTAAAATACAAATTTTAGACATTGCATAAAAAAAGAAAAAAAGGAAAAAGGACAAATATACTCCGAACTAACGTAAATGGAATGCATCTACCCTTCGTCATGCTTTTGGGACATTGGTACCCCTGCCGTCCAAAAATTAGAGCGTATAGGTTGATAAGATTATGACACGTGTATGCCTGTTAGTATAAAAGGTATATATACTCAAGTTTTTGAACGATAGGAACACCAATGTCCCAAAAGTATAACGGAGACTATATTTGTCCTTTTTCGCAAGAAGAAAACTAACCAATGGAATGTACGTAGCTGAAATAAGGGCAAAAGCGGCAAAGAGGGTTGAATCAGAAGTTGATTGACCCGACAACCCGATGAAACCCGCCGGATCCCAAGTCAACAGTTCAATCCGTACGACGTCGTTTGAAGACAAATTATGAATCAATGAAGAGAGCAAAGAGTGTAGAGTAGATCCGATTTCGAAGAGAGAGAAAGGAGAAATTATCGACGCCGATGGAGACGATGGCGGATGCTGAGCCAGCGAAGGCGAAGCCTCGACCAATCATCCGCCTTGGCCTCTTCCTTATCTCTCACAGTTTCATTGTTAGGTTTACTCGCTTACTCTTTCTGTATCTAAACTTCATACACTTTTTGAAGTAGTAAATTAAGCATATGAATGAGAGGTTTAACGGTTTTGAGTTATTCACTGATTAATCTTGCATTTTGGTATGTATTCAGTGTGGCTTGCTGCGCAGCTGGTGTTTTTGCTCTGTTACTTTTGCCTGTTCTCGCTAAGAACACTTACATTTCCGAAAATGCCCTCATGCCTGGTTAGTTATCCTGCTATTCCTCATTTTTCTGCTGTGAAAGCACAAATTATCTCTTCAGAATTTCAAATTCCACGAATGTTAGATCACGAAAAATGTTAACGGTAGCTTGCCGTTATGGCATTGAGCTCTTGCAGGAATTTGCCCCTTGAGTTTTTGTAATGTGAGTTGGAATAAAGTTCAATTATTCAGTTTTAGAATGAATAGGGTTGAACAGAGTAGAGTGAATGTAGAGGATTGCATAGCCGAACAACTAATGTAGGATTGATTTGTAGTTGATTGATTGATTGATTGATAGAAAGCTAGTTTTATGCTTACCTTGTAAAATTTCCTTGTCCTTTCTATGAATGTCCAACTCTAGTGATTACTGCTATAAAACTTCTCCCCCTTAACCTTGGTTTGGACCATCATTTTGCAGGTTCTGCTAGTCCCATGATGTCGAATGATGATGTTTCACGGGCTAGAATGTTTGTGAACAAGGTCGTTAGCTTTGATTTCAAAACTGATAGATCAAGCATGTATGTACTTGCCTCAACATTATTTTATGCCAAATATCTTTCCTTCATGTGTCCATGTTGCTTTCTTCTAATGTAGCTGAGATCCTTAGAAGAAAACAGTTGACAAATGATAATTGAACATTGATTACTTGCTGACTGAGATTTTCTAATAAAACTATGATGTCCTTAATTTGGTGAAAAGTGTACACTTTCATTATCTCATGTAGGAGTACTCTTTCAAGATGATCACATGATAAGGAACTTCCTTTTCTATTTGTACTATTTTGGTGGGGAAAGCTAGATATAGCAAAGAGTCTACGTGGTTTCCTTTACATGTTTTTGTGCCCTAAATAGCATTATGCAATTAAGGTTCTGACTCTTTACACCCCTCGTTTCTTATGTCTTCTTCTCCTTATTCGATAATGGAGCAAACAGAATCTTCAGACAATAACTTAATAGGGAAACTTTTCACCAACATAAACCACTGTACATACATTGAGGTGTCTAAGGGGGGAGTAGGAAAAGTTTATTTGAGATCAGTAGTACCTTTGTAAGTCGTTATTTGTTTATCTCTACTTTTGACAGCCTAATTCTACTCTATATCTACATGTATATCTAAATCATTCCTTTGTTTCATGGATGTAGAGGAATTCAAGATTTGGTTGCACAACATATAACGGATTTGGGCGGTGAAGTTAATTTTCACAAGTTCCTACCTCAAGTGAATAAGTTTAACCCCCTGCATTTTTTCTCCAGTCCTGATCAAGGAATAGCTCAGGAGAATTATACTTGTTCATCATATGGTATCAATACAGTTGGATTTATAAGAGCTCCACGTGGTGATGGGAAGGAGGCTATTGTATTGGTGACCCCTTATAATTCTGTTAAGACCAGCATGGGCGAGGCTTTATCACTAGGTATTGCATACTCAATTTTCTCCCTGCTCACTCGAGTGACGTGGTTAGCTAAAGATATCATATGGCTTGCTGCGGATTCACAGCATGGGGAATATGCTGCAGTTGCTGCGTGGCTAAGAGAGTATCACACACCATCATTTGATAGTTCTGGAAGAAGTCTATTTGAATCAAATGCGAGTCCAACAACTGGAAGAAAGAGACCCAATGATTTTCTACGTGCTGGCACAATGGCTGCTGCCCTTGTCATAAAGGTTACAGATGGCAGTGAGAAAGCAGAGAGAGATGTTCTCAATTTATATGCTGAAGCATCCAATGGACAGATGCCAAACCTCGATCTGATCAATGTTGTGAACTATTTGGCTGTAAATGGGCAACGATTACGGGTGAAGGTTGAGAAATTAGAGTCATTGCTGGACTCTTGGTGGTTGAGAAGTCTGGCTGAACTGTTTCACAAACTGGGCACAGTGGCTAGAAGTTTGAATCCCCAATGGAACTTTGGTATTTCTGTTGCAGAATATATTGAAGGCACTGCTACACTTGCTAGCTCGTTATATAATCAGGTATATACTTCAAAATGACACTTCTTTGTTAACACCTAAGAGGTAACACTTTTACTGGTACATGCTTTCAAAACATCCCATCCCCCCAAACCCTCTAGAAAACAGAATTGTGGCTTGTTGGTGGTTGGATTGTGTGCTTCCAGTTGTGGGAGGCTACACGTTTTAGTCACAAAAAACATTTCAAAGTTAGAAAAATTAGTCTTTGTGAATGTTAGGTAAGTTACTCTGTTGGATTTCTGATCATATGTTGCAACTGTTACTTTATTTTAGGCACTGGGTGTTCCCACAGGTCCTCATGGTGTTTTTCGAGATTATCAAGTTGATGCCATTACTATGGAGATCTCAGCAAAACGTGTAGCAAACTACAAAAACCGACCAAACGAGTTACTTTTGCAAGGTGGCAGGTCAGTACTCAATCCCCTTCTCTCCCCCAGTGTTATTATAAGCTACCTCTTAGTGACAAAAAGCATGCAAAGCGCAGGATTATTGCTACATGTGTGAATCCATTGTGCTTTAAGAGAAGTATGCATTTAGTCAATAATGATCCGAATAAGAATTGGTACCATTCTAAACAAGAAAAGGTGGATTCTTCAAATCTCAGTTTAAAAGATTAAAAAGTAAAGGGGAAAAAAGTAATAGGATTCATCTCTCACGTATGATCGAAATTCGAACGTTATCTTTGTTGTCCTCTTATTCATCTAGTATTTGTGACATTTATTCTTTGACCACTCATGTTCCTCTACTTCTTTTGATTTACTTATTCCTTTCCTTCAAATATATGACTTTCTTTTTCATCCAATGTGCAAGTCCTTTTCTGCTGCTACTTTGAGTTTCAGGGCTTCTCTTCTTCTTCCTTTTCCCCCAACTTTTTAGTAGATTACTAAAGTAATCTTATATGAAATTGAGTGCGGCAAATTAATTATTTTATGGTTAATTTATTGAAAAATGAAATATCAACTGTGATTGATGTCATCTTTTGACGCCTTCTTGAAATCATATGTAAGGTGTTTCTTTGAGGAGTTGGAATAAATATTGTCATTTTCGTATGTTGGAGGTTTAATGAGTTAGTAACATTAATTTCAACTTAATTATAACAAATACTGTAAATATTTTATGTTTGCATCACTCTGAAGAAGCGTGTTCTTCTCTTCTTACCAATTTTAATGCTTAACCCTCACAAAATGTTCAATGTTATCTTACTTTCTGTGGATAAACCTTATTTTTTTCAAGGTTTATTTAAACGCTTTTGAAAGGACAAAAATGGACTCATCAAGTATAAAAAAAGGACAAAATGGGATAAGGAATGCTATTACTAGAGAGGGGATGGTCATTTTAGGGCATCCCCTGAACAGAAAAGGGAGGGCCAATTTGGAACGCTAGAAGTGGTTTTTTGTTTGCTAATAATTGGAAATCCACCCCCCCCCCCCTCCCCAATTCATAAATTATATTAATAGCACAACTAATTTGTCTTTCAAAATTTCTTGTCTTGTTGCAGATTGGTTGAAGGAGTGATCCGTTCTGTAAATAATCTGCTTGAGAAGTTTCACCAGTCATTTTTTCTTTATCTTTTGACATCTCCGAATAAATTTGTGTCAGTTGGAGTCTACATGATACCGTTTGCCTTGCTTGTTGCTCCTCTTCCAATGGTCGCAGCTTCTCTTTTCGCTGATTCTACCAGAAGGATTTCTGGGATAGAAACGAAGGTCACATCTTCTCCAGCTTCTTCTGATATCCCAGCCATCTCATTTCGATCCTGGAGATGGCTTCATGCAGCAAAGACCGTGTTTATTGTCCACTTTTGGGGTGCCGTTGTAACATTACTTCCACATTTTCTGTCTCTAGTACAAGATTCACCACCTCTGACCAACCTCTTAAGCTGGATTATCCTTTCAGCATTCATCCTCTTAATCTTGCAAGCGATTCTGGGTTCCTCCTTTTCTCTTCTACACATGAACCGAACTCAAGGAATGGAATGGACCCTTTTGAAATCAGTCACAATTGCTGCCGCCTGTACTGGACTTTGCATAATGTCAGTCATAAACTTTGCAACTGCAGAACTCGGCGCACTTATGCTGGTCCCTATGTGTTTAATGGCTAGACCCTTGATACTCGATGCTAAAGCTAAAACGTTGAAGTCATTTATTAGGGCAGCATGCAATGTAGTGTTAATATTTCTGGTTTTTCCTCCTGTAGCTTATTATTTGTGGAAAGGAGCTTTAGTAGGTCTTGACAATGCAAGAGTTGGTGACTTCTGGAACTGGGTTGAGTCTCTTTGGACATGGAACAGTGCGACATACATATACATGTGTATGGTTCACCTTCCATGCTGGGTTTTGTGTGTTCATACATTAGTGTATCCTTGTTGATACACTTCAATTTTCCTTTCTTTTTGTATTTGTATACTAGCAAAATGGAACTGGGAGTACATTTGTTGATCCATCATCGTCTTCGTCTTCGCTTCTTTACGAGTATTTGGCTTCTCATACTGTTAACTGAATACATAACCATCAGCTCATCTAATGGTCCAGGAGTAGGAATATATTCAACTTGCTGCCTACATTCTGTAAGATACACGTGAAGGAATCGTTTATTTTAAAAAAAAAACAAAACAATCAGCAATGGCGTGTAGTCGGACAAACGTCCAAATTCATATAGTGTTACAAGAAAATTATTTCAATAGTAGTAATAATAATTTAACTTTTGAATATGTTAAAATTGTAATGCTAATACTAATTACATCAATTTTAATATTAATCATAGGGATGAGTCTGGTGACTTTCATGAGATGATACCTCAGATGTAGAGCCGGCAAAATGGGCTTAGCCCATGGGACCGGCCCAACCCTACCCATTATTAGGGTAAGGTTGGAATAAGATTTTTTAAGTCAATTTAAAACTGGGGCTTATAAGCCCGACCCATGTAAGCCCTTGGCCCTTGAGGCTTGATCGGGGCTGGGCCGGGGTCGGCCCAAAAGCCAAAACTTTTTATTTAAGAGTAATTTACAATAATCTCATTAGTGTATAATCTAATTATTTGAATACACGATTTGTTGTAATATTATGAATCTTCGTACCCAGATACATGTATCTTGGAATATATGAACTCAAAATTAGGTTAATTTGTTCTAGATACACTTTATCCAAGTAGATTAACATGTATCTAAGATACATATACAAATCTCGCAACCTCGCCTCCCTCCCATCTTGCTTGTCACTCTTTTCTCACTCGTGTATCTGATATGCGAGATACATGCTAATTACATTAGATTTTTCCTAATGTTATTGAAACAACACCATTATTTGCCATATTTGATTTGAAAATCTTCTCATTTTCTTGATGTTATAGAATTATAAATTTTTAAAAAAATAAATAAAAGAAGGGCTAGCCTGCCCCAACCCTTAGCCCTTCTAGGATCGGGTTGAGCATTTTCAGGCCCTACCAAATGAAGAGCCGGCCCTCCCCAGCCCTTCAAATTTCTTGTCCCGCGAGGCTTGGGGGGGGGGGGGGGGCTGGGCCGGCCCTTTTTGACAGCTCTACTTAGATGTCACTTAACTAAGGGTGATTTTCCTAGAAAGTCTCTTAATTTTGTTTTATAATTCAAAAGTCAATTAACTATGAGTATTTAACCTATAAAAGTCTCAACATATTTAGTTGATTTTTCATTAAATTTTAAGCAATTCTTTTAAGAAATAAAAAGATTATTTTAATGACTCAACCTGCTTAAAAATATAATATTGACTCTTTTACTTTACCTTTGTTCCCTCCCAAATTATTCTCTATTTTTAAATAATTGAATTTATATTTGTTTTAGTTGATACAGTTAAAATTTTAATATACATTTTTTGAAAAAAACATATAATCTTAGTGATAAAACAGTGGACCCCAAAAAAATTACACTCCTTGCGCAATTGTCCAGTTCCAAAAATTTTAAATATATAATATATTATTTATTTAAAACGATTCACATTTTTTAACATGTTGAATTTTAAAATTAAGCGCAAATACAAAAAAAATCTGTTTTAAAGTTCCCGCCAAAGAGTTGAATTGTTTTACTTTTAGAAAATTGGGAAACGTGCTGTTGTGTTCAGTGTTCACACTTGACTAACAATGGAGTAGTACTCTAAGCATCATTTTCTGGGCAACTGATTATTCCATAGGATTCCTCCAACCCCCCATTATACTTTTCCCTTGGATTCCTCTTCAATTTCAAAATATATTACCCTTCTGTTCTTATTTATATGTCGTTCTTATAAAAAATATACGGTTTTTGATATTAGTTATTTTATAAAATTAATGCATAAATGACATATAATTGTTTCGTTTGCCTATGTTGGTCAAACTTTGAAAAAACTTAATCAAACACTAATTGTTACTTATTTAAAAGTGATTTTAAATTTTTTGGTCAAATACATAATACTATTTTTCATCATTTATTTTTTAAAAATAAACTAATTTTAAAAATATGACCAAACAAACTATTAATATTCCTACCACAAATTTAAAAAGCTTAACATTGTATGTCGAGTTAAATAAGGTTACATAAATTGCAACAAAATATAATTAAATTCGTACGACTAATAATGTTTTGACCTTAATGGATGAGATGGAAAAATAAGGTCCAATAATTGATGTTTATCTTTGTGCACTTGAAAATCAAACTTAACTATGTTAGGCCAATCAATAGGAATCTTTATCCTTGTATGTTTACTAAATTACTATAGTTTACGTATATGCTCTCTCCGTCAATTTCTAATTGTCATAATTTTCTTTTTAGAATCAAATGATAAGAATTTTAATTAATATTTTACGATATATTTTTCATAATATTAATATGCAAAAAATTGCAATTTATATACTTTTCGTATAGTTTTTGAATGTCTATTTTTTTTTGTTAAAATATCGAATTAATGTATATAATTTAACTTTGAAAATTAGTCAAATTGACTTTTAAAAAATGCAACATGACAACTAAAAATGGACGGAGGAATTATTATATATCTTTGGGATAAGACACAAGTACCCCCTAGACTATGATCGAAATGCCATAGACACACTTAAACTTAATTAAGGTCT
Source organism: Solanum verrucosum (assembly GCF_900185275.1). Classification (NCBI taxonomy): domain Eukaryota; kingdom Viridiplantae; phylum Streptophyta; class Magnoliopsida; order Solanales; family Solanaceae; genus Solanum; species Solanum verrucosum. The sequence goes on from NW_026020332.1 coordinate 5,170,435, forward strand.
TATTACCTCATAAACTAATTTAAAATTGAATAAATACACCACAAACGCGACATGACATAGAGAATGCATACTCTCTTGAAGGCAAGTGATGAGTACACAAATTGGACACATGTCATTTTTTATTGGTAACTTTATAATTAGTTAGTACACATATTTATTGATATTAAAATTTATATATGTTTAATTAATTTTATTTCTTTCTTTGTAAAATATTTATTTTTATTTCTTTTTCACTTTTAACTTTTTTTAATTAATTTATCATCTTTTCACTTTTAATTATTTTTAAAAATTATGTGTATTTTTTTAAATAAATAAATAAATAAAAAGTGTCCTTTGATTTTAATGTTTTATTTGATTTTCTTCACTTATTATGACATCTGCTCAAAATTAACTTATTTTAAATATAAGACATTTGTAATAAAATTTGAAATCAAATCAAAACGAAAGACAAAGAAAATAAAACCAATAGAAAAACAAAAGAGAAAAACAACGAATGAAGGTAAAAACAAGTTTCGATAAAAGGTAAAAAATTGTTTATTAACTTAATTTAAATACAAGATAAAGAGATTTTTTTAAAAAATATAAAACATTAAAAAAAATTGTAAAAATAAAATAACTTTTTTTAGAAAAAATATTTATACACGTGACAACACATGTGTACAAATATAACCAACTTGGATGGTTGAAGATGCCGCGTCAGCATAAAAGGTGCACAAAAATACGAAAAAATGAGTTTGGGAGGGGGAGGGTAATATGACCCTAGTTAAGTTTTTGTGTGTCTATGAAATTTCGGTCATAATCTAGGATACCTGTGCCTTATCCCTATATCTAATTTATTTACTCTCTGGCTAATAAAATCAGTGTCCCTACACCAAAACAGATAATGATTGATCAAATAAACTACTCTTTCTTGGCTATAATATAATGGAAATGAGATGAATTAAACTATTATCTTTAGTCTTTATTTGGGTTAGTCAAAGTTCATCATTCCATTTGAGGTTGTTGAGATGGTTGATTAGAGTTACCTATGTATTAAATATTAATAATGTATAAATTAATTATTTATGTATTGAGTTTTTTGTTTTTATTTTCTTTGTTCTAATTTAGGTAGGGTTGTTTGTATGATTATAAATTATTTAAAAAATTTAAAGTTAAATTGTTTTTAATTATAAAAGCGTGATCTTTTTAGAGATAGAAAGAAAGATGGCTCACATATTAAAATAAAAAAAATTCAAAAAATAAATAAATTTCTTCGCAACTTACACATAGAAATATTGATTGTGTGGGAAAAAATTGGGATCAAAGTATTCAATAAGAGTACAATTTTTATTTGTTTTTATTTTTCACCTGGCATTTGGATTCACATTATAGCCCGATTAGTTTGGATCCGTGCCAAATAGGACCTCAAAGAGTAACACTCCCATAAAGAATTTTTATATACCCAAAGCTTGAACCGAGACTTTCAACTAAGGGAAATATAAACCTAATTATTGAACCACATCTTTTGATGTCAGTATATAAACTTTATGTTTAAAATGCTCACTTTGAGTCTGTTTGGATTGATTTAAAAGTTGATCAAACTTATTTTTAAGTCATTTTTAAAAAAAAAATTGGAAGTGTTTGACAAAATTAAAAAATAACTTAAAATAAGTTTAAAATGACTTAAAAAGTTAAAAATTAAAAGTTGAACTCTTGGACTCTTTCTGCTTATTATTTTTTTAACATAAAAATCATTTAAGTTTAACTTTTAAAAACTACTTTTTTTTTTCCGGCCAATCATTAAAGTCTCTCTTCTATAGATGCAGAATTATTTAGAGTTGTCTTTTTTGTGTGTTTAAAGATAAGATTTAAAAAGAGATAATTTTGGGTGCATGCATAGGTGCTCCCAACGAGGTAACAATTCACACTTATCCTAAACTAGCACTCTTCATTTTAATTGGAGGGTAAATGTTTTTCTATTTTATTACTCTAATCTAATTTTAGTTTCATTTTCTACAAACGACTTCTTCGTAATTACCTATTCAAGGTTATGTTTATCGAAAGGGTTCAATTTTAATTTCTTTAGCCTATATATTAGGTGTATTGTAAAACGGTAGAATTAGTAAGGGCTTGAGAGATTTATCTGAACCTTTTTCAATAAAAAGTTATATTTATTTTATAAATAATTAAAATTATATATATATTTTTTTATATATATAATAGATGTTGGAGCATTCTTCATATTTTCTTCGCTATTAATACGATATATATGTTGATTATTAAAAAAAAACATTTTTCTAAATCTTTGTGGTAAAATTCTGTAGGTGACTTGATAATGCAAAATAAAATAAAATAAATTGGAGAATATTTCAGAAATAACAAATATAATAGACATAATAAGACTCTATAGTTATAGTTTCGATAATTGCGCTCCATAAGCTATAGTTTTGTTTGTTATGGAGACTGTGGTTTGCATATTTCTGTTTGTTTGTATATTTCGCTTGCGAATATGCAAATAAGATAAGTATATATAATTTTTGTATCTATACATTTGTATGTTTCGCTTGCCAATATACAAACATGGTAATTTATTATAAATTTTTCATAAATCGTATGCAAATAGCTAGGATAAACATACTATAAATTTTGAATTTATACAATCAAGAACTGAATTATACAAATTCTATATTTACACAAATCAGGCGAATAACAAGAATTGAAAAACAGTTGCCGCGAATTATAATTTTCTTAAAAAGTGTAGCTATAATACATAACATAAGCTGAATGTTTATTATTCTCCATAATTTTCGCAATAAATCATTACTACTGTTAACTCTTTTAAATTAAAGGACGTAAATTAAACAATGTTTTAGTCAATCTGACAAAGTTAGGTGTACTATTGCAGATAATGAATTTGCTTTGCTAAACTTCTCTAATCCCTAGTACTTTCTTTATTCTTTATTTTAGGCTGAATTAATTAGCATCTTACATTATGAGAAAAGTTTCATACACTAATTAAGTAGCTGGTCATGCACACAAAGGTATCTACTCTAACTCACTTTAATTAGGTAAATTTAACATGTTAAGTCATTCCCTAAAGATCGTTGATTTGACAATACATTAACGATCCCATTCATGCGATATGAAATAAAATTTATTTAAACACGTAATTTGAATCTTTTAAGTCATGATCGATAATCAAATAAAGATAAATTTATCAAATAATGTAGTGCAGTAAATGAAGTTGTTCATTTCTTAACCAGATATTTCAAATTTGAAGGCTAGGAATGAACTTTTTTTTTTAAGGAAGAGTGCGTCCCCGTCCTATACGCAGTGGCGGAGGCAGGAATTCTATCAAGGGGGTTCAAATAAAACATAGGCGAAATCCTGAACCCCATAAACCATTGAGCTACTCCTTTGACATATGCTCAGGGGGTTCAATTTTAACTATATACACGTACACAAAAAAAATTGATCTTATATATATAGTGTAATTTTTTTTCCGAGGGGGGTCGGATGACCCCCCTGAACACACTCTACATCCGCCACTGCCTATACGATGCAAATATGAAATAATCGACCTTTAATATAAATACCGAATACTAAATGATGAAAAATAAAAAGAAAAAAAAGGCGAACTTTTTCTTTGTCACGAAAATGGTGTGCATTAATTTCAATGAGTAACATTTTATTTTATAGTTACCCCACATAGGATTCTCTTACAGTACATGTCCATTATGCATGTGTTTGTCTTTTAATTACGAGTGAGGCATTTTAACGAGGAGAAGTTGGATTTGCCAATATTAAAAGTGGGACACATACAAAGACTATTGAAATGCTACAAAAAAGTTCTTGGGTGTCAAGTAAAGCTACACTCTTTTTTTTCTTTCTTTTTCCTTTTTACAATATCCTTTCCCAAAGAGAGAAAAGAAATATTCCCTCCGTCCTAGTTTATGTACCATCATCTAACTTAATATAATGTAATTTACATCGATTCAATAATATAATTTTTAATTTGTCCCCTTTAAAATATAACAGTTTAACAATGTCTGAATTAATTAAAGAGTTCAAAGCTTCACTAAAAAAAACATAAATAATAACATAGTCAGTATAATCAACAAAGTAAGATATGAGGAAGATAAAATATACACAGACTTACCTTATAAAGAAACTAAAACTTTTTTTGTATAACCAATGAAATGTTTTTATAATTATAAAAATATTTTTGGTATGTGCTGAAAAAGTGCAACTTCATAGGAGTAAAAGAGATGATTTAATTTTTGGGATTGGTCAGTGAATTTGTTAGTGAAGACAGCATCCGTGCAGTGCATGAATAAAAGATTTTACCTTAGTTAATTTATATGTATCCAGGTTATTTTTGTTTTTTCCCCCCTCCATTTGTTTAAAATCCACGTGCATCTGCTTGATTAGGTTTGGAAAACAGAGTTGCAAAATTGAAGTAGGTGAAATAATAAGAATACTATGAAACACCCAAATTTTATTCGCATTATTTGAGCCAAAGGTCTAATAAAAATACCTTTATTTTTACATATATATTGTTTTTTCAAATTTTATTTGTGAGATCAATCGAGTTATTTGAGGTAAAGGACTATAAGAAATAACCTCTACCTTCACAACTAACAGGGCAAAGGTAAAATTTGCATACATATCATTCTTTTCGAATCCTAATTTACGAATTCTATTTAAAAAATTTATACTGAATATTTTGTTGTACATATATAAACAAGGAAAGCTGAGTGCAGAAAGTCTTGCTAAATGCTACTCAATTGTGGTGCAATTTTTTTAATCCGGTTAACATATTATAAACAATGAAACAGAGTCCTTTGAGATGACTCAGTTGATTTGGAGGATAGTTATTTACACAGATGATTCATGATCGATTTCTCCTTAATATCTTTTAAGTCGAGTCTGTCACAAAGAATTTGCATTACACAAAGTGCTCACCATACTTTGTGGTACAAGTTGCGGATTATTCTAGAGTTCGAAAAAACACAGTGAAATAGAAGTAGAAAGTCTTGCAAATTGGAATATATTTTTTAAAACCCAGCTTACATATCAAAACAAAAATAGTAGACATCAAAAGTCTTGCAAATTGAGATAAATTCTTTTGACCTGTTTTACATATTAGGAAAAAGGAAAGTAGATAGGCAAAAGTTGTACAAATTGAGAAGCATATTTTGAACCAATTCACACATAGAAACTTGCAAATTGAGATTTTTCATATTCTCATTGTAGAAAAATAAAAAAACTACAAACTAAACTTGTATATTACATTATCGCCATCAACTTAAACCTAACAAACTAACCTAATAAAACTTACTAAACTCAAAAAAAAAAAAAAAAACTAGAAGAAAGAAACAGATCAACAAAAGCAAAATAGCAACTTTTTTTTGTTCCCATTTTGCCCTTTTACACATATTAGCTCAATTAGCTCTTTCCACATGGCGTATAAATACAGATTCAAGGTCAGGTGGATTAAAAAACTCCCTACCACTATTATAATGACACGTGGACTTTGGCCGGCGTTTCATCGGCGCCGGTGGACATGGAAGTCTTTCCGGTATCCTTGAACCTCTCGCCGTCGGAGTTGTTGAAAATTCTTCTTCATCTTCAGAACTATCTCCTCTTGACTTGGTAGAAATTGATCTCAACGGAGCAAGAATCGCAATTCCAGCAATTACCCATTTCTTATTTTCTTCTTTGTTCACTTCTACTTGATGTTTTTTCGAAAATCCCATGTTTTAAACAAAACCCCAATTCGCAAAAAATGATCTTTTATTGAATAGAGATTCAAACTTTAGCAGACAGAAAAACAGAGGATATCAAAGTAACTGAACGAACGAAAAGGGTGAATTTTTTGCGAAAACTTTGAATCAAAGAAATTGGGGAAAAAGGCGCTAAAATGAAGGGAAAAAAAAAGTTACAGAGGAGATTGAACTTTGGAGCAATAATTATTAAGAGAAAAAATATATGAGATTCATAAAGAATCTTATATTAAATATATATATATATGAAAAAAATTCTTTTTTTTGGGAGGGGGACAGGAAAAAAAGTGGGCAGCCCGTAAAATTTCGGGCAATGGGCAACTGAAAATTTAGATTTTTGGCGCCAGTTTTTTGGTGGGTAGAAGAGCAACGGCTCTCTTTCCCGCCAATGTGAGTTTTTTAGTTTCCGGTTTTACCCCTGTAAAGTGTCATTATTTTCTGTTGGGATGCCACTGCGGCCCAAACCCATTCGTGCTGGAGCCCTTCAAAAGGCCTTTTAAGGTTAAGCCTCCATGTCCATAATTTTCTCACAAAATAAAGAAGAAAGAAGACTTTTTGAAAAATAACTTTTTTTTTAGGCATGATATTTATGTGATTGTTGTAAAGAGATGTTTTTTTTTTAACCCGGGACAATCCACAACTTCTATCCTTTGGATGAGTATTCTGTGGCGAACACTTTGTGATAACATGTTTAGTGTGCAATTGATTGCAAACTGCACAAAAAATGTAAACTATGTTAGTCAAGCCCATGCAACAAGATAAACAAATTGAAATGGATCGAATAACATTAATCTTTTATCTAAGCTTATCTAGAAAGTTATAAACTAAAATAAATTCAAACTAAATTCAATTCTTTGGGGTGGAGTGAGGATGGATTAAAAGAAAAAGGTTGTCAAATTGAATCCTTATCTCTTACAATGATTTTTTTAGTGAAAGTGCCCAAGTTTCTCATGTTATTATGTCAAGTCAAGTTCAACAAATTTGTTTGCAAATCATTATAAGTGATCCTTACTTTTTATGTAAGTTCAAGAGTCAATTAAAAAATCCGTAATATAGTATAAAGTCATTTCAGATGTTCATATCTAAATATAAGTTGACAGTTTTTATTTTATTTTTTCTAAATTTGAAATTCAAATAAATACTATATATATTTTTCTTTAATTAAATTTGAGGTAAAAATGTATATTTGAGCCTCGGATACCTTGTATTTTTTGGATCACATGGCTGTTTTTCTCACTATCGGGCCCGTATCCCCACTCTTGTTGACCAAATAACAATAATAAATGCTACTACTATTAATTAAATGATTTAATAATCAGCATATCCTTTTCATTTATTCTTATCATTCGTCCCATTCCTGCTGGTTCATTGCATTTGTACATACAAAACGTTTGAGCTAATAAATAAATATTGTGGTTCTTTATAATTTGATTAATAAATAAATATTGTGGTTCTTTATAATTTAATGAGAAGAAAATGATTTGCAAAAAGACTTTTTGGTGTATTATATTTTAACTTGTTATTGTACGATGTGCATTTTCATTAGTTGACGTCAAGTTATTTGGGATTAAAGCGTAGTTAGTGTTGTTGTCACTCCTTTGTCATGTATACGTAAAATATATATCAAATTAGGGTCTATAAGGATGAGACTAAATTTTACACTGTATATCAAGCCATATGTTACTCGTTCTAGTGTACTTTTTTGGAGTTGAATTTTGAAAAATATTTTTCACCATAAAATTTCAAAATTCAACTTGGAATTCTATTTCAGAATTTTCTGAAATCTGAATAACACAAAAATGACTTTTTTATTCTAAATTACTCACAAAAAATAAAAAATAATTCAAACTAGTATTCACGGCCAAATATAACGGGTTGATTATTTTGTATTTCAAAAGTCACTCAATTTTATTAAGTTAGTTTTTATGGTTATTATTACAATATAATTTTTTGTTATCTATTTAATGATGTAATAGCTATAAGTTTTTTTGAAAAAAAATATAATTTTGTAATTAATATTTAATTATTGTTTTTTCAGTCAATCATCGTTTATGTTGTTTTTGTATTCTTGTTATTCATTATTAATCGAATTTAATAATAGGTGTTGTTTGGAGTATGAATATTATAGATTTTTCTCTCTCTCGTTATATTTCATTAATTGAGTTAATAATGTGTTCTTTTGAATATAACTCTTTTAAATATGTTATTGAAGTACATCCACTTTGATAACAAAATACGTCTAATTTTTATGGTCAAACTCCCATTAAAATATACAAATTCAACTTGTTACAAACGTAGCTTAATAATAATTTACATTCATTATCCTTTTTCTCCTTCAATGTAACAAGTTTTCTTTTTTAAAACATTCGAATAGCTACAAAAAAAAAAAAAACTGTCAAATATATATCAAGTAGTTTTTTTTTTTTTTTTAAAAAATTCTCACCTGGTGTCGAAACTCGTATTGGAGCCTCGACTAAATTCGGATCACACAATGCTAGGCCCATTCGGAGGTAGTATATCAAGTAGTTGGTACTCTCTCTATCCCAATTTAATGTGACACTTTTCGTTTTTTGAGAGTCGAACAGTTTAAGTTTGACCGACAATTTGTGCACGAAATTTTCAGATAATTCAAAATGTTTAAAAGATCTATGAAAAACTTACAGTCAAAGATAGACTTGTTTGAATTTCGAAATTCGAAAGATGCCACAGACGGAGGGAGTAATATAAAAGCTTAAAGTACAAGTAAATAAAGAATAATCGTATCAAGTTGGAACAAACCATAACAAATGCATGGCCTAGTGAAATTGACACTTGACATTAATGTCATTTTCTCAACTAGACATCTCCATATCTCTCTTTGTTTGATTATGAATATACACAATATGTTTGTTTAATTTATTATGTGAAATGTAATTGTCCATTTGATACTATGTATTATTTGTGTTCTTCTTTTTCCAACTCATTTTCACTTTTCATTCTGGTTATTTATAATTATTATGCCTGACTGACCTATGATCGATTAAAAAGATGAAATGTCTGTGTGTTTTTCTTTTTCTATCTTTTTTAAAAAAATCTCTTAGGCTATTGTTGTATTTTAGGAAACAACAGAATGAGATAAAAGCATAAACATCAGAATAAATACTTGCTTTGTACTTGAATGAATAATGCATGCATATTGATGATGCTTCTCAAGAATATGCACCAATTCAATTAGTTCACCAGCTTTAGACAGTTATGCATATATATTATTTCATCCGTTTTAATTTGTTTGTCTGATTTTTAACTTGACATGAAATTTAAGAAAGTAAAGAAAATGTATTACTTTTAATCTTATAGTCTTAAACTAAAGTTACGTAGAAAGTACCAAAATCTTTTAATTTTGTGGTCTTAGACATGTTAGGTGAAAAATTAAAATTAAAGAGTTGTCAAAAAAGAACTATACTTTTTTTAAAATAAACTAAAAGGAAAAGTAAGACAAACAAATTGAATCGAACATAGTATTAAATTGAATAAAAAACATATAACAAAATCAACTCTATGAAAAGAAACCGGCAAGTAATTAATAAGACACTAAAGTCGGAACATTCTTGCTGCAAATTCGCTTAAATTGACGAATATTTTTGTCCAAATATTTAGCTTGTTAACCAATTTAATACAATATTAGAGGTTTATCTGCTAGTTTAATGATGATTATCATAAATATTTTATTAATATTTTATTTTATATATAATATATTTCTTACAAAATATTAGTGTTACACAATAATTGTGCACAACTGCTAGAGTGGTAATTTTACAAATAGTGTAAAATATGAATGGCATTACTGTTATAGATGGAATATTGTTATAGTGAAGTAAAATATAACATGAAAAGTCCGTTCAGGAGTTGTTATATCAAAATACCATTATAACGAGTGACTGTTATAGAGATCTGTCTAGATGACAAGATATGTCGAGTTAATTGCTTCAGACCAGTCTCTAATGTGTTCTTTGTTCAGGTCAATTGTAGCAGTTTGGTGTTGCTTCTTGCGTGGAAAGCAGGTATGCCATTGCTCTGATGATCATCTTTCACATGGGAGAAGTCAGAATTTTAACTGATATTCTACACGATCTAGATTGTTTTACTTTTATATCAGACTTTACTTAAGTGAACCAAGTTGTCTAATGTGTTTCAAAGAAGGTGTAAAGACTGTAAAGTAAGAACACAATATTTTACGTAGAAACACCCGACTCAAAAGGTGTAAAAGCCACGACCTGTTCCTCAACAGGATTTACCCCAACTTCACTAAATAACTACGAGCCTCAACCAACAATGAGATTACAAAGAATTTATGTAACCTAAAGATTAACTACCTAATCTCATTCTAGCACAAACCTCCAAGGTATGTGTCCCAATGTCTTCAAGTTGCCTTCAACTTAAAGAGTAAGATCCTCTAATCAGTTTATAAATCACTGATCTAACAATATAAAAATCACAAATACTAAGAAAACTTCCTAGATTTGTTCTTCTATATTCTTTGTTCAACAGCACTTCAGAAATCAATCTCTCAGTTGTTTTTGCTTTGTAAGTGTGTGTCTAGTATGGACGCCTCTCCTCCTATTTATACTTTTGCTTTCTGAAGTCTTCTACTCCTTCACTGACTCCTCTTTCATTCCACAACTCTGTTTCATTTAGAGTTCTTCTTGCAATGAAACTCCTTTATGAAATAGAAGTCCTTCTTGAAACAGTTTCTCATGAGATGACTTTGCCAACGTGTAAAATGCATTTCGTCATTTATCAAAACAATGCTTATCCCAACATTAACCTTATGGGTTCTAAATTTTATAACGATGATTTCAAGTGTTAATAACTGCATTCGAAACTTAATATTTGTACATATTTAGAGCCCGTTTGGGCATAGATTTCCCAAATAATATTTGGGGGAAAATTTGGCAAATAGTGTTTGTCCATACAATTTGTCATTATTTGGCAAATATCCCAAATTCCCAAATACTAGTTTTTTTCTAGTATTTGGGCCAAATCTCATTATTTGGGATCTTTTGAAAATTGAAATTTTACACCAAACTTTAATCTTTTACAAAAGCACCCTCTATAGTAGTTGTTTGCGTTGTATTACATGATTTTTTACGTGAACATCAAAGTAGTGATGAAATATTCAGTGAATATGAAAGTGATGATATGATTGTTGATGAAAATGATGAACAATCGGTTCAGGGTAACAGAGGCATGGACACTTGTTATTTGGTGCAACGAAGATCCAATTGACTTGTACTACAAACTTATGGTTAGTTTTGATATTTTTTAAAACTTATGGGTATAAATCATATTTTTCTAAAAAAGTGAAATATATTTCCCAAATACTATGGCCAAAGACATGGTGAAATTTCACCCAAATTTTCTTTGCCAAGAATATTTGAAAATCTATGGTCAAACGCTAGCTTAATAAGCTTCTTAATACGAATATACTATTTGAGCAAAAGTTACTGGATTCGGCTGAACTCGTATCCAGGCATTCTCGCTCCACGCCTCCGCCCCTGATTCTTTCAACTTAGTATGTTGCTCCTTTTCTACAGGTCAACTTGCTCTGCATCTGTAAATTCCTTTTGACAAGATCAGATTTGTAAAAGTTTTAATCCCTGTATCTTCCAAATTTCCCACATAATCACAATTTTCATCAGCTAATATGAAAGTATGCAGAAAAAATGAACCTATTAATTAATATTCTCCCTTATTAAGCTTGAACGTTTAATATTTGTTCTTCTGCTGTTTTCTTCAAAATTTATCTCTATAATGTACTTCATCTGGCATGCACTGTCAATGATATTAACATTGTATGTCAAATTGATTCCAAGTATACACACACAGTAAGTTCAAATAGTACATAGGAAATTATGACATCGAATTGCCTGAACATGTCTCGAAAAGTTGATTAAACACTCAAACTATTGTTGCGACTTATTACACATTTGTACTACTTAAAATTGCAAATGTTTATCTGAGAGCCCCTTTATTGTTGCAAATTGCTTTCCTCCATGGAATCTCTCGTAAGCTATCTATAATAGATGTCTATTGTGGCGACTTATTACACATTTGTACTTAATGATTTTGTATCTCAGATAAAAATGATAAATCGTAAATAGTTAGGAAAACTAATGTAATCTTCCTTCTGTGGAATAAATCGATTTTACACGAAACAAGATTTCAAATCTATTAAGAAATTTTGATAGCTCAACTGGGTGACTATTTAAACTTTTACCTTATTTGGTACAATTTTGATTTTCTATCTTGTAATGACCTCCCCATTTTCCCTCGTACACATATTAAGTATTTTTTTTAAAAAGAAGAGCCTTCAATTTTCTTTTTAGCTCATGGCCTTCCTATGGAATATTAGATGTTTGTTGAGCTAATTTTTAATGAATTTTAACTACATACATATATATAAAGATCAAGTACAAATTACTATCAAAATTTTAATTTATATGGCTTGATTCAGAATGTGAAGGTTAAATAACTTAAATTAACTAATATTTAGTGTGAATTCAAACATAATTTTTTTAAAAATAAAATGTACATATTTAAAAACTGAATTTAAGTATCATAAGTCACACTAGTAAATAATTCAAAGTATTTAAAAATTACAATAAAAAATATTTTTTGACCATCTAATAGTAACTAGGATACAACAAATAAATTAAAACGAAGGTACTAGTAGTAATTAATTTGTCCATACTCATTGTCACTAGCTTGTATAGCACACAAACGCAAGGAGCCACAATGGACATTGGAATGTTTGTTAGTATAGGCTAAATAGGCAGGGAATGTCATATAGATTACTCAATGCAAATTACTGTAAATAGTTTTACAAGTCCAAAATTATTTTTCGATGTTTATTGGTGAGTGAAAAAGAATATACTGAAAGTTAAGTCAAAATCAACAACTGGAGAGTGTGGTGATGACATAAACATCATGAAAGTTGAAACAACATATATATAATTATGTATATGTATGCATATTATATGTAAATTTAGTATAAAGTGTATGTTACGTACTATCTAATATGTTTTGTAAATATAAATTTAGTATAAAGTGTATGTTACTATTTAATATGTTTTGTACACATTTTGTAAACTAAGTGATAGATCGAATTATTGAGCCTCATAATTATCCCAAAAACATTTTCCTAATAGGTCACTTCTATCATACTATATATATATATATATATATATATATATATATATATATATATATATATATATATATATATATATTTGAAGTTATTTTTCTCATTTCCTCTATTCATATACTATTTGAAGCAGTGGCGAATTCAAGATTTTTACTTGGGGGTTCGAAAAATAAAAATGTAGTGCCAAGAATTTGAACTAGGAAGGTCAAGCAAATTTTGAACCCCTAAATCATTGAGCCAACCTCTTGTCTTGTGTTCACAGAATTCAAAATATATATATATATATATATATATATATATATATATATATATATATACAATGTAATTTTTTTCAAGGGGGTTCAGGTGAACACTCTCCCACCCAGGGGCGGAGCCACCTTGTAAGAAGGGGGTTCATTTGAATCCCCTTCGGCGGAAAATTATATTATTTATATATGGTTAAAATAATTTTATACGTATATATAGTAGATGTCGAACCCCCCTTCGGCTACTTCATGTGTCTGTTTCTACAGATTTTGAACCCCCTTACTGAAAATCCTGGCTCCGCCTCTGCTCCCACCCCCAAGATCCGCTCCTGATTTGAAGGAAGGATGCGGTCGATATATTGTCACTTTCCAATTTTCAGTTAGGTGCGCCAACGTCTGTAAATTATTCTCATTGGTGATATGATAGGCAGTAATATCAACAACTAGGTATGCAAATGATAGAGCAACTTGATTAATTCAAAAGCTAGTTCATGATGAGGGAATCAAAACTACTCCAATATCATATAACAGTGCAAGAAACTCTTCACATCCACACACACCCAGACACTATTGTTAGGATATACTATTAACCATGCGTTTTGATATAGTATTATTATTGAACAATTGTTTATTCATTTATTCAATTCAATAAAGTGTTACATTAAATAGATCAATTGTCATATATGTGTCCTTAATTTATATAGTAGATGATTTGGTGTATAGAGTTTAAGCTTATACACAGAAGATTAAATCATCGGTTCTTATAAGTTAAAAGTTATAGTTCACAATCGTAGATGGAAATTTTGGACAAAACCATCAGAAAGATTGTAGCACGAGATTAAATGTAATTTATCTTGATTATGAGAATGGTATAGTTCTAACTTCTCGTGCTAGTGCATTTTGTATGTATTGAACGGGACCGAGCAGAGATAGATGTTTTAGACTGACTGATAAAAACATATTCTCTAAACTGTTAAATGTACTTATATTCTTAATCTTGATATAACGATTATGATCTGTATATATTAATTATCGTTTTGATTTATTAAAAGGTGAGATTCTGAGATGGGTCAATATGTCTGGTAGATTGGATGATGATAATATGTATTGGTGAAATAATTAGTTAGTTGATGGAATCCATGTCTCAGTATAGAGATTGATGATACACCTTTTTATGAGAAACTTATAAGTTTTCATGTGTAAACCCGGCCGGTAGATTTATGAATCTGGCACATGAAATAAGTTAAGTGTTGCTCTAAAGGAAATTAATCATTGAATTAAATTCGTCAGTAATTTAATTTATTGATTAGTATCTGGAATCTTAACATGGGGAATTACATAAGTGTTTAATGGTGAATTTCAAAATATATATAGAGGAGTGCAATTACGAATTTTTAGTGGAATGATTTGTAATTTATTATGGTAAGAATAATTCAAATTAATTATTTGGAATTATTTCCATAATAGGAAGCCTCAGTAATAAATTCAGTGGTCCCTCCAGTGCCCAATTTAACTAGAACTCAGAATCCTATTTTCTAGGAGAAGAAGGAAAAGTAACGTGTATATTTCATCCAAGAAAGAAACGTGAGTTTCAGGGGTTTTCTTGAAGAATAAGGATTTATACTTTCTTCTCCTTTTTGGACTAGGAAGACATCTCTATAAGTAGGGATTCTTCTAACCTAGAAAAAAAATTCAGTATTCTATACGATACTTGCCCACCCAAGTATTGAGAGAGTTCAATTGTTATTTGGGATCACTGTAGAAGACTGTAGAGCTGGAGTTGGATTTGCTTCAAGATATCTGCACACGCTTCAAGAGGTAATCCTGAGTTAATTTTCAGCATACCTTGTATGTGATACGTATTTGTGATTGTTGTCTATACTCATGCAAGATGTATGATTTTGGAATGCTTCCGCTGTGTATGCTATTTTCTAACAACTATCTGGTACTGGATGCGTGAAAATCTATTCAAAGGACCCGATTTCATTCATCCACCCCAGCACACTCAAATATCGTCAAATATTGGATATGTGAACAATCTATCCGGAGATCCAAGCTTGAGATGTATATATGATCCTAATTTCATATGCTATTGACTTGGGAACCAAGATTAAGTAATTAACCTCGATTGCTAGCACCACTAAAAATTAAAAATGATAAGCCCCACTCCTGTACTTATTTTCAAGCAACAAAATATAATAGTACTAATAACAAAAAATAATATTCCTAGTAGGATTTGTTTCGGTTGGGACAAGAAGAGCACAATACCTTGCTACATTATTATTTTAGCATAAATCAAAACACATATCTCCATCTATATAACATGCAACGATCAATAATCCACCAAATACACAATATTCAATTTGTACATTAATTCAAGTTCAATTTCCTTTCCCTCAATTGAAAAAACAAAGTTAATTAACAAATACAATTCCTCACCTGCCACCATCACAATTATCAGTACCAATATTGTTGTGACCTCCAGAAATACCATTGTTCCATGCAGAAGAATAATTATAGTAACCAGAATTCACCATTCTTCTCCCATACTGAAAATTATGATTCCTTTCTTGATTATTATTATTATTATTAACTTTTTCATAATTGGCGTATCGCATTAAATCAGCATTCGTTGCATCGAGTTCCTTCTGGAGGCGAAGAACTTGCCTTTGAAGAACTGAAATTGCTCCAACACATCCATAGACAGGATCTTTTAATCGCGCCTCCGCTTCATAAGCTAGAGAATTGACTGCATCTTCTCTTTGATGAGGCTGGATTTCGTTCAGAAGCTTGCTCACATTACTGGCCCCGAATACTTTGTGTACGGTTGTAAACTTTATTGGCTCCTCTGGAGGAAAATAAGGTGCAAAAACACAACTTGGCAAGCATTTTCTTCTCAAAAATTTGCAAGCGGCACATGGAGGAGTGGAGTATTTGCTAGTAGAAGACATCCTGTTTAAGTAATTAGAAATTGAATTTGTGTTAATTCACAATGAGTTTAAGTTATATAGTCATATGGTTAGTAGAACAATTTAACATGTTATAAGTAGATTATAACTTTATTTATGAGATGACCATCATCAAACTTGCTACGAAGAGTTACTTTTTATATGTCGATTTAATCTTACATGATGGTACAAATATTCTGTTTCTCTATTTTCATTTTACAATATCATAATACTTGATATGTAGAAGTACTAATTAATTCTTATTATATAACGGATAAAACATAACATGATGGTCTAAATTGTTTCACACTATCAGTTGACAAAACATAAATCCATTGGCACAAATGAAGACTTTTTCCGCCTTGAATCAAGAAGAAATTTGTGTTATATATATGATTTTTACATAGATAGCTCATTTCTATCAAACCGGTTCATCGGAAATACACATGGCGAAAAATAAATTTTCATTGAAATATTAAAAATAACTACTGAACATTTTTTCCTTAACTAATTCAATGAAAATATGTACGAGAATAGCCACTGAATATATTTCAAAGTAAAAAAAGTGATTTTTTAAGTAGTATGGTACGTATATATACTCACTAAAGATTGAAGCTAATAAAATACTCCCGCCTTTAATCCTGAACATATACGTATCAAAGATAAAACACGAGATTAAAGTATTTAATTCTGTAACATTATCTCTAAAATAAAACTTACATCCATTTCCCTTCAACAAGAGATCTTCTCAAAACTGTGATGAGAAATACCTAATTAAGTGTTATCTATCCTTAATTAAAGTGTTTATCGTGCAGTTGCTTGAGTACTAAATTTAAATTAAATACGGTGATAGTTTAATTGTCACTAAAAATGTATATTTAGCGGCATTTAGCACTCTTTGTAAATGTCCCTAAAGCACAATGTATCCAATGACAATTAACTAATGCCGGTAAAAGCTTTATCACTTCTTGTTAATGTGTATATTTATTGCCGCTAAATGTTGTTTTTGTTGTATTGAAGGTGAACATCCTCTAATTAATTAGATTGGATCAAACTAAAATCAGACTCAAATTAAGCCTCTAAATAATTTGTCGTCTAGGGGAAGTTAAGTCATCAGTAGCAAAACATGACATGTGGACTTAATTACTACTACTTCTAAAGTCTTTTATATGATTTTATTCGACATATATTCCACTTGCAAATTAAAGTTCCGCAAAACAAGACCTTTTTTTAAATCAAAATTATACGTACAAAATCTAATAGTCACACAACTACTATTATTTCATTTGACTATCCTTCAAAATATGCCAATTAAACTCATCCATAGGAAAACGTCTAAAAAAGAGTTACATATATTAGATCTACACCATATAGTATACATTGAAGGGAAAAAAAACCATAAAAGAGACAACTAGTGATATATATACCTCTTGATCTTCTTGATAAAGTGACTAATTTTCAAGCTTTGTCCCTTGATGATTCTCCTATAGGATTAATGAATATTTCACCATTAGAACTTAAAAACAACAAAAGAGTTGAAAGGGAAGAAAACCCTAGAACAAAAGTTGAGAGAGAAAATAAGAGAAGGCAATAAGCATATATATATATTATAAGTGAATGGAAAGCAAAAAGACCAACCATAATAAATAGGGACGGGGTTGCAATATTAATTATTAATATTAACAATATTGGTGACTGTAAAGTCCCTTGCCGACTTCATTATTCTCCAATTAGAGATTATTGTATATTGTCATCATATGATCTTGCTTCACATTCAATTTTTGGTATATATATACAATACAATACCACACTTTTGGTACTTCAAAATTTAATTACTGTCCCTTTCAAAAGAACAAGAACAAACAAAAGAAGCACGGATGCGATTGGTGAGTATCGTTGATGTGAAGGCCTAATTTAGTTAATACAAAATTATATTATTTTTTTGATAATTTAATTTTTTCGATTAAAACGGTCTGAGATACTCTTAGTACAGTGTGATCTTGTCCGCTTTAGGTCAAGTTCGTACCAATGTGAAATTTTGTTAATTTTCGAGATTCATTGTGTGTCGCCACATCATCATCTGAGTATTTTATGACAACTAAAATGCAAAAATAGTTTCTTTTTGTATGTGTACGTCTCTAAACTCGTAAGGAGAAGTAAATCAAGTCTCACTATCATTTGCCCTCGTCATACTCATCTCATTGAAATTGAGCTCTGATACCAGTTGTTGGGCTAAAATAGTTCAATAATACTCTTAACACTGTCTGCTTGGAGCAAACTCATACATTTCTTTTCCAAAACACATCACACTATCAAGAGATCCTACACTTTATCTGTAGATTCATTCTCAATATTTTTAGCTATCAATGTAACTTTATTCGCACAATTAAATAATCTCCCCGTCAAACTAAGTTTCTTGTGGCCCATCACCACAATCCACGAGTCAATTTTTGAGATCCATTGCATGCCCCCACATTATCTGAGTATTTTATGACAACCAAATCCCGCAACTAGTTTTTTCTTTCTTTCTGTATATGGTGTCTCTAAACTCGTAAAGAAAAGTACATCAAGCCCCACACCACCATCTGCCTTTGTCATATGCGACCCATTAAATCTAAGCTCTGATATCATATTAAGTTGACCTACAATCGTAGATAACTTTCTATAACAAGTCATATATAGTTGGATGACATACATGGTAATGAAGATATCTAGGAGAAGGTGAGAGTGTATTTGGTATAGGGACAAAATGCAAAAAATAAGATTGAAATGGTTTGGACATGTAAAGAGGAGTTGCATGGATGCCCCAGTGAAGGTGTGAGATGTTGACTATGGATGATTTCAAGAGAGGTAGAGGATGACCAAAGAAGTATTGGAGAGGTGATTAGATATGACATGATACAGTTTTAGCTTAACGGGGACATGACCTTAGATAGGAGGGTGTGTGGTAGACAAATATTAGGATAAAAGGTTAGTAGGTAGCAATGTGTTGTCTTAT
This sequence comes from Solanum verrucosum, assembly GCF_900185275.1. NCBI lineage: Eukaryota > Viridiplantae > Streptophyta > Magnoliopsida > Solanales > Solanaceae > Solanum > Solanum verrucosum. Next base: position 5,189,574 of record NW_026020332.1, read on the forward strand.
CATCCTTTTATATTAGTAGTCGTAGTATTGCTTCTATAGTTTCTTATCCTTCAATTTATGCTATCATATGTTGATTCCTTGTACCTCGATTAACACATTGTTTTGTTGTAGTTTCTCTTTTGTTACTATCTATTATTTTTCGTTATTAACAATTGTTTTTTGTACTTCCGTTATTTTTTTCATTGGACTATTTTTTCTTGAGTTGAAGATTTATTAGAAACAATATTTCTACCTCTGAGATAGAAATAAGATCTACGTACCCTTTATCCTCTTCATACATCAATTTGTGAAATTACACTAAATATATTATTGTTATTGTTGACCTAAATAGTAATAACTTGTTATAGAAGTCGGTTTTACTAGACACATAGATAACTTAAATCTCTAGGAATTATTATATTTGATTGCACAACAAGTTATCCTAAAATTGTAATATGAAAACCAAAATAATGACAAAATTATTTAATTGATATATCTATGCAGAGAGATGTTTAATTTATTGGACTAAAATTGAGATATACAACTACAAGGCATAGCATTAAACATGCCTTTGGTTTATACTAAGTAAATAAAGATAAACTTTTATTTTCAATTTAATTTAATCTTGTTTTTCTGAATAAAACTTTGAAAGAAAAGAATAAATATATTATTTTATCTCAGAATTATTACTCACATAGAGGGGTGACACAAAAATATACCACAATTATTATATAGTAAATAATTTCAAAATACCTAATTTAAAAATAAATAATCAAATTAAAAGGAAATTAGAAACCGAAGCAGGCAGGGTTGCAGAGTCAATTATGTCATACGATTTGTTTGTGAATATTGTCCTATTTTGTTTTTATGCTCTTTGTTTCCTTCTATTTGTTTGCTTCACCAAATTCAACTTTCATTTCTTTGAAAATTAGGAATAGTATTTTACGAGAACATAAATATAATCTTTTGCTGTTTTACTATTTATTTACCCCACTAGACTCTCTCCCTTCATATATTTATTTGCACGCGCGTGTGAACATATTCTCACTCCACCACAATTTTTTTATAGGCGAAAGGCCATGATTGGACTTCTTTCACCTCCGGTTGATGAATATCTCTTTCGATATGTTATATTTTCTATTCTGTTTAAAAAGAACGACACATTTCTAATTATGCTGGAGTTCATGTGCCTTTTAAGTATATGATTTGCTAGTAGTTTCATTGTTTAGCAATAGCCTATAAGTATGGTTTTTTGATCGACACATTTGATTTTTGCCTAAATTTTTATAAAAGTAAGAGCACTCTCCTTATATATCTTTACATATAAAAAGAAATCTTTTTTCTAATGCCATGCTTGATGTTGCATAAACACTTTATTATTATTGATAGTGGGTAATTGGTTTACGTTTTCATTAATTAAAGGAAAAAAAAGTGTCGATCACCCAAATAATTAAAATTCTTGTCAAAGGTTCATATAGAAAAAACTCCCCCCTACCTACCAAATATATACATGGATATTCCTCAAATCTATAGTTGATAAAAAAAAAACATTAGGTTCTATAATTGAGCTCACCGAAAAAACATGATAGCCTCTATTATTGAAGTCTTATAATTTTTTTGTGTCCATCAGAACAATAATGTCAATTCACTGATCCAAAATCTTTCATGAAAGGACGGATAATATTACATGAATAGTTCAATTATCTGTCCCTTTCAGTCATGCTAGACAAATAGGATGTTATCAGTAGTTGCCTGAAAAAAAAGTTGATTTTTTCTAGTACCGTTGTAATATATATATACAATCAACTCATTTAAAAATTTAACCTGTTATTGATAATATATTTTTATTTATATGATTATATTCTCAACATGTCTCCTCACGCATTTCGTTTTCATGAGCCAAGTATTGCTATGCACGATGGTGGAGCCAGAATTTTTAATAAGGGGATTCAACACTTGAAGAAGTAGAGACACAAACTAGCGGAAGAGGGTTTGATATCTACTGTATATACACAAAAAATCATTTTAATCATGTATAAGTATAATTTTCTGTCGAAGGGGTTCAAATGAGCCCTTGACCAAAGATGTCTCCACCCCTGGCTATACTGAAGTGTGTGATAATTTAGGTGTGTTTTCGACATTTCACGCGTTTATTGAGTAATAGTTTCCGCCTCAAGCTATGGTTAATTATAAACATATATTCACTCTATTGTGTCACTTAACTAGGTCTTGGACGTAACTCACAACCCAAACACCCAAACACTAGCACAAATGAGAAGGATTGCGCACATTCCATTCATCACCCTTTTCATGCCCGAATCTAAACATTTGAGGTTCTACATTGGACCTAAATTTGATACCATATTAAATTTAATCTTGTATCTAACACACACTTCAAAAGCTAACTATTTTTATTTTTTTTACCTAAATCTTATAAAAAATCCTAAATTTCATTCATCATCAATGTAGGACATTCCAATTATCAAATACCTCTCCTTACCTTTTTTTCTTTCTTTCTAATTTTCCCTCTTTCAAAGTCGACATACAAAATGGAAAGTAGGAGTACTTAAATTATTGTTGATGTGATTAAATAATGAGTGGCAATTATGAAGTACTCCCTCCGTTCAAAAAGAGTGGTCTGGTTTGACTTGATATGGAGTTTAAGAAATTAAAGAAAACTTTTGAATCTTGTGGTCCTAAATTAAAGTTATGTCAAATGTACAAAATTGCTCTTAATCTCGTGGTCTTAAACATGCCACGTGAAAAATTAAAAGTAAAATGTTATAAAAAAAGATAATTCTTTTTTAAACAAACTAAAAAGGAAAGTAAGAGGAGTACTAATTAAGGCTTCTTCTTTTTGGGAGGTGGGAATCCATTCTGATTGTGGAAATCTCTCATCATCGTAAATAAATTAGTAATATATATAAGCATTTTCATTACAAAATTTTGAGATACATGAATCCATACTTTATAATATTAAAAGGAAATCAATTATTGAGCCCAACTTTTTTTATGATGAAGGTTAGCCCTTTCCATTCCATCCCTTGAAATTTCCCTCATGATTTATTTTGATAAAGTTAAAATAAGATATAATATATATATATATATATATATATATATATATATATATATATTATATCTTATTTTAACTTTATCAAAATAAATCATGAGGGAAATTTCAAGGGATGAAATTGATAGGGGATAATATATATATATATATATATATATATATATATATATATATATATATATAAAACTGAATTATCGAAGAAAAACAAAAGTACCTAACACCCATGCCCATTGCTAAGATTTTTCACATATCACATATTAGGGGGCGAGTCTAGAAATTCAAATACGAGTAAACGTTGATATATGCAAATATTTGTTTGTGCCCATTACTATTATATACTTATCCGTTATGAACATAAGTGTCGATATATATATATAGAATGATGTCGCATCACATTGATTATATCGGAATATATTGTCACATACTGTAGCCTCACTTTGCTTGTATATACTGGAATTGAAGCATTCGACTTTAAATTTTGAATTTGCCTCTCTCTGCCCAATCATCAATTATCACACATCTTTATGTATTTTTGTAATTAATTAAATTTTAAGGAAAATTAATAGATCACTAGCTTAGAAAAGGGCTGCAGATTTTTTTTTTACAGTATTGAGTAATCACAAAACGTGAAATGAAATGTGCTGCTAATGATTAGGAAGTGGATTATTGGTTGTTTAATTTTTTTTTTTATTTATATAGTATAATACGCCTCTCACCCCCAACTACATTTTCTATTTACTTATTATAATATTATTTTATGTTCATTGCATTTAAATTTAATTCTTGCATAATATATTGATATATTTGCTAGCTTTAGGAATTAAGATATACCATAGATTCTGTATATGATGGTTTTTACTTTCAAGTAGCACCTTTTGATCTTTATCTTTATATAAGTACTTCTTCTGCTATTTTTTAGAACAATTTTTTTAAAAAAAAAAATAGGTGGGGCTTAAATAACCTACTAATTCTAGCTCGTCGTTAAGGAATTTTCGATTGAAAGTTAGGTTAAAATTTTATTTATAGACTATATAATATAAAGAGATTGGCTTTTGATATTCGCCGACCACCTATGCAATTATAAGCTCACGTTCTCATGTTTTTGTGTTTATATATAAAAGGAGGTACCTAGCTCAAACAAATAAGGAAACAAATAATTCTAATATGATGGCACGCAATAGCGGACTAGATTTTTCATTAAATGGGGTTAAACATATGAAGAGTCAACATACGAAGAAGTTATAGTGAGTTTTACATCGATTATATATACATAAATATAATTTTAACTATATTTTAACAGTGACAGAGCTATAATGTCCCGAGGGTGTCTCCTTCCCCAAAAAATTATACCATATATATATGTAAATATTATTTGAAATGGTTAAATTTAATATTGTGGACATTCTTAATACAATAAGATGTTGTTGCCTAGTGTTGTGAGGCTCTCCTCTTATGCTCACACTGTAGGCTCGAGTTTGAATCCTCATAGCTGTATTTTATAATCATTACTCTTCTATTTTATTACTACTCTTATTAACTTGCTCCTTCAATTGTCTAAGCTAATTAAATTACTTTCTAAATAATAGTTATTAAATTTGTGATTTTTGAACTAATTCAAATATAATTCATCAAAACGATTCTTATTTAGAAATTTACATTTAGTAGCCAATTGAATTTTCAATGAATTTGACCTTTTATTTCTTTTCATTAAAATTTGAAATAAATCTTAAATGTAATTATTTAATTTAATGTTAATAAACAAATTCTAAATTATTTCTATAAAACTGCTAAAAGCGAACAAAAATCTCTGAGTCTCTAGTTCGTTACCTTCTACTACCGATCTTCTCCCTCTGCTGCTACTGGAGCTACTGGATATCGACCTAAGAGATACTAGACCGGGTGCGAGAGGAAGGGATGCTGCTATTGATGGACCGGTGCTACCTCTGGATCTAAGAATCATGGAAGACATAAACATCTCGTTTGATTCTGCTTCCATTATTGATGTCTCGTTATTGTTGTCGTCATCAAAGATTAGTGAAAGCTTAAAACGTAAAAATGATTTTATTTAAAGCTAAATCCGCCCACCCATTTTATGCTTGTTCATTCAATTCATATATATTAAATTAAACAAAAAAAAATCTAAATATTATGCAGTTTGATATTTAAAATTTTAGAACATTTTTTCGTAAAAAAAGGTAGTATTAATATTTTAAATTTTTCAGTGCATCCATTCATAAAAAAAAATTGTTTATGTAATACTTGGACACCCTTCGTAAAATTTTTAGCTCCGTCATTATGTTTTAATAATATAATTTTTCACTAATGATTAAATTCGGATGAACATCCTCGACTCTAAGTGGCTCCGCCCTGATGGCATGTCATCTACAATGATAAGGGGAGTATTAGGCCTTCTTTTTGCCCAATCACAATCACTTTTTGGAGTAATCTTCTTTTCTTTTCTTTTTTTATATTTTGGGTTTGGTTGTAGTTCTGGACAATAATTTAGACTCCACAAGGCAAACCAATTTAAAGGTACTAAAATTTGGAGTTTGGTAATAATGATCATTTTAGCCTATTGAAATAAGACACTTTTATTTATTTTAGGTTCGTGGTACACTCAATACACATATTCAAAAAAATATATACTCTATATTTTCTTGAACTAAGCACGCAAAGTTATTTATGATGAGTGACGACAAGATTGTAACTCAAAAACTTCCTACATACACTTTAACTTTCTTTGTCATCAAAGGAAAATGGAATCATACCTTAGTTCAGGATCTCCCTACTTGTATGTAGGAGGTCACGTAAAATTAGTAAGAATGTTGATTATGTTGTGTAAACTGCATAATGATGAACGTTATCCCAAATTCCAAACAATCTAACGTTAGAAATACCGTATACTTAGAAGTGACTTGCGTTTCATAATCATAAATGAAACTAAACTTTGAAGTTTATGGATTCTAAATTTTAATTTTTTTAAATTATTGAGTTTTAAATTAATAATCTATTCATATTCAACTAAATTATAAAAGGGAAAATTACGCATATAAGAAAATATATACTAGTTAATTAGCTAAAATAGCTATAGTTTGAATTAATTACGGCTCACAGCTTACTCTTAACTGTAATTACGTCGCTTATACATATACAAATACAAATTATACATATGTATATATATTCAATTAGTCTCTCTCCACTCTTTGCCCTCTCTCGCTCGCCTCTCTCCTCCCTCTCTCAATCTCTCCCGCCAGATATACAAATACATATGTATACCAATTACATATATACAATCATTTGACAGATATGCATATATAATTTGACAGATATATATACATATACAATTTGTCTCTCTCCACCTTTGCCCTCTCTCCTCCCTCTAACATGTAGCTACGTATCGTAATTAACAAACTATAACCATGAAACATAATTAAGTTATATTTGAGTGGATATATGCAAAAATAAAATAAAAATAAATTCCCATTTTAAAACAAATAAACAATTTGTATGAGCACTCAAACTTGGTCCAGGAAGTAACGGTAGACTCGATGGCCCAACATAACTGTCCACAACGTTTTTGGGCCTTCAATATTCCTTCTTTTGTGATGATTTCTGCCTTTGGAAAAATGTTGTATGTTATACCAAATAATCGCTGAATTTATCATCATTTTGTGGTCGGATTATTTAGGGATTATGCAAAGGTGAAATCAAATTTTAATTCTAAGGGTTCTAAATTTTATAATAATGATTTTAAGTGTTAATGACTGTGTTCTAAACTTAATATTTATACATATTTAATAAACTTCTTAATACATAGACACTATTTGAGCAAAAGTTATTGAGTTCGACTAAACCTATACCAGGGCTTCTAGTTCTGCCCCTGCTTTATGCTCTGAATAATTTGCTGTGTAGATCAAATAACGCATCAGAAATTATACGCTCTCTTAAATTGTATTATAAACACTCCACACACCGACATTATCAATAACTAATAATATAAAAATAACATAATACATACAAATTGCTATTTTAAACTCATAGCTATATATACATATTCCTATATTTAACTTACTATTCATATATACTTTAGTACTCAATCTATATTTTTGGATCCAACATGAGTCTTAATGTAGTAGGTGGTAGTTTTCATCATCTTCATCAATATTTGAAGGACCATAAAACATTCCTCCCCACTTGGGGAAGTAGACTAGTGTAATAGGCAGAGTAAAGACAATCATCATTAAGCCCATAATTGATATGCTTGTTTGAGTTGAGAATTTGGTGGAACCTGAAAATAGCAGGAGTTGTGTTATAACTGCGCCTAAAGTCCCACCGCTTCCTGTCATGCCTGATATTACACCTAACGACCTGCATACATCAAGTAGAACAACAGGACAAATTACTTATAGAAATGAGTTGGGATTATTTTAGGGCAATAAATTAATGTGAAATTGAGCTGCTTTTTCACTCTACGTGTCTTATTCTGAATCATAATTAGTATGACTTTGCTTGCTACTATTTTCCTGTACGTACATGCCGCTATCGAGTCTCCTGTCACCATTTCTGGAATGTTTACTTGAAAGTTTGTAATGAAGTTATCAATTTATAAAATGAAATTGAAAATATGTTATTTATTAATTCGTTGTTGTATGATAGATATTTTGTAATGAATTATAGTTAGTTCATTTAGTAAAATTGTATAAGAGTCGGAAGTTCGATAGTTTTAACACTTCTGTCCTAGTCGAAAACTTTAGTTTTTGCAGTACAAAGAGGAAGAGAATTTCAATTCCCCTTCTGTAACTGACACTTGAAGGAGACTTGCCATTATTCTTAAGCTGTTCAAAGTTTAACAACTACCAATTAATGGGAGACGTTTGATTGAAAATGGAGTTTAAAAGATTTTCTTTCTTTAAATTCGTGATTTAAAATATATTATAAAAAATTCTATCGCTGTCAATTACTTCACTAAACGCCAAAAAAAATTAAAACGTTTAAAGTTGATTTATGAATTTACCTTTTGGATACGAATGGCACAATGCCAAATGTGAGTCCTGAAGCAGCTTGAACAAACAACGAAAAGCACGCCATAACCAGAACAGACGCCCAAACTGTATTCACTCGGCCAAGCAGCACGCACATCAATCCAGCCACCATCTGCACCGCCCACAAACTCCATAACCGCCCTCTCATCCCAAATCTCTTCCCCATTTTATCAGAAATTATCCCGCCCACAGGCCTCGACACACAATTCGCTAGCCCAAAGCTTGCTGCAATACCCCCTGCCATTTCAATATTCACATGAAACCGATCGTAAAAATACGCTGCTATTATATTATCGGTAGTCAATTCAACTCCGAAACAAAATCCATACGTCAATCCCAATAGCCATCCCCTGTAATTCTTCAGCCCATTAAAAAGTACGCTGCAGAAATTTTCACTTTGATTATTTGTAATTTTACGTTTGTAGTTTCCATCAGGCAAGTCCTGGCCGTATACGAGTACCAAAATCGCTGTTGCCGCTTGAAATATCGCTGGGAAAATAAACGCAATACGCCATGAAATGAACGAAGGAATGTTAAAGCTTGTAGTGAACAGAGTATATACGAGCGGCATGACTAATTGAGTCACGCCAGAGCCTACATTTGCCCAACCGGCAGCGAATCCATTAGCAAGCCCAACAGTACATCCGGAGAACATAGAGCTCATCCAAAATTGACTCGCTACGAAATTAGCCAAGCTAAATCCGATAAGGAATCGAACTAATATGAAGCTTTTCGCAGAGGAGATTAGAGAAGTCGAGAGGACTACCGGAGCAGTGAGGAGTGACAGGGTGGCGGAGGCAACACGTGGACCGAACACGTCACAGGCAGGTCCCATCGCAAGGCGGGAGAAAATGGAACCGATGAAGGAGGCGATTCCGGCTGTGCCGATGTCGGTTTGGGTGAGATTGAGGTCCTTACGAATAACTTCGAGAAGTGGAGGGATTGCGAAAGTAGAGAAGAAACAGGAAAATAGAGAGAGCCATGCGAGATGGAAAGCTCGCATGTGAGGTGAAGATAATGAAAATGGGCGGAATTCTGTGGCTTTGTGATCATAATCTACGGCTATGGAGAAATTATTACGAGAATGATCGATTTTGGACTGTGATTTCTCTTCTTCCATGGCTATTGAGTGAATTGAATTTGGAAAACTTGAGCAAGTACTATATTTATAGTGAAGGTTAACGTGAGTAGATTGATGAGAAAACAGAGCTTCCAAGCACCACCTTTTAAACTTGAGACCCGTTATCGTGAAAATTGTGAAATTTGAAAAAAAAAAAAAAAACTTTTGTTTTTGAAGTGATAGTCGTATTTGTATTTGAATATTAAAATTGTGTTCGACATTTGCAAATTTTTAAATATAAATTTATGCGATTCAAAGTATTGAGTTCAAATAAATTTAACACGCCTATGCTGCATGAGCCAATGTAGCAAGTGTGTTGTGACTACTTCCGCAAATGGACAGAAGATGCATTTAAGGTTACATGGAGGAGTTAAACTTGTAATCTTCTTTTGACTCCATCAACTTGTTTTATTTAGTCTAAAAACCTATTCTAGTCACTGATTTGAATTTGTGTGACTCTTGTATCTCTATTTTGATTATTATTATTCTTTTCTTTTTTGTCCGAGCAAATAAATTTAAATGGGATAATATAGTCTTGAAGAAAAAATATTTATGTGCTTTGGCATAATTTTGAATCATGTAAATCGTCTCATTAAAATGAGATAACGAATAGTCGAATACTCATACACAAACACGAGTGTAGGTACATAAGCTCTTTTAAGAAGTTATGTTTTGAGAGTGCCTTCGGTGGAAGATAAGATGTAGAAAGTGATGTTTAGATAATTTGGGCCTGTGATGAGAAGAAGCACGTATTTTCAGTGTGGAGGTGTGATAGATTGACTTGGGATGAATTCAAGAGAGGTAGAGGTAGACGGAAGAAATATTGTGGAGAGATGATTAGACATGACATGGTGTAGTTGCGGTGTAGTGAGGTCATGACCTTAGATACAAAGGTGCGAAGGAGATGAATTAGGGTAAAAAAGTTAGTAGGTAAGAGGGCGTTCATGCTAGTAAATGGGTGAATGTTGTTCATGCTAGTAAGAGGGCGTTCATGCTATGCTTATAGTTTAAGGTTCTTCGATTTTATTGATATATATCTGTTGTTTTGTGTAGTTCGATTGTAGTATTATTTGGTTGTCATACTATTCTTCTACTATTTGTTATTTTGTTACTATCTATTGTCTCATGTATTTCAATTACGTCTTTTTTTAGTCTATTTTTTGTCTGAGCTGAAGGTCTATCGGAAACGAGCTGAATACACTATTATGTTGTTGTATTCTTTTCTGAGAGTGAAGAATCTCAAAAGTGCAAAATAAAATTCTCTTACGAAAGGGGAAAACGGTTACTCCGTATTTCAAACACCTATATATTATTATTATTAAGAAGGAATTTATGCACATTTTAGGGAATTACTGGACCTAAGATATGGCCATAACCCATAAAAAGGAAGATACCTTGATATGATATGAATATATGGACATAATTTCTTGGACGTCACTTAATGGCCAAAACAGGAAAAAAGAATGTCCATATTTTTTGCTACAATTTCTTGATGTGGAAATGAGAGCAACTAACTTGACACATTTGGTAATGGTAGTGCCTTTGAAATCACTTTTTGAATTGGTTTACGCTAATGGAGAGTGCAAAAGGGACAAAAAAAAATCATACACTTTAGAAACATAATGTGTAGGAAAAACAACGACTTGTTAAGAAGAACCATCTTTACTTCGGAGCATGGATATAGATATTCTTAGAGAGGGTTTGGCTATGGTTAGTTCATAGAAGTATGGAAAATATTCTGAATTCGGCGCAAATTATTAGTTTCATTCTGAACTATTAACAGTTTTAAAAATACCTCTCTAGTTGATTAACTAAACTTATATACACCCCGTCTACCTCTATAGAAGTATTTGGTCAAACAGGCTCTTAGGACCCTCATATTGACCAAATACTTCTATAGTGGGTTCAAAGTTCACTTTGAAGTTTCAAATATAATGTAGTATGTTTTTTTTATATATCAAAATAAATAAATAATCATTTTTGCTTTGAACGGTAAAGAAAAACAAGTAGAGAAGGGTCCTGCCCTCCTCAGTATCACCTGAATCACCTTAACAATGCGTACACGGATTGTCTATTAATAGAAGTTCCAAACAAAATAAACTCAATTTTGTTTTGTCATTTGACAGTATCACCAAATTAAGTTGTCCCCATCAATCGAGCTTGCTGAAAATGACTCCCCTTACGGAGTTATGGTTTGAATGATCTCTCTGTCAGTTCTTGCAATTTGAATAGAAGAAAATTTTCCTATGTGACAAAATTCATATAACTAAAATAACATTTGTACTGAACTATAAGATCAATCTACCTCAAATTTCTATCATTGTAGGTTAAATAACATTAAGGTCACTTGTATTATAAGTAAAATTTCTATTATAAAGATATAAAAAAACTTAACACAGTCAATATACATAACTTAATTTTCTACTTATCTGGTCTTTCCAGCAGCCTTTGCAGTATTCCGGGATTTAACCGGTCTTGATCAAAGCACTGCAGTCTGCACTATAGCGCGAAGCTGGGAAAATGGATACACTCATTTTACAGGCGGATAGCTTCATAATAATCTCCAAAATTATCTGATCCGAGCTCTGTAGAATTCATCATTTTCCTCGTGAAATAGAATGGCTAGCTCTGTTTTTGCAGAGGCCATAAAGAGAGCACCATTGTCATCCTAAAACACTTTCCGTGTCATAACAAGAATCAATTGATGCAGAGGGATGATGACGATAATGATGAAAAGAGCCATTATCTTGGTGTGTGTCATAATATCTGCAAGAATCAACTGATGATGCAGAGGGATGATGCTGATGAATAGAGCCATGTTGTTCGGAACCATAAAATGAATCATCAATGAAAGGAGGCTTTGAAGGAACAGGCACTTCTAAGTTTTCTTGTGTAAGTAGTTTAATGATTGTTGACATATCTAGACGCATAATAGGTGACTCTTGAGTACATAGCAGCGCAATTTGAACCACCCTTACTACTTCATTCACATCTTCTATCTCCATAATTGGATCTATTATCCGATATGCCCTTTTCTCCTTGAAATGTTTCCAAGCCTGCACGTTAAATTAATAAGATAATATCAAACACACAAATTCTGTCAAAAATAGAAATATAAAATGACCTGATTGTGTAACTACGTCTAGAAGTAAATTTGAAAAAGCTGAGTGTTGAGGGGAAATTACAATGGTTACAAGGGTGTCTAGAGTGTCATTGGCTGGAATTTTGTTGAACTCCCGTCCGCTTACTATTTCCAAGATAAGAACTCCAAAGCTATAAACATCCACTTTATCTGTTAATTGTCCTTGAGCAAGGTACTCCGGAGCCATGTATCCGCTGCAGGTATAGGGATTAGCACGGGCTAGGACAAAATGAAGAGTGGTAAGAGGTTAATCCAAATTTAAGTGCTTCATTACATACAATGTGCCTGCAATGACAAGAGGTGCACTTCCTTTTTCCCTGATATTAACTCTGGAAAGACCAATAACATAACAAATAACAATTACATCTCAATTCCAAGCAAGTCGAAGTCAGATATATGAATTATCATTGTCCATGTTGCTCCATTTAAGCTCGTCTTAATAAAAATGAAAAATAGACACTTGTAGTTCTCCATGTTTCCTGGTGACATAAATCTTGAACACGACTAAGAAGGCTCGACTTTTTGAAGGCAATGAACCTAAAGTAAATGCACTAACCTGGCAAGACCAAAATCTGCAATTTTGGGACGATATTTCGAGTCTAGTAAGATATTACTAGGTTTGATGTCTCTGTGAATGATTCGAACTTGGCAATCATTGTGAAGGTATTCTAAACCTTCAGCTGTCCCTTCGACTATTTTGAGCCTTTTCTTCCAATCCAATTCTTTCTTCTTCTTTGGATCTTTCTTCCATGCATACAGTCAAGAAAATCAACTAAGTATGATAGTATTTCTAGTTACAAATGACTTTTCGGGAAAGGAGGAGAAGAATTAAAGATCTTAAGAATAAAATACGTACCAAATAAGATAAGATCAAGGCTTTTATTTTCTAGATACTCATATACAAGAAAGCTGTCATCGGCAGTGAAACAACAGCCAAGAAAACGAACTAAATGCTGGTGTTGGGCTTGTCCAATAATGTCTATCTCATTGGATATCTCTTCATTCCGAATTTTGGTAGTTAAAAACATCCGTTTGATAGCAATTTCTCTACCATCTGGCAAAGTCCCCTACTTCAGAAATATTCTAGACTTATTTAGCAGAACTAACATTGTCAAAGCAGAGAAGCAAAACAGGGGTGAGAAAAACGAAAAGAAAAGAAAAGAAAACGAAGTAGTATGCTTTTATACTTTAAAGACTTCACCAAATCCACCTTGGCCAATCTTGCGTTCTTCACTGAAGTTGTCTGTAGATTTCTCTAGTGTTGAATATTTGAAATGCAGGCTCCTTTTCATAACAGATGACTCAAGATCCGAAGAATCACCATTATGTTTCGTCTGGTGTTTCACTCGTTTTTCATGGAGAGTTGTGCCCACAATATATCCAACCAGAATAGCTATTATGCATACACCAACAGCAACAAGAATAAATACAAGGTACATGAAAATAGCTCCTGCAAAATGAATTCCTTCTTAAGTGAGTTTCCCTTTTGTGCACTAAAAGGGTATACTTATTTTACACTATTTGGTTAACTTACTTAAAACGAACAGATAACTAGAGTTAACTACTTAAAGCGGGTATAATATAGTAACCTGGAAAAATAATACTTAAGATGCTAAAACAAGATAAAATACGCCTATTGTCTTAAGATACAGATGATTAAAGTCCCATAAAAATTTCTCAAGAGCAAGCATGAGATGTAGAGCTGACCTTTAGAATTAAAGAAATTCGAACCATTGCTAGATTCAAATTCTGAGTAACGAAAATAGCAGCCAACGCTAAGGGAGCGTGCCTCAATGGATGGCAAACAATCAAGAACAGCTGTGCTTGCATTTGAAAGGCAATCAGAACATGCTTTTTCGTCCAAAGTATTCCAGCAGATAGCCATGCCATAAACTGATAAACCATATGTTTTCCTTCGTCCTTCTGCATAGCCACCGTGAACTGGGGCCATGGTTACCACATCCTTGACGACTTTGGTAGCGACATCCCTAAATTGATCATTCTTCAAGTTCACTGCATCACTGCATCTCTTCATTCAAATTTAACCAAAAAAGATAACCATGAGGACCATAAACAAGCTAGCCATTGTCAAATTTGTTAAACATATACTTCCTCTGTTTTAATTTGTTTGGCCTACTTTCCTTTTAGTACGTTTCGAAAAGAATGATTCTTTCCCTTTCCAGCAACTCTTTGTTTCCAACTCATGACATATTTAAGGACACAAGATTAAAAAAACATATTGGTATATTTGACAAGATTCAAAAGTTTTCTTTATTTTCTTATCCTCACAGTCAAAATAGGCCAAACAAATTGAAACGAAGGCAGTGATTACTTAAATAAAGTGAACCTTCCCTAATAGCTTAATTTTTAGATGAGGGGTCACACACTTCTAACATGTATTGTATCAAACAGACACACACACCGTCACCCATTCTCTAAAAGAATTTCCACGTGTTTTGCTCATGAAAAAAGAATTAGGCCATCATGTTAGGGATCATGTTGAATATATAATTAACTAACTAAAACTATACCCTATACCCTGTCCTAATGGCTTAAACTATCAGTCAAATGAGATGATAACACATTTCTAATCAAGTACGGAGCTACATGATGCCAAACCGGTTCAAATCATAGCGTGCAAATAGGAAAATCACATTTAACATGAGAGAATCTGCCTATGTTGCTCGGAGTCTTTAAAAATATTGATGGTGCATGTGACACTCCAAAAGTAGTACATTTCGGAAGATCTGACATGAGTGCTACAACAATTTTGAAGAATCCGAGCAACATAGGATATAACAATTCTTGTTGTTTTTTAAAGATAAATCCCCAAATATAAAATTTGAATAAAAAAAAAATAGCAAGAAAAAGAAAAAGGGTAAAGAGAAATTACTTTAACGTCATGGGGAGAAGAGGATTCATAAAAAAAGCTATAATTCTCGAATCTCATGAAACACCCATCGAAGAAAACTCGACCGCTGATATGGGGAAAACAACCAGGCAATTGGGTTTTAATGGCAGAAAAACAAATCTGACAATCTTCTTTAGATAGATCATCCATACATTGAGCCAAAACGAAAATTCGATTCGGAGCTAATCCTTCTCCGTAAATTGAGAATTTGTTGGATTTTATCTCGGGTTCCATAGCTACAATTGCATTTGCATAATTTTGGTTGAATTCTGAAACATTATCAGCTTGCTCCACACCGCAGAATTTATAAACGAGCTCTGTTCGAGGATTCGCAATAGCAGCCGGAAGAATCGAAAAGATTAAACACAAAACGATGACGATGACATTGGCCATAGAAATAATAGGTGATCGATCATCTTCCTTTTTTCATTTTTTTTCTTATTTTCTGGGTTTCTGTTGTGTTTTCATATTTTGGGGAAAATTTATGTTTTTTTGAAAAAATTCTGAATTGGGTTTGTGATGAATTGATGTATAATTAAACATATTTAATTTTCATTTTTACTACTTATTATCATGTTAAACGATCCAGAGATCAAAATAATAAAACAGATTATAAATGATAAGTTATAAGCTCGTCTAAATATGTTCTTAATCAAGAGAAAACAATTCTTGCTAGTTACTCGCTCTGTCCACTTTTATTTGTTATGTTGCATTTTTCGAAAGTTAATTTGACTAATTTTTAAAATTAAATTAGATTGTATTAATTCGATATTTTAAACAAAAAAATTTAGATATTCAAAAACTATACGAAAAGTATTATAAATTTCAATTTTTTGCATATCAATATAATGAAAAGATATATAATAAAATGTTAGTTAAAGTTTTTATAGTTTGACTCTAAAAATAAAAACTATGACAAGGCATATCTAAATTGGGTTGAGACTTTTATTCTAAAACCAAATCAAAAGAATTACTTAGACATCTTCGTAGAATCTATATGATAATAGAATGAAAACTTATTTCCTTACTTGTAAATATCATTTAATCTATATGATCTTCTTCTTTTTCTTCTATTATATTTTCTTTAATCTAGTCTACATTGATTCTAAGAAATTATATAAATATAATTCTTTATGTAATTTATATCATTAAATAATAATAGTGTGCTCTCTTTAACAACTTAAGCTTTAGATGAGATGGTCATACACTTTAACATGGTATCAGAGCAGATAGAGGTCCTAAGATCGACTCTCACCATCAAAGAATCAGACCGGGAACGTAAGAGACGTGTTGAGAAATATCATTAAATAATAAAAGTGTGCTCTCTCTAACAACATTTTCACACAGCGTAGTAATTTCTATCTTGTATAATTTACATAAAATGCTTAACATGTTTATATGACACAAAATATATGATCGTGTTTTAAAATATAGGCTCGAACATAAAGAATGTTTTAGGTTGATGTGATTCATCGATATTCTTTATAGGCCTTCAAATCAATATTTGTTGTCCAAATACATTCCTTTGGGAAGAAAGAATTAAGACATGGCATTGAAATCACTTTACTAAAGATGAAGTAATTGCATTGACAGTTCAGTATAAACCAACAAAATGTAGCTGGATTAATTAGAAAGTACTTATAGTTCATGGTTTCTAGTCCACAAAGTGAATTCTTTGAAATTAATTATCATCCATTGGTTTTGCTTTAAGTCATGGTATCTCTTTTATAGATAGAAAGCTAGCAAAATCCCACAAAGAACATGCCAATTTGTACTTAATTTGGCTTCAAAGTACAAGAGAAATTAACTCTTCCACATAGTAATAAATTCAAGTGTAGACTTAACTGGAAACAGTACATGTGGCAACAATCTTCATTCTCTTTTTTAGTCATGATGATGAGGTCACATTCACAAAAGCAACCCGTACTCCATCCGTTTCAATTTGTTAGTCAATTTTCGCCTTTAACTTTAACGTATGGCTTGCCAGCACCAATGTCAAACCTCATCATCAGTTTATCAGAAAAAATAACAAATGTAACAAATTCATCTTGTAATTATGATGATTTTTTAAGTCAAATTTTCTTTTTTACTTCTTTCTAGAAGCCCCTATCATTTTTGCTCGCTTCGTGATTCAGACTCACAATTTTTGAGTCTGAAGTGAGATGTGCTTACCATTCGATCAATTCTTTCCTATTGCAATAATGGTGATTTGCCATTATATTCAAGACTTATTTAATATAAATAATTCATTTTTTATATTAAAAATTTCTTCGAATTATAATTCAATTTGATACAGATTCAAAAGAAAAAATTCTATTGTACAATAATTAAGAAAAAGATTTTTAAGAAGAAGTAGTTGAATAAGAAGAAGCAAAGAGCAAACATGCAAATTTTATTTACAGTTTGTTAATATTGGATATTAGTTAAATATTCTTAAGAAAATGAAAATAAATATAAATTTAATAAAGTGAAATTTCACAACAAAAGTTGGACAGTAATATTCAACTCATTTTAACACTTCAATTCAACATAAACCATTCATTTATCATCCATTATGGTATGGGCATTCTATCATATCAACACAACATTAACTTATGTCCACATACAACTATATAAAAAAAATAGGAATGACAATGGAATGGAGTGGATTTAAATTTATGCGAACGCGAGGAGGGAGACACGATTGCAGATGTGGAGCATATATATATATATATATATATATATATATGAAGTTGTATCAAAACGATTTTTTTTTATAAACCAATTCAGTATTATTTTATTTTTTTTGCGAACTCACTAGTATAAATTTTGAACTTCTAAACTAACCTATATACGATTTCTTTATTTTTGTTTTGTTCCTTTTGGTTAAATTTGAATTTAAGTTTTTTCTCTAAAATTATAAAATTTGTACATCACCTTTTTTTTTTTTTGGTGAACGAAAAGACAATTTATTGACTTTTTACATTATATTTAGCATATTTATAAATTGGATTTTCAATATTTTTTTCCGTTCCAAACATTTTGTAATATGATTTGGGCTTGGATATCATCTTTTTGAAATCTATTTGTCTTCTAATAGTCAATTTAAAGTTATTAAAGAAAAAATAATTAGCAGAAATTTTAAGACAAAATACATAAATCTAATTTGAATAAGATCCAAAATGGCGTAGATCCGATTCCGAACGAGATGGTGAAACTGATCTCTCCACCATACTTAAAAGTCTATTTCTCTTAAAATGTCCAATCAACTTAACATTCATCTAATCCTAATCATATATAAGCACAAAATAAAATGTAACTTGAATGTTTAAGCTAAATAATAATATAAAAATAATGGTTAAAAT
Organism: Solanum verrucosum; assembly: GCF_900185275.1. Taxonomy (NCBI): domain Eukaryota; kingdom Viridiplantae; phylum Streptophyta; class Magnoliopsida; order Solanales; family Solanaceae; genus Solanum; species Solanum verrucosum. The sequence continues at coordinate 5,208,182 of NW_026020332.1, forward strand.
TTTTTATGTGAGTTGGGGCGAAATAAAGTCTTCACAAATTTATGCGAAAATAAAAATTAAGAAAGCTTATACTAGACGAGAGAACTAAATAAATGTGCATGACAGAGCAATAGCGGAAGAAAACCCAAGTCACACTTTCTCTTCTATTTGAACCAAGAGAAGACAAAAAAAGGCAAGAATAAAATTTTTTAATCCTGCAAGTATTATGACCAACAACAAGCATGTCATCAACATAAAGCAAAACGATAATAAAGTCATCAGAGAATTTTTGCACAAAAACACAATGGTCTGAAGAAGTCTTCTTGAAGCCCTGCTGACTCATAAAAGAACTAAACTTCGTGTACCATTGTCTGGGAGCTTGTTTTTGACCATACAAGCTCTTCTTCAATTTGCAAACATAATTCTCTTTTTCCTTGACTTCAAAGCCTTCCGGCTGCTCCATATAAATTTATTCATCCAAGTCATCATGGAGAAAAGCAGTTTTAACATCCATCTTGTCACGCCCCGAGCCTACACCCAGGGCGGGATCGGCACTCGAAGACCATTGCTGGCCCCAAGCGAACCCTTGGCCTGACTTTCTTAACTCAGCGGAAATTTAACTTAACAGCATAACTCAATGCAAGGAAAGGTTAAAAACAACCCAACTGATAAAATCTAGCCAAAACGGCAATTCGAGTCTCAAAATAAAATATTTACATATATATACACAAAAGAGAGACTCAAACTAACTGACTGTCTGTCTATGAGGCCTCTAAAGTACTGAGATGGATGTTGGGACAGACCCTACAACATCCTAATAAAACAAAACTTAAGAATACAAAATAATTGAGTCCTCCGGAAAGCAAAAAGGCTCACCACTGACTCTGAACTGCTCAGCTGGATCAACGACGTGCAGGATGCTGATCCGGTGTACCTGTATCTGCATCGTCATAAGATGCAGGCCAACTGGCATCAATACATTGAATGTACGAGTATGCGAGCTGAAAAACTAAGCAACATAGGATAGAAGGAAATCTGGAAGAAACTGAATAGCTTACCTGGCTCAACTCAACCTGACTGACTTCTTTCAATATAAGGCAATTTAAAACAAATGCGCTATAAAGAAAGACTGCTTTAAACATGCTATAAACTCTGAGTGTATACAAAGATACAATAAGCCTGAGATGTATATAGAAATACAATGATCGGATGTATATAAAAATACAATAATTTATGTGTATGAAGATACAATAACTGCTGTGGGAGTTTCTTTAACCGACAACCATCACTTAAGAGCTATAGTGATGATACAACGATCGACCTCACGCTGCCAGAGCATCTTACACCCGGCCAAAGGTATAAGACTTGAACTGCCTAATGGATCCACTAGTCTATCTGGAAAAGGACTCATCTAAAAAGTATGACCTTTTTCTACCCATTGTGGCTAACATGGTTCTATGGGGGCTATGGGTTCTTTGAACACTCCCCCAATTCGGTGCTCGATACTACTCCCAAAAAATGCACTGGCTCTTATGTTTTTAAAACATATGATTTCCTACTAATTGAGATAATTACTCAAAAACTAGCCCGAAGGCTCTTTGGAAATCTCAGTTTCCAACCTTGTTTAAATGTAAAAACATTTCTTTAAAACTTCTTTGGGAATACATAGTTCCCTAATAACTGAGGAATGAACTCAACTTTATGTTCTTGACTTAACTTGAAACTCTATACTCTTTACTCGACTTGAAACTTGAGCCTTAGAATGAAGTTAAAACGTTCAATAAAGACTCTTGAACAACTCTAAAGACTTGCTTGAACTTACTTCTTAACTTGCTTAACTTGACTCTAACTTCACTTGACTTTGATCCAAACTCGCCTCGAATTGAATCATGGATTCAAGGTATATGATCGCATGTTTATAGATGAGTTCGGGAGGTTTAAATGTACATTAGAGTGTTGGAAACATCTAGGAAACATAGGTACAATACCTAGGAACATGCATGAGAAAGTGTGGAAAGAAAGGGAGAACATGGCGTCCTTGGCGCTCTGTAAGGCGCGGAGCGCCAGCCCTCGAAGCTCAGAAGGCACCTGCTGGCGCTCTGAGAGGCGCGCCGCCCCAAGGGCTAGACTTCAGAGTCCCCTTTGGGGAGCGCTGGCAGGCGCAACGCGCCAGACCCTTCCCCAGAAAACTCGACTTTTCTCCCTCTTTTCTCCAACTCTAAACCTCTCTAACCTCAATGGATTCAACCCCAAACACTAAGGATCAAAAAACCCCTCAATATACAAGAGATTCAACTCAAACACACAACCAAATCATGTCCCACAACCAACAATAACTTTAACAACACAATCAACAACATCAATAACACAACCCGACAACTTCAACAACATATCCAATCTTTCTTAATAATAATGAGTTTGGTGTGTGGGGGAAATGATCAACCCACACTAAGAACTCACATACCTAGTAGGGATCACCCCCGACGATATCCACGAGGATCCTTGACGGAAACTCCTTGCTTGATCTTCTCTTCCTCCTCTTCTTCTCTTCTTCTTCTCTCAAGCCCTAGCTTTCACTCTTTAAAATGGGACCAAAAATGATCCAAGAATCAGCCTAACACAACAATATAATCCCAAAAGAAATGGCTAGGGAAAAGACCAAAATGCCCTTAAATTTCCGGACGGATTTCCTGCCAACTGCCCAACATTCAAAGGGCATAACTCGCTCATACGAACTCGGAATTGAGAAAACTCAGCGGAGTTGGAAAGATCATTCCAAGGGCTTTCCAAACATAACTGGAACTACTCCTAACTCAATCCTGAGCTAGGAGTTATGACTGCTCAAAGTTGGCCAAAACTCACTGATTTCCCACACTTAAAAACAAATTCCAGATTTTTTTTTGAATTTCTTTCCAAAAATGACTATTTTTGATTTTTAAGCTTCTTCATAGTTATTTCAAATTGCTGGACGTTACAATATCTCTCCCTTGGGAACATTCGTCCTCGAATGGGATTACTCTAACAAGACTAAGGGTGTAACATGAAACTCAAACACCTAACAAGTAATTCATGCAAATAACAACAAGCAACAACATGCTCACTAAAATTTAAAGAGAACTTAAGAAGGAAATTAGTACCTTGGTCTACATTTCCACCAGATTCAAAGAGATATGAGTATCTCTTCTTCATGTCCTTTTCGGCTTCCCAAGTGGCTTCCTCAATAAATTGGTTCCTCCAAAGGACCTTAACTGAGGCTACATCATTCGTTCTCAACCTACGAACTTGACGCTCTAGAATTTGCACAGGAATCTCCTCATAAGATAAGTTATCTTTGATCCTAACACTTTCTGTCGGCAGGATCAATGAAGGATCACCTATGCACTTCTTCAACATGGAGATATGAAATACCGGATGAACCGCTGCTAGTTCTTGTGGTAACTCCAACTCATAAGCAACATTGCCAATTCTCTTGGCTATGCGGTAAGGTCAAATATACTGGGGACTAAGTTTCCCCTTCTTCCCAAACCTCATAACTCCTTTCATGGGGAAACTTTTAAATATACCCAATCATCTACTTTAAACTCTAACGCTCTTCTCCTAACATACGTGTAGGATTTTTGACGACTCTGTGCTGTTTTCAACCTCTGTTGAATCACTTTCACCTTTTCCATAGCTTGGTGAACTAAATTTGGTCCTATCAACTGTGCTTCACCAACTTCAAACCATCCTATAGGAGATTTACATTTTCTCCCCTAAAGAGCTTCATATGGAGCCATCTGGATGCTAGAGTGATAACTGTTATTGTAGGCAAACTCAATGAGAGGTAGGTGATCATCCCAACTTCCTTTGAAATCGATCACACAAGCCCTCAACATATGTTCTAGGGTCTGGATAGTGCGCTCTGATTGCCCATCAGTCTGAGGATGAAAGACGGTACTTAAGTTCACCTTCGAACCCAAGCCTTTCTGAAATTATTTCTAGAACTGTGCACCTCTATCTGAAATAATGAAGATTAGAACTCCATGAAGTCTCACTATCTCTTAATCATATAACTTGGCATAATCTTCTGCTGAATTGGTAGTCTTTACCGGTAGAAAATGGGCTGACTTTGTCATTCTGTCGACAATTACCCAAACAGAATCATGCTGTCTGCGAGACTTTTGCAACCCTGTGATGAAATCCATGTTGATCATATCCCATTTCCATTCTAGAAGCTCTATCCTCTGAGCTAAACCAACGGGCTTTTGGTGTTCAAGTTTTACTTGTTGGCAATTTGGACACTTAGCAACAAACTCTGCAATGCCCTTCTTCATGCCATTCCACCAATAAACTTCTCTCAAGTCACGATACATCTTCATGGAACCCGGATGAATGGAATATCTGGAGCTATGAGCTTCTCCCATAATCCTCTCTTGGAGTCCATCCACCATGGGTACACACAATCTACCTTGATACCTCAAAACACCATCTCCCCCTTGTTCAGAAGCTAATACTTTTTGCTTTTGAACATTTGCCTTCAACTCTAGCAAAATGGGATCTTGATCTTGTTTCTTTTTCACTTCTGACACTAGGATGACTCGGCCCCGTTCGCCACCGCTATTCCTCTTTCTACGGAATCTGTAAATCTGACTCCCAGGCATGCCAGTTTGTGTACATCTTTTGCTAACTCTCTCCTTCCTTCTTCAATATGGGCGGTACTACCCATAGAAAACCTGCTCAAAGAATCAGCAACAACATTAGCCTTACCTGAGTGGTAAAGAATACTCAGGTCATAGTACTTGAGTAATTCTAACCACCTCCTCTGTCTGAGATTAAGCTCTTTCTGAGTAAGCACATATTAAAGGCTCTTGTGATCAGTGAATATGTTGACATGCACACCATATAAGTAATGACGCCATATCTTCAAAGTGAACACTACAACCGCTAACTCTAAGTCATGGGTTGGGTAATTCTTCTCATGAACTTTCAACTGTCTGGAGGCATAAGCTATAACCTTGCCATTCTGCATTAAGACACAACCCAAACCAATTCTAGATGTATCACAATACACCACAAGACCTTGAGTACCTTCTGGTAGCGTCAAAACTGGAGCTGTAATCAATCTCTTTTTCAATTCCTGAAAGCTTTTCTCACAAGCTTCAGACCATTGAAATTTCACTGCCTTCTGAGTCAACTTTGTCAAAGGAGATGCAATAGACGAGAACCCCTCAACAAACCTTCTATAATAGCCAGCTAAACCCAAGAAACTTCTAATTTCAGTTGGAGATGTGGGTCTAGGCCAATTCTGCACTGCCTCAATTTTTCGAGTATCAACTTTAATTCAATCGCCGGACACAATGTGGCCTAGGAACGCCACAGACTTAAGCCAAAACTCACACTTAGAGAACTTGGCATACAACTCCTTATCTTTCAAAGTCTGAAGAACTATTCTGAGATGACTAACATGATCTTCTTCATTCCTTGAATAGACTAGTATGTCATCAATGAAGACGATAACAAACGTATCTAAATAAGGTTTGAAGACTTGATTCATCAAGTCCATGAAAGATGTCGGTGCATTGGTCAAACCAAATGACATGACCAAAAACTCAAAATGACCATATTTGGTTCTGAATGCTGTCTTTGGAATATCACATTCCCTTACTCTTAACTGATGATAGCCTGATATGAGATCAATCTTCGAAAAATAAGTGATACCCTGAAGCTGATCGAAAAGATCATCAATCCTCAGAAGAGGGTACTTGTTCTTGATGGTAACCTTATTCAACTGACGGTAGTCTATACACATTCTAAGGGAACCATTCTTCTTTCTCACAAACAAGACCGGAGCACCCCAAGGTGAGACACTCGGTCGAATGAAACCCTTTTCTAAGAGATCTTTCAACTGCTCTTTCAACTCTTTCAACTCTGCTGGTGCCATTCTATATGGCAGAATAGAGATATGACAAGTATCTGGAATGAGATCTATGCCGAAATCTATTTCTCTCTCAGGAGGAATTCCGGGTAGATCATTAGGGAAAACTTCTGGAAACTCTCTTACTATAGGAACTGACTGAAAATGAGGTATCTCAACATTAGAGTCATGAACTTGGACTAAGTGATAGACACAACCCTTCGAAACTAACTTTCTTGCCTTAAGGTACGAAATGAAACGATCTTTAGGCACTGCTGAACTACTACTCCACTCTAAGACTGGCTCATTCGGAAACTGAAACTTGACCACTCGGGTTCTACAGTCTAATGATGCATAACAGGCATGAAGCTAATCCATACCTAGAATGACATCAAAATCTACTATGTCTAACTCAACCAAATCAGCCATGGTGCTCTTGTGATTGATAGAAATAGGACAATCACGATAGACTGTTTCCTCTAGAATAGACTCCCCAACATGTGTTGAAACACAAAAGGGTTCATAAAGTCTTTCAGGGAGAACATCAAACTTATTTGCAATATAAGGAGTTACAAAAGATAAACTTGCTCCTGGGTCTAGCAAACATACACATCAAAAGCAAAGACTTTGATCATACCAGTGACAACATTAGGAGAGTTCTCTTGCTCCTGCCGACTGGTGATTGCATAGAGGCGGTTTGCTCCTCCACCTACACTAGAAGTAGCTCATCTAGGTGCCGTCTTGTCTGGTAGAACAACTGAAAAAGACTGTGCTTTATTGCCCCCATTACCCTGCTTATTCTTTGGACACTCTCGCATGAAATGTCCATTCTGACCACACCTGAAACAACCAATGGAGCCCTCTCGACAAATACCTGAGTGGTTCCTACCACATTTGGCGGAGGCTTACTACTCCCCTGCGCCACACTACCCGAAGATTGTGCTGGTCTAGCCTTGTAGTCCTTCGAATTCTGGCCATAAAATTCACCTTTGTATCTGGGTGCAAGTGCTCTAGCAGATGATGGAGCAGGTCCCTTTTGCCTTTGCTGAAAGGAGGAACGGTTTGAATTACCTTTCTGCTGCCCGGACTCATCACCGGTCTTGGCTCTCTTACTTCTGAACCCTTCTCGGTCCCTCAGCTTCTCATCCTCAACCTGCTGTACATAAACCATTAACATAGATATGTCCATGTCCCCGATAAGCATTGTAGCCCTACCTTTCTTACTTGACAACCGAGACAGCCCAGCAACAAACAAGCTCATTCTATTTCTCATATCCGCCACCATCTCCGGAGCATATCGGGATAGTTGGGTGAACTTCAGACTGTACTCATGAACACTCAAAAACTCCTGCTTAAGTGTGAGGAACTCACGTACCTTGGCTTCTCTCAATTCTCGAGGAAAAAAATGCCCTAAGAAAGCTTCCTCAAAACTGGCCCAATTCGCAGGTGGTGCATTCTTAGCTCTGCCCTCTTTCCACTGGTCGAACCAAGTTCTAGCAACATCCTTCATTTGATACGCAACTAGTTCAACCCGCTCAGTATCTGCCTCATGCATCACATCAAAAATCTTCTTCAACTCCTCAATGAAGTCCTCTGGATCCTCAGAAGTGCTCGAACCCATAAAACTCGGAGGATTCATCCCCAAGAACTCACGGATCCTATAAGTGTCAGCTGCTTCCTGTCGAGCTCCCCTTTGCTGACCAATCTGATTAGTTACAACTTGACTCAGAATTCTAATTGCCTCTTTGAACTCGGCATTAGAAACTTCCCATTGATCTTGCACTCCCGGGGTATAAGGTAACTCTTGCTCATCCACATAATGTCTAGGAAGATGCCCTCTGCCAACTCTTCGTGGAGGCATGACTATCTGAAAACACACGCAAGCACAAATTAAAAGGAAACTTTTTAGAGATCAACTCTAACGCACGAGATGAGTGTGAAAGAAATGAGAAATCTTCCTAAATATTGTAGCCTCCCAATTATAGATGTGGCGCGCTTCTAGGGGTGTGCACTATTCGGATTAAACCGAATAACCAAACCAAATCAAACCGAATTTTTATTTGGATTGGTTTTTTGGTTTTTCGGATTGGTTTTTGGATTAATAAATTACTTTGTTTGGTTTTTTGGTTTGATTTTCGATTTTAAAAATAAAAACCGAAAACCAAAAAAAACCGAATTATATATATATATATATATATATATATATATAAAATGTTTAGGCTTAGAATTAAGTTGGAGTTAACCACTTTTGTCCCTTTTTGGTTATTGCCTTTCATGATGATTACGTTTATATTTTATGTTTGAATTACATCTATAATAGGTATACTTCTAAGTATTGTGTTTTAAGTTTTACTTATGATTTATATTCGAAAGTATATTTAAGGGATTAAATATTATTACTTTGGTTATATATGTTATTAATTATTGACATAACCGAATAACCAAACCGAAAAAAGCCGAACCGAATAGAGGAAAACAAAACCAAACCAAATTTATTTTGGATCGGATTGGGTTACACTTTTACAAAACCAAAAACCGAAAATCCAAACCGAATAGTGTAAAACCAAACCGAAAAACCGAATGCACACCCCTACGCGCTTCACATCGATAATTAGGACTCTACATACACAGTTTCATAGACACCCTAGGACTCTTGAACTCTGTGCTCTTATATCAAGTTTGTCACGCCTCGAGCCTAGACTCTGGGCGGGACCGGCACTCGAAAACCATTGCTGGCCCCAAGTGAACCCTTGGCATGACTTTCTTAACTCATTGAAAACTTAACTCAACAGCATAACTCAATGCAATGAAAGGTTAAAAACAACCCAACTGATAAAATCTGGCCAAAATGGCAACTCGAGTCTCAAAATAGAATATTTACATATATCTACACAAAAGAGAGACTCTAACTAACTGACTGACTGTCTGTCTGTCTATGAGGCCTCTAAAGTACTGAGATGGATGTTGGGACAGACCCCACAACATCCTAATAAAACAAAACTTAAGAATACAAAATAATTGAGTCCTCTGGAAAGCAAGAAGGCTCACCACTGACTCTAAACTGCTCAGCTGGATCAACGACGTGTAGGATGCTGATCCGATGTTCCTGTATCTGCATCATCATAATATGCAAGCCAACTGGCATCAGTACATTGAATGTACGAGTATGCGAGCTGGAAAACTAATCAACATAGGATAGAAGGAAATCTGGAAGAAACTGAATAGCTTACCTGACTCAATTCAACCTGACTGACTTCTTTCAATATAAGACAATTTAAAACAAGTGCGATATAAATAAAGACTACTTTAAACATGCTATAAAATCTGAGTGTATACAAAGATACAATAAGCCTGAGATGTATATAGAAATACAATGATCGGATGTATATAAAAATACAATAATTTCTGTGTATGAAGATACAATAACTGCTGTGAGAGTTTCTCTAACCGACAACCATCACTTAAGAGCTATAGTGATGATACAACGATTGACCTCACGCTGTCAGAGCATCTTACACCCGGCAAAAGGTATAAGACTTGAACTGCCTAATGGATCCACTAGTCTATCTGGAAAAGGACTCATCTAAAAAGTATGACCCTTTTCTACCTATGGTGGCTAACATGGTTCTATGGGAGCTGTGGGTTCTTTGATACTACTCCAAAAAAATGCACTGGTTTTTATGTTTTTAAAACATATGATTTCCTGCTAATTGAGATAATTACTCAAAAACTAGCCCGAAGGCTCTTTGGAAATCTCAGTTTCCAACCTTGTTTAAATGTAAAAATATTTCTTTAAAACTTCTTTGGGAATTCATAGTTCCCTAATAACTTTGAGGAATGAACTCAACTTTATGTTCTTGACTTAACTTGAAACTCTATACTCTTTTCTCGACTTGAAACTTGAGCTTTAGAATGAAGTTAAAACGTTCAATAAAGACTCTTGAACAACTCTAAAGACTTGCTTGGCCTTACTTCTTAACTTGCTTAACTTGACTCTAACTTCACTTGACTTTGATCCAAACTCGCCTCGAATTGAATCATGGATTCAAGGTATATGATCGCATGTTTATAGATGAGTTCAGGAGGTTTAAATGTACATTAGAGTGTTGGAAACTGTAACGACTCGGAAAATGATAGGTTAAGCAAGAGCCTATGAGTTTGTGTTGACTTTATAATGAGGTTCTATGAGGGTTTTTTATGTAATTTCATTTTAATTGTGTTACGTCCGACAATTTAAAATGAATATGAAGTAGCTTGAAATTGGAAGTAGTCACTTTTGGAAAAAGTTCAGAACCTGGAAATTTGGTTAAGTGTGGGAAATCAGTGAGTTTTTGGCCAACTTTGAGCAGTCATAACTCCTAGCTCAGGATGATCCAGGAGTATTTCCAGTTATGTTTGGAAAACCCTTGGAACGATCTTTCCAACGCCACCGAGTTTGCTCGATTCCGAGTTCGTATGAGCGAGTTATGCCCTTTGATAGTTGGGCAGTTAGCAAGGAGTCCATCCGGAAATTTAAGGGCATTTTGGTCTTTTCACAAATCTTTTCTTTTGAGGTTATATTATTGTGTTAGGCTGATTGTGGATCATTTTTGTTCCATTTTAAAAGAGTAAGAGTTAGGGTTCTTGAGTGAAGAAGAGAAGAAGAGGGGAAGAAGAAGAAGAAGAAGTTGGAGCTAGGATTGAAGATTTTGAGTTCTTTCTTCTTCAATTCTCGTGGGTTTTCAACTTAGAGGTATGGGGATCCTTTATCCTTGATTATTCTTCCTTTCAAGGAGCTCAATTCAAATGATTCAAAGTTCTTCCAAAAACACAAAAATCCTAATTTCGATTCTAAGCATGGGTTCTTGCATTAAATGATTTTTTTGATGATTTACGTTATTAATGGTGTCTATTGATGGTTTTAAGAAAAAAATTTCCATGAACCCATGTCTTGGCAAGTTTCCTAAAGTTGGCTTATGAAGTGGGTTTATTATTTATGATTGAATGATGATGGAAGTATGCTTGGATTGAGTTGAATAGTTGACTTCTATTATTATCTATGCTTATCTATTGTGAATTGTTGGAGAGTTGAGGAATGGTGATTGTGGCTTGGGAAAAAGGGTAAGTGGACCTAACTTCATTGTTAAGGTAGAATTGATATAGAATTGTGATAGATTGATGTGTGATCCACTTATGGTGGAGGTGTTTACTTATTGAATGTATTGTGTTTATGGCCTTGGAGGCATTATAGGAGGAATTGAAGTGTTGACATGATATCATATATGTGAATGTGATGTGAAGGACTTGAATGAGAATCAAATGAAGTAAAGGCAATCATGTTGTGAATATAAAGGTGTTCATGTGATCTCAAGGTGATCTTGTTTAAAGTGTTATTGTATTGTGATTGAAAGTGTGTCCTCTATTATTGTTCATATGTGATGATGATGGAATGTGAAGGATCTTTATAATGTGATGTGTGTCTTGACTTGGTAGACTTAGGTGCCTCTTCTTGATACATTAGAAGCTTTGTTGAATATGAATCGATAGGATATGGCATTCCTTCCGGATGTAAGTGACAAAACCTGTTTTTGAGCTGGATAGTGTTTGGTATTTTAGGCATATCTCTTGCTCTAGAACTTAGTTTGCAGTGAATAAATATGATTTGGAAAGCTAACTCGTATACCTACAACTTTTATGTTTATGTAGAATTCTAATTTAACTGTTATGGATACGAAATATGGGACGCAACATAGGGCAAGTTCTGCCCAGATTCCCAGAATTGAAATCCTGCATGACCAGCGGCTAGTGTCTTGACTATATCTTTTTGTACAAAATATATTTTGCGGTGATCCTTGTTTGTTTGCAACCCTAAGAGATGTATCTACATCTTTCATGAAGGTTATAAAGTCTAGTTCTGCCATTTTCCTTTTCAAATCTAATATGCAACATGAGGTACTAGGCTGGCCAGATTCACTGTTTTGGGAGCATAGTTGTATTTGTATATGCTAGGCTTACTTATGATGATGATCCTATTTTATGTCAATATTACTGAGCTAATAGAAGTTAAATAAGTTATGTAATTGTATTTCTAAGGTTGATATACTCGTGAACAAGTTGAGGTATGTGAGTTTGATTGTGGAAACCTTCCTTTCCACAAGTCCAACCATTTATCCTCTATTTCTACTTCAAGTTTATGGGTCCTTATGATTATTTATGAACTCTTGAGTTATGGAATTACTACTACACATCCTATTATGGTCTATTTTTGCATATTATCATGAAATGGAATTATTATGTGATGTTTATGGTTTTCATGCTTCCATGATCAAATTATGAAGGTTGATATATATATGTATGTTGTTGGTGGGCTGATTTATATGTATTTCGGAATTGGTTGGACTTAATACTCTTGAAGTACATGATTTCATTTACATGAACAATAACCCATCATGTGTTTGATAAAATGCCCATTTATAGAATCCTTAGGAAATGGAAGGTCCAATGTACGTCCTATGAATCGAATGGTTATATAATTATTGAAATGATGATGAAATGGACACATGTATATGATTTTCTCTATATAAGTGTTGTGAGTCGACCAAGCCTAGTACGGGGGGTAGTAGGCCCGTATAACCGTATCGAGGGGTTGGTACCTTGGTTGCCTAGTACGGGGGGTAGTAGGCCCGTATAGCCATATCGAGGGGTTTGTACCTTGGTTCCTAGCTCGGGGGGTGGTAGGCCCTGGTAACCACATTGAGGGGTTTGTACCTCTTTCGCCTCTCCAAGGGGGTGGTAGGCCTTGGAAATACTATATTGATGGTCACTCACCACACATGTACTACGCCCCATTAAAAATGATTTATTTTATGTAAGCATCATTATACATATCATCTCATTAATATGCTATCTATCGGGTATGATTATGCACTTTGCCTATAAAGTCCTTATCTAAGGTAATCTTGGGGAACACTTAAGTGTGCTTGAAGAGGGTTGTGTGGGCGGTCACTTCTTGTCTCACTCAAGTGTGTCTTAAGGTTATATTAGGTAGAGGTCCTATGGTAATGAAATGACATGTGTCCTTCTAAAGTTAAGCATGAGTTGTATATGGATTTATGTTAAGTAGATGTATGGTTGGCTATGGTCTTATATGTTAATGATGACTTGTATTATGTCTCTTATACTTGTAAAGGAAAGGTTTTATCAAAGGATATGAAAGCATACATTTCTTGTAAATGTCCATTGTGCATATTTTCTTGCATGGTCTCCGTACTTAGTACTTAATTGTGCTAACCCCTTTCTTTCGCTTTTTGACTAAAGTGTAGGGATTTGGAGATGGTGATATGTCATGGCTACTTGATAGGTTTTTAAGAGTTGAAGATGAAGACTTGGTGAGTCCTCATAGATTCGAGGGAAATAACCAACATGTTCCTTTTTTATGTCTCTCTAGTATTTGCTTAAGTTTTGAGTGGGCTTAGTCCCAATGTTATATTCAGGTATTAGATGGTTTTGAGACATATTGTATAAAGTCTAGAAAGTCTTCCGCTTGCTATTTATTGAAAGTATCTTCGTGTGTGAAGAAAGTTTTTAATTCCTTATGGTTTTGGTGTCTATGCGATGAATGAATGCTAAGAGGCTTGTATTAGACCTCTTCGAGGTCGAGTACGCCGGTTACGACTAGGGGGTGCTCCCGGGTCGTGACAGAAACATCTAGGAAACATAGGTACAATACCTAGGAACATGCATGAGAAAGTGTGGAAAGAAAGGGAGAACATGGCGTCCTTGGTGCTTTGCAAGGCGCGGAGCGCCAGCCCTCGAAGCTCAGAAGGCACCTGCTGGCGCTCTGTGAGGCGCGCCGCCCCAAGGGCTGGACTTCAGAGTCACCTTTGGGAAGCGCTGGCAAGCGCGACGCGCCAGACCCTTCCCCAGAAAACTCGACTTTTCTATGTCTTTTCTCCAACTCTAAACCTCTGTAACCTTATTGGATTCAACCCCAAACACTAAGGATAATAAAACCCCTCAATATACAAGAGATTCAACTCAAACACACAACCAAATCATGTCGCACAACCAATAATAACTTCAACAACACAATCAACAACATCAATAACACAACCTAACAACTTCAACAACATATCCAATCTTTCTCAATAATAATGAGTTTGGTGTGTGGGGGAAAGGATCAACCCACACTAAGAACTCACATACCTAGTAGGGATCACCCCCGACGATATCCACGAGGATCCTTGACGGAAACTCCTTGCTTGATCTTTTCTTCCTCCTCTTCTTCTCTTCTTCTTCTCTCAAGCCCTAGCTGTCACTCTTTAAAATGGGACAAAAAATGATCCAAGAATCGTCCTAACACAACAATATAATCCCAAAAGAAATGGCAAGGGAAAAGACCAAAATCCCCTTAAATTTCCGGACGGATTTCCTGCCAACTGCCCAACTTTCAATGGGCATAACTCGCTCATACGAACTCGGAATTGAGAAAACTTGGCAGCGTTGGAAAGATCATTCCAAGGGCTTTCCAAAAATAACTGGAACTACTCCTAACTCATCCTGAGCTAGGAGTTATGACTGCTCAAATTTGGCCAAAACTCACTAATTTCCCACACAACCAAATTCCAGATTTTTTTTGAATTTCCTTCCAAAAACGACTATTTTTATTTTTAAGCCTCTTCATAGTTATTTCAAATTGCCGGACGTTACACATCTGTTCAACCTCCAAGTCCAAACTTGCAGCCAAGCCTAGAACTACACAGATGGATGACATCTTCACAACTGGAGAGAATATCTCATCAAAATCAATTCCCTTTTTCTGGTTAAAGCCCTTTACAACTAATATAGCCTTGTACCGTGTAATTAGGTTACCATCTTCATGTTTCACCTGGAAAATCCACATGCTTTTCAAAGTTTTTCGATCTTTAGGTAAAATAACCAAATCAAATGTATAATTATCATGTAGAGACTTCATTTCATCTTCCATGACATCAATCCACATTTCTTTTTCTTCACTTTCCATGGCCTCATCAAGACTCTCTGGTTCTCCCCCGTCAGTCAAGAGTACATACTCATTGGGAGAATAACGAGATAAAAATATTTTCTCTTTAGTAGATCTTTTGAGAGAACTTTCGATAGCATCAATAATAGTTGGTTGCTGACCAACTACATCGTTTTGCACTTGAGCATCAATGGCATACATGTCATTTTGAGTATGATCACCATCTTTAATATTAATTTGAAGATTTTCACCTGGTGGAATAGTCAAAGGAACTGGATCAACATCAACTAGGCTCTTACTGTTCTGAGAATCAACTTTCTCAGCTTTGTCAAGATCTTCAATTGTTTGGTCTTCAAAGAACACAACATCACAACTTTTAACAAGTTTCTTTTCAACTGGATCAAAGAAACGATAGCCAAATTCATCTTGATCATAACCAACAAAGATACATTGCCTAGTCTTAACATCCAACTTTGACCTTTCATCCTTAGGAACATGCACAAAGACTTTACACACAAAAACTTTAAGATGATCATAACACTACAAGAAAAGTGTGAATTACATGGGAATTTTTCTGGGGATTAGTATGAAAATTCGTAGGAAACTTATTTTCCTGCAAATTTTCATTCTAATCCCCATGAAAATCCCCATGCAATTCACATTTTTTTTGTAGTGTAAGAAACATTCTTACCAGACCAAACTCTGTCAGGGACATCACCATTCAAAACAACAGTAGGAGATAAATTGATAACATAGGCAGTAGTATTAAGTGCTTCTGCCCAAAAGGAATCTGGCAGCTTAGCATCTGAAACCGTACATCTAACCCTCTCAACAAGAGTTCTGTTTATCATCTCCGCTAAACCATTTAGCTTAGGAGTCTTTGGAGGAGTTTTCTGATGCCGAATACCCTTCTCTCTGCAATATCTATCAAAAGAACTAATATACTCACCACCATTATCAGAACGGATGTATTTCAATTTTTTCTGTCTCTCAACCAAGGCCTGAAAATTCTTGAACACATCAAGTACTTGATCCTTGGACTTCAAAGAGAATACCCAGAGTTTGGGCGAATGATCATCAATAAAAGTCACAAAGTAAAGTGCACCACCATGATAGTTTACCTTAAAAGGACCACACAAATCATAATGTACCAACTCCAACAAATCTGGTTTTCTTGAAGGCAGATGACTCTGAAAAGAAACTATTTTCTGTTTACCGGCTAAGCAATGAACACACTTGTTCAACTTTGCTTGTTTCACTCCGAAAATAAAATTCTTCTTAACCAAATTGTCCATCCCCTTCTCGCTCATATGACTCAATCTTCTATGCCATAATAATGATGAAATATCATTCTCCACCACATTTACTGAGCCTCTGAAAGTGGAGCCCTGAAAAATGTACAAGTTAGACAATTTGTCACCACGGGCAATAACCATTGAACCTCTAGTAAGCTTCCACTGGCCAGCACCAAGGATATTAACATAACCCTCATCATCAAGGTATCCAAAATCAAATTCAAGCGGACATTTGGAGCATGTTTGGCATTATTGAGAATTAGTTTGGAACCATTATTACTTTCCAAACAAACAGTCCCAATACCAAGAACCGCAACCTCATGATTATTGCATGCCCATTTTTAACATCCCAAAATTACCAGGAGTATAAGAAGAAAATAATTCCTTCCTGGGCGTGATATGAGAAGTAGCACTAGAATCCATAAACCAGCTAGACTCATCGCAAACAAGATTAATGGCATTATCATTACAAGAAACAAGAAGGTCATCGTTAGCAACAACAACAACATGATTTTCATTATCGCCTTCTTTCTTTTGTTGTTTCATATCTCTCGTGTACTTAAAACAATATTTCTTGATATGCCCATTCTTGTGGCAATAATCACATGTAACATTCTTGAATCTAGACTTTGACTTTCCTCTACCTTCATCTCTGTCATTCTGACCTCTAAACTTGTTTCTCCCACTGTCTTCAGTAACCAAAACATTGGAGTATGAAGTAGAAGAAGATGAGCCTTGAGATATTCTTGTCATCTCTTTATTCAAGACACCACTCTTAGCATATTACATGGTCACAACACCACTGGGAGTAGAATTAGTCAAAGAAACTCGAAGAGTTTCAAAAGAGTTTGGCAGAGTATTAAGAAGCCATAGTCCTTGAATTTCTTCATCGAATTTTACACTCATTACGGATAGTTGGTCAAGAACACCCTGAAAATCATTAATATGATCAGAAATAGGAGTGCCCTGTTTATACCTGATGTTCATCAATTGTTTCAACAAAAATAATTTATTGTTGTCAGTCTTCGGAGCATAAAGTGTCTCAAGCTTATCCCATAAGCTTCTTGTATGTGTCTCATTAACAATGTGATTTCTCACATTATATTCAATCCATTGTCTGATATAGCCACAAACATATAAGTGCTCAAATTCTCAATCCTCATCATTCATAGATTCAGATTTGTTAGAAACAAACACATGTAGATGCATTTTCTTGACAATTAGAAGATCTTTCATCTTGCCTTTCCAAGTATGATAATTATTACCATTTAAACAAACCACCTTGCTCATATTTGACTCCATCATTCAAATAGAAAATCAACAACAACCAAATGCTCTGACACCACTTTGTTGGGAAAGGCAAGCACAAAATAAATGTGCACGACAGGGCAATAGCGGAAGAAAACCCAAGTCAAACTTTCCCTTCTATTTGAACCAAGAGAAGACAAAATAATGCAAGAATAAAACTATTTGGGCAGCAAACAAATCAACCAACCAAGAAAAATAAATCAACACATGAGACACCAAACTTTAGTGTGGAAAACCTCTTCGGTGTGAAGAGTAAAAACCACAAGGTCAAAGCTCCACTAAAATCAACAAGAGTTACAAAAGTGTTCTCCAAAATAGTCACTAACAAAGTGCCAAACAATGAGCAACACAACTACAAGATAGCACCAAAAACTGGAGAAATAAAAGAAGCAAAAACATCAAACCCGCAGCTATTGTTCACGAGCAAAAATCTGGAGCTACAGGACTCCAAATCACCCTCACTCAGTTCCCAATCAAAGATCAAGTTGAAAGAAACAAGCTATCCAAAAATCAACTCAATCTGATAAGAAACGAAGAGGGAATCGCAATTTGAAATTGGCTGCTAGAGTTTGTGCGAAAATCTGCACTTTCTCACTTTTCTCTCTATATGGCTGCTCTCAATCTCTTGTGATTTTTCTCAAATAAGACCTAAAAGAAAGTCTTACATATGCACCATAATAATGAGATTATGGGCAAAAGTGGACTTGTCAAATTTGGGCTAAATTTATCCACAAAGAAAATGAAAAAAGACCCAAAACCTTAAACTTTTATTTATTCACATAGGAAGGAAAAAAGGCCCAAAACTCAATCGATTTGCCCCGCAACCGTCCAACCAGCGCCCACCCCGTTTGATACCCATAAAAAGGGGATTTGGGGTTGGTTGGTTTCCTAAATTAGTATTATTTCCACTGAAGTTTATAAAGGAAATGTCAAATTCTATACAGTTGTGAATATTTTATTAACAAGACAGGTGGATGATTATTTAGGTTTATGAGTGGTTGATGATGGATTCCATTATATATCTAAAGGGAGGTGACTCATTCGCGAAATTAAGATTTTAATTTTATAATGGAATTTTAAATTTAATATTTTTATATATTTAATAAATTTATAAACACAAATAAATTATTCAAAATAAATTTATTAAATTTGATCGGTTAAACTCGCATGCGGATTACTAACTCTGTCCCGAGGTGAAGGTCCTAGAGAGATTTAGGGTTGGGGGTGGAGGGATGCCCTAGTTTTGTTAGGAATCAGTCATGTAAGGAGGAAGATCCATTAATATTTTTAGCCTAAACCATACTTCTCACTATATTAGGTCGCAATTTGTCCCTTCTTGTCTTTCTTTGATAACATTTTGAGTGGATAACAACTCTTTACACCTAATTCCACAATTCAATTTACTATGACTAGACTGCTCAACATATGTTTGAAAATTTGGATCAAGTCCTCTATTAGTAGGGCCAATTAATTTAATGTCAACATTTTATAATTGAAAACTATTTAATTTTAAAATATTTATTTATCCTTAATGAAACGATTCCAAACATAACAATTTTAAATTTTATGTCAAATCAATAGGTATCACATAAAATGAAACGGAGGAAGTATGATCTGAAACTATATGAAAAATGGAAGGGAACGAGAAAAGACGTATAAGCACTCTTGAAATGTTGATTTGGCCTACATATAGACCTACATAAGTAGTAGTTGTAGCCATCCCAAAAGAACAATATATTCTAATCAAATCTACAGTAACTTACCTCATCTTTGAGGTTTAAATTAAATACAACAGTGAAGGCATAACTAATCAGTACTACCTACTCGATTCCTAAATTAGACAAAGATGTATTCATAGTACCTCCTACTCGATTAAATTCCCAACTGTTTGCACATAACTTGTGACGCGGAGAATAAAGGGTATGAGGTCCTTTGATTATCACGATGGAATAGATAAAGATATTTCACGAGTAAGATTATTTTATTTTAGGAAAAAAATTCAAATCTATCATTGAACTTTGAGATTTGAGAAATAAAACTGATTTATGTCATTCGGTAAGAGTTTGACTCATTTATGTCATTTCTGTATGAGAATAGACTCATTCATGCCATTAGTTTGTTAACTGAAATAACATAGATGAACAAAACTTTTAATCGATGACATAGATGAGCCTTTTTAAAAAGTCCGATTGCATATTTGAGCTTTTTTCATTTTAAAAATCATAAAGGGTCAAAAGTATCTCTGAACTATGCGAAATAGACCACTTATACCCTCCATTATATTTTGGGATCAAAATACCCGCCGTTATCCCAAGAGACCACAAATACCCTCAAGAGTTAACTACCCAAATTTTCAGTGACATGGCAAGCCAAATGAGACTAATCCCTCCACCTAAGTGTGGCCAACTAGAATTCACTACAAAAGAACTAGACCTTTAGCGGCGACAAATCACCACAAAATCCCAAAAATATTGCCACTAAAGGTATTGAGTGATTTTTAGTGGCGACTAAGGCTCTAACCATGCAACAACCATTCGCTAGTAAAACCTATTTTTTCAACAAAAGAATATGATAATTAATTTTCGGTTTCAACATAATTTTCTAAAATGAATAGTATGCACTATAAATATTAAAAACATCCAATATTATTACGAAAATCATCAAAATTACTTCTCGATTCAAATTTCTTATTACATAGTGCATCATTGTTCATTTTATGCATTTACATATGAATAGAAATAGAATATATATAATGTCTTCAAACTCCTCCTTTATCGATATCATTTGTGATTTTTTTTTTTAAATGAAGAAAAAAACACAAAAAATAAGTCAAAACCTTTAGTGGCGACTAAAGTTGCCACTAAAAGATTTAGTTTTTTTTTTATGTGAATCCTAGTTAGCAACGCTTAGGTGGAGGGATTACTCGTCACTAAAAATTTGGGTTGTTAACTCTGGATTGTATTTTTGGTCTCTTAGGATAACGGTGGGGGTATTTTTTATCCCAAATGTAACGAATGGTATAAGTGGTCTATTTTGCATAATTCATGGACAATTTTGACCCTTTTCTGTTTTAAAAAAGATTTAATTACTGACATGGACGAATCATAATTGACCACGTGTAAAAAATGATTTTGCAAAATCAAAAATATTTTCCGTTAACAAATAATGACACGAATGAGCCTTTTTTCAAAAGAAAATGACATATCAGCCATTTTTTTAACGAATAACATAAATGAGCATTTTCTAAAAGTTCAATAAGATATTTGAGCCTTTTCCCTTTATTTTATATGATATAGTTACTAATTTTATTATATTAGGCTTATTAAAATCGATAATCAAATATATGATAAAATAATCATATATTCTATCTCAAAATTATCAGTACTATCTCTTATCCCACTAACCAAACAACTCCTAATATTGCTCCTATGATGGAGGAGCAACATAAACCAAATGATGATTTGTTGAATATTTTTCATTAACAAAATCTTTTCAAAAGAAAAAGAAGGGAGTGCCTTAGTCTTTTAGTTTTTACGAAATGTGAGTTGTCTAGGCGCAAAGAAAAATAAGTCCAGTGTTTGCTCTCTTTTTTCTTTTTAAGCCTAACTCATTGAATATGAAAAAAGATACTGAGAGTGAATATAATTAGTACTACCAGAAAAATCTCTTGAAATCTAAATATTATAAAATTTTGCTATACCATCCAAAAGAATATTTGAATGATCGAACAACGTTATTATAATTTATAAACATATAGTTCAACTTTATTTGAATCTATTTAGTAAAATATCTGATTTGGGCACTGTGCTCAATATTCTTCGTCTGATTTTTACTATTCATCATGGATCTTTTTCTTCTTTTAAAACTATTGAAAAGATTGTCCCTAGCTAATTTGTTGGTATAGCTTTTCTTGTCCTCATTCAGACGTTCACCCATTGGGGGATTTTCGATTATGACTTCTTAGAATATCCCTCAACTCAGCTACGAACTTTATTGTTGGTCTGTCGCTATTTTACTTATAGTTAACTAAAATATATTGTTAAGTAAGATTAGCGATGAATTTTATTATTTAACTATAAAATTAGTCCATTATTAAATTCAGTTTTTTTAGTAGTGATTATTAAGCTGGAAATTACCATGACTCCTCCATGAAAATTGAGACATGCATGTTTCGAACCAATTGGCCCTGTTCATTAATTGGGGTTGATATCCTGTTCCAAGTTGGAGTTTCAAAATGAAATAGTTTAAGATTAGAATGTAGAATTCTACGTTAATATAGTTTATGATTGGTGTAGAATTCTAATATTATAGTATAATAGATATGTTGGTCTTTTGAACACTGTAATATTAGCCGTTGGTGCATTTGACCATTATTTCTCCATTATCTTATTATTTATTCCTTCATTATATATTATAACATATGTATCTCTTAAGGCCATTTATCTTCACTATTTATTACCCCATTATCTTCCTATTCATTGCTAGGAAGACCACCGTCTTCATTTGGTTTGGAACACACAATACACAAGAAAAATATAGAGTGAAAGAGTTAGTAAAAAAGAGAGTTCTTATTAGTTGAAGGGAGCTGTTCTTTTTGTGGAGCTTTGGACTCAACTCTTGTCCAGAGTTGTTGAGTTATACTTTGTGTAAGGTTGTTGTATCTTGGAGGGGACAAGTCAAGAAGGACTACTGCTGCACCGGTGAAAAATATTTGCTGCAGCGGACTTGAATCTCCTTAAAGAGAGCGAGATATCCGCGCCTCAGCTTGAAGAGATTTATTTTCTTCATTTTATTTTCAATTGTAATCTTACAATTTTATTATATTGTAATTTTTCACTAAATTTTTTAAGGAGAGTCAGTAATGGCTACAATTGAAAAAACAACGGATGTCAAGATGGGAGATTTGAACAAGCCATTTCGGTTCAATGGTAACCATTTCAAAAGATGGAAGGGTAAAGTACTTTTCTACTTAAATCTTCTCAATGTTTCTTATGTGTTAACTGAGAAGAATCCTAATAAAGTTGATGACGCCTCCATGGATGATGATGAACTTATTTCTTATCATGAGAAAGTGGAAAAGTATGATGATGAAGAGGCAAGGGGCCAAGATGCACTTTTACAAAAAGAAGAGAGCAACATCACGACAAAGGTAAATTTAATTACTTCAAATAATGCTACTCTTGAAACTCACAAAAATACTTCTTTGATGCCTAAGAAATTTTTTTTAAAGAAAAATAATAGTAGACCTCCTAAGAAAAATAATGGTGAAAATAACCAAGCACAAAATCAACAAGTTCAAGATAAGGGACCGTACTTTGTTCGTGGCAAGAGTGGGCATATTGCTCAATATTGCAGATTCCAGAAACGTGGTCCTGACCCTCAGGCAAACGTTATCGAAGAACCTTTTGTGGCGGTGATTACTGACATAAACATGGTTGAGAGTGTTGATGGATGGTGGATGCTTTTGGTGCAAACCGCCATGTCTGTTATGACAAAGGCTGGTTGAAAAAATATACTCATTTTGAGGAGCCCAAAACCATCATGCTTGGTGATTCTCACAAAACTCAAGTGCTTGGAACGGGAGATGTCGAATTGTGTTTTACTTCTGGAAGAGTATTAACTTTGAAAGATGTACTCTACACTCCTTTCATGAGAAAAAATTTGATGTCTAATTTTCTTCTTAATAAAACAGGCTTTAAACAGATTATTGAATTTGATCAATATGTAATTGTGAAGAAGGATATTTTTGTGGGAAAGGGGTATGCTTGTGATGGGATGTAATAGATATTTTATCACTTTCATTGATGATTTTTCTAAGTTTACTTGATGAAAAATAAAAGTGATGCTTTTGAAAATTTCAAAACTTATCTCCATGAGGTTGAAAATCAGTTTGGAAGAAAAATAAAAAGAATTAGAAGTGATAGAGTCCGTGAATATGAGTCAAATGAGTTTAATTCTTTTGTTAGATCATTGGAAATAATTCATGAAACTACTCCTCCTTATTCTCCTTCATCTAATGGTGTAGCAGAAAGAAAAAATAGAACTTTGGTTGAATTGACTAATGTCATGCTTATTGAGTCACATGCACTTTTAAATTTTTGGTGTGAAGCTATTTTGACTGCTTGTTATGTGTTGAATCGTGTGCCTCATAAAAAGTCTAAATTGACACCTTTTGAATTGTGGAAAGGTTACAAGTCAAGTTTGGGATATCTAAGAGTTTGAGGTTGTCTAGCTTTTGTGAAGCTAATGGATCCCAAGATCACAAAATTGGGTAAGAAAGTTACTACTTGTGTTTTTCTTGGTTATGCTTCAAATAGTACAACCTATAGATTTTTTAATCTTGAAGATAATATTGTGATAGAATAGGGTGATGCTATTTTTCATGAGAATAAATTTCCTTTTGATTCTAAAAATAGTGGGGGTCAAAGGATTGAACAAAATATTTTGTCACTACCTAGTTCTTCTACTCTAACTTTGAAAAATAAAGAAGTTGATGATTTTGAGTTAAGAAGAAGTAAAAGAGCTAGAGTAGAAAAAGATTTTGGTTCTGAATTTTATGTGTTTAATGTTGGAGATGACTCTCTCACTTGAAAAGAGGATTTATCTTCACATGATTCCATTTTTTGGAAAGAGGTTGTACATGATGAAATGAAATCACTAATTTCTAATAAAACTTGGAAGTTAGTTGATTTACCACCAGGTTGTAAAACTATTGGTTGCAAATGGGTCTTAAGAAAAAAGTTGAAACAAGATGGATCTATTGATAAATATAAGGCTAGACTAGTTGCAAAAGGTTTTAAACAACTAGAAGGCCTAGAATTTTTTGATACTTTTTCACCAGTAACAAGAATTACATCCATAAGAATTTTAATTGCTATGGCTAAAAAAAATTTCATTTGCAAATTCATCAAATGGATGTAAAAACTGTTTTTTAAAATGGAAACCTAAATGAGGAAATTTATATGGAACAACCCGAGTCTTTTGTTGAAGCAGGCAAAGAAAGGAAAGTATGTAAACTTACTAAATCCCTATATGGCTTGAAACAAGCACCTAAGCATTGACATGAAAAGTTTGATTCCTGCATGATTGGAAATGGTTTTTAAAACAAATGAGTGTAATAAGTGCATATATCATAAGTCTTGGAATAATTCACATGTAATTATTTGCCTATATGTTGATGGTTTGTTGATCTTTGGCTCTAACATGAATGTTATTGATGAAGCTAAGAATATTCTTAGAAGCCATTTTGATATGAAAGATCTTGGTGAGACAAATTTTATTCTTGGAATAAAAATAACAAGAACATGTGATGGAATTTTCCTTGACCAGTCACATTATTTTGAGAAAATTTTGAAAAAATATAACTTTCTTGATTGCAAGCATGTTGCTACTCCTTTTGATTCAAGTGTTCACTTATTTACTGTTGAAAGTGAAAATGATGTAATAAATCAAAAGGAATATGCTAGCATAATCGGAAGTTTGAGATATGTGACTGATTGCACTAGGCCTGATATTGCATGTGCAGTAGGAGTACTTGGCAGGTTTACAAGTAAGCCAGGTAATGAATATTGGCATGTTGTAACAAGAGTTATGAGATATTTAATTGGAACGAAAAATTGTGGTTTGTTCTATAAAGAATATCATGCTGTACTTGAAGGCTTTTGTGATGCAAATTGGAACACTTTATCATGTGATTCCTGTTCTACCACTGGTTATGCCTTTACTTTGGTGGTGCTATTTGTTGGAGATAAAAAAAGCAAACTATAATTGCTAACTCTACCATGGAGGCTGAACTAATTATTTTTGGCTTCAACTAGTGAGAAAGCGAATTGGTTAAGATATTTTTTGTTTCAAATTCCTTATTTTGAAAATCCAATTCCTCCTATTTTAATTTATTGTGATAGCACTGTTGCGATTGTTAGAGTTCAAATCTGTTATTACAACGGTAAATCCAGACCTATAAGGAGGAATAATGTAAGATCATATTTGACAAATGGTACCATTAATGTTGATTATGTCAAATCATGTGATAATCTTGCAGATCCTCTTATTAAGGACTTAACGAGAGAAAAGGTCTGGAGCACATCGAGGGGGATGGGACTGAAGCCTATAAATTCTAGAGTCATATATGAGGAAACCCAATGTAACACCCTGTATCCGAAAATGGAGATTTCAGAAATAGGAAACCCAATGTAACACCCTGTATCCGAAAATGGAGATTTTAGATTTCTGGTGTTACAGGTGGCACTCACGGACACCATCCACGGACCGTAGATGGACTCACGATCCATCCTGTAGGTCCGTGGTTCGTGACAGAAAACTTCCCCAGAACTCAGTTAGAAAATTTGTCTAAGTGTTGACCCACGGCCGGACTTACGGTCCGTAAGTCAGGTCACGGACCGTAGTTTGTATCCGTGGATCGATGCCCCAAAAGCCCAGCTTCAGTCCCGAACTACGGTTGACCAGCACGGACCATCATTCGATCCACGGTCCATAGGTCTGACCGTAGATCGAAGGTTAGCAGCCAGTTAGCTGAAAATTCTGATGGGTCAACTTCATATGGTCATAACTTTTAGTACAAAATGAATTATGTGTCCCATGACCTATGGTTAGATAGATAATTGAATTATCTTTCCAACGCCACCGAGTTTGATAAATTCCGACCTCCGAGTAAAAAGTTATGCTCGTTTTAGTGAAGGCCTGTTGAGCAGGCTTGACTTACGGACGCAATCTACGGACCGTAGATTGACCTACGGCCCGTAGGTCCAATCCGTAGGTCACTCCGACAGCAGTTAATTCAGGGGTCTTTTGGTCTTTTTCTATTTCGTTTAACCCCTAAGATACGTCGTTTAGACCCTAAATCATGAGGTTTTAATCAGTTTAAGCCTAGAAACATAATTAGAACTTACCTTAGTCAAAATCATTAATCAAAACTTAGAAAATTAGAATCAAGAAGGAGAAAAAGGTCAAGAACCCTAGTTCAAGAACGCAACGAGGTTTCTTCAGTTCCAGCCCCGAAATCGAAAGATTTCTCCGTGGAATTCGTCACCAGGTATGTGGGATTTCACTAGTGGGTTACTTTCGCCCATTAGGTCCCTAGAATTCAGTCAGATTCTTGATTTCATGATTATGAACAGACCTAGGGTTTCTAGAATTTGAACAGATCATCATGAGTTAGTTATTTAAATATTCCAAATCAGATTATCATGTTATTGCTCAGTTTATCGTATGAATTTCAGAACCCTAGCTATGTATTTCTTTAGTTCTTGAATTACACATGCTAGGTTAGATATTTCAGTAGTCAGTTTTACATGCCTTAGTTTATGAATGCATCATTATCAGATTAATTGTTGCATTCTCAGTTTGCATGTTCAGTTTCGAACTATCCAGTATTTACAGAAATTCAGTCATAACTAGTTAACCACTTAATTCATTGAGAGTAGCATAATACCGAGTTGGACTAGGGTTTCAGCGTACCCATATAGTCCCAGAACTACGAGCCACGTAGGTGTAAGTCCCCTATGTGGGCAACATCAGTTTAGTGATCACGCCAGCATGCCTCTATACCTCTGGCAGGGTATATTGGGTCCTCTCGATAGGGCGTATACATCAGACTCCACATTTAGCTCATGTGGTTTTATGTCGGTTATTAGTAGCTCCCACAGTTCAGTCAGACTCTATTGCATTGACCATATTTCAGTACAGTCAGTATTCAGTCTCAGCATGTTATAAATTTGGTCATTGCATCAGTTAGCTCAGTATTCAGTATTTTCAGTATCTATATCATGTTCAGATTATATCATTGCTCAATATGCTTTGTTCAGTTATATGTTATTTCAGCTTTACTCCATCCTTCATGCTCAGTACCTTTCAAGTACTGACGCATACGTGCGCTACATCTTCTTGTGATGTAGGTTCAAGTTCTCAGCATTCAGATCACGCTTAGATCGGTTCCCAATCTCCAGTTCAGCAGAATCAGTGGTGAGTCCTCATTCTCCGAGGACAATAGTCATGAGTTTCTTTTCAGTATTTTTAGTCTTTAGTTTCAGTTTTGCTAGATCTAGTTGGGGCATGTCCCAACATTTCTAGTCAGTTTAGAGGCTTATTTCAGACATAGTTAGATTCAGCCTAGTATTTTGAGTTTGATATTTCTTTTGTATTAAACTCTCAGATTTTATATATTCAGTTATAGTATATGGGTATTCCCCATCTTTTCATATTTATTTATGATTTAGCTTCCGCATCATTTTAGTTTCTTTAGTATGCTCATGATCATGCCAGCAGGGTTAGCTTGGGATCATTTGTGGTCCTAGGTCCCGTGTCCGCGTCTTGGGGGTAGCTCGGGGCGTGACACCCAACCTGAGGGCTAGAGATCCTATAACCAAGTTCAAAGGGAAAAACTAATCATATGATGACTTGTTGTGAAAAATGCACTATTTTTTTTAATTCCCTCCCTATGATGTGAGTGCATTGTTTCATGTAATTTGTGAAGGTTGAGTTGATAAAACTCTTAATGAATATATGTATCCCGTATGGGTGGAGTGTCAAGCTTACAAAAGCACTCTCAACCGATTTCACCTATGTGAGTGTGGAAGTAGGTCGCTTCCTATGAGAATTGGGCTTATTCTCAAATGCACTCATGAAACCGGGATATCACAAGGCCGTAACGTGTTGGCTTTAATGCTCATGTTAACACCTTGATTATTATGTGTAAGCAGTGATATTTTATTTCCCTTAAGAAGTTATAGTTCAAGTCTGAGACCACTACGACTCCGGGGTAAAAGTTACTGTTTCACTAAGTGGAGGTTCAATGTAGAGCACACCTTCATTATGCATAGTAGTCTTCCTTAAGCTGATGGACTCTCTTATCTAATATTAAAATGAGTGGGGAATTATTGATCTTTTGAACATTTTAATATTAATTAAATTGTTACATAATGTCCTAGGCTTATTATGTCTTTGTGAATATGTTGCAGAAAGGAATAGGGACTGCCCGTTAGTGGTCTTTTAATTGGTGAGTTACTCCATTTTGGAGTTAACTGCCGCATTACTCCATTTGTTGGAGTTAGTGTTATGTTCAATTCCTTTCTTGCAACAGTCTTAGCCGTTGGTGCATTTGACCATTATTTCTCTATTATCTTATTATTTATTTCTTCGTTATACCTTATAACCTATGTAACTCCTAAGATCATTTATCTTCACTATTTACTACCCCATTATCTTCCTATTCATTGCTAGGAAGACCACCGTCTTCATTTGGTTTGGAGCGCACAATACACAAGAAAAATATAGAGTGAAAGAGTTAGTAAAAAAGAGAGTTCTTATTAGTTGAAGGGAGTTGTTCTTTTTGTGGAGCTTTGGATTCAACTCTTGTCCAGAGTTGTTGAGTTATACTTTGTGTAAGGCTGTTGTATCCTGGAGAGGACAAGTCAAGAAGGACTACTGCTGGACCGGTGAAAAACATTTGTTGCAATGGATTTGAATCTCCTTAAAGAGAGCGAGATATTCGCGCCTCAGCCTAAATAGATTTATTTTCTTCATTTTATTTTCAATTGTAATCTTGCAATTTTATTATATTGTAATTTTTCACTAACAAGATATTTATAGGACTATACGTAAAAATCACCTTGTGCAGAGCTAGTTTTTTTATTTTTTTTAACCATGTTAATAAGATTACTAAAAATTACAGAGCCAAAGGGGGACATGGCAACCTAACCTCCAGAAACAAAAAGACCCTTTCCAGTATACTCCTAAGAGATCTTGTCTTAGACTAAGAGTTTTGGCACATTGAAGTGTTATATGTTGGGTTTAAAAGTGATTAGGGCGTCATGCGGAAGCTTATAATTGCAAATCAAGACAATGATAAATTAGATGACAAAAATTATACTAAAAACATAATATTATTATATGAAAACTAATATAAAAGAAAAATATTATAAATTATTGAGAGAATAAATCTCCCCATAAACAACTCTCTAAATGACTACATTGTGGATCCTATGAGAATATGGATCTTCAATTTATAGATCTCCAAACTTTTCCTCTAACGAAAGAATAAATCAAATATGGAAGAAAATTATATTTTCCTTTCAGAAAAAGTTCAAGCATTTATGGTAATACTTTGACTTTCTTTTAAGGAGAAATTAAAACTCGAATATGGTAAGAAAATCAGGGCAAAACACTAACACTATAAATATAGAAGTAACCAATAGATAGATTTGTTGAGAAGAGAAAACATTTGGGTGAGTTTGGTATGAAGAAGTTGTTTTTCAAATTTTTCATATTTGTGTATGAAGAGAAGGGTGTGTTTCTAATTTCTTACGTACTATACGTAGAGAAGTCATTTTTCTTAAATTGGAAAAAAATAATTAGGGTCAGGATAAATAGTTGGTCACGGGTCAAAGTTAGAATCGAATCTCGAGTTAGGATTGGGATCTGGGTCAGGGTCGAGCATCGAGTCCAAGGTCAGGAGTGGAAACCCGAATTAGGGTCAGGGTTAAGAATTGGCTCCCAGATTGAGGTCCAAAGTCAGGGTTGAGGTTGAGAGTTGGTCTCGACTTAGGGGTGAGATCGAGGTCGAGGTTAGGAATCGAGTTTAGAATAGGGGTTGGTGTTGGGAGTTAGGCCCATGGGGTGGGTTAGGAGTTAGCTAGGGTCTCAAGTTACTTGTTGGGGTCAGTCGGATCTTCTAGTCGGGGTTGGTCGCCTGGTTTCGATTTGGGAGTAAGTCTTAGAATAGGGTTAGGGTTGTGACCTGACTCCCTTCCCAACTCAGGATTTGACTTCTGATCCTGACTGACTAGGGACCCATGGTCAGATCTCGACCAACTCACTTGCTTCCCCATCCCGAATTTCAACCTTGAGACCGGAGTTCCGACTTCAGAGACACCACTACCTAACTCCCAAACTGAGACTCAAACTTATCCCAGGTCTTGGCTAGAAGTCAGGTCTCCGATCTCAATTTGGGATTAGGTTCGAGTTTCGATCACTAATAAGTGTCAGATCTCAAGTAGTGGTTGGGATCGGTTATCGGGTTAGGGTTAGACCAGATTGAGGCTCAAGTTTTGAGGTGGTTCGTGTCTTAGGTCGATGTTTGAATATTTTGATAAGAATTAATAACAAAGTGATTACTAGAATACTAAAAGGAATTTATAGCCTCCGTCTCAATATATTTTTTCTTGTTTTCGAATCCATGAGATTACTAAAAGTAGATTTTTTTGGAATTCCTTCTAGCAATTTTTGAAGTTCATCGTAAATCATTTTAATCTTTTCTAGTCTCTCTCTCTCTCTCTCTCTCTCTCTCTCTCTCTCTATATATATATATATATATATATATATATATATATATATGGCCGTTTGACATCCGATAAAAAAAAATGCAGTAGTTCAAAATGAACCTCCAAATTATTATGTTCATTTCTAACTTTACAATTAAGTTTTTGGGTTTTGGCGTGTAAATAGGAAATGAAAATTTTATTTTATTTTCCGTTTTTTTTCTTGTAAAAGCACCACCATTTTTTTAAATAAAAAAACGACATTGGTTTATCTAATCGCGGGCTATAAATTTAGAGGTCTTGTCTAAATTTTACACACCAAAATATTTAAGTTTGAATTGTTTTTCCCTTCTTTTGTATCGTTATAGAAAGAAGAAAAAAAAAGAGTCCAGTGTGACTTGTACCACTCTTTGAGGTCGCTGAAATTTTGTAATTTAAAGTACCACAATTATTTGGAATCTTAGGTAGTTCCTTGTTATAAAAAAAAATATCACTATATTATAGAATTATTTTTTCATCATATTTTGAGAGGAATTAATCTTAATCTTATGTAATAATGAGGAGATTATAAACACGTAATATTTGTGAACCGTGAAAAATAACTTAACTTTACTATTTTAATTACATATATTGATTTAAGGCTACTAGAAGATAACATTAAGTAGAAAGTCATATTATAATATACGAAAAAAATGAGAGTATGAGATAGGAATACATTTATTTTGTTATGTTAGTGTTTGTTCCTCCTATTTATTTCTCGCTTTCTTATGTTTAGTATTGAGATAAAACATGTAACTTTTTATATATTTAAAATATATAACTATTGATACGTCTTATGATAGTGAAATTTGTCAATAGATACAGTCACAAACTCACAATATATTTTGGATCATGATTTGACTAAAAAATCGCTTTTACAAGTCTTATTTATTTGTGAAAGAGGCATTATAAGTTAAAAAGATGTCTATTTTTGCATCTAAGTTTTAAATAATACAAAATAGTCCCTATCCATACCATTTTCTTTGCCCCATTTAGAAACAAAAAATCAATATTTTTCCTCCAAAAGCTTCAATTTTTCTCCTTTTAGTCCCTTTTTCGGCAAAAAAATTTATGCTTTTCATCGAAAAATCACTCCACAACGATGAAAATCTTCTTCAATTCAACTATTATTGTTCCTAGCTTTCAACATTCCTTAAAAAGAATTTGAACTATTTTTTCCGTTATGGTAGACTCTCATTTTACACCCTTCCAAAAAAAAAAAAAAAACTGAATTTTTTAGCTATGCCACTAAATTTACTTGTGTTTAGAGTTGTTCATGATTACAGTTAATACACCAAATTGAACCGCAATCTGAATCAAATCGATTAAAAAATTTGATATTTAGTGTAGTTTGGTTAGGTTTGGTTTAAAAATTTGAAAACCGATACTACTACGTTTGGTTTTGGTTTTACTAAAAAACCCGCAAAAACAACTAAACCGAACCAAGAAATTATAGATATAAATTTTATAATTTATTTATATATTATTCATAAATAAAATATAAATATTTTGTTAAATTTTAATTAACTTAAATCTTAATTTTACCATTTTTCACAAGCCCAACACTTAAATTTTAACCCATCAAAATCTATCAATCTCCATGTCCCTAATTGCTTGTCCACTTTTGAATTGACACACCTATTAAAAAATTATGTGTATTTTTTTAAAAAATAATTAAAAAGTGTCATTTAATTTTAACATTTTTTTTAATGTTTTATTTGATTTTCTTCACTTATTTTGATATCCGTTCGAACTTAACTTATTTTAAATACAAGACATTTGAAATTAAATTTGAAATCAAATAAAAATGAAAGACAAAGAAAATAAAAAGAGTAAATAAAATCAATAGAAAAATAAAGAGAAAAAACAATGAATGAAGGTAAAAAAGAAAAAGTTTCGATATAAGGTAAAAAAAAGTGTATTAACTTAATTTAAATACAAGATAAAGAAAATGTCACGACCTAGACTGTCGTGATTGGCACCCACACTAACCCTCCGATGGGAGAACCACTACTACAACCCAAACCAAGCAACTAAAGCAAAAACTAAGGCATTTAAAGATACGAAAGCAAATTAAATACTAAGGAAAGAAATAGAGTTCCCATAAACTCTAACGAAAGTCTAACAACGAACTAAACAATGCGGAAGAAATAACCTAGAACCTGAAAGTCAATGTACCAAAACATCTAAATTA
This sequence comes from Solanum verrucosum, assembly GCF_900185275.1. NCBI lineage: Eukaryota > Viridiplantae > Streptophyta > Magnoliopsida > Solanales > Solanaceae > Solanum > Solanum verrucosum. The sequence goes on from NW_026020332.1 coordinate 5,241,144, forward strand.
AAGTTCAACAAGTCTAAACAAGAAGGGATGCAACCCCAAACTAACGAACTAATACTAACTAGAAAAGTCTAAGTCTGAAATGATGGACATAGACGAAAGAGAACTCATGGCAGCCCGAAAGAATTGGCTCACCCTTGAATTCAAACGATCACTGATCTTCTAAGCGAGGTCTGTCAGTAGCCGCCAGAAGATGCCCTCATGTACTCAACAAAAATAAGAGCAAGTGCAGTATCAGTACACAACCATAGTGTACTGGTAGGATCACGCGGCTATCCCACTAAGTGTAACATAAGCAAGTCAATACAACATTGTAAACATGCAAAATATCGAACATATACAATATTGATTATCACATGCTCAACAATAAACACGATTATGACAAGTCATTGATTCTCTCATGTAACCCAAACCCAAACAGTTCACATATCGAAATGTGGTACCCGATCCAATGATTATGCTGGAACGAGGCAACCGATCCTATAATTATGCCAAAATGTGGCAACCGATCCAAGTTAGTTATGCCGGAACGTGGCAAGTACCGATCCTTTCAACACACCACAATCACAATCACAAATATATCGTCAAGATCATGCATTTAAGTCATGGTTCATGACATTCATCATTCATCTATCTTATTTACAACAAGTGTGATCAGTAATGCAACATTCACATATATGCAAGTATCACAATGAAGCAAGAACAAACATACATCACACAATCTTAGAATCACAACCATCACCTACCTTGAAACAAGCTTGAAACCCTAAGAAACTTGATCCTTCCCTTTTCGGATTCGTTCCGCTTGTTCTTGGTCTACAAACAATCAATATAATACGTGAATCAATAAACAATCACTAATTACCCAAATTGCTAACAATTCTATGAACCCTAGATCAACCCATGATCCCATGTATCCAAATTAGGGTTGTTTCCACCATAGAATCTAGATAAAAAAAACCCTCCCCCATCGATAATTACCCATTCTATTACGTTCTACGGATCGAAAAATGGATTCGGGGAGTGAAAAGCTTACCTTTAGCCTCAAGAATGGTGAAAAACTGTTAGGAGTCACCCGGGGTTTGTTCTTTAGCTCTAAATATCAAAAAGTGCAGAATGAGGTCGTTTAGGGGTTTATTTACGACCTTAAGTCGCGTCAAACTCGCCACAACGGCCCTCACCCCGCTGCAACGACTCCGCCAGAGCGGCAAAAATCCCCGCCAAGGCGGCTTGCATGAACCAATGAGCTATTTTAATAAATCCAAGACCCCCATTTCACAACACACCTCTAACCAAGACGTTCAGAAAAAACCCTTCACGCTAAGATCGATTCCGGGAGTTCTACTCGCCCGAATTTAATTCCATAAAGTCGTACGGGTTTCTTAACGAGTTATCTAACTACTCATGTAACCAAAATCATAATTAACTCTCCCAATTGTTACCAGATTTCCCTCCACCTTAACGACTCTAATTTAGTCCAAATCTGGACTAGATTGGAAAAATCCAAATACTACGAAAAAGTTTTTCGGTTCCAAATTTTACCCCGTTGACTTCTCTATAACGACGAAACCCGATTGTTATAGAAAATGAGAGTTTTTTTTAAAAAATAAAAAATATTAAACAAAACAACTCTAAGAAAAAAGGAGGGGCATGATGAGGTAAAAGAAATAACTTATGAAATTTTATTTTGCATGTCTTTATTCTATATAATATTAATTATATGATACTTTTTACTATTTTGAGTTGTAAAGTACAAAAATGTTGGTATCATTCGACCAATTGTACTTTCATTCGTATCATTTTAAGTTGAAGGTTGCTGAGTATGTACATCTTATATTTGATTTAAGTCTGGACATATTCTTTTTCTTAAGTTTTCTAAAAATACAATTTTATATAATTTAAAAAATACATAAGAAGCATTATATGAATCAGCATAATTAATAATTTAATATAAAAAATCACAAAATATTAATACATTGTTGTCAAAAAAAAAATGTTTGATCTTCTAAATGGAGGGAGGCAACTTGTAACTTTTTGCAATGAAGGCAAACTTTAGATTGCATTTTTTAAAATGGAGAGATATAATTACTTTATACACGGCTTTTAATTAAGGTTCATATTTTCATTTAACTTTCTTATTAACAAAAAATAATAATTTAGAATGATCTTTTCTCCATTAAACTAGCTATTAATATGCATTAATTTAATATTTCTTTATATATTATTCTAAAAAACAAATATGTGACATAATTTAACTTGGTACTCAATTTAAGAAAAAAGAATGAAATTAAATGAGTATATATACATTGTTCTAGAATTGTGCAGTGATGGCGGGCAGTAACGGAGCCACCTATACTTGAGGATTGTCGATCTACATTCCTACATTAAAAAATTACACTGTGTAGTTAGATATATATATATATATATATTCACACTCTTTGATTTCTACAAGATATTAGTATTTTTTTATGTTTTGACACCAGTTAATTGAAATTCTGACTCCACCACTACTGCGGGGTTACATAACGTGAACATGCATGGCCACATCAATAGCTGTCATGTATGCCCGCACATATATATATAGTTTTAAGGCTATTACAAAGTTCTCATTTTGAAGATTAATAAGTATGATTTCATAATAAAGTAAGTTAGGTTAAAAGCTCTCATTATGTCACACTGCTTAAAGGCTAAATTATTAGTAACAAATTTTTATTTTAGCCAACCCCTATAAATATCTGCCCAACCACATTAGTTCCTAGTCACAAAGTACCACATATCTTCAATATTCTCTCATCTTCCTCGCTCTACTTTTTTTTGGTTACTTTTTCTCTTCACCTCTTTTTTTAATTTAAAAAAGATGGATAAAACATGCAACTCTCAAGATGTTGAAGTGAGGAAAGGGCCTTGGACTATGGAAGAAGATTTGATTCTCATTAACTACATTGCTAATCATGGTGAAGGTGTTTGGAACTCTCTAGCTAAATCTGCTGGTAACTTTTTCCTTTTTTGTAAGCGAAATCCTAGATATAAAAAAAAAAGTTAAAAATATTTTTATTACATCAAGAGAGTGATAGGGTTTGAGCGTTTCACCTTAACTGTGAAAGACAGAGAGCTCACTAAGTGAACGTGAACTAGTCTGTTCAAAACATACCCCATATATTGTTTTTGTTACATGTACAAAAAAATTGTTTAATTTAATAACATATTATATATCTCTATGTCTTGTTTCTTTAGGTCTCAAACGTACCGGAAAAAGTTGTAGGCTCCGATGGCTTAATTATCTTCGACCTGATGTCCGGAGGGGCAATATTACACCTGAAGAACAACTTTTGATCATGGAACTACATGCTAAGTGGGGAAACAAGTGAGTACATATTATTATTCTAAAGAGTACTACACATAAATTAACAAATAAAAATTGGTGTGGAATTTTGTCCATCAAGTATTGGATTTTCCCATGTGTTTTTTTATTGTTGAGTGGACAAAGAGAGCCACTCCATAACATATAGTCCATATATGTTTATAGTACTAGATTTGTATATGAGAGATGAGAAGCAATATTTAAAACGTGATGGAATTTAATTTCCATATGGAAGATCTGAGAATTTAAACGTGGAGAATATAATCTAAGGTACTTTATAATTTGTGTTCCAAACAAGTTTAATTTTCCCTATTTTTTGTTTCATAAAAAAAAAATCCTTCAAAAACTTTCATCTAGTTTATGTCTTCCATTAATAAAATTTTAAAAAGATGCCTTACATATTTTTCCTTTCAAACTTATTTTTGAGATCTAAAGAAACTATACTTATTATAACAAAGAAAAGTATTTTCATAATTTATAATTAAGAAGCAAATCATATCTCTCAAAGATAAGGTACACTATTTTATGTTATTTTCTATTTTTAGGTGAGGGAAATTAATTTTTTAAAACCGTTTTTTGGGCTTAACTAAGGTATGTTAAAGTTAATTATCACATGAAAAGTAATTTGATGTTGTTGATTAACTTGTATGAAGTGATTAGAAAGTAAACTATGCTTTAAAAAGAATAAGAACATAACTTTTTCTTTTTTTCTTTTTTCACCCATGTCTAGGCAGCTCCTACCTTTTTTTTTTCCTCTCTTAGTGACTCGAACTTACCACCTTCAAGTTAAAAATGAAAGATACTTACCATTCGAACAACTGAGAATATTAATATTTCGTTTTCTCAGGAAAACAGAAAAAAAGGGACAGTGGTGAGACAAGTATTCGGTATTACATAATAGCAATGTGATATAAAAACACGTTGTTTAAGTGAGCCAGAAAGATAGAAGTTTCCATTTAAAGAAGAACCAATTTCATTTCACTCACATGTCAATGACTTTTATTATCCCACCTCCAACTTGTCTATGAAATTGACAGCTACCTTATTTTCTATATTTTATAAATGGACCCCTTTGCTGTACGATACTTATTCGCTCCGTCTCAATTTCTGTATCACAGTTTAAATTTTGAGAGTAAGTTTTTGTTTGATCGTAATTTCTTTGTATATAAAACTTTAATTTATACGACATAGTTTGATTTTTGAAAATTAATCATATAAAAACAAATTATACCAAAATTTCTATATACATATAGTTAATTATTGTATAATAATATAAATTTTATTTTAAAACAATCAGAAGTTTCTACGTTTAAATTCACAGTTAAAATCTAAAGTTTGAGTTTTGAAATTTTAAATTGTATCATATAAATTGTGAGAAAAAAAATAGAGTAATATTTACCGTGTATAGTACTTAGATGGGTAACTAAAATGTTTTAACACAACCGCCTGAAAAAGTAGCACCCAATAATTATCAGATACGGTTATTAGTCGGTGTTGAAAATATTATATAATTGAATAATTAAAAGTATACTTTATATGAAAATCTTAAGTTTTATTAGTTAATATTATTGAAGGTATAAATATGTGAATAAAATTGTGTCTATCTTTTATGTTTAAATTTTTAGATGAGAAATGACCATTTAATACAATTCCGTATAATATAAGAGCAGACAAAAGTCTTAGCATCGAAAGTCACTATCACCTTTTATCCAACAAAAAAATGAATCACGTGATTGACTCATAAAAAAAAGTTAAGCTCGCACGTGAGGGGCCTAACTCAACAAAAATATACTCGATTTAAACTTTTAAATAAGATAGTCTTACATTTCAACAAAAGCTATATAACCACTTCCCTACTTCTTGTTTGTGCATACATGCTTAAAGAAAAACATATATACAAAACAAAGACACTAGCTAACTTGACTCACACCTTGTGTGTATGTGTGTGTTGAGTATATACTAATGTGTTGATTATCAAAATTGAAAATCTTTTTATAGGTGCATGTAATAATAAAACGTACCATAAATATAATCTGGCTAGTGAAAGTGCATAACATGAATTACCAAAAAATTAGTTGTGGTGGATTGAGCATTGCAATGACTTCTGAATTCTTCTTGGCTCATTAATATCTTCAACTTGTGGCTATTTTGTAGACATAATATTTGGTGTGAGTATAGGAAGTAAGTGTGTGTGTGTGTGTGTGTTTCTCTAGTTTCAACGTTTTGGTTGAGTTGAGTTTAAATAAATAGGAAGAGGCAAATGGGACTTTAATGTTTGAATTCCAACCATAGAACGTGACAAGCATCTTTTTCTACTACAAAACGTGATTGAAATACTTTCAATTATGAAAAAAAAAATATAACTTTTGTAATCTAACTTTGTGGGCCATGATCATCTTACCAACATCCTGCGTATAACCAACAACTTTACATTATCTTATAAAAAAATAAATAGGTGTAGTATGTAATAAAATTAACTATGTTTTTACAAGCTAACCAGGTACATTTTAATCTCATGTTGTAGTTGACATACATCCTCTTCTTTTTTGTGTATAGATAACATATACATATTTAGTAGTGAATTGATCATAGTACTAGAATAAATCAGATTTAACTGAATCCATTACTTTCAGATCAAATTATATCGACATACACATAAAAAAAAAAGGTGTACGTATAGAAATTAGATAGTATTCGTCATAAAGATACTAACTCTAAATTTTGGATTCACTTCTTGTACAGGTGGTCGAAAATTGCAAAGCATTTGCCTGGAAGAACAGATAACGAGATAAAAAACTACTGGAGGACTAGGATTCAGAAGCACATTAAGCAAGGAGAGAACATAAATGGACAAGGAACTTCAGAGCAAAACATTGATCATCAAGAAGGAAGTAGTAGTCAAATATCCTCAGCTGGTCAAGCAGATAACATAGAGACTTACTCTCCAACTTCATACAATGGAAATTTGGACACTAATTTTCAAGCCACAAATTTTCTCACTGAAACAAATGACAACATGTGGAGCATGGAGGATATCTGGTCAATGCAATTACTTAATGGAGATTAATTATGTTTGGAATATTTAATTTGAGTAATTAATTAAACCTTAGATTGAAAACCATTAGTAACGTATTATAAAAATTAAGCTGTTAGATATACAGCTAGCCTATATAATATAGTGCTAAAATTCTGCATAATTTGAGTTCTTTAAGTGTTCCAATGTGTAATATATATGACGAACTCTTATATATAACCCTGTTCATATTATTTTAATAATATATAGATGTATGGAGGTGCCTATGATTCTCTACATATTCCCATATATGCATGATTCTTCTGCGACTCGAATACATGACCTACATTGCCGCTATATACTAAAAGTTAGTTTTCAATATATATCTTAGATAAAATTTTGTTAGTAAGATTTTTCAATAAAAGAATATTTAGAGAGGACTCTTACCTAAATCTATTAAATAAGCACTTTTCGAAACTTTCTATTAAATAAGTACTAAAAACAATGTCATGATCAAGCAATAATGATTTTGTGTCTTAATCTAAAATTTTAAAAAATCTAATCCGATGTTAGCCGATCACTTTAATAAAAAAGTTATAATGTACTTGTAGTTAATCATTAGAAGAAAGTGTATCTCATCAACTACTCATCTAATTAGGCTATGTACTTTGTAGATAGGAATTAAGTCTATATTTGACAAAGATAGAAAGTGATTAGACATTTGAAATTTCTAAATTTATCAAGGGGTTTAGTAATTTCACAATTTCTTGGAATATTAATCTTCCATGCAAATTTCACCTAATATCCACTATTTGTCTTATCTTTTATTTTACTACTCTCACATCATATCGATAATTTTACTTTCACCCTAACTCGATTACTTAAATCACACTACTAAAATGTTATATGGTTTTACGCAATATATATTTCAATGAGAATCTGTTTCCTGAGCTAGTTTAGTGTGAATGATGTGTGAAAATCATGTTTTACAACACAATTTTTTTTACTGATTCACGATGGAAAAAACGTTTGTTTCTAGTGTGTAATTTTTTATATGCATCGTGAAGAGATATGAAGATGCATGACAAGAATAATATCATGATGAGGCATGTACACACATAAAAATATATATTGATGTTCCAGCATACACCAAACTAAATTAATGAAAAATAGACACATGGAAAGGCAATATATCTATTTTAGGAAAATTCAATCTTAGCTTTCCATATTTAACTATATTTGTGCATGGCCTTGCATGTTTAAAGTTGGACGTAAGCCTAACTCTTGAATCCTCCAAGGGAAGTCTCCACATGGTCCCTATCAGTATCACTATCTACTTTTTTTTTTCATCATATTAATTAATTCATCTTTATTAATTATTGACTACTTTATTTCCCTTAATGTAACTTACTTATGACTAAAGGATATCAACTTCCAAAACAACCCTAATTTAGCATTTAAACATTCAGAAACTTAGTGTAATTAGGCCCATGATCCTTGTTTAGGAAGGCTAGGTAATTATGTCATGTCATTGTCACCTTGTAAACTGATTTAGTTGTTGGACATGAAGTGTCTAAGTTCTTTAATTAATTGCTTTTGTCATTATTGTCATATGGTGTGTATAGAGCTTTTGGAATTGGATATATGGCTGGTAGTAGTAGATGAATTTCAACCATGCATATTTTATTCGTTTAATTATAAGGTAATTACTGAATTTTTTTTTGATATTATAAGTAGTATTAATTAATAACCTATAGGTTGAGTAATTAATATAAGATAGGATAAATCATTTTTATAAAATATTTATAATTAGGTAATACGGTGTAAGTAAGGTAATAATTAGCTAATTACTATGGTGATACTAAGAATGATAAAATAAATTATGAAAATATGACTTGTCTAATCCGATCTAAGTTTAGTTTATGAATTCAATCTATTTTTATCCAATCCACTTCAGCTCATTTAAAAATTTGGTTGATTTGTGCTATGTATTTGCAAAATTGACAGATGAAAAACAACCTTGTCAAATTACTTAGATAAAGATATTATTTGATATATATATATGTGTGTGTTGTAATTAAGTCAATTTTAAGAAAACAAATTAATCTTGATAAAAATTGGATGAGTTGGATTTATTCATTGTTTAGCTTATTTTAAATCAGATTCATCTCAGTCCAATTAGATTTAGGTGGGATACTAAAGGAAAAAATATATAACTAAGCAAACACAGCTAGGGGTGTACATGGTCGGGTTGGTTCGGATTTGTCAACTATCAAATCAAACCATTTGTGTCGGATTTTTAAATTTATAAACCAAACCAAACCAAACCAATAAAACTCGGGGTTTTCAACCTCGGGTTTTTTCGGATTTTTTCGGGGTTTTCGGATTTTCGGTAAAGTATTCACACGAACATATAATTTACTTGTACTTCAAATATTTCTTTAGCCCTACCAAAATACAACTATCTAAGGTGTTTCTTAAGAAAATAACACAAAATATGATATGATTAATGACACTAAAATATCCAACAAAAAAATAATAATGAAATCGCGTAAAACAAATATTGTAAATTAATAAGTCATAATAAAAATGATAATAATTTAAAAGTACTAAATCATGCTAAAATAAGTTTAATAAGTATTAGTTACATGACTAAATATTAAAGGAAATTAAAATTAGATTATGTATTTTAATTGTCTAAACCTATGTAAAAATAAAGAACAAATATTCAATATTATTGTCATTCTGTGTTGAATTGATTTTCTTTTTGCATTAGTATTAATTTGATTTTGATTTAAGCTTTATTATGATTACCAACATCTATTAACTATAATCTTTATTGGACCAATAAAAATTCTAACTTTCAAACATGAAATAATATATTAAAAGATAAAAACTATGAAAAAGTGTAAGAAATATTTTAAAATTATATCAAAGTAAATATTTTTATGTATAAAATAAAATTTTAAAATTATACATATAATGTTGGGTTGGTTTGGTCTCGGGTAGATTTTTTTAGTTGAAACCAAACCAACCCAAATATGGTTTTTTTTTTCCAATACCAAATCAAGTCAAACCAAATCACTAGTCGAGGTTCTTTTTCGATTTGACTCGATTTACGATTTGATTCGATTTTCGATTTGATTTTGTACACCCCTAAACACAACTATTATATATACATAACCAACATAACCTGATACGATACTTTAAAAAAATTATCTAACATAGCTATACTTATGCTTTTATAACAAATCTTTTTCTCTCTAGCTTGCCACACTCCTTTCTTCCCTCTTTCTCCCTCTCTTACTTTTCTCTATCCTCTCACGTTTCCTTCTCGTCCTCTCTACAATTCATTGTATGAATATTTCTTCTTTTCTTTCTCTTTCTTATATTAATATGAAATCGCATTACAGTTTTGCCTAAATTATTTTTATCTATATATGCATGTGATTCTTGGTCTTTAATATTTTATTAATGACTAATGATTGTTGATTTATTTTTTATTTGACTAATGTCAATATATATATGAAAAAATCATTCTAGGCTCTCGATTCGTTGTTCAATGTTTGAATCTTCTTTTCTTCTTAAATTGATATATTTAATTATATGTATGTCAGAAGTAAAAAAAAATTTGTGTATAAAAATTTGATACACCTATTATCAAATTGTTTCTTTTTCAAATTGACACATATTAATACAACTAACTATATCTATGTATCAAAAAATATTGTATCTATGCATCATAAAGAATGGGTACACTTATTACTAGGTTGTATCGGAAAAAACTGATACAACTACTATTATCAGAAAGAACTATATTTGTGTATTTAGTTAAAGGGTGCTACAACTGTATAATACTTTTCCATTTGTGTATCACAGAATTTTTTTATATATAGATTATATGTGTGTATTTAATTTAGGGGTTATAAAATATATATCTATGTTTAGTTTCAAAGTTAATATGTGTATTTATATGTAAGATTGAGATTTTAGGAGAGGGAAAGGAAATTGTGTATATGTAATTTGTATATTTCAGTTAATTGAGATACAAGATGTATCCTGAAATCCTCTATCTCTCAATCTCGCTAGTCTTTCTCTTCTCTAAAAGCTATTGCTATGAATACTAACTATTCAAACAATAGATACTATTCATAATTATAATTCAAATTATATATATTTATTAAAATTCCTCATAATTAAAATATACACACTTAGGGCCTGTTTGGTCATGCGATATGGTATCATGATATGGAATCATGAGATGAAATTGAAGGTTTGTTTGGACATGTGATATGGAATTTTTGTGTTGTATATTTTCTCATAAACATAAAAATCTCATAAGTTGTAAAACTATTAAAATAACCCCAATTGTTTATTCAATCTTATCAAATAAACAAAAATTATACAATCGCATAATAAATTATTACAAAGTTATTTGTTCTCCACTTAAGTAATTGTTTCATCTAACTTTAATTTAATAAAAAAAATTGAACATAAATTGTACTTGATATGCTCATATCTCTCAACTACTCTTAGCTAGCGTTTGGCCATAAATTTCTAATTATTCTTGGCAAATATTTTTTGGGTGAAATTTGGGTGAAATTTCACCATGTGTTTGGCTATAGTATTTGGGAAATATATTTCACTTTTTTAGAAAAATATGATTTATACCCATAAATTTTAAAAACTATCAAAACTAACCATCAGTTTGTATTACAAGCCAATTGAATCTTCGTTGCAACAATAACAAATAGTGTCCATGACACTAGAGCAATGTGGTAGTTTGGAGTGAGTGTCATACATCGTGAAGTAGACAAATCACATGACTTTGTTACCCTGAGCCGATTGTTCATCATTTTCATCAACAACCATATCATCATTTAATATTCACTGAATATTTCATCACTACGTTGGTGTTCACGTGAAAAATTATGTAATACGACACAAACAACTACTATAGAGGGTGTTTTTGTAAAAGATAAAAGTTTGGGGTAACATTTCAATTTTCAAAAAATCCCAAATAATGAGATTTGGCCCAAATACTAGAAAAAACTAGTATTTGGGAATTTAGGATATTTGCCAAAAATATTTGCCAAATAATGGCAAATTGTATGGACAAACACTATTTGCCAAATTTTTTCCCAAATATTATTTGGGAAATCTATGGCCAAACGGGCCCTTACAAATAACCGATAAAGTAGAAAAAAAACATACATTAGTGAGTAAATATTAACTTAGAAGTTAAATACACTAAGATAAAAATTAACAAACATCACTGACTTCTAACTATTTACAAGAAAAATCAATAGTTAAATATTATAGAATAACGGAATTTTAAAAAGTTACCACAAGTTTGAGTCAAAAACACTTCTACTAAAATTTAATCAAAAAAATTATAACTAGTCCACTTGACTAAATATTAATAACTAATTGATCAAATTTTTCCCAAGTCCTCAATCCATTGGACTCGATATTCTTCAGTCATGTGAACGAACATTTTGCGAATACTAAAATTAAGAAAGTGCGGCACCGCCAGTGAAAATTGTCTTTTATCAATATTATGCTTAGTCATAAAATTAAGACGTTTTTTTTATTATGAAAAATCAAAAAAGTATTACTCCCTTCGTTCTTATTTATATTCACCAAATGAATTTCTACTTTATCATTTATATTCACCAAATTTAAAGTAATAATAAATTTTATATTGGTGAGAATAATAAATTTTAAAAAGTAATGATGTGATTATAAATTTTATTTACATATGAAACAAATGGTTAGTAGATATAAATGTGGGGTTGTTTTAACAAAATATAAACTCATGGATCAATTATTGTATTAAAATATCTCAAATCATGATATGGAATCACCATATAATTCCATATCATGGTTTTTGGAGAATATGGTATCACCTCTCATGATATGGAATCATGAGATGGAATCAGCGTAAAATCGCATGTCCAAACGATGATTCCATCTCGCAACACCATATCGTGATATGGTATCGCATAGCCAAACGCCTACTTATTGGTTCGACCCGTAACTATATCCCATTGCTTGTCTACAATTATGTCGTGCATTTGAATCTTATTTAGCTTAATACCAGCATGACCTTCAAATTGTCTCGCATGAAATGTGGTCTGTGCCATTGGTTATTTATTTATTAATAATTTTTTTTATCAAAATACACAACTTATTTTATTATATTTTTAAAGAAAATTTTATCATTTGAAAAAATTATAAAATTTTTTACTCTCTCCTATTCTCGGATACATTACTTTACGCGATGTATCGGTCAAATAGATCACTTTACATGATGTATCGAAATGTACACAATGTATAGGGATGTTGAGTGATGTATCCGGAACCAGGACGTGATGTTTTGAAATGTTGATGGATGTATACGAAATCAGAATCGGAACGCAATGTACCGGGATGTTTTGTGATGTAATCGAATTCTACCAAATTTAAGGAATTTTTATATTTTGAAAAAAGAGCAAGGATATGATATAATTAGTTCTTAACACTATAAAATCTGTATATAATTCTCTTAATTAATTAGTTCAGACACATACACATTCAAAATATGACAAAATAGAAATGAATGAATTAATTAATTCCCACGCCGGATGAGAATGGAATACTAGAATAAATGGTTTCTTCATATGAACTTGAACAATTCTTTTATTGTAATTATTAACTTTTGAAACGAGTTAAATTCAAATTTTATTTCTTTATTATCAAAGAAGAGTTAGAAATTAAAAAGTCTTTCGACAGAAAAACAAGTGTACACTTTCACGGTACAGAAAGTCATATACGAAATATATGACTCCCTCAATATTTTAGCCACTCGTTTATTTAAAGCACATGTTTCTAATGTGTGAAAATCAACCAATGGTGAAATATGTCCACGTGAAAGATTATAAATCACATGTAGAGTCGGCAAGGAGTTGTTATACATGATTCATCATGAATATATATATATATATATATATATATATATATATTTTATTATTACCCTTATATAGAAGTGGGACTTGAGTTGGACTAACACAGCTCCTAAAAGGGGTACCAAAAGCATTTCAAGTTGTACCTATAAGGCCTCATAATTTTTGGCCCTTTGTGGCCCAATTTGATTGGCTCTTTTCTACACGTGGAAGGATAATAAATTCTTGTATTGTACAATACAAATACATATGCTCAAATTACTCCTATTTAGAAGTGAGATTTAGAGGACTAACACTGCATTAAATTACTTGTACAACATACATAGAATTTTGTACATTAACTTTTGACTGCATTAAATTAGTTGTACAACGTGCAAAAAGAATTGTACATTAACTTTTATAAATGACAATTACAAGGACTAACATTGCAATTATTACTTACTTGGGTCTCATTTTCAAAAAAATGGGTCAAAGTTCCTTCTCTCTTACTTTTTAACTTTTTCCCTTTATTTTAACTTTTCCACTTTTTGTTTTGTTTTAACCATTATTTCAAATTTTATTATTTTTCGTATCTTTAAATAATTTTAAAAGTATAAAATTTAGCCTAATTCATCATACTCCTAACATTTGCTATTATTTTTCTATCCTATATTAGTTATATAAATTACTAAAAATAATAATTAAAATTATTTATCGATTAACAAAATTAAACTATCATTTTTTTAATTTTCATTACCGTAGCAATTATTTGTTTTAAAGTATAAACAAAATTTGTAAAGTTATAAAAAAAAAAATATCTTAAAGAGTAAATTAGTAAATTATCATTTTTATTAATAATTTCTTAAAGAATGTGTAAAAAAAATAAAATAACTAATACCAAAAGAGTATAAAATCAATTTTTTTTCTCTTCTCAATAGTTTCATAATTTTCTAATTTCGTAAACACTTAAATGTATCTAATATTCTCCAACAAGAAAATATAATAGAAAGACCATCCGTAAACTCCTACATACATACATACTCTCTCAATTTATATGATATATGTTTATTCTTGAAATTCAAGCTATGTGAAATTTAATTGATATTTTTAAAATATTTTTTCTATTATTATATTAACATGATAAGAATTGCAACTTATAGTGTTTGTTCAAAATATAACCTTCTCACTAAGTTGCAATTCAACCTAAAATATTATTAGTTGCAATTTTTGTCATGTTAATATTATAAAAAATATTTTATAGCTTGAATTTCGAGAACAAAAAATAATAAATTAATAGAGAGAATAAAATGAAAAAATAATTAATTAAACTAAAGTTAAAATTACGTTAAGGGTTAAAAAGAAGCTGAAAAAAGAAGACAATGTCTGATGATAAAGAAAAAGTAAGAGAAAAGATTAAAATTTAAGGAGAGAAAAAATAAGAAATTCATATAGGTAAAAAGTAGCCAGTGGGTCCCAGAATATACAAATGGCAGCCAAAGAGGCCCTCATACAACTGACAATTAGTGTGTCTGGTACAAAATAAAATTTTTATTTATATCTGCATTTCAACGTCAGAATTTCAAAGGTCTAAAGACCATCAGAATATTTTACTCTAATTTAGAAATGACAGTTAAAAGGACTAACACTACATTAAATTAGTTGTACAACGTGCAAAGAATTTTCTACATTAACTTTTAACTTTATTAAATTAGTTGTACAACGTGCAAAAAGAATTGTACATTAACTTTATTATTATTACTCATTTTACTCCTTATTAGAGTTGACACTTTAAAGGACGAACACGACACTACCAAGTTGTACAAAAAGCATTTCAAATTGTACTATAAAATTAATTGTGCCTCATTAATTGTACATGTGTCTTTCTACATATACAACAACCCACATGAAGAATTACTTTTCTGACTTTTTTCCTCAATTTCTCTCTATATATTCGTTTTTTTTCCTTTTTTCCTACTTTCCATTCTCCCCTTTTACTCTCTCTTTAGTTAATCTTTGATATTAAATTTTTTATACATCTTTAAAATATTTTGAATTATTAATTATTGTAACTTATAATACTTTGATATTTACGTAGTTTACAAATATATAAATTCCATTTTTAAAAAATTGAAGATACCATGCGCAAATTTTCGGTCAAACTTAAACTATTTGATTCTCAAAAAATAAAAAGTGTCACATAAAATGGAACAAACGGAGGATAACTCTCAATTAAATTTATTTCAGTTTTTATTTTCCATTTTTAACATAATTTTTCAAGTTGGATTTCTAGGAATTGTATTGTAGACCCATTTAGATTTTACCCTTTTGTTTTAAATTCAAAACAACCCTAAAAAACAAATGGTGATTACAGACAACAAAATTTCAATAATAAAGAAATTTGAACGATAAATTCTTCACTATCAGATGACAAAATTTGAAAACCATTAAAAAGAAAAAATGTATAACCATACCGAGATTTAAATAAAAATTTAGAAAGCAATGGAAGAAATCAGTGGTAGGCAAATCAAGAAAATAAAATTTGCCTAAATAGTAGACGTGGTTTGATGAGAAAGAACTATAGTATAGGTATTTATACAAAAGTGAAAGATATTGAATAGCCTATCAGATTGGACCAAGTTTATAGACGCGTGGGGATTTAACACAATTTTTTAATTAGTTCACGGTAGCGAAGATCTCTGTTTGTGATAGTGAACAACAACATAATAAATATATTTACTGTAGTCTTATAAAGTAGAATCTGAAAATGGTAAAGTGCAAAGAGATCTCATCTCTTCTACTTTAGAGATAAAAAAACTATTTCTCATTAACCCTATTTATCGTTACGATAAAACATTAAAAGATACTACTATATTACTCCTTATTAGAAGTGACACTTTAGAGGACGAATACGGCACTACCAAGTTGTACACAAAGCATTTTAAATAAAAATAAGTTTACATATTTAAATGATGAAAAATAATAATCTTAATTAGTTAGTTTCCATATCTTAATATATTATTATATTTAAGTTCAGATATCCAGTTACTTTTTGGGACAACTTATATTGGGAAAACAAAAGAATATAAGAAAATAAATTCAAAAATAAACATAAAACAGAACAAAAAAGAGAATTAACTATGCAAAAAAGATTCAAAAAAATTACACATACAAATTCCTATTTCTTTTAATTTTGCTTGGCTTAAACACAAAAATATTAAAAAGTATATTTCACGTTTTAAATAAATATTACATTCAATATAATAAATTCTGTAACATAATAGGAGTTATATTTGTACATTCTTACACTAATAAAGAAATTAATTATAGAAAATGAAGACAATAAAAATAGAGTTATTGAGACAAATATTCTATTATAAGTAAATAGAAATCAAAGAAACTAACTGTATTTTCAAAATTATAAATTAACGCAATTTTGAAATAACTTGAAAACTCCTGGAAAACAACAAAAATGAAAAATATAAAGACTGCAACTTCACTTATTAATAAACAACTTGAAATCTCCTCAAAAACAACAAAAATGAAAATTTTAAAGACTGCAATTTTACACATTAATAAATAATTTATTTTTAATAAAACCAACTGTATTTTTAAAATTATAAATTAACTTTTCATTTTCATGTTCTATCATTTTTGTTAGTAAAAATTGCTCCACCAAACTATGAAAGTATATGTACGTATTTGTTTAAGTAGCATATCAATATCTATCGACTCATTTCATGCTTTTATGTTTTAAAATATTATAGCCCACAAACACAATAAACTACTATTATCAACAAAAAAGTCAGATATGAATTTACATTAACAAATAAATTTTTTGAAGAGTGTTATCAATATAATATAATCAAATTATCTAAGAATTACATAGAGGTCTAAAGAGAATAATTTAAAGGGAAAATGGCCTGATATACCCCTCAGCTTTATCAATTAGAGCTGATATACCCCTCATTATGGTAAACTTTATTATAGATGTCCCAATTTTTTTTCAATACAAAAACTAAATAACAATATAGTGGAAAAAAATTGTGTTAAATTATAATATAGCCACAAAAAAAATTGGTTTTAAAATTTTCTCTTTACACTAACGAACGAAAGAAAAAATTAAAATAAGAATAAGAAACTCAAAAAATGATAATCAAAGACTTCAAAAAATAATTTATGTATAAAAAAGATTAAAATATACCTTGAAATTCGCTAGAAGGATCATATATACCCCTACATGATTTTTTTAAAATTTAAAAGTCAAAAATATAAATTTAAAACTATTTTTTTCACTTCCGTTAAATTAAGGGTATATGTGAGCTCATTTTGTAACGGTAGGGGTATATGTGAGCCGTTTGTATAACGGTAAGGGTATATATGAGCCGCTATCATAACGAGGGGCATATCAGCTCCAAATGACAAAGTTGAGGGTTATATCAGACTCTTTTCCCTAAATTAAATAATTTTTTAAAAAAAACTCAAGATTTATATCTTCACGAACACAAACAAATAATATTAAATATATGATTTCAACAAAGAAAGAGTTGTAAAATCAAATTATGTAAGAATGTCTAACCATTTTCATTATAGATATATCTCCTATAATTTGCAAAATATAATCAAATAAGTACAAAAATTATCTAGCAAAAGAAGAAAAAGATAAAGAATAAGGACAAAATTACATTTAATCATAAGTCCTCCTACACATATAATCATTTTTGACAAAACATAAATAATCCAAAAGGAAATAATATAATAGAAACATTACTTCTTAAGCACCTAAAACAATAAAGAATAATCAATCTATATAGCTAAAAATCCATTAATCTCCATCTTTGGATGATTTCATTTCATCCTATATACAAGAGTCAAGAAAAATAATAACAAATTATTACTCCTAAAATGAATCTCCATTTTTATGGTTATAAAGAGAATCATAAAAATAACAAACCAAAATAATTTATCCAAAAGAAACAAAAATATGGTTTGGCATATTAGCCTTACTTGCTAATTAAAAGTAATATATGAAATCATATTTCCAAAAGATAATGCACCTTAAAGCTTAAAAATATTGTAACATGTCTACCACTAATTCTCTAATTGAAGATCACTACAATATAACACATAATTTTAGGGTGATTTTATAGTGTTAATATAACCTTCTACATTAAATAATTAGAGGTTACAAATATGAAAGGCTTGAGAGGTTATGCATATGAAAGGTTTGGGAGTTATGAATATTATTAAATTTAATTTAAGAATAGAATTTATATAATTGAAGAGGTATAAGTTAAGAAGATGATTTTGCAAGAAAAAAAATAATTGAAAGAAATAAAAAAAAAATGTCAAGAAATAGAGAGGTGCCACATCACCTTCTCTATTGGCTTCTCAATTATAATCTATTCACTCCCACCTCCTTTACACCTCAACCAGTGTGGCCGTCCTTTCACCTTATATGTGAACCAATCATTGTCTGAATCATTTCCTCCTTTTAAGCCTTATTTTGTAGCCTTATTTTGTACATATATAATTATTGTTGAACATAGATATACAAGTTGGAAGATTGGTATTAAAATCATCAAGTTTGAGCTACATGATGAACATTTCAAGACCAAACATAAGGATATAATATACTAATTTTAAATTGGAAAACTAATATTTATGACAGTGCCATGATGTTTTGAATTGGAAACTGAAATTTAGGATAATAATGTTCTAAATTTTGAACTGAAAAATCGAAACTTAGAATAGCAAAATTGACAATGTTAAGTTTTGATTAATATTTCATACTTTATACTTATAAGTTGCATTTAGAAGTTTTGAAGTGAAAATACATAATTTAGGGATACAATTTCTTCAAATTTGAACTGAAAAATTCAACTCATCTGAAATATTAAACTAACAAAATCAACATGAGGATATAGAATTATGAATTATGAAATTATCTCACAATACCAAAACTGCCCTTATTTGTCTCATCACATTTTCAACACAAGGTACAATTATTTTAAGTTGTGTTAGTCCTTTAGAAGTGCCACTTCTAAATAAGGGTAATAAATATATAATATAGGAGTAAAATAATAAGAGAAAAGAAAATTGATGGGTAAAATGTTCTTTAAAATTTGTATAAAATAGAGAAATCTCATACCGTGCTAATTACATCCTATTCCGGAAGTCTTCTTAATTACAATAATTTTGAAATTTTCATTGCTCTCAGATACATTACTCAATTGTTCAATACATTGCAAATGATACATTACTTAAGATTCAGTTGCATCGGATATATTCCTCTACTGTCGAATACATTGGTCTGTACTCCGTTGTTGTGTCATACATTCCTCTATTGTTGGATACATTGATCTCTACTGATTCTGTTGTGTCAGATACATTCCTCTATTGTTGGATACATTTGTTTCTACTATGTTGTTGTGTTGGATCCATTTCTGTATTGTGGGATACATAACTATATATGAACATGATTCATAATGGGAGGGATGTATCCAAGAGGAGATTTTTGTAATTTTTATAAATGGTAGGAAATTTTACATACATACTACTTGGCTGGAATATTAAAACTTTTATTCAATGACTAAAATATCCCAGCACATAGTACAATTTTTGTGGCGGTGTTCAGGAGTGCACGTGGTTTGCTTACAAACTAAATAACAATACACGTGTCAACAAGGAAAAGATGAAGCCTCATCCCAAACAATTAACTTTTAATCTTCAATTAGAGTCGCTAATGAACTCTGTTTACTAATATTGCAAGTGAAATTCTCATCAATGTCAATAGGAATTTTGAAACGTGAATGAGTTGTTCGTCCTCCTGGTAGTACTATTTGACTCCTCTCTAATTCAAAAACGTTTCATACACTTGCCAATTAGAACTTTTGGATCCTCACTCGCTTAAACAATTGTGTTGCTGAGTGAGGCAAGTGACCGAGAAAAACAGTCAACTTCTACAAACAGACCTGCTTTGGAAAATGATTGATTTCAGATTCTCTAATTTTCAAGCCTTCAAGTACAATTTCACACACTTTTCAAGCTTTTAAGATTTGTAGGGAACCATAGTGTTCTATTTTGGATGATGTTGTATTAGTATTTAGTAGTTATTCTGAGATAGAAGCTATGCTTTTAGTATCATCTAAATTTCTTCTGTTATTTTTGTATTGTTTGAATTGCAACTTCTGATTTATTAGCAGACTGGCAGACGATACCAAAACACCATAGTTTATCATATTCATAATTACAATTGTGGAATTGAGAGGATGATCATACAATAGGAGACTAATGATGTTTGAAAATGATTTAGGTAATATTCATTTCCTTAATGAGTTATTATCTGTATTTTTGACACACATAATATTTTATGAAGAAGTTTTCACATTTTATGTCATTATGCATGTAGGATAGGTTTTACTTTACAAATTTCTTGTTCAACTTTTCCTTTAAATAAGTGAAATTCAAGATATATAGTTTAAGAGGAAATGACAATAGGGTTGCGGACCGTCTCAACTTCATTTGAAAGTATGACGCCCCAAAATCTTCAAGCACACAAGAAGAGAGATGATACATGCAAAGAGTGAAGAAGAGAGAGAAGCACCAGAAAATTTTGTGAATACAAAATGGGGCTACCCGAAAGAAGATGAAGAGAAATAAGGAACTAAAGAGCAAACACGTGTTAAATAGTCACATATGGATCCAAGTATAAACTATAAAGCAGACATTTCTTAGCTTGTTGCACAATTGTATCCTCTACATATGATAAGCAATGACATGCTAATCTTATATATCAAAACTGAAACATCTGCTATATCACTCTTCTAAGTAAGGATAATTATTTTGGTTGTATTACATTAGTTAGTATTTGCAGATCGTTCAAGTTGGCATCATACTGATGTCTGTTGTACATATTCTAAATATTTCTAATAGTATATAATATATGATATTATCCATCTTCTGCAAAAGGTATCACCCTTGATTCATTAGTATTAATATTTTTACAAGCATAATATTTTGACTATTGGGCCCGTGCTTGCCACGGGCCTCCCCATCTAGTATATATATATATGTCACTCACATCTCTCCTATCTTGATTAGCTCTCTCTTCTCTCTTTCGTCTCTCTCTTTATATTTGTATTTCGTAATAGATATGGTATCTCAAATACATATATCTAGTGTAATTTGCATGTATCTAAGATACACAGACTCTTTCGCTCGCCTCCCTCCTATCTCGCTCACCTCTCTCCGTATGAATTTGTATTTTAGAAAGTATCTGGTAGCAAAAAATACATATATTTAGGAGTATCTAACTTGAAATCTTGTATGAAATTACTAATTAGTGAGACAAATATGGATTTTTTCAAACTATACGAATAATAAATATAGTAGAAAGATTTGTATAATTAGGTTATTTTCCATAAAGATCGATATAATCCACTTAAACGATGCCTCATATTATAACTAACGCAAAGAGAGAAGAGGTGACAGTAACAACAATTACGACTCAATCCAAAATAATTTTGATTCAAATGTATATGAATCCTACTATTTTTATTTTCACCATTGTATATATTAATCCTCACCTACTAATTACTTATTATAATTCTAAAGAGGAAAAAGGTGACAGTAACAACAATTACGACTCAATCCAAAACAATTTTGATTCAAATGTATATGAATCCTACTATTTTTATTTTCACCATTGTATATATTAATCCTCACCTACTAATTACTTATTATAATTCTAAAGAGGAAAGAGGTGACAAAATTAATATATTAGTCCTTTACTTGTTTTGTTCAATTTCATTTTAGTTTAGTATACAAAGCTACGAATATTTTTTGTACCCGATGAAAAAGGCCGGGTTGCTAGTGGGCCGAAGAACGCATGAGCATCTTTTCTGGGATAGCCACTATTTTTGGTATTCTTGCGGAACTAGCCAGTCTATATTATACATTTTATACGATTAGATGATATCATAAATGAATACATACATATATTATATGTTTGTTGGTTATTTTTAGTTTAAATGTTTGGATAACGGCCATTTAAGTTAATTCTTTCAAGTCATTCAAACTTTTCAAAAAATAAAAAATGAAAAGTATAGTTTGGTTTAGAACTTTTAATTGTATACTTGATTATAAAGTCAAATGTTAAAATTGATTTTTATATATATCATATTATTGGAAGAAAACATTTGACTATTTGAGAGAGAACAAAACATCAAATGGCCATGCAGTGAAATAAGATAGTGATGGGTAAAAGATCGAAGAGAAGTTGTAATAAAATTCCTCTTAGCTCAGCAATGAGGAATTTTAAACACAAGTAAAATTTGTGCGGATCGAGTTATGACCCCCATTTTAGTTCATTTTCAGCCCAAATAACTTTTGGACAAGTCAATAATCCGTCCATTTATTAACTCACTTAAAGTAATTGACTTGTCCATTTATTAACTCACTTCATTTTAACTCATTTAAATTAAGCTCAACCCACTCATTTAACACCTCTAAATCATTTAATTGTAGTCATTCAAATAGTCTAATCTTTATTTTTTGTCCTTTGCAATTGAACTTAGAGACATAAATTCATTAAAAATATGTGACATAACTTATGAGATATTATAATAAAAAATATACAATTTTCAGCCTGCAAAAGTGCGGTAGGAAACACTCAAAACCTCCTAACAATTCATTTAATTGAATTGAAGAAGATATAATTAAGAGATCGAGCTATGTGATGTGGTCCTTATACCTTATAAAAAATAAATTAGTGACGAATTTTATAATTAGTCCGTTGCTTATAATTTTATTTGATATCTGTCTATAAATGAAATTAGTTTACAAAAAAAATTTCATTACTAATTCTTATTTTTATTTTTTTAAATATGAGCTATGTAGATGTAATTATTTTAATTAGACCATATATTTTTGTAAAATTCTCAAGATTATTGATACTGCGAACCGCTAGGCAATAGTATATGACAAAGAAACTCGTATTTTTTTGTACTCATAAGGGGACCTCAAAACAACATTGCTTTAAATTAAAACAATACAAGATACAAATTAAAAAAATCGGTCAAATAAACTCATTTTTTTTGTGATAAACGTTACAAATTGATAATTTGACAAAGATGGCACAGTATAGCCTGATAATACATATTTAAATTGACTAACAATGTGAAAATATAGTATGTATACGTTACAAACATGACTATTATTAAGAATTACACAGATGGTGAGAACTCAACCATGGCTGAAACTATGGAAGCCATAACTGGCAACTGAGAGAAAACAATAACAGAAAAGAAATATGTGATTTGGTAAAATGAGAACTCACACCTTTCATTGATCACCAATGAAGTACTTATATACATATGTGAATATGCATCAACTAATCTGGAGAAAGAGAAAATATCTAACTAACTAATTAGCTCTCTAACCGACTATGACATCACTAACTAACTGAAAAATGGAATCTAACTAACTGAATGTCATAATTAATACACACTTTAATCATGATCGTTAATACCCCTCCTCAAGTTGGAGGTGATGATTTCATGGCCAACTTGTGTAAAATGGCTGAATGTTTGACACCAGTGAGAGCCTTGGTAAGAATGTCAGCAAGTTGGTCAGAGGTGGACACATGGTGCAGAGAAATGAGCCTCTCCTGAAGCTTATTGCGCACAAATTGACAATTCACTTCAATGTGTTTAGTTCTCTGATGGAACACAGGATTACGAGCAATGTATATAGCCGATTGACTGTCACAGTAAACAACAATATGAGAAGAGATGGGAACAGTCAATTCAGTAAGCAACATGTGAAGCCAAGTCAACTCTCCTACAACCTTTCTGAGTGATCTATACTTTGCTTCAACTAACGATAGGGAGGCATTCTCTTATTTCTTGGCCTTCTAGCTGATGGGGCTATTCCCAAGTAATACTAGATAGCCACTAACTGATCTCCTTGAGTCTGGACAGAATGCCCAATCTGAGTCATAAAATGCTTGAATTGTGCAGTCAGGGTCCTTAGATAAGTGTACCCCCAAAGTAGGATTTTTTTTTAGGTATATAAGAAGGTGATAAGATGCTTGTAGATGGGGAGCTCTAGGATCTCGCATGAATTGACTCAATTGTTGAACACTGAAGGCTATGTCCAGTCTAGTATTAGTGAGAAAGTTCAACTTGCCTATCAACTTCCTATAGAAGGTGGATCAGGTAGAGAAGTACCTTCCTTGGCTCTTAGTTTGACAGTAGGGTCTAGTGGTGAAGATAGATATGCATAATTAAAGCAATCATATTCTCTGAGCAAGTCCAAAACAAACTTTCTTTGTGAAATAAGAACCCCCTCTGTTGTGTCAAGTATCTTTAAGCCCAGAAAGTAATGGAGTCTGCCAAGATCCTTGATCTTGAAAGTGTTGTCCAGATACACTTTTAGTTGTGCAATCTCAGTTGTATCTGTGCCTGTCAAAATAATATCATCTACATATACTGCAACAAACACTACCAAGGGTCCTGTCTTCTTGTAAAACAATGAGTGATCATAATATGAGTGTGTAACCCCTGAATGATAATGCATCAGTCAACTTGGCATACCACTGCCTACTTGCCTGTTTGAGACCATAGAGTGACTTATTTAGCTTACAAACCAGCCCTGGATTAGGTATCTCAAGGCCTGGAGGCACTTTCATATACATTTTTTCATGGAGATCTCCATGAAGGAATGCATTATTAACATCAAATTGAAACATACCCTAGCCTTTCTTCACAACACATGCTACTAAGGTTCTTACAGTAGTCATTTTAACCACAGGTGAGTAGGTCTCAGTATAGTCTTTTCCAGCCTGTTGTGTATATCCTTTGACTATCAGTCTTGCCTTGAACCTTTCTATGCTTCCATCTGCTCTATGTTTAACTTTGTACACCCATCTACAACCAATTGCCTACTTGTCTGCTGGTAGGCTTACAAGATCCCAAATGTTATTGGCATACAATGTCTCAAATTCTTGTGTCATAGCTTTCTGCCATGCAGGGCTCAGTGATGCTTCCTCATATGATGATGGCTTACTATCATGACAACATTCTCAACAAGAGCTTGACTGTTAGATGCAATGACATTAGGAGACACATGGTGATGTTTGGTAAATAAGGCAGTAAGAGAAAGGTTGTTGGGATAATGTTGTGTGTTTTGTGTGTTGATGGTAACAGATTTTAAGTTAGGAATGTTGACAATGTAATCTTTCAGATGTTGTGAAATTTTATTTTCTCTTTGGGATTTTCTTTGCATTACTGTGGAAGGGATATGTTGTGGTGGTGTTGGAGATGTAATGGCAAGGGCTGGAGGTGGTTATGCAATGGGATCCTCAATGGTGTGGTCAGGTAGATGAATGGGAATTGTATCAGTTACATTGTTAAAGTCACTTACACAGTTATCACATGAGTCTAATTCAGTATAATCAGGAGAAGGAATAGACCTCAAAACAGAAGGAAAAGAATTGTTGTCAGCTGACAAAGTAAAAGGAAAGACATGTTTATGAAAGATCACATCCCTAGAGACATGTATCTTCTTTGTAGCCAGATTCATTACCTTGTAACCTTTGTTCCAAAAAGATATCCCAGGAAAATATGTGGGGTGGTTCTTGGTTCAAATTTATTTCTAAGTACTTTTGGCACAGTGAGGTAACAAAGGCACCCAAAGGATCTAAGTTGGCTATAATTTGGTTTTTTTTATGCAACAGTTTATAGGGGCACTTATTTTTCAGATGGCTTGAGGGAAGCCTATTGATGAGATGGGTAGCTGTCAGAACACATTCTCCATAATACCTTATTGGTAGTTTAGATTGAAACAAAAAGGCTCTGGCTGTTTCCAACAAATATTTATGTTTTCTTTCCACCAAACTGTTTTGTTGTAGTGTGTACGGGCAAATTTTCTGATGAATGATCCATTTGAATAAAAGAAATTGGTGTGCTTCATTGCTAGTAAACTCCAGCCCATTGTCTGTCCTAATGTTTTTTACTGTGGTGTTAAATTGGTTTTCCACCATACTTATGAAATTTTTCAAAACTTGTAAGGCATTGCTTTTGGTACTTAAAAAATGTGTCCAAGTTGACCTGTTGTAGTCATCTACTAATGTAATGAAATACTTGTAGTTGTCATATGTGGATACGTGATATGGTCCCCATAAGTCAATGTGGAGTAGTTCAAAAATGGATTTGGTTTGGCTGGTACTGTGACTAAAAGGTAATCTCTCATGTCTTGCCATTGGACAAATGTTGCAGGAAAAGGTTGTTTGGAAGAAAAGGTGGCTGGTAATGCAGTGATACTTTTCATTTTCACAAAAGGTACATGGCCAAGTCTATTGTGCCACAACAAGTCTACATTATCTCCAGAATTGTTACAAGAATTATGATCAAACAAGACATCAATATTATTGGAAGTAGAAGTACAAACAAGAGGAACAAAGTTGTGAACACTATGAGATTGATCTGCATTAGAAGTAGGTATTTTACATTGATTTGTAAGACAAGGTTTGACAGTAGAAGAATTGTATGTTTTATTTTTACTAGAACCAGAAAAAAGACTATTATTAGGAAAACAACAACATATTTGACTTGTATTGACTCTATTATAAGTCTTCAGGCATCTTGAGCACAAGAAGTAGAGTCCATCTCTGCTATTACCAATCACCTGAGGCCTTTTCACTGAAGGGGCCTGCAACAGACACAATGCATTAGTGAACAAGACTATGCATTTCATAGAAGTTGTTAAGGAATGGACTGAAACTAGATTATACTTAAAAGAAGGCACATATAATACTTGATGTAAAGTGATATTAGATGTGACTGGTACATCCCCAAATTTTGTTACCTTAACTTTGTATCCATTTGGAAGTGAAACTAGTATAGGAAAAGGTAGGGTTCTAATGTTGATTAGGAAAGTTCTGTTAAAGGTTATATGATTTGATGCCCCTAAGTCTATGATCCACAAATTAGCACTTGATTCAAAACATTTGCATGAAGGATCAGTAGAGGAAGAACAAACCACAATACCTGCAAAGTTCATGGATCCAACAGCAACACTGGAGGCATTATTAGCACCAGTATCTTCTCCCACATTCTCATTCTGGAAATGGTGCAGCATGTTCATAATCTGTCCATATTGTTCCTTTGTGAAGCTAACATTTGGATGATTGTTACCTTGTGGTTGTTCTTCTCCATGAGTATTCATCATGTCATTTGCAGCACCATATACATTTGTCACCACTCTTTTTCCTTTGAAGTTTGGGCTTTGTTGTCTGAAACTCTGGCCACCATTGTAACTCTCTGACCTGTAGTTTTGATTATTGTTGCCTTGAGGATACCAATGCAACTTGTAACACTTGTCCCTATTGTGTCCAGTCCTCTTACAATAGTCACACACTATAGCATTTTTACCATTGCTATTGCCTGAGTAATAATTTCCTCCTGAACTGCTATTATCACCTGCATAATTGTTCCCTCCTAAACTGTTGTTACCACCAGCATAATTGCTATTACCACTTGCATAACTGTTTCCTTGATAATTTGTCCTGAAAGTCCTTCCTCATTGACTCTTGTTATTAAGAGAATTTGCATTCAAAGAGATTGAATCTGTGGGCATTCGACCAATAGGCTTAAACTCTCTTTGTTTTTCCTCCTGGATTAACAGTGAGAAAGCCTGTCCCATGGAAGGGAGTGGATTCATCATGAGGATATTTCCTCTCACTACTGTGTACACTTCATTTAGTCCCATAAGGAACTGAATTAAACGTCTATCTTGCTCTGCCTTGTGCATACCATCCTTTGCACCACACACGCATACACAACTACATTGATTTTTCACACTCAAAGTGTTCAACTCCTCCCACAATTTCTTCATCCTCGTATAGTAGACAATGATGTCTAAGATTCCTCGAGTGAAATCTTTGATTTCATTTTGTATCTGGTAGAGTTTTGCCCCATTGGTTTGGTCGTATCTATCCTCTAGCTCCTTCCAAAGTTCAGCAGAATTATTCACATACTCTACATTGTCTGAGATTTCCTTGCGCAATTGAGGTGAATTGGCATTTGGTTTCTCACAACTCCCATCAATAAAACCCAATTTGTTTTTCACTAATAGAGCTCGCATAACTTCTCTTCTCCAGGATTGATATCCTATTCCATCAAATTGAGCAGGGACAAGCATCATCCCTGGGCTATCTGAGGGATGCACATACAAAGCACTATTAGTGTCGTTTCCAGATGTGTTAGTTCCCTCAGATGTGTATACATTGTCGTCGACAACCATGGATGTACACAACAAAACTTATTGTGAATTACTCGACAAGATAAAGAAAAGAAAACTGTGATCGAAACTCAGAAAAGAAAATTGTGATCGAACTCAGATTTGAATCAACACATAAACTTCGAAAATTCGTATCAATTGAAGATAACAATTCAAACAGCAATACAACTAATTAGAAGACGAAGAACAGATCGACTAACCTTGCTCTGATACCATATTAAGAATTACACAGATGGTGAGAACTCAACCATGGCTGAAACTATGGAATCCATAACTGGCAACTGAGAGAAAACAATAACAGAGAAGAAATATGTGATTTGGTAAAATGAGAACTCACACCTTTCATTGATCACCAATGAAGTACTTATATACATGTGTGACTATGCATCAACTAATCTGGAGAAAGAGAAAATATCTAACTAACTAATTAGCTCTCTAACCGACTATGACATCACTAACTAACTGCACTAACTAACTGAAAAATGGAATCTAACTAACTGAATGTCATAATTAATACACACTTTAATCATGATCGTTAATAACTATGCTTTTCTAAAAAATTGAGTATCTTTTTTTCAAATCTGACATATTTTCTTCAAAACATGTTAAATTCACTTACATTAATTAGCTAACAGTTGAAATATGATGATTAGATTAGACGAAGGTCATTAGGGAGACTCTGATTTAGCGCACATTTCATAAGTAAAATGAATTAGGAATGGCCAGCGCAAGTTCAAATTTTACTGTATAAATATAAATAATATAATCAGTTAATATTAATTAAATGTTCCACTTGTTTTTAAGGTCAATTATGATTGCTGGAAGCTTCGATTTTTTTATTTTATTTCTAACCCCTTTTTGATACCCACATTGAAGTCTGACTATTTTGAATTTGCGTTGCGTAGGCCCCTATTTGTTGGAAAGCGTTTCCTACCAAGGGTTTTTTGCATATTCATAACTTAAATCCGAGATTTGAATTAAAAAAAGAGCAGCTCCATCCACTATACCACACGAAAAGGTGGTTCTTCAATCTTTTCACTCTACACATAAACAAACAAATAAGGATCAAAGTTCTAGCTAGGTGTAGCAACTCAATACATTGAATTATTACCCTTAAATCATTTTCAACACTATTGTCATTATTTGGAGTATATAATAATATATTAATATATACATATATATTATATATTTAACGTACTAACAACATGATACATAATTAAATATGATAACTCATTATTAGCTAATTATGACTAGCTATACTAGCTAATCGAGTAGTAGTATAAATAGAAGGCTAAAGAAACCCAAATTTCTCCAAACAAATCCAAATTAATTTCTTTTCCATCTGCTTTTGAAAGACTTAGCAACTCTTCAGTATTTTCTTAATTCACCAACTTTTGGTATACTCTCTTTTTTCTTAAATCATCAGCTTCTTTTTTTCTGTGTAATATATATATATATATAAACTAGCTGTCATATATATGTATAACAACCAGCTATATATCACATTGAGCTAGTTTGTAATTCATGAAATATACTTCTAGTATGTAATTGAAATTATAGACAACTCACTACTAAAACAATCACTATTTTTCCAATAAAATTTAGTTATTCTCACAAATATTTTGATTGAATCATGAGAAAGGAAAATACTAGTGTTTTCAAACGAAAAAATTAGGGTCAATATTTCAATGAAAATTAAGTAGTTTTCATCATGCATTTTTCCACTGAACTGATTTGGTGGAAAATGAATGGAAAAATCGGGTGTGTTTGGTATGAAGGAAAAAAATGTTTTCCATGGAAACTGTGTTTCCTGGAAAACAAATTGATTTTTGACTTATTTTCTCATGTTTGGTTGGTGACTAAAAAATATTTTCCGGAAAAAAATTTTAGTATTTGATTTATGAATGAAAAATGTTTTTGAGAAATATCTTTTATTTTTACTAAAGTAGAAAATAATTTTTGAAATTGAAAATATTTTTTAAAAACAAACTTAATTTTTTTTTTGGGGGATGAGGGGGTTGAGGGTAGGGGTGAAAAATTGAAATTTTGAAGTTGAAAATATTTTTTAAAAACAAACTTAAATTTTTTTTTGGGGGTGGGGGGCTGGTAGGGGGTGGGTGGGGGAGCGGGGGTCGAGGGTAGGGGTGAAAAAATGAATTTTTGAAGTTGAAAATATTTTTTGAAAACAAACTTAAAATTTTTTTTGGGGGTGGGGGAGGGGGCTGGGTAAGAGGTGGGGGGATCAAGGATAGGAGTGAAAAAAATGAAATTTTGAAGTTGAAAATATTTTTTAAAGACAAACTTAAATTATTTTTTTTGGGGGGGTGGGGGGAGCTGGTAGGGGGTGGGTGGTGGGGCTGGGTAGGGATGGGTGGGGGGGGGGTCGAGGGTAGGGGTGAAAAAATGAAATTTTGAAGTTGAAAATATTTTTTAAAAACAAGCTTAAATTTTTTTGGGGGGTGGGGGGGTGGGGCGGCTGGTAGGAGAGTTGGGGGGGGGGGTCGAATGTAGGGGTGAAAAAATAAAATTTTGAAGTTGAAAATATTTTTTTAAAAACAAACTCAATTTTTTTTGGGGGTGGGGGGGGTGGCCAGGGAGGGAGGGTGGGTGATTGAGGATCGGGATGAAAAAATAAAAATTTAAAGTTGAAAATATTTTTGAAAAACAAACTTGATTTTTTTTCTTTTTGAAGGGGGTGGAGGGTGATAGGGGGCTGATGGGGGGAGGGTAGGGGGTGGAGGTAAAAAAATAAAAAATTGAAATTAGAAATATCTTTTAAAAACAACTTTAAATATTTTTTTGGTAGGGGGTGGTGGTAGGGGGTGGGGGTAGGGGTGAGGGTGGGTAAAAAAATTGAATTTAAAAAATAAGCTTTAAATTTTATTTTTATTTTTTTGGGGGAGGGGGTGGTTGGGGGGCTGGTTTGAGGGTAGGGACAAAATAAATTGATTTTTTTAACAAAAAAATAATTGTAATTTGAAGTTGGAAGAGAGTTTTGGAAAATATTTTCCTTAAGTTTTGAAGGGAAGTCATTTTCCTTAAATTTGAGGAAAATGAGTTGATTTGAAAAACATTTTCCAAAACATTTAATCCAACCAAACATGAGAAAATTGGAGAAAAATGTTTTCCTTCATACCAAACGCACCCATCATGTTTCATAACACAAATTTCTTATTGATTATCAAGAGAAAAGGTCTTTGGTTATATATAGTAGTCATGACTAGAGCTTACCGTCTTTTTGTTTTGAGGGTAAGTTTTGTACAAAATTATTAAATGTTGAATCTATATATACAGGTGTATATAATATTACTTAAATTCGTTTAATGTTTTCTTTTATTAATAATCTAGCCAAGTCGTTCATTCTTTATATATATATATATTCATGCTAGCCTACGTGCATGACTTTTTCTCTTTAATTTCACCCTTTTACCGTGTTATAATTAATGACATGGCTAGATTAATGAAAACAGTAAAACTCACCTAATAATTAGTACAAGGTTATTTATTCCATGCATGGATTAATGATTATCAAACAATTATATATAGAGAGAGGCAGAGCCCAGGTTAGGAGTTTGAGGGTTCTAAATCAATTTTGTTTGGAGTTTTTTTTTAATTTTTTTTTTATTAATAATATAATTAAAATAAAACCTCAACAGAGATAAGTACGTGAGGGGACTTATCCAGACATAATATAATTCAAAATATACATATATTTATTTAATTTTTTAATACAAATATAGGGTCTACGAAAAAGTTAATGGGTTCGTGCGAACCCATGACCCCCACCTAGCTCCACCTCTCTCTCTCTTTCTCTCTCTCTCTCTCTCTCTCTCTCTCTCTATATATATATATATATATATATCACATCTAAAAAATGCTTAAACTATAGAAAGCAAACATCGATCTAATTATTTTGAATTATATTATGTCTCGATAAGTCCCCTCACGTATTAAACTATTTTTTTTATGAATATTTGCTAATTAATTCTGATGAAAAATAATGGGGAATTGCAGAAAGAAGACATGACAAACAAATCTTACGAGGAGGCCATTGTTTCCCTCCAGAACCTTCTCAGGTTTGGACCATCTATCGTATGATTCGTATCTAAAGCATTACATGAAATCATGGAATTACTTTTTAAAATTACATTTCCAAAAAAAGAATTCAACTAATTAAATGTGTATTTTACTAAATTAATTTTATTAATGATGATCTAGACCTCTAAATTGGACAAACAACTACTCTACTATCTTACCTAACTATTAATTAATACTAGAGCCGTCAAAAAAGGCTTAGCCCATGGGGCGGCCCGACTCAACCCGTTATTGGGATAGGGTTGAGATAGAATTTTACAAACCCGTTTAAAACAGGGGCTTATAAGTCCAACCCTTTTAGGCCCTTAGCCCTTGAGGCTTGATCGGGGCCGGGCCGGGGTCGGCGCATGGGCCAAATTATTTAATTTTAATTAAAATAAATATTAAAAAAATAAAAATAAAAAACTAGAAAACCTAAATAAGTGTTTGTGGAGTTTTTCTAAGGAGCTTACCTCATGAATTTCTTTATTATTTAGTTTTGAATATAAGACTTGAATAATAAACACTATTTATATTATATATGATAGAATGTTTTATGGCTTGAACAATTAATTTGTTTCTTGATTTCATTTAACAAAATACTTTAAGTAATTATGTATTGCTAATCAAAGTTTTAGTCAGAAGTGTTCTTTAGTTTACCAGTTTGTTTTTCAGATATTATTTACTTAAGAGATTATTATTTTTTCTTTAAATATTTATTGCTAGTTTTTTTTTAGAATCATTGAAACAATGTTACTGTTTGTGACATTGATTTGACATTAAAAAAAAAAAGAGGATCGGCCCGCCCCAGCCCTTGACCCTTCTGGGGTTGGGCAGCGTTGATCATTTTACAGTCCTTTGAAATGAAGGGTCGGCCCGCCCCAGTCCATCAAATTCTTTGGCCTGCGAGGCTTGGGCGGGGTACGGCTGGACTGACCCGTTTTGACAGCTCTAATTAATACTAAGGGTATATAAAGAGAAAAATATAGTAATAAATTTCTCTTTGATTTCATAAATTAGACAAATAAATAGAAATAACTATTTTTTTAATGGGGTCAAGTAATATGAATCGGGTAAAAAATACACATTACCATATTTATGTAGATAAGGTATTTTCGAACGTATGCCATATATGTTTATAATTTGAATTTCTGAATTAGATTTATGGAGAAGAAAATGATCTATGAGTTTAAATTGTGTGCATCGATCGATCAATAATATATGTTAATTTGGAAATCATGGCACTACAGTGAAAAGGGAGAGCTGGGACCAGTTGTAGCAGAAAGAATCGATGAAATCACAGCTGAGTTACAAACAAGCAGCAAACCGTTCGACCCGGTTCACAGGATCAAGTGTGGCTTTAATTATTTCAAAACAGAGATATATGAGTAAGGTTTTCTTTTTTCATATTTATAAATCATAATAATTTTGTCCTTTCTCTCATTTTTTTTTTTAAATAATCAGAAAAAGTGATACACACAAGTGCAGCAACAAAAACATTGAAATTAAACAAAAGAAAAAGAAAAAAAAACGACTTGAAATGACGAGTGCCTAATAATAATATTTTGTTACGTGTATCAGCAAAAATCCAGAACTGTTTGACAAACTCAAAAAAGGCCAGGAACCCAAGGTACAAGATCTTATTACTCCTTCCTTCCGTTTGAAAATAAGTGATATTTTAAATATTCAAGAATATATTAATAATGTTATTTCAATTTTATCGTTTGAGTGTTTTACATAACGAACAAACTATACAGTTTTTGGTGTTTGCATGCTCGGATTCACGAGTGAGCCCATCCATTGTCCTCAACTTTCAGCCCGGTGAGGCTTTTATGGTTCGAAACATAGCCAACATGGTCCCTCCTTATGACAAGGTCATTATACATAATTAATTCCCTATAATAATTAATTTGGTTAATTATTTACCTAATTTTAATTAATTTATATTGGATTTGGCATTGTAACAGCTTAGGTACTCAGGAACTGGAGTTGCCATTGAATACGCTGTTCTCCATCTGAAGGTAGAAAATATTCTAGTCATTGGTCACAGTACCTGTGGAGGTATCAAGGCTCTCATGAGTCTTCCACAAGATGGTTCTGAATCAACGTATGTATCGTTATTTAAGTTATATACACTGATCTGATCGACAATACAACATGACTAATTGAAGAAATTAATATACGGTATATGTGATGATATTGCAGTGAATTTATTGAGAATTGGGTGAAAATTGGATTACCTGCCAAGGCCAAGGTGCTAGCTGAGCATCCAAATATAAGTTTTGAAGAACAGTGCAAATACTGTGAGAAGGTAAAATAATGTTTTGATCTAATAGTGTAACGTCATGTGTAAAATTTATTCCTGGCTTCGTCACTGAAGTCAACTAGTACTAGCTACTACTTTATTGATTAGATATGTATACTAGAAATAATGGAAATGAATAAACTGCAGGAAGCTGTGAATGTATCACTAGCCAACTTGCTGACCTATCCATTTGTGAGAGATGGTTTGGTGAATAAAACATTGGCATTGAAGGGAGGTTACTATGATTTCATTAAAGGAGAATTTAAGCTATGGGGACTTCACTTTGGCCTTTCTCATCCTTGTTCTATCTGAATTCAACTACCATCTTTCTAGTGGGAGAATAGTGACACCTCTTGCTCTTTCTTTTTCTTCGTATTGTATTCGTCTATATAGTTCAAAAAATGTCTAAATAAAATAGAGGGTGGATTCTCCCATTTTATGGTAGAAGACAAGTGGTGAAATTGTCTTTGTAATAACGACTATGTTCGTTGTATTTGTGACGAGGAAGAATTAACCTCTTTATCTTTATGAGTTATAGGGAGAAAAAGACCAAAATTGTCCCTTATCTTTGAGATAAGAATCAAAGTAATCCTTGTATTTTAACATGGAGCACTAATAGTCCTCCATGTTTCAAGAATTGGTACATTTTTAGTACCCTTCCAAATAATCGTTTAATATTTAAACGGAAGTTTCTTTTGCACGTGAGAAAGGCTGTCTCTGTTTCCACCATTGCTAACCAAATCTTCTCCTCAAATAGTACCCATCCATTCCTATGTTCATGACTATCATTTTTCTATCAGACAAACGAAATCAAAATAAAGAGAGTTGCATCTTGTTGTTTTTGAAGAATATTTTATTTTTATTTTTAATTTTTGTTTATTTCCCTTCAATGGAAGTCTCCGACAAGTAAAATTCTTTTTTTTGTATGAATGTAAAATACTTTTTATCATCATTGAGTCTTCTTCAATGTCCTATGTGATAGATTGTTTAAATTCGAGAAAAGAATATAAAAATCTGAGATCATTGGGTGTCCTCTGATTATTGATAACATACTGATAACTAGAATACCCAATTAAATTTAATTGGGAGGATACTACACATGTTGGTTGGTGTTCATCTGCAAACAAGTTTCTTGCACACAAGCTGCTGAGCAATTGTTCCAGTGGGCAGTGATTTTTTGGCCTCATAGTCCATTCTTAGGAATAGATGAATACTGTTTGAGGGAGAAGAAGGAAAAGAATTGGTAAGCAATGGTCGTCTTTCTCACGTGCAAAAAAAAAAATACCGTTTGAATGTTTGACGGTTATTTGGAAGGGTACTAAAAATGTACCAATTCTTGAAACATGAAGGACTATTAGTGCTCCATGTTAAAAGACAAGGATTAATTTGATTCTTATCTCAAAGATAAGGGACAATTTTGATCCTTTACTCAGTTATAGGTAATGTTTACGTACGTTCTACCCATTTGGGTATGTTGTTGTAATAATGACTCTGTTCTGCAGAGGGAATTGGAATAAATAATATTGGAGCAACTAATTTGTTTTACTACTAGTTCAGAAAGTGTGGTCATAGTGATGATTTTCCTTTTGTCATGTGCTTATTGTTGGGTAAAAAAAGTGGTGAACAATAATACTGCATAGGGCTGGCCAGTCTTAGGAGGAATCAATTCACTAGACGTTACAGTAGTCAAGCTCTAGCTGACGGAGGAAGAGCCAAGGGCTGTTATTTCAAATTCAACAAAGCCTTAAAAAATAATATAGGATTGGAGTTCTATTACCCATCGACCTCATACACCGAAACTCATTTTATTAAGAAAAAAGTCAAAATGTAGTTGTCTTGCTTACTACCTCCCATTCCCCCACTCTATTAACCTAAACTCTTTTTATTATTCGTGCATCCAAGCCTTAAACTCTTTTCAATATTCGTGCGTCCAAGCTAAATGAGCAAAATTACGGCCCACACATTAAGAACAAGGCAATTATTTTCTTAGTATATGATAATTACTTGTGAAGGCAGTTTGTATAAAAATGGACCAACACAATATAACTTGTGAAATCGTAATTTTCTATTATTCTACTCGTTGTACCTTTATAGAAATTATTTTAGCATAATTTCATAAGAAAGGGGTTAAAAAATTATTTTAGCAAATTATATTTATAATATAAAAAGTATACATTACTTTATAAAATAGGCTAAAAAAGATTGTTGGGACACAGTGCATTGAACTGTATTATAATTTGAAAATGAAGATTTAGGACGTGGTAGTTAATTTCATATGCCACGTCACTGAATCGGCGTCCATTTGAAAGCTGAAACAGTCGCTGTAAGAAGAGGAACTCCCGGCCAAAGATTCTGAGATTTCGGAATTTCCCTAACCGCCTTTTTTTTTGCTTCTTCCCTACTTGGGTAATTTCCGGTGTTCACTTCACTGTAATTTGCATAGCAAGTGTGAAAAAAGAGTGAGAGATGGGGAACTTGTGGTCGGCCGCCGTAGAACCTCCACCGCCTATGGTCTTAGTTCCGCCGCTCTTCGATTTTCCTCCTCTCGCCGCCCGTACAAGGTTATTCTAACCTCTATTCTCAATTATCACTATTTATTTTGTTTGATATGTTCCTTACAATTTGCTGGGAAATCGAATCCTCACCTTCACCCTCACCAACATTAATTAAGTTTAAGTTTAGATAGTGAACTAATAATTTCCATGTGAATGCTAGCTTCAATTTGGGAAATCGAACCAAATTTTGCCTCTTCGTACAAGATTTAGTTATATAATATGGTCTTTGTGCGGTGTAGGATGCTGGAATCATCATATAACATGTTGTTTGGGAAACTGGCATTGAGATGCCTTTTTGAGGATTATTTCGAGGAAGCTAGGCATTTTAGCACCAGAATTATGCTTAAGCCAATTGATGATCCACACGTTGATTTGATTGCAACTGTATCCATCTATAGTCTTATGAATTTGGTTATATTAGTAGCTAGTATGAGTTATATCCCTCCAGCTCTCAGTCTTTTCAATTCTTTTTATTTTGGCAATGTGCTTGTGGGCTTTGGTCTGGAAAATGTTGGGAAATTTTTCACACCATAATTCACTATTAAGAGGCAAGAACTGCTTCTACTTGGAAAGGTTTTGTTGCTGGTCAATTTGAAATATGTGGCATTTCAAATTTGGCAATGTGCTTGTGGGCTTTGGTCTGGAAAATGTTGGGAAATTTTTCACACCATAATTCACTATTAAGAGGCAAGAACTGCTTCTACTTGGAAAGGTTTTGTTGCTGGTCAATTTGAAATATGTGGCTTTGCGATTTCGATTGTCTACAGAGAGACATATTTAACATTTTTAAGTCAGTGGCTGTGGAGTACCATAATATCCATTATTCCTTTGTGACATTAATGTTTTGAACTTAGCATAATTATATGTTTTTAAGGTTCTTCGGTAATATATGTATATATGTTAAATTGGTCAAGCTGAAGTTGTAGATGTGCCAGACATGCAGTCTTCATCCTCCGCAGATTGTCAAGGTACTAGTGTGCAAAATTCACCTTCCTCAGTAGTTTATGTGTTTTCACAATAATAGTTCTCAACTTCGTCAACTGTATCTTCTCTTGTAAAAGATTACATTACGCCTTGTCCTGTGTGTGTTCCATCAAGTTGTCTATGGACAGTATATTGGTATAGCTTTAACATTTTCCTTGCCTCATGACGGGTTAACTTGACAAGAAACAAAGTTTTTCCTTAGCCTTCTTAGGTTGGAGGCCCGCTTGATCACAAGCCTGAGGAGAAAATTGTAGGAAATGCCCAATTTCGGTGGCAAAGGTATTCTTGTCTTTTGCTTTAATTTTATTTTGGCTTCTTGAAGATTTATTATCTTTGTGATGTGATTTTTTGCACATGGTAAACTTCTTGATTATCTCTGAAAGTCCAAATTGTGTTCCAGTGATGTTGAGGATCCACATACATTTGTCGATCTTTTCGTATCAAATGATGATCCGTAAGTCTGAATCACTTCCATAAGAAGTTTCTTCTTTCTTTAGATTGAAAAACAACAGTACCATTGTTCTTCCATTTGCTTCTTTTCTAGGACACTGCTGATGAGATCATGTGCATTCTACCCTAAATTCGGGTTTGGAGCTTTTGGCATTTTCCCAGTGCTTTTAAAGAATAGGTTGGTTTGATTCTGTTATAGACCGGGATGTCAGATTTGTTTGTCTAGACTTGTGAACATGTATTGACTGATATATGATCATTTTGAATGTCCAGAGTATCTTCACAAGATTATGGAGTCATGGGTTTGAGATATGGCTCATCAAATCTCTCGGTTGGAGCTACTCTTATGCCTTTCGCTTGTATGTGACATGCAATGATTAAGTTACTAAGTTTTATGTTCATACATAATGGGACCTGTTGTTGCTTACATGAACTTGCTTTTCCTAAGTTTTCTGGTCTGGACATTCCTTTTTATCAGCTGTGAGTGGAATAATCTTTTGCTGTTTCTTGTTTAATTCATAAGTGGACTAATGAATGTTGGTGCAGTGGGAGATGATGTTCCCAAAAGTGCATGGCTGGTGAGCAAGATGGGAAGGTTAACCACCGGGGTGCAGTATGAATCACAGTGTAATTTTCTTGGACTCTACCACTGACTTAGTTTCCTTGGTAAAGAGATATTCATTATTTAGTCACTAGTAAACAAGATATACCCCTGATTGGAAAAAATGATTTTGTGCTGATAAATTCAACAAAATAAGATGTCCTATTCTTCCCATTTATGCGTCACATATCTGACCTTTGTCTTCCAATAAAATAAGATGTGTAATACATGTCTCTAATCCTGTGCAAGGAATCCATTTGCTGTGAACATGCATGGCCACTTCACATGGTGGAAGTGCTTTAAGCTTATTTCGATGTTTTATAGGGTAAAAGCTTGGGTATCTAAGAGAAAATGTTCCTTTACAGTTCATTAATTGCTTCTTAACCCAATGATGCATGCATGCATAGTGAGTGAGAGAGAGAGAGAACAACTCAAAATTCATATGGGACAGTATTTTTATTGGTTCTGTTTACTATTGATAGTTGGAAGCAAAAATGACCAAAAGTTTAAGAACTTAGAAAATTGGAGCTGTGCTATTGGCTACGGAGTGGGATCAGGCAGCCCTTTGAGCCCATCCTTCAATTTTGGCCTTGAGCTTGCGAAAAGTTCACAGGTTTGTTGCATTTCCTTATTTCAGTGGTTTGCTAAGATCTCTTTTGTGATAATTTTCTGCACTACCGCAAAACCCTTGTTCTCATTTGTTGCTATAGACTTTTGGGCCTAATTCTAGACCCATTTCTGGTTGGATCAGGAGAATATTTTATGAAGTTTTATTGGCTAGATACTAGTTGGTTATGCACTGACTATTGTTTTCAATTGCGTATTTTGTAATTTGTACCTGGGGTATACTTCTTATATTAAATAATTTTTTCTGCAGTTTATTGCTTCATTCTATCAACATGTGGTGGTTCAAAGACGGGTATGCTTCTCTTCCTTAAGGAAATGTCATTCAGGATGTTTAG
Organism: Solanum verrucosum; assembly: GCF_900185275.1. Lineage (NCBI taxonomy): Eukaryota > Viridiplantae > Streptophyta > Magnoliopsida > Solanales > Solanaceae > Solanum > Solanum verrucosum. The sequence continues at coordinate 5,281,669 of NW_026020332.1, forward strand.
CATCATTGTTTTTAAATGCAATTTGGATTTGCATCAAGTTCAATTTATTTTGGAAGTATTGTCTATTTTAATCAGCGGCATGTGATGATAAAAGTGCAATTTTGCTGAACGGGTCCCCAAGAATTATGTTGCATAATATGCCACTAACTCCTCCTTTTATCTTGGATTTAGATATTTGTTATAGTTAATCTGTTTTTACGCCTATTTAGTACATACAATGTGTTCTCTGGGTCTTGGCAAGTTTTTCTTTTCTGCTGATTTGTCAAAGAGGAAATATGCATCAATGGTTTCCATGGATTTGAAGTTGTATTAACGTCTGTATAATAGAACATTTCTGTAATTTTAACTATTCCTTGGTTTAATTGAGACCTCATGTATTGAATTATCTCTTGCCAGTGCGGAAAGTATGTATAGTCCAATTCTTCAGGAGTGGTGTGCAACAGACAATCTGGAAAGTAAAAGAAGTACACAGGAAAATCATAGAGGGCTTACCACTAATCAGATTAGAAAGGTGGTTTCGCTGTTAGTTTTCCGAAAAATACAGAGGCGATAAAAGTTCTTATTAATGTAAAAAGCTTTAATTTGAGATCTCCTGGTTTTGATGAACATTAATTTGAAAACAGAAACAGAACAATGTGTGCTTGCTTATTTTGATTTACGGCTTTTGACATTATTCTAGAAGTTTTCTGTGATTCATTAATGGTAGTACTAATACAAGTAATTTATGTAATATCAGGTGAAAAATCCATTAGAAGAAGACGAAGTAGTTGGAATTACTAACTATATAGATTTCGGGTTTGAGTTGCAGACAAGGTATTCTGAGATAGTGTAGCAAGCTCTAGGCTGGCCAGAGTAGAGTAGGATCTGACTTGGTTGTAAACTTTTGTGGCAGTGTAAATGATGAGAAAGCTCCGGCCAGCAGCATCCACGATTCCACTTTTCAAGTTGCTGCATCTTGGCAAGCTAATAAAAACTTTTTGGTCAAGGTAATCACCTTCTGGATTTTCTCTTTTGCGTACTAACCAAAACCAGGGGTAATAACTGCAAATGTTACTTCCACAGGGAAAGGTGGGGCCTCTAAGCTCATCTGTAGCTTTGGCGTTTAAGTCATGGTGGAAACCTTCCTTCACTTTCAATGTTTCAGGTAATAATGATTTATGCTACACATATAACATAATCAAAGAGTGTATTTGTTTTACTGTTGTAATTTTTAGTTTATCCCGCCCCTGAACACTAACTGTATCACAATATGTGCTAAAACGATATCGTGAAAGAATAATTTAACTGTTGGATTTTCATGCCAACTGGTGTCTGCCCTTCTCATATTAAGAAGTATAGATCAGAAGTGCTGAGCCTCAGTGGCTGATGATATCTGATAATCACTTTATGTTGGTTGACAGCTACTAGAGATCGGGCAAAAGGAGCAACAGCCTTTGGATTTGGCATTCGTGTTGACAACATTAGAGAAGGAAGGTTGGTTATCCTTCAGTTGTATATTGAGTCCATATATATTTTCACAATTAGTAGATATCACCAATTGTACTGCCAGCAAGCTAGCAAAAGCTGGCTGACAATTTCCTTTAATGGAGAGGCAGGAATCATTACCAAGTGTAACGTGTCCAGTAGATATCATAGGAACTTCTTGAAAAGATTTCTTAGTTCTCGATATCTTTGAAATTGCAGCTATCAAAGGGCTGATCCAAACTTTGTAATGCTGACACCAACCAAGGAGCACTTGGCAGAAGGCATACACTGGAAAGTTGGGAAGAGACCATTACTTCAATCTGATGTGAATTCTGGGAATTTTGATGGCATGCCTAGGGAATTAAGACCATTTGGCAAAATGTTGTAGTCTCATTTGATTTTTCAACTTGTCATTCTTATAGCTTTTGAGTAGTAGCCTCTGCGGCGCCATAGCACAAAAACTTTGTGCTATTCTTTTTGCATCTTGTTTAATCTGGTTAGATAGTACACACATGAAAAGTGCTCTCTAGTTTTGTTCTGGAGGACGACTATGGTTGTTCTGCTTCTTATCTAGGTGGTTGTTCCAATTCATTAAAGCAGAATATTTCGGTGTAAGCATCTAAAGTTTCAATTCCTGAAATACAGCAAACAAAAAAGGAAAATAGCAAGCAAACTAATCTTTATAAAATCATTAAGAAAAAGATATAATCCCCTGATTCTTCTCTTCACGGATGTTCTTGATTTGATGGAATACTTGTGGCTCAACACTTGGAGCGAAGACTTCTTTGTATGCGGAAGACTTGCAGATCACCACCAAAGAGCAAGGATGCTTTATGTATTTCTATGTGTATGTATGTGTCTATATGTTGGTCTTATGAAGACCTCTTTATCTAAGCTTGAGCTAGGGCTTTAGGGGTATTAATTTTGGTCCGAGCAATTTTGAGGCCTGGGCCTGAAGAACATAAGTTGGGCTCATCTTGTCAACTTAATGGACTGACCCAAATGTAATTTGGACTTGATTTAAGTCATATAATTTTGATTTAAATATTAATCCGACTTTATTAACCAGTAAATTAATTTGGTCAACGTATCATAAATTTAAGATTTAATCCAAATTTAGTATGAATTTATCAATAAAATTTCACTGTCTACAATCGGGATTCCCTGAACTCGACATGTTCTATTCAATGTATACCTGCATTATTATTGTAGGTTTTGATTACCTTCCTAAACTTGGCAGCTTGATGTGATAAAGAGTGAATAAACTCGATCTCTTTTAGATGCATAATATTGATAAAAATTGAAAAATCAGCTTCTAAGTGATTATCTTTCAATTAGTAATTGTCACTAATAAAAATAAACAAATGCAAGCGTTTAACACATTTCCATCGTTTGCAAGAACTTTTTTTTTCCCTTTACAATCTAATAACTTGAAAAAACTAATCTCATACTATGTTTTTAATTTTAGCAGCTCTCTGTAGAAGCAAGAAAGTAGAGATATATAATACAACAAATAAAGAATTTTGCAATAATTATTTAGCGATAATAATAAATATGATATTTCTAACCAATATTTTATATAATGACAGTCTAAATTTTAGCGACTCTAAATATAATAATAATAATAATTCAATTATTGTTAAATATTTTTGCAACAAAACATAATATAGGAACTAAAATATTTTTTATTACCGCTAAAAAATCTATTTTATTTTATTGTGGTGATATATGGACAAAAAGATGTGGGAGGTCAGTCAAAGTTTGGAACTTTTCATTTCTCTTTTGGTTCGAACCTTTGAATGATAAAAAGTGAAAACTATAGTCTATAGAGAAAAGAAATTAAAGTAGTCGCATATGCAAAAAGGAAAATTAAAGGATTGAACTTGTCATGCACGTACGTGTTTATATTATTCATTCTGCATGCATAATTTACCTATTTAATTGTTTCTTATTTATGAATCAATCTCCTAACTTCTTTTTATATTTTAATTAATCATCCAACATTTATTCTCCACTAATTAGTACCCCCTTAATTTGTTAAGTTTTTGAGATATACTAAAATATTAATTAAACTTGGTGTAACTGTAGAGTCTATGATTGGTGTAAAGAAGTTACATTTCATATGTGACTCTTTTCTTTAATTAGTTTTATTTTAGATAAAAAAATTATTTAATTATAATTTAATATTTCAATTTTTCGATTTGTACCTTTAACGATACTAGACATGTTGTTATAGTTGCAGAAACATCATTATAACAAATTTGAAACCACATGTCGTAGCACCAATATTATTATTATTATTATTATTTTGACGAGAGGAAGTTGCTCGGATGGTAAGCATCCCTCACTTTCAACCCGAAGGTTGCGAGTTCAAGTCACCAAGGGAGCAAAAGAGGTGGGAGCTCCTAGGGAGGGTAAAAAAAAAAAGCAAAAAAAAAAATATTCTTTTTTTAATGGAGGGTTCAATCAAAAGGTATCACATAAAATAAAATCGAGACGATAATTATTTAGATTATGAGAGCAAGCTCTGTTCTAGTTGTCAAATTAAAGTAGCACAAATAGCAGTAGTTGTAGCAAATTGCAGAAGAAGAACAAAAAATGGTTTCATAACCTTCATATGCATGCAGAGTCAAAATTTAAAATATATAAACCTAGAATTTTATTATTTTAAACGCAAATTTTGTATCTTAATTTTTAACTCCGCCTTGTAGCGATGAATATAGGGATATCCTTCAATATTCACATATACATCACATCAGTACGTATCCACTCCCTCTACGTACACGATTATTGGTGGCTTGCCTTTTGACCGTTTTGATTTTTGAAGAATCTTATGCTTTCTAACTTTTTAATTTGTTACGTACCCAATCCGTTTGTTAAAGAGAAAAAAACAAAGGAGCCATGTCAAAGAGAATAATTGTCTGTATATCCATTTTTTCGTATTTTTAAAGATTTCTCCAATGAAATAATTTTTTGGAAAATATTATGTTAAATGTATTTTCCTATCATCAACACTTCATTTAAGTGGTGAACCACAAATTTGCATACTTCTATGTTTGTGATTAAAGTTTGACTCCGCTTTCGTAGTGAAATTTCAACAACAAGTATTTCATTGATTCAAGAATAAGCAAGAGTTCTTTGAGTTGACGGTCTTGAAGAGAATTAATCAGATAATTACATTTTTCTAGTGATGGTTTTAATTATAAATATTATAAACCTCACACAAATTATTGAGACTAAAATATTAAATATTTATTGCTAAAAAAACAACTCCACCCATCCTCACCGTCCACCGATTAGGGCGGGTCTTTAGAGAATGGAAGTCAACAATTTTTACTCATATATAAAATGTTATCAAATATTTATAAGTATTTAATTATAAACTCAATCTATTATATATTAATTTAAAATTATAATAAAATTTTAAATTTTAAATTCTGAATTTGCTTCCCTCGATATCCTACCTAGTAGGCTAGCATCCTAGTTCCGGCACCACCCCACCACCCACTCCTTCGCACAATCACTTCTTAAACCCATCCTGTCTCTACCTTCATATTATTTATTATTTATATAAAACTTATTTTAAATGAAAATATATAAAAACCTAAATGTTCTCTGGCATATTCATTCATATTCGTTACGTATTTTTCACCTTCATTAGTTGACAGTCCCATACTAGACAATATTTAGGTCTGAAAACACGTGGCACACAACTTACATAAAATTATTCTTACATAACGTAAACAAATACTTGACCGCGATAAAGATTATTATAAAGAAAGGGAACAAATTTAATTAAAAGTCATCATCAATAAGGTTTGTTTAGTCGATGGAATTAGAATTTAGATATAAATTAATGGATATTTTTATGAGATTAGCAATTTCACCTCCTCTATGGAATAGCTTCGATGAACACAATTATTTCTAATTTTATACCCTTCTAGTGCAATATTTTTCTTTTTTGCATTATTTTAGTTATAAGCCAATTTTACAGATAATAATTGGAGATCATGATAATTTACCAAAGAATTATTGCAAGCAATTTATTATAACGATTAAACTGTGTTAATGGTTAAACTAATTAATTTTCCTTTATCGGCTAACTTAAATATTTATCAATTAACTTGTAGTTTATGTCGACTTTTTTTTCCCAGATAATATATATATGACTCCACTTATCAAGATAGTTGCAATCATTTTTGAAAAGGATAAATAATGTCTTTAACGTATTAAAAAATGTCTTTCTTTCATTTATTGGATTAAATTTGTCCCTTCTTCCACTTTTTTGGCTAAAAAATGTCGTTAATGTACTAAAAATAGATCAAATTTGTCTTTAACGTTATTTAAGCCTGAAAACAATGTCAGAGACAAATTTTATCCAATAGGTAGAAGGATGACATGTTTGAATCATGTTACAGTAAGGGTGTTTTGAGCCATTATAAGGTAGCAGATTTATTTGATCCCGTTGGTAAACAAATACATTTTAAAATCATTTCTAATGCGTTAAAGAACATTTTTTATTCTTTTCAGTAATTACTTTTGGGTGATTATTAGATAGTAGATGGAAATTTTCCACTATCATCAATATATAGAAGTTTAACTTTCTAATGTATCCTCCCTCAGCTAGAACCAAAAAGAAGAATAGAAGGGTCCCAACTCACAAGAATCTACTAAATTACTACTATTATTGAACTGTAAATCACTAAATTTACATCTTTTCTCTAGCAGCATCCATAATATACGAATATATTAAGTGGGGTCCCATTTTGGTCAAAAAGATAGAGTTGAATAAATAGAGTGACTTCCAGTATTTGTTAGTGAAAAAAAAAGATTGACCAAATATCTTATGGTGAAAATCTTAGACAAAGATCGTAACTTTAGAGGAAAAAAACATATCTGATAGTATCTTAGATAATCATAGGTAGCAAGTGGGCAAGTAACGCCCAATCACATCCACAACCTTTGACTTCGAATCCTACTATATATGATTACGTAGGCTTTATAAAAAAGTATGATTCACATAATTATTATATAATATAGTATGATTCAAAGTATTATTATATATAGTATGATTATACAGTTTGTTCACATATCCCTAGTTCTAGTTTAGGAGTTAATATTACTTAGATTCATGCTAGTTTATAATATTATAAAACTTATCAGATTTTGGATTTCAGATATATGTATCTAGCGCGCCCAGATATACATGAGGTTAAAATTAAGTATAATTTGTTATAGATACACTATATCCAAATGGATTTGCATGTGTATCTAATTCTCTCGCTCGTCACTCTCCTATCGTGCTCGCCACTCTCTCTATATCTGATATCCCAGATACATGTATCTAGTGTGAGTCACATGTATTTAGAAACTTGCTCCCCACCCTCCTGTATATCCCGCTCTCCTCTCTCCTTCTCTCGCACACTTTTCTCGTTGTTAGTATCTCTGTATTTAATATGTATTGGCAATAAAAAAGAAATAATCCTGTTCCTAATACTTTAACCATCCTACACACACCACCCTTACCACAATTAAATAGTGAAAAAGGAATAATAATTTAGGCATAATAACATCTGAAATTGTTACAGTAAGCTATGACATAAATCCTTATCATATTTCAAAAAAGAAATACACATATCTCTCCCTCATGAATACTCTATAACAGAGCTTAATTAATTTGCAGCCGCCTGAATCAGTCCCTTTATGAATCTAAATAAGATTATGTGAATAGGTAAAAGTAAAACTAACATGATCATAAAAAAGGAATACCTTATCTACAGCCTCTAATAATGCTTTTTCCGATAGTACGTCCCATTTTTACCTTAGTGCATTATGACATATTGCATTAAGATTTTCAATTTCTTATCCTGTTATATCATATAGTACTATAAATATTCTTTATATCAATATATCTTTGTCAACTCAAATAACATAAGTATATATTAACGTTAATTTTGGCCTTTCTGACAGGACATGTACGGTCGAAATTAATTTTAACTTGAAGAGTCTTTGATAAAGATATATATGTATCAATAAAGCATTTATTCTGATCACTTCACATATAGAAGATAATTACAACCATAACTCTGGCATCTCATTCATTCCTAACTTTAACTTTTACTTGAGCATATATCATATTTAAGGATGATAGGATGATAAAATTAGTTCATATTTAAATTGTTTGAGTTTGAATGAGTTAACAATTTGTTCACATATTTATAACTCTTAACACATTTGATCAGTCTTATTCATCCTATCTAAAAGTTATAGGTTGATTTGAAATATATATGTAGCTATCAAATAGATCTATGAAAACTATTGTCAGGATATTTTTCTTAATAACTTTTTTTTGTTTGATGAATTAAAAATTATTAGGTAATTTAACAAATTATTTTTTAAAAACAATTTAATTGGGACATGACTATTATGTATCTTATCCTAGATTCAGTCAATTTCAGTCCAAGTAATACTTAAACGATTAATAGCTCACCTATTATTAACTCATTTTATTTTAACATATCATAAATTCAACATTTAATTAGCTCATCCATTTGACATCCCCAAATTGATATGTACACCTAATTAGTTAGGTTACACAAGAGTCAAACTACAAATATATTACTTAATGTTTACCTTTCAAGTATGGTTGGTAAATTTAGAAAATGAATAAATGAATTATATTGACATGTAAAATTTTCAAATTTTTTTAGAACCTTAGATATGAGTGGTCTTGCTGATTCTAGGACATGGTGCTGTCAAATATTCTAGTATAGCCAGAGGACAGAGCTAGGTGGGGTTCGTTGGTTCGATCGAATCAATATTTTTATTAGATTTTATATTTGTACTAGAAAATTAAATAAATATATGTATATTAACTTGTGCCCCTAGCAAAATTGCTTGATGACTCAATGGTAATGAAGAAGTCGTGGAAATGTTTTTCACACTAATGTTGTGGATTTGAACCCCACTATATATTAAAAAACCACAAACTCTTAATCTTGATTTCGTCTCTGAGTATAGCCCAAATAGTGGGGTCCCAAGGATTTTGATTACTACAAAGGTTTTTAATTTTGCATAGTTAACCAATCTCTCTCTCTCTCTCTCTCTCTCTCTCTATATATATATATATATATATATATATATATATATATATATATTAATTAATATACCAATCTTATAAAAATGAAAATTTTAATCTATATTGTATACACGATATTTTAATATTGTAGCATCAAAAAAAGTGTCAGAGGCTTCATCTTCTGTTACCTATATAAATACCTTCATGCCCTCTCAACTATTCTCACCAATCTCCCTTCTCTATTCACTTTTCAATATTTTTCAAGCACTATTATTACTGTCATGGATCATAGATATGAGTCTTCTGAGACTCTTAGGTACTATATATACATATGTAGTTTTTGTTTTTCCCAAAGTTTTACTAATTAACTTGTTTTTGTATCTTATATATCACACCTACTTGTTCAACATTATACTTCTATTCTGTCCTTCTAAAAGAAACATCGGCTCTAACAATTCCATCGTCATCTACCAAAACGATTGGAAATGTATTTAAAAAGTAGGCATACTACGACGTACAAAAAGTTCACGCCCTTCCTTATCTCTAAAGATAGGGTGTCCTAACCATCCAACCGCTATTCCATCCCCGTTATCCATTGAACCTGCTCTGAATAATCCTCCTTTTCCCGGATTATTGCCTATGTAATCATAAAAAGCTAATTTTTCAGGAATTTTAGACCAAGCTTCTGATAAACTTTGATTTTCCTCTAGCCCAGCACTAACTCTTTGATATATTAGTATCCTTTCAAATAGATTTAAATTATATTCGATTTTTATACTATATATCAGCGAATTTTAATCTATGATGAAGGGTTAAATAATGTTTTATCATAGCTAATTACATTACTTACCTTATATATAAATGACTAGATTGTGCAAATTTGTTTATATTATATTGTCAGTACGTAGAACTTAACCCCTCTAAAAATTCATGGACTACAGGAACAAATGTGCAGCATGCTATAGGCAGTTCAACAAAATGGAGCATCTAGTTGAACACATGAGGACATCTTATCATTCAGTTCATGAACCCATATGTTGGATTTGTAGAAAACATTGTCGATCTTTTGAATCTTTGCGAGAGCATCTCATTGGTAATCTTTTTTTTTTCTTCTTAGCAACAAGTTGCAATAGTACTAGTCTAGATATATAGGCGGAGCTAGGTGGGGGTTCGTGGGTTCTGACGAACCTTCTAGCTTTTTTGTAGACTTTGTATTTGTACTAGAAAATTAAATAAATAAATATATGTATATATATTAACTTGTGAACCCCTAACAAATTTGATTGACAACTCAGTGGTAAGGAACAGTGGCGGAGCCACCTTACCATTTCGAACCCCCTTTCGCGGAAAATTATATTATTTTTACATGGTTAAAATATTTTTTTAGGTATATATAGTAGATGTCGAACCCCCTTCGGCTACTTCGTGTGTCTATTTCTTCAGATTTTGAACCCTCTTATCGAAAATTCTGGCTCCGCCACTGGTAAGGAAGGGTCGGGCGGTGAAAATGATTTTCACACTAATGTTGTGGCTTCAAACCCCACCATCAAGCATATTTGCAATATTTTTCTCTAAATTTACAACCCCCAAAATCTTAATTCTAGCTTCCCTCCGAGTCTAGTTAACTTTTTTCTGCTAAATTAGTCACATTATTGTAACATGATTATGCGTTGCTACCAAATTGTGCTTTATATGGGATTTTTAGGACCATTGCCAAAGGCTGAGTGTGAGAAGATTTTCAAGGAACGTGGATGTGATATTTGTTTGACATTCCTTGCTAGCCGGAATGCACTAAGGGCTCACAAGGAATCATGTCAATTCTCACGCTCAAATAATGTATGCTTATTCCAACAACACAACTATGGTTAAACGTAACTCAACTTATTCATTTGACACCTTATTTTTTTCTCATAGTTTTAAATATATTTGTTAATTTTCAGGGTTTGCTCTATCGCATGACTAGGTTGGGATTAGGTTTTCAAGATGACCTAAAAATTGGCAATAGTCAAGGAAGAGTTGTTGCTCTTTCCTGCAAAATGGTGGGCGGTGGCACCGATGGCTCTCTTGATATTTGTGCAAGAGTTTGCCTCATTGATGAACATGAAAGAATCCTCTTTGAATCCTATGTTGCACCAAATATTCCCATCACTAACTATAGGTAATTAATTAATTATCGTACTAAAGTTTAATTAATTAACATAATATAGACGATTTGATCAATAATATTGTTAATGTTTAGGTATGAAATATCGGGGATAAGGCCAGAATACATGAGAAATGCAATGCCACTAAAGCAAGTATCAAGAAAAATTCAAGATTATCTTTGTAACGGGGAACCTATTTGGCAAATTCGTACTAGAAGTGGAAGGGCAAGGATCCTTGTTGGTCACAATTTGGATCATGATTTAAAATGCTTAGAAATTGAGTACCCAACAATAATGATAAGGTAAACACAACATGCATGTACAATTAGTAATATGATAAGAGAGTAAATTTACTAAATTACATTAATTACTCCTATTAATTACAATCAAAGTAAAAAATTATATGTAAATTTCTCCTATTGTTTAATGTTTTTTGTTTTTAATATTTTTAATTTGTATGTAGGGATACGGCAAAATACCCTCCACTAATGAAAACAAGCAAGCTGAGCAACTCACTCAAGTACTTGAGCAAAGCTTATCTTGGGTACGTACATACGTAAATACTTTAAATTGTTAATTATTGTGACTTTTTATGTTCAAATTCACACATCGTCCTGAATCAATCTTAATTGTCTTGTAATCGAATAGATATGAAATTCAGATAGGAGTGCAAGATCCATATGATGATTGTGTTGCAACAATGAGGTTGTACATGAGAATGAAATCACAAGTTCATAAAAGGGAGAATTATCCACTTGCAACTGACCCACAAAATCGTAATAATTTTGCATCATGGAGGGAAAATGAGCTTGAGAAGATGATGCCTCCACAATTACTAGAAATCTCACGGTCTGATTATTATTGTTGGTGTTTGGATTCCTAGGAAATTGATCTACTGAACGACAATCGACTATGATATATACTTATTCAATAATGTAATAGTATTACTTTTTATTATTACTACATCTTTGAGTTGTTTTGGTTTTTGATATAATGTATGAAATTATATGACCATTTTGATCTTTAATTCTACTACCTTCGTCCATTTTTATTCGTCATGTTGTGCTTTTCGAAAGTCAATTTGACAAATTTTTAAAGTTAAATTAGATTACATTAATTCGGTATTTTAAACAAAAAATTTAGATATTCAAAAACTATACTAAAAGTACTATAAATTGTAATTTCTTGCATATCAATATGATGAAAAAATACATCGTAAAATGTTAGTCAAAATTCTTATTATTTAACTCTAAAAAAGAAAACCATGAAAATTTAACAATTGCCAGGTATTAGTCTTTTTGAGTACTTTTATTTATATGCATTAAGCCATTAACAATTGTAGTTTAAATGCATTCGTATAGTTATTTTGTTTTGTAAAGATCTTTGAATCAGAATCTTAATAGGATATGATCTTTCTAAGATGTAAAATGACGTTAGGCTTTATGTCCCCCTCTATTTGGTTTAAAAAAATAAAAAATTACTCCTTTCGTTTCGTTTTATATATGTCAATTTTTTTTATAAATAGTTGGATCAAAATACTTGTCATTAATCAATGCATAAATTACCATATTCTTCCTATTATACCCTTGATAGAGTAATTAATTAGTCTTGAAAATATATAATTTGACCAATCTAGGAAAACTAATAAGTAATTAATATTCATTGGAGTACTTCATACATTGATTAATTACTCTCTCCATTCATTATTCTATAAAGTCTGCTTTTTGAAAATAAACCAAAAAATTTAAATAGTCATCCAAATGCATTTTAATTTTAGAAATCTAGTATATTCATCCTTTATTGAAAAGTTGACTTAAGAAAACATTAAATAAAGGGAGAAGGGTAAAGTTGCTTAATTTCTTAATACAAGTACAATCTAAAAAAGTGACATATAAAAAAAACTGAGGGAATAACAATTTTCTAATTTAACTTTAACAGAAACTACTAAATTTTACAGTTAAAATATCAAAATAAGCACATTTTAGGTACATTAAACACTATATTTATGAAGTGATACTCCCTCCATTTCATATTAATTGAATTTTTGAGGCATTTTTCATTTTTTAAATTAGCTTAATATATTGTTCAGTTTTCTAGATTACTTTTAGAGTGTTCTTTCAATTTTACCCTTCATTTGGATTTTCAATGTGATGACTTCAATAAATTTGACAATAACTAATAAGGGTAAAAATGAAAAATTATGTTTAATTTATGTTTTAATCTACTTTTCTTAAAGGGTGTGAAACACCGCAAAAGTTCAACTAATATAGAATGAAGGGAGTATAAATCAAGGACAAAAATAATTCAACCTCAAGAATTATTTTGACCATTTTCTCTCAAATATTCTAGAATAGCCCAATTGAGGGCCCCAAGCATTTTGACTACAACGTAACGGCTTTCTGTCTTGGATATTTAATTTAGTCCATATCTATTAATTAAGATACAATCTAATAAAAGTGAGATTTTTAATGCATTTGATGATTTACAAAATTTTGCTTAATTAGCACTCAAAAAAATTCAAGGATTTGCCTTCTGTTACCTATTTAAATACATTGATGCCTTCTCAATTAGTCTCATATTTCATTCTTCTCTATTCAATTTTAAATATTTCTTAAGCACTATTGTTGTTGTCATGGACCATATATATGAGATTTCTCAGACTCACAGGTACTATAAACACGTCTTTTCACAAAATTTTACTAACTTGTTTTTGTCTTTCAAATGTATTTTTATTATATATGATTTTCTTCACTATCAGTGAATTTTAATCCTTAAAATAGATTAATTAATGTTTTATCATATTTAACTACACTGATCATGTATACAAATGATTTTTTTTATAAGTCATCACTTAGCTTTAACCCCTATATATATCATATCGATATATAACAAAAAGTTACAAAAGATTAGAGGGGGACATGGAGTCCGACCTTACCTCTAACCTATCAGAGGGATTAGTACAATTTAGAGTAACACCTAAAAAGTTGATGGGAAGGAGTAGCTTATACAAGATCTTCGCATCTTAATCAAAAGTCATATTAACTTTACAAAAAAAAATTACTCTTTTCATATCTCCTCCTCATTGAAGGAAGTTGTCATTTGTCTAGTAGACTTAAATTTTTAACCTCGCTCGATAGTTGATGATAGGAGAGGTAGAAAGTTCCAGATCCACTAGTAGAAGCCAGTTTGGCTAAGTGGATATGTATTTTTTTACTACATCGTAACAACTTTATGTTTTGCATATTTAATTTAGTCAATATGGAATATGTATCTATTAATTAAGATACAATCTTATAAAAGTGAGATTTTTAATGCACTTGATAATTTACAAAATCTTGCTTAATTAGCACTCAAAATTTTTTGAAAGTCTTTGTCTTCTGTTATATAAATACCTTGATGCCCTCTCAACTATTCTCACATTTCATTCTTTTCTATTCAATTTTTAATAATTCTTCCAAGCGCTACTAATGTCATGGACCATAGATATGAGACTTCTCAAACTCTCAGGTACTATATATAAATGTCTTTTGCACAAAGTTTTACTAACTTGTTTTTATTTCATTCATGATAGATACTCTTTCAAATGGATTTTAATTATATAGGATTTTTTTTACTATCAGTGAATTTTGATTTGTAAAAATAGGTTAATTAATGTTTCATTATATTTAACTGCACTAATAATCATGTATATATAGATGGTTTTTGTATAAGCCATCACCTTAGTTTGTGAGTCTTTGGTGTGAGGGGTTATCTTGACGACCCCTATCATATCGATATATAACAAAAAGTTACAAGGGTTAGAGGGAGACATGTACCTTATAACCTAACCTATCAGATGGACTAATACTAAGAGTAACACAAAATTTCTTTTTTTTCTATTTTCATATCTTCTCCTCAAAAGTTGCCATTTGTCTAATAGACTTAAACCTTTAACCTTGCTCTACGTACAATTGTTGATAGGAGAGGTAGAAGGTTCCAGATCCACTAGTAGAAGTCAGTTTGGCTAAGTAGTCATCCATTCTATTTGTAAATTTATTTGTATTGTCTTTCTATCCTATGGCTGTTTTCTCGAGCTTTTGAAATAATAGCTGAATTATTTACAAATTTCATGGACTACAGGAAATGTGCAGCATGCTATAAGAAGTTCAACACAATGGAGTCTCTAGTTGAACACATGAGGACATCCTATCATTCAGTTCATGAACCTATGTGTTGGATTTGTGAAAAACATTGTCGATCTTTTGCATCTTTGAGACAACACCTTATTGGTATATACAATTTTTTTTTCTAGCAAAAAGTTCTAATTAGTCATATGACTTGTAACATGATTATACATTGCTAACAAATTTTGCTCTATTTTTATTTTAGGGCCATTACCAAAGGCTAATTGTGAAAAGATTTTCAAGGAGCTAGGATGTAACATTTGTTTGACACTCTTTGCTAGTCGTAATGCATTAAGGGCTCACAAGGAATTATGTCAACTTTCACGCTCAAATAATGTATATATGTTTATTCAAACTCAATAACTTATCCTATTTTGCTCAAATCTTTATACTTGTGATGATTATTTTCCAGGGTTTTCTCTATCGCGTGGCGAGATTGGGGTTTCCAAATGACTTAAGGATTGACAATATCCAAAGAAAAGTTGTTGCTATTTCTTGTAAAATAGTAGGTGGTGGCATCGATGATTCTATTGACCTTTGTGCAAGAGTTTGTCTAATTGATGAACATGAAAGAATCCTCTTTGATTCCTACGTTGCACCAAATAGGCCAATCACTAACTACAGGTAATCAATTAATTAATTAACTAATGTAGACGAATTGAATAATAATGTGAATGTTTAGGTATGAAACATCGGGGATAAGTCCAGAACACATGAGGAATACAATGCCAATAAACCAAGTAGCAGGAAAAATTCAATATTATATTTGTAATGGGGAACTTCTTTGGCAAATTCATTCTGGAAGTGGAAGGGCTAGGATCCTTGTTGGTCACGATTTGGATCGTGTTTTTAAATGCTTAGGACTCCAATACTCATCAGTAATGATAAGGTAAGTGACAACGATCAATAACCTGATAAATAAGGCAATTAATTATGACGTAAAAATTATTGTATTATATTATGTAAATTCCTCATATTGTTTGACGTTTTTTAAATTTGTATGAAGGGATACTGCAAAATACCCTCCACTGATGGACACAAACAAGAACAGCAACTCACTCAAGTACTTGACCAAAACTTATCTTGGGTACGTACGTAAATACTTAAAATTGTTAACTATTGTGACTTATATTGTTTTTTATCAGTTTCTAAATATGAAAACTTAATTTCAAAAATTAAAATCAAATTATGTTGTGATTGATAGGTATGAGATTCAGACAAGAGTTCAAGATCCATATGATGATTGTGTGGCAACAATGAGGTTGTACATGAAAATGAAATCACAAGCTCATATAATGGAGGAGTGGCCACTTGTTATTGACCCAAAAACTTGTAATATTTTTGGGTCATGGAGACAAATTGAATTTGAGAAGATGACGCCTGCACAATTGTTGGAAATCTCACGGTCTGATTATTACTGTTGGTGTTTGGATTCTTACATAAATTGATTAAGAGGGGGGAAAACACTCTTTATTAGATAACATTTACTATATTTACTTATTCAATAATGTAATAGTAGTTCTTTTTGCTATTATTATTTAGTACTAAACCCGGACTTCTTTATTTTGGTGACATGAGATTCAATGATGATGTTACAATTTTAGTTGGTATCATTCGTAATGTATGTGCACCATATAGCTGCAAATGACTTCCTTTAGAAAATAATTGTATTGATGCTCAATTGCATTGCACCTTGCCCAAAAAGGAAAAGAAGGCTCAATTGTATTGATGCAATTCATGTCTAGCTACAATATATAGGTTGTGCTTTGGTGTACATACATTGTAGAGTTGTAATAGAGTTCTACTCGTTAGTGAGAGAATATATTATCTTAAAAGTATGAACTCTCTAACTTAAATGTAAATTATTATAATATTCCTAAATTTAAAACAATCATTTTTTTCACATTAAAGGGATGTGATTTTTTCGAAGAGTTCTGATCTATAACTTTTTCAAAGAGATGTAAGGTGTCACATCACATTATCTATTTATATTATAAACATATACAAATATTTTCGGATATTGATTTCATAACTTTCAATATGCATACACTTAGTATTCATAAGAAAGTTTACATCAATTATTTATAGGAATTTATAATATATTATTCCATTTATAATCATTTACTTATATTTTTGGTTTGATAACATTGACATTAATTTTAAAAATAGTATATTACATAATTTGACATTCACGTGCAACGAACGTGCGTCAAAACTAGCCGTTCGGAGCCAAAAAGACAACTGTTTTCTTTCAAAAAGCATAACCCCAACATATCAGTTTTTTTTAAAATCAAAAGGGCAAATTCGCTCCTGACAAAATTGACATCGTTACTCCGTTAAAAAAAATAAAAATCGCTGCCCCAACAACAATTCTGTCCAAATTTTTTTTCTTTTTTCCTTAAAATCATTGATGTGGCAGCGATTTTGTCAAAAAAAAAAATTCTAACATCGCTGCCCCTACAACGTTTTTCTAAAAGAAATATTTGAAAATTAAAATCGCCACTATAGCAACGATTTTCTTTAAAAAAATTTAAAAAATCGCTTGCCAGGCAGAGATTTTTTTTTTTTAAATTGCTGCCTTTGGAAAATGAATTTCCCACAGCATATGTATGGTTAAATGATTTATTTTTAAAAAAAAATTCCGTAAAATAACTGCCTGGCAAGCGATTTTAAAATTTTTTTTAAGAAATATATATATATAAAATGCTTCTTTAGCAGTGATTTTAATTTTAATTTTTTTTTTTTTTGAGAAAACGCTGCAGGGGCAGTGATGTTAAGGAAAAAAGAAGAAAAAAAATTGGACGAGAACGCTGCTGGGGCAGCGATTTTTTTAACAGAGTAACGGCGTCAATTTTATCAGAAGACCTTTTGGTTAAAAAAAAAATTCACTGTTTATGTTTTTTAAAAGAAAAAAATTATCCTTTTGGCTCCGTACTCTCAAATATGTGTGTGTGGAGGGGGCGCGGGAATCAAAACACACACTTTCAAGACGCGTAAATATGACCTCTCCTCGTGTATCACACTAAAGATATATTGAGTCTACTGATTTGTCAAGTAAAAAATTTATATATTTTATATAAAGGAGAATTGGGTCAAGACGCATGAACGCGACCTCGACTTATTAGTTCTCTTTCTGTAGTTGTTGTGGATGAATGCTGTGATTTGGAGTGGTGAACTAACCAAAGAAACGTGAGTGTGTGTTGCCATGGGAGTGGTGTGAGGATTTTGTGAGGTGTTGAGTGTGTATTCGTGTGAGGGTAAAAGATCTTGTGTGTGGTGTGAGGAATAGTCTGAGTGTGTAGAATTCTAGTGGTGAATGACAAAAAAAAGAAAAAAATGTGAGTGGAGTGCAAGGTGAGTACTGTCTTGGTGAGAATTTTGTAGGTAAGGTAAATGTTTAACAGGAAATGAATAAAACGGAATCATTGATAAATGACAGAGGATTATTGGATCTCTCTAGATTTTTTTTTTAATAATAATTAATAATAAAATATTAGACATAAGAAAATCAAAGAACATATGTTTTTGTAAAAAAAAATTCTTGAAACACGAAAAAGAAAAATATCATCTAAAAATGATTATATACTTTTTTGCGGTTTATTGAGAGGGTGGAGTGAGTGTATGTATATGTGCAAGTCATGAGTGTCTTGGTGAGAATATTGGAGGTAAGACAAAAGTTTGTTATGAAATTAATAAGATGAAATCCTTGATAAATGATAAAAGATTAATGACTCTCTCTAAATTTATCTTTTTATAATAATTAATAATAAAATGCTAACGAAATATTAGATGTGAGAAAATCAAAGAGCATATATTTTTGTAACTTTTTCTTGAAAATTGAAAACAAACAATGTTATCTAAAAATGACTATATTTTTTGTGGTTTTTGGAGAGGGAAAATGTGAGTGTATGCAAGTGAGTGTCTTGCTGAGAATATTGTAGGTTAGTCAAAAATTTATCACGAAATGAATAAGATGAAATCTTTGATAAGTGACAAAAGATTATTGATTCTCTTTAGATTTTATCTTTTTATAATAATAAAATATCAACTACATACATATTTTTCGTAATTTTTTTCCTTGAATCGAAAACAAAAATGTAATCTAAAAATGACTATATATATTTTTTTATGGTTTTTGGAGAGCAAAAATGTGAGTGTATGTATGTGTGCAAGGTGAGTGTCTTGGTGAGAATATTGTAAGACAAAAGTTTGTCACATCATGGATAAGATGAGATCTTTGTCAATTGGCAAAAAATCATTGATTCTCTCTTAATTTTATCTTTTTAAAATAATAAAATATTAATTATATATTAAATATAAAAAATTCAGATTTATTTGTCAATCTTATTTTGTGCTTATTCTCTCGATAATTATTAGTTAGTTATTTTAAACATTATTATGTTGAACTTGTCAAATAAATATGTGATCCAATTATTGTTTAGTTGTTTCAAATAGGTGATATTTATTACTATTAATTAGAATGTCATATAAATTGCTAAAAACTAAATTATAAGATTAATAATAATATTTACTCATAATTAAGAAATATATTAACAAAGAATATCATATTTATTTAGATTATATAAAATATGATATATATAAATCAATCCGTATCACATGGTGGAGGCCATATACAAGTATCCCCATCCTTTTTATCCTTTAAATAGGAGGATCCTCTGTGAAATGATCACCATAACTTCTTCCCTTTTAATTTTTTTTTTATTAATAATAAGGTTTGTATTTTTTTTAATGAATTAAAAAATATTATGTAATATAATGACGTGTAAGAATTTAAAATTTTTATATCAAGTACACGAAACATAATAAAAAGAAAATTAAAACTTTTAATTCTAGGATAGGATATCGTCAAATATTGAGAAAATGATCCAAATGATCTATAATGTATAAATTGGCCGAAGTTAAGTTGTTTTAGTCCTTGATATATACCACTTAATAAATATAGTTTTAAGTAAAATATGATCATTTTGATTCTTAACAAATAACAATTCACCACATGTACATTAAGGATTATTTTGATCATTTTCTCTCAAATATTCTAAAATAGCCCAATTGTGGGCCTCAAGCATTTTGATACTACAAGGACGGCTTTTCATTTTACATATTTAGTCAATCTGAATATATATTGATTAATTAATTTACAATCTTCTAATAAAAAGTGAGATTTCTATTCCATACTCTACATGTATGATTTTTTTTTTTTAACAATGTACTGAATAATTTACAAAATATTACTTAATTAGCATAAAAAAAATTTAAAAAAATTAGAGGCTCCGTCTTCTATTACCTACTAGACACAAGTGCTCATGCTAGCACAAGGATCTTAGTATTTTTTTTATTTTAATTTATGTGATTATAGGTAGAATTTAGAAAATTGATTAAATTTTAATATGATATTTAGATATTTAAGTTGTTAATTACTTTTTATTTGGGCAAATTTAGTGTGAGACTTCTGAGCTTCTCAGGTACTATAGATATGTCTTTTCACAAAATTATATGAACTTATTTCTGTATCTTGTACTATTATTTGTCTCATACATGTTAGCGATACTCTTTCAAATGGATTTAAATTATATATGATTTTTTTTCATTTTCATGAATTTTAATTTGTAAAAACAGGTTAATATATACAAATGACTATATTGTATATATTATTCATTGAGTTAGTTTATTGTTTGATTTTAGTAGTATATTGAGGTGTCATGGGTCTTGTTCCATCACCTATCTTGGGTATACGTGCAAGGTGAGTGTCTTGCTAAGAATATTGTAGGTAAAACAACATTTTGTCACAAAATGAATAATGGAATCATTAATACATGACAGAGGATTATTGACTCTCTCTAGATTTTATCTTTTTATAATAATTAATAATAAAATACTAACTAAATATTAGGTATAATAAAATCAAAGAACATATCTTTTGTAATTATTTTTCTTGAAAATCCAAAACAAAAATGTTATCTAAAAATGAGTATATAGTTTTTGTGGTTTTTGGAGAGGAAAAGTGAGTGGAGTGAGTGTCATACGGTCTTGGACACTTAACCAAGCTCTTGATGAGCAATATCCACCTTCAGTCCTTCACCTTATTCTGCACTGCTTAGCCTCCGACTTGGGCGTAGTAAAGCAAGGGGTCAGTGAGATCGACCTCGATCAGTACAGTTAGATAGTTAGAGTTAGTAGTTTCTTCAACAATTCTAAAAAGAGGAGTTGCTCTTAGAGTTAGGGAGCGAATGGAATAAACGAGTTCAATACGCTGGATAAGAAGTGTAGTATACGAAGCAATCACTAGAGCGAAGGGGTGTAATAGGCAGAAAAGAGCGCAAGTCATGAGTGTCTTGGTGAGAATATTGTAGGTAAGACAAAAGTTTATCATGAAATGAATAAGATGGAATCATTAATAAATGACAGAGGATTATTGACTCTCTCCAGATTTTTTCTTTTATAATAATTAATAATAAAATATTACATATAAGAAAATCAAAGTACATATTTCTTGCAAATTTTTTCTTGAAAATTGAAAACAAAAATGTTATCTAAAAATGACAATATATTTTTTGTGGTTTTTTGGAGAGGAATAACAAGAGTGGAGTGAGTGTATATAATGTGTGCAAGTCATGAGTGTTTTGGTGAGAATATTGTAGGTTAAACAAAAGTTTGTCACGAAATGAACAAAATGAAATCTTTGATAAGTGACAAAAGATTATTGACTCTCAGTAGATTTTATCTTTTTATTATAATTAATAATAAAATACTGACAACATATTAGATATAAAAAAGTCAAAGAACATATTTTTCGTAATTTTTTTCCTTGAAAATCGAAAACAAAAATATTATCTAAAAATGATTATATTTTTATTTTTTTTGTGGTTTTTGGAGAGGAAAAATGTTAGTGTAATGAGTGTATGTATGTGTGCAAGGTGAGTGTCTTGATGAGAATATTGTAGATAAGACAAAAGTTTGTCACGGAATGGATAAGATGTAATCTTTATCAAATGGTAAAAGATCATTGGCTTTCTCTTGATTTTATCTTTTTAAAATAATAAAATACTAATTATATATTAAATATAAGAAAATTCAGATTTATTTATCGATCATATTTTGTGTCTTATTATTTCTCGATAATTATTATTTAGTTATTCTAAACATTATAATGTTGAACTTGTCAAATAAATATGTGATCCATTTATTAGTTAGTTAGTTCAAATAGGTACTTTTACTGTATTAATTAGAATGTCATATAAATTTCTGAAAACTAATTTATAATATTAATAATAATAATATTTACTCATAATTAAGAAATATATTAGCAAAAAATATAATATTTATTTAGACTACATCAAAAATTTATTTATAGGCCTAACCCAACGGTGGTCCTGTTGACACCTAATTTTGACCCTCCACAATTTAGTTAATTTTCAAGCTTCTCAAATTTCAAACAATTTGAAATAATTATTTTCATAAATCAAAATACTTTTAAAAAAATATTTTTCAAGACACTTTTGCCATTTTTTCATATAGATTATATAATACTTAAAATATAGAGATTTATATAATTTTCAATTTGAATAAACATTTAGAAGGTCGTTTTTACTAAAAATAGGTTTCTAATTAAATATGCATTTTATTTCTTTAAAAATGATTAATTCACATATTGGTTTTTTGCGTCAAAATAATTGTTTTATGTTGCAAGAGTTGAGAAGCTTAATCTTTAATTAAATACGTAGTTTACTTTTGCTTTCAATTTATTTAAGATATGGTAAGAGGACCAGTTCCTTAACCCACTTATTTTTCCTCAGCTTTTAATCCAATTTTTTGCCTCCAAAAAGCTTTAAACCAGCCTACACCCTTTATTCCACTATTTTCCTAATCGCCTTTACCTCACGCGCGAACACACTCTTTTTGTTTCCCAGAAAGAACACACAGAACTCCCCTAAGCGCCACCCATCCCACCTCTTTCTTCTTCTTCTTCTTCTTCTTCTTCGAAAGCAACCAAACGAACCCAACTTTAAATCCTCAGATTCACCGCCTCAATTTTCCTCTTTTATCCTTCAATTCGTACTCTCCGCGTGCATAGCACGAGCTCGAAGACACCTCAAGCTTCCAGCATTGCTTTCCTCAACGGTAATACCCTTCTAATTTTTTATTTTCCTTTTCCAATTTTGTTCAAAATGGTACGAATTCGTACACTAACTAGTTGGCAATCCTTCTCTGTTAAGGGATTTTGAAAATTCTCAAAATCCCATAGCGAAAATCTTTCCAAATTTCGTGAGATTTTAGGTCCTATAAATACCCCCTCCCTCTTATTGTTCAAGGAAGAGTTTTTGGAGAAAAATAAAAGAGCACCCTGTTAAGTATTTGGGAGTTCTTATTTTCGTCACTGAAATTCGGTTGATTCGCGGCTATTTTGAGTCGGTGTGGTGGTGGAGTTCGTCACATCCAGCCTCGAGTTCCAGTCGCTGCCCAGAACCAAGTAACTTTTTCCTTTACTTTTCTATTTAGTTTAATTTTAGTCTACGTTGCGGTGTTATGTGTTAAAGCCGATTTAAGGCTAGTTATGTTTCCTAATACTTATATGTTGATGAATACTTTTTTGCTGAATACCTAAGTATTGGTGATTTTACAAGTATTTTAGCAATGTTCTTTTATTCCTTGTGTGTTGTTTGAGTTTCCAATCCTAGCTTCTGGAGAAAGTTACTGCTTGTTTTTTTTTCTTTTAGTAAAATGTGAATTCCTGTTTTGATTTAATAGCACATTTTGCTTGGTTGATTCTGTATCATATCTGGTGATTGAAAACAACCTATAAAATGTCTTACCCTTGCCAACTCGACTGAATAGTTACTCCTCTATTGTTTCCTTAAGAGTCTATCTCTTGCTCCATAAAATGGTTTAAAATGTTAATACTTGGTTTAGTTTCTATCATTTTCGTATCTGTGAAATAGGGGTTTATTTATAAGTTTATAAAATCTGAGGTTTCAAATTTATCATTCAAGATCGTTGTGTATCATGTTTTATCAGATTTCTTAAGTCATATATGATTAAAATGTTGTTGTAACTTGTTCGAGTTTAGTTGTTGTTTATATTATGAACTTGTTTCTTTAGTTTAGTATTACACTTTTGATACTCTATGCAGTTCGTTTGTGGTCCAATGGATTAAGCAACTGTATGTCGTATATAGATTCATTTTGAGTGCACTCAATCTCAATTCTACTTTTACATATGCTCCTTAAAGTGAACCCATACTTTCTTCGTTTTACATCCAGTTTCCTTCTTCACAATGTGGGTATCTTGCTTACTTCTTATGTTAAGTATTTTATTTGTTCGGAAACCATGAGTTGATCCTAGGTTTAGTTGAGCTCTAAATGAAGTTGAATTTGAATTCAACTTCTCTTTGATTGCTCCTAAATCCCTTGGATCCTCATGTCATTCCTTTGAGCTATAGATCCTAAATTGTGTACATTGACTTGGCTTGGAATTTGTCCTATTTGCTGATTATTAGTTTTAATATTGGATGGCATATATGCGTTGTTCTATTTGGAAGCTCATATTTCATGTGTTGCTTTACTAGTTGTGATCTTTTGTTGATTTGCTCAATTTCTGAAATGGTAGACCATGTTAGCCATACAATGATTTCTTCCAGGTACAGTTTTTGAAGTTCTGTTATGCTTAGTTTACCTAGAGTTAGTATGGATCAATTATTCATCTAAGTGATAAAATATATGTTAGTACTTTGTTAATTTAGCTCATTGTTTACTCTTTGTTAAAATCAATTGAAGTGTGGTAATTTTGTGAGTTAGAGATGAGTAATTTATAGCTAGCAGTGTGCTGATTGAAACCTGAATCTATGAGCTGGTTAATTAGACTTAAGGCTTATAAATCAAGTATTTTATTTTCTCTTCTTTAGCATTTTCTCCTATCTTTGTGTTTTGCTTTTATTAGTTTTTATTTTTGAGTCACACTAGATAAAGATAAGAAGTTGTCTGCTTGTTTTAATTTTAGATTTGTATGTTTCAATGTAGACTACAATACTATAATCTTGTTTAAGTTCACATACAACTTCTCTGCATGTATAATTTATTCCTAAGTTCCTTCATTTCTCAAAATAGTTTTCTTTGTCTTGTGCCTTGCTTAAGAAAGTTGACATGTGTTGCTTAGTATTGAATGCTTTGGTTTTAGTTCTCTGTAATGATCCCTCATTTTTTCGCCTTCAGATGACTTGTTTATTGACTTTGTTTTTCCTTGTTTTTTTAAAAAAAATGATCTGTCCAGTTTACCATACTACTTAAGTTTTAAAAGTTGTGACTAATTAATGATCATGTGTTTTTGGTTTGGTTAGTTTGACAATAATTTTAATTCGTTACGTTTTCTTTGGAGTTCATCTATACTAGCTAATTCTTTTTCTTATTCATTCTTACACATGAACACTCTTCCATTGAGTTCACTTGGACTCCCCATCTCTTGCATACTCTTCCATTTAAGTCGACCTCATCCGAGTCGCGCAAGGAAATGCTAATACTATTGGGTTAAAATCCCAAGAAACTAGCAGCAGACAACAACCTAAAGGAGCTGAAATTTGAGTTTTTGGACTCGAAGTCCACAAAAAACAGCAGCAGCAGCCTCAAAGGGTTGAAAAACGAAGAGCACAATTGGGTTAAAATCCATAAGGGATGGGACAACAGTTCGCGACAATTTCTGCCCCCAAAATGGTCGAATACGGGCTGAAATTTCAGTCTTATAATTCATTGTTTATGTTTATTTTCTCAGTATTATTTTCATTATGACTGCTAACATTTTTCTGACATTTTATTGCCTTGGATGAATCCCTATAAGAGTTAACATTATTTATCAATTTCCTTTATCAAATTCCTTTTCAAGGAGTTGGTTTGACTAATCATTTATCAACACAGTTTATCTTTAGGCGACTTGAGCATATGGAATAACTTAAGAACCATTCATGTTCTTTCATAGTTATTAAGAAGCTTTGAATCCACGTTAATGAATTTGAACTAACTCTTTGGTTTAAAATCTTTAACCCGGACAAATTATCAAGTTAAAAACCTTTTCGGCACTTTAACCCTTTTTTTTTTTAAATATCTCATTATTTGTTAAGTATAAATTAATCTCTATTTATTTTCACAAAGATTTTTTATGAGTATTGTAAGTTTTTCCTTAAAAATTAGTCAACCTTTAAATCCGTCGGTCAACCGCGTGTTAGCGGATTCTCTAAGATGCCTAAACCCTTCCTTAGAGAATTATTTGAATCCTTACCCGACTCTGGTTTATTTAAAATGTTTTTTCTTTCAAAAATTCCCTTTTTAAATAGTTCTCTTAATTTTTCCTAAAAACTAAGTGGCGACTTCCAAATTATAATTTTTTCCAAAACTTAACTAAAATTGCCAAAGTTGCGAAATTGGTTTCAAAACGTTAGTTTTCGAAATCGGTTTGCTAACAGGTCCCCTAAAGTTGACATCAATTTTCACTTAGACACCTTAACTAAACTTTGTTCATTTTAGACACCTCATGTCATGTTCCGTTGTGTCATTTTGACACTTTATACTGACATGACATAGTGAGTGTAATACACTCAATACCAGCGCGTGAAAGGCTCATTTAATCATTTTTATTTTATTTTTTTCATTTTCTTCCTCATTTTTCAGCCACCAACTCTCAAAACTTGAACTCCTTCCATGGAGACATAGTTTTGATGATGCCAGAAACAAAAAAAATAAATTTCAAGACGAAGAGATTTCACAAAATAAAAAAATTTCAACCCATTAGAAGGGCAACGGTTCATGATGTCGCAAAGAAAAAGGGCAGCGGAAAATCTCGAAAAAAATTATGGGTGGGGTGGGAGAGGGGTGAAGACGACAATGTGGGTGGGGAAAGGGTTAGGGTTAGGGTGGGCGGAGGTGAGGAAGACGCTGGGTGGGTGGGGGAATAGCGAAGAAGAATGATTTGGGTTGGTGGGGCGGAGAAGATGACCTTGGTGGGGTTGGGTTATTTTTTATTTTTAATTTTTGTGTAAAAATTTCCACATGTCATTTAGTCGTCTACTTCTTCATTCTACTAAAATATCATTATTTAAAAATTATTTTTAATATATATGCCACATGTTTTTATTTGATTTGCCACTTTGACACGTCATCGGTGAGTGTGCTACACACACCTTATATATTTGATAGATTGTTAAAAAAGTGTTAAAATGACACAATGCAGTATGACATGAGGTGTCTAAAATGAACAAAGCTTAGTTAAGGTGTCTAAATGAAAATTGGTATCAACTTTAGGGGGCCCTCGGTGGATTAGAAGGCCTATATCAATCGGTATCACATGCCGGAGGCCATATATAGGGGTGTCAAATGGGCGGGTTGAGTTGAAATTGGAGATATTAAAATGGGTTGAAATAGAAATTGGGTTGGGTCTTGACCCGTCCAAGTTTACTTTGGGCTCAAATGGGTTGGGTTCAAATGGGCTAAAAACGGGTTGGGTCTTGACCCGCCCAATTTGACCCAATTAATCTCAATAATTTTAACATAGTGATATTTAACTTTTATAATCACAATTTAAATTTCAGCTCAAAGTTGTTTTAAAAAAAAAGTAACAAATGGATAGATAAATCCTAAAAGATGTTAAATAGATACTAATTCATACCTTTAATATAGAAACATATCTTAGTAAAGAGTTTAAAAATTGGTTGAAATTGAAGATTGAATTGAGCTCAATTGAGGATTCTCTTAAAATGTGTTAAGCTTGAATGAGTTGAGATTGAACCAATTCAAATTATCTTGAGCCCAACCCTTAAAATTCTGGACGGATTACCTATGTTTGAGTTCATTTTTGACACCCCAACCATATACAACCTTTCGACATAAGTATCCCCATCCTTTCTCCTTAAACAGGAGGATCCTCCATGACACAATCACCAAATCATGTTTCCTTTTTAAAATAAATAAGTTATTATTAATAATAGGGTTGAATTTTCTTTTTTGATGAATTAAAAAAAAATTATGTAATATAATGACGTGCAAGAATTTAAACATTTGATATCAGGTACGTGAAACATAAATAAAAGTTGTTTTTAGAACTTTGAATTCTAGGATAGTATCGTCAAATATTGAGAAAATGATCAATGGTCCTTAATGAATAAATGGGGGTTGACTTGTTTAGTTGTATTGGTTCTTGATATATATTTTTTTGTGGTTTTTGGAGAGGAAAAATGTAAGTGGAGTGTATATCTCTATAATCATCAAATTAATTAACGAATGCCTTCGGAATTATACATAGAGTGTCTAAGATATTGCTTGTATGTTTAAACTCATGAGCAAGTCAGCATCCTTAGCGCAATTGTTATAAAATAATAATTAAAAAAAAGGGGAGCATATTAGTGTATCTAATGATTACTGAGAAAGCAGAAGAAAGCTAGTATAGAGAAGAGAATATCTTCATATATGAAAAAAGGAGAATTGTACAAAAACGTGAACTGAAGGAATGATGAAATTAACTATAAGTTATCCTATATATACAATTCTACACTAACCTTATATTGACAGTTGTATATCTTCTAACTAACTAATTAATTGGACCCACTAACAACTAACAGAGTTTGTTACATAACTAACTTTGGTAAACCACATTTAGACTTTAGCTAAGTCACAGCTCCAACCTCATCACTCCCCCTCAAGCTGGCAGGTATAAACACATTTAGGATGCCCAGCTTGGATACTAAGTACTCATGTTGTAATCTAAACAACCCTTTGGTCATAATGTCTGCTTGTTGTTCTTGTGTTGTTAGGTACAACGGTCTGATCAATCTCTTTTGAATCTTTTCCCTTATAAAATGACAATCTATTTCGATATGTTTAGTCCTTTCATGGTATACTGGATTTGCAGCTATCTGCAATGCTGCTTTGCTGTCACAGAATAGGTCCACTGGCATTTCCAATTCTTCTCCCAACTCTTTGAATAATGTTGCAAGCCAAACCAGTTCTGATACAATGGATGTCATACTCCTGTATTCTGATTCTGCTGAGCTTCTGGATATGGTTGCTTGCTTTTTTGATTTCCATGATGTCAAGGAATCTCCATACTTAATCACAAAACCTATCACAGATCTCCTTGTGTTTGGGCATGCTGCCCAACCTGCATCACAATATGCTACCAACTTGTTCTCTTTCTTGCTGCTCATAAATATTCCCATAGCAGGTTCCCTTTTCACATATCTGACAACTTTAATGGCTGCTTCCATATGAGACTTCTTTGGATTCTGTAAAAACTGACTTAATGTTTGCACTGCAAAACTGATATCTGGTCTTGTCATTGTTAAATACAACAATCTCCCAATCAACCTCTGGTAGGATCCTATGTCTGTTAATGTGTGATCACTTGTCACTCCCCCTGCCTTGTCTACTTCTGTAATTGTTAGTTTCATGTTAGGATCCAGTGATGTCCAAGATAGTTTGGCACCAGTTAACCCCAATTCCTCTATCATTTCTAGAGCATACTTCCTCTGATTCATTAGAATCCCTTTTGATGATCTACTGAATTCAATTCCTAAGAAAAATCTCAGTGGTCCAAGGTCTTTAATCTTGAACTTGGCATGTAGTTCTTCCTTACTCTGTTCAATC
The DNA here is from genome assembly GCF_900185275.1 of Solanum verrucosum. Taxonomy (NCBI): domain Eukaryota; kingdom Viridiplantae; phylum Streptophyta; class Magnoliopsida; order Solanales; family Solanaceae; genus Solanum; species Solanum verrucosum. The sequence goes on from NW_026020332.1 coordinate 5,311,157, forward strand.
AACCTTAGGTCACTACCAGCCACCAATATATCATCAACATATACCAACACAACTACAATATGCTCATTGTGCCTTTTGGTAAATAGGGAATAATCCAAGCTACTCTGTATAAAACCAGAATGTACCAATGCATCAGTGAGTTTAACATTCCACTGTCTACTAGCTTGTTTAAGACCATACAAGGAATTGATTAGCCTGCATACGAGTCCTGACTTCTCCCCCTGGCTAGAAAATACTTCAGGAAGTGTCATGTATACTTCATCAAATAAATCACCTTGCAAGAAAGCATTATAAACATCGAGTTGATGAATATGGCAACCAGAAGCTGCAGCAATGGACAGTACACTTCTCACAGTGGCAATCTTAACAACTGGTGAAAAAGTGTCCTGATAGTCAAGACCAGCCTTTTGATTATACCCCTTTGCAACTAGTCTGGATTTATACCTCTCTATATCACCATTTGCCTTGAACTTCACCTTATACACCCAGCGACAACCAATGGGAACCTTCCCATGAGGCAAAACTACCAACTTCCAGGTATGATTATCCTCAAGAGCCTGTATCTCTTCCTGCATAGCCTTGATCCAGTTGGGATCCTTGCAAGCCTCATGATAAGTTTGAGGCTCAGTGATGCCAGAAAAAACTTTGATATAGGATTGATAAGGTTTGGATAAATGGGCATAACTCAGGTGGTTGGATAAGGGATAATGAGTAGAATCAGTAGCATTGGTAACAAAGTCATTCATCCATGTAGGATGTTTTTTTGGTCTAGTAGAATGTCGAACATCTCCAGGTGATGGAATATGAACTGTAGGCTCAGTCACCACAGCAGGAAGTTCAGGACCTATAGGCACTTGAGGTGCTGAAATTGATGGATCAGCATGTGCAGGTGGAGCAACATCATCATCAAAACCTGGAAAATTATCTAAGAACATAAGATGATATAAGGAATGTGTCTTAAAAGGGAAAAATGTCCTCATTAAAGACCACATCTCTGGAAGTAAAAAAGAAATGTGTATCCAAGTTATACAGAACATAACCCTTTGAGACTGCAGAATAACCTATGTGAACTGCAGGCAGTGCCCTTGCTGTGAACTTATCTCCAGGTGGTAATATCTTTGCATAGCATAAGCATCATATAGTCCTGAAATGATCACATGTTCCTTTGCACCCATGAAACATCTCAAAAGGTGTTTTTCCTTTCAAGGCGACTGGAGGTAATCTATTCATCATATATACAACATCTAAGACACAATGACCCCAGAATTTCAGTAGAATAGAACCTTGAAACCTGATAGCTCTTGCCAACTCCAAAATGTACCTATGTTTCCTCTCAACCACCCCATTTTGTTGGGGTGTGTAAACACACGATTTCTGATGTATAATACCATAAGACTTGAACAAATTATCATACTCAGAGTTTACAAATTCGGTTCCATTATCTGATCTCACCTTTTTGACTATTTTACCAAATTGAGTCAAAATAAGTGTGATGAAATCTCTCAAAACCACTACAACATCACTTTTGAATTTTAATAAGAAAATCCAAGTCATACGAGAATAGTCATCCACAATTGTTAAGAAAAGTTTATTTCCATCAAAAGTAGGTACATGAAATGGTCCCCATACATCCAAATATAGTAAGTAAAAAACTGAAACAGATCTAGTGTTACTGTCAGGAAAAGGGAGCCTAGACTGTTTAGCTAATGGACAAATTTCACTTGTGGTGAGCACTTGTTTACATTCATCACGATTAAGATTGAATAATTGTTTCATAGCTCCAACAGATGCATGACCCATCCTCCTATGCCAAAGCAAAATGTCTATCTTATTTTTTGTAGCTGACAATCCTTTAACTGGATGCTGAGTACTGTCTGCTGATCCTTTATGATTTAACAAGTAAAGTCCTTCATTCTCTTCACCAATCCCCAATACCTTCCCAGGTCTTGGAATATACAGAAATTTGGGGAAAAACTGACTGAGCATTGTAACTCTTTAGTTAATCTCGAAACATCTAATAGATTGAATCTAAAATTTGGAATGTACAGGACATTGTTCAATGTTTTTCCATTCATGATCTCGCAACTACCTATGTGAGAAACACCCACTGTATCCCCATTAGGTAAATATACATTCTTATCTTTAATCTCTATACCCTTACTTGCAGTGTTCAACATTTCGTTATGAGCAATCATGTGATTACTTGCTCCAGTATCAATTATCCATTCTTTCCTACATGCATTCAAGCTAGGAACAGAGACATTACCTGCACTAGGAGATCCACTAGCAGCAACAGTCATATGAGAAGCAAAAAACTCACCTCCCATATTGGCTGAATCAGACAGAGGATTCGTGCTTGAACTTTCACCAACAGTGTCCTTGTCCACTAACCTCCTGAATTGATTGTAATTATGTGGATCCATGTGCTGCATCATATGGTTATATTGATTATGAGAGTAAGAGGAAGATCCTGCTCCTTTGCTTCGTTCATCAGAATATCTTCCAGAGTTCCCCATTTCACTGTGTGAATCAAATAACATCACACATTTATCCTGACTGGTTGCATCTTTATAGTTGTGAACACAAGCAGATCTATTTTTTCCACTCTCAGAATGAGGCCCATCATCAACTTTCCTAGCATGAGCTTGACCCCTGGGATCACCTCTTCGTGGATTAGGGACATTAGGATTCCCAATTTTCTTCCTAAACTTGAAATCTGGTGGGTACCCAATCAACTTGTAACAATTACCCCTAGCGTGCCCCATCATCTCTTACAATAGTCACATTGAACATTCCAGTCCTTTTTGAATTTGTGAGAAAGAGCATTTCTTTCGGATATCAAGGCAGCAACATTCATGTGCATAATTGGGCTAACAACATGAGTCATACTTCTTTGACTCTCACGCGCAATCATAATCGAATAAGCCTGGTTCACAGAAGGCAGTGGAATCAATATCAGGATTTTCCCTCGAGCCTGCTCATATGATTCATTAACTCCCATAAAAAAATTGCATTGGCTTTTTGCCTGGTCATAAATTCCAAAAAATCTCTGGATTTCTCACAAACACATCCAGGAAAAGGAGCTAGACAATCAAAGTCAGCCCAAAGCAATCGCAAACGAGTGAAATACTCAGAAATGGTGCTTGTGCCCTGATTCGAAGTAACAATTTCCCTGTGTAATTGAAAAATCCTTGATCCATCAGCCTTGGCAAATCTCTCCTTGAGATCTCTCCATACATCACAAGCATTAGAAGAGTAAACAATTCCACTTAGTAACTCCTTTGAAACAGAGTTCATTATCCATGAAAGAACAATTGCGTTACAGTGTTCCCATAGATCAACTAAATTTGGACCAAAACCTTCCTTCCTGCACTTTCTGTCGATCAATCCCAACTTGTTCCTACCAAGTATGGCGATCTTCATCGAATGACTCCATACAAAATAGTTTTCCGATCCTGTCAGCTGAATAGAGATCAAAACCACTTCAGACGTATCTGACGAGCTGAGATACAATGGATGATTGTGACCTAATTTTTCTGGCAATTCATTATCAACGACAATCGCCATAGTTACTCCTTCAAAACTTCGAAAACCACTATCAATGGCTGCAAAGCTCTAATACTATATTAGTTTATCTAATGATTACTGAGAAAGCAGAAGAAAGCTAGTATAGAGAAGAGAATATCTTCATATCTGTAAAAGGAGAATTGTACAAAAACGTGAACTGAAGGAATGATGAAATTAACTACAAGTTATCCTATATATACAATTCTACACTAACCTTATATTGACAGCTGTATATCTTCTAACTAACTAATTAATTGGACCCACTAACAACTAACAGAGTTTGTTACATAACTAAATTTGGTAAACCACATTTAGACTTTAACTAAGTCACAACTCCAGCCTCATCAGAGCATGTGAGGTAATGCAAATTGGAAAAAACGTGAGCGTTAGGAAATTAAATACGATGGGAGTGTTTAAATATAGAAAAATAATATTCTTTTTAGAATAGATTAAAATTTAAAAAAATGTATATGCAAAAATCTCTCTTTTGTTTTCCATTTAAGGCAAAATCTCCCACTATTTATATATTTGGACTCTTTGCTCAGCGCTATGTAATAGTACAACTTCTCCTCTTTTGGCAATTCAGCTTTAGCCGATCACTTCCGGTATGGCCCCAATCTCGCCTCTACTGTTGTTTTGATTTAGTAATTATTTACTTTTCTATAGTTGCATATGGAAATCCGAATTATTGATGCCTCCCAGCATTGCGTTTCGTTTAATTTTTGTTTTTGATCTCCATTAGAGGGTTCACTTGTGTTTTCAAATGGCTGTAAAATGATTTTTTTGTTCTTCCCGTTGAAATGTGTGCGTTTTGGATTTTTCTGAAGTAATTTTTGCCTATTGTTGTTGATTCTTCTGATATTTGAGTGCTAGATCCTTGCATAAATTATCTGCCGTTGAAGTATTTTCACCAGCAATTTATCAGCTATTATTACTTAGAATACTGGGATTTTGGTTTAATAATTATTGTTTCAATGGTGATTCAAGTTGCTAGTTATGCTAAATAATGGAGAGAAGAAAGATATTAGGCTAAAAAGTGTATTGGTTTCAGGGATCATTTGGGATGAGTTAGGGTTTGGCTCTTAATGAGGCGTTTCTGTTTCCTATTCCTTTAAAAAGCTTATCGTCATCTGTTTTCTGCAAATTGTAACTTATTAAGCTCTTGATTTTACGTTGCATATATGCTACATTTTAGATAAGGAGATTATGCATATGCTACAGCCTACATGTACTGTCCTTCATTTACTGATCGATTACTTAAAAAGTTATGCTGGAAAGTGAGATTGAAGTTATATTATTCAGGATTAACCATATAGCTCATTAGATCAGGAATTGAAGTCTTCATCAACGAGTATTAGATCATTTCTTCATTTTTCCCACTTACAGCTATATATGATAAGATTTCCATTGATACATACCTGGGTGATCTTTCCTGTTTCATTTACTCAATAAGGTTAGTCACGCTTGTTCATTTGACTTTAGCTTGGAGGAATTAGTATGGCATGTATCGTATAAAATAAGTACTTAATTGTAGTGTTTCAAGCAAGACGGCGGCATATGATAGTTATGCCCCAGCTACTACTGGACAATGTGAAATATGGGTACTACAGCATTCGTGTTTGTCCATCTGTAAGAAACAGGATATAGTTTGTAAGCAATATTGTCCCAAATCTCTTCCATAGTAATCTTAAATCTAGAAATCTGTTTAATACATCATTGTGCCCTCTTCTATGCTGAAAATCATGGCCTGCTTAACTGGATGGTGACTTGAGTCTTGCTTAAACTTTCCCCCCTCTTACAGTCTTGCCAGATGCTTACTTCCTGCAAAATATCAGAAGAAGCTCCTAGATATCTCAAAACATTGCCTGAAGTTGGGAAGCTCACTAATATCTCCAGAAATGGGAATCCTTCCAAGAAACAGGTTGAGAATATTGATGAAAATCATGAAGAAAAGGAAAGAGAAAATCCCATCTTACTAGTAGAACCTATCCCTAATGAAGATTGCAAGGTAAATTCTGGGGTGGAGCTGGGAACTTCAGAAGTAGAATACATTGAATCTGAGAATTTGAAGGATGTGGAAGACGTAGATATGAGCCTGAAGGTATTATAATCTGGAGATTTCATATCGTTTCTCTGTTGTTTTAGGTTGCTTATATCAGTTGAATAAGTCTATTCTCAATGTCTTGTATATATCCTACCATTTTATAGACACTATTGGGGGAGCTGGAATCCAAGGACTGAGTTTTGGTGTGTGAGGCTCTCAATGATGTGCGGAGATTGTCCAAGTTTCACAGAGAAGCAATGCTTGATATTTTGTGAGTCTTATTTTTTAAATTCGGATATATCCATTGGTTTCAACAGATCTATGTTATGCGTTCTCTGTTTCCTGGTTGTACTAATTTTGCCTACTTAACATAAGCAGGGGAAATGTGATCTCGCTTGTTGTGAAATCCTTGAAGAATCCTAGAAGTGCTGTATGTAAGACCGCTATCATAGCATACTGCGACATTTTCAAAGCATACTGCGTGACCATATCATATTTTGATGATTCTCTCTGCATTGTTTAAAATGAAGTTCTACCAAAATCTTAATAAACTATCAGAAGTCACAGTAAAACTGTTAATGGAACTGTAAAGTACTCTTTACTTTGTCATGCATGATCATAGTGCTCGCAAAACAAATAAAAGAGGAATAAAATGTTTATCCTGGTTCAAGTTTTGAATAGACAAGGTGTTATGACCATTTACATTCATATGAGATTGTCTCTAATGGACTTGCACGATTTGCAGGGAGCTGATGGAATCTAAACCTATGGGATTGAGAAGCTGATCCAACTCGACGCATCTCAGCTCAGTGACAAACTCCCTGAATCAAGGGAGGCTGCTCGTGCTCTATTGTTAGACCTGCAAAATGTCTACGAGGAAACATTTGATATGACGCCAACAGACGTGAGTGAAAACCCCCAAACAAATTCCTCGGAGCATTTCCGTCAATCGAAGCTCTCAAGCTGTTCTTCGTGTGACAAATGTCGCCCGGTAGTATCTTGTTTTGGTTCGTGTAGTTTATGCAAAGTATCGAGTTCTAGTGAGCACATTTTCCCTTTATTCTTTATATACCTGTAAATACCATCAAAGGTGTGAGGTGCTTGAAGGCAGTTAGATCATGTACTGTAGCTATTAAAACCTACAGTGTCATGATTATACGGTTTAGATTACATTGCATTGCATTGTGATAATTCACTGGGGGATGCATACTACCAAATATAGTTGTAATTTCGTTAACTGCTGTTTGTTTGCCATATCACTGACGTCAATTCATCATATCAAATTCGACGAGATTTGTGTCGTTGTGCCCAAGGGTGTTAGCTACTAGTTTGTTCCTCTGGAGTTGCATCTGCTGCTCATTTTCATTGGCTGGTTAGTGATCAGATACACTTTCATTTTCTCTTTTCATTAAAAAAAATCTTCTGCTTGTTGCAAGACCTTTCGTTGTCCACTGTGGGTTGGTCAACTTCTTTAGGTGCAAAACTACAAATAGATAAGTTCAGAGAACAATCTCTTTTCGAAAAAGGCTAATTGGCCTAATCCATTGCATTCAATGACGTTGAATGTAGGCTTCCTTGGTCTTTCACTGTCCAAAATAAATGACCTAATTTGGAGAAATGATAGCAATATGATAAATAGATAAGTTTCTGCTGTCTGCGCCTTTATGAATACTTTAATGTTGTACAGCAACTACGATGTTTGTATGTTCTCCACCAACTCCACAAGTGCTATTAACTTAAACCCCACGAAACATGTGCCTCTAGTGGCTTTCTGTTTATGCCCATCTGAAGTATGCCTTTTCTCCATAAAACCAGAACCATACATTCTACTACTTGCAATCTATCTTTAAGTATATATGTCCAAACTCCATTTCTCTTGAACCCGAGGAGCCAATGTACGAATAACCTGCTTCTTGTTTGTCATGATCTTGACATAATTGTTGTTTCACAGATGGAGCAAAAGTTGAGATGAATAACTATTAGGTGTTAGGCATAGCCAGGCAGATTGTAATCATGATTATCGCGATATCAATGATATTGCTCTTTGTTGGGATCGGAATTCTGATCCTGATTCACATCTGTATCGTTGGGAGAGCATACAGACAAGGAATTGGAACTACTAACATAGTAGAAAGAGGCAGCTTAGCTAGCAACAGCATGTCACATGAGGATATAGAAAAGCTTCCTTCCTATGCCTTTCAGTCCAAAGATAAAGGAACAAGTCCAATAGAATGTGCAGTTTGTTTGGATAATCTCAAAGTAGGTGAAAAGTGCAGATTGTTGCCTCTTTGCAATCACAGTTTTCATGCTGAATGCATAGACTTATGGCTCTTGAAAACATCCATTTGTCCAATATGCAGATCTACTGCTGATTTTCTAAAGGGTGGATTGATATCTGGTGGAGAAAGTAGCCGATACAGTGAAAGTGGAAGGCAGGAATTAAACGCGGAAACTGCTGAATTAGCAATGATATTGGTACCAGAGAGTGACATTCCCGTCAACAGCTTAAGCTTTGAGACGAGAACAAGTCATACTGGGAGTACAGCCCAAGACAGTGAGCAATTGAGTGGAATTGGTCCAATAGATATCCAAATTACTAGTGAAGTTAATGTGAACATTAGTGAGAATTCTACTGAGTTGAGATCAATTACCCAAACTATAGAAAGTATAAATTTGGTTCATTAAGAAATACAACAATCAAGAAACACCCAAACAGCTCAATTAAGCTAATTAATTAGCTTGATCAGGGTTGACAGTCATTATATAGAAATGTTGCTTAATTTTCCAAGAAAATATTTCTTGGAATGTAAAACTAATACATATGTTCTTGTTTTTTTATTTATATAAAAAGGTTTGTTGTAAATTGTTTTCAATCGAGGCACCATATACATGTACTTTTGTAGAGGAAGTTTTCTTTTTTTTTCAAATAGATAATTCTTCAAGTATTTTGTTTGGTGTGGTTCTCCACTTTCCGACTTTGATGATTTAAACCCACAATCTAGCTAGCTAATTATAATGTTAGTTATGTATTCACGTGAATAAATAATTAACTTTTGTTCAAGATCTTATAAATATACTTCACTAATTATTCATAAATATTTGACTGTAAATTCAATTATTATTGTCCCAGCAGAAATTTATTATCTTTAAATTCTACACATGTATAACCTACGAAAGAAAGACAAATTAATTACTTGAAGAGGTTAGTTAGCCAATAAAAAATGTTTAACAATCCATTTTTACTAATTTATGTAAGTAAGGCCAATTTAGAATTAGTATTTTATCAAAGATATTAATATCGAGTAGCCACAACTTTTTGTTTGTCAATAAGCTACAATTACTTTCCTACTCAAAAATGTTATTGTCATTGATTGATTTTAAAGAAAAATAGAATTATATTAATGAAAAAATAATAATCGTGTATCCCTTTTTAAGGCAATACTCTTTATATATTGTATTTTTTTTAAAAACCTTAGCAAAGTATTATATTGAAAAATAAATTATAAATCTAAGACCTCTACGTATATAACCTATACTTGATTTTATGAAGAGACTATGAATTCACATATCTCATATTTAAGCCTGCAAATCCTCCATTTAGCATAAACGTAATCGTTGTTCTGAGCCGGTTGTGACGCGCGAAGAGGCTATAATTGCAATTTGGCTATTTGAGAAAATCTGCCTACAAAATTTGAAGGCCTAAATGTATTCCCAATATGGCTGCATTAAAAAATCTTGGAAAAATTACTTGAATGAGTACCTTTTAATAAATAATTATTGATTTTAGTGATTCTTTTTAGAGAAAATTGTATGAAATAGCAAATTATTAATTCAAATTAAATGATACAACCATAGTTTATTTTATTTGTAATTTGCAGCAAATATCCATTTTTTTGTCATCTGATTCTGTATACAATTAGTCATTTTATACATTTCACTATAAAATGTATAAAATGTGTTTGTGTTTGTATAAAGTGAGAGAAAAGTGTATATACAAATACAAATACATATATTTTCATCCTATACACTTATAATTATACAAATACAGATCTTACTATACAAATTACAATATATAAATGAATTTATACAAAACTGAACAATTTGTATAAAACTGGATGTATCTAGTGAATTATAAAAATTAAAAGCTCCATAACAAACATAAAATTTGTTATGGAGCGCAATTATGCAAACTATAGCTATAACATACAAATATGATTTTTATGTTTGCTATATGTGAAAGTTGCTCTACTTTTTACTTATTATCGTTCATAGCAATACTATATTAAATCTGCAATATGTATTAAAAGTGAATTATGTATGCAATATGTATGCAATATATATGTATTATAACTATTTTAAAAAAATATATTATGCTTGTTTGGTAAGAAATTGACACATTGTATTATCAATGTATTAAAATGTGTGATAAATGTATTATTCATCAACAAAACTTGTATTATATGTGAATAATAAATTATTCTTTGTAATATGTATTAAAATTGTATTATAAATGTATTAAAAGTGATCAAGTGAAAAAAAAATGTTATTGCTATAAATGATAAATATTTTTTAATATAGTATATTTATGTAAGTTTCCCTTAAATCTTCATCTTTGTTAGGAAACTTACAAAAATCCCACTACTTTAGAAGCTAATTGTAACAACCTTTTTTTCATCATTATAGAAATGCCAATGGGGGAAAATTAGGGGCCGGCAAACTTTTTCGTAGTATTTGGATTTTCCCAACCTAGTCCAGATTAAGACAAAATTGGAGTCTTTAAGGTGTAGGGAAATCTGGTAACAACCAGGTGAGTTAATTATTATTTTGATTATATGAGTAGTTAGATAACCCGTTAAAGAACCTGTACGACTTTACGAAATTGAATTCGGGCAAGTAAAACTCCCGAAATCGATCTTAGCGTAAAGGGTATTTTTTGATCGTCGTTGTTTAGAGGTGTGTTGTGAAATGAGGGTCTTCGAATTCTTTAAATAGCTCACTACTTCCGTGCAAGCCGCTTTAGCGGGATTGGTGTCGCTCTGGCGGGGCAACTGCATCGGGGTGAGGGCCGCTGTGGCGGATTCAACGCGACTTAAAGTCGTAAATAAACCCTTAAACGATCTTATTTGGCACTTTTCAATTTTTAGAGCTAAGGAACGAACCCCAGGCGACTCCTACTCGTTTTTCACCATTCTTGAGGCTAAAGGTAAGTTTTTCACTCCCCGAATTCATTTTTTAATCCATAGAACGTATTAAAATGGGTAATTATCGATGGAGAAGGGTTTTGATCTAGATTCTATGGTGGAAACAACCCTATTTTGGATACTTGGGGTCATGGGTTTGATCTAGGGTTCATAGAATTGTTAGCAATCCGGGTAATTAGTGATTGTTTGTTGATTCCCGTGTTATTATGATTATTTGTAGACGTAGAACAAGCGGAACGAATCTAAAAAGGGAAGGATCAAGTTTCTTAGGGTTTCAAGCTTGTTTCGAGGTAGGTGATGGTTGTGATTCTATGATTGTGTGATGTATGTTTGTTCTTGTTTCATTATGATACATGTATGTATATGAATGTTGCATTATTGATCACACTTGTTGTAAATGAGATAGATGAATGATGTTTACCAAGAAATCATGACTTAATTGTATGATCTTAAGGATATACTCGTGATTGTGATTGTGGTGTGTTGAATGGATCAGTTGGCACGTTCCGGCATAACTAACTTGGATCGGTTACCACGTTTCGGCATAATTATGGGATCAGTTGCCATGTTCCGGCATAATCATTGGATCGGGTACCACGTTTCTGTATGCTAATTGTTTGGGTTTGAGTTCCATGAGAGGACCAATGACTTGTCATAATTATGTATCTTGAGAAAATGTGAAGTTGTTCATTATTCGTATATGTTGATGTTATTGTATATGTTCGATATATGCATGTGAGTATATTGTTGTATTGACTAATGGATGTTACACTTAGTGGGATAACCGCGTGATCCTACCAGTACACTGTGGTTGTGTACTGATATTGCACTAGCGCCAATTCTTTCGGGCTACAATGAGTTCTCTTTCGTCTACGTTCACCATTTCCGGACTTAGACTATGTTCAAGTTAGTTGATTAGTTCATTAGATTGGGGTTGCATCCTTTCTTGGTTAGACTTGTTGAACTTTAGATGCTTTGGTATATTGACTTTCAGGTTCTAGGTTATTTCTTCCGCATTGTTAGTTTATTATTGTTAGACTTTTGTTAGAGTTATGGGAAGTCTATTTCTTTCCTTAGTATCTTTCGTGTACTTAAATGCCTTAGTTTTGATTTAGTTGCTTGTTTTGGGTGTAGTAGTGGTTCTCTCACCGAAGGGTTAGTGTGGGTGTCAATCACGATAGTCTGGGTCGTGACAAAGTTGGTATCAGAGCCTAGGTTCGTTGATCTCGATGTACCAAAATGAGTCTAGTAGAGTCTTGCGGAACGGTACAGGGTCGCATTTACTTTTCTTCGAGAGGCTATAGGAATTTAGGAAATCTCTTTGTTTTCCCTTGTCTCTTTTCGTGCTATGACTTGATTCCAATTGGGATCTGGCGATTCAAATTGGTATCTAACCTCCTTCACTTTTCTGTCCGCAGATGGTTAACACTAGATTCAATGACGTCAATCCCATAACTCTCGTTAATGCTCCAGTTGAGGAATCTGCAGCAAGAGGTCGTAGTTGAGGCATGGGTAGAGGAAGAGCTAGGGGTAGAGGCCGTGGAAGAGTAGCGTCTGCTGGAAATGGAGCTCCTATTGAGAATGCTCCTATGAATGAGAACCCTTTTGCGTATCATGAAGAGATAGAAGAGAATGTTGATGTTGAGAATGTTAAGGATGTGGGACAAGAGGAAGAGGTGCAGGCTGAGACTACCGATGTTCCTCCCATAGACCCAGTGTTAGCTCGACATATCATGTCATTCTTGAAAAGGTTGGTTGGTCCTGAAGTGCTTCCTTCTGTTCAAGCAACTCAAGTTCCCGCTAATCCCCTTGTTGCTAGCATTGCTCCCAAGACGAGTGGAACAGGAGGTAACGATGCTTTCTTCCGTTCTTTGTTGGGTTCTATTATGACTGGTAATGAGCATGAAATGTTGACTAAGTTTTTGAAGCTAAAGCCTCTTGTGTTTCTTGGTTCTAAGAATGAAGATGTTTATGAGTTTATCTAAGATTGATATGAGAGGCTTCATAAGTTGGGAATTATCTATCAACATGGGGTTGAGTTCGTGTCCTTTCAACTTCAAGGTGAGGCTAAGAAGTGGTGGAGAGCTTATATGGAATGTAGATCTTCAACTTTACCTCCACTTACTTGGACCCAATTCCATGCTCTGTTTCTAGAAAAGTATGTGCCTAGGACTTTGAGGGATCACAAGAAGGATAAGTTCATGGCTTTGGAGCAAGGTGGTATGACTGTGGCTGCTTATGAGGCTAAGTTCCATGCTTTGTCTAGATATGCTACTCAATTGGTGACGACTAAGAAAGAGAGAATCCGGTTATTTATTAGGAGACTAAATTCTGAGTTGCAAGGATTATCTGTTCATATGACTTCTGCAGGGAGGAGCTTCAATGAGGTAACAGACTATGTTAAGAAAGTGGAGGGGGGGGGGGGGGGGGGTGAGACAAGATGGTCAAGCTAAGGCATGGGAAAAAAGGGCCAAGAACTCGGGTAACATTCAAGGTTCTTATTCCAAGGGGTCCGGAAGGCCAACGCTTTCAGCCAAGCCAATTCAGTCCACTATGCCCGCCTCTGCAAGTAGTTACTCGGAAACTCAATCTCATAATTTTCAGGATAGCTAGAAAGTCGCGCCTTTGGTGGGTAGCAGGCAATCTTTTGATCGCACGTGTTACAACTCTGGTGAACATGGGATATGAGGAGAGATTGTCCCCACCCACGTGTGTTAGATTCCGCACAACAATAGACTAGAGCAGTGGTACCCGTGGGAAATGGTAATAATGGTCGAAGGCGTCCATAAGGTGGATGAAAAGGTAATCAGCGAGGTCATGGAGGTAGAGTAAATGGTAATACAGGCAGATGTAATGTGCAACCAGGCAGGGAAGTGGTTCGTCAAGATGATAGGGCTCAGTGTTATGCCTTTTCGGGGAATAATGAGGTAGAGTCATTTGACTCGGTGATCACATGTACTATTCTTGTCTGTGATCGGATGGCTAATATGTTATTTGATCCGGGTTCTACTTATTCTTATGTATTTGTGCGCGATTTGCCTCAGAGTTTGATATGATTTATGATATACTTGATGCCCTTATCCATGTTTCTACCCTAGTTGGAGAGTCAGTCATAGTTACCTATGTCTATCGTGCTTGCCCTATTTTGTTTATGGGTTTTCAGACTTGGGATGATTTAGTGATTTTGGATATGATTGACTTTGACATAATCTTAGGCATGAGTTGGTTGTCCCCCTATTATGTCGTGCTTTATTGTAATACTAAATCTGTAACTCTAGAAATTTCGAGAAGGGAAAAATTAGAGTGGGAAGGGGTGTACAAGCCTAAGCAAGCTAAGATCATATCCTCCATTCGGGTTAGAAAATTGGTAGAGCAGGGTTGTTTGACTTATTTGGCTTATATTAGGAATGTTGAGATTGAGGCTCCATCCATTGGGTTTATTTCTGTGTTGTCAGAATTTAGAGAAGTGTTTCCTAATGACTTGCTTGGTATGCCTCCGGATAGAGATATAGATTTCTACATTGATTTAGAGCTTGGTACGCTCTCCATTTCTATTCCTCAATATCGTATGGCTCCGGCGAAATTAAGAGAGCTTAAGACTCAAATCCAAGAGCTTCTTGACAAGGGATTTATTCGACTTAGTGCTTCCCCATGGGGTGCTCCAGTTTTGTTTGTTAAGAAAAATGATGGTAGTATGAGAATGTGTATGGATTACCAGCAATTGAATAGGGTCACTATTCGAAACAAGTATCATTTGCCTCAAATAGATGATCTTTTAGACAATTGCGAGGTGTATCAGTTTTCTCTAAGATTGATCTAAGGTCTTGTTACCATCAATTAAAAATTAGGCCTGAGGATGTGCCCAAGACGGCGTTTAGGACTCGCTATGGGCACTATGAATTCCTAGTTATGTCCTTTGGTTTGACTTATGCACCTGCAACGTTCATGAGTTTGGTGAATGGGCTTTTTAAGCCGTTTCTTGATTAATTTGTTGTAGTCTTTATTGATGATATTTTGGTCTACTCGAAAAGTGAGGAAGAGCATGCCGACCATCTTCGTGTTGTTTTGGGCGTTCTTGGGAAACAAAGGTTGTATGCTAAATTTTCTAAGTGTGAATTTTGGTTCACTTCGGTAGCATTTTTGGGGCATGTAGTTTCAAAAGAAGGGGTAATGGTAGATCCTCAAAAGATTGAAGCGGTTAAGAATTAGGTTCGGCCTAGCTCCGTGATGGAAGTTAGGAGTTTGTAGGGCTCGCTAGCTATTATCGTCGATTTGTGAAGAACTTTGCTTCTATCGCCACTCACTTGACTAATTTGACCAAAAAGGAGATACTATTTGAATGGACTGAAAAAAGTGAGGAGAGCTTTCAAAAGCTCAAGACTCTCTTGACCACCACACCTATTCTAGCATTACCGGTGGAAGGTAAGGATTTTTATAGTTTATTGTGATGCTTCTCATTTTGGGTTGGGTGCGGTGTTGATGCAGAATAAGAATGTTATAGCGTATGTGTCGCGCCAATTGAAGGTGCATGAGAGAAATTATCCAACGCATGATTTGGAGTTGGCAGCGGTAGTATTTGCTCTTAAGATCTGGCGGCATTATTTTTATGGCATTAAGTGTGAAGTATTTACTATTTACTGATCATCGTAGTTTGCAACATCTGTTCACTCAAAAAGATCTGAATTTGAGACAACGAAGGTGGATGGAGTTACTTAAAGATTATGATGTCACCATTCAATACCATTCGGGTAAGGTTAATGTAGTGGCAGACGCTTTGAGTCGAAAAATGGTGAGTATGGGTAGTTTAGCTTGCTTGAGTGTAACCAAGCGACCTTTGACTAAGGAAATTCAGACCTTAGAATCTAAGTTTATGCAGTTGGGCATCTGAGAAAGAGGTGGGGTATTAGCTAACATTGAAGTAAGTTCCACATTCATTGAGATCAAGACCAAACAATTTGAAGATGAAAATTTGGAGGAGCTTAGAAAGAATATTGTGATTGGTAAGGCGCAAGAGACCACTCTTGATGCGGAAGGTGTGCTCACTTTTAAGGGAAAAATTTGTATTCCTAGAGTAGATAACTTGATTGAGAAATTGTTGGCAGAGTCTCATGGTTAACGACATTCTATTCATCCGGGTGTGACCAAGATGTATCGAGATTTGAAGCGAATTTATTGATGGTCGGGCATGAAGAAGGATATAGCAGAGTTTGCGGCGAAGTGTCCAAATTGTCAACAAGTGACGTATGAACATCAAAGGCCTGCATGTTTGTTTCAGAGAATGCCAATTCCGGAATGGAAGTGGGAAATAATAGCCATGGATTTTTTTGTTGGTCTTCGCAAGACTTTGGGAATGCTTGATTCTATTTGGGTATTGATTGATAAATTGACTAAGTCAGCCCATTGTATTTCGGTAAGAATAGATTATAATGTTGAACAATTGACTAAAGTTTATGTGAAAGAGATAGTGAGGTTGCATGTGGTGCCCCTTTCTATAAGCTCAGATTGTGGTACCAATTCACATCCAAGTTTTGGAGGAAATTACATGATGAATTGGGCACACAACTCACTTTTAGTACAACCTTTCATCCACAAACAGATGGACAGTCAGAAAGGACCATTCAAGTATTGGAAGACATGTTAGGGGATGTGTGATTGATTTTGGAGGGCATTGGGATAAGTTCTTACCTTTGTGTGAATTTTCTTATAATAATAGTTATCACTCCAGCATAAATATGGCACTATTTGAGGGACTCTATGGAAGGAGATGTAGATCACCCATAAGATGGTTTGAAGCTGGCGATGTGAAACATTTGGGGGTTGATTTAGTGAAGAATGCTCAAGATAAGGTGAGGAGTATTCAAGCAAAACTATTAGCAGGCCAGAGAAGACAAAAGAAGTATGCGGATCATAAGTGTAACATCTCACAATTTGAAATAACTAGGAAGAAGCTAATAATTGGAAATAGTCATTTTTGGAAAAATGAAAATCTGGAAATTTTGTTAAATTAGAATGAGTTGAATTTTGGTCAACTTCAAATGGCCATAACTTTTATCTCAGGATGAGTTAGGTGTACTTCCATATATGGTAGGAAATCTCTTGGAATGATCTTTCCAACAACGCCAAGTTTGCGCGATTCCGAGTTCATACGAGTGAGTTATGCCATTTGGAAGTTGGGTTGTTCGAATAAGGAAAGTCTGAACCGGATTTTAGAAGAGTAGTTTGGTCTTTTTCTTACCCAACAAAATTAATTCATTTTTAGGATTTTAATTGGGGTAAAGTCAGATTTTAGTCTGTTTAGAACAAGTGAATTTCACACTAGGGCTTGGAGAAAGGAGAAGATAGGAGAAAAGAGAAGAAAAAGCAAGATTTGTCAAGATCGTCGAGTTTATCTTGTGGATTTCATCAAGGGGTGATCCATATGAAGTATGTGAGATCACATTGTGTTGGGTTAGTTCACCCATGCGCTAGTCATGATTCAATTCAGCGAAATATGTTTGATTTGAAAGTAAATCCTTTGAGTTCTTGATAAAATTCGTTTGAATTCTTGTGGGTTGTTTTGTTGAAGTTTCTTGCGCTTTGATTCATGTTTCCTGGTGTAATTTCGGTTTGAATCTAGTATATAATACTGGTATAAATGATTCTAAGTGTTTGGGGAAAGAACCATTGAAGTTTAGAGGGTTTAGAGATAAAAAAACGAGCAAGAAAAGTTGGAGTTCACCTGGGAAAGGGCTTGGGGCGTCGCGCCTCTCAGAGCCACATGAGAGGCTCTTTGAACTTTGACCTCTGGGGAGCCGCGCCAGCCAGAGAGCCCCAAGTCAGTCTCTTAACTTTGAGGGTTGGCGCCCCGCGCCTCTCAGAGCGCCAGGGACACCAGTTCTCCTCATTCGTTCCCCTACCTTTTAGTACTTGTTCCTTAGAAATATACCTATCTTTTCTAGTTGATTTCAACACTCTAAGGTACATATAAACATCATGAAATCATCCATAAACATGAGATCATGAACCTTGAATTCATAATCCAATTCAAGGAAAGTTAAGATCAAAGTCAAGAGAAGTAAGAGTCAAGTCAAGAGAAGTTAATAAAGTTTTCAAAACTCTTTCACAAATGTTTTAACTTTGTTTAAAGACTTAAGTTTCAAGTTAAGCAAAGAGTAAAAAGTTGAGTTCATTTCTTCAAAAGAAGTATATCGGGACTATTATTCCCAAAGAGTAAAATGTTTTCACATTTAAACAAGAAAGGAAACCTTGATTTCCAAAGAGCCTTTAAACTAGTTTTCAGTAAAGAATAATCGCTTTCTAAATTAAGCAAAAGAGGAAACTATGATTTCCAAGATAACCTTTGAGCTAAGTTTTTGAGTAATTATCTCAAATCACAGAAAGAAGTATATTTTTAAACATAAGAGCTAATATCACATTGTTGAGAGTAGTATTGAACACCGATATGAGGGAGAGTTCAAACAACTCACAGCCCCCATAAACCATGTAGCCATCATGGGTAGAAAAGGGTCATACTTTTTAAATGATTCCTTTAGTGTTTTTTAGCATAGACTAGTGGATCCACTTAGTAATTCAGGTTCTATACCCTTGGCAAGGTATAGGATGGCCTGGCAGCGTGAGGCAAAACATTGTATCATCACAATAGCTCTTACGTGATGGTTGTCGGTTAGAGAAACTCCCACAGAAGTAATTGTATTCTTAAATACACAGTTTATTTGTATTTTTACATACATCTCAGAGTTATATGTATCTTTGCATACACACAGAGTTGACATTATGTTTTAAACAATTTTTCTTTATATTGCACTTGTTTTAAACTGCTAATTTATATTGAAATGAGTATAGTTATGCTGAGTTGAGTCGAGCCATGTAAGTTCTTCAGATTCCTTTCAAGCCTATATTGTGTTTAGCATTCCAACACGCATACTCGTACATTCAATGTACTGATGTAGTTGGCCTGCATCTTATTGTGATGCAAACACATGTAACTACGATCGGTATCCAGCACATCGTTGATCCAGTGAGCACTTCAGAGTCAGTTGGTGAGCCTCTTTGCATTTCAGAGGACTTCTTTTTATTGCTTTCAGTTATTTTATTAGTTCATTAGGATGTCGTGGGGTTTGTCCCGACATCTATCTCAGTTATTTTAGAGTCCTCATAGACAGTCAAATGTTAGTTCTTTAGTCTTTTCATTGTCATTATCTTATGTTAAGACTTGAGTTTGCCTTAATGGCCAAGTTGAATGTTCCATTATAACAGTCCAGTTTACTACATAGACTTGTCTTTGTTGAATTAAGTCTTCCGCTGAGTAAGTAAGCTAGGCCAAAGGTTCGCTTGGGGCCAGCAATGGTTCTCGAGTGCCAGTACCGCCCAGGGTGTAGGCTCGGGGGGTGACAATAATGTAAGAGATATGACTTTTCAAAGTGGTGAAAATGTTCTTCTTAAGGTATCACCCATGAAAGGGGTGATGAGATTTGGCAAGAAAGGTAAGCTAAGTCCTAGGTACATTGGTCCATTTGAGATTCTTAAATGTGTGGGACTGGCATCGTATAGATTGGCTTTACTTTCTAATTTATCGAAAGTTTATCCGGTATTTCATGTGTCCATGTTGAAGATATATCTTGGTGACGGGGATTATATCATAAAGTGGGACTCAATTGTGTTAGACAAGGACCTCCAATATGAGGAGGAACCGATTGCAATTCTTGATCATGATGTGCATAAGTTGAGGACAAAGGAGATTAAGTCCGTGAAAGTTCAATGGAAGCATCGTCCAGTTGAGGAAGCTACTTGGGAAACCGAGAGAGACATGCGAGACAACTATCCCCAATTTTTCGTCGAGTCAGGTACTATTTCATTCCATCATTGGCCTATTTTCCTAAGTTTTGTCACTTGGGGACGAGTGATGGGTAAATTGGTATCTATTGTAACGACAAGTTCCCGTCGTTATAAAAAAGCCAACAGGGGAAAATTTGGGGACGGAAAACTTTTTCATAGTATTTGGATTTTCTCAACCTAGTCTAGATTTGGACGAAATCAGAGTCTTTAAGGTGTAGGGAAATTTGGTATCAACTGGGTAAGTTAATTATGATTTTGATTACATGAGTAGTTAGATAACTCGTTAAAGAACCCGTACGACTTTACAGAATTGAATTCGGGAGAGTAGAACTCTCCGAATCGATCTTAGCGTAAAGGGTATTTTCTGATCATCGTTGGTTAGAGGTGTTTTGTGAAATGGGGGTCTTGGAATTCTTTAAATATCTCACTGGTTCCGTGGAAGCCGCTTTAGCGCGATTTGTTTCGCTCTGGCGGGGCAGCTGCAACGGGAGGGCCGTTGTGGCGAGTTCGACGTGACTTAAAGTCGTAAATAAACCCTTAAACGACCTTATTTGGCACTTTTCAGTTTTTAGAGCTAAGGAACAAACCCCAAGCGACTTCTACTCGTTTTTCACCATTCTTGAGGCTAAATGTAAGTTTTTCACTCCCTGAATCCAATTTTCAATCCGTAGAATGTAATAAAATGGATAATTATCGATGAGGAAGGGTTTTGATCTAGATTATATGGTGAAAACAACCCTATTTTGGATACTTGGGGTCATGGGTTTGATCTAGGGTTCATACAATTGTTAGTGATCCGGGTAATTAGTGATTATTTATTGATTCCCGTGTTATTATGATTGTTTATAGACCAAGAACAAGCGGAACGAATCCGGAAAAGGAAGGATCAAGTTTCTTAGGGTTTCAAGCTTGTTTCGAGATATGTGATGGTTGTGATTCTATGATTGTGTGATGTATGTTTGTTCTTGTTTCATTATGATACATGTATGTATATGAATGTTGCATTATTGATCACACTTGTTGTAAATGAGATAGATGCATGATGGTTACAATGAAATCATGACTTAATTGTATGATTTTGAGGATATACTTGTGATTGTGATTATGGTGTGTTGAATGGATCGGTTGCCACATTTTGGCATAACTAACTTGGGTCGGTTGCCATGTTCCGGCATAATTATGGGATCGATTGCCACGTTCCAACATAATCATTGGATCGGGTACCGCGTTCTGATATGCTAACGGTTTGGGTTTGGGTTCCATGAGAGGACCAATGACTTGTCATAATTATGTATCTTGAGAAAATGTGATGTTGTTCATTGTTCGTATATGTTGATGTTATTGTATATGTTCGATATGTGCATGTGATTATATTGTTGTATTGACTAATGTATGTTACACTTAGTGGGATAGCCGTGTGATCCTACCAGTACACTGTGGTTATGTACTGATACTGCACTTGCTCTTGTTTTTTTTTAGTACAGGGCATCTTCAAGCTGCTACTGACAGACCTCGCTTAGGAGATCAGTGATCGTTCGAATTCAAGGGTGAGCCAATTCTTCCGGGTTGCCATGGGTTCTCTTTCATCTATGTCCACCATTTCCGGACTTAGACTATGTTCTAGTTAGTTGATTAGTTCATTAGATTAGGGTTGCATCCCTTCTTGGTTAGACTTGTTGAACTTTAGATGTTTTGGTACATTGACTTTCAGGTTCTAGGTTATTTCTTCCGCATTTTTAGTTTATTATTGTTAGACTTTTGTTAGAGTTTATGGGAACTCTATTTCTTTTCTTAGTATCTTTCGTGTACTTAAATGTCTTAGTTTTGGTTTAGTTGCTTGGTTTGGGTTGTAGTAGTGGTTCTCCCACCGGAGGGTTAGTGTGGGTGCTAATCACGATGGTCTGGGTCGTGACACGTACTAATTACTTAGATACATTTAAATTTGCAATATTATGAATCGTACCAAATTTTGGTGCGTCCATATACGTCTAGATACATGTATCTCGGTATACATGAAGTCAAAATTATGTGTAATTTGTTCTAGATACATTGTATCAAATGAATTCACATGTATTTGGGATACATAGATAAATTTCGCTCGCTCCCCTCTCATCTTGCTCGTCATTCTCCTATGTATCTGGGATTACGTGTGAATTACACTAGATACATACAAATACATGTATCTACTGTGATTAATATGTATCTTGGATACATGATCTCCTTATCCATCTTGCTCGACTTTCTCCCTATTTTAGTGTATCTGATAGCAAAAATATATGTATCTAACTAGGTATATTTTCCTCAATAGATGATAGAGAACTCTTAATTAGTAGTAAAATATGTAATTAATTAAAAACATAGGTAGAATTAATATATATGATATAGATATATTTCTAATAAAGTAGTTTTTCCATCTTTGTTTGGTTCATAAAAAGATAGAACATATCTTCTCAAAAGAACAATTATTCACAATTAGCTTCTTTTTTTAAAAAACAATGTTCATTTTGTAAAAAGCTACTTTAAAATTTGTGTGTTAAATATTTCTACACAAAATTATCCCAAAACCTGTATAAATGCCACCTAAATCTTATGAACACATGTGGTTTGGTGTGACTAGGGTGTGAAAAATTGAATCGATAAAAGTGTTATTGGTTTATTGTTATTGGGGTATATTGAGTTAACGGGTTTTTAATGATTTTATAAAAAAATTATTGGGTTATCGGTTCAGTATTGATTTTTAATATTGGGTTATTGGGTAAACCTATAATCCATTAAGACTAGTAATTTACTACTTTTACTTGTACATAAATATTATATATAAATCTCAATATCTTACTAGTTACTATCTTTGTCCTTTAGCCTTCACGCTTCACAATGACTTTGAGTTCACATTTTCACATTATACAAAACGTTAAAATCTAAAGTAAGAACCCTATTCTTCTTAATTTCTCTTTTTGTTACACTTGTATAGTTCTTTCCATGTTTGTTATTATTGTTTCTATTTTATGAGCATTTGTAAAGTTACATTATTGTGTTTTCGCATCAAATTTATTAGAAAAGTCATATATTTGTTTTATAAGTATTTTCTTATTGGTTAAACTGAAAATCGAACCGTTAAAGACCAAAATCGATAAACCGATAAAAAATATCTTATTGATTTGGTTATTGGTTTAACATATTTAAAAATCGAAAATCGATAAATCGAACCAATAATACATAAAACCGAACTGAACTGACCGATGCACACCCCTAGGTGTGACTGATCAGGGATAAAAATATCATAATAAAATATAAGATTACTTTATCTTGCGTTTGTTTAGAAGTATTAATTAATCTTGTGATAATTTATCCCAATAAATATACTATAATAATGAAATAAGTTATTCAATAAATATGTTAGAAAAATATATGCACACTGAGAGCATTTCAAAAATAAATTGCTTACTTGAATGGTAGATTACGCATCTGTTTATGCTAGAACAAACACATTCATGCTAAAACACCTAAAACTAAATTTAATTTAAAAAATACTTTTTGAAGCGTAAATAAATATCTTTAAGCAAGTTCGTAAGTTTGACTTTAATTTTACAGTGATCCCAAATTAATCGTCGTACTCTTTCAATATATGAATGGGTAAGTATTGTGGAAAAACCCATACCTTTTCTAGGTAAGAAAGAGCTTATATATAGGACACATTTTTTTGTCCAAAACCTAGATAAAAACGAATCTCTTGTTTTTTTCTACGAAGAATAACTAAGTAAGATTTTGTTCCTAATTAAATACGCGCACATCAGGAAGCACAAGATTAATTATTGAGGCCTCCTAATATGAATATTATTCGAAAATCTGATTTGAATATTCTATGATATATTAAAACTCAATACACTAGAAATTTGTACGGGATAATTAAGCAGAATGACACTTCGGTCATATATCCTTACCAAAAATAACCAAATTATCAATTTTTACCAAAAATGGTCATCCGTACTTTGGTCTTCTTCTTGCAATCATTAATGACCTCTTCTTCTCTAGAAGCTCATATCTAAACTTTGGGATTGTTTAGAGGATATTTGAATTAGTTTGGATTAAATAAATCTGTCTATAATGTTTATTTATTGTATCAATAATATACATTCAATGTATATTATTATATCAACAGTGTATATGGATGTATATACATATCTGAGATAGAATGAAACATCATCTATATATGAGTGTACACTATTTATACAATATTAATATATTATAGATACATATCGAAACATTATATATACATGCATATGGCCATTTGGTTGAAGATATTTTTTGTTGCAGGTACACATATTGCTAATTTTGAGCTATTTTTTATATATAAAAAAAATAAAACTTGGTTAGGAAAAATTACATGAAAAGCCCATCCTTAAGACTTAACTACATAAATAATAGTAGTACTTTTTTTATTATTACAAATATGAAAGTTTTTTTAAACATATATAGTAGTTTTAAAGAAGTTGACAAGATGATCATTATTATTAATATATGAATATATGTTAATTATTTTTTACCTTAATTCAAGGGTGATTGAATAAGTTCAACACGTTCACTACTAAAAAACTGCCAAAAAACGACGGACAGAAAAGTGACGGATTGCGTCGCTCCAAAAAGCGATGCCATTTGCCACACCGTCCGTCGCTTTTTAATAGAAATAATTATTTTTAAAATTATTTTACAAAAAGCGATGGACGGCATCTCTTAGTCCGTCACTTTTTTTCGCGAACTCTTGCGCTAAATATATATATAATTAATAATTATTTATTTAATATATATAGAGACGCCGTCCGGCGCTTTTTAATAAAAATAATTATTTATAAATTAAATAATAATCACACTGTCCGTCGTTTTTCTCTCTCTTCTCTCTTCTCTCTTCTCTCCCTTCTCTCTAAAACCAAACTGTTGCGCCGCCGCCGACGTCGTCGCCCTTCTCTCCTTGAGCATTAGTCCCGTTGCTGCCTTACCCCGTCAGCACCTCCACCTGTCGTCCCCACTGCCTCTTTTCCTTAGCTTGTTAAGGTTAGGGTTTAACTTTAGTTTTTTTTTCAATTCTAGTAATATTTGATTTGTTACAAATTAGTATATTGTTTTAGTTTGATGAATTGTGTTATTCAATTGTTAATTTGTATATTTGATTATTGTTAGTTAGGTAGAGAATTAGGGATTTTTTATTTTAGGATTTTCTTCTAAATTGGGTTTTTTTTTTTTAATATGATTGTGAATTGAGTATTAGAACATAGAACTAACAAATAATTAGAAGCTAGAAGTTATAAAGTTAGAAGTTAGATTAGTTGCATTTTCCAACTTTGAAATTCTTGAATTTAGTATGTTCGACGGTTGAAATTAGAAAAACATTCAATTGTATATGAAAGTTAGATTACTTTGAAGTTAGAAAAATATTGGATAGTATATGAAAGTTGAAATTAGATTAGTTGAATTTTCCAACTTAGAAGTTCTTGAATTTAGTAAGTTTGAAAGTTGAAGTTAGAAAAATTGGGGATTTTTAAATATGATTGTAAATTAAGTATTAGAAGTTAGAACTAACAAATAATTAGAAGCTAGAAGTTAGAGATTAGTTGAATTTTTCAATTTGCCATTGTATTTATTGTTGTTGAAAATTGGGTTACTTGAATTATATTTTTGAACTTAGAAATTCTTGAACTTGGAAATTCTAGAAATTAGATATGAACTTGAATTTTTGTAGGATTTTAGAACTTTAATTAGGTTGTCAACTTTAGAAATCTTGAATTATTGTAGGATTTTAGAACTTTAGGTTGTGAACTTTAGAAATCTTGAATTATTGTGGGATTTTAGAACTTTTAAGTTGTAAACTTTAGAAATCTTGAATTATTGTAGGATTTTAAATTTTAGGTTGTGAACTTTAGAAATCTTGAATTATTGTAGGATTTTAGAACTTCAGGTTGTAAACTTTAGAAATCTTGAATTATTATAGGATTTTAGAACTTAAAGGTGTGAACTTTAGAGAACTTGAATTTTTGTAGGATTTTAGAACTTCATAAGGTTGTGAACGTTAGAAATCTTGAATTATTGTAGGATTTTAAGTTGTGAACCTTAGAGAACTTGATTTTTGTAGGATTTTAGAACTTTAGGTTGTGAAACCTTAGAAATCTTGAATTATTCTAGAATTTTAGAACTTTAAGTTGTGAATTTTAGAGAACTTGAATTTTTGTAGGATTTTAAAACTTTAAATTGTGAACTTTAGAGAACTTGAATTTTTGTAGGATTTTAGAACTTTAGGTTGTGAACTTTAGAGAACTTGAATTTTTGTAGGGTTTTAGAACCTTAGGTTGTGAAGTTTAGAAATCTTGAATTGTTGTAGGATTTTAGAAATTTAGGTTTAGAACTTTAGAAATCTTGAATTATTGTGGAATTTTAGAACTTTAGAAATCTTCAATTATTGTAGGATTTTAAACTTTAGGTTGTGAACTTTAGAAATCTTGAATTATTGTAGGATTTAAGAACTTTATAAGATTGTAAACGTTAACAATCTTGAATTATTGTAGGATTTTAGAACTTTAGGTTGTGAACTTTAGAAATCTTGAATTATTGTAGGATTTTAGAACTTAAAGTTGTAGACTTTAGAGAACTTGAATTTTTGTAGGATTTTAGAACTTTATAAGATTGTGAACGTTAGAAATCTTGAATTATTGTAGGATTTTAGAACTTTAAGTTGTGAACTTTAGAGAACTTGAATTTTTGTAGGATTTTAGAACTTTAGGTTATGAAATGTTAGAAATCTTGAATTATTGTAGAATTTTGAGAAAATGGCCAAATGAACACCCAATCTAATACCGGATTTCCAACTACACACCTATTTTACCCCCTGAACTAGTTTAAAATGGAATAAGTAACCCCTTAAGTGTTGAGTTGGCATAGAGAGTGTATGTCACTCTCTTTGAGAGAGTGAGTTGCCTATTTTTTTTAATTTCCGTTTTTTTCTAATTTTTCTTTTTTCTTTCTCTTTCTTTCTTCTTATTTATCTATGCAACTATACATTTTCACCATTATCATTGTTGAAGCTTTTTCAATAGATGTTTGGTATAAAAATTATCAACAACTAATGCATTTTATGAATAAATAATTTTTCAATAGACTTATTTAGAACATATCTAACAAATTAAATTTATTTTAAAAAAAAAAACATACCCATTAATTTTTTTTTTAAAGTCATGGACTCAAGAGTAACAAAATCAAAGTGAAGTAATTGTATATTTAAAAAATATCTTCAAACTTATTAAAAGAAACTAAAACAAAACAACTTCTTCTACATTTTAAAGAAGGGTCCTACAGGTTCTCCTAAAATCCATGAAGAAGCAAAATCAAAAACTCAAATTATAAATTAATCATGAAAATTTTAGAGGGAGAAAGAATAAAGAATGGGAAAGAGAAAAAGTGACTTGAATTTTCGTTTTTATAAATTTTTAGAGATATAGAAATTTATTGAGGTAAAAAATGGTGTTTAGAATAGTTAGGGTTGAAAAAATACTTGGGGAAGAAAGGAAGAGGAAGGAGGAGAACTTTTAAAAAAATAATTATTATTAAATGGTGAAATACACGTGTCAAGTGCGTGTATTTCACCACAAGACACATGCATGGTAATGACATTTCAGGGAGAAAATAATTTCAATTTAAAATAGCTCAGGGGGGTAATAGGACCCCTGTAAAGTATAAGTGTGTAGTTGGAAATCCGAAAATAGATTGGGGGGTCATTTGACCATTTTCTCTAGAATTTTAGAACTTTAAGTAATGAATTTTAGAAAACTTGAATTTTTTTAGGATTTTAGAACTTTAAGTTGTGAACTTTAGAGAACTTGAATTATTGTGGGATTTTAGAACTTTAGATTGCTATCAAAAATATTGCAGAAAAAGCGACGGATAGGGTGGTTTTGTCCGTCGCTTTTCTGGATTTTTTTAAAACCCAGAAAAGCGACGGACAGGGTCCTTTAGTCCGTCGCTTTTTTTAATTTTATTTTTTTTAAAACCCAGAAAAGCGACGGATAGGGTCCTTTAGTTCGTTGCTTTTCTAGATTTTTCAAATTTTTATTTCCAAAGTCTAAGTCAGTTGAGGCTAACTGATTTAGTGGACAACATTGTTTGCCGCTTAGTCAAATTCTAAGTCATCTAGGAGCTAGTTGATTTAGTGGGCGGTGTGATATCCGCTTAGCAAAGTCTAAGTTATCTAGGGGTGAAAGCTTAGTGGGCAGTGTTGTATCTGCTCTGGCTCATCTAAGTAATAAGTGTTATTGCTTAGAGTTGGGATTAGTAGGCTAATCTCAGTTTGTAAACTTGCTTTTACGTTTGCTTGAGAAGATTAATGAAAGCAGTTTTTGAAAAGTCCTGGCAGGCCAGGTCGTGGTTTTACTCCCTTGAGCAATGAGGTTTCCATATAAAGTTGTTGTGCAATCTTTACTTTCAGCACTTTGTTTATTTTCTGTTGAGGACCTGGCCCCATCTAGACCAGTGGACGCATACATTTCAATAGTAGACTCATGAAAACATTCTCCTCACTCGTACTCACTTACTCGAGTCTTGAAACAAGTTATTAGAAATTGTAGAAGACTCCTCAAAAAGACTTAAAGAACTTTCTTAGAACGTTCGAAAGAATTCTCAAAAAAATTAACTCTTAACTTTACCTTGAACTTGAATTATGGATTCAAGGTTGTGATTTGTGATAAGAAAGATCTCATGATGTTTAGGATTGATTTTAGATAGCTAATCATGAGAAAAGATCAAAAATTCACTGCTTGGAAACTAGTCCGCGACGCGGAGACTCATCAAAATAATTGGTCGCGAAATAACTTTTGAGGCAGAGAGGTTTGTGACCTCTCCGCGACGCGAAGACAGCTTAATGAAATGGGGAGGGAGGTCCGCGATGCGGAGCCAAGTGCCATATTTGCCCGACTTTTCTCTCCTTCGTTTTCTAACTCCAAATCGCCTAAATTCGATTATTTTGCTCAACTTTTCTTTAGATTCAGATAACCATCACATGTACATAAGAATCTAACTCTAACCCCTCTATAAATTGACACATTAACCTCAACAACTCCTCAATCTCAGCCCAATTCAAGAACGAAAGCAAATTCATGAATACATAACAAGAACACCAAAGCTTCAACTTTAGAACGAATTTAAAGCTGAAATTAACATGATTGGCCTGTGGGTGAACAAACCCAACACTATGGAAGCTTACATACCTGAATGAATCATCTTCTTGAAGAACTTGACGGAAAATCTGGAAAGAAGAACCCTAGCCTTGGCTTTCTTGAATTTCTGGAGCGTAGAATCTTTGGAGTGGATGAGAGGGTTTAGATTTAAGAAACTGATTTTCTACACTTTAGGGCAATTTAGATGACCTCCCAAGGGTTTTTAGGACTAAAATACCCTTAAAAAAATAAATAAAACGACCTGGGAGTCGGAATTATTTTTCGCTAGGCAGTGAGGTCAGTGTTTGCTCCGCGTCGCGGAGCCGCTGCCAAGTTTGCACGACATTAGTGAATCCATCATAACTTTTTAGTCAGAGCTCGGAATTTAGAAAAGTCAGTGGCGTTGAAAAGAGGACTCGAAGGGCTTTAATTTTCTATCTTGTAGATCACCCAACTCATCCTATTCTAGGAGTTATGATAGTTTGAATTTGACCCAAAATTTCAGAAAACTTAAGAATTACTTGAATGCTTTTCTCTTAAATTCTTCTGGGAACTCAAGGTGCTACATCTAGTGACCTTAATACTCAAGAAATTTTAAATTCCTTGCAAAAATCTCACTCACTACAAAGAACGGTTCGAGTCTTAGCTCAAAAATTTTCTGGGGTGTTACAAAAATCTCATAGTAAACAGTCATTCACTTGATTTGTAGAAGGAAGAGATCACCGATGTATTAGAATTCTTACGAAAGGTAGTTATTGTTTGCTTAAAAAAGGAACTTTAGAGTTTGTGGTGCCTTGAATCTCTACCATATCTTAGACACGATCTATTCAAAAAAAAATTGTTTAAATCTCAAAATCCAAAAGGTGTCACATAAATTGGGACGAAGGGAGTTTAAAATAAAGATTGTGTAATAAAATAAAATGACAAAAAATGAGAGAAAGAGTAGTACCCCCTCTACCCAACAATAGATGTCCACTATTGACTTGACAAATGGATTAAGAAATAGTAAATGATTGGGGTAATTTTACCAAATCACCCTTATTAAATATAAGTCATCTAAATATTGAAAAATGAATAGTATTTAACAACAAGGATAAAATAGACACAACATGATAAATTATTCATTGGCTTTATAAATTAGATAAGTATTATTAGACATCCTCAAATAATATAATGAACAAGTAAAGATCAACGGAGAGAGTAATAAGTAAATTTGTTTTCACTTTCTGGGTCTTCCTTTCATTTAGCATTTGTAGTGTCTTTTTTTTATGGGAAAATTACATGGTTAAGTAAATATATACTAGTTAGTAAGTCATTATAGATATAGTTTTAGTTAATTACTATTCGTGACCAACACTCAGTGATAATTACGTGATCTGGGGTTTCAAGTTTGTATAATTCGCACATTTGTATAATTCAGAATCTATATAATATAATTTGTATGACTTTTGTATAATATAATTTGTATAACTATTTAAAGTTCAGATGTTTGTGTTTGTATAAATTTATTATTTCGAATTTATACAAAAATAACTCAATTATACAAACGTACCCGTGAATATACAAACGGGACAACTTAAATTATAATTATAGCCCGTAAATATGCAAACTATAGTTATGGAGCATAATGAAACTTTTTATAGTAGTTATTTGCAAAAATTCCTCTTTTTTTAATTAATGACATAAAAGGGTAACATATAACTTGGACAAGGAAATTTATTATAGTTGAGCGGCCCACATTGGCATCCACTTGACTTCATTATTTATATTAGGGTTGTTCAAAATTGAAACGAAAAAAAGTTATTAGTTTATCAGTAATGAGTTATTGGTTTATCGGTTTTGATTTTTTTGTTATCGAGTTATCGGTTCTTAATGGTTTGAGATTTTTTCTTAACGGGTTAACCGATAAATCGATAGTAAATTAAATAATTATATTTATACCATTTTATATTTAAAGTCTTTGACTTAGAGTTTGATTTCCTACTATTATTTCTGGTTGTCTCAAACTCTTGGTTATTCTACAATGTAAAAGTGTTTGCTTTTGACCAAAATGTAATTTGTGAACTCATGTGCATGGTTCATATGGTTTGTCACCTTATTTCTAAGTGATTTTTAATGTTTTCTTTTTGTGTCAAATCTTAACGGTCAAACCGATAATGATCAAAAACCAATAAATCAATAACTGATAAGTCAATATCTTAATAGTTCTATAACTGTTTAGCATCTATACAAATCGATAACCAATAAGCCAAATCGATAAACTTCAAAACCGAACCGAACCGACCGATGAGCAACCCTAATTTATATTCCATCCATTCTTATTATATGTCATCATTTTAGAATTTAAATTCCTTAAGAAATTATATAAATTTATCATTATACCCTTATTTAATGTTCTCTTGAAATCAAGTTTGCAATAAATGAACATAAATTAATTTATTTTGACTAATAAAATTGGCCAATGAACGTGAATTAGTGCCCGTTTGGATGGACTTTTAAGTTGGTCAAACTGACTTTTACTTGTGAGAGTGTTTGACAATTATAAGAATAACTTAAAATAAGTCAAAAGTTAAAAGTAGGATGACCCCTATTTTTTTTTAAACTTAAAAGTCATTCTACTTTGACCAAGTATATTATTGTTTTACCCTTGATTCTTTTAAACAATTCCCAAATTCTTTCATGTGATCTATTCAAATTATATATTTTTGGAATTTAAAATAAGTTGCACATTTAAAATTAACTTAAATATTAAGTTATTGAAATTGAATTAAAATATAAATTAATTTTATTTTAATTTTTCTTAGAAACAAAAACCTTAGATTAATCAACTTTTATTATGTTAACAATTTTAATGGTATTTCAGACATTTTGATTAAAAAAAGTGTTTAACAACACTTATTTGCCAAATACATCAACAACTTTTTTTCAACTACAACACTTTTATCCAAACACATAACTACTTATTTTTAAAATAACTTTTGGCACTTTAAAATGTTATTTTTTAAAAGTTATTTTTTTAAGTCAATCCAAACGGACTCTTAATCATTTAGTTTCGATCAAATTCATACTTTCAAAGCTAATAACTCTCAAAGATAAAATAAAAAAATATATTATTTTATATATAAATTTTGTAAAATAATAAATATCAGGGAAAATCTATTTTTAACATATGCCACATATAAATAAGAACAGAGTGAGGGA
The DNA here is from genome assembly GCF_900185275.1 of Solanum verrucosum. Taxonomy (NCBI): domain Eukaryota; kingdom Viridiplantae; phylum Streptophyta; class Magnoliopsida; order Solanales; family Solanaceae; genus Solanum; species Solanum verrucosum. Next base: position 5,343,199 of record NW_026020332.1, read on the forward strand.
GTAACATGGATAAATTTATGCACAATTGCACACAACACAACCATACCACAGCCTCGATAAGACAATAACATCAGCAAACTGAAGAGAAAAATGACGACTCCTCTCCATGTTGTTGTTTTCCCTTTCATGTCCAAAGGCCACACAATTCCTATCTTTGACCTTGCTCGCTTTCTTCTTTGTCGCAAAATTTGCATCACCATCTTCACCACTCCTGCAAATCGTCCATTCTTCTCTGATTCCCTTTCCGACACCAACATCAATATCATCGAAATCCCTTTTCCTCAAAACATACAAGGAGTTCCTCCAGGTGTGGAAAGCACTGATAAACTTCCATCCATGTCCCTTTTTGCTACTTTTGCCAATGCCACTAAATTGATGAAACCCCATTTTGAAAAGGCCTTGGAGTCTCTTCCTCCTGTTACATTTATGATTACTGATGGCTTTCTCGGCTGGACTTTAGACTCTGCAAACAAATTCGGTATCCCAAGACTGGTTTATTTTGGCATGAGCGCATTTTCAAGGGTCGTGTCAATTTCAGCTCTTTCAGTTCTTAGGACACAAGCGTCGGACAATGAGCTATTTGAAGTCCCTGATTTCCCCTGGATTAAACTCACTAGGAATGACTTTGATTTACCCTTCAGAGACAGGGAACCCAAAGGTCCCCTTTTCGATTTTATGATGGATTCACTCATGGCAGCCTCTAAAAGCTATGGTCTACTTGTCAACACTTTTTACGAGCTCGAATCTGTTTATGTAGACGTCTGTAATCGCATCTCTAGTCCTAAATCATGGTGCATTGGACCTTTTTGTGCGGTTCATGAGTCGCCTAAAGAAAAACAGGAGAAACCTTCATACATTAAATGGCTTGACGGAATGCTAGAACAGGGGAAGCAAGTTTTATACGTGGCATTCGGGACCCAAGCAGAGTTATCTCCTGAACAATTCAAGGAAATCAAGATTGGGTTGGAGAAATCCCAAGTGAGTTTTTTGTGGGTAGTCAGGAAAAGTCTAGATGAAGTCGATGACGGGTTTGAAAACAGAGTAAAAAACAGGGGACTAGTGGTGACAGAGTGGGTTGATCAAAGAGAAATCTTGAGTCACGAGAGCGTTCAAGGTTTTCTAAGTCACTGCGGTTGGAATTCGGTGATCGAGAGCATGTGCGCGAAAGTGCCTATATTGGCATGGCCAATGATGGCAGATCAACACATGAATGCAAGAATGGTGTTGGAGGTAATCAAGATTGGGCTAAGAGTCGAGACGTGTGATGGGTCAGTGAGAGGATTCGTGAATTGGGAAGGTTTGGAAAAGGCAATAAAGGAATTGATGGAAGGAGAAAAAGGTATAGAGGCAAGGAAGAAGGTGATGGAGATTGGAGAGGCAGCCATTAATGCTGTCAAACAAGGTGGATCGTCATGGCAAATGTTGAACGAGCTTATTAATGAGTTAGCTGAAAGAGGACAAGTTTGAATGTAACATTTTTCTTGTGGGCTACTGACACTTTTGTTTGGATAGTTGTTATGTATTTGTTTTAATAAATATAATATTTGCATACACTGTATCCTTTTTCGCTGGGTCATATATCCAGAAATTGAGTGATAGACATATGAAAAAAAGTAAGGCATGGAATAGAGCTATTATGAAAAGATAGGATTAAAAATGAAATATAATTATTAAATAATAAATAAAGATAAAATGAAAAGAAAATATAAACATAACGATACGATCACATCAAATCAATCGTTACATAAAACGAGTCTTTTCGTTATTACCCAACAATGGATTTAAAAAATACAATATAATAGAATTTAAGTAACAATCAAAACAAACATTATATTTAAACTAACAATACAATACAGCGGATAACAAGTAACAACCATCCAAACAAGGTTTTGGGATGTGTCTAAAATGAAGGTAAAAAAACTCTGAAGTCTGAACTATGCCTTTCTCGGTTCACTAGTAAAATAATTTGAATCTCGTCATGTTACAAATCCTTTGAACGTGAATGTTCATTAGTAACTTCTATTGGTTATATATATCAATTCTTGATAATTCATTATTCATGTGATAGATAATACTATAACACAGAGAAAGAAATAACAAATCATTCTCTCATATCTTTGGTCTATGAGACTTTCGAAGATATTTAGTTATATTAGACTTTTTTAAAAAAAATATTTGAGACAAGTGTCAAAAACACATTTAAACTATTTTTTATTTTGAGTTTCATATCTAAATTATTGGGAGTGTGAGTTTCATACCTAAACTATCACTTATTAGTTTGAGAAACAGAGTATGTGTAATGCACTCTCTCTTTTATTTCCAGTCCTCAACGCAAGCAAACACCGGGGGGACGGAAAGAAATGGCTCCGAAGAAAAAAATTGGAGTTCGAGAACTTGTATAGAGAAGGATTTTCCACGGCGCAACAGTTCTTCCATACCAACTCATTTCTCCGATTCAACGTCAATTTCAACACCGCGCCCCTTCTCCAAGGTGGCAGATGGGTCTAGAGAACCAAACTGTCTCACGTGGCTTCCTCGATCACAGCTTCTCGCTTAGCTAATTGCCAGACAAGAATGCAAATCAGCTCCTTATATAGAATGTTGATCGACACATTCAATGAAGACTGAAAACTTGTCACATGGCATTCCACATAAATAAAATATTTCACATTAACAAAAATTAACTATTAATATTAGTTAAAAACTAAAGACTAAAGTATTACTATCCCAAAAAATTATTTTCTCCACTCCATCATTTCCTACCCCAAAAATTCCACGTGATATTACTTTTTTGCTCCTCTATTTCTACTAAAATTTTATATGATTTTTCTATTGTTGTCAAATAATATGTAATAGTGGTAATGTGGTTGGTAGCCAATTTAATTGTTGATATGCAATACTATTTATTCTTGTTGGAGTTTAAACATTTTAATAATATTTTGAAGTGCTTAATTCTCAAATGAGTTGCACGCTTGTGGTACTTGTTGCGGAGCATTTGATTTGTTCCGTAAAGGCATTATATATCCCCGTTACTTTCATTAATTGTGGTATAATGTGGTCATTAGTTATTAGTAACCTACTCGCCCTGTCCCCATTATTTTACCTAATCAGTCTTGTAACTTATGTAAAATTTGGGTCATTCATTTGTCAATTTACTACCCATTATCTTCATATTCATTGCAAGGAGAATTCATCATCTATAAATAGTGGTCTTCCTTTAGGTTGAAAAGTAGAAGAGAAATAATCTCAAAAAAAATGAGAAGTGTGGGAAAATATATTGAGATTAGTGTAGTGAAAAAGAGAGTTAAGAAAAAAAAAATTCTAAATCTTCAACTATATTCACTATACAAAAGAGAGTAATTATATGTTGAAGAAAGGTGTTCTTATATGGAGCTTTGGGCTCTTCAACTAATCCGGAGTTGCTTGAGTTGTACGACGTTGTTAGACTGTTGTATCTTGGAGGAGACAAGCCAAGAGATATACTGTTGGATCGGGGCTTGAATCTACTTAAAGAGAGCGAGATATACACGCCCCAGCCTGAATATATTTTTTATTTATTTTTGTCATTTTATTTCAGCTATAATTTATTATATTTGTGGTATACTACCCGACAATTCTCTTTTAAGCACTATCACAATCATATTACATATGAAAAAAGTTAATATAAAAAAATCAAGAAAACAGCAAGGTTGCATTTTTGCATAATGAATACATATTATTGGTGTATCATATAATAATTATGGCAGTTTTGTGTTTGATATATTCATTAAATATATATTTTTACTTTACATTTTATTGCTCTTTTGCACTTATTTTTTTGTTAAATAAATTGTCTCCTTTTTCATGAGGAAAGAGAAATAATTATAATCATGAAAATATGGGTAGCAAACAAAATTTCCATCTTATTATTTGTAATTTTGAAACTTTTCTAATATAGGATTATTCATTATGTTACAAATAATTCTGTTGTATAGTAGCTAATTAATGAAATGATGAGCTAATTTAAGAAATAAGATAGTTTATTTATTTTTTTATAGAGAATTGCAAGGGAAAAAAAAATGGAAAAACTTGGTTATAGTAAGTAACATTTTCAAAAATTCCTGAGTGAAGTTATGGCTAGTGGACGAAAAAAAAACAGGAAAAAAGGAAGAAGAGGAGAACACGGAAACAAAGAAGATAAGGAAAGTAAAAACATTTGAAAAAAGAGAAAATATTAGTGGACTCTAATTAAAGAGTAAATATATATATTAAATGTTAAAAAAGGGAAATTATTTATTCAACATATGTCTGTCAAAATAAATATACATGTAATGTAACCATATAAATAAGAAAAAACTAACAATAGTAAAATTTCTAAATTAATCTGTAAGGTAAAATTATGTCATCTAGAAGTAAATAGACTTATTTAGTACTAGTAGGTATACACATTAACTAGTTTTTTTATATTACCCTTATTTAGAAATAAGAGTTAAAAAGGACGAACACTGCATCTACTAATTGTACAGAAGGTAGTACTAATTGTACAGTAAACTTGGCCCTTTTTCATTGATGAATAAACACGTGTCTCATTTTGCTTCACTTTGTGTACAAGTTTTGCACTATCATCTCACAATTCTCTATAGATTTCTCTCTCCTCCTCTGCTAAGCTTGGTCTATTTTCTCAACTCTTCTTTGTAGATCTCAACTCTTCAATGGCGAATTCATGTGTTGCTGAGTGTCTTCTCTTTGTGTAGACACTTTAAATCTCTCTGTGAAGGTTTCCTCAATATTTTTGTTTGTTTGGGATGCCTTACCGAAGTATTTCTTCATGATTTAAGGTAAATTTACATGTTTCTCAATCTGGCTAATATGACCTATTTTCTCTTCAAGGCTTATTATATTCATCAAGTCCCTGATTCTAATATTCAAGGGCTGTTTTGGGTCCTTGTACTTCCTGTACTAAGCTTCAACACAAAAACACAAGAGCAGAAAACCTAGCATTGTTAATGCAAGTTCCTCCATTGTTAATTTGCTCGGTGAGCTTTATACTATGAGTAGGTTCCTTCTCTTTGTGCTTTACTGTTTTTATAGTTTCTAAACTTCAGTGTCGGATCTCGGGTCCATATATATTGCTATGTGCCTTTTCTATGTTCTGCATTCTTTTTAAAGTGTAATTTTTTTTATTGATGGTGTGTTATGTTGCCACTCTTTCTTTTGTTTGTTTATTTATGTCCTTATGCTTTCACTTTATATTTTTGTGTAGGAGTTTGAAATTTTTATTCAAAATTCGAAAATTGGATTTAGAGCAAAATCCTCCTCCAATATCACTACCAAGCAATAAAAAAATTAATATGTGCACATGAACCCCCCCCCCCCCCCCCCTACAATTTATGGAAACAGGGGTTTAAGAGTGAAATTGTTCAAAATTATACAAGTGAACAATTTCAGTGCATGTGGATTATATAAGTTAGGGAATTGGATGTTCAATGGAGTAACATGATCCGTAAGATTCTGAAGCCTACTCTAATTTATTGGGGTTGATGTTATAGGCTCTCACTTTGATAATTGTCAAGGATTCCTTTATAGGATCATTTGATTTTATATAATTTTAATATTTGAATTTATTAATTCTTCATTGTCCAGTTCTATATACATTTGCCCGTTAACATGATTATGTTATTCTATTTATTAGGATATCAATTTTTGCTTTCTAATTTTTCTCCTTTTCTCTCTGTTGACATTAGTAAGATCAAAATTTGTTTGAAAAATTAGTCTTCTGTCTCCACTTCTTCATTTCTATAATCTTTTCATCTGTTCTCAGTATAACACAATTGTGACGCTGAGCTCTGTTCTATTGATTGTTGAAAACTTGGATCCCGTTACTATATCTTGATGATTTTACTTGATTTTTGCAGGATTAATGACTTTTGACGAGCAACAAATGGCATTGGGTTGCAAGTACGTATACATTTTCTTCTCTTCTAAGGTAACTCTCGCCAACTTCATTACATTGGCTCATTGTGGGATGGTTTGGATGAGTTGTCGTCAGTTTAAGCCTCCTCTTTTGTTCTCCTTTCTCTATGACTACAGTTCTTATGTGCTTCTATTTTTGGGTGAATGGCGGTTCTCTTATTATTTTTTTTTGAACAATTGCACTTATGATATTAAACTTAAAGGCAAATACAGAAATTTCATTGATCTCCAATGTTTCAGATGTACCAGATACATTGTTGATCGATAAATAAAAATAGTAATCATTTCAAGAGTTGGTTGTATTGTCAATACATACTTTTAAATGCAGTAAGTTTTTACTTACTTCACTGATAGTTATCTTTACTAAGATGTTCACTATTTGCACTTAAATTTAGGAGCTCTTAGCATTAGATTGTCTTTGAGCTTAACATTTGTTTCTCATATTTTATCATAGTAAAATGAAGAGGCTAGCTAGATATGATTATTGAGACATCAACTGATTTTCTAAAATGCTCAAAGATTATTCTACTAAAGCTGTGTTTAAAGGTGAAATGGACAGGATTTCAGCAATAGAGGTTAGATCCTGTTTTTCTTATGCCTTTCTCTTTCCTTCATCAGTAAGTTTATCTTCTAACTTGATCGTTTCCCTTTTCAGTGATCTTCTTCATTGAATTTGTAGTGTTCTTGTTCAGAGATTTATCTTTTTTTTTCATCTGTTTGTTGTCTATTGAGAGAGATGTTATGTCTCTGTTATCATTGATAATAGAGTTTATAAACCCAAGGGTGAGATGGTAAAAGAATTTGCTTATTTAAAATGTTGAAGCATCTACCATTGAGGGAGTAAAATCCTTGGTTTATTTACATTTTTTTAAAAAAATTATTACTTTGGTTCAACTATTCTTCTATTAAAAGCCTATAGCTTTGTATGGAGGAAATATGAAAAGCCCTGTTTACTAATGCCCTTTCAGAAATATCTATTGTATGTTTGTAGCGATGAAGACACGTGTTGTTTCATTTACTCATGTCGAACCAAATTTCTCCTCTCTCTCATTGAACCTTCTCAGTTAAATTCCTTGAACTTCTTTTCTTTTTTTATTCCTCCCTTTCTCATGTACATTTAGGGACTGTGTTGGTCATTATCAACCTTCCTTTTACAAGGAAAGATATGATATGGAGCTTTGTGCATGTTTACTCTAATAAATGATTTTGCTCTGTTAATAAATGATTGGGCTTTTAAATCTAGCAAATTTAACTTTTTTCCCTCAAGATTTTGCAGGCTGAATACAGATCCAACAAATGTATTACCTATTTTTTCTTGGAAGCAGCATTTAAATATAAACATCATCAACAATGAAGATGTGAAACTAAAATATGCTTACTCTTTTTTGGTGTTTATGAAGGAGAAAGAACTCAACTTTGCATACAACAACATGCAAATTTTTTCCCAAGGTAGCTACTTTGTTTAGTTTCTTAATTCTTAAAGTTATGGTTTGACACTTGATATATTTGAATATATCAAAGATCTGATCTATTTTCTGAATGATGAAAGTTAAAGATTATATTTATGTAGATCTCAAAACTGAGTTTTTAAACTGTCAGAGCATTCTTAATCCTTTCATTTTCATCTTACTGTTAGATAAAATGGACAGTAGAGGTTTAGCCATATTTGAATATCCTTGAATGACGTTAATTTTTTTGTTAAAAAAAAAAGAAAGGAAAAATATTATACGAGTTATAGAATCTTGAAGGAAGTAGAGGATAGAGTTTAAGTTAAGAAGAAGTATAGAATAGAGTTTAACTTAAGAAGCCTGCAATTTTGCAAATTGTAATAGACCACTGTTGGAAGGATATCTCAGGATCCTCTATTTTTTAAAGTTTGGTACTGAACTGGCACTCATAGGAAGAAAACACTTATTCAGATTTCTCTGGGTTTTTTTTAAAGTACTTTGGGACTGCACAGGCACTCATAGGAAGGCAACGGTATATGAATTAACTATCTCTTTACATTATACTTCTGAGGATCTTTATAACTATTCCTTTAATAATTGAAATTGTTGGAATATGAATGTATATGTTATCTTATCCTTCGTATCATTATTTTATATATCTCATAAATCATAAAAACAAATTTATAATTGTGTTTCAACTTTCAATATAAATAGCCATTAAATGAATGATTACTGACTTTTAGAAGACATGATCCCAATAAAAGCATATGATGACAATTTTACATTTCCTTGGTTGGTGTTACTTTTTTCTCAATCTATTGAACAAATTTGTATTTATGTTTTTGTTTCTTAGAAAGACAGGTTAGTTCCTACGCAAATAAGGTATTCACAATGAATGATGACTAAGATATGCATGTAATGTTTTTGAAGTTGCAAAATTTCCTATAGATTTTTGGGGTAGTTTATGGAATTCTGATTTTGTAAATTTAGGGGGAAGCAAGGGAGTATGGTAAGGTCTTAACTCGGAACATATTATATATGATGTAAAAAGTCTCATTGGAAGTAAGTTTGTAATCAGTTAAGAAGTATTTTTGTGTGAAATTAGCATAATAGTATTGTCGTGCTTCTGTTTCTTGAGATCTTTGGTATCCTAATTTGAATTGTTAGTGTTGTTTGGCAGGTTTGATGTTACAGAAGTTCAAAAGATTATTAAGACCTTCTCTGACCCATCTCTATTTTACTCTCCATTTTCTATATTTGGAGAGTAAATTAGAGAATGGGCACTCCAACCCACCTCCAAATCACCCTCTATTCTTCAAATTTAGAGAGTTGAATAGTAGTTCTCCAAATTTGGAAAACTACTATTCACTCTCTATTTCACTTTTTCATTATTTTATTATTATTTCTATTACTTTCTAATTAACATATTATTTTACATATAATTCCATTAATTAAATATGTAATATTCATAATTCTTTCAAATGTAATATAATAATTTTAAAAAGTATTATTTAATATGTATTATTTTAATTTTAAATTACTAGTATTTTAATTTTTTTTCTAATTTTCGTGAATAATAAAATTTTTATTATTAATTTTCATTATAAAGAATACGCAAAACTAAAATGGCAAGATGAAAAAAAATTAATTTAAAAATACAATGCATGATATGATAATTTAAATACAAGATAACAATACAATACATAACATAATAATTTAAATACAAGATAACAATACAATATAATACATAACATAATAATTTAAATACAAGATAAAATACAATACATGACATAATAATTAATTGTTCACGACAATAATTTAGAAATCCGGTAGTCTCCAGATTTAGCACTATTCGGAAAAAATTAGGATATGATTCCGAGAATTGTTGCGATTGTGGTTGTGACTGCGGTTGTGATTGCCGATTTCTTTTTTCAAGTATTCATTGTTGTTCTCATTGTAGGTAATCACGAACATTTGGATCACTAATAGTTTCTAAATTTTTCATTAAAATTTTAGTTTCGTCTTAGACTCCGATGATTGTAAAGTAGAGCCTTGTCCTCGAATTTTTTGCAATCACATTTTGCAATTATTGCAGGACCGTCACGTTTTTTGGAGAAAGGAAGTGCTACATCATGATATAATGACTATATGTATTATACTGCACACCATGATAATTGAGGTTGAACGCGATCTGAATGCACCAATTCAAGATGTCGTAAAGGCTCCAACTCCAACTATAGAAATGGTGGTAGATGAAAATCTCTGGTTTGAACAATTTTTAGCTAGACATAAAAAAATTAAAGACAAAAATGCTCATTTTGAACTCCGTAATGCATTAATAGAGCATTTATGGGAGCAACATAATAATTTTGAAAATTGAGTGTTTATGTAATTGTATGTCACTTTTATTTGAATTTGTCTCCTAATTTATGTATTATATTATATTTTCTTGCAATTTATGTTATTTAAAAATTTAGAATAAAATATAATTTCATATCACATTAAAAATTATATAAAGTAATTATTTGGAAAAAAAGAAATAAAGGATTTATATTATGAAATAAGAAAATAAGAATGAAATAGAAATAATAATATAATATTGAGGAGAGAGAAAAATGTTCTTTTTTAAAGAATAAAATAGAGAATTAAATTGAAGTTGATTGTCTGAAAAAATAGATAACTCTATATTTGGAGAGTAAAATAAGAATTGGATCGGAGATCTCCTTAAGATATGAGCAAAGATGACATGTAGAAGTGAAGATTAAAGGTGGCTACACTAAATTGTTTAGCAAGAATTGAGCATGTTGTCGTCCCTATTTCAAGTATATTTTATCCATAACATGGGTTTTCACATTACTACCTACAACAGTGATACTCAACCTATTTGTTCATGAAAAAGTTACTCCCTCCGTTTCACAAAGAATGACCTCCTTTCCTTTTAGTCAGTTTAAAAAAGAATGACCTCTTTCCTTTTTTGGTAACATTTTAATTTCAGCTTTCCACGTGGTATGTTTAAAGTCACAAGATTGAAGGGCAGTTTAGTACATTTGACATAACTTTAATTTAGGACCACAAGATTCAAAAATCTTCTTTATTTTCTAAAACCTTGTGCCAAGTCAAACCAGGTCACTCTTTGTGAAACGGAGAGAGTATCTTTTTTTATTCTTGTGTAATGTACAGAGTATATATATTGGTTTTTCACACACACACATATATAATATATATATCAACTTCTTCATTGAAATGGCATGATAGGACTTTCTTAGGCATATAAAACACAGGTCTTTTAACGTGTCACGCCAAATTTCCTGAACATTATGTTACTTTGATGTTGGGCCCGTGCTGTGCCCATCTAGTTATCCTTATTTAGAAGTGAGAGTTGGAAAGGACCAACACTGCATTAATACTCTTGTATAACATGCATACAATTTTGTACAGGGAAAATACATCATTACCCCATTCAACTATAACATTTTTTCTAAAAAGACACTGAAACTTTGAAATGGTCCTAATACCCCCTTATTCTTGTTCAAAGTGGATTTATTACCCCCTTATGATCCTATGTGGCACATGGAGTGTAATTCACTCGCTAGTAGCGAGTGAGACAAAGTAAAAGAAATATTATTTATTTATTTTAATATTTATTCAATTAAAATATTATTTCCTTTTACTTTATTGGTTTTATGTTTTTTTTTTTTAAAATTTGTACCGTCCTTCATCTACTCTTACCCAGAAGAGTTCTTGGACTCATTTTTAGCTGAGGGAGATCTAATAAATGAGATTATTGACAGAGAAACAGATGAAAGCGGAGTGAGGTTGCGGAGGAAGATCGGAAAGGGAAGGTGAGAGAAGCATCGAAGATTTGACGACGACGGAGGGAGAATCGTCGGGGTCACGTTCAAACCCAGTAAAAAATACCCTATCTGAGTTAGAGAGAATTTCAGTCTTTGTAGATACAACGAATGTTGATTTTGAGCAAAAATTAAAGGCGAAGTACACAAAAATGATTGAACGATCGAAGAAGAAGCGCTGGAAATTTGATAGTGTTTATTATTTTTCAATTGTATTTTTGATTTGCTAGAGAAAATGGTTGAGATGGTGTTAAAGTGTGGTGGGTGGTGGCTATGGTGGAGAATCGCCGGCAGCGTGAAAGAAGAGATCACCAGCGGCAGTTGAACATTGAAGAAGAAGAAGAATAGAGATTTTTTATTTTTTTAGAAAACAAAATTGAATAAGAAATAACATTAACATATATGAAAATTAAAATTAAAATTAAAATATAAAAATAAAATAATTGACACGTGGTAAGTATCAATTGGTGCGTGTATTCACTTTCCTTCTTAAACTTGGGGTTGACCGAAAAATGGGACACTTTTACCACTTTTAAATTGTTTAAGGGGTTACTAGGACCTTTACAAAGTTCAAGTGTCTTTTTAAAAAAAGTGTTATAGTTGAATGGGGTAATGATGTATTTTCTCTTTTGTACATTAACTTTTGACTGCATTAATTAGTTGTACAACGTGCAAAAAGAATTGTACATTAATAGAATGACTAACACCAAGGACTAACATTGCAATTATTATTATTACTCATTACTTAGAAGGACTAACATTGCAATTATTATTATTACTCATTACTCCTTATTAGAATTATTATTATTACTCATTTTGCTCCTTATTAGAGTTCACACTTTAAAGCACGAACACGGCACTACCATGTTGTACACAAAGCATTTCAAATTGTACTATAAAATTAATTGTGCCTCATTAATTGTACACGTGCCTTTCTACATATACAACAACCCACATGAAGAATTAATTTTCTGACAATTTTGGTTATATTTTTCTTTAAAATAATTATTGCCTCGATTTTTATTTTTATTTTTAACATTTATTTTTTATTTTAAAAGATTGGAAATTTTATGTTAAAAATTTAAATAATAGAAAAAAGGATTTATTTAACTTTTATCATCATCAATACTACTAATTTATTTGACGTTTTTTCTTAATCTTCATCTCATCATTAATGTTATTTATATAATTTTCTTAAATCACTTATTTTTTCTATTTTAACTCTTTTATATTTTATTTTACTCTTATTTCGAAATGGGAGTTTGGAGGATCAACATTGCACTAAAGAGTTGGACTAAAAGCTATAGAAATTGTACATTGAGGTCCACCAAAAAGATGAACTAAAGTAACTTCATCTACTTCTACTTTTTCTACACATATTTTTCTTTAATAAAATAATTATTGCCTCCATTTTTTATTTTTTTTTAACATTTATTTTTAGTTTTAAAACATTGGAAATTTTATGTTAAAAATTTAAATAATAGAAAAAATGATTTATTTAACTTTTATCATCATCAATACTACTAATTTATTTGACGTTTTTTCTTAATCTTCATCTCATCATTAATGTTATTTATATAATTTTCTTAAATCACTTATTTTTTCTTTTTTAACTCTTTTATATATATAAAAGTTGGATATGTAAATGATGATGTCACATTTCTTAGAAGCTAAGATTACTATTTATCTAATTTCTCCAAATTTTTAAAAAAAAATTAAGATATCATACGCAATTTATGGTTAAACTTAAACTATTTGATTCTCGAAAAATAAAAAGTCTCACATAAAATGGGACAGACGAAGGATAACTCTCAATTAAATTTATTTCACTTTTTATTTTCCATTTTTAACATAATTTTTAGGAATTCTATAGTAGACCCATTTAAATTTTACTTTTTTGTTTTAAATTAGAGAACTTGGCCGCACTTCGCGCGATCATTTAAATTAAATATTTTTGATTAATTTTATATTTACTTTGTTGTTTAATCGTAATATTATTATTTGTCTTAATAATATGAAGATTGTGAAAAAATAAAGCTTCACAAATTTTACATCTATTAATTGAGGAAGAATATATTTTTTATCAAATATGTTAAAATATATTTGCTAATAACAAATTCTTCCATTGCATGAAGTTCATCCTTTAATATATAATATATATTTCGGTCTACCATTCTCCTTAAATGTCTAAGAAATATCTCATAATGTCAAATAAGACTGTAATACTCCCTCTGTCCCTAATTACTTGTCCACTTTTAAATTTACACATTTATTAAGAAATTAATTAATGACATAGTGAGTTTATCATTTTACCCCTATTAATTATGAAGTAGATGAAAAGTTCTGCAATTTTTAAAGTAATTAATCATTTAATTGAGGGTATAATAGGTAAAAAAATAGTCTTTCTTGATTTGTCAAAATCGACAAGTAATTAGATACAACTATAAAAGGAAAAGTAAACAAGTAATTAGGGACAGAGGGAGTACTAAACAAATACATCAACAAATGAAATTTATATTAAAAATATATTGAATAATGACGTAATGATACCTTAATAGAATTTCCTATCCATGTACAAAAAAAAAAACCTTCACCCTTTCAATTTCGTTATATCTTCTTATTTAGTAGAAGAATCATCATTTATTATATTCTACTCCACCTTAATTTGTACCATCAGAGTTTTAAGAATAAACATTAAATTTTAAATCGAAATAAAAATTCATAACAAAATGAAGCTAATTTACAGCTCTTGTCATATATCTATAATTGCTTCCAATAATTATGAATATATAGTTAATTTTTTGCGCAAGCCGTACATATTGCGTTAACAATAATGGGGGGAGGTGGTTTTGGTTAGTTAAATATAAGTTGTAGTTTGAGTCCTCTCGAGGACGGGCCCCCTTTTTTTGGGAAAGGATAGTGGGTAGGGCTTATCTTTCCCCCAGACTACTTTACTCACTGGAAATCATTCCACGTACAGGAACTGGGGAAAAAAAAGGGCTCGAACTACAGGGTTGAAAAATGACAAAAAAAATAATAATAGTATATGAAAATTAAAATAAGGTGCAACAAAAGCCTTTTCACGATAATTTTTTGAAATATATTGACAACAATTAAAATGAAGCTGTTATTTTATCTTTAAAATTAAGTTTGATTGAATTGAATTAGTACAATGAGAAAAAATATTAAACTAATAACTTTTTCATGTTATTAAATGCATTTTATTTTTAATTGAGTAGTAGATTAAAAGTTTCGAATTAGGATATTAAAATAATATCTTACTCTCTCCTTAATTATTATGGTATTGCAAACATTTATTTTCCTTAAATCGTAATTCATTTTCCATTTACAGTTATATCCAATTAATTTCTAATGTATTGAATGTGGTTATGGGATATTGAAATAATATCTTTATTTTTCCTTAATCATAATAAAATTATAATTTAACATTTATTTTTCTGAAATGATAATTTTGTTTTAATTCCTAGAACATGTTGTTTACTATATTGAATGTAATTATAATAAAACATATTGTATTTAGTATGACAAAAGAACTCAAAAATTGGAGAAATTAGATAAATAGTAATCTTAACTTCTAAGAAATGTCACATCATCATTTACATATCCAACTTTATATATATAAAAGAGTTAAAAAAGAAAAAATAAGTGATTAAACAAAATTATATAAATAACATTAATGATGAGATGAAGATTAAGAAAAAACGTCAAAAAAATTAGTAGTATTGATGATGATAAAAGTTAAATAAATCATTTTTTCTATTATTAAAATTTTTAACATAAAATTTCCAATCTTTTAAAATTAAAAATAAATGTTAAAAAAAATCAAGGCAATAATTATTTTAAAGAAAAATATAACCAAAATTGTCAAAAAAAATTAATAAAAATAAATAACTATCTATTAGTAAGAATGGTGTCACTACATTTTCTATTTTAACTTTATTGTTATGTATGGATAGAAACTTTTACAAGAAGAAATGATCCAAAAATTTAAAAATAATGATTCCTTAAATGGTGATTCCTTTTCCATTTACAGCTTTTCAATTAATTTTTAATGTATTATATATGGTTATGGATATTGGAATAATAATTTTATCTTTCCTTAATCATAATAAATTATATTTTAACCTTTGTTTTTGTGAAATGATAATTTTCTTTTCATTCGTACAACATATTGATTAATATATTAAATGTAATTATAATAAAACATGTTGTATTTAGTATGACAAAAGAATTCAAAAATTTTTTAAAAAATTAAATAAATAGTAATCCTAACTTCTAAGAAATGTCACAAATATATATATATATATATATAAGAAAATGATATAAATTACATTAATGATGAAATGAAGATTAAGAAAAGAAGTAAAACAAATTAATAATAATATTGATGATGATAGGAGTAAAATAAATCATTTTTTATATTTTGTAAATTTTCAATATAAATTTTTCAGTCTTTTAAAATTAGAAAATGCTAAAAAAATAAAACTAAAACTAAAAATCGAGGCAACAATTATTTTAAGGAAAAAATGTCAGAAACATTGATCAGAATAAATAAGTATATATTGCTAAGAAGGTGTCATCCCACATTTTCTATTTTAGCTTTATTATTGCATATAGATAGAAACTTTAAGATGAAGAATGATCCAAAAATTTTAAAAATAACAAATCAATTATGTAAAAGTACATGTGTAATTCTTATAAAGTTATAATAACTAATTTCTTCAAATAAATAATTAAATGAAAGAAAAAAAAGTAATTAAGAAAATAATATAAATAACACTAATTATGAGATTAATAGCATTGATGAGGAAAGGAACTAAATATGATCATCTTTTTAAATTCTTTTTTAAGAAAATATATATATAAACTTTAATTAAAGATAAATAAGGAAAAAAAACTTTAATTAAAGATACAAAAAATCAAGACAAAATAAAAGAAGAAAGAAATTAGAAGAATAATGAGGTTGAAAGAAATAATATCTAATTTTCTCTCTTTTCAAATCACAAAATAAATTTTTGCTTGTTCTCCTCCTAATTTGATACGAATTCCATAAATAGAATGATTTTTTCTCCAAATATTTTTTCTTACCCTTTGAAACACTAATCAGGCTTCTTATAAATTTCTCAACCACAATAAATTTTCTCTCCTTGTAAGAGGAATAAACATTTTTTCAAAAAGTCTTTTATTTTGAAAAGAATTTTTTGTTACATAATCTCTTTCTTTACATCAATGTCTTCACAAGAATAATGAGATATTCTCTCTTTCTCTTTTGTTAAAAAAGTCACATGACCTAGAAATTTGATAGACATCTTAGCGACAAAAGTTGATACCATATATTGATCATTATCGTCAGAAGAAGAAGAGCCAAAGTGAAGAAATTTGTTCTTATTTGTTACAAATGCTCCACTATTTTGTTTTTATTTTATAGGCTAAATAATTATAAACAGTTATAAAAAATGAATAGTTTTTATCTTTTCATCTTCCATTTTCATTTACTTAAATCTATATTAGTGTAATGGATGTTATAAAGGGCATAATTAATCGGGTATGACATAAATACTTTTTTTTTAAATACAAAACAAATATAAAATATCAAAAAAAGGAAAAAAAAGATTAATACAAATACTGGTCATAGAGAGATGCCACATCAAATTGTTAATATTCAGCTTTATATATACATATATAGGTTCATGCCCTTAGATGTTATTTTATTACTTTAGCTGGCATCGACATTTTTGTAAATCTGATATCTACTTTGGAACATTTTATAATGTGGCATAGGCTGACAATTGAGATCATAAATTTAAAATAATAAAATTTAATTTATTATAATACTAATATCAATATCATAAAGATATATATATATATCATTTAAAAAATATATAAAAAGTATTATAAATTGTAATAATTAACCGCTTTTTTTTTAATCATATAACTAATTTGATTTACACTCCAAAATTCATAGGTGTCACATAATTTACACATTAATTCTTCATTACTTAATATATGTAATTATATCAATGACATATAAATTGAAATTAAAAAATACATATTTTATTTGAAAATCACGTAATAGTACTATAAGGTATAATAATTAACAACTTTACATATTTTAAAATTTTAGTTGACTCTCCGAATTCCATATATCTCATGTAATTGAGACAGAGAAAAACATATATTAGTTTAAAATTAATAAAAATATTATAAATTATAATAATTAACAACTTAAAATTTATAAAAAATTTCCTTTAAAAATTTTTAGTTGGCTCTCCAAATTCAATCGGTATTACAATAATTAAAATATAGAAATTAACATAGATTGGACTCCTGCTGACATTTATGTTACCTTTTTCTAAATTTTTTCTTTTATACTTTATATAAACAACTTTTTTATGTAAAAAGTATTATAAATCATAATAATTAATAGCTTAAAATATTTCAAAACATATAAAAAGTTTTTGTTAACTTTCAAAATTTCATCTATACCGCATAAATTGGGAGAAATATAGATATATAGATATTTTAAGTTGCTAATTATTGTGAATTATAGTACGTTTTATGTAATTTTCATATATATTTCTCGGTCCTGATTTATGTGATACAAATGAAATTTCAAAAGTCAATGAATTTTTTATAAGTTTTTTTTTATATTAACTTGTTAATTATTGTGATTTCTAATATATTTACGTAAAACATACTCTAAATACAAATAATTAGCAACTTAAAATATATAAAAACATACTAAAAAATTGATTAACTTCAAATTTCATATGTACCACATAAATTAAAACAGAAACATAAATGTAACTTTCATTTATAAATGTAACTTTCATTTGTCAAGAAGTTGACACAACCAACACATGTTATTGGTCTTGACATTTTACGCAAGCACAAAACAACGGTCCAAATTAGTCTTCTGGAGGAATATTTCTGTATATAGTCATAAATATATTTTGGAGAAAATTTGAGAAAAACTAAAAAAATAGTATATTACTCTTTTCTTTTAAGGACAGAAAAGATACTACAGTATATATATTTAATGGATATTAAAAATGATATTTCTTTTGTTTAGAAGAATATATTAGTCTTTTTTTAGATATATGATATATGAGAAATATATTTCATAAGTCCATCTTTCTTTAATTACTATTATATTATAAGATAAGACCATTAGAGTATATAATATATTATTCTCTCCGTCTCAATTTATATGGTAAGTAAAGTAATAGCATACTTTTCCTTTTAAGTATTATGTTTGTTGGCCAAACGTCTTCTTTGAAACGATCCTAAATTCTCAAAAATATAAACAAGACGAGGAGCTGAGTGCAGATAAATCAGAAATGGCTTCTCTTCCTCCTCGTACTATCCATGTTGCTCTGTTTCCTTTTATGGCCAAAGGCCACACAATTCCTATTTTTGACCTTGCTCGCTTTCTTCTCTGCCGCAAAATTTGCATCACCATCTTCACCACTCCTGCTAATCGTCCATTCTTCTCCGATTCCCTTTCCGGCAGCACCAACATCAATATCATCGAAATCCCTTTTCCTCAAAACATACAAGGAGTTCCACCAGGTGTGGAGAGCACTGATAAACTTCCATCCATGACCCTTTTTCCTACATTTGTCAACGCCACCAAATTGATGAAACCCCATTTTGAAAAGGCCTTGGAGTCTCTTCCTCCAGTTACTTTTATGATCACTGATGGCTTTCTCGGCTGGACTTTAGATTCAGCAAACAAATTTGGTATTCCGAGGCTTGTTTATTACGGCATGAGCTCATTTACAACGGCCTTGACGATTTCAGCTACTTCCCTTCTTAGAACAGAATTGTCCGACGATGAGTATTTCCAAGTTCCTGATTTCCCCTGGATTAAAATCACTAGAAATGACTTTGATTCACCCCTCAGAGATCGTGATCCCAAGGGTCCCCATTTTGATTTTATCATGGAGTCAATTATGGCGACCTCTAAAAGCTATGGTCAACTTGTGAACAGCTTTTACGAGCTCGAATCTGTTTATGTAGACTACTGTAACCGCATCTCTAGTCCTAAATCATGGTGCGTTGGACCTTTTTGTGCTGTTCACGAACTGTCTAAAGAAAAACAGGAGAAACCTTCATACATCAAATGGCTTGACGGAATGCTAGAACAGGGGAAGCAAGTTTTATACGTGGCATTCGGGACCCAAGCAGAGTTATCTCCTGAACAATTCAAGGAAATCAAAATTGGGTTGGAGAAATCTGAAGTGAACTTTTTGTGGGTAGTCAGGAAAAGTATAGATGAAGTCGACGATGGGTTTGAAAACAGAGTAAAAAACAGGGGACTGATGGTAACAGAGTGGGTTGACCAGAGAGAAATCTTGAGGCACAGGAGCGTTGAAGGTTTTCTAAGCCACTGTGGTTGGAATTCAGTGATGGAGAGCATATGCGCAAAGGTTCCCATACTGGCATGGCCAATGATGGCTGATCAACACCTGAATGCGAGGATGGTGGTGGAGGAAATCAAGATTGGACTAAGAGTCGAGACGTGTGATGGGTCAGTGAGAGGGTTCGTGAAGTGGGAAGGTCTGGAAAAGCCGATAAGGGAGTTGATGGAAGGAGAGAAAGGAAAAGAGGGAAGGAATAAAGTGAAAGAGATTGGAGAGGCAGCCATTAATGCAGTAAAAGAAGGTGGATCATCATGGCAAACGTTGAATGAGCTTATTCATGAATTAACTGAAAGAAGACAGGTTTAAATTTAAGGTAGCATTATACTATATTTTTGGGATGAATTATGTGTCGTCCAAAATGAAGGTAAGAAAACTCTCAAGTCTGAATTATGTTTACTAGTAAAAATAATTTGAATCTCATTAATTATCTTCATTTCTTTCCAAATATGTGTCATATGCCTTCTCAAGAACAAATAATTTTCTTTGTATCATTCCTATAAAGGAAAATTAATGTTTTTTTTTTATATTAATACAGAGAAGTGTGATGGTAATATTAGAAGAAAATAATAAAATTTTCTTAATTTGCTAAACTATCCAGTAAAAAAGAAAAAAATAATTTTAGTAAAAAAGTCAAGTAAAATGAAACGAACGGAAATAACTAGAAGAACTTGTTTGCTTTGCATCACATAATTATAGTGTATTTGAGACGTATGATGGATCAGTGAGACGGTTCGTGAAGTGTTGAAGGTCTGGAAAAGCCGCTAAGGTTGAATAATAATTCTTGACATCTTTTTAAACTATTTACAACTTTTTAATTATTTTTCACGTATTGTCAGTTTAATGTTTTTTTTTAAAATGAAGAATAAATGTTCATAGGGTTTATTTGTTACTAACACTGATCGATAAAACAATTTATTTTGAATCAAACAAACTTTGAAATGATCTTTTTTAACAACACAAAATTTGGTAAAATAATTATCATCCGGTGTTCATACAAAATCATATTTAACTTACGCAATCACATCATATGCATCTATTTATTTATCGTAAACACTAAGATTAAGCTTACTATTATTTTTCTCTTTTCCATCATGCACGTGCTCCTGCTTATTTTTTAAATGAGGGAGAGTGTAGGTCGGGAGAGAAAATCGGTAAAAAAAGCTTTTCATCTTTTATTTTTTCAGTGACTTGAATCTACGATTTTAATCAAATATAGAGAGAGAAGATTTAATTCATTTTTTCTAGTTGCAATTTTTTTTTTTATCTCAAGATTTTTCAAGGAGTTCTATAGTGAAATATATTATTATAGTCTTCTTTAATGAAAATAGACCTCTCCATTTATAGCTTATAATTAATTAAGCTAATGTTTAAATATTCGTGACAAGTTATTTTTGAGTGAAGTTTTATTATGCAGTTGATCATAATTTTGAGAAGAAAAATTGTTTTTTTTTTTAAATATAATTTATATCCATAAAATTTAAAACTATTAAAAATATCGTAATAACTCGAATTTCTTATCACAATACTAATATATATAATACTCACTGAATCCAAAGTACAACTAAGAATTAGAGCTACAAAGTAATAGTGAACAATATTAATGGGAAAATTTTAGAATAACTGAGGAAGAAGCTAACTTGAAGGGGATGAGAACTAGGCCATAGAAAGGGGGCAAGAGAATCACAAACTGAGCCAAAACTACACATAATACACATGAAATTCTTCTTTCTAACACACAAAATTCTCTAATATTTTACTCGACCTAATAACTTCAACTAAATCAAGTCTCCTTCACCAATTCTAGCTTATAGGTCCTTATGAATCCAACTCGGTTCCACTACAAATATTTATAAATTTGTATTACTATCATTTTATAGTGAACATGCTCAATGAAGAATCATAACAATGAATACAACTAATATAAATTGAAAAAGAGGAAGAAAACAAAAGAAAAATATTGTTGATTATATGCAAAAAACTACTATTATTATTTATAATTAGAAGTAACTTGGAGAGCGAATTTGGATAAAAATGTATAAAATATGTATATAATTGTATAATTTATACGATAAACTGACATTTAAATTCAGTCTAAATCTATAAATAATCAGTGTTTTTATGAGATATAAAAGTTTGAGATAATTTTTAAATTGTTAAAAGTTTCCAATAATAGAAATTGACGCAATTACTATTTTTTTTTCTAGTATTTAGAAATTTTTGATTGTTTGTTAAAATATTGCTAAACAATAACAAGTTATATTGACAAACAATATTTGTCAAATTTTACTCCAAATATTTTGATTTTAAAAAAAAATATTTATGACCAAATGGATCCATGTATTGAATCTCACCTGTTTTAGTTTTACTTAAATGAAAATGGACCTTTCCGTGTTTTTTTTGTAGGTACAATGAACATACAAGAAAGCTTTAAGATTTTTCTGTTTATTATTTTTAAAAAATATTTTTATTTATTATTATTAAAGTATAATTATTTTTTTTCACATTTTATCCTTATACATTAGTTATTTATTTCTCAAATCATTTTTAAAAATATAATAGTATTAAACATCAATTAATAGGAAAGTGTAGTAAAATAATCATAAAAGTGAACGAATGAACTAGTTTATAACCTACCCTACTTAAATTTGTTTAAAATAAAATTTTCATTTGACTTATTGCATTCTCTCAATATAAGTAAATTTTTTGATAAATGTGATTTTCATTTGTCAAAAGTTAACATTATTGGTCTTGACATTTCACGCTAACGTATAGTGTGGTCTAAATTCGTCTTTTAGAGGGATATTCTTACGATCTCCTTTCCATTTCACATGAAAATGAAATTTCTTTTTATTTCGAAGATTATATTATCCTTTTTTATTAGATAACTTGTTTCAAATATTGCTAAATAATGACAAGCTTTATGGCTAAACAATATTTGTCAAATTTTCCCCCAAATATTTTTTATTTTTTCAAAAAACATTTATAATCAAATGGATCCATGTATTGAATCTCACCTGTTTTAGTTTTACTTAAATGAAAATGGACCTTTCCGTGTTTTTTTTTCGTTGGTACAATCAACAATGGACATACTAGAAAGTTTTAAGATTTCTGTGTCTATTTTTATTTGTTTCTTATTTCTAAAAAAAATATTTTTATTTATTACTTTTAACGTGTGAAAAAAGATAATTTTTTTCATATTTTATCCTTGCATCATTAGTTATTTATTCCTCAAATTGTTTTTCAAAATCTAATATTAAATATAAATTAATAGAAATAGTGTAGTAAAATAATCATGTCAATCATTATTATGTTAATAATAATGAAAATTTAAATATGACGAGTAAAAGTGAATGAATTAACTAATTTATAACCGACCCTACTTAAATTTGCTTAAAGCTAAATTTTCATTTGATTTATTGCATTCTCTCAATATAAGCAATTTTTTTTTTCATAAATGTCATTTTCATTTGCCAAAAAGTTAGCATTATTGATCTTGACATTTCATGTTAACACGAAGTGTGGTCTAAATTCGTCTTCGAAGGATATTCTTACGATCTCTTTTCCATTTTATATGAAAATGATTATTATTTTTTATTTCGAAGAATATATTGTCTTTCTTTTTTTGACTATATAGCTTGTTTCATACATTATATTTCAAAAAACAAATCTTTCTTTTATGAGCAACTTTCACATATAACAAACATAAAAATCATATTCGTATGTTACGGCTATAGTTTGCATAATTGCGCTCCATAGCAAATTTTATGTTTGCTATGGAGCTTTTGATTTGTATAATTCGCTAGATACATCTAATTGTATACAAATTGTTCAGTTTTGTATAAATTCATTTATACATTGTAATTTGTATAATAAGATTTGTATTTGTATAAGTATAAGTATATATGATGAAAATATATGTATTTGTATTTGTATATACACTTTTCTCTCGCTTTATACAAACACAAACACATTTTATACCGAAATGTATAAAATGGTTAATTGTATACCGAATCAGATGGCAAAAAAATAGGATGTTTGTTGCGAATTACAAATAAAATAAACTATGACTATAACATTTAATTTGAATTAATAATTTGTTATTTCATACAATTTTCCCTTCTTTAATTACCATTATATAAGATGAGACCATTAGAAATAGAGTATCTTGATTTTTATGTCTCAATTTATATAATAATAACATACTTTTCCTTTTAGTATGTTCTAAAAGTTTATTACCTCATTTATATTTAGAAACAATTTTACTTTAAAATTTTCATTTCATTCTTCACTTATAATCATACAATCATTTAAAATTTTTGATAATAAATCTTAAAATCTTTATTTCTCTCTAAACTTTGTGATTTTTAATTAGTGTCAGATTCTTTGGGTGTGTTAGATACAAAGTAAAATGTGTTTTTTGGTTATTAAAATATTTGAAAAATATCTTTATAAGAAAACAAGCTCCTTAAAGATAAGGAAAATGATTTTCCTAAATGCATGCAAAGAAAACAAGTTGTATAGATAACATTTCAAATTTATTGTCCCGTTAGTCGTCACCACCCACTCAATCCCCCGAACCCCCATTCTACATCTCATCCCGTCTTCATAATATTTAGCTAGATAACATATAAATGCTCTTTGAGAAATATTTTGTTATTTACCAAACATTGGATCTATTTATGCAGAAGGATCCCAAATTCTCAAAAATATCAACAATCCAAGGAGCAGAGTGCAGAGAAATGGCTTCTCCTTCTCCTCGTACTATCCATGTTGTTGTGTTCCCTTTCATGTCTAAAGGCCACACAATTCCTATCTTCGACCTTGCTCGCTTTCTTCTCTGCCGCAAAATTTGCATCACCATCTTCACCACTCCTGCTAATCGTCCATTCTTCTCCCATTCCCTTTCTGGCACCAACATCAATATCATCGAAATCCCTTTTCCTCAAAACATACAAGGAATTCCCCCAGGTGTAGAGAGCACTGATAAACTTCCATCCATGTCTCTTTTTGCTACTTTTGCCAACGCCACTAAATTGATGAAACCCCATTTCGAGAAGGCATTGGAGTCTCTTCCTCCAGTTGCTTTCATGATTACTGATGGCTTTCTCAGCTGGACATTCGATTCTGCAAACAAATTTGGTATCCCAAGACTCGTTTATTTTGGCATGAATGCATTTTCAAGGTCTTGACGATGTCAGCTACTTCAGTTCTTAGGACACAAGTGTCTGATGATGAGCTATTTGAAGTCCCTGATTTCCCCTGGATTAAAATCACTAGGAATGACTTTGATTTACCCTTCAGAGACCGGGAACCCAAAGGACCCCTTTTCGATTTTATCAAGGAGCAATCCACGCCGACCTCTAAAAGCTATGGTCTACTTGTCAACAGCTTTTACGAGCTTGAATCTGTTTATGCAAACTGTTGTAACCGTATATCTAGTCCTAAATCATGGTGCATTGGACCTTTATGTGCGTTTCACGAGCCGGCAAAAGAACAACAGGGAGTCTCAGAGAAACCTTCGTACATCAAATGGCTTGACGGAATGCTAGAACAGGGGAAGCAAGTTTTATACGTGGCATTTGGGACCCAAGCAGAGTTATCTCCTGAACAATTCAAGGAAATCAAAATTGGGTTGGAGAAATCCCAAGTCAACTTTTTATGGGTAGTCAGGAGAACCATAGATGAAACTGACGACGAGTTTGAAAACAGAGTAAAAAACAGGGGACTGGTGGTAACAGAGTGGGTTGATCAAAGAGAAATCCTGAGGCACAGAAGCGTTGAAGGTTTTCTAAGCCACTGCGGTTGGAATTCAGTGATAGAGAGCATATGCGCGAAGGTGCCTATACTGGCATGGCCAATGATGGCAGATCAACACCTGAATGCAAGAATGGTGGTGGAGGTAATCAAGATTGGACTAAGGGCTGAGACGTGTGATGGGTCAGTGAGAGGGTTCGTCAAGTGGGAAGGACTGGAAAAGTCAGCAAAGGAGTTGATGGAAGGAGATATAGGCAAAGAGGCAAGGAAGAAAGTGAAGGAGATTGGAGAAGCAGCCATTAATGCTGTAAAAGAAGGTGGATCATCATGGCAAACGTTGAATGAGCTGATTGTAGAGTTAACTGAAAGTAAAAGTGTTTGAATTGTGATTTTCTTATGGGAGTATTACTATATCTTCTTTCATGAAATAAATTTGTGTGTCTTTTATTCTGTTTTTCGTTTAGTTTGTCAAAATGGATTGAGCATCCCTTTGGATTTCTGATGAGGTCATGTTTGATCCAAGATTTGAAGTTTTGGATTATCGTGTTTAAATGCTTTCCAGAAGGTAAGTCATTTACTAAAGAAAATGAAGATCACTTGAAGAATCATACAGAACAGAATGCATCAGAATAGAATTTCATCTGTGTTATTTACAATCTCATAATTAAATGAAGTAAAAGGTATATAAATTATAATAGTTCAGTGATTAAAAAAAAAATTATACGCAAACACGTGACATGCATCTATTATTGCTCTCAGATCACTAAATGTTGATATTTTTGGTAGGCCATTCTAAGAAACATCTATATTTCATTTTCTCTTTTCCATCATGCACCTGCTTAATTTCTGCTTTTTTAGTACCGTGCGTATTATATAACAACACAAAAAAGGAGAAATATTGTCATTTCAAATTGAACACCCAACCCCCACGATGATTCACCATAATTTAACTATATCAAACTATGATTAATTTCAATCCATGAAGTAGTCGTACACACCAATTACTATGCCTCTCTGTTTGCTTTGAAGCTTCTGCTTATTTGTCTCTCTTTCTCTTCTCATTTTTATAATAAGGGAGAACCAAGTGCGGGACAGAAAACCAGTAAAAGAAGCTTCCCACCTTTTGTGACTTGAACCTACTATCTTAGTGTTCGAGGTAGAGGATGCTTATCAATCTGAGAAACCCGACCTCTTGTCATAAAGATCAAAACTAAAAAAAAAGAGGGTAAAAAGACAAATATACCCCAAATTTTACAATTTAAAGCTGATGTACTTCTCATTAAAAGTAGCACATATATACTTTCGACGTCTTACAAACTTATTGAATTAAAAAAAAAATCCTAAAATTGATTTTCTTTTTAATTCCAAAAATTTTATGTGGCTTTAAAAAATCACATAACCTATTTTCTTCGGTTGGGCCAAGTCTGGAGGGGTAAAAGAACTTTTTTAAAGACACATGATATTTTTGGAATTAAAAACCAATTTATGATTATTTTTTTTCAATTCAATAACTATGAGTTTGTTAATAAGAAGTGTAAATATGTTATATTTGTTAAACGGTAAATGTATATATGTGTCACTTATTTAACGAAGGGTATATAGATCTAAATCACAAAGGTGGGGTTTCTTTGCATCTTTTCCCAAAGTAGAATTATGATCAACGTACTAAGATTAAGCATGATTAGTGTTACTTAGCAGCAGAACAAAAAAGTAAATAAAGATAGCAGGATGAAATCTAACTGCACTATTTTAAGAAGTCAAATGACATGAAGTGATTCCAGTAAAGGGGTAATACTACAGCAATACCTTTCTTGGATCCCACCACTATTAAAACACAAAAGATTGTGGTAAAAACCTACCCCCCCCCCCCCCCCCACACACACACACACACACACTTGCTAAATCAATCAAGATGCTTCATGGAAAAAAGAAAATCTTTCTTTCATTTACTAGGAATCAAGATAACCTAGTGGAGTTTCACTTTCCTGAGAGGCTGAGA
The DNA here is from genome assembly GCF_900185275.1 of Solanum verrucosum. NCBI lineage: Eukaryota > Viridiplantae > Streptophyta > Magnoliopsida > Solanales > Solanaceae > Solanum > Solanum verrucosum. The sequence continues at coordinate 5,370,650 of NW_026020332.1, forward strand.
CTCAAAGATTGTTTAGAACTATGTGGAAATATAGCAGTCAATTGTTCTCAGAATCTAGCATTCCATTTTACTTTTAAAAACATTAAACAGCACACAAGCTTTATATGGTTGAGGACAGACAGGACACTTCTAAAGGGGTTATATTCCAATTTCTAGACATGTTTAAGGTTGTTTGTAACACAGGCAATACATATTGTGCATCATCTCTAATCTTAGCTCATCATGGCTAAAGATAGCACCTCATACTTCTGATTACAAGAATGCTTCTCAACCATATTGATATAAAATAAATTTGGCAACTGCAAGTATCAGGATGCAGCAAAGAAGCCAGTGTCGAGTGACTCGTGTCTAATAGAGTAATTAACATTTCAAGATTCAACAACAACATATTCAATATAATCCAACATGTGGGTCTGAAGAGGTGTAGAGCGTACGCAAACCTTACTTCTACATAGTAAGGATAGGGAGGTTGTTTCTGATAGACCCTCTGCTCAGAGATGACTATGTTGTAGGACTTCAAGAGATCAAATACAAATACAAGCAATCACAGCATACAAGAATGTATCGATTCTTCAATCTCAGATTGTTAATATGTAGCATATCAAAGAATTCCAGTACCTCTATGCCATCAGATAACAAAAAGATCAACAAAGAAACCAAACCATAATGTCCTTTAACTGTCTTCTGTTTTTGCCAACCATGGTAAGTCCATATTAGGACGCGGATTCTCCAATTGACATTCTGAAGAACTTGCAAATTTCCCTTTCTTAGACCAAAGCCAAATCTTGGAAAAAGAATAGCTATCCGTCTTCGTTCCAATGCCTATCCTTTTCCCATCCCCATCACCTTCTATTGATAAATTAGCACAACGTTCACGCAACTTGGCAAGCTTCACATTGTACGCGTTTTGCTCACTGCTCAAGTCTACCATAAGATTAAAATCACCCACCACATACTGATATGAACCCAATGAATAGCATCTCCTAGCATCCAAATTACTACTACTACTCTCTCCTTCTCCTTCTCCCTCCTCTGCACCAACATTCAATTTTTTAAACTTACCAAGTCTCACAGGAAATGTTGCTTTATCAACTGCAACTTCCTCAATTTCAATTGTTTTCTGAGCAGCAGACAACACATGATCTCTATTACCAGCACATCCATCTTCTTCTATGGGGCTATCAAAATCAAAACCTGTTAAGAATCCGGGATCGAAAAGGGTTCCTCTACATAAGGGGCATGTTGAGTTTGTTAAGAGCCATGTATCTATGCAGTTGATATGGAAAGCATGGCTGCAAGTTGGGAGTAATCTCAACTTGTCCTTTTCAGAGAATTCACACAAACAAACAGCACAATCAAAGGGCTCTTTAGTAGGACCAACAACAACTTCTTTGTACACAAAGACAGGTAATGCATCAATAAAAGCTTGATCAAGACCAGACTCATGTTGATGGAAAAGCTGCTGCAATTGTCTTTGCAAGGCCTCAGAGCTAGAAACTTCTGGCTGTGTATTAGACTGAGATGATGATGGTGAAGAAGAAGAAGAAGAAGAAGGGTGTTTGATAACAAATCTAACAAGCAAGTGGAGAAGACCTGATATGAAAAAGATAACAGCTAATATGACTATAATGATAAGAACAGCTGGACTAATTTTGTTCCCAGAAGAAGATGGAGAAAGGCTTGGTGCTTTGTGAAAATTAGAATTTGCACCTAATGAAGAGTGAGATGTGGGAGATAGAGAAGGGGCATATGCAAAGACACCACCTTTCTTATGGTGAATCCATGACATTTTCAAATGGGTATGCCCAAAATCCAATCTTTGCACTCTTCTAACTTCACTAAATAAACAGATCATCTTGAGCACATTTCAAGAAAAACCAAAGTTGGAACTACTTAAATGTTTTCACCGTCTCAAAAATAAAAGACTTCTTTCAAAGCATTAGAGGTTGCAGCCTTGCAGCAAGCTGGCTGTTGCTTAAAGCAGCAATTTGTTCAAGAATTGTACAATAAACAGAAAGATGATGACAAATTACCCAGACAGAAAAAAGATAAAGGCCAAATCTTTAGCTGACAAGACACCCAAATAGCCACAAATAGCAACCAAGACTGAATACACAAAGACCTTTGAAAAAAATGGAATCTTTTCTTGCCTCAGCAAAAACAAGAATCCAAGATTAAGGTGGATCTAAGAACCTCTAATATGGGAAGACAAAAAAACAAAGTACAGATTGAATCTTTGAGCATGTACAACTCTTAATCTCTCTCTGAATATCTCATACAGCAAATTATACATACAACTATATATATATACTGACAAAGTGGCTGCAAGGGGGTTGAGATTTGGTGGGGGTGGGGTGTTGTTCTGAACTGGAAAAAGAAAGAGACAGATTTGGAAGAGCCAAAGTGAGGCAGTGACAAGTCGCTAGTCTCCAAGAATAAAGAGTAAAGAATGCCAAAAAGGAACAGCACAATTTGCTCTTTACTTCCCGATAAAATCAAAAGGAAAAAAAGTAAAAAAGAGAAAAGGGAAAGTAGTAAGAGAAAAAAAAACAAGTTTTAAATATTCGCACGCACCAAAAATGAGGCGCGTAAATTTTGGTAGTAATGGGCTTTTATTTACGTTTCCCGCGAGGCCCGTTTTGCCAAACGCGGGCCTTATTTAGATCTACGAAGGGGCCCAGATGAAATTTTTTAGTCAAACAACTCCCCCTCTTTACAACTTTTTCCTTTATTCGTTTTTTTTTTTTTAATTCGATAAATTTTTAAATTTAATCTCACGTGGCTTGTTAAAGATCATAAAATTAAAAAATATTTTGTTATGTTATATCACAAGATTCAAAACTCTTTTTTTATCTTCTTAAATTTTGTGTCAAGTTAAACTAAACACAAATTGAAATAGACGGTAAAGACAGTTTTACCATACCAACATAAATCATTTTACTTAAGGTAATTTACTTATTGAATAATCAGTCTAAGTTTACTATAGAGATTGATATGTACCTAATTTCTAAATAATACTATGATAGTGTTGCACAGTTGAATGTAAAATAATAATAATTGTATTTATGTAACTTACACCTTACATGTATAAGAGCAGAGAAATTAGAATCTTTTCATGCTACATTCCATTTGAGTAAAGATAAATTACAACTGAAACAATTTTATTTTGCAATGATATTTAGTGCACTGTTATATACTACTGTAGCATTTAAAACTGAAAAAGGAAGTCGTTACTGTGGTTCCTAAAGGGTGCTTGTTATCCGAGCAACTCCCTCTGTTGGAATGTATGCGTCCACGAATATCGATGGGACCAGGTCCTCAACACAGTTACAATAACAGACAGTAAAATAAATACTGAAAGCAAAGATTGCACAAACAACTTTACGTGAAAACCTCTTTGCTCAAGGGAGTAAAACCACGACCTGGCCTGCCAGGACTTTTCAAACTACTTTCACTAATCTTCTCCAAGCAAAAGTAAAAGCGAGTTTACAAAATGAGATTAGCCTGCTAATCTCCACACTAAGCAATACCTCCTATCACTTAGCTGAGCCAGAGCAGATACCACACTGCCCACTATACTAATCCTAACCGATTAATATAGACTATTAGAGTAAGAACCTAAGTTACCCTTAACCTAGTTCTTACAATGATTCACACAAGTTTGAAACGTTTCTATCACAAGTGAAACGAATCCTACAATATAAGAACTATTACAAGCAAACAAAAATACAGTTGGTGCAGAAAGCAATGGAAGCACTTCTATCAGGTCCCTTGCTGCTTTGAAGCTTGAAAGTTTTTCTCTTTGAATGAATGAATCAATAATGTTGTTTGTTGTTTGATATATACCATGAAGAGTTATTACCCAACATACAAACAACCTCGTCGCTTCTGATTGGTGAAGTACTCTGCAGCTTCACCAACTCTCTGACACAGACAACTTTTACAGTTGTACAACACTTTGACAACTGGACGAGTATTCATACTCTGGAGAGGACCAAGTCCTTGCACTTGTGAGGAAGATCATCAAAACATCTAGGAGCATAAGCACTAGTCACCCTCCAACTCCCTCTTGTCAGGTTGCGACTATCTAATCTACATGTTTGATTATATATTTTTTTCACCATTCAAATTGCGATGAAATATTCTAGTTCTGCCACAACTTTTGTCTCTTGTAAGGATTATCGTCAATAGTCAATACTATATCTATCCCCCACATCACATTCACACAGACAACAGGAAAGTACTTGGTACTTGCACCAACTATTTTGTGCCATATTAAATAATTTAACATCACTATTTAGAGTGGAAATACACATCACTTAATTAAGGTAATTGGTAAGTGATAAATGTGTGTACCACATACACGTCTTGTATTCATTGCTTTGATAGAAACACTTTTGGTGATTAAGTTCAATTTATCCAGAGACAATTGGTAGTGGGGAGCAACCGTCCCACCAACATCTCCCTTAAACACAACTTAGAAATAGAGTTTGCTTGATGCATGTCCCAACATATGCATTCGTTTTATTCTGTAAGTAGTTTTCTTCATATTGGGCGACAACTTGGAACAGGTTTTTTCAACTATAGCCAATGCATTTGACAAATATGCTAATGGTACACTACGAGGAAAACAACAACTAATTCTTCAACTGTTTCTCCCACATATCAGCCAATGTCTCAGCTGCCTAGGTTTTCAGTGGCAGAAACAAGTTCAAAGGTCGAGTGGATTGCGAATTTGCAGCAGTAAGTCAAGATCTGGCTCTATTGTAGCAGGGAAGAGAATATTATCTTCACAGCTCTTTGACAGATGTTTTATTTCCATGGCATGATGGCATTTTCAAATGACTGAAATTCAAGTGCTGAAAACAGCATGAAAAGGGAAACAGAAACGGCATGTGGCTACTTTTCTTGCTAAGTCCTTTAGAAAAGAAGTACTTAGTAGATTCAGAGTAAGAAATCAATCTATTAAGCGTTTGTTCTTAATTCACAACACACTTATTTACACATTCTCCACAACAAAGCTAGAATACATAGATCAAGAATATCGAAGATGCTTATGTAAGATTGGCCATCTATAGAGACACTACCTGAAACGCACAAATATTCAAGTAAAGAATGACACTACTACCTGATTTCACACAAAGACAAGCCATGGAACCTCCAGCTTCAGTATTTAGGCGCTTAACTTTGCTCAGACATCACCTCTGATAATAACCATCAAATATGGTCTCCAAGGAAATACACTAACCAGTGAGAGTCACCAAACATCTCTGTGGCTCACTTTTGTAAGAGCCCTATTTCGAGTTGTTCGAGGTTTTCATAATACAGAACTTAAATGCCTTTATCTCCCAAAATTATTAACAACACATATCACATCCAGGAAATCAGGACAAGTACAATGATAATTGTTCTTGCCAAAAAAAGAAAGATGCAACTTCTCTTGGAACTTTTAGCAGCAATGTATTAGCAAGATCAAAAGCTCATGTATATAAACAACTTTGTTACTCATGAATCCCATGTTAGTTCATCACCAAGCAGTAAGTACCACATATGCAGCTTGGAAGCTTATCTGTTGCACGACGGATGAATTCAAACTTATCCGCTTATACAAAAATCATACAAAGTGGGAAGTCCCATGTGATGCAGGCATTTAATGCGAGATATGAAAAGGAATTACATGCTAACCTACTTCATATACAAAGGATTACTCCACACAGCAGCACTGGTATCATCAGCTATTCTTCTTCCGCTTCCTCAAATTTGGCATTGCACGTAGAAATACCGAACTGGAAACATAATCATTGTTCCCCATATTTTCTAGGTGTGGGGATACATCGTTACAGGTAATATTAGTTGTGTTGTTTATATCTTGCTCAATTTCAGATGCACCTATCCCTGCTTCACATTGCTTCTCACTCGTTTTCCTTGAGGGGCTAGAAACCAATTGATTTGAAGCATTACCACTATTCTCATCTCCGAAAAGCTGAGAAGAATTATAAATATCAGAACACTCAACTGATAAGATAGGGCTAGAAGCATTTATCTCATGCTCCATATCTCCATCATTTTCCTCTAAACAAAACCCACCCCCCATTTTAAGGTACTCCTTAGACAAAAGATCCCCTGGAATAGGATCAGAAGTTTCATCAAAGCTTGGTTGAACAGTAGATTCCATCTCTGCCCCACCTGCATCAACACCAGCATTTGTTTCAAGGTTTGGCAGTTCTTGTGGGCAGTAATCATTACTTGCATCATTCTCATTCATCTTACTAGAATCAGCAGGATAACGTTCAGCTATGTCCACATCTGCTCCTGATTCTCTCCTTTCTAACTTTTCAGTAGTAGAATCTCCATCATCTTTGTCATCTTTGTCAAACTCATCATCTCTCTTCTCACTGTAATTTACTATTTTCCGATGACGCTGTGACTGAAATTTCAATTAGAACAAAATGGAAAAAATATTAGTCATGAACTGTAGATGTTTCAAGTAAATAAAACAGAAATTGATAATAGAGTGAAAGTTCCCTTCCCCTGAACAGTGAATATGTAGAAAGTGAGTAATATATCATACATCACATGTAACAAGATACTACTATGAACACCATAAATATAGGACTTGCAGAAACAAAATATCATAGGCATAGAGATAGGACTTCCAGAAGCTGCCTTGAAAGTATTGGACCTGAGAGAATGGAATATCAACTCTGATTCTTAATGGATAGGAATTCAGTAGAGGTTAGGGGAAAACACTAAACAAGGCAAAGGTGACTTGACATTAGCACCAATGCAATGAGTACCTTCCACTATAACAAAATATAGTTATCTAGATGAGTTCTCAAAAGCTATTGTTAATGTTTGTAAATTTCACTCAAATAGGTGTAATCATTATGGGTTAAACTACAATTAATATTGCAGGAAAATGACTTACCCTTCTTGCTTGATTTGGCTTTTCAAGCTTCTCGATTTGTGATTGTTGCTCTATATCACTATCTTTTTCATCCTCAGAGCTTGTTTTGGAGGATCTGGAGGAGGATTTTTTACTTGCCTTCCGCACAGATCGAGCTGTTTCTTTCCGTCCTCCTATACTACCACTTGATTTCTTACTGGTGTTTCGCTTGCTTTCTGCTCCCTCTGGTGGTTCCAAATGTTCAGTCTGCAGAAGCCCTCCTTTCCTTTTCCTTGACTGCTTCCCAACTGATCTTCTTTTTGTTGTAGTCTCCTCATAATCAGCACCAGCAGACTCTAGTCCCCTCGGAGGATCTTCCATCTTTTCCTCATTCATATAATTAGATTTTACTACTCTTTTTTTACAGCTTCCAGGAGCATCTTGTGCACTTCCATCCATTAAATCACTGGATTTGTTCATAGTCATATATTTAACAGCCTTATTTATCCTCTTGCTACGGATTTTCGCAAATCTCTCATTGAAAGAGTAAAAGGCTTCCAGTCGAAGTTGTGTCTACATCAAGTAAATAAAGGAACAGTGAGAGAAAGATCTTCATCAGCTTCCTCTTTCTCCAATCAGACAAATTACCACAAAATGAAGGAAATTGTAAGTGCAGATCATTCAGAAACAATACAAAAGTGACGCATTGATATTTTTCTTATCATATAAACCATTACTTTATTTCGAACTGAATATGTCAATTGACATGGTTAATATATCCATTTGTTTTATTTCGGCGGACACAATTTATTTCCATACATATTTTTTTTTATAGATTTCGATAGCAAGAAAAGATTGTTTAAATAAGACAGAGGTAGAGGAATATGAAAAAGGATCAACCTCATGTTTGTTGTACTCTTTCAGTACCGGTACTAGCAATTCATCTGCCTTCTGGCTGTTCCAGCCGAATTTCTCCCAACAAACTCTGCAACAAGCAAAATACTCATTAAGAGTCGTATATAAATCCTAAATCCTCATTAGACCTTTCTAAGGAAAAAATAGTGTACAACTCACTTGCGAAGAACAGAAACATCAGGCTTCCCCCATGCAAAAGGCTCTGTTGACTTGTCAACTCGTGGAGACGTATATGCTGAAATTACAGCATTACTCGGAAACGAAGAAGGAATATGCCAGTTTTTACTAATATTTCTCTGTGAAAACGATCCCAACATAAAGAAAGAGTGAGGTCATGCTTTTCCAATCAAATAGACAATAGATTTGAAGCAAAAGCGCACAATTGGTTTACATGTTTATTCATGAAAATCTGCCTCAACTTTTCAGCTCTGTCCTCGGAAGCAGGATTGCCTTCCAGATTGCTGGTTGAGCAACTCATATCAGGATCACCACCTTTACACCCTCTCTTCCTAGAGCTGGAACCTGTCTGTGCATCAAGCCCCCCGAGAATGGATGGATCTGGCGATTCCACCCACTCACGAAATTTCTGAAGACCGTCTTCCTCAGGAAATGCATTTACAACTTCAATAGCATTAACAATACCGACCCCACTGCACCATGAAAGAAAGAATGGATTAGGACTTCCGAATGTTTCATACATAATTACATAGATGCTTCATGTAAAAGAATTATACGATCTATTGTCTCCTGATGAGAATATGCAAACAAGACTAATTGGCGGAGTCAACAAGAGAGGCAGAGACACCTGGTTAGCAGGATATAACACTTTGTAAAAGAACCACAGAAATAGGTTTACCTCACTCCTTCAGTATAATCGCTCCCAAGGAGCAATGCCATACGAATTATTTTTTCTCTATCCAACCCAAGCTCATTCTCCACATCCTATAAACAGCAGATATGTGATCAACCACATGAACTATAAATGAAAGGAAACTACAATGTTCTCTACGAAATAAACATTGGCCCCGTAGTGTACCACCAACCTCAAAACCTTTTTCTTTTCTTATGCTCATTTTTTATTCTCACTCTTTTGGGCGGGATGGGGTGGGAAGTGGTTGTGATAGTGATCACGAAAAGAAAAACAATTCCTCTTACTACAAGCGTCATTTAACCATTGCAGTGGGAAAAAAATCGTTAAGAAAATGACCTAAACAAGTGTAGCTGTAGAAACCTAGTTGCACAGAGACAAACTTAAGGGAAAGAAGAGTATTCAAAACACTGATGAATCGATGATAAACCTTCATAAAGTAAGTCTCCACATATTTGCGATCGTCAAAAATATTCTTGTATACACTTCGAGCACCAAACAAGAATGCATCAGAGTCGTCAGTAACCACACCATCGACAAGATTTGTAAGTTCCATGTACGCACATTGGGCTTCAGCTTCCATTGGAGCTATGATATATGGCAAGCCAAACATTTGGAGCAACTCCTAACATAGAGAAAGATGTAAATCAGATGAATTGAACTAATAATAATACTATATCACCACAAAACATCAGGGAAAAGGAATTGAGAACAACAACGAAGATGACTCCAGACCAGAAAGCTGGAGCAGGAAAAGAAAAAGTACTTTTTTGGTAAGGAAAGATGTATCTATATAAAATTTTGTTCAAAGATATTTCTATAATCTACCATATAAGCCAAAGTCACTAAGCAAAAAACAAACACGCATGTTTGGAAGTCAAGTTGATAAACTAACCAGGATACACCAAAATTACATGATTTAAATAAAATGAGATACTCCAATACAAAGCATGATCTTAGCCTAGAAGCATTACATCTAAAAGGAATGATCCTATAGACTAGAAACATTACACCCAAAGAGTTGCTGCAAAAAATTCGATGAGATAGAACAGACTGTATGGCATGGCAATAACAAACTGAACTGGTATCACTAAGGATCAACATGTAATTACACCCAACTAGCACATTTCGGCAAAACTGAGAGAAACTAAATAAAATGGCAAGGAACACCTCAACCAAAAATTCCTACTCCCTAGTGTAAAACAACTTCCAACTAATAAAATTTGTTATTCGGAAATAAAGTAGGTTTAGAATTGCATTAAAAAAAAAAAAATCATCTAAAACCTACCTGGCACTCTGCAAACATTTCAGAGCTAACAGACTCTGCATTACGCTCAAGCTTTCTCTGCTCATCTCCTAGTTTTTCACGCTCTTCATCCAATACATGCATCTCCTCCTCCAAACTAGCCATCATAACTTTTTGATCTTCTTTTGTACTTGCAGAGTTCAAATTGCCAATTCTCTCAAATAATGGGTCATCACAAGCACCTTCCTCATCTAGGTTTTGTGCACTATTGATATCAGTTGTAAAACCCTCGGTGAAAGCTTTGGTGAGTTCTGTCGTCTCTTGTGTATAATGATGTGTGGCCGCTCCAGATTTATATTGTTGGGCATCAGTGGTTCTTGCATTCGTTGATTCATTAAATGTTGATTGTTCTATATAAGTAACATCTGAAGCACTATTTGTGTTATTGTTACTCGAAACCCCAACAGTGGTATCTGCTATCGTCTTTTTAATCATGTCAACCTCTGATCCATCAAGTGGAATGGTCGGTTCCATATGTATGTCACAATGCAAATTTCTGTTAGTATGACTGGTTGCTTTTTCAATCTGCAAATTTCTGTCAGGATGACTGGTTGCCTTTTCAATCTGCATATTTCCATAACCAGAATTAGCTTGAAATTGTTCTCCCAAATGGGTCCCCAAACTGTTATTACTCCCTGCAATATCCATCTCATGAACAGTATCATGCAAGTCAGCAGTCTGAATTTCAGATGGTAAATCTTTCGGTTGAAGAATTTTGTGTACCTTTGGGCAGTAGTTCTCTTGACCAACAGATTCAATACTTATACCCTGAGCAGTTATTTGAATAGCTTCTTCAGACATCTCTTTTTCATGAGATTTATCAATGTATCTATGATCTCTCATATCCTCGAGACTCCTCCTTACTGCTTCCTGATAATTGGCTTCTTCTTCCAAAGCACCATTATGAGCACTTCTTGAATCCAGTGGAAGTAAGGGAGGCTCCTCGCAAATGTCTAAACATCCTTCTTCCCATTCTACTTCAGCCTCATCATCCATGCCATCTATCTCCAGTGATGCCTGACCTTCCCCTTGAGAGTTATTGCTTAGCAAGTCACCTTTCTCTTCAATCACTCCTTCCTCCCACTCAACGTCCGAAGCAGAATCTAGAGACTGTTTCTTTGAGGGGGAATGATCCATAGGAAATTCCATCCCTGGATCACCTGCCACTAAACTCGCAAATATATCATCATCATCATTGGCACAATCCTGTCCAAAATTATCTTCAAAAGATATCTGAATTGTAGTCCCACTTCTCAACTCAGACTCTTCAGTTTTGTTGTTTAAACAATCCTTCCCATCATCATCTGGATTGGATGAGTTCAGATGCAAAATTGTATCAGAGACATTTCCAGGGGTATGTACATCAGTGTCACTTACAGTAGGCACATCGCTAAAATCTTTATTTCTGGACACACTCTCCTCCTCAATTTCTTTCATCAAATCTAAATTTCTCTGTAAATCTCGAGTCATGCGTACACCCATGGCTCTCAGTCTGCTGACTCGAAGATTACCCCTCTCATTCAGATATGTCTCCACATCATCATTAAATGCGCTTTCAGGCTCAGACACAATCGATTCTAGCACACTACTAGATTTCCTTGTCGAAGCATCACCCGCAGCATTTGCCAAATTATTTTCTGTTTGTACTTCACTTGACTTCTTACTAATTTGATCTTCCCCAGCAGATGCAAGGGCACTGATAAACGCCGACGTGCAAATTTTTTAGTGGACAACGATGATTTAAGCAGGGAAAGGAAAATGAACGAATCACTAGAGCAAACCAAATGATTGTTACTTACTCTTTGTCCCCAGTAAAAGATGAGGAGAAAATAAATTCCCTATTTGCTTCAGAAGCAATCCTTGAAGTATGCACACCACCTATTCCCCTTCCAGCAGCAGCTTTCTGTACTTCACCTATCTCGCGCCGAAAAGCAACAGTTTTCAGATAAGATTGTATTTGCAGTTCTGAGAACTTTTCCGGGGCCTGAGAGATGCATCAAGAGAATTAGAATGGAAAAGATAAAGAATGTATCAAGAGGCACACAGTACCAGTTCTTAACCTAGCAACCACAACTAACATAATTGAACAACATAACAGATAAAATTGTAAGCCCAATAATCCTGGAAAAGGACTAAAGAGTGCTTGAAGTCCACCATCATAAATTATGTAGCATGTGAGAGAAGTACTAACTAAACCATCAACCTGACAAAAAACCTTTTTAACAATAAATAGATCGTTTAGAAGATATCATCATGATCCATCTAATGTAACTCGCAAACAAGGACCAGTATTTTATTTTATTTTTGATAACCGAGAAATCCATCTGTGACCCGCCCTTTGGACCAATCACAGCCTTCTAAACTCGGTGGATAATGGGCCCGCCCCTCTACCCTTCTCCACTTAAATACCGGGCTTCGCTTTGCATGGTGTGGGGCTTGAACCTGCGACCTAAGCCACAAATCCTCCACCTTTTGCCACTTGAGCTAGGCCTTGGGGGCAAACAAGGACCAGTATTAAATATTGAGCTATTGTGTTGTCAAACATGAAATGCTGTGCGCAAATTATAAATTTTGTACTTCAAACTACAAAAGGTACATATCTTAAGAAGATACAAGCCCCAAAAAACATAAAAACGATTGCAGAAAGACAAATCATTATGTACTGATGCGCAAGAAAACTTAGTGATATACCTTCTTGACCTTCTGATACTTTTGTCTGTTCTCTGCCATCAATCTCTCCCTCATCTGGCAAACAAGTTATTAATTGATCAAACAAAGAGAGAAAATTCAGTATACACAGTTTGTTTGTCTCCCTTTTGAGGGAGTAGTAACTGGATACTTCTTCCATAAGTAAAAGAACTACCATTACCTGACCAAGAAGATCAAGTTGCATAGATGGAGGTAAAGCAGCTAAAACAGAAGGATCAACTTTTCCTTGTGTTGCTGGCTGCACAATGCATAAAGAGTTTGGGGGTTAGTAAGAGAAAAAAATATATTCATAACCTCGTCAAATATTACCACAAGCATAACAATTACATTTACGCAATTAAGTCCACGGATTGAAATAGTAGAAAATGAAAGCATACTCCTAACCCAAAAATTATTTAGATTTCCAGCACCAGAGGCATCAACGGATCTGATACTTGTTAGTTTTATTACACACACAACTATAAGGTGTACTGAGACCAAAAGCGTCAAAAGATCATTTTACTACTCAAATAAAGTGACTAGCATCATGCACATTCTAAATCTGACATGTGAAGATATAAATGGAATCAACAAGCAGTTGCTAACCAGTATCATCTCTTCATCTTCATCAGTGTTATCATTTTCAGCAGGAGCCGCAGCACAAGATGTTGATGCATCATCAGCAAAATTCCAGTCTTCCTCTGCTTGAATAGAAGCTGCCAACCTTAATTAACTTGTCAAACTGAGTGTCAGAATCATTAATGTCCACATTCAAGTATAAAGCAACAAGATCATACAACTATGAAGCTTGTCAAAAAACAAAAAACGATCACACAACTGACTACTATAACTTACAACTCATCCAATGCTTCTTTGTCATAATTTTCTGCCCCCAAGCCATTTCCTTCAGCCATGTTCTCCATATTTCCAGTTGCTTCTGTTATAACCTTTTTACCCTTTGCATCATTCAGTTTCCTCTGGTTCTCCAGATCCACAGACAGCTCTTTGAGCCTCATTGCCTTAAGCTGCAAGTAGAAATGGATAAAAAAAAGTTATCCAACATCATGCAAACTTCTAAATGCTTACCATAATGAGGTTGCTAATAAATTGAGTGCATTTTAAGCTATATTTAACACTGCCAATTTCCAATGTCAACAAAACAGAGAATCAAGGAAATATCGGTTTTATCAATGGTTCTGTCATCTGCCTGCATGATAATCCACGCCAGCATTGATGACAAGCGCTTACGTGATCCAGAATAGAAAAGCAAACATATACTCAATTTGATGGACCATCTCATCCAACAGATAAGGAGAAATGTTATTTAGGTTTTAAACATGCTCCTTAGCCGTGAAAATACTTTGTTAGTAACTAAAACACCTATAGAATATATATTGAATTGTGTGACCCGTCTTATCCAAAATCGTAAGTTGTTCTAAAAATGGTACACTCATATGTTCCAAGTGTGCAACACATTACTCCAAATAATTGAGCGACTAACATGATTAAGGAGCAACTTTTCAGCCGTCTTCCTAATTTTGGCCTGAGCATTTTCCCTCTGGCGGCGACGGGCGATCACTGTTCGACGCTTCAGAGCAGGTGTGCCACCGTCAAATACAAATACTGGCTTGGTCCGAAGGTAGAGTAGCTTGCAAATTCGACGGAAAAATCCCAAAATATGAGCATTCCGCACCATCTCTCCCTTTTCATCTCGCATTGCTTTCATGAATTGTATAATCCATATACTCGCATCTGATGAATAACAATTTTCACATAGTATAATCAGTATAAATATGATCAGTGAGTTGTATTAATTAGGGTTAGGGTTTAAGGAAACTGAAGTTACCGATTGCCAGTTTTTTCCCGGCGAGGGTCTCGACGGAGACGCGGCGGCCAACGGGGGCGATGAGATCCCAGAGACCTTGAACACCCATTTCAGTTCGCCACTAAACTGTCAAAGATCGTGTTACAGTTTTGAATTATTGCCGCCAAGTTAGTACAAATGGGTTGAAAAAATGGAACGGGAAGTCGGTTGGTCATTGAAGGGGCAAATTGGGCAGATTGTTTTTATCCCTTAACGAAGTTCAAGGACCATTTAGGTAACAATGACCTTACTTTTTTATTTCGTATTTGGTTATGGTTAGTAATTAGTCTCGGAAATTATTTTATACTACTAAAATAGTGGTATTAACTATTCTATATAGTAAAAGGTAAGATAATTATTCCATATAGAAGGTGGAAAGTTAATCTCATGAGATGTCCTAATCTATCTCAACCAAATGACTCCTAATGTAAAGACTATTGATACTCAAATTATGAAGAGCTTCAAAGTGGATGTTGCATGTCTTTGTCTGTTCTCAATTAATGGTTGAATTCGTTAAAATCATTGGTAAAGCATGAGATTAACTATAAGAGGAGGTTGTTCAGGTAATAAACACCATTTACCTCCAACTTTAAAGGTTGTTGGTTCGTCACCAAAAGAGCAAAAAGATGAAAGCTACCAAGGAAGGGTAAAAGCAAAAGTTTGGAACCTAAATAAGCCACAAAAACATAAAAGTGACCAAAATAAGTCACTATTTTAGTAAGTAACTAAAATAGGCTTAGTGGAAGAAAAAATTCCACTTTATCTAATATTCTAAACGTTTTCCGTTAGTCTCATAACGTGTATATTTTAATATATAACAGAACTATTTCCTACACTTTATAAAATGGAACTATTTCTTACACTTTATAAAGTGTAAGTTTTTCTTACACTTTGTAAAGTGGAAGAAAAATTTTTGTTTTACAAAGAGGAATATTTTTCACATTTTTATCTCTTTATGAAACTTTTGCAGTGTTTGTCATACAATTATATTGATTTGACATATCATAAAAATGGAAGAAATTATTACATTATGTATTTTTATTTTTTTATTCTGAAAAATCCTCTAATCTCTATTTAAGGACGTTCAAACATAGTTGATAGCACCTACAACATAAAGTCTTCTATATTTGTTCATTTTAATCTCAAAAAAAAAATGTCTTCTAAACCAAAAGTTAGAGTTTCGATTTATTGGGATGGAGAAATTATACATGACGAAAATACCGTTTATTATAATTGTCCTCCCAAACACAATGCTAAATATTCAATTAATGTCCGATATCATAAATTTCTTTCATCAATTTATAAAAGAGTGAGTATAAACAGTATTGATTATAATTTGATTATAGTCGGAAAATACCCTACTTTATTTTTATCACAAGGACAAGTAAATTTTGGAGAGTGGATTATCTATAATGAAGAATCGCTGACCGACTTTTTGAGGGTTCCAAATGGCTACATAGATCAAATCAAGTTAACAATACTTGAAATCTATGTTAGGAAGGAGCCTAAGACTAGTCAACAACGTTCTCTTTTATCGGTCAATGTCCATCCCCGATTAGAAAATCATAATAGCGTTGATGGATTTTCGATAACTCAATCTACTGATTTTCCTAACATGACTCATTATCAAAATATTCTTACCGGTCGATATGATTTTGATTTGAGCGAAACTATCAATGAAAGTGACTGGTAATGCTCAATAATTATATTTCGATTATTATTTGTTGATTTTGTCAATTATTTATTAATTTATATGATTTATTATTATTATTATTATTATTATTATTATTATTATTATATATTTTGTAGCGGTTTACTTCATCAAGATAGGAATATTGCTCCAAGTTATGGACTAGATAATTATTTTGGTTAGTTCTCACACTTTGAAATAACGGAAAATGTTGGGACATCCTCAAATTTTCATGTCTCGCCTACTTTTGATGCAGATGATTATTGGTATGTCCAACACTTGATTTTTTATTTAAGTAAGTTAATTGCATGAGACAAATATTTATACTTTTTTACATATATAGGAAAAATATCACACAAGATGAGCCCATTGATCCTGTGAATATCAATGATCGCAACCTTCCAAATTACGGCTCACCTTCAGCTAGTAATAGTGATGATTTGCCTAATGTCGAGGAATCGGGAGATAATGTTCCATTAATTGAGGCATCATCTAGTGATAATGATTTTTTAATGTCCAATCGATCGCCAAGACCAATGTCCATGAGTTCATTTCGTAATCATGAAATTCCTTATCTTGATCATCTCCCAGATGGTCCAGATATCTTTGGCGATACACATGATGAATATACATCACAATGTACGTGGCGTGAACCGGAAAATTTCATGAATGGTGTTATTTCTATTGAAAAGGGCATGTTATTCAATTCAAATAAGCAGTTGCAAAGAGCAGTTAAGCTTCTACATTTAAAAATAGCGAGGGAGTACTTTGTTATTAAATCGACAAAGAAATCATGGTGACTTGTTTGCAGGCGTGTAGAACAAGGATGTCGATTTAGGCTAACTTCTTTTAATGATAAACATACTAACATGTGAAAAGTTGGAAGATACATTAAAGACCATACATGTGATATGGGTGCGTGCCGCGATGGACATTTCAACTTGGATGTTGAGATGATTGCTGACGTCCTCCGTGTTGATATAGAAAAAACGCCAAGGAACTATTTTATCCTTAGATGATTTTTCTTTAACAAGAAAATATTCATTTTTTATTTGATAATTAATATTATTTTTACTTTTCAAGTTTTTCATCAAAGACTGTCAAAGAGCAGTTCTTAAAGCATATGACATTTCAATAAGTAGAAGAAAAGCCTATATTGGTCGCAAGCGTGCTTTTGAAAAAGTCTATGGTACTTGGGAGGGTTATTTTGCCAAGTTGCCGAGGTTCATGGAAGCTTTGAAACACTTCAATCCCGGAACAATAGTTGAATGGAAAACAGAGCGGCGTGCCGATGTCATTAAAGATGTATTCAACTATGTGTTCTGGACTTTTAAACCATACATTGATGGGTTTGTGTTTTGTCGTCCTGTTATATCGATCGACGAAACACGTGTCTATGGAAAATATGATATCAAGTTGTTGATTGCGATTGCAACGGATGGTAATGACTCAATATTACATTTGGCATTTGCAATAGTTGCGAATGAGAGCATGGAGACATGAAGTTTATTTTTAGATCAATTGTACTTGCACGTTGTCAAAGGTCGTAGAAGTGTGACATTGATTTCAGATAGGCATCATGGAATACTCTCATCCGTGTATAATTCTCTCAATTGGCAGGCCCCATTTGGGTTCTATCATTTTTATTTAAGATACCTCTTCACCATGTGAAGCTGAGGCTGTGTCTCTCTGCCATTGTAATGCAAGACTGTGCAACTTAAATAGTCCTCTAGACATCGCAATGCTAGTACCAGCGGAATGAACAAAGCATAACGGTACATCAACCTCTAATGTAGGCTTACCTATAAGCAACCTTCCATACCGCATGTACCACAATTTATACCCTTCCCCGCTAGTACCATCATCTACCTTAACTACTAAACTCTGATGTTGATTACCCTAATCACGAAAATATTTATCCAATATTTCAAGAACCTCCGGTCCAAGCCTCCCACGCTGATCATACACGTGGTGGTTGGTTCCCCAACTAGGAATCGCAGTTACATGTTGGGGACGACCAAACTGACGCATCACTCTATCAGGTGCGTGCACCTCAACAATCTCTAGGCAAAGCATAGGCACACATGCCATCCATAAAGGCTTATCGACCGTACAACAACAAGGAAGTGTATGTAAAATCTCATTATACGGTGTCCATCGAAACTATTTTTAAAATATAACAATTACATAAAAATCAACATTAACCGCTTAGTTTATAAATAAAATTATTATTGATTACTTTTATATAATTTACTTTATATGTAATTTATATTTATTTTTTAAAAAAACTAGTAAAAAGTTGCAAAAATTATTTGATGTACCTGATCCTTCGTCATGCGGTCTAGCTGTCTCTAATCGGGATAAGAACATGATGTGACTCAGTATCCCTATCAATTCCACTCGTCCATCACCTAGCATATGGAAGCAATACGTCACCATCATGCAGCGGAAGAGTTGATGGTTGTACGACAAGATCCTTTCCCAACACCAAACCTTAATGTGACAAATAAAATAATTAAACTATCATCATTAACAAAAAAAAATTAACAATATTACATATATCTATTTTTAATAATTTTTAAATTATTTGTATGTAATTTAAATATTTTTAAAAATTGAATATAGAAAAAATATTCTTGTACAGTGTAATGTTAAAAGATTCTTTGTATTTGAATGTATTTTAAAACTTTAGTAAAGTTAACTTAAGGAGAGGAATAAATCCACAAATGTCAACCACATTATCGATAGATGCCCGACAAAGTGCACGGTACAAGTAGGACAACACTGCACTGCCCCAACTGTACTTATCTACGTTGTGGATGGGATCTAGGAACGCCAGGTATTGTAAACTAATAAGGTTCCTCGACGTGTTCGGAAATAAGATGCCTCCCAATATAACAAACATGTAAAGTCTAGAAATTTTCTCAACCCGCTCCACTGGAGTACCATCTCTTATCAGATCTACTTGTAATTGATCTCGCAAGTAGCGGGTAATGTTATGTATCCTCACCTGGCTCGCACCATCCATATTAGCAGGTGCTATGGCACATTCTATGAGTGTCTCTAATAAAGTACGCCATGAACGAATCCTCCGTGCAACATCCTGCATGTACACAACATCACCATCGATGTGCAAACCAAACAAGACCTGCACACCCTGTAATGTAATCGTGACCTTACCAAAAGGTAAGTTGAAGCAATGAGTCTCTGGCCTCCAACGCTCAACCATAGTTGTAACAAGGACATGGTCATATTGCATCCTTCCTACACAAACTACATCATACAATCTTGACCTACGTAAGATCTCCTTAACACGTCTATGAGGTCGATGCAAACGAAATAAATTTCAGGCATCATTCATGCGCACCGTCCTCATAAGGCTACTAAATGATATCTCACCTTTCCATAACAATTGTGATTTATGCTCATGCTGAGAGAGAAGAAGTGTACGATTAATCGGTCCAGGATTCACAACACGCTTCATTATATTCTGTAAGAAAAATTCTATTAATTCGTTTAATATAATTATATCTTGACAAATTATACCGTGAACTATCTTCAAACGAATAATTGTACGAAAACTAAAGAATCTCTAACTTCAGCAAGTCAATTAAATGTGTTATTTGTCGAGTCAACCACAAGAAAATAAAATAGGAAAAAAACCCAAAAGGAACATATACCTAAAGAGAAACAGATGGAACCATCTATTGGAACAATTGAGGGATGACTATATGTTTGATGAATTTTGTGTTCAGTTTTGCAGACAAATTTAACCAACTGAATTAACAAGAATATAACCATTTGTGCAATCTCAATTTATTGTCAATTTTTACAAGGATCTCGACACAATTTATGTGCATAAAAATAATACTCTACTATTATTTATTTTTTGTACTTTGATGGGATCTAAATGATAGTTTGGGTACATTGCACATCGTAAAGTTAATACAACCAGCAAGAACAAATGAAAATGAGTGTCCGTCTAGAATAAAAAAAACATGAGACGAAAAGGTGTAATTCAGCAGTAGTCAAATACTATTTGGCAATACCAATCCAACAGTGTAATTCTTTTTGTTTATTTCAAATTAAAGACTTTTTTTCTAACTCAATATTTTGTAATTGAATGCACTGTATAAGACTTGCTGAAATTTTGAACAAATTACAACATAATTTTAAAGTAACGAAAATATGAGATAGAAAAAAATGCCTAATTTATATAATTTGTAGGATCGCATTGTTATGTTGTCGGGTTGTGCTACTCCAATCTTTCAAGATTTTTATTTTTTAGTGTAGGGCCGCTTCAGTTGTCGGATTGGGACCATCAACTGTTAATCTTCAAAGTGAAAAAAGTTTGGAAGCCATGAAAGTGAAAGGAGAGAAGAAGAAAATGAAAAGGTAAAGTAATTTTTTATAAAGTGTAAGAAAAAGTTCCACTTTATAAAGTGTAAGAAAAAGTTCCACTTTATAAAGTGTAAGAAAAATTTACACTTCATAAAGTGTAAGAAATAGTTTCATTTTATAAAGTGTAGGAAATAGTTCCGTTATATATTAAAATATACACGTTCTGCGACTAACGGAAAACGTTTAGAATATTAGATAGAGTGGAATTTTTTCTTCCACTAAGCCAATTTTAGTTACTTACTAAAGTAGTGGCTTATTTTGGTCGTTTTTATGTTTTTGTGGCTTATTTAGGTTCCGAACTCGTAAAAGCACACACGATTATTTCCGAAAAGTAAAATCCATTAATTGTCTTTTTTTTTTTTTTTGGGTACTAAAGATTAAACTTCATTAACTAAACAGGAATGCTACAAGGAATGTTCACAGACCTATTTGGTGATACAATACATTTTCACATGCCAATCTTTTGAAGTTATGCAACTGGAGTAGTTCTAAGCATAACTTTGATATTCTTCATTTTCCATGTAATAGGCCAAAGGCAAATTACTCAAACAGCTTAGAATATCTTGCCTATAATCTTTCCACCACTTCATGAAGCTACTATGAGGATGGAAAATCTCAGAGGATACTGAATAGCTCCATATCATTTTCATTACATTTTCCCCAAAATTAACCAAATGCTCCGTTGCATTTTCCTTCTCTTCTAGAATGCCTTCTCTCAGTCTTTTGGAATTTATAATAGCTTCCTCCACATATGCCCAAAAGCAAGAATCTTCGGTGAGGCTAACGGCCTTCCTTCTATCGTTACCACTTCCAGACGGGTTGTCTTCTTTCCTCCATTCCTCCAACTTTTTATAGTGCTCGGATCTACCAAGATTTACATAGTCTGTGTTCCCTGATTTCATATAGTATTCAGCTATGTCGAGTGGCTCAACCATCCTTCTATAGTTTGTCCCTGAATACAGCCAACGAGTACAAAAAGTTGCCTTCTCGCTTTGTGGCATTTCTCTTTTTTATTTCCCGTTCACACCTTGCTAAACTCAACATGAATTCCATGATGGACATTCTGATATGGCTTGTTGCAGTTCACTATCACCAAGAAGGGGTGAACCAAAAGTGAAGCAAGTGGGACGCTTATTATTGTCCTTAAGTAGCCAGAGAGTGAATAGAGATGCCACAGATCCTCCCAAAGAAACTCCAGTGATTATTAGAGGACTGATATTGCCCAACTGCAGTCAATCAGAATGAACAAAATATCAACATGAATATATGAACAACAAGGTTCCTGCAGCCAAAAGTATGTAACACCTTAAAATCAATGCTTCTGAACTCTCTAAAGGAAGAAAGTTTTGGTCTCGTAACAGAGTTTCAAGTCTTCTGTCATGTCAAATTTCCAGCATTACCATGCTAACATCAGTCAAGGTATTCGAGATTTTTTTTGCAGATAAATAAAAGAATATTATAGTACCTTTTCTTTGAGAGTAGAGAGCTCATTCAGTAGTGAGGCAAAAAGGGTTATTGCTGCTTTGTTAACTGAGAAATGAGGGTTGAGTTTGGTAGAAATGAACTCAAAAGGAGAACCTTTAAGATAGTAGGGTTTGAACTTTGAACCCACAACTCTAGCATGGAGAGTATTTCCATGGTGATCCCTTACTTAGGCTTGAGTCCTCAATCAATTTTGTTAGTGAGTTCACAAGTTAATATAAGTATATATTTATTTAATTTTCTAATACAAATACAATTTTTTTTAAAAAAAACTACTAGTTCGTTCCAACACATGAATCCCAACTTAGCTCCACCTTGGAAGTTATTAAGAAGTACAAATTAGTAGTTATAAATTGAGGATATGAAAATAAGAGAGTATCTTAATAATTTCCCTTTTTGAGTTCAAGTGATCTTTTCCCGCCAAGAAGGCCCAAGGGAACAGCTCCGGTATTTCAACAAGTGATGTAAGAGGAGACCCAAAAGCACAACACACAATTACGATCCTCCATTACCACTTAGCACGGAGTTCTCATATCATTCTCCGCTCCTTATTCTGTAATAATTCACATTTTTCTTACTATGCTTTCACTCCCTTTCTCCATTCTCTAGGGTTTCTTCTATTTGTTCTGCAGGCAAGTACAATGACAAGTAATGTACAAGAGAAAGGGGAAGGGGATGGTGAGCCTTTGATTGTGAACCATATCTATGACAGTGCAATAGTTCCCCCACCAATTTTAGCAGCTGATTTCAATTTCTTGTACCTGTACGAATTCTTGGTAAACAGGGGTTTTTTTGGGGGACTACCTCATGAAGACCCCAATCTCCATATCAAGAATTTCTTGCTTGTTTGTGCCTTGCACAGACAGAAAAACGTTTCTGATGATGCATTCAGGTTGAGGCTCTTCCCCTTCTCCTTAAAAGGGAAAGCTAGATCTTGGTTGGATGATCTTCCAGCACGATCAATCCACAATTGGGATGAGCTTTTGGAGGCCTTTTTGGATGAATTCTTTCCCCGGGGAGTGATTGTGGAGTTGAGGTGTCGTGTTTCGACATTCAAACAGTAGCCACATGAGAGACTACATGAAACATGAGTGCGGTATAGAAAGTGTATTAGAATGTGTCCTCAACATCGTTGCACAGATGAGTCGCTTCTGCAGAGATTCTACTATACTTTGAACCTAGAGAATCAATTTTTTGCGGATAATATGGCCAAATGAGCAATCCTAAACTTGACTTTTCCCGAGGCGAGTAAAATATTGGACCAAGTGGCTAAGCAAGCACATGCATGGGACAATAAATGGAGAGATGTGTCCTATGAGTCCTCAAATTCCACAATCTCCCAAGACAGAGATGAGACCATAGCCCAACTTTCCACCCAAATGACACTTTTGACTAAACTAATAGCGGAGATGATGGCACACAAGGTCCACGTGGTTAAAAGCTAAAGTGGGCAATTACAGGAGCAATATATCATGTCCAAGACCAAGAGGAGGATGCAAATTACGTGAGCAGCTATCAAGGAGGGCCAAAAGAACAAAGAACCAACTACCAAGGAGGTCAGGATCATGATCTATGGAGACCACTCCAACAGTGGAACTCAAATCATGGGTGGAACAACCAACAAAACAAACAAGGATGGAGTGCTAACAACCAAGGGAATAGGGGAGCCGGTTCTTCACAAGCATATAATGCATCAAGAGCCCCTATGTACCAGCAAGGCAACCAATCTCCACCCTATCACAATCAAGGTCAATAAGTCAGTTTATCCGAGGATAATTATGAACAAGCGAAGGAGGCTACAGATTTCTCGGTAAATAATAATCGCAATGTCTTTGCTCTCATGTTTGTCTGTTTTTAGCAATCTTAGTGCAATGTGGATCTTGTATTTGAAGAAACATCTGCATGTCCTGCTAGTATTCCAATCAAATATCATGTCATGAAACTGAGATTATTAATTTTCTTATCTTGTAGCAATCAGGTTCTTCCAAAGATGAACCTATTGGGAAGATTTTTCAGGGAAAAAAGGATGCAAGTAAATCTTGAATGGTCTGCCAAGTTGCTCTTTCATTTCTTAAATGGAAAATACTTCATTGAACGATCTTCTCACAATCACTTCCTCTTTTTTAGAATCTGTCACCCTGCTTCTGTCATCAAAAAATACTATTTCATGCTGGTCATTTTAAAATATTTGTGGTAGAGTAGTTTCACGATAAATAGATTCACTTGTGTGTTTTCGAGCTGTTGAGCTTTAGTGGAATATATTTGTGATGCTGATGATAATTCTAGAATGATGTATATACCCAGCACAAGTGCAAGTGCTCAGCTTAGATTTGTTTGCAGCCTGTAGAGCATCTTGTAACAACGTTATACATATAGTTAGCATTAGTTGCTTTTAGTCTGATAGTAAGTTTAGAAGTATCATCAAAACTCAACTTTCATACATGTGATTTAGTTAATCAGGCCTTGAGTTGAGCTTATGAAGATTTGTGATTCCTCCAATTGGTGGTACTATAAGACAAAAGACATAGCTGTTGGCGAGTTCAAGTCAGATGAGTGTAGTTATGCTCGCTAATGTCTCTGAATACCTTATGGGATGGAAATAAAATTGTTTTGTAAGTAGAGTGAATTCACTGGAAAATGTCTTTGTTACTGTTCTATAACATGAAGAATCCATGTGTGTCCTGTGTATATTGGAAATGCTTTTTAAAAGGGAAGGTCTGTTTACACTTGAAATTTACTTGATGTTTGTTTAAAACTAGTTAACCATGTATGCTGTCTGCCCTCCAGTTAGATATGGTTGTATCAGCTTCTTTTTCAGCAGTTGCTCAGCAAAAACATGTCAAATTAGACAATTTCCTTGTAGACCCCCCAATATCTACTTATTGCGTAATTTCTTTTTGTAGCCAATTATTTCTGTAGCAAAATCTTATCCGGTTTAAATGTACAATTTCTTCTTGATGTACATTAACTTTTTTAGTTTTTTTCCAATATGTTAAGTGATTGCATGAAAGTTTGGCTTTGAGATTGCTTGGTTACTTGTGACACGTTCTATTTATCCACAGTATGCTCTCTGCCATGTGTTCCTTATATTCTTGTAAAATGCTGGTGTTGCTTCAAATAGAGCAACCTTTTATTTGCCGCTAACAATGAAATCACATATCGTCCAGTTACTAATTCCTGCTGGCTTATTCTATGAGAATCGTTACATAGTTATTGATTACGGCATTGCCTCAATTGCTAGTACTAAAATATCTAGTTTTTCTTGGATGGTCAAACTTCTATCTGTCTTTGAATTTTGATATCATGTTCTGATGGAGTAGTCGAGGTGCGCACAAGCTTGCTCGGACACCAGGGTTATAGAAAGAAAAAGAGTACCGGGGGTTGGAGAGAATGATTTTGCATTGGGGAGGGAATTTCAGCACCGCCCTTTAGAAATGAGGATTATGAAACTGTGTCTGGGTTTGGGAAGTTAATAGAGGTTGGTCAGGATGCAGGGAGAAATGGAGAAGAAAAAAAAGAAAAAGAACATGCAAAAGAAGAAGCTCAATTGGTCAGTTTTGGCTATTATCCAAATGAATTGTTAGTCTTGAATAATAATCCTACCCCCGCAGTCCCCATACTCAACATAATGTTCTCCTGAATTATGGGAGACAAAGTTATCTATCCCTACTTCTCATGAATGCTCTCAAATGTGGAATATACAAGGTAGACTTTTTCCAGGGCATATATCACTGACAAAATAGCCCATGTCATTATTCAATAAAAATAGGTAAGACTTTTGTGAAAATTGAGTGCAGCTCCAAATGTTGAAGATTGTTTCCAGGCTTCACTGTACTAGTAATAACTTTAAGTAAAATATATTTTTCATTGAAGCACATTCATATGATTCACGTGTAGAACTCCATTCTAAGGAACTCTCTGATCTTAGAACACATTGTATTTTCTTTGGACTTTAGTACGTGTGCTATACTGGTTTTCCTTGTTGCTGCCAGAAAAGGAGTTGCGCAAAACGTCTTACTCTGATCATATGAACATTCTTTTACGTATTAATAATATCTTTTTGTTATTTGATAAAGCTTCTTGGAATACCTTTTTAACTGCTCAGTTCCCCCACATGCAGTTTCATGCATTCTTGAATTTTGATGGTGCTTCAAAGGGAAACCCTGGACTAGCTGGTGCAGGTGTTGTTCTGCGAGCTGTAGATGGAAGTGTGGTATGCTCCCTTTTCAGTTTGAAGACAGTTTTTTACCCCAATTTTACAGTTTTTCGACTTCTAATTCTCTTTTTCTAGGTTTATCGGCTGCGTGAAGGTTTGGGCTTTGCAACTAATAATGTTGTTGAATACAGAGGTGTAATCTTAGGGCTGAAATATGCGCTTGAGAAAGGTTTTAAACACATACAAGTTCAAGGGGACTCAAAACTTGTCTGCATGCAGGTCATGTATTCTCTTTCTTTTATATCCATCTCTAAGGAACACTATTTTTTATTTTATTCCTTCAATTAGAACATGGCCATAGGGGGATACCCTAATTATCTGTAGAAAGATCATAGGTGTAAATTCACTGTCAATCAATCTATCTAGCAAGCCCATTTGTGATGAGCTTTCTCTAAAAATGTAACTTAAAAGTGGCCTGAGAATTGTTTATACAATGTCATTCTTTCTTAAAAAGTGAATACAATTAACTCTTTTAAGGCTAAAAGGTTTCTGGTTTTAGAATTATGTGGGAAGTATTATAACTTGCCAAGTGCAATGGGAGAGCTCATCCTTGAACAGCTTTGCTGGAGCACTGTGGGTCAGATGGTTTTGGGAGGATCCCTAATGTTGAAGGGGATAACAGAATGTAGATTTACAGTTAGTTAAAGAAGCTTACTTTTCTGCAACACTGTTATTTTAGTCTGCATTACTAGGTCACGGGTTTGAGCCGTGAAATTAGTCACCGGTGCTTGCATCAGGTAAACTGCCTACTTTTCACCCCCCAGGGTATGGCCGTTTCCCATATCCTGCTTGAACATAGGATGCTTTGTGCATCAAGATGCCCTTTATATTTTATTATATTGCAACATAAGAGATCAACTGCAACAGGTTAGGGAGTGAGTGTAAAATCCTATATAGGATTTGAGAAGTGTTGCGGCATAAGGAGTTAATCGAAATTATGGGTTAGGATCTTGGACTGTTAACTGAACCATCAGGCATACAAATTTTAATTTAATGTCCAGGGCCTCGTTTAAGTGAATAATGGGTTATGTCGAGCCTTGTTTCTTTGGAATGTTATCCTCCCATTTGCGTTCTAACTTACACTGAGATCAAGGTTGAAAAACTGAAGCTAGACTTCACCATGCCTGTCTGATCATTTTACTGGGATTGTATTTATTTACCAACTTAAGTTTATTTTTCATTACTGTTTATTTATTTACTAGATCTACAATCTACTTGTTGGTGGTCTACAGTCACCCATTACTTTATTTTCTATTTTTTTTCATGGAACAGATTCAGGGAATCTGGAAAACTACAAACCAAAACATGGTGGAATTGTCCAAGACTGTCGAAGAGCTTAAAGATCAGTTTATGTCTTTCCATATTAGCCATGTAGAAAGAGTATGGACAACTCTTGCAACATTTTTATAATTATGATCTTCTTGCTTGAAAAGAGTTTGTTTAGTGAAAATATGATGTGCTAAGTACCCGGGAATATATGTTGTATGATGCCTCTGCATAAATGAGTGTGGTATAATCTGTTGAAAAGAACTCCTGAAACAAAAGATGGACAAGCAGTGGGTACTCGGAGGTTGGGTTCAATTTATGCAATATTTTTGGTGTTGCACCATCTGAAAATGGTTCTTCTATCGATCTGTTTCTGGATGCGAGTGCATGCTTCCCAAGCATGTCATTTGACTTTTTCTTTTTGCATTGCTCAATATGAGAGTCTACGGTGTTGTTTATATATTCACCTTACCCAATTCTTCAAGTTACCTTTCTGCATATGTTACATTCATAGTTACCTTTCTGCATATGTTACATTCATTTCTGAGGTGTTACTTATTTAACATGTCAGGAACTCAACACGGAAGCTGATACGCGGGCAAATCTAGCGATGTATCTTGAGAGTAAGGGATTTTTTTGTTAGTCCCCTGCCCTGAGATTCAAATCATCACTTTTTTTTCTTGTGAGAAATTGTGTTAAACAGGATGCTTGCTTTTGCAGATGGTGAAACTCAAGTGGAATCGACATGAAGTAGCTTATACTGTGCAGTCTTGAACCCACTTGATGTTTTTGGGATTTTGGAGGGCCAATGCTACCAAGGAAAGCGATACGTGTTCTTATGGTCTGAACAATTTATTTCTCCTTACAGATATATGATCTGGATTATATGCATGTATTAACCTAGTTATAACTCTGGATAGCCCAACTTAGATTTGGCTTTACAGTTACATAAGCCAACTACTTTTTGTAGCTTTAAATTGTGCAGACTGAAGTAATGAGTCAATAGGTTCAATTAATTAGGTACTGACTGGTTTAATTGTTCAGTTGAGATAGTTATCCTTCAAGTCTGATCAACTTCATTTGGGGTAGTGGAAGGGGAAATCCGGGAGAGGATTATAACGTGGGGAATCAAATTCCATCAATAAGGTGAAAGCTTAGGTAACGAACCAACTAAGCTACTAAGATTCCTCAAGTTGGATTAACTTAGGTACAAAGTGCATAAAAAAAGCTTGTGATTGGAACACAATTGACCCAATCGTTTATTTTTCTGCAAGTTTTTTACTCAAGTGGCTTTCAGCTCCCCTTTTTTTAATTTATAGGCACAAGAGGTCAAATGTTGATTGTTTGTGAAAATTACTGAATGAATCTATTTTACACTACGGGTGTGTTTGGTATGAAGGAAAACATTTTCCGGAAAATGTTTTTCAATTTTCTCATGTTTGGTTGGGTTATATGTTTTGGAAAATATTTTTTCAAATCAACTCATTTTCCTCAAATTTAAGGAAAATGACTTTCCTTCAAAACTTAAGGAAAACATTTTCCAAAACTCTCTTCCAACCCACCCTACCAGCCCCCAACCCACCCCCCTACCAGCCCCTCCACCCCCAAAGAAAAATTTAAGTTTATTTTTAAAAAATATTTTCAATTTCAAAATTTCTTTTTTTTCACCCTTACCTCAACCCCCCCCCCCCCAACCCACCCACTCCCTCAAAGAAAAATTTAAGTTTATTTTTAAAAAATATTTTAAACTTTAAAATTTCATTTTTTTCATCCCTACCTTCGACCGCCCCCCAACCACCCACTCTCTACTAGCCCCCCCCCCCCCCCCCCCCCCCCGCTCCCAAAAAAAAAAATTAAGTTTATTTTAATAAAATATTTTCAACTTCAAAATTTCATTTTTTCACCCCTACCCTCAACTCCCCCCCCCACCTACCCCCTACCCCCTACCAGCCCTCCACCCCCAAATTTTTTTTAAAGTTTACTTTTAAAAAAAAAAATTCAACTTTAAAATTTCATTTTTTCACCTCTATCCTCGACCCCCCCCCCTCCCCACCCCAAAAAAAAAAATTAAGTTTGTTGTTAAAAAATATTTTCAACTTCAAAATTTCATTTTTTCACCTTACCCTCGACCCCCCGCCCACCCCCTCCCCTCTACCGGCCCCCCCATCCACCCTCTATCAGCCCCCCACCCCCAAAAAAAATTTAAGTTTGTTTTTAAAAATATTTTCAACTTCAAATTTTTATTTTTTCATCCCTACCCTCGATTCCCCCCCCCCCCTCACCCCAAAAAAAAATTAAAGTTTGTTTTCAAAAATTATTTTTAATTTCAAAAATTATTTTCAACTCTAGTAAAAATAAAGATATTTCTCAAAAATATTTTTCATTCAAAAATCAAACACTAAATTTTTTTTTCGGAAAATATTTTCTCCTCACCAACCAAACATGAGAAAATAAGTCAAAAATCTACTTGTTTTCCAGAAAAACATTTTCTAGAAAAACATTTACCTTCATACCAAACACACCCTACATCGATCTCATAAAAATACAACAACCATCAAAATAGGCAAGAAACTTTTTCTAGGAATTGCTACATTTGCTAATCCTCGTTATGTGTAATTGAATATACTCTACACACTAGTAATTAAAGGACTAATTAGTTTTCATGTGTTCCTAGCTTTAAGAAACTTTGATGTTGAACAGTACCATCCTTAAATTACATCAAACATTTTGATAGGCTAAAGATGGTTCTCATGCATCACCAAATTGGCTTAATGTTTTTTTTTTCAAACATATTTTGCGTGTTTAATGAGCATGCCAGCTTCTTGTTTCTCTAATTTGTATTTTAGATCAAGTTTGAATCTATTCTTTTGAATCGTTTTAGAATTTCACATTTTATATTGTCTATCATGTTTTTACCAGTTACATAATGTGTTTTGACACTCCATGAGTACTCTTTAGACCTCATTTAGGGACCACTCAACAATGAGATGGAATGTAAAATATTATTTTTTGACCTTTTTTTCTCATGTATTTCTCAATAAAAACAATAGTTATAGGCTTATAGCGATGATAGTTTGATATACCACACTAAGTTTGAGGATTTCAATGAAAAAACAAACACACTCACCATCAATGAATACATGACATTTGTCGTTCACATACAACTCTATTACTAACCATGATCAATAATATATATATGATTACCTTTATGTATTAATACTAATTTGGCTTGGTGTAAATATCAGAGCCACTCATTAACCATAATAGAATCATGCACAAAGTTTTCTTCCATGATATGAGTTAAGACTATTCATGTTATAATGTAAGATACAGAGGAAGTTGGGATGCAACTTCTTCAAACTAATTAGTTGGTTTATGTCCTTTGGAAAATTGTCGTGACGTGTAGAATTTTCCGCTTCTGCTTTATGTTACAATCATTGTAGTTGTAATAGTACTACATTTTATAATTAAAATAAACTACCACTAGTTTACTCCTTTCTCCTTTCAAAAATTGAATATTTCAATTGATTCTACCTTATAGTCAAGAAACACCATAAGTGTGTTTTAATATTAGGATATCAAGAAGTATAATAAGTATATAAAGAAATATTACTCTTCACTATATCTTCTTAAAATAAAGCTAGTGCGTGCATATTTAAAATTAAATATCATGGAATCATCCTCTTACTCCCACCAACCCCTCCCCAAGTTTTCAAATTCATGTCTATATAGTACACTAGGCATTAATTTAATAGTGTAGGACTTGTTCAACTTGCAGAAGAAAAAAAGTCTTCAAGAATGGAAGATGATTAAACTAAAGCTGAGAAACCTCTCAGAAGTTTAACTGATTACGACTACTCTCTCTTTTCTTTTTCTTTTTTATTGGGAGGGAGGAGGAAACAGGGGGTGTGGGGGCAAGAGAATTACAAAGTAGAAATAAAATCCTGTCCAACAAATCGAAAGTTTAGATAGTTAATCAATTAAACTATTCTTACTTACGAGTACTCATGTGTACCCTTAGGGATCGTTTGGTGTGAAGGATAATACCAAATAGTCCCGGGATTAAATTATAGTACCGCTTAATTTGTTGTTTGGTTGGCAAGTTCGGGATAACTTATCCCGGGATTAATAATTAATACCGGGATAAGTTATCCCTCTCTTGGGGTGGTATAGTAATCCCGGGATAAAATAGGTAAATGACAAAAATGTCTCTTTCAACCCATTTGTTATATCACTTTTTACATTAATGAAGGGCATTTTTGTAAACAAATAAATTGTTCTTAAAATTTATTATTTTGAATACAATAAACCAAACACTCAATAAAAAATAATCCAACACAACTTATCCCATCATAACTAATCCCAACATAACTTATCCCATCATAACTCATTTTCAAATCAAACGACCCCTTAGTCCCATATGACTAAAATTTCTTTAATTTTGTTTCATGTCAAACTGTGTCACGTAAACTGAAACTAAGGGAGTATTAGTTATACTAGTAGACTTGAGAGTCAAGAAAAATCAAAAAGTAAACCACCATTCCCTTCTTCTCCTTCAATTTCTGGGCATTTTCTTCTTGTCCTTTACATCTACTTTCCTCATTCCTTTCTCATTTGCCAACCTTTTTTGTTGCCTCATTTATCAAACTTGTATTTTAACTTCTTGTACAATATCTTCTACTGCTATGCTTATTTATATTAGATGTTAGCTAGGCCTTCAGGAATATCTCAAATTCTCCAAAGGCCAAGATGAGCCAAGTTTCCATGTGAGTGGCAATTTTTATTCTTTTATAGCATATACTACAAAAAGTTCAAATCTTTTTGCTTTATTGTTCAAGATTGTATTGTTTTACATGACCCAATTTTTCATTTTTTTGTTTCACAGGTTTAGTAGTGGCCAAGAATTTGCAAATTTGTTGGTGAGCTCAGATCTACTTCATCATTCTTGGTTTACAATCTCTGACCTTAGGAATCATCCTTATTTGAATAATCCAATTTTGGTTAAAGTTTACCCATATCATTCAAATGGTGCTATTGTTGCTTTTGTATCCTCTCCTACTTGTACTCTTCAGAAAGAAATGGTCTCTTCAGAAGATCTGGAAGGTTCTCAATCTCCTTTTCAGTTCATTTCTACCAAACGCAACCCTCATTTCTCAGTTAACAAAGCAGCTATAACCCTTTTTGCTTCATTACTGAATGAGCTCTCTGCCCTCAAAGAACAGGTACTATAATAATCTTTTATTTCTCTGCAAAATTTGTGATTTCTCTTGAGCTTTCCTTACTTGTGCTAGATATTACTTTTTCCGTTTTAATTTGTTTGTTTGGTTTTGACTTGGTACAAAACTTAAAAATGCAAAGAAACTTTTTTATTTTGTGGTCTTAAACTAAAGTTACGTAAAAGATATCGTTTAATGTTATAATCATAGACATGTTAGGTAGAAAACTAGAAGCAAAGAGTTGCCAAAAAAATTTAATCATTGATTCTTTTTTAAACGAACTAAAAAGAAACGCAAGACAAGGAAATTGAAACAAAGGGAATATTTTAGTTATTTTGTCTTGACATGGGAATTATTGACCATAATATCTCCAAGAAATAAAGAGAGATGGAAAGTTTAAAATGAAGCATTATGTGGTTTCAACTGTCAATACACTATGTTAACCTAACTGAGTGGTACATTTAGATTGGTTAGATTCTGGTGCTAAAGAAGAAATCTCTTTTTGAATTTACAAATCCTGAGCTTCTTATTAGTTGCCAAATTAGAAATGTGTCCTTTTATTAGTATAAGTTCGCCTATAAACTTTGTCGTAATTGTGCAGTTATTTCTGTAAACAAACAGCAAAAGAAAAATCTCGAATACCTTGACTGATGTTAGCATGGTAATGCTGGAATTTGACATGATAGAATACTTGAAACTCTGTTACGAAACCAAAACTTACTTCCTTCTGAAGCATTGATTTTCAGGAGCCTTGTTGTTCATATATTCATGTTTATGTTTTGTTCGTTCTGATTGACTGCAGTTGGGCAATGTCAGTCCTCTAATAATCACTGGAGTTTCTTTGGGAGGTTCTGTGGCATCTCTTTTCACTCTCTGGCTACTTAAGGACAATAATAAGCGTCCTACTTGCATCACTTTTGGTTCACCTCTTCTTGGTGATAGTGGCCTGCAACGAGCCATATCAGAACGTCCATCATGGAATTCAAGCTTCTTGCACGTAGTCTCGAACCATGATCCAATCCCAAGATCTTTAATTTCACCTACTAATGTCTTTGCTGGTTCTATTCCTCAATCTTGTATTTACAATCCATTCGGTATGTTTCTGCTGTGCTCAGATTCAGACTGCTCCTGTTTTGAGGAACCTGAATCAGTTTTGGATATTATGATGGAAATGAACTTAAATAGCCAACACCAGGACAGTCGTTTCTTGGCTTTCGACTATGAGCAGGTTTTGGAACGCCTCAAGGATAGAGTAATCTTTAAGGGAGCTTCTCAGCTGTTTCACTCTAGCGTGGATCAACTTCAAGCAGGTATTGATCTACAGCTAGAAGCAATCGGAATTGGTGGACAGGTAAAACAAACTCTTACTCCTAAAATGAAAGCATGTATAGTTTCCCTTTCTTTAGCTAAAGTTCGAATGAATATGAAATCAATAGAAATAACATTCATAAAACTTGTTTCTAAACCTGTATTTCTAACTTCTATAATGCATATATTTGTCGTGGCAGCAGACAAGTAACATGAACCCTCTAAGGACTAAAGTGAAGAAAAGAGTGGAAGAATCTTTTGCAAAGAAGAGGAATGCCTTTGATCCTGGCAAGAAGCTAAACAAAATGAAAGAATCTATGGCATGGCTAGAGTGGTACAAGAAAGTAACACTGAAAGAAGGAGGCTACTATGATAGTTTTAAACGCAGTGAGAATCGAGGCAGGGATGCTGTCAAAAGCAGACAAGAAATTGTCAAGCACCAAAGAGTCCTCACTAAGTACTGGAAAACAATTGTTGAAGAAGTAGAGAATATGCCACAAAGAGAGGAGACAACTTTTCGTACTCGTTGGCTGTATGCAGGGACAAACTATAGAAGGATGGTCGAGCCACTCGACATAGCTGAATACTATATGAAATCAGGGAACACAGACTATGTAAATCTTGGTAGATCTGAGCACTATAAAAAGTTGGAGGAATGGAGGAAAGAAGACAACCCACCTGGAAGTGGTAACGATAGAAGGAAGTCCGTTAGCCTCACCGAAGATTCTTGCTTTTGGGCATATGTGGAGGAAGCTATTATAAATTCCAAAAGACTGAGAGAAGGCATTCTAGAAGAGAAGGAAAATGCAACGGAGCATTTGGTTAATTTTGGGGAAAATGTAATGAAAATGATATGGAGCTATTCAGTATCCTCTGAGATTTTCCAGCCTCAGAGTAGCTTCATGAAGTGGTGGAAAGATTATAGGCAAGATATTCTAAGTTGTTTGAGTAATTTGCCTTTGGCCTTTTACATGGAAAATGGAAATTATCAAGAGTTATGCTTAGAATGGTAATTAGTGTTAACTACTCCAGTCTCCACCAGCGGCTCATGTAGTGGTCGGCCTTATAAAAATCGCTAAGCCTGGCTTCCCTCTCCCCTTTACTTACTAAGTGGAAAATAGTCGTCGGCATTCTATAAGCGACTCTACGCCAGTTGCATAACTTAATAAGATTGGTATGTGAAAATGTATTGTATTACCATTTACCAAATAGGTCTGTGCACACTCCCTGTAACATTCTTGTTTAGTTAATGAAGTTTTATCTTTAGTACCCAAAAAAAGAAGAAAATTTTATGGATTTTACTTTTCGTTCGTAATATCTTAAGAAGTTTGAATATCAATTTTCAA
This sequence comes from Solanum verrucosum, assembly GCF_900185275.1. Lineage (NCBI taxonomy): Eukaryota > Viridiplantae > Streptophyta > Magnoliopsida > Solanales > Solanaceae > Solanum > Solanum verrucosum. The sequence goes on from NW_026020332.1 coordinate 5,406,102, forward strand.
ATTGTTTGGAGACTATTTGAGGTGGATTTGAGCTGATCTTCAAATTAAAAACTTGAGGTTGAAAACGACTCCATCTATGTATATCCCCCTTGTATCTCCTATATATCATGATATCATACACATATATCCATGAAAATATGGGTATGCTCAGTGATATACACAATATATACATGTGATATATTTAATCAAGAGACTATAGAACTGAAATTTAACGCCAAACTAGTCCACCTCACCTACAATCATCCTCTTCATCTAGAGGGGTCAACCGTTAATCAGAAGCGGAGTTAGAATATCAGTAAATAAACTTAAAAGCTTAAAATCCAACACACCATTCTCTATCCCCATTGAACAAGTAACTCGTTATCAGAGAAAAAGCATTTCATTTCCAAATCCTAGTAGTGCCTAAAAGTCTGCTCATTTATATAAATCTTTTTGCGATTCAAGTACACATGAGAAATGAGTTAATATCTCAAATGCTCACTCAACTTTGCGTTGTTTACTTAGAAAGTCACTCAACTTTAAGTTGTTTACTTAGAAAGTCACTCAACTTTGTTTTATAACTCAAAAGTCATCCAACTATTGATGTTTCACTTAGAAAGTCACCAAACTATTTATATTTCACTCAGGGGCGGCTCAAACCCATTGGTGGCCTAAGGCCAAAATCAAACTAGAGGCCTTAAAAAAAAATTATAAATGTTTTTATTTTAAATCTATTTTTCTAGCTTTTTGAGATGCAAAGTTGTTAATAATTTTTGTGTAATCAATCTCTTCTAATAATTCCTTTTCAATCGATAATATAGCCAAACCACTTAATCTTTCTTGAGACATTGTCGATCTTAAATAAGATTTTATTATTTTTAATTTTGAAAAACTTCTTTCGGCTGAGGCGACTGTTACGGGAATTGTTAACATTATTCTATAAGCAATGTAAGCATTTGGAAAAGAATCAAGTCTTTTTATTTGATTGAGTATCTCAATTAGAGTATTGTCTTCTAGTTTTATGATTTCCCTTAACACTTTTAATTCAAAAAATAAGTCTAAACCGTCAATATCGGAGTGAGTACTATGTTTTAAGGAACATTCAAGATTAAGACAATATTTTTTTAAATTCTCATCATCTAATGATCTCAATTTTTCCCCACTAAATAGAAAACCAAAAATATTTTCATATACTTCAAATTGTTCAAATCTATTTTAAAGTGAAAAGATGGCTTGGTCTACTATGTATAAGAAGTAATCAACTCTAAATGATTCTTCAAGAGATCTTGTGATTTCATTATCAACATTCTCATCAAATTGTTTTTTTCTATAAATTACACGTTTTTTACGAAATACAGGTTCAATATTCATCTCTAATGCAATTTCCTTAGCCGAAATCATAGCACTTGTAAATCCTTCTTCTCTATATGTTTTAAAAAAAGAAACTAAACCTCTTAATTGATCTATAGCGACATCAATATGCATATCTTTTGATTGTAAACTTTTGCTAATTGAATTTACAGCAAATAGTACATCATACCAAATAGTCATACCCAATAAAAATTCAAAATTTTCAAGCTCAAAAATTGCTAAACAATTAGCTTCACTTTTAATTTTTGGATCATCACTAACTTCTTCTAATTTAAATAAAGCATCTCTTATTTGTGGAGTTTGAAATCTTATTCCTTTAACACTTTCAATACGACTTTCCCACCGTGTTTGTGACAATGATTTAAGAGTTAAACTAGGTACACTATCTTTTAAATTTTTCCACCGCTTAGTAGACGAAGAAAATAGTGAATATATACGTTGTACCACTCCAAAGAATGATATAGCTTTCGTACAAGAATTAACCATATCACAAAGTACCAAATTTAGATTATGACAACCACATGGTGTATAAAATGATCTAGGATTTATATCAAGAAGTCTTTTTTGCACTCCTTGGTGTTTTCCCTTCATATTAGACCCATTATCATATCCTTGTCCTCTTAAATTATCAATATCAAGTCCAATACATTTTATTTCATCTAAAATAACTTCAAAAAGACCTTTTCCACTTGTATCATCCACTTTTAAGAATTCTAAGAAATATTCAGTTACATTTATTGGAGTTGTCGAAATATCTACACTCCGTATTATAAAAGACATTTGGTCTTGATGACTTGTATCTGGCGTGCAATCAAGTATGATAGAGAAATACTTTGTTTTTATAACTTTTTCAATAATCTTGTTCTTAATTTCACTTGCCAATAAATTTATTAATTCATTTTGTATATTATGTCCAAGATAATGATTATGAATTTCATCATGTTTGATTCGTCGAATATGTTCTTGCATAATTGGATCAAATTCTGCAATCATTTCAATAAGACTCAAGAAATTTCCGTTATTTTCTTGATAGATTTTTTCATTTTTCCCCCTAAATGCCAAATTATTTCTTCCAAGAGTTTTTATGACGGAAATAATTCTTGACAATACATTTTTCCAATGTTCTCTATCTCTATTAATTTGGTCTTGAATGTTTTTATCGATTGTTTATTATTACGCAATCTAAATTCTAAATCAATCCATGAACTCATATTAATAATATGTTGGCTAGTTGTTTCATGGGTTCTAAGCTTAGTAGTAAGATTTTTCCAATCTCTACTACCTTCATTAGCTAACTTATTATTCTTTGCATTAAAGGTCATATTAAATAACTTACAACAAAAACAAAATACCTTATTCAAATCTTTGGAATAAACTAACCATCTTCTTTCATGTCTTTCTCCATTTGCCAACTTTTGAAAATAATATGTAGTAGAAAAGTGCCTTAAAAATTTATCCTTTGGAAAACATGTGTCGGTAATTCTAATTGGTCTCTTTTCTACTAATAAGTCTCTTAACTTTGTATCAACAATATTCCATTGACTAGGATCATAGATATTTTTAGGAGCATGATTATTTAATTCATTTATAAGTTCTTGATTTTCTTGGGAATCTACATCCGACTTTTCACTAATTTCCTCTCCTTCTTCTTCTTTTTGGTTTATATCATTATCTAACTCAACTTCAACTAAGTTTGTAACTTGTTTTTCTAAAGAGCATTCCCCTACCTTTTTTGATTTAATATTATCATTGTTTTCCAAAAATTTATCAAGAGCACCTTTTTGAGATTTTATCAAGTTGTCGACTTTTCTTTTTCTTTTAAGTTTTGAATGACCGGATTCATATTTTCTAGTTGACATATTAAAATCTAACAAATATTTTAAACACTATTTACAATATCAAATAAAAAATATAATAAACATAAGACACAAAACAAAAATAATATTAGAAATTAGAATGATATTACCAAATTCAAAAGCTATGAAGACTTGATTTCCGAAAATGAATCGGGCTGCTGCAATATAGTTTTCTCCAAATTTAAAATATAAATTATCAATAGAACAAGTAAATTTTTTTAGCTTTGAATAAGAGAGAGATGTAAGATTAGAAAAGAGAAAGTGAGAAGAAATAGAAGGGAGGAGGATAGAATATATAAAAATAAAATTAGAAAACAAAATAAGGTAAAAAAAAAAGATAACTTGTAAGTTAAAAAAAAGTACACAACTTTTCAATTTTTTATGGGAAAGTTAAAAAGTCATGGTCATATCTATGACAATCACCTCATTTAGCCGTTTCACTATTGACTTATTAGCTCAAACAATATTTTTTTTTTAAAAATTTAATCTTTCCTAATTAACTAAAAAATGGGGCCTTTGCATTTATTGTCTTAGTTCTAATTATTTTTTTTAAAATTTAATCTTTCCTAATTAACTAAAAAATGGGGCCTTTGCATTTATTGTCTTAGTTCTATTTTTTTTTTTTTAATTTAATCCTACCTAATTAACTAAAAAATGGGGCCCCCTAAAATTGGGGGCCTAAGGCCAAGGACTTTTTGACAAGCCTTGCCAGCCGCCCCTGATTTCACTTAGAAAGTCACTCAATCAATGTAAATAATTTTTTCATTAAATTTCATCTTAAACTATTTTTAAAGAAATAATAAGATATCTATTTTAATTATTTTATTGATCCGCTCCAATTATTTAATTATCTTTCTAAAAATAACGTAAAAAACGTAGCCAAAAAAAAAAGCTTTTAGCTTCTAGTAATTGTAAAACTAGAAATAAATTGTTAAAAGATTACCAAAAAGAAAAATTGGAATTGATAAGAAGTATAATTAAAAAAAAGGGGCAGTAACGATCTTCTACTATTTTTTTTAATGAAAAGGTAGTAAAAAAACAATAATTAAAATAAGCATCTTATTTATTTTTTAAAATAATTTAATTATTTTTTGTATTTTTACAAAATTTAATGAAAATAATATTTAAATTGATTAAGTGACTTTCTAGTGAAATATAAATTGTTGGGCGACTTTCTAAGTGAAACATCAATAGTTGAGTGACTTTTGAGTTAAAAAACAAAGTTGAGTGACTTTCTAAGTGAACTATTCAAAATTGAGTGACCATATAAGATATTATCTCTTTAAATATGAAAGAAAATTACAGTAATTTTATAATTTTTAAGAAAGAGTGAAAAGACTGTTTTGTCTAAAGGAGATACTTTTCTTGAACTTTAATCCTTTTAGGTTTATATGTACCAAGTTATAAATAGATTAACATGCGATCCGGATTTAGTCGGAGCTTCAATGTAGGCTCGGACACTAGATGGGAAACAAAAAGAAAAGCATTAAATCATATTCTCTTTTAGTCTTCGTGAGTATGGCAATGGGAACTCACATTCCAGAGGAAGAAATACTTATGGACATTCTCACCAAACTTCATGCTAAGTCTCTTTTTCATTTTAAATGTGTTTCGAAATCTTGGAAGACATTATTCTGTCAAATTTAGACATCCACCATTGATACAAGCTCCATGAGAGCATCCTTCACAAGGTAGATCAGCTTGGGGAAAAAGAAAACTGTTTTATTGAAGATGTCAATTTGTACTTTATATACAACACTTGTAACGTTATGACTTAGCTAACTAATCTACTCAACTAATCAGTTAATTAACAAACTAACAACTAACAAATCAACAACTAAGCATGCTGACTCAGCATATAATTAGGCAACAACTTATCTTAACACCCCCTCTCAAGTTGGAAGTGTGCTCTTTACATCCAACTTGCCAAGAATAGCTGAATGTTTAATTCCTGTCAATGCTTTGGTTAAGATGTGTCACGACCCGATTTCTCAAGTCATGATGACACCTACTATAACCCACCAGCAGGTAAGCCAACCCGTAACCCGAAACAACAAGTAGTGGGTCTGAGGGTAGAAACTAAACAAGAGTAGGCAAATAACAATATAAACAGGCAGAGGCAAACCAAAACATATATACAAATAAAGATCCCTCCCAGAACCTGGAAGTCACTAGTACAACGCTACTACAAAATGAATACAAGTCCCAAAAGTGGACAACAGAGATTGGACTGTCTCGAAAGGTAAAATACAAGTCTATATACACAGATGTAGACTGAACTCACTCCCGTTTCCGGATCAGTTTGCTCCAAGCTCGATCAACGCTGGCTACTAGTGCCTGGACCTGCATCACGAAATAGATGCAGAGCGTAGCATGAGTACCAAAATAACAGGTACCCAGTAGGCATCATAGGCTGACTGAACTTGAAAAGTAAAGGCAATATGAAAAGAAGGAATACACAAATCGAGGTCAAAAACAAAAATCTAACTAACAAAAAAATGCACATGAGTGTACAAAGAACTAACTAAAGTAATCTATAAGTTAACTACACCTAACTGGAACCCTATAAGCCCAGAAGGTACATTCGTGCGCAAGTTAAATAAAAACCCGAACGGGCCCCCATAAGCCCGACGAGTACACAGAATAACTATAACTAAAGAGAATTGCATATAAGAACCCAAGAACGAAGAACATCGAACCAGAACCTCAACCCTAATTAGTAGAATCTGACAGTACGGAGGCCGGACCTCGAATCGGATGCTCACCAGAAGTACCCAAGTAACCAATCACAAGTATCAAGTATTTGAGGTCGGAACTCTAACCGGATGCTCTATATAAGTATCTGGGGAATAGAGGCCGGACCTTAAACCGGATGCTCTATATAAGTATCTGGCAATAGAGGTCGGACTTTAAACCGGATGCTCTATATAAGTATCTGGGCAATAGAGGCCGAACCTTAAACCGGATGCTCTATATAAGTATCTGGGCAATAGAGGCCGGACCTTAAACTGAATGCTCTATATAAGTATCTGGGCAATATAGGTCGGACCTTAAATCAGATGCTCTATATAAGTATCTGGGCAATAGAGGTCGAAACTCTAACCGGATGCTCTGTATAAGTATCTGGGCAATAGAGGCTGGAACTCTAACCGGATGCTCTATAAAGGTGCCAATGTAGCTGCTGAAAGAGTCCCAATCGATCCATACTCATAAATGTCCGTGAAACGCCGTCCACACATAGCCAATCAATGTAAGTACTTGGAACCAAATCGAAAACCAAATTCAAATCGTGAAGCAGAACTAGTGTCGCCAATGTAACTCGTGAAGCCGTAACATCGGGGAAACTAAGAATAACTATAGTCGGAGAAAGAGTATCACATAACTAAGGCCCAAACTATCAGACTCAAGTTTGCTACACCAGTCTACAGAGATCTAAGCCGACCGAGCGACGTCAGGGCAAAACTAAGACATATTGGATCCGAATCATGTATTTCTAAGGCAAGCCCTAGTCAAACCTAAACTAAGGCTCAACATGCTTCAAATAGATAATAATTAAGCATGCAAGCACTCCACATAGTGAGGAAGGTCCATTAATAGCACAAAACATGCTCACAGTTACCCGATAATTCTCGAAATAGGCCGAAAACATGATTTCTTAACACCTATGCAGGATTCAATTTTGGGGTCAAAACGAGAATCATGGGACCCGCGCTGAAAATTTTGAAATTACCCCAAAAGTATGTTCTTAACAGCTCCCCGAACTTGTGTTCCATGATGGTACACAATTTGGGGCTTAGAAACAACACAGTACCAACATACAACCAAAACCCTAATTTTCCTCAAGAAATAAAGAAATGGGACAGCAGCTAATTCAGCATATTTACTAGAAACTGGACGTCTACAGTGAAATGCGACAACACCACGACGTTCTACTCAAAAAACCACTCAAGATAGCCTCAAAAATCACTGGAATCGGACCTAGAAAGGCTGAGAAAAACAAGTCTCAAAATTTTCCAAAATTAAGCTCACAAAAAGGGTGTGGCAGCAGGTATTTTACGAAAATTACCTCAAACGGGGACCCAAATCACTATCCGAGCTCACCAATGCGTTGTCCTCAAAAAATCTCACAACTTTGCCTTTTGAATCGCCCAGATCGGACCTGTATAGCTCAAGGTATCGCACTTTTAAAATGAGAAATAAAGCTAAGTTAAGGTTTTAAAAAGGACGAAACCGGTCGCTAAAACCCAATAACTGGTCGTTAAAGGCCCAAACTCTGGTCGCTAAAGAGCTGCACCAGATCTCAGCTTTGGCTAAATCTTCAAAGTCTCCGATGGGGTGCTCGGAATTCGATCGGTACCCGATAAAAATAAAACAGATATGCTACCCTACTAAATTTGATATTCCGGACTCAACGGCGCAGTCAAAATTTCCATCCGAGGTCATCTCGATAAAAAGTGGGTCCCACTTCCAAATGTCATTTTAACCAAAATCCATTAAGGGGCTCGAAATGAGTCCGGAGGCCTCGGGAGTCGAATGAAAGGTCGTTCTAGACCAAACTCAACATTCTGGAGCTAACCGCGCTGACGAAATTTTCATCTAAGCACGTTTTCCAAGAATGTTGACCAAAGTCAACCTTAGGCCAAATTTCAAAGGTTAAAACGCTTAATGGTCTAAACTCGCATCAAAGGACTTAATACTCGTGCCAACCATGTTACCATCCTAACTTGGCCATTCCGGAGCTGATGGAACCGTCAGAATTCCATTATGAGGGCGTCTTTTTGAACTTTTGATCGAAAATGATCGTTCAAGGTTCATAAGCTTCAAAACACTAAAACTCACCCCATAACTAAACGAACGACTAGGTGACCGAACCGTCAGTCCCAGAAATGACTTGGGGTCGCTATAGGAACGCTTTAAACGACACATAGAGGGCAAGATATAGAAATGACCAGGAGGGTCATTACAATATCCACTACTAAAAAGGACTTTCGTCCTCAAAAGTAAGAATAAGGATATACCTAAAGTCTCGAATAAGCTAGGGAACTGCTCTCGCATCTCCTGCTCGGTCTCCCAGGTAGCCTCCTCGACTGGATGGTGTCTCCAACGTACCTTAACAACAGGGAAGGCTCTCAACCGCAATTGTCTGACATCTCTGACTAGAATGGCAATCGAAACATGAGACTCATCTGGAACATACCGGCGCATCATCGAAACATGAAACACTGGGTGGATAGCCGATAGTGCTGGAGGTAAAGCTAACTCATAGGCAACCTCGCCAACTGCTCTCAAAATCTCAAATGGACCTATATACCTGGGGCTAAGCTTGCCCCGCCTCTCAAATCTCATCGCGCCCTTCATGGGCGATACTCGAAGAAATACCCGGTCACCAACTGCAAACCTCAATGGCCGACGCCTATGATCCGCGTAACTCTGATGTCTACTTTGAGCCGTCCTGAGCCTATCATGAATCACCCGCACCTGATCCAAGGCCTCCTGAAGCAATTATGTACCACACGGCCTAGGCTCTGTAGACTCAAACCAACCAACTGGAGAGCGACAACGCCTATCATATAAGGCCTCAAACGGGGCCATCTGAATACTAGAGTGGTAGCTGTTGTTGTACGCAAACTCCGCCAAAGGGAGGAACTAGTCCCACTGACCTCCAAAATCCATAACACAGGCCCGCAACATATTTTCAAGGATCTGAATAATACGCTCTGACTGACAATTCGTCTGTGGGTAAAATGTTGTGCTAAGGTGGACACGGGTGCCCAACTCCTCCTGAAAAGTCATCCAAAAGCTGGAAGTGAACTGTGAACCCCGGTCTGAAATGATAGAAGCAGGCACGCCATGAAGATGGACCACCTCCCTAATGTAAATACGAGCTAACCTCTCGGCACTGAAAGTAGTATGAACAGGAACGAAGTGTGCTGACTTGGTCAATTAATCCACGATGACCTAAATGTTGTAAACTCCTCTAGAAGTCCGAGGCAACCCCACAATGAAGTCCATAGTGATACGCTCCCACTTTCACTCAGGAATGGGTAATCTCTGGAACTCGCCACCAGGCCTCAAATGCTCAGCCTTCACCTGCTGGCAACACAAACAATGGGATACGTAGTCGGTAATATCTCTCTTCATACCTCTCCACCAGTAATGCTGCCTCAAATCACGATACATCTTCGCTGTGCCTGGATGGATAGAGTATCTAGACTCATGGGCCTTACTCAAGATCAGTTGAATCAAACCCCCAGCTCTCGAAACACACAACCGTCCATCGACTTTTAGAACCCCATCTGAATCTAAGGTAGCCTGTCTAGCATCACCTGCCAATACCCTATCTCTGAGTGCCACTAAAGACTCATCCTCAAACTGACAACCATGGATCCGATCTAGCTAAGATGACTGAACTCCCACATAGGCTAATACCCGTCTGGAATCTGAAATATCAAGTCTGATCATCCAATTAGTTAAGGACTGGATGTCCAAAGCCAACGGTCGCTCCGAAACAGAAAGGAAGGCTAGACTACCCATACTCACCACCTTCCGGCTCAAGGCGTCCGCTACCACATTCGCCTTGCCCGGTTGATAGAGAATAGAGTGGTCGTAGTCCTTCAGGAGCTCAATCCAACGATGCTGCCTCGAATTAAGGTCCCTCTGGCTCATGATGTACTGAGGACTCCTATGATCGGTATAGATCTCACATCGAACTCCATACAAGTAATGCCTCCAAATCTTAAGCGTGAAAACTACCGCCGCCAACTCCAAGTCATGAGTGGGGTAGTTGCGCTCATGGATCTTAAGCTGCCTCGACGCATAAGCAATAACCCGGCCATACTGCATCAATACACAACCCAAACCAACGCCGGATGCGTCACAATAAACTGTGAAGCCCTCACCCTCAACTGGAAGAGTCAATATAGGAGCGGTGGTCAATAACTCCTTGAGCCTCAAAAAGCTCGCCTCACACTCCTCTGACCAAACAAAGGGAACATCAACACGAGTCAATCGAGTCAATGGGGTTGTAATAGTGGAAAAGCCCTCAACAAAGCATCTGTAGTACCTTGCTAGTCCGACGAAGCTCCGAATCTCAGTAACTGAGGTGTGCCTAGCCCAATCACAAATAGCCTCAATCTTCGCCGGATCTACCATAATGCCCTTCTTGGATACAACATGCCCTAAGAACGGTACAGAGTCTAACCAAAACTGGCACTTTGAGAACTTGGCATAAAGCCGTTGATCTCTCAAAGTCTGGAGCACAACCCTCAAATGCTACTCATGATCATCCCTAACTCTGCGAGTATATCAAAATGTCATCAATGAAGACTATGACGAAGGAATCAAGAAAAGGCCTGAACACACGCGTCATCAAATCCATAAAGGTAGCAGGGGCATTAGTCAACCCAAATGACATCACCAAGAACTCATAATGGCCATAACGGGTCCTAAATGCAGTCTTAGGGATGTCTGCTGCCCTAATCCTCAACTGATGGTACCCGGACCTCAAATCAATCTTAGAAAACACGGCGGCACCCTGAAGTTGATCAAACAAATCATCAATGCGAGGCATGGGGTAACGGTTCTTCACCGTCACCTTGTTCAGCTGCCTGTAGTCAATGCACATCCTCATAGTCCCGTCATTCTTCTTCAATAACAGAACAGGAGAACCCCAAGACGACACACTCAGACGGATGAACCCCTTACCTAAGAGATCATCTAACTACACACTGAGCTCCCTGAGCTTTGCAGGAGCCATCCGGTAAGGCGAAATAGAAATAGGACGAGTGTCGGGCTCCAAATCTATGACAAAATCAATGTCCCGATTTGGGGGTAAGCCAAGTAGGTCTGTAGGGAACACATCTGCAAACTCTCTAACCACAGGAACTAAGTCAATTGAAGGGCCCTCCCTACTCACATCTCGCACATAGGCCAAATAAGCTAAACACCCAGAAGCAACCAACCGCCTAGCTCGAATAAAATAGATGATTCCCGTCAGTGTGTGGCTATAAGCACCCTGCCACAACACTGGGGGAATGCCAGGTATGGATAAAGTGACAGTCTTGGCGTAGCAATCCAAGACCGCATGGTAGGGAGATAACCAGTCCATGCCCAGAATCACATCGGAATCAACCATATCTAGCAGAATAAGATCAACTCTAGTATCATAACCCTGGATAGTCACTAAGCAAGATCGTAATATCTGATCCACTACTAAGGACTCACCCACCGGGGTCGAAACATGAATCGGGTCTGCCAAAGACTCGTACTTCATACCCAATCGGGGAGAAAAATAAATAGATACTTATGAGAATGTGGACCCGGGATCAAATAATATTGTAGCAGGCTGATGGCATAATAAAAGTGCACCTGTAATGACATCGTCAGATGCCTCAGTCGCCGCCCTCGCCGGGGCTGAATAGAAATGGCCTTGAGCACCTCTGCCCGATGCATCTGATCTACTACCTAATCTGCCTCCCCGAGTCCGCCTCTGGTATCCTGTCGGCTGTCCCGACGATCCTGGCTTTGACCACCACCTCTAGCTGGAGGGGGCACTGCTGAAACTGGTCTAGGTGTAAAGGGAGCTGGTACAATCGCCCCTGGCCCTTGCCGGGGGCACCCTCTGGACCAATGGTCAAGTGCACCGCAATCAAAACACCCCGAAACTGAACGCCCTGAAGTAACTCGACTGCGGTAGGAAGGGAGGAAATCTGATCCCCTCGAACTCTGGCCCGTACTAAGACCAACCTGCTGATGCTGGCCTCTCTCAGAAGTAGGTAATGTCGCCTGAACAGGACGATTGGAATGACCTTATTGGAACCTCTGGCGGGGCCTATCATAAGAGTATATCCCTCTAGTCTAGGACCCGTTGTAGCTACCCTAGTAGCGTGCCCTCTTATCGCTGCCCCCTTGGGCCTCGCGATGAATATGCTTCATGGATCGGGCCTGATCGACCACATCAAGAAATGAACGGCCGACTGAAACCAAATGCTCTGTGTCGACCCTCAGACGGTACCTCAACCCACGTACAAAACAACGATCTCTCACCTCCTCCATATCTCGGGCCGATGCTGCGGCCCTGACTCAACCTCGGTGTCAACGTCTACCCCAAGATGGGGATCTGTCTACAGGCCCGATTGCATCAGCCCCGACCGCGCCGCCTCGCGTGCGAGTCATCCCCCGAAAGAGTGAAACAAGTGAGGTTTCAAGGAACCAATAAAACACAAGCTGCACGAAGTGAAACAAAAGAGGAAATCTTTCTAAATACATCATGTAGCCTCCCAAAAATAAGTTACGGACGTCTCTGCACCGATCCGTAAGACTCTACTAGACGTTAGCTCTGTACAAGTGAGACCGGTGAACCTGAGGCTCTGATACCAACTTGTCACGACCCGATTTCTCAAGTCATGATGACACCTACTATAACCCACCAGCAGGTAAGTCAACCCGTAATCCGAAACAAAAAGTAATAGGTCTGAGGGTAGAAACTAAACAAGAGTAGGCAAATAACAATATAAACAGGCAGAGGCAAACCAAAACATATATACAAATAAAGATCCCTCCCAGAACTTGGAAGTCACTAGTACAGAGCTACTACAAAATAAGTACAAGTCCCTAAAGTAGACAACAGAGATTGGACTGTCTCGAAAGGTAAACGACAAGTCTATATATACAGATGGAGACTGAAATACTACAAAACGCCGTGTGCTCACTCCCATTTCTGGATCACTCTGCTCCAAGCTCGATCAACGCTGGCTACTAGTGCCCGGACCTGCATCACGAAATAGATGCAGAGTGTAGCATGAGTACCAAAACAACAGGTACCCAGTAGGCATCATAGGCCAACTGAACTTGAAAAGTAAAGGCAATATGAAAAGAAGGAATACACAAATCGAGGTCAAGAACAAAAATCTAACTAACAAAGAAATACACACGAGTGTACAAAGAAGTAACTAAAGTAATTTATAAGCTAACTACACCTAACTGGGACCCCATAAGCCCAGAAGGTACATTCATGCGCAACTTAAATAAAAACCCGAACGGACCCCCATAAGCCCGACGAGTACACAAAATAACTATAATTAAAGAGAATTGCATGTAAGAACCTAAGAACGAAGAACATCGAACCAAAACCTCAACCATAATTAGTAGAATCTAACAATACGGAGGCCGGACCTCGAACCGGATGCTCACCAGAAGTACCCAAGTAACCAATCACAAGTATCAGGTATCTGAGGTCGGAACTCTAACTGGATGCTCTATATAAGTATCTGGGCAATAAAGGCCGGACCTTAAACCGGATGCTCTATTTAAGTATCTGGGCAATAGAGGCCGGACCTTAAATCAGATGCTCTATATAAGTATCTAGGCAATAGAGGCTGGACCTTAAACCGGATGTCTATATAAGTATATGGGCAATAGAGGCCGCACCTTAAACTGAATGCTCTATATAAGTATCTGGGCAATAGAGGCCGGAACTCTAACCGGATGCTCTATATAAGTATCTGGGCAATAGAGGCCAGAACTCTAATCAGATGCTCTATATAACTATCTGGGCAATAGAGGCCGGAACTCTAACCGGATGCTCTATAAAGGTGCCAATGTAGCTGCTGAAAGAGTCCCAATCGATCCATACTCATAAATGTCCGTGAAACGCCGTCCACACATAGCCAATCAATGTAAGTACTTTGAACCAAATCAAAAATCAAATTCAAATCGTGAAGCAGAACTAGTGTTGCCGATGTAACTCGTGAAGCCGTAACATCGGGGAAACTAAGGATAACTATAGTCGGACAAAGAGTATCGCATAACTAAGGCCCAAACTATTAGACTCAAGTCTACTACACCAGTCTACAGAGATCTAAGCCGGCCGAGCGACGTCATGGAAAAACTAAGGCCTATTGGATCCGAATCATTTATTTCTAAGGCAAGCCCTAGTCAAACCTAAACCAAGGCACAACATGCTTCAAATAGACAATAATTAAGCATGCAAGCACTCCACATAGCGATGAAGGTCCATTAATAACACAAAGCATGCTCACAGTTACCCGATAATTCTCGAAATAGGCCGAAAACATGATTTCTTAACACCTATGCAGGATTCAATAACTACCCAACCCAAATCCCAACTAATCAACATGCATTCACATTCTAGAGCTCAATCTAAGAGAGGGAAACCGTAGCCTACCTGTAGGCCGATCACGCGCGCTCCAAAATTATTTCTCCGAAGCTTTACCTTTCCGAACGTCCTCGAAACGCTGCCCCGCTATCAAAAATAGAGTCAAAACGTTATTATGGTCGTTTAGACACCAAAATCACAACAAATGGAGATGAGTCAATTTTGGGGTCAATACGGGAATCGTGGGACCCGCGCTGAAATTCTGAAATTACCCCAAAAGTAGGTTCTTAACAGCTCCCCAAACTTGTGTTCCATGATGAGACACAATTTGGGGCTCAGAAATAACACAGTACCAACATACAACCAAAACCCTAATTTTCCTCAAGAACTAAAGAAATAGGACAACAACTAATTTAGCATATTTACTAGAAACTGGAGGTCTACAGTGAAATGTGACAACACCACGACGTTCTCCTAAAAAAATCACTCAAGATAGCCTCAAAAATCACTGAAATCGGACCTAGAAAGGCTGAGAAAACAAGTCTCAAAATTTTCCAAAATCAAGCTCACAAAAAGGGTGTGGCAGCAGGTATTTTACGAAAATTACCTCAAATGGGGACTCCAAATCACTATCCGAGCTCACCAATGCGTTGTCTTCAAAAAATCTCACAACTTTGCCTTTTGAATTGCCCAGATCGAACCTGTATAACTCAAGGTATCGCACTTTTAAAATGAGGAATAAAGCTAAGTTAAGGTTTTAAAAAGGACGAAACCGGTCGCTAAAACCCAATAACTGGTCGTTAAAGGCCCAAACTCTGGTCGCTAAAGAGCTGTACCAGATCTTAGCTTTGGCTAATCTTCAAAGTCTCCAATGGGGTGCTCGGAATTCGATCAGTACCAGATAAAAATAAAACAGATATGCTACCCTACTAAATTTGATATTCCGGACTCAACGGCGCAGTCAAAATTTCCATACGAGGTAATCTCGATAAAAAGTGGGTCCCACTTCCAAATGTCATTTTAACCAAAATCCACTAAGGGGCTCGAAATGAGTCCGGAGGCCTTGGAAGTCGAACGAAAGGTCGTTCTAGACCAAACTCAACATTTTGGAGCTAACCGCGTTGACGAAATTTTCATCTAAGCACGTTTTCCAAGAATGTTGACCAAAGTCAACCTTAGGCTAAATTTCAAAGGTTAAAACGCTTAATGGTCTAAACTCGCATCAAAGGCCTTCATACTCGTGCAAACCATGCTACCATCCTAACTTGGCCATTCCGGAGCTGATAAAATCGTCAGAATTCCATTATGAGGGCGTCTTCTTGAACTTTTGATCGAAAATAATCGTTCAAGGTTCATAAGCTTTAAAACACTAAAACTCACCCCATAACTAAACGAACGATCAGGTGACCGAACCGTCAGTCCCAGCAAGTCATAAATGACTTGGGGTCGCTATAGGAACGCTTTAAACGACACACAGAAGACAAGATATAGAAATGACCAGGAGGGTCATTACACGATGTCTGCGAGTTATTCTGAAGTAGTGACATGATGCAGGGTCATGAGGCCATCATGTAGCTTGTTCCTCACAAAGTGACAGTCCACTTCTATATGTTTAGTTCTTTCATGAAACACTGGGTTTCTGGTAATATAAAGGGCTGACTGGCTGTCACAAAATATTGCATAGGGTGTAGAGGTTGGCACTGCTAGTTCTTCAAAGAGTCTATTCAACCACACTAGTTCACCAATGATCTTTCTCAAATATCTGTACTCTGCTTTAGCTGAAGATAATGATACAGTCTCTTGTTTCAAAATTAAGGAATGGTGACTCAAGTTTTAATTATTGAGTAGGGGTGATAATTTTTAAATTAAAAATTAAGGGATTGAATTTTTCACACCTAAGTTTTTTATTTTACATTTTAGTCCATCTTATATAAAATTCTAAATAATAAGAAATTGAGGGGAAAAAAGGGTACCAACGGCTCACTTTTTTCCCTTTTTCTCTCTTGCTTATTCTTCTATTGTTGGGGACCATTGTTGTTGCTCTTCTTCTTGATTCTTCTTCTCCATCATCATGCTTTCTTCTTGTTCATCACCATCTCCTTCTGGTTGTTCATCATTTTTTTCTTCCTGAGTTGATATTCACATAGTACTACTGCTTTTAGACCAAATATCATTGGGCTAATTCATAGGTGATTTTGGTAAGTAAACTAATGATTTTTACTCTAATATTTTATTTTGGTAATTTGAGTGTTTCTTAATAAATTTACAGTCGCGTATCCAACAAGTAAGACATCTATTGCAACAAATAGATTCGCCTGATAAAGAACCAGAAGCTTGTCACAACAGATAAGTCATTTATTGCAACACATGAGTCATCTGCTGCACCAGACGACTCATATGTTGCAACAAATGGCTTACCCGTTGGATACATGTTACAGTATCAAGTCAAACTAGGACAAAACCCGAAATTTGTCCAAACATGTAAGTCATATATCGCAACAGATCAATTAACTATTGCAATAGATGACTCATCATTTACAACAATAGACTTACATGTGAATCATCTGCTGCAACTGATGATCTACTTGTTGCAATAGATGATTGACTTGTTGGGACAATGATTGTGCATATGATTTTTAATTGTATATAGCCACTAAACTTTACTAGACAATCATTATTAAATTTTTTTAATAAATTCCTTTAGGTACCATTAATGGAAAAATCAATAACAATAGATATTGATTGTTGTGGTGAATGGATTGAGAAGAACAATCGATTTATTTGGCGTTGGAAGGATGGTGACATGTCAGAGTCAATATTGATAACCGTCCAAAAGGATATTTTGTATAATGATTTTGTGAACTCAATCATTAGCTAATGTGGACTAAATTGGACGCAAGAGAACAACATGCCTGATTCAAAATGCTCCATAATTATTGTAATAGTGAAATAATTATTTTGTACTTAGTTATGAATCTTATAATTTAAACTCATTATGGTTAATTGTGTATGTTCATATTTATTATATAAAATATATTAGTTATGCTCATCTATTGCAACAAACTTTGTATATTTTGTATTAGATGCATTATCTATTGCATTATTTGTTGCAATAGATAATCCTTCTGTTGAAAATACTTAAATAAATATGATAATCTGTTGCAACAATTATAGGAATCTGTTACAACAAATGTCTAATATGTATTACCTGTTATAATAGATGATCCATCCATTGGAAATAATCAAGCATATATGCTCACCTATTGCAATGGATGTTTCATCTGTTGCAACATATGAGCATATATGTTTGATCATTTTCAATCGACTTTATATATATTTGATATGAAATGTTTTATTAATCCATAAATAGTAATAAATAAAGTTATTTAATTATAATTACCTTTCAATTATAAGTTTAATTATAATCTCAATGCATTATAGAGTAATTACATGATCAACTAACTGTATTCGTCTTAAATAAAGTGATCAATTGATTATTTTGATATGAAACGCTTCATTAACCCATAATTAGTGATAAATAAACTTATTTAATTATAATTACCTTTCAATTAATAAGTTCAATTACATTTTCGATGCATTATATAGTAATTACATGATCAGTTAATTGTATTCGTCTTAAATAAAGTGATCACTTGATTATTTTGATATGAAATGCTTCATTAACCCAAAATTAGTGATAAATAAACTTACTTAATTATAATTACCTTTTGAATTAATAAGTTCAATTATATTTACTATGCATTATAGAGTAATTACATGATCAGTTAACTGTATTCGTTTTAATTAAAGTGATCAATTGATTATTTTGATATGAAATGCTTCTTTAACCTATAATTAGTGATAAATGAAGTTCAATTACAATAGATAACCTATATGTTGAAAATAATCAAATAAATATGATTATTTGTTGCAACAAATATAGAAATCTGTTACAACAAATGTCAAATATGTATTATCTGTTGCAATAGATGACCCATTCGTTGAAAATCATCAAACATATATGCTCATCTGTTGCAATGGATGATTTATCCGTTGCAATAGATGAGTTGCAACAGATTATAACCTGCTACAACATCTGTTTCAATAGTATAATTTAACATTTTATAAATCTCAGAATAAAATAGAATTCATGATCAAATAACTGAATATCTATATAATATAAAATATTGTCATCGACAATTACAATATATGATTAACTAAATATGATAAGTGTTCATGAATTACAATTCATTTAAAATTCTTCAGCTTACAAAATAGAATTCATGATAAAATAACTGGACGTCTATTAAATATAAAATATTGTCATCAGCAATTACAAAATATCAGGTTCTTCACCTTACAAAATATGACTTCAACAACCCATACCATCTACAACTTTTGCTACTCTTCTATGGCTCCTGAAGATGACTCAACATTGTAGGGAAGAGGAGTAGTTGCAATTTGTTGTCTATTTTTCATATTTGATAATATCTTGGGAATTGATTTTCTTCTCCTCTTAATCTTTAATGGTGTGAGTGGATTCGAAATTTTTCTTGATGGAATAACACCTCTTTTAGATATCAATTCTTTAACAACACTAATAAGAGCATCGAAATTTTTCTTGATGGAATAACACCTCTTTTAGATATCAATTCTTTAACTGAGCCTATTTGTTCTTGCATTCTTCACATTTACATGCAGAACATGAGCTAAAACGAGCAAAAGATGTGGTATGTCCACTGAAAAAGGTGAATCCACCATTTATACCACCAACATCATCAACATGCTTACCACCACTTTTTAGCACCAACATCACCAATATCGATACCAACATTAACATCAACATCTATTGCAATATCATCAGCATCACCAAAAACAATAAGTGTTTCCCTTTTGATCGTTGTTGCTCCAACCAATTCTTTTTTTATCAGATTCACTGTAGGGTCTGATTTTGTGTCAATAATTTCTAAAGTTAAAAAAAATGACATTTGCAACTCTTACTCTGTGGGGACAAGTCATGGATGTACAATCTATACACAAAAGTAGTTTATATTAAAACTAATCTATAAATTATAATTTATAAAATATTTATTGTAATATTTACGTATATATATTTTATTCTAACAGATGACCAATCTGTTGCAATAGATGGGTCATCTATTGAAACAAAGCAAAACAATAGCAAATGATTAAGTTTTCTTACAACAGATGACTGATCTGTTGCAGCAGATAGGCCATCTGTGGAAAGTAAGCAAAACAGCAGCAAACTACTGAGATTTCGTCTAATAGATGACCCATTTGTTGCAACAGATCGGTAATCTGTTAGATGAAAGCAAAACAACAACAAAAGATTGAGATTTCGTCCAATATATGACCTATTTGTTGCAACAAATAAGTCATCTGTTGAACATAAGTCAAACAATAATAAATGATTAAGTTTTTGTCCAACAAATGACCTATTTATTGCAATAGATCAGTCATCTATTGGACAAAAGCAAAACTGTCACACCCCAAAATCGAATGTGATGGCACGTGCCCAAACCCCACCGGACACGTAAGCCTAACATCCAAAAATCCGACGATGCGAAATTAATAAAACAAGAATAAGATAGAAAGATAAGCGAAAGTCTTTAAATAAATTCAACATAACCCCAGAATTGGTTGTCACATGTACAAACCTCTAATACAGAATCTGAATAAAATATACAAGTCTCATAGTAAAGTTCTAGAATAGAACAGAACAGTAAATATAGATAACTTGAGGGCACGTCTGGAATGAACCGCTACCTCTCAAGTAAGTCTGGAAGCTCTAATCTGAAGATGAGTAATAAGGCGGATCTGATAGAGCTGTCAACCTACACAACTGTGTAGAAGCAAGGGTGAGTACCAAAAGCAACAGGTACTCGCAAGTAACACTAAACTAAGCTAAACTAGCAGCTACAAACAACTCCTTTCAATCCCAACCGAACCACCGAAACTTCATTCTAACAGCGAACCAACAACCTATACTACACAATTCATAATCAGCAGATATATCCAACAGTGTCTCAACATCAACCTCATATCCTCATGTAAGAGCAAATAGATCATATATCACATGAAGAGGGGCAAATAGGAAAAATCCACACACCACAGACAAAGATGAAGTCAAATGCGATGCAAATACAATAATGATGTCATGTAGTCGTGATGCATGTCTGTCCTAAGATACACATCTGTTGACGTAATCAGACCGCGCTGAATACTCAAATCAGAACCCATGGGGGCCACACATGGACCATGTATCACCGCCGGAATCAGATCCCATCGGCATCCAAATCGCTAGCCGGAGCTAGTCCATCTCATATATCTCTAGCCGGAGCTAGTCTCAACTGTGTCTCATATCCATCCATCCTCATATCAGTGTCTCAGAACTTATGCAACAGATGGTTCACACATGGGATGAATAATGAATATGCACATGTCATCAATCACAATTATTTCACGATCACATCATAGTATTACACATCATCTGTCTCAATCACAACCATATCGCGATCACATCATAGTATTACACATCATCTGTCTCAATCACAACCATATCACGACCACATCATAGTATTACACATCGTCTGTCTCAATCACAATCATATCACGACCACATCATAGTATTACACATCATCTGTCTCAACATAAATGTCTGTATCAATCATAGCCTACTCATGCTCTTCTATCCCCTCAATATCAGTTATCACATGACTTATTCAACAAATTCAAGTCACATATAACACATTTAGCTCGTTTTATTCCCCATCTTTCAATTACAACAATTTCAATCAACAAATAAAACTCATCCTCAATCCCCATTACTCCCCAACACAATTAGGAAAGTAGTCATGTGTAGTCTAAGAGTTTAACAAAGTTTAGAAGTCACTTGCCTCAAAACACTTCAACTAGTAACTCAAATTTGAGTTTTACCCTTCCGAGCACGCTCCAAATCACCACAATCTATTCATAAATGGAATCTCACAATCAATACGAATCTAACAACACCAATATCGTGAAATTTGGAGAAAAGGGTAAAATGGTCAAAAAAATCTCGTTCCGAAAAATATTCTCGAAATTTGGAAATTTTTAGTGAAAAATGTTCCCCAAGAAATTTAGAATCCAATAGTGAAAACCGTTTCGAAAAAGGAGTTGAAATGAGTTCACAAACTCAAATTTTCTATTAAATTCGGATTAGGCAAAAAACCACAAATTTTTCAGTTGAGATCTCAAATTTTGATGTTAAAATCCATAAATAATCGATGGAAATCAAAGATATAAGTTGGAAATAACTTACCCAATGAATTCCTTGCGAAAACCCACTTGAAATCACCTATTTTCGAGCTCTCAAAGTCTAAAAATGGAGAAATGGGTATTTTTCAAGTTGGGGAAAAATGGCTACTGATTTTGGCTTTAAAAAAAAGAAAAGAAACTGTTGTTGCAGCTAAAAAAAAACACAGCAGTTGAAACACAATTATAATACCAAAGTTTAAGTCCCCGTTGGACCCTCGGGATTCGTTCGGAATCTCGTGCACACAAACTAAATATGTACCCCCACTAAATTCGACGTTCCAGACTCAATGGAACCGTCGAAATTTGAATTCGAGGACTCCTTGACCATAAATTCAATAAGATGCCAAGAAACTAGTTTAACGCCAAAAAAATTCGAAACTCAAACGGAGCGTCTAAAAATTCAACCAAGACTCATTCTAGACTTAGAATCGCCTCTTGAAACCAACAGTACTCTCGGAATTTCAATCTGAGCCTCGGAACCTCATATGATGACCAAAGTCAACTCTTTATCAAAATTTCACAACTTTAGCAAACTTAGGACCTCAATTCTTCGTTTCAACTCCAAATTCGACTCCGTAACTTCACACAGACCCGTTTCGACATTCTAAAACTGCCGGAATCGACGGAAATCCGATCCGAGTCCCGAAACTCCAAATGACTCGAAAAAGCACTTTTTAACCAACTTTAACTCATAAAAACTCAACTTCTCAAAAACTCAACTTTTTACCAACTTTTCCTCAAACCAACTTTACAATCACAAAACATGAGACTCGGGGCAACTACTGAAAGGGCAAAATAGTCATTTCCACGTAAAATTACCAAAATGACCTTTCGGGTCATTACGAAAACAATAGCAAACTCTTTATGTTTTCTTCCAACAGATGACCTATCTATTGCAGTAGATGACTATAGATGAGTCATAAAATAAAATTGATATAAAGAGGACTCTTTGCAAGATCAATCTTCTTTCTCACATTTGAAATTGCTAACGAATACATAATGAGAAGACAACTCAAGTTCTTCTTCTTTATAACTAAAAAGGAAAAGAGATCAAACTTCTTTATTACATTTGAAACTACTAACGAATACATAAAGAGAAGACAACTCAAGTTCTTCTTTTGCTTTATAACTAAAAAGGTAAAGAAAACTTGATCCTGATTATGATGTTATGCACACCTTGTAGACATTGCTGCTCAAATCCAATTGGGCAGAATCTCTAACTTACACTATTGAAAAACTTATGGCCCCATGACAAACTCTTCTAATCTTCCTTTAACTGCAACATAACTATGTGTAAGTTAGAACAACAAATCGTATATTAGCCAATAGTTCGATTTGATTAAAAACATTTAATCATTTCAGCTTAGCCTAAGTGTAGAAAACAATCTTAGAAAGACTTTGTCCTGTACTTGTTGTTTGGTCCAAAAATATTATAACCAGAGGGATCTTATTCCATAGATATAAGAGTTTATAAGTAAAGAAGAATAAAGCCATTCTCTTTGCATGAATTGTCGAAAGTAAAAATCATGTGAACTCTAGAAAATTGACTTTAGCACTGTTCTTGGAGGCAATAAATTATTTATGATGTCTTGATTATGTTTTCTTTTCTTCATTCTTTCCAACAAAATCAAGAATACCAACAACACCAATTGATTCAATACAACAACACAAACAACAATAAGAAGTCAATATATCAACAATTGTTCGAGAAATACAAATAATAAATATGTCTACGAAAAACTCAAAAATCACAATAACTATTACTATTACACAACAATGTTGGAGAACAACAACAACAAATTAAGGTTTTTTTTCGGATTTGTCTTCCTTTTCAAGCATCAACTTCTAAAATTGCTAACGTATACATAAAGAGAAGACAACTCAAGTTCATTTTTTTCTTTATAACTAAAAAGCCCTAATTTTTTTCAAAAATAAAAGTTTTTACCTGTGAAGAGAGAAAATTGATGCTTAGAATCGAAGCAATTGTCGGAAGTTGAAAAGTTGAGACCCGAAAGTTGAAAGGTTTTCGGAAGTCGATTGGGAGCGATGGCGGAGCAGATTTGAGGAAGAGACGTTCGGAAGAGAGGAAGAACAATGAAGAAGAGAAGTTAAAGAAAGTGGAGAATCCAAGAAAGTGGAGAGAAATTTGGATTGTTTTGTATTTTAAAATTTGGACTAATTTGTATTTTTAAAAAGATTAGAAATTTTAAAAATGTTAATTCAGTCCCAATTAACTTAATCTAATAATTAAATGTTTTGACTCTTTTTTTTGGTCAAAATAGTCACCAAAATTTAAATAGAGACTTAAGAGATACCTTCCATTCAATTTTCTCCAATGGTAAATAATAATCGCAATGTCTTTGCTCTCCTGTTTGTCTGTTTTTAGCAATCTTAGTGCAATGTGGATCTTGTATTTGAAGAAACATCTGCATGTCCTGCTAGTATTCCAATCAAATATCATGTCATGAAACTGAGATTATTAATTTTCTTATCTTGTAGCAATCAGGTTCTTCCAAAGATGAACCTATTGGGAAGAATTTTCAGGAAAAAAATGATGCAAGCAAATCTTGAATGTTCTGCCAAGTTGCTCTTTCATTTCTTAAATGGAAAATACTTCATTGAACGATCTTCTCACAATCACTTCCTCTTTTTTAGACTCTGTCGCCCTGCTTCTGTCATCAAAAAATACTATTTCATGCTGGTCACTTTAAAATATTTGTGGTAGAGTAGTTTCACGATACTTAGATTGACTTGTGTGTTTTTGAGCTGTTGAGCTTTAGTGGAATATGTTTGTGATGCTGATGATAATTCTAGAATGATGTATATATATACCCAGCACAAGTGCAAATGCTCAGCTTAGATTTGTTTGCAGCCTGTAGAGCATCTTGTAACAACGTTATACGTATAGTTAGCATTAGTTGCTTTTAGTCTGATAGTAAGTTTAGAAGTATCATCAAAACTCAACTTTCATACATGTGATTTAGTTAATCAGGCCTTGAGTTGAGCTTATGAAGATTTGTGATTCCTCCAATTGGTGGTACTATAAGACAAAAGACATAGTTGTTGGCGAGTTCAAGTCAGATGAGTGTAGTTATGCTCTCTAATGTCTCTGAATACCTTATGGGATGGAAACAAAATTGTTTTGTAAGTAGAGTGAATTCACTGGAAAATGTCTTTGTTACCGCTCTATAACATGAAGAATCCATGTGTGTTCTGTGTATATTGGAAATGCTTTTTAAAAGGAAAGGTCTGTTTACACTTGAAATTTACTTGATTTTTGTTTAAAACTAGTTAACCATGTATGTTGTCTGCCCTCCAGTTAGATATGGTTGTATCAGCTTCTTTTTCAGCAGTTGCTCAGCAAAAACATGTCAAATTAGATAATTTCCTTGACGATCCCCCAATATCTACTTATTGCGTAATTTTTTTTGTAGCCAATTATTTCTGTAGCAAAATCTTATCCGGTTTCAATGTACAATTTCTTCTTAATGTACATTACAATTTTTTGTTTTTTTCCAATATGTTAAGTGATTGCATGAAAGTTTGGCTTTGAGATTGCTTGGTTACTTGTGACACGTTCTATTTATCCACGGTATGCTCTCTGCCATGTGTTCCTTATATTCTTGTAAAATGCTGGTGTTGCTTCAAATAGAGCAACCTTTTATTTGCCGCTAACAATGAAATCACATATTGTCCAGTTACTAATTCCTGCTGGCTCTTTCTATGAGAATCGTTACACAGTTGTTGATTACGGCATTGCCTCAATTGCTAGTACTAAAATATCTAGTTTCTCTTGGATGGTCAAACTTCTATCTGTCTTTGAATTTTGATAACATGTTCTAATGGAGAAGTCGAGGTGCACACAAGCTTGCTCGGACACCATGGTTATAGAAAGAAAAAGAGTACCGGGGGTTGGAGAGAATGATTTCGCATTGGAGAGCGGAGAATTTCAGCGCCACCCTTTAGAAATGAGGAATATGAAACTGTGTCTGGGTTTGGGAAGTTAATAGAGGTTGGTCAGGATGCAGGGAGAAAGGGAGAAGAAAAAAAAGAAAAAAGAACATGCAAAAAGAAGAAGCTCAATTGGTCAGTTTTGGCTATTATCCAAACGAATTGTTAGTCTCGGATAATAATCCTACCCCCGCAGTCCCCATACTCAACATAATGTTCTCCTGCATTATGGGAGACAAAGTTATCTATCCCTACTTCTCATGAATGCTCTCAAATGTGGAATATACAAGGTGGACTTTTTCCAGGGCATATATCACTGACTAAATAGCCCATGTCATTATTCAATAAAAATAGGTAAGACTTTTGTGAAAATTGAGTGCAACTCCAAATGTTGAAGATTGTTTCCAGGCTTCACTGTACTAGTAATAACTTTAAGTAAAATATATCTTTCATTGAAGCACATTCACATGATTCATGTGTAGAATTCCATTCTAAGGAACTCTCTGATCTTAAAACACATTGTATTTTCTTTGGACTTATAGTACGTGTGCTATACTGGTTTTCTTTGTTGCTGCCAGAAAAGGAGTTACATAAAAAGTCTTACTCTGATCATATGAACATTCTTTTACGTATTAATATCTTTATGTTATTTGATTAAGCTTCTTGGAATACCTCTTTAACTGCTCAGTTCCCCCACATGCAGTTTCATGCATTCTTGAAATTTGATGGTGCTTCAAAGGGAAACCCTGGACTAGCTGGTGCAGGTGCTGTTCTGCGAGCGGTAGATGGAAGTGTGGTATGCTCCCTTTTCAGTTTGAAGATAGTTTTTTTACCATAATTTTACAGTTTTTCGACTTCTAATTCTCTTTTTCTAGGTTTACTGGCTGCGGGAAGGTTTGGGCTTTGCAACTAATAATGTTGCTGAATACAGAGGTGTAATCTTAGGGCTGAAATATGCGCTTGAGAAAGGTTTTAAACACATACAAGTTCAAGGGGACTCAAAACTTGTTTGCATGCAGGTCATGTATTCTCTTTCTTTTATATCCATCTCTAAGGAACACTATTTTCTATTTTATTCCTTCAATTAGAACATGGCCATAGGGGGATACCCCAATTATCTGTAGAAAGATCATAGGTGTAAATTCACTATCAATCAATCTATCTAGCAAGCCCATTTGTGATGAGCTTTCTCTAAAAATGTAACTTAAAAGTGGCCTGAGAGTTGTTTATGCAATGTCATTCTTTCTTAAAAAGTGAATACAATTAACTCTTTTATTGCTAAAAGGTTCCTGGTTTTAGAATTATGTGGGAAGTATTATAACTTGCCAAGTGCAATGGGAGATCTCATCCTTGAGCAGCTTTGCCGGAGCACTGTGGGTCAGATGGTTTTGGGAGGACTCCTAATGTTGAAGTGGGACAACAGAATGTAGGTTTACAGTTAGTTAAAGAAGCTTACTTTTCTGCAGCACTATTATTTTAGTCTGAATAAATAGGTCACAGGTTTGAGCCGTGAAATTAGTCACCGGTGCTTGCATCAGGTAGACTGCCTACTTGGCACCCCCCAGGGTACGGCCGTTTCCCATATCCTGCGTGAACATTAGATGCTTTGTGCATCAAGATGCCCTTTATTATTATATTGCAACATAAGAGATTAACTGCAACAGGTTAGGGAGTGAGCGTAAAATCCTATATAGGATTTGAGAAGTGTTGCGGCATAAGGAGTTAATCGAAATTATGGGTTAGGATCTTGGACTGTTAACTGAACCATCAGGCATACAAATTTTAATTTAATGTCCAGGGCCTCGTTTAAGTGAATAATGGGTTATGTCGAGCCTTGCTTCTTTGGAATGTTATCTGCCCATTTGCTTTCTAACTTACACTGAGATCAAGGTTGAAAAACTGAAGCTAGACTTCACCATGCCTGTCTGATCATTTTACTGGGATTGTATTTATTTACCAACTTAAGTTTATTTTACATTACTGTTTATTTATTTACTAGATCTACAATCTACTTGTTGGTCTACAGTCACTCATTACTTTATTTTCTATTTTTTTCATGGAACAGATTCAGGGAATCTGGAAAAACTACAAACCAAAACATGGTGGAATTGTCCAAGACTGTCGAAGAGGTTAAAGATCAGTTTATGTCTTTCCATATCATCCATGTAGAAAGAGTATGGACAACTCTTGCAACATTTTCATAATTATGATCTTCTTGCTTGAAAAGAGTTTGTTTAGTGAAAATATTATGTGCTAAGTACTCGGGAATATATGCTGTATGATGTCTCTGCATAAATGAGTGGCATAATCTGTTGAAAACAACTCCTGAAACAAAAGATGGACAAGCAGTGGGTACTCGGAGGTTGGGTTCAATTTATGCAATATTCTTGGTGTTGCACCATCTGAAAATGGTTCTTCTATCGATCTGTTTCTGGATGCGAGTGCATGCTTCCCAAGCATGTCATTTGACTTTTTCTTTTTGCATTGCTCAATATGAGAGTCTACGGTGTTGTTTACATATTCACCTTACCCAATTCTTTTCAAGTTACCTTTCTGCATATGTTACATTCATTTATGATGTGTTACTTATTTAACATGTCAGGAACTCAACACGGAAGCTGATATGCTGGCAAATCTAGCGGTGTTGTTAAACAGGATGCTTACTTTTGCAGATGGTGAAACTCAAGTAGAATCGACATGAAGTAGCTTATACTGTGCAGTCTTGAACCACTTGATGTTTTTGGGATTTTGGAGGGCCAATGCTACCAAGGAAAGCGATACGTGTTCTTATGGTCTGAACAGTTTATTTCTCCCTACAGATATATGATCTGGATTATATGCATGTATTAACCTAGTTATAACTCTGGATAGCCCAACTTAGATTTGGCTTTACAGTTACATAAGCCAACTACTTTTTGTAGCTTTAAATTGTGCAGACTGAAGTAATATGAGTCAATAGGTTCAATTAATTAGGTACTGACTGGTTTAATTGTTCATTTGAGATAGTTATCCTTTAAGTCTGATCAAATTCATTTGGGGGGTAGTGGAAGGGGAAATCGGGGAGTGGATTACAACGTGGGGAATCAAACTCCATCAATAAGGTGAAAGCTTAGGTAACGAACCAACTAAGCTACTAAGATTCCTCAAGTTGGATTAACTTAGGTACTAAGTGCATAAAAAAAGCTTGTGATTGGAACACAATTGACCCAATTGTTATTTTTCTGCAAGCTTTTTACTCAAGTGGCTTTCAGCTTCCCTTTTTTTAATTTATAGGCACAAGAGGTCAAATGTTGATTGTTGTGAAATTACTGAATGAATCTATTTTACTCTTACTTCGATCTCAGAAGAATGCAACAACCATCAAAATAGGCAAGAAACTTTTTCTAGGAATTGCTACTTTTGGTAATCCTCGTTATGTGTAATTGAATATACTCTACACACTAGTAATTAAAGGACTAATTAGTTTTCATGTGTTCCTAGCTTTAAGAAACTCTGATGTTGAACAGTACCATCCTTAAATTACATCAAACATTTTGATAGGCTAAAGATGGTTCTCATGCATCACCAAATTGGCTTAATGTTTCTTTTTTCCCAAACATATTTTGCGTGTTTTATGAGCATTCCAGCTTCTTGTTTCTCTAATTTGTATTTTAGATCAAGTTTGAATCTATACTTTTGAATCGTTTTAGAATTTCACATTTTATATTGTCTATCATGTTTTTACCAGTTACATAATTATGTGTTTTGACACCCCATGAGTACTCTTTAGACCTCATTTAGGGACCCACATTTTATATTGTCTACCACTAGTTTACTCCTTTCTCCTTTCAAAAATTGAATATTTCAATTGATTCTACCTTATAGTCAAGAAACACCATAAGTGTGTTTTAATATTAAGATATCAAGAAGTATAATAAGTATATAAAGAAATATTACTCTTCACTATATCTTCTTAAAATAAAGCTAGTGCGTGCATATTTAAAATTAAATATCATGGAATCATCCTCTTACTCCCACCAACCCCTCCCCAAATTTTCAAATTCATGTCTATATAGTACACTAGGCATTAATTTAATAGTGTAGGACTTGTTCAACTTGCAGAAGAAAAAAAGTCTTCAAGAATGGAAGATGATTAAACTAAAGCTGAGTTAGAAACCTCTCAGAAGTTTAACCGATTACGACTACTCTCTCTTTTCTTTTTCTTTTTTATTGGGAGGGAGGAGGAAACAGGGGGTGTGGGGGCAAGAGAATTACAAATTAGAAATAAAATCCTGTCCAACAAATCGAAAGTTTAGATAGTTAATCAACTAAACTATTCTTACTTACGAGTACTCATGTGTACCCTTAGTCCCATATGACTAAAATTTCTTTAATTTTGTTTCATGTCAAACTGTGTTACGTTAACTGAAACTAAGGGAGTATTAGTTATACCAGTAGACTTGAGAGTCAAGAAAAATCAAAAAGTAAACCACCATTCCCTTCTTCTCCTTCAATTTCTGGGCATTTTCTTCTTGTCCTTTACATCTACTTTCCTCATTCCTTTCTCATTTGCCAACCTTTTTTGTTGCCTCATTTGTCAAACTTGTATTTTAACTTCTTGTGTAATATCTTCTACTGCTATGCTTATTTATATTAGATGTTAGCTAGGCCTTCAGGAATATCTCAAATTCTCCAAAGGCCAAGATGAGCCAAGTTTCCATGTGAGTGGCAATTTTTATTATTTTATGGCATATACTACAAAAAGTTCAAATCTTTTTGCTTTATTGTTCAAGATTGTATTGTTTTACATGACCCAATTTTTCATTTTTTTTGTTCCACAGGTTTAGTAGTGGCCAAGAATTTGCAAATTTGTTTGTGAGCTCAGATCTACTTCATCATTCTTGGTTTACAATCTCTGACCTTAGGAATCATCCTTATTTGAATAATCCAATTTTGGTTAAAGTTTACCCATATCATTCAAATGGTGCTATTGTTGCTTTTGTATCCTCTCCTACTTGTACTCTTCAGAAAGAAATGGTCTCTTCAGAAGATCTGGAAGGTTCTCAATCTCCTTTTGACTTCATTTCTACCAAACTCAACCCTCATTTCTCAGTTAACAAAGCAGCAATAACCCTTTTTGCTTCATTACTGAATGAGCTCTCTGCCCTCAAAGAACAGGTACTATAATATTCTTTTATTTCTCTGCAAAATTTGTGATTTCTCTTGAGCTTTCCTTACTTGTGCTAGATATTACTTCTTCTGTTTTAATTTATTTGTCTGCTTTTGACTTGGTACAAAACTTAAAAATGCAAAGTAACTTTTAAATTTTGTGGTCTTAAACTAAAGTTCTGTAGAATGTACTGAAATGCTATTTCATGTTGTAGTCTTAGACATAGTAGGTAGAGAGCCAGAATCAAAGAGTTGCCAAAAATATTAATGATTGACTGCATTCATTAAATCTATAAAGCTAGAATCTTTTATAGATTTTATGGTGTTAGTTTCGTCTGCAGGAGCCTTGTTGTTCATATATTCATGTTGATGTTTTGTTCATTCTGATCGACTGCAGTTGGGCAGTTTCAGTCCTCTAATAATCACTGGAGTGTCTTTGGGAGGTTCTGTGGCATCTCTATTCACTCTCTGGCTACTTAAGGACAATAATAATAAGCGTCCCACTTGCATAACTTTTGGTTCACCTCTTCTTGGTGATAGTGGCCTGCAACAAGCCATATCAGAACGTCCATCATGGAATTCAAGCTTCTTGCACGTAGTCTCGAACCATGATCCAATCCCAAGATCTTTAATTTCACCAACTAATGCCTTTGCTGGTTCTATTCCTCAATCTTGTATTTACAATCCATTCGGCATGTTTCTGCTGTGCTCAGATTCAGACTGCTCTTGTTTTGAGGAGCCTGAATCTGTTTTGGATATTATGATGGAAATGAACTTAAATAGCCAACACCAGGACAATCGTTTCTTGGCTTTCGACTATGAGCAGGTTTTGGAACGCCTCAAGCATAGAGTAATCTTTAATGATGCTTCTCAGCTGTTTCACTTTAGCATGGATCAACTTCAAGCAGGCATTGATCTACAGCTAGAAGCAATCGGAATTGGTGGACAGGTAAAACAACTCTTACACCTAAAACGAAAGCAAGTAGAGTTTACCTTTATTTAGCTAAAGTTTGAATGAATAGGAAATCAATAGAGATAACATTCGTAAAACTTATAGAACTTGTTTCCAAACCTGTGTTTCTAACTTCTATAATGCATATAATTGTCGTGGCATCAGACAAGTAACATGAACCCTCTAAGGACTAAAGTGAAGAAAAGAGTGGAGGAATCTTTCGCAAAGAAGAGGAATGCCATTGATCCTGGCAAGAAGCTAAACAAAATGAAAGAAGCTATGGCTTGGCTAGAGTGGTACATGAAAGTAACCCTGAATGAAGGAGGCTACGTTGATAGTTACAAACGCAGTGATTTTCGAGGCAGGGATGCTGTCAAAAGCAGACAAGAAATTGTCAAGCACCAAAGAATCCTCAATAGGTACTGGAAAGCAAAGGTTGCAGAAGTAGAGGAAATGCCACAAAGCAAGAAGGCAGCTTTTCGTACTCGTTGGCTGTATTCAGGGACAAACTATAGAAGGATGGTCGAGCCACTCGACATAGCTGAATACTATATGAAATCAGGGAACACAGACTATGTAAATCTTGGTAGATCCGAGCACTATAAAAAGTTGGAGGAATGGAGGATAGAAGACAACCCGTCTGGAAGTGGTAACGATAGAAGGAAGTCCGTTTGCCTCACCGAAGATTCTTGCTTTTGGGCATATGTGGAGGAAGCTATTATAAATTCCAAAAGACTGAGAGAAGGCAGTCTAGAAGAGAAAGAAAATGCAAGGGAGTATTTGGTTAATTTTGGGGAATATGTAATTAATATGATAAGGAGCTATTCAGTATCCTCTGAGATTTTCCATCCTCATAGTAGCTTCATGAAGTGGTGGAAAGATTATAGGCAAGATATTCTAAGCTGTTTGAGTAGTTTGCCTTTGGCCTTTTACATGGAAAATGGAGATTATCAAAGTTATGCTTAGAATGGTAGTTAGTGTTAACTACTCCAGTCTCCACCAGCGGCTCATGTAGTGGTCGGCCTTATAAAACTCGCTAAGCCTGGCTTCCCTCTCCCCTTTACTTACTAAGTGAAAAACAGTCGTCGGCATTCTATAAGCGACTCTACTCCAGTTGCATAACTTAATAAGATTGGTATGTGAAAATGTATTGTATTTTACCATTTACCAAATAGGTCTGTGCACACTCCCTGTAACATCAATTTTCAAATTGTTTGGAGACTATTTGAGGTGGATTTGAGCTGATTTTCAAATTAAAAACTTGAGGTTGAAAACGACTCCATCTATGTATATCCCCCTTGTATCTCCTATAAATCATGTATATCATACACATATATCCATGAAAATATGGGTATGCTCAGTGATATACACAATATATACATGTGATATATTTAATCAAGAGACTATAGAACTGAAATTTAACGCCAAACTAGTCCACCTCACCTACAATCATCCTCTTCATCTAGAGGGGTCAACCGTTAATCATAGGCGGAGTTAGAATATCAGTAAATAAACTTAAAAGCTTAAAATCCAACACACCATTCTCTATCCCCATTGAACAAGTAACTCGTTATCAGAGAAAAAGCATTTCATTTCCAAATCCTAGTAGTGCCTAAAAGTCTGCTCATTTCTATAAATCTTTTTGCGATTCAAGTACACATGAGAAATGAGTTAATATCTCAGATGTTCACTCAACTTTGAGTTGTTTACTTAAAAAGTCACTCAACTTTAAGTTGTTTACTAAGAAAGTCACTCAACTTTGTTTTATAACTCAAAAGTCATCCAACTATTGATGTTTTACTTAAAAAGTCACTCAACTATTTATATTTCACTTAGAAAGTCCCTCAATCAATTTAAATAATTTTTTCAATAAATTTCATCTTAAACTATTTTTAAAGAAATAATAAGATATCTATTTTAATTATTTTATTGATCCGCTCCAATTATTTAATTATAATCTTTCTAAAAATAACGTAAAAAACGTAGCCAAAAAAAAAAAAAGATTTTCGCTTCTAGTAGTTGTAAAACTAGAAATAAATTGTTAAAAGATTACCAAAAAGAAAAATTGGAATTGATAAGAAGTATAATTTTAAAAAAAGAGGCAGTAACGATCTTCTACTATTTTTTTTAAGGGAAAAGGATCAAAAATACCCCTCAATTTTGGTTTATAGTTTGACTTTACCCTCGCCGTTAAAATGAAGTTAAATTTACCCCTCCCATTACTAATTTCACCAAAATTACCCCTCATTTGACGGAATCCCCCAAATTGATCCAAATTACCCGAATTTTTAAAAAAAAAACCCTATTCCCTATTTTTAACCCAATGCCCAGACATGCCCCCGACCCCTCTAGAGGATAACCCATTCCCCTTTTACCCATTCTCTCAAATTTTCCATATAACTCATTAACTTCTCTTCTATTGTTCTTCATTTATCTTCCTTCTGATTGTTCTTTCCACCATCTCTTTCGTTCACTTCTGATTTTTCTTTTCAGAAAATGTCACAAAATAGTTATTCGTCTCAAAGAAAATGTGCTTGTGGTTTAGTGGTCAAAACACTGATTTCGAGTACTACATCTAATCTCGGAAGAAGATTTTTCAGATGCCCTCGTCCAGACGTAAGTATATGAACTGATTTCGAATTTCTTCGTATGAACTGATTTCATATTTCTTAGTATGAATTGATTTCGTATTTCTTCGTATGAACTGATTTCAAGTATTCTTATGGCAGTTTTCTTCATGTGGATTTCAACATCGACAGTGGTTGTACTACTCCGTACATGAGTGGTCCGTCAAGTCCTACACGTGCTGCCACATTGTTTTACAGTGCACCTGCTAGTCCTACTCAAATTTCCCCTCTTTACAATGAATTCAATTGGGAAGAAATCCCAAAAGAGAAACATAACCCAGATGAAGATGATGAAAAAATTTCTTTTGATTTTAGTGGGCAATTGGAGAGGATTTTGCTATCTACAGCTGATGAGTTCTTTGATTGTGGAAAGATTAAACCTTTGAAACCACCTCCAAGGTTTCAGTACGAAGGAAAACACATGGATTCTCCAAAATCTCCGAAGATATTGTTCATGGAATCATTTTCTCCTCGACATAAAATGAAAGATTTTGACCCATTTGTTACAGCTTTACAAAAACAAAGCCGAACAGAGAAACCCCACCAAAATTCTTCAAATTTATCGCCTTTGAAAGTTTCCAACTTATTATTTGATCACGAAAGCAATCAAGAAAACACGAAAAAATCCGCTTCTGTTTCTTCTTCTTCATCATCATCTTCTTCCTCCTTTTCGTCTTCTTCAGTTTCTTCGATGATCTCACTCTGGTCCAAAAAATGGAAAATCAAAGACTTGTTGCTATTCAGAAGGTCGACCAAGTAGTAAAGAACAACTAAACAAGTATGAATTGTTGAACAAAACCCATGAAGAACAATTAGAGGGAAGAGAAATGGAGAACAATGGAGGAGAAGTTAATGGGTTATATGGAAAATTTGAGAGAATGGGTAAAAGGGGATGGGTTATCCTCTAGAGGGGTCGGGAGCAGGTCGAGGCATTGGGTTAAAAATAGGGAAGAGGGTTTTTTTTTTAAAAAAATATTCGGGTAATTTGGATCAATATTGGGGATTCCGTCAAATGAGGGGTAATTTTGGTGAAATTAGTAATGGGAGGGGTAAATTTAACTTCATTTTAACGGCAAGGGTAAAGTCAAACTATAAACCAAAGTTGAGGGGTATTTTTGACCCTTTTCCTTTTTTTAATGAAAAGGTAGTAAAAAAACAATAATTAAAATAAGCATCTTATTTATTTTTTGTACTTTTACAAAATTTAATGAAAAGATTATTTAAATTGATTAAGTGACTTTCTAAGTGAAATATAAATAGTTGGGTGACTTTCTAAGTGAAACATCAATAGTTGAGTGACTTTTGAGTTAAAAAACAAAGTTGAGTGACTTTCTAAGTAAACAATCCAAAGTTGAGTGACTTTTTAAGTAAACAATTCAAAGTTGAGTGACATTCTAAGTGAACTATTCAAAATTGAGTGACCATATGAGATATTATCTCTTTAAATATGAAAGAAAATTACAGTAATTTTATAATTTTTAAGAAAGAGTGAAAAGACTGTTTTGTCTAAAGGAGATACTTTTCTTGAACTTGAATCCTTTTTAGGTTTATATGTACCAAGTTATAAATAGATTGACACTTAACCCTAAGCCACATAGCAATATTAAATCATATTCTCTTTTAGTCTTCGTGAGTATGGCAATGGGAACTCACATTCCAGAGGAAGAAATACTTATGGACATTCTCACCAAACTTCCTGTTAAGTCTCTTTTTCGTTTGAAATGTGTTTCGAAATCTTGGAAGACATTATTCTCTAAGCCTTACTTTAAGAAGCATCTCAATCATGCCAAAAATCAACCCGATTCCCAAAAATTGCTTGTTGGGGCGTTCTCTTCGGGTAAAACAGATTTTAATTTCTATTGCACTTCTTTACCCCCAAATCGACTACTTGTTAATGATATACACAAGGTTTTTTGGCCAAGTATTTCTGAACCATTCAGTGGTTGTAAAGTCTATTGTTGTTGTGATGCCTTGTTTCTCATTGAGATTTGGACCGGACTTTCTCGGGACGAGCCTTCAATAATATTGCTATGGAACCCCACCACGTCAGAATAGTACTTCCCCCTTTAGAATCGTCGCTAGAACAAGAATATACTTATGGATTGGGATATGACTCAACTAGCGATGATTATAAAGTCCTTAGGATTGACAAGGAGGGTGATGCATTAGATGAAATTTTTGCACTAAAAAGTGGTTCCTAGAGAGAAATTTGTTCGCCCTCAAAAGATTTGGGGGAGATGCTTCCATGTTACATGGTAAGGAATGTTTGTCCTTTGTAAATGGAGCCTTTCACTGGCTTGATTATTATACGGAATCCATGATGTTGTTAAATATTTCAAATGAGACATTGTAAGAGAATACCCTTACCAAAAAATGTGTGTTTATCCCCTGAAAAACATAAATGGGATGTGCCTATTGAAAAGATCACTTTCAATCTATGGATAATGAAAGAGTATGGCGTTCAGGATTCTTGGACAAAGTTAATCACATTACCAAGTAATGGGGCTAATTCAATTGTGCCCATATATAGTTTTTCCTATGGTAAAGTGCTACTTCGATACAAAAATTGGCGGGACGATAAAGCACATGTTATTTATAAAATAGGTGAGGATCGAATATGGCCTTTTGATTGTAATGATATTGATCCACTTTCCTTTTTCTAGATTGAAGGAACAACTTTCAAGCTGAGGTTATTATGTTAGCCAACCCCACTCAAGATCGATCATATTCATAAGCCTTTTCATCCTTAAGTAGCAGATGTGGAAGCTCAACAATGACTATCTAAATTAGCATGATCAATAAAGATACATAGTATAAAAACAACATACATTCGAAGACACTAATTCTCAATCCTCCGGAGACAAAGATGAACTGATGATCATTGCAAAGGAGGGGATCACACAACACATCAGTCAAGGACTCACCTCCTTCAAAGAAATGCTCATGACACCGTACTCAAAACATGAAGTCGAAAGACAAAAATTAAGCACCCATAAAGAACCAATGGATCTAGGAGAGACCCCAACCAGTAAAAGAAGCATCGAAATTGATACTGATATCCAAGGAATATACCTTACAGAAGAGGAAAAGTAGAGGATCTATAAACCTTGGACTTATGCCATCATAATTAAAGTCCTTGGTAAAGAAATCAACCATCTCTACCTAAAACAAAGACTAACCATTACGTGGAAGGCATCAAAAGAAATAATACTCATAGACCTGGGACACGATTCCTACATAGACTAATTCTTTAAAAAAGAAAAGCTACAAAAAGCACTACAAAAGGGTCCCTGGTTTATTAATGGGTTCTTTGTGTCCATAAATAATTAGTGTCACGACCCGAGCCTACACCCTGGATGTGGACGGCACTTGAAAACCATGGTTGGTCCGCAAGCTAACACTCTTCCTAGCTGATTACGAGCAGATAACTAACTCAAGCATAAAACTGAAAGAAATGCTAAATCAGCATTGTATTAACTCTCAGAGTATACTGAGTATTAAACATAAGTAAGAAAATCTCTGAAACTGAAAGACTCACCAAAACTTTCTATCTTTGAAGCCTCTACTGCATAAAGATGAGTGTCGGGACAAGACCCGCGACTTCTCAAAAATTAATATTAATAACTCACAAAACTGGAGTCTTCCTGAAGCAAGGAGGCTTCACTATACATCAACTCATCGGAAGAATACTCAAATCTAAGGATATAATACTAGAATATTATTTTATTGATTTGAAAGAAGATGTAGGGTGTGAGAATGAACTAGTCCAAGACTATGATAGCCTTACATACCTGATAATGAAGCTATTAAAATAAACTTTTGTGGAGACTTGATTTTACCTTGAGCTTGAGGAAGAACGTTAGTTTTTTTTTGGAGAAAACCTTTGATCCTGGAATCTTGGTGCTTGCTCTCGGTAATGAAACTCTTTTATGAAGTTATTAGAATAGAATAACATAGACAATTGACAGAATCATACAAAATTAGCCCATTCTTCTTCCAATTTCAGTTGGAGAATATGAATCCATGTGAGGTTGACATGACCCTTTTTAATATAATGTTTCCTCACTTCATCCTTTATTTGAGGGTTATAGTGAGCAATTGGTATTCTTTTTCCTGGATCGGCTTCAAGTGAATCCAAATTAAGGTCATCTATAAGATAGAACGATCGACATTCGTACTAGAACTTGCTTGAGAATGATTAAATTTCGCTAGAAACTTATCCATATCAATTCACAAAATACACAAGCATAAAACTAAAAGAAATACTAAATCAACATTGTATTAAATCTCAAAACTCTTTGAGTATACTGAGTATTAAACATAAGTCTTAAAGAAAATTTCTAAAACTGAAAGACTCTCCAAAAGTTTCAATTTTTGTTGCCTCTACTACATAAAGATGAGTGTTGGGACAAGACCCACCACTTCTCACAAACTAATATTAATAACTCACAAAACTGGAGTCCTCCAGAAGCAAGGAGGCCTCACTCTACATCAACTCATCTCAAGAATACTCAAATCTAAGGATATAACCCTAAAATACTATTTTACTGATTTGAAAGTAGATGTAGGGTGTGAGAACGAACTAGTTCAAGACTATGATAGCCTCACATACCTGATAATAATGCTATATATTCGATTAAAAACTTTTGTGGAGACTTGGGTTTATCTTGAGCTTGAGAAAGAACATTAGTTTTTTTTTGGAGTAAACCTTTGATCGTGGAATCTTGGTGCTTGCTCTCGATAATGAAACTCTTTTATGAAGTTCTTAGAGTGGAATAACATAGACAATTGTCAGAATCATACAAAATTGGAGCATTCTTCTTCCAATTTCAATTGGAGGATATGAAACCATGTGAGGTTGACAAGGCCCTTTTTGAATATAATATTTTCTCACTTCATCCTTTATTTGAGGGTTACGTTATAGTGAGAAATTGGTATTCTTTTTCTTGGATCGACTTCAAGTAAATCCAAATTAAGGTCATCTATAAGATAGAACGATTGACATTCGTACTAGAACTTGCTTGAGAATGATTAAATTTCGCAAGAAATTTATCCATCTCAATTCACAAAATACACAAGCATAAAACTGAAAGAAATACTAAATCAACATTGTATTAAATCTCAAAACTCTATGAGTATATTAAGTATTAAACATAAGTCTTAATGAAAATCTCTGAAACTGAAAGACTCCCCAAAATTTTCTCTCTTTGAAGCCTCTACTGCATAAAGATGAGTGTCGGGGCAAGACCCACGACTTCTCAAAAACTAATATTAATAACTCACAAAACTGGAGTCCTCCAAAAGCAAGGAGGCCTCACTTTACATCAACTCTTCACAAGAATACTCAAATCTAAGGATATAACCCTAAAATACTATTTTACTTATTTTGAAAGTAGATGTAGGGTGTGAGAACGAACTTGTCCAAGACTATGATAGGCTTACATACCTGATAATGAAGCTATTAGACTAAAAACTTTTGTGGAGACTTGATTTTATCTTGAGCTTGAGAAAGAACATTAGATTCTTTTTAAAGAAACCATTGATCCTGGAATATTGGTGCTTACTCTCGATAATGAAACTCTTTTATGAAGTTCTTAGAGTGGAATAACATAGACAATTGACAGAATCTTACAAAATTGGCGCATTCTTCTTCCAATTTCAGTTGGAGGATATGAATCCATGTGAGGTTGACAAGACCCATTTTGAATATAATGTTTCATCACTTCATCTTTTATTCGAGGGTTATAGTGAGCAATTAGTATTCTTTTTCCTAGATCGGCTTCAAGTGAATCCAAATTAAGGTTATCTATAAAATAGAACGATTGACATTCCTACTAGAACTTGCTTGAGAATGATTAAATTTCGCAAGAAACTTATCCATCTCAATTCACAAAATACACAAGCATATTCGTACTAGAACTTGCTTGATAATGATTAAATTCGCAAGAAAGTTATCCATCTGAATTCACAAAATACACAAGCATAAAACTGAAAGAAATGCTAAATCAAAATTGTCTTAAATTTCAAAACTCTCTGAGTATATTGAGTATTAAACATAAGTCTTAAAGAAAATCTCTTAAACAAAAGTCTCTCCAAAACTTTCTATCTTTGAAGCCTCTACCGCGTAAAGATGAGTGTTGGGACAAGACCCACGACTTCTCAAAAACTAATATTAATAGCTCACAAAACTAGAGTCCTCCAGAAGCAAGTAGGCGTCACTCTACGAACATCAACTCATCTCAAGAATACTCAAATCTAAGGATATAACCCTAGAATACTATTTTTCTGATTTGAAAGTAGATGTAGGGTGTGAGAACGAACTAGTCCAAGACTATGATAGCCTTACATACCTTATAATGAAGCTATTAGACTAAAAACTTTTGTGGAGACTTGATTTTATCTTGAGCTTGAGGAAGAACATTAGTTTTTTTTTTCCGGAGGAAACCTTTGATCCTGGAATCTTGGTGCTTGCTCTCGATAATGAAACTCTTTTATGAATTTCTTAGAGTGGAAATCATAGACAATTGACAGAATCTTACAAAATTGGCATATTCGTCTTCCAATTTCAGTTGGAGGATATGAATCTATGTGAGGTTGGCAATGCCCTTTTTGAATATAATGTTTCCTCACTTCATCTTTTATTCGAGGGTTAAAGTGAGCAATTGATATTCTTTTTCCTGGATCGTCTTCAAGTGAATCCAAATTAAGGTCATCTATAAGATAGAATGATTGACATTCGTACTAGAACTTGCTTGAGAATGATTAAATTTCGCTAGAAACTTATCCATCTCAATTCACAAAATACACAAGCATAAAACTAAAAGAAATACTAAATCAACATTGTATTAAATCTCAAAACTCTCTAAGTATACTGAGTATTAAACATAAGTCTTAAAGAAAATCTCTGAAACTGAAAGACTCTCCAAAAGTTTCAATCTTTGTAGCCTCTACTACATAAAGATGAGTGTTGGGACAATACCCACCACTTCTCACAAACTAATATTAATAACTCACAAAACTGGAGTCCTCAAGAAGCAAGAAGGCCTCACTCTACATCAACTCATCTCAAGAATACTCAAATCTAAGGATATAACCCTAAAATACTATTTTACTGATTTGAAAGTAGATGTAGGGTGTGAGAACGAACTAGTTCAAGACTATGATAGCCTTACATACCTGATAATGATGCTATATATTCGACTAATAACTTTTGTGGAGACTTGATTTTATCTTGAGCTTGAGGAAGAACATTAGTTTTTTTTTTTGGAGTAAACCTTTGATCGTGGAATCTTGGTGCTTGCTCTCGATAATGAAACTCTTTTATGAAGTTCTTAGAGTGGAATAACATAGCCAATTGTCAGAATCTTACAAAATTGGAGCATTCTTCTTCCAATTTCAATTGGAGGATATGAAACCATGTGAGGTTGACAAGGCCCTTTTTGAATATAATATTTTCTCACTTCATCATTTATTTGAGGGTTACGTTATAGTGAGAAATTGGTATTCTTTTTCTTGGATCGACTTCAAGTAAATCCAAATTAAGGTCATCTATAAGATAGAACGATTGACATTCGTACTAGAACTTGCTTGAGAATGATTAAATTTCGCAAGAAACTTATCCACCTCAATTCACAAAATATACAAGCATAAAACTGAAAGAAATGCTAAATCAACATTGTATTAAATCTCAAAACTCTTTGAGTATACTGAGTATTAAACATAAGTCTTAAAGAAAATCTCTGAAACTGAAAGATTCACCAAAACTTTCTATCTTTGAAGCCTCCATTGCATAAATATGAGTGTCATGACAAGACCCACAACTTCTCTAAAACTAATATTAATAACTCACAAAACTAGAGTCCTCCAGAAGCAAGGAGGCCTCACTCTACTT
Source organism: Solanum verrucosum (assembly GCF_900185275.1). Taxonomy (NCBI): domain Eukaryota; kingdom Viridiplantae; phylum Streptophyta; class Magnoliopsida; order Solanales; family Solanaceae; genus Solanum; species Solanum verrucosum. Next base: position 5,448,310 of record NW_026020332.1, read on the forward strand.
CAACTCATCTCAAGTATACTCAAATCTAAGGATATAACCCTAGAATATTATTTTACTGATTTGGAAGTAGATGTAGGGTGTGAGAACGAACTAGTCCAAGACTATGATAGCCTTACATACCTAATTATGAAGCTATTAGACTAAAAACTTTTGTGGAAACTTGGTTTTATCTTGAGCTTGAGGAAGAACATTAATTATTTTTTGGAGGAAATTTTTTATCCTGGAATCTTGGTGCTTGCTCTCTATAATGAAACTCTTTAATGAAGTTCTTAGAGTTGAATAACATAGACAATTGACAGAATCTTACAAAATTGGCGCATTCTTCTTCCAATTTCAATTGGAGGATATAAATCCATGTGAGATTGACAAGGCCCTTTTTGAATATAATATTTCTTCACTTCATTCTTTATTCGAGAGTTATAGTGAGCAATTAGTATTCTTTTTCCTGGATCGGTTTCAAGTGAATCCAAATTAAGGTCATCTATAAGATAGAATGATTGACAATCGTACTAGAATTTGCTTGAGAATGATTGAATTTCGCTAGAAACTTATCCATCTCAATTCACAAAATACACAAGCATAAAACTAAAAGATGATATATAAACAACTAAACATCGCAAACAAAATTTAATTAATGATATATAAAAAATTAATCATCATTAAATTTAATAGCTAGCTAGACGTACGATTGAGTATTATTTATCATGGAGATCTAACTGTTTACCTTGCAAATTTGATTTAATTACTATATAGTAAATATTTTCGACACCGTTATAAGTACATCAATATTAATCTTTTGACGTGTACATGAACGGTGTGAAGTGTAAAAGAGAAAAAGCTGGTCAACAGTAGGGAGACATAAGCTAGGTAATGATGATGAGTAGTGAGTTACAATCAGGACTAGGAAATAAGAAATTATTACTTATTTGCAGTTTAATAGTAGTAAAAAAATTTTTATTAATTTATTTAATTATGAATTAAGGATGAATTATAAAAATTAGTTTAAAATTATTAATAAATTCCATAACTAAATTTTCGAAATGATTTTCATTTTATTTGAAATTCAACCTAAAATTGTATTTGAAATAATATTATATATATAAAAAATAAATCAAAATTATCCATTTTTTTAATCTCTAGAAAAAAATAATTTTGTTTCTATACCAAAGGTGTGTTTGGTATAGAAATTCGTATAGAATAATACCCTAGGAGTCGATTAGTTTGAGGTATAAGATATAATAATCTTGAGACAAAATGCAGGATTATTTTACCTTGTGTTTGGTTGGAGGTATTATGTAATCCTTGAATTATTTATCCTGTCATTTATATCTTAGTGATGGAATAAGATAATTCATATACATGATGAAATAATTTATTCTGAAATAATTAATCCCAAAATAACTTATTCCCAACCAAATGATCCCTTAGAATGTGTTTGGTATAGAAACATCAATTATTTTTTTAGAGAATAAAAAAATCAGGATAATTTTGGATTTATTTTTTTATAAAAGTGATAACAAAATTTTGAACGTTTCAAATCAAATACAATTTAAAGTTAATTTAAGCAAAATGAAAAAAAAATCCAAAAAGAATTTGAAAAGTTTTCATAACAAACAGTACTCTCACATCTCGTAAAAGGGAAAGAAGCAGAAAAACGAATTACAAAGATATGATGGTATATATATGGAAAACATGGAAAAATCCTTTTGGCCATAATGATATTTTAGCTCTGTTATTTTACTTTTTAAATATTTTTAATTTTAATACCTTTTAATTAAAAAATGAAAAAAAGATCAGTTTATTTTAAAATAAAAATGATATTATAATTTTTTTAAATTTCTAATTAAATTCTGACTAAATTTTCTAGTCATTTAGCATTATCCGGAAAACAATATGGTTCTCTCCATTGTACCATTAAAAGCAAAACTTTTTGAATTTAATGGCATCAACTTTATTGAAAAAGACACACTACTAAATAGACACTAGAGAACAAGAAACACTAATATTATAATTTATGCATGAATATTATTATAAGGGTAATGCTAAATGACCAGAAAATTTGGTCAGAAATTTAAAAAGTCTATAATATTTTTTTTATTTTAAAATAAATTAATCTTTTTTTCTATTTTTAAATTAAAAGGTATTAAAGTTAAAAGGATAAAAATGTTTTAAAAGGTAAAATAACATAGTGTATGTTATTTTACCATTCTGGCCAAATTTTCTGACCAAAAGGATTTTTGCTTATTATAATATATATATTGATGATTATTTAGACTATAATTATATTGATGAACGGTGAGAGTTTGATTCTTCGCCTTGTAATCTCATCCCCATTTTTCTTTCTTGATTTCCAATTTTTATTTTTATTTTTAAAAAAAAAGAAGAGAAAGAAGCTTTAGCCACTTTGTAATAGAAAAAAAATTTAGGGCTAAAATCGTTCTAACATTTTATGAGTTGGGCTATAAGCTATAACATTTTGAGTAAAAATTACGCAGATAAATAAATATATACTAATTAATTAGCTAAAATAATTATAATTTGAATTGATTATCATTTACAGCCTCTTTTTAGCTATAATTGTGTACTCCTCTCTGCATACAGAGGCGAATTTAGGATTTTTCGAACATGGGTGCACCAAGTAAAATTTATTGAAGTGAGAATTGATCCTTAATCCTCAAGGCCAAAAGCTCAACATCTAACCATGTGGACCATTTAGACTTCTTGTAGTACGGGTGCAAGAATATAATATTATACAAAATCTTAAAAAATATACATATAAAATATCTAATTTTACGAAAAGACCACGGGTGCGGGTGCCCTATTTTTTGGCTGTAAATTCGCCACTGTCTGCATAGCTATAATTTAGCTATACACATATGTATACCAGTTACATATATACAAATGTCAAACAGATATACATATATAATTAGACCGATATACAAATACAATTCACCTCCCTCCACTCTCTGCCCTCTCTTGCTCACCTCTCCTTCCTCTCTCAATCTCGCTCACCTCTCTCCTTCCTTTCCTAATCTTGCTTGTCTCTATCCCCCCTTTAACAGGTAGCTACTTAACAAATTATAACTATGGAGCCTAATTAAGTTATTTTTAGTGGCTATTTGCGAAACTTCCTCCATTTTTTTTCTCTGAACTGCCAGACTGGATACTTTTCTCATTAAATAACTTAAAACTACAATTTCTTTAATAACTTAAGCTTTTAAGTTGAGATAATCAAATAGCTATATTGTTCATGTGTGAGTCTCACATCATCTATTATCAAAAAAAATTCTACATACTTAACTCATGAAAAGAATCAAATCAGTATGTGAAAGAATATCTAAATTAACATACGTAATAAGTAATTTAAAAAGTGAATTTTCTATAACATCTTAAACTTTTAATTGAGATAATCACACACGTTCAACAAATATAAATGATCAATGAGTATGGGCAGGTATTTATCGTACTAGCTTATATCCCTAATCCTCCATCTACAATTTTATATTAACTCAAGCATCCCATATTCATATACGTATTTTACATTATGATCCTCACAGCAATCCCAGCAACATATATAGATCCACACACTCAGTTTGCTGGTATCTTATGAGGGTAATGATGAACATAATGGCAAAAAATCCAACCAACCACACGTAAAGCCAAACTATCCACCTGAAAGTTCAAATTTGGAACTAATTCCAATGACTCTTACCATTATTATCTCAATAAGTCCAACAATACTGAAGAGTCATTTGATTTGGCATAAAATTTAAGAAATTTGAAGTATTAGATAATTCCAAAATTATTTTATGCCATCATTTGTACGAAGAATTTGGGATGAAATAATCCTGAGATTTCCAACTCATAAAATGACTTTGCCTATCCCATCACGATTACTCAACGACCCTAGCTGAATATCGTTACTACCAAAGATGAATGCTTAGTACTATTTCGATCTGTTCGGTAATTTGCTACATCAATAAATTACTAATCATTTACCAAGACCCCAGTGATTTTTTCTTCTTAATCATAGATCTAAACCCAAAAAATGTTTCCTAATACATATGATTATATTTAACAAGTCTAAAACTCTAAGAACGCAAAGTATGCGTACTTTGTTGATCTTCTCATACAATTATAAATACGTTTTGCCTAAGCAAAGGTAATCATGCGTTATAGAAAAAAAAAAATACATACAAATATACAAGGTACTTTAGTGTGATACTCCATTTTTTAATGATCAACAGCTAATTAACTGAAACCCTAAATTGATATTTGATTATAATACCTTCATTTCTCATCTTGATATATTGAAAGATCCATCTATGTTATGTTGAAAATAGAATTGAATTAAAAGATGGATACCATTAAAATAAAACAGATCTATTCACTAACACCACACACCTAAAAACTTTGAAAAAAAATAAATAAATACAACAATAATTATCAAACCCACCTGCAGATAACAATAAGCAAAACGTTTCTTCAAGTTTTGAGTATGGAACGAGCGAGATCTAGTAGTAAAAAGTGATAACTTTGCTTGAAATAGCAAAGGGATCGGACCAGGAAGCTTGATTCCCCAACAAAGGAAAAAAGTGACTTTAAAGAGAAGGAGTCGTTTCACTCGAACTCTTGCGAGATTGATCAGGAGAGATAATCCAAATCAATTAGAGTAACTAATTAATATACTCTCCATTTTAATATCTTCGTCTTCGTCTTCATCATCATCATGAAGATAAACATCATCATGTTGACCACGTTTTTTCTGACGAGTAATATTTGAAGGTGGTGATGATAATAATGATGGTATTTTGAAATATTTTTGGTGGTGGGAGCAATGATGACGGCGGTGAAAGAAGTAAGGTTTTGGTGGTGATGATGATTCAGAAAACATGATGATTGCTTTTGGTTTTTGGAGTTGAAAGTTAGGGAGAAAGGAATATAAGAGGGGGTCAGAGAGAGAGAGATATACTATAATACTCTCAATGTTTTTCGTGCACTCTTTTTCTTTTACCCATAAGGAGAGAGAATTTCTATTTCATTTAATTCTACCATTTTGCCTGTTCTATCTTCATCTTTTTTATTTTTTATTTTGCATATAATTAATCTCTCTCCTTTTCAAATTCCCTTCTTTATTCCCAATTTTTTTTAATTTTACACTGTGATTAACAAATTATTAATAAATTGAACAAATTTATTATTTTGTCCTTGATTTATATTAATAAACCTTGAAAAAGAAAATTTTAGATCTTTAAAATTTATTTAAGCTTCCAAAGATTATACTCCCTCCGACTCATTTTATGTGGTACTTTTCGAATTTCGAGATTCAAACAAATTTATTTTTGACGGTAAGTTTTTTATAGATCTTTTAAATATTTTAAATTATCAATTATTGTGACTTATAGTACTTTTTACGTAGTTTACTAATATATAAATTTTATTTTAAAAAATTGAAGATTCCATGCACAAATTTTCAGTCAAACTTAACTACTTGACTCTCGAAAAAACAACAAAAATGTCACATAAATAAATTAAGACAGAGAAAGTACTAATTATAAGGGTGAAAGTTGAAAAATTTAATAATTCTATTCTAATACTTTTAGTCTCGTAAATTAGAGATGTTACTTGAGTTAAAATAGACTAAACTATGGTAGAGTTGAATTCATGATAAAGTGGTAAACAATCATTAAATCTCATTAGATATGTCATTTGTACAGATTGAGCTGAGTTGGAATGGATCAAAATGAATTGATCAAGCCAAATGTTACTTGAGTTAAAATATACTAAATAATGGGTCATAATTCAATTCATTAAATTTTTACTATATTTTAATTACTTTATTTGTATTTTTATAATTATTTAATACCTAATATTTTTTTTATTATAACTATATAATAATATCTATAAAAAAATATTTTGACAAAAAATTTCGAAAACTAATTTAAACTACATATGATCTAAATAATTTTTCTAACAAGATCTCGTCTAAGTTCTAACATCCCTCTTTGAGAATCAATTGCATACTGCCCAAAATAGTTTCTGAAAATCAATTTGATTTTGTCAAAGATAGAAAAAGATTATATATAGTAAGTAACAGGTCTAAAACTTCCTCTTGTAATATTGTGATTAAAGTCATATAAATATATCAAGGTTTTTTTTTTTTTTGGTTACAAAATTTCAATTTCCTCGTGTCACATAAAATTAGAACGAAAAAATAAAATAAAATAAAATAGCAGTACAACTACAGAGAATGAACAACCCCCCTCGACAAACAAAAGTGTAACGATTCGTTTTGGATGTATTTGCACGCTGCAAACTGTAGGCTGCAGCAACTAACAAGTACTACAGTACAGCGAGTTTTTGGCTCTTAGTTTGATTAGGAATAAGTTAATTTGGAATAAATTATTTTGGAATAAGTTATTTTATTACATATATGGGATAATTTATTCCATCATTATGGTATACATGATGTGATAAATAATGGAAAACTTACATAAATTTCACTAGTTTAGGAGCTAATTACTTATATACATTCTAATTTGCAATGTTACGTATCTTATTAGATTTTGATGTATCCAGATACGTCTAGATACATATATCTTGAGATACATGAATCAAAATTTGGTGTAATTTATATATATATACATAACAAATTAATCTCACTCGCTTCCCCAGCCACTCTTCTATGTATTTGGCACATGCGAATCACACCAGATACATACAAACACGTGTATCTAGTGTGATTCATATGTATTTGAGATACATAATAAATCTTGTTCGCCTCCCTTTCTGTTTCGCTTGTCTCTTCCCAATTTTAGTGTATCTAATACATGTATCACTCTTAATTAGTTATAAGATACGTAATATTTTAAAAATATAAATAATAATAATAAATATAATAGTGAAGTATGTCTAATTATTTAATACCTTCAATTAAATACACGATAAAATAATCATATATTTTATCTTAAAATTATTACACATTATACTTCATCTCAGACGATTCATTTTAACTCTACTACAACTATGTAGCCTACCACGAAATTGTGAAATGCACTTGACGGGAAAAACAGAGAAGGCCTAGCTCTATGGCTAGGACCAGGGTCCACTTTGGAAATTATCCATCACTTTGGAGGAGTGGTTTGGGTGTCCTAAAAAAAAGTGGATTGAGCTGAATCTAGTTTAGACACCGCTAATTTTTAAAAGTATTTTTTTAAAAAATAAAATAATAATAGCTTTCTACAAAAATAATTTTTTTTTAAAAAGCAATTTATGTTTATCAAATTCATTTGAAAAGTGTTTTTGATAAGCAATTTGTGTTTAACTAATTTTCTTAAGAAAGTGTTTTTAAGAGTCAATTACGAAAAGTGGCAAGTGTCAATGTGTTTTTAATATTAAGAATATTTTATAGAGAAAAACTATTTTAAACATCTAATACAAAAACTTTAATTACATTTTTAATTTAATAATTAAAATGTACCTATTCAATTTTTCAATCAATATTATAAATAGATAATTTATTGTTGAAAAATATTGAAAAAAAGAATCTTTTTGTTATTTGTCAACTATTCTCTTGAATTCAATCTTGGCTATTATCCTTTTTTTGTTTTGTTATAATACTCTAAAGTTTTAAAAAATTCAAATTAAAATAAAATAATATATAAATTAAGAAAAGAAAAAATTGTTATTTGTTACTTTTTTGAGAGCGTCTAAATCTTTAATTGTTACTTTTTCTGTCTTTTTTTTATTCTACAAAATTATTGTTGTTACATTTATTTTTAATTCTATAAAATAAAACATGATATATGTACAATATAAAATATAAATAAAAATCTAAGAATACAAATAAAATAAATTTTATTATATAAAAATAAAAAATAAAATACTTGAATGAAAATTAATCAAACTTATGAGATATGTTAATTAATTAATAAGAGATATATTGATAAATATGTATATATGTAAGGTATATTTTAGTCTTAAAAATAATAATTTTTCTCTTTTTCTAAAAAAACAGAAATTTTTAGCTTATTCCCAACAGAAGAAAAATTGCTTTTGCTTTCATTTAAAAGCAATTTTAAGAATTTGCCAAACACTTGATTATTTTTTTTTAAAAAAAACACTTCTGACCTCTCAATAACAATATCAAACAGACTCTTAGTCATACTTTCAAAATAATGAGTTCATTATGTTTGTTGAAAAACAATTTTTAAAATTAACAGTTATGTTTAGACATCATTATATTTGAAATTGTTTTTGAACTTCTAAAATTTCACCCACTAACTTGAAAGTTTTCAGAAGATAGATTTCCAAAAATTGACCAAATATCATAAGCAAATAATGTTTTCTATTTTTTTTTGAAAAATTTACTTTCAAAATCTATAGCGAAGGGAAAGCTATATAAGTTAAAATGCTTTGAATTAATATGTACAACTTTGACGAAATGGCCAATTTTTGAGCCAATAAACGAAATTTAGCCACTAATTCAAATGTAATTAAAAAGTAGTCATTTTTTAGTACGAAAATAATATCTGAACAAAAGTACCTTGGGCAAAAACAAGAACAATCCTAACACATGATGGTAGAGTTCGAAACTTTAACAAGTAAAATAGGTTGGAGTCTGAAAAGCTTTTTAATTACGTAATAAATTAGGTTCAAATTTCAATAACGTTTGTTTGAAGTCTATAATTGTTTTCTTGAGTTCAAAAGAAGTCTCACGTGTGAAACAATGTGGTGAAAAGAATTATTTTACTCATAGTGTTTGGTATGAAGGAAAATGTTTTTTAATTTTTCTCATGTTTGATTGGGTAAAATATTTTTCAAATCAACTCATTTTCTTCAAATTCAAGGAAAATGACTTTCCTTCAAAACTTAAGGAAAATATTTTTCAAAACTTTCTTCCAAGTTCAAATTTAAAATTTTTTTTTTGAAAAAATCAATTTTTTTGTTAAAAAAATAAATTTAAAGCTTATTTAAAAAAAAAACATTTTTCAACTTCAAATTTTTATTTTTATTACCCCACCCTCACCCCGACCCCTCCCGCCAGCCCCTACCCCCAATCCCCCCAAAAAAATAAAAAATTAATGTTTGTTTTTTAAAAAAATATTTTCTTCAAAATTTTATTTTCACCCCACTCCCCCAAATAATAAATTTAAAGTTTATTTATAAATAATACTTTCAATTTCAAATTTTAGTTTTTCACCCCACCTGCTATGCAAACAAAGAGAGAAAGACGAAGCTTATTATTAAATGGTGTTACTTTAAAGCTATTTAAGATGGTTAAACTTTACTATTCGACTTCATGTACTGAGAGTGATGAAAAAAGATTTTTCGGGGTAATGGAGACCAGGAAAGAGGGAAGCTTCAGTTAGCTTTAAGGCGTGAAATCGTCATTCTCCTTAGTTTTTTTGGTTGAGGTAATTAAGGTATAAGATAAGTCCTTGCAAGTCTATACCAAATTAAGCATAAATTAGAAGTAGAATCTTCAAAAATATTTAACAGTGTTCAAGCATTCTTTTGTAAAGACATGACTTGTTAGCTCAAACTCAGGATTAAGCTTCACTAAATAATTTTGAAGAAGAATTGACAACACACAAATATTTCAAACTTAAAAATTTCAAATCATAAGTCTCTTTATCTCTTTTGTTTCATCGTCTTTCCTCCCACTTTGATACCTTTATGAGATATATAGGAAGGAATTATGTTATATTTATTTTCTCAAGATATTGGTCTTTTTTGTACCAGAAAAGAAAAAAATATACTGAAAAATTGAACGTGTTTCTAGCAATTATTAATTGGAGTCATTTCATTTTTTTAAAAGTAGAAGCTGGAGCAAGTGAATAAAGATGAGGTTAATTTGAGAGAATAAATAAATAAATTGATAAGAAAAACAGAGTTTAGGGACATATTTGGTAGATTTTATAAGTTGGGCCAACAGTAGTACAGTAATTTTTTACTCTGACCAGGCAAATTAGGTAGCTTTTTCATAAAAATAGGAATGTGATACATTTCATTTAACATTAATATTTGATACATGAATTTTTAACATTTCAATGATTAATAATCACAACTTTAGTTTCATTCTTGTGAAAGTATGTATGGTATTATACAAATCAATTATTATCTAATCTATTTTTTTATAAACAATTGGCAGGTTTTTCTAAACCAGAAACTCTTCCACTAACATTAACACATGAAGCCTTAGCCGGATGATCATTGTAACTAAGATTCACATCTTCAAGCGTTATGCCGCTACATGGATTACTTTTGCTACAATCAAGTTTCACTGCAACTTTCGTAGCCGATGTTCCATGTATATCTTGATATGTAATGTCACTTATCTTTACGCCCGAGCCCTATAAAAAATGAATAATATAATTAGATTAAGGTAAGGGAACATGATAAATTAATTAACTTGTTCTCAGTCAATACCTTATGAGGACAACTTTCATGATTAGGGCAATAGTTTTGATCTATGATGATTGGGTTTTTAACATTAACCATAACGATATGTTGAAACAAAACATTTCTAACAAATCCATTGCTAGGCCTTGCCCAAGTTTTTACTCTCACACCATTTGTTGTTCCACTGAAAGTTACAGTCTTAATTGTCACATTTTGGACTCCTAACTCTTGCTTTTTCCAGCCTAAGCTTCCAATGCTGCAATAACATCAAGTTTTGGACATACATTTTAGTTGAAAAGATAAACCAATAAAAATAAAAATAAATTTTTTTATGTCAAGTTTCAAACCTTATTCCATGGCCAGGGCCACAAGCAATGCCTTCAATCCATAAGTTAGAATTTCCAGGGCCAATAGAGATACAATCATCTCCAGTACCAATTTGTGAGTTCATAATACTAACTCCTGATGATAATTTTACATGAATTCCATCAGTGTTGGGACTATTTCCTGGAGCTGATACCTTTACTCCTAGTAACTTCACGTTATGACACTTGTCTACCAATATTTGAAACATTTGACTATTTTGTACGGTTACTCCACTCACTATAATGTTGTTTGATTTGTAAAAACTCAATGCCTGCAAGAAAGTTTAATGTAAAATTAAAAAGAGATGATTGTGCATGTTTGACATGATCATATTCAATTCTTTCTTTGGCACGTTAATTAGGTATGTTGTTTTCGGAATTTCATCATGTTAAATACTGAAAAATATTTTTTTCTCAAAACTTAACGAACCGTAGTCCCATCAGGGCAATTCTTGTTGTTGGAGTTCTTGCAAGCCCAAAGACCAGCACCTTGACCATCAAAGGTTCCACCATAGATGGAAACACCATTGACCTTTTCAAATTTTATCCAATTTTCGTCATCGCTATTGACATTATAATCAGATGGAGCTAAGAGAGTCCCATCAATGCGTATAGTAATAGCTTTGCTCTGGCATGTTTTGCCATTGAAGTATGCGTTACGAATCAAGTAATTTCCATGTGGCACGTAAATAGTGGACGATCTAGTAGAAGCACAGGCTGCTGACCACGCACTCAAAAAGGCTTCTGATGAATCAGTTTCTCCATCGGATTTTGCACCATAATTTTGGACATTGTAATTAGTATTTGATGCTAATGATGAGTTGATTAAGAAGAGGAAGAAAATTGCTAAGGGACTCATTTTGTAAAGGAGAAATTGCTACAAAGTAAAACTTTTGGAATGATCAAATTGAGGTAATGAGGAATTGAAGTACTTAGTTTAGAGTGATATTTATAGGCTGAGTGATTTGAATTAATGTCAATATTGTCACTGTGTACCTTAATGACGAAGTTAATAGGAAGTAAAGAGTTTTAATTGTTATTTTTGACTTCAATGAAAGTTAGTTATTTCTTCCAAATTTGGTCATGTTGGGAAAATAAGACTAATTAATTCAGCTAACTATCCAACAGATGCAATCACATGGAGTTGACAATTGTAGTGTTACAAACACTGAAAAGTAACGTTTTTGTGACCATCCTCTTCCCATTTACCTAGTGCTTTCTGGACCCAATTTTTGGCAATATAACACTATATGCATAGAATTAATTACGAATGAATTAGGAACAATTGTGTCAAAAAGATTAGGTAGATGTAGTACTATTTCAAGTTGGAATATATTTATTCTAAGCTGACTACACTTTTTTTTTTATGGGTGATGAACTTATTTAATAGGAAAATAAGCAAATGTTTCATAAATATATAAATTAATTACAAATGTATACCTCCTTACATTGATGCCCACTAAATAATTACAATATATGTCCCAACTAATAATTTTGCTAACTGATACTAAATCAGTATATAAGAGTATATATATATATGGGTGATAAACTAACCAAAAAAAAAAGAAAGAAATAATAAAAATATTACCAAATGGTATCTCTAATAAAGGATACTATGAAAAAAGAATCAAATAACAAAATGAGAAAAGAATAAAAGAAAAAATAAAATTAATTAATGAGAAAGAACAAAAGTAATAGATGATAAGATAAAAACAATAAATGAGAAAAAAGAACAAAAAATATTAATAATAGGACAATTTTTTTTTGGATTGGAGCGAATTGGGCTTAAAATTTAAAAGGTTGGGAGCGAAACCGAGCCTAAATTTAAAGGGGGTTGAAGTGAAATTTGGCTTAAACTAAATAGAAGTATGTGCTATAATTTATTTTGGATCAATGAGTATTTGCTGAATTCGTTTAGACTGAACTATAAAATTATAATTATTTTGTATTTTATGACCCATTTATATAGTTCCCCTTATTTAATATGTTGTACTCATATGGATTATTTTGGGAGAGTCTATAGGGAATTATAGACTACTAGGCATATGGGTTTAAGAAATATCACACAAGGTTAATAACATGCATGCATCACATGCATTGAATTAAACACATGTTGAAGTATTTAGGCTTAAGTCATCTTCAGACATTTAAAGTTGTCCGCATAATTCACTTAGACATCTGAATTGAGGCTTGTACCTATTGAACACCTCTATCCCTTCAGATTTGAATCATTTGAACATTTTTTAGACAATCAACTAAAAGTATAAAATGAGTGAAATACACTTGCGGTGACGTGACAATTTGACAAATTAAATATTGACATGTGTTATTTAGATAAAAACAAATTATTTTGGAAACTATTATAATGTGAAGGAAAAATAAAATTACTTACTATTAAAAAAAGTTTAAAATAGTCTCTAATTCCGATCGACCGACCCACCGAAACCCTTACCCTGCTATCCCGCTACCACATCCCTGCCCATGGACATCCATTTAGATTATTATTTTACTGATTCAATGGTAAAAAGAAGAGTAAATTAGAGAAATTCACTTTGAAAAAAGCATCAAGGATAGACAAGAGAGCTCGGAAGATGAAGAAAGGTTAGAGTTAAAAAAGGATTTGTAACGATTATGTAGAACTTCATATCATTTTCGTTATCGACGGACTTGTCGTACTGAGTTTTTGTTCTTGTTCTTCTTTCTCCTGCGAGGAGTAGCCTTGTATGGTGACAAATTCACCGTCATCAGTTGGGAAGATCCGAATAAGCCCTTCGAGTTCCTTTTGCCCTGCCATAAGTCTCACAAAATAAGAGTTAAGTTACACATTTATAAGTTTGTTTGCTTCCATAAATCAACAATATGACAGAGATCCAAAAAAAAAGGGAAAAGAAAGAAATTCTTAATCATTCTAGATTTGAAGAAAAAAAATGAACAAGTAGCAGCTTTAATGGCAAAGGTGGTGGTGATTCCTCAAAAGAAGAGGAAGAAATGTGTGTGATGGAGGTGATAATGAAAAATATGAAAAAATAAAATGATTTGATGACTGGATAAAAAGTGGAAAAAGAATAGTGTAACTGGTGTATGATTCTGGCAATGTCGGTAGCTGCTGCTTGGTGGTAAGGTGGAGGAATAATGGCAGCAAACACAAGGAAGAAGATGTAGATTTTTTAATTTTAAAAAAAGTCTAATTTAGACACTTTCACGCGCTCGTTGTCTGTGAATCACACTCAAACTGCCATGTAGGCATAAAATGTTCAAATGATTCAAATTCGAGAGGGTAGAGGTGTTTAATAGGGACAAGCCTCAATTTAGGTGTCTATGTGAATTATGCAGACAACTTTAAGTGCATGTCAATGACTTAAGCCAAGTATTTACAATTTAGAAGTAATTATAAAATGCTTCTTCAAAACCCAAAACCCAAACAAAAGTGGACTTTAAGATGGTAACGATATATCTAAATTATTCCGAAGGATGGCAATTGTCCTAACTCCCAAGGTGGCTTTGAAATAGTCAAGTCGCATAACAAATTCACAACATCGATGTACTGACTTTTTATATATTTCATCCATCTCAATTTATGTGACACACTTTAAATTTCTAGAGTCAAATAATTCTTTTTTAATTTAACTACAACTTTTCCTAGCATCTTTTTAAATATTTTAAATTGACAATTAATATGACTTATAGTACTTTCTACCTAATTTCTAACTACATGTAAATTCTATTTCATTTTAAAAAAAAAATATATCATATCTAAATCTACTATCAAAATTCAAAAGTTTGATACTCAATATTTGAATCGTGAATTTTAAAAAGTCAATATGAAACATGGAATCCCAAAACACAGGGTGTTAGCTATCATGGAAAAGATAGCTTCTGGAATATTCTCAGTTACAGAGAAAAGAATTCAGAAGTGTTAAATTTCAAATTGAACTTTATTGATCAATAACTGAACAAGATCAATACATATATATACAAAGAAGGAAAGAATCTTTTGTAACTACTTTAACTAACTATTTTCTATCTAATCCTCTAACTTCTATTATTTACATAATGACCCTCAACTTACTATGTAATACCATCTTTAATACTCCCCCTCAAGTTGGTAGGAATGAATAGATTTAATACTCCAAACTTGGACAACAAATACTCATGTTGAAACTTGCCCAGACCCTTAGTTAATATGTCAGCCTCTTGCTCTTTGGTATGCAGATACTCAGTCTTAATTAGCCCATTCTGAATTTTCTCCCTTATGAAATGACAGTCCAATTCTATGTGTTTTGTTCTTTCATGTAGTACTGGTGTAACGACTCGGAAAATGATAGAGTGAAACTAGAGCCTCACATGTGTGTTTGGAGTCGAGAACTTAATGAAATGATTATATTTGAATTTGACCCAAAAGTTCTTAAAAATGTGCTTCGGAAGTTACCAGAAACTTGTTTAGCTGTATATTAAAAGATCCGTTTCGTTTTTCGAAAATCCGACTTCATATTCTTGTTTAGGGGGTCAAATTGAGTGGGAAATGGGTCTAACCCAAATTTTAGAGCAACCGTATCAAAATCCGAAATTTCCAAGTGAAGCCTTTTTCGAGGGTCTACTTTGGAGGGTCATATCTCCTAGCACACAAATTATTTGGGTGGCCAATAATATATCCATGGAAAGCCCTTTGAGTTAGCTACCTAACTCACTTCGTTTCACCTCATTCGAAGTTCGGACGAAGAAGTTATGCCCATTTTCGTAAAGTCTGTCCGACAGAAAATGCAAATTCCAGTAGCTAATTTTACTGTTCATTACTGTTCACCCGCCTGAAATTTTTTCTAAGTGTTGGACCTTTTTTTTCAAAGGACTTATATTATTTCCCATATACCATTAGTTCATTCCCATCCCTAAAAACATTTCCCTCTCTACAATCCTCCATTTAAGAAAGTCAAGAACTTGGAGCTAGGGCTTGGTTTGAAGGTGGTGTCTTCATCAATTTTCGTGGGAGATCATAGCAAAGGTATGGTGGTCTTGATCCTTGTCTAATTTTCCATTCAAGGAGCCAAATCCAAAGTTACTTCAAAGTATGAAAAATCTAGGTTTTCACTCAATCTCATGGGTTCTTCCACCAAATGGTTTTAAAAGGTTTCTAATGGCACTTTATGGTTATATTGTTGTTGTATTGACGATTTAAGATGAAAATACTCCATGAACCCATGATTTCTCTCTATTCCTAGTTTATGCCTTTATGAAGTGGGTTGCTAGATAATGAATGTATATGAATCAAACTTGTTTAAAGGTCTTTAGATTGTTGAAGTATGTCATTACCCATGCTTATTTTATGGAGTATTGTTGGTGTATTGGTATGTGAGGCTTATGGCCTTAAAGGCATAGTATGAGAAATTGGAGTGTTACCATGACATTATACGAATGAGAATTCAATGAAGATAATGTGATCATGTTATGAATGTAAAGGTGTTGTTGTAGGTTGTTCACTGGTTTGGTTGCATAATTACTACCCTATTTTCCATGCTCTTTGATTCCATTACATGCCTTCAAGGTGTTTGACAAAATGTCCAACTATGGAGAATTGATGAATCGATGCTTTAAAGTTTGAGTTATGAGATGTATGGAAATCCAGAGATGTGTTGATGACACTCATGAATGTTGATGATATAATATGAAGGATTCTTCAATATAAAGTATACCTTGAATTGGTAGGGCTTATGCATCATTTTCTTGTATAAATGATTATACTGTTGATTGTTGAATCCTTGGATCGGTAGGCTTATGGCACCCTTCCACACATGCTTATAATGAACCTTGGATCGGTAGGCTAATGACACCCTTCCATTAATGATAAGTAATGAACCTTGGATTCGGTAGGCCTATGGCACCTTTCCATAAAGGTTAATGATGAGACTTGAATCGGTAGGCCCATGGCACCCTTTCAAGAGGAGTTAATGAGCTTTCCTAAATGTACCTTGAATCGGTAGGCTTATGGCACCCTTTCATGTGTTAAATAATGTACCTTGAATCGGTAGGCTTATGGCACCCTTTCATGTGTGATGATGTCAAAGTAATGAACTATTCTATGGGAATGTAGGCTAAGCACCGAGCGGGTTTGGTTAGATGGAAACTCCCCCGACAGTTAGGCATGAGTTTCAATGATCGTCTACCTTATCCCATAAACTATGTGCCCGCATAGGAAGCTAGTGGATCCATTAAGCTATATATACCGGTCTTCCTTAGGCAAGTAGACCACCTCTTTTCGGTGTGGGGACTCATGACACCGGATTCCATGACAAGCTCTCATGGTCTATGTCGGTTAAACGCTTACTTCCCATCATGTGAGATTTCATTATGGTTTCTTGACAGGTTCTACAAAGTGTAGGTAGTAGTATGGGATGCTACCTATACATTGCACGAGTAGGCTTGGAGAGGGTCATAGTGAGTTTCTCTAAATCCTAATGACTGTGACATGAATGTACCCTAAATGAGGTTATTAAAGAATGTTGGCTCTTAAATGCTTAATATGTTATGCATGTTATACTTGGGTTATATTACGAGTTATTTTCCCTTGTCATGTCTTAATTAATGATATACCTCTTATGTATGAATATTGTGCAAAGGTGAAAGAAAGGAATGATAAGTTACTTTAAGTGACCTAAATGTGGTGCCTTAGTATGGATGGTGGTATGGGACGTCATCCATACATTGCACGAGGTATAGCATAAGGGTTTCTTGAGGTGAAGGTCCAAGGTAAAGGTTTTCATGTTGATATTGTTTAAAGGTGATATTATGACTTACTTGATGTTATGCTTATCTTGTATGTCTTTTATGCTATTGTTCATGATATTTCAAAAAGGTGGCATAATGCATGGTTTCTAACTAAAATGTCCCTTTTTAAACATGTTTTGCATGGTCATCATACTTAGTACATTTTGTGTACTAACCCATATTCTTCATAGTTTTACTATAAGTGTAGGTTCCGGCAAGTGATCCCTCCTAGCTAGTTTGAAGTGTTGGATTTCTTTCTTCCAAGACTTGGTATGTCCTCATGGATTCGAGGACAAGACTTTTAAGTTCTTTTGTTCATGTAATAGACTTCTTTTGATTGTAAAGGGCCGTGTCCCTACTTATGTTTTGCGACTGTGTCTAAGATGGCCATGTGAGACTTAGACTTCCGCTGTGTGTTTTAAAGTTGTTTTAAGAAGTTTAAATGTGTGGATGTAAATAAGTTTTTTTTTATTCCGCACTATTTTCATTATTGAATGCAATGAATGACTATGTGGCTTGTATAAGACTCCTTCGGGGTCGAGTACGCCTTGTTACGACTTGGGGGTGCTCCCGGGTCGTGACAACTGGGTTAGCAGCAATTTGTATGGCAGACTTGCTATCACTATATATGGTAGCTGGAGTTACAACATCAACTCCTAGTTCCTTGAACAGTTTTGCTATCCACACTACTTCAGCTACAACACTTGCCATGCTCCTGTACTCAGCTTCAGCTGAACTTCTAGATATAGTTCCTTGTTTCTTGGATTTCCATGATATTAGTGAATCTCCCAGCTTAATCATGAATCCAGTGACAGACCTTCTGGTGTGTAAACAAGCCCTCAAATCTGAATCACAGTAGACCTTTAACTATTTGTTATTCCTGATGGATAATAGTACACCTAGCCCTGCTTGTCCCTTTACATATTTCACCACCTTGAGAGCAACATTGAGGTGTGATTGTTTGGGTTTATGTAGGAACTGGCTCAGAGTTTGTGTAGCAAAAGCAATGTCTGGCCTGGTAATATTTAGATACAATAATTTTCCAACTAGTCTTCTGTATACTGTTGGATCCTCTAGCAATCTATCTTCCTTTCCTGTCCCATTTATTTCATCATACTCCTTGGTAGTTAACTGTACATAAGGATCAATAGAAGTGGAGGCTGGTTTAGCAGCTCCAAGTTCAGCTTCAGAGATGATTTCAAGAGAGTATTTCCTTTGATGCATGACAATCCCTTCTTGTGATCTAGCAAATTCAATTCCTAGGAAATACATGAGTTCTCCTAGGTCTTTCATCTTGAAAGTGTCTTGTAGAATTCTTTTGGTTTGTTGAATAAGACTAAGGTATTACCTGTAATCATCATATCATCAACATATACTAGAAGTATCATCAGAGATGTTTTTGTTTTCTTAATGAACAGTGAATAATCTGCATGACTCTGAATAAATCCCAATCTGATAAGTGCATCTGTAAGCTTCACATTCCATTGTCTAGGGGCTTGTTTCAGTCCATAGAGGGATTTAGTGAGCCTACACACTGGTTTCTCCCCCTGCACAATAAATCCCTGAGGAAGCTGAAAGCCTTAAGGAAGAGTCATATATACTTCATCAAATAAGTCACCTTGAAGGAAAGCATTTGACACATCCATCTGATGAATAGGCTAATTTTCAATAGCAGCTAAAGCCAACACACTTCTGATCGTACCCATCTTGACAACAGGTGAAAAAGTTTCTTTATAATCCAGCCCCTCTCTTTGGTTAAATCCCTTGGCAACCAACCTAGCTTTGAATCTTTCAACTTCCCCTGAAGCTTGATACTTGATTTTAAAAATCCACTTACAACCAATAGCCTTTTTGTGAGGAGGTAAGGGTACCACTTTCCAAGTCTGATGAGTTTCCAAGGCTGAGTTTTCAGCCTGTATGGCCTCAACCCACCTAGGATCCTTACAGGCCTCCTCAAAGGTGACAGGTTCAACCTCATGACCAAAAGAAGAGAGAAAGGCCTGATAGGACTGCAATAGATGATCATAGCCAAAATATTTGTCAATAGAATATAGAGGTTTGAAAGAAGTGAGATGAGCAGAAGCAACATAATCTTGCATCCATAAATGAGCTTTGGTACTCTTCTGGGATGTCCTAACCTCAGAGACCCTAGAGCCAGAATCAGGTAACACTGCATGCAGAGCAGGATTATCAACAGAATCAACTATAACAGATGGAGGGACATTATGTGATGGAGTAGGGTCTGATGAAATATTGACAGAAGGAAACAAGTGACAGGCAGTGGAAGAGGGAACTGCAAAGGGAAATGTGTATTCTCTAAACTCCACATCTCTGCTAAGGAAAAACTGCTTGTCCTTGAGATTGTAGAAAAGATATCCTTTTGTAGTAGGACTGTACCCCATGTGAATGGCAACAACACTTCTTGGTTGAAGTTTATCATGTATGTACATATTCTTTGCAAAGCACAAACAACCTAAAACTCTCAAATGCTGGAGAGAAGGTTTGGTATTGTGAAATACTTCATGAGGGGATTTGCCATGTAACACAGGAGTTGGCAACAAATTGATGAGATAAGCAGCTGTAAGTATGCAATGACCCCAAAACCTGATAGGAATATGACCTTGGAATCTGATTGCTCTAGCTACTTCAAGGATATGTTTATGTTTTCTCTCTGCAATACCATTTTGTTGTGGTGTATGAATGCAGGTTCTCTGATGAATGATGCCTAAGCTGGTAAATAGTGTGTGACATTCAACATTTACAAACTCAGAGCCATTGTCAGTACGGACTATTTTAACTACAACATTGAATTGAGTTTTGGCAAAAGTAAAAAAGTTTTTCAAGACAACACAAACATCACTCTTCATTTTTATTAGAAACAACCACAATAGTCTAGTACAATCATCAACTATAGTAACAAAGAATCTATTACCATCATAGGTAGGGGTGTTAAAGGGCCCCCAAACATCAACATGCAGTAACTGAAAAGAAGAAGTAGATACAGTAGTACTATTAGGAAAGGGTAATCTATGTTGTTTTGCCAGAGGACAAATGGTGCAATTGTGAAGATCTTTAGAACATTTACTAGGTGAAAGAGCTAGCAGATGAGCCAGAACAGTGGAAGAAGTGTGTCCTAGCCTTTGATGCCACAATAGAGCTTGTGATTCTGTGGAATGAACATCATCATGAGCTAAGTGTGATGAGCAGTGAACAATTTTGTTGATAGGATAGGAGTTATTAGGCAGAAGATAGAGACCAGCATGCTCTCTACTAATCACCTTCACCTACCCATTGGAGAGGTCCTGAAGAGCAACAAAGTTAGGAAAGAAGCATACTGCACATTGAAGATCCTTAGTAATTTGTGAGACTGATAGTAAGTTGAATTTAAAATCAGGAACAAGAAGAACATTTCTTAGCATGTCCTGAGGAGTGACATTACAAGAACCTATATGTGTGATTTGAGTTGTTTCACCATTGGGCAATTGAACACTTCTAGGTTTATCACTAGGAAGTTGATGTTGATGAGTAAGAATAGCTGAGTTTTGGGTCATATGATTGGTTGCACCAGAATCTATGATCCAACTAGTATGGGCTGGACTTGCAGTGAAAGCAGTTTCATTACCTGCTGAGGAGGAATTTTCCTGAGCTATGTTGGCACTGAAATGTGATGTGGACGCTGCTGCTTCAAAACCTCCCTGCATATTAGACTGACCAAGCATTTGTAGGATTTGATTATACTGTTCATGTAACACAGTCATACCTTTGTGATAGTCAATATGTTCAGTGTTTTAGAACCTCTTCCATATCCCTGATTCATTGGATTCACACCTCTGTTAACATTTATCCTTGGATTCACACCTCTGTTAACATCTATATCACCATCACTACTGCATTGTGAGCAACAGAATTCTACCTCCTATCATTATTAGGCCTTCCTCTCCCCTGATACTCATTATTAGACCTTCCCTGATACTCATTATTAGGCCTTCCTCTCCCCTGATAAGTATTATTAGGACTTTTCTTCCTCCTTTCAAATCCTGGGGGATAACTATGAAGCTGATAACAAATTGCTTGAGTGTGGCCTGTCCTTTTGCAGTAGTCACAGAATGCAGTGGGATCATAACTAGAATTAGTGTAAGGCCTTGGTCTGGGGACCATAGCAGAAGTATTGTTCCCAGTAGTGAACATGGCACTTAACTCAGAACAATTTGCACTACTGGAGGTTTAAGAAATGGTTTTTTGACTTTCTCTCTCAATTAAAAGTGAATAGGTCTTGTTCAAGGAAGGTAGAGGTACCATCATTAAGATCTGTCCCCTAGCTTGTTCATATGAGTCATTCAGACCCATGAGGAACTGAAGTAACTTCTAATTATGCACAAATTGCACAAACTCTCTCGAATTTACACACTCACAACTTGGTACAGGAGTTAGGCTATCATATTTTACCCACAGTTCACGCAATCTAGAGAAATATGCTGAGATTGAACTAGTACCTTGATTGACAGTAGCAATCTCCTTGTGCAGTTGAAAGATGCGAGATCCATCGACTTTATCATATCGTTCAGCCAGATCCTTCCATACAGATGCAGCATTTGTGGAGTAGACAATACCTCCAAGTAATTCTTTTGAAACACAGTTCATGATCCATGATAATACAATTGCATTGCAGCGTTCCCATAAATTCACCAGATTTGGACCATATGCCTCCTTTTTGCATGAACCATCGATGAATCCCAACTTATTACGACCTAGAATTGCAATCTTCAATGCTCAACTCCATACAGAAAAATTATCGACTCCAGTCACTTGAATTGAACTGAGCAACACACCAGAATTGTCAATGGTGTGTAGAAACAAATGATAATTGTGGCTTAACTTTTCTGGCAACTCATTATCGACAGTCGCCATAGCTTCGCCTGTTACTTGTGTAGTTGAATCAGTGATTTGATCAACTATTTACTGTGAAAATCGATCAGTGCTCTGATACCATGTTAGCTATCATGGAGAAGATAGCTTCTGGAATATTCTCAGTTACAGAGAAAAGAATTCAGAAGTGTTAAATTTCAAATTGAACTTTATTGATCAATAACTGAACAAGATCAATACATATATATACAAAGAAGGAAAAAAATCTTTTGTAACTACTTTATTAACTATTTTCTATCTAATCCTCTAACTTCTATTATTTACATAATGACCCTCAGCTTACTATGTAATACCATCTTTAATAGATACGTGCATGCATGCAAGAAATATGCAACTGTTAAGAGGATAATTTTTTTTTATTACCGGGGTGGTACACCGATAGGCCGCCTACCATCTTACCTGGTTGGTCTTACCGGCCTGTGGGTGAATCCGAATCGGCCCATCCTACTAATATATGGGTGGCTTCCGGTCCGAACCTTACCGGAGGTGGGCCCTTACGGTCTTAATAGGCTGAAACCAGATGGACTAGCCCAATTAACAAGTTTAGTATCAATTCAACTTCAAATGAGCTCATACTCAGGATTTAGCTTTACTAAATAATTTTGAATTGACAAAGGTCAAATATTTCAAATTCAAAAAGTTTTCAAATCACTTCTATTTCATCCTACATTTCTATTTATACTTTTCGAAATGGTAAAAAAAAAAAAAACCTTTTTTATCAACAACAACAACAAAGAAAAAACATTCTTTAACATTACTCATTTTCAAAACCTGTAATTATTTTCTCTCTCATTAGTTATGTGGTTTTGAACACACGTTAATGTTCATGCCTTTATGAGATATATAGGAAGGAACCATGCCATACGTATTTTTCTCAACATCGGTCTTTTTGTAACAAAAGATAAATTTATATTAAAAAAAATTGAATTTGCTCCTAGAAATTATTAATTTTTAAGTAGAAGTTGAAATATGTTTATAAATTAAGATGCGGTTAATTTGAGATGACAAGTGTTATCTCCGGTATTCAGGTTAGTCAAAAATACAGAAACAGAAAAAAGATGAAATAGACAGAATGATTTTTAATCCGAGTCCACAGAAACCACCGTGTTTCCTTAAGAAATTTAATCCCCTCACTGTACCCGAGGTTGCAGATTAGTTCCTCCCAAGATAAAATGGATTAACCTGTTAAAGAAGTAGCGGTACCTCAAACTTTAATAACTTCAGCAAACGCAAGAACAGCAACAAGAGCACACACAGACTCAGTCGATCGACAATTTTATTTATGTAAGAATATGTATGCAGAGAGGAAGATTTTTTCAGTGTTAGAAAAATGAAAAATACCTCTTATTTCTAGCCATTTGCAGCAAGGAACGCGTCTGTTCAGAAAAATCTGTTCAGACCCATTTTTTCCAGAACATTGTGTCCTTTGGGAAAAGTAACGACTTTTCGGAAGGATTACCGTTTGGGAAAAGTAACGACTTTTCAGAAGGATTACCGTTACACGTGAATTTCAAATAAATTCAGTTGCGCCAAATTAATTCTGTTATTTAATTAACATTCTGAATTAATTTATAAGAGAAAGGAAATGATTTAACAAGATTGATTAAATAATTTTTGTCCAAAAACATTATCAATCAATTCCAAAGCCGAGGTCGAGCGAGCGACGACGACGACGGCGCGAGAGCACACTTTTTATTATTTATTAATATTTTCAACACGCCCCCTCATGTGTGGGTCTGATTTTTTTCATGGGCCAAGCACGAGAAAATTCTTTTTGATTTGGGTGATGGTAAGATTTGATCTCAGAACCTCTACATGCTCTGATACTATGTTCAATTAGATCTTAGGCTTAACTCACAGTTTAAAAGCTAGCTCAAAGGGAGGAGGATTGCTCAAACCTCATAAGGAGTTCACTCATCTCATTAACTATCAATGTGAGACTTTTGTCATTCTTTAACATTCCCTCCTCTCATTATGTGTTCCAAACACACGTTGATGCCTTTTATGAGACATAAAGAAAGGAACGACATGCCATGTATTTATTTTCTCAACTTTGGCCTTTCTATATATAACAAGAGAAAAAATTTATATTAAAAAAGTTAAGTTGTTCCTGGCAATTATTAATTGAAATCATTTTTCAGGTAGAAGCTGAAACAAGTGAACACAAGATGCAGTTAATTTGAGAGGAGTTAATGACTTGTTTTTTTTTAAAACCGAACTTAATGATATTAACAACCAAATGGAGGGGGACATAAAGCCTAACCTCCTTTTACATCTTAGGACAAGACAAATCCTATCCTGTTAAGATTCTGATCCAGAGATCTTAACAAAACAAAACAACTATATTAATGCATTTAAACTACAATTGTTAATGCATATAAATAAAAATATTCAAGGTGGATCAAATTGCCAGGTATTAATCTTCTTGGCTCTTCTTAGAAAGGTTGGAAAATCCAATTTATTCATCCTAAGAAAACCTTTATTCACTTCTGGAAGATCCACTTCTTGCAAAAAAAAATCTTTGGGTCTTGAATTTGAGTTGACATATTTTGCTAGAGCATCTGCCACTTCATTTGCCTCTCTACAATAATGTTTAACTGTTATATTTTTGTGATTAATTAAGAGTTTTTCTGTCACAAATGACAGACAATTTAATATGTGAAATACTACCAGTAAAGAATAAATCCTTACACACACTGTTTCTGATTTAACGATAAAGTTTTTATGTTCTTTTAATCGTTAACCGAATGAATTTTAAAAATTCAAACAGAGTAGAAAACCATAAAGGTTTTAATCTCCAGAAACCTCAAATACAGAAACTATTAAATTTCTTAAGATTGCTATCTCCTGTATTCAGGTTAGTCAAAAATACAGAAACAGAAAAAAGATGAAATAGACAGAATGATTTTTAATCCGAGTCCACAGAAACCACCGTGTTTCCTTAAGAAATTTAATCCCCTCACTGTACCCGAGGTTGCAGATTAATTCCTCCCAAGATAAAACGGATTAACCTGCTAAAGAAGTAGCGGTACCTCAAACTTCAATAACTTCAGCAAACGCAAGAACAGCAACAAGAGCACACACAAACTCAGTCGATCGACAATTTTATTTATGTAAGAATATGTATGCAGAGAGGAAAATATTTTCAGTGTTAGAAAAACGAAAAAGACCTCTTATTTATAGCCATTTGCAGCAAGGAACGCGTCTGTTCAGAAAAATCTGTTCAGACCCATTTTTTCCAGAACATTGTGTCCTTTGGGAAAAGTAACGACTTTTCGGAAGGATTACCGTTTGGGAAAAGTAACGACTTTTCGGAAGAATTACCGTTACACGTGAATTTCAAATACATTCAGCTGCGCCAAATTAATTCTGTTATTTAATTAACATTCTAAATTAATTTATAAGAGAAAGGAAATGATTTAACAAGATTGATTAAATAATTTTTGTCCAAAAACATTATCAATCAATTCCAAAGTCGAGACCGAGCGAGCGACGACGACGACGGCGCGAGAGGGCACCTTCTTCTTAACCCTTTAAGAACTAAAGGAAGTGTTTCCTAATATAAGGACAACAATTTCCTTTCTTCTACCAATATGGTAAAAATGACCTTTCATTTGCACTTTTGCAATGATTTTTCATTTTCCCTCCAAAATTGGTTCCCCCACTTTCATTGGTTCTTCCACTTTCCATTTTCTCTTTTTATTTCCCATTCACAGCTTGCTAAACCCAACAACAAGTAGATAGAAAATCATGTTTATAACGTTGTGCCCAAATGAGTTATATATTCCTCCCTAGGCAATAGCTGATCGATATGAAAAATAGAGTTTATGGCCAAATTAATTTGGTAGATTTTATAATTAAAAGAGGAATATGATATTAATTAATTCATTTAACATTAATTGATACATGATGGACATATTGAATTTTGAACATTACAATCGAATGTTTTTTATAATGTAATCACAACTTCAATAATACAAACAAATTTAATTTATCTAATTTTTCTATAGGCAATTGTTAGGTTTTTGTAAACCAGAAACTCTTCCTCTGGCATTAACACATGAAGCTTCAGTCTGCTGATTTTGATAACTAAGATTCAGATCTTCAAGTATTATGCCGCTACATGGATTAGTTATGCTACAATCAAGTTTCACTGCAATCTTTGTAGCCGATGTTCCACGTATGTCTTGATATGTTACATCACTTATCTTTATACCCGAGCCCTAAAAAGGAAAACGAACAATACAATTAGATTAAGGTTAGGGAACATGATCTAATGTTATCATTATTCTAATAAAAAAAAGTAACTTGTTTAATCAATACCTGATGAGGACAACTTTCATGATTAGGACAGTAATTTTGATCTATGAGGATTGGGTTTTTAACATTAACCATAACAATATGTTGAAAGAGAATGTTTCTAACAAAGCCACTGCTAGGCCTTGCCCAAGTTTTCACTCTCACACCATTTGTTGTTCCACTGAAAGTCACAGTTTTTACTGTCACATTTTGGACTCCTAACTCTTGTTGTTTCCAGCCTAAGCTTCCAATGCTGCAACAACATCAAGTTTTCGACATACATTTTAGTTGAAAAGATAAATCAATAAAAATGAAAGAAATTAAAGTGATCTTGTTTTAATAAATATAAATTTGATGTTCCAAACCTTATTCCATGGCCAGGGCCACATGCAATGCCTTCAATCCATAAGTTAGAAGTTCCAGGCCCAATAGAGATACAATCATCTCCAGTACCAATTTGTGATTTCATAATACTAACTCCTGATGATAATTTTACATGAATTCCATCAGTGTTGGGACTATTTCCTTGAGCTAATACCTTCATTCCTTGTAGCTTCACATTATGACATCCGTCTACTAATATTTGAAACTTTTGACTATTTTGAACGGTTACTCCACTCATTATAATGTTGTTTGAGTTATAAAAAGTCAATGCCTGCATCAAAATTTAAGGTAAAATTAAAAAGAGATAGTTGTGCTTGCTTGACATAAAACAAAAAGGAAAGTGTTGTGGGTATGCATGTTGTTTTTGGAATATAGTTTTTATTCATCATCTCAAACACCGAAAAATATTTTTTATGGAACGAACCGTAGTCCCATCAGGGCAATTCTTGCTGTTGGATTTCTTGCAAGCCCAAAGAGCAGCACCTTGACCATCAAAGGTTCCACCATAGATGGAAATGCCATTGACTTTTTCAAATTTTATCCAATTTTCGTCATTGCCAATGACATTATAATCAGAGGGAGCTAAGAGAGTCCCATCAATGCGTATAGTAATAGCCTTGCTCTTGCATGTTTGTCCATTGAAGTTTGCATTGTGAATTAAATATTTTCCAATTGGCACATTAATAGTGGCAGGTGTATTAGAAGCACAGGCTGCTGACCATGCACTCAAAAAGGCTTTTGATGAATCCGTTTTTCCATCGGATTTTGCTCCATAATTTTGGACATTGTAAATATTGGTATTAGCTGCTAATGATGAGTTGAATAAGAAGAGGAAGAAAATTGCTAAGGGACTCATTTTGCTAAGGTGAAATTGGTAAGTACAAAGCTTTTTGAAGGGTTCAAAAGACTTATCAAATTATAATAAATGGAGGTGATGAGGAATTGAAGTAGTTTAGAGGGATATTTATAGGGTGAGTGAATTCAAGTTGTTGCTAATTAATTTTAGATTTCAGTGAAGGTTTGGTTAATTTTCATTCATATTTGGTCATGTTGGGGATTTGGAAAAATGAGACTTCAGATACAATATGCAATCACATGGACTAGGCAATGGTTGGCACCCTAGCTAGTTGTGTTATAAACATTGAAAAATAACGTTTTGCATACCTTCCTCTTCCCATTTACTCCAAAATTAAAACTTGTCCAATTTACTAATGTCCAATATTTGGCAAAATAACATTACTTATGCATGAAATTAATATAATTCTAAATAATGAATCACCATTGATATCGACACATCCAGATAGCCAAATGCTTGCAAATGAATTGGGAACTAACTCAAAAATTGATTAGGTAGATATAGGTGCTATTTCAAGTTCGAATATTTTTATCCTAAGTTGACTATATACATTTTTTATGGATAAGGAACTAGCTTATTGAATTTGTGGTACTCATATGGATTATTTAGGGCGAGTCTATAGGGAATTATAGGTTACTAGCTAGGTATTTGGGAGCTATAGTTGAGTTTAAGAAAGATCACACAAGGTTAATAATATGCATTGAATTAAACACATGTTGAAGTATTTACAAATTAGAAGCAATTATAACATGCTTGTTGAAAACCCATAACCCAAACACAAGTGGACTTTAAGATAGTATAGATATATCTGCAGATGGCGATTGTCCTAACTCCCTAGGCGACTTTGAAATAGTCAAGTCACACAACAAATTCACAACATTTATGTACTCCATCCGTCTTAATTTACATGACATCTTTCAAATTTCGAAAATCAAATAAGTTTTTCTTTTATTTGATGACTGCTATTTTTTCATCTACCGTTTAACTATTGAATTGATAATTATTATGAATTATAATACTTTTTAGTTTTTACCTAGTTTCCAGTTATATGTAAATTTCATTTAAAATTTTAAAAAAATTATGTCCAAATTTAGAATCAAATTTCAAAAGTTTGATGCTGGGATTTGAATAGTGCAATTAAAAAAGTGAATGTGAAACATGGAATCCTAAAACACAAGGATACGTGCATGCATGCAGGAAATATGCAATAATCTTTTTTTCACGTCTTCTTTCTGCAAACGTGATGTAACTGTTAGGAGGATAAGTTAATACTCCTTTGTCCCAATTTATCTGATATATTTCATTTTTCGATAGACAAACAATTTAAGTTTGATCGAAAGTTTGATCATGAAATCTTCAAATTTTTTAAAAATGAAATGTATATATTGTACACTACGTAAAAAATATTATAAGTCACAATAATTGATAATTCAAAATATTTAATAGATAGATAAAAATTACGGTCAAAGATAAACTTATTTGAATCTCGAAATTCAAAATGTGTCACGTAAATTAGAATAGAATAAGTATTAACAGTCATAGCTTTAATTTTCTCTGTTTATTGATATCTTCTCTTTTCTTTTCTTTTTTTCTCTCTTCTTGGAATCGGAGAAGATTAAGGGTGATAGACAAATTAACTTGTTCATTGCATATATTATTGACATTATAATATATAATGACATTGTATATATTATTGTCGCTAATAAATTAAATATAATGTAATGACAATTATATTATTGCGAATATGTATATATAATTGCAATAAAATCTTTTATTTGTTATAGTAAATTCAAATTTTTGTGCTCAATTGTTAAGCAAGTTTCAATATTAATGTTTTCGAACGAAATTGTATCAATTCAACTTCAAATGAGCTCAAATTCAGGATTTAGCTTCACTTAATAATTTTGAAGAAGAATTGACAACACCCAAACATTTCAAAATCAAAATTTCAAATCATAAGTTTCAATCTCTTCTATTTCATCACACTTTTTCTTTTACTTTATTAGCAAATGGTAAAAAACTAACCTCTTTTTCTTTATCAACAACAGCGAAAGAATTCCTTACATTTTTCAAAATGGTCATCTCATATAAAAGCTTAGTTAGAGGGCACACTTTTTATTATTTATTAATATTCTCAACACGCCTCCTCAAGTGCGGTCTTAATTTTTTTTTTTTTGAAGTGTGTGACCATCTCATCTGAGAGCACACTTTTTAATATTTATTAATATTCTCAACACGCCCCGTGAAGAGAGCACACTTTTTATTATTTATTAATATTTTCAACACGCCCCCTCATGTGCGGGTCTGATTTTTTTCATGGGCCAAGCACGGGAAAATTCTTTTTGATTTGGGTGATGGTAAGATTTGATCTCAGAACCTCTACATACTCTGATACTATGTTCAATTAGATCTTAGTCTTAACTCACAGTTCAAAAGCTAGCTCAAAGGGAGGAGGATTGCTCAAACCTCATAAGGAGTCACTCATCTCATTAACTATCAATGTGAGACTTTTGTCATTCTTTAACATTCCCTCCTCTCATTATGTGTTCCAAACACACGTTGATGCCTTTTATGAGACATAAAGAAAGGAACGACATGCCATGTATTTATTTTCTCAACTTTGGCCTTTCTATATATAACAAGAGAAAAAATTTATATTAAAAAAGTTAAGTTGTTCCTGGCAATTATTAACTGAAATCATTTTTCAGGTAGAAGCTGAAACAAGTGAACACAAGATGCAGTTAATTTGAGAGGAGTTAATGACTTGCTTTTTTTTTAAAACCGAACTTAATGATATTAACAACCAAGTGGAGGGGGACATAAAGCCTAACCTCCTTTTACATCTTAGGACAAGACAAATCCTATCCTGTTAAGATTCTGATCCAGAGATCTTAACAAAACAAAACAACTATATTAATGCATTTAAACTATAATTGTTAATGCATATAAATAAAAGTATTCAAGGTGGATCAAATTGCCAGGTATTAATCTTCTTGGCTCTTCTTAGAAAGGTTGGAAAATCTAATTTATTCATCCTAAGAAAACCTTTATTCACTTCTGGAAGATCCACTTCTTGCAAAAAAAATCTTCGGGTCTTGAATTTGAGTTTACATATTTTGCTAGAGCATCTGCCACTTCATTTGCCTCTCTATAACAATGTTTAACGATTATATTTTAGTGATTAATTAAGAGTTACATCATCAATAATACCTAGAACTCTCCAATGAGGCTTACAAATTCCATTGATCATTTGAACCACTATCGTGGAATCCAACTCAACTTCTAAAGCCTCAAAATGTTGATTAGAGCACCAATAAATACAAATTAATGCAGCTTGAGCTTCACTATAATTTTTAGTGCAAAATTGAGTAGGATATGAGAAGGCCATAATCATTCTTCCCATTTTGTTTCTAAGAATGCCTCCAACTCCAGCCTTCTCTTGATTTTTGATGTAGCTTCCATCAGTAGTAAGCTTCCAGGTTGTTCCTGATGACTTAATCCATTTGATCTATCATTGTTTTGAAGTTCTCAGCCATAAGACAAACTCTGCTCCAATTCCAGTTGTAATCTATAAAATTGAATTTTTTCCCCAAGGCCACCTTAATCTGAAACAAAGATTGAAAACATATATTAGAAACATAAACTTTTCTATTCTCATATTTTTGAATGCACCTTGCTTTCCAAATTTTCCAGCACACTATCATCGGAGTGACTCGAAATAGAAATTTATGGATGATATTCTTTGGTTGCTGTCTCCACCACTGCCAGATGATAACATTTACTGTATGTTAAGTTCCAATGGCCTTGAGATGATGTTCCACGTATGTTTGGCCATTTCACTTCCTGCAAAAACATGGCCAGTTGTTTCTTGACATGCAACAAAGACCTTTATGAATATTAAATTTGGATAGAGAAGCATCTAGAGGAAGATTCTTTTTCAAAAGCTTCCACATAAGAAAAAGAGATCTTGAAAGGAATTTCATTCATCCAGATATAGTTAAAAATTGGAGGAGCAACATTTTGACTTCTAAGAATTTCAAAGGCAGTGGAACAAGTGAATAAACCACTCATACTCAATTTCCATATGGCCTTATCCTCATTGCCAATAGGAATACTATTGAACAAGCTCAAAGTATTCAATGGAACCAAATCATTGATATCACCCAACTCTTATTGCTGATTAATAATGAAATTATTAATATTAACATTATCGGGCTTCGGAGTAGGATTAACCAATTGATAAAGAGAACCTTTATGTGTCCAGTTATCCCACCAAAACATGATATTGCCAGAATTAATCATCTAATTGATATTGTAATCCATTTTGTCCCTTATGCGAAGAAGATCCTTCCAGGTTGCAGAGTCTTTAGAAGCAATAACCTTCGAAACATGATTACAATTCTTTGACAATATTTAGCTTTTAAAAAATGAGCCTATAAATTCAGTCCTCAATCTCCACCATCTCTTAGAAGAGAAGGTGTTGCATATATCCAATAGACTTTTAAAGCCCAGACCACCTTCTTTGGTATGAAAACACATATTCTCCCAAGAAGACCGGTGATAAGTATTATTACCATCTTTTTCACCCCAGAAGAAATTTGCAAACTGTATTTTAATCTCTTTAAGAACAGTGATAGGAGGCATAAGAGCAGCAAAAGTATGTAGAGCCTGAGATTGGAGAATATATTTAATAATCACAGCCTTACCTCCCGGAGACAAGAGTTTGCCTTAATTGCCAACCTGCAATCTTGTTCAAAATCTTTTTGGAAATATCAGAGAAATAAGAAATTCTTTTCCCACCACAATATATAGGACAACCTAAATAGTTAAAGGGAAAAGATGTTTGCTTATAACCAGTCCACCTTTTGATCCTTCTGTTAAGCAATCTATCAGTCTTACTTACTGTGAGTAAGAAAGAAAGTTTTTTCTTGATTAATCTCTTGTCCTGAAGCTTGTTGATACAAATTCAATTGTTTCATAAGAAGCTTAATCGAGCACTTATCGCCAGAAGTAAACAAAACAATATCATCAGCATAACTAAGGTGATTAATCAGTGGTCCCTTGTTATGCATAGAGAAATTAGTGAACCTATGATTATGATTCAAATAATTCAAGGCTCTAGTATGCGTCTCAGCGGCAATAATAAAAAAAGCAGGAGATAAAGGATTACCTTGCTTTAGACCCCTGGTTGATTTAAAGAAACCAAATCTTGTCCCATTAACGATCACAGAGTATTAATTGTTCGCAAGCATTCGGTAAACCATTTCAATAAAAACCTCAGCAAAGCCTATTTTCCTAAGAACATAAGTTAGAAAGTTCCAAGATAGTTTATCATAAGCTTTAGACATGTCTAACTTAATGACTACATTGCAACAAGTAGTTATAGATCTGATATTATGAATAATCTCTTGAGTAAGAAGAATAATCTCAGAAATTTTTCTACCCTTGACAAAGCCAGATTGATTTTCCGAAATGATCATCGGCAAAATGCAATTGAGTCTCAAAGCTAAAATTTTGGATAAAATCTTATTAGAGAAATTGCTAAGACTTATAGGTCGAAGTTTGGAAAAACAATCAAGAGAAGTAACTAAAGTTAAACATGAATGAGTAAAGAATTTAGTGAGCTCGGCACCTTGAAAGAAAGAGATCACAAAAGATACTACTTCAGCCTTGATGATGTCCCAACAAAACTGAAAGAAATGACCATTGAATTCGTCTGCCCCAACACAACTGTTTGGGTCTATAGCCATTTTGATTTCTTCTTCTGTTGGGGGTTTTATTCACGTTTTCATTATCATCTGCATTAATAAGGTTATCGCAGTCTCTGATAAAATCCAAGTTAATATTCTTGGTTTGTCCAGTGAACATATGACTGAAATACTGTATGGCAGCCTCAAAGATTTTATGGTTTCCTTCGACCCATTGTCCTTGCTTATCCTTGATTTTGTAAATTTTAGCTTTCCCTGATAGTACTGTGAAAGTACTTGGTATTGGAATCTCCATCCGTCGCCCATTTGAGTCTAGCGTTTTGTCTGAGAATAGAATCTTCCGTTTTCAACCATCTGATGTATTCAGCCTTAGATCTATTGGGATTTTTTCTGTCAGCCTCAACGTATAAAAGTAGGTATGAAGTTTCACAAGTACTTGTCACTTCATGTACTAGCTTTTTAACTCGTTGGAACACATCTCCAATACATTCTCTGGACCACTTACTAAGCTCCGTAGCTAATGTTTTAAGTTTTTTATGCAATCTCCACATTGGATTACCTTGCACTACATCTTCCCAAACTGTTTTGACCTTGAGGAGAAAGTCCTCTTGATCAGTCCAGAAGTTGAGAAATCTGAAATATTTGATAACCTGTTGATCATCATTAGAGCAACTAACCAACAATAGATTATGATCAGATCTTGTTTGGAGAGGTGTTCCACTTTAATGTTGGAGAATTTATTAGACCATTCCTCATTGTGAAGGAATCTGTCCAGCCTCATATGAATCTTGTTTGTACCTCCTCTGCCATTACACCAAGTGTGTATATTGCCTACAAAACCAGAGTCAGTCATACCACAATCATCCATACAATTAATAAAATCAATACAAGTACTTAATCTAAACGGAATACCCCTTTTTTTCTCTTCAACGTCCATCATTATGGAGTTGAAGTCACCACCAATGACCCATGGGCCATCAATGATCGAATCTAAATCCCTGAGTTTTTGCCATAAATAGCTCCTCTTATTAGCCTTGGATCTTGCATAAACTATGGTAGTTCAGAGAGAATCACTGCTACCTTGCATACAAACCTGTAAAGTAATCTGTTGTCTAGATTTGGAAATCACAGAACAAATCAAATTTGAATTCCAAAAAAATCTAGACTTTACAGTGTGAATTAGAGATAAAACCAAGCCTTCTTCGATACTTGTCAATTTTGTTACTATTCAAGAATGGTTCCTGACTTCCTGTAAGGCAACATAATCAACTTTATATAATCTGACTAATTGAATCAGTCTATCAGTAGCGCCTTTGGAGGTCATCCCCTTTATATTCTATATAATAAATTTAATCATAAGGAATTTTTGGGGGGTGTTACAACCATTTTTTCCGTTTGTTTGGCTTCAATGACAGCATGATTACTTTCCCTTTTAGCCTATGTACCTTTGTGGTGTTTGTCACCTCTTGGAGACAAGCCTTGTTGTTGGATAACTTGTTCAAGTTCCTGATTGAATGGGTCTTTGATGTCTTTAGGAATAGGGGCAAACACTCCAGAAATGCTATCCACAAACTGTTCTTTTTCCACTTTCGATGCATCAAGAAAGCTATCAGGATCTTCGTCATCAGATGATAGTCATAACAATATTCTTGATCGGAGGTCTACAAACAATTGTCCCTCCATTTTTTGCAAACAAGTAGTGTCTGCAGTTAAAAGGTATTGTCCAGTATAATTTCCTTTGGAACTACTCTCTTGACAGGTAGTAATGTTATCAACAACGACCATCTGGTTAACTTCAATGTTATCTTGGCAATGCTCTTGTTGGTTGTCTTGTTCAACTATATTCTCAATTTGTCCTTGAGTTTTGTCAATTGACTCCTTTGTAGTGCCTTGTTTTGGTTTCCATTTTACCCAAAGCATATTTTTAAGGAAGACAGCCGGGGACATTTTCTTTTTCTAGCCCTTAACACCCACACTCTTATTTCCCTGCTCAAAGTCCTTCTGTTGTCGTATTTCTGATTGATCTTGCTGATGTTTTTCAACTTGTTGGGATTGTGTGCCCTGTTCTGTTTGTAACTGTTTTTGCTTGGCACTACCTTGTTGGACCTTTTCTTTCTTGTTGGTATGAATTTCTTTGTTTTGTACTTGTTTGTTCTTAGTATTCAGGTCATTTGAATGAGCAGTAGTACAATTGGTTGGTTTGTTCGCAACCTTCTTATTCTTCTTCCCGGTGTCTTGAATAAATCCATCGCCATCCTCATCTTTTTGTTTGTTTTGGACAGCTTTTGATGTGCTGGGAACATCATTTTGTATCATAGGTGTTTGTCCACCTTTGCCATTATTCCTCTGCCCACCTTTCATAACTTGTTTCTGCATATTTTGCATTTCATTCTTGTTTTGATTGCTATTTTCATCACTTTTCTCTAACTAATTTTCTTCCAAAGCTTTGGCTTTTTTCTTGGCTTCCGTTTTACATTTTGTGTGATCATGCCCTTGTAGCCTACAGGTTTTGCAAAATGCTGGAACTCCTTCATATTCTAATTTTTTATTTTAACCTTTCAAGACAGCCTCTTTTCCTTCCAAGCCAATCCAGACAGCATTTGGCAATGGTTTTATTAAAATCAACCTCAATTCTTACCTTGGCTAAATTAGGCCTTGATCTTACAATAGTAGCCATATCCTCCTTCAATGGAGTTCCAACTTGAGCTAAGATTTGATCAAGGTAGTCCCAGTTAAACAATTGATATTTTAACTCAGGCAACAATACCCAAATCGGGGCTAAAAATGTTTTTAATATCATGAATATCATGTTAAAGTGTGTTACTATATTATCTTAAAGTTTACGTTGTTAGAGAAATCACACTTTATTATTTAATTATATAAATACAATACTCCCCAGACAATAGCTGGTCGATAA
Organism: Solanum verrucosum; assembly: GCF_900185275.1. Lineage (NCBI taxonomy): Eukaryota > Viridiplantae > Streptophyta > Magnoliopsida > Solanales > Solanaceae > Solanum > Solanum verrucosum. The sequence goes on from NW_026020332.1 coordinate 5,484,928, forward strand.
GAAAAAGAGCAACTTTCACATATAGCACACATAAAAATCAAATTTGTATGATATAGCTATAGTTTGCATAATTGCGCTCCATAGCAAACTTTATCTTTGCTATGGCTATTAATATGTATATTTCGCTATACATATATAAAATAAACAATTATATAATCTATTTCGGTATACATATACAAAAGAATCAATTTTATAATATGTGTTTGTATAAAGCGAGAAAGAGAGAGACAAAAGAAAACTGGGTAGGGAAAGATCTGTATTTGTATAATCATAAGTGCATAGGACGAAAATGTATGTATTTGTATTTGTATATACAATTTTCTCTCGCTTTATACAAACACAAACACAATTTATACATTTGTGTTTGTATAAAGTGAGAGAGTCGAGTGAGAGTGGCGAGCGAGATCTTGAGAGGAGAGAGAGGAGAACGAAAAGATATGTATATACACAATTTTCTCTCGCTTTATACAAACTCAAATACATTTTATACATTTGTGTTTGTATAAAGTGAGAGAGATGAGGAGAGATTGCCCAACGAGAGTGGCGAGCGAGAAATTCAGGGAGAGAGACGAAATGACAACAGTTTGCTACGGGTTACAATTAAATCAAACTGTGGTTATAGCATTTAATTTGAATTAATAGTTTGCTATTTTATACAATTTTCCCTAAGAAAAATAGAGTTTATGGCCAAATTTGGGTTAATCGTAATTAATAATTTGTCCCATTTTTTTAACTCTGAGCTGGCAAATTAGGTACTAGTTTTTTCATAAATATATGAATGTTATATTTATTTAACATTAATTGAAACATGATTACAATCGAATATTCTTTATAATATAATCACAACTTCAATTTAATTCTTGTGATAGTATACAAATAAATTTAATTTATCTAATTTTTTAATAGGCAATTGGTAGGTTTTTGTAAACCAGAAACTCTTCCTCTGGCATTAACGCATGAAGCTTCAGTTTGCTGATCTTGGTAACTAAGATTCAGATTTTCAAGTATTAGGCCGCTACATGGATTAGTTATGCTACAATCAAGTTTCACTGTAATTTTTGTTGTCGATGTTCCATGTATATCTTGATAAGTTACCTCACTTATCTTTATGTCCGATCTCTATAAAAAAAAAAGAATAATATAATTAGATTAAGATAAGGGAACATGATCTAATGTTTTTATTATTGTATTGATAAATTAATTAACTTGTTCAATTAATACCTGCTGAGGACAACTCACATCATGATTAGGGCAGTAATTTTGATCTATGATAATTGGGTTTTTAACATTAACCATAACAATATGTTGAAACAGAATATTTCTAACAAAGCCATTGCTAGGCATTGCCCAAGTTTTGACTCTCACACCATTTGTTGTTCCACTGAAAGTCACAGTCTTAATTGTCACATTTTGGACTCCTAACTCTTGTTGTTTCCAGCCTAAGCTTCCAATGCTGCAACAACATCAAGTTTTCGACATACATTTTAGTTGAAAATATAAATCAATAAAAATGAAAGAAGTTGATTTTGTTTATAATAAATATAATATTTATGTTCCAAACCTTATTCCATGGCCAGGACCACATGCAATGCCTTAAATCCATAAGTTAGAAGTTCCAGGGAAAATAGAGATACAATCATCCCCAGTACTAAGTTGCGATTTCATAATAATACTAATTTCTGATAATAATTTTTCATGAATTTCATCAGTGTTTTTGCTATTTCCTTGAGCTAATACCTTCATTCCTTGTAGCTTCACGTTATGACATCCGTCTACCAATATTTGAAATTTTTGACTATTTTGTACCGTTACTCCACTCATTATATTGTTTAAATTGTAAAAGGTCTGCCTGCACCAATATTTAAGGTAAAATTAAAAAGAGATAGTTATGCTTGTTCGACATAAAACAAAAAGGAAACTGTAACCCATGATCGTTTGACATAAAATAAAAAGGAAAGTGTAACCCATGATCCACGTCTTCTTTCTTCATACGTGATGTAACTATTAGGAGGATAATATTATATTATATTATATTATATTATATTATATTATTGCCACCAAATATAATATAACGATAATTATATTATTGTCGCTAAATAATTGCAGTAAAATCTTTTATTTGTTATAGTAAATTCAAGTTTTCGAGCTCAATCTTAAGCGAGTTTCAATATTGTTTTCAAACGAAATTGTGTCATATTCAATTTCAAATTAGAAGTGTGCAAAAACCGAACCGATAAACCAAATCGAAAAAATGTTATTGATTTATTGTTATTGGGTTAACGATTTTTTAATGGTTTTATGACCAAAAAAAATCGGGTTATAGGTTCGGTATTAATTTTTAATATTGGGTTATTAGGTAAACCGATAACGCTATAGTAATTTACTACTTTTACCTATATATAAATATTAATCTCAATATCTTACTAGTTATATCTGTTGTTGACACCCAATTTTGACCCTCCATAATATAAATTAATCATCGAGCTTCTTAAATTCCAAACTATTTGAAATAATTGACTTTATAGAATTCAAAATATTTTCCAAGTCATTTTAAGTAATTTTATCATTTTTGTAAAGCTTATATAATTTCGTATATATTGAGTATATTTTATTAATATTTAAAAATCATCTAAAAAAGATTTTAGTTTTACTTAAATACTTGGTTAATTAGTTTAGCTAATTTATAGTATATATTTTTGAGTTAATTAGTTTACAATTAAATTAATTATTTTATTTTTGTTAAGATTAAGAAGCTTGTTAATTAATTATATTAATTCATTTTATTTTAATTTTTGCCTATTTCAACCAATAGTCTCAATTTGATCGAATTTGCAATTCACATGATTATTTTCTTAAGTTAAATAGACCACATTCTTGAATTACTTTTCAAAACCCATTTCCATCCAATTTCCAGACCCAAATCTGAGCCCAATTCTTTTTAGGAAAAATTACAGAAATCCCACATTTTAATTTACTTATTACCATTATCCCCTATAAGTTTTACAAATCTTCAAAATCCCTCATTTTCGCGCATCAGATTAATGTATCAGCGCTTATATTATTGTATCTCGCACATCAGATTAATGTATCAGCGCTTATATTATTGTATCTCGTGCATCAGATTAATGTATCAGAGCTATATAAGTGCTATACATGCGCGAGATACAATAATATAAGCGTTGATACATTAATCTGATGCGCGAGATACAATAATATAAGCGTTGATACACTAATATGATGTGCGAAAATGAGGGATTTCTGTAATTATAAACTTTTAAGGGATAAATTGTAATTTTGCCTTAAAAGTATGTGATTTTTGTAATTTGCCCTTCTTTTTAATACCAAGCCTAAAACCCTTCCATACAATCAGCCCATCCAATAACAACACCAAAAACCCAATTCCTTTTCCAACAAAACCAGTAACAATACAACGCAGCAAACCCGACCGCCCCTGCATTCATCATCTTCACGCGCGTCTTCTTCCTCATCGAAAATCGCGGAGAACCCGAAAATCTCATCCAACTACCCTACAGAACCCTAACCTAGTAGCCTAATTGATCACATCGCTGTCCCTTTTCCCCATTTTCAAAGATTTTCAAAATCTCTTCCATTGTTTGATTTTGAAAAAAAAAAAAAAAAAATTCAAAGGATTTTGAATTTTTTTTTCTTTCAACGGATTTCCCCCCTAAAATCGCCTCAACTTTCCCTATAAATAATCCTCTACCCTCAGTGATTAGGTAGGTTTTTTCGGAGATTGGATTTTATAGTGTAATAGTATTCTGTAATTAGAGTTTCTGGGGTTGCTATTTTGGAACTCGAAATTCCTCATGTGGTGGTCGAATAGCTCATTCAAGCTCGCCTAATCTCAGTTCGCTGCTCCAAAGAAGGTGACTTCCTCTCTTCTCCTATCTCATATTGGTCGATTTTACACTCAATGAATTATCTGTGTATTTGTTCTGTTTGAGTTCGGGTTAATCTGGCCATATGTGAAATACGGCAGAAGTGGCCATGAACATGTTTTCGTTTTGGACTTCCAGTCACTGATGCATTTTCTTACATATATTATTGATGACTTTGTTATATTAGTGTTATATATAATTTTATTCATTGTCTTTTGTGTCTTGTGTATGCTATTCCATATTCATGAAGGTATTCCATTCATCTTATATGTCTAGATCTATTTGGAAAGGGTCCTAACTTACATTTTGATTTAAATCTTCTAGACATGTTGTCTCCTTTAAAGTTATGTTTACTATTCGAATTCATATATTTCATGTCATAGTCTCTACATAATTTTGTTTCCCATTCACTCATCATTATTGGATTTTTAATTGGTAAGCTTTTTGTTACATTTTCATCACTGCTACTTTGGGATATTGGGTCATTGAAGTGTCATGCTACTATTATCACTATGTTTGCTATTACTACAACATATTTGGTGCTATATGTTTAGAGTTGTCAATTGATAGATCACTGCTTAAGTTCTTTAACTTTTTTTTCTCTTCGTTCTCATATATTGATTGAGCTGGACCAATTTTATATTTTTGATAAGAGTTGTGCCTTCAAGATGTGGGTCTTCTTGTGAATATGTATTTGAGATAACATGTCTCCTCGGAATTCCCCTACTACTGTTTTCTGAAACATCATATCAATTTGAGCATTTGAATGATTTTAGTCTTGTATTCTAGTTTGTTAGGCAGTAGGTGGATTATGCATTCTCATGGGTATATGTATTTACGAATAAGATTCTTTTTATTTTGTTTTGCTAAGATATGATCCTGGTTAAGTCATGATTATTTCCTCGGTTCATTTTGCATCTTTTCTAATCCTTATTTTATTTTTATTTTTTCATGCGACACCAATCCGAGTCCATTTTGGACTCCTCCTTGCATATCATTGAGTTGGACTATTCTCGAGTCAGCCCCCTATATATTCGGAAGTTGTTACAGGTCCCAGAGACCCAACATGCTGCTGGAAATTAGTTCAAAAGCCAAGAAATGGGTTGTACGCATATTGTATACAACATTATACACTAATATACAGGTTCAGTGCAGTAAATATGTAACCAAAAATGAAGATGCAGGTTGGAGACGTCAAATTAGGTTGTATACATTTAGTATACAGTTCGTTATGCACGAAAAAAGGCCAAAATACAACCCATATGCACTGATATATGATCAGTGTATACACTGATTTTGGACGCGAAAATGGGCTAAAGCCCATCCTTTTGCACAGCAGGTGGCCAACAGCACAGTTAACTCAATGGGCCAAAGCCCATTTTTGGCTAATAATAGATTTAGCACAGGTTGGGCCAAAGGCCCAAATTGGATTCTCTTCCTTTATCATTTATTTATGGACAAATTACTTAACTACACTCCTTTACTTACCTTAGTATCCATTTATCCCTACTTATTTCAAAAGTTTCAAAAATCCCTTATTTTACCTATGTATCCCGTGCACAACGCTATGTATCCCGCTATGTGAAATGTATCAAACGCTATGTATCCCGTGCACAACGCTATGTATCCCGCTATGTGGAATGTATCAAACCTAATGTATCCCGCTATGTGGAATGTATCAAACCTAATGTATCCCGTGCACAACGCTATGCATCCCGCAAACATCATTTTTAAGGGATTTTTGGTAAATAGAAAACTATAAGGGATAGGATGTTATTTAGTACTTATAATATGTGGTTCCTATAATTTATACTTTATTTATTTGCATTAACTCTCTAACCTTTTAGTTGTTTCGATTTAATTTAATTAAATTCCCCAAAAGATGAACCATATTCTTTATGTTAGTTTATTTTAATATAATTCATTTTTATCAACTCTTATACTTATTCAAATATTTTTAGTCAAAACTTTCAGTTATCTTTAATTAGATTAAAATGTTTTCTTGGTTTATCTACCAAGTTGGTTGGAATTATTATTTCTAAAAATGATGTACATAAATTCTAATTAATCTATTTTGTTAAAATCCTAATTGACCAAGTTGTTTCAATTAAGGTCTCATTTTCTTAAAAATTAAAAATTGTTCTTTATTTAACTATTTTATCAAAGTTAATCGAATATTGTAAATTATTATATATTTTATGTTAAATCATTTTCCTAAAAAATAGTCAAAAATATATTAACCAAGTAGTAGGATAAACGCATGTTAGCGGGCACTTCAAATGCCTTAAAAACCTTCTTGAAGCGTAAATAAGAACCTCTTACCTATTTTCTCTATATTTATAAAGATTTAATCTGTTAAAATCTTTTTAAATTAAGTTTTCTTAATTTCTTTAAAAAATTAAGTGGTGACTCTTTTCTAAGTATTTTTCTCAAATTGTTTTATACTTGGAACATTTTAAAAGTGATTTTTCTAAAGGTTAGTAAAATTACGGCATAACATCTATCATTTAGCCTGCAGAACGTACTTCACTGTGACTTTCATAACTTCACATTATACAAACCGTCAAAACCTAAAGTAAGAACCCTATTCCTCTTCATTTCTTATACATGTATAGTTCTTTTCATGTTTGTTATTATTGTTTTAATTTTATGAGCATTTGTAAAATTACAATATTATCTTGTCACATCAAATTTATTAGAGAAATCATATTTTTGTTTGATAAGCATTTTCTTATTAGCTAAACCGAAAACCGAACCGTTAAGGACAAAAACCGATAAAAAATATCTTGTTGATCTGGTTATTGATTTAACATATTTAAAAACGAAAAACTAATCAACCAAATCGATAACAAAACCGCACCGAACTGACTGATAGACCCCCTACTTCCTCAAACTCAGGATTTAGCTTCACTGAATAATTTTGAAGAAGAATTGACAACACTCAAACTCAAAAATCATAAGTTTCTATCTCTTCTATTTCATCGTCTTTCATCACACTTTTTCTTTAACTTTTGGAAATGGTAAAAAACTAACCTTTTTTTTTTATCAACAACAAAAAAAATCCTAACATTTTTCAAAATTTGTAGTTTTGTCCTTTCTCATTATATGTTTCAAACACAGGTTGATGCCTTTATATATTTATTTTCTTAAGTTTGGTCTTTTTGTAACAAGAAAAAATAATTATATTTAAAAAGTTGAAGTTGTTCGTAGCAATTATTTATTGAAATCATTTTTAAGTAGAGGTGTAACAACATGTTCCCGTCGTTATAGGAAAGCCATTGGGGAAAGAATTTGGGCCGGAAACTTTTTGGTAGTAACTTCAAAATTCCTAGCCTAGTTCAGATTTGGACGTAATCTGAGTCATTCTAGGTCTAGGGAAATCTGATAATGAATGAGAGATTTAATAATGGATGTGATTACATGAGTAGATAGCCAAGGCGTTAAGGAACCTGTACGATTTTGCATAATCGAATTCGGGCGAGTAAAACTCCCGAAACTGATCTTAGCGTGAACGGGTAGTTTTTGAAAGTCAAGGGTTGAAGATGTGTTGTGAAATGGGGGTTTGAGACTCAAATTCTGATGTTTTGTCTCCGCGCAAGCCACCAGGGGGGATTTATCTCACTAGGGCGAGGCCGCTGTGGCGGGATGGGGTCCACCGTAGCAGCCCAGTCGCAAATTAAGTAGGGTAAAAACCCCCAATTTTGTTATTTTCTGCAAGTTTCATTCTTGAGAGCTAAAAGATGACCCCAGGTGATTTCTTGCTAGTTTTCCACGACTTTTGGTATTAAAGGTAAGGATTTTACTCCCCTAATCCGTGTTTCGATCTGTAGAACCTAGATTCTTGGTTAATTATTATTGGGGGAGGGTTTTGGCCTGAAGTTAGAGGTGGGAAAAAGCTCTAGCTGCACCATAGGATCATGGGTTTGGTCTTGGGTTATTGGGTTTGTTATAATCCGGGTAAATTAGACCTTAATTATTGATCCTTGCATTATATTGATTGTTTGTAGACCTAGAACAAGCGAAAAAAATCCGGAAAGGGAAGATTCAAGTATCTTAGGAGGATTCAAGCTTGGTTTTGAGGTAGGTGATGGTTTGATTTCTTGTTTCCGTGATATATGTTGGTGATTACTTCATTGTAATGCATGTATGTATGTGAATGAAGCATTGTTGGTCAAACCTAATGAAATGAGTGTGAATGAATAAATATATGTCATGATTCAACACTTGATTGTATGATTATGAGAATGTACATGTGAGTGTGAGTGTGAGTGTGATTGTGATAGTGGTTGTGTTGAATGGATCGGGTGCCACGTTCTGACACACTAATTGGGATCAGGTATCACGTTTCAGTATACTAACAGTTTGGGTATGGGTTCCATGAGAGGATCATTGAATTGTCATATTTACTTGTTATTAAGAATGTGGATTTGTACATTGCTCTTGAAATGATAATTGTGTTTATATTCAGTACATGTCATGTTTACTTTGTTGTGATTGCTTATATATATTTCGCTTATGGGATAGTCGCGTGATCCTACCAATACACTGTGGTTGTGTACTGATACTGCACTTGCTCTTTCTTTGTTGAGTACAGGGCATCTTCTGGCGGCTACTGCCAGACCTCATTTAGGAGATCAGTGATCAAGATCGAATTCAAGGGTGAGCCAGTTCTTCCAGGCAGTCATGAGTTCTCTTTTGTTTAGTCCATTCTCTCGGACTTAGACTAGTTCTTTAGATATTGGTATGCTTTAGCTTTCGGGATGGTATCTGTATTCCTTAGACTTGTGAATTGTTAGAGTTTTGGTACATTAACTTTCAGGTTCTAGGGGTTGTTTTCCGCAATGTTTTGATAGTCGTTGCTAAATTTTCGGAGATTATGGGAACTCCTTATTTTGTTATGCATTTAAACTTGCTTCTGTATCTTTAAATGCGTAGTATTTGGTTAAGTTGTTTAGTTTGGATTGTAGTAGTGGTTCTCCTACCGGGGGGTTAGTGTGGGTGCCAATCACGACGGTCTGGGGCGTGACAAGAGGCTGAAACAAGTGAACAAAAAATGCGGTTAATTTGAGAGGACAAATAAATAGAAAAGAGAATCATATTTACAAAGGAGTTCCTCCCTAGATGATCGATAAGAAAAATGGAGTTTATGGCCAAATTTGGGTTAATTGTAGTAATTGTCCAATTTTGTAACTCTGAGCTGGCAAATTAGGTAGCTTTTTCATAAATATATGAATGTGATATTCATTTAACATTAATTGAAACAAGAGGTACATATTGAATTTTTAGCATTACAATCAAATATTCTTTATAATTTATCTTGAGATAGTATACTAACAAATTTAATTTATCTAATTTTTCAATAGGCAATTGTTAGGTTTTTGTAAACCAGAAACTCTTCCTCTGGCATTAACACATGAAGCTTCAGTCTGCTGATTTTGATAACTAAGATTCAGATCTTCAAGTGCAATGCCGCTACATGGATTAGTTATGCTACAATCAAGTTTTACTGCAATCTTTGTAGCCGATGTTCCACGTATGTCTTGATATGTTACATCACTTATCTTTATACCCGAGCCCTAAAAAGGAAAACGAACAATACAATTAGATTAAGGTTAGGGAACATGAACTAATGTTATCATTATTCTAATAAAAAAAAGTAACTTGTTTAATGATCAATACCTGATGAGGACAACTTTCATGATTAGGGCAGTAATTTTGATCTATGAGGATTGGGTTTTTAACATTAACCATAACAATATGTTGAAAGAGAATGTTTCTAACAAAGCCACTGCTAGGCCTTGCCCAAGTTTTCACTCTCACACCATTTGTTGTTCCACTGAAAGTCACAGTTTTTACTGTCACATTTTGGACTCCTAACTCTTGTTGTTTCCAGCCTAAGCTTCCAATGCTGCAACAACATCAAGTTTTCGACATACATTTTAGTTGAAAAGATAAATCAATAAAAATGAAAGAAATTAAAGTGATCTTGTTTTAATAAATATAAATTTGATGTTCCAAACCTTATTCCATGGCCAGGGCCACATGCAATGCCTTCAATCCATAAGTTAGAAGTTCCAGGCCCAATAGAGATACAATCATCTCCAGTACCAATTTGTGATTTCATAATACTAACTCCTGATGATAATTTTACATGAATTCCATCAGTGTTGGGACTATTTCCTTGAGCTAATACCTTCATTCCTTGTAGCTTCACATTATGACATCCGTCTACTAATATTTGAAACTTTTGACTATTTTGAACGGTTACTCCACTCATTATAATGTTGTTTGAGTTATAAAAAGTCAATGCCTGCATCAAAATTTAAGGTAAAATTAAAAAGAGATAGTTGTGCTTGCTTGACATAAAACAAAAAGGAAAGTGTTGTGGGTATGCATGTTGTTTTTGGAATGTAGTTTTTATTCATCATCTCAAACACCGAAAAATATTTTTTATGGAACGAACCGTAGTCCCATCAGGGCAATTCTTGCTGTTGGATTTCTTGCAAGCCCAAAGAGCAGCACCTTGACCATCAAAGGTTCCACCATAGATGGAAATGCCATTGACTTTTTCAAATTTTATCCAATTTTCGTCATTGCCAATGACATTATAATCAGAGGGAGCTAAGAGAGTCCCATCAATGCGTATAGTAATAGGCTTGCTCTTGCATGTTTGTCCATTGAAGTTTGCATTGTGAATTAAATATTTTCCAATTGGCACATTAATAGTGGCAGGTGTATTAGAAGCACAGGCTGCTGACCATGCACTCAAAAAGGCTTTTGATGAATCCGTTTTTCCATCGGATTTTGCTCCATAATTTTGGACATTGTAAATATTGGTATTAGCTGCTAATGATGAGTTGAATAAGAAGAGGAAGAAAATTGCTAAGGGACTCATTTTGCTAAGGTGAAATTGGTAAGTACAAAGCTTTTTGAAGGGTTCAAAAGACTTATCAAATTATAATAAATGGAGGTGATGAGGAATTGAAGTAGTTTAGAGGGATATTTATAGGGTGAGTGAATTCAAGTTGTTGCTAATTAATTTTAGATTTCAGTGAAGGTTTGGTTAATTTTCATTCATATTTGGTCATGTTGGGGATTTGGAAAAATGAGACTTCAGATACAATATGCAATCACATGGACTAGGCAATGGTTGGCACCCTAGCTAGTTGTGTTATAAACATTGAAAAATAACGTTTTGCATACCTTCCTCTTCCCATTTACTCCAAAATTAAAACTTGTCCAATTTACTAATGTCCAATATTTGGCAAAATAACATTACTTATGCATGAAATTAATATAATTCTAAATAATGAATCACCATTGATATCGACACATCCAGATAGCCAAATGCTTGCAAATGAATTGGGAACTAACTCAAAAATTGATTAGGTAGATATAGGTGCTATTTCAAGTTCGAATATTTTTATCCTAAGTTGACTATATACATTTTTTATGGATAAGGAACTAGCTTATTGAATTTGTGGTACTCATATGGATTATTTAGGGCGAGTCTATAGGGAATTATAGGTTACTAGCTAGGTATTTGGGAGCTATAGTTGAGTTTAAGAAAGATCACACAAGGTTAATAATATGCATTGAATTAAACACATGTTGAAGTATTTACAAATTAGAAGCAATTATAACATGCTTGTTGAAAACCCATAACCCAAACACAAGTGGACTTTAAGATAGTATAGATATATCTGCAGATGGCGATTGTCCTAACTCCGTAGGCGACTTTGAAATAGTCAAGTCACACAACAAATTCACAACATTTATGTACTCCATCCGTCTTAATTTACATGACATCTTTCAAATTTCGAAAATCAAATAAGTTTTTCTTTTATTTGATGACTGCTATTTTTTCATCTACCGTTTAACTATTGAATTGATAATTATTATGAATTATAATACTTTTTAGTTTTTACCTAGTTTCCAGTTATATGTAAATTTCATTTAAAATTTTAAAAAAATTATGTCCAAATTTAGAATCAAATTTCAAAAGTTTGATGCTGGGATTTGAATAGTGCAATTAAAAAAGTGAATGTGAAACATGGAATCCTAAAACACAAGGATACGTGCATGCATGCAGGAAATATGCAATAATCTTTTTTTCACGTCTTCTTTCTGCAAACGTGATGTAACTGTTAGGAGGATAAGTTAATACTCCTTTGTCCCAATTTATCTGATATATTTCATTTTTCGATAGACAAACAATTTAAGTTTGATCGAAAGTTTGATCATGAAATCTTCAAATTTTTTAAAAATGAAATGTATATATTGTACACTACGTAAAAAATATTATAAGTCACAATAATTGATAATTCAAAATATTTAATAGATAGATGAAAATTACGGTCAAAGATAAACTTATTTGAATCTCGAAATTCAAAATGTGTCACGTAAATTAGAATAGAATAAGTATTAACAGTCATAGCTTTAATTTTCTCTGTTTATTGATATCTTCTCTTTTCTTTTCTTTTTTTCTCTCTTCTTGGAATCGGAGAAGATTAAGGGTGATAGACAAATTAACTTGTTCATTGCATATATTATTGACATTATAATATATAATGACATTGTATATATTATTGTCGCTAATAAATTAAATATAATGTAATGACAATTATATTATTGCGAATATGTATATATAATTGCAATAAAATCTTTTATTTGTTATAGTAAATTCAAATTTTTGTGCTCAATTGTTAAGCAAGTTTCAATATTAATGTTTTCGAACGAAATTGTATCAATTCAACTTCAAATGAGCTCAAATTCAGGATTTAGCTTCACTTAATAATTTTGAAGAAGAATTGACAACACCCAAACATTTCAAAATCAAAATTTCAAATCATAAGTTTCAATCTCTTCTATTTCATCACACTTTTTCTTTTACTTTATTAGCAAATGGTAAAAAACTAACCTCTTTTTCTTTATCAACAACAGCGAAAGAATTCCTTACATTTTTCAAAATGGTCATCTCATATAAAAGCTTAGTTAGAGGGCACACTTTTTATTATTTATTAATATTCTCAACACGCCTCCTCAAGTGCGGTCTTAATTTTTTTTTTTTTGAAGTGTGTGACCATCTCATCTGAGAGCACACTTTTTAATATTTATTAATATTCTCAACACGCCCCGTGAAGAGAGCACACTTTTTATTATTTATTAATATTTTCAACACGCCCCCTCATGTGCGGGTCTGATTTTTTTCATGGGCCAAGCACGGGAAAATTCTTTTTGATTTGGGTGATGGTAAGATTTGATCTCAGAACCTCTACATACTCTGATACTATGTTCAATTAGATCTTAGTCTTAACTCACAGTTCAAAAGCTAGCTCAAAGGGAGGAGGATTGCTCAAACCTCATAAGGAGTCACTCATCTCATTAACTATCAATGTGAGACTTTTGTCATTCTTTAACATTCCCTCCTCTCATTATGTGTTCCAAACACACGTTGATGCCTTTTATGAGACATAAAGAAAGGAACGACATGCCATGTATTTATTTTCTCAACTTTGGCCTTTCTATATATAACAAGAGAAAAAATTTATATTAAAAAAGTTAAGTTGTTCCTGGCAATTATTAACTGAAATCATTTTTCAGGTAGAAGCTGAAACAAGTGAACACAAGATGCAGTTAATTTGAGAGGAGTTAATGACTTGCTTTTTTTTTAAAACCGAACTTAATGATATTAACAACCAAGTGGAGGGGGACATAAAGCCTAACCTCCTTTTACATCTTAGGACAAGACAAATCCTATCCTGTTAAGATTCTGATCCAGAGATCTTAACAAAACAAAACAACTATATTAATGCATTTAAACTATAATTGTTAATGCATATAAATAAAAGTATTCAAGGTGGATCAAATTGCCAGGTATTAATCTTCTTGGCTCTTCTTAGAAAGGTTGGAAAATCTAATTTATTCATCCTAAGAAAACCTTTATTCACTTCTGGAAGATCCACTTCTTGCAAAAAAAATCTTCGGGTCTTGAATTTGAGTTTACATATTTTGCTAGAGCATCTGCCACTTCATTTGCCTCTCTATAACAATGTTTAACGATTATATTTTAGTGATTAATTAAGAGTTACATCATCAATAATACCTAGAACTCTCCAATGAGGCTTACAAATTCCATTGATCATTTGAACCACTATCGTGGAATCCAACTCAACTTCTAAAGCCTCAAAATGTTGATTAGAGCACCAATAAATACAAATTAATGCAGCTTGAGCTTCACTATAATTTTTAGTGCAAAATTGAGTAGGATATGAGAAGGCCATAATCATTCTTCCCATTTTGTTTCTAAGAATGCCTCCAACTCCAGCCTTCTCTTGATTTTTGATGTAGCTTCCATCAGTAGTAAGCTTCCAGGTTGTTCCTGATGACTTAATCCATTTGATCTATCATTGTTTTGAAGTTCTCAGCCATAAGACAAACTCTGCTCCAATTCCAGTTGTAATCTATAAAATTGAATTTTTTCCCCAAGGCCACCTTAATCTGAAACAAAGATTGAAAACATATATTAGAAACATAAACTTTTCTATTCTCATATTTTTGAATGCACCTTGCTTTCCAAATTTTCCAGCACACTATCATCGGAGTGACTCGAAATAGAAATTTATGGATGATATTCTTTGGTTGCTGTCTCCACCACTGCCAGATGATAACATTTACTGTATGTTAAGTTCCAATGGCCTTGAGATGATGTTCCACGTATGTTTGGCCATTTCACTTCCTGCAAAAACATGGCCAGTTGTTTCTTGACATGCAACAAAGACCTTTATGAATATTAAATTTGGATAGAGAAGCATCTAGAGGAAGATTCTTTTTCAAAAGCTTCCACATAAGAAAAAGAGATCTTGAAAGGAATTTCATTCATCCAGATATAGTTAAAAATTGGAGGAGCAACATTTTGACTTCTAAGAATTTCAAAGGCAGTGGAACAAGTGAATAAACCACTCATACTCAATTTCCATATGGCCTTATCCTCATTGCCAATAGGAATACTATTGAACAAGCTCAAAGTATTCAATGGAACCAAATCATTGATATCACCCAACTCTTATTGCTGATTAATAATGAAATTATTAATATTAACATTATCGGGCTTCGGAGTAGGATTAACCAATTGATAAAGAGAACCTTTATGTGTCCAGTTATCCCACCAAAACATGATATTGCCAGAATTAATCATCTAATTGATATTGTAATCCATTTTGTCCCTTATGCGAAGAAGATCCTTCCAGGTTGCAGAGTCTTTAGAAGCAATAACCTTCGAAACATGATTACAATTCTTTGACAATATTTAGCTTTTAAAAAATGAGCCTATAAATTCAGTCCTCAATCTCCACCATCTCTTAGAAGAGAAGGTGTTGCATATATCCAATAGACTTTTAAAGCCCAGACCACCTTCTTTGGTATGAAAACACATATTCTCCCAAGAAGACCGGTGATAAGTATTATTACCATCTTTTTCACCCCAGAAGAAATTTGCAAACTGTATTTTAATCTCTTTAAGAACAGTGATAGGAGGCATAAGAGCAGCAAAAGTATGTAGAGCCTGAGATTGGAGAATATATTTAATAATCACAGCCTTACCTCCCGGAGACAAGAGTTTGCCTTAATTGCCAACCTGCAATCTTGTTCAAAATCTTTTTGGAAATATCAGAGAAATAAGAAATTCTTTTCCCACCACAATATATAGGACAACCTAAATAGTTAAAGGGAAAAGATGTTTGCTTATAACCAGTCCACCTTTTGATCCTTCTGTTAAGCAATCTATCAGTCTTACTTACTGTGAGTAAGAAAGAAAGTTTTTTCTTGATTAATCTCTTGTCCTGAAGCTTGTTGATACAAATTCAATTGTTTCATAAGAAGCTTAATCGAGCACTTATCGCCAGAAGTAAACAAAACAATATCATCAGCATAACTAAGGTGATTAATCAGTGGTCCCTTGTTATGCATAGAGAAATTAGTGAACCTATGATTATGATTCAAATAATTCAAGGCTCTAGTATGCGTCTCAGCGGCAATAATAAAAAAAGCAGGAGATAAAGGATTACCTTGCTTTAGACCCCTGGTTGATTTAAAGAAACCAAATCTTGTCCCATTAACGATCACAGAGTATTAATTGTTCGCAAGCATTCGGTAAACCATTTCAATAAAAACCTCAGCAAAGCCTATTTTCCTAAGAACATAAGTTAGAAAGTTCCAAGATAGTTTATCATAAGCTTTAGACATGTCTAACTTAATGACTACATTGCAACAAGTAGTTATAGATCTGATATTATGAATAATCTCTTGAGTAAGAAGAATAATCTCAGAAATTTTTCTACCCTTGACAAAGCCAGATTGATTTTCCGAAATGATCATCGGCAAAATGCAATTGAGTCTCAAAGCTAAAATTTTGGATAAAATCTTATTAGAGAAATTGCTAAGACTTATAGGTCGAAGTTTGGAAAAACAATCAAGAGAAGTAACTAAAGTTAAACATGAATGAGTAAAGAATTTAGTGAGCTCGGCACCTTGAAAGAAAGAGATCACAAAAGATACTACTTCAGCCTTGATGATGTCCCAACAAAACTGAAAGAAATGACCATTGAATTCGTCTGCCCCAACACAACTGTTTGGGTCTATAGCCATTTTGATTTCTTCTTCTGTTGGGGGTTTTATTCACGTTTTCATTATCATCTGCATTAATAAGGTTATCGCAGTCTCTGATAAAATCCAAGTTAATATTCTTGGTTTGTCCAGTGAACATATGACTGAAATACTGTATGGCAGCCTCAAAGATTTTATGGTTTCCTTCGACCCATTGTCCTTGCTTATCCTTGATTTTGTAAATTTTAGCTTTCCCTGATAGTACTGTGAAAGTACTTGGTATTGGAATCTCCATCCGTCGCCCATTTGAGTCTAGCGTTTTGTCTGAGAATAGAATCTTCCGTTTTCAACCATCTGATGTATTCAGCCTTAGATCTATTGGGATTTTTTCTGTCAGCCTCAACGTATAAAAGTAGGTATGAAGTTTCACAAGTACTTGTCACTTCATGTACTAGCTTTTTAACTCGTTGGAACACATCTCCAATACATTCTCTGGACCACTTACTAAGCTCCGTAGCTAATGTTTTAAGTTTTTTATGCAATCTCCACATTGGATTACCTTGCACTACATCTTCCCAAACTGTTTTGACCTTGAGGAGAAAGTCCTCTTGATCAGTCCAGAAGTTGAGAAATCTGAAATATTTGATAACCTGTTGATCATCATTAGAGCAACTAACCAACAATAGATTATGATCAGATCTTGTTTGGAGAGGTGTTCCACTTTAATGTTGGAGAATTTATTAGACCATTCCTCATTGTGAAGGAATCTGTCCAGCCTCATATGAATCTTGTTTGTACCTCCTCTGCCATTACACCAAGTGTGTATATTGCCTACAAAACCAGAGTCAGTCATACCACAATCATCCATACAATTAATAAAATCAATACAAGTACTTAATCTAAACGGAATACCCCTTTTTTTCTCTTCAACGTCCATCATTATGGAGTTGAAGTCACCACCAATGACCCATGGGCCATCAATGATCGAATCTAAATCCCTGAGTTTTTGCCATAAATAGCTCCTCTTATTAGCCTTGGATCTTGCATAAACTATGGTAGTTCAGAGAGAATCACTGCTACCTTGCATACAAACCTGTAAAGTAATCTGTTGTCTAGATTTGGAAATCACAGAACAAATCAAATTTGAATTCCAAAAAAATCTAGACTTTACAGTGTGAATTAGAGATAAAACCAAGCCTTCTTCGATACTTGTCAATTTTGTTACTATTCAAGAATGGTTCCTGACTTCCTGTAAGGCAACATAATCAACTTTATATAATCTGACTAATTGAATCAGTCTATCAGTAGCGCCTTTGGAGGTCATCCCCTTTATATTCTATATAATAAATTTAATCATAAGGAATTTTTGGGGGGTGTTACAACCATTTTTTCCGTTTGTTTGGCTTCAATGACAGCATGATTACTTTCCCTTTTAGCCTATGTACCTTTGTGGTGTTTGTCACCTCTTGGAGACAAGCCTTGTTGTTGGATAACTTGTTCAAGTTCCTGATTGAATGGGTCTTTGATGTCTTTAGGAATAGGGGCAAACACTCCAGAAATGCTATCCACAAACTGTTCTTTTTCCACTTTCGATGCATCAAGAAAGCTATCAGGATCTTCGTCATCAGATGATAGTCATAACAATATTCTTGATCGGAGGTCTACAAACAATTGTCCCTCCATTTTTTGCAAACAAGTAGTGTCTGCAGTTAAAAGGTATTGTCCAGTATAATTTCCTTTGGAACTACTCTCTTGACAGGTAGTAATGTTATCAACAACGACCATCTGGTTAACTTCAATGTTATCTTGGCAATGCTCTTGTTGGTTGTCTTGTTCAACTATATTCTCAATTTGTCCTTGAGTTTTGTCAATTGACTCCTTTGTAGTGCCTTGTTTTGGTTTCCATTTTACCCAAAGCATATTTTTAAGGAAGACAGCCGGGGACATTTTCTTTTTCTAGCCCTTAACACCCACACTCTTATTTCCCTGCTCAAAGTCCTTCTGTTGTCGTATTTCTGATTGATCTTGCTGATGTTTTTCAACTTGTTGGGATTGTGTGCCCTGTTCTGTTTGTAACTGTTTTTGCTTGGCACTACCTTGTTGGACCTTTTCTTTCTTGTTGGTATGAATTTCTTTGTTTTGTACTTGTTTGTTCTTAGTATTCAGGTCATTTGAATGAGCAGTAGTACAATTGGTTGGTTTGTTCGCAACCTTCTTATTCTTCTTCCCGGTGTCTTGAATAAATCCATCGCCATCCTCATCTTTTTGTTTGTTTTGGACAGCTTTTGATGTGCTGGGAACATCATTTTGTATCATAGGTGTTTGTCCACCTTTGCCATTATTCCTCTGCCCACCTTTCATAACTTGTTTCTGCATATTTTGCATTTCATTCTTGTTTTGATTGCTATTTTCATCACTTTTCTCTAACTAATTTTCTTCCAAAGCTTTGGCTTTTTTCTTGGCTTCCGTTTTACATTTTGTGTGATCATGCCCTTGTAGCCTACAGGTTTTGCAAAATGCTGGAACTCCTTCATATTCTAATTTTTTATTTTAACCTTTCAAGACAGCCTCTTTTCCTTCCAAGCCAATCCAGACAGCATTTGGCAATGGTTTTATTAAAATCAACCTCAATTCTTACCTTGGCTAAATTAGGCCTTGATCTTACAATAGTAGCCATATCCTCCTTCAATGGAGTTCCAACTTGAGCTAAGATTTGATCAAGGTAGTCCCAGTTAAACAATTGATATTTTAACTCAGGCAACAATACCCAAATCGGGGCTAAAAATGTTTTTAATATCATGAATATCATGTTAAAGTGTGTTACTATATTATCTTAAAGTTTACGTTGTTAGAGAAATCACACTTTATTATTTAATTATATAAATACAATACTCCCCAGACAATAGCTGGTCGATAAGAAAAAGAGCAACTTTCACATATAGCACACATAAAAATCAAATTTGTATGATATAGCTATAGTTTGCATAATTGCGCTCCATAGCAAACTTTATCTTTGCTATGGCTATTAATATGTATATTTCGCTATACATATATAAAATAAACAATTATATAATCTATTTCGGTATACATATACAAAAGAATCAATTTTATAATATGTGTTTGTATAAAGCGAGAAAGAGAGAGACAAAAGAAAACTGGGTAGGGAAAGATCTGTATTTGTATAATCATAAGTGCATAGGACGAAAATGTATGTATTTGTATTTGTATATACAATTTTCTCTCGCTTTATACAAACACAAACACAATTTATACATTTGTGTTTGTATAAAGTGAGAGAGTCGAGTGAGAGTGGCGAGCGAGATCTTGAGAGGAGAGAGAGGAGAACGAAAAGATATGTATATACACAATTTTCTCTCGCTTTATACAAACTCAAATACATTTTATACATTTGTGTTTGTATAAAGTGAGAGAGATGAGGAGAGATTGCCCAACGAGAGTGGCGAGCGAGAAATTCAGGGAGAGAGACGAAATGACAACAGTTTGCTACGGGTTACAATTAAATCAAACTGTGGTTATAGCATTTAATTTGAATTAATAGTTTGCTATTTTAT
The DNA here is from genome assembly GCF_900185275.1 of Solanum verrucosum. Lineage (NCBI taxonomy): Eukaryota > Viridiplantae > Streptophyta > Magnoliopsida > Solanales > Solanaceae > Solanum > Solanum verrucosum. The sequence continues at coordinate 5,505,002 of NW_026020332.1, forward strand.
ACAATTTTCCCTAAGAAAAATAGAGTTTATGGCCAAATTTGGGTTAATCGTAATTAATAATTTGTCCCATTTTTTTAACTCTGAGCTGGCAAATTAGGTACTAGTTTTTTCATAAATATATGAATGTTATATTTATTTAACATTAATTGAAACATGATTACAATCGAATATTCTTTATAATATAATCACAACTTCAATTTAATTCTTGTGATAGTATACAAATAAATTTAATTTATCTAATTTTTTAATAGGCAATTGGTAGGTTTTTGTAAACCAGAAACTCTTCCTCTGGCATTAACGCATGAAGCTTCAGTTTGCTGATCTTGGTAACTAAGATTCAGATTTTCAAGTATTAGGCCGCTACATGGATTAGTTATGCTACAATCAAGTTTCACTGTAATTTTTGTTGTCGATGTTCCATGTATATCTTGATAAGTTACCTCACTTATCTTTATGTCCGATCTCTATAAAAAAAAAAGAATAATATAATTAGATTAAGATAAGGGAACATGATCTAATGTTTTTATTATTGTATTGATAAATTAATTAACTTGTTCAATTAATACCTGCTGAGGACAACTCACATCATGATTAGGGCAGTAATTTTGATCTATGATAATTGGGTTTTTAACATTAACCATAACAATATGTTGAAACAGAATATTTCTAACAAAGCCATTGCTAGGCATTGCCCAAGTTTTGACTCTCACACCATTTGTTGTTCCACTGAAAGTCACAGTCTTAATTGTCACATTTTGGACTCCTAACTCTTGTTGTTTCCAGCCTAAGCTTCCAATGCTGCAACAACATCAAGTTTTCGACATACATTTTAGTTGAAAATATAAATCAATAAAAATGAAAGAAGTTGATTTTGTTTATAATAAATATAATATTTATGTTCCAAACCTTATTCCATGGCCAGGACCACATGCAATGCCTTAAATCCATAAGTTAGAAGTTCCAGGGAAAATAGAGATACAATCATCCCCAGTACTAAGTTGCGATTTCATAATAATACTAATTTCTGATAATAATTTTTCATGAATTTCATCAGTGTTTTTGCTATTTCCTTGAGCTAATACCTTCATTCCTTGTAGCTTCACGTTATGACATCCGTCTACCAATATTTGAAATTTTTGACTATTTTGTACCGTTACTCCACTCATTATATTGTTTAAATTGTAAAAGGTCTGCCTGCACCAATATTTAAGGTAAAATTAAAAAGAGATAGTTATGCTTGTTCGACATAAAACAAAAAGGAAACTGTAACCCATGATCGTTTGACATAAAATAAAAAGGAAAGTGTAACCCATGATCCACGTCTTCTTTCTTCATACGTGATGTAACTATTAGGAGGATAATATTATATTATATTATATTATATTATATTATATTATTGCCACCAAATATAATATAACGATAATTATATTATTGTCGCTAAATAATTGCAGTAAAATCTTTTATTTGTTATAGTAAATTCAAGTTTTCGAGCTCAATCTTAAGCGAGTTTCAATATTGTTTTCAAACGAAATTGTGTCATATTCAATTTCAAATTAGAAGTGTGCAAAAACCGAACCGATAAACCAAATCGAAAAAATGTTATTGATTTATTGTTATTGGGTTAACGATTTTTTAATGGTTTTATGACCAAAAAAAATCGGGTTATAGGTTCGGTATTAATTTTTAATATTGGGTTATTAGGTAAACCGATAACGCTATAGTAATTTACTACTTTTACCTATATATAAATATTAATCTCAATATCTTACTAGTTATATCTGTTGTTGACACCCAATTTTGACCCTCCATAATATAAATTAATCATCGAGCTTCTTAAATTCCAAACTATTTGAAATAATTGACTTTATAGAATTCAAAATATTTTCCAAGTCATTTTAAGTAATTTTATCATTTTTGTAAAGCTTATATAATTTCGTATATATTGAGTATATTTTATTAATATTTAAAAATCATCTAAAAAAGATTTTAGTTTTACTTAAATACTTGGTTAATTAGTTTAGCTAATTTATAGTATATATTTTTGAGTTAATTAGTTTACAATTAAATTAATTATTTTATTTTTGTTAAGATTAAGAAGCTTGTTAATTAATTATATTAATTCATTTTATTTTAATTTTTGCCTATTTCAACCAATAGTCTCAATTTGATCGAATTTGCAATTCACATGATTATTTTCTTAAGTTAAATAGACCACATTCTTGAATTACTTTTCAAAACCCATTTCCATCCAATTTCCAGACCCAAATCTGAGCCCAATTCTTTTTAGGAAAAATTACAGAAATCCCACATTTTAATTTACTTATTACCATTATCCCCTATAAGTTTTACAAATCTTCAAAATCCCTCATTTTCGCGCATCAGATTAATGTATCAGCGCTTATATTATTGTATCTCGCACATCAGATTAATGTATCAGCGCTTATATTATTGTATCTCGTGCATCAGATTAATGTATCAGAGCTATATAAGTGCTATACATGCGCGAGATACAATAATATAATCGCTGATATATTAATCTGATGCGCGAGATACAATAATATAAGCGTTGATACATTAATCTGATGCGCGAGATACAATAATATAAGCGTTGATACACTAATATGATGTGCGAAAATGAGGGATTTCTGTAATTATAAACTTTTAAGGGATAAATTGTAATTTTGCCTTAAAAGTATGTGATTTTTGTAATTTGCCCTTCTTTTTAATACCAAGCCTAAAACCCTTCCATACAATCAGCCCATCCAATAACAACACCAAAAACCCAATTCCTTTTCCAACAAAACCAGTAACAATACAACGCAGCAAACCCGACCGCCCCTGCATTCATCATCTTCACGCGCGTCTTCTTCCTCATCGAAAATCGCGGAGAACCCGAAAATCTCATCCAACTACCCTACAGAACCCTAACCTAGTAGCCTAATTGATCACATCGCTGTCCCTTTTCCCCATTTTCAAAGATTTTCAAAATCTCTTCCATTGTTTGATTTTGAAAAAAAAAAAAAAAAATTCAAAGGATTTTGAATTTTTTTTTCTTTCAACGGATTTCCCCCCTAAAATCGCCTCAACTTTCCCTATAAATAATCCTCTACCCTCAGTGATTAGGTAGGTTTTTTCGGAGATTGGATTTTATAGTGTAATAGTATTCTGTAATTAGAGTTTCTGGGGTTGCTATTTTGGAACTCGAAATTCCTCATGTGGTGGTCGAATAGCTCATTCAAGCTCGCCTAATCTCAGTTCGCTGCTCCAAAGAAGGTGACTTCCTCTCTTCTCCTATCTCATATTGGTCGATTTTACACTCAATGAATTATCTGTGTATTTGTTCTGTTTGAGTTCGGGTTAATCTGGCCATATGTGAAATACGGCAGAAGTGGCCATGAACATGTTTTCGTTTTGGACTTCCAGTCACTGATGCATTTTCTTACATATATTATTGATGACTTTGTTATATTAGTGTTATATATAATTTTATTCATTGTCTTTTGTGTCTTGTGTATGCTATTCCATATTCATGAAGGTATTCCATTCATCTTATATGTCTAGATCTATTTGGAAAGGGTCCTAACTTACATTTTGATTTAAATCTTCTAGACATGTTGTCTCCTTTAAAGTTATGTTTACTATTCGAATTCATATATTTCATGTCATAGTCTCTACATAATTTTGTTTCCCATTCACTCATCATTATTGGATTTTTAATTGGTAAGCTTTTTGTTACATTTTCATCACTGCTACTTTGGGATATTGGGTCATTGAAGTGTCATGCTACTATTATCACTATGTTTGCTATTACTACAACATATTTGGTGCTATATGTTTAGAGTTGTCAATTGATAGATCACTGCTTAAGTTCTTTAACTTTTTTTTCTCTTCGTTCTCATATATTGATTGAGCTGGACCAATTTTATATTTTTGATAAGAGTTGTGCCTTCAAGATGTGGGTCTTCTTGTGAATATGTATTTGAGATAACATGTCTCCTCGGAATTCCCCTACTACTGTTTTCTGAAACATCATATCAATTTGAGCATTTGAATGATTTTAGTCTTGTATTCTAGTTTGTTAGGCAGTAGGTGGATTATGCATTCTCATGGGTATATGTATTTACGAATAAGATTCTTTTATTTTGTTTTGCTAAGATATGATCCTGGTTAAGTCATGATTATTTCCTCGGTTCATTTTGCATCTTTTCTAATCCTTATTTTATTTTTATTTTTTCATGCGACACCAATCCGAGTCCATTTTGGACTCCTCCTTGCATATCATTGAGTTGGACTATTCTCGAGTCAGCCCCCTATATATTCGGAAGTTGTTACAGGTCCCAGAGACCCAACATGCTGCTGGAAATTAGTTCAAAAGCCAAGAAATGGGTTGTACGCATATTGTATACAACATTATACACTAATATACAGGTTCAGTGCAGTAAATATGTAACCAAAAATGAAGATGCAGGTTGGAGACGTCAAATTAGGTTGTATACATTTAGTATACAGTTCGTTATGCACGAAAAAAGGCCAAAATACAACCCATATGCACTGATATATGATCAGTGTATACACTGATTTTTGGACGCGAAAATGGGCTAAAGCCCATCCTTTTGCACAGCAGGTGGCCAACAGCACAGTTAACTCAATGGGCCAAAGCCCATTTTTGGCTAATAATAGATTTAGCACAGGTTGGGCCAAAGGCCCAAATTGGATTCTCTTCCTTTATCATTTATTTATGGACAAATTACTTAACTACACTCCTTTACTTACCTTAGTATCCATTTATCCCTACTTATTTCAAAAGTTTCAAAAATCCCTTATTTTACCTATGTATCCCGTGCACAACGCTATGTATCCCGCTATGTGAAATGTATCAAACGCTATGTATCCCGTGCACAACGCTATGTATCCCGCTATGTGGAATGTATCAAACCTAATGTATCCCGCTATGTGGAATGTATCAAACCTAATGTATCCCGTGCACAACGCTATGCATCCCGCAAACATCATTTTTAAGGGATTTTTGGTAAATAGAAAACTATAAGGGATAGGATGTTATTTAGTACTTATAATATGTGGTTCCTATAATTTATACTTTATTTATTTGCATTAACTCTCTAACCTTTTAGTTGTTTCGATTTAATTTAATTAAATTCCCCAAAAGATGAACCATATTCTTTATGTTAGTTTATTTTAATATAATTCATTTTTATCAACTCTTATACTTATTCAAATATTTTTAGTCAAAACTTTCAGTTATCTTTAATTAGATTAAAATGTTTTCTTGGTTTATCTACCAAGTTGGTTGGAATTATTATTTCTAAAAATGATGTACATAAATTCTAATTAATCTATTTTGTTAAAATCCTAATTGACCAAGTTGTTTCAATTAAGGTCTCATTTTCTTAAAAATTAAAAATTGTTCTTTATTTAACTATTTTATCAAAATTAATCGAATATTGTAAATTATTATATATTTTATGTTAAATCATTTTCCTAAAAAATAGTCAAAAATATATTAACCAAGTAGTAGGATAAACGCATGTTAGCGGGCACTTCAAATGCCTTAAAAACCTTCTTGAAGCGTAAATAAGAACCTCTTACCTATTTTCTCTATATTTATAAAGATTTAATCTGTTAAAATCTTTTTAAATTAAGTTTTCTTAATTTCTTTAAAAAATTAAGTGGTGACTCTTTTCTAAGTATTTTTCTCAAATTGTTTTATACTTGGAACATTTTAAAAGTGATTTTTCTAAAGGTTAGTAAAATTACGGCATAACATCTATCATTTAGCCTGCAGAACGTACTTCACTGTGACTTTCATAACTTCACATTATACAAACCGTCAAAACCTAAAGTAAGAACCCTATTCCTCTTCATTTCTTATACATGTATAGTTCTTTTCATGTTTGTTATTATTGTTTTAATTTTATGAGCATTTGTAAAATTACAATATTATCTTGTCACATCAAATTTATTAGAGAAATCATATTTTTGTTTGATAAGCATTTTCTTATTAGCTAAACCGAAAACCGAACCGTTAAGGACAAAAACCGATAAAAAATATCTTGTTGATCTGGTTATTGATTTAACATATTTAAAAACGAAAAACTAATCAACCAAATCGATAACAAAACCGCACCGAACTGACTGATAGACCCCCTACTTCCTCAAACTCAGGATTTAGCTTCACTGAATAATTTTGAAGAAGAATTGACAACACTCAAACTCAAAAATCATAAGTTTCTATCTCTTCTATTTCATCGTCTTTCATCACACTTTTTCTTTAACTTTTGGAAATGGTAAAAAACTAACCTTTTTTTTTTATCAACAACAAAAAAAATCCTAACATTTTTCAAAATTTGTAGTTTTGTCCTTTCTCATTATATGTTTCAAACACAGGTTGATGCCTTTATATATTTATTTTCTTAAGTTTGGTCTTTTTGTAACAAGAAAAAATAATTATATTTAAAAAGTTGAAGTTGTTCGTAGCAATTATTTATTGAAATCATTTTTAAGTAGAGGTGTAACAACATGTTCCCGTCGTTATAGGAAAGCCATTGGGGAAAGAATTTGGGCCGGAAACTTTTTGGTAGTAACTTCAAAATTCCTAGCCTAGTTCAGATTTGGACGTAATCTGAGTCATTCTAGGTCTAGGGAAATCTGATAATGAATGAGAGATTTAATAATGGATGTGATTACATGAGTAGATAGCCAAGGCGTTAAGGAACCTGTACGATTTTGCATAATCGAATTCGGGCGAGTAAAACTCCCGAAACTGATCTTAGCGTGAACGGGTAGTTTTTGAAAGTCAAGGGTTGAAGATGTGTTGTGAAATGGGGGTTTGAGACTCAAATTCTGATGTTTTGTCTCCGCGCAAGCCACCAGGGGGGATTTATCTCACTAGGGCGAGGCCGCTGTGGCGGGATGGGGTCCACCGTAGCAGCCCAGTCGCAAATTAAGTAGGGTAAAAACCCCCAATTTTGTTATTTTCTGCAAGTTTCATTCTTGAGAGCTAAAAGATGACCCCAGGTGATTTCTTGCTAGTTTTCCACGACTTTTGGTATTAAAGGTAAGGATTTTACTCCCCTAATCCGTGTTTCGATCTGTAGAACCTAGATTCTTGGTTAATTATTATTGGGGGAGGTTTTGGCCTGAAGTTAGAGGTGGGAAAAAGCTCTAGCTGCACCATAGGATCATGGGTTTGGTCTTGGGTTATTGGGTTTGTTATAATCCGGGTAAATTAGACCTTAATTATTGATCCTTGCATTATATTGATTGTTTGTAGACCTAGAACAAGCGAAAAAAATCCGGAAAGGGAAGATTCAAGTATCTTAGGAGGATTCAAGCTTGGTTTTGAGGTAGGTGATGGTTTGATTTCTTGTTTCCGTGATATATGTTGGTGATTACTTCATTGTAATGCATGTATGTATGTGAATGAAGCATTGTTGGTCAAACCTAATGAAATGAGTGTGAATGAATAAATATATGTCATGATTCAACACTTGATTGTATGATTATGAGAATGTACATGTGAGTGTGAGTGTGAGTGTGATTGTGATAGTGGTTGTGTTGAATGGATCGGGTGCCACGTTCTGACACACTAATTGGGATCAGGTATCACGTTTCAGTATACTAACAGTTTGGGTATGGGTTCCATGAGAGGATCATTGAATTGTCATATTTACTTGTTATTAAGAATGTGGATTTGTACATTGCTCTTGAAATGATAATTGTGTTTATATTCAGTACATGTCATGTTTACTTTGTTGTGATTGCTTATATATATTTCGCTTATGGGATAGTCGCGTGATCCTACCAATACACTGTGGTTGTGTACTGATACTGCACTTGCTCTTTCTTTGTTGAGTACAGGGCATCTTCTGGCGGCTACTGCCAGACCTCATTTAGGAGATCAGTGATCAAGATCGAATTCAAGGGTGAGCCAGTTCTTCCAGGCAGTCATGAGTTCTCTTTTGTTTAGTCCATTCTCTCGGACTTAGACTAGTTCTTTAGATATTGGTATGCTTTAGCTTTCGGGATGGTATCTGTATTCCTTAGACTTGTGAATTGTTAGAGTTTTGGTACATTAACTTTCAGGTTCTAGGGGTTGTTTTCCGCAATGTTTTGATAGTCGTTGCTAAATTTTCGGAGATTATGGGAACTCCTTATTTTGTTATGCATTTAAACTTGCTTCTGTATCTTTAAATGCGTAGTATTTGGTTAAGTTGTTTAGTTTGGATTGTAGTAGTGGTTCTCCTACCGGGGGGTTAGTGTGGGTGCCAATCACGACGGTCTGGGGCGTGACAAGAGGCTGAAACAAGTGAACAAAAAATGCGGTTAATTTGAGAGGACAAATAAATAGAAAAGAGAATCATATTTACAAAGGAGTTCCTCCCTAGATGATCGATAAGAAAAATGGAGTTTATGGCCAAATTTGGGTTAATTGTAGTAATTGTCCAATTTTGTAACTCTGAGCTGGCAAATTAGGTAGCTTTTTCATAAATATATGAATGTGATATTCATTTAACATTAATTGAAACAAGAGGTACATATTGAATTTTTAGCATTACAATCAAATATTCTTTATAATTTATCTTGAGATAGTATACTAACAAATTTAATTTATCTAATTTTTCAATAGGCAATTGTTAGGTTTTTGTAAACCAGAAACTCTTCCTCTGGCATTAACACATGAAGCTTCAGTCTGCTGATTTTGATAACTAAGATTCAGATCTTCAAGTGCAATGCCGCTACATGGATTAGTTATGCTACAATCAAGTTTTACTGCAATCTTTGTAGCCGATGTTCCACGTATGTCTTGATATGTTACATCACTTATCTTTATACCCGAGCCCTAAAAAGGAAAACGAACAATACAATTAGATTAAGGTTAGGGAACATGAACTAATGTTATCATTATTCTAATAAAAAAAAGTAACTTGTTTAATGATCAATACCTGATGAGGACAACTTTCATGATTAGGGCAGTAATTTTGATCTATGAGGATTGGGTTTTTAACATTAACCATAACAATATGTTGAAAGAGAATGTTTCTAACAAAGCCACTGCTAGGCCTTGCCCAAGTTTTCACTCTCACACCATTTGTTGTTCCACTGAAAGTCACAGTTTTTACTGTCACATTTTGGACTCCTAACTCTTGTTGTTTCCAGCCTAAGCTACCAATGCTGCAACAACATCAAGTTTTGGACATACATTTTAGTTGAAAAGATAAATCAATAAAAATGAAAGAAATTAAAGTGATCTTGTTTTTAATAAATATAAATTTGATGTTCCAAACCTTATTCCATGGCCAGGGCCACATGCAATGCCTTCAATCCATAAGTTAGAAGTTCCAGGACCAATAGAGATACAATCATCTCCAGTACCAATTTGTGATTTCATAATACCAACTCCTGATGATAATTTTACATGAATTCCATCAGTGTTGGGACTATTTCCTTGAGCTAATACCTTCATTCCTTGTAGCTTCACATTATGACATCCGTCTACTAATATTTGAAACTTTTGACTATTTTGAACGGTTACTCCACTCATTATAATGTTGTTTGAGTTATAAAAAGTCAAATGCCTGCATCAAAATTTAAGGTAAAATTAAAAAGAGATAGTTGTGCTTGTTTGACATAAAACAAAAAGGAAAGTGTTGTGGGTATGCATGTTTTCGGAATATAATTGTTATTCATCAGTCCAAACACTGAAAAACATTTTCCATAGAAAACTTAACGAACCGTAGTCCCATCAGGGCAATTCTTGTTGGAGTTCTTGCAAGCCCAAAGAGCAGCACCTTGACCATCAAAGGTTCCACCATAGATGGAAATGCCATTGACTTTTTCAAATTTTATCCAATTTTCATCATCGCTATTGACATTATAATCAGAGGGAGCTAAGAGAGTCCCATCAATAATGTGTATAGTAATAGCCTTGCTCTTGCATGTTTGTCCATTGAAGTTTGCATTGTGAATCAAGTATTTTCCACTTGGCACATTAATAGTGGCGGGGGTATTAGAAGCACATGCTGCTGCCCATGCACTCAAAAAGGCTTTTGATGAATCAGTTTTTCCATCGGATTTTGCTCCATAATTTTGGACATTGTAAATATTGGTATTTGCTGCTAACGATGAGTGGATTAAGAAGAGGAAGAAAATTGCTAAGGGACTCATTTTGCTAAGGTGAAATTGGTAAGTACAAAGCTTTTTGAAGGATTCAAAGGACTTATCAAATTATAAATTGAGGTGATGAGGAATTGAAGTAGTTTAGAGGGATATTTATAGGGTGAGTGAATTAAAGTTGTTGCTAGTTAATTTTAGATTTCAATGAAAGTTAGGTTAATTTTCTTTCATAGTTGGTCATGCTGGGGATTTGGGAAAATAAGACTTCAGATAACATATGTAATCACATGGAGTAGGCAATTGTTGACGCCCTAGCTAGTCGTTGTGTTATAAACATTGAAAAATACCTTCCTCTTCCCATTTACTCCAAAATTAAAACTTGTCCAACTTACTCATGCCCAATATTTGGCAAAATAACGTGTAATGCATGGAATTAATATAATTCTAAATAATGAATCACCATTGATATTGACACATCCAGATAGCCAAATGCTTGCAAATGAATTGGGAACTAACTCAAAAATTGATTGGCTAGATATAGTGCTATTTCAAGTTCGAATATTTTTATCCTAAGTTGACTATATACATTTTTTATGGATAAGGAACTAGCTTATTGAATTTGTGGTACTCATATGGATTATTTAGGGTGAGTCTATAGGGAATTATAGTACTAGCTAGGTATTTGGGAGCTATAGTTGAGTTTAAGAAAGATCACACAAGGTTAATAATATGCATTGAGTTAAACACATGTTGAAGTATTTACAAATTTGAAGCAATTATAACATGCTTGTTCAAAACTCAGAATCCAAACAAAAGTGGACTTTAAGATAGTATAGATATATCTGAAGACGGCGATTGTCCTAACTCCCTAGGCGACTTTGAAATAGTCAAGTCGCACAACAAATTCACAACATTTATGTACCGAATTTTTATATACTCCATCCTGTCTTAATTCACCTGACATCTTTCAAATTTCGAGAATCAAATAAATTTATCTTTTATTTGACAGCCAGGGGCGGAGCCATTAGTATGTTAGGGGGTTCATCTGAACCCCCTTCGGCTGAAAATATTATTATTTATACATGGTTAAAATTATATTTTATGTATATACCGTAGATGTCGAATCCCTTCGATTAGTTCGCATGTTTACTTCTTCAGATTTTGAACCCTCTTATTAAAAATCCTAGCTCCGCCACTGTTGACAACTATTTTTTCATCTACCGGTTTAAATATTGAATTGTCTGCTATTTTTTCATCTACCGTTTAAATATTGAATTGTTAATTATTATGAATTATAATACTTTTTAGTTTTTACCTAGTTTCCAGTTATATGTAAATTTCATTTAAAATAAAAAATAAAAAAAATTATGTCCAAATTTAGAATCAAATTTCAAAAGTTTGATGCTTGGATTTGAACAGTACAATTAAAAAAGTCAATGTGAAACATGGAATCCTAAAACAAGAGGATACGTGCATGCATGCAAGAAATATGCAATAATCTTTTTTTCACGTCTTCTTTCTGCAAACGTGATGCAACTGTTACGAGGATAAGTTAATACTCCCCTCTCCCAATTTATCTGACATATTTCATTTTTTGATAAACAAATAATTTAAGTTTGATCGAAAATTTGCTCATGAAATCTTTAATTTTTTTAAAATGAAATGTATATATATGTAAACTACGTAAAAAGTATGACTTATAAGTCAAAATAATTGATAATTCAAAATATTTAATAGATAGATGAAAATTACAGTCAAAGATAAACTTGTTTCAATTTCGAAATTCAAAATGTGTCACATAAATTAGTACATAATAAGTATTAACAGTCATAGCTTTAATTTTCTTTGTTTATTGATATCTTCTCTTTTTTTTTCTTCTCTCTCTTCTTGGAAGCGGAGAAGAGGAAGGGTGATAGACAAATTAACTTGTTCATTGTATATATTATTGACATAATAATATATAATGCCATTGTATATATTATTGTCGCTAATAAATTAAATATAATGTAATGACAATTATATTATCGCGAATAAGTATATATATTTGCAATAAAATCTTTTATTTGTTATAGTAAATTCAAATTTTTGACCTCAATGTTAAACAAGTTTCAATATTAATATTTTCGAACGAAATTGTATCAATTCAACTTCAAAATGAGCTCCAACTCAGGATTTCGCTTCACTTAATAATTTTGAAGAAGAATTGACAACACCCAAACATTTAAAAATCAAAATTTCAAACCATAAGTTTCTATCTCTTCTATTTTATCACACTTTTTCTTTTACTTTATTAGCAAATGGTAAAAAACTAACCTCTTTTTCTTTATCAACAACAGCAAAAGAATTCCTTACATTTTTTAAAACTTGTAGTTTTCTCTGAAGTGTGTGGCCATCTTATATAAAAGTTTAGTTAGAGAGCACACTGTTTATTATTTATTAATATTCTCAACACGCCTTTTCTAGTGCGGACTTGTTTTATTTTTTTGTTAAAGTGTATGACCATCCCATCTCAGAGAACACTTTTTAATATTTATTAATATTCTCAACACGCCCTCGTGAAGAGCGCACACTTTTTATTATTTATTAATATTCTCAACATGCCCCCTCACGTGCGGGCCTGATTTTTTTCATGGGCCAAACACGTGGAAATTCTTTTTAATTTGGGTGATGGTGATATTCGATCTCAGGACCTCTGCATGCTCTGATACTATGTTAAATTTAGGTCTTAGGCCTAATTCACACCCCAAAAGCTAGCTCAAAGGGAGGAGAATTACCCAAGCATCATAAGGAGTTCACCCATCTCACTACTAACTACCAATGTGAGACTTTTGTCATTCTTTAACATTCCCCTCTCTCATTCCGAACACACGTTGATGCCTTTATGAGACATAAAGAAAGGAACGACATGCCATATGGCCTTTCTATAACAAGAGAAAAAATTTATATTAAAAAGGTTGAAGTTGTTGTCACGCCCCGAGCCTACACCCTGGGCGGGACCGGCACTCGGAGACCATTGCTGGCCCCAAGCGAACCCTTGGCCTGGCTTTCTTAACTTAGCGGAAACCTACTCAACAAAATAACTCAATGCTATGCAGAGGCATAAACAACTTAAATGATACATATCTGGCCAAAAAGGCAACTCGAGTCTCAAAATAGAATACTTACATATATACATAGATAAGAGACTCAAAACTAACTGACTGACTGTCTATGAAGCCTCTAAAATACTTAGATGGATGTTGGGACAGACCCCACAACACCCTAATAAACAAAACTAAGAGAACAAAATAACTGAGCCCTTTGGAAGCAAGGAGGCTCACCACTGACTCTAGAGTGCCCAACTGGATCAACGGCGTGCAGGGTGCTGATCCTGGGTACCTGCGTCTGCATCATAAAACGATGCAGGCCAACTGGCATCAGTACGTGGAATGTACGAGTATGCGAGCTGGACCTCTAAAAAAACAACTTAAGCTTGAAAAGGGAACAAGAGATCACTTACCTTGACTCTGAACGACTCATATACATAACTGGACTCAAAGTAAAGCAATGAGACACGAGCCACACATATAAAGCTTGTAAAAGAATGTAAACAACTTAGATCGTTAAGGATAAAATGACAACAAACTCCACTTTTCTTTTATAAACATAAAATAGCTTTTGTGGGAGGTTCTTTAACCGACAACCACCACTACGAGCCTTAGTGATGATACAACGTTTTACCTCACGTTGCCAAAGGACCATCCTATACCTTGCCATCGATATAGGACCTTACTTTTGCTTAGTGGATCCACTAGCCTAATCTTGCGTGATCATCTAAAAAGAATGATACGACAAGTCCCATGTTGGCGCATGGTTCTTAGGGAGAGTTGAGTTAATATGAACTCGTGTCCCCCAATTCGGTGCTCAATACTACTCCCAAAATTACTTTGGCTCATGCTTTTAAAATAACTTCTTTCTTTGATTGAGATAATTACTCAAAACTTTAGCCCAAAGGCTCCTTTGGGGAAAGAAAACATGATTCCCTTTTTATTCAAATATAATAGCATTTACGACCTCCTTTGGGAATACTTAGTTCCCTAATAACTTTCTTTTTTTTTTTTTTTTGAAGAGAATTCAACTTTAAACTCATGACTTAGCTTGAAACTAAGACTCTTACTCGACTTGAAACTTCACTTGACTTGGAACTATCTTTCCTTGAATTGGAATTATGAATTCAAGGTGTTCGATCACATGTTATGGAAGGATTCTTGAACGCTTAGACGCACTTTGGAACGTCGAAAACAACTATAAAACATAGGTAAATTACTTTGAAACATGTATGAGAAAGTGAGAAAAGAAGAGGGGAAACTTGGCTGAGAGTTCAGATTTCTGGTGACACAGATGGGACTTACGGTCGCCATCGACGGACCGTAGATGGACTTACGGTCCGTACTGCAGGTCCGTAGATTGCGTCAGAGATTTTCCCCAAAATTTCATTTAAGAAAAAAGACTAAGTGTTGGCCTACGGTACGGACTTACGGTCCGTAGGTCAGGTCACGGACCGTAGGTCGCGACCGTAGATCGACGCCCCATAACCCCAACTTCTGTCCCAATCGACGGTTGACCAGTACTGACCGTTGATCTATCTACGGTCCGTAGGTCAGTCCCGTAGATGGGGATCGACAGCCCAGAAACTTCTGCAAATCGATGGTGGATCAACCTCTAAAGGGTCATAGCTCTTAGAATCATAATCCCCTCAACATACAATAGGTTTCAACTTAAATATACGACCCAATCATGTCTCACAACGTACAATAAATTCAACAACACCACCAACAACCTCAACAACAACTAACAACTAACAACTTCAACACTTCAATAACAAACTCCCAATCTTTTCTCAAAGCAAGGAATAAACTTGAGGTGTGTGGGGGAAAGGATCAACCCACACGGAAAAAACTCACATACCTTGATAGGGATCACCCCCGACGAATTTCCACAATGGTCTTGACAAATCTCCTCTTTCTTCTCTTCTTCTTCTCCTTCTTCTCTTCTTCAATCACAAGAACCCTAACTCTTTCTCTTACCAAAAATGGGACAAAAAATGATCAAAAGATCATCCTAATACAACAATATGAGCTCAAAAGAATTGGCTAGGGAAAAGACTAAAATGCCCTTAATGATTCCCGGACGGATCTCCTTGTCAACTGCCCAACTTTCGAAGGTCATAACTCCCTCATACGAACTCGGAATCGAGCAAACTCGGCGGCGTTGGAAAGGTCGTTCTACGAACTTTGCAACCATAACTGGAATTCCACCTAACTCATCCTGAGCTAGAATTTATGGCTGTGCGCAAAGTTTTTTTTTACCAATTTCTATCAAGTGAAAACGTTTCAGAAGGTGGAGAATTTTCCTCAAATTCTTGTCTTTGTTTACTTTATCCTTCCCAAACAACACTTGTGGGATTACATCGGGTATGAAGTGAATATATATATATATATATATATATATATATATATATATATATATATTCATTTTAACAGTGGAAATTTGAATAATGAATGAGACACGTACAAGATTGAATTTCAATTTTCAGTCATTCCAGATAAACGTTATTCTGAGTCACGTTTTAGCTATAAAACGTGCCTCAGAATAACGAATTATAAAAGGTTATTGACAATAATTAATCTGTCAGATTTTTGTCTTTTTATTATTGAATTTTTTTGAATAAAATATAATCTAAAATGTTACTGTGAACTACGTTTATACTAGTTTTATAAAATTTCAAAAAAACGTATTATTTTGGTGAATTAATTTTAATAATGGCTTACTTTGGTAAAAAAATCATAATTATTTCATAACTATTTTTAAATTATTAATAAAAAAGTTACTCTACAAAAGACAAAAATAATACTCCCACTGTTAAAAAAAATGACATCTTTCTTTTTTTGGTAACATTTAAATTTCAGTTTTCCACGTGACATGTTTAAGACCACAATATTAAAGGACAATTTTGTACATTTGACATAACTTTAATTTAGAACCACAAGATTCAAAAGTCTTCTTTATTTTCTTAAACTTTGTGTCAAGTCAAACTATGTCATTCTTTTTTAAACAAAGGGAGTAGATTTTTTATTTTAAAAAATAAAATAGTTATTTCTCACATCTTTCCTTCTCCTTCCTCAACCACAACCACCATTAACACCATCTCTATTCTCCTTAAGTTTTTTTCTTCTTCAGGCCATCATTGTCTATTGTTGTGACAAGACCCTTCAAGTTCTTAAAAATCATAGTTCAATTCCTCTCAAAGTTGTCATCATTCGCAAATCTTAATTGTAACCATCTACCATCATTTGAACCACCATAAATCTTTTTTCTCCATTGATGCCAACAAAACACCATTAAAATACTTCAATATATCATAATATTTGTACAAAATTTTACATAATACATTTCACCTAATTTCACAAAAATATCCAACAATTATTTTTCATCATTCAAGACTATTGAATCTTTGTCACCTCATGGGTTATAAATTATCAAAAAAATGGAAAGAAAACATAGATCTACATCAACAATACATTATCGCTTCTCAGAAAGAAAGAAAATATATATAAAAAAAAACAAAGAAATTGGAGAGGTATGGGAAGGAGGAAAAAGAGAGAAATAAGGGTTGGTGGGGAAGGAAAAGAAGAAAGAAGTAAAAAAAAATCATTTTTAATTTTCTTATTTTTGGTTTTTTTAAAAAAAATATTTTTAGTCTAAATTTTGATGTTCACCCTCCTTCAATGTGTGATATCACATATTTGCGTCATCTCAATAATTAAGTTGCCACATAAGCTTGGTCAATGGTCAGAAGGACTTAAAATATTGAGTTTCATTGAATTTAAAGGTTCAGTTAACAAAGGGTATACAAACTCGTACAAGTATAAGGGTCCATCAGACCATTCTGCCATTTAATTATATTCTCAATACTCCCAAGACAATAGTTGATCGATAAGAAAAATAGACTTTATGGCCAAATTTGGGTTAATCGTAATTAATAATTTGTCCATTTTTTTAACTCTGAACTGGTAAATGAGGTACTAGCTTTTTCATAAATATATATGAATGTGATATTCATTTAACATTAATTGAAACATGCATTACAATCGAATATTCTTTATAATATAATCACAACTTCAGTTTCATTCTTGTGATAGTATACAAAACAAATTTAATTTATCTAATTTTTCAATAGGCAATTGTTAGGTTTTTGTAAACCAGAAACTCTTCCTCTGGCACTAAAGCGTGAAGCTTCAGTCTGCTGATTTTGATTACTAAGATTCAGATCTTCAAGTATTATGCCGCTACATGGATTAGTTATGCTACAATCAAGTTTCACTGCAATCTTTGTAGCTGATGTTTCACGTATGTCTTGATATGTTACATCACTTATCTTTATGCCCGAGCTCTAAAAAAAATGAATAATATAATTAGATTAAGGTGAGGGAACATGATCTAATGTTTTTATTATTGTATTGATAAATTAATTAACTTGTTCAATTAATACCTGCTGAGGACAACTCGCATCATGATTAGGGCAGTAATTTTGATCTATGATAATTGGGTTTTTAACATTAACCATAACAATATGTTGAAAGAGAATATTTCTAACAAAGCCATTGCTAGGTCTTGCCCAAGTTTTGACTCTCACACCATTTGTTGTTCCACTGAAAGTCACAGTCTTAATTGTCACATTTTGGACTCCTAACTCTTGTTGTTTCCAGCCTAAGCTTCCAATGCTGCAACAACATCAAGTTTTCGACATACATTTTAGTTGAAAATATAAATCAATAAAAATGAAAGAAGTTGATTTTGTTTATAATAAATATAATATTTATGTTCCAAACCTTATCCATGGCCAGGACCACATGCAATGCCTTCAATCCATAAGTTAGAAGTTCCAGGGCCAATAGAGATACAATCATCTCCGGTACCAATTTGTGATTTCATAATACTAACTCCTGATGATAATTTTACATGAATTCCATCAGTGTTTTTGCTATTTCCTTGAGCTAATACCTTCATTCCTTGTAGCTTCACGTTATGACATCCGTCTACCAATATTTGAAACTTTTGACTATTTTGTACCGTTACTCCACTCATTGTAATGTTGTTTGAATTGTAAAAAGTCAATGTCTTCACCAATATTTAAGGTAAAATTAAAAAGAGATAGTTATGCTTGTTTGACATAAAACAAAAAGGAAAGTGTACGTTGTGGGTATGTTTTCAGAATATAGTTTTTATTCATCGTGACAAACACTGAAAAACATTTTCCATGGAAAACTTAACGAACCGTAGTCCCATCTGGGCAATTCTTGTTGTTGGAGTTCTTGCAAGCCCAAAGACCAGCACCTTGACCATCAAAGGTTCCACCATAAATGGAAACACCACTAACTTTTTCAAATTTTATCCAATTTTCGGCATTGCCAATGACATTATAATCAGATGGAGCTAAGAGAGTCCCATCAATGTGTATAGTAATAGCCTTGCTCTTGCATGTTTATCCATTGAAGTTGCATTGTGAATCAAATATTTTCCAATTGGCACATTAATAGTGGCGGGGGTATTAGAAGCACAGGCAGCTGCCCATGCACTCAAAAAAGCTTTTGATGAATCAGTTTTTCCATCGGATTTTGCTCCATAATTTTGGACATTGTTAATATTGGTATTTGCTGCTAATGATGAGTTGATTAAGAAAAGGAAGAAAATTGCTAAGGGACTCATTTTGCTAAGGTGAAATTGGTAAGTATAAAGCTTTTTAAATGATTCAAAAGACTTATCAAATTATAAATTGAGGTGATGAGGAATTGTAGTTTAGAGGGATATTTATAGGCGGAGTGAATTAAAGTTGTTGCTAATTAATTTTAGACTTCAATGAAAGTTAGGTTAATTTTCATTCATATTTGGTCATGTTGGGGATTTGGAAAAATGAGACTTGAGATAACATATGCAATCACATGGAGTAGGCAATTGTTGGCACCCATAGTTGTGTTATAAACATTGAAAATAAATAGAAAATCATGTTTACAAAGGAGTTCCTCCCTAGACAATAGCTGATGGATAAGAAAAATAGAGTTTATGGCCAAATTTGGGTTTTTTTTTTTTGGTTAACAAATGTTGGGAAGTAGGAGAACATATAAAGTAGTTTTGATGATTTATAAAGTGAACAAGGTTCACTACTTGTTGTCTTATGTGTACTCTATTAGGTAAACCAAGTTCTCAGACGTGACTCATACAATCTGTACAAATATGAGAGATTGCGGCAAAGAAGAAAAAGTGCAAAAATAAATTAGCGAAAAAAGAAATAAAGAAAGAGCTAAAACGCAGGAGCAAAAAAGGAAAGAAACAAATAAGGAAAGAAATAAAGAAGGAAAAGAAGGAAGTCAAAAAAGGAAAGAAATAAAGAAATAGCAATTCAAGTCAAATAAGGAAAGAAGTAAATATAGACAAGTTCAAGAAGGAAAATGATTTGTTATTCCTTTTCTTGTAGAAGTTGATTAATGCAAATCAAACTCTATAAAAGGTTCAAGCCAAAGAAGAAAAAAAGTTGTCTTTGCATAAACACAAATTGAGAGAATTTTCCAGCAAAGCCAGAACGATACCTATTGCATATTCATGAAATTTATCATCTTGAGAGCAATAGTCATTTGGAGCAAAATTGCAGGGCTTCGTCACAACAACACGAGGACCAGGTTCACGAGTTGTGTTCGAGTCTGAACTATTGATTGTTAAAGTCTGATCAATTGAAGTCTAGGGTTATTAGTCTTTGTTGATTTGCTCTATGTTTATTATTGAGTTGTAATAATTCCTAGATTGTGTAACAAGAAGTGGGTTTGACTTCTTGGTCTTGATAGAATTGTAACAAGAAGTGGGTTTGACTTCTTGGAGAGTAGAGTCTTGGGAGAATTTCACGCTTCGTCACAACAATACGAGGACCAGGTTCACGAGTTGTGTTCGAGTCTAAACTATTGATTATTGAAGTCTGATCAATTAAAGTCTAGGATTATTAGTCTTTGTTGATTTGCTCTAGGTTTATTATTGAGTTGTAATAATTCCTAGATTGTGTAACAAAAAGTGGGTTTGACTTCTTGGTCTTGAGAGAATTGTAACAAGAAGTGGGTTTGACTTATTGGAGAGTAGAGTCTTGAAAGAATTGTAACAAGAAATAGGTTTGACTTCTTGGGGATAGAGTTAAGAGAGAGTTGAGAGAGAATTGTAACAAGAAGCGAGTTTGACTTATTGGAGAGTTGAGTCTTCGATTATAGTTAATCGTTGGAGAGTTAAAGGTACTAAAGTTAGTTCCTTTTGAGTTTTAATCTTGTATAAGACATGAATCTTGAAGTAAATAAGATTGTGGTGTGGTTTTAACCTTCCTTGAGGTAGGAAGGTTTCCACAATGTGTTGCATTTTGTTTGTCTCGACAAAAGTACAAGAACCTGGTTTTTGTATAGGGGTAAGGTTTCTTCAATTGGTATCAGAGCAGGTCTTTTCATTAAAAGACTCACATCTTGAAAATGATCAATGGTTGTGTCACGACCAGAGTCTACACCCTAGACGTGGCCGGCACTCAAGAACCATTGCTGGTCCCCAAGCGAACCCTCGTCATGGCTGACTACAAGCGAAAGACAAACTTAAGCATGCAAAAGCTTAAAACTGAATAAAATTAAATAAACTCAACTTTTTGAAACTTTAACTCAAATGAACAACTTAGAATAAAAATAATATATTTAACTTGCCATAAAATAGGCAACTTAAGTCTTTAAAATATTTAATAAAATAAATGAATAATACGGACTTCTCAATTATACTGACTATCTATGAAGCCTCTAATTGATAAAGATGAAAGTCGGGACAAGACCCACGATATCCTGACTAAACTGAAAAGTAAATGAAATCCTCTGGAAACAAGGAGGCTCACCATAGCTAACTCGAACTCCCGGATGTGTCAATGAATCTCCTATTGATGATCCCGAATACCTGTGTCTGCATCATGAAAAAGATGCAAGACAAATGGCTCAGTACGTGGAATGTACGAGCATGTAAGGGGAATTCTAAAACATAAACATAAGCTTGAAACTTGATAAAAAGGAAACATACTTACCTCTTCTCAAACTTACTCAACTCAAGGAATATTGAATGATACTCAAACTTACTCAAGGGTAAGATACTCAACTCAAAGATATGTTATTCGACTCTGGGTACTCAACTCTGGATACTCAACTCAATATGACTGAACTCATTTCAATATAAAGCAATTTAAAATAAGTGCAATATAAAGAAACAAACTATTTAAAAAAACATGTTGTAAACTCTGTGTGTATGCAAGGATACAACATAACTCTGAAATGTATGTAAAAATACAATAAACTAATATATATAAAAATACAATAACTTCTATGGGAGTTTCTCTAACCGACAACCATCACTTAAGAGTTATAGTGATGATACAACACTTTACCTCACGCTGCCAAAGACCATCCTATACCTTGCCATCAGCATAGGACCTAACTTAACTTAGTGGATCCACTAGTCTATTGTGAAAATGATTCATCTAAAAAGTATGACCCTTTTCTACCCATGGTGGCTACATGGTTTTATGGAGACGTGAGCTATCTGAACTCATGCTCGTCCCCAATTCGGTGCTCAATACTACTCCCAAAATATACTAGCTCTTATATTTTTAAAAACATACTTCTTCTGTGATTTGAGATTAGTGCTCAAAAACTTAGCTCAAAGGCTATCTTGGAAATCAAGATTTCCTCTCTTGCTTTATTGTGAAAGCATTTACTCTTTAACTGAAAACTAGCCCAAATGCTCTTTAATGAAAATCTCAGTTTTCCGTTCTTATTTAAATGTGAAAACATTTTAAACTCTTTTTGGGAATACATAGTCCCCATATACTTTTGAAGAAACGAACTTCAACTTTACTCTTTACTGAACTCAAAACTTAAGTCTTAAAACAAGATTAAAACATTTGTAAAAGACTTCTTAAAATATGGTTCATGCCGAATTATGGACTTGAACGACTCAATGCAAGGTTTTTCAATAACCATAGATAGATCTCAATACTTAGAACTCAAGAACTTCACTAATACTACTCATTTCAAGAATGTTCAACTCAGAGTTTATGCGGAATTATGAGCATGAACTACTCAACTCAATGACTCAAAGATACTTCTTATCTCAAGACTGTTCGACTTATAATGTTCATGCGAAATTATGAGCATGAAACAACTCGAATCGATGATCTACATAACAATATGTAACTCATGAATATGACTCTTCCCATTCTCTGAATTACTTCATCAAAACTTAGTTCAAATAGATAGTTGATCTCAAGGATTCACAATCGAACTCAAAGGCTTTCTTGAACTCTTCTCTTAACCCTCTCTTAAATGTGAATTATGAATTCAAGAGTTATGGTTCATGATAAGAAAGATCTCATTATGACAAGGTAGACTCATGAATACATTATTCTCACTCTCATACTCACTTGCTCGAGTCTTGAAACAAGTTATTAGAATTTGTAGAAGACTCCTCAGAAAGGACTTAAAGGACTTTCTTAGAATGTTCGAAAGAATTCTCAAAATACTTATCTCTTAACTCTACCTTGAACTTGAATTATGGATTCAAGGTTGTGATTTGTGATAGGAAAGATCTCATGATATTTAGGATTGATTTTAGATAGCTAAACATGAGAAAATACTGAATATCAATATTTGAAGATGGGTCCGCGACGCGGAGAAGCATTTAAATTTTAGTTTCGAAAATGGCTTTTGAGGCAGAACACTATGTGTCAGCTCCGCAACGCGAAACAGAAATTCCCAAATTGCCTTACTAATTTGCAAATTTGGCTAAATCTAGATGAGACGGGTTAATAGTAATTAATTAACAAGCTTCTTAATCTTAACAAAATAAAATAATTAATTTAATTGTAAACTAGTCGATTTAAATATAAACTAATTAATTTAAAGTTAAAACTATAATTCAAACCAAAACTAATTTTTTTTAAAAAAAATACTTATTTTAATAATGTAGAAATCTTTTGATATGATTTTCAAATATTTATAAAATATATCAATAAATATGTAAGAACCATGTGTTATTTAAATATTATAAAAATGACTAAAATCACTTCAAAACTTGAAAAATATTTTATAAATTAATTATTCTAAATCATTTGAAATCTAAGAAGCTCGAAAATTAATTTCTATCGGGGAGGATCAAAATTGGGTGTCAACAAAATTTACTATGAAATTTAAAATCAAGTCAATCATGTGAGCTTATATATTAAGTAATTTCAAATTATTTTAACGGAAAAGGGCCTAAAATGCCCTCAAACTATGATATTTGGTACAATATTACCCTCCATCCACCTAATGAGTATGATTTGTTAGACATAAGAGTATTTTTTAGCCGAAAGGTGGACGTTAGGGGTATTTTAGGCCCGATAGGTGGATGGAGGGTAATTTTGTACCAATTCAAACACTTGAGAGGCATTCTAGGCCCTTGTCCGTTGAAATTTCAATCAAATTCAAAGTAGAATATGCTCAACTATATACTCCCTCTGTCCCTAATTACTTGTCCACTTTTAAATTGACACACATATAATAATTGACATAGTGAATTTACCATTTTACCCCTATTAATTATGAAGTGAATAAATTAAAATTTTGAGATTTTCAAGAAGTTCTACATTTTTCAAAATTAATTAATTGAGGGTATAGGTAAAAAAAAAATTGTTCTCTCTTGATTTGTCAAAATGTACCAGTAAAAAGGGAAAATTGGACAAGTAATTAGAAACAAATGAAGTATTTAGTTTATCTTCATCCAACTCATTTCACCTCAAATGTATAACTCTTCAATAAGTTAATAGCCCACATATTTATTAACTCAATACAATTTTAGTTAATCTATCTGAATTGTTCAGCTTAACCCGCTTCGCTTATTTGAGGATCCGGCTCCTCTCCATTTCTCTTCTCTCCATTTTCCCCAAGTTCTATCTTGGATTGGAGACACATGTCATAGTTTAAAATTAATGGTTGAGATCTAATTAATTAAAGCAAAGTCCTAACCATAGTTATTTACTTCCATATGTTTGCTTCTTAAATATTTTTGCAATCCAACAATTCTAGATTTACATTATATTTTTCCTAAATATATTTAAAAGAATTTTTTTTCTTATTTACTTAAAGTATTTTTTGCTGATTTTTTACCTTTTTTCCCCAACGTTTGTCATTTCTCAAATAATATTTTCCAAATAAAAATAATTAAAAATTGTGACCTGACGTTTTTTTTTCTAATTTTATGGGTAAAATATATTTTGTCACTCAACTTTAAATTCTTTCTTACTCCCTAAATGGAGTTCATATTGCTCTATAGACACTTTAGCTCTTAATACTCTATCAGAATAATGAAAACGTTTAATTTTATTATAATTCTTTTCAAAAAAGTAGAAATATTTAGTAAAAGTTTTAAATACGTATGCAAGGCAGTAAATAATTTTTTAAAATATATTTAGGGAAAATATAATGGATTGCAAAAATATTTAAGAAGAAATATATGGAAGTAAATAACTATGGTTATGACTTTATTTTAATTAATTAAATCTCAACCATTAATTCTAAACTATGACATGTGTCTCCAATCCTAGCTAGAACTTGAGGAAAACGGAGAGGAGCCGGATCCCTTATTTGACACTCCACGTCACGTCATATTCAATTATTAAGCAAATGATATCTAGAGCTCATGCGATCGATCCTCCCTTCCCCCATCCTACTTCTCTGCTTCCAAAAAGAGAGAGAAAATAAGATGTCAATAAACAAAGAAAATTAAAGCTAGTCCTTTGGGGACATTCGATAAAATTGGAACGATACATAGAAGAAAATTAAAGCTACGATCATTAATATTATCTTATCCTCCTAATAGTTACATCACGTATGTAGAAAGAAGACGTGGAAAATGGGTTACTGCATATTTCTTGCATGCATGCTCGTACTCCTTGTGTTTTGGGATTCCATGTTTCACATTGACTTTTTTAAATACACGGTTCAAATCTCGAACATCAAACTTTTGAATTTTAATCGAAAATTTGGACATAATTTGTTTTTTTTTAAAGAATAAAATTTACATAGTTGGAAATGTTGGTAGGAACTACAAAGTATAAGTTATAATAATTGATAATTCAAAATATTTAAACGGTGGATGAAAAATTGCAGTCAATTACTAAGAAAAATCTATTTGACTCTCAAAATTTGAAAAATATCACGTAAATTATTAAAACCAAGGAGTATATAATAGTTGTTGTGAATTTATTGTGCGACTTGTCTATTTCAAAGTCACCTAGGAAGCTAGGACAATCGCCATCTTCAGATATATGTACCAAAGTCCACTTTTGTTTGGTTCTGAGTTTTGAATAAGCATGTTATAATTGCTTCTAATTTATAAATACTTCAACATGTGTTTAATTCAATGCATGCATGTTATATTATTAGCCTTGTGTGATATTTCTTAAACTCAAATATAGCTGCCAAATACCTAGTAGCCTATAATTCCCTATAGACTCCCTTAATAATCCATATGAGTACCACAATTTAAATAAACTCTTTATCCATAGACTTAGGATAAATCCTGGAAAAAGAACTTGGGATAAATCTATTCGAACTTGAAATAGTACTGATCTATTTTTGACTTAGCTCCTAATTCATTTGTAAGCATTTGACTACTTAGATGTGTCGATCTCAATGGTAATTCATTATTTAGAATTAATTCGTGTAATGTTATTTAGCCAAATATTGGACATGAGTCTGTTGCACAAGTTTTAATTTTGGAGTAAATGGGAAGGTCAAAGTATGCAAAACATTGTTTTTCAATGTTTATAGCACAACTATATGTTATTGAAGTCTCATTTTTTTCAAATCCCCAACATGACCAAATATGAATGAAAATTAACCTTTCATTGAAATAGCACTATATATATCTAGCCAATCAATTTTTGAGTTAGTCCCCAATTCATTTGCAAGCATTTGGCTATTTGGATGTGTCGATATCAATGGTGATTCATTATTTAGAATTATATTAATTCTATGCATTACATGTTATTTTGCCAAATATTGGACATGAGTAAGTTGGATAAGTTTTAATTTTGGAGTAAATGGGAAGAGGAAGGTATGCAAAACGTTATATTTCAATGTATATAACACAAAATTAGCTAGTGTGTCAACAAATGCCTACTCCATGTGATTGCATATATATTAGATAGTTTTCTCAAGTCTCATTTTTCCAAATCCTCAACATGACCAAATATTAATGAAAATTAACCTAACTTTCATTGAATTCTAAAATTGATTAGCAACAACTTTAATTCACTCACCCTATAAATATCCCTCTAAACTACTTCAATTCCTCATCACCTCAATTTATAATTTGATAAGTCTTTTGAATCCTTCCAAAAGCTTTGTACTTACCAATTTCACCTTAGCAAAATGAGTCCCTTAGCATTTTTCTTCCTCTTCTTAATCAACTCATCATTAGCAGCAAATACCAATATTTACAATGTCCAAAATTATGGAGCAAAACCCGATGGAAAAACTGATTCATCCAAAGCCTTTTTGAATGCATGGGCAGCAGCCTGTGCTTCTACTAGCCCCGCCACTATTAATGTGCCAAGTGGAAAATACTTGATTCACAATGCATATTTCAATGGACAAACATGCAAGAGCAAGGGTGTTACTATACACATTGATGGGACTCTCTTAGCTCCATCTGATTATAATGTGATTGGCAATGATGAAAATTGGATAAAATTTGAAAAAGTCAATGGCATTTCCATCTATGGTGGAACCTTTGATGGTCAAGGTGCTGCTCTTTGGGCTTGCAAGAAATCCAACAACAAGAAATGCCCTGATGGGACTACGGTTCGTCAAGTTTTCCATAAAAAATGTTTTTCAGTGTTTGACATGATGAATAAAAATTATATTCCGAAAACATGCATACCCACAACACTTTCCTTTTTGTTTTATGTCAAACAAGCACAACTATCTCTTTTTAATTTTACCTTAAATTTTGATTCAGGCATTGACTTTTTACAACTCAAACAACATTATAATGAGTGGAGTAACCGTACAAAATAGTCAAAAGTTTCAAATATTAGTAGACGGATGCCATAATGTGAAGATACAAGGAATGAAGGTATTAGCTCAAGGAAATAGCAAAAACACTGATGGAATTCATGTAAAATTATCATCAGGAGTTAGTATTGTGAACTCACAAATTGGTACTGGAGATGATTGTGTATCTATTGGTCCTGGAACTTCTAACTTATGGATTGAAGGCATTGCATGTGGCCCTGGCCATGGAATAAGGTTTGGAACATAAAAATTATATTTATTATAAACAAAATCAACTTCTTTCATTTTTATTGATTTATATTTTCAACTAAAATGTATGTCGAAAACTTGATGTTGTTGCAGCATTGGAAGCTTAGGCCGGAAAGAGCAAGAGTTGGGAGTCCAAAATGTGACAATTAAGACTGTGACTTTTACTGGAACAACAAATGGTGTGAGAGTCAAAACTTGGGCAAGGCCTAGCAATGGATTTGTTAGAAATATTCTCTTTCAACATATTGTTATGGTTAATGTTCAAAACCCAATTATCATAGATCAAAATTACTGCCCTAATCATGATGAAAGTTGTCCTCAGCAGGTATTAATTGAACAAGTTAATGAATTTATCAATACAATAATAAAAACATTAGATCATGTTTCCTTACCTTAATCTAATTATATTATTCTTTTTTTTTATAGAGCTCGGGCATAAAGATAAGTGATGTAACATATCAAGATATACATGGAACATCGGCTACGAAAGTTGCAGTGAAACTTGATTGTAGCACAACTAATCCATGTAGCGGCATAGTACTTGAAGATCTGAATCTTAGTTACCAAAATCAGCAGACTGAAGCTTCATGCGTTAATGCCAGAGGAAGAGTTTCTGGTTTACAAAAACCTACCAATTGCCTATTGAAAAATTAGATAAATTTGTTTGTATACTATCACAAGAATTAAATTGAAGTTGTGATTATTTTATAAAATTGTAATGTTAAAAATTCAATATGTACCTCATGTAATTTTAATTAATGTTAAATGAATATCACATTCATATATTTATGAAAAAGCTAGTACCTAATTTGCCAGCTCAGACTTACAATATTGGACATATTACTACAATACTTTAAAATGCCCAATCGATTGGAAGCTAGCCCTTCCAACGAAACAACAATATAATCACCACCAAAAACAGAGCAAGGACATACCAACATCCCTACCCTACCAAAGAGCAGTGGAATACCACTACTTAACAAACCAGTCCACTAAGGCAAAAAAAACAACACATAAATCCGCCCAACAGCCACTGGGAATCCCCACGATCAGGATTAAAACTCAATGTAGATGATTCCTTCAATTACAAATCTAGTAATGGAGGAGTTATCAGAGATCATAAAGGGAATTGGGTGATTGGTTTCTCAATAAAAATCAATGCCTTAAGTCCAGTACACGCTGAAATACTGGCAATGTACTATGGACTCCAACTGGCTGTCAACATGCATGAACTTCAAAGCCATCGAAATAGCATCGGACTCGGAAGAAGCCATAAACTTACTTAATGAAGGAATTGAATCCTTTGCTAACACTATCTATAATTGCAGGGCACTTCTGCAGATGCTGAAGAACCCGCAGATCAAGCACAGCCGTAGGAAGCAAAACCAGGTGGCAGACCTACTAGCTAAAAAGGGAGCAAATAGGGAGTCAACCGGTGTTTTTGTGAAGTGGGAAGCTCAACCATCTTTTGTCAATGAAGCCATGGAGGCCGATAAAAGGGACAATTGTTTTGCCATCTTAGAAAGAAATTCCCCTGTACAAGTACCTAGTAGTAATAGTTCTAATATTTCTATTTCTGTTTCTGTTAATCCTAGCCCTACTAATAGTAGGTTATGTAACCACCAGGTTTGTAATGACGCATATTAACTATAAATAATATTTCTAATTGAAGACACCCATATTAATCGAAGACTCAACTCTCCAAGAAGTCAAACTCGCTTCTTGTTATAATTCTCTCACAACTCTACCTCCAATAAGTCAAATCCACTTCTTGTTACAATTCTCTCAAGACTCTACTCTCCAAGAAGTCAATCCCACTTCTTGTTACACAATCTAGGAATTATTACAACTCAATAATAAACCTAGAACAAATCAACAAAGACTAATAACCCTAGAATTTAATTGATCAGATTTCAACAATCAATAGTTCAGACTCGAACACAACTCGTGAACATGGTCCTCATATTGTTGTGACAAAGCGTGAACCTAGTCCTTGTGTATTGTGACAAAGCCCTACGATTTTGCTCCAATGACTATTGCTCTTAAGATGATAAATTTCGTGAATATGCAATAGGTATCGTTCTGGCTTTGCTGGAAAATTCTTTCAATTTGTGTTTATGCAAAGACGACTTTTTTTCTTCTTTGGCTTGAACCTTTTATAGAGTTTGATTTGCCTTCATCAACTTCTACAAGGAAAAAAATAACAAATATTTTCCTTCTTGAACTTGTCTATATTTACTTCTTTTCTTATTTGACTTGAATTGCTACTTCTTTATTTCTTTCCTTATTTGACTTCCTTCTTTTCCTTCTTTATTTCTTTCCTTATTTGTTTCTTTTCTTCTTTATTTCTTTCCTTCTTTGCTCCTGCATTTTAGCTCTTTCTTTATTTATTTTTTCGCTCATTTAATTTATTTCTGCACTTTTTCTTCTTTGCAGCAATCTCTCATATTTGTACAAATTGTCTACAGTCACGTCTGAGAACATGGTTCACCTGATAGAGTACACATAAGACAACAAGTAGTGAACCTTGTTCACTTTATAAATCATCAAAACTACTTTATATGTTCTCCTACTTCCCAATATTTCCCCCTATTTTTTGATGATGATAAACAATGTTTTGTCACACATCAAGACCCTTTGTCAATCATCAAAACTACAAACCATCAAGACTCTTTGTCAATCATCAAAACTACAAACTTCATGTTCTCTCATTCCCCATCAATTTCCCCTTTGTGATGAGGACAGACTATGCATAATATGTCCCTAACCCACACATATAACTTCCCCCTTTTGGCATCATTGAAAACCAATAACCAAACAACTCGATTAACATTCAATGAGTGCAATCATTTTAACTCATGGTCACTTGGGCAACACTTTCAAGTACACTTCTGCTAATAATAGAGTAAGTTAATCTGAGGATATTAGTCATCTTAAACTCATACATAATCAAGATATTCAATGAGAAACAAAACAGACAAATATATACCAGTTTAAGCCCTTAGAGCCCTAAATCAAAATCATTTGATAACATGAGTATGAGACAGACAAAAACACATAAAAAAAGTCTGGAAAAATAGAGGATAAGGATTGGAACGAAGATTACTAAAGTGGTGAGAAAAAGAATGTTTACTCTTATCAATAAATTTTTTCAGTATGCCCATTGTGCACCAGCTCATTCGTTATGATCCGTTTTCTTAGAATGTGAATTTTCATCAAGAGCAATATGAGGCCCCTTTTTTTGAACTTGGTTCAGGAGCAACATAATTTAATTTCAGATTCCTTTTTTTTTTTTGAAAATCTGGTCCAACTCCATAAAATTTTCACTTCTCCATGGCCCTTTTATTAGATAACCTTTTCTTGATGATATTTCAAAGGAGTACCAACTGTAGGTAAGAGATTCATCACATTTTGATGTAATAGAGATGGGTTTATCAATAATGAAGGAAAACACCGATAATAGTTTGTTTCTAAGAGAATTGTTCCCCCTGAGAGATAACTGGTTATACATTTGGGATGAAAGGAATATCAATTTGAAATTTATGAACCTGGTTCATATGTGAGAGGCAAAACAAGGTTCCCCCTAAATTAAAGCAAGGGTGACTTCAAGAATGAGGTTTTCATCATTTGAGTGGTTTTGGGATTGAATGATGCTTATTGTCAAAGAAAGGGTTCTTGGCATTTTTTTTAAAGAATTGAGTTTTTGATGATCGACCAGGTTCACTAGTGCTTATGTTTGACACAAACTCAAAAAATTCATGCATTGAAAAAGGATGGTACATACCTGGGTATTACAAAGAAACCAGGTTCCCCTTTTGTGTGTTCCTCAATGATTTGCTTAATGTTGTTAGTAAAAGAGTAGGGATAATATCCGCAGACCTTCTAAACATTGTTTGAGATGTGCCTGGAGTGTGTACCTGTTACAGTACGAGACTGAGTGAGCAGATATTCATTGTATAATCACTCATGCATAAGATTATTAGTTTACTAGCCAATTATTAAAGGAAATCATGATAATGCATCAGTTGTTTCGACAAGACCAAGCTTTGGCTGATTTTTCTCAAGTTCTTCATATTCGAGGCCTTCATGAGTATATTTGCATCATCATATTGATCTCCCAGATTAAAGAAATCTCAAGTTGAGTAATAAAGAACCAGGTCAATGAATAACAAGGACCAGGTTCACACAACGAAGTTCCCCCTAAAGATGTACCAGATTCTAAGTGTCCTGATTGCTCTGTTATTCCCCCTATCTCCAAGACCATGGGTTAATTCAGTATCTCATGTTGCAGGTGCATCAATGATTATCACATGTGAACCAAATCCTTCATGACTAGTTTACTTAAAATAGAAAAATTAGCACGACCTATTCTCTTATGCCCAATAGAGAAATATCATTAATGACACTGAGGCAAGTAAGATTCTCTTCATGAAGGAGTATCTTATCAACTTTGTATATATTATTATGTCTTTTTAGAATCAGGTTCCCAGATTAACAGTTTGACACATGATATTCAGCTGATGTAAACAGTGCATTATATTCTTTGTCACAAATTTTAGAGATGTTCAACGTGTTGTGCTTCAATACTTGAAGTCTTGAACATAAGACACAGTCTCCATGGCTGATGGTTGTGACTTTTCAACTTTGTCAATCTTGACTACTTAACCTTTCTCATCCTTATCAAGGACTTCACTACCGCCTTGAAAATCAGAGAGTAAGAGGAAACTTTCTACCATTTTTAGCACCTATTTGGAGCATGCACAATTTATTAGGATCAAAATTCCAAAACTTGATGCTCTAGATTTGAACCGTGCATTTACAAAAAGTAAATGTGAAACATGGAATCCCAAAAGATGGATACGTGCATGCATGCAAGAAATATGCAGTAACCCCTTTTTTCACGTCTATTAACGATCATCGCTTTAATTTTAATGGTCATAGTTTTAATTTACCCTTTTTTGAGGCGGCGGGGTAGAGGTGGGGCTGGGGTCGTGGGGACGATCATAAGCACTAGATATCATTTGCCTAATAGTTGAACATGATATGGAGTGCCAAATGAGCGTAGCTAACTTGAGCGATCGATCAACTTAGGCATATTAAAATTATATTGAGTTAATAATTATGTAATTTATTAATTCGGTCAAAAGTTATATATTTGGCCAACGTGAGAGGAATTGGTCAAAATGAACTAAATAATGGGACATATATAATTAAGGCGTTTTCCGTCCCAATCCATGATGGCAAGCAATACTAAAATCTATATTTAAAAAAATAAAAATGGTTTGATATATCTTCGATTTTATGATTTAGAGCTAATATATATACCTCTGGTTATAAAAATGGCTCACATATATATACCTTTACTGTTTCATAAATGACACAAATATACCTTTTTTGTCTAGCAGATCGCAAGCAATACTAAAATCTCTATTAAAAAAATGGCCTGATATATCCTCAATTTTATGATTTAGAGCTAATATATATACCTCTGGTTACATAAATGACTCACATATATATACCCTTACTGTTTCATAAATGACACAGATTTACTCTTTTTGTCTAACAGATCAGAAGTGAAAATATTAATAATGATTTTTTTAATTAAAACAAATAATTTCATATAGGTATATTTGATCCTTTCGCATAGTGGGAGGTATACTTGATCTTTCTCACACACGAGTTATTTTCTTTTTCTTCTTTTTGCCTTCTTTAATTCAATGAATAATTTGAGTTTATTATCTTGATGATCATCAAATTTATGTTTTAACTCATCTTCTTGTAAAATTCATCATAGATGCCACAATTTTTTTTTGCAAATAGTACAAAAAATAAATTATAATATATCCATAAAAAAATAGTCATTTTTTTTTTCACACTTCTTTATTTTTATTTCTCATATTTTCACACTAAAAATTGAAATAAGAATAATAAAATAATAAGCAAATAGATTTATAAGAAAGATATTTAAAACTCAAACTAGTTATTCAATCAAATAAGTCAAAAAAAGGCGTGAGAAAGATCAAATATAGCCCTAAGATTTGCTAGATAGAGGTCTATTTATAACCCTATATGAATTTTATTTTTAATAAAAAATAAAAACACTAATTTAAAGTTATTTTTCATTCCAGCTAGACAAAAAGGGTATATTTGAGTCATTTGTATAACAACGGGTATATCAATTCTAAATCGTAAGGTTGACTGGTATATCATGTCATATTCCCTTATAAATATCTGTTATTTTATGATCATGCATGGAATTTACTATGTCTTCCAATAATAACAACATACTCAATGTAATATTTTCTAAAAAACAAGCCACTTCATTGGTGGGGGTAGACGGACTCCTACATGTTCATATCTTAAGCAAAAAGCTTTACAAGAGGAGGAATATGGTCCTTTTCTCTATGTGGAATAATGAGAATGAAAATCTCATCCTTGTACAAAAACTGTCATATGCTTAGGTTACATAAGAAAATCCTATCTATAACAAGATAGTCATGATAAACATTCTGAGCAGCTTGTCTCAGAGGGATAACAACACATGTATAGAGTAGGCTCCAACAAATCATGTTGAAAAATTTAAATGTCATTTCCTAACTCTGATTAGTAGTATACCGTTGAAGGCCTAGGATAGCCAATCCTTACTCAATGTAAGGTAGCTCATAAAAAGATTTGGAAAGAATAGAATGTATGTAGATCTTACTTCTATCTTTATTGGGTAAAGATATTATTTCGATAGACTCTCAACTCAAAAGATCAAGTATAATCAAAATCGAATTGAAAGAAAAAGAATGGTTACCAAATAGCAAGATGGACAAAGTGATCATATGTAGTAGTAAAAATAGAAGAATAAGATACTATATGAATAGTAACTAATATTACAAAATAGGAGAAGATGGGAATGTGAGACTACCCCTGCCTATCTCATATTAATGTGCTACAACTAGACTACGTCAAACTGCCCTTTTGCTCTAATAATTCTCGACCTTCATACTTTATTATCTAGAGTTTTGTCTTCTATATAAGTTGGAAATGTGTTCTATATACTGTCTAATCACCTTCCTTCGGTTCTTTTTTGGCTTGCCCTTACCTCTCTTAAAATTTATTATAGTCTACCCGGTCCGCATACCTCCTGACTAGGGTCTGTACACTTTCTATTCATATATGTTCAAACCATCTTAGTTTCGTTATCCTCAACTTGCCCGTCACATAGACCGTTCTCACCTTGTCCTATAAAACTTCATTCTTAATCTTATCTCTCCTAATATGTCCTCATCTGCGATACCTTCATTAATTGCTCATCAATCTGCCGCATATAACAAAGTCGGTCTAACCACCAATTTATTGGTATACTTAGTACTTACCTTGGTCACACATTATCATACCACACTACCCTGAACACAAGCCTCCATTTAGCTTACCCTTATTTACATTATTGTCAGTCTCCTATTTCCTTGAATTATAAACCCAAAATACTTGAATCATTGTTGCTTTAAAAAGTAGTAAAGAGTTTTAATTATTGCTTTTAGACTTCAATGGGATTTTTTTAAAAGTTTTTTTTTTTTTTTCATATTGGGGATTTGGAAAATAAGACTAATTAAGATAACTATCCAGCATATGCAATCACAATTCACACGGAGTATGCTGTATGCAACTGTTGGCACCTTAGCTAGCTAGTTGTCTTATAGACTAGGTAAATATAGTACTATCTCAAGTTCGAATATATTTATCCTAAGTTGACTATATTTTTTATGGATAAGGAGCTTATAAATAATATGTGGTACTCAACTGGATTATTTTGGGTCTATAGGGAATTATAGGCTACTAGGTATTTGGAAGCTGTAGTTGATTTTAAGAAAGATCACACAAGGCTAATAACATGCATTGAATTAAACACATGTTGAAGTATTTACAACTTTAGCTTGTTGAAAATTCAGAACCCAAACAAAAGTAGACTTTAGGATGATAACATAGCAGTTGTCCTAACTACCTATGTGGCTTTGAAATTACATCTATGTACTGAACTTAGCTTTTATACCCTTCACCCTCTCAATTAAAATGAAATCTTTCACATTTCTTGAGTCAAACAAACTTCTTTTTTAATTAATTTAACCACAAATTATTTATACTATTTTTCAAAATAATTTAAATTATTAATTATTGTAATTATAGTTTTTAAATGATAGTAACAAATATATATATATATAAAGATAGAGGTAAATATAAGTAAAATTTTATTATAATTATATTAGTTTGATATGTATTTCTCTAACTAATGATGATGTCAAAATTGTATTATAATTATTTGAAATGTTTCCACAATTCTTTTGATAAATTTGTCTATTTCATAGGGTTTAAACTTTATAAGTTCAAAATTAAGGAACATATCATCAATCATGAGGTTCAAGCATTTGCAAGGGTTTTAAGATTCAAAATTATACAACATATCATGAGGTTCAAATATAAAATTTATCCATTTTTCATATTTTAAGTAGGGTTATTTTATCTGAATTTTCTTTTGTATTAAAATATAGTTATTTTTCTACCTTACTTTTCAAGTGGTGACTAAAAACTCGCAGTTTTTTTATTTTTTATGAGTAATGTAGAGTGAAAATACTTTTATATTATTTTTCAAATTCTTGAAAACTTTGATACTCAACTTCACATTGAAGCTCGAAATTTTATGATCAAATATATTTTTCATTAATTGCCTCCTAAAACGGGCCATCCTGCCTAATTCTTACAAATTCTAATGAATTGGCCCACGGGTATCGATTCGGCCCAACCCAATGCAAGTAGCAAAGACTTGTTCTTTCCGTAACTCCCACATGGTTGATCTTTGAGCTTGAAAATTGAAGCTCTTTCTCCGGCTGAACTCCGATCATGGCTGACAATCAGCAGCACCACCGCCATCACCGCCCCAACCGTCTTTCTCTACCGCCGCGCACCGCCGTACCTATCACCACCTCCACCCCTACTACCACAAGAACCCCTTACCCTTCTTTCAACTACCCTCCTTCCACTCCAACACCAACTCCATCCAAACACAGAGTTTCCTATCTCCCCACCAAATCTTCTCCGGCTAAAACCTCTTCTTTGCCATTTCTCTTCCTTCTCCTCTTCTCTCTCCGCTCTTTTTACTCTCTCCTCCCTTTCCTTCAATCTTCCCCTTCCTCTTTCTCTCTTTTCCCCTTCTCTTTCCTTGTTTCTCTCCTTTCCTTCCTTCTCACTTTCTCTTTCTCTTTCTCCTTCTCCTTCTTCAGTTCTTCCTCTTCCAGTAGACACCCTTTTTATCAGAAGAATCGTCATGGGTTTTTCTCCTTCACCCGATCTCAGTACAAGCCTCTACTAGCTAAATCGTTTCTTCTTGCTATAGTCTTTCTTCTCCGATTTCAAGCCCTTCGGTATTGCGGAGCTGCCGCTATGATTCTCGCGGAGATTTCTGGAAATATTGCTTCCCGGTTCATTTCTGAAGGAAAAAGTCGCGATCTTTTTGACCGGAATCGGATTAGATCGTATGAGGTTTGTGGGTTTATCTCTATGTTTATTGGGTTAGTACTGTTATCTATTAGTTGGGATAAAATTGAATGTTTCCCTTTATCTTCTGTGAATGTGTATGAACTGGGGTTTTCATTGCTTCCGAGGTATAGTTGTGTTAGGATTTGGCCAATGTTGCTTCCGTTTCTTTCTGGTTTTTTGGGGTGTTATGAGAGTAGTTCCATGAATTGGGGCAGTTTGAGGGAAATGGGTAAGAAGCAGCTTCGATTGGTCTCGTTGTTTTTTACAACTGTAATACTATTTGTACCAGCTGTTATAAGTATGTTTGTATTTGAAGCAGAGGGGGATAGTATTTCTATATACAATCTGGGTTGGCCTTTAGTGAACACAGTAGTGTTTGGTGTGCTATTGAGTGAGAATTTTACTGCTGAGAAGCCAGTTTCTTCTAAGGACTTACAAAAGGAGTATCTTGTAACATATATATGTACAGTTATATTGG
This sequence comes from Solanum verrucosum, assembly GCF_900185275.1. NCBI lineage: Eukaryota > Viridiplantae > Streptophyta > Magnoliopsida > Solanales > Solanaceae > Solanum > Solanum verrucosum. The sequence continues at coordinate 5,542,535 of NW_026020332.1, forward strand.
AATTGTTTTATTTTCCTGAGCTTTCACTTTGGGGATTGTTGATATGTGGATTGTTGCTCTGGGTTTCTGTAAGGAATTTGGATCCTGTTGACCCTAATTATCGTGAGTTGGGGTTGGAAACATCGGATTGGTTTACTACTGCAGTTATGAAACCTCTCCGGCATATCTTGGGTGAGAGGAAGTCACGCAAGATTGCACTTTTCCTTTTGATCAATACAGCTTACATGGTTGTGGAATTTGCTGCTGGTTTTATGAGTAATAGCCTTGGGTTGATATCAGATGCCTGTCACATGCTGTTTGATTGTGCAGCTCTAGCTATTGGATTATATGCGTCTTACATATCACGGTTGCCAGCAAATGGTCAGTTTAACTACGGCCGTGGAAGATTTGAGGTTCTTTCTGGGTATACAAATGCTGTTCTTTTGGTCCTTGTGGGAGCGTTAATTGTACTTGAATCATTTGAGAGGATATTAGACCCTCAAGAGGTTTCCACTAACAGTCTATTGTCAGTGTCTATTGGAGGGCTGCTTGTTAATATTGTGGGTTTGATCTTCTTTCACGAGGAACATCATCATGCCCATGGTGGGTCATGTTCACATTCCCATTCTCATTCTCATTCCAAGTCTGATACAGATTGCCACAGTAACGAACATCACCATGATCATCATGTTCACCAGACAAAGACAGAATTCTCCACAACTTCTCATTCCCATTCCCATTCCCACTCTCCTTCCACATGCCATGATCACCATATTCATGATCATGATCATGATCATGGTGGTCACCATATGCAACAGGAACAAATCAGTATTGTCCATGAATGCCATGAATCATGTTCTAGTCATGCTGGTCATGGACATAATGCTGACTATAAAAACCAGAGCAAGAAAGAAAAAGAATGGAATGAAAATAACACTCCTCATTCTCATGATCACTCCCATGACCATAATCATGGACACCATCATCATGGTGATGCTGACCAACATTATCATGGTGTCACCTCAAGTAGTTCTTTGATTAAGGTGCACGATGGCTCTGTTGCAAGTTTTGAAGGACCAGATTGTTCTCATGGTCATAAACATGTTACTACAGACAAGGGTGTCACGGAGAAACATCACCACCAACACCGCCACATTGATCATAACATGGAAGGCATCTTTTTGCATGTTTTGGCTGACACCTTGGGTAGTGTTGGGGTGGTAATTTCAACGCTCTTAATCAAGTACAAGGGATGGCTTGTTGCTGATCCTGCCTGCTCAATTTTTATCTCTGTACTGATTATATCTTCAGTAATCCCATTGCTCAGGAATTCAGCAGAAATTTTACTGCAAAGAGTTCCAAGGGCGCATGAACATGATTTGAAGGAAGCTGTAAATGATGTTATGAAAATAAAAGGTCTTTCTGGGATTCAAAAGCTGCATGTTTGGAGCTTCACGAACACAGATGTTATTGGAACTCTCCATCTTCTCGTCTCAAGCGAGAATGACAAGTCATCTGCAAAGACACAAGTATCTGAAATATTTCATCATGCTGGGGTCAAGGATTTGACAATGCAAGTAGAATGCATCCAAAGTAGTTAGTGTAATAGGAGGCTTTGACCAATTACTACAAGTGCTCCGTGTTCGCTTCAACTGTATCAAATGGAGATCCCTCGAGACCTGAAGTGATGTACAGTGGGTTGAGTAAGTGATAGTTTTTTTTTAAAAAAAAAAAAATAACTTTAAAGTTTCCCAAGGTATATTCAATTTCTGTTCCGGACCCCCTTTATAGGGTTTGAGACCAGTTGAAGACTAATGTTACTGTTTTTTAATCTTTATAGTATACTTAACTAAGCTGAAAGGATATGTTGAACTGAACCGTTTTTTATGTGCTGCTGCCTGTTGGAAAATCTAGTCGTTCTCGTGTTGAATGATTAATGAACGCTTTGGGAAAATAACCTTATAAAAAATATCTCCAGGTGATTGTGAACTAGTACTTAACCAGTTTGCCATTTCAGTTTCCATTTTGTTCTGTGCTCAACATTCCTGTTTTTCTCCTTCCCTCATTTTTGTATTTGTTTCCTATCTTCTTATGTTTACTGGTTTGTATTGCTACACAAGCTATACTTGAACAAGAATCAAATCATATTTGATATTCTTGTTTGCAGTCATGTTTGAACGATTTATATAAAATAACATGATCACTAGCAAGTGGATTTTATACTTGACAATGGCTTGTTTGAACGATTTATATAATTATATTAAGAGTCATGTTTGGATAGCTAGTGATCATGTTATTTTGAACAAGTTTTACATAATAAAGGAGAGAACATGATGTAAAACTTGTTCCTAATAACTTTTAAGAACATGAGAATTTTTGGTTGATAACTTAGCTACATATGAAAGATTTTATTGTCTGGTTGAATTCCACGAGTTTATCTCTTTTGAAGAGTTCTTAAAAGATTTTATTCTTGAATTCAACTCAAATCTCTTTCTGGAATCAAGTGTAAGCTATGTTTCCGTCAACTTATGCTGTTTTGAAAAAGAGAAAAGCTGTATCCACAGCTTAGGAAATCAATCACGATAGAGACAGAGAATATTAGTTTAGTAGTCCAGTTGGTTGTTTACTTGAATTTTCATTTTATTTTTTTCTTGAGGATACTACAAGCCCCTCCCTCTCCCACGTGTATACTAAAAATCTAAAATAAAAAAATTGAAGAAAGGAAAAAAAGAGAAGATCACTTAGAAACTGAAATGGGAAAATATTTAGGAAAAAACAAACATCAAAAAGCTTCATAAAGTCGTAAATATTTCTTAAAGAAAAGGTAGGTAGCCTACTCCCCACCAACAAAGAAATTCACAGTTCAAACATTTCTTCTTGTAGTTAACTCAAGAATAAGGTCGTTCAACGATTGCCATGATGATCCACCTTCTTTGACTGCATTAATGGCTGCCTCTCCAATCTCATTCACCTTCTTCCTTGCCTCTTTACCTTTGTCACCTTCCATCAACTCCCTTATCGGCTTTTCCAAACCTTCACACTTCACGAATCCTCTCACTGACCCATCATGCGTCTCAACCTTTAGCCCAATCTTGATTTCCTCCACCACCATCCTTGCATTCAGGTGCTGATCAGCCATCATTGGCCATGCCAGTATAGGCACCTTCGCGCATATGCTCTCCACCACTGAATTCCAACCGCAGTGGCTTAAAAAACCTTCAACGCTCCTGTGGTTCAAGATTTCTCTCTGATCAATCCACTCTGTCACCACCAGTCCCCTGTTTTTCACTCTGTTTTCGAACCCATCATTGATTTCATCTATGCTTTTCCTGACTACCCACAAAAAGTTTACTTCGGATTTCTCCAACCCAATTTTGATTTCCTTCAACTGTTCAGGAGATATCTCTGCTTGGGTCCCGAATGCAACGTACAAAACTGATTTCCCCTGTTCTAGCATTTCATCAAGCCATTTGATATATGAAGGTTTCTCTAACATTTCCTGTAGTGGTGCGGTCGCTGCACAAAAGGGTCCAACGCACCATGCTTTTGGACTAAATTTACTATTGAAGTGGTCTACATAAACAGATTCGAGCTCGTAAAAGCTGTTGACAATTAGACCATAGCTTTTAGAGGTCGCCATGGCTTCCTCCATGGCAAAATCGAAAAAGGGACCCTTTGGTTCACGCTCTCTGAAGGGTGAATCAAAGTCATTCCTTGTGAGCTTAATCCAGGGGAAATCAGGGAGTGTGAAAATTTCATCATCGGATAATTCTGTTCGTAGGAGATCACCGGAGGAACGCATTAAGGACAAGGAAAAAGTGGTCATGCCATAATAGGCAAATCTTGGGATACCCAACTTGTTTGCAGAGTCCAAAGTCCATGGAAGGAAGCTGTCCGTGATCATAAAACTAACTGGCGAAAGAGACGCTAAGGCTTGTTCAAAATTGGGTTTCATGGATTTTGTAGCGGAGGCAAATGGAACAAAAAGGGACATGGATGGGAGTTTATCAGTACTCTCAACACCTACAGGAATCCCTTCGATATTTTGAGGAAATGGGATGTCGATAATATTGACGTTGCTGTTGGAAAGGGAGTCGGAGAAAAAAGGACGGCTTGCCGGAGTGGTGAAGACGGTGACGGAAATTCCACTGCGGAGAAGGAGACGAGCAAGGTCAAAGATAGGGATAATATGGCCTTTGGACATGAAAGGAAACAGAACAACATGAGGAGAAGCCATTGATGCTCTGCTCTTAGTGTTGGTTTGTTATTCTCATAATTCCAATTTATACAGTAGTAATACCTTTTTATAATTTATTATGACCGTTGTATTCTTGTTAGTTTGTACACATCTGGACTAATATTTATGATTAATTTTATTGGGTATGTGCTACCTTCTTCATTGACTAGTTCCATCGAGTAATTCAGCCTATTAAGATTTCAACATATGAACAAAAATGGAAAAAACTATCTAATTGTACTAACATTTCTATGTATTTATTAATTAAACCTATAATTTGAAATAATTACATATTATTTCACTAATGAATAATTTCATAGTATTCGATTTCAAGTCAGATACACATAAATACATGTATTTTTGCAATCAGATACATTGGGAGGCAGGCGAGATAGTCCATGTATCAGAAACATTGGCAGAAAAGCAAGCAAGAACGAGCGAGAGAGTCGGATACATATGAATGCACTTGAATACAGTGTATCTAAAATAAATTATACCTATTTTTGACCTCATGTATTTGAGATATATGTATTTGGACACGCCAAATACATGTATCCGAAGTCCAACTTATGTTAAGATTCATATTAAAATTCGCTGAAAGGGAGTAATTTGCTCCTAAAGTAATAGGATTTGTGTTATTTGTCCAAAAATATCATCAAAAATTTTATCTTCACCTGACTATTCAAGTCAATCCTCGTTCACTGAGGCGGAATCATGTAGAGCTGAGGGTTCAATAGAAAATTATATAGTTTATACATAATTAAAATTATTTTTTATGTATATATAGTTAATAGTGAATTCTCTTTTTATTCATGTTTTTAATTCTTCATACTTTAAAGAGAAAATCCTAGCTCCGTCACTGGATTGATTTGAGCTAAAAACTGTTCACAATTAGACACTGGAGGGAATTCCTTTTTTAATTAAGAGCCTATTTGAACAATATATAGATGTTAAAATATGAACTCCATATTGCTAAAACAATGTACCTATTTTTCAAGTGGAAGGAGGAGCTACATGTTTACTACAAATTTCAAACCTCTTGTTGCGCCGTATCTTAAGAACAGATATATTCTTAAATTAAATCAATAACAAGAATGCAAATATAATTTTAAGGCACACAATAATTAGGTTGATACATAAACCATACTAGTAATAAAAATTCAAAAGTCGAAATCGAGTTCAAATCCAAAACAACCTCCTTCTCCTTCTCCTTCGGATTCTCCTTCTCCTTCTTCTACTTCTTCTCCCTCCTCTTCCTCTTCTTCGCCTTCCTCTCTGGGGGTTCTGTGATGAGCATGTACCAGTTTTTTGGCAATTTTCCCAGCAATTTTTTTCACCATATTCCTTTTCTTATGATCAACAACTTCCTCTTTCTTATCTACATTGATTTCCTCATTAATCACATGGGGCTCTTCAGGCTTGTTTTGAGTTACATGAATATCATCATCTCCATGTTTGTGGTGTATGTGAAGCTTCTCCTCGATCTTGTGCAGAATTCTTGACATATTGCTAGTGGATACAAGTATGGTTTTTGAATCACAGAAAATTCTTGATTTCTATTCCTTTAAAATTAACGAGATTATCACCTTATTTATAAGGTTTCAAGAAAATTATACATGGTAAAATATTAAATATGGTAAGTAGTATACATGGTAAAAACAATTTTTAAAAATCCTATATTAATAGGAGTATTATGTAATCAACTATATATGGTAAGTATAGATTGTAATTGATGATAATTAACATGATCGACTATTTATTGATCAATGACCGTACATACGTCTTTCGCTTAATTGCTTATAAGTTGACATACTCTTTGTTGCCTGTTTCATAAAGCGTGTGTGCCCATCGAAAAGGAAATAGCAAGCCATGTTCTATACCTTTTAAATATGGAAAACTACCTTATTAGAAGTGGATCAATACCATATAAATTATTTTTATATATACTTTCAAATAATTACGTATAAATTCATATAAATTAAGAATTTTATACCATATTTTAAATTAGATTCATGAGATACATTATTCTTTTAAAAGTAACCCAAAGTAAAGCGCTTAATTCTCTCCATAATTTATGCATTCACTTCAAATCAACGCTTACTTTCTCTCACTTTGCCCTCTCCTCTATTTCTTCTTTGATGAGCCTTAGCGAAACCAATCCCCCAAGACATTGACGGTAAGTGCATTGTTGCTCACAACAACAAATCAAAAGGTGAAGCAAACACCACTGTGGTTAGATGTCAGACCAGCCAGGAACATCTATAACCGAAAAGTTTCAGTATTACCATTTTTCCTACTTCAAAGCTTATTGTTGCTCGAAAAAGATAATTGTTTGTGGAAACAATAAGCGGAGAATTACGGATGTATCTGACACATTATATGCATGTATTGAAATTTATGCATGTATTTGACAAACTATACGCATGTGTCTGGTACATTATTGATGTATCTGCCACATTATTGAGTTAAGATTATATGTATTTAGTTTTAATCAGTTTATCTGATTAAATATATGTGGATCAAACAAAAATATGCATATATTTGGATAGGAGTTCATAAATTTGAGTTAAGAAGTCTAAATTTTGTTGACTTGCCAAAATAAAAGGACTATGATATTATTTTTTTGACGTTGTTACAAGCGTAATCTCTCCTTTATCAATGCTTTCCGTTATATTCATTAATTAGACACATTTCTTAATTAATGATTTTCAGTTATATCACCTAATTTGGCACCCTAATTGATATGTATCTCGGATACATATATTTGGAAGAGGCAGATATACGTATCTAAGATAAGAAACGTAATATTACAAACTAGTGTGATCCTAAGTGATTACTCCCTCTATCCACTTTTATTTGTCATATTGCACTTTTTGAAAGTCAATTTGACCTATTTTCAAAGTTAAATTAGATTACATTAATTTGATATTTTAAACAAAAAAATTAGATATTCAAAAACTATACGCAAAGTACTATAAATTGTAATTTTTTGCATATTAATATGATTAAAAAATACATTGTAAAATGTTAGTCAAAGTTTATATTGTTTGACTCTAAAAAAGGAAACGATGACAATTAAAAGTGGACCACTGCCGTAACTCTTAAAGTAATGAAATTGATGTAAATTACCCTTTAAATATGCCAGTTGGGACGTGACATTAGATGAATTATCGTATTTTGTTAATTAAAATGGTGTTAAAAGAAAACCAAAGGTACATCAAGATGGGTTATGCTTATGCATTTCACTGTTGAATCTCGTTAAATTTTTTCGTATGCTTACTTTTATATATTTTAAATTTTCTCAAATGAAAATTTTAATTCCGTCATTGATTATTATCAGGAGCTATGATTGATGATTCTAATTGTTTTCTGGTTATTTTGGTTCTTCGTAATATAATGTTTCTGTCTTGGACTTTTAAACTTTGTTATTTTTAGGTTTATCACAAATTTTTTAATTAACAGCATGTCCTTTTCGTTCAATTTCTAAAAGCTTTTAAAATAGATTACGTTTTAGCCACTTGCCAACAATATTAACAACTCCCTCCCTAAGAATCATTTAATTATTTTCAACAAGCACGTTGTAAGACGTTTAAATTAAGTAATATCAACTATGTTTACCAAATTTCAATAATTCACATTTGCAACAACTTCAAATTAAAAGATATTGTAGTTGACAAGTTGTTGACACTATACATTTTTCCCAAAAAAAAAAAAAAAAAGGAAATAAGTATACCCTACCCTAAAGAGTATTGACTTATCAACATCCAATAAGGGTGACAAATTATATAAAGGCCCTGTTTGATCATGAATTATTCACTCTTTTTAGGGGGGGAAATCACTTAATTTATTTGGCTATGAAAATTTAAAATACGACTTAAAGTTATATTTTTGAAATTTGAAAAACAACTCAAAACTTGTTTTACTTTTTTCACTTTACTTTTGACAATTATTTATTTTCACAATTTTGCCCCATTTATTTCTTTATTCAGCTAGAAATCAAAATGTTTCAATTTCTGCGTATTCTCTCTCTTTACAAATTATAAATAAGATCTCTACAATTTACTCTTATTTCATGCTACTGATATTTTATTTGAGAGATTCAATTTTATGTTCTTTTATAAATTTATTTTTAATTTGATATTATTTTACAATAGATTAAGAAATATTCATTTTTATACTTAGAAATTAAGAAAGGTCCTTAATTCATTGAGATAATTTTAGAGACCACTTTTTCAGATTTCTCTCTATAATACTCACCTCTCATGTGGTTTATAATATTACGGTTACATTCCATCTTTTTTTTAATCATTCTTTAAATTTATTTTAAAATAAATTTAAATTAATTAAGACTTTTTAAAATTTACCCTTTTTATATTAATTTTTTCATATTAATTCATATTATTAATAAACATGACTTATTTAATAAATATTTAAAATTTAAATCAGCACAAATAAATTAATATTATATTTATATTACACATGTTGTTTTACCGAACAAGGATACATATTTCAGTTAATTCATGAATAAGCTCATTCAACGTTTGCCATGATGATCCACCTTCTTTTACTGCATTAATGGCTACCTCTCCAATCTCCTTCACTTTCTTCCTTGCCTCTTTACCTTTCTCTCCTTCAATCAACTCCTTTGCTGACTTTTCCAGTCCTTCCCACTTCACGAACCCTCTCACTGACCCATCACACGTCTCGACTCTTAGTCCAATATTGATTTTCTCCACCACCATCCTCGCATTCAGGTGTTGATCAGCCATCATTGGCCACGCCAGTATGGGAACCTTCGCGCATATGCTCTCCACCACTGAATTCCAACCGCAGTGGCTAAGAAAACCTTCAACACTCCTGTGGCTCAAGATTTCTCTCTGATCAACCCACTCTGTCACCATCAGTCCCCTGTTTTTCACTCTGTTTTTGAACCCGTCATCGACTTCATCTATACTTTTCTTGACTACCCACAAAAAGTTGACTTGGGATTTCTCCAACCCAATTTTGATTTCCTTGAATTGTTCAGGAGATAACTCTGCTTGGGTCCCGAATGCCATGTACAAAACTTGCTTCCCCTGTTCTAGCATTTCATCAAGCCACTTTATGTATGAAGGCTTCTCTAACCTTTGCTGTAGTGGTGCGGTCGCTGCACAAAAGGGTCCAACGCACCATGCTTTAGGACTAAACTTACTATTAAAATAGTCTACATAAACAGATTCAAGCTCGTAAAAGCTGTTGACAATTAGACCATAGCTTTTAGAGGCAGTGGCGGATCTAGGATTTAGAGTCCGTGAATGCCAAATAGACTTATCGATTAACAATTATAAAAAAATAATAATAATGTGCCAGCTGTTTTTCCTTAAAAAAGTGTTCTTGGAGCCCTTTTTTTCTTAAAAACAAAAGGCAGCAAATTTCTCAAAAAAATAGGTACAAATGGGATTCGAATCCGCAACATCAGCCTTCTAAAATTGCCCTCCTACCGTGGCACCACAAGCCAGCTTTGTTCTCTGGGTGGCACGCTTTATATTTATACAATATTATATATATATATATACCTATGTATATATAGAGTTTCCGTCGAAGTTCGGGGGTGGCGTGGCACCCCCACACCCCTACGTAGGTCCGCCACTGTTTAGAGGTCGCCATGGCTTGCTCCAAGATAAGATCGAAAAAGGGACCCTTCGGATCACGCTCTCTGAAGGGTGAATCGAAGTCATTTCTAGTGAGCTTAATCCAGGGGAAATCAGGGAGTGTGAACATTTCATCATCAGACAATTCTGTTCGAAGGAGATCATGAGAGGAACGCCCTAAGGACAAGGAAAAGGTGGTCATCCCATTAAAGGCGAATCTTGGGATACTCAACTTGTTTGCAGAATCTAAAGTCCATAGGAGGAAACTATCAGTGATCATGAAAGTAACTGGCAGAAGAGCAGCTAAGGCTTGTTCAAAATTGATTTTCATTGATTTTGTAGCCGAGGAAAATGGAACAAAAAGGGACATGGATGGAAGTTTATCAGTACTCTCAACACCTATGGGAATTCCTTCGATATTTTGAGGAAATGGGATGTCGATAATATTGACGTTGGTGTCGGAAAGGGAGTTGGAGAAAAAAGGACGGCTCGCCGGAGTGGTGAAGACGGTGACGGATATTCCACGGCGGAGAAGGAGACGAGCAAGGTCAAAGATAGGGATAATATGGCCTTTGGACATGAAAGGAAACAGAACAACATGAGGAGAAGCCATTTTTTCTATGCTCTGCTCTTGGTGTTCGTTTGTTATTCTCATAATTCCAATTTATACGGTAGTAATACCTTTTTACTCTATTTTTAAAAAAAAATGATTTCCATTTCTTTTTAGTCTGTTTAAAAAATAAAAAAAATAAAAAATTTGGTAACATTTTAATTTTAGCTTTTCACTTGGCAATATTTAAGGCAATAAGATTAAAGGACAATTTTGTACATTTGACATCTTTAATTTAGGACCACATAATTTAAAAGTTTTCTTTATTTTCTTAAATTTCGTATCAAGTCAGATTAAATCATTTTTTGTTAAACGGAGGGAATATAATTTATTATGACCCTTGTATTCTTGTTATTAGTTTGTACACATCTGGACTAATATTCATGATTAATTTTATTGGGTAATGTGCTACCGTCTTCATTGACTAGTTCCATCGAGTAATTCAGCCTATTAAGATTTCAACATATGAACAAAAATGGAAAAACTATCTAATTGTACTAACATTTCTATGTATTTATTAATTAAATCTATAATTTAAAATAATTACATATTATTTCACTAATGAATAATTTCATAGTATTAAATTTTAAGTCAGATACATATATAATACATATATTTTTGCAATCAGATACATTGGTAGGCAGGCGAGATAGTCCGTGTATCAGAAACATTGGCAGAAAAACAAGCAAGAAAGAATAGAGGCGAGCGAGAGAGTCGGATACATATGAATGCACTTGAATACAGTGTATCTAAAACAAATTATACCTATTTTTAACCTCATTTATTCGAGATATATGTATTTGGACACGCCAAATGCATGTATCCGAAGTCCAATTTATGTTAAGATTCATATTAAAATTCGCTGAAAGGAAGTAATTTGCTCCTAAAGTAATAGGATTTGTGTTATTTGTCCAAAAATATCATCAAAAATTTTATCTTCACCTCACGATTCAAGTCAATCCTCGTTCACTGAGGCGGAATCAAGTAGAGCTGAGGGTTCAACAAAAAATTATACAGTTTATACATAATTAAAATTATTCTTTATGTATATATAGTTAATATTGAATTCTCTTTTTATTCATGTTTTTAATTCTTCATACTTTAAAGAGAAAAATCCTAGCTCCGTCACTGGATTAATTTGAGCTAGAAACTGTTCACAATTAGACGCTCGAGGGAATTCCTTTTTCAATTAAGAGCCTATTTGAACAATATGTAGATGTTAAAATATGAAGTCCAAATTTCTAAAACAATGTGCCTATTTTTCAACTGGAAGGATGAGGAACTACATGTTTACTACAAATTTCAAACCTCTTGTTACCGCAGTATCTTAAGAACAGATATATTCTTAAAATAAATCAATAACAAGAATGCAAATATAATTTAAAGGCACACAAAAATTGGGTTGATACGTAGATCATTACTAGTAATAAAAATTCAAAAGTCAAAATCGAGTTCAAATCCAAAACAACCTCCTTCTCCTTCGGATTCTCCTTCTCCTTCTTCTACCTCTTCTCCCTCCTCTTCCTCTTCTTCGCCTTCTTCGCCTTCCTCTCTAGGGGTTCTGTGATGAGCATGTATCATTTTTTTGGCAATTTTCCCAGCAATTTTTTTTACCATATTCCTTTTCTTATGATCAACAACGTCCTCTTTCTTATCTACATTTCTTTCATCATTAATCACATGGGGTTCTTCAGGCTTTTTTTGAGTTACATGAATATCATCATCTCCATGTTTGTGGTGTATGTGAAGCTTCTCCTCGATCTTGTGCAGAATTCTTGACATATTGCTAGTGGATACAAGTATGGTTTTTGAATCACAGAAAATTCTTGATTTCTATTCCTTTAAAATTAACGAGATTATCACCTTATTTATAAGGTTTCAAGAAAATTATACATGGTAAAATATTAAATATGGTAAGTAGTATACATGGTAAAAACAATTTTTAAAAATCCTATATTAATAGGAGTATTATGTAATCAACTATATATGGTAAGTATAGATTGTAATTGATGGTAATTAACATGGTCGACTATTTATTGATCAATGTACGTACATACGTCTTTCGCTTAATTGCTTATAAGTTAACATACTCTTTGTTGCCTGTTTCATAAAGCGTGTGTGCCCATCGAAAAGGAAATAACAAGCCATGTTCTATACCTTTTAAATATGGAAAACTACCTTATTAGAAGTGGATCAATACCATATATACAATTTTTATATATACTTTCAAAAATTACGTATAAATTCATATAAATAAGGAATTTTATACCATATTTTAAATTAGATTCATTAAGATACATTATTCTTTTAGAATTAACCAAAAATAGAGCACTTAATTCTCTCCATAATTTATGCATTCATTTCAAATCAACGCAGTCTTTCTCTCACTTCGCCCTCTCCTCTGTTTCTTCTTTGATGAGCCTCAGCGAAACCAATCCCATGTCGTCGTTGGCGCCGCCTCATCCTTCTCTCTGACTCTGGCGATGTTGACGATAAGTGCATTGTTGCTCACAACAACAAATCAAAAGGTGAAGCAATACCATGGTGGTTAGATGTTGGACCAGCCAGGAACGTAATCGAAAAGTTTCAGTATTAGTTTGCTTAGCCTTTTTACTACTTCGAGGCTTATTGTTGCTCGAAAAAAACAATTGTTTGTGGAAACAGTAAGTGGAGATTTACGGATGTATTGATACATTATTGAGTTAAGATTATATGTATCTATTTTTTATCAGTATACTGATTTAAGTGTACATGTATTTGACTAAATGTATGCATGTATCTGACACATTATTGAGTTAAGATCATATGCACTATGCAAGGGCGGCTCTACAGCTTTGAAAAAAAGCAAGTGCCTTAAGCCCCAAAATTTGAGGGGACTCATTTTTTTAAAAAGTAATAGGTCATAAGTATATTTTTTTAAAAAATATTGAGTATTATTTGTAGAAAATAAAAACTTTTTATAAAAGAGCAAAGAAGTAATAGAAGTCTGACAAATTATGAATACTATCTTTCAAGAAAGATTATTTAATTGACTATAATAAACTTCATAAAAAATATATATTCAAATTTAAGGCCTCCATTCGGATTTGGCTTTAGGCCACCAATTTATTAGAGTCTCCCCTGATTATATGTATCTAGTTTTAATCAGTTTATTTGATTAAATGTATATGGATCTGACAAAATATATGCATGTATTTGGATAGGAGTTCATAAATTTGAGTTAAGAAGTTTAAACTTTGCTAAATTGCCAAAAAAAAAAAAAGGATTATGAATTTTTTTTAGAGGTATTGATATGTCCTATCCTCTAAAGTCTTTCAGCTATATTCATTGATTAGACACATTCTTTAATTAATAATGGCTTTCAGTTATATCCCCTAATTAGACATACTAATTAATTTGTATCTCGAATACATGTATTTGAATAAATATGATAAAAAAATAATATAATATTGCAAATTACTGTGAATATAAATAATTAACTCTTAAAATAATGAAATTGGGTAAATTACCCTTTAAATATTGCAAGTTGGGACGTGACAATAGATGAATAATTGTATTTTGTTAATTAAAATGATGCTAAAAGAAAACCAAGGGTATATCAAGATGGGTTATGCTTATGCATTTCACCGTTGAATCTCGTTAGACTTTTTCGTATACTATACTTCTATATACTTTGAATTCTCTTAATGAAAATTTGAATTCCATCATTAATGATTAGCAGGATCTATGATTGATGATTCTGATTGTTTTCTGGTTATTTGGGTTCTTCATAATATAATGTTTCTTCTGCCTTTGACTTTTGAACTTTGTTAATTTTAGGTTTTTTCATTAGATGAGAAGAACAACTTTTTGAATCAACAGAATGTCCTTTTCGTTCAATTTCTAAAAGTTTTTAAAGTGGATTACGTTTTAGCCACTTGCCAACAATATTAGCAATTCCCTCCCTAGAATCATTTAATTATTTTCAACAAGCACGTTGTATCTATGATTGATGATTCTGATTGTTTTCTGGTTATTTGGGTTCTTCATAATATAATGTTTCTTCTACCTTTGACTTTTGAACTTTGTTAATTTTAGGTTTTTTCATTAGATGAGAAGAACAACTTTTTGAATCAACAGAATGTCCTTTTCGTTCAATTTCTAAAAGTTTTTAAAGTGGATTACGTTTTAGCTACTTGCCAACAATATTAGCAATTCCCTCCCTAAGAATCATTTAATTATTTTCAACAAGCACGTTGTAAGACATTTAAATTAAGTAATATCAACTATGTTTACCAAATTTCAATAATTCACATGTTCAACAACTTCAAATAAAAAGATATTGTAGTTGACAAGTTGTTGTTGACACTATAAAAAAATTTCCAAAAATAAGTATATGGAAATAAGTATTCCCTTTAAACATTGCAAATTGTGAGACTTATAAACATCCAAAATAAGGGTGACAACTTATATAAAGACCCTTTTTTATCATGAATTATTCACTCTTTTTAGAAAAAAAAAATCACTTAATTTATTTGGCTATGAAAATTTAAAATACTACTTATAGTTATATTTGAAATTTGAAAAACAAACTCAAAACTTGTTTGCCCTCACTTCTTTCAATTTACTTTTTGACAATTATTTATTTTCACATTTTTGCCCCATTTAATTCTTTAGTTAGCTAGAAATCAAAATGTTTCAATTTCTACGTATTCTTTCTCTTTACAAATTAAAAATAAGATCTCTACCATTTTACTCTTATTTCATATTACTGATATTTTATTTGAGAGATTCAATTTTTTAGTCTTTTATAAATTTATTTTAAATTTGATTATTTATTTTTTTACAATAGATTAAGAAATATTCATTTTTATACTTAAGAAAATAAAAAAGGTCCTTAATTCGTTCAGATAATTTTAGAGACCTCTTTTTCAGATTTCTCTCTATAACACTCACATTTCTTGTAGTTTATAGTACACTTACATTCCTTTTTCTTTTTTTTTTTGTAATCATTCTTTAAATTTATTTTAAAATAAATTTAAATCAATCATGACTTTTTAAAATTTATCCTTTTTATATTAATTTTTCATATTAATGCATATTATTATTTAATAAATATTTTAAATATAAATAAACACAAATAAATTAATATTATAATATATATATATATATATATATATATATATATATATATATATATACACATGTTTTTTTTACCAAACAAAGATACATATTTCTTCAAACTGATTTATTTTAAAGTATTTATTAAATAAATCATTTTTCAATAATATGGAAAAAAAATTAATATAAAGAGGGACATATTGTCAAATCATAATTTATTTATATTTATTTAAATAAATTTAATGAAGTGAAATAGTAACAAAATATAAAAATAAAAGAAGTAAGTGTAATGTGGTAAATCACCGACAAAACTTTGGACGGAGATTTGTGAAATTATCCTTTAATTCATGTAACAAGTTAACGGTAACAGGTAACAGAAAATAGAAAGAAAAAAAAAAGACGCACAAATGGAAGGTATCCTACTACTCGCACAAGAAAATCATACTAATTCAAACATTTTTTCTTTCAATTAACTCATGAATAAGCTCATTCAACGTTTGTCAGTTGCCACGATAATCCACCTTTTTTTACTGCATTAATGGCTGCCTCTCCAATCTCCTTCACTTTCTTCCTTGCCTCTTTACCTTTCTCTCCTTCCATCAACTCCCTTATCGGCTTTTCCAGACCTTCCCACTTCACAAACCCATCTCACGTCTCGACTCTTAGTCCAATCTTGATTTCCTCCACCACCATCCTCGCATTCAGGTGTTGATCAGCCATCATTGGCCATGCCAGTATAGGTACCTTCGCGCATATGCTCTCCACCACTGAATTCCAATCGCAGTGGCTTAGAAAACCTTCAACGCTCCCGTGGCTCAAGATTTCTCTCTGATCAACCCACTCTGTTACCATCAGTCCCCTGTTTTTTACTCTGTGTTCAAACCAGACGCACCAGATTCACTCTAAAACAGCACTAGAATCACACCAAAAACAACATGAGGAAAGGACCAAAATTGCAGCTAAAAAGCATCGAAACAGCTCCAAAATTGCACCTTAACTACACTATGAGTTGATTCTCTGATGCACCTTAACAACATAGTTGCTTTCAAAAATTGTTCACGTTTTTTTATGTAATTCTGAATATATATATTATTTGATTTGGAGAAGAAACGGAAGAGACAAATCAGAAGTCTGATTCAATAAGGAATGTGAAGGAACAAGCAAAACTGAATTTTGGGGAAACTTTCTCAGGTGCATTGTTAAAAATTAGACGAACGTTTGAGAGAGCACTAAAAGTGCACCAATTCTTAATAGTGCTCCATGTTAAAAGACAAGTATTACTTTTAAGTCCATTGAGCTCGTCAAAGCTGTTCACAATTAGTCAACCGGTGGGGAAATTCCTATTTCAAGTGCCTAATTGAACAATACATGTTAAAATATCAACTCTGAATCGTAAGAATAATGTGCCTATTTTTCAAGTGGAAGGAGCTACAGACTACATGTTTTTTACATGCACATAAAACCAGATGATGATAATAACATATAGTATTACAAATTTCAAACCACCCGTTGATCGAGAGGTATTTAAGAACAAATATATTTTTACATCAATAAACAGGAATGCAAATGTAAAGGCACACAACAATTGGGTTGATAATACTTAAATCATACTAATAATAAAAATTCAGAAGTCGAAATCGAGTTCAAATTCAAAACCACCTTCTTCTGCTTCTTCCATTTCTACTTCTTCTCCCTCCTCCGCCTCTTCCTCTTCCTCTTCCTCTCCTTCGTAGCCTTCCTCTCTGGAGTTTTTGTTATGACCATGTAACAATTTTTTGGCAATTTTCCCAACTTTTTTCACCAAATTCCTTTTCTTATGATCATCAACATCGTCCTCTTTCTTATCTACATTGCTTTCATCCTTAATCACAGGGATTTCTTGTGGCTTGTTTTGAGCTGCAGGAATATCATCATCTCCATGCTTGTGGTGTATGTGAAGCTTCTCCTCGATTTTGTGCAAAATTCTTGACATATTGCTAATCTATATGATCAAATTGTTAATGCAAAGTGGTGAAAACAGAAGTGAATATGATAATTGGATAGAAGTATGGTCTCCTATTTATTCATGTATGACCGTACGGCTTTCGCTTAATAGCTTAGTTGACATAGTCTTCGTTGCCTGCTTCAATTAGCGTGTCTGGTCATGGAAAAGGAAAAAGCAAACCATGTTCTATATATAACCTTTAAATAATTGCAAGTTGAAATTACATGAATTATTGTATATTGTTAATTAATTAATGGTCTTAAAAGAAAACCAAAGGTATACCAACATGGGTTGTGGTGCACTGGTGGGAGTGTTTCACCCTTAACCAGAGGTCTCGGGTTCGAGCCCTGGATATGGAGAAAATCCTATTGGGAGCGCCATCCCCGAATGGGCCCCTCCAGAGTGCAATCCAGATTTAGTCGGAGCTCCAATGTGGGCTCCAGACACCGGATGGGAAACAAAAAAAAATGGGTTATGCTTATGCATTTCACTGTTGTTGTTACCAGGAATTGAGTCAGATAGTTCATCCGAATCTTATTCGTCAGAAAAGTACACTATTTGTATATATTAGATATATTGAATTCTGTTGGGTTTTTTGGTGTGTTGACTTTTTTTTATATTGGTTGTTATCAGATGCTAATTAGGATTGATGTTTCTGGTTATTTTGGTTCTTTCATAGTAATATAATGTTTCTAACCTTTGACATTTGAGCTTTGTTATTTTTAGGTTATCTTTTTATTAGAAGAGAATCATAATTTGTTTAAACTAGCAGAATGTCCTTGTCGTTTCAATTTCTAGTTTTTAAAATGGACTACGTTTTAGCCACTTGTCAATTATAATACTCCCTAAGCATCATTTAATTATTTTTTACAAGCACGTTTTAAGACATTTAATTATGTAATAGCAACTACGTTTACCAAATTTCAATAATTCACATTTGAGAGTCCTGTGACCACTTCAAATAATAAAAAATAGGGAAAATTGTATATAATAGCAAATTATTAATTCAAATTAAATGCTATAAATATAGTTTGATTTAATTGTACCTCATAGCAAATTGTTGTTATTTCACCTCTCTCCTGGTGAATCTCGCTCGCCACTCTCGTTCTCTCCCTCGCCTCTCTCGTTTTTATACAAACGGAAGTGTATAAAGTGTGTTTGTGTTTGTATAAAGCGAGAGAAAATTATATATATACATATATTTTCGTTCCCCTCTATCCCCTCTCCCAGATCTCGCTCGCCACTCTCCCAATCTCGCTCTCTCACTCGCCTCTCTCACTTTATACAAAAAACGCAAATTGTATAAAATGTGTTTGTGTTTGTATAAAGCGAGAGAAAATTGTATGTATACATATATTTTCGTTCCCCTCTCTCCCCTCTCCCAGATCTCGCTCGCCACTCTCCCAGATCTCGCTCTCTCACTCGCCTCTCTCACTTTATACAAAAACGCAAATGTATAAAATGCATGAAAATTGTATATATACATATATTTTCGTTCCCCTCTCTCCCCTCTCCCAGATCTCACTCGCTCACTCGCCTCTCTCACTTTATACAATTGATCTTTTTGTATATGTATACCAAAGCAGATTATACAACTATTTTTTTGTCTATGTATAGCGAATTATACATATATATGTTTGCTATGAAGCGCAATTATGCAAACTTTGTTATAGCATACAAATATAAATTTTGTGTTTGCTATATGTGAAAGTTGCTCTAAAAAATAAGTCTTTTGTCTACAACTCTACATAAGTAAATTAAAGATTGTCCACTTGTGTTTCCTGTGAAAAGAAATAGACCAGAGTCAAGAACTACGTGTTTGACTGATTCGGGCTGCACAAAAAGATATTTAAATAAGCAACTTGTTATGTGAAATTGATAAGTGGGTCTTCTTTTAATAATAATAATAAATGTTATTGTGACATTTTAATATTAATAAAAATATATCATGTCACATAATATATCGTGTTATGTTTATTGATGGATATTATATTTGTGTTGTGGTAAAATTTGGTCATTAGTAATTAGTAACTTTTGTAACCTCTAAATCTTCATTTCATCCATTATTCTACTTATTGATTATATGAAAGACTTCTTTACGTATAAATAATGGTGCATCTTCCTTTGTGTTGGGTAGGAGATGAACTATGTTAAGCGTGAAAAAATATTATAGTATGTAGTAGTGAAAGAGAGAGTTGTGACTAAGAGAAAAATATTCTAGGTCTTCAATTATATTCACTATATAAAAGAGAGTATTTATATGTTGAAAGAATTTGTTCTGTGTTATAGAGCTTTGAACTTTTCAACTAATTCGGTGTTACTTGAGTAGTATGACGTTGTTGGGTTGTTATATCCTAGAAGGGATAACCGGACAAGTTAAGAGATACATTGTTGAATCGGTACGATGTATATTATATCGCAGTGAACTTGGATCTTCTTTAAGAAAGCAAGATATTTGTGCTTCAGTCCGAATGATAATTTATTTATTTTTTTATTCATTTTATTTTCAACTATATTTATTAGATTTGTGATATATTACACCAACAATACAGTCATAAATTTGTCTGCAGTTAGCACGATTGTGAAGGAACCGTCACATTTATGATAACTACTTTATTTAAAGATAGATTTAAAGAAGTTTTTGAATAGATAATTTAATTATACAAATATAGGTTGGGATAATTAAATTTAGAGGGTCTGCAATACATAGTTGAAATTCTGATGTTGTCCCACGGTTTGGGGTCCAAAGTTTAGAGTCCGGAGCCTAAAGGGCAAAAAAAATTGTCAAAAATTCCAAAAGGGCACATCACTTTTTATTCTAACCAAAAGGGCAAAATCGCTGCGTTGGGCAGCGATTTTCCTCTGACAAAATGACTAAATAGCAGCAATTTCGTCTAAAAAAAAAAAATTATTAAAAATCGCTGCCACAGCGATTTTGTTAAATTTTGTTTTTATTATTATTATTAAAAATCGCTGCCATTGTAAAAAAAAAAAAAAAAAATTGTTGTGGCAACGATTTTAAGTCAGAATTTTTTTTTCCTTACACATCGCTGCAGGGGCAGCGTTTTTCATGCCGAGTACTATTATTTTCATGCCTATTATTACTTATTAGTAATATAAAAATGATAAACAAGACGACAGTATACTCAATAAAATTGTTGAAGCATGAGGAAAATTGAATTATATATCATAAATAATAATAAAAGATATTAAATTTTAAAAAAAAAGTTATTTTTTTTTTAGAAAATATGCAGCGATTTTTATTTTTGTTTTGTCAGAAGCCCTTTTGGTTAATTTTTTTTTTTGATGTGCCGTTTTAGTTTTTTTAAAGAAAAAGCAGCGATCTTTAATTAAAAATAATTACAAAATGCGATTTTTAATTTAAAATTTTTTTTTTTTTTTTACAAAATCGCTGCTGTGGTAGCGATTTTTAATAAAAAATAATTTTTTATTTTTTTTTTTACAAAATCGCTGCTGTGGCAGAGATTTTTAATTTAAAATATTTTATTTTATTTTTTTTACAAAATCGCTGCTGTGACAGCGATTTTTAATTAAAAAAAATTAGACGAATCGCTGCTATTTCGTCTTTTTGTCAGAGGAAAATCGCTGCTGGCGCAGCGATTTTGCCCTTTTGGCTAGAATAAAAAGTGATGTGCCCTTTTGGAATTTTTGACAATTTTTTTTTTGCCCTTTAGGCTCCGGACTCCCAAAGTGTATTTGCTGTCGTAACAATACTACTAGAAAATTAAAATTATTCAGAATTATGATGTGACAGATTCCTTCGGTTAATTAGAAATTTTAGATTTAAACTTCTCTCCACAAATAAGCAGAATGAAGTTAGCCGTGCAGTTGGAGCATCTGGGCCAGTTTAATTTGTTTTGGGGTATAGAGGAAATATTCTTATATCAATAAACAAGAACGCAAATATAAAAGGCACACAACAATTGGGTTGATACCTAAATCATAATACGAGTAATAAAAATTCAAAAGTCGAAATCGAGTTCAAATTCAAAACCACCTTCTTCCATTTCTACTTCTTCTCCTTCCTCCACGGCCTCTTCTTCCTCCTCTCCTTCGTAACCGCCTTCCTCTCTGGAGGTTTTGTTATGACCCTGTAACAATTTTTTCGCAATTTTCCCAACTTTTTTCACCAAATGCCTTTTTTTATGATCATCAACGTCGACGTCCTTCTTATCTACATTGCTTTCCTCATTAATCACAGGGGTAATTTCTTGTGGCTTGTTTTGTGCTGCAGGAATATCATCATCTCCATGTTTGTGGTGTATGTGAAGCTTCTCCTCGATTTTGTGCAGGATTCTTGACATATTGCTAATCTGTATTGTATGATCAAATTGTTATTGCAGTGAAAATAGAAGTGAATATGATAATTGGACATAGAAGTATGGTCTCCTATTTATTCATGTATGACTGTACTGCATTTGTTTAATTGCGCTTAGTTGACGTAGTCTTCGTTGCCTGCTTCAAGGAATTGAAATAGCAACCATGTTCTATACCCACTTTAAATAATTGCAAGTTGCAACGTGACATTAGATCAAGTATCCTATTTTGTTTGTTAATTAATGGTGCTAAAAGAAAACCAAAGGTAATATATATATATATATATATATATATCAAGATGGGTTATGCTTATGTATTTTATATATATATATATATATCAAGATGGGTTATGCTTATGTATTTTAACCATAAAAGATTTTACTCTCTTCGTCGAATAATACTTATCAATTTTATAAAATCAATAGATAATTTTACACTTAGTTCCTCATTTATCCTTATTATTAATTATAGTTATTTCTCTATTAGTACTTTTTTTAAGACATTGTATTTATTATATTAAAATGATGATATGATAAAATTATCATTTTATTTATAGTTTCTTAACAAGTGTGCAAAGT
Source organism: Solanum verrucosum (assembly GCF_900185275.1). Classification (NCBI taxonomy): domain Eukaryota; kingdom Viridiplantae; phylum Streptophyta; class Magnoliopsida; order Solanales; family Solanaceae; genus Solanum; species Solanum verrucosum. The sequence goes on from NW_026020332.1 coordinate 5,564,991, forward strand.
CAATAGTGGACAAGTAAAGTCGGAGAAAGTAATTTTTTTATCTAAAATTCTGGATAAATATTTAGTAAAGATTGTCTACTTGCATCTTGCACAAAGAAATGGACCACGTACAGTCAAGAACTACGGGCTGCACAAAAATATCTAAATAAGCAACTTGTTATGTGAAATTGATAAGTGCGTCTTGTTTTAATTAATATATTAAATAAATTTGTTCGTGCTTATCGTGATTGTAAAGGAACCGTCACATGTAATTTAGTAACGCCAAAGATTAAATTACTGAAATATTTTACAAAAACTAGAGATAGATTTAAAAGTCTTTCAGAAGATAATTAATTTAAACATACAAATATATAAGTTCAAACAAAAGGTGACATAATTTATTTAAATTTTAAACTCAAACTGATAGTCTATTTCACTATGCTTTCAAAATTAGTTTATTTTGAAAACTGTTTTTTTATAAATGTACTGTTCAAAAAAATTTGACTACTTTAACTTTTCTTTTTGAATTTTTTAAAAAAAAAAACAAAGAAAAGCATGTTTTTTGGGGGAAACTTACCATTTGGAAGAAGAAGTTGCAAAAATGGAAATTGAGGACAGAAAGAGAAAAGTTAAAAGCAAATGAAGAGGAAAATCTATAAAATACCTTCCGTGATAAATATGTAGTATAGTATCTTATTTGGTCGAAGAAAGGCTCTCGTTTGGTAAAGTTCAAGAGACAATATTTTTAATGTTAAAAATTCCCATAGGAATGTCAAATCAAATTTCTTCTACATCATCACTCTTACCTGATTCTTTGTAGGATTAGACTAATAATGTTGATTTTCCCAATCAAGCGCGAAAAAAAAAAAAATCAACACGATTGGAACTTCTAACCTACTCTATCTGGCTTAACAATAAAAAATAATTTTATCAAGAATGGTTAAATTTAAGCACAAAATGTTTATTTTTTAAAAAAACAGAATATTTTTCTTAGAGTGACATTTTTTGGAGTTTTCTGTTTACTTCTCAGTTCCCACCATACAAACCTTTTTTTCCTGACTCGAGGGTTATATTTTATGCTTCAAGACTCATTATTATGTATCTTGATCCATCCTTTTCGTGGTAATTGATGTAAGTGAACCCCCCCCCCCCCCCCCTTCTTAGTTGTATGACTATTCTTGTACACTGCTAGTGCATTGCTCAATAAAAAATTACAATTGGCTAATCGATCATGTGATCATGACCACATCTTGCTCCTTGAAGATCTGTCTTCTCATGATTTCCTAAGATCAATTTTTCACATTGTCGTCTGCTCAATGAATCACAAATGTTACACAAGGTTGCGGATATCATATTACACCCTCCATTCCATATTAATTTAATTTTTGAAGTGTTTCACACCATTTAAGAAAAGTAGATTAAGACATAAATTGAACATAATTTTCCATTTTTACCCTTATTAATTATTGTCAAATTTATAATTAAAATAACTAAATATTAATTAATCATTAATTCCAATACTAACTAATGAAAGGTAAAATTGGAAGAACACTCTAAAAGTAGTCATGAAAATTGAATAATTAAAAATGTCTCAAAAATTAAATTAATATGGAATGGAGGGAGTGAGTCGAAAGGACCATGCATTAAAAATAAAGGAGTAAGCCATAAGAAGTGACACAATTGGAATTAGATGATCAAATAGTAATACAATTGAAATTAGTTGATCATAAACAAACAATAAACTTAGGCTTAAATTTGGCTATCACTTGGGGTCGCTGAAGAAGCCATTGATAGATGGCATGATCTCTGGAGACCTGTTACGAACGAACTTCCTCAGAGTGTGTTCTGCATATTTCTCCCCTTCTGAAAAGTTCTCCAACACTCCTGCTGCCCTGTTTCCTTGGTCACCCTATGTTTTGCAGAACAAAAAAACATCCGTGAACTATAGAATATATAGCAATTTTCTACTTTCTACAACTCCACTACAATTGCAATAGGATCCAAAGAACAAAAGAGCATTACAAGTAGCAAGAAGATGCAGATCAGAGAAGTTGAAGGTCTAACTAACAATCTCCTTCTCTTGTTACAGCTTAGTTTAAAGAGAGAATATCTAATACAGTAATGAACTACCAAACTTAACATACAATCAGAACTAAAAGGAAAAGTCCATTAACAGTCCTCATTCACGCATTAAGGTCTCCACCAAAGAAAGATTCTCTCCATTACAAGCCTAAGAAGCTCATTAAGACAGTGTACAAATTGTTTATATCTCTTATGAACTTTAAGATTCTGTGATGGATGAGGTAATAAGCGAAAATAAAGGAATAGCATTCAATACAAAAGAGCAAACTAAGCTGTAGAAGTAACTTAAGGGATCTCAAATCCCTATCCTTCTAAGTCATGAATATAACTGTTCAGTTTTTTTGATAGATTATTAAGCAGAAAAAACCATAGTGTCCCAAAAAATTCCTCCCACCAATGGATGGCAAAGGGGCAGGCAGGGATAAACCATCTACCTGTAAAATTGCTCCTAATACAGCACCACAGGCCACACCCAGGGGCGGACCTTGAGATTGCACCCCCTCAGAAAAAAATATGTTGTATATTTAAGGTATTTTAAGGAACTTTTATGTCTATATATTGATTTTGAACCTCCTAAAGGTAAGATTAAAGGTTGGCTTAGTGGTTGAGGGGTTCAAAACTCACCTTGAGGTTCCAAGTTCAAATCTTAGGCACTACTCTTTTTATCTCGAACCTCCTTAATGGAAATCCTGGATCCGCCAATATCCACACCCCAGCCCCACATTCTCTACTACCAGTATACCACCCTGCCCTGAAGAATTCTCCCTGTTCAAAATTTTTGCCAGACTTTTGCATTCTTTTCCGTTTTTTCTTCTTGCATTTTCGTTCTCCCTTTCATAATTGAAAATCTTTACCAACTTCTGACACATGCATAATATATACATCTGAAATGGTGTAATCTATGTTGCTTGGACTCTTCAAAATGTTGTTACACTGTGTCAGATCCTCCAAAAAATGCACTACTTTGGATGGATCAGACACTCACCTATCCGTATTTTTCAAGAGGCCGAGCAACACAGGGTGTAATATAATAAATTGCACATTCAGTCTCCGTTGATTGAAATTGTGTACCAAAAAAATTCACTTTGAGTGAATTCAACCAAATTGAGTAATTACACAAGTATGAAATAAGGAAATGCAATTTGCTGGCAGAGACACATCAAACTATATATAACCTTCATGCATTGACTTTTCATTAAGAAGTTAGCAAGTCCAAATATATCATAAAATGTACAAACTAAACACTTTTAGACAATAATTTGAAGAATCTGGCAATTCATAGTATAATTTAACCTAAAACCCAACGGCAAAAACGGAGGAAGGGTTTACCTGACTTCAGGATTGATACAGACATTGCGAACCAATTGAAACCCACAAATCCCAACAGCTACTCCTACGGCTGCAAATAGTGGATACACCTATAACACCATAAAAATTGCAATATCAGTACTCCAGATCTAATCGCCGAACTAGTAAAATGCAGTATACTATTACACATACAGCCGTTGCCTCTTTGCTAGATCTATGAACCAAACAGTAAAAATAGCGAATTTCAGGACGACAAAAAAAGATAAGTTAAAGAGAGATAAACAGACCTCGGGCCTCAGCCATCGGTTAACGGTGGAGGAAGCCATGGGAAGAAGGAGCACAATCGGAAAATGAAGACTACAGAGCTCAGCTGGCGATGTTCTTCTCTGTGATTGCTACTAGTATTTATATTTCGTGTGGAATGTTCTTCTCAGCTGCAATTTGTTTTAAGTTCATTGTACGCAAACGCCCATGGTTTTCAATATTGTGCTCCAACTAGCTCTGTTTGCCTCGAAAGACGTGACTCTCTCTGTTTCAATTTACTGTTAAATTTTGGAGATTCAAATTTTAAATTAAAATAAATTCAAACATAAAAACTTTAAATATTTTATAAAATAAATTATAACAATAAAAAAAAAAAAAAAAAACTTCGGTCAAAGAAAATGAATACTTCTTTGTTGAAAGAATGTCTTCTCTTCTGTGATTTTGATAGAAAAAGAGAGGCACTCTGGTTAATTTAAATGCTAAATTTTTATATTTGCAAATATTTATTTAATTATTGGTATCTCCAGAACTTTAAAAGCATTAAAATATTGAATTGTGGAGTATTTAAGGAGTTGTTTGGTTAGAAAACTTGAGATTGTTGTGCTAAATAATACACATGGTATAATTTTTAAAAGATTATTTATTTGCAAAAATATAATCATTTTAACAAACTTTATATTGAACCTACTACTGAAAACCAATTTTTTTAACAGAGAACTATCAAAAACAATCTCTTTATCCTAAAAAGGAAAAAAGAGTAAAGTTTGTGTATACCTAACAGTTTCTCAAACCCCACTTATAATAAATATATACTCTGCCTATGTTCCTGTCTGAATTTAAAATACCAAAGGTTTGAATTTGAACATCATTCAAACTTCCAACAGACTGTAAATTTGAAAATACCCTTTTGCAAGTCCAGCTTAGAAAATCATATGACTGCAAGGACAAATGTGGTTAATCCCCCAATCATATGGAGGCCGCTTTACAATACAGTTTACAGCAAGTTGGCCAATTTTCGATTGCTTTTTTCATGGCATCAATTATAAAATTGAATAGTGACTTCAAAAATTGAGTTTCTTTCGCTGTGAAACCGAGACTATCAGCCTTACCATTACAAGTCTCTGGTAGTATATCAAATCATAAAACCGATACACTATTGGAGCGCACACATCGTCATATTGTTGGACTCATCAACTCTGGGATGGGAGTGAAGGAAAACCAGTCTGTATTTCCTGAATGAAACGCATGTACTTCTATTCTCATTTGCGATATCAGGTATTCAAAACTCACTACCCCGACTAATGCACATTTACACAGAGTAAACCCACTAAGTAAAGTAAAGAGCTTCCCCTTCAAAAGGTTCACCAATACTAAGCCCAAACCCAAGACCTCTTCTTAGGATGAAAATACATGTACTTCATACAACTAAACCAATACATGAATGAATGATAGAAGTAACACCTTGCCAAGAAGGGAACAAATCTTATGTTTTAGCATAGAGGAATTGGAGTATGTACTCTGTACAAGATTAGGGACTATACCCACTGAAATATCTAATATAAGCCTTTTCACTATACCACTTTCAGCTAGTTCACTTCACAGGGGCCGCTTGTACACAGACTGCTGGTGAGGAATGCAGTCTAGGCTCCTATGTGCTCCCATGGAAGCAATACAACTCAATAAACACAACTCTACAATTAACAATTTAACATCACGAGTGAAACCCACATTTACAAGAAGACGGCTTGAATGCCATTGACAAGTATAATACAGTCAACGAGAAGATCCACAAGTAGATCCTTGTTCTGAGGGTGAAGTCAATTCAAGAGAATCTGCCACCGAGTGCTCAACCAGTTGGGTCAAGTAAGTTGTTGTACCAAAGAAACCAAGAAAATCTGAAGTACACAGATATAAGAAGGGAATAAGAGTGAGCAAGTATTCCTTTTTTTTTTCATTTGAGATCAATGAGTGAAATAAGTTCTTTGAAATAGCAACAAATATTGATGTGAATTACAGCAAGTACACCGAATAGACCTCCATATATATAGTGATTTGGCTTAGTTAGATGGTGCATACCTTGATTACCACATGTTTAACAAGAAAACCACGCATCATCATAACAAGGATGTCAAAACACGGTGAAAGCGTTCTATTCTCTCATGGCCATGACATGATAACCTGCCAGCCGAAATGTTTCTTCTCTTCCTTCCAAGACGGTAAAAGAAATCCTCGGTGTCCAGTACATAAGAAATCTGCAAATCCTCATCTCAGTTGAATGAATTTATCCTAAAATTGTTTTTATCTAAGCTGGGAACTAATAAAGGCACTAACTTTCAGTTACAACTAACAACTACTGGTGGCAAATGGACAGATTTGGGCGGATTCAATCCGCCTATATGAAAATAGGTAAAGAAAATGGATTGGGTAAAATGGTCCGAAGTCATAACCCACTTTAATCTCCTACAGCCAAAACACTTGGTTAATTAAAATCAGTTTTTTACTCGGTACAAACCCAACACCAGTTTCACAACACCATTCTTGTTCATTTTCTTCAGGAAAAATACTGACAATCAAAACAAAATTATAGAGTTGTTAATATATTATTAAAGAGAAACGCTAAAAGCACCACCACCTCACAAACCTATTGCCATTTTACCAACTACATACTTAATCTAAATTGAAGTCCTATTACCCCCTAAACCTTTTATATTCAAAATTTCGCAACCCTTAAAACACTGACCTGTCCAAGAAAATCAGATATATAAAAATGTTTGTATACACGCGTTGAGCCCACTCCCTTCACTTTTATTTCCCTCGTTATTTCCAATTCAGTGAACCCTACTTATTTCCTTATTATTCCTTCCCCACAATCTTACACACACAATTTGGATCTCAACCTAAAAATTTCTCATCCTTGTCACATACATGAAAACACCATGAAGCCATTTTAAATGCAGTAAAACAGACCCCATTTTCTACAACCTGCGACTGGGTAAAATTTTGACCAAATCCAGTTAGGTTTTTTACTGTCTAGTTCGTTAATGTCGAGGTGAGGGGGTCATTGTTCGAGCTTGGATCTATCGTTCAGTGATCAGATTCCATCACTGATGAGGCTTTCCGGTCTGCGGTTTCCATTCTTCAAGCAATTTTGCAGTTCAAAGCTCAAAAGGTCCATCCCTTCTTTATTTCATTCTATGTTTCAGATACTCGGATACCTTGATTTGTCATTTAATTTGACTGAATATTTGGATGCTTTATTTGTTTTTAAAAAAGTTCCATTAATTGTAGAATCTCCAATCGGAAACTGACACATGGACTATTTAATTCAATTTTAGCAATTTTAGGTCTTTTCGTTCAATTCTTACGCACCTGCAAGAGGTGTATTCACCATCTTGGATGGGTCAGCATATACACCTTGTTGGGATGGTTCTTACTAGTTGAATTGTTAGTTTAAATACAATGTTAGTTTTCATTATTACTTAAATTTTATTGTATCATTTAAATTCACCGTTATGTAACGATGAAAAGCCTCATTTTGTGTAACAATCGATTTAGTGTGATCACGTCGTTACCTTAATATTTTCTTCTCATATTGTCTACTTACTATTTAATAATCCTATTTTCTTCTTTACTTTACCTTTTTGTAATAGCTCTACCCGGTAGAGCTACTTTTCTTATAGGTTTTATCATTCAAGTTGTTGGACTGTGACATTCAGTAACGATGGAGAACAATACAATCTATCCAAACATTGTAATGTAATACGACACATTATGAAACAACACATAACAACAATCCAAACAATGTTAGGGGTTACGAATTTCCAAAAATAGAAGGTTCAGGGGAGTAATAGGACGCCACTGTAGAATAGTGGGGGGTGAGCCATTTTCTCTATTCTTAAACAAATTTACAAGATATTAGTTTTAAAAATCTAATAAAAACTGGACAGGCGTAAATCAAAATCTTCTCGAAATAAATACGGTAAAAAGTAGACAAATGCAAATTGATAAGAGCATATTAATTTCGAGTAATGACGCAGCACATTAACTTTCAATTAATAAATATGTGTTTTCGGTCCTTTCATGTAGAAAATATATTATATTGGACAATATTTATAGAACTACATATACAACTACCAAATATATTGTGAAGCAACAATATAAATTCAACAGAACACATGAAATGGTTAGTAAATTATGGTAAACTTGTGAATATTCTTAAGCAAATGATTAAAAGTGTACAATAGTTTTGACTCAATTAAGTTTTAAACTGATAGGTCTTAAAGTTTCCTTAATTGGTCCTCTCCTGAATCTATACCCTCCCATTTATGTTTTTGTTATTTTGCTTCCGCATTTGTACCAATTATAGTAATTCCTCAATATTAATTCTTTAAACAAACAAAATTTTGCAGGTATTTTTGATATGTCAATGTGAGATAATTTGAGCTAACAGTGATATTTCTGAATAGGAAAAAGTTATTTTTAAAAAAATAATCATTTTTTTGGCTGTAAGAATAGACCCATGCAACTGAATAGTATGTTCAGTTTGTCCTTAGTCAAATATGATGGTGCAATATTTGTCTTCACTCGGATAGTTAAAATATGGATATCCATATTATATATTTTACCCGTATTGTCATGGATTAAAATAGATTGAAGTCCATATTTACCCAATCAAAATAAAAGTGATCCAACTCATTAAATGTGTGTTAAATGGACTGATTTTATAAATATGGGCTGAAATTACCGGCTCAAGTTACAACAAACACTATATAAGGTTAAAAGTACATATTCTTCGGGATTTGCAAAACCCACTTAACAATATCACAAAGTTGTACCAAACATTTGCAATTTCAGCAGTTGAAGTCAAAGTAGAAATTCATGTACCTTTGATGAATTTGAAGCCATCTTACACTCCAAACCGTTTACGAGTATAATATTTTCCATCACCATACACAAGGCAGAAGATACATCATGGTTGGTCTGCTTTCTCTTGTTTCTGCTCACAGATCTCACAAAAAGAAATTAAGAAAGTAGATCAGACATGGAAACTATTGAATGCTTATTCTACATTTTTGATACATTAATTGCAACAAGATAGTGATGAAAGTACAAAAGGAAGGCGGGAAGACGAGATGTCGTCTTCTTGAGGACTTGTAAATTCCACTAGGTTGTCTAAATCATTAGCTACAACTCTGTTACACCATAAAAACATGTTCCGTGAGCATTTGAATTTCACAAATGGCAAGGATGAATTACCAACCTCAGAACACCTATAATTTCTTACTATCCATACTGTCCAAAGAATTGAAGCTTATTCTAATTAGATCAGTCAGTTAAATGAGACTCGAGCGCAAAGGCATGTGTGCTCCCCTGCCTCCTCTCTCAAGTAAAACTTTCCTAGGGCAGTCAGGCAAGGTTTTCCAGTAAGCACCAAAAAGTATCATGATCTGCACCTCTGTCCACATGGTATGTCCATATCTGACATATACTATAGTGGAACAGTACCTTCAGCTTTAATTAACCTACAGTGACTGTTTATGCAAGGAGTCAAAAATTATACTTCTTAAGGTGGGTCCAACTCAAATTTCAACTCTAATTTTTTTCCATAAATTCGAAGGTTTAGAATACAACCCAGGTTCCACGTTCAATTTTACAAAATCTGATGAAAAATATGCAATTTGTTTTGAGTAACAAATCCAGACAGGCAAGAGTAGAATATAAAAAATGGAATACGAGTAGCTTCCACAAAGTTTAAAGGTTCCCACATTGAAAGGGTAAACATTAACCTACAAAAACACAAGGCTGGGCAGACATCATCTCATACAACCCATGTCCTCGCCACTCTCTAAACCAAGAAGAATGTCTGAATTTTTGGTTGAGCTCAACACAAGCTGCATTCCCGAACTTAATCTTTGGATAGGAATCAAATTACCTCTTCAGCATAACTGCAGAAGACTCTTTCTTCCCATGTTCAACAGAAAGATAATCATTATGCAGATAACCAGCAAAATTGGGGTCTACATAAACTGCAACAGCTTCAGACTTCTCACTTCCATCATCCATCAACTGGATGGACAGATGAGTCGGGGAAAATGTCTGCAAGAAGAATCACATAATAACACAGCATATTAATGTACTTCAACACGGTACCGTAAATGAAAAAGAGAGGGGTCCAAAGGCAAAAACAGACAAGTAGCGAGGGACCTACACAATCAAACCGGTAAATGTTCTCCTCATGGAGGAGGACATGAGCATCTTCGTAATAAACTGAATCAACATACTTCTCAGGTTTCCGTGATCTTTCATATTCATATAACTGAAGCAGCTTACCATCCAGTTCGTCACTTGAAACAGTTTGAAGCTAAAGTACAAATAAATAAACCAAAGTTATGGTCAAGAACCACCAAATCATATCATACCAATTACCAGATCACGTTTAAATAATTAGAGCGAAAATACCTGCTTGACCAGTTTATATATCAATTTGTCCAAAGTAAATAGCACATATGACTGGTTCCCAATGATTGATCTGCAATCATCCTCAAACTTTGCATTATCTGCCGATCCATCTAGCAAACTATACAGAGCACGTATGAATCTGCACACACACATCCACTGTTGTTAAAAAATAAGCAAGCAGATGACCTAATCAAACCAAAAGAAAACAAACTTGCAATCCACCTGGCATACGGATCAGAACCAGTATCCTTTCCAGTTTTCCACTTTGATTCAGATGATGCTGCATTCAGCTTTGCTGATAATAACCTTTCATACAAAATCTGGAAAAAATAGAAGGGAAAACAAAGGAATACAACTTACACCTCCTTAGGTTCAGACAAGAAGCAAGGTTTCAAGGTAGTAAACATTTAGCAGGACCACAATTTAAAAGTAACTCTCCTCACCTGATGAAGCCTGAAAAGCACGTAGAAATCGTCATTTCCATAAAAGACCTGCAGGCCATTCTTTACACCCCCACATTGAGGTGAAACCACGTGTTTAGCAAGAGGCTTCGAAGTAAGCAAAAATCGTTCAGACATTTGAAGCACGGTGCCATCACCTCCAATAAAGTTTGCTTCACTCGTGCCCTCCACCTCACCTTCACTCTCAACTTTACCATCAAGCTCATCATGATCCACATCATCTTCCTCCTCGTGCTCCTCCCTAGAGCACTCATCAGCAGCAGACTCACTACCTGAAACATCTTCTCCTGCCTCAGAAACATTTTCACTATCCTCATCATCAGCATCTGCATCATTATCACCAGCAGCATCTTGACAACCAACAACTTCAGCACCACCAGATTGATATTGCATACTTCCATTGCGGGAGGCACAATCTCGAAAGCCAACAAAATTGTCCTCTTCAAAGTCCCCATTAGGCGACAACTCACCTTCTTCTTTCTCATTTTTGGAGGGATCAACTGAATCAGCGTTATACCCATTAATTCTAGAACCTTCAGCAAACCCGTTATTTACCAAGGGAAGTGATCTAGAAATGTCACCCTGTGTCAAAGAAGAGAAACACATTTACCTTTGAGTAATCATATGATCATTAGCGTAAATCATACTTAACATAGTTTTGAGCTTCACACCTCTGAAGTTGGTAAGTTATCAATATTACACTTGGCTCCTTGGCCATCCTCAGCAGTACCATTACGGGGTCGTGTATCACGGCCTGGATAAGCAAAATCAGTTTGTAAATTAAGGAACTTGGTTAAAACTAAACAACAACACCAGTAAGTCCAACAAATTCAGCATGATTAAGACAGTGAAGAAACATCCATCAATCACCACAAATCAGACGTAGTCCAAATATATATATACCTGAAGTACTTTCTGATCTTGCACAAACATTATCTGCTCCGAGGGAAGCAGCTGCATCAGAACTAATTAAGTGTTCACCATCTGCCGCTAATCCATCTTCCTTGGGGTGAGCATCTGTATTTGTGACACTTGTCCTGGAAGAATTTAGTCGTTGAGGGGAACACTTAGCATCTCCATTGCAGACAACTTTTGATTGCTTAGACTTAGTAGTGTTAGCATCCATACTAGGACTTCCATCACTTTCACCAATGCTAGTTCCATTTCTCTTCAAACCATGATGCTTCGACAAGACATCATCGTCAGCAGCCTCAGAGCCATGAAGACGATAAGTGACACCAAACATTGGCTCAAGAAAGGTGGTCCATAACCTTAGTACTTTATTTAACTGCTCTTCTGTGGAACAAACCTCTTTGCAAGAATACTTGATAAATTTATACAAGTCTTCATGAACTTCAGGATCAGAAAATTCAAAATCAAGATGAGGACTTATTGGATGTCTACTACCAGCAGCAATAGCAAGAATCATGTCATCTTCTTTCAGCTTTTGATCCTTAATTTCTTTGATCTCCGTCACTAAGGCTGTCAATCAGAATCATGAAACTATAAGAAACAACTCCAGGAAACATTTAACTAAAAATATCAATGTTGATACATTGAAGATTAAACAGTCATGCGATACTTAGGTTTTACATTACTGACTAATCTAACCATCAAATACTTGGAACTGTGTAGCAGTAGCACACAATAAATAGAAAAAAACATACCGCAAGGAAACTAGAATAACTAGGACCATAGAACAGGAGGAACATACTTGAAAAGTGTGACAAGCTCACTAGAACAAGCAGTCTATATTTCTAAATAACGGTAAGACATAAATGAAGCCTGTAGCTAGTACATCAGAATGCTAGTAGTATCTGTATAGGAAATAAAGGCAGAAAAGAACATACACGAAAGTCCAGCTTTAAAGGCTAGCATGTATCAAGGGAGTGACTATCCAATTAAAATGTGAATAACGTTAGATAGTAACTCGAAAAAAGAGTAAGAGAAAATACTATTACATGCAATGATTCAATAACTATAATGCTAGTTTCTGAGAGAAAGTATTGGCAATGTTGCTACAGATGATATCAAGTAAAGTCGCTAGAATTAGAAGAGGATGATTGCAGTGTCAGTAATTCACCAACTTGTTGTTCGAAGACATCTAACTGACAAATAAAACAGGTTTTACAAGTCAAACTACAAAACTAAAGCAGCAGATCTTCTGCATGGACGAAAGTAGTATGTTCAGGCTGCATCTATCTCAAAAATAGAAAACAAACAACATATTTAACATAGTAAAGGAAAGAAGGAATTGATGGCTTGTCCTGAAGGTGTAAGAATTGAAAAGAATGGAAAGCTTTGGAACCAACAGAACAAATGAATAATGGAAGGCACACAAACATTATGGTGCACTAATATAAGCCAGATAGAAATAACATTTGTTATCGCCATATCACCATGAAAAATGCAGGTTGAGAATCAAATAACTGTGAGAAAATCCACAGTGAAAACCATGATCATCAAATACAAACTGAACGCCGGAACTCACATTTGGTGCTAAGGTTCTTCGAATCTTGTTGCTTGAAATAGAAACTTCGGTGGTCAAGTGACTTGTAATGGTTCTTAGAATAAATTTCAGCCCACACTTTGTTGAAGTCTGAGCGACACTTTGTCCACTCCTCCTGTTTCTGCTTCAAGCGGGTTAATACAACAGGCAGCGTAAGAGGTGGGTTTTTCCGCAAAATGTCCATCACATCCAGACCATGGTCACCATAGATCCGTTCAATGCACCTTAAATTCAATGCTGCATAAAGTAGAACTTCATGCATCAGCAAGCTACAGATCTACATATCCTTTAAGTTAATGAATTGAAAAAGAAAGAGAGGAGCATCTTGGTGATATCAGAAATGCCAAACCTGTGAAGTGGTCTTCAATGCGGATTGGGCTATCCGCACCAACTGAATTGTCATTAAGAGAATTCAATAACTCTTCTGCACGCTTAGCGGTTGAACTCACTGACTCCAATAACATGTCTAGCTCAAACCTGATGTTAACGGAATAACCATCATTATGAAATACAGAGGAAAATCACTAAGCAAGTCTTAAGAGAATATAAAAACAGAAGGTTTTGAGTCAATAAACTATTTCAAGAACCATATACATTTGGTAGTTCTTATTTGTCATGATAATTGCAGCTCACAAATGAGAGATGAGCTCGTAGAAGTAATAGGAAGGCCAGATTTTCTGCACTCTTCTAAACTGATTGTTTCCTTCGGATCTATTTTATTTTCTAATATTCATCATACCCAGGTTTCTCTCTTTCCCTTTCTTTTTCTTTTTCTTTTCTCATTTTCTTTGGTTTGCAATGGGTTAGGCTTAACCCGTTAACACTTGTTAAGAAATCTACCTATCATCTTCACATCGAAACAGACTTTCTTCATACTGGTTTCTACGCATGTGCTTGAATGAGTAGTCCTCACTTCCTGAGGTCACAGATACCCAGTGATCATTCAACACTTGAGCGCCGAGCTCTGACCTTTGGCTCGCTGTAGGTATCGGATACTGCCGAACACAGATTTAACAAGTTCAAGTTAAAATATACTTCAGAATGGATAGAGATTCCTCCACATAAGATCTTATCAGAAAGACAGAGAGAGCAATTTCTTACGTCTTCAGGAAGAAGTCGATAACTGGGAGTGCAGCTCTGACAGTTTGAAAGGTCAAGCTCCTGAATGGATTTTCCCCAGTATTTCTCCTTGTACCGGTCCTTTTCCTTACCTCCATCAATTTCACGCTTCTGTTCTTTGTCTTTCTCCTCCTCCTTCACCGACTTAGATGTATGCCCTTCATTCCACAAAGATTCTGTTATTAACAGAAGACTTCATCAGACTATAGTGGTAAACAACAGGCACCCAACAAGACAAACAAGTGATTTTGCTTTCTCTCTCTGTTCTTTTTCTGCTTTCTTTTGCTTTTTTTTTGTGGTTAAGTTTCAGGTGTTGTGCAACTTACTTTTGCTCATAACACCTGCAAGAAATCCATCTGCAAAGTAGGTATAATTCAGAGTCCCACAGATGTAACATTGAATTTATACAAACTTAAAATACTATAATTACCAATTCGTTCGCAGCGCTCCAAAAATTCATTGAATCCCTCCATAAGATCAGGATATTTTCCAAGTAAATCAGCAACCTGAAATAACCGTTTCTTACAAATTGTAATGCTTAAATGCAAATCATTTAGTAAATGATTTCAAATATTGTAGTGTCATTCAGCTAGTTTTCCACCGCAAGGCGAGGATAAAGTGATCACCCTTGGCTGGATAACTCAGAACCAATTTGTATTACTAGCATGGCTTGTGCCTAATCAATGTCCATTACTCTATTATATGATATATTATATTTTTGGATGTCTCCTATCTGTTAGATAAAACAAAGAAAGATCACTGCAATAAAGGAGTATAAAGTACAAGATAGACATACCAAACTTTGTAACTCCTTTCTTGTAATTATTTCTGTACTATAAATATGGAGGCACTTTAAGAATGCCTGGTAATCAGTTGGACTGCGTAGTCTCTCCTTTACTCTTTCACAGAAAGTGAACTCTTGGCTATACATATCTGGCATGATCACAGCAAATCATAATTCAAGGTCAATCATCAAATCTAATGACACTATGCAGTATGCAAAAATTATATATTAAGAACTCCAAAATGAAACAACAAAGTGAAACTCGCAGGTTAGGAACACGCTCCACCAGAACAAAGGAGCAAGGCCAAGTTATAGCAAAAATGACACGAATTTTTTTTAAAGGATCACCCTTTTGAATTTTCAGTATAAGATGGAACTTTTGTGGTTAAAAATGAACTAACAACAATCAGAACTTCAAAACTCAAATAGAAACCAAAGGTAAATGAAAATCATACAGCAAAACAGACTGTACTGAGGGGTCATAAACCTAAAGAAAGTAAGGGAGAAAATGCTAAAGAACAAATCATATACAAAAGCATTAGCCTCCTTATATAGTAACGATCAGAATGCTAGTCGTGCACTCACTTTTCACGCCATCTTTATCATCGTAAGTGCCTCCAAACTCTTCAACCCTCCGAGCAGATTTCCTTTTATCAGTAATGCGGTGCATGCTTAAATCTCCATTATTCTCATTATCAGGTTCTCTGTAATCCTGATCACGACCTCTGCGGTCCCTGTTCTCTTTTTCAGCACGCCTCTTTTGCTCTTTATGCAACTTCATCATTGTTTTATCATCCTCCATCTCAGGGGGCTCAACACTAAGATCACGTTCTGCATGAGGATTGATAATTCTATCCCGACGAAAACGTTGCTAGAACAAATAAATGGCAGACTCGTCAATATGGCAGTGGAACAACTAGGACTAAGAAACTAGAATTAGATAACAAGATAAATTATAGAATACCTTGTCCATGTTTGATTGCCGAAGCAATGGAATAGAAGAGCTCCTCTCATCATAACGCTGGAAAGAAGGGCGGCCAAATAATGTTTGTGTTGCTGATGCAGTACCTGAATTATCTGGCAGGAATCTCGTGAACTCATCCAGCAAATCCGCATGGTCTTCAAAAAGGGCTGCAACCTACTCATATACAGAGTAGCGAATACATTTAAAATATAAAAAAATTCTATCATATTTATGCACCAAATATGAAGTGTAGTACCTCCTTGTACACCTCAGTGATGCCCTTGTGTTCCTTCCTATACATGTTCAATATGTCTAGAAAAGACTTGTACACATGATCATCATTTTGGAAACGTTTCTGCAGGAATCAGAACCCTCACATATTATTAGCGAATTTCCTAGCAAATGAACTGAAATTATTATCACTACAATTAAAAGCACCAACACCATTACCTTTATTTTGTTCACAAAGCTGATAGCTTCTTCAAACTCAACTGTTTTCTTTGGAGGAGCCTGTTCTTCATCAGTGAGGGTTATTTCATAGCCCTTTGGTAAGAAAGTATTGAAGCCAAGGATCAAATTTGGATGCCCTTTAAACAAGTCCTTAACTCTTGCTATGACACCCGCAGTGTCAATTCTGTGAGGGAAAATCAAAATAATTATGCAAAAGTACCCCATGAATAATTGGATTTGGAGATTACCTTCTTTTTTGTTTGTTTTGGGAAAAAGAAAATGAGAGACGGAAGGGCAAACAGCAAACCTTTGAGCCTTAAAGTCTTTCATAACATCAAGGAACAAGTCATATTTCTCCCTTTGGTCTTGAAACATGTCCTTAACTTCCTTCAAATAAGACAATGCATCATTAGTTGTCAACTTTTGGGTACTAGCACTGGCACCAGTACCCCCTCCACCAGTGCCGCCACCACCACTGCCTCCACCACCAGCCCCACTTCCAGGAAGCTGTGATTGGCCGTACCTGCGTTGGGAGAAAAAGAAAAAATTATACAAAGAATCAAACCAAAAGCCACCAATTTTTTTGCTGTAAACCATGTAATATTGACGATTTTCCTCCCATCATATACTTTAACTGGGATTAAGTATAGTTATCATCCCCTCTTAACGCCTTGATTAATTTGGACCCACAAGTCATAGTTTTAAATTCTTCGCTCAAGATTGTCAACAACTCAACATAACAAAACCAAATAAATACTGCTTTGTTTCTAGTTTTCCTTTGCCCAAGAGATTGACTAAAGAAGTAGTTCTAAAGAAAAATAGGAAAACAAATTTGATATGGTAAATCCACCCCAGACCCGAGCCAACAGTGGCCTTATTCCACTTCGGTCCCTTGATGATTCGAATCCTCAGAAAGCCCTTTCCACTAACCAGTCCCTCCCTTAGCAACCCATAGTTCCATTTCTGGGAAATCAAACCAGTCTCCTTAATTGGATTGTTGATGAAACAGTCTGTTAATACTTAAAACAGTTTAAAAGAAAGATACCAAATTAAATCCACCAAATTAAAAGCAGCATGCATAAAGATCAAAACTTTAATTTAAACATCCCCTAGAAATTCTCCGAGGGTTAGAAGTAAACAAGGATATGACCTAAGCGCAAATCTTTACGTATGGCGGAAGGCTACATCTATCAACTTCTGATCACAGAAATATTAGCCATCATCAACCACATAGAAACTAAAAGTCTCTAATTTACTCAAAAACTAGCAAAAAAATTCAGCAAATTCAAAGCTAAAAAAAAAAAAAACTTATCATAACAGAGAACTTTTCAACACCAAAACGACCTGATTTAAACCTATAAAACTCCAGAAACACAAAACGAGAAGAGCTTACGATTCTCCCTTTGAAGAACCAAATGGACGCTTAAATTGAGGATTAGCATAGCCATCCTCCCTTAATCTCTTCATAGCTTCTGCAAAAACAAACAGTAACAAAAGCTAGTTCATAACAGTTCAAAATTCAAAACCGAAAAACAAAACCAAAAAAAAAAATTAAAAAAATTACTCATCTCATTATCTAGAAACTAGAAAAACTCACCTTTGAATTATTTTTCCTCCTCAGATTTTCTGAAGAAATTCACAGCAGATCTAACAAGTGGTTGAAGAGAAAAACAGTTCAAACGTTTGGATCAAAAAAGAAATAATTGTTATTCTCTATGATTTTCGCCTTTTCTCCTTTCTCTCTCTAACGTCGGAGGAGAAGAACACAAAAACAATTTTGAGAAACAAAGAGGGTAGTGAAAATGTATTAATTAACATTAGAGAAAAAATAAAATGAGTATTAACTATAGTATTATCTTTGTAACGTGACCCAGTTTTTTATTTACTCCACTAATAACACGATTATTTTTTTTTTCAAAATTAATTTGATTTAGCAAAAGGGCTTCGGTTTTTTCAAATTTCTTGCCCTATATTTTGGGCTTTAAATGTGTTCTTGCATTTGGGCTCAAGTTGGTTTTTAGGTTATGGATAAGCCCAAATATTTTTCAATGTTCAACTTAAATCAACTTGATTGATTGATAGGTTTATGGTTACGTAATGACGAAAAGTTTCAGTTTGTATAAATAGAGATTTGACTCGTCTTGTAAAGTCCCACAAAATTTCGATATTTACTTCTATATTGCAGGTTTGTGACTCTAAATTTGCACATCTGGATTATGAGAAAAGGGATGAAGGACATATTAGGCCTACCTAAAGTGCTTGCATAAATGCGAATTGATTTACCAAGGGTCGTGGTAGAGTGGTAAATATTTCTTCATTCTTAACCAGAGGTCTTGGATTCGAGTCCCTTGAGGTATAGAGTCGTCTTTGTTATGGAGCACTTTACCCCTAATTTGAGACTTTCCGACATGAATCCAGATTCAATCAAAATTTAACCCCACATTATGGGACTTCCCGATGCGAATCTAAATTTAGTCGAACTCCAATATGGATACCGAACACCCGTTGAGAAAACAAAAAAAATACAATTTGAATTTATTTTATCACGCTTACTAGGATTACTATACGTTGGACTATATATATATATATATATCATAGAAATCCATTTTTAAGATAAAAGAGTATTTGGTTAGCTGCACAAATAATCGAATAACATCTTATTGGCGGTATCAAATAATATTAATATTATTTAGTGGGAGAATTAATGTGTTATTACATGAATTCTTATATTAAATTTCTTAAAGACTAGTATAAGATAAGCAATTTATGTATGCATAATAAATATAATAAGTTTGTATATACTCATCACAATTTTTGAGGTGGAGCTGCCTGGAGCTATAATTAATTATGCCACACTAGTAATTAATTAAAATATCGACTGACATTTTACCAGGATAAGTATACACTACTTTGGATAAGTATATATTTAATGAAAATTTTGAAAGACACTTAAACGGTGAGGTCGAATTCTTTGACCAAATTCAACTCCCACTTTATGACATTCTAGACAAATTATTTGGAAAAATTCAAATTGAAATGTGTATTTAGATTTAGACATTTAGATTTTAATGCATATTTTAGTATTCAAATACTTATTTAGATTCAGACGTCTTAATTTTATTAAAAATAAATAAGGCCTAAAACAAATTTGGTATGGTGTTGTTTTTAAGATTTGATATTGTTTACCAAATAGCGTAACATTTTGCTCGATTAACTTATTGCACATAAATTTATCTTTCATGAATAATTTATATCAAAGCAAAATTTACCTGATTTCTACTCGAAGAATAATAAAGGTGAATTCCTTTATTAAAAAAAAAATACCCATAAACAGAGAAAGATTTTGACCGACTTGAGAAGTATAATAACACTATATGATTACACAATCTTTCTTTATCAACACTAAAAACAATCACATAAGTGAATTTTTGAATCAAAAAGTAGCATTAATATTGCTATATATTACTCTGTTTGTTTCATTTTATGTGTCATTAATTAATTTGACATGATTGTTTTTTTAAAAAAAATTACGATCTAAAACAATCCTTAAATATTTGTGTGAATTGTGATCATTAAAAATAATTGAATTTTAATACTAAATTGTTTCTAACTATAATAAGGTGACATTACTTTTTTAGATGAACTAAAAACAAAAGGTTATACAAAAAATGAGACGGAATATAAACTAAAAATTCTAAAAGTTCGCTCGAAAAAATAACGGTAGCGTGCCAAATTTATAGAAAAAATTACCTAACTACAAAACTTTTCTTTTCATATTCTCTATACCATTTGAAAATATTACAAAAATTCATGTTTTCCTATTCTCCTCTCCTTTTACTATACATCACTCACAACTCTTCTAACCCAACGATTTTTGTTGTTATTTTCACCCCTAAAATTACTCTCATGTATTAGCAGTTACATCATCACTCTATTTTTGAATTTCAAATCTATATATATTCTCTCTTCAGTTCATCGATTTCAAATTCCTAAAGAGATAGAGTTTTTTCTTCATCAATTTTTTCTTTACAGTTCTTTAATTATCGTTTTTTTAAAAAAAAAATGTTTTTTCATCTACAATTTTCTAATGCATATGGATTCTGCTCCCTCTTTTAATATTGGGCTTACCCAATTTGATTTTGAGGATGAAAATTTTTATGAAAGTAGATCGAAACAACGAAACAATCCATTAATCATGAAGAATTTGAGAGCGGAGAAATCGAAGAAGGATACATGTTTGAGTTCTAAATCTACTGTTGAAAAAACGCTCCAAAAAAGGGGGGGAAAGTTAGATTTGCCATTATACGGCCATCACTATCAAAAATACAGATTTTCAATATATCTTGTTTATTTTTATTCTTAAATTAGTGTTTGTAGTGTTATCACCGATCTGATACATCACTTCTACAATAGCATTTGTTTTATGCAATGAATCATGTTCATATTTAAGGTATTGATACATAACTCTAATGTTGTTGTATCTTCGATTAGTGTTTAGCATGTTCAGTATAAATGTATTTGATACATAATCACTACCCAGTGTATCATTTACATGTATCAAATTATATAATGTATCTTCAATCTTAACACATAAATCATAATATTCTATAACTGGAGCACAGTGTATCAGATCCAACAATATGTATGTTATACATATCAGTGACAATCTTTTACTACTTGATACATATACCAAAGCTTATTCAACTAGAAGGTTATGTATATGTGCACATTACCCAATAAATACACTTGATACATAAACTCTAATGTTTTATAGCGAAAACACCGTGTATCATTAATTGATGTGTAAATGATACATAATATATATCAAATTCAATAGTTTCAAACTTTATTGCATGTAATATACATATCAACTGATCACCATTGTGTTATGTATCACACACAAAAAATGTTATTTGAAACAATTACATGTAAAATGTATTTTTTTTATACAATACAGTATTTTCAAACAAAATAAGATGCATAAATAGCAATGTATCATGCACTAATTTTTTAGGCATGATACGAAATTCAAAATGTATACTAAATGTATGTGATGCATAGCAATTACCACACAGTAATGTATCGATCTCAAACATAATATCTTATGGGCAACAATTACTATTTAATGTATCTAATAGAAATATAACACTTATCAATTTAACAAGATACATAAATAGTAATGTATTGATAAATCTATCCATCTTGAAAACATAATTCAAAAAATGATTACATAGCATTATAAAAATGATGAATGATCCATCAAAGTTATGTATCTCTTCAGCCTTTTGTCTATTGTATTAATGTATAGCGGAAACATTGAAAATCCAGGCTCTTGTTTCTTCACCTCAACGATGTATCGGATCTCCAATTTTTTTCCTCAATTCATTGATCTCTAATTCAGCTACTATGGCTAATTTGAGATTCACCGAACTAATAGTTTGACCAACAACAATTCCATCACTTTTGTATAGTTCATACCTTACCTCACTTTCCCAAATTCTGAAATGTCACAACAACAAGTTCATGTTGTATCATTACAATTTTGTCGACAATTTGATTCGAAAATTGAGAGTTTTTTGGAAGAATGGGAAGAAGGCTTTTGAATTTTGAATTGTGCTAGCCTGTTACAACTTGTTAGGGATTGAATCACATTGTCAATAACATTTTCCTGTGATTTCCTTCTACTATGAATCAGATTTTCAAGTTTTTCCTCATCTCATCGATCTCTTGCAATGGTGGATTTGAGATTCACAAAAGAAATTGTTTGCCCAACAACTATTCATTATGTATCTTATTAAATTTTCGGCAAATTTGAATGGTTCTTCGATGAACATGGAGAACGATGAATAGGGAAAAGAAATTTAAATTTTAAATTTGTTGGTTCTGTTAGGATTTGTATCTGACTGTTTGATAGTAAGAAAAGACGTGTAACCGTAATTTATTGGGTTTTGATTGGATTTTCCGCTTCTTCCTTTGTTTTAGCTTAACAACTTGATACATAATGTATTAGCGTTAATGTATCCAGATTGTGTAAAAATTAAGGAATTCTTGTAATTAGAAAAAAAAGTAGGGATATGATGTAATTTACTACTCACACTATGAAATTTATGTAAGTTATACAGATTTATAACATTGTCATCAACAACTCAACTTAATTTGAATTGAACTCAATTATAGTTGTTATCTAAATATTTAAAACTCTTAAAGTTAAAAATCTTAACTTCATTTTCCACATTCACATTGAACTATTGAGCAATTAACATTCTAAGCAAATTTAACAACCAATTCATCCTACTAGTAGAATGATCTGAACTCTGAAATGGTTATTAAGAAATTGAATATACCAATTTTACTTAGCAATTTGCAACCCTTCAATAAGAAGATTTTTCTAGTATAACACCATATCCTATCATCGAAGTACATATATCTGCTGAACCACATAGAGAACATAAAAGGCCAAGAAAAAGAACTAACTAACAAATTGTCAAAAATTATAGAAAGACTAGTCATTAGGAGCAAGCAGTTTGTTTCCAATTTTTTCAAGAGATTTAAAACGAATGAGTATGTATGTAGGTTCAAATACGAATGAGTATGTACGTAGGTTCAAATACAAACAATAATTACAAGTTCCATACAAATGGGCCAAAAATTAAAAACATCTGTAACCAGCAATAGAACGACAATTTCAGTGTTAATATGGGCCCAGACTGAAGAATTTTGGACTAGATTTGGTGGGGTGCGCCAGGCTTGGGCTGTAGTGCAAAGCCTAGGCGACGCTCAAGAGCCCAGGTAGCAAGCTACCTTGATGGACTCTACCCCTTTATAAATTGAGTTAATATCATGTAGATCGATGATCCACATATCAGATATTAAATTGATAAAAACAGATACTACACTTGATCTTAGCCAAAAGGCCGAGAAAGGTATGATTTTGCATGTAGAAGGGGATTGTTTTTTATAACATTTCTCGTTGTCTACACCTTAGTTCTCTTCGATGTGGGACAAATAGAGTCTTTATATGCATCAGCCTCTGCCTAACATGAAAATGAATTCGAGTATTGCCTAGCTGCTAAATGGGTCAGAATTTGCTGTGGAAATTGAACACTTTGAATGCTTATTTTACTTCATTGTGATAGTACTGTAGATTTACAAAAGATTTATTCATTGTTGTACTACTAAATTTGTAACCTTGTTTTGCAAAAAATACATTTGGTGCACAAACTTTCGTAGTGTTTTTAAATAAGCAAATAAGAAATAAAAAATAAGAGAAAACTTGAATGATTAATCCAATATCACAACACAAAGTAAATAACGGAAGTGATTGATGTAATTCATTAACTTAAAGAATAAACCATTAAAATAGCAAACATTAGAATCAGGGGCGGCTCAAGCACATTAGTGGTCTAAAGTCAAAATCAAACAAAGATTTTAAACTTTAAAACATTGTTAATATAACTTTTATATAATGAATTTCTTCTATTATCTTTTTTCAATTGATAATATAATTAATCTATATTATCTTTCATAAGACATATTACTCCAAATAGCCTCAACCGACGCGTTATTTAACTCCAACCTCCTAGTCTCCTTCGGGGCCCCAAACGTAATTTATATCTCCCTAAATGAGTTCATAACAAAAACATATAACTTAGGAGAATCAAACTTTGACGATTCACCTATCGGTTGAGTTGTTTGCTTGTACATATGTTCATAGTGTCATTCTAAATTATTAATTGAGCTTTGTTAGAGAATAACTAGACACACAAAAAAGTAATATGCTACATTTGGTATAAGCAAAGGATTATTGTTACCCACTTCTAACAAAGAGAGTGTATTTAAACAATAGTCTTCTATATAGTTGGGAGACAATTAATATACGTACACATCAAGTTTTTTGATTTCTATCTTTTTGAAATTATTCAGTATCCTAAATTTACTTATCGAATTTTTTTAGATCTGCATATATATGATTAATTTAAGAAGAAATGCTCCTTCACAAAAAAATCTCCATTTTAAAAATTCGTGAACTCAAAATTTCTAATTAAAAACGACAAAACATCAAAGTGTGCTTAAACTTTAAGATTTTGAAAGTGCTACTCTAAAGTCTAAAACAAGCAAGCATATTCTGCCAAAACATTAATATGGGGCACTTTCTTTGCAAATGTCAAAAAACCAAAACTTAAAAATCAAAGTAATCATATTGTTGATCATTCTTTTACCAACTAAACTATTCTTTTTTATTTGGTAAAAAATAAAGTGCATTTGCAAGTGATATTGCTTTTTCATATTTATATGGTAAAAAATAAACGATGCTTTCCATTTACCATTACACTCATGTCCAATTCTAAAAGGCGCCACTCACCGTCACAGTAAAAATACTAATAAATTATAAATAAATTTGATCCAAGTTAAAAATAAATAAATTAACTAGTCATTTTTCTTCGATTTAATCATTTGATATTTAAAGTTTACTGATTTTGAATTCGTATCAAATAAACGTAGTGAAAAGTTAAACGTTCACTAAGAAAATTCTAATTAATGATAGAGTAATTCCCATCATCACTCCCACTACACAAATTAATAGAACAAGACATGGAGTTGTGTTAAAATTTTCAGTTTGTGGGGGGATTAACCAAATAAGTGGTGTAACAGGAGCTAGCACTGAATCTAAATGTAGTTAGGTAAGATTTATATTCTACTGTTTTGTTTTTGTTTTTTACAAATAGTAAAGGCCAAAGTAATGGATTATTATTATCATTACTTGTTAGTGCACCACCCAATTAGTAATTTTTATTGACAAAAAATAACATAAACATTAGATAAAAAAAATAGCGGTGGGATCTGGTCAAATATCAGAATTTGTTGAGAGGGAACTTTTCTTGATTACTACATGAAAACGCACTAACGTAGTGTAAGGTAAAATTACAAAAATATTCAATAATTTGATTTTATAATAATATATAAATTAATAATTAATAACTTTAATTACTTAGAGTTCAGTTTTTGCCAATTCTTTTCTAGGCAATCAAATGTGATATGACTATGACCTAACAGAAAAATTATAAAATTTTGACCAAAGGTACTGTTGCTTTCGATGAGTTCCTAAGGCGGAAGGATTGAATCAAACACATAGTTTACACGATTATTGAATTTGTTTTATTACTCAGATAATATAATTATATACAAAGACTAACCATATCATATTAATTCACGGTCAACGAATATATACATTACAAAAGATTGTTTCAAATGTTTTAATAAAGATAATTTTATTCTTCACATGCATCTTCCGCTTAAATTCTTTGTATGAGAAAAAGAGAATTTGGCAGAAAAAAAAACAGTGTGTATCTTTTTTTTAATTGAGTTTTAATGTGAATATCGAATGTCAAATAACAAAAAATATAGTATAATATTTGCATCAATATACAGAAATTTAATAAGCGTTGGATAATATTCAATTAAGGTTGAAAAAAAAAGTATTGAAATTAAAGTCGAACTGAAGTATATGGTATAATTGTGCCTAGACGTAAAATTTATCTAGGCTCAAGGTCAGGGTGAAAAACTGAAGATATTGAGTGAAACCATAATCAATTTAAAATATTTATATACACCAGCATTTCAAATACTGATGATTAAATTACTACTTTCTTCTTTCGTTTTTATTCGCTCACTACATTAAAAATAGATATACATTTTACTTTTTAATTTTAAAATCAAGAAATAATTTATCATTATACCTGTTTTACCGTTAATTTTAAGTACTATTCATTTTTTAATATTTAAATAACATATAATTTTTTAAATCATTTTATATTTTTCTTAACGAGTTTACCGAGCCAAACATAAATAATTAGACACAAACAAAACAAATGGTATTTTGCAAATAATGAAATATTATTTATAATCAAATGCATTATAAGGGAAAACGTACAATACAGTTAGTGAATTTTACCCACTAACTTAAAATTCCAAATCAAATTATCAATACTTCCATACTAAAATTTCATTCCCAACACCAAAAACTTCTGCCGTTTTCATTTGTTTATGTTGTTTTTGATTTTTTTTTGGATAATTTTAAATTTTTCTTTTTTCATAGTATAACATATTGAAATCATAAAATCATAAAATATTTTAAAACATATTACCTATCTTTAATTTTAAATTATAAGATTCAAAATATTCGGTTAGCGTTTGACCCCAAATTTCTATATATTCTCGGCATTATTTTGGGTGAAGTTTTACCATGCGTTTGACCATAAATTTTGGGAGAAATATTTGACTATTTCATAAAATATGATTTATACTCATAAGTTCTAAAAATTATTTAAAATACCTTTAAGGTTGTATTGTCATTTATAATGAAATGTTTCGTTAAGAAATAACCTTATAACATAATTGATAACAATCAAGAACAAGAAAATAACAAATATGGACAAAAGCAATATATTAATTACAAACTCAAACTTGTCACTGATTCAAGATGAATTATAAACTCATTAAAAAACAAATTGTTCTTTTTGGCACCGTTATGTATAGATAGCATAGAGGAATAATTATTAGTTATTAATGTACTAGATAAATATTAGTTAGAATTAAGAAACAATGAATGTTTTTTTTTATATAAAATATAAAAAATTGGGATAGTTTTAAATTTTTTAAAAATTTCCAAAAATCAAAATTTGGCTCAAATACTATTTTTTTTTGTAGTATTTAAAAACTTGAGATATTTAACAAATATATTTGTCAAAAAAGGCAAATTATATTGCCAAACATCATTTTGTAAGTTTCCCCAAGTATATTTAAGGCCAAATGGATCCTCAATTAATTTTTTAAACCTTCTTCAAACTCAAAAATCAGTCAAATAAATTAAAATCGATGGAGCAACAAAAATAAGATATTTTAGGTGCTTACTCAGGGAGTCCACTCCATTAACAGGACTAACAATAAGTTAAACTTTACAAATTCTCTAAATCCATAATTCCAAGGTTCCACTTCATCATTCAAAGTCAAATGTCATCTTATATTCTTTTGCTTTTTTCACACACTTATATTTCTCATGTAAACAATTCATCAAACACCTTCTATGCATCCTTACTCCCTAAAGCTCAAAGATGAAACTTTTCAGATTTTTCAATCTTCCCCTTATAGTATTCATCTTGTTGATTCTTGTATTTCAACCCCTTCTTCATTGTACTGCTGTTGCTGGTGCTGTAGCTGAAGATGATATAAAGTGTTTAAAAGGAGTCAAGAACTCCTTGACAGATCCAAAAGGGAACTTGAATTCATGGAATTTTGCTAATTCTACAGTGGGGTTTATATGTAAATTTGTTGGTGCTTCTTGCTGGAATGACCGTGAAAATCGTCTCATAAATCTTGAACTTCGGGATATGAATCTTGGAGGTAATGTTCCAGATTCGTTAAAGTATTGTCGAAGCTTGCAATATCTTGATCTTTCTGGTAATCGGATTTCTGGTTCAATTCCTTCTGATATTTGTACTTGGCTACCTTACTTGGTAACCCTTGATTTGTCGAACAATGAATTTACCGGTTCTATTCCGTCTGATCTTGTTAGTTGTTCCTATTTGAATAAATTGATGCTTAATGATAATAGGCTTTCTGGGAATATACCACCTCAGTTTTCTAGTTTGGGGAGGCTTAAAATATTTTCTGTGGCAAACAATGATCTTTCTGGTAGGATTCCGGAAGCTTTTGATTCGGCTGAGTCGTTTGATTTTGGAGGAAATGATGGGCTTTGTGGTGGTCCGTTGGGGAAATGTGGGAGGCTTAGTAAGAAAAGTTTAGCTATTATTATTGCTGCCGGTGTGTTTGGTGCTGCTGCTTCTCTATTGTTGGGTTTTGGGGCTTGGTATTGGTATTTTACGAAGGCGGGGAAAAGGAGGAAGATGGGGTATGGATTAGGGAGAGTTGACTCGGAAAGGTGGGCGGATAAGTTGAAGGCTCATAGGCTTACTCAGGTTACATTGTTTAAGAAACCGCTTGTGAAGGTTAAGTTGGCGGATTTGTTGGCTGCCACGAACAATTTTAGTACGTCGAGTGTGATAAACTCGACTAGGACGGGGACTACATTTAGAGCTGTTCTACGTGATGGTTCTACGCTTGCTATTAAACGGCTTAAAGCTTGCAAGCTGAGTGAGAAGTTGTTTCGAATGGAGATGAATGGACTAGGACAAGTTAGGCATCCTAATTTGGTACCACTTTTGGGCTTTTGTGTTGTTGAGGAGGAAAAACTTTTGGTTTATAAGCACCTGTCAAATGGTACTTTGTATTCATTATTGAAAGGGAGCGCAAGTGTGTTGGATTGGCCTACTAGGTTTAGGATTGGCTTGGGTGCTGCAAGGGGCCTTGCTTGGCTTCATCATGGTTGTCAACCACCAATATTGCACCAAAACATATGTTCTAACGTTATTTTCCTTGATGAGGATTTTGATGCTAGAATAATGGATTTTGGGTTGGCAAGGCTGGTGACACCTCCAGATGCAAAAGAGACTAGTTTTGTGAATGGGGAGTTGGGTGAATTTGGCTATGTTGCTCCGGAGTACTCAAGCACAATGGTGGCTTCACTGAAAGGGGATGCTTACAGCTTTGGGGTTGTGCTTTTGGAGTTGGCTACTGGGCAAAGACCTCTAGAAATCACTGCTGCTGATGAAGGTTTTAAGGGAAATTTGGTGGACTGGGTAAATCAGCTCTCTGTTTCTGGTCGGATAAAAGATGCAATTGATAAGCATATTTGTAGAAAGGGCCATGATGAAGAGATTGTAAAATTCCTCAAAATTGCTTGCAATTGTTTAATTTCTCGGCCCAAGGAGAGGTGGTCTATGTATCAGGTATATGAAGTACTGAAGAGCATGGCTGAGAAACATGGTTTCTCTGAACATTATGATGAATTTCCCTTACTATTTAACAAACAAGAGACCAGCAGTCCCATTTGATACATGAATGGGAAAGCATTACGAGATGTTTCACATCTGGTGAACACAAATGCATTATGGTACGTTCTTCACTTCTCTTAGGTGCAAGTGGAATCAGGCACGATACATATGGTTCTGTGAAGTACTACCACAGATATTGCTGTATTGTACTGTGAAGTGTCAAATCATTCTGAGGTGTTCTGCTCGAAATTTATGTTACAGATAGCTAATATTATTGGTATCTTAGGTTTATGTTTCTCTTTGCTCATACTTATGCATTAAACAAGGCAGTAAGCAAAAGCTGTGACAGTTTATTTGAAAGCTGTAATACCACTAATTTAGCTGTTTATAACTGACCTGGGCATTGGCCTTTTTAGGGTCGAGATATATTCAGTATGTCCCTTACAGTCATTTATGGTTTGTAAGATCAAATCACATTAGATTTCCCTGATAGATTGGTTCGGTAGAATATCTGCCTCCACACAGATATTAATTCATCTAACCGGAATGCTATCAAGCAGAGTTATTAGTATTTACCCCTTCTGATTAATTTTGGATGATGTTGATCAGTAATTGTAGGTCCTTTTGCAAAATTTGTGTCTGAATGGGAATAATTTTCACTAAAATGGAAGTTGAATGGGCTTTCTAAAAGTTATGTGCCCTCTTGAATTTGATTTGGCAGCTGAAATTTTCATTCACTTGATTCTAATCTGCTTCTTTACAATCTTAGAAACATAATGCACAATTAAAGTTTCCAAGTAGGAAAAAAAATAATTCTTGTTGACAGTTGAAACTCTTTGCAATAGTAGTTATCAAACCTCTTACTTTTTCCCTCAAGCTCAAGCTCGGATGCGTGTTTCCATGTGCTCTCCTGCTTCCCTGAAAAGTCATTTTGTAATATTTCAAAACAATAACTTGTAGTCTAATAGTAAATGAAGGGAAAAGGTCTGTTAGCAAGTTATCTCATATCTGTCCTTGTCTTTAACAAAGCTCCAGCTGGGGGACTATATGGATTCTACGTATTAGAATATCTTGGTAAAGAAGTTCAGTTTTACCTATCCATTTTTTAGTAAGGTTTTAGATTATCTCATGTTATATTTTGTTACAGTAGATGAGTACTTTTGACCCTTTCCGAAAGCAAATAGATATGGTTGGGTAAGCATAGAAGTATGCTTTTCTTACTTATGAATGTTGCAGGGTGGAATGTTAAAGCATTGAAAATACCTGTTGTGTATTGGATCAGGTTCACTAGGTACTCTTCTTTTGCTGACATAATTGAGATTGGTCCTTTGAAGAGAATGCCTTTCTGTTTCTATTATCCTCTCAGCCTCTAAATGTTGATTGATTGTCGTTCCAGTAACTGTTTTGGCTGCAGGCTTTACTAAAATCTCAGCAGAAACAAAACATAGAAAACTAAGTAAAAGAAGAGCCATCAATAAACTGCTGCTGCGGCGAGCACCATCACCACCCATAACTCCAGTATTACTATCTCAAATTCTCCTGTGTTTGATCTTCAATGCACATTTGTGGATCAGAGGAACACACCAACACCAAATTTTCCTTTGGTACTATGTAGACAGAAACTACAAACAGTATAAATGTAATTCTGTTGTTGGGATGCTCTTAAATGGAGGATTTTTATTTGCCATAAGATTAATATATAGCATGAAAAAGTTAAAGGTGGTTATGTCCAAAAGCAACAAAAGGGAAAGGTTATTTGAAGATGTGGGGTAAAAAGTGAAGAGAATTAGGCGTAGGGATAGGCTGACAACAGTTTATAATAAAGTAACATGTCCAATTATTTATTACCTCGTTAGTGCAGGTATAACATAGCCAAGGGGACCTTTTTTTTCTCTGTGTTACCCATCCCGTCAGCAGCTTCCACTTTTTGCTTCCTTGGTGACTCAAAATTCAACTCTAATCCGTATTTCAAATGTGTATTTTTTTTTTTCAAAGAACTAAAAGGACGAACTATCAAGTTTAAATGCTGAAGAAAATTCAGGTTAAACTCATCAAATTTAAATTCCGTATTCGTTTTTGAGAATTGGACATTTATGATTGCTGGCATTGAAAAGGTGATTTGGACGCAAGAAGGAGCCATCAAATTCAAAATCATTGCAACTCCGTCAGAGCAAATCAAAGAGAACTTTATTCTTTATTCCAGAATTAATTTGAATATACTTGACGTCTTGTATTTTCATCCGAAGAATCTGTAAAGAGAATTTCCTGAAAAGAAGTGCCGCAAAATAAATTAAAACCTTCTGACCACGTTATCAAGTCCTTACTCATTAGAATATCTAACCCAAAGAGTTTAACTTATATATACACCGTAGTATAAAAAAAATCGTAGAACAGGCGCATTATTAGCATATGCTTGAGTCTACTAAGCAATATGTTCTAATCGCTGTCAGGGCCAGTAGTGTATGGTCCCTATCGAATATAAAGCTTTAAGAAAAAAGAGATTCTGAAATATAAAAGTGTACATGAGAATATCAAAGATGGAATGATTGCACACAAAGTTTGGCACACTAGTTTAACCCTGCACTTATACCAACCAAATTTTGAAATAAGATGACATCGATCATCCAAAGTTTGAAATAATGTTGAGCTTATCAGACTAAAGACACCCACATTCAATAGCAAAGCATTTTGATCACACTTATCTGCTCCATTAGATAAGAGAAATAATACTGAATCCTCCCAATTATTAGAAGCTCATATACCGACTTACTTTACTCTTCAGTTTAGAGGTATAGGACAAACAAGCTACCTCTGATATAACTCAAGGTACTAATTAACGGGTCCATTTCCATCTTTCTTGACCTATCTTTACAAAAGAAATCATGCTCCTTATCCAGCTTTTTAATTCAAAAATTCGAAAAATACACCAATTTTTCCATATACAACTTCGATTTGATGTTGAAAAGAGAATGCTGGACGAAATTCATGGGGATCAGATCAACACTTTGAAAATAAAATTTCTTCGGCATTCTCCATTAGCATAATAATGTAAGGCATGTCAACCAAGGCAAGGATAAGCAAGGTATGGCATATAAATGTCACCTTAGAAATCCATTAGGTGTAAAATAGGTAAGACTAATATATATCTACATTTACTAGCAAAATCCTGCAGAAAATTCAGTGATGCCTTCTTACGGATGGATGTGCATTATGACTGAGTCAAGTACGGAATACAAATTGGGGAGCTAGGTGATGCAGAATTCCCCCAAGAAGAAATTGACCTGCAGGTTAAAGATCCATCAGATTAATCATAAGATATTCCAGGTGAGACTATTAAATGATATATCAGGACAAAGGAGCGCGCTAAAGCAAAATTACCATGTAACTAAATGGTGAGAACTGGGGCAATCAACTGTCTGACAACATTTTACACCCTCTCTTGACTATAAGATGTGTTGTGCGATCCTCATTAGCTAAATTTAGGATGCCGAAATCTCCACTTCCCTAAGCAAATCCAGCTTTTCCTGCTTTCTCTTTGTCTTCTCTACATATTTCTTCTTCAGTGCCCACTTTGGTCCATATATTGCCAAATGCGTTCGACCAAACCGCCGATCAGATATCTGTATTTTTAGTAACAATAACGAGAGAATTAGTTCTTGTGTAGATGTATGATTGAACCATACATCCAGCTAGCTCTTCAAAACATTTTAGTTTCTGTTGAAGAGAAAACACCACCCAAACACATCTACTAAAGACAGAATGGAGAAAGCAATCAACAATATTTCAAATGATGACATCCAAAAATAAAATGTCCTAGCACATGCACTCGAGCATCAGAAGGGGATAGTGCTGTTCTTAATACTGAGAAAATGAATTGCTCAATACCTTAACAAGGCAACTGCACGAATCCAGCATGTCAGTTCTGAAAGGGTACTCCACCAGCTGAATACACAAAAATATGCTGACAATTACCACAAAAGAAATTTATGGGCAGAAAGGAACACAATGGACTTACAAAGCACAATATACTGAAGCACTTACTATAAATGTATTCTCTCCCACTATTGATGATTTTGAAATTTGATCCATTAATATACAGTAATCAACAACAGCATATGGTGGTGTAACACTAATATAATCAAAGCTCCCATCTTCACCTGAAAAAAATAAATATAAATCCTAGATTGTTATATTTCAGTAAAAGAGCAGCAAACAAGTTTCATGGTTAGATCTTTGTTTTTGGAACACATCATCCCTCAAAGTTGTAACTATCTGTTTAGTTCTTCAAGACTGCCAAACAAAATAGCAAAAGAAATCACGCAAGTGAAGAAAGAGAAGAGAAACTATACGGCTTGCAAATTTTCCAGAAGTACAGGATTGGTGAAGTTAGATATAAAGGATTGACTTGCCACAATCAACAACAATATCTAGGGAACCTCCAGAAAGTCGGTTGAGCTGGTCTGGCGCCAAGCATGTTATAAGTTAGCACCAACCATATCTGTAATAACCCATCCCCAAATCTAAACCTCTCTTATCACTCTCTTCTACCAGGAAATTACCAATACCAACTGCAGGTGATAAATGTTAGATGTCTGGTTAAGTTTCATTTAGATACCTCCATGTGCAACGTTACTGACAAATGACTATTGCAGTATGCAGATCACAACTACCTTTGCCAATTGTTTGACTTAAAAGATCTAAATCTATAAGGCAGTCCATATTTGCAAAACAGCATGCCTTCGAAATATGTTTCATCAATGGGATAAGGAACCTCATTAATGTTAACAGTTAGAGGCAGTCTACTGTCAGCACCATATTAGGCATCAAGAAAGAAAGGCTTACCTCCAACCTGCACCTTGATTGACTTGTGCAATGATAGTGAAAAAGGTATCAGTTTGAGAAAAGAGATACCACAAGTGATATAAAGGTATCAGGATAGCCTATGGTTTTTAAGAATTTTACTTCAGTAAAAATGTTCAAGGCATTTCATTTTCTGTTTCCTTGGCAAACAAAACTTGTTTTTTTATATTTCCAGGGCAAGTAATGAACCTTGTTTTTTATACATCTCGGAGTGAGTAATAACCTTTTATTTTTGTACAGAATTGTAAAAGAAAACATCAGATAAAATATTTAATGAACCTTTTAAGAGAGAGAGATATCTCCTATTGGGCGTTAAATCAGAATTACTGATTCATGATACTATTAACTCCCTAACTTACTTCGCTTGTGGGGCAACATCAGGAAGAGAAACTCTTACCAAGAAAATGTTCTGCACGCTCCAAGAAGCTTTCAACACGGACAGTATGTATGACAGACGCATCAAGGAAACCAGTCCATTCTAAATTAGGCCGGAGAACATCTGAGACAACCCAAGGGTCCATCTCAACAAAATGCACCTAGGAGTTTGCAAACAGAAACATGAAACACAAATGCTATGAGAGCAAAATGACAAAGAAAAACTGAAAAATATAAAGCTCCACATATCAACAGCTAACTTAAAAATTAAAATCATACAGAGACAATAAAAGTATCACTAAGCAATAAGTAAAAAAAATTTAGCATATGTTCCAGAAAGGGCTGTTACAAATTTAATGCTAACCTCAGAACACCCTCGGCTGATGGCTTCTATACCAACTGATCCTGTCCCACTATATAGGTCCAACCAACGGCCAGGCCTCAAAGATGCAGGGCAACCACCGGCTGCCTAGACAGCAGAAAACAATTTTTATTTAACAACATTAAAACAGTGTATCTTGCATTACATGAAAGACGAACTGCTCTTAATGGCTAATAAGAATCTCACTTGCAAAATACCAAATGCAGCAGCTTTTACAACTTCCATCATGGGACGCACATCCATGCTCTTTGGTGAGAGCAATTTCTTCCTCCGAGCCGTCCCCCCAACAACCTGAACAAAAAAGTACTTGTAATAGCAAAGATATCACAACTGCTTGCTTGTCTGACAACAATTGCATCATCACATGACATGTGTACTTGGAAAATGAATTACGAACTTTTGCTTAGTAAGCTATATGACTAGCCTACCTAGTTTGGTAGGTGTAGACATGCAAAATTTTATGGTATCAAGTCCATACAATACTTGGATTAAGTATCAGTTCACAGTGGAATCTTAATATGCTTGAATTATCAACAAATGGATCATAGCAGTGAAAAAAAAGAAGGGAATTCTCCATTAGCAGCCACAGATTCAGTTAACATGTCATTGAAATGCAAACCTGAAGCAATTTATGTGTCTCCCGTGGAGGCTTAGGTTCTTCTACTAGGACCTGTTTTCCGGTTCCGCTCTTGGATTGTTCTCTTCTCTTCTTTGTCTATAACTCCAATGAAAACACCACTGTTAATATCAATTATCAATATAACTCAATTTCTTCAATCTAGTTAAGGTCATCTGTAAGAAACATCTACATTATCAGTCCCCATTTTATTTTATTTTTAAATGAAATAAATATTTTTTTTTTCATAGAGGGTAAAAGAGAGAACGACGTACCTTTGGAGATGGTTCAGATAAGAACTCATCCGGATTTAGCCCGTATTGTTCAAGTAACTGCCTTTTCTGATCAACTGAGAGTTCATTTTTGGATTCTGACAGTATATTTTCTGTTAGATTAACAACAAAAACATTGAATTTCGCAAAGAAGATAGAGGAAGCGAAACAACTTACTGGAAGAGACTGTGATAATGAACGGTCGGCGACGATTGGTTGCTGTGAAGGGATATCCGAGGAGAGAAGGCTTGAAGCTAAGCAAACTGGTCTCCGGGACGATTGAGTGAGACCGAAGAGGTGAGAGAAAAGAAAATGCAGTGTGTGATGATTGAACCGCCATTTGTGTAACCCCAATTGCGCTAAGCAAAATTTGGTTGAAGTGATTTTAAGCTTTATTCGTTTTAAAATTGAGGAGACACTGTTTAGATAGAGTGGAAAACTGGGGAAGTATATGAGCTAAAATTGTTCTCTTTTTATTCTTCTTTTTTTTTTTAATCATGAAAATATTTTTATTTCTATTTTTATTTTTACTCCACGCTGTCCCACTTTTGCTCTCATAAACACTCAAATTCACAATTACTATCTAAGCAAACTTTTTTTTAAAATAATTATCTCATGAACCTGAGTTGCTAGTCAAATTGTAACTTTTTTTTCAAAATAAAAAGCATGTTTTTGGTAGCTGATAAGTGATAAAATATTGGAGTAAACAATTACTCTCACCGTCTCGATTTACTTGTCAAATTTTTCTTAATTTGATTTCTATTTTTACTTGTCATTTTGATAAATCAAGAAAGGACAATTTTTTGGTATTGAGTAAATATATTTGAGATCCTATCAATTAATAGAAATAAAATGATAAACTCAGTGAGTAAATATATTTGAGATCATATCAATTAATAGAACTAAAATGATAAACTCACCATATTAATTTTTTTTAATAAGTGTGTCAAATCAAAATTTGACAAGTAAATTTGAATCAAGGTAGTATATGTTTTTTTTAATAGAGGTGGACTTGTAATAAGCTTGGGAAAAAAGTGTTGATAGTTTTTATTTATTTATATTAAAATAATTTAATTATCCTTAAATTTATCAAAATGTAGTTACATGAAAAAGTTTGAATGATGAAATTTTTCAAATTTTTTTTTAGGAGTTTTGTTTTGGGAAGATCATTTCACGATTAAAAAAAAATGAATATTAAAAACATTAGTTACATCAAAATTCAAAGGTTCTTATAGGATAAAATTACTTTTTATTTTTTGTTGATTTTAACATATAACCACATGTGTTTAAAAAAATACTTATAAGCTAATTTCCCCAACTTATACATTTATACAAATATCCTCAATATTACAAATTAACTAGCAACTTACGATTCATGAGTAATGACAAAATGACCCCTACTGATGTTGAAGTTTTCTCATCTCTTGAGTCTTGATAAAAGAGAATCTGAGATGAAGTTTACATAAAATAACATGCCTTCCTAAAAATCATAAAACCAATTCCAATATATTTATTGATTGAAATATAATTTCGATGGCCTACCCCTTGTGGACAAAAAATGGTAGAGTATTGACTAGTTATAAGTTTGGTCACTTCTTGACTAATCCTTTTGTGCAACTTGAATTCCTTTGGCCTGAAGATATTAGTATTTTTAGAGGAGTTTTGGACCTTCTCTTTTTTTTTTTCTTTTTTTTTCTTTTTCTCTCTTTCTACTACAACTTCTTCCATTTCAATTGATGTGACACTGTTTAATTAAATACGATTTTTTTTTTAAAATGAAGATTTTTGAACTTTCACCACTCACCAACATATTTACCTACCAGATAACTCTGGTACCCAATAACTCAGATAGATGAGTGATTTTTTTAATTTCATTTAGACTTTGAACCTCATAATTCTCCTTCCACATTATTAACCATTAGGAGGCCAAACCTTTGGGTGCCTGCCTAGAACAATCATAGACAGAAAAAACAGGGCAGGCAAATTTGAGGGTAATATCAAAACTTTTATCTACTCAGTGCTACTACAAAAGTAATCAGTTCATCAATCCACCATGTTTCGAAAAGATCTCCTTACTCTAAACTGTCTAGAGGGTACTTAATGTACAAATCAGGATATACAAAGAATGTGGATACACTTGCTCAACTAGTTGTATTTATATGTAATAGAAAATTTTGTCTACATATTCCTGTCAGGAGCAAACCTTACAGCTCTTCCTACAATGACCTACAGAATTTCCAGAACCCACCATGTATAGAGGATTTTTTTCACATTCACCATTAACAGCCCACTGGGAGCAGTTTGGGTTTTGATCTTGGCATTCATTATTAAATAGAGTCTCAAAGGACCTCACATGAATCCATTTAGTAGCAGACCACTTCTCACCTTCGATAACAGGGCAGCTTCCATGCAAGCTTAGAGGATCAGTTGTTGCATTGAGATGAAGACTGAAAAACAACAATGCATCACCCTTCCTAGGTTTCACTGCAAATAAGGCATGAACATATCGAAATTGAGAAGTTAATTACAAGATTTATTTCAGTGGTTTTATTTGTTGTTATAATGACAAGCTTTATTTCAGTTCTACTGTGTTAACAACATTTTTTTTCCCTTTAAGCATCTTATGGTGGCCTATGAAACAGGATGACGTGTTTTGTACTGATTCCTCCATCTTCTATAAAAGTCCTTCAGATTCTTTTCACTATATGGAAGGGGGATGACAGGAAGACTCTGGTAAACTGATGGTGAAATGGATAACTACTGAGATTGCTCTCTACACCTAGCCAACGTGAAGCACAATCAAAATGGCATACCACAGCAATTACGTTGCTTTCCATTAAAACAAGGAGAATCAAGAGAATATGAAAAAAGATACTGAATGTTGAACCATACAGTAATGACTATGCAGTCCAGTCAGACAGGGGAAAGAAAAGACTCATGCAGCTAATAAAATCCATCAACCAATAGGATCCCATGCTAAAAAGCACATTATTAAGCCGTTTGCACAATTGTGGAGATTTTACCATAACCATACTACAAGACATTTCCATGAACTGATGGACATGAAGAAAAAGGGACATGTTTAAAAAGGAACATGTTATTTGCATTTTAAGCACAAGCAAATGCTCCATTACAGAGAATCTGCAAGAGCAACTCCTTTATCTTCTTCCCTACTATGCCTCATCATGAATCCATATATATGCACTTTCAAAACAATGGATAATACATGAATACTGATGGGACCTTCATAAATATAGATGCCATACTCAAACTATTCATCGTGTGACACATACCTGCATATCCATTTTTAGCACAATCTGACCAGTCATCACCCTTTGGCTGAGATTTTTTTGCCTGCAGGTTTCCCGTTAGTGAGGAAAAAAAGAAAATACTGCATCATAATCGCCGGCATAACAGAAAAGGATTAATCATACAATTACTGGTTACCTCTGAATTAGGGAAAATGGTTTCCCCACCCTTCCCTACATCTGACAAATACATAAGAACAGTAGCCACCCGATGACCACCTAGCTCTTGATTGACCTTGTCGTGGAAATAATCATAATGTGGCTCATACTTTTGGCCATGTTCATAATGCAGTATTTGAATAGATTCCCCATTTTCTGTATACCATCTTAATAAATTAAGAATATCGCTTACAGATATATACACATATACATTACAGACACATGAGACAGTGAGATGAAAGCCGCTTAACATCATTAAAGTACTGTAGTACCTTTAGGAAGGAATGTCCAGGCAGCTATCCTAGCCTCCACATTAGCCACTACTTCATCCTTATAAAAAGAAAAACAAAACAAATGTCAGTGGTCTCTTTCAGCAAAAATTGCATAGACTAATATGAATCCACTAGGGAAAAGTTTTTGAAGTGGAGAAGTAAAGCAGCATAGATAGAGATTCAAGAATTCAATTTCCATTCGAGACAGAGATAGTTGAACTTCCATATAAGTCCATATGAGGACATGAAATTACAAGTATGCCCAGCTGAAGAAATAAGCAGGAAAACTTCAGTGAGAAAATATAATCCGAAGGAAGTCATTGACTCAACCTGAAGGGGATGTAAAATGACAAGCCATCTCTAAGGGTTTCTAAAACCATTAAATGTCAACAGCATAATGCTCAAGAGAGGTTTCCAATACTAGAGTATAGATCACTGAGGGTTCACGTTATGCTTGATTCACTCAATGGTACATGATCAATGATGCTACCAATTTCACACAGAATGCATATGAACTAGTAGAAACTCTAAAAGTACATATCAAAGTATGTTCTAAGTTCTCATCATGTAACAGTTGTCCGAGTTCCAATTATCTTGCAGCATCATACTTGGTGTACTGTTTGTATTGACACTATCCCAAAGCTGAATCCTTAAATAATCTTCAGACGTGCCATTAGTATTTAAGAAGAACCTGAAATACCTAGAAAGGTACAATTTTCTGCATATAAACTTCATTTATATTTTCCAGTTATAAGTCTTCTCTAACAGGATTAAACTTTAACTAGACAGGGACAGTTTGGCAAGCTCGTTACTTTATTTCAACTAGGTAACACCACATGCTCTTAAAGCATACATCAGTGTTCACTGTAAGGAGTTCCTCAGAGAATCCGGTAATCACAAAACCCATAGCTGGACTACTTTGACATTTGCAAAAAGAAAGATCAAAATAACTTTTTACTTGCAGACCTGGTATTCAAAAATGAGAATCCTGACAGTAAACTGAATCTGACAGGGGACCAATTGACTAGTAAGACAAATTAAGCAACAAGCCTCAAATCTGGCCATAAGCAGTGACATAGAGATAAGTACAGGGGCAGAGCTTTGACACAAATTCCTTGGAATATGGTAATCAATCATATGTTGATAATCAGTCCATTATCATCCGATAACAAAGATTAAATTACCACTAGTCTCTTCTATCTAAGCAATAGCTAAATTGGAAGTATGATCTTGATGAGGGAAAGTAGATCATATCCGGCCACTATCAAAATGTTAATTGGGCCAAATAGGCAAAATTCCACAATACCACAATGCTAGACCCTTCACAGGAAATATTAACAAAAGATGGTCTGCTAAGGTTATTTTTTTTTGAAAAGATGGTCCTCTAAGGTTATTAGGAAGTTTAAACACTAATTTCGTATTAAATTGATTGTTAGAAAAGGCTCCAATGCTAAAGATTCAGAAGATTTAAATCCAATTATCCAGTGTAACCAATGATTAGTTTCACAACCAATTGAAGATGCTTCTTTATGAGATCTGTCAACCTATTTCTTTTTTATTTTGGTTTCTACAGGTGTCAGTACCTGCTTCAGACCCCAAACTAATACAGATTCGCACAGGCGCGGGCCATTAAGGAGGGAAGCACTCCCTATTAGAATTTTTCAATCTTCAAGGCTCGAACCCGAGACCTCTATTTAAGGTGGAGGGATCATATATATCACACACAACCTTTGGTGATGCCTAGTTCTTTCACATACAAATGGTTTCATAAATATGAAATAAGATGTGATGCCACTGTTTCTAAATGACAAATTCTGATAGTAAAAACAGAAACGGAATTAACTAGAAAACAAAATACTTAATACCAAAGGCATCACAATATAATATTTAACTGTCACAAGGAAGATGACAGAGCACATCCAGATTGATACATCAAAAAAAGAGAAGAAAACCATCAAACATTTGAAATCACAGAGAAGGTAGGATTTTGTGAACCTGGCCCTTGCTAAGAAACATGCCGGAGCTTGTCCGAACTTCACTCTCTATGCTCTTTCCTGACTCATTATCAGCCACCATAGACTTCTCCATCTTATCTTTAGCCTACTCATTCAAATTTCGATAGAACATAAACAACATCAAGTGAGCTTTTTAGGTTAACTGCTAAGCAAAAGAGAGATCCTTCAGCACCAGCAAATTAGACAATATCAACTAGCTAAGATTAAGACATCATCGGAAAGAGCAGCAATCATGCATTTCTTATTGTACTACAGAAATAAAGGGAAAAAGCTAACCAGAGTAACGAGATGATCACATTCCTCATCGGTCAAAAAATTCCTATATACGAAAGCCCTGCATAATTCATTTCATTATCAGAGTCACTTGAATATCAA
This sequence comes from Solanum verrucosum, assembly GCF_900185275.1. NCBI lineage: Eukaryota > Viridiplantae > Streptophyta > Magnoliopsida > Solanales > Solanaceae > Solanum > Solanum verrucosum. Next base: position 5,606,894 of record NW_026020332.1, read on the forward strand.
TTAGACACACGCAAAATGCATTTACACAAACAAATAGACCAAAAAAGGAGATAGAAAAACCTCGGTCGCCAGGAGATTTGCTTCACCCGAGTCGGATCAATTGTAGAAGACGATCCACCAATTACCAATTTCAGCACCGACAATTTTCTGAAAATAAAAGCACAAATGCTTAATACAAATAACGTACATTTTAAGCAAAAAAAAATCAACGAAAAACATAGAAATAGAAACGGAATTCATACGTTTTTCTATCGCCATGCCCACCGGAGACCCGAAGAGGTGTAGAACTAGAGAGATCAGGGAAAATGGAAAGTAAACAGAGAAAAAACAGAAAGAGAAGAGAAAGTTGACGGTCCATTGGGAAGTTACGAATGATGTTCGTGTTTTTGGGTTTAATATTTCCTCGTGCTCAAGGGTTTCGCTTCTTTACTTATTTATATACTTCTTTTTTTTTTCAGAACTCAGATCATGGAAAATGAAAGAAGAAAAAAAAAAAAAAAGCAGTAGCAGATCCCTGGTCTAAGTTAACAGATGCGTTATTTTCAAAGGTTCGGCAGTGCGCCCATTGAATTTTATTTCCGTGGTTGCAAGTCAAAGATTTTTTTTTTTAAAATTTGGTGTCTGATATTTGTTTTGGAGCTCGATTAGATTCAAATTTGTGTTAGAAAATTTCATATTGAGGTTAAAATGATTTTTAAAAAAGATGATAACATACTCACATAAATTTAAATCAAGATATCTGATTAAAAATGAAAGAGTGTTTATTACTTCATCACAACTGATAGTCAAAGGTCTTCTTTCCTGAACGTTCTGCCCAACTACTTGCTTTTAATAGGCTAATTAGGGTATTACTTTGAGAGTAAAATACAAGGAAAAAAGAAAACCATTTTCGTCTCTGCCTTAGCATTTAGTTCTGATCTAAGGAAAATAAATAAATTATAACCATTTTAGTTTGGTTGGAAAAAAAAATTAATGCCTAGTCATAAAAATTTGAAGTAAATACCCCAAATTCTATTTTTATTTTCTTACTATATTTTTCTTTTCAAATTTATCCTAATAAAATATGTATATATTGTCTAATTTAAATTATATTTATTTTTAAGTCATATTTCATTTTTTAAAAAAAATACATTCAAACAACAAAATATTATTTACGAAACTATAACCAAATATAACTATTTTCAATTCCAAATAAAGTGACTCAAATGATATTTTTTGTGCAAATTACTCCCTCCTTACTTGTCTATTTTTTTTCTTTGCTTTTCTCTAACAAATTCATAAATAAAAGGGATACTTTTACTAATTTACTCTTTATTCATTTGAATACACTCTATCTATGCGTCTAGTCTATTAATATCAGAATTAATAATGGAAGAACTTTTTCAAAACTTTACAATACTTATACTTCAAAGAGAATTAATTTCAATTTTAAAAATAAATAATTTGGAATAAATATTTTTTATAATACGAGACGGATGGAATAAAAAACAAACCCTAAAAATTATTTTTAACTTAGTAGATAATAATATGTGACAAAATGGAAAACCGGGGCGAAAGCGTCCAAGATGCTGGACGCGGCAAAATCTTTGTCAATGATTGTTAACGTGGCCCATATGACTCGGTCCGAGTTGATTCTTTTTGTAGTTGTTATATTTGTGTTTATTCTTTTAAAAAAACAACCTAGTCATACAATAAATCATTTTCATTTTAATTTTGAATGATAATAGATCGTCAAAAGGTGATGCGGCTACTCAATGGGATCTCAAATTTATTTTCTACTGAGTGTTCACTAAGTAAAACAAAATGTAAATTAAAAATTTGTATTTATTAAAAGAAAAAAGGATAAATATATTTTCGAACTATCGTAAATGATATACAGATATCATCTGTTATATTTTGAGATACTGATGCCCCTGTCGTCCATAAACTATAGCATATATGTCTTTCACTCGAACGGAAGACTAAATAGGGACACGTGGCACAATTTTATTCGTCGATCTGATATTTAATAAATATTGGGTCAGTGGATAAGATTATGACACGTGTATATCCGTTAGTATAAAGGGTATATATGCGTTAGTTTTTGGACGGTAGGGCACCAATGTCCCAAAAGTATAACGGAAGGTATCTACATACAATTTACGATAGTTCGGGGGTATATTTGTCCTTTTTTCCCTATATTAAATTGCTTATCAATGCGTACATTCTATCCTCCTCATATTCCACGTATAAATTTTACTGAATACATTGTTGTAGAGTTTTACAAAATTATCAACTCATCCAATGAATGAGTTGTTGGGATTTTTTTCATATTTACCTTTTTAATTATTTAGTTGGGTTCTTAAGTATTTTACATTTCCCAGGGGATAAGTTTGAAAATAGTCAATAGGATAATAGTGAAAAGTAACATTTGATTTATGTATTTAGATATTTTTTCAGGATGTGTCATACTCCCAACTATTCACTTAATATAGACTAGAAAGAAAATAATTTCACTCTCCATCCTACCTCATAAGAACTGCATCTCATTAATTAGCATCTTAATTAATAAATAAAGAAGAAATAACACAAATCCCGCTAGCTAGTTTAGGTCGTAATTACATTCGAACACAGTATTTTAACAAATTATCTTGCGTACCACTCTTTATTCGCTGGATACATGTGGGTCAAATTATGTGTAATTTGTTTCAGATATACTATATCCAAGTGTGATTTACATGTATCTAGGATACACTAACTTTCTCACCCACTTATCTCCCTATATATTTGTGTTTCATAATGTATTTGAGTTTCCCAAATTTTATGTATTTGTATATTTAATATTAATTTCATATAATTATGTATTTAAAAAATAATTTTACATGTATCTATGATACACTGACTCTCTCGCTCACCTCTCTTTTCTTGTGTCCATATATGATATATGAGTATCATAATTTTAATGTATTTGTATTTCTAGTATCAAATATATAAAATATTTGTGCATAGATAAATATATCAAATTAAGAAAATGCATTAATATAATTCATTAATGTATATGTACATATAGAGGATAAGAAAGATGGGTGAGAGAGCAAGAGAGAAAAAGAGAGAGCAAGGGAGAAACTAGAGGGAGATAGAAGAGTAATTATGGAATTAATTTGAGGTATATATAATTCTTTTAAATAATTTTGATGCGATAGAAATGTTTATCTAATTAGATAGTTCTTAAATGTAAAATCAAGTGTAAATTTCAAAAATAGCTAAAACTAGATGTGTAATCAGATTTCTTAGTTATAGTTTGCTCAATTACGATTCCTAGCTACATGATATAAGGAAAAGAGATACGAGCGAGATTGGGAGAGGGAGAAGAGATGGTGAAAGTTTTGGGAGAGATATACAATTAATTTGTATATCTGATTGATAAGTGTATATATGACTAATAAATGTGCCACGAATACAATTGCTATAATTAATTGGGAAAATGGTCTGAAAAATACTTTAACTTTTGCCGAAATTGCTATTACGATACCAAAATTTATGGAGGACCTTTTACCCCCCATCACTATTTAATAGTGTATTTTAAAGGTATATATGTGCCCACGTGGACACATTACTATTTAAAATGATGCAATATTTATGATGTCCACGTAGACACACATATATACCTTTAAATTACACTATTAAATAGTACATGGGGTAAAAGGTCTTTTTCAAAGTTTGGTATCGTAACAACAATTTCGACCAAAGTTGGAGTATTTTTCAGACTCTTTACCCTAATTAATTTAGATCATTAAATACAATTGTATGATTTGTATCAAGGCTATTATATTTTACATGTTGATGCAAAACAAATGCATCAAGTATATTAACAAATACAATTTGTATATCTGATTGATAATTGTACACTTGACCGATAAATGTATCATGAATACAATTGATATTATTGATTTGTCTCAATGGATACAATTGTATCAAAGACTATTGTATTCAATTAATTGATGCAAATCAATAGTATCAAGTATAGTAACAAATACAATTTGTATTAAAATACAATTGTATCGTTATTGTAATTCGTAATAATTTGTATTTGTATTTATCAGTTGCTTTGTGTATTGTGTTCATGTATATATATTTGTGTTACCACTTGAATTTGTATAATTGATTGTTACCATTTGCATTGATGATTTGTATTATATAAAGAAAGAGAGGAAATAGATATCAATGAGAGATGAGAGACGTCAAAGAGAAGAGAGAGGTGAGACATAAGGCATTAAATAGCCATATTTATAAAAATAATGACTGCAAATGTTAATTGTTCCAAAGTATAGTGAATTGCGTCAAACTAGGCCTCATCAGAACTAGAGTTGAGATTTCAGAAGATTGGATACACTATTACAACTCATCCCAACCCACTTTGAAAAGGAACGAATTTAAGATTTAAAAATCAGCTAACCCGATAGAGTACTAAATAGGTACAAATAACCATGCGGTGACGTTATGAAAGTATACTACTTTGCTGGTTGCTTCCGGACCCTTCTTTTGTTTATTCTTCTTATTTTTCCTTCAATGGTACTACTATTGAAGAAGGCATTACATATGAAGTTTAGGTCATTATGTAATTACTAAAAGTTAGAGGACTAGTGATCAAGAAGTTAGTTAGGGTAGTTACAATTTATTCTTTTCCTTCTGTTGTATATATACATGTATAGAATCTCTTAGTGTGCAAGAATACAATTCATAATTTGTTAATTCTCTGAGTTCTCTCTTTGCTTCTAGAACATTTCAAACTAATAAGAAGTGTTCATCAAGCTATCGTCTTCAAGATAGCTAACATGGTATCAGAGCTTGATCTACAGTGACTACTGTAGTGCTTCGAAGTATCTCGGTTGAATCATGGCAATTGTTGACAATGAACTGCCAGAAAAGCTGAGCCATAATCATCCTCTTTTCCTACATTCAATTGACAATTCTGGTGTTCTGCTCAACTCAATCCAACTGATTGATCCAGCAATGAAGATTGCAATTCTAGGTCGAAATAAACTTGGATTCATCGATGGATCGTGCAAAAAGGAATCATATGGTCCAAATTTGTCAAATCTATGGGAACGCTGCAATGCCATAGTACTTTCATGGATTATGAACTGTGTATCGAAGGAATTACTTGGAGGTATAGTTTACTCCACAAATGTTGCTGCTGTGTGGAAGGATCTGTGTGAATGATATGACAAAATCGATGGATCGCATATCTTTCAATTGCACAAGGAGATTGCAACAATCAGTCAAGGTACCAGTTCAATCTCAACCTATTTTTCTAAGCTGCGTGAATTATTGCCACGCCCCGAGCCTACACCCTGGACGTGGCTGACACTCGAGACCATTGCTGGCTCCAAGCGAACCTTTGGCCTGACTTACTTAACTCAGCAGAAGACTTAACTCAACAACATAAACTCAAGTAATAGTTTAAATGATAACATCTTAGCCAAAATGACAACTTATGTCTCAAAACAAAGTATCTGCAAATACATAGATGAGAGATTCAAAACTAACTGTCTGACTGTCCATAAAGTCTCTATAATACTGAGATGGATGTTGGGACAGACCCCACAACATCCTAATAAAGAAAACTAGGAAAGCGAAATAAAAGAGTCCTCCGAAATGCAATGAGGCTCACCACTGACTCTGGAGTGCTCAACTGGATCAATGGCGCATTGGATGCTGATCCTGGTTACCTGTGCCTGCATCATAATAAGATGTAGGCGTTCAACTGGCATCAGTATATTGAATGTACGAGTATGCGAGTTGGAATGCTAAACCACAACTTAAGCTTGAAAAGAGTACAAAAGAACACTTACTTTGGCTCTGTTTAACTCATGAATAACTGAACTAAATATAAAGCAATAAGACACATGCAATATATATATATAAAGCTTGTAAAACAGTGAAAACAACTTAGTTCGTTAAAGATAAGTAATAACAAACTCAACTTTACTTATATATAAAAGTAATATAGCTTTAGTGGGAGATTCTTTAACCGACAACCACCATTATGAACCCTAGTGATGATACAACATTTTACCTCACGTTACCCAAGGACCATCCTATACCTTGCCTTGATATAGGACCTTACTTAACTTAGTGGATCCACTAGCTTAACTTACGTGATCATCTAAAAAGTATAACCCGTTAAATCCCATGTTGGCTACATGGTTCTTATGGAGATTTGAGTTAATATGAACTCGCATCCCCAATTTGGTGCTCAATACTACTCCCAAAATATACTTAAGCTCATATGTATGTTAAACACCTCTTTCTTTAATTTGAGATAATTGCTTAAAGCTTAGCCCAAAGGCTCTTTTTGGAATCGATGTTCCCTTTTCTTTGCTCAAATGTGAAAACATTTATAAACTTCTTTGGGAATACATAATTCCCTAATAACTTTTGAGAAATGAACTCAACTCTTACTCTTTGCTTTACTTGAAACTTGAGCCTTAAAACGAAGTTAAAACATTTAATAGAGACTCCTGAAAACTTTAAGAAACTTTGCTTTGACTTGCTTCTTAACTTCTAGACTTGACTTTTAACTTCTTTGACTTTGATCTTAACTTTCCTTGAATTTGATTATGGATTCAAGGCTCATGATCTCATGTTTATGGATGATTTCATTATGTTTAGATGTACCTTAGAGTGTTGGAATCAACTTAGAAACATAGGTACATTGCTAAGGAACAAGTACTAAAAGGTGAGGGACGAATGGGGAGAACTGGCGTCCCTGGCGCTCTGAGAGGCGCGGAGAGCCAGGCCCCAAACTTCAGAGAAGTCTGTGGGGAGCGCTGGCTGGCGCGGTGTCCCAAGGCCTAAACTTTAGAGGCTGCTTTGGGGCGCGCTGGCTGGCGCGGCACCCCAGCCCCGTTGCCCAGGTTTTTGCGATTTTTCTTCTCCGTTTTCATCTCTAAACCCTCAAATGTTCCCTAATTCTTTCCCCAAACACTTAGGATCAATTTTACCCTCGATACACAACTAATCTAACTCGGAAAAACAGCCCGGAAACATGAATCAACCCTACCTCCAAGCATCAACAACTCAACTAACAAGAACTTAACGAATTTCAACAAAGTTCTTCAAAAACTAACTAACTTTTCATTCAATCAACAACCATTCTCTTAATAGAAATAATTTGGGTGTGTGGGTGAACTAACTCATCACGAAAATATCTCACATACCTTAATAGGGTTCACCCCCGACGAATTCCACTCGCAAGCTTGGATGATCTTGGTGAATTCTTGCTTTCTTCTCCCGTTCTTTCTTTCTTTCTCTCTTCTCCAAGCCCTAAGTGTATTCTAATTTTTCAAAACTGAATTAAGTTCTGTTTTTACCCCAATAAATCCCTAAAAACGAATTAGGAAATAAATTAGAGAAAAGACTACTTTGCCCTTCCCTAATTCCGGATTGGGACTTTCCTTAATCCAACGACCCAACTTCCGAAAGGCATATCTCACTCAAACGATGTCGAAATTGCGCAAACTCGGCGGCGTTGGAAAGATCTGTCCAAGGGCTTTCCAACTATATCAACAACTGCTCCTAAATCATCCTGAGATAGGAGTTATGGTCGTTTGAAAATGGCCAAAACTCACTTTCTTAACTTAGACAAAATTTTCCAGACATCCTTATTCTTCCCAAAATCATTATTTTCAGATTTTAAGCTCTTTCTAGTCATATCTAGGTGCGAGATGTTACAATTATGGGTAGAGTATGAGAGTCTAGCTCTTGTTCCTAGCTGTGAATGTGTTCAGAAACTGCTTCAGTTCCTCATGGGACTTAATGACTCAAATGAGCAAGCTAGAGGTCAGATTCTTATGATGGTCCCATTGCCATCTCTGAACAAAACCTACTCTCTATTTATTGAAAGAGAGAGTCAGCGTAACATCTCTCAAACATCTAGTAGTTCCAGTTTTTCTAAGCTAAGTGCCTTATTTACTACTGGTCACATTTCAAATCCATTGCCTAAGACAAGATCTAGTTTGAGTTATGATCCAAATGCATTTTGTGACTACTGCAAAAGAACATGACACACACATGCTATTTGTTATAAACTTCATGGCTATCCACCTGGTTATGAAAAGAAGAAGAAAGGAACTCCTAGCACATATCATGAGAGATGAAAATCCATTAATGAAATGAGTCCATATCCAGCTGCTCACAATGCAGTTAGTGAATCTGATCAGCTTTCTAGGTACAATGATGAGTCTGAATATAGTAGATTTATGAATCAAAGGGCTCACAGCTATGGCAGATAATCTAGACAATTAGATCATACTGAGTATCACAAAAGGATGAATGTCATACATGAGCAATATAACCAAATTTTACACATGCTTGGTCAGTCCAATTTACAGGGCAGCACAGAAGGAGCCTCAACTTCAGGGTCTTCTAGTGCAAATCTAGCAAACTAGATCACTATTCATCCACAGGTAATGCTACTGCACTTACTGTTAGCTCTGAACAGTTAAACTGGATTCTAGACTCCGGAGCAACGAATCATATGACACCTAATTCAGATTTACTTGATCATAAACAACCAATGTCTGCTGATAAACCTGGAAGTGTACAATTACCAAATGGAGACACTATTCTCATTACTCATACAGGTTCCTGTAAAATGACATCACAAGACATTATCAATAATGTGCTTCTCATTCCTGACTTAAATTCAATTTGATGTTAGTATCTAAAATTACTAAGGATCTACAATGTGCAGTGTGTTTCTTTTCTAATTTTGTTACTATTCAGGACTTCTACAGTGGGCAGGTGAAGGTGATTGGTAGAAAGTATGCAGGGCTCTATCTTCTACCTACATACTCATCCACTAATGACACAGTCTCTCCATTATATTCACATCTAGCTCAAGGTGATATTTCTCCATCATAGTCACATTCAATTCTATGACATCAAAGACTAGGACACACTTATTCCACTGTTCTAGCTAATGTTCTTGATCTTCCTATTAAACAATGCTACAAGGAGGTTCACAATTGCACTATGTGTCAACTTGCTAAACAACATATATTACCTTTTCAGCATAGCAATACTGTATCTACTTGTCCATTTTAGTTGATTTATATAGATGTTTGGGGTCCATTTCATACCCATTCATATGATGGGAATAAATTATTTGTAACCATAGTCAGTGATTGTACTAGAATGATGTGGTTGTTTCTAATAAAGCTGAAGAGTGATGTTTGTTTTGTGTTGACAAATTTCTTCACTTTAGTCAAGACTCAGTTTAATGCCTTGGGTAAAATCATTAGAACCGACAATGGTTCTGAATTTGTTAATACTGAGTGTCATAACTTATATACTAGCTTAGGCATTCTACATCAGAGAACATGTATTCATACACCACAACAAAATGGTATTGCGGAAAGAAAACATTGCCATATCCTTGAGGTTGCTAGGGCCATCAAGTTTCAAGGGCATATTCCCACCAGGTTCTGGGGTTATTACATCCTTAATGCTTCTTATATCATCAACAGACTACCCACACCTGTTCTACATGGCAAGTCTCCTCATGAAATGTTTCATAAAAGAAAACCTTCTCTTTATCATATGAAAGTTCTATGTTGCCTTTGTTTTGACAAGAATATGTACATTTAAAACAAATTCCAACTTAGGAGTGTTGTTGTTATTCACATGGGCTACATTGATCAAATAAAGGGCAATTTGTTATACAATTTCAAGGACAGAAATTTCTTCCTTAGCAAAGATGTACTGTTTAGAGAATCCATATTTCCATTTGTTGTATCACCTTCTACTGCCTGGCATCTATTCCCTCATATTGCTACACTTTCTGATCTTACACCTCTCATTAGTGGTCCTGATAGTGTTGACACAGTTGTCTTGCCTACAGATGAACCTACTTCATTCTCAGAAAGTTCTACCCAGAGAAGATCCTAGAAAAGTAGCAAAGCTCCCTTATGGTTGACTGACTATGTTGCCTCTGCACATTTCAATCATGTTAAGCCTTTGTATTATATTGACAAGTATATTGGCTATGAGCATTTGTCTCCCTCCTATCAGGCCTTCCTATCTTCCTTTGGTTTTGAAGTTGAGCATGCTACATTTCAAGAAGCTTGTAAAGACCCAAGGTGGGTTGAGGCAATGCAGGCTGATATCTCAGCTTTAGAATCTCACCAACTACTACTCCTTTGGATCCATATGTGCAACGAACTACCAGAGAGTATGATGAATTAAATGGAACAAGCAAGGATGACAAGCTACTTACTGATCCAACATTGTATAAGAGGTTGATTGGGAAACTATTGTATCTAAATGTCACTAGACCAGACATATCTTTTGCCACACAGACTTTGAGCCAGTTTCTGCAGCAACCTAAATAATCACATCTAAATGATGCTCTCAAGGTAGTGAGATACATCAAGAGTCAAGCAGTGCTAGGTGTCCTACAGTCCAGTAAAAACAGTAAACAATTGCAAGTCTATTGTGACTCGGACTGGGGAGCTTGCCTACACACAAAAAGATCAGTTACAGGTTTTATGGTCAAACTGGGAGGCTCACTGATATCTTGGAAATCTAAGAAGCAAGGAACTATTTCTAGAAGTTTAGCTGAGCCTGAATACAAGAGTATGGCAAGTGCAGTAGCTGAAGTAGCGTGGCTGGTGAGACTATTCAAAGAACTTGGAGCAGAAGTACTCACACCAGTTACCATCTATAGTGACAGTAAATCTGCTATTCAAATAGCTTCCAACCCATTTCTACATGAAAGAACAAAACATATTGAGCTGGATTGTCATTTCATAAGGGAGAAAATTCACCGTGGATTCATTCAGACTGAGTATTTGAATACTAAAGAACAAGAGGTTGATATGCTGACTAAGGGTCTTGGAAAATCACAACATGAGTATTTGCTATCCAAGTTTGGAGTACTGAACTTGTTCATACCTTCAAACTTGAGGGGGAGTATTGAAGAAGACATTACATAGGAAGTTTGGGTCATTATGTAATTACTAGAAGTTAGAGGACTAGTGATCAAAAAGTTAGGTAGGGTAGATATAATTTATTCTTTTCCTTCTGTTGTATATATACATGCACAAAATCTCTTAGTGTGCAAGAACACAATTCATAATTTGTTAATTCTCTAAGTTCTCTCTCTGTTTCTAGAACATTTCAAACTAATAAGAAGTGTTCATCAAGCTATCGTCTTCAAGATAGCTGACAACTACATTCAATTCTATAATTTTTGTTGATGAGGTATGTGTTATGTGGTAAAATACAATATGTATTTTGCTGTAAAATACAGTTTTACAATTAAATCAAGTAGCAAAATTTTTTTTGTGTGGATACATAGTTTTTTCTTTTATTTTGATTAAAATTATTTACCTTTATACTTAGATAAGCAAAAAATAAACATGATATTGACACTTAATGGACATTAGCCTACTGGGGATATACATTAGGACCCACGAATCAAATACTCCCAAAATTTTTGTTTTTATTATAAAGTTCATTTCATATTTATTTATAGGCAAAAAAGTCTGAAAAATATTCCAACTTTGGCCGAAATTGTTGTTATGATACCAAATTTTATGGAGGACCTTTTACGCCCTGCACTATTTAATAGTGTATTTTAAAGATATATATGTGCCCATATGGACACATTACTATTTATAATGATGCAATATTTATGATGTACACGTGGACACATATATACCTTTAAAATACATTATTAAATAGTGCAGGGGGGTAAAAGTCCTTTCCAAAGTTCGGATATATTCAGACCTTTTTCTCTTATTTATAACTAGATGGAGGAGACCCATGGCAAGCACGGGCCCAATAGTCAAATTAATATTGAAGCAACTATGGAGTTATTATGCTTGTAAAAATATTAATATTAATGAATCAAGGGTGACAACTTCTATAGAAGATGGTTAATATCATATACTATTAAAAATATTCAGAATATGTACAACAGACACCATACGACTTGAACGATCTGCAAATACTAATTAATGTAATACACCCAAAAATATAGCTGATGTTTCAATTTTGACATATAAGATTACTATATGTGTATATATAGCGGAGTTCGCTTCTTAGTAGCTAATCTTCTGCATTCAAAAAACCATAGCATAGGGAGTTGTTGGGGGTTCCTGAGAAAATTGTGTAATGTTAGTAAATTCACAAAGTTGAGGTGGTTGATGATGGAAGTGAAACTATTAGAAAAGTGACATTTGACACCAAAATGTGGGATAAAACATTACCGAAAAGCTAAATAATGAAGGCATCCCAAAAAGTTAAATAACCGATTCATTTCATTCTCCCTATTGAGCGAACTTTTACCGACTAAGAATCCAAAAACTTCATTAAGCAAAAGTCACAAATCAAGTAAGGGAGTTCCTGCAATTAGACAATTTAAAGTCTGTCAGAAACTAAAAATATAGCAACACATAGCAAAACGATTTAAATCTTAGAATTCCTCAAAATGGAAGAAAAAATTCAAAACTTTATCCTCCAAACTGGCACCTTTTTAGCACAGAAACTGAAAATGAGCAAATGGTAACTTCATAAAGAGCAAAATATGGTCAATAAACAGCCCAGCGACCCCAAAAATAAAGGAGGTAAACTTTAGAAAGACTGAAATTTTCTTTAAATTTACTCAAGCATTTACTCTTCCAACTTCATCAACATTGATGAGAACAAATTCATTTCTATTAATCAGGGTATAGAGACATGATCAAATAAATCTTGATATGATGTTATATTTCAGAGAATTCATTTACAAAGCGATCAAATAAGTCTTGATACATCGATAGGTGAAGGAGGGGGAAAAAGAGCTAATCACCCATAATGAGCAGAACTTTTAAGGTAAATTTATATGCCCATTTGGTATTAAATAGTAAGAAAGTCATGAAATTGATAAAAGCGATAGATTTTCCATTGATGATCAGAATGTTCAGATGATCATCTCTGTAATTAGTATAATAGAGGTCTATCATTCTTGGAATCAAGTTAGGTGTTTGAGAGTATAGATGCTCCATAACACTCTGTTTGGATCATTGTTATCCATTGTTTCATAATATATTGTATTGTATTGTATGGTATAAATACAATGTTTGGCTAGACTGTATTGTTTGTTGTTGTTTAATAATATTTTTATTTTTTTGTTTGACTGTATCGTATTCTATTGTAATTTATAAATTTACTAAAATATCCTTAATTATTCTAGGGTAGGAGGTTTGACTAGAATTAAATAATATAAGGTAAAAGGTAAAATAATATTATAAAATATTATGTAAAGATGTAATTGGAAAAAGAAATTAAGTACCAATGGAAACACATCAAATTGGTTGTTCCATAAAATGAGGGTTTTCATTGTTACGTAACAACGAAATTTAACAATACAATACATTTTAAGTAACAATCAAAACAAACATTGTAGATATAGTAACGATACAATACAATGGGTAACAATGATCCAAACAGAGTGTAAGTGTATTGGATTGTTGGTATGGTAATAGTTCACAATTCATTTCCATAAAAAGAAAAGACATTTGATTGCTTTATAACTTTACAAACACACAGAGATTGTTAGAACTAAAATAATCTAATCCAGATTGTTGATTCTCCATACTTTTATTCCTATAAAGGAATTTAATTACATCACTAACCCAACTCAGAATCATCAAAATCCAACACAATTCAAAAAAATATTGAAATCCCAGATGAATCATAACTTTGAAGGGAAAAATATGTATTGACAAAGTAAACTAATTGGGTTGTAAATGCTTTCAATAGTATCAAATATTTGGATTATATTTATGTATGTCTTTTGGTTGGAAGTTGTGTTGCTTTATGGTGATTTTCATATGAATTGTTGATGTTTATATAATGTAATTTTTGTAGTTTGAATAGCTTACAAGAAAGTTTATTCCAAAAATAAATGTGAAAGTCAGATGTGGACCGACCTTTTACACATTTTTTGTTGGTGTGGGTGGTTCAAATTTCGGTCTCCCACTTGAAGAAGTAGTTGTTGCCATCACCTCCACCTCACTTATTCCAAATGCCTGATCTTTTTGGAATTCCTATCAGTAGTGCTGGGAGGAAGAGTCTGTTCCTTTTCCACGTAGGAAAGAATGGACAAAGTTGTATGTGTGTTATTTGGGCTGCCCCAAGATGACTTCCGTAGCTAAATTTGAAATAGTTTGTTTGACAAAATCTCATGGACATGATTAACAAACAATGATTGCCTCTGTAAATATAAAGAGTCACGAGAAACTCTTTAGAAATAAGCATATATGCTAAACTATTTCTGATCAAGATATATGGTGTTGCGACAATAGACTTGTTGAAGTAACCATCGGAAACGAGAGTCACCTTAGCGCAAGTTATGCCAAATATGTCTTCTGTCGTCATGGAGAGTAACTTTTGTCCCAATTCAGCAGAGATAGATGTTGTGGCTATAGCAGTACCATCAATAAGATCAATTTGAAAGATACACCTGAAATCATGGCAAGTTTAATATTTGTGTATAATAAATGTTTTATTTTGTACAAACTCTAATTTACAAGTCAAAAGTATAGTACCAAGGCACTAATATTGTTTTTCGATTGCATTTTGGGGATTCAAAATCCTTTCTATCCTTTGTGAGCTTCTTGTGTTTGCAGTGTGAGCATTCAAGCACACAAAACACTTGCAATTCATTTGATATTGTCATTTCTGCTTCAACATAGAAGAGTCCCATCGGTCGGATAATACCACATACATAATACGTGTTACATTACTCATGAATAAATACAATTTATTTTTTTATTCAGCCAAAGATAGACAACCAGAAAATTAATAAGCACACTCTCAAATGATCAGCTTGAAGTATGACTTACAGAAGCTGGTGATGAAATTTATGTAATAGAGATAACTTGTCGGCCGGCATGAGTCACTACCATAGAAGGGGTAGATGAGCTTGTTGAGGTTTTTTCTGACGCACGACTTAACAACATTGTTTTGTTTCCTTTTGCCATATGGTTACACCTAATAATATGTTTAGTAGGTTCTTTAAATGCAAATTAAAGCTAGAGAATAATGATGAAATGTGAGTACCAATTGATGAGTTCTACTGCCTGTGGGTAAGTAGGATCCACACGTATTGTGGAATTGAACCTAGTCTGCAGTGACAACCCTATATAACACATAGCTTGTATAACGTTTTGTTATTTTCTAAAATTATGTTGGTAAAAAGTTCAGCGCGTCTGTACCTTGATAAGTAGATATTCATCTACGTACTCCATCTAAGGATTACAATAAGATCTGCATCTGTTTTCATTTTAGCTTCAATTTCATTTCCTTCTATTTCTCCAAAATCCTCCCATATAGTGAGGAGAAACTGATTTTTCCTTAGAGCGTGAGGAGAGAAGATTAAGTACCATGATAACGACCAGACGATAACTGATGATCCGATCAAACAAACAAAAAAGTGTTTACTTATTCAAAATCTTTTCATAAAATGAGAAAATATAAGGTGAAATGTTATACTTACTGATTGTCACAAATGGTAATTTCTCGACACTTATGACGACTCTGACCTGCATATTTTTTAGGACCATAACGAAGAACGATTGCCAGTATATCTGCTTATATAATACATAATGAAATGTTATAAGTGTGTGTATTAGTAAACATGTATATTTTAGCATGATAATAGCTATTAGGATTAATATACCAATTTCAGTAGTATAATCAACGATCATATGAGGAATGCGGTCAAAGGTTGTGATATTCAGCTTGGTTGGTGGTGAAAGTAGTTTCTCAAGTTCATTAGATGGTTTGACATGTTCAATTACAATTTCTTTGTCAAGAACCCAGTAAAATTTATGTATTGGCTTGTCGTATGAAGTTGGCGAGATGTTAATTCTTACGGTAGAAATGAGATAGGTATCCATGAATGTAAACTTATCTGCATACTGTTCAATTTCGTCGGCATACATAACTGCCTTAATGTAGCATTTTTGAAAGTAAGAGTTATAGAAAGCTGAGATTATACTACTCAACAATGCAAATAAAGTCTAACTCTAAGCATTTATAAACAGGAAAATCGAGGAAAAATGTTCAGCAGAGGTAAAAAGAAAAAGAAGAATATTCATGAGATAAAATATAATGAGCTCACCTCTTCATTTTCCAAAATCAAATTTTGGAATCTACATTTCTTGTCATGACTTTCTCACGGGCGTTCGATTTCCACAATTTGAACTTTGCAAATTCAATCTTGTATGTCTAATGCTATTCGATCAATGTTCAATCTTAGTACAATGTCTGTACGAAATAGATTTAACCAAATAATAGTATCTGCAGGATAACATCACTATTGAGTCAAAGTTCTTTATTTTTTGTGGTTGCATGAACAGGAGCGATTAAATTAGGAACATGCAAGGACATAATTACCCTCCACATACTCAAAAATCAGAAAATGTACTGAAAACACAATATGAATACTTCGAATCAAATTAGGAACATACAAGAATATAATTATCCCTAACATACTGTAACATTAAAAAATATAATAAATACCCCCAAATATGTCTGCTGAGTAATAAAATTGAAATGTAAAGTGAAAATAACAACTCTAATTTTGTCCCATTTTGATTTTCTCCTTTGGTGACAACCAAAATCTGCAAGAAAAATTGAAAATGGGAAGAGGAAAAACAGGAAAAGGGGAAAAAATACCAGAGATAGGGAGCAAAAGTTTTTTTTGAATGGAAGCATAATAAATTTATGCTCTACGAGTAATAAATATATATAATACAAAGAAGACACGTCATAGTATAAGTACACGTCATAGTATAAGTACACGTCATAGTATAAGTACACGTGTCTTCTTCAAACTTGATGGGGGGTTTTGATAGCCAATGAAATTGTGGCAAAAAAGAGAAAAAAATATTACATTTCATAGTAAAATTTAAACTGACTTTGATCTAATTATTTAGTGATGTGTCTTCTGAAAATTTGATAGATTTTGATAGCAAATGGAATTGTGCCAAAAAAGAGAAAAAGTTATTACATTTGATAGTACAATTTGAACAGCCTTTGGTCCAAGTTTTTTTTGAACTCCATAATTACATAACTTATGATTTTCAGATGTTATTCACAAATCAATTTGAACAACCTTTGATCCAAGTTTTTTTTTGAACTCCATAATTACATAACTTATGATTTTCAGATTTTATTCACAGTACAATTTGAACAACTTTTGGTCCAAGTGCTTGTTTATCCTTTAGAAGTCCCCTAAAATTAATGATAAAATTACATAGTTGCCCTTGTTAGTCATTTAAAAGTGCCATTTCTAAATAATATTAATTTATAATTTTGGAAGCAAAGAGTTAGTATCTTATTATATAATATGTAAAATATTTTTTCAAGTTAATAAAATGTTAGTGATTTGTTGCAATAGGATATGTTTGTTCTTATTATCGAAAATATATTAATAGATAGTAAGTTTTAAATAGATTAGTTCAAAAATTTTAAAATATCAAACAAAGTTCTATTACCTTTTCACTAAACATATAATATTATCACTAGAATTAATAATATATTTTATCTAAATAATTTGTGTTGATTTTCTAATTGAATTAAGTATGTGTATTTTTTGAATTGAAGAGGGTAACTTTTGCAGTTGGTGTAGCCGTGTAGGTAACTTTTTATTTAACAGAGAGATAAGATATATTTTTAATATAAAGAGGGAGTGATATTAATATAGATTAGCTGAGAATCAGTAAGTCAACATATATAATAGAGTAAATTTTAGGTTTAGCAAACATAAAAACCATATTTGTATGTTATAACTATAGTTTGCATAATTGCGCTCCACAACAAACTTTATATCTGCTATGACTATTAATATGTATATTTCGGTATACATATACGAATATGGCTATTAATATGTATATTTCGGTATGCATATACGCATGACTATTAATATGTATATTTCGGTATACGTATACAAATCAATTGTATAATTTGTATTTGTATAAAACGAGAAAGAGAAAGAAAAAGAAAACTGGGCAGTGGAAAATCTGTATTTGTATAATTATAAGTGTATAAGACGAAAATATATGTATTTGTATTTGTATATACAATTTTTCTCTCGTTTTATACAAACAGAAACACAATTTATACATTTGTGGTTGTATAAAGTGAGAGGGGCGATGTGAGCGAGATTCGCTGGGCAAAGAGGCAAGTGGCAAACAATTTGCTACAGATTAAAATTAAATGAAACCGTGGTATAACATTCAATTTAAATTAGTAATTTGCTATTTCATTCAATTTTTTCTTATAAAGCTGTGAATGGTAATTGTTCAAAATTAAAGTGGGCCGCATCAAACTAAGCCTCATCAGAACTAGTCCAACGTTGAGGTTTATCTATCCCAGCCCAGCCCACTTTGAAAGAATATGAAATTAGGGTTTAAGAGTTAGGTTGGGTACTATAAATAACCTTATGGTGGTATAACGAAGGTATATTAATTTGTGCTGTTTTCTTCGCCGGCCGCCGCCTCTATTTGGTGCTTCTTTTTATTGATTTCAATTTTTGTTTGAAGCTTTTTGTTCATTGAAATCAGGTGATGAGAAAAAAACTGCAACAATATGATGGTAAATTCCATGATTCGTAGTATTTAAGTCTCTGATGATTTCTTTATATATCTGTAACAGAATTCGATTTTGGTGTTAGATAAATTTCGGGAGTTTTGGTTATAGTATTTGGGAGATATGATGAACGAAATTGGTCCGTGTTTCTGATTGAACAGTGACAGATAACACCTTTCTTTTTTACTCTACTGATCTCTCATTATTATTGAGTATTATTTTATATTTTTATGTTTTATTGCCAGATTTGTGAAAAATAGCTCAGTGATTGTATGCCTTTTGGCAATATACGCTATACCGATCTAAAGCATGAGTAGATAAATTTTTTTCAAGTATGAGAGCTATTTGTATTTTCCTATTTGAAACTGTTTAAATGTGAATTTTTTGAAAATTATTTGTGTCTTCTGCTGTGATGAATTCATGAAAATTTCACATGTCAGACTTCAGAGAGAAATCTATGAGAAGATATTCATGTATCTGAGCAAAATTTACACTTTTTATAGTTTTACATCACATTATACCATTGATTGTTTGCAACTTATGTGTTTACATGATTTAAATTTTTGCTAATGGTTATGAATCACAGAAATTCCTTTGCTAAGTTTTGGATGTTGTTAATTATGGCTTCACACAAGAGTCTGCAGCAGGTGCCTGTTAATGGTAACCCGTCTGCCGCATGAAGCCTAAACAAATCCAAGATGAAGATCCATTAGAGTTAATTGTACTCTCTTGACACAATATCTTGGATATATTTATATATATACACTGTTTTCAATGGCATATCTCAGACAACGGGTATTTTCTTCTTATTTCTATGAGAAACTACCTTTTGCACGGTGCCTAGATAATGCTACTTATCACGATTGGAGGATGTTAATTTTTATCCCCAGCATTCCTTCAAATTAATAGTAGTCAAATTATTTTAAGCATTGATGAGATAGCGAACATGTAAGGAGATCTATTTTAAGCTTGGATCAGCTTGGATCTTCAATGAAATTTTCTTGTTACGCTTGGCTTCTGAGCTTTCTTCTCTTGAACTTGAAACTTACTTTTTACAAAACCTGATTAAAAAAGCAGGGATCTATTGCCTTCTTTGTGAATGGGTCTCTCGTAAATGTCAGGGATATCAAGAATTGCATTGTTATTGGGTGAACCACTTGACTTAATTTATGATGGAATGGTTCAGTAAACGATGATACATATTATTTATTGTCAATTTTGTATTAGATGTGTACTGATTTAGTCATTTAACAATTTTCAAAGAACCTGAAATACTTGTACCATTTTACTCGATGATAAAATCGAAATCAGATGATGAGAAAAAAACTGCAACAATATGATGGTAAATTCCATGATTCGTAGTATTTAAGTCTCTGATGATTACTTTATTTATGTATGTAATAGGATTTGGATTTGTCGTTAGATTAGTTTCTGGTAATTTGATGTTTTGCTTGTAGTATTTGGGAGATGTGATGAACGAAATTGGTCCGTGTTTCTGATTGAACAGTGACAGATAACACCTCTTTTTTTTACTCTTCTGATCTCTCACATTTTTCTATTACATTTTTTAGTCTTTTTAGATTTGTGAGATACAGTAGCTCAATGATGGCATGCCTTGCACTAGGAGTGTGTATCGATCGGTTCGGTTCGGTTCAGTTTTATGTGTTATTGATTTGGTTTTTCGGTTTTTGGTTTGTAAATACGTCAAACCAATAACATATTTATTATCGATTTTTGGTTAAACGGTTTATGGTACTTAACGATTCGATTTTCGATTTAACCAATAAGAAAATATTCATATATATTATTTACACGATAAGAAAATTTTCATATAAACCATATGATCTTTTCAGCATTTGGCATGAATGTAATAATCATAAAAGTAACAATCATTTTTCTTGCAAGTTTAGACACTAGACACATTCAAAAGGAAAATATAAAAGTAACAATCGTTTAACCATTAACAAGTAAATTTAGTATAGTTTTATTGGGTTATTGGTTTAATCATTAACAAAAATCATAAAATCGGAAATCGAACCAATAACCCAATAAAAAAATTTGCAAAGTTGTTTTAAAATTGTTAGCTCAATAACCCAATATTAATAAACTAATAGTGTTTTTTTGGTTCGGTTTATTAGTTAAATCGGTTTTTACACACCCCTACCTTGCACTAATATATCATGTGACTAATAAGATTATTTTACTGTATTGCTATACGATCTATTGAAATTGTTTTTAATGTGATTGTGTTATTTGGATATTCTGCAGTGAAGAATTCATGAAAATTTCACATGTCAGACTTCAGAGAGAAATCTATGAGAATACATTCATGTATCCTGAGCAGAATTCACGTTTTATCTGAATTTTGCTACTTTTTTCCAAAATAATTATTTATCCAATTTAGTTGCGATCCTGAAAAATAACCAGTGCATAGAATTAAGGAAAAATTATAGAAATTCCAAGTTTACTTATTATCATTATTTTCTGTAAATTTTACAAATTTTCAAAATTCTCATTTCTGTGCATTAAATTAGTGTACCTCGCGCATCAGATTAATGTATTAGAGTTTATTTTATTGTATTTTGAGCATCAGATTAGTGTATCATGTATAAAATGTACATCAGTTTAGTGTATTATGTATAAAATGTAATGTATTTTACTTAATGATTAATGTATTTCGCGCATTAAATTAATGTATTAACGCTTATATTATTGTATTCATTTGAGAGATTTTTGTAATTATAAACTTTGAAGAGATAAATTATAATTTTATTTTAAAAATATGTAATTTCTGTAATTTGCTCATAAATTCTATGTTTTAAAAACTATCACAATTAATCATATGTTTATATTACTTAACAAGATAGAAAAGTTGTGACAAGATTCATGTCTTTTGCAACAAGTCAATTGGATATTTGCAGCAATTAATAAGTAGTGTTCATGACATTGGAGCAATGCGATAGTTTGGAGTGAGTGCAACAATCATCAATCTATATATTATGAAGTAGAAGAAACACACGACTTTATTATCCTAAGTTGATTGTTCATCATTTTTATCATTAATCATATCATTACTTTTATATTCACTAATATTTCATTACTACTTTCGTGTTCATGTAAAAATTATATAATATGCAAACAATTATTATAGAGTTTGTTTTTATAAAAGATGAAAGTTTGGTATAGAGTTTGAATTTTTAAAAGCTTCCAAATAATGAGATTTGATTTAAATATAATTTTTTTCTTATATTTGGAAATTTGGGTTATATATCAAAATATTTGTCAAATAATGATAAATTATACGGACAAACATTATTTGCCTAATTTTTCTTCAAATTTTACTTGAAAAATCTATGGCCAAATGGATCCTAAGAGTTCTCAACAATTAAACAGACCAGATTTATTAACCTAACAATTTTAACTAAGGTTAATAATACTCTTTCTAACTTGCTCTTGTTCTTCCAAAGTGTGGTTATTAAATTAACATGAGTTGTGATCACTGATGATTATTGCTTTATCTTTAATTAAAGATTTTGAGTTTAAGTTGAATACGGAGAAAATACCGTTTGTGCAGTCATGCGTAGAAGTTGCACTCTTGACACATGTTGATTATATAGAATGAAAAGCAAATGAGTACTAAATTCAATTCCCAAAATTAATGTTGTTTGTATACACTTTTGAAAAAGAAATGTAATTTAGCATATATACACCTCGATTTTAATTTTTTGCTTGTTACTAATAATCACATATTTCTTAACTATTTATCTACTATTATTTTTTATTATTGGTTCATTTTGACAAATTAAGAAAGAATAATTTATTTTTTACTATTTTGAAAAATGCAAAACTTCTTTAAAATTTTAAATTTTCAATTCATCTATTCATAACAAAAATAGGGTAAAATGACAAACTTATGTTAATTATTTTTTTAATAGATGTGTTAATTCAAAAGTGGATAAATAATTAGAGACAATAGGGAGTAATAACAAGTTATAGCAAAAGAACTATACATAGACATGTTGTTACCAGAAACATGGATTGATTTTTGAGTTACTAATGAAATAAAAAGCTCCCAGAAATTAGAAATGATATGTATACAACTCATTTGTTTATATGGGCTCAGTAAAATTACAAGAGAATGCTTTTGTAATATGGGCGAAATTTGTTGGTTCAGGCAGAGCTTTTTTGTGAGTCTCCATAATTTCAATTTCCCATAGAGTTGCTTTTTTCCTATGAGGAACATCATGGGTAACAATGTTCCTCCATGGTGGTATTCCTCCAAAGGGTCTCAGGAAATGCCCGTATCGCGTTTTTAGACGAATTTGATATAACGATCCATCTTGTTCAGCCTCCCATTCTGTTGCGGAACATAGTTTCTTAGGCAACGTCTGCATGACCTTTCTTGATCCCGTTACCTGTTGAGACATAATATAAATAAGAATATTGTCATGAGCTATTTGACCTAATTTCCAGTTTCCAGTACAACACAAGCACAGGGGAATCCTCGTAGCTAAGTTGGTTGACTATCTGGACTCTTGATTCCCCACATTGTACTTCTCCTACCCCCAATTTGAAAAAAATGTGATGAAAATGATGATTGAGAAATTACCTTAGGAAGTAATGGAACATTTGAAGCTGTCAAGTACTTTCCATGACAACTTTTAAGGCGCAAGTATTGTTGGTCGTCCAAAAATTCAACGGCCCAAAGTGCATTTACAGTTGAGCCATCACGTTTTTGGCGTATAGATTTCTCATCATTGCTTGCTGTGAGGTATTTGCCATTGTGCGTTTTCAGACGAATAGTTTTCGCGTTCTCCAAGTACTCCATATGCTAATTAATTCCAAGCCTCAAATTCAAAATCGCTCAGATTAATTACAAAGTTGAAGAAAATGTTACTTATTTAATTAGGAAAAAGATAAACTCTTATATACAATCTATGATGATTATGACTAATGACATTCAAAAGACCCTTTTGTATACATGCATGAGAGAATTGATCTTTGGAGGATTGAAAGATGTGCACATATTTGAAAGGGTCTTTTGAAATTATTAATGGGAGAAGCCAAAGTCTAAAGTGAAGCTAATTCAAATGATATTTGCAAAATACCATTTTGTTCTTGTTATGAGATGTAACCTCTTTTGTTTTACCAGTCTTTCATTGTTTGGCCAAGATACATTGTTGGAGAACATTTCGGAAGTGCGGTAAGATATATGTGGGGGAGAATTTCGATCTAAGTTGTATATTTTAGTTCGGAGAAAATGTTATAAAATTGCCCCTTAATTATAAGAGTAGGTTTAAAATGATCTTTTAACTATTCACTTATTGAATTTAATTCATTAATTATTTAATAAACTTATCAGGTTTAATCTCTTAACTACACTTACTGATTTTGAATATTCGAAGGACTAAATTTGGTAAGTGAGTAATTAAGGGACCGTTTTAAACCTACACCTATAATTAAGGGACTATTTATGACATTTTCTCTTTTAGTTTGCATAGAAAGGACAAGACATTTGAATTTCGACGTGTTATAAAAATATTTTTATATTATACACATTTGATTTAAATTTAAATTTCTTTTATGTGCTTTTTTAAATGTCAAGTAGGTAGATAGATAAGTTAACCATTAAAAAAATATTACTTCTATTAATCACACACTTTCAACTCAATAAGTTGTAAAATCTAAGGTGTTTTCTAATTAAAGCTGAGAGCGTATATAATTTAAGGACATGATATACTCCTCCTTCTTCTGTTCCTAATTACTTGTCCACTTTTAAATTGACACACCTATTAAGAAAATAATGATTGACATAGCGAGTTTACTATTTTAACCTTATTTAATAATGAAGAATTAAAAATTCAAGAATTTTAAGAAGTTCTATCTTTTTAAAATTAATTAATTGAGGATACAATATGTAAAAATAATTTATCCTTTCTTGATTTGTCAAAATGGACAAATAAAAAAAGAAAATTAGACAAATAATTATAAACAAAGAATATTTCATATGATTAACTTAACTATACTCAATGATAATAACTAAATACAAGAATTGCACCGATACTTAACCTAATACCTTACGACAACATGTGCACAGTCATACAACACTATCCATGTTTCCAAAGACACCTGTCGTTCAAGAAAATTCGCAACACTTGAAAACATGCAAAAGAAATTTCCAAAATCTTAAAATGTCTTTATATAACCCTTTTTAATGGGTTTAGTTGCTTAATTAAAACGAATTATTATAAAAATATCTAAACGAAAATTACTCACAAGTTCATGACCAGGTGTGCCTTGTCAAACTGGCAGACAATTTCACATGAGAATCAGGAAAAATAGAGTATCAACATGTGCTGATTAATTAAGCATCCCAAACGCCAAATTAATGAAACTCCACTTATAATATGTCCACCGACGCGACACCTCGCTCCATCTGTTTCGTAATAATTGTCATGTTTTATTTTTCAAAAATTATTAATCCTTTTTAAAGTTAATTTATTTAAAATTTTAATATTCAAAAAATATATGAAAAATATTATATATAAACTGTAATTTTTTTTAAAAAATAATATAAATATAGGAAAGGAAAACATCCATCAAAGTTATAAGTAATTTGTCTCATGAAAAGTAATATGTGACAAATCATGAAACGAAAAGAGTAATTACTTGAGTTAGGGGACTGATCAACAGGAAACAAAGTAAGTAAAAGAACAATATAATACATTGATTTAGAAACAAATTTAAAAATTGAATTTTATGAGTTTGCATTCATAATTCTACTACTTTCATCAAACTTAATGTACTGAGTTTATGATCTAATATTTATATATATTTTATAAATTTATTGACACATATATAATCTAAGCCGAAACATGTTCAAAGCTTACTCGTCCGATAAAACACTTCATAATTGGCCTAAGGCTTGTCAATGAATAAGATTTTGATATGAAAAATGAGATAAATCAAATTATCTCATAAATTAAGATATTTCATGGGATTGGTTATCTATCATATATATATATATATATATATATATATATATATATATATATATATATATATACATATGAAATAATTATCTCATCATTATATTACAAATATGAAATAAATAATGTTAAAATTAATTAATATTCAAATCAAACTCAAGATAAAATAATTCTAGTTTTTTTTATTTAGAAACTATATATTACTATCTCTATTATCTATCCTACCACATGACCCCTGAGAGCCCCAGAGTGGGGCACGCTGGATTCTAGAAAATTATACTAATGTTTTATAAGAGTTGATTTTTTAATTCATCTATCACATAAGATGCCTTCACCTAATACAAATACTTGATTTTGTGGTCAGTCTGGGACCAAACAAATGACACAAGTCACGATCATTTGTTACATAAGAACTATAAATTAGTAAAAAATTGCTTTCATGTTGAACAAATATCTAGGGATTGTTACATTACATTACGTATCTTAATAAGAATTGATCTAATTTTTTTCATGCTCATTGATAAATGAAACAGATGTATATACATATGTCGATTGTATCTGATTAATTAAAAACGTTAACAGATTACTTGTTTAATTTGTAATCACATAATAGGAAAATTACGCTTTTTAGGCTTATTTCAGTCAGATCCATATAAAAGTCCCACTTATTAAAATGAGCAAGTCATAAATCAAATGCAAACGTGATGCAAATTCAATTCATTAAGGATATAACTTTTGATCGGAGGATGTGGAGGTCGAGAATTAAGGTAGAAAAATATTAGTAGGTAGTCGGACGTATTATATTGGTTTCCCATTCTTGGAGTACTAGTTTTATTCCTTTTTTTTTCTTTGTATTTTTTTATTTTTATTACTAGTTGTTGTTTCATTAGTCTAGATTATTCTACTATCTTATTGTTGTTTTTGTTTGTTGCTAGTTCTCTTTTTTACATCTTCCTTTGAGTTGAGGGTCTAACTTCACTACCCTTTTAAGATAGAACTAAGATATGCATACACTCTATCCTTCTCAGACTTGTGAAATTATACTGAATTTGCTATTATTATTATTATTATTGTCATCGCTATTTCTTTCAATAAATCTATTCAACGTAGTTAGGTAAGTAAACTTGTAGTCATATCGGAGAAAAATAAATTGACATGAAAAGTAAAAATATCTAGAAAAATCCATGTGATTTGCATACACAAAAAAAATAAAAAAATACTTATTAAGCTTTAATTGACAAAAGTAGATATTATCATATTATATTATATTAGTACAAGCCAGCAAGTACTCCATGAAATTAGCCTGGACACAATATATATAAAAAAAAAGGACGTTAAAGTCTAAGATTTCACACAAACAACATATTACCTACCTGCCCGTTACACAATTACGACATCTTAGATACATTAATAATAGCTGTTTCACAAACACACACTCTTCCTTTTTTCCTCAATTCAATAAGATCATTGGTATTTAATTTTTGAAAATTGTACATCAAATTTTCAATTCTAAATGGAATTTTTCCAGAAAGCGAAATCCGTTAGGCTAAAGAGCAACCATGACAAATTCTTACACGCTGATCCTGATCAAGAATGCGTATACCAAGATCGCAGTGGATCTACAAGGACCGTTAAATGGACTGTCGAATTCCCTGAAGGATTGGACAATGTGATCCGTTTAAAAAGTATTTATGGAAAATACCTAACGGCTTTAGACGATCAACGTCTGTTCGGGGTAACGGGTCAGAAAGTTGTCCAAAGTTTGCCTAGTAAATTGGATTCATCAGTTGAATGGGAACCTATAAAAGAGGGATCTGTGGTGAAGCTGAAAACTAGATATGGGAATTTTTTAAGGGCAAATAGTGGATTACCTCCTTGGAGGAATTCAGTTACACATGATATACCTCATAGACATCAAGATTGGATCTTATGGTCAGTTGATACTGTTGAGGTACTGCCTGAATTGCCTGATGAAAGCGTTTCACACTCAGAATCAGTGGGTGATGATGATTTGAGCTTATCTTTTCGTCTTACATCTGCTAAATTTTCCAGGACTCAGGTTTGTGTTCGCTCTATTGATGCTAAATGGAATTTGGTTCGCGAACAAAATTATGCTGGAATTATGATGATGATGATATTATATTGTTCTTATGATTTATTTGGTTCATTAGATCAAAACTAATCTGAAACAAGTGCTTAATTAGTTTAAACTAAGATAAATTTGAATAACCTTTTACTTCTAATTTTAACCTTTACCTTTTTAAGAAAAGGGCTTTGGCAAAACTGCAACTTTGTCATTTACTTACACAAACCTTTAAGAAAGCCTTTGTTATTAGGGTGTATTCAACTAAACTAACCTTGTTAAGGATACTTTGAAACTCTAAATTTGACTAATGATACTTTATATAGTTATTTAATACTCCCTTTGTACCTAATTATTTGTCTACTTTTTTTTTAGTTGTTCCTAATTACTTGTCCATTCTGATAAATCAAGAAAGGACAATTTTTTTTTTACCTATTATTCCCTCAATTAATTACTTTGAAAATGGTAGAACTTCTTGAAAATCTTAAGTTTTTAATTCATCAACTTCATAATTAATAGGAGTAAATTGGTAAACTCATTAATCATTGTTTTTTAATACGTGTGTCAATTCAAAGTGGACAAATAATTAGGGACAGAGGGAGTACTAGAGGTAGAAAGGAAAAAGTATTAATAAAACTTTCTTGATTTTCTAAATTTGACAAGCTGAAACACCTACTTTGGTATTGGAGCCAAGTAATATAAACAGATGGAGTACTTGTTCCAAGGAGTTAATATCTCAAATGGTCACTCAATTTTCAATAATTCTCTTAGAAAGTCACTCAATTTAGAGTAGTTTACTTGAAAAGTTACTCAACTTTGTTTTATAACTCAAAAGTCACTTAATTATAAATGTTTCATTAAGAAAGTCACTCAACTATTGATATTTTACGTAGAAAATCACTCAATTAATTTAAATGTTTTTAAATTAAATTTTGTTAAAATACAATTTTTGTTTTAAACTTATTTTAAAAAATTAATAAGATGCTCATTTTAATTGTTTTATTAAATTTTTTAAAATATATTTTTTGTTTTAAACTATTTTTTTTTAAAAAATAATAAGATTGCTACAATTTTTTTTTTGTTTTTTGGATTACTTCTCAACTTCTTGATTCCAACCTTTTTTAATTAGTTCCAGTTAGACAATGCTGGAATAGTAAAGAGATTTTTCTTTTTTTTTTGTCAATCGCTACGGTACATTTTTCAGAAGAAAAATATAATTAAATAATTAGAGTGGGTCGATAAGATAATTAAAATAGATATTTTATTTTAACAAAATTTAATGAAAAATGGGTGACTTCATAAATGAAATATTAATAATTGAGTAACTTTCTAAGTGAAATACCAATAGTTGAGTGACATTTGAGTAATAAAACAAAGTTGAATGACTCTCTAAGTGAACAAGCCTAAGTTGAGTGACTTTCTAAGTGAAATATTCAAAATTGAGTGATCATATGAGAATCATTGTATTGTTACCCCACATTGGAAGTGCTATAAAGTTTAAACCAAGTCAAGTATAAATTTTATTTTGTGGTCAGTCTGCAACCAAACAAAGTCAGTGTGTGCACTGTATTGAATAAAACTGATGTCTTAGATTTGTATGAAATGTGCAGTCTGTGAAATCCGAAGGTAGGCTTATCTATTACCATGTGGCGGATGAAAATGGAAATGTGAATGATTCAGCGGAAGGGCCTTCTTTACAGTTCAAAGGGCATGGACTAGAGGAACTGACTCGAAAGTTGGAAGAAGAAACAGGGCTAGAGAAGATTATTGTTTGTTCGCGTAACAAATTCAATGGGAATTTATATCCTCTCCGTTTAGCATTACCTCCAAACAATGCAACTATGCATGTTGTTGTAATGCCTGCATCGTCTAAAGGTCAGTATACTTAATCCTCTTTTGAAGAATGTACAATCACCTGGAAAACTTTTGCAAATAGCATGAGACACATGATTTTTTAAAACAGAAATGTGATTCAACAATGACAATTGTGTTGTAAGTTTGTTACTTGGTGTTTTCATATATGACAACAAGTCTATGAAAGAACTAGTCTTTTCATTTGGATTTAACATTACTACTATTTGATCGTTCGTCTATGAGTATTATGTAATGCAGCCAGATTCTATTACTAATATATTTGCTGATCGTTCGTTTATTATAAGGTACTATAACTCTCTGTGGTAAGGGACAGTCATTAGGCCTTTAGTCTATTTGAATAAAATGTGTGCATAAGTTAGGACGGAAAGTACTATAATCGAGGAACCATAGATCAAAACAAACATCAAGAGTTGGTTGTTCTCTTGTCTAAACTAAAGTTCGTCTTTTGTTTGCCCAAAAGAAGTAGTCCTCAAGTGAATCTTTTTGACTATCTTTAGTGTATAGATCTAATCTAGGAGCCTCCTTGCTTTGACCTCTGTCTGTTGGTGTTTTCTTCTGTGGTTTTGTAACCCTGCATCTTGTTTCATGAATGGCATTGTGCTGCTGGATAGTGGCAAGAGAGCTGACGGCAGATGTTCTTACATCCAAATGGTCGGTGTTGAAGAC
Organism: Solanum verrucosum; assembly: GCF_900185275.1. Lineage (NCBI taxonomy): Eukaryota > Viridiplantae > Streptophyta > Magnoliopsida > Solanales > Solanaceae > Solanum > Solanum verrucosum. Next base: position 5,637,134 of record NW_026020332.1, read on the forward strand.
TCTATCGTGAAACATTTTGCTTGCCAACAAGAAAGTAATTCAAAATCTTCTCCAGAACCAGAGGTGGATTCAAGATTTGAAGTTTATAGGTTCATATGTGACCTCAAGTTAATATAAAATAATAATTGGGTTCATAGTCAAATGTTTAGTTGATTTTGTAATACATATAGTACACGGACAAAAGCTATTGTGTTTACGTGAACTAGTAGACAACACTCTAGATCAGTTCCTGCCGGACTGTAGGCATTTCTTTCTTCTTTTGGTATATATTAAGTGAATGTAATGCAACCAAGAGACGCAGATTCCAGTTGAGAGCATTATTTATTTGTTGAGAGTTGACAAATGCAACTTTCTTTGACTGTAAATTTTGGTTACATATCAAGTTGAAATATCCAATTCCTTGCAATATGTCGTTATGATTTTCTGTTACTTTCTTGGTATTCGGTTCGAATTGGAGTGGGACAATTCCAAATTCGCGCCCCAAGGGTTTGGGGTTGATAATCTTGATGTACAAAACAAGTGATGCAATACTAGTATTTTAGTACTACTCTCTCCAAACATGCCTTTTCTTTTGTTGCTTCAACCTATCAGTGTCTCGAACACACTGACTCTATTAATTTGATTTCACACCATAAAAAAACCTCATTGTCAGGATTTTAAGTTTTGTATCTCTTTATTCTCCGGACTCGAGCACGAAACATTGCTTCTCTACTCTAAAATAAAATTCATCACTGAAGTTCTCGTAACAAAATATAACTAACATATCATTAGGCATATTAATAAAATAAAACATCTTAAACAACCAACCTAGCAATTCTTCTAACAATTGAGACAAGAAGCACAGTGATAATACAAAATGTTACCTTTTAAAAAATTACTAATCAAATGAATTTTATAAATAATCATGTTATAGTTTTAAATAGAAAGTTTAGTTTTCATACATTGCTATAACTTAAATTTCATCTAATTACTCACTCTATTCATTTTTACTCGTCACATTTGAACTTGACACATCTATTAAGATCATGGTTATTTTAGCACACAACCACTATATATTAATTGATGTTTGTATATAACTATGCAGCAATTTAGGTTAATTCTTCAAGATATTTCTTGGTGAAATTGGAAAATGGTTATTTTAGACCACTAATTAAGTTTTATAGTCAATATTTCAAAACAATTTAGTATTAAAATTAGATCATGGTTATTTTAGCACACAACCACTATATATTAATTGATGTTTGTATATAACTATGCAGCAATTTAGGTTAATTCTTCAAGATTTTTCTAGGTGAAATTGGAAAATGGTTATTTTAGACCACTAATTAAGTTTTATAGTCAATATTTCAAAACAATTTAGTATTAAATTTTTTTTTATATGCAAAAATATCACTAGTTAAAATACGAAAAAAAAAAAAACTAAAAAAACTTTTACTTTATCAGTTTGCATTCCACAAAACGTTCCTAAAATTCGAACGGATGAATGTTTGAATTCTTTCATTCAATGAATTTGCTACCGCAGCGATTCATTTTTCGTTTTGGATTTGCCTCTCAAACTTCAACTTTCAAAGGAAAATATCCATGCTCAATCCCTAGCCATGGAAGAAGAAAATTCAGTGCAACTACTCTCTCCTCAGCTACTCCAAAGGTAACATTTAAAGTAATGTACAGAGAATTTAACTATTTTTCTGCAAATTTTGGTAATATATGTGTTTTTGGTAAAGTAGTCAGGTGAAGAGCTTTTGTTAGTAGTAGGGGGAGGAGCAGCTGGAATTTACGGTGCTATAAGGGCTAAGACTCTCGCGCCGAATCTTAAAATTGTTGTTATTGAAAAAGCGAAACCTTTATCAAAGGTAATTGATACAATATTCTCAAAGTGGAGAATATTAATTTTGTGTTTGTAATGTGGAAAGTTTTGTTCTTTTGTTTTGGTAGGTCAAAATTTCTGGAGGAGGTCGTTGCAATGTGACTAATGGGCATTGTCCTGACAACAAGGTAAAATTCTCTTTGCAATTTAAAGATATGTTCTATGCTTAGTAAGTTGTAGAATTGGTGCCCAAAGCTTGATGTTCTTAGATTATGACACTTCTGGAAGAGTGACTTTTATTTATCTGTAATTTTTGGAATTCAGAAAATACTGCAAATTATACCTTAAGGATTTGAAGATAAGTACCTTTTAGCCTAGGTTTGCACATGAAAAATCGAAGATACAAATAAATAATTGAGTTAAAATAGTATTTTTTTTGTTTGATGTCTCAACTCCCTCAGTCCAGATTTTGCATTCCTTTATACTGATTGAGTAGGATGTTTGTCTGTAGGCTATAGTTTATTAGAGTTATAAAATCAACTTAAATAACTGAGCCAAGAGTACAAGTATGTTTGTGTTCTTTTCTTTTTTTCTTTCCTAAAAGGTGCTCATAGTCGAGTATCATTTTCAACTTCAGATATGTGGTGTTTTAGCAGCATATAAGTCAAGCTCAACCGAAACCAAACTCGTTTGCAGATTTTGGCTGAACAGTATCCAAGGGGTCATAAGGAATTTAAAGGCTCCTTTTTCCATTCTCATGGTCCAATGGATACAATGTCCTGGTTCTCTGATCATGGTGTTGTGTTAAAAGTAATCTCCTAGACTACCTTTTTTATGTTTCTTTTCTTCTTGTTGATGTTAACGTGTAGTTCTGCTGATTTTGCCTCAGATAGAGGAAGACGGAAGGGTCTTTCCCGCCAGTGATAGTTCATCTACTATAATTGATTGTCTCATGTCTGAGGCAAAGAGGAGTGGAGGTAGATAAACTATTCTATCACAATTTTATTTTATATTTTGTCATAGTTATTTGGGAGCATGTATGGTTGCATAAGCTTTTACTTCTATTCACATTATACTCCTTATACATTCATATGCTTAGAAGTTCTCCAGGGGCAAGGGTGCCTATGTGTATTATCTAAATTGTCTGTTTGAATAGCTTTGGACTTTCTACTCTTGTAAGGTCACACTTCCCTGAAAGCAAAAGTTTTCTGTTAGCTCGTGTGTGTTTGCATACACTTCTCTACACGTACACGGACACTTGCTTATACAGAATTTACCGGTCAACTTGAAGCCAAGTATATGCCAAGAACATCTTGGAATTTGAGACATGTGATCCTTCAATTTTCTTTCTTATTGTAAAATATGGGAGACCGGAGATAGAGTGACAAGTTAAACAAATTGGAATAAGGAAAGATGAACCTCATCTCTATTCAAACTATAAAAATATTAGCCCAATATTATCCCCTTTGTAATCAAACAACAACATACCCAATATAATCCCACAAGGTGGGGTCGAGGGAGGATAGAGTGTACGCTGACCTTACCCCTACCTTGTGAGGTTAGGGATACACTATACCCTTTGTAATCATTCTACTTAAAGGATCCACTACCAAGATGTTTATGAAATTGTTTCAGGGTTAGAACTACTATAGATTAAGGCTAGATGTTGAATAATCATGATTCTAACTGACTACGTTAAACTTGGCTATTTAAACAAAGAAACTATTCGGAAACATGATGCTCATCTATATTTACTCTGCAAAACTATTAACCCAACAGTCTACCCTTTGTAATCATTCTGCCTAAAGCATTCAGTGCCAAGATGTGTATGAAATTGTTTCAGGGTTAAAACTACTATAGACCAAGGTTAGATGTTGAACAATCATGAAGTTAAGGTCCATGTTAAGACTCCATGCACCCGGTGCATACTTATAGTATGTTACCTTCTTTAGTTGAAGTTTTCTCAATTATCCTCTAGTGTATCTATTCTGTTTCAATCACCAGTTTGACATGGAAAAGTTCCGCCTTAAACTAAAATAGCAATATTTTGAAAGTCTCCTGCATTTTTATGCATTTTCTGTGTAGTTTACTTCGTATTTGTGATGATAAACAAGTTATATCAACCAAAATGTGCAACTTACGAATGACATATTTCATGGGCTATACCCAAAAGCAGATCGCTGAATATTGTGAAGGAAATATACTCCTAATCTGAAGTTCTGAACAGCTCTGCACGATCAGCCTTCTATATTTCTTTGACGTTAAACTTAAATTGCTCTATCATCTACACTGGCAAGTTAAAATATTAAATATCTGCCTAGTTATGCTGTACCATGAATCCAAATACCCTCATGCTAAGCAAAAGGATCTAATTTAAAATTTCTTTCATTTCTCAAAAAAAGAAAAGAAAAAGGAGAGAATGTTCAGACCAGAAGATCTCAGAATGTTTAGGCTTGCGCATCCTTAGCTATGAATCTTGAGCAGTTAGATTACGTATTTGTAATTTGTGAGGAATTCCGTTTCCTTTTTCCCTATCAAAATGCTGATATGCCAGTTCCTTATTTAGTCTTGTTGCAGACTGGAAAAGTTGTTACTAGTGCTTCTTCCACTGCTGATGGAAAGTTTGCCATCAAGCTTGAGAAACGTAGCCTTGATTATGTGGAGCATGTTGAAGCTGATTATCTACTTATTGCTAGTGGGAGTAGTAAGCAGGTCAGTTTGGTAATGAGTTAGAAGCACTTTTTGCATCTATTCCTTCACTTCATTTCCATCTTTTCCTGTTCAGGGTTATAATCTTGCCACTCAACTTGGTCATTCAATTTTGGAACCTGTTCCAAGCCTGTTCACTTTCAAGATTGATGACTTGAAGTTAGCAGAACTGTCTGGTGTAGGTTTCTTTACCATTTGCAGCCAATTGAGTGAAATCAGTCTTTGAGGTGTTTGGCTGCTCCTCCTTATGTTTTATATCACATCAATGAAGATATAGCTTGTTACTTATGTGTTGTCAATAGTTCCTTATTTCCTGAATCATGAATATACTTGGGGAGATGATTTATATGTCTCGTAAGTATTTTTTTTAATAATTTTTTTGGATTCAGATCCTATTGGTTTTCAAATAGTAGTATTAAGGATGACCTACCTCTGATTGTCAGTCAACTATCTGCACTGAGAATTGATTCTTTCCTCTATTCTAGCATTTAATATGTCTTATGAGACAGCTAGTTCCTTTTGACTTCTACCAGTGCTACCTTGCATGCTTCAAATTTCTATGTTCTGTAAATACTGATCTAGTTCTTCTCCGGATTATGTGCGAAGCTATATAAAAATATGCGTCTTGTCTCCCCTGTAAAATCACCTTTATTAAATTTTAGGTGATTCTTTGGTGTTATATGTATTCTGGGACAATGTGCACTGATTGTACCTTTTCGTCTAAAGACATAGTGATCTTTGATTTATTCCTTAACAGAGTTTCCTTTAAATTATGTATATTTTAACTAGTTCATTTTTATTTTGTTTTGCTTGAAATTTATATTAAAGTGAACATCATATTATACTCCATCCTTTTCAATTTGTTTGTCTTAGCTTAACTTGACACTGTGTTTAAAAAAGTAAAGAAGACTTTTGAATCTTGAGGTCTTAAACTAAATATATGTATAGTGTACCAAAATGTCTTAAACCTGCCATGTGGGATGTTGAAATTCAAGAGTTGCCAAATTAGGAAAGAGGCTTCTTTCTGAAACAGCCTAAAAAGGAAAGTAACACAAACAGATTGAAAAATAGGAAGTAAATAACAAACACCATTTGCAATTTTGTGTTGATTATTAAAACAGTTGTGACATACTTATCACACCTTTGAGTACGTGAATATATTCATGCCTATGACTGACAGTAACCATTTTGCTTGTCATCCATAGGTAACATTCCCAAAAGTAAAAGCAAAATTACAGTTGGAAGGCATCCAGAAGAAAATACCACAGCTTACTCAGGTATGCACTTCTGATTGGTTGCATTTCTTGGATAGTATCCTGTACTGCAGAACAATAATACTATCTTTTAGGTAGGATCCATGCTCGTAACCCACTGGGGACTCAGTGGGCCTGTGGTTCTTAGGCTATCTGCTTGGGGGGCACGTTATCTATCCAGTTCAGACTATAAGGGTAAAAAATGTCTTCCTTTTTCTGTTTTTGTCATTCTCTTTACCACAACCTTTTCTCTTGCTAAGTTTAGTCGCAAACACATCCAGGTACGCTTTGCGTGGATTTTACTCCTGACCTCCATATTGAAGATCTAAAGTCTGCACTCACTCGTCACAAGAGTCAATTTTTGGTAATACATTCGATGACCTGAATTGAAGCTAAAGGCTTTGATTCCATATAAACAGTTTTGTCAAATATGGGAAATGTCTGGAGAGAAAATAGAAAGCTGTCCTCCATGAGAAGAGAACTACTTTTATCAAAAAAAAAAAAACAGAAGGGAAAGAAAGATACAGGAACTAATACTTAAAATTACATTAAACATTTGCATTGTAGATTGAGCAACTGTATCCATGGATCCTTCATTTGTTTTGAAGTACGTGTGATGTGAGCGGTTATGGGTTCATGTGAAATACATAGCAAAAAAAGGTGTATATATCTCTACCCAGTACTCACACACACCCATATAAGATATTTTCCATGACCCATATAAGATAGTTGAGCAGCAATAGATAGTTCTACTAATTTATTGAACCACATAAACAGATTGTATGAGATGTACTCATGCTTAGGGTTCTTTAACTATTGATCAATCTTATCAAAAGAAAAAGGTTCTGAAACTATTGATAGTTGTCTCCTGTAAATAGTATCTCATCATGACAAGAGAGCATATGATTTCTGATTTGTATAGGATCTCACTTCACCACTTTCCTTATTGTTCTCTTCAATGCAGAGGCAGAAGGTGCTGAATTCTTATCCTTCTGAACTTGCGGTTGTGAAAAGATTTTGGAAGTATATATTAGATCGTGAGGTAAAAATGTTTACTTCAGTTGCAAGGTTATTTTTGGGCTTCTACATAAAAATATCTTCTCAGAATGTTTGATGTCCACTTCTATTTTTTTAAATTTCCTTTTCGATTAATGCAGGGCATATGTGGAGACATGCTGTGGTCTTCCATTTCCAATAATTTGTTAATTTCTGTCGCTGCTTTGTTAAAAGATTGTGCATTTAGCGTGAAGGGAAAGGTATCATGGCTCTTCCCATTTCTCAGACTCATTTCTGCTTTTGATGTCATTACTTTGATTGAAATGAAACTTTCTGTTGCATTCTTTTTGGGGTAATGAAGGGCCAATTTAAGGATGAGTTTGTCACAGCTGGAGGTGTTCCACTTTCAGAGGTGCTCCCTTTTCTTTTCTTCCCGCCTATATGCCTTCCAATGCTCCAATCCGAAGACCCTTTCAATTTAGCTAAATTAGTTTCTGAGAGTTGCAATCTATTTCTTCAAACAGATCTACCTTGATACGATGGGGAGCAGGATCCATCCACATCTCTACTTCGCTGGAGAGGTTGTCTAACTAATGCCTGTGGTTTACTTTTCTTGCTTCAGGTGCAAATGTAGGACACAGTTTACGGCTTAAGATATTTGTTTCTGATTCTTTGACAATCCTGTAGGTACTCAATGTTGATGGTATTACTGGTGGCTTCAATTTCCAGGTAATGTGAGCTTGATCTGAATCCACAGGGTAGAATTAACAAGAAAAGCATCATGTTCTCTTTATTTTATACTTAATGTATATGCACATATATATCTATAAGTCTGATGGGTATACTACAAAGATAAGTCTATTTTTATTTTTTGTGTAAACAATCTGTTCAGCCAAAACCTTTACTTATCTTATAATCATATTACTATTTGGTGTATCATTCAGAAACTGAAGAAGTGTAGGTAGCAAATAAAATTGGAATGCAATGGGTCCAAATGAAAAGAGAAAAAGTGAGGGTTCATATAGCCTATTACAACTATCTTAGGATTGAGGAATAGCGCGCTGTTATTGTATCAATTCCATAACACACCAAAAATAAATCATATTGCTGATGTAGTTGGTGGATAGTCAAAGTGTGCTGTAGTCAGTTTATTTCGAGATAAATACAGTAGGAATCTTTGTAAAAGTAAAGTCATGGTCAACCTACTTTAAACAACTATATTGGTGCTCATCTTTTCCGCATCTTCTTATAAACCCGTAGACTGGAAATGCCATTTTGTAGAGACTTTGTACTTTCAAATTGGTTGTCATCGTCATTGTCTTAAGAAATTCGTTTTAAGTTTTCTTTGTTAACTTATATAAAAAAAATTGGGTTTTATCTTTTTGTAATTCCAGTTTCCCCATGATGTTTAGTCCTACTAGACATAAAACATGAAGATTTTTCTTGGACTCTTTACATTTAGAGCAGTGATGATCTGTGCCCCTTTGTATATTCCTTTACAACACTTTATTGTTGCTTGAGTTTCAATGAGGTAGCCTTTAACAATAAAAAAAGAAAAAGAAAAGAACATGATAGAGATTTTTCCTTGTCAAAAAGACATGATAGACAACCTTAAGTTAATCTCTTAGGAAAATAACAGACTAAATATGTTGTATTAGAAGGAAGTTGTACTGACATTAATTTGACCTATTAGGGTACTTATAAATAATTGGTTGGATAGTTGTTTTCTGCTAAAAATGACTTATTTTGATATTTGATGTTATATCGTGTAATTTACTAATGATTACCCTACACGATATTACCTTTCTCTAAGATTCTTTATCGAACTATTTTGCAATTTCATTTAGCAAAGTTTTGATACAGCAATTCTATATTGTAAATTTAATTTTTGATGTATGACCTATTTTATTTGTTGTAAATGTCTTTGTTCAACGAGATTATCTTTAGTGTTGAGCCCCTCTACATAGTCAAACATGTGTCCCGATGGATTTGTGATTGATATTCTAGCAAATGTAAAACCAGAATCTGATATCTCAGTTCTTAACGATGATATGCTGTCTTGCTCCTACTTTACCCATGTGTCTTGTTTCCTATGTTCATTTTCTATTCCTTCTCTTTATATATATTGGGATTTCAGCTGGCTACTTTCTTCATCTGATTGTTTAGCACTCGGCCAACTGTGCAGAATGCTTGGACAGGGGGATACATTGCAGGAACAAGTATCGGTAACCTAGCTGTACATGAGAGAGTATATCAGTAAGTTATGCAGTAATTTGGAGATATTGAAGAGCTGATGAAGTTTTTTGAAATAGTGATTCTCCTAGTTATGTCAACTGTTTTTTTTTTCAAAAGGGAAAAGGTAAGTGTATCAGAAGACTTGTGTATAAGTTCAGGTAGTAAAATCTCTTTGGAATGAATGAGAATAGTTACTGATAGCATGAATTCTCTCGCCTTGCATCAGTGACCTATTTTACAAGAGATCTTCATTTTTATATCTAAAAGATCTGCAGAAGTCATTTTTTTTTTCCTATTCAATTTGTAAGTGACCAGAAAAGATCATTTTGTCGTGACGCTATATATATGTTGCTTGAATATTTCATTGGCTTGATGTAATTGTGCCAAATGGTTGAATAATAGCATGTGAAATGCTATTAAGAGCTTTTAAGTTTCCAGGTAACCTCATTGACCAAGTTAATAAAGAAATTTTCCTGCCTGTGATTGCACCTAGAGGTGTCAAAAATGAACCCAATTATAGGTAACCTGTCCAACTCGTTCAGAATTTTAAGAGTTGGGTTCAAGATAATTAGAATTGGGTTCAATCTCAACCCATTCAAGTCCTAACCCATTTTAAGAGAATCCTCAATTGAGCCCAATTTAATTTTCAATTTCAACCCATTTTAAAATTCTTTATTTGCATTGATGTAAATTGTAATATATATTCCTATATTGAAGGTATGAATTACTATCTATTTATATCTTTTAGAATTTATATACCATTTGTAACTTTTTAAAATTAAAAAATTGTGGCTATAAAACTTAAATAATAATATATTAAAATTATTGAGATTAAGCGGGTCAAATTGGGCGGATCAACACCCAACCCGTTTTTAAACCCATTTGAGCCCAACCCAATCGAGCCCAAAGTAAACTTAGACGGGTTAGAATCCAACTCAATTTCTATTTCAACTCATTTTAATATTTTCAATTTCAATCCAACCCGCCCATTTAACCAAGTTTATAAAGAAAATTTCCGGACTGTGATTGCACCTATTAATATTCCTCAAAATAAAATTATGGATACGTAATTGAAACACAATTTTCAGTTACGTGCTGAGTTTCTTGTTGAATATTCTCCAAATTGGTTTTGTTTGATTTTTCAAAATGTCGAAAAGTACATGGAGTTTTTGGGTGTGTTTGGTATGAAGGAAAATGTTTTCCTAGAAAATGTTTTCGTGGAAAACAAGTAGATTTTTGACTTATTTTCTCATGTTTGGTTGATGAGTAAAAAATATTTTTCGAAAAAGATTTTTTAGTGTTTGATTTATGAATGAAAATTATTTTTGAGAAAATATCTCTTTTTTTTTACTGAAGAGTAGAAAATAATTTTTGAATTGAAATTGAAAATATTTTATAAAAATAAACTTAAATTTTTTTTGGGGGGTGGGCCTGCCCCCCCGGGGGGGGGGATAGGGGTGAGATGGGGTAAAAAAAATTAAATATTTGAAATTAAAATATTTTTTAAAAACAAACTTTTTTTTTGGGGGTGGGGGTGCCGCGGATAGGAGTGGGGTGAAAAAATAAAAATTTGAAATTGGAAATATTTTTTAAAAATAAACTTTAATGTTTTTTTGGAGGGGGGGGGTGGTTAGGGGTAGGGGTGAAAAAATTAAAAATTAAAAATTAAAAATTAAAATTGTAAATATATTTTAAAAACAAACTTTAATTTTTTTTGGGGGTGGGGTGGGGTGGCTGGGGGTCGGAGTAGGGGTGGAGGGGGTCAGGGTAGGGATGGGATTGGGTGAAAAACAAAAAATTGAAATTGAAAGTATTTTTTATAAAATAAACTTTAAAGTTATTATTATTTTGGGGGGGGGGGTGAAGGGGGAGTCAAGGGTAGGGGTGGGGGTGAAAAAATAAAAATTTGAAACTGGGAATATTTTTTAAAAACAAACTTTTGGGGGGGGGGGGGGGGGGAGAGGGGGTCAGGGTAGGGATGGGATTGGGTGAAAAACAAAAAATTGAAATTGAAAGTATTTTTTATAAAATAAACTTTAAATTTATTATTATTTTGGTGAGGGGGGGGGGGGGGGTGAAGGGGGAGTCAAGGGTAGGGGTGGAGGTGAAAAAATAAAAAATTGAAACTGGGAATATTTTTTAAAAATAAACTTTTTTTTGGGGGGGGGGGGGAGGGGGTTAGGGTAGGGATGGGATTGGGTGAAAAACAAAAAATTGAAATTCAAAGTATTTTTTATAAAATAAACTTTAAATTTATTATTATTTTGGTGAGGGGGGAGGGGGGGGGGGTGAAGGGGGAGTCAAGGGTAGGGGTGGGGTGAAGGTGGGTAAAAAAATAAAAAAATTAAAGTTGAATTTTTTTTAAAAAAAATAAGCTTTAAATTTATTTGTTTTAACAAAAAAAATGATTTTTCAACAAAAAAATTGTAATTTGAAGTTGGAGGAAAGTTTTGGAAAATATTTTCCTTAGGTTTTGAAGGAAAGTCATTTTCCTTTAATTTGAGGAAAATGAGTTGATTTGAAAACAAAACATTTTATCTAAACAAATATGAGAAAATTGAAAAACATTTTCCTTCATACAAAACACACCCTTTATCGAGGCTCAAGTAATGAAAAGCTGTTAAAAATAATAATTAAAAGTTGAATATGTAGTGTGGAAATTGGAATGATCCAACAATGACATCGAATTTTAACTTAGAACATAGTTTTGTTTTGTCTTTTTTTTCCCCCTTCACATAGTTAATCTAGAATTTTGGTGAATGTCAGCCTCTCTGTGTCAGCTTCTCTGTGTGATCTTTTATAATTAGCGAAAAGGTTTTAAAAACTAATAATTGCATTATTGGTTTTTGAATCGGTTTTCTTTGGGACCTGAATAATTCATATTCATGTCGGAAAGTTTCATCTCAAAGGTAAAATACTCCCTATTAGAAGCGATTTTATATTTAGAACTCGAATCAAGACCTTTAATTAATGCTAGAGAGGTACTTTTGACTCCATTGCGACCTTTGATGATAACTGTATATTGTCTCCACTGAACATTTCTATAATCTATACCCCACTAAAGAGTCACACAACTTTTCTTTTAGAGAAAATACATAATTACCCTATTAAAGTAAGATCCGTTTTGTAAAATGACACTTGAACGTATTGAAGGTCCTATTACCCCACTAAACTACTTTCAACCAAACTTAATACGTCATTTTCACTTATTTTTGCACCTGCTGTGTTCTCACATTGCAAGAGCTCGTGAGTAGTTTAAAAAACAGTCTCTAACCAATATAAATAAGCCATGTGGCATTTCAAATTGATTTCTTTTTTTAGAATAAAGATCCATCTTCCCCAAATCACTTCAAACACCATTAACAACTATTGAAGCTTGTTGGAGTGTCTATGGCCGAGTTAGCACTATAGTATTTCTCGAAGTTTGATTCACTGTCACAAGACGAGTACTCCGTTAAGTCATCCTCGATTCTGGACTTGTCATTTGCTTCTCCTATCTTCTTCGTTATTGCGATGGTACAATTTATCATCGTTGACATTTGATATTTTTGACGGAGATGATGAAAAGATAACAAAAGTGAAAAGAAAAAATGAAGAGAAAAAAGGTCATTGTTAGTCACCATTTTATTTGACGAAAAAAACATTTTTCTGCGATAATGACAGATTAATGGTGGTTAGCCATGATTGCTTCCACCATTTGAGGCAAAAGGCCTCTTGGTGCTAATAGAAGTATTTGTATAGTTCCAAGAATAGAGGAAAAAAATAAAATGATGATTGTTTTCCTATAATTACAATGATAATAGAATAAAAATATTAGATTGATTTTTGTTTACCATTTCTAATTGAAGTTAATTGTCTTTTTTTTTTAATTTAATGAAGAAGGTTAGGGAAAGGGAAGAAGTAGATAGGAATGGAGAGGTGTTGTGGGAGGTGGGGGGTGGAAAATATTTTTCCTTTATTTATAATAAAGAAAATTCTTTTTTCATATTTATTTTATAATTTATGACATTTAACACGTGGCAATTTGAGATTGGAGCGTGAAAATCATACATTTTCTCACAACTGGGTTTAATTGAAAAATGAGGCAATGTTATTACTTTCAAATTGTTTAGGCGGGTGTTAGGATCCCCGTAAAATTTAAGTGTCTCTTTACAAAAAGAGTATTAGTTCAGGGTGAACTTTATGTATTTTCTCTCTCTTTTAATCAAAGTTTTTCTTGCACAATGTTTGAACTTTAAAAGACTGTGGTTTATAGTATTCCTTCCCTTTAGGGGAGGACCCACCTTGGCCAAAGGGTGTAAAGCGACACCCCTTCGTCGGAAAATTACATTGTATATAGAGGTCAAATTTTGATTTTATATATATATATATATATATATATATATATTATTGGCACCTCTTGATACAAGTGAAAGGTTTAGTCTAGTGGTTAAGGGTTGTAAATTTAATTTATGGTTATGTGATCAAGCCCTGTTGGGCTCATATTATAATTACATCGTTCTTTTTTTTTATACAAAAACAAATAATCTAAATTGGGCAGAGCCCATTTTATTGAATAAAATTACACAAACAACTAAGGAAAAACTACCTAACTAGACATACATCCCTACTATATATACTAATATTATCTCTACTTTTAAACAATTACATATATTATCACTTTTAATATTTTATACCATATATTTTAAAAAATATAATTAGATACACAAATCCCTTAAAACTAGGATTACTTAATTATCTTTACATTTTAAAAATTAAAATTAATGGTCCAAATATCTTTCTCTCTCATCAACCCCACCCTCCTCCGTAAATTGTCTATCCCCACCCCTCTCCCCCACCAATATATATTATTTTAGTGGCAATATATATGTCATGTATATGGTCATACAATTCATCTTATGTATCTTAGTTTTTATTTCATATATTTAATGTTTCATTCAATGTATCTATACATATACATGTCAGTGATGCGTATCTGATATGATTATTTAGTGTATCTAAGCATGATGTTATATGTATTCTATAAATGTTTAATATACATGTATCTAATATGATAAATAGTGTATCTGAAACTATCAAAAATTATTTTTTCTAAGCAAAAAAATAACAAATTACAATGCATCTAACTTAAAATTCATATTAACTAGTTTAGAGAATTAACAGTGTATCTAACAGACCACATCAATTATATGAGCTACTATCCTTCTCATGTATATGAACAACAAAAATAGATGTGTATCTGACGTAAAAAAAAATGTATCTTATTATAAACAAAATTTAAAAACAATAATCAACAACATATCTAACAAGGTAGATAGTGTATCTGAAATATTAAATAGTTATTTATTATCATGTATCTATCGGAATTGTGTGTCTATCTGATGTACTTAAACAAAACATATCACAAGAAGCATTCATTAAGTTATAATGTATTTGAACAAGATCTCAGATCAATCAATTCAGAGCACTTATATGAATGCTTAACATAGTGTTTATTCATTATATTCAAAAATAGTTTAGATCATGTATCTGAAGAAAAAAAGATAACCGAAGCAACGTAAATAGCTTATATCATGTATTTGAAGAAAAAACGATATACAAAACAATGTTTCATACATAAATTAGCATTAATTGATGTATCCAACTCAAAAGTCATTTCACCATTATGGCTACATCCAATATTTTCTTTGTAATCGTTATGCATAATGGAAAAAATCCAAAATCATATTTACGTCTTTTTAATTTCATAAACTTCATTCTCATCTTAATTGGAGTCGAATTGTCTTAAACATTGTATCTGATCTCTAGAACATTGCGACTAATTTCATTTCACACACTATATCTTGTCAGAAATATATCAATACATAATTATAAGAGGTGAAACTAACAATCCTCTGTATAAGAACCATATCTTGTCTAGAGGTTCATTCTCCTCCCATAGAAACATGATTTGCAGGGAAGGTCGGATAATTGGAATAGGTCAAAAACTGAAGTAGATTTTCCAAAATTTAGTCTCAAACATTGCGACTACAATCGATTTGTAGTTGCTTGAAAATACCTTCAATGATATCATGGAAAGTAGCATTATCCTTGAGAAGTATTCCATTGATTTTTATGGTGATATTGACCATTATGAAAAGGAAAAAAATCAAACGCAAGAAACAAAAAAAGAATTGTTGCCAAGAAGAAGAAGTTTTGAATTAGAGAATTATTGTGGTTTTAGGATTTCGTTATTTTAGGAAGATTTGTTAGAGTTGATATGTTAATGAATCTGTATTTTCAATTAGAGTTGTTAATTAAGCCAAAATTACTCCTTTATTTAAGGAAATCAGTTACACACATTTAATTCAAAATATTAAAATATGTATCTCTTTAATTCAAACCGTCAGATACATGTATCTGATAAGTAATGATACATGTATCCGACGGACAAAATATGGTATAGGATGTAATTATTAAAACTATCTTGAATCATAGTAATTAGATACTAAACTAGTGGGATTTATGTAGTTTACTCAACAACTAACTTGAGCCCAAAAGTGGCCCAGGTCAGATCCTACGGTACAAAGAGGAAATAGAAATGCCTAAAAATAAAATAAGCAATTATGGAAAAAACCGAACCAAAACCTAAGAGAAAAGGATAGCCGTAGAAGCATTCTTCTCCATCTGATTGACCCTTCTCTCTCCTCCTCCGACCTTACTTCGACCATCGTTTCTCAGTAACACAACAAGAGCTTTAGTGACATCCAAAGAGACGTTTACGAGTCTCACAAATGCCATAGATTCAATCTCTTTAAAGACTTCATCAAATCACAAATCGTGCTGCTACAATCATTTTCAAGGTAAGATCCCAGATCCCAATCAGCTTAGCGTATAGATGGCTAAAGTGAGGTTTAATCTACTGTCACTTAGAGTTCTGCAGATTGCTCTCTCAAGGGACCGATAACGCTACATGAACTCTCAGATTTATTAGGTATATACTTTTTTCTTCATTTAACTCTTTCAAAGCTTTTATATATATATATATATATGTATGATGGTGAACTAAGATCGTAGCATTAATTGAGAGAAAACCCTAAACAAAATATCCTTGTCTGCCCTTTGCTTGTTATCTTCTTGTTTTTGTGGCTATTGATTTTTGAGTAGTTCCTATTCATGTTGTATGACATGTTTTGACCCTTTTTCAGCCTAATGTTAGAAACTTTGTTTTTCTCTAATTCGAGTATAACTTTAGCTTTCTATGGCAACTCTTGAATCATATGATATTGTTTGATGTTTGTGCCATTCCTCTAACTTCCACTACAATAGCCCAAGGTATTTTTCACTGGCCTTCCAACACCTTTTTTGAAACTAAAGAATCATTTTTCATTGTAAGATGAAGAATATAGTTGCAAATACAATATTCAATCCCAACTCTCAAAGCCCTCAATTTTGCCTCCAGAGCTTACCTCCAATATTCTAGCTTCTATATCAGGAAATTTTCATTCAACCACTTGACTAGTAATTAAAGGGTGATAATCTCTAAATCTCTAATTAACAAAGACCAAGTATTTGGTAATTGTTCAACCCAGAGATATCTATAGCTAGGAAGCTAATAAATACATGTTTTTATTAAATTCCTTGATCATAGCAAACTTAGACATCTTTCTCCCATAATAGATGATATTCCTTCTTTTTCAATTTGCCAAATAATAAATATTGAAACGGTTCTAACCAGAGGTTTAAGCTTAGCAATGGTCTCCACAGTCCTAATATTTCAAAATAAAGCATTTTGAGTATTATATAAAATTGAATTTAACCCCCTTCTAGTTTGTCTTTGTTGGTTTAACACTATTTTCTTGTATTTCACCTTTATCTCTTTTATCATTCTTATGTTTTCCTTTCTTACCCTTTGTAATAGCTTATGAAAATAAATCAGTCTGTTTACAAATTTGTTCCTCATTAATAACATAATCTTCTTCATCTTTGTCTTCTACTGAAACTTGAGGACTCTTTATGAGTAGTTTTTGATTTCCAGCATCATCATTTTTAGCACCTTATGAGAGACTAAAACATGTAGATTCTCCATGGGTTGAGCTTTTTTAGGTATTGATAATGTATATGCTAATTCTCCCATGTTTCTGCCCTTGTCGAATACTCAAGTCTTTCCTTATGTTCCATTGGATAACTTTCATCCTTACTGCCAATTGCTGCAATTTGTAAAGGAACCTGGTATGTTCCTTCTCCTTATTCATTACACATAGTAATCTCTCTTTCAAGCTTCACTTCTCTTTCAGTAATACAAATATCAATATCTTGTGTTTCTTCCGACTCTCTTTTATTTAAGGAGAGTATTCCTTTAATAGTGATTCTTCTCTGCTAACCTCATCATCTTGCTTCACAGGCTTATCAAAACAATTGCTTTCACTTGTGTCCTGATTACTTTCTTCTAACTTTTCATGCATTTGTTGTTTTATTGGTATTGTTATTAAGAATTTAATCATGGGGTTTAAAATAATTTTATAAATAAATTTAACTATAAAATTTGTGATTTATTATATTGTTTTATCAACTAGTACTACTTTTGTTTTATTTATTTTGCACCTGTTTAGCCACAAATTTAAGGAAAAAAGTTAAAAAATTAAGGTCTTAAATTTTCTATAATATTTACGTGACTATAAAACAATATCATTAATTTTAAAATGAATTTTTTGTTATAGTTCAACTGTTTTTAAATAAATTAAGTTGTATCACAAATCGCAATGAGTTAAAAATGAAATGAGACACGTAATATGAAAATTTAATTGTAAAATTTAAATTTATTTCAAAGATAAAGATTAACCAATCGATGTTAAAAAACACACTAACAATTATATCTTTTTGCACTCTAATATATCAATATTCTTTTTATGACGGTAAATACACATTATATAGTAATATCATTTTCCTAAGTAAATAAAAAATATATATTCAAAAAAGTTTAAAAAAATCCCGATCAGTATATGAAATCCTCAATGTACGTGGTATAACTCTAATTTAAATAGAAACCCATTGATAATACCTTAACATTTGCAAATAGCTACAAAAAAAAACTCATGAAAAAAAACCCTAGGGCTTTTTCTTTCAATTGCAGCTCCTTCAATTCCTAGGCAGTAGCTGTGCAACCCTCTCATAGCTGCTACGACAACTGGCCTCATCCCGAGGCTATCCAGCCCACCCTACTGCCCCAAACCCCCACATACGCCACCCTTGTCGATTTCAATACTCTTAACCCCAAACAATCTATCCTAATTAACTAAAAACAATCGTAAAAATCTATCGAAATTGTTCATGAAGACACTACTATCACGTTTTCAATGGAGGACATGAAAGACTTTATGATCGAAGAGGGATTATATCAATCATTGGTGTTTAAATTATCTCATCGTGCGTCAGATTTGAAGATATTAAGGTAGATTTTGCCGAAACATCTTGGTACCAAAGGCAATTGTTTAACTGGCTTACTTGCTCCAAGACAAATTGTGTTGGGATTTGATCAATATGAAGATTTTATACTAGCTTTATCTCGCTAAATTAATTATATTCTCTACAATGGTGAAGAGCACCAATATAGGGTATTTCCATGGTCCATTGGATATACTCCTAAGGAGGAAATAACGTTAGTTGTGGTTTGGATTTCTTTACCGGACTTATCTCCTAATTTGTGTGATTGCAAAGAAGAACGAGTCAAGAGTCTTAGCGTCAAATACAATTGATTTGGATGAGGATTCTCTTGATGAAGATGAGGAATAGCTAGACATATGCTTTGATAGAGGTTCTAGGGAGGGGGATATACCACCTAGGTAATAAAGAAGTAGAAGCAATAAAAGCAAAAAGAAGACACATGGAAGGCAACATAGTTGAGACAATAAAGTCAGTAAGGATCTTATTCTAAGACACCTACTGATAATGATGCGACATGCAAAGCAGAACCATATGACAAATATCAATAGGTTCATCAAGTGTTGTTGGAAAGGTTTGAAGAAGAAGTCAAGAGAAAAATACTTCAAGTTACTTTTGATGGGCAATTAATCCTTTTTAATTCATGCTTTCATAATAGAAAGTTTGAAGTTGATAACCTAACCTTCTTCTTGATTGTCATATTTTTACATTATGTAAGCATCCTTATTTGTAATATCATCATGGAGTGTATTACAAACTCTGTAGTGATCACAAAATACTTAGTTCTCTCTAGCTCTTATATTTTTCATGCTTGTTAGTTAGTAAAAGTTAGGTACTTCATTAGAATTGGTAAGGTAGGACCTAGACCCCCTTGCTTGTACTTATCTCTATTGAGATCTTATTAATTATTATTCTTAATAAAAGGCTATTGGACACTCTATCTAGTGGTAAATTTGCTTAAAAACATTTGCAAATACTTTTTTTCTTCCCCATTAACAAAGTTGTTAAGTAGAACAAAAGGTGAAAACACCTTTCTATGATAAATTCTTTTTTGTCCTACGGTCTCCCAAGAATCACCTCAAGTAAACAACATCCACCCTTACCCCTACATGTCCATGAAACAAAGGTTGCATCCTAACCCTTCCACCCCCTTAACCCCATTAACAAAAACAACAACAACAACCACTCCTACATGGCTATGGAGCAATGATAGAATACCTAGCCCTACCATCACCACAACCCCAAACCCATCGGCAAGAGCAAATCAACCCATATATGTTACCCGCAAAAACATTTTCCATCAACCCTTATAATTAGAGAAGAGATGATGACCGAAGAAGCCTTTTGTTGATGATTTGGACCGTTCTTTTACTCTAATTTTTGAATCTTTTAAAGATTCTCCCTCTAAGAATTCATGGGAGGCCCTAGGGTTCTCAAAAGATGAAGCAACCATAAGTTTTAAGTATATATATTTTTAGTATTGCTTTAATTATGTGTCTATCATTTGATTTAGGAAAGAATTAACTTATTATATACACTTTCTCAAATTACTTAAGTGGTGAATCATCCAGATTCAAGTGTTGGTGTTATTAGTGTTGCTTCTTCAGAAAATCATGATAAGAAACCCCTTGAAAGGTCTAAAGACCGACATCCTAAGGGAATTCTTACCATGATTTCTTGAAGAAGCAACACTAGTAACATGAACACTTGAATCTACATGATTCACCACTTAAGTAATTTGACAAAAGTGTATATAAGCTAAATCTTTCTTAAATTAGATGCTAGATACATAATTAAAGCAATAGTGAAAACATATATACCTAAAGCTTGTGGTTGTTTCTTCTTTACAGAGTTGTGGGGCATCCCATAGGACTTTTAGAGGGGTTTTCTCAAGGAAAATCTCTAGGAGATTCAAACATTAGAGTAGGAGAACGACTCAAACCATCAACAAAAGACTTTATCGACCATTCTCTCTTCTTTTGTTGTTGGGATTGATGAAAAATGATTTTTACGGATAACATATATGAGTTAATTTGCTCTTGTTGGTGTATTTAGGGTTGTGGTGGTGGTGGGGTTAAGGGTGCTGCCATTGCTCCATGGCCATGCGGGAGTGGTTGTTATTGTTCTTGTTAATGGGGTGAAGGGGTTAGTGATGCAACCATTGTTCTATAGGCATGTGGGGGTGGTTGTTGTTGGAGTAGTGATGGTGATTCTTGAAAGTCCATAAGACAGAAAAGAATTTATTGTCAAAAGGTGTTTTCACTTTTTGTTCTACCGAACAATGTAACTTTATTAAAGGGGAAGGAAAAAATGTTTCAAGAATATTAGGAAGTTGTCAATGAATTTATATTTAAATTAGAGATTGACCATGTATATTAAATCCTGATCAATCATAATGCAATCCTCAACATTTTCTTTTTTTAATAATACGAGAGTATTATTAATAAATTTTATATACGCTTCACCTAGTTTTCTTATATAATTTTATATATGCTATTGTGGCCCATAAATTAATCTCTGCAAATAATAATTAAAGGTATGTCTCATCCCGATAATCTTGGAAAGTCAATCTGCCATTCTTGAAAAAAAATAAGTACTTTTTTCAATAATACACAATTAAGTTTGGTGCCAAATGTGAGCATAACTTTTGTAATTTCATTATTTTCTTTATGGGTACCCTAAAAAGTAGAAAAGAAAAACTTGTCCTTTGATTCTTATAGTTTAGTTTAAGATACTACATGAACCTATGCATTCTTATAGTTTTGGATCTATGGATTAGTTATACATCTTATATGGTATTATAGGATACACGTATTATTAATACATTTTATTTGGTGATATTAGTAGTACATATAATTTAATATCATGAGATTGATCTATATAAAGATAAAAATATTCCTCAGATAATTATTTAATCATTTCATTTATTTTGTTGATTTATGCTTTATATTTATACTAATATTTTTTAAAAAAATTATTACTATTATTATTTATGTGAAATGATTTCTTGAATAGTATGATGAATACTAGACAAGTCAAGAGCATATCAAGATTTGGAAACCCTAATTTATTCACTTATCTTCAGCTAGCAATATTTGTACACCGTTTCTTCCTTCAACTAGTGTGCCCCAAATCCCCAACACACAATGCTCTTAGGCACATGTGCTTCACCCTTCCCGGTATCACCTAATAGAGTAGTAAATTTAGTTAAATAAATTAGCTTATAAATTTTATTATTAAGAGAAAATTATTTATTGCTGAAATTTAATACAAATAAATATAATATTTAAAATGTGAGTGGTTTTAACATTTACTAATTGAAAAGACAGGTATATCACCACATGACGTTTGTGATCTTATTAATTGAATGTATTATTTGTTGATATATATGTGATTTTTTAATTATTTGTATTTTGAAAAATTTATAAAATTGCATACATATTAAAACTACAACTTGCAATTTTAATGTGTAAATGTAGATAATTCATTCAATTTTACTATTGTTTACCGTCTTTTCAATTTTAAAAGTAGATGATCATCTTTTTTAAATTGAAAATTGATGTCTTGTGAGTGATCAATTTATTAAAATGAAAATTATTTATCCTCAAATAATCAAGTGAGAAAATAGCAAACACAACAACAAAATTGTTCTTCTCCTAGCTAGTTAGAAGACCATAAAAAAATTATATTGTCTTACAATTATCTACCTTGACTCAATTACATAATAATTCAAGGGTATAATAGGAAAGAAAAAACTTTTTATAAAGTTTTAATCTAAACACAAGATAAGGTGGGAAGCAATGAACCAAACACTTGATAAAAAATAAACCTTGCATACTAATCCATACACTACTTGTCCTTGCATTACTAATCCATGTGTTATTGCTTTTTGTACCAAACAACACCTAATTAGATTAAGCAGCTATTCATGTTGAGTTTTTCCTAAACTTTTGGTCAGTATATCAGCTAATTGATCTTTGGTAGACACATGATTGGTTCTAATCATTCCTTACAAATACTTTTACTTACAAAGTGATAGTCTATGTCTATATGCTTAGTTCTCTCATGAAAGATGAGATTTGCAACAATTTGTATTGGTGCCTCACTATCACATATTTGTTGGAGAGGAACCAATACTTCAGCCCCTCCCCCCCCCCCTCCCACCGTTCTTTTAATAGGCCAGTCAGCCAGGTAATCTCAGATGTCATGCTTTTAAATTCAGCTTCTGAAAACTCTTTTGCTGCTTTGATTTTCAAGAGATCAGGGAGCCTCCAAACTTCACTAGGTATAACCTGTAACTGACCTCTTGGTCATTAGGCATGCTCTCCAGTCTGAGTCATAATACGTAGTTAAGATATTTGTGGAAGCCATGTGATCCTTTAATGGATCTCACAATTCTCAAGGTTGCTTCCATGTGTGAGGTTTTTGGACTATGTATGAATTGACTAAGTACTTGCACTTGTGAATGCTAAGTCTTGTCTTGTCATAGTTAGATATAATAACCTCCCTACCAATATCTGATAAGGACCAGGGTCCTTGAGCAATGAGTATGTGACCTCATCGATGCACATGTCATATTCCTCATAAGTGAGTTTTATGTTTAGTTCTAGGGGTGTTTCTGCAGATTTGGATCCACTCAAGCCAAATTCCTCAATAAGCTCCAGAGCATACTTTCTTTGTAACATTACTATTCCTTTCTTTTATCTGGCAAACTTATGTACAGAAAGAAATTTAGTTCACCAAGATCTTTCATCCTGAACTTGGTTTGCAACTCAACCCTTGTATGACTGATCAAGTTGTGATTGCTCCTTGTAACTAAGAGGTCATCAACATATACAATGACTGCTGTGATGTAATTTCCATCATTCTTAGTGAATAAAGAGTAGTCAAAATGACTTTGCGTAAACCTCAATTCTTCCAGTGCTACAATCAACTTTTTGTTTCATTGTCTAAGAGCCTGCTTAAGCCCATATAGTGACTTCTGGAGTTTGCAGACTTTGAAAGAGTTCCCTTACCTAGCAAACCCATTAGGAAGTTTCATATACACATCTTCTATAAGTCACCATTCAAGAAGGCACTGTGAACATCCATATGATATATAAACCACTGTTTTGAGGTAACAAGTGCAATAATAGTCCTGACAGTGACCATATTGTCCACCGATGAAATTTTTTATGTGTAATCTATGCCTTCTTTCTGGTTGAACCCCTTGGCAACTAGTCTTGCCTTAAATATTTTCACATCTCCAAAAGCTTCGTATTCAACCTTGAATATCCATTTATAACCAAGTAGAGACTTATTTTAGGGGGGGGGGGGGGTGAGTCCACAACACTCCCAAGTGTTATTGTCCTCAAGAACTGCAATCTCTAACTTCATGGCCTTCACCCATCTAGGATCAAGAGAGGCTTCCCTGAATAACTAAGGTTCATGGTGAGTAGCATAGGAGGATATGGCTTGCATATGAACTGGACTCACTTTGGAATAAGTGACATAAGATTCTAAAAGATAAGTGTATGAAGAGGCCATAGGGGCATATATTTAGTCTTGCAACTACCCTGGAGTCTTGTGTTGTCATGTAGATCTCCTAGTATCAGAAAGCACCGGGGGAGGTGCATGTGTACTAGGCATAAACAATATGTGATCATCCACAACTTATGCATTGTGACGTGAGAGAAAAGGCTCTTCCTAATCACTAGAACCACTCAAACGACTTTGAGGACATAGCAAGTCTAAGATTAGAAAAACAATAGATATTTGACCTTTTATGTGTTTGAAGGGGAAAAGATCTTCCTTGAACACCATATTCCTACTTACAAAGAATATGCTTAGGAAAGTGAAAAATATCATGTGCTTCGAGAAGTTAAAAATATCATATTATAGTAAAAGTGAGAAGGACTAGAATCCTTGTTGAATCTTTCTTGATTCTTGGTCTAGTGGCATTGCATCCGTCATGTATTCTGGCCTTCCTTACCCCCGATGTTTCATACCTAAACATTTACATTATTTAATTCGTTTACGTAAGATAACTAATCAAACTTTAGTACATGAATTAATTATTTGTAGTTAGTAATTGACATATTTGGTTCGACGTAGGAGTCAACGAGAATTCTTTCATATTCATCAATGAGGCAAACTCTTGCACAAAGGTCAAAAGAGTTATTGGGGTCACCACCTACTATTTTGCATGAAAGAGCAACAACTTTTCCTCAGATATAGTTAATCCTTAAGTCATTTGGAGAGCCCAACCTAGCCATGCAATAGAGAAAACCCTGAAAATTAACCAACACAACTATAAGGATTTGAGCAAAATAGGCGTCAAATGGATAAGTTGGATTACGTGTTGACAAATCAATTTGCACTAAATGATTGATATTATATCTATTATTCAGCACAAATTGATTTGTCAAAACGTAACCCAACTTATCCATTCGACACCCTATTTTGGTCAAATCCTTAGAATAGTGTTGGTTAATTTTCAGGGCTATCGCATGGCCAAGTTGGGTTTTCCAGATGACTCAAGTATTAACTATATCCAAGGAAAAGTTGTCACCGATGGCTCTCTTGACCTTTGTGCAAGAGTTTGCCTCCTTGACGAATATGAAATAATTCTCCTTGACTCCTACGTCAAACCAAATATGCCAGTTACTAACTATTGGTAATTAATTAATATACTAAAGTTTGATTTAATTAACTAACATAAACTAATTGAATAATGTGAATGTTTGTGTATGGAACATAGGGGGTAAGGCCAAAATACATGAGTGATGTAGTGCCACTAAACCAAGTATCACGAAATATTCAACAAGGATTCTAACCCTTTCCAACACCGAGTTCGGAACCTAAATAAGCCACTATTCTAGTAAGTAACTAAAATAGGCTTAGTGGAAGAAAAAATTTCGTCTTATGCAATATTCCAAACGTTTTCCGTTAGTCTCATAACATGTATATTTTAATATATAACAGAACTATTTTTTACACCTTGTAAAACGGAATTATTTCTTACACTTTGTAAAGTGTAAGAAAATCTTACACTTTGTAAAGTGGAAGAAAATTTTACACTTTAAGAAAAGTTACTTTACCTTTTCACTTTCATCTTCGGAACATTTTTTCACTTCAAAGATGTTAATTTGATGGTCCCAATCCGACAACTGAAGCGACCCCACACTAAAAAATTAAAATCTTGAAAGATTAGAGTAACACAACCCGACACACAACAATCCGACCCTACAAATTATATAAATTTGGTATTAGGAAAATCAGTAGATTGAGTTATCGAAAATCCATCAACACTATTACGATTTTCTAATCAGGGATGGACATCGACCGATAAAGGAGAACGTTGTTGACTAGTCTTAGGCTCTTTCCTAACATAGATTTCAAGTATTGTTAACTTGATTTGATCTATGTAGTCATTTGGAACCCTCAAAAAGTCGGTCAACGATTCGTCATTATAGTCCATTCTCCAAAATTTACTTGTCCTTGTGATAAAAATGAAGTAGGGTATTTTCCGACTATAGTCAAATTATAATCAGTACTACTTATACCCATTCTTTTATAAATTGATGAAAGAAATTTATGATATTGGACATTAATTGAATATTTAGCATTGTGTTTGGGAGGATGATGTCTTTGAGCAGAAGAATCAAATTGCTAAAGCAGTGGAGGATGAACTTGAAAAGGTAATTCATCATATGCGGTTGCAAGAAAAATGACAAGAATGAAATCTCTTCGGAATGAATGAGAATACTTACTGATAGCATGAATTCTCGTCTTGCATAAGTGACCTATTTTATAAGAGACCTTCATTTTTATATCTAAAAGATCTGCAAAAGACTTTTTTTTTTAAATTTAATTTATAAGTGGTCAGAAGAGATCATTTCCTCGCCACACTATATATGTTGCTTGAATATTTCATTGGCTTGATGTAATTGTGTCAAATGGTTGAATAATTCCATGTGAAATGCTATTAAGAGCTTTTAAGTTTCCAGGAAACCTCATTGACCAAGTTAATAAAGAAATTTGCCGGACTGTGATTACACCTATTAATATTCCTCCTAATAAAATCATTGATACGTAAGTGCAACACAATTTTCAGTTATGTGTTGAGTTTCTTGTGGAAAATTCTCCAAATTGGATTTGTTTGATTTTTCAAAATGTTGAAAAGTACATGGAGATTTTATCGAGGCTCAAGTAATGAAAAGCTGTTAAAAATAATAATTAAACGTTGAATATGTAGTGTGGAATGATCCAACAATGACATCAAATTTTAAGTTAGAACATAGTTTTGTTTTGCCTTTTCTTTTTCTCCACATAGTTAATCTAGAATTTTGGTGAATGTCAGCTTCTCTGTGTGATCTTTTATAGTTAGCGAAAAGGTTTTAAAAACCAATAATTGCATTATTGATTTTTAAATCGGTGTTTTCTGGGGCCTGATTAATTCAACTTCTCTGTGTGATCTTTTATAGTTAGCGAAAAGGTTTTAAAAACTAATAATTGCATTATTGGTTTTTAAATCGGTATTTTCTGGGGCCTGATTAATTATCACACACACACACACAAAGTTTATTTTTTTTTTCTCTCTCTTGATACAACGGAAAAGTTTAGTCCAGTGGTTAAGGGTTGTATTTTTTTTTTAAGGTTGTATGATCAAGCCCTGTTGGGTTCATATTATAATTAATTCGCTTTTTAAAAAAAAAATCTAAATTGAGCAGAGTCCATTTTATTGAATAAAATTAAACAAACAGCTAACTTGAGCCCAAAAGTGGCCCAGGTCGGATCCTACGGAACAAAAAGGAAATAGAAATGCCTAAAAAGAAAATAAGCAATTATGGGAAAATTAAAATCGAACCAAAACCTAGGAGAAAAGGATCCATCTGATTGACCCTTCTCTCTCCTCCTCCGATCTTACTTCGACCAGCGCTTCTTAGTAACACAACAGGAGCTTTACTGACATCCACAGAGGTGTTTACGAGTCTCACAAACACCATAGATTCAATCTCTCTAAAGACTTCTTCAGATCACAAATCGTGCTACTACAATCATTATCAAGGTAAGATTCCAGATCCCAATCAGCTTACCGTATAGATAGCTAAAGTGAGGTTTAATCTACTATCACTTTGAGTTCTGCAGATAGCTCTCTCATGGAACTGGTAACGCTACATGGACTCTCAGATTTATTAGGTATATACCTTTTTCTTCATTTAAATCTTTCAAAGCTTTTATATATATATATAAAAGATGGTGAACTAAGATCGTGGCACTAATTGAGAGAAAACCCTAAACGAGATATCCTTGTCTGCCCTTTGCTTGTTATCTTCTAGTTTTTGTGGCTGTTGATTTTTGACTAGTTCCTATTCAAGTTGTATGACCTGTTTTGACACTTTTTCAGCCTGATGTTAGCAACTTTGTTTTTCTCTAATTCGAGTATAGCTTTAGCTTTCTATGGCAACTCTTGAATCATATGATATTGTTTGATGTTTGTTCCATTCCTCTAACTTCCACTACAATAGCCTAAGGTATTTTTTACTGGCCTTCCAACACCTTTTTTGAAATTATAGAATCATTCTTCAATGTAAGATGAAGAATATAGCTGCTAATACAATATTCAATCCTAACTATCAAAGTCCTCACTTTTGCCTCCAGAGCTTACCTCCAATATTCTAGCTTCTATAAAATTTGTGATTTGTTAAAATGTTTTATCAACTAGTACTCCTTTTGTTTTATTTATTTTGCACATGTTTAGCCAAAAATTTAAGGAAAAAAGTTTTTTTAAAAAAAAATTAAGGTCTTAAATTTTCTATAATATTTACGTGACTATAAAATTATATCATTAATATTAAAATGATTTTTTTTTATAGTTCAACTGTTTTTAAATAAATTAAGTTGTTTCGCAAATCGCAATGAGTTAAAAATGAAATGAGACACGTAATATGAAATTCCGTAGTAAAATTTAAATTTATTTCAAAGATTAAGATTAACCAATCGATGTTAAAAAATACACTAACAATTAGATCTTTTTGCACTCTAATATCTCAATATTCTTTTTATGATGGTAAATACACATTATATAGTAATATGATTTTCCTAAGTAAGTAAATAAAAATATATATTCAAAAAAAAATTAAAAAATCCTGAGCAGTATATGAAATCCTCAATGTACATGGTCTGACTAATTTAAATATAAATTCATTGATACTACCCTAACATTTGCAAATAGCTACAAAAAAACTCGTGAAAAAAAAACCCTAGGGCTTTTTCTTTCACTTGCGGCTCCTTCCTAGGCAGTAGCTGCGCAACCCTCTCATAGCTGCTACGGCCACTGGGCAGCCTCATCCCAAGGCTATCCAGCCCACCCAACTGCCCCAAACCACCACATACGCCACCCTTGTTTATTCTAATACTCTTAACCTCAAACAATCTGTCCTAATTAACTAAATACAATCGTAAAAATCTATTGAAGTTGTTCATGTAGACACTACTATCACATTTTCAATGGAGGACAGAAAATACTTTATGATCGAAGAGGGTTGCCAACCACGGTAGTAGTTGCGGAACTACTGGGCCAGGAGAGGAGCGGAAAGCCGGCCACTTGATCTGCAGCGCTTCAGTAGGCCCTAGGCACTGATGTGAGGTTAAAGTTTGAACCAATGCTTAATACTATCCATAAACATTGTACCAATCCCGAAACAAAGAGAGTTCGGCTCTCTTTTTTCGACATGCTAAACATTACCTTTTGAACTTCTTCCATATTAGGAGGGCTCGTTTGATCGTTTCCAAGAAGTGGCACACACAGGAACATCAAATAGTTGATCAATGGTCACATCTGGTGATAATGCTACAGTATGATACCAATATATCAAGCATTGGTGTTTAAATTATCCCATCGTGCGTCAGATTTGAAGGTATTAAGGTTGATTTTGCCGAAACATCTTGGTACCAAAGGTAATTGTTTAACTGACTTATTTGCTCCAGGACAAATTTTATTGGGATTTGATCAATATGAAGATTTTATACTAGCCTTATATCGCTCAATTAATTATATTCTCTACAATGGAGAAGAGCACCAATATAGGGTATTTTCATGGTCCATTGGATATACTCCTAAGAAGGAAATAACGTTAGCTGTGGTTTGGATTTCTTTACCGGACTTATCTCCTAATTTGTTTGCAAAGAAGTCTATGTTGTCTATAGCATCGAAAGTTGGGAAACCAATATCTATAGATAAAGCTACTCAAGTCAAGTCAAAACCTAACACGGCTAGGGTCAAGGTTATACTTTATCTAATGGAAAAATTTTCAAATCGTATAAGGCTGCAGTTTGTGGATGTAAAATATGGTAAGTTGATCGAGGTTCTTTAAGAGTTTTTATATAATAATCTACCTTTATATATTGTAATTATTTTAAACACCAAGGTCATGATTAAGGTAGTTGTCATTTGAAATACTATTGAAGCTGCTTTTAAATGTACCAACGATAGTGAAAAATATCAAGGTGATGCGAGGGAAATACTAATTGAAAAAAGAAGGGTTGTAGATGATGATCAAAGTAAAGCTACTGCTTTAGATAGACAATTAGTTGTTGCTACTTCTGAGCAAAATTGTGCAGACTCAATGAATGTTGATACATGTAATATTGGACTTCAAACTACTGGAAACAAAGGTATTTTAAAAGTTTCAAATGATTAATATTTGCCTGTCCTAAATCTATAAAGATATTATAACAACAAAAAAGTGTAGATGCTACAGGTGATTGCAATAACCAATAGGTTGTTATTAATGATGTGCAATAAAAAAAATTGTGTTGAATTTGATGACTATTTGCAATTAAAAATGCGCGGGCAACACTAAAAGTTAGGTTGATGCATTGTGAGTTGATTCATGACAAAAACTAATGGACACAATTGATGTTAAAGATGCCGAAAATTCTGGGCAACATATTTTGCAAGTTGAAAACGAGAATGCAACTAAAAACTAGACACTGATTGCACACAAAAATGTAACTAGTAGTCAGACCCTTTCCCTGACTAGTTAAAATAATTCTCCATGTAGTGGAAAGGTGCGACTGAGAATTTTTAGGAGCAGAGGCAAGATATTAGTAATGCCTCAAGAGACCTATGATATTCGTATAACTTTGATGCTTTATTGAAGGCTATAGGAAAATATGGTACTATTATGGCTCCAACATTATATCTTTCTAAATCTGAGGTAGCTAAGATTATTAAAGAAAATCGGGATGTCATGCTACTCGAATTCAACCCAGTGATTAAGCCACTCATGGTCACATTGAGCGTCTGGACTAATAAATCTCTTCCCCGTGTTTGGAGTCGCTTGGTGAATCTGTACAACTAGTAAGGTCAACAAAGAATGGCAACAATTTGGTCTAAGAAGAGCATGTTTCACCACCTGCTATGAATAGCAAATTGATCCCAGAAGCTCCCATATTTATTCCTAAATGTGTGATTGCAAAAAAGAACGAGTCAAGGGTCTTAGCATCAAATACAATTGATTTGGGTGAGGATTCTCTTGATGAAGATGAGGAATAGTTGGACACATGCTTTGATAGAGTTGCTAGGGAGGGGGATATACCACCTAAGTAATAAAGAAGTAGAAGCAATAAAAACAAAAAGAAGACACATGAAAGACAACATATATAGTTGAGAAAATAAAGTCACTAAGGATCTTGTTCCAAGACACCTACTGATACTGGTGCGACATGCAAATTAAAGCAGAACCATATGACAAATATCAATAGGTTCAACAAGATTCAATAAATCCATAAAGAAGGTATGAATTATCAAGTGTTGTTGGAAAGGTTTGAAGAAGTCGAGAAAAATACTTCGAGTTACTTTTGATAGACAATCAATCCTTTTTAATTTATGCTTTCGTAATAGAAAGTTTGTGGTTGATAACTTAACCTTCTTCTTGATTGTTATATTTTTACATTATTTAAGAATCCTCATTTGTAATATCATCATGAAGTGTATTACAAACTCTGTAGTGATCACAAAATACTTAGTTCTCTCTAGCTCTTATTTTCTTCATGCTTGTTAGTTAGTAGAAGTTAGGTACTTCATTAGGATTGGTAAGATAGGGCCTAGACCCCATTGCTTGTACTTATCTCTATTGATATCTTCTTCTTTTTTAATAAAAAACTACTAGACACTCTATCTAGTGGTAATTTGCTTAAAGACAATTGCAAATATTCTTTTTCTTCCCCATCAACAAGGTTGTTAAGTAAAACAAAAGGTGAAAACACCTTTCTATGATAAATTCTTTTTTGTCCTATGGTCTCCCAAGAATCACCACAAGTACCCCAACAATTAAAGATCAACCTCCACTCTTACCCCCACATATCCATGAAACAAAGGTTGCATCCTAACCCTTCCACCCCCTTAACCCTATTAACAAAAACAACAACAACAACAACAACAACAACCACTACATGGCTATGGAGAAATGATAGCATACCTAGCCCTACCATCACCATAACTCCAAACCCACCAGCAAGAGCAAATCAACCCATATATGTAACCCGCAAAAGCATTTTCCATCAACCCTTATAATTAGAGAAGAGAGGATGACCGAGGAAGCCTTTTGTTGATGATTTGGACCATTCTTCTACTCTAATTTTTGAATATTTTGAAGATTCTCCTTCAGAAAACCCCTCTAAGAAGTCTTGGGAGTCCCTAGGGTTCTCAAAAGAAGAAGCAACCGGCCACAAGCTTTAAGTATATATGTTTTTAGAATTGCTTTAATTATGTGTTTGTCATTTGATTTAAGAAAGATCTAACTTATTATATACACTTCCTCAAATTACTTCAAGTGGTGAATCATGCAGATTCAAGTGTTGGCGTTACTAGTGTTGCTTCTTCAAAAAATCATGATAACAAATCCCTTGGAAGGTTTTCTAAAGACCGGCATCCTAAGGAAATTCTTACCATGATTTGTGGAAATTCTGCCGTTTGCTTGTTATCTTTCTGTTTTTGTGGATGTTGATTTTTGACTTGTTCCTATTCAAGTTGTATGACCTATTTTGACATTTTTTCAGTCTTAGCAATTTTGTTTTTCTCTAATTCGAGTATAGCTTTAGCTTTTTATAGTAACTCTTGAATCGTATGATATTGTTTGATGTTTGTACCATTCCTCTAACTTCCACTGCAATAGCCCAATGTATTTTTCACTGGCCATCCAACACTTATTTTTGAAATTATTTGAAATTAAAGAATCATTTTTCATTGTAAGATGAAGAATATAGTTGCTAATACAATATTCAACCCCAACTCTCAAAGCTCTCACTTTGCCTCTAGTGCAGAGCTTACCTCCAATATTCTAGCTTTTATATCAGAAAATTTTATTTAACCACTTGATTGGTAATTAAAGGTGATAATCTCTAAAGCTTTAATTAACAAAGGTCAAGTATTTGGTAATTGTTCAACCCAGGGATCTCTATAGCTAGGAAGCTAATAAATACAGGTTTTTATTAAACTCCCTGATCATAGCAAACATAGATATCTTTCTACCTTGATATATAATATTCCTTCTTTTCCATATTTGTCATATAATAAATATTGAAACATTTATAATTAGAGGTTTAAGCTTAGCAATTGTCTCCACACACCTAATATTTTAAAATAAAGCTTTTTGCATCAAATAAAACTTGATTTAACCCCCTTCTTGTTTGTATTCTTATTGGTTAAGCACTATTTTTTTGTATTTCACCTTTATCTCTTTTATCATTCTTGTGTTTTCTTTTCTTGTCCTTTGTCATAACTTGTGGAAATAAAGCAGCTTGTTTACAAATTTGTTCCTCATTAATAACATTATTTTTTCATCTATATCTTTTACAGGAACTTGAGAACGCTTAATGAGTAGTTTTTGATTTTCAATATCATCATTTAGCATCTTATGAGAGACTAAAACATGTAGGTTATCTATGAGTTAAATTTTTTTAGGTATTGTTAATGTAACTATAATTCTCTCATGTTTCTGCCCTTGTCAAATCTTTGAGTCTTTCCTTACGTTTCATTGGATAACTTTCACCCATACTGCAAATTGTTGCAATCTGTAAAGGAATTTGATGTGTTTCTTATGTAAATTAATTTCACATAACAATCCCTCTTTCAAACTTCACTTATCTTTCTGTAATACAAATATCAACATCCTGATTCCTTCTGATTCCTTCTGATTCACTTCTGTTTAAGGAAAGTGTTCCTGTATAGTAAGTCTTCTCCACTAACTTCCGCATCTTGTTTTGCATGCTCATCAAAATAGTTTCTCTCACTTGTGTCGTGATTAGTGTCCTCTCCCTTTTTATACATTTGTGATAATAATGCACTTGTCGTTTGATTAATATTGTCATTAAGAATTTAAGTGTGTGTCCGTGCGTGAGTGCGTGTGTTTTTTAAAGAAATATTATTAATAGTAAAATAATATAAACTCATTGATAATTGACAACATTTGTAAACATTTTTTCCCTCTGCTTCAACAAATTTCTTTAGTAGAACAAGAAGTAAAAATACCTTTCTACGATAAAAAAATTATGTCAAATGATCTCCTAAGAACCACCACCAATACTCCAACAACAACAACCTCTACCCCCACCACACATGTCCATTAAACAATGGTTGTATCCCTATCCATTCCACCTCCTCAACCCCATCAACAAGAACAATAACAACTACTTACACATGGCTATGGTGGAATGACAACACCCCTAACTCTACCACCACCACAATCTTAAACCCATCAACAGCAAATCAACTAGTATATGTTATCCGCAAAAATAATTTTCCATCAACCCCAACAATAAATGAAGAGAGAACGGCCAAGGAAGTCTTTTGTGGATGGTTTAGGCCATTCTCCTACTCTATTTTTATTTTTTTTTATCTCCTATAGATTCTCCTTCTGAAAACCCCTCTAAAAAGTCCCATGGGAAGTCCCATGGTTCAGGAAAGAAAAAATAGCCACAAGCTTTAGATGTGTAAATTTTTAGTATTGCTTTAATTATGTGTCTAACATTTGATTTAGGAAGGATTTAATTTATTTACACTTCCTCAAATTCCTTAAGTGGTGAATCATGCAGATTCAGGTGTTGATTTTCTTAGTTTTGCTTCTTCAGAAAATCATGGTAAAAAATTTCTTGAGAGGTTTTCTAAAGATCAGTGTCTTGAGGGATTTCTTACCAAATTTTCTGGAGAAGCAACACTAGTAACATGAACACCTGAATCAGCATGATTCATCACTTAAAGAATTTGACATAAGTGTATATTAAGTTAAAATCTTTATTAAATCAAAAGCTAGGCACATAACTAACACAATAGTAAAAACATATATACCTAAAGCTTGTGGCGGCTTATGCTTTTCAGAGCTCTAAAGCCTCCCACTGTACTTCTTAGAGGAACTTTCAGAAGGTCAATCTCAAGGAGAGTTAGAAATTAGAGTAGGGGAACGACACAAACCATTAGCAAAAGACTTCCTCGACCGCCTTCTCTCTTTTACTGTTGGGGTTAATGAAAAATGATTTTTGTGGATAACATATATGAGTTGATTTGCTCTTGTTGGTGGGTTTGAGGGGTAGTGGTAGTGGGTTTAGGTCTGTTGACATTGCTCCATGGCCATGTGGAAGTGGTTGTTGTTGGTAATGATGATGGAAATGAAGGTGTTAGGGATGCAACCATTGTTCAATGGACATGTGGGGTGGGGGTTGTTCTTGTTGTTGTTGGAATACTAATAGTGATTTTTGGAAATCCATAGGACAAAAAAGAATTTATTGTAAAAATGTGTTTTCACTTTTTGTTCTATTGAGAAACTTTGTTGACGGAAAGGAAATAATGTTTACAAATGTTAATGATATTATCAATAAGTTTATATTTAAATTAGAGATTGAACATGTATATTAAGAGCATGTTTGACATTGTTGTTGGGAGGTCAAAAGTGTTTTTTTTAAAAAAAGAAAAAAACACTTTGTTTGAAAAATCAAGGGTTTGGCAAACTCTTTTGAAAAATAAAGGGTTTACCAATATCTTATTAATTAATTAACATATTTATATGATAAACTTTTTGTTTTATTTATGTTTATATATTATTATTTATATTTTATATATTATTGTATGTATTATTGCATGATAAAATTAGGGATGAAATCATTGAAAAAATTTGTGATGTATGAAGAACTTTATTTATTTTTGTGGTAAGTTTTTCGTATGTAGTGATTTTATTTGTGGAATAGTTTTTAAATTTTATTTTGCTTGATATTTTTAATTGTATTTAAATCATCTTGTTAATATTATATTAATATCTTATTTATTTATTTACTTATTTATCTATGTATAATATTGATTAATAATTTGAATATGTACATTTTAATTTAATTAAAGTTATGTATTAGATATTTAAAATAGTTTCTACAAAATAATCTTAATATTAAAAGCACATTGATACTTGTCATTTTTCGTAATTTAACTCTCAAAAGCATTTTTTTAAAAAGATAGTCAAACACAAATTTTTTATCAAAAACACTTTTCAAATGAATTTGCCAAACAGAAATTGTTTTTTTTGAAAAGCACTTTTCAAAATAGCTATTTTAGAAAAATACTTTAAAAAATAAGTAAGCAGTTTTTAGTAGCAATGTCAGATTCTAAGATGCATAATGCAATCCTTGTCCTTTTCTTTTTTTGTACAAAGTATTAATATTGATTTTTTTTTATGCTTCACGTAGCTTTCGGATATAAATTTATTTATGCTATTATGGTTTGTGTAAATTATTTATATATTTTCACTTTCCTAAGCACATCAACCCATATTTAACCTCCCACCCCAACCCCCAACACCCCACTTCGTGTCTCTCTCCGCTGATCTCTGCAAAATAACAATCAAAGGCATGTCTCATCCTAATAATCTTGGAAATTCAATCTTCCATTCTTGAAAAAATTACCTTATTCAATAATACCCAATTAAGTTTGGTGCCAAATGTTAGCATAACTTTGTGGGTACCTTAAAAAGTAGAAAGGAAAAACTTGCCCCTTTTGATTCTTGGTTTTTGATTCTTATAATTAGTTCAAGATACTATATGAACCTATACACTGCTGCTTGTATGTGGCATAGGATAATTGGTTATTCTTTTATTGTTAAAAAGGAAATATTGCTCTTTTATTTCTTTGTGTTTTAAAATCTTGAATTTTTACCTGTTGTGTTGGAATTATTGGGGGAACAGAGACAATGGGGAATCTGTTCTGCTGTGTACAAGTTGACCAATCCACAGTAGCTATTAAGGAGAGATTTGGCAAGTTTGATGATGTGCTTGAGCCTGGATGTCATTTCTTGCCATGGTGTATAGGGAGCCAGGTAGCTGGTTACCTAACTTTAAGGCTGCAACAGCTTGATGTACGCTGTGAAACCAAGTCAAAGGTGCGTAAATTAATGTGATTTGGTGTAAACACTCGATGTAGATGGAGTTTTATTATCAAAGGTGTTAGCTTGTTTTGATTACTAGTTGTTTTTTCCAACTAGATCTATGACGTTTCATTAGTTCAGTATCATAAAATGGAGAGGAAGTTCTCCACTCTGCAACCCAGGGGTCGATGCAACTCTTAGTTACTGGGTTCATATGAACCACTAGTTTTAATGTGAAGTGTAAATTTATGTGAAAAAATTCATCAAAAATTGCAACAAATAGTAGATATGAACTCATTACTTGAAAAATATGATGGGTTAGATGTTCAACTCATAATAGCATATGCTTGAATCAACATTTTTCCCTTAATTCTTGTGGATGATTAGTTCATATTACAACATGATGGAAAATACTGTTAAACTGTGTGGTTGAAAGTTCGAGTCACCAAGTGAACAAAGTTGGGAAAGGCCATTGTTGGCTCTTAGGTAGATGATTGTGTGTGGGGGGGGGGAGGGGGGGGGGGTGAAATTTACCCTAACAAAACAAAAGGTAACAGATTATTGAAACTATTAGTGCAAAGATGATGTTATGTTATAAATTTGTCTTGTCTTGATTATTTCCTTGTTTCGGCCTTTGAACCCTGCAACCTAGTGGTTGAAGGATGGAGGGGTTCTACTACTATAAAAAGCTTTGTGCTTGTCTTGTCATATCTTTCTCCTGCATCATGTTTACTGGCGTGAAGAGGTATTCAAGAGCACAACCAACTAATTCATTTAACTTGGATTTCAGTAGATTATGTCCAGATAATTGATATGGCCACAGAATCGAAGATAGTTCTTGCTAAACTGCACTTGTAGCACGCGTTTGTTTGTCCTTGTGAACATCTATGTTCTGATTTTCAATCAAATGAAAGGACATCATGTAAACCACCATAATAAATCATGATATTCTAATAGGGGATATCTCACTGTGCTCAATGACAGTAATCTACAGCACGACCTTTTCCTTTGTCATGATTTAACTGGTAAAACATTTCATTTGTCGTGCAGGATAATGTATTTGTAACTGTTGTTGCTTCTATACAATATCGTGCTCTGGCTGATAAAGCTACTGATGCCTTTTACAAGCTTAGTAATACTCGATCCCAGATCCAAGCCTATGTGTTTGATGGTATGAATATACAAATCTCTTAGATTCTTTTTTCTCATGACGCAACATAAAAAATGGTTATATCTAAAGTTTCTGCATACTGCAATTGCATGAGCACAATGTTTGACGTTCTTTTTTTGAACTTATTATTTCCTCCCAAATAATGATGGCCTCTCTCATGACTGTACAGTAATCAGGGCGAGTGTTCCAAAGATAAATCTGGATGATGTCTTTGAGCAGAAGAATCAAATTGCTAAAGCAGTGGAGGATGAACTTGAAAAGGTAATTCATTCCCATCATTTACGGTGCTATACAAGTGACAAGCAATGATGATTATTGTACTCATCTTCCTTTGTATGATATGTAGGCAATGTCTGCTTACGGGTATGAGATTGTTCAGACACTCATAGTTGATATAGAGCCGGATGAACACGTTAAGCGAGCTATGAATGAAATCAATGCAGGTATCATGTATAACCTCTCTTTAGCTGGTCCAATGCAGGCAACACCTCATTTCTCTCTATCTAATAGCAGTAATTCATCACATGGGAAAGTTCTCTGGTGATTTATAAATGACTTGCTGATAAAATTAGGTGTGATCAGTCTGTGAACCTACAAAGATAGCTGATAAACCATGGCTTGTCTTTTTCCTTTGGGAGAATCAAATACTTAGCTTATGTATATCTCAAGTTTGCTCATATTCTCATGTGAAACATGAGAGCATGAGCAAGCTTAGTCTTTCGTTATTCGTATGACCCCACCTCACAGGTTTCAGTAGCCCCTAAAGTGCATCATGATTCTATTTTCAAAAAAGGCCATCTCTTGTGGTTCTCAAGAAAAGATTTCCTTGTTAGGAGAATAAATTCCATTATAGCTAGATTCTGTTGCTACATTGGACTCTGTCAAGCAATTCGTTTCAATTATCCAGAATCTAGCTGGTCACAAGTAATTCTTAAAGCTTTAACCTAACTGTTGGTTTACATCCAACTCTGCCAGCTGCAAGGTTGAGAGTAGCCGCCAATGAGAAAGCAGAAGCTGAAAAAATTGTCCAGATTAAACGAGCTGAAGGTGATGCTGAGGCAAAGTACCTGGCAGGACTAGGGGTTGCTAGACAACGCCAGGCCATTGTTGATGGTTTAAGGGACAGTGTTCTTGGATTTTCGGTTAATGTACCTGGAACTACTGCCAAGGACGTCTTGGACATGGTCCTCATAACGCAGTATTTTGACACCATGAAGGAAATTGGTGCCAGCTCCAAATCATCAGCAGTCTTTATACCACATGGACCTGGTGCTGTGAGTGACATTGCAGGGCAGATTCGACAAGGATTACTCCAGGGTTCAGCTGTCGAGCAACAAAATCTTTTATAAATGTGTTTCACAGTGTCTCGTGTGGTTCTGTTTTGCAAGTAATATTTCTTGATTTGATTATGATGGCCACTATTGTTCTTTGCATATATGTGTTGCTAATGTTATCACATGCAACTATTTAAGTCGAAGGTTTGTTGTCTTATAGTCAGTTCTATGTATTGTTTCATTGACATATTACTACATACCAAAAAAGTTATTTCACTTTTGTGAGAATCTTGTGTGAGCTGTACTTGCACCTCTTTGGCTATAATATAATATACATGCAAGCTCCTAATGCCACTCAGTTTTCACCATACACAAATGATACAATGGAACACAACTGCAACGCCTAGAATGGCACCCAGAGAATTAAATAGAACACATTTTTTTCCTGAGGTATTGCCTCATCTTCTAAGTGCATTGTAAACATCAATTGCTCAGCAGAATCCAGAACAGCATATAGCATTGTATGAGCTTTATTTGACCGACCAAGCCATTATATGAAAGAGTCAACAGTTTCTGAGCTGTAAACATGGACCAAAGTATTCAAAAATTGGCTGTTGATTATGACAAAATCTCAAGCATAGCCTCTCAAGGTCATAGAATCAATATAGGGCACCACCCATCATTTTCAAAAATGGTGAATAAGA
This sequence comes from Solanum verrucosum, assembly GCF_900185275.1. NCBI lineage: Eukaryota > Viridiplantae > Streptophyta > Magnoliopsida > Solanales > Solanaceae > Solanum > Solanum verrucosum. Next base: position 5,677,092 of record NW_026020332.1, read on the forward strand.
ATGTACGAACTTAGAACAAGGATGCATAGGTTCAAGCAACCACCTAAATTTATTTTTACAGTGCAAAAAACACTACAGAACAAGTCTTCAAATTGCAGTAATGCCTCATGTCTATGGATTAAAGATGAAAAGCCTATGGCTTGAGAGCCAAAGCAAGTCCAAACTTGGCACCCTTGTCAACAGATTTAGTGTCCACTTCTCCTGAAACTGTGAAAAGGGACTTTGGACGCCACTCATGTTGAAGCAGAGCACTGGCCTTGCCAAAGTTGTTAATCCTTGCCTTCACACTGGTCAAAGGATCCAATCGGTGCTGAGTACCCACGGTGATGATGTTCTCATTGGTGGAGAAGCTGTGATTCACCTCAGCCCCAACAGCGGTACTTGTAAGAGGGCTCACTGTGTGGTAGTATGATGCAGTCAGATTGTCTCCCTTGTTATTCCTGAGTTGTCATAGAGCATGCACATCAAAAAACTAACATACAACTTGAATGCCTAACTTGATATATAAAACATGTTGAATTTCAAGTGAACACATGCTAAAGTAAGGTACACCACTCACAGATTCAAAGAAGCAACAAGGTCGGCATTTGTGAAGCTCAAACCAGCATTGCATTTGGTGAAATCTCCAGTCTTGGTGTCAAAGGATACATCAGTTCCAAGAGCAACAATGTTGGTACCCACTACACCAGAAAAGTTAACAATAGGGTTTGCTGTCAACCCTACGCTAGTGCATATCCCAGCATAGTCATGTAGATATTGAACTTCCAACTGTCAAGACCAATACAAAATTAGAACAAGCAGAAGTAGTACACAATTTGACATTTTCTTCTTCTAATAGACACATTTGATGCCATATGATATTGCTATTTACCTTTCCAGACCTTTGGTCAGGAACTCTGAAGCTTAAAATTGTCTTCAACCCAGGAGCAGCTTCATCAACGGTAATGGTGGTGAAAAGCTAGCATAAATACACCATTAAGTCAGATCAACTACTTTGTTATAATAAATATCACAAGAAGAAAAATACAACTATGTTATGCTTAAATGATACATCTAACCAGTGAAGAATGAAGAATGAAACAGTATATGAAAGCTAATATACAATTTATCAAATACTGTTCTGCATATACTCTGGTCAGTGAACCTAACGTCCAAACTGCTAGAGCCCAATTTTTTGGTTACCAATACCAAGGTTGAATGAATCATTCCACCTGGCAACAGCAGAAGTGGAGTTTGGCACAGGTTGAAGGCAAGAAGGAATTCCACTTTAGAAAGGAAAAGGGAAAATTCAAAACAAAGGACCCAGTCTCAAGGGGCAAGCTTCCCAGTGTCCAAGAAGTTGACAAACAAAATAAAGGCAAAACTTAAAATGCAAAGAAGAAAAACTAGGAGAATGTCGTATGCAAAAGTGAGTGAAATTACAAAAATGATAAACGAGCATATTGCAGTACTCACATTGGAGTTTGTGTCTACTTTAATGTCTGTTGTAACATTCTTGTTCTTCAGCTGAGTGTTAACATCAGCCAAAAACAGATCACCTTTCTTCGATCCTGATGAAGTAATAACCTGCAGAAGGACATGGAAGATTATCTTACAATACAATTCTAACAACAAGCCAATAAGAAACACTGCAGCAGAGATTTATATAAGTAATCACAGGGCAGTACACTAAGAAATCAAAAAGACTTGTGTTATTACAAAAATGGTAAAGATAGCAAACAGCCTGAAGCAAATAATTGTCATTATTAACTTTCTGTCAATCCATAAAAATTAGGTTAAATCCCCAATCTAAAAGCTGCACAAGCATATAAAACAGGTAAATGCATCATAAGGTGTGTTCCCAACAACTACACCAATGGAACCAACTGTGACGACTTCTATATGCACTAAACCATCCACAAATCTAATGTCTAAGTGTAGATACAACATACTAGCAGTACTACCATCGTCCCAGGCCGAACACACAGATGTTAATGACTTAATGAGTCAAATTATCAAATGTATGTTTATGAAGTTGAAATGGAATAATTAAATGAAGTTAATTATTAAAGGTATGAGATTACTATTCGTGCAATAGTTACAAATGAACGGCCACAATCGATGAATTACAGAATACACAAAGATGCATAAATAACAGTATAAATCAAAGGAGTTAAATCAGCAAAAAATAAACAGATCGGCATGAAATTAGAGGAGAAACTCACAACTCCGGTGGGAGAGTAGGTGGTGATAGAGAACTTGTGGTCACTCTGGTAGTCCTTGTACAACAGATCTGATTATTCAATTAAACACAAAAAATTAACAACGGAAACAGTCAAAAACACAAAAACCAAATCAACACTGCATTTTATCTCATAAACAAAAAAACTCTAAATCAATAACACAAAACACAATCATTTGCACATTTACATTATCATAAAATACACACATGTAGCTGTTTAATCGTGAGAAATCAACAGAAAATACAAAGAGAGAGAGAGCAGTACCTCTAGCCTTCTTTCCGATTTCAGTGTAAAGTCCAGGACCCTTCCCCATGGTTGAAGCTCAAATTCGGAGTAAGAAGAAGAAGAAGAAGAAGAGAATGAAAGGAAGCTCTAGTAGTTGTAGAGCAGCAGTGTGTTTTTTGTGTATATAAATGCTGCAATGCCCTAATTTTTTGGTCTCTTTTTGAACGGTGTGCTATTAAGAACGGGTGATCTCGACCGTAGATTTGTGGCTTGCAAAGGGGTGTACCACGCTTAGGACCGTCGATTTTCTACATCGAGATGCCAACTCAGAACGTATGAGGACGGTTTTTTTGATGAAATATCAACAATTTAATTTTTCCATATAATGTCTGCTGCAATTAAAATTCATTAAATTTGAAGTTTGGTTTAGATCTTTTTAATTATAAATCTTGTTCGACATTTTATAGTGTTTTATAAAGGTACGAATGTAGTTAACAAGTTAGATGAAATGTAACAAATTTTGATCTTATAAAATCTCTAATTTTATAGTAAATAATATGTGATGGAATATTTTAATAGATTACTTTATTTATTTTAATTTGTATGGCATACTTTTTTTTAGTATGTTTCAACACGAATATTTCTTTATCTTTTTATTAATTTTTTAATTTCAAATTTCCACGTTATATATTCAAGATCACAAGATTAAAATGTATTTGGATACATATGACATACTTTAAATTTAAGATCACAAGATTTTAAAAAAAATACTTTTTAAATTTGTATCAAATCAAAATAGATCAAACAAATTAAAACGGAGAATAAATAATAAGCAAGACAAAGAATATGATATATATGGAAAATAATCCTAAGATTTCCATACACTCGATTGGGTGGTGGGTACTTTTTTTCCAATTTTTTTGTTATTTTTAAATTTATTTCATCTAGTATCGAATAAGTTAATAAAGATACGAAAAGCTGGATTGTCCACCGAGAAAGTGTTTTTTAAAAAATACAAAAGGAGAGAATAAAGTCTATTTTTGCTATTAGTCTAGACCAAGCAAATAATTTTGACCAAAATTATGTACTACTACTTGATATTGTCTACTGCAGTCTGTTTGTGCTTAATTTATGCATTAAATTTTTGCAAATCAAATTGATCAACATCTGAGAGTTGCTAAGTTACAAAAATCCTTCCATTAGCATATTGACTAATACTTTTAAGAATTACGCCAAGCTTTAATTAAGAGAAAAAAATATACCATTAGATACACATCAAGTGCAACAATGTTGGATGCACATCAGGTGTACATGTATCTAGTTAAGAGTTCATGTATCTGAGTTAAGATTATATGCATCTATGAGAAAAATTTCAGATCCTTAAAGAAACGGAGAAATTTGAATTTTTTAACTTTTTTTTGGATTAATATAAGACATACTCCACAATCATGATTTGTTCTTAAATTCGTGTGTTTCAATTACATTTCATATTTAGATACACATAATTATATGTGCGTTTACTATGTATCCGAGATACATGATTTTGAATAAAATGTATGAAATTGATAGTTGATACATCGAATTAATAATATATACATATAAAAGATACATGAAATTAAATTAGATCATATAAATAGATACATGAAATTAATATTATATCATATAAATAGATACATGAAATTAATATTAGACTCATATAACATATACACAAAATTAATATTAGATACTTCTATGATACATATGAATGTACTTGTATGATACTCATGTATATAAGTGTTTAGTTTGTTGGATACATCATATATTGATAATAGATACATCAAATTAATGAATTTTATTATTTTAAGAGTAATAAAATGAAATTAATCAAATTGCATGACCGAGATATACATGTTTTTGTCTTTTATTAATAATATTAACGAATTTATTATTTCAAATAATAATAAAATGAAATTAATTAAACATAGATACACTCCTTGATTTCCGCCTTATATTAAGGAAATCAGTTACAACCTATTAATTTAAACAAATAAAATACGTATCTCAATTTAAAATTCGGCAGATACATGTATCTCACAGATTTAAACTCATGTATCCTAAGTATGAAATATGGTAGAGGAAGTAATATCTAAAACTATCGGGAATCTAAGTAATTAGGACTTAAACTAGTGGGATTTATGTAGTTTGCCCTTAAAATTCTCAGTTAAAATTCTGAAAATTCCTTACCTTATTTACTGAATTATTGTTGGCGTCTTTTTAAAATGGCATAATACATTAAAGGCATAATACATAAATATGCCCTTAAACTTTGCCTCATTTTATATTTATGTGCTCCAACTTTGAGTGTACACAAGTAGACACTTAAACTTGTATAAAATTGAACAAATAAACACACACATCCTATGTGGCATCCTACGTGGCAATTTGCATCCTACGTGATATCCTATGTGTATTATGCCACATAGGACTCATGTGTCTACTTGTTCAACTTTATACAAGTTTAAGTGTCTATTTGTGCACACCCAAAGTTGGAGGGTATAAATGTGAAATAAGACCAAGTTACAGGGCCTATTTATATATTATGCCTACATTAAACATGACCATTAACTTGGCTTCAACTGTCAATTATGACTTTTAACTTTGGTGTGCATAAGTAGACACTTACATTTGTATAAAATTGAGTAAATAGACACGTTCGTCATACATGGCACCCACATGACAATTTTGTGTCTTACATGACGTCCTACGTGTATTATGTCATGTAGGACACGTGTGTCTACTTGTTCAATTTTATACAAATTTAAGTGTCTACTTGTGCACACTCAAAATTGGAGGACAGAGTTGTCTGTTGAAACCAAATTAAAGGTCATGTTTATGTATTATGTTTAAAATTATAATGACTTTTTTTTGTCACAACTCACATCACATGGATGCCTCAGTGGAGCACTACTATGATAAAGGAAAAATATGTGAAGAAAATGGTCACTTTTCCATTGTTTTGGAACAATATTTCGCAGAGAGAGTGTTTATGAACTTAGGCCAAACGTCTATTATACAATAAATTAACTTTGGCCAACCTTCAACATATTGTACACCCTTCCTTCAATGTATCATTTATGAACTGTTGCACTTGTTATGCCAAAACATCTATTATAAAATAAGATATTCGTCGATTATTGAAGTAGAAAATTACAATTTAAAAGTATAAATAAAAACATCGGAAGTATTTCATCAAAGACCATAAGTAATTTAGTGGTAAATTGTTCAATGTCATGGTAAAAATACATTGGATTGATTCCAAGTTGCTACATTTCTTTAATATATATTTTCTAAAAAAAACAGCGAGTCCCTATGATTTTTTAAATATTTTTATACCAATTTTTCAATTGATATTTACAAATTCAAGATAATCGACCCATATCCTTAGTTTTTTATTTCCTTAAACCAGCCAATCATTTTCTGACAGTCTATAGTAAAAAAAATCTAAGTCATTCGTTAGTTTTGACCTTCAATTTTCGACCCATTTTTAGTAGTCACAGGTGAAAAGAAAAATAAAGATTCAATCACACCCCTTAGTAATACATTAATTAGTTAAAAATTAATTCAAATTTCCAAGTATTTGGTCAACAATCATTGTGTTATAACATCTTCGGACCAGAGTTAAGTAAGGAAACTATTGTTAATGGTTCACTTCACTAAATAATGGTTATGCGCGTCTTGCGATAATTCTACGTCAAACATTAAGACAAATACTACTATATAAACCACATTTTAGCAGCATCCAAAGATAGACTTTAAACTTTTCTCTGTTAAGACAGAGTATTAACTAAAATTTTAAAAAAATAAAATTGTGGTTGGAGGGTCCAAACCTTAATGAGCCAGTAGTTCGACCCTGCCCAAACCACCAATAAACAAAATAAAATAAAATAATGAACAATCAACCTAAGATGACGCATTCCCTCTTTGTTATATTTTTTGTATTTGGTGCAATAATTCCTGCCTTCAATGCTCATATTGGAGATTTTGATGAAGTGTGGAGGAGGAGAGCCGAGGAAGCCATGAAGTTCACTCTCCAAACATATGAGAGCGAACCTGCCAATATCACATTAGCATTTAACCAGAAAACTCGCGAGTATGTCAATTTAATTCCCTCTCTCTCTTGCTTGTGCTTTTTCTAACACTTTGTTAATTTGTGATGAATCTGTTTTCTATGTGTTTTAATTTGAAGAGTTTTACGAATTAGAAAACAATAGCAAAAAGCATAATTATATATTTACAAAAGCTGATTTTTGTGGTTGAGTTAGCCCAAGGTCAGTTTTCTTATCGTTAATTTGTTATGTTGCTATGATTTGTTCTGTTTATGCAGTTCTGTGAAGGAATTAAGTGCAGTAGTATCCAAGAATGAAACAAGAAGGGAGCTAGGAACCAAAAAATACGAAGGGCCTTGCACGGTCACAAATCCAATTGATAAGTGCTGGAGATGTGACCCAAATTGGGCTGACAACAGGAAGAAGCTAGTAGAATGTTCTATGGGCTTTGGGTACAAGACCACAGGCGGGAGGGACGGCAAATATTACGTCGTCTCAGACTCATCAGATGATTATACCACTCCAAAACCCGGAACCCTCCGTCATGCTGTTATCCAAAAGGAGCCATTGTGGATCATTTTTGACAGAAACATGAAGATCAAGCTTCACCAGGAACTTATCATGCAGGGTGACAAAACTATCGATGGTCGTGGTGCTACTGTTCACATTACTGGCGGTGCTAGTACGTACCTATTGACTTGTCTGACCATCTCATTTAAAAACATAACTGATAGAGATCAATCACATTTCTTTTCCACTTATTTATATTTATATGTCTGAACAGGTATTATGATTCAGTACACGAAAAACGTGATCATCCACGGATTACACATTCACGATATAGTCGAAGGGAATGGTGGCATGGTTAGAGATGCAGTGGACCACATTGGTTTCCGAACAAAGAGTGACGGAGATGGTATTTCAATATTTGGTTCGTCTAATATTTGGATCGATCATATGTCGATGGAGAATTGTTACGATGGGATCATTGATGCTGTGGAGGGATCCACTGGTATCACCATATCTAATGGCCATTACACAGATCATAATGAAGTTATGTTGTTTGGTGCAAGTGATAGTTCTTCAATTGATCAAAAAATGCAAATTACACTAGCATTCAATCATTTTGGGAAGAGATTGGTACAGAGGATGCCTAGATGCAGATGGGGATACATTCATGTTGTCAATAATGATTATACTCATTGGAATATGTATGCTATTGGTGGTAGTAAAAATCCCACCATCATTAGCCAGGGTAATCGTTTCATCGCTCCTCCTGATATCTTCAAGAAGCAGGTACACTTTCCCCTTTTCTTTTGCTTGTTCATTTTCAAACTTTTGGTCCATACCACTAATAAGTCGGAGTGAAATGATCCTACATTTATAAATCAAAGATTTCAATCAGGTGTAAGAATAGAGAATCTCTTGGTAGCCATTTGAACTAACACCATATATAATCGAAACACCTAGTAATTTTTGTTGAATGTACATAAACCAGATTACAAAGAGGGAGTACTCCCCAGAATCAGTATGGATGCAGTGGACATGGAGATCAGAGGGAGATTTATATATGAATGGAGCATACTTTGTTCAAGCTGGTGATCCTGATTGGTCAAAGAAACATCAAAATCTTTACGATGGCATTGCAGCTGCACCAGCAGATCAAGTCACATGGATGACAAGGTTTGCAGGGGCACTTAATTGCAAGGTGGGAAAGGCTTGTTAGAAAACATTATACAAAAAATAAATTTCTTACACTCACCCCCATGGGATCATATATAATCTTGTTGTTGTTCTAATTATTTTTTTATATTTTTGTACTTGTACATAATCGAGACCCTCACAATTTTGAGTTTTATTAGTTTTGTATACAATGTTTCGATTATGGAAAAGAAATCCCTTTTTTTACTTAATCTACCAGTTTGTTCTATACTCAGTAGCTTAGCTTGTGACATCATGCCTTCAATTTTTACATATTAATAATGTTTTAAGAATTTTTATTAGCTCTATAAATGATAAAATCCAAGTATCAAAACCAAATTATTATAAATTCTATTGAACTTTCACATATCATGAATGAATTGATTTGTCGAGTATCAAAGTGAATAAATTGGATATTAAGCTTTCAAACATCAGATATACATATTTTTAAATTTGTGGACTGCCAAACCTAACTTTGGGTATAAATAATCAAAACGTTTGGACTGCATCAATATGACAATTTCATACATACATGGTTGAAGTTGTACGTGGACAAGCCCAACTTCAAATCCATATATACCTGAAATTATTAAAATAATTAAAACAGAAAAGAAAAGAAATTTTGTACAAGTGTCCCAATTTATTGCTTAAAACTATAACAAACTAACCATTTTCAGTGGTCCCTTTATTACTATCCCTACTCTCAAATGTCCTTTATTTTGATCATACGATTGAGATTTGATAAAAAAAAGAATGGCATAAATGTGCTGAGGTGGAACTTTATATATGTGTGTACTTCAATAATGTGAATCTCCAATTGAACACATTTGCTTTACTTTGCCTTCTCCATTAATATCGCATGAAGAAGAATCAGAAGAGTTTGAATTAGGCAAGTTAGACATACCATTCTCAACAGAGTCATCCCGATAAGTAGCTACGGCAGTCGGCAAATCCTTCTTAAGTGGATTATTTTTCATTTAAAAACTTATTTAACCCTTTAAAAGATGAGTAACTTTGAGTCTTTAATTCTCAACAATTACTTGTTCTAAAATAAAGTTATAAACGTGTAAAACTTAATTATATTAAGAACAATATTTAGATAAAAACTTTAAAGGCTTAAGAGCCTTATATTTCATTAAAATAATGGTATTAGGGATAAGGAATAATAATTTTGAAGTAAAATATAGGATTATTTTATTATGTATTTGATTAGGGATATCAATTAGTCCCAAAAACATTTATCCCACAATTTATACTAGTACTTATCCAACTTTGTCTATCCCATTTTCCGTACCGAACTGTTATTTACAGTTTTGATGATTTGACAAACATAGGGACCTTGTAAGGGGACTTGATCCTTACACCACTATTCGTACAATTGACAGCTGGAAAAAGTACGCAAGTTTGGTGAGGTTGGTGCACGGTCTTCAAGCTTGGCAGAAACCTCGGCCAATAGCATGGCCTTGCAGGTTGTGTCTATTCTTAATAAGGTCAACCTTCAAATTTCAATAGACACAACCTTAATTTTTGCATCTTGAAAATTCTCAAGAACAAAAGCAAAAACTCCCCCTTTCAAGAAGTATTTTCCTCAAGAGCAACAGGGACCTGATAGAGCTGCTGGTGTCTTAGTTGTCTTAGGTTTTTACTTCCGTGCTTATGTTGTAAATCTATTCCTGAGCTATTTTGTTTGTTTCAATCAAAAGTCTAAGTCAGCTAAAGTTAGCTGGTTTAGTGGGCAACATTGTTGCTGCTTAGTCAAAATTCTAACTCATCTAGAAGTAGGTGGTTTAGTGGGCAACTGTGGGTTGCTTAGTAAAGTCTAAGTTATCTAGGTTTGGGTAGCTTAGTGGGCAATAGAGTTATTGCTTAGTTGCTCTCTTTGTAGTATGGTTGCTACATTGAGGGGGAAGAGATTTAGAGGTAAATTCCTAGGTTGCAAGCAGTTGTAATTTGAATTGTTGCTCTATTTGAAAGAAATAGAGTTTGGGTTGAAAAGCCTGTGAGGACATGTTGTGGTTTTCACCGCCCTTGAGCAAGGGGGTTTCCACGTAAAGTGCTTGTGTTGCTTTACTTACTGCTTGTGCTTGCATTATTGTTCTTACTGTGTCAAGGAACCTAATCCATTGACTGTTAGTGGACGCATATATCTTATCGCGAACAACCCCTAAAGGCTTAAATATGAAGATATTCGATACGAAAAAGTTAAAAGCTGAAAATATTAAGTATTACCATTGGATAGGGTTAGTTGGGGTACCCGGGTAAAAGGTGATCGATGATGTGGCTTACCACGTTGGACTTGTCCCGGGCCACCGGTTCGCCAAATTAACCCGTGCGGGATCAGTCCGGACCGAAAACTGGTCCGGATCAAATTCAATTTCTGATGGTAAATATTTTTTTAAAAATAACAGACCGAACCGTCCAAACACTTGGACTATCAAATGTTCCTCCCTTAACGTGTGACGTAATAATGAATTACTAAAAAGTCGTAATTGTGGTGATTATTACTTAAAAGTAAATGAAATTAGAAGGATAATTGAACTCATGACTTGATTTTGTTTATTGGAATAAAAACTAAATCATTTAGATTTTAGAATCAGTCAATAGTCAATACCATAACACTTTTTTTCTTGTTTCTGTTCATTTCACTAGGCGTATATATTTTCTATTTTTAGTAGTTTCCTTTCTAACACTTGTCTTAAAGACACATCACTAGCTCTCTACTAATCCACAAATTTGATAAATGATCCACCTTAATTGTCGTTCCTTATTTCAAGCTACGAAGCCAAATGGTCAGAAAAATCAGTATTTAAAGCACCCTTTGTTAATATAAACGAATCGTGAATAATAATAAATCATAATGTTATAGGGAACATCTTGAGTTTGGTCTACGAAGATCAGTCATCAGCCCTACGAACATTACCAAGGCCAAACTCTAATAACTTCCCCCAAAAAAAAGAGAAAAAAAAGAGGGAGAAAACAAAAAAAATAAAATGGAAATGTCGAAAACAAGAACCAATGTGGCTCTTGTTGTGTTGTTGGTAACTTGTTTGACTGTAGGGGCAGCAGTTGCAGCAGACAACAGCACAAGAAGGCACTTGGCCAAAAAATACAAAGGACCATGTATGGCCACTAATCTTATTGACAAATGCTGGAGATGCGACCCTCATTGGGCTGATCATCGCCAAAAATATGCTGATTGTGCAATGGGCTTCGGCAGCAAGGCCATTGGTGGTAAAGGTGGACGTGTTTACGTTGTCACAGATAACTCTGACAAGGACGTTGAGAATCCTACACCTGGTATATATGCATGTATTAAATAGTTTGTATAACATATATGAGTGACATGCATGGACTCACATGCATTATTTTGATTTTGATTGTAATAGGTACTCTTAGGCACGCGGTGATCCAAAAAGAGCCCTTGTGGATCATATTCGAAAGACATATGCATATTAAGCTAAAGAGGGAACTACTGATGCAAAGCCACAAAACAATCGATGGGCGTGGATTCAACATTCATATCGAAAAAGGAGCTGGACTTAAGATGCAAAGTGTGAACAACATTATCATCACTAATCTTCACGTTCACAACATTGGAATAACTCCAGGGGGTATGATCAGGGATTCAGTAGACCATGTTGGCATAAGAAGTGAGGATGAAGGTGATGGCATCAGTCTCTTCGCGGCAACCGATGTCTGGATTGACCACGTATCCATGTCACGCGCCACGGATGGACTCATTGATGCCGTCCAAGGATCAACCGGTATCACCATCTCCAACTGTCATTTCACCGATCACGATAAAGCAATGTTGTTTGGTGCTAATGATAATCACGTCGAAGACAAGAAAATGCAAATTACCTTGGCCTATAACCATTTCGGTAAAAGATTAGATCAAAGGATGCCTAGGGTCAGATTCGGATTCTTCCATATTGTCAACAATGATTACACCCATTGGATGAGGTAACGTTTTAGTGTATTTTACCATACAAATTCAAAAAGGCAAGCTAGTCATACAACTAAAACTATTTCTTTTCTTTTTTTTAAATAGGTACGCTATTGGTGGAAACAGTGGAGCAACAATTATTAGTCAAGGTAACCGTTTTATCGCACAAGCGAGTCTTTTGATTAAAGAAGTGACACATAGGGAAAAAGCAGAAGAATCAGAATGGAAGAATTGGACTTGGCTATCCATAGATGACGATATGCAAAATGGTGCGTTTTTTAGAACATCTGGTGATCAAGATGCACTAAGCAAATTAAAGAATTTAAATTTGATACCAGCAGAGCCATCATACAAAGTTGGAATTCTTACAAAGTTTGCAGGATCACTTTCTTGCACCGCAGGACGTCCGTGCTAGATCTTCGTATATCAAAAATATATGTTTCATTTTATTTATTTATTTTTATTTGTTTTTGTTTCGAAATAAACTCTAGCTTACCCCAATTTTACCAAAAAAAAAAAAAAAAATTAAAAAAAAAAAGATATGTCCCATACAGAGATCAACTCTGTTTTCTTTTTGTCATTTATTTTGAGGAAGAGTTTGAGGTGGTCAAGAGGATTATCTGCAACGTATTTTAATTTGTTAGGTAGAATTAAGTTTATAATAAAGTTACGTTTTTGTTTCTTCTTATTAATATCTATACTATTTTAATTTCTCTTCATGGATCATATATCGCTAGCTTCAATCTCTTATTTATTTATTTAATACATTTCCAACTATTACTGCGTGCAATCTAATATGTACTGTAGCATTAAATTAAAAGTATCATAAGTAAGTTTAAATGAGCTTAAGTTATTTCGAGTTTATTAACTTGATCCAATAGATTGAACCCGAAAAATGATCCATTTGAATGTAAAATGTAATCAAACAGGTCAAGATGCAAGCCGAATTCAAATGTTCATATCAAATTTGAAGATTGGGTATAATGAAATTTCGAAGAACTTAAACTATTATATTTTTTTAAACGAATTATGTTAGCTTTCACATTTATTTTTTCAAAAAAAAAAACAACATAAAAATTGAGGAGAGGTTGTCATGTTAGAGGGGAATATTTATATCTATATATTCAATTAATTTTGATTCAAAGAAATTTTGGACCAATTAAATCATGACATGTCTATTGATTGGACCTGCTTGGTCACTCAGATTTAATCTAATCCCCATAAATATTTGCCTTCTCTAACTTTTTTTTAATCACGTGGAGCATGTATAAATGGAATAATAAAATCGTATGCATCAATCAAACTCACTACTTGTTCTAATTTTTTTTTTTTGTAACATGATTTTTCCTAACTTTGTTTGTGGGACTTTGTTCTCTTTTTTCTCGAAAATGACTTTTTACCAGGTGTTCCTTCACATAATCAGTGTGACTTCATTTTGGATTATCCTCTTTTCCCTTCCTTATTTATTGAGCGAAAAAATAGCTTATAAAAACATGACTCATCTAACCTACTGATATTTGGGCAAGCTAGTAATTCACCCTTGCTTTTGATATTTGGTCTTTCTGTCAAAGTAATTATAGCCGCTAGCTAAATATTAAAAAAATGTGCACTAATTATGTATAAAATTTGTATATATACATTAATATACAAAAAAGGGGCCATTATTTTGATGGACGGGTATATAGAATAAAAAATTATTTATTAATTCATCACATCTTGACATGTTTAAATTCAGTTTGTTTAAAAGTTGTGTTGATTTGGGTTAAATATATTAACCTAAACTTAAACCATGGGAAGCCTTGTAAATAGTTAAAACAAACTTTGTTCGATGTGTTACTTCTTCTACCGGTCATACCTTGCCAATGAAATCTCCATGGGAAAATACCTTTGGTAAAACAGATTTTGCGATAGATCTAACTTTGACAAGAACTCTTTCTTTGGGGGTATGAAAATGAGTTTTGCATTTTTTGTTATATATGTGATGAAATGAATGGTAGTTATGGTGGTGTTTTGAAGATGGAAATGAATGTATATTTGGTGTATATTCATTATATGTCCTATGTATCATTTTATGTGTATTAACTGTACATACAATGACATGCACACGACACACAAGTACATAAAATGACATATAAATAGTGTATATTAGTATTATATATGTCTGTATATTATGCGTAAATCCATATATATCATCATGTGTAATATGTTATGCCAACTAGGGGTGTACGAAACCGAACCGCAAATCGAACCAAACCGCGAATCGAGTCAAATAGAAAAAAAACCCGACTAGTGGTTTGGTTTGGTATTGAAAAAAAAAAACCCGACTATATTTGGTTTGGTTTGGTTTTAACTAAAAAAACCAACCCGAGACCAAACCAACCCGACATTATATATATAATTTTAAAATTTTATTTTATACATAAAAATGTTTATTAATATATAATTTATATATTTTTCTTAATCTTTCTCACAATTTTATGTTTAATATTAGTGGACTTTGGGCTACATTGTACTTGAGCCCACATGTTATTTTTAGGAATAAACAAAAGCCCAAATAAATTATACAATTCAACTATCCCTATATAATATTCTCTATCTCATTTAACAAAGGTCATTAGGTCAACAACTCTTCACCTTCAAAGGCTTAGTCACTGTTAGGTTTTACTCCTTAGCTATTAGGGCATATATTGAGCTCGTCTTTTGGATTTTAGTTCAAATCATCATCAACTCATCTTAATCTGGGTAAGTAATTGCTACTAACTCGTTTTTAGATTTTTTTCTTGTATTGCCATTGTCAACAACATCACAATTTTGGGCAGTTGAATCATATATATAAACCTAAAAATTATACATCTTGGTGTCCATATCTATGGTGTGTTAAGCTTAGCAACAAGATGATGATAAATTTTATGTATATAAGTTTCACTTATTTCTCTCTTTACTTATGTTGTTTTAATGCAATGAAAAAGAGGCAAGTGTTCGACTCATTGCTTTTGGTTCCATTTGTATGGAGGTTTTTGTACTGTAAACATCGTGATGGTCCGCAGAGATAAGGAAAAACAAGTGATAGAGATAAAAATTTAAGAGACTATTAGATTTTGATAGCAATAGCCAGTAATATACATCAAACTTTTCTAACCAAATATTTTGTACTATATTTGTATCTGTTTTGGTTTCAAAGTGAAATATACTTCTAAGTCTTGTGCACAATACTTGAATGGAAGTCTTGTTGAAACACAATCTTGTATCAGAATACTAATAACTATTGTTATGTATGTGCAACAACTTTCTATTTGGATGGAAACAACACCTTTTGTAACGATTGTAAAGGTGATTAATAATATTCCTTCAACTATGTCGACAATATCTCAACAACAAGGCAAAGTAACTCCACGTCGACGCATACCTCCTAAGAAGCAAAAAAGAGCAGCTCCTCCGGTCGCTCTTAACTCTGGAACTACAAGTAGAGAAACATCTCAAATTTGGGATCATTTCTCCAAGTTTATTGCTAAAGGAGGTAAATGTAGGGCAAAATGTAATTATTGTACTAAAACATTTGCTGCCGACGGTGTCAATGGGACAACTACATTATGGAATCATTTAACTGTGAAATGTCTTAAGTCTCCATTTAAGTCCGATAAGTGGTAAACAACATTAAAACCTATTAAAAGAGGTTGGCCAGAAGGTGGTTCCACTGAAAAATGGGTATTTAATATGGATGAAATTAAGAGAGCAATGATGAGCAACCGTTTAGAGCTGCTGAGGGAGAAGGATTCAAAAAATTAATGGCTAAAGCCTTTCCAAATTTTGAAGTACCTTCTCGTGTAACTGTTGCTCGACATTGTCTAAGGATTTATCAAGAAGAGAAAGAAAAGCTTAAGGAGCTTATAACAAACCAACGTGTTTGTCTTACCAATGATACATGGACGTCAATCCAAAATTATACTTATATGGTCGTCACTGCACATTGGATTGATGATCAATGGAATCTACAAAAGAGAATTCTTAATTTTTTTCAAACACCAGATCATAAAGGTGAGACTATTGCCAATGGAATTGAGGATTGCTTATTAGGTTGGGGCATTGAGAACTTGTTTACAGTGACCTTAGATAATGCAATCGCAAATGATGCTGCCATTAAGAGTTTAAAGGGGCGTATTGAAGATTGAAAAGGGGTAATGCTTGAAAATTAGTTTTTACATGTTAGATGTAATGCTCACATTTTAAACTTGATTGTAAAAGAGGGGCTGAATGAACAAATTGAGCCTATTTCTCATATAAGAAGTGCTATAAAATATGTCAGGTCTTCTTCTTCTTCAAGATTTGCTACTTTTAAGTTCGTTGTTGAGAAAGTTAAGATTGACACCCGTGGTCTTGTAAGTCTGGATGTTGAGACTAGATGGAACTTGACATACACAATGTTGGATAAAACTTTGAAATTTGAAAAAGCTTTTGCAATAATGTATGTAATGACCAGAATTATCAAAAGCAATGTCGAGAAATAGGTACAACAACAAAAAATCCATCAACAGATGATTGGAAGAATGTGAAAGCTTTTGTGAAGTTTCTTAATATTTTCTATCATGCAACTTTAAAATTTTCGGGCAGCTTATATTCTACTTCTCACTCTTTCTTTCATGATTTTTTCAATCTCCGAAATGATATTGTCAAGTATACTAAACATGATGATCTCATTTTGGTTGATATGGCAACAAGAATGAAATCCAAGATGGATAAATAATGGGGTAAGTTTGAGAGTATGAATATGTTATTGATGATTGTTGTTGTGTTGGATCCTAGATACAAGATGCAATATGTAGAGTATATTTTTTCTATTGCATATGGCTCTTTGATGGGAAGATTAAAGTCTCAAGATGTGAGAGATGTTTTGAATCTCTTATATAATCACTACAATTGTTCTTGCAATCTCAGTGGGAGAAACATATGAATAAAGAGGGATTTGCTGTAAAAAAATATGATCTGGAAATATATTTGAAAGATGATGTAGTGAAGATCAATGATTTTAATATTTTGAGTTGGTGGAAAGTTTCGTCCTGTAGATACCCAATTGTTGCGAAAATTGCTAGGGATATCCTTTCTATTCCTATTTCTACCGTTGCATCTGAGTCAGCTTTTAGTACAGGTGGCCGAATTCTTGATAGTTATCGAAGTTCTTTATCTCCAAAAATGGTAGAAACGCTTATTTGCACTCAACAATGGCTACAATCGCCTTCTAAAGAATGCAAGCTTGAAGATATATTAGAGGAAGTCCAGAAAATTGACGAAATTGAAGAAGGTAACTTTATATATTCTAATTGTTATTAAAAATGATTCTGCTTTTGAATTTTATTTAGTATTCAATTTGTTTCAGTTCTTTCAGAATACCCCGACTCACCTTTGAGGATTGATTAGCCAGTTGATGTACTTTAATTTCACTACATGGAACAAAGGTATTAGTTCATTCTTTTGTGATTGCTAATTACCTAATTACTTTTGCTTTAAATAGTAATAAGAACTAAGGACTAAACATCAACTTAGTTAATCCATTGCTAATCAACTTAATTGATTTGTATTGTCTACTTTGCAGATGCAGGCTATGATTTTTGGAAAATATGTATAGAAGATCTCACTTCAGAAATGTTTTGTTCCTCTAGGTACAAGGTCCTAGGTTGTAAGTAATGATGGTGTAGAATTTAAAGATTTGAATGTAAATAACTCGTATTAACTTTTGACGACAATATTTTGACTATGCAAAAATTGTTTAAGCGACTATGTTACTTTCATGAATTTCTCTAATGTATAATGAATCACTCTTGATTATTGATATTATTTTATGATTTGTCCAAAATAGTAATAGTAGTAATTTTTTGAGAATTTGTGTTCCAAATAGAATGGAGAATTGCCTATTGAACTCATGGGCTTCCAATGCCAAAAGAAACTACCGAATGCTTTTCTAGGATGAAAAATCATGTTAGTGTTCAATGTTTTTTTAAAATCACTGAAAGAACACAAGCTCTTTAGTCTTTATAAAAAACCCGAGAAAACCCGAATAACCCAAGAAAATCGAATCACCCAAAAAAACCCGAGATTGAAAAAATCCGACTATTATTGGTTTGGTTTGGTTTATATATATTTTAACCCGATACAGATGGTTTGGTTTGATTTTTAAAAAACCTGAACCAACCCGGTGATGTACACCCCTAATGCCAACTATATAGCCTATATATATTATAGGCCAAATATTATAAAAGTTGTAAGTACTATTTTCAATTAAACTTTGTTTTGATGTGAAATTAAACAGGGAGAAAGAGTGCAGGCAGCTATAATCAAATGACATATGAACAATTTTGATTCCAACCAAACCCATCTAGAGGAAAACAAACTTCTATATTGAAACTTCAGGCATGTGTTTCCGGAAATTTGAATTGTAGAGTTAAAACTTCAAGTCTGCGTCCTGATGTTTGAACTTTAGAATTCATGAAACTTTAGGCTTATGTGGGATGAAGTGAAAGACAAAAACCTTGCATGTATTCCACAATCCTACATACAACGACAGAGATTCGGAAATTCATGAAGAAATGATTTAAAAAGTTGTAGATATATAAAAAAAGAAATATGTCATCTTTCACTTTCTAATATCGAGTCTGATAATACCGTTTACTTCTGCTCCTCCTATATTTAATTTGGAGGAAGATGTTATCATCAAGTAACCATCTCAAAAAATAATTCACTAAATCTAGAAGGCCCTTCCCATTCTCTCTAATTTATTATGTCCTCATGCAATTCACAAAGTATTGGTCATTGGGCATAGGTATTCAAGTCTAATCAATCTTCTCAAATAACTTTGAGATGGTTTAGAGTATCTGCCATTAAATCATGAGTTTTCAGCAGAAATTTTCAATTGTACGTCTAGAAGCAAAATCATTAATTATACTATGGTACATCTCTAGCCAATTAAAGTTCTATACATAATAATATCAAAAGCATATGTTTTCTAAAATTAATTCATGCACTATTAAACTTAAGAGCTACAATACAGAGCAACATTGTTCGAAAGCTCTTGTTAGGACTTTAATGATCCCTATCCAGTAGTGTACATCTTAACTTTCTATTCCCTAAATAATAGTAATCCTTGATTAATACTGAATCAAAGTTCAATTTGTAATCAACAACAATAGTTTTTAATACTAATTTTACAAGCACATATCACTAATAGAAACAATCCAAATTACATGCATACAGTTCAGTGTCTATATGTAGACAATAAAAAATCGGAAGAAAAAACTTGTACCATGACATGAATTTGGGAAAGGTTTATAACATCATGCTTATGTTGGTCCTTAATTAATTACTGAAAGTAACAATGAACTTACTGTATACAAATCGGTAAACACAGTCTTCAGACTTCACGTTATCGAGTCCGTGTGCGCTTGTTGAAAATGTGAATTTTGTTGTCCCTATTGTTTCTCTCTTTACCTTGAAACAAAGAGGAAAGATAAATACATTAGACAAATTTTAAATCAAATATAGAGAAATTAATGACATAAATAAGAGCGAAAAAACACAATATAGAGAATGAGGCGAAGCAGCTTCCATCGCTTGAAGCTTCTGATGAGGGAGAGAGTTGCAGTGCTGCGGTTAGGATGGGACACGTTTCATTAGATCTGAAAAGACTAAAATGCCCTTAAATAAGAATTTTATACCATTAAACTGACATGTTGATACACTGTTTTAACTCACATTTCTATAAAGGTCTTGTTAAAGTGTATGTATTGACTTTTGATAACTTACTAAACAAAAACACTATGGCCAATTCTGCCCCAAATCACCCAGACATATGATCCCCACGACCCCCTGATCCACCGGAACCACCTGACAATGATAGTTCCATGATGGAAGATGAACAAAGACCGCAGACTTCAAAGAAATGCTGACGGATAGGCAAAATGACCCGAATTGTACATACAGTACGCACAAGTACCAAGCAATCGTAGATGCGGCAAATTGCTCCCAAAATAATGAAATTGTTCTAACTAAAGAGGAAAAGAGCATACTTTATCAACCATGGTGCCTGTCATAATCATCAAACTGTTCGGGAAAAGGCTAACACACGTCTACCTAAAGAACAAACTAACAGACACATGGAAACTTGCTGAGCCCCTAACTCTGATTGATCTAGGGTGGGATTATCACATCGTCAAAATCAGTCAAGTGCAAAGTATGCACTAAATACTCCATGAAGGGCCCTGGTTCGTTGCTGGGAATTTCCTATCAGTTAAAAGATGGGAGCCAAACTTTGTCCCTAACAGTCAACGCTAACACATACAACCATATGGGCTAGGTTACCGCAGTTGCCAACTGAATTCTAGACAAAAACATACTTGAAAAAGTTGGACAAAAGCTAGGGGCACTACTAAGGATTGACACATGTACTTCGGCTACGCTCAGAGGACGATATGCACAAATTTGCTTCCAAGTACCAATTGAGGTACCGGTCAAAACCGAGGTAATAATTGGGGGACACAAGCAAAAAGTAATTTACGAGGGGAGGGAATCATGTGCACGGGTTGTGGAAGAATTGGCCATACACTAAAGAGATTCATAGAGGCAGATAAAAGAGATAAGAACCCCCTCACCCCACCGTTGACTAAAGTAGTGGAAAAGGCAGACAACTGGGAGGTCGTATCCTTCCCCAAAATAAAGAATACAACCTCGGGAAGGGACTCCACAGACACGCGAAAGAACCAACCAATGCAGGAACAACGATAGGCAAGGGCTTACGACCCTTACTCGGTAAGTTTCTAAACACTACCGCTCTAACTCAGACACCCGGAGATGGTGGAGGCAAGAATATGAAAAAACGGTAATAATGAGTGTGGGCCAGGGATAATTACTCCCACAACTACCTCTCCAGCTGTTAAGAGTAATGGGGCTGACACACCTAAACTTTTTACAATGCTTAATGAAGATAAACAAAAATTAAAAAAAGATAATTACTACGAATTAAATGCTAATGTTAAAAGCGGGCCTTAGAACTTAGCTACTAACCACCCCATCCCCTTCCCCAATGCTCCGATGAACTCAAATACCACTATTACGTACTCTAAGAGTAATTATCACACTACTGCGAGTGACAAGATTGTCGAAGTCGCATCACCCATCCATCACATTAACACTACCACTATGGAAATTGACACCCCCTTAAGAGAAGCCAAGGAAAGTTTCCAAGAAGCTAGTCCCCACAAAAATGGCAAACAACCAGATACCTCCCTAAGACCCCCACAATGCACCACTGAT
The DNA here is from genome assembly GCF_900185275.1 of Solanum verrucosum. Taxonomy (NCBI): domain Eukaryota; kingdom Viridiplantae; phylum Streptophyta; class Magnoliopsida; order Solanales; family Solanaceae; genus Solanum; species Solanum verrucosum. Next base: position 5,698,568 of record NW_026020332.1, read on the forward strand.
TTTCACGACAACGCCAATGCCTCCATGTCACACCCCAGCATCATGGTTGAAAATGGCACTACAGGACAAACAATTCTCCTTTCAAGTCACGATCGTGGGACAACCAGTAACGCTGATCATGCAAGATTCGGCATACCTTGCCCAAATCATCAAGGAGGGGGTAGATTAAACGATACCGAAGCTGGGGCTACAAGTATGGATGCAGACTTTGAGGGATATTCACATGTGGGGAACATAAACGTAGTGACAATAGAGAAACTCGGTGTGTTGATGGCCAACGCGTTCCAGAGCCTACCTCTTTTTCCTTCTCTTTCATACCTGACCAGCTCTCAGAACCTCACCTTCATACCCAGAATACCACAAGAGGTTCTGAATACACGATACTCCCAGACACCACAAGGAGAGGGGAGAAACGGGGACACACGCATAGAAGAGCTCTCAGTCCTAGAACTGATAAGAACAAACAACCAGGAGTTGGAGGAAATTTTGACAAATCTTGGAGAGCAAAATACAGTGACTTGCACCTTGGAAGCTCCCTTCCTAAAGGAGTTCGAAGAACATATCAACATGGCGTTAATAGCACAATGCCCACAAGAACTGAAGGGCTGCTCGATAAAGCTGAGGAATGAGAAGGACTCGACCCCAGCAGCGGCGGCATTAATCCCCACTGGAAACCCCAATCAGAAATACCAGACGTAGATGGGGAAAGGCTTGCAGGGGCAAGAACCACAACAAGAACCGATGATGAACCTAATCATATGGAATGCAAGGGGGGCGAATAACGCCAGCTTCAGACGACAATGCGAGGCTATGGTGAAGCTCCATAAGTCTGCAATGCTTGTGCTATTGGAGACAAAAATGACTGAGCACATTAATTTAGCAGAGACTCTTAAGTTCGTCTCCCAGATTCAATCTATAGCAAATGGAACTGCATGATGTATTGCTATCATGTGGAAAGAGGACCTTCTGAAGCTCGACAACCTCTCTATTACCCCCCAAGGAATTCACGTCATCATCAAGGTGCTCCTAACTTTCCTGCTTGGTATTTTTCTGCTATCTACGCTAGCACTGATTTCAATACTAGAAACCTGCTCTAGAATGATCTCTGTAACCTCTCCAAATCCATTAACGGTGAGTGGCTCATTAGTGGAGATTTCAATGAAATCCTCCATGCCAATGAAAAACTAAGAGGAAATAGCATTAACAATAACAGAGCTAGTCTTTTCTGGAATTGCCTTAATCAATGCAAAATGATAGACTTAGGGTTCAAAGGCTGTAAGTACACTTGGACCAACAAAAGATACAAGAATAAGAGTAGACTCATCTTTGAAAGATTAGATAGATGTGTTGCTAACGACTCTTGGATAAAGCTCTTCCCTGACTCCTTGGTAACCTACCTCCCTAGAACCAAGTCTAACCACTGTCCTCTCCTTATCACCCTTGATAATGACAAAAGGAAAAAAGGTGACAGGCCCTTGAGAATGGAACCCATGTAGTGTGGGAATCCCTCCTTTCAGAGTCTTGTCCACCAATGCTTTAATAACCAGGATAACCTTGATGGGGCCATCACCCTCTTTCAAAAAGAGGCCACCATTTGGAACAATACTATTTTTGGGAACATCTTTAGAAATATGAAGAAAATCTTAGCTAGACTTGATGGCATCCAAAGATCCCCTAACTACCACCTTAGTCCTTTTCTCCAGGACTTTGAGTCCAGCCTCTTCAAAGATTATGACAGACTTCTTGCTGCTGAAAAAGATTCTGGAAAACCAAATCTAGAATCAACTGGTTGAGTGAAGGAGATGTCAATACAAGTTTTTTTCATGCCACAACCATCCACAAGAGAAGGAGAAACTGCATAAACTCTGTGAAGGATAAAACTGGAAATTTAATTGATGACCATGAACACCTCAGGGACCACATTTTTAATTTCGTCAATACTCTTTACACTGTTGACCATAACCTTTCCCCTAGAGCCATTGAAAATGATAGGGCCCTTTACAACTCTCTCTCTAGTGAAGTTTCCAACCTTCTAGACACTCCCCTCAGAGATAGTGAGATCACCAAGGAACTTAACTCCTTCCACCCTCTTAAGGCCTCTGGACCTGATGGACTGCATCATATGTTTTACCAGAAATATTGGAGCATTGTTGGCGACAAGACCACCACATTTTGCAAGAAGGCTTTTGAACTCTCCTCAATGCCAACACTCAATAACACCACACTCATTTGCCTCATTCCCAAATGCCCAAACCCCCTCACCCTCAAAAGTTTCAGACCTATTAGCCTTTGCAATACCAGTTACAAGCTTGTAACAAAAATCATTGTTAACAGGATCAAGCCCATCCTCCCAACCATCATTGGGCCTAGCTAAGCTAGCTTCCTCTCAAACAGGAGATCCTCTGACAATTCCATTATTGTCTGTTGACACCCAATTTTGACCCTCCCAAATAATAATTAGTTTTTGAGCTTTCTAATTTTCAAACGATTTAGAATAATTAGCTTTATAAAATTCAAATAGTTTCAAGGTTATTTTAAGTAATTTCAGTCAGTTTTTATTGTATTTTAAATGATAAATATATTTCATATAATTATATACGTAGTTAGTATATTTTATAAATGTTTGAAAAATCATACCAAAAGATTTTTACCTTGTTAAAATAAATATTTTATTAAATTAGTTCTAGTTTGAATTATGGTTTTAATTTTGAATTAATAAGTATATAGGTAAGTCAATTAATTTATGGTTAAATTGGTTATTTTATTTCGTTAAGATTAAAAAGCTCATAATTAATTATATTAATTCTTCCTATTTGAATTCTAGCGGAATCTTCTAAATTTAACTCCTTTTGATTACCTCTTTAATTCGTTTGGCTAAATTGTTAATTAATTTCTATCGAGATTGTAGCCAAATATAACTTTTCTTCAATCCACCTTAAAGGATAGCATTTTGGCCTTTTCCCAATTTCAATTGACGTGCCAGCATGCAACGTCCCAGCCCAACCAATTCCCAACAATACAATATTCACCCATTAATAATCCAATACTTATTCTCCTAACACCCGACCCGGCCCACTTCGCTTTCCAGCCTACCATCTCCAGCAGCAATAACCCCATCCCCTTTTCCTTTTAATTCCACGCTAACAGCAGCGATTCCAAACGTTAACAGCAGCAGTCCAAACGCAACAGCTCACATCAATACACGGAGCAGCAAGGGACAGAGAGAGTACACTGCAAATTTTGTTTGTTTCTCCCCGTCTCTCTCCAACTCGTACAATCGGAGCAGCAGAGGAAGAGGCACGCGTTTTCTCCCCTTTCCTCTTTCGGAATGGGGAGAAATTTGCAAGAAAATGTGTCTCTCCTTAATTGTGAAAGAATTTTGAAATTTGAATTAGGGATGGGCCCTTTTTTGTTCGGATTTTTTCATCCGCTTTCCACCCAAAAAAGTCGAAACTCTAGTTTTTCTTCTATATATTCCTCTTTATTCACTGTAAAGAAGGAGGTTTTTTTTTGGGGATTGGAAATTTTTGAGTTGGAAATTTTTTTCGAGTTGGAGGAAAATTGAAAGAAAAACAGAGAAATAAGTTGGAAGAAATATAGGAATCAGGTGGCATTAGAGGTGAAAATACAAAAAGGTTACTAGTCATGTGCGGTTACATATGAATACTTAAGAAACAGGTTTCGAAATAGACGGGAAATCCAAATCTTACTTAGTCCGTTTTTTCATCCGCTCCCACTTGCTTCATGGGATTTCTCAAAGTTTTGTTTTCAGTGGTGGAAACTCGTCGTCACTATTAAGCTCGTTCGTCTTAGTCGCTGCTTCAAAAGAGGTATAAGTCACTTACCTTCTCTGTTTGTTTCGGAACTAAAAATGTTATAAGTTGTTAAGTCGAACGGCGAAGCAATATTTTCAAAATTAGTTTCTCGATTGACGCAACTTAATATTATTATAAGAACTAGCTGAAATTCTACCTTGTTTCGTTTGAGTTGTTTGATGTCCTCTTGATTTCGAATTTGAATACACTAGTCACATATTTGCGTTTTCCTCACTGGTCACTCATAGCTTGGGTTGTCTTCCCTCTTATTCGTGATTCCTTGTTTTAGATCTTATTTGTGTCGGCATAATATTGTAGTATTATCTGTTCTTGTATGACTTGATTGATTGTTTACATCCCATTTTGAATATTGGTTGTTTCATCCCTTTGAAGTTGGTCATTTTAGTCAAGCTTAGCATGCTCCTTTAAACCCGATGCTCCGGTTGCTATGCGTAGAATCTCCTATGGCTTGTCTCCCTACTGCCCATTTTTCTCAAAAAATTAAGTCAGTATTGGTAGACTTTCTAGTACGTTGATGTAAATGTCATGGTTTATTTGAAGTTTGCTGGTGATGCTACCCTTTTAGAAGAGTTAGTTTAGTCAAATGAAGTATTAATCTGAGTAGGTCTCTAACATACTACATGCTAAAAAAAAAAAAAAAAAAGTGATGTCTTTGTATTTGATATATATTCATTTTAAATGATTTTGTATACTAGTTTGCTGTTGAAACTCTTCCTGAGCATAACTTCAATTATTAGCAAAATTTTCGTTATATTCAGTCTTAATTAGCTGTTTAATTCATGTCTTATAGTGTGTGTCTTCCTCGAAAAAAAATATGTTTTCTCTAATATATAATGTTCATAAGTGCACTCTGACTCAGCTGACTGTAATCAAACGTATACATTGGGAGTGGGTGAATTCATTTTCTCAAACCTGTTGCTGATCTAATCACCTATTTTGTTTATTTTACTATCATTGTATGGTGTAAATTTGATATCACTATATGTTGGTCCATTTCATTCCTAATGACAATTCATCTACATGCCCAAGTTATTTGCTTGGTTTTAGTTATTTGGAAGCATGTTAGATGTCAGTAATATTTCCGTTCATTTTGTTGTTCATGCGTTTAATTCTGCCTTAAGCTTTTACCTCTTCTTTGTCACATGTTAAAGATCAGTTGTCACCATAGTATTACTTGTTGCCAATTATTTTTACTCTAATTTTTATCTTCCTTTCTTGCATGTGAAATTTATCCGAGTTCACTATGAGCTCATCCTTCCCTTTGCATTTCGGAGAACCATAAAGGCTTAAATTCCGCCTTTATTCGAGTCGGCCAACTAGAAAAGTCGACGAATAGGTCCCGAAGTTGAAAGAAGCAAAAGATCGAGAAATCAAAATTTTGGGCCAAAGGCTCACTCTTAATTCAAAAATTTGTATCTTGTTATTTTAGGCCTAAGTCTGCTTATGTTTATTATTTTGTTAGTGTTTAGGACAGGTGAAAAATTGGGCCTAAGGTCCAAAGAAATGTCTTATATATATTAGACTAGGACAGGTGTAGATGAATCGAATGGGCCAAAGGCCCAAAACGAAAATGGCTCCAAATACTGGCCAAGGCGAACAGAAACCAGATTTGGGCCCAAATCTCTTTCCCTATTTGTCTTACTATGTTAATTTACTTGTTAGCATTTGACGTTGATCTCAAGGTTAAAAAAAAAATTCAAATCCCCGAACGACGCATATTTTGTTTTTTTAAAAACGATTCAATTAAATCAATCATCTTTAAACGAACTTAAATAATAAATTTACAAAATATTCCACTTAGATAATATTTCAATATTTCCCCTTTTCCCCTTTAAAATAGTTCTAACTATAAAATAGTTCAATTTTGCAAGTTGAGTTAAGTCTAATAAAATTTAGCCAAATAGTTAATCGTCGGATAACCACATTAGTGGACATTCTAGGTGCTTTTAAACCTTCCTAGAATGTTAATAAGAACCTCGAACCCTTTTTTTAAGTTTTCACTAGATTTCTGTTTTAGTCTTTTGAAAACAACAGTTTTTCTTGATTTTTCTTTAAAATTAAGTGGCGACTCTTAAATCAGTTCAAATAATATTTTCCTAATAAAACATTGTCCAAGAATACATCTCCCACTTTGGGAAAATGAAAGGATTGAAGTCCAATATGATCCTTAAGATTGACCTGGAGAAGGCTTTTGACATACTAGAGTGGTCCTACATCAAAGACATCTTTTATTATTTCAATTTCCCCCTCCCAACCTTTCCAAACTCATCATATCTTCCATTAGCACCAACTCTATTGCAATCCTTGTTAATGGAAGAAAAACAGACTTCTTCAATCTCTCCAGGGGTATCCGACAGGGTGACCCTATGTCCCCCTATATCTTTATCATGTGTATGGAGAGACTCTTTAGAGACATTGATAGGGTTGTTCAACAAAATCAATGGACACCGATTAGGATCACAACAACAGGACCAAAAATCTCCCACTTATTCTTTGCTGATGACATTTGCCTTTTTGCCTGTGCTGACATAAAAAATTGTACCACCATAGCCATTGTGTTCCAGCAATTCTGTGCTAACTCTGGCCAAAAGGTCAACTTCTCCAAATCCAGAATCATCCACTCCAATACTTCCTCCTCCCAAACTAAAAGCCTTTGCTCCAACATCCTTGGCATGGAGACCTCTGAAACTTTTGGGAGATACTTGGGCTTTCCAATCTTCCACCAAAAGCCTAAGAATGCTGATTTCCAATTCATCATAGACAATATGAGAAAGAAACTAGCTGGGTGGAAAACCAAATTCCTCAACATGACAGGTAGAACTATCCTTGCAAAAGCCTCACTTAGCAGTATGCCCTTACATGTGATGCAATACATAAGAATCCCCCCAAAGCCTACTGAGACTATGAACAAAATCCAAAGGGATTTTATCTAGGGAACAACAATAGAGAAAAGAAAGCTCCACCTCCTCAATTGGGACACAATAACCAATGAGAAATCCCAGAGGGGCCTAGGACTGCAAAAAATTGAAATCAAGAATAGAGCAATCTTCTTGAGCCTTGCTTGGAGGGTCCTCAAAAATCCTGGGCATCTTTGAAGCAGAATCCTCACAAGTAAATACAACAGACCCAACACAGCCACCAACACAAAAATTGTCTCTAGAACCTGGAAGAACATCCAAAATGAAAGGGCTGACATAGACAAGGCAACTAGATGGGTAGTGCATAAAGGTGATAAAGTAAGTTTTATGAATGATAGTTAGCTGCCATATCATGGCACCTTGCGCAGTACTATCCAATGCCCTATGCTCCAGGAAGACGGGAACATCAAAGTGAATGAAGCCTGAGAAAATGGGAACTGGAGTTTCGACAAGATATCCTTCGAGCTACCAGAAAGCACCAAGAGCATCATTAGGAGCTATCTCTTCCCCCAAGATAGCAACAGGGATAATATGATAATCTAGGGACTCACCAGTAATGACCTCTTTTCGACCAGGTCTGCGTACAACCACATTAAGGACAACACAGACAAAAAGGTCCTGAAGGTTAATGAAAAATTCAAATGGATTTGGAGATCCACTACTCCAAACAAGGTTAAAACCTTTCTTTGGCTCCTTTACCATCGTAGGCTTCCCACAAACAAATCTCTCCAAGCAAGAGGCATTGCCATTGACCCCAAGTGTCAACTCTGCAATCACCCAAGCGAAGATACGAGCCACATCTTCTTCGAGTGTTCTAACTCGTCGAACTTCTAGAGCTTCATCAAAGCCAAAAACACACACCAATGAGCCACCTCTAATCACAGGTTCAACGGGGACAATTGGATCGATTAATGGAACAACTCGAAAGGAAGGAAATTCAATGAGTGGATGGACTGGCACACTCTCATTCCTTTCTGCCTATGGAATATTTCGCTTGCTAGGAATAGTAATACCTTCAACGGTAGAAAGGATCCTATCAGCACCCATCAAACACTCTCCCAGGCCATTGAATTCTGTCTTATATGCAGCAAGGCTAAAATTAGAGGCAATAAGACTCTTATTCAAGTCAACTGGGAACCACCTGACCCCAACACCTTCAAGCTCAATATTAATGCCTCTGTTAAAAACAGTCCAGGACCTGGGGGCCTAGGGGGTTTAGTCAGGAATCACTCAGGTCACTGGATCATTGGTTTCTTCGAACACACCACCCTAACTAATTCCATTAATGCCAAACTCCTAGCCATTAGGAGAGGGCTTCAGATAGTTGTAGATCATAACCTTACTCCCCTTGAAATTACTACTGACTCTACTGAAGCAATTCATATGATTAAGGACAATAACTTGCTCTATGATAATCTAATTGTTCAATGCAGGTACTTGATGTCAAAGCTGGAAGTCACGAAGCTATCCCATGTGTTTCGGGAGCAAAATAGAGTCGCTATACTCTGGCCAAAGAGGGGACAAATGTGACAACTTTTGACGAACCAACCATTTTGATAGTTCCTCCACTGTTTGTCCAAAAGGAGATGGAAGCAGACATTCTAGGAACTATGTACATTAGATTAACGAACAATAGTTTCAACTCTTTCCAGGGTCGGGATGTGACTCAAAGTAACGAAAACGGATATCACACTGCGGTAGATGCACCGATACATTGCCCCTCTTGATTATATAATATATTAAGTTCCTTTTTGACCAAAAAAAAAACAAAAAAACTCACATTTCTATAATACTAAAATATTGACATGTATACGACATACAATTATATATAAGGAAAAAAATGTCTGATATACGTCTTAATTTTGCCATTTAGAATTGATATGTCCTCGCTATGAAAGTGGCTCATATATATCCTTATCGTTATACAAAAGGCTCACATATACCCCTAATGTTAAAAAATGAGCTCACATATACCCTTCATTTAATAGAAGTAAAAAAAAAATAGTTTTAAATTTATATTTTTTACTTTTAATTTTCTAATAAATTATGTAAGTATATGATCATTCTAGCAAAGTTCAAGTTATACTTTAATCTTTTTCATACACAAATTGTTTTTTTTTTTGGACTTGTTTGATAATCATTATTTGAGTTTCTTATTCTTATTTTATTTTTAATTTAAAACTAACTTTTTTTGTGGCTGTATTATAATTAAATCTATTTTTTCAGCAATATTGTAATTTAGTTTTTGTATTTTAAAAAAATAGGTCATCTATATAAATTTGACCATCAAAATAATAAATCTAAATTAGTCATTGAAACAAAAAAAAGTCAAAAAAAATATGTGTGAGTAAGATTAAATATACCTACATGGATTATTTTTTTTAAAAAAAATAATTAAAACATTAAATTAAAATTAATTTTTTCACTTCCGTTAGAGGACAAGGGTATATGTGAGTCATTCGTATATCAGGGGCATATATGAACCACTTTCACAACGAGGAATATATCAGATATAAATAACAAGTTAACGGATATATCAGACCTTTTTCCCATAAAAAATAATCATATAGGATGAGATGCAAGTGTACATAAAGAGGAGAAATTGTGGAAACCATATGAGAAAAGCTCTGCTAAGAAGAAAATTCCAGTGAAGAAAAAACGCAACCATATATATATATATAACGACGATAAGTATACATGTCTGTTTCGAATTTGTCACGACCCATCGGATCGTGCGGAAACCCACTCTAACACCTAAGTAGGAGAACCCTCATATTCTAATAGTACAAACATGCGAAATTTAAAGAAACAGAAATAAGTAAGATAATACTATGGTTTTTATAAATACTATCATTGGACACACTATTAGTTAAACTTGTAAGGTAATTTAAACAACTCCCATGGATCTAGTCTAACAGGTACAAGAGCTACTAAAAGTTCAACTGGACAGTTAAATAAAGGACACAACTCCAATCATGCGGAAGGAAGGATAAAAGCTGATGGAGATTATCTTCGTCTTCACCTAATGAAACGTCACCAATCCTGCATCCAGACTGTGTCAAAGACATAGCAAGAGTAGTATCAGTACAAAACACGCGTACTGGTAGGCATCATCAGTCAACCCGACACCCACCACATAATATAAGAAATCAACTAATAAGATCATGAAATAAACCAATCGCTTTTCCACCTTTACCCTCTCTTGAAATACTTCAATATACACTAGTATTCTGACTATTAACATCCTTCTCCATTAACCTACCTACCAGGTACTTGATCATAGCCTAACCATGCTAACACGTAGAGAAATTCCCCCAAATACAATCACCAACATTTCAACTTACCGTTCACGTCATACCATTGCTTCATCGTCACACATGGTCACATAGTACATTAATTCAAGCTTTCTTCCCACTAAACTCAATATCTTTTCTCCAAGTGAAATTTACCTAAGCATATTTCCTCACACCCGCTATCTCTACCTCTCACCATTACACACATGATCCACTCTTACTATCCATTACTCGCCCCTTGAACACTTTATCCTTCCACTATATCTAACAAGTTCGTTTTGCCCAAGAACTATCAATTATTAACGGCCATAACCTATATGCCCTAAGTTCAACACAAGCAAGTCAAACAACATTATAATCCCATGCATCTATCGAACATGTACCATATTATCAACATTTACGAACAACGAACAACTTCACATTTTATATCACATCATTGGCCCTCTCATGGAACCCAAACCCAAACAGTTAGTTATGCCGGAATGTGGCAATCGAACTAAGTTAGTTATGCCAAAACGTGGCAACCGATCCAATAGTTATGCCGGAACGTGGCAATCGATCCCATACAACACATCACAATCACAAACACACGTATATCCTCAAGATCATACATTTATGTCATGATTTCATGTCAAAGATAATTCACCATCTCATTCACGAAAAATGTGATCAACAATGCAACATTATCATCATACGCTAATTTGTCATGCTTAGCCCTAGTTCATCATCTAAGGCTTCTTTCTAGGGTTTAAATCACAATTACAGTAATTTCTCAATTAATCACCCCAACTTGTAGTCTAGCATATTGATCTTAGGCATATTTATATACCTAAGTAGTCGAAATTGGCCTACGAAGTGATGATGTTTGATGACAATCTTGATTTATTAGCTTGAATTCTAGTTTAAATTATTATGATTGCATACTTACACACGTGATTAGTGGTTTCAGGAAATATTGATGGAATGTGAATTGGGAAGAGGGAAGAAGGAGCAAGGAGATGCAGGAAAATGGCTAAGGCAACAATCACCAGTGGCTGGCGCACTGGTTGGCGCGGCGCGCCACTGATGGTACGTTAGAGAGCCTGTTGAGGCGTACTGAGAGGCGTGACGCGCCAGAAGGGAAACCTCAGAGGCACTGCTCAGGCGCTCTGCTTGGCGCGACGCGCCAGGAGCAAAATGAGGAAAGAAACCTTGAGGCGCGATAAGGGGCGCGACACGCCACCTGTTCTCCGACTTTTTCAAGTTTTTAACATAAGATAGGATTTCTAATTTGAGTGGGATTGGTTACCAACTTGTCCTACTAGTATAAATAGATCCTTAGGGCTCCAAAAGAATAGATGAGTTTTGATTTAGTGTGCAAGGGCAAGAATTCAAGGTTGTAATAGGTTTTTATCCTTTAAGTCTTCTATTTTTTGGAATTGCATGAACTATAGTATTTTCTTGTTTTCTAATAGCATGAGTAGCTAAACACCTTAGTTCTGGGGCTGTAGCTACGAATTATGTGTTGAATGTTTGAGGCTTTATGAATTGATTTTCGATTGTCAATCCAAATTACTTATATATTCTTGTTTTACTATTTTATGCTTGCGCACCATAGAATAAATCTAGTGTCTAATCTTAAAATCGAAAGAGGAGGGATTAGATAGACCAGAGAATATAGAGAGCTCGGTCCACCCATTAAATTGAGGTGATTAGTGTTCAGGAGTGACACCCAGACGAACACCTTGCTTGGTTACGAAATAGGATGAAATATACATGCTCGCCAATTAGTTTATTTATCCCCGCTCAACGATGCAGTTAGATGGCTAATTGGGGTAGGCGGCGAGAGGTGAACCACCCGGACCATACTATCAACCCTATAAACCAGTAATTTGACAACTGAAGTAAATTCTAAGCCGATGATATGATGCATGATATTCAATGTATGCTGCAGCCCTGGAATACTTTTTAAACTTGCTTGAATCATATTAGATCAAAGTTGTTCACAATTAGTTAATTTCAATTAGTGCATAATTATTAGTAGATACTTAACTAAATCACAACTCTTAAAAAGGTTATTTGGTTACTTTTAGTTGTAGAATTGGGTGAATATAAGTTGATCATAAGTCCCTTGGGAACAATAACTCGTTTCTTGAATAATCCATACTACTTATACGACCACGTACACTTGCGTGTATTTTGAGAGTAACACATATGTTCATAAATCTAGTTTCATTCATGATTCCACAGTCTTATTCTTTAAACAATTCTATCCAAGATAGCAATTCTAGAAGCCCTAACAAATCATCGATTTTCCCTTCTCAAGGCATAATCCTAATTACTTTGATTTCTAGTAATTACCCATGGAATTCGCTCGGTGTGCGAAGGTCTACACATAAACCCTACTATTGATTTACATATATCACGTGATGAGCATAGATTTATACTACTCAATTCATAAAACCTAGCCTACCTGGGCACCAAGCAGTTGCACGGAGTTTTGACTTCGATTCGGGTTTTTCGGGCTTCGCAACGATGGATTTGTCCAAGAATCCTCAATATTTTCCCATCCTCACGCTAGAAATCTCCTTCTCCTTCCTTCCCAAGCTTAGAGTAGCTTTTCTGAGGTTTTTAGGGTGTTTTACGACTTATTTAGATATTTTAGGAAGATGGAGAAAACATGATTTCTAATAAATTACGTTCTGCCTCGCCTATCCCGCTGTGGCACCGACTTATCCCGTTGTGGCGCCGCTGCCCTAGTGGCACATGGACCGCTTTGGCGGGACAGTAGCCCAGATTTTTCCCAGATTTTCGTCTCTCCTAATTAACGACAATTCGGATCGTTACATAATTATATATTATATTATCCTCTTTAATTATCCCCTTCTTCTTTTTTTTCAGTACCTAGCGTAGAATTTATTTTTTTCTAAAAAGAAATTTATCCAATTGTGCAGCCATGTCAAGAAGAAGCACGGGCCTCCACTTGGAATATAGCAGTAAAGAGCTTAAGATATAGTATATGATCCTTATATCGTAACGAACAGAAATGGGTGACACATTGCGGCACGTTTGCCTTCACGCTTCTCAAGAAAATTCCTTATGACAATGGTAGCTAGTGTCCTCGTTTAATTTAGAACACACGATCTCACCTTAACTACTAAACTAAACATTTAACTTTTATATATATATTATATATAATATATATTAAAACCAAAATTTAACCTCTAAGATAATGTAATTTTCTGACAAAGGCGTTTTACTTGACATCCCTTCGATAATGGTGGGTCTACCCTTGCATGTGAGAAGATGTCAAATTACATTTGAGACCCTTTAGATGTCTATATGGAACATTGGATAGGGCCGGTTGTATTTGTTGCGTGAACAAATACAGCTGAACAAGTCATGTGTTCGTTGGGCAAATTGGTAAATATATAGGCGCCTCATAATAACATATTGATTACGAATAATATTCGATTTCTTTATTGTAGAGAATAGCAGAAGAAAAGTATAGTCGGAAAACTTTTGCTAATCTAAGATCGTTAACTAAGATCGGAAGATTCAACTAAAGAAGAAAAAGCTAGAAAGGAGAAGGGATATTTTGGATAAGAGAACTTTGTTATGGAACAAAACTCTTTGATTTGGGTTGTTCTTAGGTTTATTACAAATACTTAATGTCCCTCTTTATACTTGTATAGGGATGCTTCTAGAAATTATTCTAGATACATCTACAAGAAATATATAGATATTCTTATCTTCTAACCATGTAACAAGAATATAGATATTTTTATACTTTACTATAAATATCTAATTATCTAGAACATCTACACAGTTCTTAGATACAACAAATACTAAAGATAGACTCTATAGAACTCTAGAAAGTTCTATAAAATATCTAATATTATTTGTACCTCCAAAAAATCATCTTTATTTTTCACATTTATGTTCGTGAAGACCGAAGAGGTGCATATTTTGCAAGATCTCCTTTCATAATGGTACAAAACAATAGTATCATTAGAGTCAATACACAAATATTGAAAGAATAGTTGTATTTGATAATCGATTTATGTAAGTTTCTCATAAATAAACGAATTATTGATCCGTTCAAATATATTTTCATGATCGAATTTTGGCTCTTACTTGAAGGCCACCAAATTGCAATGACTTTGCTTCTGAGAAAACCTTTTCTGAAGCTATGGATTATAAACCAAGGGCGTACAGTGCTGTACTGTGGGACAACAAAGAGATCAACAACGTAACAGAGTGATTGTTGGGTATATGTCATACCTCTTAAAAAATATATTTTTAGGATACGAATAAATATTAGTATTTTTATTATTATCCTTTTGATTAGTCTCAAACTAGTCTCATATAAAATGTAAAGTAGTTAAAAATTTTATTAAATAAATGGTAAATATAAAAGAAAATTCTCAATAATTTCCTTAAACTTTGAACAATTCACTTATTTTGAACGATGAAAGAAAGAGAATCCAAACAATTCACTTAGACAAGAGGGAGTAATTGAATGTAGAAGAAAAATTAAGAAAAAGTAATTCCGTACAATCCATTTAAGTTTATTCATGAGCAAAATTATTATTTTTTTGGTTTTGATTTAGCGTCCAATATTTATATTAGAGCCAACTAAATTTGAATTCGTGCGGGAAAGTTCCACATTGTGGTGGTTAAAGCGCTCCCAAACAAAGATGATTCTGTATCCAAGAGAATTCAAATTTGAGATCTCTAATTAAGAATGAAGAAATATTTATCACATAAAATACTCTAAACTCTTTTATGATATATTTTTTTAAAACGTCTCAGTCGATATGAGACTGTCTTAATTGAAATAGTAAAATAAATGTAATAAATGATTTCATATTATTTACTTAAAATGAAAAAATATATAGGTTGAAATAAATTTTAATTTAACACGAAATACTTTTGGAACTTATGGATCAATTAATAAGGCACTCAAATGCATAAGATTAATACCTTAAGGTTAGGGTGATATATTGAGTTGGTAAATGCATCAGTTATTAACTCATACAATTATATTTTCATAAACTAATTTTATCATCTTTTACTTATGTCATTTCCTAAAAACACGTTACTGGGCATGTGCGTAGTATGTTGGAGAAGATTGTTGCAATCAATTATTAATATTGTACGTACACTTATATTGTTGATCCGTGTGTGTGAAAGCACGCAATATATATGCATATTTTTCCAACGGAACAATGTCAACAATGTTATTTCCTATATTATTTATTTGTCATTTAGTTATTTCATTTTCGATATGCTTTCATGTGTTTTTCTTAAATCAAGAATTTATCAAAATAATTTTCTATCTTGGAAGTATACTTTCCTTCTTAAACTTTACTTGTTGGATTAATATTACACTGACTATATTATTATTATTATATCATCTTTTCTTCTAATTCATTGGTCATAGTTACGTTTTTTTACTTCCAACTATTTTCTCAATTCAGCCAAAGAAACTTTAAACAAGAAATCAAATGTGGACAAGGAGTAATAATGAATATATTCTCCCAATTCAGAAAAAAGAATGGTAATCATTTTGAACAAGTATACATATAATTTGGTAGTTTCATACTAGTCATACCATATACTAGTAAAAGAGAAACTTAACGACCACAATATCAAATATACTCCAAGAATTTTATGGGTCTAACGTAATATAAAAGTATCATCGAATTTCATATCTTGTGCTCCAAATTTAAATTAGACACTAAGTCTAATTTTATCTTTGTCATAAGCATAGAACCCCCCACATTTTAAATATGATCTCAAAAATATTTTTCAAGTATTTGAAAATAGTTTTTCCACTTATTTTTTTTTCTCATGCTATCAAAGTGTCATTGGCAACATGAAACCTCTTTTGAGAATTATAGTGCTTCAATTCTCTTTGACAATCTTTACACAATGTCAAAATTCATTCCATAGAGGCATAAAATCACAAACTCTAAGTCACTGGTATTTTTCCTCTATCACAAAAAGACATACCACTTAGTATTTAGAATACTAACAATAAAGACAAAAGAAAATTTGTACAATTTGTTTCTATATAACAGTGAAGTTTATAGAAAGTCAAAAGTACAACATTGACTTATTATGTGAAGTTTTCATATTCTTCAAATCAATAGCATAGTCTAATTTATCCAGAGCAGAAAGCTACAAAAGTTTGTAGTCTACAAAAATTAGATACAATCAAATTTCACATGGAGTACAAAACTACAAAAGTTTTTTTTTTCTCCAAACAGAATTAAACATAGTCTTAGATTATCACATAGATGTGTTTTTCTTTTCAAATAGTCTTCTAATTATTACATTTTGACATACTATTTTATCAAACAAAAATGTGCATCTCTCATTCTGCAAACTAAAGAATTTTAAAGGCAACACTTTTTGCCAAGGAAAATTCATTCAAAAATCATATGGTTTGTAGATCTTTTTTCAAAGACATACATGATAAATATAAAAAATGTTAACTTTTAGAAACTATTTTCCTCCTTAAATAAATAATAAGAAGGTTATCTGGTGTAATCTTTAACCGAAATACCATCAATTTTTCTGGTACATTCTCACTTCGACCTTGCTAAACAAGCTAAGGCACTGAATTCTGGAGAAGTAGTGCATTATTAATCTTCTACTTCCATGATATGTTTCTCTCAATCAATAGAATACAAGAAATACCAACAATATAATAATTTCCTTAAGATTGTTGTTCATCTTGTATTCTTAAGATACTTAGAATAAAACTTTGAAGAACTTGGTAAGAAACAACGAAGTTTAAAAAATATTTTCAAACTAGAAAATTAAAACTAGTAGAGAAAATAGAATCAGAAACAAATTAGAAACAATATAAAAATATTTTTCTCAAAAAAAGAAAATCGAGCCCACTGAATGCACAGTGCCCCCTTAAGAAAATTATTCCCCTCAAGTACCCGAGGTTAATGAAATATATCCTCCCAGGATAGAACGATCTTACTCACCGGTGTATCGGTACCCAAAACCACGGTGTTAGCGAACCACTCAACGACAGTAAAGTACATTTAGAATACTAGATTTAGTAGTAGTAGAAGAAGTCCAGAAAAATTAGTCTAGCTAAAATGAGAGGAAATTCCTCAATTTATAGAAAACAAAGGGTAGTGTGAAAAAGTTCTTATTGTGCCTTACCGGAAAGGTCACAAACCTTTGGAAAAGTCACTACTCTTCATAAAAGTCGCAACTCTTCATTTTCCATTCAGACCTTTAAAACCCAACAATCACAATAATTAATAATTTAAAATATTTAAAAAAAATAGTAAAATTTTGTTTGAGTTCAAAATTTCACATCTGCCACATAAGTTGGATAGAGTGAGTAACATATATTAAAATATTAAAGAAAAACATATTCAAAAATTGATTAACTCTCGAAATATCTTATGTATCACAAATAAAATTGGAAAGTAGGTTAAAAATATTACAAAAATAACTAAAAATAAAAAAATATTTAAAAATTTAGTTGATCTCCTTATTCTATCTGTGTCACATAAATTAAAACATATAAAATAATATATATTAGACCCGAGCTTTTGTTGGATAATCTGGCAAATCTAAACAAGCACATACTGTAAGTGATGGTTTTACTGGTGTAAAATCTTTGAAAAATAAGTCATTCTCGCGAGGAGTTTGTTTGATGGATGGGCCTAGTAATGAGTACTAATAGATATCATAATCCAACAAAAATTGTATCACAATTTTAATATAAAATTGTTCATATGATATACTTTTTAAAAACCAAATAATACTAAAGGATTACGTTAAATCATTTCCTTTTAAAGAATAAAATCATCCACTTTAAATTCATTATTTGCCAAAAAAAAACAAACAAATTAAACATGAATTCCCAACAGCAACAATCCAAACATAAGATGCACACTACTAAAAAAAAACACGAATTTCCAACGAAACCCATTGGAAATATTTGCCCAAACAAATTAAACATGAATTACCAACTGCAGCAATTCAAACATAAGATGCTTACTACTAAAAAAAACACGAACTTCCAACGAAACCCATTGGAAAGGGTGGCTCTTTGAAGACATTTCCGGCAAATGTTCTATCAGAAATCCCATATATACTAACGGTATTCTGATAGGAACAGAAATTCACAATTAGCATATCAAACACCGCAATAAGCCTTGAAAAGATCACTGGGAGGAGCTTCTGAGGCAGCATACCCAAATAATCCAAGAGTTTTAAATGGCTTGAAGAGTAAAGGGTGTTCTTCATCCACCAGTTCTTTTGGTGCCTCGATGAAGTGACCTGGTTTTGATAATGAAAATAATTGAATAGAAAGTCTATCACTTTCTCCGCCTCTCCGGCAATTGTTACTCTGTGGAGAGGAGAATGTAATTGACCATTTGTCCATGCCTGTATAAATATCAAGATAGACGCGGTAATATTTTTGGAGAATAGAGCAACATAGGGTCAACAAATACCAAGATTCATTTTCAGTTTAGTATGAAAATATTAAACATGTAGTTTCAATAACCTGTGTTTGTTGGACTCTTCAAGATATCATTCGGTATGTCAAATTTTTCAAGGTAAATTTATCATTTTATCCCCATTAATTAATAGAATTCCAAAATCAATTTACTCATTAAAAAGTCTGTCTTCTGTCTAAATAAATTGAGGGTATAATAAATAAAAGATAATTTCTTTTCTTAATTTATCAAAAATGACAAGTAAAAAATCAAAAGTGATTAAGTAAAAAGAGACAAAGGGCCTATTCAATATGTGAGGTCCTTCAAAAATGCAATGAAAAAAATCCTTTTGGCCAGAAAATTTGGCCAGAACGATAAAATATTATATTTCATACTATGTTATTTTACTTTTTGAATATTTTTACCCTTTTAACTTTAATACTTTTTAATTAAAAAGTGTGACAATGTTTATCGAGACTCATGAGATATAGATTCCAACAAATATCAAAATTTCTTTTCAATTTTGCATGAAGAAATTAAACATGTTGTTCCAACTTTGGATTTATTCTTCACAAACATCTCTAATCCTCTGAAACCTATGTTTTTTTGAAGAATCCAAAAAAGTGTAACAATATTTTTAAAAAATTCAAACAACACAGTTCCCAACAAGGTAATAACACTAGCTAAAGACTTACATAACACTTTGAAGGAATCACCAGCCAAAACAACACAAGAATTTGGTGAAATATTCACATCAATCCACTCTCCATTTTTGTTGATTTGCAATCCATTGACTTGATTTTGTGATAAAAAAGTTAAGAAGTTACCATCTGTGTGGCCACCCAATCCTGTAGTTTTATTATTTTCATCTCCACTAATAATTGATGATCCCTAACTACACATTATTTATTATTATATTTTCTAATTTTCCCTACTATTTCAGAAAATATCAAAAGTCCCTTTGTTTGCTCCTATCATTCATTTTTCCGGATACATTAATTTGAAATCTCCTACCCATGATTTTCCTTCCTTTTTTCACTCCACAAATCTCTCCACAGTTACTTTCATTAATCTATTTTTGAATTTCAAATCTTTTCTCTTTCCGATTAATGAATTTAATAGTATAATTCATTACATATATTTTCTTTCTTGTTCCACGTTATTGGGGGACATCTTTTATTATATAATTGTAAGTTTTTTATATCAAAATTTTTGAATTAAGTGAGCGTTTGATAATAGATTTTTTATCAGATTTTAAAAATCTATCCTAAAAAGAAAAAGTTCCAATTTCACTTATAAAATTTCAAGTTTTAAAAATCACAATTTTAAAAACTCAATTTTTTTAGTTTCAAACTTCAAAATCTACGACAAACCAAAGCTCAATACCCATGGGTACGTTTTAAACCTTGACTATAGCTCGTTAAAGACTTGCTCATTTGCAAGATTTCCAAATAGTGCATTTCTGGGGAAATTAGTAATGGAAAGTGGCCATTCAATAATTTTTTATTATTAGCCTTTAAGGCACGAGAGTTCCTCCTCCAGCTAGGAATCTTCCACAATTCCTTATAAATCCTAACTCCCAAAAATAATGTTATCCCTTCCTTATTTCACTTCACAAATCACTTCCTATTTTTAGTCACACAATCTTAGCAATTATTTTCTCATTCACGTTTAATATTCAAAATCAGTTTCTCAACTGTCAAAACTATTTCAACTTCAATTTAGGTATCTCCTCTCTGTTCATCTTTTGATTTTTCGTTTCTTTGTGTTCTTGAAAACGCTGATACATAATTTAATCTTGGATCTTAAATTAATCTTTATTAGTGTTATTACTGATTCGATACATCACTACTACAATCATTTTTTGTTCTATGCATATGATACTTAATTTTCAATGTATCTAGTTTATTTTGATAAAGCACTGTGTATCAAACTAAGTATCTTGATACATAAATACATAAAAATTGATATTATTATTGTATCAAATACATGATTATCAACTACAAAATGATACATTTATAGATACACTTTATTTTAGCTTACATACACCTTCTTTCACAATCTTATTGTATCAGATACATTAATATAAACTATAAAATAATACATTATATAAAAAATGTATCTTAACAACTTGAATTCTTCTACAATTGCATATTTATCTTTCAAGGCAAACAATGTATCTTCTTCCAGAATCATAGACTGAATAAAGATACTCATTAAAGAAATTAGTGATGCATTTCATAAAATAATTATTTCTATGAATCAATCACAAACAAATACTAATGTATCTAATTAATAGGAGTATAGTACTTATCAATTTATACAAGATACATAAATACTAATGTATCACGATTGTATAGTCATCTTGAAAACACAAACAAAAAATCAAATTAACAACACAATATATTAATTTCATACCTCCGATTGTCAGATCTATTTTACGATGAAATTAAAACTCTTATCTATTTTATACATTACAAATCGAGGCTCATATTTTTTCCATATTCTTGAATGTCAGATTATTTTTTTCTTCAGATTCTTCATTGTCTCAGCAAAATCAAAATATTTATGATGTATCTTCTCAATTTTTTTTGATAATTTTGAATCAAAATTGAAAGGATCTTTGACGAATTGGGAGAAGAAATTTGAAATCCAACACTTATGTATCGTTCATAACTCACCTTGTTTTCCCAGATTCTTGAATGTATTCATCACGTATCAGCTATTGTTTTCGACTTTTTTAATATATTATGATTTGGGTAAGAATTGAAAGAAGAAAATTTGAATTGTTTGAAGCTAGACGATTTGGAATAGAATTGAGAGAAGAAAATTTGAATTTTGAATTGAAGGTGGGTGGATTTGAAAGAGAACTGAAAGAAGAAAATTTAAATTTTGATTTGATTGAATCTTTTTTAAGATTTGGGAGAGATTTAAATCAACTAGATTAGCGTAATTTGGGGAACTCACAATCAATTTTATATTCTCTTTCCTTTAAAAGTGTAACTGAATTTGTTTTAATGTATATCAGATTTAGTGTATCCGGCTTGTTTGCTATGTATCCGGATAGCATTGATTTTGAGGGATTTTTGTAAATTGAAAAAAAGTAGGGATATAATGTAATTTATATGTCCTTACATTATGAGATTTAGGTAAGTTATACAATCTAAATAGGAAATAATTGGTATTCAACAATTCATCAATGTGATTTTTTAATCCCAAATTCTCCAAAATCATCCTTTTCAACATCTCATCCAATTCCACAAGTGGATTAGAATAAGATTTTACCAAATCGCTGCAAAAATTAATGCACATATAATGTTAGTATAAACGTGTAAAGAAGATTGAACATATTTAGAAACATCTGAATATTCGTTAAATACGTTAACTAAGTCTTGTATTTTTATTTATTTTTAAAATTATTTTTATATATTCCTAAAATTGGGATAGTGAAAAGAGAAATGGGAGGGGAATCAAACTCTCACTTATTAGATGTGACTTCATATACAAAATATTTTAATGTTGTTGATAAAGAATAGATACGGAAATAGAATCGAGAAAGATGCTTAATTCATTTTATTGAATAGGTCGTGACTTTATATACCAAATATTTTAATGTTGTGGTCTCTATTTTTATTTTGTTTAAACAATGTTATAAAGAATAGATCTGAAAAACAGATCAGATAGTCAACTAAGTTATTCAAAAATTTCTAATGTTGCACCTTTTGATCACTTCAACTAGGGCAAAATTGAAACATAATGATAATAAGAAAATAAAAATAAAAAAGAATGAAAAAATTAAAGTATATATACCAGAAATGTTGATTACCATGAGGCCAAAAGATATTAGAAAAAGTTTCAAGACTTTGATGATTAAGCAAATCAGGAATACATAAACTCTCATACAATGGCTATTGTGGAATCATCCCCATGTGGCCATGTAATGGTTTTTCTGAGAAATTTTTCAATTTGGTTTCTAAAGGAATATTCAAATATTTCTTTTGAAATACCAAACATTCCATCTTTAATTTCATTTGGAACTTTATATATTGCTTCAAAACAACCATATTCTTGTAAAGCTTCAAAAATTTGAATTTTTGTGGATTCCCATAATGGAGTGTTTGGTTTTAGCTCTTGATAATTGGAAAAATCAATGGCGGGGACTTTAACTAATTTGGTAGATGCCATTGATGAAATATTTTTTAGAATATGAACAAAGAGAAAAAAGAAAGAAGAAATACTTCAAAGTTTTTACTTTAAAATGAGGAAATAGGTGGTCTATATATAATGGGAAATGGGTGAGCTATTTCATCATGTGAACAAATATCAAGATTTTTACTCCCTCCCTTCAACAATATTCCCTCGGTTCTAATTACTTATCTACTTTTAAATTCACATATTTATTAAAAATATAATATTTGACATAGTGGGTTTAATAATTTATTTCTATTAATTATAAAGTAGAGAAAAATAAAAATTTAAAATTTTCAAGAAGTTCTATCTTTTTAAAATTAATTAATTGATGGCATAACAGGGAAAAAATTGTTCTTTCTTGATTTGTCAAAATAGACAAGTAGAAAGGAAAAATTGGACAAATAGGGATGGATGTAGTAGTTGTCCACTATACTATTTTGAGATATTCAATAATATTTGTCAATTTTATGAAATTAATGAATAATTTTATATTTAATTGCTAAATTTACCCTTATTATTAGTTATAATATTTTTTTTGTTTTTTAAGATATTATATTTATTATATTTAAAATATGATATACTGAAATTACTTTTTTATTTATAATTTTTTAAGAAGTAAGTAAAATGAATATTAAATAAATATTGTTGGATAGTAGGAGTACTATTTCATTTGTCACAAAAAGTAGACGGTTTTATGTGTATTTCTAGTCAATAACTTAAGCGTGTTATATTGGACGCGTGTACTTGATGTTGCTTAATTCGGTGCTTCACTTGAATTTTCCATTTTCTAATGTAAAATCAATCTGAAAAATTCTATGTTAGTAAAGTTAAAGTTAAAGTAGTACTTATTTAAATAGCAAATTATCGGTATATTTCATTCTCGTCAAACGTTGCGACTCCGTTAATTTAGCAAGATTACTTTTAATTTCTTCAAAATCAAATAAAAGATTTTCTTAAATTC
The DNA here is from genome assembly GCF_900185275.1 of Solanum verrucosum. NCBI lineage: Eukaryota > Viridiplantae > Streptophyta > Magnoliopsida > Solanales > Solanaceae > Solanum > Solanum verrucosum. The sequence continues at coordinate 5,722,229 of NW_026020332.1, forward strand.
AATTTTTTTTGTAATTTCTCATATCAGGTAAAGATTTTAATTAACAGTAGACGTACATTTTTCTATTATTATTTATTATATAAAAACATGAAGAAAATGACGATCAAGGACAAATCTGTAAATAAACAAAATGTACAACTTAATAGCAATTGTACTTCGTGCATGAAAGTACCAATTTCCAGAAAAACCACCCAAATTCTAGCATATTATTGAGGCCACATGGCTATTCACACGTTGGAAGAGTAAAACAAATCACATGGACTTCTATAAATATAGGGCTCATTATTATCTTCAAAGTTATCACAGTAGTTTTCTTACTCTTTTTTAATATACTAATAAGTTAATAGTAACATTCAAAAATCATATAGAGTACCTTTTTTCTTTTTCTTTAAGTAGTGTAACATCCAATCTACTTAATTGTTGTATTTTTTTATTCCTTCTCAAATTCATAAATAATTTATATTCATCATATTTACGAAAAACAATTAATTTCATATAAACGGCTATTATATATATAAATATATACACTAGACACAACATTCCGTATTAGCAAAAACATAACATATATATGTGTGTGTGACAGAGAGATAAATAGAATTTGGAGAGTTGGTCAATTTTTAATTGTTTTAAATATTAAAAGTTGTTAATTATTGTATTGTATATCTTTTAAATTTTTAAGTTATTAATTATTATGATTTACAATATTATTTATGTCAGTTTCAAATAATGTATGTTACTTCATCTTATGTGACACTGATCGAATTCTGAAAGTCAATCAAAATTATTATATGTCTCTTAAATATTTAAGTTTTTAATTATTGTGATTTATAGTAATTTTTTATGTCATTTTTAAATAATTTATGTTACTTTCTCTGTCCTAATTTATGAGATATTAATAGAATTTTGAGAGTCAACCAAATTTATTATATGTTTTAAAAATATCTTAAATTGTTAATTATTGTGATTTATAGTATTTTTACATCATTTCAAATAATATATGTTATTTTGTGTGTCTTAGTTTATGTGTTACTGATAGAATTTTGAGAGTCAACCTAATTTTTTTATGTCATCTAAATATTATAAATTTCTAATTATTGTGATTTATACATATTTTACATAAATTTTAAATATATAAAATATTTTTAAAAAAGTACGACAAATTAATTATGACGAAGAAAATATAAATTGATATGAATTCTGGAAAAAATATTAACTCTATATCATTCTATCTGAGAAAACAATGTAAAGAAAATAGTGTGTCATACTAATTACTAGGGGTGTTCATGGTTCGGTTTGGATCGGTTATTGGTTAAAATCAAATCCAAACCACAATTAATCAGTTTTTAAATTTCTAAAACCAAATCAAAAAAATAACCATCGGTTTAGTTATTGTTGGTTTGGTTCGGTTTGGTTCAATTTTTTTGGTTTTTTCAGTTTGAAAGTATATAGTTTTTTGAGGGCATATGCATCTCGATAGACACGAATTCATAGTACATAAACAATCAGAAAAGCTATTGTAAATTTTATTAAGCAATACCAGTCATAGAACAATTGAAACAGGACTAAAAAAACTCATTACCCTGTTAGAAGACTTATATCTAAAAAGAGAAAGCAATGTATATATGTAGTGGAAAATCAATATTAGCAGAGTTGTCTTGGATAAATATATAACATATTGAATCTTGCATGTTGTGACAATTGAGAATTTTTCCTAATAAACCAAAAATAAAATAAATTACTGCTCCAAATGTAAAAATCACTTACATAATAAAATTTTGGTTGAGTTAGAATTAGGATTTTAATACTTGGGCTGAAATTTAAGTGTTGGACTTAAGAAAATAATAAAGTTAAAGACTTAGGTTAATTAAAATTTAATAAAATATTTATATTTTATCTATGAATAATATATAAATAATTATAAAATTTATATATATAATTTAACGGTTCGGTTTGGTTATTTTTGCGGATATTCTTTTGTAAAACCAAAACCAAACCAAATAGTATCAGTTTTCAAAATTCAAAATCCAAACCTAACCAAATCCAACCAAATATCGGTTTTTTTAATCGGTTTGATTCGAATTGCGGTTCGGTTTGGTTGTTTAACCATAACCATGAACAGCCCTACTAATTACTAATCATTTTTCTGTTATTACTTAAGATAAATTACACGTTGAACTTCATGTAATAATGAGATGTGCTTCTTAATTCTAATTTTTACTTGTGAACAGTAAATTAAAAATATAGGCATTTAAGAAAATAATATATAACAATTTAAGATAACAAATAAATTATTTTTAAAATCTACAAATTTATATTAGTATGCGATAGTAAATAAAAAATTAAATTTAAATCATGAGTATTTCCAAAATAACAAATATTCCCATAATTAATACTGACAATACCTGAAATTTGTTTTTGAATTAATCTACATTATTATGTTATTATATTTATGCGAAAAGTTTGATTGGGGAAAAATATTGATCAAATTTGATTTAATATTTTTGTTAACAATTTTTTTTAAAAAAATAATAGTAAACACTTAAAATTTCTCTATAAAAACTTGATATTAAATTTGTAACTAATTATATTAGGCTCGTATAGGGGCCTTCAGTTATCTAGTATACATATATTTTTTCTTTTTCTTTTTTAGTTTCCCACCCGCTGTTTGGAGCCCACATTGGAGCTTCGACTAAATTCGGATCACGCTCTGTAGGGTCCATTCGGGGGTGACACTCCCAACATGATTTTCTCCATACCCAGGGCTCGAACCCGAGACCTCTGGTTAAGGGTGATGCACTCCCACCAGTGCACCACAACCCATGTTGGTAACATATATTTTTTCTTCTAATAGCAAGATTGTAGTTGAAGAATAGTTGTTCAAACATAAATTTAGAGGTATTATGATCAGGACCGACTCCATAAGATTGGGAGCCTAAAGCCAAACTTTAATCATGGGTCCTAATATTTATTTATTTATTCAGTTTTTAAAAAAAAAAAAAAAATTGTCGCGTTTATTTTTAGGGATGCAACAATTTAAATTATTTAGGAGTTTTTGATTATCAAGAACTATGTCACATTTTTCACCAACTTCTTCTAGATTTTCTTCTTGAATGTTATTATCATCTAACTAAACTCTATTAGTGATTTGTTCATTTCAAAAATATCCCCCATATTTTTCGATTCATGATTTATTATTTGTTAAAAATCTATCAAGTGCTCTTTTTTGGGATTTATTTAATTCTTCAAGTTTTTTCTTTTTCTCTTTTTTTGTAAGATCAAAATCATATTTTCTATTTGACATATTTAAATTGAATAAGTTCTAATAATAACTAAAACAAGAATATATATACTTATGAACTAAGAATATCAATAATTACAAATTATCAAGAAAAACTATAAAATACAATTAAAATAATAACACCTGGCTCAAGAATTTGATAAGTTGATATAAAGATATCGAAATAGTGTTGTGTTCCTTCAACATAATGATTGTTCCATTCTTGAAATTTTGAAGAAGACACTAAGATGCAGATTTTGTTCTTTTGTAACTTGTAATCAATAGTAACTCAATAAGTTTTTAAGGAGAGAGTTCAATATTAAAAATAAAAAAGATAAAAAAAGATGAATATATGGTAAATAATCATATTATTAATAAATAAATAAATAAATAAGGAAGTACAATTTTCCCACATAAGAAAAATGATTCCCAAAAATTATGTCATTCACATTATGTCACGACCCAGACCGTCGTGATTGACACCCACACTAACCCTCCGGTGGGAGAACCATTAACACTAATCAGCTAACCCAAAAACTAGACATTTAAAGATACGGAAACATGTTTAAATGCAAAAATAAAGTGGAGTTCCCATAAACTCTGGAGGTCTAACAAACATTTACTAAAACACTGCGGAAAACACCCCTAGAATCTGAAAGTCAATGTGCCAAAACAACTAAAGATCAACCAGTCTAAGGAAAATGGGTACAACCCAAACTAAACATAGGAATATCTAAAGTACTAATCTAAGTCCGAATAGAAATGGACTAAACATAACGAGAACTCATGGCAGTCTGGAAGAACTGGCCCACCCTTGAATTCGATGTCAATCACTGATCTCCTAAGCGAGGTCTGTCAGTAGCCACCTGAAGATGCATGTACTCAACAAAGAAAGAGCAAGTGAAGTATCAGTACACAATCACAGTATACTGGTAGGATCAAACGGCTATTCCAAATAAGTGAAACATACATAAGCAGTTAAAACATAGTAAAACATGCATATATCGAACATATACAATATCAGTCATCATTTCAGGATCAATGTACAATTCCACATTCTCAATAATACGCATATATGACAAGTCAGTGGTCCTCTCATGATACCCATATCCAAACTGTTAGTATGCCAGATTGTGGCACCCGTTCCAAGTAAGTGTGTCAGATCATGACACACGTTCCAATATGTATGTCGGTAAGTGACATCCGATCCCAGTTAGTGTGTCGGAACGCGACACCCGATCCATTCAATATGGCATAATCACATTGTACATGCTCATAATCATATAATCAAGTGTTGATTCATGGCTTACAATCATTCATTTATACTCATTTACATTAGATGTGATCAATAGTGCAACATTCGCATACAAACATACATTACAATGAAGCAAATACTAACATACATCACACAAACATGAAATCACAACCATCACCTACCTCGAACAAAGCTTGAACCCTTCTAAGGAACTTGATTCTTCCCTTTCCAGATTATTTATGCTTGTTTTTGGTCTACAAACAAATTAATATAACACGAGAATCAATAATTAAGGTCTAATTTACCCGGATTATGACAAACCCAATAACCCAAGACCAAACCCATGATCCCAATACCCAAATTAGCGTTTTTTCCACAATAATTCCCATATCAAAACCTTCCCCCAACAATAATCACCCAAGAAACTAAGTTCTACGGATCAAAATACAGATTAGGGGATTAAGAACCTTACCTTTTGCACCAAAAGTAGTGGAAAACTGTCAAGAAATCATTTGGGGTCATCTCCTAACTCTTAAGAACAAAGTTTGCACAATAATGACATTTTTGGGGTTTATTTCCGACTTAAGTCGCGTATGTCCCGCTGTGGCGGCCCCTATCCCGCTACAGCGTCCCTGCCCTGGCGGGAATAATCCCACTTTGACGTCTTGCATGGAGACAAAGAGTTAATTTCAGAGTTTCAAACCCTCATTTCACAACACACCTTCAACCCATGACACTCAGAAAATACTTGTTCACGCTAAGATGAGTTTCGAGAGTTCTACTCGCCTGAATTTGATTCCGTAAAGTCGTACGGGTTCCTTAACATCTTAGCTATCTACTCATGTGATCAAATTCATAATTAGGTCTCTCATTCGTTACCAGATTTCCCTAGACCTCACTGACTCCGATTTCATCCAAATCTGAACTAGGCTAGGAATTTCCAAGTTACTTATAAAAGAAATTCTGACCCCAATTCTTTTCCCATTGGCTTTTCCCTAACGACAGAATTAGGTCGTTACACATTAGGAAAGTAGAAATTGACCACTTTGAATAATTACTCCTCACTTGTTCTATTTTTAAAGAAATTTAGAAGTACATATAATTTATATTTTAAATATGTGTATAAGTATTTTCGTTTAGAAAATGGGGGGGGGGGGGGGGGTTAAGCTAGGGTTGTGTATCGGTCGGTTCGATTCGATTTTGAAGTTTATCGGTTTGACTTATTGGTTATCGGTGTGTAGAGATGTTAAACTGTTATAGAATCATTAAGATATTGACTTATCGGTTATTGGTTTATAAGTTTTTTTATTGTTATCGGTTCGGTTATCGGTTTAACCGTTAAGATTTGACACAAAAAAATATTGAAAATCACTTGGAAACAAGGTGACAAACCAAATGAACCATGCACATGAGTTCACAAGTTGCATCTTGCTCAAAAGCAAACACTTTTTACATTGTAGAATAACTAAGTGTTTGGGACAACCAGAAATAAAAGTAGGAAACCAAACTCTTAGTCAATGACTTTATATACAAAATGGTATAAATATAATTATTTAATTTATTATTGGGTTATTGGTTAACCCGTTAAGAAAAAACCTCAAACCGTTAAGAACTTATAACCCGATAACAAAAAAAATCAAAATCGTTATCAAAACCGCTAAACCAATAACCCAATAATCATAAACCAATAACTTTTTTCGGTTCGATTTTGAACAACCCTACCCCAAGCGATGACTTTAGTAGCCTAGGGATTAAGACGATCCTGATCATGATATATATATATAAATATATATATATATATATATCAGAAATGTATCATTATGTAATGTATTGAAAATGTTGTGGCGGAATTGTCGTTGCCCATGTGGATAAAAACCCTTATTTCAATTAAAAACTAATGGCATGGATAAGTACTTAGATCCCGTTTGGATTGACTTTGAAAAGTAACTTTTAAGTATAAACTAATAAATCAAACTTAAATGACTTTTAAGTCAAAAAATAAAAAATTGAAAGAGACCTACTTTTGATTTTTAACTTAATATAAGTCATTTTTGACATTGTCAAACACTTCCTAACTTATTTTAAGTCATTTTTTACTTTTAAGTTATTTTTAATATTTTTCAAACACTTCCAAAAGTCAAAAACTAACTTAAAAGTATGTTTGACCAATACACCCTTTGTTTAACAAAAATGACATAGATGAGTTAACCTTTTAACGAATGGCATATATGAGTTTTTTCTCAAATATCGATGTCATATTTGAGCATTTTTCCTTTAAAACATGATTTAATTAATGACATGACCGAATCAGTAAGTGTCAAAAATAATTTTGCAAAATTGAAGTTGTTTTCAATTAACAATAAATGACATGACTGAGCTTTTACCTAAACGGAAATGGCATAGATGAGTCAAACTTTTAGTAAACGACATAGATGAACCCTTTCACAAAGTTTAATGGCATACTTGAGCCTTTTCCCCTTATTTTTTTTATAAATAAAATATTTTTAAAAATAATTTGACAAAATTTCTCATATATCAATCTGAGGTACGTATCACTCTAATTTGTATAGGGTGAAATGGATTATGTTAGAATAGACTGAGCTAAAAGACAGAAGCGTTATCCTAAACTGGACAAATAGGACAAGTTATGAGCTAATTTTACTACCATTACATGTGAAATCATTTGATATTGTTAGAACCCTTTAACATATGCATAATTAATACAAAAATAGTATATTTCTAATACATAATTACAGGGGCAGACCTACATATAGTCTAGTAGCTGCGCGAGCATCCATTTACCTCGACGTAAAGTTTACATAGGTGTAAGAAATATTAAGAAAATTAGTCTACATATAGTCTAATTTAATTTTAGATAAATGAAAAGGAAAACGTAAAATTACTAATTTATTGTAGAAAAAAAAAGCTTTTAAAAGATTTCAATAAATTACCACTCCTAAAGATTTGAACAATCCTAAATTAGTATTAATATTTAGGCTTAAGTCATCTACAACCCATTAAAATTGTCCGCATAATTCATTTAGACACTTCAACTAAGACTAGTACCTATTAAACACCTCTACTCACTCGAATTTGAACCATTTAAACACTTTTTGCAGACGTGGCACAAAAAGTGTAATTCACATCTTGATGAGCACGTGAAATTAATATTTTAACATTTTTTCTTTTCCTTTTCAATCTTTTTTTATTTGTCATTATTTTTTTTAGCAATAACAATCTTTTTATTTTTCTTCTCTTTCAAGATCATACACCTGTTGCAACCACTTTTCTTCACAAATCCATGGCCATTTTTTTTTTTACAAATTTCCTGTTTTCTTCTCCTTTTTTTAATCTTCTTATCATTGTCTACTTTCGTATCATTTTTCTGGAAAAAGATGGAGATCACCATCTGTTGGTTTAGCATTTTAATATTACTATTTTAATATATTAATTTGCTTTACTTTGAGTTAAAGAGTGTTAGTGGGCATTCTTACATTGCATCCGTTGGTGAGGCATATATGACATTACTCACCTATCAATGCACATAGGTATTATTGCCCATTATTTTTTGGTTACAAAAACGTTCCACTGAACGTTGGGTCAACACCTTGGGCAGTTTTGCATTTGCACGTTGGTGCATTTGTTGCCCACACAATTACCTCTCCAAATTATTCCTCCATTACACCTTATAACCTATGTAACTCCTAAGACCATTATCTTCACTATTTACTACACCATTATCTTTCTATTCATTGCTAGGAAGACTTCTTCTAGTATAAATAGTGGTGGTCTTCATTTGGTTTGGAACACACAACATATAAGAAAAATATAGAGTGAAAGAGTTAGTCAAAAAGAGAGTTCTTATTAGCTGAAGGGAGGTGTTCTTTTTGTGGAGCATTGGACTCAACTCTTGTCTAGAGTTGTTGAGTTATATTTTGTGATTAGGCTGTTGTATCCTGGAGGGGACAAGTCAAGAAGGACTATTGCTGGACCGGTGAAAACATTTGCTGCAGTGGACTTGAATCTCCTTAAAGAGAGCGAGATATCCGCGCCTCAGCCTGAAGAGATTTATTTTCTTCATATTTATTTTCAATTGTAATCTTGTATTTTTATTATCTTGTAAGTTTTTCACTAACGCCATCCACAATCTTTTATTGGGAAAATGGAGATGTCTTCTTTGCCGGAAAAAATGGAAACCATCTACATCTTTTTTGCCGGAAAAAATGAAGATCATTATTCAAATATTTTTTCTCTCCCTCTTCACCTCTCTCGCCACACACCACCTTGACCCACACCCCTTCTTCCTCAGAAATCGAAGCAGAAACAGAGAAAAAACAAAAAAAAAAAAATTGAAATCAAAATAAACAAAGGAAGAATGGTTCTTTTAAGAAAACACTATCAATTTAAATGGAAATAAAAAAAAATACATAAAAAGAAATAAAAATGATAAAGTCATACGTAATATATGTTAAAACCTCTCATTTTTCTAAATGGAGAATTAACAATGGTGGAACTGTTGAAAGAGAAGAACGGGAGAGGCTTGCAGTAAGATGGAGTGGGGTGGGGTGTGGGGGTGTATAATTTCTTTCCTTTTTTTTTTAAGTCCTTTCCTTTAAGATTTTGACTTGTTTATATTTAAAATTCATTTTTATAATTATTTTAAATTAAAATGCCACGTGTCTTCATATGATTTGCTATGTTGCCACATCATATGCGTGTGTATTACACGCACTTTCTCATTTGACTAAGTGTCATAAAAATGTTCAATAGGTATTTATTTTTTAAGGTTGGAGTGTCTAATAGGAAACAAGGTTTGTTGAGGTGTCTAAATGAATTATATGAACACAACTTTAAGGGGTCACATATGACTTAAGCCTAATATTTAAGTAAAAGAAGCAAAATATACCTATTAGTGAACTTCCTCGTCCATGAATTATATCACGAATGAATTTTATAATAATGCTAGCGTCAGATTTATAATGTTATTTAATTTTCCATATAAAGCATTAAATATTCACAAGTGTAAGCAATGACATTGTTATTCATATCCATTCCAAAATATATAAGTTGACGGGTCCATTTGTTATTTGCGACTAGTTTTCTTTCATAACGATGATACTAATTGTAAGGCTTTCATTACCCTATTTTTATTTATAGAAAAACACTATTGCAATCAAATAATTCTATATGCATACAGTTATATGCTATGTAATCGATAATAACTTCATGTCAAAATAAAAAAAGTTAGCACCCACTATCATAAAATTATGGATCCGTCACTGCTTTATTAATCAAAAATATTAAAATTTTACACCTCACATATGATAAAACTTAGTATCTTTCGAATGATGTCGGACTATATGAAAATAAATAATTAAATAATTTTAAAAAAAGTTATTCTATTAAATCAAAATAGCAAAGCCGTAAATTTGATCCAAAGGCACAACATTGGTTAACCATCTGCGGACCAAAGAGTGAAAGAGATCAGCTACCAATTTGGATCACCAGATATCAATTGGAATAAAGTTATAGCACGAAAGGAGAAGAAGCTAGAGAGATTTTCCTAAAGTCTTGTAGCCTCTCGAAGAAAAGTACAGATGTCTCTGTACCATTCCGCAAGACTCTACTAAACTCATTTTGGTACAACGAGATTAACGAACCTAAGGCTCTGATATCAACTTTGTCACGACCGTCGTGATTGACACCCACATGAGCCATTGATAATCACAATGCTCACCAAATTTCTTTGACTAAGGACAAAGACAATTAGGACAAGGCATAAGAGCATCATATTCACGCAATAGATCTCTCAACCTAGAATGATATTCAGCAAAAGGCATAGTGCCCTGAATTAATGTACTCACTATGCAGTTAAATGATTCTAGATCCATTTACTGTATCAAATCTTTCCCTCAGATCCAGCCAAATTGCATGCATCAAATGCATACACTACATAATTTAGAAGACCAGGCCTTACAATATTCATAATCCAACTTAATACTACAACATTACACTTCTCCCATTGGTCATACAATATTAGTTTAAACATGATTTAGGAAATCTTCCATTTACAAAACCTAACTTGCTTTTCCTTACCGGACCAATCTTCAAGGACCTACTCCATAAAGCATAATTCACTGAACCTATTAACTGAAGAGAGATCATAGAATTATCTGGAGTGCGTTGAAGAAATAATGGATGATTGTGATCAATCACGGGGAATGGGCTAATGATTCCATTCCCAGTGCTAGCACCCTCAATTGCACTTCCATTCGTCATTGTAGCTAGCCTAACTTTTGATGCTTCCTTTCAATTCACCTTTGATAGATGGTGAACCTGAGCACCTAATAGTCGTTTCTATGAAATTAGGAAGCTACGATCGGTGAACCTGATACCATGAAAACTTCATGTATGGAGGCTAAGGGAGAAATTAGAGAAGAAAGGAGAATTGTATTGAATATGATCACTGATACATTGAGGGGTTCTAAATTTTCTTTTAGAAGAGTTTTTTTTTATTGATAGTGGTATTCAAATCCACAACTCTAGCGTGGAAAGCATTATCACTAAGCTATCAATCAGTTTTGTTAGGGATTCACAAGTTAATATATATAAATATATATATATATATATATATATATATATATATATATATATATATATATATATAAAGCATTATCACTAAGCTATCAATCAGTTTTGTTAGGGATTCACAAGTTAATATATATATATATATATATATATATATTTATTTTCTAGTACAAAAACAAAATATAAAAAAAGCTATTATATTCATCCGTATCGACGAACCTCACCTAACTCCGCCTCGAGTGTATCTTTTCTTGTTCTGTCTTTTCAAATATTACATATCCTTCTTATGTAAAGTCAAACATGTGTTTTACATTTTGGTCGATATATATAAGATAATTTCCAAAAATGAAACTACCAATTATTTTTTCAACTTTAAGTGTATACATTTTGGGCACTTAAATTCACGTCACGCCGTGATCAATTGTGCATCATGGAGAATATTTTCGTTCAAATTACATATACTACAGTCTACAAGTATATATAGAACTTGTCATTTGTATTTTTCTTAAAATAAAATAAAATTGTGTTGGGTTCTTTAGATCGATCGTCATGCCAATTCTTATTAAAGATAGATAATTTCAATTTTCAAGCATTTTGACGCATAATCAATAATCAGGCTAAATTGGAAATTCCATATATACTACTGCTCCTACTTTGGTTGAACCTTATTTGTAATCAAGTAAACTCATTAGAGATAATTGTGAAAATAATACCATTTCAACTTTCAAGTCATATTTTTGTCCTATGGGCAAATACTTTTCATTTCACTCTTTAATTATATAGCAATTTGATATCATTTGGATATAGTTTTGTCCAAATTTATCAAGTTGAAAAGACACATGCATATATACCAAATTATTTCAAGTGGTTTTAGTAGCCCCTAGGTAAGAAATTAATTAATTTCATTACGTATTTAATTTCTTAGTCGTTGGTCAATTAAGGGTAAAGCATTAAATTACGTAGCTTCTTTAGAATTTTTTTTACAAACCAAACAGTATTTATTTAATTTCTTAAAAAGTTAAGCACAAATAAATTCCATAAAGAGATCTAGGTGTAACACTTATTGCTTAATGCTTAAAAGAAAGAAGACAGGATTTCATAATGTGAATTCATAAAGAGGTAGAGGATAATTGACTTTAATTTGTACCCCTTTTCTTGCTTCAAGAAATTTCCATTTTGAAAAAATTTCCATTAAAAAATAAATATTTCGTATTTATCATTCTTTTCTTTAAACTTTTGCGATGTTAATACTATATAGATTTTTGTTTCAATTAAAATAAAAGGTATGATTCAAAAATTGAATTTAATGAGTTATCAATTTAAGTGTCCAGGAGGAATAGAAGGGGAACAAATTAAAGCTTAAGCAAATTTCATCACTATCACTATACAAAGGGACTACTTTATTACTAAATTTTGAACAAATATTTCTTATGTATTCAATAATTCTTTTTTAATATAAATACAAAAGGGACTACTTTATTACGAATTATATTAGCTTTCACATTTGTTTTTTTAAAAAAAAAAAACAACATAAAATATGAGGAGAGGTTGTCATGTTAGAGAGAAATATTTATATCTATATATTCAATTAATTTTGATTCGAATAAATTTTGACCGATTGAATCATGACATGTCTATTGATTTGACCTGTTTGGTCTCTCAAATTTAATCTAATCGCCATAAATATTTGCCTTCTCTTACTTTATTTTAATCAAGTGGAGCATGTATAAATCGAATAATAAAATCTTATGTATCAATGCAAACTCACAACTTGTTCTAGTTTTGTTTTTTGTTAAACATGGTTTTCCTTGACTTTGTTTGTGGGACTGTTCTCTTTTTTCTCGAAAATGACTTTTTACAAGGTATTCCTTCACATAATCAGTGACTTTATTTCGGATTATCCACTTTTCCCTTTCTTATTTATTATTGCACGAAAAAATAGCTTATAAAAACATGACTCATCTAACCTACTGATATTTGGGCAAGTTAGTAATTCACCCTTGCTTTTGATATATTTGGCCTTTCTGTCAAAGTAATTATAGCCGCTAGCTAAATATATAAAAAATGTGCACTAATTATGTATAAAATTTGTATATATACATTAACATACAAAAAAAGGGGCCATTATTTTGAAGGACGGGTATACAGAATAAAAAATTTATTTATCAATTCATCACATCTTGACTTGTTTAAATTCAGTTTGTTTAAAAGTTGTGTTGATTTGGGTTAAATATATTAACCTAAACTTAAACCATGAGAAGCCTTGTAAAAATAGTTAAAACAAACTTTGTTCGATGTGTTACTTCTTCTACCGCTCATACCTTGCCAATGAAATCTCCATGGGAAAATAGCTTTGGTAAAACAGATGTTGCGATAGATCTAACTTTGACAAGAACTCTTATTTTGGGGGTATGAAAATGAGTTTTGCATTTGCTATATATATAAATATATATATATATATATATGATGAAATGAATGGTAGTTACGGTGGTGGTTTAAAGATGGAAATGAATGTATATTTGGTGTATATTCATTATATGTCCTATGTATCATTTTATGTGTATTTAACTGTACATACAATGATATGCACACGACACACAAGTACATAAAATGACATAATATATTAGTTGTATAGTAGTATACATGTATGTTAATTATATGTCTTGTATATTATGCGTAAATCCATATATTCCATCATATGTAATGTGTTATGTCAACTATATATATAGTCTATATATATTGACATGTATACGATATACAATTATATATAAGGAAAAAGGGTCTAATATACTTTTCAACTTTCCCATTTAGAACTGATATGCCCGCGTTATGAAAATGACTTATATATATATCCTTACAGTTATACAAACGGCTCACATATACTTTACCGTTCCAAAATGAGCTCACATATACCCTTCATTTAATAGAAGTAAAAAAAATAGTTTTAAATTTATATTTTTGACTTTTAAAAAAAAATTCATGTAGATGTATATATGATCATTCTAGCAAAGTTCAAGTTATATTTTAATCTTTTTCATACATAAATTATTTTTTTGACTTCTTTGATTATTGTTATTTGAGTTTCTTATTCTTATTTTATTTTTAATTTAAAACTAATTTTTTTGTGGCTGTATAAACGTTTGAGTAGGATTAAATATACTGAATTATATATATATATTTTAAATATAATTTTAAAAAATAAATTAAAATTAATTTTTTCACCCCTGTTAAAGGAGAAGGGTATATGTGAGTGGAGCCATTTGTATTTTGTATAGTAGCAAGAGTAGGGGTGTCAAATGAGCAGGTTGGGTTGAAAATGGAGATATTAAAATGGGTTGGAATAGAAATTGGGTTGGGTCTTGACCCGCCCAAGTTTACTTTGGCCTCAAATGGGTTGGGTTCAAATGGACTAAAAATGGGTTGGGTCTTGACCCACCCAATTTGAGCCGATTAATCTCAATAATTTAACATACTGATATTTAACTTTTATAATCACAATTCGAATTTCAGCTCGAGATTTTTTTTAAAAAAAATTAACAAATTAATAGATAAATCCTAAAAGATGTTAAATAGATAACAATTCATACCTTTAATATAGGAACATATCTTAATAAAGAGTTTTAAAACGGGTTGAAATTGGAGATTGAATTTGGTTCAATTGAGGATTCTCTTAAAATGGGTTAGGCTTGAATAGGTTGAAATTGAACTCAATTAAAATTATCTTGAGCCCAACCCTTAAAATTATGGGCGGGTTGGACGGGTCATCTATGTTTGAGTTCATTTTTGACACCCCTAAGCAAGAGTATATATGAGCCACTTTTATAACGTGAATATATTAGCTCTAAATGACAAAGATAGAAGGTATATCAGACTATTTTCCCTATATATAATCATATGCGATGAGATTCAAGTGTACATGAAGAGAAGTTGTGGAAGCCATATGAGAAAAGCTCCGCAAAGAAGAAAATTCCAGTGAAGAAAAAACGCAACCATATACACATATAACGACGATAAGTATACATGTTTGTTTTGAATTATATATTATCCTATTTAATTATCTTCTCTTCTTTTTTTCCAATACCTAGCCAATGTAATAGAATTAATTTTTTTCTAAAAAGAAACTTTATCCAATTGTGCAGGCATGTCAAGAAGAAGCATGGGCCTCCACTTGGAAGAAAGAACATAAGATATACTAGTATATGATCCTTATATCGTAATGAACAGAGATGGGTGACACATTGCAGCACGTTTGCCTTCACGCTTCTCAAGAAAATTCCTTATGACAATGGTAGCTAGTGTCCTCGTTTAATTTAGAACACACTGACCTCAAAAAAAATTCACAAAAACACCTTAACCACTATACTAAACATTTAACTTGTATTAAGAGGTGTCAATATTTTTATTTTTTTATATATATATATATATATATATATATATATATATATAGTAAATCAAAATTTGACCTCTAATATAATGTAATTTTCGACGAAGGCATGTCAATTGACACCCCTTCGATAAGGGTGGGTCATCCTTAAGGCGTAGTTGGCAGTTTAGCAAAGCAGTGATAATGCGCTTGTAGGGTGGGCTCCGCATGTGAGAAGATATCTATTGAATTTAGAGAGAAGTAATTGAGAATTTCAGATTACTATTTCAGAATGAATGAATTACAACTTGTAGTCACATAGTTAGTTAGTTTGTTAGAGTAGTTGGTTAAGTTGGTTATACTACTGTAAATTATCTAGTTATATAAGTACATGAACAGTAAGTGTGAGGATGTAATATAAATTGTAGTGATTATTGTCGCCGCTAAAGGTCTAGTTCTTTTGTAGTGAATCCTAGTTGGCAACGCTTAGGTGGAAGGATTAGTCCCACGTGGCTTGCCATGTCATTAAAATTTTGGGGTGTTTACTCTTGAGGATATTTGTGGTCTCTTAGGATAACGACAAGGGCATTTTTTATCCCAAAATGTAACGAAACGTATAAGTGGTCTATTTCACATAGTTCAGGAGCAATTTTGACCCTTTTCCGTTTTAGATAAGAGAACTTTGTTATGGAACAAAACCCGTTGATTTGGATTGTTCTTGAGTTTATTACAATTACCTAATGCCACCCCTATTTATACTTGTATAGGGATGCTTCTAGAAATGTTAAATACATCTACAAGAAATATCTAGATATCCTTATCTTCTAACTATGTAACACGAATCTAGATATTTCTATACTTTACTATAAATATCTAATTATCTAGAATATCTACATATTTCTTAGATGCAACAAATACTAAAAATATCTCTATAAACTCATCTTTATTTTTCTTACATTCATGACGAAAGAAGAGGCGCATATTTTGTCAAGGTCTTCTTTCATAATGGTATCATGAGAGTCGATACACAAATATTGAATGAATAGTTGTATTTGATAATTGATTTATGTAAGTTTCTCATAAATAAACAAATTATTGATCTGTTCAAATATATTAATTTCATGATCATATTTTGGCTCTTACTAGAAGCAGCTGTGATCGATGATGTTACTAGAGCCACCAAATTGCAATGACTTTGCTTCTGAGAAAACCTTTTCTGAAGCTATGGATTATAAACCAAGGGCGTACAGTACTGTACTGTACTGTGGGATTCTGAATATGGGACAAGAGAGAGATCAGAAACGTAACAGAGTGATTGTTGGGTATGTCATACCCCTTAAAAAATATATTTTAGGACACGATCATGAATATTAGTATTTTTTATTTTGTCCTTTTCATTATTCTCAGACTAGTCTCCTATAAAATGTAAAGTAGTTAAGAATCTCATTAAATAAATGATAAATATAAAAGAAAATTATTAAACTTTAAACAATTAACCTATTTTGAACTATGAAAGAAAAAGAATCCAAACAATACACTTAGACAAGAGGGAGTAATTGAATGTACAAGAAAAATTAAGAAAAAGTAATTCCGTACAATCCATTTAAGTTTATTCATGAGCAAAATTATTATTTTTTTGGTTTTGATTTAGTGTCCGATATTTATATTAGAGCTGACTAAATTCGGATTCGTGCTGGAAAGTTCCACGTTGTGGTGGTTAAAGCACTCCCAAACAAAGATGATTTTGTATCCAAGAGAATTCAAATTTGAGATCTCTAATTAAGAATGAAGAAATACTTATCACTCCATCACAATCCTTATTGGTAAGCAAAGTTATTTTATTCTGGCCAGTGGAGGTTATTAATATCACATAAAATACTCTAAACTCTTTTACTGTATCTTTTTTTTTAAAACGTCTCAGTCGATATAAGAATATGTCTTAATTGAAATAGTAAAATAGATGTAATAAATGATTTCATATTATTTACTTAAAATGAAAAATATACAGGTTGAAATAAATTTTAATTTAACACAAAATATTTTTGGAACTTATGGATCAATTAATAAGGCACTCAAATGCATAAGATTAATACCTTAAGGTTAGGGTGATCTATTGAGTTGGTAAATGCATCAGTCATTAATGCATTACAATTATATTTTCATAAACTAATTTTATCGATCTTTTACTTATGTTATTTGCTAAAAACACGTTACTGGGCATGTGCGTAGTATGTTGGAGAAGATTGTTGCAATCAATTATTAATATTGTACGTACACTTATATTTGTTGATCCGTGTGTGTGAAAGCACGCAATATATTTACATATTTTTTCAACGGAACAATGTCAACAATATTATTTCCTATATTATTTATGTGTCATTTAGTTATTTCATTTTCGATATGCTTTCATGTGTTTTTCTTAAATTAAGAATTTATCAAAAACAATTCTCTATTTTGGAAGTACACTTATCCTCCTTAAACTTTACTTGTTGGATGATATTACACTGATTATATTATTATTATTATTATATCTTCTTTTCTTCTAATTCATTGGTCATAGTTACGTTTTATTACTTCCTAACTTTTTTCTCAATTCAGCCAAAGAAAGTTTAAAACAAGAAATCAAATGTGGAGAAGGAGTAATAATGAATATATTCTCCCAATTCAGAAAAATAATTATAGTATAATATTTTGAATATCTGCAGGATCGACGTGTCTAATTTGAGTATCACTTTAGTCCAATATTGTCGACAGAGCCGGCATTAAAAGTTTTGGGGTTCTAAATTTTTTTTAAAAGATTTTATGTTTTATTGATAGTGGTATTCAAACCCACAACTCTAGCGTGGAAAACATTACTATTAAGCTATCAATCAATTTTGTTAGAGATTCATAAGTTAATATATATATATTTATTTATTTATTTTCTAGTACAAATATAAAATATAAAAAAAACTATTATATTCGTCCGTATCGACGAACCCCACCTAGCTTCGGATGTATCTTTACTTGTTCTATCTTTTCAAATATTACATAGCCTTCTTATGTCAAGTCAAACATGTGTTTTATATTTTGGTCGATATATATATAAGATATTTTCTAAAAATGAAACTATCAATTATTTTTTCAACTTTAAAAGTGTATACATTTTGGGCACTTAAATTCACGTCACGCCATGATCAATTGTGCATCATGGAGAATATTTTCGTTCAAATTACAAATACTACAGTCTACAAGTATATATAGAACTTGTCATTTGTGTTTTTTTTTAAAATAAAATAAAATTGTGTTGGGTTCCTTTAGATCGATCGTCATGCCAATTCTTATTAAAGATAGATAATTTCAATTTTCAAGCATTTCGACGCCTCAATAATTAGGCTAAATTGGAAATTCCATATATACTACTGCTTCTACTTTGGTTGAACCTTATTTGTAATCAAGTAAACTCATTAGAGATAATTGTGAAAATAATACTATTTCAACTTTCAGGTCATATTTTTGTCCTATGGGCAAATACTTTTCATTTCACTCTTTAATTATATAGAAATTTGATATCATTTGGATGTAGTTTTGTCCAAATTTATCAAGTTGAAAAGACACATGCATATATACCAAATTATTTCAAGTGGATTTAGCAGCCCTTAGATAAGAAATTAATTCATTTTATTACGTATTTAATTTCGTAGTCGTTGGTCAATTAAGAGTAAATCATTAAATTACGTAGCTTCTTTAGAATTTTTTTTACAAACCACAGTATTTATTTAAGTATAAATTATAGGAACCACATATTATAAGTACTAAATAACATCATATCCCTTCTAGTTTTCTATTTACCAAAAATCCCTTAAAAATGATGTTTGCGGGATATATAGCTTTGTGCACGGGATACATTAGGTTTGATAGATTCCACATAGCGGGATACATAGCGTTGTGCACGGGATACATTAGGTTTGATACATTCCACATAGCGGGATACATAGCGTTGTGCACGGGATATATGTGGGATACATAGCGTTGTGCACGGGATACATAGAGTTTGATACATTCCACATAGCGGGATACATAGCATTGTGCACGGGATACATAGGTAAATAAGAGATTTTTGAAAATTTTGAAATAAGTAGGGATAAATGGATATTAAGGTAAGTAAAGGAGTGTAGTTAAGTAATTTGTCCTTTATTTAATTTCTTAAAAAGTTAAGCACAAATAAATTCCATAAAGAGATCTAGGTGTAACACTTATTGCTTAATGCTTAAAAGAAATAAGACCGGATTTCATAATATGAATTCATAAAGAGGTAGAGGATAATTGACTTTAATTTGTACCCCTTTTCTTGCTTCAAGAAATTAATATTTTGAAATTTTATCCATTAAAAAATAAATATTTCGTATTTATTATTCTTTTCTTTAAACTTTTGCGATGTTAATACTATATAGATTTTTGTTTCAATTAAAATAAAAGGTATGATTCAAAAATTGAATTTAATGAGTTATCAATTTAAGTGTCCAGGAGGAATAGAAGGGGAACAAATTAAAGCTTAAGCAAATTTCATCACTATCACTATACAAAGGGACTACTTTATTACTAAATTTTGAACAAATATTTCTTATATATTCAATAATTTTTTTTAATATACATACAAAATGCGCAGGAAAGTTATTAATTTCTGAAAATCTGCACCCCAAATTACTCCCTGGATTCAGTTTTACTTTTACTTGTCACATTTCTTTTTGGAGAGGTTAATTTATACTAATTTTAAATATAAAAAAATATAAAAATTATAATTTCTTTTTATAGTAATATGATAGAAAAATACATGTTAAAATATTAATTAAAGTTCATACAATTTAACTCTCGAAAAAATAAAATCCAACACGTAAATGTGAATAAACAGAGTATAAGCATGCAATTAGTTGATTTTTACGCATTGTTTGATATGGTTGTTACGTATTATTTCATAATATATTAGATTGTATTGTATTATATTGTATTGTTTAATTAAGTACAACATTTGGATATATTAATTATATGCTCTCCGTCGTTACATAATATGATACATCAATAATTTAAATTATAGACTTACCAGAAAGGTTGAATATGAAGTTAAGCTATTGTGAAAAAATATGATAAAAAAAGATAAAATTATTAAATAATAAGTAACTAAATTAATCATTAAATAAAATAAGGCTTTTCATCATTACTAAATAATATATTTAAATAATATGATCCAATAAAATTTAAATAACAAAAATTAACAACACAATATAATAGTGACATCGATCCAAACTAGGTGTAAGTGAGGGGTGGTTAGCCCAAAACTGTTGGTTGGATTTTACTGCGAATTAGGTATTTATAGACGGGTGGACTCTTTTAGTATCACATGAATTACACGTGGAGGCATTATGGAGTATCACCTACCTAATTAAAAGTTTGAAGTATTTTAAACTATTAACTATTTATAATTTAGTAATATATTTATATATATATATATATAAAAAATATAAATTTTATATTTTTCAAAAACCGTATAATTTTATAGTTAAACTTGCAAAATTCGAATTGTACCTATAAATTGAAATAGCAAAAGTAAAAGTTAAAAAGACAAAAAATAATTTGATAATGGCAAGGAAACAACATAACTCTCTCCGCCCTTAATTGAAAAATCCTATTAGAAGCCTACCAAAAAATTGTTACATATAAGGAGTCGTTTGATCGATTGTTTGAAAGTGAGTTACATAGGCATAAAATTTTATATAAATAATAGTACTATAGTTTTGATAGTTAATTAGGAGGTGATTTATTTATGAATAAAATTAATATTATATTTGATTTATTATGTAAATTTACATATTTAATATATGTATAAATTATAAAATTAATAATGTATTTGATTTGTAATTAAAAATTCCACAAGTATAATACATAGTATATAAATTAGGAGGAATTTTATATATATTATTTTATACAGAATAAAAATTAATATATCTAATTAATACATAAATAACTATTTTCTTTATAACTAATAGTGTATATAAATTATACTTACAATTAATTTTTATGTTGCTATACCTACAATTACTAATACCTGCAGGGCGTGAAATACAATTTGGTGTTTTTTTTTTGGGAAGGAGAAAGGAAAAACAAAATCCACTGTTAGAAGAGCCCATTGGAAAAATGGCCCCTGGTTTTTCATTTTTCCCACTCCTTTTCATTTTCTATAATATATACTTATGCAGCTCTCTCACCCATCGCTATCCATTATTCTCCATTTATATACATCTCAACTTTCTACTCTTTTTTTCATTGAAATAATTCGTCAGGCACAACACAGCAGCAGCAGCAGAGATTTGTAAATTTTCATAATTTGTAAGCAACTCATACATGTACAATACTGTTCATAGAACAGTACAGTAAAATTGTGCTGCTCTTTTTCTGGATTTTCTCGAATTACTCAATATTTGGATTATGATGACGGAGAAAATCGATCGAAAGGGTGACGAGAACGGAGAGTTGAAGAAGAAGCGGAAGCGGAGGAAAATAGGAATTACAAGGGTTCAGAAACTCTATGGAACTTGCAAACAGGTTTTCGCTAATTGCAAACCTGGCGTTGTGCCGTCACCGGAAAATGTTGAACTTGTCAAGGCAGTTTTGGGTATGTTTTTTTTATTCTGTTTGCTTTTTCTATATATGTATAAACCTGTAATTGTTTTTTTTCTTTTTTGCTGAACTTTTTCTTTTGCTTTGGCGTCATTATTTGTTTAATTTCTACTACTTTTTTTATTGGTATAACATGTGTATAAAATGTTGCCGCAGCGATTCTGTTAGTGTTGAAACAAGTGCGTGTTTTTAGGAACAACTTTTAGAAAACGAGGCATGATCTGGCATTGAGGAAACTGCTCTGCCATTGCCATCTGGGAGAGTGGTGTGTATGTGAGGTGTTGAAGTGTGTGATCTCGTGAAAATTTGTTTTGATATGGGTGGCGGTGAAATTCGATCTAGCCTCTATCTGCTTTAATACTATGTTGAAGTTGAAGTTGAAATGTGTGATCATCTTCATCCATTATGATAATTGTTTCCGATAGACCTTCGTGACAAACTGACAATTGCACGTTTTTTTTCTCATTTCTCTCTATCTTTTTTTTTATACTATTTTTGTTGCGGATGTTATATTTAGTAGTACATGATCTTGACATTTGTCATATAGTTTTCCTCCCCATTGAGGTAATGTGTTACTATATAAAGTCCTTCTTAAGGGTGACGTATAAATGTTCGATAATTCTTCTTCATTCTAACTGCTTTTCTTTTTTAGCTGAATTGGTTTAAAACTATTTTCTGAATTTGGGTTGAATTTATCTGCACTTTAGTCCATCAAAATTATTGTCTTGTTGGTTGAGAAAGGAACAACTTTTTTTGGAATTGGGAAGTATCTGCACTTTAGTCCATAAAACTTAAAAGGATGTTTACACCAATTCAATGAGTACATGACATGACATGTGTTTGAACATACACAGTTATCACTTAATCATGATCAGTTAACATATAATTTTACTTCATTAAATCTCTTCGTCATGGTACGGATGAATTTCTTACCGTTACCTTTTCTGCTTTCTACGCGTTCCATCAAAATTAAATAACTCGTACAATATACAAAGATGAAGACTAATCCTTTGTTTTCTTTTTTTTTTTTTCCTTATATGATGGTCTTTTAATTAATAGTTGCTCAATTTTCCTCTGTACAGATAAGATGACTGAAGCAGATGTTGGCCTAAGACCAAATATGCCATATTTCAAATCAAAAGTATCAGATAGACCTCCTAAAATAACATACTTGCATCTCCATGAATGTGACAAATTCTCGGTATGTAGCCAATTAGGTCGACCTTTCCTAAAATTTAATATCATTTAGGTGACTTAATAGTTAAATTCTTCAATATATTGTCAGTTTATAGAAGTTAAAATCGCTATTTCACTTCTTCCTCTTGATTGAAGATTTAAAGTTTGTTCATATTTTGTTAGATTGGTATCTTTTGCTTACCACCAAAAGCAGTCATTCCTCTTCATAACCATCCTGGAATGACAGTTTTCAGCAAGCTTCTCTTTGGGAAAATGCACATAAAGTCTTATGATTGGGCGGACAATCTCCTTCCTGAATCAACTACCCCAAATGCCAATATTTCTGACAGTAAGTCCTCTTCAGATTGCTTTATCTTGTTAACTTACACTTTAAAAATGGTAACTGGCATGAAATCTTTTGCATTTGCACCGAAAAAGTCATCTATATAAATTCAGATTTGAGACTTCAAATAACTATGAATGCAACTGTTGATGTATTTTCCAACTATATTCCGTACATTAATAGTAGACATCAACTATTTAAGTATTTACTTCTCTTGTATGAAGTCAGAGTAACAGAATCGTTCTTTCTCAAATGATGCAGGGGATTGTACAGGACTGCGTCTTGCAAAATTGAAGGTGAATTCCAAGTTTAAAGCTCCTTGCAAAACTTCAATCCTCTATCCAGCTGACGGAGGTAATATGCACTGCTTCACAGCAAAGACAGCCTGCGCCGTACTAGATGTTCTTGGCCCACCTTATTGTGATCCTGAAGGTCGCCACTGCCAATACTACTATGACTTCCCCTTTGCCAACATCTCAGGTATAATGCTGTATACTTCCACTGATTTAAATTTTTTTCCACTTGACAGTTGACAAGAGTATAAACTTCTTACACTGTTAAGTTGACATACAATCAGTGGCGTAACCAGTAATTTTACTAAGGGATTTAGAAAATGAAGAAGTAAGGACATGAAGAATTTTAACCATGTATAAACTGTGCAATTTTTCCACCGAAGAGGGTTTGGATGAACCTCTTCAAGCCTACCTGGTCAGGCTTTTCATACAACACTGAATAACTCTTCATGGAGTAATAAATTTGATGTTATATTTCGAGTAATAACCTGTCATAATCAAATATAGCAGTTGGTTTCTTGGATTGTTATTGCATTTTTTCTTTGTTCAATCGTTCCGGTCCCCTGAACCTACTATCTTTTTATTTTAGTCCAAGATCTCAAGATTCAAAAGTCCGTTTTACTATCTTAAGTCCTCAAACAAATTGACTCTGTTAGTTACTAGTAAAAGAAGTACCTTGATTTGATTCTCCAAAGTACAGGATATATATAGTATACTTGGAATGTGTTAAAGAATGACAAAAGTCTCACATCGGTGGTTAATGAGATAGGTGGACTCCTTATAAGGCTTGGGTAATCCTCCTCCCTTTGAGCTAGCTTTTGGGGTGTGAGTTAGGCCTAAGACCTAATTTAACATGGTATTAGAGCAGGGCCCATCTCACCCGATGTTGGGGCCCCCAAAATCAAAATTGTCCACGCACCAGATGCTAAGCACTGGGCGTGAGGTGGGGTGTTAAAGAATGACAAAAGTCTCACATCGGTGGTTAATGAGATAGGTGGACTCCTTATAAGGCTTGGGTAATCCTCCTCCCTTTGAGCTAGCTTTTGGGGTGTGAGTTAGGCCTAAGACCTAATTTAACAGAATGGACATTTTCCCATAATAGTAAATCAACTGATTGATTGTACTTGAAATAACATTCTAAATATGGAATTTTTTTTGGTCTGTCTGACATTATCCATCCTAATTCTAAGATTCTTGTTTTCCTGTCTTTTTGTTTGTGGAAGTACAGTGAATGGCTTGTCAGTACCAGAGGAACAGCAAAGTGAGTATGCATGGCTCAAAGAGAGAGAGAAACCTGAGGACTTAACTGTAGTTGGAGCACTGTATAGTGGACCAAATTTAGTGTAGTAAACTGATGGATCAATTGCTTGTGTTGAAGAAGAAGAGGGTCTTCTTTTTTTTCTCCACTTTTTACTCTTTCCAGTGATGAATGAATAGTCAAAAGGGATAAAAGTTAGGAGGAAGAGTTTTTTTTTGTTTTTTTGTCGCGAAGAGCTCATGTACATGTACATATTCAGACAGAGGTAAGGAAGAAGGAACTGAGAATGTATGTATTCTCAAAATTGTATGTATAAACTAATGTTTTCCTTTGGTTTGAGAAGACTCATGATAAGAAAGGGAGTCGTTTACCGTCTTTTGTTATGGTAGGTTCCTACGTACGTATCTTCTCTCAATCCAATACGTACACTTGGTTTTTCGATTATGCACATAAGGGGTTGCAGCAAGGTTGGATTACATTAGGTCTATGTACAAGATATGCAGCTTGCATAATCATTTTTGGAGTTTGTAGAAGGGTTGGATTACAATAGGTCTACCGTACGAGCTATGCAGCTTTGTTTGCAATTTTGCCTGAGCTATTTTTACAGCTTGAACTTATGGTGATAACTCTTGTAACTACTAAAAAAACACTGCATTTAGCTAAAAACTTCGTTACTAGTCCATCCCTGTCGCTATTTTACTCATAGCTAAGTTGGATTAGCGATAGGTTTTGCTACTTAGCTTGGCTACAAAAATTGTTCGTCGCTAAATCCAGTTTTTCTTAGTAGTGCGGTTGTGTGAAGCTTCTCTTTTTGTTTTCAAAACTATGTTACTTTGAATGAAGCCCAACGTCCTGCATTAAAACTAAGTAGAAGATTTGAGTCTACTGTCTGTGAAGATCATTGAGACTTAAAGTGTATTGTTGGTATTCTTAACCATAGGTTTTGGGTTTGAGAGAAAATTATGTGGGGAGCGCTATTTCAAAATAAGTTTTGTAACGCGTGATTTTGGGGCACCAGTACGGATAGAAATAAAAAGAAGTGTACTGTCGGTAGGATCAGCTAAGGAAGAAAATTAAACCATAATGTTAGAAACAATTCTGGAAAGGATGTGTATGCATGAGTTAAGTAGGGTAAGCTATGACTTATTAGTTGATAGATAATCGATCATGTACACAACCTTAACTCTATTTAATTTTATGGGGTAGTGTTTAACATGAACTCAACCCCTTGGGCCTTGGGTACTATCGGCAAATATATATCTTTGTTATTTGCATGCAGGATAACGTATAAACATATCTGATATATTTGTCTTTTTGCCGCATCATCAACACCCCCACGAATTCTCACACTTTTCCCAATGATGATAATTTTCATGTGATCTCGATAACAAGAACTTCACCGACACACCTCCGAACCAATTATTCCAACAAAAAGCCTCGGTAAATATCCTTCATTCATCTCATGGGTTAATTATTTCTTGCCCAAGACAACTATCCTAAGAGGATCATATATTTGGTGAATTTGCAGCAATTACAAAATTAGAAAAACATATGTATCATTCTCAAATTAGTTGGGATCACCTATACAACTCTCTCACCTAGCTCTCTCGGTGAAAAAGTTGATTTTTTGGGAATATGATAGATTGTTCTAGTAATGTTTCTAGAATAGTGTAGGATAATATCTAGGATAATTATCTTAAAAAATATCTAGCTATCTAGAAGATAAAGTTCACTAGAATTTTTTTTGTAAAAGTATCTAGAAGAATTTCTAGAACCATCCATGAACAAGTATAAATATGGGTGGTCTTGTACATTTGTAAGCAACCCAAGACAACCTAAGAACAACTTAAATAAAATAGTCTTCTTCCATAAATAAGTTCTCCTTTCTAGCTTCCTCTTCTTTAGTTGAATCTTCCGATTTTAATTAACGATCTTAGGCTAGCAGAAGGGCTCTCCGATTATACTTTTCTTCTGCTATTCTCTACATGTTATCAGAGCCATCCATAGCCGTGGATTGGCTTGTGGGTGTTATTTCAAGATCGGGTTGGTGGTTAATTCAACTGGTTTGTCTATCTGGATTTTAGCGGTCGTGTTAATGGACTGGGGATGAAGTTGTTGAATCAGTCCAATTACAAGGTATGGAAGACATGTATGAAATCATACCTTGTGGGAGAGGATTTGTGGGATGTTAATGGGAATAACACAAGACCTCCTGCTGACGGACCGGAAAATAGTAGTGCGTACAAGAAGTAGAAGCAGATTAATGCGAAGGCAGAGTTCATTCTGAAGAGGACAATCTCCTCCGATTTATTTGATCACATTATAAAGTGTAAATCAGCTCATGAAATATAGAGGACCCTCGATCACTTGTTCAACAAGAAGAATGAAGCTCGACTGCAAATATTGGAAAATGAATTGGCTAACACTATTCAAGGTAATCTTTCTATTGCCGAGTATTTTTTAAAAATTAAGAACTTATGTTCTGAGATATCCTTGTTGAATCCGGAAGAGGCTATCTCGAAAGCACGAATGAGAAGAATTGTCATTCGTGATTTGAAGCCTGAATATATTCCGTTTGTGATGTTGATTCAAGGATGGGCTCAACAACCATCCTTGGAGGAGTTTGAAAATTTGTTGTCGTCACAGGAATTACTAGCCAAGCAGTTGGCTAGTGTGTTTGTCAAAGATGGAGAAGGAGATGCTCTTGTAGCCGACAAGAGAAACTTTAAAGGAAAATCAAGAGTTATGTCGCACTTTCGATCCTCGGGTGGTTCGAGCTTGCCTGGAAAGAAGGAAGAGTCTTCTAACTATTACGGTAAGAAGCCTCTCAGATGTTATCGTTGTGGTGAAGTAGGACATATAAAAAGATATTGTCGAGCCAAAGAGAGCAATTTGGCTCAAAAAATTGCTGAAGAAGAAGAAGGCTGGGAAAATTACTGGAAAAATTGTTTAGTAGTTGAGGCTCGAGCAATAGATGCTATGGTTTCCATCAACCTTGAAGAAGACTTGATCAAGGATCTAGAAAATAATATAGCCAACCACGTGGAGAAGCAAGACACTGATGTCATCGACATGAAGCAAGAAACTCTTGAAGATGTTCATGCTGGTGATATGGTAGTTTCTATCGAAGAAATCAAGGAAATAAATTATGAACAAGCAGTATCTGGAGCTACATATGCCGATGGTGACCTTTATGGAGAAAGTATTGGGGAAGATGTATGGGAAGTTGAAGTCTCTGATCAATCGTCAGCCATATTAAGGTCAATCTTTGACTTTGATCAAATATTGGAAGCAAATGTAGATGATGAATATCAAATAAAGGAAGAAGTTGATATTGAAGTCTCAAAGACAAACAATATGATTTTTGAAAGTTCTGAAGCTGCCAAAAAATCTATCGAGGAGATGATAAGAGAATATGACAGAGGATCTTATGTTGGTGTTGAGACTTCACGGGAAATTTATAGTGCTTTTCTGGATAATATAACTGTTGAGAAGTTAAGAGAAAGGGGGAGTTTGAGAACTCAACAAGGAGATAATCTACATGGATCAACTGACGATGAAAAATCTTTATCATTTGAAGAAGGAAGAGGAGTTCGGAAGAAAATATTGAGATTTTCACCAAGACGTAGCTCAAAGCTTCGTTTGAGTTCTTCCGTGACAAGTGTGGGATAGTTTTCAAAAAATCACTTTAAGGGGGAGCGTGAAAAAGTTAAAGTTGATTTTTTGGGGATATGATAGATTGTTCAAGTAATGTTTCTAGAATAGTGTAGGATAATATCTAGGATAATTATCTTAAAAAATATCTAGATACTAGAAGATAAAGTTCGCTAGAATTTTTTTTGTAAAAGTATCTAGAAGAATTTCTAGAACCATCCATGAACAAGTATAAATATGGGTGGTCGTGTACATTTGTAAGCAACCCAAGACAACCTAAGAACAACCTAAATAAAATAGTCTTCTTCCATAAATAAGTTCTCCTTTCTAGCTTCCTCTTCTTTAGTTGAATCTTCCGATCTTAGTTAACGATCTTGGGCTAGCAGAAGGGTTCTCCGATTATACTTTTCTTTTGCTATTCTCTACACTCTCATCTCATATACATATACAAATACAAATTACACATATACATGTACAAATACAAATTATACATATACATATACAATTATATGACAAATATATAAATACAATTCATCTCTCTCCACTCTCTGCCCTCTCTTGCTCGCCTCTCTCCTCCCTCTCCCAATCTCCCTCACCAAATATACAAATAACATGTATATCAGTTACATATATACAATTATTGACAGATATACATATACAATTCTACAGATATACAAATACAATTCACATCTCTCCACTCTTTGCCCTTTCTCCCTTGCCTCTCTCCTCCCTCTCCTAACCTTGCTAGTCTCTCTCCTCTCCTCCCTCCTACATATAGCTACGAATCTTAATTAGCAAACTATAACTATGAAGCCTAATTAAGTAGTAATTTTTAGTGGCTATTTGTGAAATTTCCTTAAAAAATATGAAAATCATTTAAATTTGGTTAAGAAAGTATTTATAAGGGGAAACTTTGTAACATTAAAATTATGTCCTCCTTCTTCAACTGATATAATCTTCCACTCAATCACACTTACACATGTTAATAACTAATGTCCCAATTATTTTAAATAATCTGAATTATTACCATAATATTGCTTCCAATAAAAACAATTAAAAAAATAGTAAGGGTTGGTTCCATGAAATGTCATGGCTTCGGGTCAAAGCTCATAATCAGTCTTATTTGCTTTTCTTCTTTTTAATTTTTCTAAAATTTCATTTTCCTACAGTCAACTCCTCTTAATTTCTAATTAGATGCTTAAGTAATCATCCTCAGTTGAAATACTATTTTTTTAATTTTCTGTCCAGGTCCTCTACTTAATGTCTAATCTAAATCATTGACCCAAATTCATTTGAAAAATTCAACTTGGCCTTAATGTATGCACTAATTAGATGACTATATTAAAACGTATCTTCAATCGGATTCTAGCAGGATTGTTTTCCCTTTCTTGATTCATCAACGTATATATATAATATATATTGTCGGGTTGGTTTGGTCTGAGATTGACTTTTTAAAGTTAAAACTAAACCAACTCAAGTATAGTCACTTTTTTTTCCAATACCAAACCAATTCAAACAAAATCACTAGTCAAACTTTTTTCTCGATTTGCAGTTTTCGATTCGATTTTGTTCATCCCTAATACAAACTATAAAAAGTAAAAATTGTTATTAAATTAAAAATATTTAAAGTTTGAAATATTATAAGTTGGATGTGACCAACATATACTAACTACTTCTAAATCCTAATTTATTGATCCAAACATCCTTTCCCATTCAATTGAAGTTTGATAAATGTGATGAGAGATTAGAAATTTTCTAGTTGTGAATAGTAACACCGTCTCTATTTAATTAGTTGTCATGCATCAACTTTTTGAAAAAATTGCATTCAGAGATGAATTTAAAATTTATAAAACATGAATATAAAATACAACTCAATATTTAATCAATTGTCTTATTTAGCCTTCTTATAGCATAATATAAATAGATAATATTTTATTAATTTTAAAAAATATATACATAAAATATCTAATTTTATGAAAAGACCATGAATACACATATATTTTTATCTTAAAAATTAATTAGTTCCCACACATTGACCACTTTTAAATAATACAAATTTACTTGCTACCAACTGATAGTACCAACAAGACTTTGGATTCATTAAGTGAGATCAATCACCACCTTTAATTTACCAAAATCAATATTTTTTGTCTTAATTTGTGGGTATCGTCACTATACTATTATAGCATTTAAATTTTGGAGTGGTTTGCCAAATGTTGGTGTTAAAATAACTTAATTAGTCTGTGTGTGCTTCGCAACTTATGCTAGAAAACGAAATAAGAGTTTTAAGATTTGACTTTTGAGTGTTTAAGGTCTAGGGTTTAATTTGTTTGATTAGATGCATCATATCTTTAATAATTATTAATATTAATAATATGTATAAAGTTTTGGGGTTTCTTTCTTCCTTCTTATTAATTATTAATTATTAATTATGATGACAGGTAGTTAATTCTTGTTATTTCTTTAGCTAATATTTTTGTACTTGGTTGGAGTTCAAATTGGTATACATGTAAACCTATCATATAGAACAATGTTTTTTAATTTGAACTCTTAAAGGATGTAGATAAATAAGTAAATTATTGTGTTTTTTGGTTGTATTTAATGAAGATTATAGCACAATATCGACAGTAAAAATATTGTTGGAATGTATGCGTTCACTATCAGTCAAGGACCAGGTCCCTTGACTCAGCAAGAACAATGACTAAAATATATGCAGAAAGTAAACAGCTGGAAGTAAGATCTGCACAAGTGTTTTACGTGGAAACCTCCTTGCTCAAGGGAGTAAAACCACGACCTGTCACACAGGACATTTCAAACTGCTTCCACTGATCTTCTCAAAGCAAAAGCAAAACACAGTTTACACCACAACAACGAGATTAACCTCCTAATCTCACACTAAGTAATACAACGATTACCTAATCGAGCCTAAGCAGATACCACACTGCCCACTAAGCTACCTACCTCTTAGATAACTTAGACTTCAACTAAGCAACACACAGGTTGCCCACTAAACCACCACCCTCTGGACGATTTAGACTTTAACTAAGCAACAACAATGTTGCCCACTAAACCACCTAACCCTTAGATGATTTAGAATTCAACTAAGCAACAAACAATGTTGCCCACTAAACCACTCAAGTTGACTGATTTAGACTTTCTGAACCGAACCAACACAATGATCTAATTTCTTTATAACATAGGAATAAATTTACAAGATAAGCACATAAGACACAAAGCTCAAAATACAACAAAGACTCTTCTTCACTCTATCAGGTCCTTTTGTTGAGTTGAGCAGTGTTATTCCTTGAAGATGGCCTTCTTTTCAAGCTTATGAATTTTCAGAGAAAATCCAAGTTTTTATTTGCCAAATCTTGAGTTGTGTTTTTGGAGGAGAGACTATATAAAATCAACACAAACTCCTTGGGACCCCCCATTGGTTGAAAGCCTGTTGTTAAAAAAAGTTGTCACCTCTAAAAAGTTGTGCACCTATCACATCAGAGGAGACAACTTTTCTGACAGGTTGTCTTGTCGTCTTTTTATATACGAAATCTTGCAGGAACCAGGTCCCTTGCAAAGTTCTTTGTGAGTTCTTGAAAGGGTGGTTGGCTCTCTTCCTTTTTGAATGAATGAATGTAATATGTTGTTTGTCATGTTGAAAATATCAACCATAAAGAGTTATTAACCGTTGGACAAAAAACCTCATCCATTTTGATTGGTGTAGTACGCTGACGCCTCATCAACTTTTGATACGACAGCTTTACAGTTGTACCCTATTATAGATTTGGACGATAGAACTCGGCCAGGGACCAGGTCCCTGCATTTGTGAGACACTGAACCAGACAATCTCATCCGCTCTTCCTGTTAGTGCAGTACACTGCGTTTTTCACCTATCACCTGACATGACAGCTTTATAGTTGTACCCCATTTGAATCTGGACGAGAGCACTCTGCCAGGAACCAGGTCCCTGCATTTGTGAGGATCATCAAAACACCTAGAATATAACATTTTCCCCCCTTTTTGATGATTACACACAAATATTCCTCACTTCATTCATTTCACTGTCATTAGTCTCAATAACAAGGATCTGGTTCCTTGTTAGATCTCTAAGTTTGTTATATCATCAAAACTTAACATTAGCTTAAAAATAACATTATTTTTTTTTATGATAACAGACTTATTCACCAGTTCCTCCTATCAACAAGAACTCTTCAGGTAACTGGAGCTTCATTATCCCCAAAGTTTGTCAAATCATCAAAATAACATTTTCCCCTTTTTTTATGATGACAAACATGTTCAACTTCTTCCCCCTATCGGCATGACCATTGATCTTAGGCATATAAATATGCCTAGAAAGCTAATTATGCCCGCATCTATGCCTAGTTTGAATTCAAAATGTATTTGTTTGTAGTCTTATCGAGTCATTTGCTTATTTATGAGCTAACCGACATGATTAGTTGTGTAGGTATGCTTAATGGGAGAAACAAGCACAAAAAGGGATAAAGAAAAAAATCTGAAGAATCGAGTCAAAAGAGAACAAGGAAGAAACTGAGGAAAATGCACCAAGGCATTTATGTGTTCTCTCTGCGTCGCGTGGAGGAATACAAATTTTGGGTTGCAAAATCAATTTTGAGGCAGAACGCCTCGTGCTGCTCGCGCGTTGCGCAGAAGGCAAAAGTATCTTGAAATTGGAATTCGGATGGCATCGCGCGCCTGAGTACCAGATTTGGCCCTTTCGACTTTTAGTATAAATAGGGCTTTATTTTATTTAATGAGGGATCTTTTTTCTGGGTTTTAGAAGAGGACGATTTGGAAGAACGTCTTCTTCAGTTTTAGGGTTATTTCTTAAACTCTTCTCCTTTCAGTCGTTTGATAATTCATAACCATTGTATGATTGATCATTGAACTATGAGTAGCTAAATACCCTAGTTCTAGGGCTGTGGCTGCAGGATGATTGTAATTGATTAATTTTTGTTGGGTTTATTATTGACTCTCACATGAATCTTTCTTGTGTTCTTATTTTCTGTATTTCATGATTGATCACCATATAAATAAATCTATTGTTCGAATTGAACTCCGGAGAAGAATAAGAGGATAGAACGTGGGGCATAAAGAGCTTGTTGAACTCTAAATAGTTAGGGATGATTCGTTTCTAGGATAGGGATATACCTAGAAACCTCGCTTGGGTCACCATACATGAATATAGCTTAATGCTCAGTAGGTAATCAATTTATCCCCCGCTCAACGATGTAGTTAGGGTGTTATCTATCGTAGGCGATTAGAGGTTGAGAAACCATGATCATACATCTAACCCTGTGATTCATTGATTTGATAGTTAATAATTACCCATGTAAATGATATTGATTGCATGAATCCTGATAAAAGTTGCAGCCCTGGATCTTTCCCAAATCATTGTTTGAAACCCGTTAAATTGAATCTTGTTATTTACATTTCGTTTTTAAAAAAATAGAAATAGAAATAAACAACTCTTTAAAATCTGGAAATACATTTGTGGTTAACTCAAAAGTAGAGAAGTTGATAGTTTCTAAGTGTGAGTCACTGTGGGTACGATACCCGACTCTCAAAAAGAGTCACTTTATTACTTGAACGACCACGTGCACTTGCGTGTGCGATTAGACCGCAACAACCATATCCTCTTCAAGTAGCTAGCATTTATTCCCCCTATCGGCATGACCATATCTCTTCAAGTAGCTAGCATTTATTCCCCCTATCGGCATGACCATTTCTTCTTCAAAGTAGCTAACATCATTGATATTATACCTTAACAATTTTCCCCCTTTTGACATCATAAAAAAAAAGGTTAAAATAGTAAACCAAGTTGACAGAAATGCAGTTCAAGTAAATTCATGGCCACTTGGGCAACACTAAGCATGAGTAAAAATACATAAAGTAATGAGACAAGCCAGTAGAAGCAAGAAATTTTTCATTCATAAATAAAAGATCAGCCATCAAAGCATTGCAAATATGATTACAAATGAAAATTAGAACAATGCCCACTTAGGTTCGATTAGGAAAAAAGGAATGAGGAACAACAGTCAGATACCTAAATGATAGACATGTGGCAATTGCAACGGTTCACATGCATAATTCAAACTGCAATGTTAAGAGTGCTAATCTTCGAGAACGGGTCAGGTCCCTCTCTTAGTTTGAATGTGATTGCCTAGATCTGTCCTGACCTCACTTTTTCTTCAGCCCTTTTTCCATGTGTATACCTACAAAAGGTATGAAACTGAAGTTGCTAAAACATACATAACATAAAAACAAGGATACCTGATGCCTTTGCATAGTCATGAGAGAGTTTATTGTTTCAGGCAAAATCCATTAAAAATGTTTCAGCATTGCAAACTTTAGTTTGATTATCTTGGTCAGGTCTTCTAATAGTTTCAAGTTGCTACTTGATCCACAAGATTGAGCCCATCAAGCTGTATTTGCTACATTCTCTGCCTCAGTTGATGAAAGAGCAACTGAATCTTGCATTTTAGTTCCCCATAAATGAGATATCAACCTATAACATAAGCCACTTCTGAGGTAGTCTTTCCATCAACTTGATACCCAGCATAATCAACATCACCATGTACTCCAAATCAAAAACTCCTGATGGACAGAATGGGATCGGGTCCCCTGTCTTCTTCAAATGTCTTAAGATTTTCTCAACAGCCTTCAAATGTGATTCCTTTGTACAAGAATAGAGTCTCTGAACCAGGCTTATCAGCATCCAGCTTCAAGTTAGTGCCCATGAGAGTATGAATTGTCTAGGCATCCATAGCATGAAACTTTTTCAACAGCTTCTCTGAACTGGTACCAGGTCCCTGTCTTTGATCAGACATCAATTGCCTTGAACACTGTGATATATTCTTCTTTGTAGCTAAGTTCCTATGAGAGTATACAACTGGTCTGTGCTTAGGGTTTCAGTGAAGATGTCAGCCACTTGATCTTCCATTTTGCTAAACTTCATGATGGCATTACCCTTTTTTATCATTGTCTTGACTTCAAGTATGTTTAAGCCATTTGAGCAACTCATTGTTGTACTTTTATGGACAACTGAGGGTACCTTTAGAGGTTTGCTGAATCTGTAGCTCTAAGAAGAAAGCTCACATCGTGCTCATTTAGAACTCACTACCCATGAATGCGGCAAACTCTTCACACAACAATTCAAAAGGTTGTTCCAAAGATGACATCATAGATATACACTTGAATGATCAACAATTCCTTTCCTTGTGATTTCAGGGTTTTGACAATTTTACCTCTTTTGAAGCCATTGTTGAAGAGGAACTTGGACAACCTATCAGCTTGTTGAGTAACCGAGTGTCATACTTTGCTTCTTTCAAACTGAGCTTGATCAGCTTCTTCATTTTCACCTTCAGAATTCACATTATCAGTTTGAACTGCATCATCTTTGTACAACATTGCCTACAGGACCAAGTCCCTCGTCAGGTTCATAATCTGCATCAACTTCCTTAAGATTACTAGATTCATGAAGAGGATGTTCTTCAACAAGCTTACTATTTAAACCGTCTCTCTGAATCCAAAGTGGCCCTTTCATCTAAGAATCTCCTTTCTTTTGCAACTTCTCAATTCTTCCAGACTCATCAAAAATCACATGACCACCTTTTTATACACCCAATAAGCCTTGGTGGAGGAAGAGTATACCACAACTATTATTTCATCAATATTGAGATCAACCTTCTCAATATCATCATTTTGGTCACAAAACATGTAGTATTCACCACTTCAGCCGAAAGTTCTTTAGAAGATTAAAAGTCTGCATATTCCACTTGAAGAATGGTCTGATCTGCTTCTCTTTAATACCAGCGTCACAACCTTTGTCATCTACAAATTTTATTTTGTGCAGACTGGGGACCAGGTCCTTTGACACAAGTTTGTGCAGTAGAGAAATACTCACAAGAGCACGTCTCCCATGTCATACCTCAACATTCTCACTTTGAGCACTAAGGCAAGTGAGACTATCTCAACGAGCAGTAATCAGATCAACACTATACATGTTCTTGCATCTCTTTTCTATCAAAATCATCGCCCAAAAGAGCAAGTTTGTGACCACACGTTCTTTCTGATAAGAACTTAACTTTATTTCATTCATCACACATTTATGAAACACTTGAAAGAGTGTACTTCAACCATTTATATAGTACACATCCTCAATAGTGTGTTCCATAGATTTCCCAAACATGTTTGCCCCCAAAAAAATATACAATTTTCTTGCCATCGCCAAATGAGACACCTCCACCTTGAAGTGCCCTGAGAGAGGAAGTTTTGTAATTTTCACAGTCATGTGCTCTGAGCATCCACTTATTCATAAACCACATTGACTGATGCTACCTCCTCTCACTTGCATAGCAAATCACTTGTTAGCCTTGGGAACCCATTTGAGACGGAGTTCCCAGTAAGCAGATAACTGAGTGATAAGAAAATTCTTTGTCCAGTGAGGCAGACTGATTTTCTTCAACTTAGGACCAGGAGCACGACCAGGTCCCTTCTTCTGCCAGTTTCTCTGTTGCCAGGTCACTTCTTCTGCTTGTTCCTCTGTTGACCAGGTTCCTTCCTTTTTCTATTCCTCTGTTTAGAATAGTTTGAAAGGTTATCTTGGGTCCTTTTCCAAGCTGGACAGTCCTTCTTCAAATTACCATCACGATCACAATGAAAGCAGATCAAATTGTCAGACACTAACACATACTTGCTATGGAGATTGTAAGAGGGACTTTGCTTGAATTTTCTAACCCATTCCCATCATTTTGACCCTGACTGGAAGATTGGAAAGCAATTTTGAAGAAATGGTCCATTCGAGAGATATGTTCAATTCTTCTTTGACACAGACCAGGTCCTTTTCTAACTGATTATTTCTCTCTAAGCCCATAACAAGTTTTGTTTCAGCAATATTCAAACTGGTTTCTAGATCGATTTGCAAGCCGCTAGCCTTTCCCTTTCCTCTGCCACATTTCTCACTCAACATCTTCAATTTTTCCGAAAGTTCAAGATTTTCAGCTTCTAGAACTATCAATTGTTCTTCCACAACAAACATTTGGTCAACCAAGGCTACCTTTTCTTCATGAAGGATATCTAGGCTATTGTTCATCAAATCATTTTCAGTTGTTAACTCAATAATAGAGTCAATCAAAACAGCAGCTAGACTTTTCAACTTCTTAACACAGTAAACATGCAAGTTTTGTTTAAGATCAGAAAGGGTTACCTCTTCATTAACTTCTTCATCATCAGATTTTGCCATAAAAGCATACGTGGCATCAAACACATCTTCATCACCTTTGGCTGCAAACATGGATACACCTTTAGGATGTTCTGACTCTTCTGAGTCACTTGAGGAATCACCCCAGACAGCAAGAATCTTCTTCACAACATAGTCAACAGTTTATGTTCTGCTTGACTTGTCATGGACCTGGACCCTTCTTTTGTTTTCGCCTTTAAAAGTGAGACCGTCTTTTCTTTTGTGCATCTCCTAAACTTGAAGATGTTCAAATAGAGCATCCAACGACAGTACTTCAGGATCCGCAGCTTCATAGACAATATCAACTTCATCAGTCCAAGATCTGGGAAGAATCTCAAGTATCTTAGTGACCTGCTTCCATATAGTGACAGGTTCTTCTAAGAACATGAGCTCATTTGTGATGGTGGAGAATCTAGTATGCATTTCTTGAATAGATTCACATTCTTCCATCGTGAAGCTTTCAAACTGAGTAGTGAAGAGATCTAACTTAAATTTCTTTGTTTGCTCAGTACCTTCGTACACTATTCTCAAGCGGTTCCAGATTTCCTTGGTTGATTCACAAGATGAAATCAGATCATATTCATTTGCTCCAATTCCACACATTAAGAGCTTCCTAGCCTATTGATTTTTCTCAACTTCCCTTTTGTCAAAGTCATTGTATTGCCGTTGGGTTTTAAGAACGACCTTTGTGACATCCTCATATTTTACTTCTATAGTTGGCACATAGGGACCCTTACAAATAACATCCCACATCTCACAATCTTCAACCATTATATAGTCAAACATGCATTTTTTCCACCACCAATAATATTGACCATCAAACAGAGGTGGTTTCGTTGGAGACCAACCTTCTTGCAAGCTTAGTGGAGCAGTCATTCTTCGCAGGATTCTCTTTCTTGGTGTTAACCAGATAGAGAGCCTAAGCTCTGATACCAATTGTTGGAATGTATGCGTCCACTATCAGTCAATGACCAGGTCCCTTAACTCAGCAAGAACG
The DNA here is from genome assembly GCF_900185275.1 of Solanum verrucosum. Classification (NCBI taxonomy): domain Eukaryota; kingdom Viridiplantae; phylum Streptophyta; class Magnoliopsida; order Solanales; family Solanaceae; genus Solanum; species Solanum verrucosum. The sequence continues at coordinate 5,761,343 of NW_026020332.1, forward strand.
TTGACTAAAATATATGCAGAAAGTAAACAGCTGGAAGTAAGATCTGCACAAGTATTTTACGTGGAAACCTCCTTGCTCAGGGGAGTAAAACCACGACCTGTCACACAGGACTTTTCAAACTGCTTTCACTAATCTTTTCAAAGCAAAAGTAAAATATAATTTATACCACAACAACGAGATTAACCTCCTAATCTCACACTAAGTAATACAACGATTACTTAATCGAGCCTAAGCAGATACCACATTGCCCACTAAGCTACCTACCTCTTAGATAACTTAGACTTCAACTAAGCAACACATCAGGTTGCCCACTAAACCACCACCCTCTGGACGATTTAGACTTTAACTAAGCAACAACAATGTTGCCCACTAAACCACCTTACCCTTAGATGATTTAGAATTCAACTAAGCAACAAACAATGTTGCCTACTAAACCACTCAACTTGACTGATTTAGACTTTCTGAACCGAACCAACACATTGATTTAATTCTTTTATAACATAGGAATAAATTTACAAGATAAGCACATAAGACACAAAGCTCAAAATACAACAAAGACTCTTTTTCACTCTATCAGGTCCTTTTGTTGAGTTGAGCAGTGTTTTTCCTTGAAGATGACTTTCTTTTCAAGCTTATGAATTTTCAGAGAAAATTCAAGTTTTTGTTTGCCAAATCTTGAGTTGTGTTTTTGGAGGAGAGACTATAGAAAATCAACACAAACTCCTTGGGACCCCCCATTGGTTGAGAGCCTGTTGTTCAGAAAAGTTATGCAGCTATCACGTCAAAGCTGGCAACTTTTCTGACAGGCTGTCTTGTCGCCTTTTCATATACGAAATCTTGCAGGGACCAGGTCCCTTGCAAAGTTCTTTGTGAGTTCTTGAAAGGCTGGTTGGCTCTCTTCTTTTTTGAATGAATGAATGTAATATGTTGTTTGTCATGTTGAAAATATCAACCTTAAAGAGTTATTAACCATAGGACAAACAACCTCGTCCATTCTGATTACGCTGACGCCTCACCAACTTCTGATACGACAGCTTTACAGTTGTACCCCATTATAGATCTGGACGATAGAACTCAGCCAGGGACCAGGTCCCTGCATTTATGAGACATTGAACCGGACAGTCTCGTCCGCTCTTCCTGTTAGTGCAGTACATTGCGCTTTTCACCTACTACCTGACATGACAGCTTTACAGATGTACCCCATTTGAATCTGGACGAGAGCACTCTGCCAGGGACCAGGTCCCTGCATTTGTGAGGATCATCAAAACACTTAGAATATAACAAATATAATTTTTTATGTTTTCTTGAGTTGATATATTCTCAAGATGACACTCGCCTATGATAATTTATCTAGTAATATTATTAAAGTTTGTATAGAGTTTATTTTAAATTGTTAATTGTTGTACACCCTACTGCGTTAAATTTTCATGTTCTACCTTAATATTACTATATAATGCCTACATGACACATTTTCTCCCCGTTTAAATCTACAAACTCATAAAGCCCGAATCCTAAATAAGTTTTAAAATAATAAAATAAATAGACCTAGTGAACAGAAATAATAGGTTAGATTATTTTTTTTATTGAAAAATATAACATTTTTTTTTGTGTGCTATACAAAATAAGCTAACTTCCCCATTAAAATCCGTAAACGAATTTTCCTTTTTAATGTTTTTTACATAATACACTAAAATATTGCGACATGCAAGCTTGGATTTTGCAGTAATTAGTGCACTTTGTGCACTTGTAATTATTTTCTTAATTAATACGACTACTGAATTATATCTCTTGCATGATAAGAATTTGTGTATAATAATTTTTTAAAATAATTAAGTCTTATACTTGCGATAAATAATAGGCCATCTATATCAATTTAAGTGTTTTGCATTTTTTAAGAACAATATTATAATCATTCATTTAAAATAAAAACACAAAATTTTCAGCAATATTCAAATTGAGTTGGCAAAATATCATTGCTTAGAACATAATAAAGTTGCTATAGTAGGAAGATTGTTTCACTCTTAATCAGAGGCCTCAGGTTTGAGTCAGGATATGGAGAAAATCCTATTGGGATCGGAGCACCACCCTCGAAGCAGTGTGCGATCCAAATTTAATCAAAGCTCCAATACGAGTATCAAACATCGAGTGAAAAATAAAAAAAAGGAGTAGCTATAGTAAAGAAAATTAAAGTACCCCTAGATGCCCTATGGTTTAACGGCCTATAAATTAATAATAGTATAAAAGAACTTTACATTTATGATAAGATAAAACTAATTAAATTATTTGTTCATAATAAATGAAACTTATTATAACAAGTCAAATTTAATTGATAATACTAAAGAAAGAAATAGGTTATACTTCCCAAGTATATAAGTTTAAGTTAAAATTATTAATATTAAATAATAGTAACATATAATATTAAATATAGCAGTACTCAGTCTTCAAGAGATTGACAAGCTAGATGGATTATGACGAATCATAGATGTCTCTTGTTTCAACGGTAGGCTAATTAGTTAGGAGTTCAAGAAAATTGAAGAATCACTCTAATTGAGGTGTATTAAAATAATGAAATATCTTAATTAATATACTGATGTCATGCCATGTTCAATTTTAAAAAAAATATTATAGTTGACACTTTGACAGCAGCTTATTGATGACCAAGTTGGGACGTTGAAAAAGAAAAAGAAAAATGAAAACCAGGTGCACCTCATGTATAATAATTCAAATTAAAGACTTCTCCCTCTTATCTTTAAAGATTTCGGTGTGATGGTGAGTATTTTTTCATTTTTAGATAGAGATGTCAAGTTTGAGTCATGCGCTAGCATAGTTTTTGTAGGAAAAGCATCCCAAGTCCCTATATAGGAACTTTTTCAACACTTGAATTTGATATTAGAGACCTCGAATTTTGTAGGTAACATACTTCTTCATTCTTAGATATTACAGACCTCGAATTTGAGTTTGAGAATAAAATCATCTTTCATAGGAAAACCTCTTGCAATATAGGACGAGCTTTCCGATGCATTGATCCGCATTATTTAATTTGGGCCTAAAACATGTATCAAACACCGAAAAAGAGAAATAAAGTCTAAAACATGTATCAAACACCGAACGAGAAAAATAGGTTGTATTATTTTTAGTTTCTACTAGCTACTACAACATTTTATAAATGTTTTTATCTAGGGCACTAGGTTATTGCATGCACCTCATATATAATGCATTGTTCAAATACCTCTCTGGTAAATAATTTTTCATCCTTAGTCAGAGATTTCGAATTTGAGTCTTGAGAATGAATTTGTCTTTGATAGAAAAAGCTCTCTTAATATAGGATTTTCAGATTCGTAAATCCAGATAATTTGGGCCTAAAACGTATGTATCGAACTATCGATCGAACACCTCACAAGTAAAATATATAGCTCTCTTGGTTTTGAGTTAGTTGCTAGTACTACAACATTTTATAAAATGTTTATCTAAGGCTTTGGGTAATATTTTGTACAATTAGATCTTAGGTCAACGAGTCTTATTTTAAAGGGATGTGTTGCAATTACTTTTTCAAATTGGCAGTCATTTTCTGTTATTGAAAATTAATATGACATTTAAAAAAAAATATTATAGAACATGAATAGATCAACCCTCGAAATTATTCAACGTCATAATACATTAAAGAAAATACTTCTGAGGGACAGATGTAATGAGAGTCAAGAATCTTTTTTTTTTAAAAAAAAAACGTCATAATCTTTTTTAAACTAATTCAATATAATGTTGAATTCACATTTTAAATTTTCAATTTACCGTCAAATTAAATTAAATATGGATACATGAGTTAAATCTTTATCTAAATATAACAACACATTTATTTTATAAGAAGAGAAAAAGTAGCTATTTTCTTGCGCCTTCGTTGTAGGTTGCTTTCTCTTCGGTCCATTTCGGTTATCATACTTGTTAAAGTAATTCGTTCAAAATATATAGTTATCATTTTTAAAAGTTAAAAGATAAAATTAATTTTTAATTTTTATTTCTATCCTTACTTAATAAATATGGAGATAGATTAATGTGGTGAAGAAGAGAATAGTATTAAATTGAGATTAACTAATAAATAAAGATAATTTAGTCAAATTACTATTATTTTAGTTAATATTTTTTTAAGAAAGGTGTAAAAGCAAAATATGCCAAGTAATGGATCGAAGGTAGAACCTATTCTGTTTTAAAAGAAGTTTACAATGATCACGATTTGCACTTAGTCAGCATTCACGAAAAATAACTCATAATTGTAGGTTTCCAAAGTTATAAAAAAAGAATAAAAGTTACCATTGGCATTCAAGATAGATGCAATTATATGTTTAATAAATTAAAGGGGGTGGTCAATATGTGAAAGCGTTTTAACGCTTTATAATATGTAGAGGGGTGGTGGGATAATGGGGAAAATATCTTCTTACATTTATTGTTTATACATCAAGTTGAATTAATTATGCATAGTTTAATTGATAAATTGGGGTAATATTATATAATAATTAATTATAATTAGGTAATAAACATATAAGATATGAAAGCCATAAATTAATTGATTTGATGTAAATATAAAGTATGTAATTATAATTCATCATCCCAAAGCAAGATGGGTGTGTTCAATAGGTGTAAATGAAGAATTTTCAGTGGTAAAAAATATTTTACTTATTTACCCTTAAAATGATATAGTTAAATGTAGAAATATAGTTTACGAACACATGAGTTAAATTGAACAAGTAATGAAATTATAATTATAGATTAATCATTTGTAATAACTTTATACTCGATAAACAAATAATTGAACAACATGAATAAAGAAGTAAGATTGAATTGCTCTGAGATCTAATGTAGTTGACTAGCAAAATTATCAGAAAAGAAAATTTAGAAACACTAAAATTGTAAAGACTTATGAAGCAAGTAATGCCCTATTTATAACTACGTTTCAAGGGAAAAGATCCACAAATTATATCCTTATAATAAGACCTATTAATTGTCCATTATCATCGTTAAGTAATGACTTACATGTCACATTCTGATTCATATATATGTTGAGTTCGAATTTTACCTTATATAATATCCTATAAGCACGAATTAAATTTATCTGATCAATAATTTCGAATATCAAATGATTAAAACTAAAATATTTACCTCTCCTTTGGACCCTACGAATCTGTCTGGTCACCGGCCATGGCAAATTAAGTTCCTAAGTATGATTTCGTTGACCCTTTTGCCATGTGACCTTTCATTTCGTACGAAGTTTCAAAGTTATCACTACTAAAATAATAAAGTGTAGGGCTAAGCATAAAATACGAAAATCAAATTATTGAATTGAATAAAAAAAATTGATAATTCAATATTTGATATGGTATTTGGGAGTAAAATCTTAGAATTGTGATATTTGAGTTTGGGTTTGGTATGAGACATTAGTACCATTTAGTATTCGGTATTTCCCGAATACCAAATTATTTACTTAATGAAGGTCATATATCAACATATTCATTACTCATGAGTACAAGTCTAAAAGAGAAAGTTAAAGAACAAGCATGAACAATTCAAATACATGTCTTTTAGTTGTATCAATTTACTTTTCTTGATGTCTTCTTGCTTGTTGATCTTCTATTATATTGTGCCTTCACATAAAAAAGAAAGAACTGATTGTAGAAATAGTATTAACTTTGTAATACAATCAGATATAACTTCAATACAGTATTACCGAATACCGTATCAAACCAAAGTTTAATTTACTGTTTAACGTATTACCAAACCGAAATTTAAAATTTTGGTATTTGATATCTACTTTTAACCACCCGAAATTTGAAAAACCCAAACCGAATACCGAACGCCCACCCCTAACGAAGTGGCATCGTATAAAATGTGGTGCAACAGACAATATATTTTTTTTATTTAAAGCTTTCGATTTTGAGTTGTGGGTATGAAAAAATTCTTAGTAGGAAATGTTCTTCCGAATGAGCCTTATGAAGTACAATTTGAATCAGTCGCACTCCAATGCGGATAGAATGATTAAAAAAAGCTAAGGGGTACAATATTTTCAAAAAATATATACATGAAGATCGATCAGAGACAGCCAAAATATACGTTGTTTTATCATTAAGTCTTCAAAACTCATCTGTCATTAACGTTGAATTTGAACTTCAACTGTTCTTTTTTTATACATTTTTTCTTCTAATAGTCAGGTCATCAACAGAGTGTGTATAGAATAATAAATATAAAAATAGAATATGATTGGCGGTCACTAGCTTCAATTTTGTTATTTATTTTTCTTAAAACGTTTGTGTGTAAGAATAGCTATTGGAGGAGACTTACATTTAATTTTAGTGAATTTAATAATAGTATTAGTTTGAAGACAAAAGGCTCCTTTGTGAAACAATTACTACTATAAGATACCTTCAAAGACCCTTAAAAAAGACCAAACAAACAAACAAAAAACTTCCAATTTATAAGCAAATGGAGAAAAAATTGGATAATTCCATCTCAAGAGCTAATAATCATGAAGAAGAAGATATCAAAAAAACTTTAAAGGTAATTCACAATCTCTATTGTCCTTTTTCTTCCTTCTATATATGTGAATAGGTGGACGTATGATTAATTTTTTTTTATGTATGAAGTCTCGGATTTGATCCCTATGAATAAAATTGATTCTGATAGAAAGGTATCCAAATTTTTAGTTTTCGCCTTTGAAACTCAACCTCTATGTTGTTTTTGATTAGTTTCCAGATTTGTTCCAAGTCAACTATGATTTTATTTACAACGTTTTTTTTAATGTTATACACAATATATATTACCCTTCTTAATCAATCGAACTCAAAAGTATATAATGGCTTCCATTTATTATCATAGTTGTACAAGATCTGGCTTAGTTATTTAATTTCTCTGAAATGTTTTGATTAAGTTGGGAAAAAAAGTTTTTTATAAAATATACGAGAAATAATTAAGACAATTAGTTGCATTTAGACATGAATCTCACGTGAAAATTTGCGATTGAAAATTGTTATTTCACTTGAAATACTTTTCAAACAAAATTTTAATGATTGAAAATCGTTAATTCACTGGGAAAATGATGTTTGACTGAATTGTACAATTGTGAATGTAGGATGATGAATTCAAGTCAGCCATAGAAGAGGTGAATGAAATCAAACTAGAGAACGCAAGATTAAAGTTGTTGCTTCAACAAATAGAAAATGATTACACGTCTCTCCAAACTCGCTATTTCAATATTTGTCAACCAGATCTCAAGAAGAGTGGCAGCCCAACATGTACTCATGAAAACATTGCAGATGAAGAAGAATCTGAACTTGTCTCGCTTAGACTCGGGCGAAGTCCGAGTCCAAGCGAGTCCAAAAAAGTTGATAAGAAAAGAAGTTATGACAAGACAATAGAGGACTATCCTTCTTGTAATGATCAGTCCAATGATGGGCTTAAACTTGGGCTGGACTACAGCACTAGAATATCTGAATCAGATTTTATAAAGCCCAGTAATGATCCAACCCCAGGCCCAACTAGTGAAGTTGTCAAGACAGTGAAAAGATGTGATGATGAAAGTGTCAAAAAGGATGCTGGTGATGATGAAATTTCTCAGCCTAATGTCAAGAGAGCTCGAGTTTCAGTTCGGACAAAATGCGATTACCCAACAGTAAGTACAAAAATTCAACTAACATTACGTATTGTCTGTCACATAATAGGTGTGAGTTCAATTCTTACTATTATCTTTCCTTTTTCATGTGTGATAAGAAGTCTATATTTTGATTTAAAGTACAAATTTCTCGATTCATGTCCGAGTTTTAGTTTAGTTGTAAGTTTACTATAAAAGAATTCAAGTTTTTTAAAACACATTTAGTTGATTAGATCAATTCCAACCTTATTCACCTTGATTTCTAACTTTCAATGATACAAATTCATAATATTTTCCCTTTTTTCCCCTTTCAACTTATGATTACTTTGTTGATGACAGATAAATGATGGTTGTCAATGGAGGAAATACGGACAAAAGATATCTAGAGGTAACCCATGTCCACGATCATATTATCGTTGCTCAGTGGCTCCATTATGCCCCGTGAGGAAACAAGTCCAACGATGTCTCGAAGACATGTCTATATTGATCACAACATATGAAGGAACACATAATCATTCACTTCCTATTGAAGCCACAGCTATGGCCTCTACAACTTCTGCTGCAGCCTCTATGCTTCTTTCGGGTTCATCAACAAGTTCTCAAATATCCAAAAATTTCCCAAATTTGCCTAATATTTCGAAAACTACACCTCTCTATTTATCCAATTCATCTTCAAATCCTTTGCCCACCATCACATTAGACTTCACCACATTCCCTACTACTTCATCATTCACTAGTTTCAATTTCCCTTCCAATTTCCAACCCGGTTCAGGATTTCTCTCTAACAGCTTAAGCTTTTCCTCTCCCGAGTCCACCATAATGCCCAAAATTTTGGGGAGTGGGGGTCTAAATTATGATTCTACTAGTACATTACCATATCACAATAACCTCATAAACATTGGATCATCCCAAAAACAATTTGACAATAGTAGTAATAAATTGAAGGAGGATTCTTCTCAACAGGCACTAACTGAAACATTGACAAAGGCAATTACATCAGATCCTAGCTTTCAATCAGTGCTAGCTGCTGCTATTTCATCAATGGTTGGTGCCACCAAAACTTGAATTGGAAATTGGATGAGCAAATTCAGTTTAGTGTAGTATACATTTTAATTAGACATTTTTTTTTCTTGGTCATTTGTTATAGCTTGATATATATACACAAATGTAAACTCTTTGACCACTTTTTTTCTTAAAGCAAAATGACGTTTTACTTAATATTAGACCTTGCCTTTTTCTTCTTGCGATCCTATTGTTTCTGCTTCAGCGTAATATTCTGATTCGACTTAGCTACTTCGTATCGTCGTATTATTCAAATTATATAAATGATGTTGTTTGGCCTTGTTAGATTGGTTTTTGCCCCTTTGAGGTTACAAAAGAAGTTGCATATGTAGTTGGTGATTGAATGTGCCTTTTTCACTCGTGGCTTAAATTTGGTACAATATATTTATTTAGGGTTAATTACGATCCTAAACATTTCGGCCAACTAGTTTATAAAATATGTATAAATCGTAAAGGTTATGAGGTTATGTATATTTACACTACATATATACTAATAGTGTATATATTATGATATTTCAATAAAAACTAGTTGCTCGAACGGTGTATAACTTTCCATATATATTTTTCAGAAAAAACTTTATTTTAGCCAAGCAAAACATGTTAGCTTATACTTTTAGCTAGTTTTTCTTCAGAGTCATTACTATCAAATAATGCTGGTGAAAAGTACTCTTTTTGGTACTAACATTTGGGTAATAATTGAAGGCAAAAGAGATCTCATAATTCATTCTTTTTAAAATAATTTTTAGGTCGAGTTAGAGATTCTTTTTTAGGTTGTTTCTTTGCAAAGATTGTTATCTAGAAAAAAAAAATTCTCCGACCGACTTAATTTCCTTTTCTCAAGTTATGCAATTACTATATTTTTCTCTCTCATTTTGATATGAAATTCGTCTAAGATGTAACATTATTCCTTGACAAATTAGTAGTTTTAGGATCCATTCGATCATGAAAAGTATTCATTTTTACGGAATAACTTTTCATTTTATTTAAAAATGAGTGTTTAACCATGAAAATTTCAAATTCAACTTGAAGTTAAATTCTAAAAATAACTTATAATGTTTTTCAACTCCATCTTGATAATTTCAAATAAAACACCCATTTCTCCCTAGCTATTGTAGAAAATATAATCAAACATAACTCTATCTTCAACTCTAACTTCATAATTTTCATGTTAGATCTGAAAAGTGACTATTACATCTAATATTTTTCACGTAATAAAATCTTATAAGGGATGAAACTACCGTGCCCCTCAATAGCTTTAATTTAAATTATATTTTTATGCTATTTTTTTTTTACTAAATATACATAAATTATTAGTTTAGAAAAAATAGTAAATCCAAAACTAAGCTAAACTCCGTAGATTGAAAGGCACCCTCCGTATATATGGTGTAGTGTGAAACAGCACACACCACTTTGGCAGCTTATACATCACGCAAACTCCAAATCCTTCACTCTTTTAACTGCACAGGGGAAGCCCATCAGAGACGGTCGATTATCGAAGGTCATATACAAATCCTCTCCATTTTCCTTCTGAAATTATTGCTCTCAGGTAAATCAATCTACCTCACTTATGCTTTTCTGCATCGATTCACGTGATTGGTTTATGTGATGTGCGTTTTTTCCAGATCAACCCTAGTGAAATTGACTCTTCATTTTTGTTTATGCGATACTGTTAGTTATTGCTTGGATTGATTAGTAGTTGTTGTTGCATTGGAATATTCTTTGTGATTTTAGAAATAATGTCTGTGCACACTCTCCAGTCCCTACTTGTCGGATTTCACTGAGTATGTTGTTGTTGTTGTTAATTTTCTAGCATTTGATTGCCTTATATGTAGGCCTATATAGCTTTGTAGCAGATTGGCAGCTTGCAAGGCGTTCTCGTTGTGTTTACTCGAACTATATAGTTGAAAAATTAGAAAAAAATTATAGATGTATATGTATTTACTAAATGTTCATTATGTATGGACTTTCCCTGCTTTCTGATTTGTTAATATAGTTTAAGTAAACCAAGTTTAAGAAAGAAAGGTTGTTTGTTTGACACAAACTAACTAATCCAAAACCTCATCTAAATACGCACGAAGCATTAAAAGCTCCCTGTGCCAAACAAAACTCTTGTAGCGGACAGTTCATTTTATATATACGGGGCATTCAACAAGTAATTTCAGTGACAAATGGGAGTTAAAACTAAGTATGTTCCAAATTTTGGAAAGGTATATTTTTGTAAAAGGATCTATAAACAAATTGAGACTGAGAGAGTATGTACTTATATAAAGTCCATATCCGCCTATTGGCCACAAAGGAGAAATTGTGCTATGTTTCTTAGCTGTCTTTTTGCTCTTGGAAAGTAAAGATCTTTATTGAGTTTCCTGTGTTCCTGAATTGCATTTGTTAGTTAGGTGGTGAGGATGTCAACAGCGGCGAAGAAGAGATTGATGAGGGATTTCAAGCGGTTACAGCAGGATCCTCCTGCTGGCATCAGCGGTGCACCTTATGACAGCAATATAATGTTATGGAATGCTGTTATATTCGGGTATGACATCTGGAATTGAATGAAAATCATGGTTCCATAATGATTTGGACTTTGGTGATTGATCCCTTCCCAAACTGCTGTATCTTTGTACTTACAGATTTTCTTTTTTTTCCTTGAAATGCAGTCCTGATGATACTGCCTGGGATGGAGGTGAGACAACATTGCTAAGTGACTACCTTTGGTTGTGATATGAATTGAAGCATTCTTGTTGAGTATCATTCTGCCATAGTTATGCTTCCTGTGACTTAGCTATGCCTTGGCAATTGCTGTTTCCTGCTTGTGTTTTGGTAAATCTCAGTGATTTATGAAAAAGTAAAGTGCCCTTTAACTGGCATATCGGAATGTTAGCTGCATATTTAGTGCAGCTATAAACAAATACTGTGTGGATATGGTCGACTGTGAGTTGCGAAATTGTAATTCATGAATCTTAGTATATGTTGCTTTGTGCCTTTAATTCTGGGATTTTCTTGTTCTATCCTCCCAGCAAAGAAGGTTTCTAGGATTGATGGCTGGTTCATGACCAGTGCCTTCTGCTGTATTAAATATTCTTTATAGCCTTATGCAGGTGGTTAGAGCAAGTGGCCCTCTTATCACTCACTGTTTCTTTAGTAACTTTCTAGTTTTATGTTGAACTTTGTCATCATTACCTTTTCATCTTTCATTAAAATTCTCCAAAGAAAGTAAAGCATCAAAATTTTGGCTAATTTGTTTGGACAATTGCTTTTACAATTCGCAGATATCTCCACTCAACATTGACTGTTCTGTTATAAATTGTTACTTACAGGTACGTTTAAGATGACACTTCAATTTTCAGAGGATTATCCTAACAAGCCGCCAAAAGTACACTTTGTCTCCAGAATGTTCCATCCAAATAGTAAGTAGCTCAAATGAAATTACCCCCCTCTCCCCTCCTTCTATCTCTTCTCCTCTTTCTTCTTAGCAGAGCTGTAATCCTTACGAGTGGCTGAGTGGGTAAAACCATTCACTATGTAACTTCTTATGAATGGATAAAATCTATTTATGCTCTCTCTTTTGTATACACATATATGTGCGTGTTTGTGTATGTTTACTATTATTGTGTTATGTATGGGAGGGCAAGGTTGGTTAGTGTTAATCATTGCAGCATTGTCTGGCCATTTGCAAAAACAACGTAATTTAGCCTCAATTGCAAGCTAGTTGGGATATGCTATATAAATCTTTACTATCCATTTTGTTCCATTTAGACCCGTCTTATAAGTTCTCTCTCATTTCTATTGATGTACAAATCATTCAACAAGATCAAAAAAACTCCCCACAAATATTGGACTAACAAAATTAAGTCTTTATCGCAACCAGTTGGTATTGCTTATAAAGATCTTTTCTTCCATTGTACTCTATTTTTTGCTAAGTTCGCATAAATTCCAAAAGATTATTAGTTTTTCGAAAAAACTTCCATGTACGTTTAGGTTTATCTCATCCCCTTTAAATATCGACCATCATGGTTTCATGCCTGAGGTGCACATTTGGAGGCAGACATAACAAAACCATCTCAAGCGACCTTCTCTTGTTTATCCTCTATGTGCTACTTGCACTTTTCACAAATATATGTAATCATTTTGACTCCAATTGTTTCTAGTTTCCTACTGTTTTGGCATATTCAGCTAACCTAACATCTCCAACTCCAATCTGTGTTTTTGCCTTAATTTTTTTTCAGGTATTGCATATTAGCTTGTCTTATGTTTTTTCGTATTGCATGCAAATTATAGTTTTGCTGATCTCTTTTGCCTTTGCTTATTGTTGCTCAGTTTATGCTGATGGAAGTATTTGTTTGGACATCTTGCAAAATCAGTGGAGTCCTATATATGATGTAGCTGCTATACTTACTTCAATACAGGTATATAAGATATTCTAATTGCCACTTCATGCCTCCTTTCTGGTGCCAGGTATTATTAGAGTCCATCACACTATTGAGGTCATAATGTTTTCATTGGTCAGTAGGCTGGTGTTATCTGCTGCTAATGAACACATATTTGAACGAGTTCCCTTTCCTTTTCCAATTCTCTGTTTGGACTTATCCCCTGGGGAGGCCGAGGGGAGTATACTACAAAAAGAACCTTATGCCTCTATTATTTCAGATCATTTAAGAACGTAACAGGAACCTGATGGATTAATCGAACCCCTTGCCAGCGAAAGCAAGGGGTTTGCATTTTGGGTCGAGTTCGTTGTACCGGGCTTGCCTAGTGTGGGTTAGTGTGGTTTGCGAGCTATTGCATTAGGAGCGGGGGTTTTACCCTATGCACACCCAAAGGGTAGTGGCTGCAGGTTTCCTTTGTCAATTTTAAAAAAAAAAGCATCTTTAGAAATGCTCTAAAGTAGACTGGTCCTTGTTTGTTGCCCTTGAGGTATCATAGATGTATCCCCAAGTGACAGTATTTTCGATGCTGATCAATAAGTTTTTAGTTCTCTGTTGAGATTATTAGTAGACTAAGAATTTTATTTTTGAACAAGCGCATGTAGTTTTGATAATCTAGTCCACAAAGTCAAGTCTTTCTTCATTTTCTCTAACCTTATTTGTTATAAGCAATGTTCTACTTTTATGTAAGAAACTCTCAATAGTTCCACGTATTTACTTAATTGCTATGTTATTTTCCCTTTGTTCATTTTGTTTGACATGTTACACTATTTAGTGAGTCAGTAGCTTTTTGTACTGGCAAGTCCTTAATATGTGGATTTTCCTCGTGCAGTCTTTACTCAGTGATCCAAACCCGAATTCGCCAGCTAATTCAGAAGCAGCACGCCTATTTAGCGAGAACAAGCGTGACTACAACAGGAAGGTGCGTGAAATAGTTGAGCAAAGCTGGACAGCAGACTGACTTCTCTGTTGCTAAATACATTACATGGCATTCTCCTGGTCGAGTTGTCTGCATCAAACTAAGATGTTTTCCAGTGTTTTTGCTACATCAGTAATCAATGTAGTACAATTTGGTCCTTTTATGTTGTGTTAGGAGCTCTGAGTTTCTTTACCTTGATGTTTTGTTGCTCCACTATGAGAGACTCTGTACATATGATCTGTTGTATCCAATTGTCTGAATTTCTATAAAGCTATATTCCCTTTAACTCTGACTTAGACTTAATTCTGTGAGATATAAAATATCTCATTGCAATTTTGTTTCACTTGAGTCTCTCTGGACAGCACTTGCTATTGCTTATACATCTGTAGTGCTGTAAATTGAACCAAGTAAATACAGGAGTAGGTAGAAGTGGTCATTTAGTACAACATGTGCCTTTCACCATTACCATAATATAGTCATCATCGCATGTTTAAGATCATAATATCATAAGTCTTACTTTTGTTCTTAAGACTCCGTGTCCAATTAAGTGTCCCTTATATAAAATAGAGGGAGAAATAGATTTCTTCACAAAAAAAAAAAAAAAAAAAATATATATATATATATATATATATTGATACCCCATATGTTTTCTGGTATGTGACACACTTTTCTGTTTGATTTGTAACGATTTTTTATTTTTTTTTTGCTATATTATGTGGAAAGAACCCTTTGATATAAAAGTTCACATTTTTATGTGGAGAAAAAATTAAATATAAAGGGTATGCAGAACTCTCACTCTTCCTATTTTAATTCTTGACAATAAGGGCAATTTTGATATTTATATATATTTAGTTTATACGTCTAATTTTTTTTATCTATAATTTCTTACACTATACTTGATCTAGCAAATACCGTCACATAAAATGAGACAAAAAGAGCTTGGAGTATTATTAACCTATAAATGTAAAGAAAAAGAAAGCAACATTAAAATAAAAATGCAAGGAGAGAATCTTTCTTTTTTTCTCTGTTTCCAAATTGTATAATAAGGTAATGGTCCCACAGCCAGAGAAGTTGACCCCACACCACAAGCTCCTTATATTGCTCAGAACATGAATCTTTTTTTAAAAAAAAAAATTATCTACTAGACATATTATTATAATTATTAATCTGTCTTGCCTAGCTAGTGGTCCACCCTTGCAAAAACAAATTAAACAATGCCTCAATAATGAAAATTTAAAATAATACTCCCTCTGTCCCTAATTATTTGTCAACTTTTGAATTGGCACACCTATTAAGAAAATAATGATTGACATAGTAAGTTTACCATTTTACCCTATTAATTATGAAGTGGATGAATTAAAAAACTTAAGATTTTCAAGAAGTTTTACCTTTTTTAAAGTAATAAATTAAGGGTATAATAGGTGAAAAAATATTGTCCTTTCTTGATTTATCAAAATGGACAAGTAATTAGGAACAACTAAAAAAGGAAAAGTTGACAAGTAATTAGAGACAGAGGGAATAATATGGTGATAATATAATTCTGGTACGATAACATATGTGCATTTCACTATACACACAATTAATTAATAAACAATTGCGATAAGATGATCAACAAGAAGACCAAAAACAAAACAAAAAAAAAAGAATTACAAGTTTCAGTAAAAATGTTGCTGCACTGGCAATGGCCAATAGTTTGTTTGATCTTCAACATTAGTGAACATGTTGCAAAATCCTTCTTCATGAGTTTGTTCTTCTATTTTAAAATTAGGTGTTTGAAAAACATGATCATGATTAATGTTGTTATGTGGACTGTTTGTTGATGATGTTCTTCCAAGATTTACATCTATTATTGTACTATTCTCATCACCACTTCCATTGTTCCAATTTGAACCTTCATTTTCTTTGTTCAGATTAAACAAAATTGGTGTACCTCCTCCTCCTCCTCCTCCTGATTCTCTGTTCCTCACACTCAGTAACTGCAACTGCATCACAAATAATATGATGATTAAAATTTACAATAACATTGGGAATCGTGCACAACAGTAGTCAGGAGGACAAAAAAGGCAACTATATACTCCTAATAATTATGTATTGAACACAAGAAAAAAGTCGGTGAATTGTTGAGGTCCCACACAACCTTTAAAAAAGATATTTAATGACGTAAATGAAAGAGTACTTTCCATTATTACATTTTGATTAATTAAAAGCTTTATTAAATGAAGGTCAAAATATGAAAAAAATTATTCATTTATTTTGAATTATTAAAAATTCTCAATAATTCACTTAATATGGATCGAGGGAGTCAGGAACTATACTAGTTTATTGCTGCGGAGTCTGGACTGCCAATGAATCT
This sequence comes from Solanum verrucosum, assembly GCF_900185275.1. Lineage (NCBI taxonomy): Eukaryota > Viridiplantae > Streptophyta > Magnoliopsida > Solanales > Solanaceae > Solanum > Solanum verrucosum. The sequence goes on from NW_026020332.1 coordinate 5,777,728, forward strand.
AATTTTTTTCTTAGTATTATTTCATAAAATTACATGCAATAAAAGTTGTTTATGATTGCATGATATATCTACTAATCTGAAAAATAAAACAAAAATATTATGTTATGTGAGGTGAAATAACACTAATAGTGTAACCATTCTTTATGTTATTAGTATGTAACTTAAATCCTCATTCATTTAACAGAAGTTTAAATTATATAAGCTGACAGTACAAAAAGTATAAATAGGTTAGTAATTAGTTTAATAGTGCGATATGGAAAGTTACCATTTAAGGTCAAAATAGATAACTTTTACTGTGTGAATTAATGAAATCTTTAAATTATACATACCTCAGAGTGAAGATTCTTGTTTTGAGTCTTGAGTGCATCATTATCAGACTTAAGTTTATCACACTGTCTCTTCAATATTTCATAATCTTTCTCCAATTGTTTAGTCTTACATCTTGCCCTTCTGTTCTGGAACCAAATTGCAATCTGCCTTGGTTTCAACCCTAAAGCTCTAGCCAATTGCATTTTCCTCTCAGGTTCAAGTTTGTTACCAATTTCAAAACTTCTTTCAAGTGCTTTCACTTGTTCCAAATTCAATCTCCTCTTCTTCTCACCAAGCAATTGTGAAGAGCCATCATCATCCGACATGTCAATATCGTCTACTCGCGAATCTTGATGGTCGAATGACATGGCTCTCCTCATTAACACCGATGAAATTCCTGTATCCACCACGTCCACAATAAATTAATTTGTCATTCGCACATATATATAGTGGCGGATCTAGACTATACTAGACACATTTTCAACTCGTAATTTTAAAAGTGTTATGGGTTCAATGTTTTAAAAAATTAAGGTTGAATACATCAAAGTATAAATTCTGAATCCGCTTATATATACCTAGCTTGGACTAAAGTCCAAAAACTAAAATAATTATGATCTAATAATTTCAAAAGCGTGATGTGCGATGCCCTAAAAAATAAAGGTTGCACATCAAGGATAAATTTGAATTCGCCTCTAGAAAGTAAAATCATTAGAATTCTCTAAATTTAACATTTGAGTATACATAAATATGTAATTAAATAACGCATATATAAAGAGCAAAATTCATTGATTCTAAATTTTGAATTCGTCACTGATATCACACGTAAAATGAAATACTTAAAGATAATAGTGGGAGAAATATAGAACCTTGAAATTCTTGATGAGGAGGATAAACACTAGGGAAGGAAGGAGGAAGTTCATTGTCTTCAGGTGCTCCAGGAACAAAACCCATAGTACCTGTACTACTAAAAAGCATGTTATAATAACTACAAAGATAATCTTATACACAAAGTAAACCAAATTAAAGTCATCAACAACTATATATATATATATATATATCTTATGTCTCGGTCTTTTCTTTTGTTGGTTGGGTTTGGTTGGGGGGGGCGGGGGTGTTGTGATGGCTAATGGGGACTTGAGGGGTGTTAATCAGGGCGACTCTAGGAGGGGGCGAGGGTATTTATCCAAACTCCTGACAAAAAATTACACTATATATATTAGAGTTTTTTAAGTGCGTATATATGTATATAAAAAATTCGAATCTCGTGAACACGAGATTAGAAGTTTGACTTAGTGGTTTAGGAAGTTCAAAAAATTCACCTTAAGTATTATATTTTTATATTACGAATCCAGGTAATGAAAATTCTGAATCCACGACGGACGGACGAGTGTTAATAATAAGTCAAGAGGGCTAATGGAGGAGAGGTTTTGAAGTGGGAACATGGAAGGTGATGAAGGGAACATTAACATGGGGTGGCAAGATGGAAACACTGGAAAGCCAGCGATGTTTTATTAATTATTTTTTTATTAAGAATTAACAACACATAACGTGAAATGTTATTAGATTTATTATCACACAAATATTCTCCTTACTTGCAATGTGATGTCCTTTTATTTTATTCTTCCTATAACTTGTGCTTTAGGTATCTAGATCACAATTCAATCTTTTTTACGTATTTTAAAAAAATTATAATAAGAAGCTACTATGTCAATTGTTTAAGATTATAAACTCTTGAGATTGATTAAAGTCACTAAACTTTACCTGTTATATCAGTACTGAAATCATAAAACTAGCTACTTGCTATATCTCATTAGTATATATTATATGACGAGAAAATACAATCATTAAACAGACTAAAGTTAACGGTAAAATTAGAAATTTTGAAAAAGGTATTCAAAACTTTAATTTATATCTTTACAAAGTTATGTTTGATATATATACACACAATATTATTATTATTATTATTATCCATATACACTACTTATAATTTTTCGATAAAAGTGTTAGAGTGACTACCTCAGGTGAATGTAGTCACGCCCCTAGCTAGATCGATGTATTTCATTAAGTCAATTGTTACGATGCTCAAGATTAGTAGACTGAACAACGTTATATTGTTCTAATGAGAGAAAATATAATAATTAGTTACCATAATTGAAGTCAACATGAGAATCCAAAGGAAACTAATTAGTGAAATTGAGGTCAGGTTTGGTGTGAAGTAAATGGTTTTTTCGTAAGTGATGATGTTCTTAATTTAATAGTTAATTAAATGGAAGTAATAATTAGAAGATGATGAATATTATGGTCTGCCGCAAAATCTGAACAAAGCATGTGGCTGGGCCATCTTTATAGACTTATTTCTTCGGTTCAAAATAAGTGGTGATTTTATTATTTTATTTTAATTTAAAATAAGTGATATTTTTGATAATAAAGAAGATATTAATGATATATTTTTTCAATTTTATTCTTTTTTAAATAAAGAAACTCTCCGTTCTACCCTACTTATTCTATAGGTAAGATTTTTATGAGCATGTTTAGACATGTATATTTGACCCTCTCCCCAATCCATAGCTCTTGGAGCAAAATTCCCTTGTAGAAGGACTCTCATTTCAATTTCACCTCCCTAACCCCTCTTAAAGGGAAGATGGTTGGTTATCTCCGGGAGGAATTCAAATCTAGAGAGATAAAACTCTTTCAAGAAGAAATAAGGCATTAGGCAATCTAGATCTTTTCTGTCATCAATTAACTCCTATTCCCACTTTTCGGGATTTACCTCATCAAAAAGTTATTATAGAGTTACATTTTTGGAAGTATTTTTATATTAATTATAGGTAGGTTCTTACCAAATTTGGAGAGTAGTTTTCTAAAATTAGTTGACTTAACTATGATTATGATATTTGTTAATGAAATATTATCTTGATCTTTAAACTTTAAATATGACACATGTCTCTAATCTAGACGTGGACTTGCGAAAAGGAGGGAAGGGTAATGGAGGGGAGTCGGATCCACTTTTTACTTGACACACCTATTAAAAAAAATAATTGACATAACGAGTTTACCATTTCACACCTATTAATTGATAGAAGTCCAAAATCAATTTACTCATTAAAGAGGTTCAACCTTTTTCAAAAATATTAACTCTCTAAATAAATTAAATTAAGGGTAGATAAAAAAAAATTGTCTTTTCTTTTTACATTTTTCTTATATTTTCTATCAATTAAAATTATATCACATAAATTAAACCATAATATAAAAACACATTGAAGTAAAATTCAAATTTAGCCTTTTGTTTTGACATTCCAACTCTACAAATGATTGATTCATTTAAAATAGTATTGATCCACAACCTAGTAAAATTTAGCGTCTTGTCCCTTTTGAGGATAATTTTTCAGTAAATGGTTAATTAATTTCTTAAATAGGTCGAAATCTTATATAATCTGCAATTTAATCGGTTCTTGGTGACTTTAGTACATGCAATGCGTTTTAAAATGATATAAAATTGCTACTTGGAAATTCAAAATCAAATCTTTAATGATCCCTATGATCCTGGGTTGTTTCTCACATGGTTTCATAATTTTATATTCTTGATTTTGAACCTTGACATAGTATGTCTTCATGTTTTTAAAAAATCATAATATCAAGTCATTTAAACGATAATTATTAGTAATTATTTATAATATATAAGTGGAATTAAAGTTTTTATTTCTTTTTATAATAAATGGAATTAATAATCTAAAAATACATAAATATTCTACTACAACACGTTAAAAGTCTATCTTGATCCATCATTTTTCAATATATACTTGTATTCGATATTGCGATCTGCCTCGAAGAGCGATGCATATAAATAAAAACTTCGACAACTTTACTACCTACTACGTATTAAAAGGCTAACTAGGTTAGGTATAGATGCACAACAATTAGAATTTGAGTACTATACCATTTGAACTGGGATAAATGAATCCCATATGATAAAAATAATGTGTGAATATTCATACCATATTACTAAATGCATCACATATATTTGAACATATATAATAATTAATGTATATTTTCACTAATATTAATTTAATAATTTTTTTTCATCAACAATTTTACTCAAAAGTTTTGGCCGCAAGAAGTGGGGATTCCATCTCCAAAGCCAAGTTAAAGTGGCTTACTTGCTATAGCTATTTAATTTATTAATTAAGTGTAGTACTTAATACATTATGGTAAAAATATATCTTTTACAAATTAGGCTCTTATTTTATCTTTAATGACATGACTTGTCGAAATCTTTACCATCATTTTATTTAAATGAAAAGACACGTGAAACTCTCATCACCATTCATTTAAAAGACAATTTCGATACTTTTAATATATTCGACTTACTTATCAAAAATCATTCTACTTTATATAAACACCAACATCTTTTTTGTAGTGCTTGATCAGCTAATGGTGGACTACAACTATCGTTCCTCAAACCAATTGACTTGCCCAAAAGCCACCCCAAATCCCATTTTCTTCTTACATTCAACTCTCTCAGGGTCGTTCAATAAACTATATTACAAAAAATAATGTATGCACTAACTTTTATAGAATGGAGTAAGAAAAAAGAATCGTTTGGTAGGATGTATAATGCATTATTTCGAGACAAAAAAGAATCGTTTGGTAGGATGTATAATGCATTATTTCGAGACTAAGGGAGTATGATTTAACAGAAATAGTTTGTTTCCTTTTTTATCTCTAAAAGTCATTGGCACAAATTCTCCACTTCAAATTCCTCGATTTGTCTACTTATTAATCTCTCGAAATCTTTACCCAATCTTGATTGATCTCTTTCCATCCACTGCTCTAACAACTACTCTATTCTTCTACTCAAATCAATTTCTACGCTGGTATTTAACAATGGGTTGCACCAATTCAAAGCCAAAAGTATGCCAAAAATGCAATGCACACTATTATTCTCCAGTGCATCGTAGCAACTCGACGAACAAACGTATTCCTATCGATAAAGAAGACTGTAGCATCCACCTGGTCTCTCTCACTTCCTCAACACTAGGATCTTTGAGACTTGATCCACTGAAACAACATATCAAAGATGATGAATTATTGTTCAAAAAAGATGAAGAGTTGGAAATGGGGCTGATTCAGACAAAGACATGGTCTCAAATGATCAATGAGAAAATCCCAAAAGTGATTCCTAAGACTACAATTACAACTTCTCCTGGTGGTGAACCAGAGAGTGTCAATGTTTGGGAATTGATGGAAGATCTTGAAGATATTAATCTTCTTGCATCTCCTCATCGTGTCTGTAGATTTTCTTTCGATGTCTTGGACAATCCTTATGATCAGCTTACGCCTCGACTGAAATCAAACTGTAGAGTTGCTGATCTTAAATTGGTGCAACAGAATGAAGACAAAGTGATTTTATACTTCACTAGCCTGAGAGGAGTGAGGAAAACGTATGAGGATTGTTGTTGTGTTCGGATGATTTTGAAGGGACTAGGTGTTAAGATCGATGAAAGAGATGTATCGATGCATGCAGGGTTTAAGAAGGAATTGAAAGAGTTACTACCAGGGGAAGGATACATGCTGCCAAGGGTATTTCTGGGGAGAAAATACATTGGTGGGGTTGATGAAATATGCAGAATGGACGAAAACGGACAGCTTGAGAAGGTAGTAGAAAGCTGTCAAAGGGTAGAAAATGGAGTTTGTGAGAGCTGTGGAGATGTTAGGTTTGTGCCATGTGAGACATGCTATGGAAGTTGTAAATTATACTATGAAGCAGAGTATGATGAAGAAGATGAGTGTGGTTTCCAACGATGCCCAGATTGCAACGAAAATGGGCTTATACAATGTCCGATTTGTTGTGACTAACATTCATCTGGTTTTATGGTGCTATCTATTTAAAAGGACAAAGATGAGCAAAGTTCAAGCCTAAGCTGATGGGTAGGAGCGGTTCTAAGGCGAGTTTTACAGGTTCAACTGAAGCATTATTTTCAGCTCAAACTATGTATACTTATGCAGAACAATTCTAAGCCCTAAGAATTCTAGGTCCTGAACTTTCTTCTGCTGCTGATAGGCAAAGGCTTCAAGCATCTAAACTAATGCAAATATCATCTAGCCAACAGATTATCCAACTTTTACTGCATATTCAACACATTAGTAGCAGTAGTATAATAGTTACACTTATCCAACTGTGAAACATGGTTGATAAGATTAGGTTCAAACAAATACTTTTCCAGCATCTGGCATGAAAGTACCAATAGCTTCCCAGTTTTTTCTGGCGCTAGGACTAGCAAGTCTAGGCAAATTCATAGCAGTAGTATGCGTGCGAATGCAGAATGAACGCAAGGTAACTTTGTCAATAACACGTAGATTAATGAATGATAAAATACCAGCTCACTGAAAAGCATGACATGTATGATCAACTTGTAATCCAATCAAGCGTATTACTTACATTGTACTCCCGTGAGTAGAGGAAATCAAATTGATTAAACCACGGTAATGACTGCACAATACCAACATGTTACCATAAGTATGAATCCTGTTACACCATGTTGTGCACTCTGCTTCAACTAGCTAAAATTGTTCATATTCACATTCATGTCTCCATGGACAGCTTACACCTTTGGACAATTCCATGTGGGCAGACATTGTGTCAGCCCTATTTACCAATTTGGTTCATCTCTATAGGAACTGTTTCTTTTTTGACACCATTGTTACCCAAGTCAGCAGCGACCTTGGCAGCCCGATTCAGAACATCTGAAACCCAAAAAGCTCCCTTGGAGAAGTAACTGCTGCTAACCACAGCGGTTGCAGCAGCTACGGCTGTTTTCCCTGTATAAGATGCAGCGGACATGGTAAGCTCAGAAAGATGGTACTTCTCGTCCACGCACTTAACAGTCTCCATGCCAGACTGAATTTTATCAGTAAGCCCAACTCTCTTGCTGAGATCTGCCACCTTTGCTGCTGCAGTAGATGACACATGATAAGACTCATCTAAAGCTTTGGCTTTGGTTAGCGCATCCTTACTTAGTTGATATCCCTTCACTATCATGGTTTCAACTACCTGCTGTGCCATGGTCACAGCTTCTCCAGGAGTTGAAACAAACTGATTTGTATGGACCTGCTAATTTACAGAAAGTTTTCAAAATGACATCAGGGAAGCTAAGCAACAACAACATACCCAGTGACCATTGACCAGTGTAATCCCACAAGTGGGGTCTGGGGAGGGTGGTGTGTACGCAGACTTTACCCCTACCTTGTAAAGGTAGAGAGGTGGTTTCCGGAAGACCCTCGGCTAAGTAAAGCATCAGGGAAGCTAAGGATAAAAATAAAACTGGAAAACAGCGGAATAAAAAAGAAAGAAAAAAGTGAGTTGTTTGAAGAATTAATTTGTTCTTACATCTCCACCAACATACCTCAGTCAATAGGTCTTATAACTTTCTGAATGAACTTTCCCCAAATTAACTAACAAGAGTCGAACTGAATTTTAGGGAACTCAATAATTGTGATAATGTACAAATACTTTTATCAAGGAAAGAATAACGAAAGGAAAAGAAGAATAGTAAAATAAGCTATTTAATTACATATCCTCAGCTCTAGAGCTCACCAAAGAAAGAAAATCATGATAAGCTCAGTTCACAAATTGGATACTATTAGCCGTGCAAACAGTCCCTTAAGAGCTAATTAATCTCAAAAGCGGAGCTGCCACTGAGATCATACTCCTATTAATTTACCGATGAATGATATAACATTTTTATTTTCATTTACCCTCATAGACAGGCAGTAAGAGAATTGATTGTCCAGACAAATAAGGCAAAACTTTAACTGAAAAGGAGATCAAATGGGAAAAACCTACTGCAGAGCTGCTTCCATTCTCCACCTTATCTATATAGTTATTCCAAGGATCGTCTTCATCTACATGGGCTTCCAAGCGAGATATACGAACACATTGATCTAGTATAGTGGATCCCTGAATCAAGGCTAAAAGGTTAAGAATTTTTTTATAGGTGCAAATTTGAAACATAAAATTAGCTGTATGAATTTATTGAATGCAGTACTAGCACCACCTAAGGAATAAATCTAGCATTTCACCCAATGCACATACTATGTCCAACTAAAAACAGAGAGAACAAGGTAAATGAAGAAAAAGAGCACAATGACGAGAAAACTAGATAGGGAATTAAAAAGAGCACAATGATGAGAAAACTAGATAGGGAATTAAAACATTAATTTTTTTATTATCGTGGTGTTCAGGCCAGCTACATGCACCTTGCCTAATTCATGGGATACCTGCCACCTCCCATGAATTAAAACATTAGTTTCAAATATAAAAGTAGAAAACTGGTATATACAACTCAAGCACAAGTACCAAGACGTCTCTACATGTAGATAGAGAATAGAAAAATGATATATCAAAAAGATTAGTTTGCAGATTCCCATGGCCTAGAATCAATGATCTACTGCATCTATGGTTGGTGGGTACACAAATAACTAGCAGCTTTGTTCAAAATAGTTATATTTTACCTAATTACCTTTTTCAAAAATTCAAAATATACAATCACATATTTACATGGTGAAAATACAAGATAGATCATATTAACTCGTTGCAACCATAGAAACCTAAAGGTATGTCAAGTAGTCAAATGTATTTGGAATTTAAGCATCCTTTTGTGCTATCACTCAGAATTGTTTGTCTCTAGGTTAAACTAAACCAAATAGAATGACACATAGGTAGTGGAATATAGTTTACCACCAAAGCTCATCTCACATAGCATCGATTGCTCTTATAGAGTTTCTTTTCTCCTAAAAAGGAATAAAAGCAAATGAGGGTCAAGGTTATAGAAACCTTGTAGGTAGTAATGTACAGAATGATATTGGATTTAAATACAGTGTATCGTGTCAGAGATAAAATTGATCACATTATTAAGAGAGATATTAGGTTTAAAGAATTGGCACAACAGATGGAGTCCACATTGCATTTGTTGCGGATATAAATATATATTTAATAAGAACATGTCCAAATAGGATAGCACATCAGAGCTCTTTAAAAGGACCTTCTAGGTGGTTGCACAAAGGCTGTTAATTTGTGTTCAGCTAGAAATCGAAAGGCTCGAACATTTATAAGTGAAAAGAACGAGACAACAATCTTAATTAAAAGTTCAAAACACTACGAAGAAAATTCATGACTAAGGAACGTAGATATAAATATAATATTTTTCATTGATGCTTCTAAAGCTTTGAGTCTAGAAAGTTACTGCAAGCACCTATTTTGGTAGATAATTGACTACTCTCTCCCTGGTTAAACAAAGAAATTATAAGCTTCAATAAGCATTAAACAAGCCAATAAAAAAATCTTTTTGATGTTCATCATGGTGATGATGAGTATAAAATTGACTCAGTAGCATATAGATATGCAGCATTGACTATGTAACGCCATTCACCTTGGAGGTTCTTTCTGCTAAGTAAAACTAACATAAAAGTGGAGTAAAGCAGAAACTTACGCTGAGTAAAATAGCAGTTTCCAGTGCATAACTATCCTTGAACGTAACATAGGCTATAGAAGCATATTCACTCAATCTGCATTCGATAAAGGCAACACTTGAAATCAGGAAGGGTTAAGAACATCCATCTTTTCTCACACAGCTTAATAGCATTGAACTCTCTCCATCTGCTACTTTTTTAAAAGTTTAAACATCGTTTTTGATGAAGAAAGTTTGGAATGCCCTATAGTGAGTTTCAGGACATTGAGATGATATGCTTCACTACTCACAATGGGTTGTCAACAGCAAACATTATCGGATCCTAACCTTGTTCTCTCTACACAAACATCTCAGAAATTATAGTAACACATAAGCTCTTGTTGACATTTCATAATGCTTTGAAGAAGTCACATGGAAAAGAGTGGCAATACACGTCTTATTTGACATATTTCACAAGGCAGAATTGCAATAGGACATGCAAACAGAATACTATTGATTAAGCATGTATATCAACTATTTCATCTTAGATAGACAAATTTTGGGAACCGCCAAGCATAAATTTACAGCACCGACAATAATCAGCTCGAAATGACAACTATGCTGTAGCAGAATTTGCAGGTAAACTCAAATAAATGAAAAGCTACCTGATGATCTCTACTTGTTCAATTTCACCACAGTGAGAGAAAAACTCATCGACATCTTTCTCTGTAGCTTTGGTAGAAAGACTCGTGACTTCTGCTGTGTAATGACCCAAATACATGGATAGAGACACGGTTCAAGTCCCAAGTAAAGGTGGCTTAACCTGATTAAATCAAGAAGAATAAATCATTCAAATTTCATAAGAGCTAAAATATAAAAGTTAACTTAAATTCATTGATTTATCATCATGTCAATACTTCTCAATCCATGGCTTGTCGAGGCCACTTTTAAGGGAAAGAACATTGAAAAAATTAAACAGATTCGATCTTTAAGATCCTTGTATAGACATGAAATAATGTATGATCAAGCTATTCATTTCCAAAACTCCTTTATATCAGAAATATTATTCTTACCAAGTTAAATAAAGACAAACATATGCTTTAGGATGTAACATCTGCAATTATCTTGAAATAGAAGAACAAAAAAAGATACCTTATGAAGATCAATGATATTTTTTGTATGAACAAGTAAGAAGCACACACAAATAGCAATTATCTTTATCAGGTTAAATAAAGATAAACATATGCTTTAGGATGTAACATCTGCAATTATCTTGAAATAGAAGAACAAAAGAAGATTTTGTATAAAGATCAATGATATTTTCTATAGCACAGCTCCCAGATTAAAAAAGGGTGTTCCAATAACTTTATCAGCTCAACAGTGCTAAGTGCATTCTGGCTATTGAAATAGGAAATATAGTAATTTAATCACTCAGATAAAGCCAGTAAGCCAATATTCTTCATAAGATCTCATCACAAATTTCAGTAGCTCTCCAAATAGTATAATAGAACACTTTAGACTAAAGACTAGTAAGAGATCTTCATAGCCTGTCGTTATATATATCCGTAATATTCATTTCTCTCTATTCAAGCCCATTTCATTTTTAAATATGTTTTTAAATAATCATAGTGTCTAAGCCAACTTGCACACACCTCAACTAATTCCACGAAAGATGTGTCACCTCCCACCAATAATAATAACTCTATACACCAATGCTACAACATACAGAAGAAATCACCTAGTGTATTAGTGTCTCTAGTGAGAAGGCTACGACAGATGGAAGAAATCAGCTAGTGTTATACTGTCTCTAGTGAGATTTGAATCCAAAACCTCATAATTCATTCTCAACTCACTTCATTAACCACTACATATGAAAGAAATCAGCTAGTGTTATACTGTCTCTAGTGAGATTTGAATCCGAAACCTCATAATTCATTCTCAACTCACTCCATTGACCACTACATATGAAAGAAATCAGCTAGTGTTATACTGTCTCTAGTGAGATTTGAATCCGAAACCTCATAGTTCATTCTCAACTCACTCCATTGACCACTACATATGAAAGAAATCAGCTAGTGTTATACTGTCTCTAGTGAGATTTGAATCCGAAACCTCATAATTCATTCTCAACTCACTCCATTGACCACTACATATGAAAGAAATCAGCTAGTGTTATACTGTCTCTAGTGAGATTTGAATCCGAAACCTCATAGTTCATTCTCAACTCACTTCATTGACCACTGGATCAAACTCATGCGTGTTTCAAGCCCATTTCATATTATCACTACAATACTCAAATATATTGACTTTGAAGAATAATTAGGGGCTCCATGAGATTTTCAGAATCTCATACTTGCAAGAATCTACAGTGATTTTTTATAAAAGTTACTTACTAGATTTGTGTATACATATTAGGTTAAAGTGAAGAAATTTCAGCACCAATAAAACCTTAGGATAATTGAATTTACAGATACATCTAAGTTCAATAAACAAACAGATAATCATATATTAAAAAGGAAATTTAGGCATCAAAAAGGTTTACAAATTAGAATCGCACCTGATAATTAATGATGATCAGATGGTCAAACCGGAACAGAGCACTCAGCCGCGGATGAGAAAGACAGAGAAATTGTAAACAGATAATTCTATTTTTACTAGAGGTATTTTTTAACAAGGGCAATTTGGTAAACATAATAAAGTGTTCACTCGGGGTCGTTTGGTATAAAGATTAATAACGCAGAAATTAGTAATACAAGATTAATAGTGCAGGGTTTATTTCTATCAAGTTTTTGGTATATTGTTTCCCACCTCACCTTGTATTTGGATTAAAACTCTATAAAAAAATTATTTCGAATGATACTCTTGAATTTTTATGTAATTAGATCAAGATAAATAACTGTCAGACAATATTATTTTTTATGTCCTTCTAACTAGCTATGAAAAGAACAATTTTGTTGTCATGTTTGCTAGTTTTTCACTTTAATTATTTGAGGATAAATAATGGACAAATTACTTAACTACACTCTTTTACTTACTTTAATATCCATTTATCCCTACTTATTTCAAATTTTTCAAAAATCCCTTATTTACCTATGTATCCTGCATGTATCCCGTGCACAACGGTATGTATCCTGCTATGTGGAATGTATCAAACATTTTGTATCTCGTGCACAACGCTATGTATCCCGCATGTATCCCGTGCACAATGCTATGTATCCCGCTATGTGGAATGTATCAAACTTAATGTATCCCGTGCACAACACTATGTATCCCGCTATGTGGAATGTATCAAACCTAATGTATCCCGTGCACAACACTATGTATCCCGCAAACATCATTTTTAAGGGATTTTTGATAAATAGAAAACTAGAAAGGATAGGATGTTATTTAGTATTTATAATATGTGGTTCCTATAATTTATACATAAATAATTGTCATTTAATAAAGAAAAAATGGTCAAAAATGTACTTAAACTATGAGAAAGTACCAAAAATGTCTTTTGTTTATAGTTTTGTTAAAAAATGTCCTTGGTGTCAATACTTTGGATCAAAAATATCCTTACTGTCAATACGTTGGTCCAGGAATGCCCCTATAGTTACTAAATGGGTCAAAAATGTCATTTTCAGAACACATATATTATTATTTTTCTTTTTAAACACATCTTCTTCCTAATTAAAATATTATTAAAGAACCATGTTCTTGTTTTCTTTCTTTTATAATCACTTTAACAAATAAAAATGTAAGAAATATTTTTTTTCTTTTTAATATCATTTCATCAATTAAAATAGAATAATTTCATGTGCCCTTTTGATAGATAATATATGTCATTTATATAAGATCATAGTATATCCATCATTAATTTATATTTATATAACAATAAAAAATAATTATAATAAAATTAGAAATATTTTCATTTTTTATTTTATTTTTTGAATTGAAGTAAGATACATTTGCTAATTTTAAAAAATATTATTAGAAAAAAAAAATTGTTAAAAAGAAAATAAATAATATATTTATTTGAAAAATGAGTATTTTTGATTCATTTAATAACAACAAGTGCATTTTTGGACCAAACTACAAACAAAAGACATTTTTGTTCCTTTCGCATAGTTTAAGGGCATTTTTTATCCTTATCCCTTTAATAAATTGATCACTCACAAAATGTCACCTTTCAATATATATAAAAAAATGATAAACCATTTACTTTTAAAATCAAAAAGACGGTCAACAATGGTAAAATTGAATAAACCATTTACATTTACACATAAAAAATGCAAGTTGTAATTTTAATATGTATGTAATTTTTAAATTGTTCAAATTACAAATAATTAGAAAAATCACACAAATATATATTAAGATCACAAACGTCATATTGTGATAAATTTCTTTTTTTAATTTATAAATGTTAAACAACTCACGTTTCAAATTTGTATTGATTTGTATTGGATTTATTTTGTAACAAATAACTCTCTCAAATAATTTGTAAGCTAATTTATTTAAATAAATTTACTAGTACAAATATAAAAACTAAAAAAAATAAAAATAGACAAAATAATTAAAATACTTTGAGGGATATTTTTGTCTTTACATAGACTTATCCCATGGTATTATATCCTATGTATTACTAATACCTCCAAATGGAAGGTATTAGTAATACATCTTATAATACCATGTAGGATGTATAACTAATCCATAAATTAGTTATACATAGACCCAAATTCCTACCAAACATAGTACTAAATAATACCATACATAATACATGGACTATTTCTTCTAATGCGGCCTACCAAATGATCCATTATTTCTTAAATTCGTGTCCCGACAAAAAAGTCACATAAAATGAAAATGGAGAGGGTATAGTACTATTTCCTTTGTCCCATTTTATATAGCACATTTTCCTTTATAATCTTTCTTATAAAAAAAATCATATAATTAGAAATAATTTAACTTTAAAATTATTTTTTTACTTTTAATGAAATGAAACTCAACCACACAAATATCCAAAAATTATTTTAGATCACAAATTTTAAAAATCTTTATTTTTTTAAACATCGTATCAAGTCTAAGATGACACCAAAAATGAAACGAAGGTAGTATTATTTTATTGCATTAAAGCTATGAGTGGCAATTTCTTTGTTTGCAACCTTTTGACGAGCTTAACCACTGGCTAAAATGTTCCCTAAATTTTTTTTTATTCTATAAAAAATAATCTTTTTAATAAAAATTATTTATTTTTTGTTTAAGTACCATAGTCCATAGGAAATTACTCAACAACTTTTTACAAGAGTGCCCTTGGAAGTCTCTTAACAGTTTTTTACAACAAAATAGTCACTTAAGTTTGCCTAAACATAATAAAAGATGTCTTGTTTATTTCTTTGTAGTGATTTTCTAAGACACTTAAAAAGAGTAATTTAAGGGCCCTTTTCATACTTAAATATAAGGGAAAATTGTATATAATAGCAAATTATTAATTCAAATTAAATGCTATAAATATAGTTTGATTTAATTGTACCTCATAGCAAACTGTTGCTATTTCACCTCTCTCCTGATGAATCTCGCTCGCCACTCTCGTTCTCTCCCTCGCCTCTCTCGTTTTTTATACAAACGCAAGTGTATAAAGTGTGTTTGTGTTTGTATAAAGCGAGAGAAAATTGTATATATACATATATTTTCGTTCCCCTCTCTCCCCTCTCCCCTCTCCCAGATCTCGCTCTCTCACTCGCCTCTCTCACTTTATACAAAAAATGCAAATTGTATAAAATGTGTTTGTGTTTGTATAAAGCGAGAGAAAATTGTATATATACATATATTTTCGTTCCCCTCTCTCCCCTCTCCTAGATCTCGCTCTCTCACTCGCCTCTCTCACTTTATACAAAAACACAAATGTATAAAATGCGTGAAAATTGTGTATATATATATATATATATATATATATTTTCATTTCCCTCTCTCCCCTCTCCCAGATCTCACTCGTCTCTCTCACTTTATACAATTGATCTTTTTGTATATGTATACCAAAACAGATTATACAACTGCTTTCTTTTGTATATGTATAGCGAAATATACATATTTATATTTGCTATGGAGCGCAATTATGCAAACTTTGCTATAACATACAAATATGAATTTTGTGTTTGTTATATGTGAAAGTTGCTCTAAATATAGTTGAGTGTTTTTTTGTATAAAATAATTCTATGACTTAAGTAATAAATAAACGTTGAATGACTATCTATAAAATCTACCGTAATTTCGTGCTTTAATATGTAATTTTTGACTTTTTGTGAGTGCGAGTTCTTTGCATAGTCTACGCTTTCTATTTTAGTGTCAAAATTTACTTGTATACACAATTTTTATATGAAAATGTGATATTTTAAGTTAAGTTTGGTATGGAGGATATTTTAAAACTATCTTTTTTAGAAAAATAAGTGCTCGAGAATCTGAAAATAATTTGAAGTATAAAAAAACAAATGATTAATGAATAGCATTTCAAGTTCACGGGTTCTTTGCGTCCTCTTCACCCCAATGCTCCCAACATCTACCCTTTGACCACACCCCATAAATCATAACGTTGTTTTTCTGCATTACATAAATATATATTTACAATGTTTTTATTTAATTATTAAATAATAAAAAAGATTATTTTTCAAAAAATACTTATTCTTTTTTCTCAAATAAATACTTTGTATTAAACACACACATAAAATCGCTTCAATATTGGTACTAAATCTTCCGAAATGCAGACCTAAAAACAACTAATTTAACCTTATTAAAGTTGCTTAAACTACAAATTTCATACAACTTATGATCATCATCCAGATCGAGTGTTGTATATTGCAAGAATTAGATAAAGAATAAGGATATGTTTTTTGAAGAAAAAAAAGAGTATTGTGTAATAATTACTTTTTAAGAAACAAAGGAGTACGCATTACCAAAGTCTAGAAGCATTTAGACCATTCTATATATATATACTCCCTCTGTTGAATTATATTTGTTCATTATTGATTGTGCACATCTTTTAAGAAACTATAAATAAAAAGATAATTTTATTATATCACCCTTTAAATCCCTGAACGGCTGAACATAATGTCTTGAAAAATGTAATATAGAAAAATGACTATAATTAATGATAAGAATAAATTAGAAATTAAGTGTAATATTATCCATTGATTTCATGGATAAGAAGAGTTAGATATTCTAAAATAGTATAGTGGACAATGATTATTAAATTGAGGATTTTTTTTATTTTTTATTTTTAAATCCCTTTCCCATCCACGTCCTTTAAGTTATAAATTCAATACAAATCTATAAGATGGACCCTGCGGTCAAATTTAATGCCAGTGCAGTCCTCTGTAATGGCCCGCATATGGCCGGTTGGTGGCATTTTTATTTAGTGTTGTCCTAAAATAAAGGCTAGCTTTTCAAAAATCAAAATAAATCGTGTTTCACCAGACATTGCTTAGGATCAATGGATCATGTTATTAATGCACAATTTACTTTACATATTGAGTCATTCACCTATCAACTTGGGAAGCAACAAATACCTTGGTTTATCTTCGATTTCAATTTGTTACAATCAAAAGCTTCAACAAGCCCTAAAATCTCTTGTATGTAATGTGTATATATTGTAGATAGTAAAATTTATATCGAGAAAATAATAATCTAGACTGGGAAATAACGCAACAATCATATAGTATTTTATTTCAAATTTGAGCATTACAATCTTTATGAATTCTCTTGTTCGTTTTTTCGAATAAATTCAAAAGTTTGTAAGCTTGATCTTGAATTTCGATAAACTTGGTCTTGACTTGTACGTGGATTCAAGAGCCTTTGATTTTGATCTTGAATCTTGATGAACTTTAACTTGATCTTGTCTTGTACTTCAATTCAATGACTTTTGAGTTTGTTCTTGAATCTAGTGGTCTTGATCTTGAGTGATTTTTTAACTCGAATATTTATTTGCTTGAATTCTTGAACTTGTAGTTTGTAGAGATATCTATGGCGTTTGATCCACGTGCTCTCTCTAGTTTTTGGTTAGAATTTTGGTGTATTTTTTTATTTATGAGGACCCTATTCATAATTGTAGAATGGAGGAGCTAGTATGAAAACAGGACTCCTTCGGACAAATAGATTTAAGTGACATGATATATTGTGCTTTAGCAAAGTGAATTCGTCATTTATAGCTCAAATCAATGGACTGATCCAATAAAATTAAAATTTAATTAGATTCATTTTTATTGAATTTAAATAATTAATTTCATTATATTAATATACAATATTTATTTGAACTAATATACTCTTAAATTTAATATAATCCAAATCACTTTATAAATTTATATCCAATAAACTTTAACGTCCCTATTAAAGCAAAACCTACACATTCTAACGTCCAATACTCTTGGTACAACTACTTCCCTAGTAGAATAATAATATAGTTCCTAGATAGTTACTTATTGGCCAATAATTTGAATGGGAAATTGAAATCCACAAAATTAATATCTCAAAAGATGGATGTGTCAATTAGAATAAATATATATATATATATATATTTGTATAATATATAGTTGTCGACGACACAGTGATGATGGGATCAGTTTTCAAACAAATGAAATTGATATGACACAGGGTTTCTTGATTTGGTGTCCTCTCTAAAGGTGACCATTCATAAAGGTAAAGGCAACATCAAAGTCTTAATTAGTCGATGAGGGCTCAACCCTTTTCACTATCTCTACATATATATATATATATATATATATGATTTATTTGAATATGACATTTTTTAAAACACCAAGACACCCTTTTCATGAAACACAATTTCAATGTCCCTTTCTCTTAATATATGTATCTCATTTATAAATATGTCGACCAGAATATCACTACTAGAAAATATGAAATTAGCTACAGAATTTATCGATAACTAATTTATTGCTAAATAGTTATCCCTTATCCATAGTTAAATGAGATTAACATAAACTTTTTGTTGTTTAGCTATAAAATTCTATCTGTCATTGATTTTTGATAGTGAACAATAGTCTATATATACACAATATATTGTCACTATAGATTTTCTATCTCTAGCCTAACATTATTCCCATTATATTGGCATGCATTCATCTAATTAACCTTTTTAATCATAAAAAGAGTAGTTTACTGTGGACGCTGACGTGGCTTCGTTAAGAAGTCGTTTTCTCACTTCATAAAGAATTAATTAAACCAATACTCTAATCACTGCATTATGTCTCTAATACTCTAGCTAGAATGTCATTAGATTCTTCCCGATATAATGGTTATTACTTTCTCCGTTTCAGTTTGTTTGATACATTTTGATTTGGCATGGAGTTAATATTATAATCTTAAATATAGGAAAATTAAAATTGAAATTAAAAATCTATTAAAATTGAAAAAAAAATCTCTTTAAATAAACTAAAACTATGTAGATCGAAAACAACTTGAAGCGGAGTGAGTGATTAATACCCTTGTCAATCAAAGGACATGAATGAGACATGTCTTATTGTAAAAACAGGGTCTAATTGCTTGTTTGGCCAAGTAGTTAAAAATTGTTTATTTTTAAAAATATTTTAAATAAAATAGCTTTTTAGAAAAATATTTTTTAAGAAAATAATAATTTATAGGGAAAAAGGTTCGAAATATATCCGAACTTTGGAAATTGTTGTAACAATTCCAAACTTTAAGCATGACCCATTACCCACCTGCACTATTTAATAATGTATTTTAAAGGTATGTATGTGCTCACGTGGACACGTTACTATTTATAATGACACAATATTTATGATGTCCAATAGTGAAGGGGGTAAAAGGTCCTTTCCAAAGTTCGGGATTGTTATAGCAATTTCGGTCAAAGTTCAGATATATTTCAGACCTTTTTCCCTAATGTATATTTAACTAATTCATTTTTAAAATATTTTTATTAACCATATTGTGCTTGTCTAAAAAAAATGTTTTTGGGCAATGTTTTAGTTTCTACATTAAGAATGACAGTCGGCAGTCGCACATACTATTCAATATTTATTTTTCCTGCTTTAAGAATACTTTATTGCTTCGATATATAGGTGTGAATTGAAATAAAAAAATATAATCCCTCCCTCATATATAAATTTAGAATTAATTTGATTAACTATCGAAGCTAATTAAATTGATTTAATATTTTAAAATAATAAATTAAATAATTCTAAATTACAATTTTTTTCGTAATAATTTGATGAAAAAATACAGCATCTTAAAATGTTGATAGTTGAACTCCCGAAAAATAAAAATAAATGACAAATGTTATAGTACAGAGGAAGTATTTATAAACTAGAGCAAGGAATGACAGTGTTGAGCAAATTCCATAATTAAAATTGGTAAACATCAATACAAGCACACCATTAATTATGAGATTGGCCTAGCTAATTAATATCGACCAAAATCTAGATATCAAATAAAGAAGAAATACAGAACTAAGTATATAGGAGATTGATTAGTGCACCCAAATATATATAATATAGTAATTATATATAAATAAATGATTGAAAATTACATAATTAAACTACGAATAATTGCAGCTTCTGGACTATCAGCATCAATGGTTGACAATAACTGAGAAAGTCGATCACTGAGATCAGCCACCTCTTTATGCAAATTCCTAATATAGTTGCATGTTTCTTGGAGCACCTTAGGTGCTGATGCCTGCAACATATCGATTCGTAAATTCATTATCGATTTCTATATAAACATGTAACTTATAAATATTATTGTCGATGTGCAAAATTTAAACTCATAGACAAAATATACCTTAATTGGTGGAACGACTTAAAAAAAAAAGGTCAAACATTGAGTATATTCTAAATTGGTTCTATGTATGTAGTATATTGTGGGACCCAAAGCAGCATTCTGGAATTACGAAAAAAATTGTGAACTTATGGAGTACTTAAAAAGCGAAAGAATTATTCATGCTATTTTAAATCAATACAACCAAATTAAAGGACTCGTGAAAATGATATTATTTTTAATAAAGAGTGTTTTACCTTCACTTTTCGACATGATTTTGAATAAGATGAGCTTTAGATCGCGTATAGAAAACAAAAAGAAAGAAAGAGAGATTCACACGGCACTAAATGTCTCAACTGCTCTGACTAAACTGACATTACATATAAAATAACATTTTAGAGTGCATTTCCAGTAACTGCTGACGGATGCATGTACAATTTCATATTCGAACCTACATACAAGCTGAATTATAATGAGAGGTCTATTACTTATACCATACTACATCTTGTAACGCATTCAACACTATATGTAAATATCCAAAAATGAAAGTGCATATAGAAGGAAGAAATAAAAACCTTGTTGGAGCGACGATTACGAATTTCAGGAAGAAGTTGCTGCAATTTGGAGACGAGTTGTATGATCTGATCATCTGAAATCCTGGAGGTGCCTCCTTCTGATGACTGCCTCGACCTTCTCCCAGACATAGTTTGAGATAAATCTTCAATTCAACTAGTTGATGATCAGTATAACTTAATTGAATAGCAAGTGAAGTGGGAAGAACAAGTAGTAGACAATTAATTAAGAGTAGTTAGAGGAGGAGCTAGGTAATAATAATGAAACTATATAGTAGTAATAAATTTTAAAGGACCACAAATTAAACAGCAACGAAATGAGAGAGAAAGAGAGAGTGTGTGATGGTAAGTATACATAATAGGAAAAACATAGAAAGTGATGTTGGATGTGAAGAAGACAATTGCAAGGAAAAAGTAGCCCAAAAAACCTTCTTGTTTTGTCACTGCACCTACTTTTCTACCTCATCCATCAACTACCATTATACAGTTATTCAATCTGGTATTCTACTTTTTCAAATTCAAATTAAAACAAGAGGTGAACCGCTTTTTCATATTCAAGGCTTGAACCTAAGATCATGTGTGTTTAACGCAAGAGCAACCTCATCATAGGAATTCAAACTTAGGCGTCGTGTAAGTTTTGATCATATCCTTATCACTACATTACAAGTCTCTATTGATTTTAAGGGTATATCTATCGGTATAAATGCAAGATTTGACCTATATTTATATTGTAATTTTCCAACAAAGCATATTCAAATGACATGCTCACACCACCGTAGCTCCGCCATGTATATAGTATATAAGAAAATATACATATTTAGAAAATCTAGAGAGATCATCTTTATTGCTTCTTAAAGAATGCATCAAGTTAGTGATAATAAATAGACACATTAATAAAGAGTGTTAAAGTCTTTATCAGCATTAGTTAAGTGTCATTCGATCCAATGTCGCTAAAGGCTTTAGGGACATATACAAAGAGTGCTAATTGCCGCTAAAAATGCGCGGCAATTGAGCTATTGCCGTTAATTAATTGCTGCTAAAAATTATTTTTATGGTAGTGTATCTCAGTCCAGCCTGATGCAACCTATTACTATTTGAACTCAAAATAAAGAGGCGCCGACGCTCTCCCTTTACAATGGACGAATATAACTCTACATCTACAATAAATATATATATAGATTTATTTTTAGATCTTGGTTTAATATCATAGATCTTGATCAGGAAAAGTTTGCATTAAATTTATTAAATTATTTTTTACGATAGAAAGATCACTTAACTTTAATCAACTATCGTGACATTCAATAAACTATTTTTAGTAATTAATCAAAAAGTCACTCTATTTGGTTTAAGTATTACATGAAGTTATAAGGAGAAAATAAAAGAGATATTTTATATGGATCCGGCTCTTCTTCATTTTCCTTCCCTCCATTTTCCCCAAGTTCTTGCTTGGATGTGAGACACATGGCATAGGTAAAAATTGATGGTTAAGATTTAATTGAATAAAAATAAGATTTTAATTATGATTTAGATAATTAATATTTCATAAGAAAAATGACAATACCACAATCATAACAATATATTATCTTGTCCATAAATGTATTATTAAAAAAAAAAAATCTAATCGTTTTCTTACTAGCATTATCTTCTGTTTTTGTCCATAAATATATTATAAAATAATGTCTCTTTTTCTAATTATTTTTTCCCTGCGAGTATTTTTTCTATTAATTATATGTAAACTAATTTCAAAGAGAAAGTTCAAATTAAAGTTGTTATCTAAGACTAACTCTTTTAAAAACAAAAAAACAAATGGAAGATAAATACTCGTAGGAAAATTAGAAAAGAGTAAAGTTTTTATAATATATTTATGGACAAGCTATTATATTGTTATGACTTATGATTATGGTATTATTATTTTTCTTATGAAATATTAATTATCTAAATCATAATTAGAATCTTATTTTAATTAATTAAATCTTAGCCATTAATTTTTATTTATGCCATGTGTCTCACATTCAAGCAAGAACTTGGGGAAAATGGAGGGAAGAAAAATGGAGAGGAGACGAATCCATTTTATATGATGCTTATGCAAAGTAATATTGAATGACTTTTTTATTTAAATAAAATATTGACTTTTTGTGATACTTAGTTAGGCAAAGTTGAGCAATTTTGTTTGTACAAAAATAGTTTAATGACTTCCTATGATACTATTATTAGGTAAAGTGAAGTGACTTTTTGTTATAAAAAATAAATTAGTGCTTTGATTTATTAAAATAAAAGTTTGACGACCATTCATGAAAATAATCTCCTAAAATATCTTACATGTACGAATAGATATATATAGAGAGAGATTTGACATAAAACTTTTAGGGAAACAATTATAAATGAATTATAAAAAACAAATTGATACGAAATAATATGTGTATGAGAAAAACTATTAAAACTTTATCAAATAAATATTATATTATGAACCCACCATATTAATTGTATAAATCTTAAATATGTTTCGTATGCATATAGAAGGAGGACCGGGACCGGGGGCCAGGCAAAGACGTTTTGTTTGAGGCCTAAACCTGATTTAAAATTGGTGTTTTGTATGTGTTTTCAACGTTTGATTTGATTTCAAGTGGGCTGAATTGTGTTTGTTATTGTACTAACAACATGTCCCTTCTTCTGCATATATATGTCTCCATGTACAATACCATGTGATTGCTTTTCTATCATCGTCCCCTTATACAACTTTAAATAAAGTTGGATTCAAAATTTAATCAATTTTAAAATTCTTAGTATTGTATCTATAGTATGTTTAAATTTATGAATTGATTATAGTCAGTTTGATAATGATTGAGTCATCTTACTTCTTCGAGACCAAATAAAAAATTCCTTAAAAATGATACAAAATGAATTTTGTTCTACGATGAGAAGCAATTAAGCGTGTTATATCTGTCAATTGTCATTTAGTTGATAAATCCGTCAGAATTGAGGTTCCACAACCAATAGTTTCTAACATTGTATTTGAAGCAAATCAAACAACAAGCACCAACTTAACTTGAAGAGTGGTGATTTAATATGTCTATCGATGACTCATTTCTTGGTACATCACATTTATTCATTTATGACGATATTAATATTCTTGAAATTTTAGACTAATCATTGTAATTTTAATATATATTTTGCGGGCATCAAAAGTACACAAAATTCAATCCGCTCCTGTGAGACATTCTCATATATAGTAACCTATGTACACTGCAAATATTAATTTTCTTACGGTGTTAGTATAAGTAATAATTTATAGGTAGTTTGAGAGAGCAAAAATTAATTTATATTATAGTCTATAGGTGTATTGATGTCACGACAGTTACTAATAATGCATGAGTGATGAGTGTGGTACCAGAAAACAGAGACGTGTCAATTGTCATTAATTAATGCTAATTACAGCTAAACCAAACCAATTTTATCTTTGCTCAAAAATTAATATCTAAGCATTCGCGTACGAGTATGATTAATTTAGATTCATGTCATATATTGAAAGAATGCTTTCTATAAAAAGAAAATTTATATTCAAAACTCAAACAATTTTATCCGCTACATCAAATTCATTGATAGTACGTACATTTGACGAGTTTTATATTTTCCTTTGACACATATATATATATACACACATTATTTTCACATAAAACTTGCTTATTGACTATGTTTACATCTAATTCATGGATATTTTCCTATACGTACTTATTACTTGATCGTAATTAAGTGACATGCATTCTAACTTAATTCTTTAACCACTACATACCGCTAAATTGCATGACTTGATATATATAAACAGCAACGGCATGTTAATATTTGAGTAAAATAAAAAAAATACATATTTTGAACTAGTTTTTTTAAAAAAAGTTTAAAAGATACTTTAAAAAAAATTCTCAAGTATGTACTCCATTTGTCCAACAATACTTGTTCACTAGACTTTACATACTTCTTAAGAAACTATAAATAGAAGAGTAATTTTATTGTATCATCCTTTGAATATAATAAATACAATGTCTTGAAAAATGTAATAAGAAAATAATTATAATTAATTATAAGAGTAAATTAGGAACTAAGTATAAAATGTACATTGATTTCATAAAGTAAATAAGTATTGTTGAACATCTCAAAATAATATAATGGACAACTATTGTTGGACGAATGAAGTAATATTTACCGTAGTAAATAATTAATCAAGTGTACTTATGGAGTACGCGGCATTGACTTATGGTCCTTTATTCGCCCCTATTTGAGATTTAATTAGTTGTTAGTGACAATTCATGTCTAATTAATGTGCTAAAAGGGACAAGGCATCTTACTTGATTAAGGAGGATCTTTCACAAAATATTTTTGTAATTAAGTTGGAAGATTAGGGATTGAGTGTGACTGGTGGCCAACAAAAATTTACAAATCAAAGCTAAATTATATAATAATTAATCATAAATAAATAATACTAGCTACTTGTTTTGAGTAAATAATTTTCTCGAATGTACATTTACTGTTATCTCCTGTATTCAAGTTATTAAAACAGAAATAAGAAAGATGAAATAGACAGAAAATAAATAATTCGAGTCCACAGAATTCACTGTGTATCCTTAGAGAATTTAATCCTCTCAAGTACCCGAGGTTGTAGATTAATTCCTCCCAAGATAAAATGGATTAACTATTAAAGAAGTAGCGGTATCTCAAACTTCAATAATTTGCGAACTAAAAAAAACAACAACGAGAGCACAAACAGACTCAGTCGATCGACAATTTGATTTGTAATAAAATGTAGGCAGAAGAGAGAAATTTTCAGTGTTTGAAAAATGAGAGAAATTTCTCTATTTATAGTCAACTGCAGCAAGGAACGCATCTATTCAGACAAGAGTGTGAACACATTTGTTCAGACATGTCTTTCCAGAACGTTTGTGCCTTTTGGGAAAAGAAGTGTATGTTCGCAAGGAACATCCCTTCTGAGCAACTTTACTGTTACGCGAAATTTCAAACAATTATGTTGCGCGAAATTAATTCTGTTAATTAATTAATTAACATTCTGATTTAATGAGATTGATTACATAAATTTTGTCTAAAAAATTATCAATCAATTGCTAAAGTACTCGAGGCTGAGCAAGCGACGACGATGGCACAAGGGGCACTTTCTACTTAACTCTTTAACGGGCCGTTTGGTACAAGGATTAATAATGCAGGGATTAGTAATGCTGGGATTAGTAATGCAGAGATTATTTTTACCAAGTGTTTGGTTCATTGTTTCCCACCTCATTTTGTGCTTGGATTAAAACTTTATAAAAAAACTTTTTCCAATTATACCCTTGAATTATTATGTAAGTGGGTGGGTAAATAATTGTCGGACAATATTATTTTCTGTGGCCTTCTATCTATTTATGAGAAGAACAATTTTGTTGTCATGTTTGCCTTTTTTTCACTTAAATTATTTGAGGATAAATAATTGTCATCTTAGTAAATTGATCACTTACAAAATGTCAATTTTCAATTTAAAAAAACATAAACTATCAACTTTTAAAATTGAAAAGACGGTAAACAATAGTAAAATTGATTAAATCATCCACAGTTACACATAACAATTGCAAGTTGTAATTTTAATATGTATTCAATTTTATAAATTGTTCAAAATACAAATAATTAGAAACCCGCTCAAACATATATATATATATATATATATATATATATATATATATATATATATCAACAAATTATACCTTCAATTAAGATCACAAACTTCATGTTGTGATATATTTGCCTTTTTAATTAGTTAATGTTAAACAAATCACATCTCAAATATTGTATTAATTTGTATTGGATTTATTTAGTAACAAACAACTCTCTCTAAATAATTTGTAAGTTAATTTATTTAAATAAATTTAGTAGTACAAATATAAAACATAAAATGAAGAAAATAAACAAAATAATTAAAATTATTTGAGGGATATTTTTGTCTTTACATAAACTTATCCCATGGTATTATATCCATATATTACTAATCCCTCCAAATGGAAGGTATTAGTAATAGTAATACATCCTATAATACCATATAGGAGGTATAACTAATCCATGGATTAATTATAGGCTTAATCCATCGATGACCCCTTAAAATTTGCACGAAATTTCATTTAGACACCTTAACTGGACGATGTTCATTTTAGACACCTTATGTTGGCTCCTATTGTGTCATTTTGACATTTTTTGCTTACTTGACTAAATAAGTATAATACACTCGTTGACCGCGCGTGAAAACCCTATTTAGTCAACTTTTTAATTTTTTCTTCTTCTTCATTTTAAGCCACCATTTTTGCAAACTTAAACATCCAACAATGGTTAATAAATATAGTTACAATAAGATGATAAAAAATAGTTTAGAAATTTAAGAATAGACCTATTTCGAGATTTAGTATTAAATTATTCATGGACCGTGTGTAAGGACGTGTGGGCACGGGGTATTTTTCTGCAAATGGGTAGCAGGGGTTGTTTGTGCAAGGTAGGGAGAAATCGTGGCGGGGGGGGGGGGGCGAGGGGGTATGAGTGGATTTTATTTTATTTTTGGGGTAAAATTTCATATGTTATTCATTCATTGGTCACTTTTTATTTTTATTCAAAATTCATTATTTAAGAATTGCTTTTGACACAAATGACAAGTGTCATCATTTAATTTGTCACTTTACACGTCATTTGCGAGTGTAACACACACACCTCATATAATTTTGTTGATTGAAAAAAAAGTATCGAAATGACACAATTGAACTCTACATGAGGTGTCTAGAATGAACATCGTCCAGTTGAGGTGTCCAAGTGAAACTTCGTGCTTTAAGGGGTCATCGATGGATTAGGCCTTAATTATATATAGACTCAATTTCCTAACAAACATAGTACTAAATAATACCATACATAATACATGGACTATTTGTTTTAATGCGGTCTACCAAACGACCCCTAAGAGTTAAAAAAAGTGTTTCCTAATATAAAGACAACTCTTTTTATTTCTTCTACCAATATGAGAGAAATGACTTTTCATTTTCAAAGACTTTTCATTTGAAATGACTTTTCATTTTCCCTCCAAATTGATTTTCCTACATTTCTCATTTTCTCATTTATTCTTATTTCACATTCGCACCTTGTTAAAATCCAACATTTACAACATTAGATAGATTTAACGTATTTAGAGGGTTCCAGAAAAATTTACTAACTTTTTTTCAAATCTTATAATTATATTGAGTTATTGTTTAGAATGAAAATGGTTTGTTGGTTTAGTAGAGAAAGTGAAACTCGACTATGTTTTGTTGCCCTTCTTTACAAGGGGTTCAAATCCCAGAGGACACCCTAATTAACTTATTTTTTGCTTTTCTTTTATAAAAAACACACAAGACTATGGTCTTTTAAAAAAAATAAATCATAAACTTTAAATTTTGAATTTGTTTAAAAAGGATGTAAATAGAAAAAGGCAACTTTTTCTCCAAAACATTTTGCAAAATATTGATCAAACATAAATTACTGTTTTAATATTGTCAAAAATGTATTCTAAATTGATTAGTCGAACAAAATCACTACTCCTCAAAAACCCTTTTTGACAAAAAAAAAAGGTATCAAAATACATAGATTGTAAAATTTTGATCAAATATATTCCGATCGCGCGGTAAAATGGGCATTCCTCCTAGTTTACGACATAAGCACGAGATGGTACTAGCAAGGTTCATGTCACATGCAATTTCGTCCTCCATGAACGACAAGATAATTAAGTGGTGTACTACTTATGTTATTTAGGTAAAAGATTTATTTATTTCGAAACAATGCACACACAAATAAATAATTCTATGATTTTGTCTACCACAGTCACATGTCCCAAACAGGTTTTAGGATCCCTACAAACCCCTCACCAAGATATTTGTGTCATAACCACACTAAAAATCCTACCTTTCTAATCATATTTTTTCTCTTATTTTATAACTCTAATTATAGACATTCATCAATAATTTTCTTATAGTTACGCATATTATAAGACATCAAGTTAGCTTTTTTCAATGGGAGAAATTAGTTTTGTAGGTCATTTATAAATAAGAAAATAATTTTATATTCTCTTTTATTCATTTTGTGAGTGGGCAGAAGATCTGAGTTTTTCATTAAAACCTGGTTAATAATCAACACCAAATAAATGAGAATTATTTTTAGCCTCTCGGTCTTTTCACAAAAAAATATCCACCTTTTAGTCCCTTATTTAAAAAGTAGACATTGTCCTATAATTTTTATAAGTGAAACTACGAAATGTAGTATTATAAGATTACGCTTATGAAATTTAAAATTAGGTGATTATTAACTTTTCAGAAATTGAATTGAAAAGTAATTAATAAACGCTATTTCTATATTAAAGTTTCATTACTACTCCTACTCCGAAAAATGTTTAAATAAACAAGAGCAACTTACATAAATGATTACATTTATAGGGTTATTGAAGTTTAATAGCTATAAGTATGTTATTTACTAAAAATGACTACATTTTATATGAATATCTAGCTGTATTTGTTTTTTTTTTTAATTATACAGTGATACAATTAGAATTATAGTGCATTAAATAAGGTAACTGAATCCCTTTAATTATGTCATGAAATTCTCAACTTCTCATTATTACATTAACAACTAATGATTACATAGTCAATGCGTATATACTCTTGGATTCCAATTACTTTTTTAATTTTTTTGGATACATTGTATTCAAATTTTCATTGTCGCTATTATTCTTGTTCAAGTGTAAAGGTATTTCACATAAATTTCTTTAGTTAAATTGATTTATTGTAATTGTGAATGAATCTTGTTTGTTTCGATTTCAAATACGCGAACTCCATGACAAGCATAACTGTATCCCTAAGATTGCGCTCAATACAACAGTGTTGATATATCAATACAATTGGACAATCTAGAAAAAAATGACAATGAACTATACTACAATATGATTATCCTAATGTATATGTATTTCACTCTATAAAAAAATAGATGTGTTGTATACGTATACATTCAAATCTATGTAATGCATTTATGTATCCAAATACACTTGTATTTTCAATTGGACAATCCATGAAAAAATAACAAGTATTCAAATGTATATGTATTCCACTGTGTTCAACATTCAAATACAATTATATGTGTAATCAAGAGAATAAAATGTATTCATGTATTTGATTACCTAGTCAATGCATATACTTTTGGATTTCAATTAATTTTAAAAAAATTGGATACATCGTACAAAAGTTTCATTGTCGTTATTGTTCTTGTTCAAGCATAGAGGTATTTCACATAAATTTCTTTATATAAATTGATTTATTGTAATTGTGAATGAATCTTGTTTGTTTCGATTTCAAATACGCAAACTCCATGACAAGCATAATTGTATCCCTAAGATTGCTCAATACAATTGTGTTAATAGATCAATACAATTGGACAATCTAGAAAAAAAAAATGACAATGAACTATACTACAATATAATTACCCAAATGTATATGCATTTCACTCTATAAAAAAAATAGATGTGTTGTATACGTATACATTCAAATCTATGTAATGTATTTATGTATCCAAATGCACTTGTATTTCCAATTGGACAATCCACAAAAAAATAACAAGTATTCAAATGTATATGTATTCCATTGTGTTCAACATTCAATTACAATTATATGTGTGTATCAAGAGAACGAAATGTATTCATGTATTACCTCATTTGTATCAAAGTGAATTTTTTTAAAAATAGATGTGTTGTATACGTATACATTCAAACCTATGTAATGTATTTATGTATCCAACGAAATTGTATATTTGAATGCTGGTGAAAATAACTTCTTCAAACAAAACCCACGAAAATCGAGAAGCATATACATGTATACAAATATAAATTTCATATAAACGAGAAAAAATGCAATTAGAAAATAGCAATGAAGATGAATCACAAAAATCGTTCCTACAATCATGCAAATGATCTTGAATTAGAAGAAAATTGGGAGGAAAATAGTAAAAAGAGACATTGATACATGTATATTGAAAGAGAAAAATATTGAATAAGGTAAGTTTGGGGAACATAACACCATAAAACGTGCATATTGCATTTGTTAGGTGTGTAGTGATATCTTTCCTATTTAATAATTATTTAAATACATATAATTTTTTTAAAAAAAAATTGACAATTCATGGTTAATTAAGTTTGCTAATTAATATGTAAGTATATCCAAAAAATGTAGCTATATACATCGAATATAAATTGATATTTGCTATATTCTGTAGTTGTTCACCATTAACTAAGTTAGAAATAGGAGCAATTTTGCTCTTTAATTATTTATAATTTCTTATTTTGGTTCTTATAATATATAAATTAAGCACATGCAATTTTTAATTGAATAACGAGTACTATGATTTTTTGTCCATTTACTTGAGAAATATATTTCATTCGGGCTATTTTAAGAATTATGTTAACCCTCATAGCACTATAAATTATTTAAGGTAACATATAGGCAATTAAATAATGTCATGATTAATAATTCATTTAATTTGAGAAGAGGATGAACTGAAAGTGTGTATTTCACTTAATTAAATGTTGTATATGGTTAGCAATATATTATAAGGATCAAAGTTGGAATTTATCAATATTAGGGAGAGACTAACAACGTGGTTACAGTCTCATGCTACTATTTTTAATTAGGTCTACACTAAATTCTAGCCAGTACTTTATGTTTTTTTTTTTTTAAAAAAAAAAGAAATTTGCATTTCTATTTTGCATTTGTTGATGGAAAGTTATCAATAGCTCGTAAAATTAATTAAGGTGTACATATAATGCTATATTATGATAATAAAAATAAATTAATCTTGTTACCTGCTAAATTTCACATGTCAAAAGCTAGCTTTAATAGCTCACATAAATTCATCACAGTTTTCAAATATATATCTCTGATCAGGATTTTTTTGTTAGGATTTTTAATAAAATGATATAATAGCGATCCATACTAGTTTAACATTTTTTTTCTTAGTACATTGGTCTAAACATTTCTATATTCTTAGATACAAGATAACATTTTGATTTATATGCAATATAATTTTGAGGTTTTGTATGAATCATTAAGGAAACGATTTCAATAAAATAATTTTACGTGATTCAGACCTTTGAATAGATGAAATATGAAATAAAAATTTAAATTAAAAAAAACAACAACTAATATTAGTAATAATGCCGATCGAGTATTCACTATTTAGGACAGTGAAATTTCAAAGGCCATTATTTATTGTTTTCACAATCAGTCTAGCTCTGCAATCCCTTCTTTAAAAATAGTGTATGAAAACAATAATATGTACTAACATATGTAGTAGTATATATAATATTTTATATAGTTATAAAACAACATAGGTACAAGTCAAACCATATTTTAATGGAAAAACTACATAAATGAGCCATAAAACCTAAAATAATTACAAGTTCATATTCAAATCCAAAGTAATTTCTAAAATACTCATTCTCTCATAAATAATTACAGCCCTTACCCTCATATACTAAATCAGTATAATATACTGTATTGGTATCATTAAAGCTGATAATTTCACTTAGCTGTTACTAAATCAGTATATATATACACTGTATTGGTATCATTATGGTTTCTAGTTCAGAAATTACTCATTAGTCAATGATACTATAATAATATATGTATATTGTTGTGATATCATTGAGGTTTCTTGTTCAGAAATTGCTCATTATATATATATATATATATATATATTATTTTTTTTATTTTTTATTTTTTTATTTTTTATTTTTTTATTTTTTATTTTTTTATTTTTTATTTTTACTATCTACATTGTTGCTTTTACAGGTGTTTGTTCTCAATTAAGACTCTATTCAGATTCATCATGTGCTGAATGTTTATGATCTAGAAATTTGCAAGCAAGTTTCCACGTTTCTTCAGTTGCTTCCAGTCTGTGAAGCTCAATGTCAAGGATTTTTTCCTTTAATGTTTTGGATTTGGAATCATTCCTAAGAATTCTATTTCATTTTTGTTTATTTCCGTCTTTTTTTGGCTTAGGATAATTCCATTTTTCAAACATATTTCTGAAAATTCTTTCAGGTGAGTTAAATGTTTTTGATATGTGTTAGAACATATTAATATATCATCTATATAAACGATTAAAAATTCCTTTTCGAAAAATATTTTGTCCATCTTTCTTTGAAAGATTTGAGGGGCATTTTTTAATCTGAAAGGCATTACTAACCATTCGTAGTGTCCATTAGGCATACTAAACGTTGTTAATGGGATAGATTCTTCCGCTAATTTTATTTGTCAAAATCCACTTTTATAGTTAAATTGTGAAAAATAAGGTTTTCCTTTGGCAAGGTTTGTAAGATTGTTTTTATTTGGGATAAAATATGAACAAAGGTGATACTGGAGGACCCCAAGGAAACTTTGTTAAAGGGGAAGGATCAAACACCTTAAAGGAAGAACAAGAACCAGAATATCATTCTGAAAGAAACTTTACACCTAAGGCAAAAAGAAATAAAGATTTTATGAGTCAATATATCATAATAACATTAAATCCAAATATATGCCAAACAGACTCCCAACATGAGACGCAGGTTCAACCCTATATATATATACATATATCATTAAGGTTTCTTGTTCAGAAATTACTCATTAGTCACTGATACTATAAGAGTATATATATATATATACTCATATAATATCATTGACTGAACAAGAAACCTTAATGATACCAATACAATATATACTGATTTAGTATCAATTAAGCGAAATTATGTACTTTAATGATAACAATATAATATGTGATAATGATTTAGTATATCAGATAAGCAAAATTAGTTAGGGATATATAGTGTAATTATTTAGTGGGATATAAATATAAAGGGTTATACATTTGTAATTATTTTGATTTTATGGGGTATTTGCTTAGTTTCCTATTTTAAATCCAACCATGGGCCTTATGGGTTAAAGACACTAGACCTTGATTTTTATGGATATCATGTAATTCGCTTAGGCCGAAATTGTATGGTCCATCAGGGATGCTACATTTAAGAGTGTTTGATAGAGTGAAAAGTTTTAAAAAGTTTTTTGTTGAATTTGTGATCTAAATAAATTATAAAAAAATCGTGGCTATAAATTTTTCATTAAAAATATAATTAAATTATTTCTAAATATAAAATATGTCCCTTTTGTTAACAAACTAAAAAGAAAAAGTGTTTTCTCGCTTTTACTTATTTTATTGGTAATTAGACTACAATAATAACATGTGTCATACCTAAAATCACGTGTGAATATGATAGCTTTGACATGGGTGACACATCTTCATAGTGGTGAAGTTTTTACCAGTAATTGAATTTTCAGGTATATTCATTTTTATACACACAAAAACTAATATGAAAATAATATTTTCTGTTCATTTTGTAAGTGATCAAAATATCTTAATTCAGGACGACGGAGGACAAGTGATATGGCACTAATGGGCAGTGTTGTTTAAGGATTTGCGTGTTGTACATAAGAATGTAACAAACTAACCTAAATTGAGGCAAATATCATGCCATCCTCACTGAAAAAGAATAGCAGAAACTTGCACGGCAGGACTTGTAACACATTTTTTAAACAGAAAAGCAGACTTGGTCAGGCCAAAAATTATGGACCTTTCTAGCAAGTCCAAACTAGAAACAACAAAATAACTTAACTAAAGAAAACTAGTAAATAGCATCCAGAGGCGTATTCAGAATTTTGAAAGAAGATAATTATTATAAAAAAAGTAAAAAAGGATAAATATACCTCCAAATTATCGTATATAATATGCATATATCCTTCGTCATACTTTTGGGACATTAGTGTCCATGCCGTTCAAAAACTAGAGCACATATCCCCTAGTTTTTAGACAACAGGGGCACCAATATTCCAAAAGCATGACGGAGGGTATCT
This sequence comes from Solanum verrucosum, assembly GCF_900185275.1. NCBI lineage: Eukaryota > Viridiplantae > Streptophyta > Magnoliopsida > Solanales > Solanaceae > Solanum > Solanum verrucosum. Next base: position 5,812,789 of record NW_026020332.1, read on the forward strand.
GCATACCATTTACGATAGTTCGGGGGTATATTTGTCCCTTTTCCCGAAAAAAAATGGATCTAAGATATAAATTTGCCCTAATTGATCAGCTATAGGTTCAACTATAATTACACTTCGAGACATCTATATTTAAGTATTTATATAACACTGATATATACAATTTAGGAAGAGCACGTGAATCTGGTGATCCCCACCTAGATACGCTCCTGGTAGCATCTAATTCATCAAGATTTTTTCGTTGTCCTAAAGTATTTAAACTCAAAAATTCAACTTAAAGATTTTTATAAAAATGCTATAGTAATACCTCTATTTCTATAATAACCATACAATGACGCGTTTATTGCTCCAAAATGTTCACTAGTATGCCTACCACACTATTTCAATTGATCCACTTTCGTAATGAATTTTGATTATAATATAATTTTTGTCATATGATATTCAGAAAAAGTTACTACAATTGATAGTACTCATTTTTAAAATGTATTTTAGAAAAAATAAATTATTAAGTCATTTAGCTTAACTCAATTCTACAAAATTGGTCAAATGGACAATAAATAAGAGTACCAGTTTTACAAAATTAGTCAAATTGACAATAAATAAAAGTACACCATTTTTACAAAATTAGTCATATTGATGAACAGTGTCTTAATTTGGAACTATTATGACGTGGCAGTTACACATTAACAGGTGAAATTAACATACGAGGATGACAGAGAATGTTGTAAGACTTTAAGAGGAAAAAAAGAAATTAAATTTTTTGTATAGTTTGGTCTGTTTACAAATAAATTGATTGGAGCAAACACAGAAAATCACGCTTCTTTCTTCTTCAGCATTAGGGTTTAAGCAGATTCCTTCTAGGGTTTCTGAAAAAAATGGTGATTGACAATTCCAAGAAATTGAAGACAGCAGTTGAGGAAAACGCCCAACAAATTGATACTGGTGGTGTTTCCTCCATTGAGAAGCTTCAGGAAGTTCAAGATGAACTTGAAAAGGTTTAATCTTTAACACTTTTTGTAATGCATGTTGTGTTTTTTGTTTAAAATTTTGAGATTTTTCTATTAGTGTTTGATTGTGGAGTTTTAGTAGTTTTTCAACCCCTTTTGATATGATTCTGCATTATGAGAACTGTTGAAATTTATGTTTTCGATGCCATTTCACTTGTTTTAGAGAAAGAAAAGATTTTGTTTTAGGTTTCTGCTTTAATAAAACAGATTGGCCACTTGATTGATTGATCGATTGATTGTTCATTGCTTTTTAACTTAACTTTGTGTGCTATATTAGAGGATCATTCGTTTTTTGGGATTTACGATTAGGCTAGATTTTGTTGGAGATGTTGTAGAGTGAGTAGACAGCTTTAAGTGTAAACATGGGAGAAACATCTGAAGTTTGTGTGCTGTATTAAAGGATCATTCTGTTATCTTTTGGGATTGACGATTAGGTTAGATTTTGTTGGAGATGTTGTAGAGTGAGTAGACAGATTTAAGTGTAAAGAAGGGAGAAAATCTGAAGTTTGTGTGCTGTATTAGAGGATCATTTTTTTTTTTGGGATTTACGATTAGCTTAAGTTTTGTTGGAGATGTTGTAGAGTGAGTACAGCTTAAAGTGTAAAGAAGGGAGAAAATTTGAAGTTTGTTGATGGACAGAATTACCTAGTACGTGGGATGTAGCAGGTACAACAACAACAACATACCTAGTGTAATCCCGCAAGTGGGGATCTTGTGAAGGCAGAGAGGCTCTTCTCGAAAGACTCTAGGCTCAAGTAAAACAGTTCTAACTAGGTAATGAAAAGAAAATTCAGTAGTGAATAAGTCATGTTAAAAACAATAGAGAAAAGAATAGCCACAACAGTAGCAGGTATCCCTTGGAATTGGTCGAGATGCGTGGAAGATGGCTTGAATACCATGGTTATCAACAAAAAATAAGATAAAATTTGAAGTTTGTTACTCCTTTCGTCCTAAATTGGTTGTTGCTTTTTTGCTTCTCAAGATTCAAAGTATGTGAACTTTGATCAATTTTTTTAAAATGTGTGTTTTGATCATATTGACATGACAAGAATTGCAACTTATAGTACTTCCCATATAGTTTTTGAGTATCTAAATTTTAATTTTATGATATTGAGTTGATCTAGTCCACTTTAGCTTAAAAAGTTAATCCAATTGACTCTCTAAAAGGGAAAAGCGACACTTATTTTGGGATGGAGGGCGTATTAAATTCCTCTGTAATTGGAAATGATTAGTTGAACAATTGTCCTTTTGTTTTTTCTTAGCGTCGAAAATATATTTAGTGTAAGTCACAAAGGGAGAAGACAAGAAGCGTTTTATTGCTAGGGTACACTTGTTAACTTCTTAAGGTGACGTGATGGATTAAATGGAACAAAAGAAGGGCTGATGTTTAGTTCTAGATCTTTGAAGTTGGTTTTCTTAAACCAAATGGCAGCCTTTAAATATGGCTAGATTTTACACACTTCACCAGCAAAAGGGGATCCTTTCCAAAACATTAAGGCACTTAGGCACATAATCTCTGCTGCTAGCGCTCCTGAGTCCTGATTTAATTATGACGTGTCATTATTGATGGTGGTAGTATAAAAAGGAGTATAATAAATTGTCAGTCTCTTGCTAGAGATTACTATCAGTTCAAAAGATGGACCTTGGGCGTAACTCAACCCCAAAAGCTAGCTCATGAGATAACTTTACCCTAAACGACATAAAAAGACTACAATCCATACCGCCAACCAATGCGTTACTAACACTATCTGATTCTCCATGTATTTATATCTCCTTCTCCCCTAAATTTCTCTCTCGTCATTTATTCTTTTATTCCTTACCAAATTTTCTTGTCTCCTCTTCAATAACTCATAATCCCATCATCTCATAGAAATCTGTCAGATATCACTCATTATGGCTTGCTAGCTTCAATATTCAGCTAAACCACTGTTGGCCACACTCAAAGGGATCCTCTAATTTACAGTGCACTTTATATTCTTAGAGTTTGAATGAAACTTCCATATTAAATTTTGGCTATTTGGATTTCTGGAAACCATCACAAAGTATTAAGTGACTTCGAAATAAACATTGAATGTTGGATCACGGATAGATGAATTGCACAATAAGTCTATAAGAAAACGAAATAGAAAGTAACGTCTTTTCAGAAAGAAGAGGGAATCCATCTAGTGAATTAAAGGTGCGAAAAGCGAGCAAGTTTGACCCATTAACAATTAGCAAGACCAATTCATTTGTGCCAATTACTGTAGCCAGTCCGGCAGCTCAAGTCGTAACCTACTTTGATATGGAAAAGAACAGCGTAGTGTTTGGAAAATTTCTATAGGAAAAGTGTGAAGACTTATGATGGTAATAAATCATGTAATGAACTATGATTGCTAATAACTGATAAGTGGTCTGATTCTTTTCTATCTAAATCAGTTCAGTTTAGAGCTTATGGACATGATTGTTGATAATTGATGAATGGGATGCTTCATTGATTCATTTCCCTCTTTTATATGGGATAACTGAGAAATTCCTGAAGGCTAGCAGTTATGCTTTATTTTCCTATTGGACATTGACATAATTCTTGAGATCAATTAGTTTAAATTTAGGATTGAGATTTGAGACTTAGTTGATTGATGCAAGTCTGGAACTAAAATCATATAAGATTTTGTTTCGTGTGTCTGACATATTAGCATACTTTGACTTGGCCCTATTCTGTGATCCATTTAACACGTGCCCAACTTTGTGGTGTGTATAATTGCAAATTGAGATAGTTATTGTATATTTTTTTTGGTATATTTAATGAGATCTTTTCTGGTATATTATTTAGTATGTTTGCTTCAAGTCCAATGTTTTTTATGAGTCTTCTAGTTCTATCAAAGATTTGTATGGTAGATGAATTTAGAGAACTTCTACTGTTTGCTTTTTTATGTGTAATTCTAATTTATATAATATTGGACTGATATGAGCTCAGATGAAGCAATATGGACAATGAAGATTCATAAAGCTGACCCCAATTTCTTGGGATTGAGGCATAATAGTTGGTGTAATTTACATGTTATATTCCAGCATTTGGCTGTGGTTTTTTTGATCCCGACCTTCCAATGAAAAAGTTCTTTTGAAGTATCCAATGCTCACGTCATTGACTGATTGACATGTGCCAAACTTCTGAGTACATATACACATCTCTTTTGGCAAGTACATATTTTTGTGCTTTATGGATCACTGCAAAATGTGTTATCATGTCCATAAGGTGGCCTAACTGGAAAACACTTACTAACGATAATAAGCAGCCATAGCTGTTCACTTTAATTGGGTCTGGGCCTCTGGGGTAAGAACTTAGTTCATTCCCTGACAATTCACTTGAAGTATAGTTTTATCCAGTTCTTTTTAGCTCTATACCCATACACCTTCTTTGAGATTCTGCTTCCCTTGTGTGCTCAACATAATAGTATAAAAAAGTTACTGTCTCAACAAAACTGGTTCAAGTACCTATCAATTTGATGTTCTCAATTGCATCTAAATTTGTTTAGCAAATGCTGTTAATATCTTTTTATGACCTTCCATTTTTTATTTGCATTGTGCAGGTGAATGAACAAGCTAGTGAGGAGGTATTGGAAATTGAACAGAAGTATAATGAGATAAGGAGGCCTGTTTACGAGAAACGAAATGAGCTCATCAAATCAATTCCTGACTTTTGGGTGACTGCCGTAAGTCCAGTCAATATCTTTCCGGATTTCAATTAGCATCCCTGTAGTGGAAAATTGAGTGATAATGACAATTTTTATCTGTAATTAACTTTTGTCTATGCAGTTCTTGAGTCACCCTGCACTTGGTGAGCTTTTGAATGTGGAAGATCAGAAGGTGTGACATGTTATTCAACTTCACTTGTGTTAGAGGACTTCCTTCGGAATGTCTTAAATGTTTTGTGATATAGCCTTATTATAGTGCCTGTTGTTTAAATTGTTCTTAGATATATTATGTGAGGATGGTATCTTCTTTTCTTAACAATGTTCTTCCTTTGATTTAGATCTTCAAGTACTTAGATTCTCTTGATGTGGAGGATTTCAAGGACGTGACATCCGGCTATTCCCTTACTTTTGTAAGTTCTTTGTTTTTGAAAACACTCCTCCTTACTTGAAGGCTGTACTAAATATGCATCAACAGCTTATATCATCTCACAGTGTTTGCAACAAGTTGCTGCTGCTGACTTTCTATTTTTTTTTTCTTTCAACCTGCAGATATTCAAACCAAATCCTTATTTTGAAGATACAAAACTGGTCAAGACATATACATTCCTTGATGAAGGATCAACAAAGATAACTGGTACAGCTATTAAGTGGAAGGAAGGCATGGTAATGGCTACCTCTGTGTAACTTGTTATGTGTTAGAAGCCTCCTTTTCTTCTTCCTTGAGACCCCTTTTCCATGGAAACTTGATGAATAACTGTAATTTGAAGGGTGCGGCTTATGGTGGTAATCCTGAGATGAAAGGGAACAAGCGGCCAGCATCAGAAGACAGGTAATTGTTATTCACTTTCTCGAGTATATAACTGACCTTCTGGGATTGTTAATTCCATGCTTTGAGGTAGGAAGCTCCCTGATTTTGACAACAAAGTCTTGAGTAGTTACAAAGATTATTCAAGAAAAGATTTGGAAGGAAAATGAAAATCTGACCAAGGAAGGAAAATCTTATGTATTGATAATTTTTTATTTTTTAAAAAATTATTTTTATGTATTGATAATTGTTCCATACATTGCTTGTTTAAATTTCTAAAACGTTAGCATGTGTCTAATTTCTATTGATATGGTGAGAAGAAGTATCTGAGATCTTTTACTAACCGTATATTATATCATCAATAACCATATGCTGATGGATGCAGCTTTTTTAGTTGGTTTTCTGAGACTCAGCTGAAAGACATTGCGGATGGGCTTAGTGATGAGGTAATTGTTGTATCGGACTGCTTGAAATTATTTATTTTGTTGCATTCATTGCTAATCATTTGATGAGTTCATAATCATATGGCAACTTATGTAACGATTTATTGATGAAATAAATTATCTTTTGTCTTTTCTCTGATTTCCTTATCAGAAACTGAATACACTGTATAGTGCAACAAACATAAGCTTTTAAAAATCCAGTTTCTTTCAGATATTAAATATGTTTCCCTGTGACTGCAGGTGGGCGAGATAATTAAGGAGGACTTATGGCCTAATCCGCTGAAATATTTTAACAATGTAGTGACATTTTACCTTTTCTTTCAAGGTTATCTGATGTATTGTCCTTTCTTCTTCCCTTCTTCAATCTAAGAGAAATTTGTTCTTTGCTTGTAGGAAGCTGATGAAGAAGATTCTGATGGAGACGAGGACACGGACGAGGACGATGAAGATGAAGAGGTAAATATTGATGAGATTAGACCATCTTCTTTTTTGAAGTTGCTTGATTTGGACCTTCTGGTTTTATGCTATAAGATTTTCTGACCAACCTATTGGATCTTCTGATTATTTATGGTTAAATCACTTAAATGTACTGTGATGTTATTGCTGTCCTTTGGTCCGTTCCTATCTCACTGTTCCTTGTTAAAAGTAGAAACCTTTATTCGCATAATAGATGGTGCAAATGTCATGAAACAAACATCTAGAGATGCATAATTATCCCCTAAACATTTTAGTGTTTGAGTTGGCCAATTTGGATCTGAGCTTCTTTAGGCCTTGGATTTTCACAACTACTCTTGTGTCTTGACTCCAATGACAACCGTTCCCTTCAAGATGCTACAGCCAGAACCACACAACTTTAGTAATGGTAAATAGAAACTGATGCACTGTGGTGAATTCAGCTGTCTTGGATTGCTTTAGTAATCGATGGTCATAGTACCGTTCAATCTGCGATTAATTAAAGCCTTGGAAGGAACACAAGCACATACCAAAGAAAGTGGTGGGACATAGGTAACAGGTAATAAGAGGGCAAGCTGAGGCATTAGGGGAAGACATCTACACTTTTCAAGTGTAGTTTATAGCCTTATGCTTCCAGGACAGAGAATTGACATTATTCTTAAACACATGTATTCATCTTTTACCACTAGACACCACTTGAAAGGAGGGGATTTCAGGGTAAATTGGGACAAAAACGTCTTGGAGTCCCATATATGTGGTCCAACCTTCCATAGAAGTAAAAAGGCTCCAAGCTACAAAATTGCATTTGCAATACCTAATTGTTTATTTGTATGACTTCTCCTGAGGAAAGGTGACTTTACCTTACCGGAAACTAGCTCATTACTTCCCGTCATGTGTAGATGAAATATGAATTTTAGGTGTGCTGAATTGCTAGAAAGTTGCCACTCATGTCATGTATGTGTATCATACACAAAGGAGTTATATTATCCAGACAACAGTCAAATTAGTGAAATACATCTATAATTACGTCTAATATTTGCAAAATCTGTCTTGAAGGCTTTATGTAATTTATATATCTGAGATTGAAAATGAATTACCTAAATGCTTATCTCATTCCTTTTGGTATACATGCTTTTAATTGATAATTTGAAAATGCGCTGACATTTGAAGTTTGGTTATAACATCTTATATAATGGGTCTTTTATTCCTCTCTATCAGGATAACGACGACGACGATGATGATGAGGCAGATGAGGATGATGGCTGAACTCACCCTTAGCTCTTTAATTTATCCCTTCTTCTAAGCTTTGCTCAAATTAATGTCAAATATAACGTTAAAACTTGTTGCATAATCAAACTCATAGGTAGCTTTGCCATCTGATTAGACAGTTTAAAAAAAAAAAAAAACTATTTCGTAGCTAGCCAACTGCTGGTGGATTTACCTGGGACGGATATAGTAGATGCCTTTTACTACACCAAAACTCTTCAATCCTGGCCTCATTTGATTGGCAAGTTGCGCTTTTCTTTAGGTTTAAGATGAATCTAGGAGCTTTTGAGTTGCTCATTATATAGAGTTGTGCACAGGTTTAACTGTTAATCAAAGAAGACTTTCGCCGTATTCTCAAGCCTGGTGGCTTGGCTGATTGCTATCCATGTAGCCTGATTTTGTTCTCCTCTCTGTTAGAGAATGAATACCTGCCTCTGCTGTAGTTGGGGCCTCGAGAACTACAACTTTTCTTCACAGAAGCTATACGTTGTCGATCAAGTGCTAATCCTTTGGGTCTGTCAGGTTAATGTTTGCTCTTTGATCAGTGATTTATCGGGTCATTAAATTCAGGAAAAAGCTCTCATCCTGATATTTGATTGAGTGATAAGACCCTATATGTTGATCTTGTAATTATTTTTTATTTGGGGTAGGGGATTATAATATGAGAAATCGAACCTCACCAACTAGGTGGGAGTTCGGGTAGGAGGTAGCCAACCAACTAAGCTACTAAAATCCTCTATACATTGATTATAAAGACTGTTTGGTTTAAAAATCTTCAGCAACGTTTATCATCACAACAAAGAAGACTAAAGCTGTTTGATAAAGAAAAAATGATTTTAGTTTTGTAAAATCAAATCTGTACAAAAGTTGGCTTTTACGATGACCTCAGAAAATTTGTTGTTTAAAAATTATTTGAAATATTTTCAACATTTACTTAAAGTTTCAACAGCTAATTGTCAGAACCGACCAATTAATGAACGAAATAGCATATAAAATTTTAAGAAAATAATAATGCATATTTTCGTACATATTGTGTTTTATATATAAATTGTGGTGATTGAGTTTATGTGCGTGTAACTCAATTAATTTTATATACAATTAACTTCATCGTGGACAAATAGAATGAATCACGTTAAGTAAAAAATAAAATACTTGAGGATACATAAATGACTAATATATTCTTCAAATTAACTTGGTTTGATGTATACATAAATGAAAAAAAAAAAACCATTTCATGTTTTACACCATTAACACTAATTACATAAAGCATTTTGTCTCAACTAAATTACTAGCCTCTCAATTGAGTAATGTAGAAAGTACTTATTCAGCCATTCATTTTTACTAGTCAATTTTAACATATTAAAACACAAACATATTTTTCATGCTTTATTTTTAATATTAATTATTTATTTCCAAATTGTTTTTCAAGATTCAAAAGAAGCATGAATTGATGACATTTTCCTTTTGACAGACTCTGTGTTTTATAGACTTCAAATTGATCTATTTTACCAACCAAATGAGAAACTAAAAGGTGAATAAAATAAATTCCACAAAAGGGATATACATGTGCGGTGTGCCATACAAAAGAAAGCACAACTGCAACAACAATTGTTGTGGTGAAGTAGTAATAAATACTCCTTCATTTTTAATTAAGATGTTTTGGGTTTGAGTCCCTATGATACGAAATTGCCTTTATTAGGGAGCGTTTTCACTCTAATATGAGATTTTTCAGTGTAAATTTAAATGCAGTTGATGTGAATATCGAACACCGAGTGAGAAATCAAAAAAAAGAAAGTACAACTGCTAGTATAATAAGATAAGATGCTGTTTGGTTTGAAGACAACTGTGACGAGGTTAGTATTTTTGGATTAGTTTTTTCTGATATTATTTTTCGATTAATTATATTGTTTGGTTTATTGTGTTAGAAATAAGATGCATCGCATATTTTTTAAGAAAAATAGTTTGACTTGACATAAAGTTTAAATTGTTACTGAATATGTAAATATGTTATTCTTTATAAAATTGATTAAAAAGAAAAGTGAATCATAAAATTTAGAATAGAAGAAATAATTGATACTAAACATTTGAGTTTACTTTTATATTTTCTCGATCAGATTATTTTTAATTAAAATGAAGTATTTTGAACATGAATAGTATATATATTATGATAATATATTTATATTAATTATTAAATGGCATGCAAAGTAAAAGTAAACTAACGTAATTTTCATTATTATGTGATTTAATGAAGTAAAACACATGTTAATTAATTAAGGTTAAGTAAAATGAACTATAAAATTTAAACACATGGCATGCATGTATTGGATTGGTGTATACACCCGGTGCGGATAAGTTTTACTCTTTATTACTCCATCTATTCATTTTTATTGGTTTATTATTTTTAAAATAGATTTTTTTTACTTGTCATTTTATATATTAGAAAAAAATAATATTTTTTTTCATATTTTATTCTTAGCATTAATTTTTTTTAAAAATAAATTCAATACTTAATATTTTTAAACATCAATTTATAGTAGTAACGTAGTAAAATAGTTTTTTTGTTTCTCATGCGGTGTGCGAAGTGCACATTGGAACATCAACATATTAAGTGAATTATTGAGACATTTTTTTGACATATTAAGTGAATTGTTGAGACATTTTTTTGACATATTAAGTGAATTGTTGAGACATTTTCTTTTCTTAGAAAGTAACATTTAATTTTTGTCCTAAAACATAATTGGGTTTGAAGAAAATTGTGCTAAAAAATGGAAGCAACGAGAATCAAACCGCTGGCCACACAAGGACTTAAATGATTATACTGTCAACTCATGTTGGGACTAAGTGTGTGCATTTGTTAATAATATCCCAAAATAATTATGGATATTTTATTTATATACACGCTATAATTTTTCGACGAAATATCACCCTTGCTTGATTGTAGCTCCGTCCCTGGTTGTGTGCATTCATGAAGATATATGGTGAAGTTGTTGGTGTATTGAAATTAGTAAAGTGTTTGTTTTAGATCCCAGAATTTTGAGATTCAAAAAATTTTACTAGTAAATTTTATGATTTTAATTTCATTTGAAACAATAATTATAGAAGGACCTATTTTTTTCCTTGTTATGAAACTAAAAAATCAAATTAAAACCTACTCATTAAACGTGTGATGTCTTTTTATTTTCATTCTAATGTAGATATAGTAAAGCGCTCCTTATGTGATACGTGTGATATGTCCTTTTATTTTCATTCTGATGCAGATACAGTTAAAGCTCTCCTTGTGTAATTTTCCATAAGATTATTGTAATTTAATAAAATTGTAGTAATTGATTTGAAAGTTTTAATGTCTAGATTTTAATATAATTCAAATAAGAAATATTTTTTGGAGTTCTTACTTACTATAAATAAGTAAACATGTAATATCTTTATTTTTTTTATTAATTTAAAAGTTTTAAATATTAGGATAATAAATAAATAATTATTATTTGACAATAATAGTAAATTCAGTCTACCAGTTAGTAAACTCCGTCTATCAAGAAATGGACAAATAGAATGAATCAGCTTAAATATAAAATAATATACTTAAGGATTCTTACTAATATTTGGTTTGTCACTGTGGTTTTCAATCATTTATTTTTTATGTAAAATCTTAAACCGACAATCAAATCGATAATGATCAATAGTCGATAAGTCAATATCTGGTTCTATAATGGTTTAGCATGTCTACAAACCGATAATCGATAAGTCGAATAGATAAATTTTAAAATCGAACCAAACTGAACCAACCGATACGCAACCCTAAATTTGATCTAATGCATAAATATACCTTCGGTCATTTTACTTTGTATCCTATCAGCTACGAGCAGAGACGATCCAGGATTTCGAGACTGTGGGTGCCATATCGTTATGTTCATCAAATCGATCAAATACTAACCTATTTTGCCTTGTTAATAGCGACTTGGGACGAATTTGTTCAGTTATTCATCCCTTCAGTCTATGAGGATAAATAAATTCAACAAAACAAAAACTATGATAATTTGTACAAAGAATATTTTTTTCTCAATAATATTAGTATAATATAAAATAAATCAATAAATATATCATTCATTTATAATTGCACTCGGCAAGTTTTCTTATTCTAAAAACACTTACTGATGATATAATTATTTATATTTATAAATACTTCAAGTTCTAGGTAACAAACTAATATAAAGAGGTTGAAGAATTTCACATACATAATTTCAATAATAGAGATGAAGTATCGGCTCACACCAACTGACAATCTAAAAAGGCCAAACAAAAATCAAATGTGATTTCGATATGATTTTTATGTTATCATTCATTATAACATGTATTTTATTTATAAATTAAAACCTAAAGATTTAAATTTTCATAATCCAAATTATTTTTTCATATGCATCCAAATGATTTAAATAGTAAAACAAAGAGTAAGAGAAACTCATTATCGAGTTTCTGAAATTTGGGCAAAGAGAAGAGCTAGAAAGAATTAGTTGAAAGAAGGAAAATACTACTCCCCCATCCTAAATACAACCTTCAAAATTTATCATTTAAAATAAATTTTAAATATTTGTGTGACTATAAATTATTTAATTAAAGTAAAAATATTAATTTAAAATTAAATTATTTTTAATAATAAAAGATAACATTTTTGAGAATAGACTAAAAAGAAAGTATGTCACATAAATTTCAAACAAAGAAAGTACGTAATATATTTTATGCTTAGAATAGAAAAGGGAGAAAAAAAATCACTAAAAATTACAACAAAAAAAATGTTTAGCCAAAATCAAGTTTATTACTTGTACAACTTGATACCAGTTGATATCAGATGGCCTAATAATAAGAGTCCGGAGCCAAAAGGGCAAAAAAAATTGCCAAAAATTTCAAAAGGGCACATCATATTTTTTTAAAATCAAAACGGCAAAATAGCTCCTGCCGGAGCGATTTTCCTCTGACACATATTAACGCCGTGTACTCCGTTAAAATAAAATCGCTGCCAGGGTAGCGATTTTTGTCTAAATTTTTTTTTCTTTTTTTTTTCACTAAAATCGCTGGCACAACAGTGATTTTTTAACTCTAATTTTTTTCCTCCACCTAATATCGCTGCTATGGCAGCGTTTTCATAGAAAAAAAAAATTGGCAGTTTTTTTGTAAAAACTTTTTTTGGAAAATCGCTGCCCTAACAGCGTTTTCCTTAATTTTTTTTTAAAGTTTTATGAAAGAACAATATTTTTAAAAAAAAATTGCTGACAGTGAGCCTGATTCCATCCAAAAATTTGGATTCGACATAGAAATCATCAAAATGAGGCACGAACTTTAATCGGTGTCGAATTAAGTTGTCTTTTCAGCGATTTTTGATAAAAAAAATTATTTTTTAATAAAAACACTGCCTTGTTTTCAAAACGAAAAATGATTTTAAAAAAATAAAAATTGAAGAGAAACGAATTTAAAAAAAGAAGAAAAAAATTTAACTAAAAAGCTGTCAAGGCAGCAATTTTCATCCATTTGACAGATTTTTTACAAAAAAAATAATATATATATCTTGAAATCGCTGCCTTGGTGGAACTAGTTTTTTTTTAGGCAGCGATTTTTGTAGAAATATTCTTTTATTTTATTTTATTTTTTGAAATTTCTGTCAATTAGTCAACATCTGATGGTAAATTTCTTTTATTTTTTTTTAAATCGCTGCCCGTGCAGCATTTTTGTTGTTTAAAAAAATTAAAATTAAAATCACTGCTATTACAGTGTTATTATAAAAACAAATTTATTTTATTTTTTTTGCATTAATTATTTGTTTTTAAATTGCTGCTGTTGCAGTTATTATAAATTTTGTGGAAATTTTTTTTTTTAAAAAAAATTCTTTTGATTTATTTTTTTTAAAATTTCTATCAACTAGTCAACATCTAATTTTTGAAATCGCTACCTTGGCAGCGATTTTAGTGAAGAATTTTTTTAAAAAAAGGAAATCGCTGTCAGGGCGGCCAAATTCCCCTCTAACTTTTTTTTTTAAAAAAAATATCGCTTCTGACGTAGCGATATCATAAATAAAAATAGTCTTATATATTCATGATCATTATTTGAATTGGAGTGTGGCAGATTACATGAGAGAGCCTAGCAATGCTTCCATGCACTTGAATTCTTTTCAACCGGAACCAACTGATAGGTAAAAAATGTAATGTTTTCTTATTTATTAGAATTAATTTTTTTTAATATGCAATATATTTATATTATTATATTTTATAGGTGTGACCAACTTCAAGATGCAGTGAATTATTGTACACAAATTGTGAATAATAATATTATGGGTGAAGAACGAGTTGGTGAGTTGCATAGTGATGAACCTTTGGAGCATGAATTAACCGACAATGATGAAATGTATGAGGATGATGATGATGATGATGATGATGTGGATGATGCACCTAATGCACCCGTTGAAGATCAAAGTATTAATCATCATTCTACAGTGATTCCATACTTAGATCACACTGAAGAAAGTGCAGAAGATTTTATCTATACAAGAGATGATGGTTCTATTCGAACGACACTTTGGAATCCGAACAATCCTAAATATATCCAATCAGGTTCGATTGTTGCAAACTAAATATTTTATAGTTATTTATTTATTTATTATTGATTAATCTAATTTGTATATACAACTAGGTATGCTATTTATGAATAAGAAGCAAATGAAATCTGCCGTAAGAGCATATAGTCTTGCAATAAAAAAAGAATTTCTTTGTGATCAATCCAAGAGTAAAAGTTGGAGAGTTATTTGCAAGCGTCATGAGTTGGGGTGTAATTGGATGATTCGCTTTAGAGAGATTTCAAATGATATATGGAAGGCAGGAAAAATGATTGAACCGCATACTTGTCTTACAGATAATTATAAGGAGGATCATTTCAATTTGAATAGTAACATGATTGCCACTTCATTGATATCATTTGTTATGCAAAATCCAGACATAAATATTAAGATGATCCGTGAAATCATCAAAGGAAAGCATCACTATACTCCTAGTTATAAAAAAGCACAAAAAGGTCGGAGAAAAGCATTTCAAATGGTTTATGGTGATTTCGTAAGTTCATTTAAGGCATTACCTCGATACATGGTTGCACTACAATTATTCAATCCAGGCACTATTATTGAGTGGGAGCATCATTCTACAACAATGCAAGGTGAACAAATCTTTAAATTTCTTTTTTGGGCTTTTAAACAGAGCATTGATGGTTTCAAAAGTTGTAGGCCGGTCATTTCCATCGACGGCACACATCTTTATGGTTTGTATGATATGAAACTGTTAATTGCGATTGGGATTGATGTCAATAGAAATATTTTCCCACTTGCATATGCTTTAGTTACATGTGAGAGTTTGACTCAATCACGTTCCCTGGAAGGCCACATTCATTGACTCCATTGAAATACAAGTGACTTCCTCCGCATATTGTCTCATTTCATTAGATTGATTTTCATCGTTTTCAATCATCCGAGCTCGACGATACTGCATTTCATGACCCCTAGCCTATAATGAATAAAAAAATATTAATAACAAAAAAATTGTTCAAGATCAATATAATAATTTAAAATTTACATAATATACATACTAATGCCTCATGTCTTCCTGCCATGTGTTGATACCCTTTCTGTACAACATGTTGTGAATTTCCAATGAACATGCGGGAATGCCTCATGTAACAACGAAAGTAATCTGCTTGATCACTTACAAATGGAGGTCGAAAAATACGATTTTGACGTTGTTCCCATAAATATTGTGTGTAGTTAAACGCATCTATATCCTCTTGTTTTATTTTGGATCATTTATCACGCTTAAAATGATGTTCGAAAAACTGGGTACACAGTTCAGGAATATGTTGTAAATAACCAAACTGTCTCACAACACGATCAATCATGTGCCATTCATGATAAATTTCATCAATAAGTGGCACATGTGCCATCCAGACAGATTGTCCTGACCGACACCACTCAGGCAATCCATTAATAACATCTTCTGAATAAGGTTGCCAAATAAACTATAAAAAAAATGTAAGTAAGATAATTATTAAATTTTTTTGACAAAAAAATAAAAACAAATATGTACACTAACTAAAACAATCTTATGAAATATTTTTTTTGTACTATTTGTCATATAATATCTTATTTTGAGGACCTACCAAAAATCTACGTATATGTCATTATATTCACATGATTTTCTTGGATAGTGAGATATAAGTGTGAGTAGTTAAAAATTTAAATAAAATGGGATACAACTATGAATAGTTAAAAATACTAATAACATTTAAATACCTGATCATCGATTAGATTATCTAGTACATCCCTAATCACACCGATTACAATTCGTGCCTCATTTTAATGATTTTTACGTTGCGTCCATTTACGTGCAAGCGCAGTTAAATCCTCAAGTTGATTGGTCCTTAGAGATTTCGGTAATGGTTGCAGGGGAATAATACGTTCCCATGCCCAAATCTACAATAAATAAAATTCAACATTTCTTAGAATACAATTAAAATTAAAAGTGCATATTACTAGTATATAAAAAATAATTTAAAAAAATGTATACCTGCACTAAAGAGAGAAATCCACAAACTTCATTTGATTGTTTCATTGATGCACGACATAAACAATTATACAAATATGATAATGCAGCTGCTCCCCATCTTTGTGTTGACATTACATTTAAATTTTTTATGTCAATCAAAAGGTCTAAATTAAGTTTATTATTAGATTTATTTGGAAATATTGATCCACCACATAACCATAATAAATATAATCTAAACTTTTGTTGCACCTCACGCTCAGTTGAATGATCAGTAATATCATCTAAACCTTCAATATGCTCAATTAATTTATATGTTAACAATCTACTAACACCAGAAAAACAATCATTATCGGGTGACCATCCCGTTAATTCAAACATCATTTCTTGTCTACCAAAAACTCCTAAAGTATTAGCGCCATTTAAAATTATAGGACTACCATCTATTACCATTCCGAACAAAATTTCTATATCTTGTAAAGTTATGGTAGCCTCAGCAGTTCGCATGTGAAAGGTATGCGTTTCTGGACGCCACCTTTCAATTAAAGCAAAAATTAATCCGTTGTCATACGACACACATCCTACATCAAGAATTCCTTTAAATCTACAAATTTTAAAATACCGACGAATGCGAGGATGATATTTTATATGTTGCCAAAATTCAACATCACCGCGCCGCGTATATACGCAAGAATTCTCTTTCCTTAAGCTACCATTCCAAATTCCTTCGAAACGATGATGAACTTGAATTTTTAATACATCATACTCCATTGGACCAGGATGTACGTACATATTTGATGGATGCATATCTATATACAAAATATAAAAATAAGTGTTAGTGTTAATATAATTATTTAAAGATGAATATATTCACAATACCATATAAAAGTTAAAAATTAATTAATTAAAAATAAAATAAGTCCAAACTTACCTTATACAGGAAGACTTTTGAAAAAGTTTGAAAGGAGAGTTGAAAAATTATACTTGAAGTTTGAAGGGAGACTTCAACCAATTTATATGAAAATTTTAAATGAAACACGTGAACTTTTTCTATTTTTTAGGCATGCATTTGAGTTGGATTTTTTTTTAAAAAAATATGACATGTGAATGTTTGAACAATTAAAAAACAAGAAATTTGGAAGGAAATTTCGCTGTAAGTTAGTGACAAAAAATAAATTTAATACGATTTAAAAAAAATATAATTGGCAGCGATATTTATAAAAAAAATTCCACCGTAGGCAGCGATTTCTAGAAAAAGATAAAATTTCCACAAAATTTATAATAACGTTTAAAAAAAAAACATTAACGAAAATCGCAGAAACGCTGCACGGGCAGCGATTTAAAAAAAAAAGAGAAGAAATTTACCATCAGATGTTGACTAGTTGACAGAAATTTCAAAAAATAAAATAAAATAAAAGAATATTTCTACAAAAATCGCTGCCAAGTCAGCGATTTCAAGATATATATATATTTTTGTAAAAAAGTTGTCAAATGGCTGAAAATTGTTGCCTTGACAGTTTTTTTAGTTAAATTTTTTTCTTTTTTTTTAAAATTCGTTTCTCTTCAATTTTTATTTTTTTAAAATCGTTTTTCGTTTTGAAAATAAGGCAGTGTTTTTATTAAAAAATAATTTTTTTAACAAAAATCGCTGAAAAGGCAGCCTAATTCGACACCGATTAAAGTTCGTGCCTCATTTTGATGATTTCTACGTCGAATCCAAATTTTTGGATGGAATCAGGCTCGCTGTCAGCAATTTTTTTAAAAAAATATTGTTCTTTCATAAAACTTTAAAAAAAAATTAAGAAAAATGTTGCCAGGGCAGCGATTTTCCAAAAAAAAGTTTTTACAAAAAAGTTGCCAATTTTTTTTATTTTTATGAAATCGCTGCCATAGTAGCGATATTAGGTGGAGGAAAAAAATTAGAGTTAAAAAATCGTTGTTGTGCTAGCGATTTTAGTGAAAAAAAAGAAAAATAAATTTGGACAAAAATCGCTGCCCTGACAGCGATTTTATTTTAACGGAGTGCACGGCGTTAATATGTGTCAGGGGAAAATCGCTCCAGCAGGAGCGATTTTGCCGTTTTGGTTTTAAAAAAATATGATGTGCCCTTTTCGCAATTTTTTTTGCTCTTTTGGTTCCGGACTCCTAATAATAATGCTTTGTGGATTCGAATCTTTGTTGGAGCCTTTTTGGCAAAAGAAACGGAAAATGCAGCATACGATTTTACAATGAAGCCGAACACATGACCTCTCACCACTGGCACCATGCACGTACTTGTTACTGGGGGTGGCAAATGTAATATATATTATATATATACATACGAAGTTTCAACCGAGTTCACTGGGTGCCGTGGCACCCTCTCCCTTACCCATAGATCTGCCCCTGGCTACGAGTCACCTTTGTTAGTGACTAATTAATCTCTAATATGAAACTTTTCAATATAAATTTAAATTTAATCGATTTTTAATATAAATATCAAACACCAGTTAAAAAAAAATAAAAAAATTGCATAATGTATCTGTAATGCGAGTAATTTTGAACACCACTTAGTGACATAAATTGCATAAATTTTCATATAAATTTCATAAAAAAGGTAAAATTTCATACTTTAATGATTAAGCAATAGGATTTATGATGAATATATTCTAAAGAAACTAAATAGAAAACAAAAAGAAACCCAACTAAAGATATTAAAAATTTGTGAGACCATGTAACTTGTAAGACATGTTCAATTCTAGTGGGGACTCTACAAGATGTATTTGATTTCAATTAGAATTTTTGGAGGCTATTTTAGTCCTGAACCCTAGTTTATGCCTATTTAAAGGTATTATACTCCTTTCAAGAGGCATATTGAATACGCAAATTTATGAAATATTCATAAAGAGATCAGATTCAAATCATCATAGTTCGAGAAATACGTCACTAACGACCCTCACGGAGAAATCTAAATCATAATACGCCACTAAAGACACTCGAATCATGGAGAAATATTAAGAGAGAGAAGAATCAAGAAAGAAAAGGAATTGTAACCGCACTATTTATCAACAAACTATTTTATTTTTCATATTTTTTTATAATTATAATTTATTTTCTATCATTTTAAATTTTGTTGCAAACACCACCTTTTAACCTTTTACTATCAGCTTTTCGAGCCAAAACCGATTGTACTTAAAAAAATCACTTTAAATTATACTGAAAAAAAAGAGAGATATATTATCGATATAAAAACAGAGGTAGATGAAGAAGAAAAAACTTGATTGTTTTTTTTCTTTACAAACAAAAGAATAAAAAGCAAACCAACTCACATTATGACTTAGAGCCTGTTTGGATTGACTTAAAAGTTGATTAAACCTACTTTTAAATTATTTTTAATTTTTGGGAGTGTTCGACAAATTTAAAAATAACTTAAAAATAAGTTTAAAATGACTTTAAAATTCATTTTTTTACTTAAAAGTTACTAAAGTTTAATTTTTTTAAAACTACTTTTTTTAAGTTAAGCCAAACAAACTCTTATTCCACGCATAAGTTGTGTTTTTCTATTATAAGTGGGATATTATTTATTACCTTGATTATGAATAGAAGCATTTTTACTCAACCTATTTTATTAAAAAAAATGGGGTTTTTTTTAAAAAGATTTTGGGTAGAGGAAGGAGAAATGGAGAGAGGATTACAATCTGGGCAATCAAACTTTCACCCATAAAGTGGAGTAGTTTATTGTTTCCTATGTTTTATTTGGGTACGATTTTTCCTAAGTTGAGGCTGGCAGTTTCCCGTGCCGTGTCCGAAATTTGCATTAGAACACCAATATATCTAAAACTCGAATTCGAGACTCCTCCCAACAGTAAGTAGTAAAGTAGATAGGTCAGCTATTGCCTATAGTAAAAGTGAAGGGAGAGAGTAAAATATAGAGAGAGGAATAGGAGAAGAAATATCCCAGTTGAGTCCCAACTCTTTATCTGCTCTCTGCTTTCTTCTTCCCCAATTTTGAAGCTTCCATTGAATAATAATAAAATGGAAGTGATAATAGTATCATCTAACGCAAAAACACCGTTTCACCCGCATACAAATCAACCAGCCATTCTCAATAACTCTGTATTTTTGGGCCGTCGAGAGCTCTGCTTCGATAGCATTTCCTCTGTCTGCTCTGCTGATCCCATTACTTCTACTCCATCTACCTCTGCTTTCACTCCCAGGTACGCATATAATCTATCCTTTTAGACTTAAAGGACTCCCTACATTTTACTGTACAATGAGTTTAATAAGCAAAAATGACAAGATTTTTGACTAATTAGATGAATATGTATACCATTTAAATGAAAAAAATGGGTCATGAGTGGTGAAGTCAAAATTTTTGTTGAAGGATACTTTCAAAGTTTGGTATCTATCAGTTTAAACTTAAGAGGTTGCTCATTAAAATTAAGTACTCACTCAATATTTGTATTAACACATGATTTCATGACCCTTTTTTTTTCGTTGTGTCACAGGATTGGTGGAGATAATGGCAATTCTTTGATTGAGCAACTACGGAAAAGCTTCTCTTTTGCCACACGGAGGATGTTGTTAACAAGCTTTTTCATGTATTCACTTTATCATCCTTCAAGGTACCTGTCAGGTTCGCACGTTCTTACTGTTTGTTTCTTTTCCTTTTTTTTTTACTTGTCGCCTTTGAAAAGCCAGCACTTGAATTCTGTGTTGGGCCTCACAATTGTTGGATTGATCTGGGTTTTGTAGTCACATATCTCTTAAGACATTTAACCAAATTAATGCATATATTTGGCATTTTCAGCTCCTTACATTGTGTTCTGAATTTTCTTGCTTGAGAAAGATATTGGTTGTTTGTGAGCTTCCAAAACATAGCCTGTCTCACTACCAGGAAAAGGAGGAGTGTTTACGGTAGGTTAGTATAACATAGTGATAAACCTTATGAAAGTACTAAAATAAAGCTTTAATTGAGTGGAATGGATATAGAGAATTTGTATATCGACTCCATCCAACTAGAGGTATAGTTTATTGCTTATAGTAACAGGGAAACCAACTGTGGTTATGCAACTGAGCTAGCTCTCTCCCCATAGTCCCCAATGAGCAAAACCCTATTCTTGTGTGGTTGGCTACTGAAAAAATACAAAGCTTCATGATGAATTTGCTTCCTCCTTATCAGTTATTGAGTTTTCGTCCTTTATTTGGATTCTAAGTTCTAACCATGTAAACTACTATACTATATGATATGCAGCACTTGCTTTGGGGGATCCGTCTGTCACAGTTGAACAAGTTACACCTACTACTTTTCCTTCTGCAGCACTTTTCCCTTCCGAGGTTCAGTATCATCACCTACTCAGCTTATTCTTTATTGTTTTTGTTATGTTCTGATATATAGATCACCGTTTATCTGGTACATGTCTAATTGGCAGGAAAGAGTTGTTGAGCTCTTTGAGAAGAACACTTACTGTGTTGTCAACATATTTGATGTAACCTTGAGACCGACGCTTAATGTTACTGGTATGGTTGAGGTAAATTTTATAGACACGTGCAAGCATTTACTTTTCCATTTTCAGTATCATGATTATCAAACTTTTTGGTAATTTAGCTTTGGTACTGTCTTGAAAATAAAGTTTCTCATGTCCATGGATTTTTTGTCTTCATCCATTTGGTGCCTCAACCAACACACTTTTTGTCCTTTGATAAATAATCTATGTTTGAAAGCAACTACATTCAGTATGTTTAAACAATGGCAGATTCCTGAAGGAAATGGTTCGGGGGTTATTTGGGACAAAGAAGGCCACATTATTACTAATTATCATGGTAAGATCACTTCAAATATGGTACCTGAGTGCATTAGTTATTTGTGTAATATACTTCCTGCATCCCCATAAGGATGGGGTTCAGAGTCTGAGAATCAAATTGTCTAAGTTTTGGTGTGAAGTCGGAAATCAATTTTTCTTACATTTAGGAGTCTAATAAAGGCTTCATCTAAAAAATAGAATTGAATTCTATGACCCCAAAAACCAATTTCAGTGTGTTGGATGGGCTGTGCAATTCTTGGTTAAACAGTTTTCTTTATATGTCCAGTGATTGGTAGCTCCCTTTCTAGAAACCCAAGCCGTGGGCAAGTAGTTGCACGCGTTAATATTCTCGCTGCAGATGGGTGAGTTGTATTCATTTTCAGCATATACTTAATGGCTCTCCATCTTATGCCTTCACTCTCTTTAATTTATTTTGTTTCTTTCTGAAGGGTGCAAAAGAATTTTGAGGGTATATTAATTGGTGCAGACCGTGCCAAGGATCTTGCTGTGTTGAAGGTAAGCATTATTTCCACTTTCCAGAATCCTATTTTGTCAAAATCTGGAAAATTCTTAAGTTCATGGGCTACATTTGCTTTAGTTATGTCATCTTGTTCTCATCTCTTATATCTGTAGTTTGATTGTCATTTTTTCCTATTGCATTTTTCTTTTCCCTGTTGTCTCTATCTCTCTTTATCTGATAATCCAAGTAAATGTCCAGCTTCAACTTTTAGGTCATGCTCTCATTAAATTGTATTCTTCAGCAAGCAATTTAAGGATCTGCTGGCACATATTAGAATGTATGATAATGGTTGCAAATGAGCCAATATTTGATCTGATTTGTTCATTCTATTTCTTCATTGGTATCACTAAGCAGTGAAAGGTGTAGCTTGAGTTTTTACTAGACTTGTGATTGTCAACAACAACATACCGAGTGTGATCCCACATGCCACAAGTGGGGTCGGGGGAGGGTAGAGTGTATGCAGGCCTTACTCCTACCTTGTGTGAGGTAGAGAGGTTGTTTCCGATTGACCCTCGATTCAAGAAAAGCATTTTAAAAATAGGTTTGAAAAATACTAGAGCGAAAGAAGCCCAAACTAAAATACGAAGAAAAGAGAAGTATTGACAACACAAACAGTAAGATAACCAAAGCAAAAGAATCAATTGTAGTGATAAAATTGAAGAATTAGATAATAATAATAATACTATTGAAAAGGAGAATAGGAGTAGATAAGTTGCTCCAAGCTAGAGCCATGCTCTCCCACAAGAAAGAGAGATAACACTACTACCTACCAACTTTCTACTCTAATCCTTGATCTTCATGCTCTCCTATCTAGGTCATGTCATCGGTGAGCTGAAGATATGCCATCTCTTCTCAATTCTTCTTCGGTCTACCTCTACCTCTCCTTAAGCCTATCATTGCCAACCTCTCGCACCTCCTCACCGGACATTTGTGCTCCTCCTCTTCATATGTTCAAACCATATCAACCTCGCTTCCCTCATCTTGTCCCCTACGGACGTCACTCCCACCTTGTCCCACATATCTTCGTTCCTAATTGAATGTTTCCTAGTATCCCACACATCCATCTAAGCATCCTCATCTGCCCCACTTTCATCCTTTGAACATGCGAGTTCTTGACTAGCCAACCCTTTGCCCCATACAACATAGAAGGTCTAATAATCATTTTGCAGAACTTACCTCTAAGTCTTGGTGGCACATTCTTATCACATAGGACATTAGATGCGAGCCTCCATTTCATCTATGCCTCTCCATTACGATGTGTGACATCATCATTTATCTCCCCACATCCTTATACTTGAAGCTTCCTCTCTTGGGGATGAATTGTGTGTTGATCCTCACTTCCACCTCCACCTCTTGTGATTGTCTTTTTACTTGAAATGGTTGATGATCATTTTAAAGTTACCAGAAACAACTACAACTCAAAAAAAAGTTACCAGAAACAACTTCAGTCAATTCTTACAGAACAAAAAGATCAACCTATTTGTCCATAGATTCCACAGAAAATTTGCTTATCTTTCAAAAAGGTGAGATGGAAGGCATCTAGATGTTCGTGGAGCAATCTTACAGCGGGATAGTGGTGGGATGAGATGAGTTGCAATATATGATATAGAGCAAAAGAGTGTCAGAGAGATAGGTGGTTAGATATGGTGAGAATAACACTGTAATGCATAGTGCTTTAATTTGAAAACTGAGTGGAGCAGCTGTATGGGGTGAGGCTGGTATTATCATATTTCCTATGGAGGAAAATAATCCCAGTGCATTATTTGCATTACGTGATTACACATCCAGGAAAGAGGCGTATGCCCTATTTTTTGTTTTTCTTCTACACTCGTATGGGATCAATATATTTAGAAGTTCTATTTGCTTGAGGAACTTACATACAGCATAGAAATTGGTGATGTGCATTTTGGCATTTTCTTTTTTTGTTCTTTTTAACACCTTATGACTTCACATCTTGAAATGCAAGGTGGAAGCTTCTGAAGACTTGTTGAGGCCAATAAGGGTTGGTGAATCTTCTTCTTTGAGAGTTGGCCAGCAATGTTTAGCCATTGGAAATCCTTTTGGGTTTGATCATACACTCACTGTTGGGGTTATCAGTGGACTGAATCGAGATATATATAGTCAAACTGGAGTGACCATTGGTGGAGGAATTCAAACAGATGCAGCCATCAACCCTGGCAACAGGTTTATTTTTCTGAACTTGTACTTCCCTTGGTAACAAATGCATTCCCTCTGATGCTGATAATCATTAAAGGTCTCTTTTGCCCTTTTCTTTTTCAACTGCTGTTCTGTGAATAAATATGTGTACCTTTCCAGCGGAGGTCCTTTGTTAGATTCAAAAGGAAACTTGATTGGGATCAACACTGCAATATTTACTCAGACAGGTGAATAGTTTTTCCATCGTGGTGTGTGTTAGACGGAAGATTGAGAGGAGATGACAAGAAATGAATGTTCAAAGTTTATCCTCTCCTGCTATTACTTACTCTTTTTCAGTACAACAGGGACATCAGCAGGTGTTGGATTTGCAATCCCTTCTTCAACTGTGTTGAGAGTTGTGCCCCAGTTGATTCAATCTGGAAAAGTATGAATGTTGCTCTATTAGTTCGTGTCTTGGTTCTTGTCAGCTTCTTTTCCTGGTTTTCCCGAATTCTCTTCATTTGCATTTTGTTACAGACCATCTCATCTTGTATTGGCGAATACTGCTTCATATTCTCAGTTGAAATATAGTGGTCATTTATTTTCGTATATGTATGTCTTATGCATGTCAGGTTCTTCGTGCTGGTTTGAATATTGAAATCGCTCCAGACCTGATTGCCAACCAACTTAATGTTCGAAATGGAGCACTGGTTTTGCTGGTACATTTCTGTCATTATGACCCTGGGAGTGGGGAGACAGGATCTTTCAGAGTAAAACTCACGATATCTCTTTTGTCTGAATCTATTCCTGCTCTATTTAGGTACCTGGAAATAGTCCTGCAGCAAAAGCGGGACTTCTTCCTACTACCAGGGGTTTTGCAGGAAATATAGTGCTTGGCGATATTATTGAAGCAGTGGATGACAAACCTGTAAGTAATTTCTGACTTTCTGTTTTATGTTACATCGCAAGCTTTTTGTTAGTGCAAATTTGATGATATGAACATCGACTAGGCTTCCGACCTGCAGGTCTAGAATTTGAATCATCCTAACAATGATTGATTTTTGTTCCTCCTTGTTCTAAGCAATTCTGTATTTCTGAGATGCACACATTTCATGCTGTTGCAGGTTAGGAGTAAAGCAGATTTGTATAAAGCCCTGGATAACTATAACATAGGTGATGAAGTTCGGTTAAAAATCCGTAGGGGCAACGATAACTTGGAGTTGAGCATAGCATTAGAGGAAAAAGATTCATGACAATTGAAGAGTTTTTGACAGCAATCTGTATCGAAAAGCGGAAATGTGCGAGCAATGAGCATGTTACATGGATATGCTGCCAGCAGAATGTATCACTTGTAAAGTATTTAAGTCACCATTGAAGGAGGACAAAATGAGTAATCCTTGAAATTCTTTTGCATCAATTTATAATAAGGTTCTTATTTCTTCTCTTACATATATATCTACACGACGTGTGCATAGTATTTATACAAATTCCTTGGAAGGCTGAGAAGTACTTCGCGACTCTTATATAAGTATTGAAATTGATAAATATGGTGAAGTATGCTTGGTAAAATGGTGCTGATAAACATCTTTTCTATTAAAATGACCTAATTTCCTAAACTAGATAGAAGTGTAAAAGTATTTTTGCATAACAAAGGATGAATGAAGAAAATAGAATGTGGAAAATTAATAAGTTATTTAAAGAAGAGTACTTTGAAAATTGCAAGATGTTAGGAATAAAGTCATAAAAAGTTTGGTAAAACAACGAAGTATAAATTTTAGCAATCATATAGTTTTAATATGAAATTACAATCTATCCCTATTTAGTTTGTAATTACATTAATCCCTAAAAAAGTAAAATAAATTAGATACATAATATGTAGCTCGGATACATTATAAAATAAACTGGATATATAATATATAACTCAGATACATTAAAAACTAGCTCGGATACATTATAAAATAATTTAGAATTAGGAGAGAGAGATTTTAGAGGTTTTTAGAAATAGATGGGAATATTAGAAATAAGGAAAACATAAGATGTGTATTTCAGTAATTTTTTCAACAAAAAAGAATGCTATTAACGAGTAAAATCTTAGGGCCCGTTTGGCCATGCAATATGGTATCATGATATGGAATCATAATATGGAATTGTGAGATGAAATTGAAGTTTTGTTTGGACATGCGATATGAAATTTTTGTGTTGTACGTTTTCTCATAAACATAAGAATCCCATAAGTTGTAAAACTATTAAAATAGCCCCAATTGTTTATTCAATCTTACCAAATATACAAAAAAATTATAAAATCGCATAATAAATTATTACAAAGCTATTTGTTCTCCACTTAAGTAACTGATTCATCTAACTTTAACTCAATAATAAAAAAAAATTGAACATTGTAGTGTATTAGTCTTTAATATAATCCTCCCACATCGTACGAACAATTTCCTCAAGTTGAACTTGCATTTTCCAATCATGTGACCGAGAAGACGAACCAACATTGTTACTTTGAGCCATTTGTTGGTCAATATCATCCGCAATTATATTTTCATGCTCATAGACCATAAATATTTCATCAGTCCTTTGGTATTCTCGCAAATTTATTACTCAACAATCGGTTGGTGTGAGTTAAAGTGACTATTTATTGGTGAGAATAATAAATTTTATGTCCGCAAGAATAATAAATTTTTAAAAAGTAATGATGTGATTATAAATTTTATTTACATATGAAATAAATTGTTAGTAGATAGAAATGTGGGGTTGTTTTAACAAATTATAAACTTGTGGATCAATTTTTATATTAAAAATATCTCAAATCATGATATGGAATTCCCATATCATGGTTTTTGGAGAATATGGAATCACATATCATGATATGGAATCATGAAATGAAATCAGCGTAAAATCGCATGTCCAAACGCTGATTCCATCTCACGATTCCATATCGTGATATGGTATCGCATGGCCAAACACCTACTCAAGTTGAAGTGAGAAACTTATAATCGATATCGACTAATAAGTAATTTTTGCATTTATCAAATGTGTAAATAATTAAAAATTACTTATATATTAATTTAAGGGGAAAATGCATGATATACCTCTCAATTTTGTCATTTAGAGTTGATATACCCCTACTGTTATACAAATGACTTGCATATACCCTTTTCCTCTAACGAAAGTGAAAAAATTAATTTTAATTATTTTTAAAAAATAATATAATCCCATATGGGTATATTCAATCCTCCTCATACACATTTTTTTTTTCAATGACTAATTTAAATTTATTATTTTGATGGTCAAATTTATTTATGTTTCACTATTTTTCTTGTAAAATTTACTATAGATGACCCATTTTTTTTTTCAAATACAACTAATGAACTAAAGTAACACTATTGTCGAAAAAATAGTTTTAAATTATAATATAGCAACAAAAAAAAATAGTTTTAAATTTTTTTCTTTACACTAAGGAATGAAAGAAAAAAATAAAACAAGAATAATAAACTCAAATAATGATAATCAAAG
The DNA here is from genome assembly GCF_900185275.1 of Solanum verrucosum. Lineage (NCBI taxonomy): Eukaryota > Viridiplantae > Streptophyta > Magnoliopsida > Solanales > Solanaceae > Solanum > Solanum verrucosum. The sequence goes on from NW_026020332.1 coordinate 5,840,953, forward strand.
AAGTCAAAAAACAATTTATGTATGAAAAAAAATAGAATATACCTTGAACTTTGCTAGAAGGATCATATATACTCCTACATGAATTTTTTTAAAATTAAAAGTCAAAAATATATATTTAAAACTAATATTTTTTAACTTCCGTTGAATGAAGGGTATATGTGTGCTCATTTTATAACGGTAGGGGTATATGTGAGCCGTTTGTATAACGGTAAGGGTATATATAAGCCACTTTCACAACGAGGGACATATCAACTCCAAATGACAAAATTGAGGGGTATATCAAGCCTTTTCCCCTTGGTTTAATTAGTTTATAGTAACATTAATAGATCTAGAAACAATACTATAAGAACGTGTTGATAATAAATTACAAAGTCAAGATGGCCGAGTTGGTCTAAGGCGCCAGTTTCAGGTACTGGTCCGAAAGGGCATGGGTTCAAATCCCATTCTTGACAATATTTTTACAACTTTTTTTTCCCAAACACAAGTCTCTTGGTTTTGTCTTATTAGGAAAAATGGCACTCTAACAACCTCAAGTAAAGAACATCACATTTTCTACAAAATATGACCTTGATGACATATGCTCATAATAAACCCTAAAAAAAAGCTATAAAAATAAGGACTACTATTAACAAGGGAAGAGCAAAATAGAAGGATCTACATGTATTTTCCTATGCAGAAAACTAATGCTGCTTAATTTATTGTGACACCACACTAGTTGATCTGTTGTTAGCCTGGACATATTAAGAACCCTAGTAACTAATTTCATGTCCACTTGAGAGAAAAAGTACAACACTTGATCTGAATCATTTGCTTTGTTCTTCTTGAACCTCTTCAATATGCAACACTCACCTTTCAAACCATCTTTGAGTTTCTTCTCTTTCTGCATTCCATAACAATAATTAGACAATGACCTTAACCTCGATAGTCGACAAAATAAATGATTTTTTACACTATCAGATCACTTACGGATAACCATCTAGCACAAGTGAGACTAGTATGTACGAAAAATAAGTCGAGTTATCTATTACATCATGTTAAGATACATTAATAATGTAAAAATTCTTTACACGGTTAGTTTAAGTTACATTCTCAACAATACTCCCTACATCTCATTTTAATTGTCGTTTCACCTCAAGAAACTATGTCAAAATAATTGTCACTTTAGAAATTTACTACTAAAGTTGATAGTAATTGATTTCAAGTATACTCTTAACTTTAAGTACCTAAAATATTTAAGAGAGAAAAAATAGATAACTTAATAAACTATACCTTATAATTATTATTTTCTTAATGAGCATGAAAAAAAGCTAAAGTAACAGTTAAAATAGGACGAACGGAAGGAGAATCAATTGAAAACTAAGAATTTACCTTTCCAAGACTTTTTTGGACCTCCATTAAAAGCTCTAAATCTCCCAAGTCTTTAATAAGCTCTTGATGTTGTGTTCCCTTTTTACCCTTCACCATCATGCTTGAGCAATATCTATCAGCTATAACAAATTGCCAAAATATTCTTATTGATTCTTCCACTATCTCCACCAACATGTCACTTGTAATGCAATATTCATCTTTCTCTCTACTTCTACCCTTGTTTTTGTCTTTGTCCTCTGCCCAAATCGAGTTTAAGTTTTATGTATCGATAATATAAAACCATGTTACTTATAAGAATGACAGTTAATCGTGTTTTTACACTTTCAGTATACACAACTTAAACTCTTTTGAGACACTTACCTCTTATGAGAGGAACTTGAAGAAGATTACGAAGATCATATCGACTCTTGATGTAATATTGAACTCTAGGCCCTTGAAAATGTTCATTTTCTATAAATCTTTGTATAAGAACTTGAAATTGTTGAAATTCTCCAGCAACTTCATTGTACGTATGAGCACCACGAGGGTCAGAATCCCATAAACTTAAAGCTTTTCCATATTGCCAATGTAGAAATTCCCAAGAAAGACACATTTGTCCAACATATATCACTTCAAGATCACTCTGCAATTCTTTGATAAACTTTATCATAGGGTCAATATTGTCATTATGCCTTTTGTGTTTGAATAGCTTAATATTTTGTGAAATAAGAGATTTTAGTTTTGGACCTGAACGTCTTTGCCTTGACACACATTGAAATGGATCTTTTAGTGGATCTTTCTGTAGATAACCTGTAAAATTTATAAAATATCTCTTTTTAAAAATGGATTAATGCAAAAAGTAAAAATATTAGTGTAATGTTTATATAAGAATATTTTTTTCACATAGTGGATAAAAAAAATAGGGAAGTATGACTACAACAAAATTAACTATTAGCAGCAATAAATATACACATTAAGGCATTACTTAGTTGTCATTAGATCCAATGTCACTATTGCTATTAATTAATTGCTACTAAAAATCATTTTTTGACGTAATATCTTTTCGCTCGCACGTGCCTGCATTTGTTTGTTGGTATACATCATTTATTCAATGCTTTAAATTTCATTTTGTACTGAGTTTGGACAGCAGAGCTAACCAGATTTTATGGATCATGGTTATAAACTTTTGAATGATTAAAGATTAGCTGTTCTATTCATTTAACGTAATTACTTTCAAAGAAATATGAAGATGGCCATGAATAACAACCAATTATAATATGTTCACCAACTAATAAAGCAACGAAAAGGAATGATATCTTTCCAGCATTCAACGGTGTGATCTAGTGATAGATGAGTTAAAATCATGACAAATTGTAGTTTAGACTAAAGTGAATTTATTTTCCTATCGTCCTAAGCTTTAGTTACTTGCCGGTCAATAATTTACCCAAACCAATGAACTAGCTTAAAGCCATGGGAGACTAAGGTTCAAATATCATAAGAGACAAAAACTTACAAGTGATTTTTTTAATACGTTTAAGCTTTGGTTATCAAATTTATCTAGTACCACCTATGATGATATAAGAAAACAACTACCTAATGAAATTTAAAAAAAAAATACGTTCAAGCTAGCCTGAACACCAAAAGAAAAAGGAATGATGTTTTTCATGGTAATTATGAAGAAAACTTGAAAATAATGTAATGCATGAAGAGTTGTTACTGACCTATTGCATACATTTTCTGGTACGTCAATATGTCGAATTTGCGCATTCTTTCTCTATAACTCTTGTAGAACTTATGAAGTTCACTCATACAATCTTCGCGTTGCAACTTCTCATCAATCTTCCATGGCTCCAAATCTTCCCATTTTAGCGTATCTGATTCTTCCAAAATAGTGGGAAGTCCCGTGTCTATAACTTTTCTAAGTTCCAACTTTAATTGTTCCATCAATTCTTGATGTTCCCATAACGTTTCCAAATTATTTACATCGCCATTTCTTGACTCGACATTTTCAGAGTCCTCGGAATCACCAAATAGCTTGTAAGAATTTTCATGAAAATCATCCTCGGATAAAAATTGCGGTGCTTGATCTTGTTCTAATTCCCTTAGCTCTTCCATTATATCACTATCACTATCATCAGCATCAGATACTTGATTTTCCTCTGATATTTCAAGATCGTTTACACTATCAAGTTCAAATTCGCCTCCAAAGTCTTCATCTGTCAAGAATCCATCACTATACGAATCGACTAATTTGTTCATCAGATAACAGATATGATCAAAACCAATTGATACAGTATCAGAATCAGTAGATATAGAATCCTTTTCAGATTGAAACAGAGAATCATCAGTAAAATCTAGTTCCTTCAGAAATTGCTCTTTTCGAGTATCTGATTCTCCTTCCATGGAATTCATTTCCTCTGTTTTCTCCGTTTCGTCTTTATCATACTCTAAATTACACAAATCCACTTTTTCTTCCTCATTTATTTCATGTTCATCACACTCTAAATTACTCAAATCCCCTTTTTTGTCTTCCTCATTTATCACCTCGATATTACTATGAACTTCTTTCAAATCCTCTGTTTCAACAACCTCTGCTTTTGTTAGCGATTTGATGTTAAATGTAGAGCTAACAAATTCAACTTTGTCTTCCTTGCTTTTACAAAATTCTTCATAGGTTGGGAATTTAAATGTAAAATTAAACTCTGTTTCCTTCGTCTCTGAATTTGGGAATTCGGAAACATCCTTAAAAACATCAGATTCATAACCCAACTGCTGCTCTGTTTCTGGAAAATCATATACTCTCTTATAGTCATCTTTAAAACCTGAATTCTTATTTAATGGAGCCTTACACCACCTTAATCTGTGTGATTCAAAGATATGAAATTAAAAAAGAAAGGGTATTGGAAAAAAAATTGAATCTTGATTAACAGGAAGCGACTAATAATTAAAATACCTGTGGACAAATGTGGTGATGGAGTTGAACAGAGGAGACAAATAGAGGGAAACAAAGGCAAATACAGTAGCCAGCGGCAAAAACAAATTTTGATAGAGGAAATGAGAAAGAGAAGCCATATTCAGAGAAGTAAAGGAGAAGAAGTTTGATTAAGATTAGAGAGGAATTTTGATCAATACGAAAATTCAGGCGGAGAGGGAAGAAACAACAAACCCCATTCAAGATTTTCAAGCAAATGAAGACTAATTGGACGTAGAAATTCAACCTAACTGTGAAAATTCATGGATTGGACAGATTTAGGAGTAGAAAATGAGGGGAAATTGAGTATGTTATTCTTGAGAAATTTTTGATGTCCACATAATGGGGAATTGACAGTTGAGAAGTCCCTGTTTTTGCTGCATATTTTCTTTGAGAGAGAAGGGAAAATTGGGGTAAGTGAATGTTGACATCTTCTTCGTTTCTTTGTTTCCCAGGAATTAGGGGCTTACGTTGCATACTATTTCTTAAGCCAAGTGTCTTTGACACTATGGTATAGGCTTCTTGAAATTTGGCAACTAATAGTCACTCCTTTTACTTTTAATTTTAATTGTCATATTTTTCAAATTATTTGTCAAAAGATAAAGAACTAAGAAAACTCTTTTTCTTTTTTTTTCAAAGTTGGTGTTGGGAACTCGATCGGACTAAGTTTAAATTTGTGTCTAGTGAAAGTGTTCCCTCAATTCCATGAAGGTTTGGATATGAAACTTTTGACGCTTTGTAAATTTAACCTACACCAGGGGGCGAAGCTACGTTGGTGTTACGGTGTTCAACTAGACATTCCTCCTCAAAAAAAATTACAGCATATTTAAGTCAAATCTTACTTTATTTATATATTATTTTGAACTTTCTTAGAACCAATGAGACTTGTAGCTAGTGTAGTCACAAAGATATGCACAAAACTTACACGATGTCATATTCGCAATTGAATGCAGAAGTATACAGAGCATGCAAAGATTGAATCAATCATTATAGAGTTATTTTATTTTTTAAAAATAATAATATATTATTCAAAATTTGAACACCCTAAATTCTATTCCATTTTCAAGAAACTAATAAATCACAATTAAAATATATAACTAAAAGTCAATCTACGCCATCCATTTTGAACTTATTTGTTTTTCCTCGTAAAAATATGTGTTGCTTATAACAAAAGTAAGCACAAGGTTCATCATTTCAATCTATTTAACATAAAATAATTAATTGGTGAATGTGAAACATATGAAGTCTAAAATATAAGCTTACGTGACAGATTCAATCCAAACTGGCTGGCCTGAGCTCTTTAATATAGTTGAATTTTTCAAACAAAAACATTATACTATATATGAAGGTTCACAAAGTTTATAGACTTCTCCACATCTCACAAAGCCTTTTTGGTTAATATATTATAGGTATATATATTCTCTTAGACATGAATTCTTCTCAATCTGATAGGTCTAGATGGGCTTCATTTTTTAATATTCGTTTTATAGAGTATCACAGAGAAAGTGAGAGAGGCCCAATGATTGACATAAAATTGTTCAAGGTCCACATATATATACTTGGTACATGTGAATAGATCCTGGAATTAGGGTTGTAACAAATTAGATCAAATTGAGCCAAATCGAAAAATAAAATAAAATCAGTTACTGATTTGTTAATAAATTTTTACTAAAAAAAAACTATCATAATTACATTTAAATCCCAACCTATGAAGAGTTTTGTAAGGTCTACATATATTCTACCTTCTTCAAACTCCACTCTATGGAATCTTGTTGGGATTGAAATAATAAGGACGTCATACACAATCTAATAATTGCAAACCTTGAACGAAGACAAGAAGTATTTAAAAAAGGACTTTACGTATGAGTTTAGTCAAATTTCTCTCTAAACAACTCTTTAAACAACTACTCTACATGACTACATTTTTATGCTATTATATTCTTGTATGAGAATAAAGGATCTTCTATTTATAAACGTTCAAAATTTCTTCTCTAAGAAAAGGATAAACATATATATATATATATATATATATATATATATATATATATATATATATATATAAAAGAGCTTTTTTCCAACAAGAAAACCTTTGGACCTAATATATATTTTTGAAATAAAACACAATTGTGAAGAATCCAAATAATAGGAAATTCAGGACAAATCTTAATATATTGCTTTGTTATTATCACTACTAAAGAACATCAAATAATCAAATTAGCTACAAAATTTATCAGTAATCCTCAATTAATTCGTAGCTAAATAACTCCTAACTAAATAAATTTTATCATAATCCTTCTCTAATTCATAGCTAAATGGAATTAGAATGAGATTTTTGTTGTTTGCTATGAAATCTTATCCATTGTTAAGTCAATTTAATCCATAGCTAGTGTTGGATTCTGAAGGGTGATTAGGGCGTCATGCGGAAACTTACAATTGCAAATAATATGATTGATAAATTAGATGACAAAAACTTATACTAAAAACTAATATTATTATATGAAAACTAATATAAAGAAAAATACTAAAACTGTTGAGAGATTAAATCTCCCATAAACAAAACTCACTAAACGACTACATTGTGGATTCTATTATGTTATGCTATGAGAATAGGGATCTTCAATTTATAGATCTCCAAACTATTCCTCTAAGGAAAGAATAAACCAAATATGGAAGAAAATTATATTTTCCTTTTAGAAAAAGTTCAAGCATTTATGGTAATACTTTGACTTTTCTTTAAGGAAAAAATAAACTTCAAATAAGGTAAGAAAATCAGGGCAAAACCCCAACAAATCTCCCCTTTTGGCTGGATTTTCTTGACAAAATTTGATCCGTCTTCTTCACATGCATAACATCTTCGTTCTTCACATAGTCTTCATCATTGTTGCTTGCCATGGTTAAAAATAAAGTTTAAAATATATGGGTTAAAAATGATTTAAAAATATTTTATTTTTATTTTCAAAGATGCAACAACTGGAATGTTGAAAATATGATTTTAATCTTTTCTCCACATGTAGTTGGACAAAAATCTTCTTTATCATCAAATTAGTTACAAATTGATTTGAAACCACTTGAGCTTGTCTTCAACCTCATTCAAGCATTAGATCAATGAACCATCAGATCTTTGAACCATGTGCTCTGATACCACTTGTTGGGTTCTGAAGGGTGATTAGGGCGTCATGCGGAAGCTTACAATTGCAAATAATATGATTGATAAATTAGATGACAAAAACTTATACTAAAAACTAATATTATTATATGAAAACTAATATAAAGAAAAATGTTAAAACTGTTGAGAGATTAAATCTCCCCATAAACAAAACTCACTAAACGACTACATTGTGGATTCTATTATATTATGCTATGAGAATAGGGATCTTCAATTTATAGATCTCCAAACTATTTCTCTATGGAAAGAATAAACCAAATATGGAAGAAAATTATATTTTCCTTTTAGAAAAAGTTCAAACATTTATGGTAATACTTTGACTTTTCTTTAAGGAAAAAATAAATTTCAAATAAGGTAAGAAAATCAGGGCAAAACCCTAACAGCTAGTTCTAAATAAAATTAGCATAAATTTTTTGTTGTTCAACTACAAAAATTTATCATCGTTAATTTCTTGTTTTTCTAACCGTGATGGTTGTTGTACTTACGTACCCTTCTCAGTCACTATCTAATACTAAAACTTGGGGCACACAATATTTATTATTGAGGTCATTGTGTGGGCACATTATATTTCAAAACAAGTAGACAGACAAATGTGTATGTTTTCTAAAACATACAATGAGCGATCATACTTTAATTAAAAATATTACTATACATGAAGATGATGAAAATGAAAGCAAGAAAAGAAAATAAGTTTGATGCAATCAATTACTTCATATATTGTTATTTGCTATAGTGAATGAAAAAGATGGACAAGGCAAATTAAATGTGGCTAGCTCACCAAGTTGTGACATCTCAATTTTTGTAATTTGATGCACCAACACAATCATGGACCACCACTAATAATGTTTAGCTAATTTCGCTGCTCAATTTATTTCAATTTTAAATGCTCGATTCGATCTAATGACTAATTAGGATAAATTTGTAGCGTACACATAATATTTTGTAAGTGGTGTCTGAGTTATTATCAAAACAATCAAGCTACTTTTTTTTTAGTTTTTTCTTAAATCTAAATATTTGTTGAATAACGGTAGTATGAATTAATTCAATTATTTTTAATCATATACACAGAAATAAGATTGAAGTGATGATATATATAAAATCTAAATTTGATTAGAAAATGGTTCATATTCTACTTATTATGACGGAAGGACGTAAATTCAAAAATAAAAAAACACCAAATTTTAGTGAAAAAATCCCTTTAAATCGAAGGTAACAAGGATGTAAAATGCTGTCAAGTAATGAGATTTACTCTATACATCATTAATTATTTTTTGAGGATTAATGCTAATTAAATATGGTCGTGGGTAACACTCCAAATAAATTTTAAAAGGCTATATGCTCAGTATTTATCCTTTTATCATATTCATTAAATGGACTGTGGAGGGTCCTGCCACCTGATTAATGTTTTGTACTCCCCTATACTGCCTTGTAATCAAATTTGCTACAACCATAATGTACAAAATGACTTGCATTTTTTTTAATACATAGATTGGATAATCGATCTATAATAAAAAAAGATAATGCTATATAATATCATTACATCCTAGATATTAAAGTAGAAAGCTTAACACTTAACTTTGAATTATCTCCATAAGCATGCTCATACAAATCAAAATATAATGAAGTGCAAGAAGCAGACCTAAATCGGCTGAAGTCGATTTGGGATCGGAAAATGAAGGAGAGGATTATAGAGTGAGAATCAAACACTTATTAACAAATAATGACCCTCCAGGTCATTGTCTTTTTATTGCGCTCTTTCAGTTTCAGAGCGACCTTTTGCTTTAGACATTCAGTATTTAGCCAATAGGATGATTCAACTTGATATTTCGGATCCCAGGCGAGTTCTAGCCTATGTTGAGGTTCAGTCAGGGGCGGAGCCACCTTAGGAGAAGGGTGGTCCAGTACGGTGCACACTCTTTGCTGGAAAATTGTATGGTGTACAAAAGTTAAATGTTACTATCTATTATGAGTGTGTATTTAATTTTACACACCCTTCAATAAATTTTTGGCTCCGCCACTGAGTTCAGTCGTCTCTTTTGGAGCAGATTCGTGGTTGTGGGATTGGATCTATAATTTTACTTTGAGTTGTTTATATTCTGTTGATTTTATTTTCCGTTGCTTTCGTTTGATCGTTTCAATTTTCTCTTGCTGGTTATTGTTTCTACTCGATATGTCTATTACTCGTCCTTACCGATAGGGGTGGCAAATGGTTGGATTGGATCGGATTTGGATGGATTGAGCAAATATGGTTTGGATTACAATCCACTCAAATAGAATATGGGTAAATATGGATTTGGTCAAATATGATTTGGGTAAAATGGTTCTAACCCATTTTAAAAAATCTGTTTTTCAAAAAAAAAAAAATTACCCGGCCCCCGCACCACCTTCCACCAACCGACCCCTAAATTTTTTTGTATTAACCCCTCCCCCGGGTACCCCCCACACCCCACACCTTCTACCAACCTACCCCTAAATTTTTTTTGTTTTCCAAAAACAAAAAAAATTACCACCTCCCCCGGGAACCCCCACCTTCCACCAACCGACTCCTAATTCTTTTTTATTTTCCAAAAACAAAAAAAAATCTATTTTTTCAAAAAAATAAATAAATTACCCCCTCCCCTGGGCACCCCCCACCCCCCAGGGACCCCCCCTTCCACCAACCTACCCCTATTTTTTTTTTGTTTTCCAACAACAAAAAAAATAATCTATTTTTTCAATTAAGTTTGAAAATTAATATTAATTTTTTTATTTTTTAGCACAGTTAAGAATTTTGAGTGGAAGTGAAAACTAAGTGATCTATTATGAGTCAATATGGATACTCATATTTAACCCATTTTGACCATATTTGTAGAGACTCTTAAAATAGTTTGAAGCTCATATTTAACCAATTAAAATATGAGTGATCCAAGTCATTAAATATGAACAAAATGGACTCATTTCATTAATATGAGCTCAAATTGCCACCTCTACTTACCAGTTATCGAATATGAATTGACTTACCTACTAATAAATTGTAATAGATATCATCATGACTCAAAATTTCGGATCCAGACAGTTACTAATTAGATTCCCTTGCTAGCTTTACTTGATGAAGCAGGGGGTGTAGTAAAAGAATGGAAAGTGTTGCTACTACTACTATTGCTAATTAAAAGCAGAACATGCAGGGGGTGTAGTAAAAGAATAGAAAGTGTTGCTACTACTACTATTGCTAATTAAAAGCAGAAGTAAATGTTAACATTTAATAGCACGCGGTTTTGATGACTTTTTCTCAGTCCCCATTGAATGCACTCTCACCCTTTTCACTAATCTTTATAAAATAAAATAAAATAAAAACCTTAGCCCTTTTAAGACACTTATTTCTGCTTTTTCCAAGAAAAAAGTTGAAATCCACAAACAAGGCAAAAAAAAGAAAAAAAGTTGTGTTTCAATGGGTAGAGTCCCTTGTTGTGATAAAGTAGGAGTGAAGAAAGGACCATGGACTCCTGAAGAAGATATAATATTAGTCTCTTATGTGCAACAACATGGTCCAGGCAATTGGAGGGCACTTCCCACTAAAACAGGTTTCTATTCTTCCTTCTATCTAACTCTATATACTTATATATTATGTTTACATTTTTAAATGACACACTAGATATGTGAATTTGTCCTTATATGAAGGCAGTAGCGGAGTCAGAATCATTTTTTACCAAAGGAGATCTAGATAACAAAAAAAAAGTAAACACACGAAAAAAAATCAAGAGGATGCGATACATACAGTATGTACCTCTAAAATAATCGATTTTATAGGCAAACTCATTATGCCTCCTAGTTCCACTCATGTATGATAGAGATTTTATTTTTTTATGAATTTATGATAAATACAATAAATTAACGAATCTCTACTGATTAACAATCATAAAGAAAATAAGAACCAGAGAGAATTAGGTATTTTATGATTAGTACAGAGTTTGTAATAATACACTCTTAATTAGGTGAGATATCACAAATATATATAATTAAAAAAGTTGACTAAGAGTATTTAATTAATTAATGAGGATTTATTTTTATTTATGTGTGTGATTTTTGATTTGCAGGATTGAGTAGGTGTAGCAAGAGCTGCAGGCTAAGATGGACAAACTACCTTAGGCCAGGGATAAAGAGGGGTAACTTCACAGATCAAGAAGAAAAAGTGATTATCCAGCTTCAAGCACTTTTAGGAAACAAGTATATATGCTCTTAATCACTTCTTTTAATTAATTTCAACACATTAAACATACTCCTAAATATTTAAAATTAAAATGTATAGTACTTACGATAAGATCACACTCATCCTGAACGCATTAATCTCCTGAAATCATCTATTGAAACAAAATTCCAACTATTATTCTCTTTACTTCTAGATCTTCAATTGACATATTGATCTTTAGTGTAAAACATTTCGCGTTACCTCCTTTTATTTTAGTATTTATTTCACTTGGTACGAAGTTCGAAACTTTTGAATCTCTTGTCAGAAAATTAAATTGTTTGTTTAAGTAAAAAATATGAATAATTTAGGGAAATTTCTAATTTCTCCGCTCTAACTTGTTATGACCTTGGAACAGATGGGCTGCGATAGCTTCGTATCTACCAGAGAGAACAGACAACGACATAAAAAACTATTGGAATACTCATCTAAAGAAAAAGATGAAAAAGCTTGATCAATTAGATCAATGCCATGGATCAAATGATCTATTTTCTTTAGAAAATGGGCTTACTCATTTATCATCTTCAAATTCATCAACTTCAAGGGGACAATGGGAAAGGACACTTCAAGCTGATATTAACATGGCTAAAAAGGCATTACATAATGCTTTGTCACATGAAAATCCAACAAGCCCACACAATTATATTAAACAAGAAAATCCACAAGTTTCTTCTACAACTACTACCTATGCATCAAGTACTGAAAATATAGCTAGATTGCTACAAGGATGGATGGGATCAAGTAATTCTTCCACAAATAATTCTGAAAGTTCAAAAACTTCATCTAACAACATTGCAACAACTGATTCATCTTCATGTGATGGGACTCCAAATGCTGAAAGCAAAGGTGAGTTCTGAATTACGTGATCATCTTATTTAAAAGTTTAAACTGTCACATAAAGTCATAGAGCACATGACTTTTTTTTTCTTCAATTTGTCTTGTTTTTATCACTACTAGAAATATAGACCTTTTCCATCGCGAATCACTGAAACATTTTAGTGTTATAAAATATGATTTTTCCACCGAATTAGTTCATTGGGAAAACATATAATACGTGGAAAATAGATTCTCACTGAAATACTATTTTCAATTTTTTTCATGTGAAACGTTATTATTTTTTATTTTCTCACCGATTTAACAATAAGATCTATGGAATATCCATTGGATATTTTTCAGTGCAACATTTCAATGGATTTTAGTAACAATAAAAAATTTCTATAACTAAGATTCTCTCAAACACAATATTTTGAATAATTAGCATTGCTGATTTATAGTACTTTTCATATAATAATGTGTATGATCGATCTATACATAGTATAGGTATAATTTATTATATCTTGACTAAAAGAAAGTAAACAGTAAATTCGATCGACTATTTAAATAAAGATCTACTATTTGTTTGAACAGGTGGAATGGGGTTGATGGAAGCATTTGAGTCACTATTTGGTTTGGAGTCATTTGAATCATCAAGTTCAGATGAGTTGTCTCAAACAGCAACCCCTGAGGCTGAAACTGAGGCTATTAAAATTGAAATAAAGAGGGAAGAAAATGAACATGATGTGGAAGTGCCACTATCTGTTATCTTAGAGAATTGGTTGCTTGATGAAAATACACTCAATATTCAACCCAAAAATGACTTGACTACCTTGATCTCTTTTGATGAAACTCCTCACCTTTTCTAGAATTTTTTTTTTTTTTGGTTGATTCTTTTGATGGAATAATTTTGGAAAAATTGAATGTTTGATTGATTGATTGATTTCCCATTAATTGTTTTATTTGATGTGGTGATTTTAACAAGTCATGTATATTTAGTCCATTCTTATATTTTGACTATATATAGCTCAACCAAGACTTAATCTAGAGTTGTTTTTATCATGACTAAGTTGTATTCTTTTTGAATTTCATTTCAATAGATTTTAATGATTGTACTAAGTTACTTATAGAATCTCACATCTCTATCGTTATGGAGAAATTTTTTTTACACAAGTTTTTTTCGTTTCGTATACGAGTTTTTTTTGAATTTTTCGTATTCTTTTTTGTTGATTAGCATCTCAAAGTCCTTTGATGGACATGAAGTTGCATGTTATCTTTCTGTATTTCAAATATTCCTAATTAACTAACTTGTTACGAAGCGTTTCATGTATTATTATATGTCAACTTAATATGATAGGTATAATAAATATTGCATACGATAAAGTTTATAAAGCTTACTCTCTTAATTATTTTTATTAGTCTATTTTGACTTTTATATGTCTCTTTAAAATAAAAAAGATGAATCCAAACATCTTCAAAATTAGAGCCGTCAATGTGGGCTAGGTCCGTTGGACCAGTCTGGCTTAACTTGTGATTTGATAGGATTGGGCTATGATTTTTGGAGCCTATTTAAGAAAAGGGTTTTTTTAGCTCTGCCTGAATAAGTCTGTCGATTTGTGGGGCTTGAGAAATATAGATAGGGCCGGCGCGTGGGCCAAATAAAAATTAATTAAAAAATAAAAATAAAATATAGTATTAAAAATAACAAGAGTCTAAACTCAAAATCTGTTTAAAGTTTGAAATATTACAATTTAAATATAAATTATGTTTATAAAATATGTACTACATAAAATAAAATTCCTAAAATTTCTAGGAATTACTACATAGGCCGTAGCCTATGAAATATTGTCATAGTTTTTGTGTTTTATTATGATCATTGGAAAACAATTAGGTTAATATTTTTATTTAGCTATTTATGTTTTTACTCGAAATCAAACTTAATAAATATTATAAAGATAATTTTATTTGTGGATTTGATTAACAAGTAGTAACACTAACATCATGTAATATTATCTTGTCAATATTTATGATAATATTTTTAAATTATAATTTAATTTAAAAAATTATAACAAATATATTTTTAAGAAAAGAGGGCTGGCCCAGCAAGCCTGTAGCCCATCTACGTATGGACTGTGCCGACCATTTTTTGACCCACATCAAAAATGGGCTAGTCCGGCCTGATCCGTCAAATTTCAAAGCCTGTATGGGTTAGCCCGGATGAGATGGGCTAGTCCATATTGACAGATCTATTCAAAATGTGTATAAACTTACCAAAAAAAAAAAAATAAGTTTGAAGGTAATAAAATCTTAATTTAGTTAAGATATATTTCTAAAATTTCAGCTATACTCTAAGAATACTTATACCATTTTATCTTCTTTTTTCTTAAAGAAGGGGAAGATTTGAATTTGCATAATCCTTTATCCATGACCACCACCAAATATTGTATCGGGTTAAAGTCTATTTGATGGAGGGTTCCACCGTACTATTATATATGAGTAAATTTTAGGTTTAGAAAACATAAAAATTATATTTGTATGTTATAGCTATAGTTTGTATAATTGCGCTCTATAACAAATTTTATGTTTGTTATGGCTATTAATTTGTATATTTAGGTATACATATAC
Organism: Solanum verrucosum; assembly: GCF_900185275.1. Taxonomy (NCBI): domain Eukaryota; kingdom Viridiplantae; phylum Streptophyta; class Magnoliopsida; order Solanales; family Solanaceae; genus Solanum; species Solanum verrucosum. Next base: position 5,856,097 of record NW_026020332.1, read on the forward strand.
ATAAAAAAAATATGTATTTGGATCTATTTGTATATTTCGGTATACAAATGAGTCCTGCATTTGTATATTTCAGTATACAAATCGGTCCTGCATTTGTATATTTTAGTCTATTTGTATATTTCGGTATACAAATGAGTCCTGCATTTGTATATTTCGGTATACAAATAGGTCCTGCATTTGTATATTTCGGTATACAAATAGGTCCTGCATTTGTATATTTCGGTCTATTTGTATATTTTGATATACAAATGTGTCCTGCATTGTATAATTCGGTCTATTTGTATATTTCGATATACAAATGGGTCCTACATTTGTATATTTCGATCTATTTGTATATTTCGGTATACAAATGGGTCCTGCATTCGTATATTTCGGTCTATTTGTATATTTCGATATACAAATAGGATGACAAAAAATATGGAATATTTGCTGCGAATTACAAATAAAGAAATTTATGGCTATATCATTTAATTTGAATTAATAATTTGTTATTTCATACAATTTTCCCTTATATTAATCATTATGTTTAAGTATAAGACTAAAAGTGAGAATATATATTAAAAAAATGTGGAGTGTTATTTTTTATTTGTAATATATCTTGAGTAGCATGACATGATCTGAGTTGGACAATTTGGATATGTCCGAGACTCCGATCTAACAATTTATGTTTGTGACCTTCTATTACATACCTTCTTGCCTCGACTATACCAAAGTCAACTAGCAAGCATATATACTTTGTAAGTACTATTTATTTTATTTTATTTTTTTATTTTCAGGTTTCTGGTACTCATATTGAAATACGATTAAATTTAAATTTTTATCGGAAAATCTCTTATTAGAAGGGTAAAACACTCTCTAACAAAAATAAATACATACCCAAAAAAACTTAAACACGAAATCTCTAATTAAAAATAAATAAATATTTACTATTTCATTATAATCCTCATTAATAGTACTATTTATTTTTTATCTAAAAAAAAGAAGAAGTAGGTACGTCCAAAAGAATTGCAACTTTTTTGTCTTAACATTTTTTTTAAAAAAATATATCTTTTTTATTATTTTAATTTTTCACTGATATATTTAAGATTACAAACTTAAAAATTATTTTTATGTATTTTACATATTTTTAATTAAAATCACAAATTTTTTTATAAAAAAATCACGTCGAATCAAAATCAGACCAAACAAATCAAAACAAAAAAATACTTATTTGATTGATGGCTATTAACTTCACATGATTCACTCATGAGAGAAATTATTATTGCTTTGGATAAGCCTTAAATGCTCACATGTGAAGTGCTGCATTTTACAACTACTTAGTATTTGAATTTGTGGAACGCGCAGTAATTAACCGCCCAACTCAATTTGCACCATCACTATTTTATTTGACAATTTATATTTTTTAATATGAGAATTGATAATGACGTTTATAAATATAATTTTAAAATCATTTTGTCTTCTTTGAATCCCTATTTTCTATTTGGATGATTGCAAAATTATTAAACAACTCTAGCTGTCCTTTCTTTCCTAAAAAATAAGTAACATATAATATCACACAATGAAAATAAATACATTGTATATAATAACACACAACGCAAACATCTTTGTATTTGATATCTCTCCGTCCTTAATTACTTGTCCATTTTTAAATTGACAGACATGTTAAGAAAACAATGATTGAAATAGTCAAATAGCAAAAGAAATAGCGAATCAAGTGTCAAATCATGTTTTGAGACTAAATTAACTCAAAAAAAAATTTGCTCAAATAAAATCTTATAAGGAGCCCAAAGTTCTCGTCCATTACCATTCCGTTCACACTATGGGTATGGTACACTACTCCTAGCTCTGATTAACATTGTTGAACCGCTTTAAATTAGTGAATTTTTATTAGGTCACATGGTTTTGGACCCTACTCTTTACTAAACCTCACCTGAAAATTGAATTAGAGAATAGGTGCAGTAGGTAAATGAATAGACAGAGGCACATGTGCCTCCATTTGGGACTAGACCTTTTTTTTTCATTCGGTGTTTGAAGTCCACGTTGAAACTCTAATTAAATTCGAATCGCGCACTGCAAGCCCATTCGGAGGTGGTGCTCCCAACATGATTTTCTCCATACTAAAGGCTGGAACCCGAAATTTTGGTCAAGGGTGAAGTACTCTCACCAGTGCACCACAACCCAACCCATGTCGGTGGGACTAGACCTTTGCCATAGCTACTCCACTTCAATTCATGTCTTGCATTTAACTCAACCCATGTGGTTTTTTCTCATTGCAATTGGAGAATGTGCAACCCTGCCAGCTTATACATGTATGATGTATATATATCAAGCAGATGCATAGTCAATAATTTAATGTTTATAACTTTCAGAATTTTATTTTTATTAAGTAATTAAATTTTAAATTATTAATTTATATATGTTCAATGATTTTTTTAAGACGAATAAATATTAGTTTCAGCCAAACTCATAATATGTACTCTAATTCGGCTCCTAATATTAAGTCGTCCAGACTTTAGCATTTATACAGATCTAGTACTACAGAATTAGAGAGGACTAGGGATGCATTTTTCAATTCATTTGATCAGTTGTTAAATATAGAGAAAATTTCAAAAACAGTTCAAGACTAGAAACATAATTAGTCTCTCTAATTATATTTTGCTTAATTAGGATGCATAGATACATATATTAGAAGGAGGAGATCTAGAGGCGAACAAGATTGGAAGAGGGAGGAGAGAGGCGAGCGAGATTGGGAGAGGGAGGAGAGAGGTGAGAGATATACAATTGATTTGTATATCTGACTGATAATTATAGCACGAGTACACAATTGATACAATTCATTTATATCATGAATAACATTATATCAACGACTGTTGTATTCAATTCATTGATGCAAATCAATTGTATCAAGTATATTAACGAATACAATTTGTTTAATTGTATCAATAAATACAATCGTATTGTTGTTATAATTCGTAACACATTGCATTTCATATGTTGCCTTGTGTATTGTGTTTATGTGTTACCATGTATGTTTGTGTTACCATTTATATTTGTATTATTGACTGTTACCATTTGTATTTATATTGCAGAGAGAGAAAGTGAGGAGTAGGCGAGGGAGAGAGAGAGGGGGTTGAGCGAGAGAGGCGAGTGAGAGTGCATAAAGATAGGAGAGAGGGAGAGAAGAGAGGGAAATTTGCTATAAAATCCTAAATATAGCTATGAATCGTAATTTTTTAAAATTATAGTTGTGTATAATAAATACATATCACATATTTATTTTCTTATGTAATTTTTCTTAAATATATTCGAGTGAGGTTTGCCATCTACTAAATTATATTAGACTAGACAATTTTATTATTAGGGGATCAATTTGTAACTTACCGAAATTCTACTAGTTTATGAGTTCTTAAATTCACGCTAGTTCGTAATATTACAAATCTTACTAGATTTTGGACTTTGGATATATGTAATTTGATACGTCCAGATATGTATAGATACATATCTCTTCTCTCACTCGCCGCTCGCTTCTCTCCTTGTATCTGATAATCCAAATATATGTATCTAGCGTGAGTCACATGTATATGAAAATGATTTGCATCTATCTACTAACGTATATACATGTATTTATTGTGATTCATATGCATCTGAGGATGGTTCACATGTATCTGGGGATCTCGATCGCCTCTCTCCCTATTTACGTATGTTTGGTAGCAAAAATATATATATCTAGGTGTATCTGACTTGAAACCTGATATGAAATTATTAACTAGTATAATACGTAACTATTTCAAAATATAAGAAGAAATTAATAAATATAGTAGGGATATTTGTTTAATTAGATAGTTTTTCCTTGAATATATTAATCCAAATTAGTCCATTTAATGCTTGGGTTAATTTGGGCCGTCTGCATGACTCAAGAAGTGAAAGCAGATGTGTTAGTCTCCACTCTCCATGCTGATATTATTCACATATTAGTCATATAATGATTGCTGGACCTTTAAACTTTCAAGTTGAATAAGCCCAAGACTCGAGTGAGATCCAATTGCTATAGTACTAAATTTTTGGGGTCATTTGCATTTTTGGCCCATCATATTCCATAAGTTATATTTCGCACCTTTAAAGAATTTATGTTTCGCTAGATATAAGTTTGATTTCTAGAGACAAAAATTAAAGACCAACCCATCTAAAAGACAAACTATGCCATTAAATGTCGATTTTGCTACTAAATATAATCAGGTTAAGTTTGTGATCATTCATGGACCAAAGGAGAAAGGAAAGCATTTAACTTTTAATTCATAATCAATAATGCTGATCAGTCTTCTCATTCGAGCAAACAATTTGTTTGTTTGGTCAAATGATGAATTAAATAAAGTTAATTATTCTTAATTGTCTTATTAATTAACTTGATTATAGAGGAAAATGCAGGTATAGTTAGGAGCCTTAAGATGCTTTATTAGTCAAATATGGTTACACAAAAAGCTAACTAATCACAAAAGTGAGAAACGATTTTCCCTGTGGTGGGCGTCAACAACATGTGTTGTGTAGGTCAAAAACCCTACAAAAATTAGTCATAATTCATTGTCCCTCTTAGAAGCATAATCATGTTTATCTTTAATTAAGTACCTATCAAACTCAAATTTACTCATCATCATTACTATTTACAAACTACATTACTTACACATTTTTAGTTTACTTAACTAATGTGTTCATGATCATGAATCATAATTATAATTCAACTACGTTGATCTCCTCCTTTACCTCCCCTTTTTCTTATAGACTTTGAAACATCAAAGAAACAACAAATTCACACAAGTAAGATTACTTGTATTAATTAGTACTCCCTCTGTCCCAATTTATGTGACACATTTCGGATTACGAGATTCAAACAAGTGTATTTTTTATCGTAAATTTTTTCTATATCTTTTAAATATTTTGAATTATCAATTATTGAGACTTATAGTACTTTTTATGTAGTTTACATATATATAAATTTCATTTTAAAAAATGTGAAAATTTCATGAGCAAATTCTCGGTCAAACTTAAACTGTTTGACTCTCGAAAAGCGAAATATGTCACATAAATTGGGAGAGAGGGAGTATCAATTTTCTCATTATTGAATGATATGTAGTCATGATTTCAGTAATTTTGAATTTGTTGGAACTTAATTTGGAGGAGGATATGTATAGATGTCTCAATGCGTAGGTGTGAAAGGTTGATTATGGATGATTTTAAGAGGGGTACGGGTGTAGGTCGAAGAAGTATTGGGGAAATCATCTTGAATAGACTGGACATGACATAATCTTAGCTTATCGAGGACATGACACAATTATAACTTACTGAGGAGATGACCATCGATAGGAAGATTGGAGGATACAAATTAAGGTAGAAAGTGGAGTAGCAGGTATTGAGTAGAGCAAGCATTCTCTTGCTTATCTTTATATGCTAGTGGCCGTGGCATTGCTCTCAATTTCTTGTCCTTCGATTTTTGTTACTATTATTTTTTTTTTGTACTTCGATTATTGTATTATTTTAGGATAAGGGTCTGAAAAATATCCCAACTTTGGTCGAATTTGTTGTTGTGATACTAAACTTTCATGAGGACCTATTACCTCCCTAGACTATTTAATACCGTATTTTAAACATATATATTTGCCCACGTGGACAAAAAAAAGAATGCAAAATTATAAATAGTAATGTGTCCACGTGGACACATATATACCTTTAAAATACACTATTAAATAGTTCAGGGGATAAAAAAAAATACGGTATTAAATAGTCTAGGGAGGAAATAGGTCCTCATGAAAGTTTAGTATCGCAACAGCAAATTCGACCAAAGTTGAGATATTTTTCAGACCCTTATCCCTATTATTTTGTTATAATTACTCGAGAATGATTTGTCATGCTTTTCATAATATTTTTTCATGATTTTTTCATTAATTTCCATTTTGCTCTGAACTATTTTTTTTATAGTAGAGGACGTACCTAAAACAATTCCTTTACCTCCGAGGTAAGGATAAGAACTTGAAGGAAAAACATTTGACATTAAAAGAAACAATTAAATTTACTGACAAGAAAGAAAGAAAGAACTAACATAATTTTATTAAGATCGTAACAACTTAAAACAATATCAAAGCAGGTAATGATGTTTCTAGCAAGAACTAACATAATTTTATTAATTTTTTTTAGTTCAATTTGGTAATTAAAAAAAAGCAATAAATAAATATCGAAGACTCTTTTTAGCTCTACACCATATTATGCATGAGTGTTATAGAGTAATAGTTAACAGCCCCTTTAAAAGATAGGGTCCATTTAATGGACTTAATAATTAGAATATATATTTGAAGATAGTGGGATTAAACTAACCATGAGGACCCCATATTCAAACAGTTGATGTTGATTAAGTTCAAAGATAGAACAACTAATGTCATTTCCACTTTCAATTTTTTTCCCTCACATTAGGGATAAAACATTTCCTAATAAAGACGACTCCGTATCTATTTTCATTTTCAATTTCAACTCGGTTCAAAAGATAATCTATAGATTATTTTAAAGCATCATTTAGCCTTCTTGTAACATATGTATCAGCCGATAATATATTATATCTATTCTAAAAAATATTACTATGTATGAATATCTAATTTTATGAAAAAAAATCACGAATTCACGTGACCCAATATTTTACCCTAGATAAGTTTACCCCTGTGAATGATAAGACGTATGATTATAATTCATGCTAATTAAATTGGGTCATCCATGCAGGTGCAGGTGTGACTAACCCTATTTGTAATTTTTTTAAGAAGCAGAACAATCTTCTTCTTTTTTTTTTTGTTGAGAAGAAGGTGTTAATTTGAGGGATATTCTTCAAACAAAAAATCAAGTTGAAAGTAATTTTGGACTAATTGGTAGATAGGGTTATAAGTTATTTGTTAACCATTTATCTAGAAGTTAGCTATATTGTTTACCCTTTGTCGTATATGATATTAGTTCGTGGAACGAAACCCTCTTTCTTAGTGAAACAAACTAGGACGGGTGATAGTTTCTTGATATATCAAGAAAAGATTAAAAAAAAAATTAAAATCAATTATAAATATCAATTAATAGAAATAGAGTGGTAAAATACGTATATGAATAATTATTTTCTTAATAAATGTGTCAAGTCAAATAATAACAAATAAAAATAAACGGAAAAAATGTTATTTTTGATTTTTTTCAAACTTCGAAACTAAAATCAAACAAGCAAATTGAAATGAATGAAATAGATATACGACAAGAAAAGAGTTGAGGATATCACCGGATATTACAAAAATCAAACAAACAAATTGAAATGGCATGAAACATGGGAACAAATTACAGATAGCTGCAGACACCTATTGTGGCCAATAAGAAAAAGAGATACCAATATTGTTACTTCACGGATTACTTTTACACGTAATTTATAAAAATTCCACAAGTTTTAAGAGTTTATTATTTAGATATACGTTAGTTTACAGTATTATGAATTTGACTAGATTTTGGTGCATTCAGATGCATGCATCTCGGGATATAAGAAGCAAAATTATGTATAATTTATTTTATATGCACTGTATTAAAGTGGATTCGCGTGTATCTGAGATGCATAGACAAATCTCGCTTCTCCCTTCCATCTAGTTCACCACTCTCTATCTTGCTCACGTATATGGTATCTCAAATACATGCGAATTACACCAGATACATGTATCTAGTGATTTGCATGTATTTGAAATGCATAAACAAATCTCGCTCCTCTCCCTCCTAGCTATTCTAACTCGCCTCTCTCCATATATTAGTGTTTCTGGTAGCAAAAAACATGTATCTAGGTGTATTTGACTTAAAATTGGTATGAAATTATTAATTAGTGAAATAAAAACATAATTATTTCAAACTATAAAGAAAATTAATAAATATGGTAGGAATAATGTGTAGTTAGGTAGTTTATTTGATAGGAATAATGTGTAGTTAGGTAGTTTATACTTACTTCATTTGTCCAGACAAAATGTTAATTATAATTAGAATTAAACATTGCAGAATTAGGTGTACTTCCAGTTTTAAATTTTTGTGATCAATTGTGGGTGCTCTTCAATTTTGAAACATAAACATTCTGTATGAGTTAATTAAGAATATCTAGGCCTCCCCATTACAGAGACGGATTTAGAGTGTACTCGACTTGTTCAACTGAATTTATTGTTTTTTTAACTTTAACCATCGTATATATTCTAGACGTTTGAACAAATTAAACATAATTCATAGTTTTGTTAAATTTTCTATTTAATTTTTTGGAGATTTCTTGTGAGTGAAGAACTAATATTTTGGATGCATGCATTATATTACTTTTGATCAGACATAACCCAAAATTGTGTAGACAATATAATATATGATGCATAACATTATTATTATCTGCATGTCAGTGAACTAAAAAAAAAGGCAAAAAGGTTTGTCCGCACAATTTTAGTAGGTTCGTTATCGACTGCAATATATTTTTGGCACTATTGGGATTGAAATACAAGTGAACTTAATTTTACCACTACTCTTTTACCCCTTCGTAGTATATTTCATCGATCTTCTCTTGATTCTCTTGGTGATTCAAATTCACGACCTTAAGATTGAAATTATGTGTAGGGCTGGACATAAAATATCGAAAATTGAATTATCGGACCGAATAAAAAAATTTGGTTATTTGGTATTTGGTAATTTGGAATTTGGTATGGTATTCGGGAGTAAAATTTTAGAATTATGGTATTCGGGTTTGGGTTTGGTATGAGACATTAGTACCATGTGGTATTTTCGGTATTTCCTAAATACCAAATTATTGAACAACATATACATTACTCATGAGTACAAGTCCAACGAGAGTTAAAGAATAAGCATGAATAATCCAAATACATGTCTTTTAGTTGTATCAATTTGCTTTTCTTAATGTGTTCTTACTTGTTGATCTTCTATTATATCGTGCGTCCACATAAAAAAAATAGAAATGATTGGAGAAATAGTATTAACTTTGTAATACAATTGACTATAACTTCAATACGGTATTACCGAATACCGTACACACCGAAGTTTAATTTATCGTTTCCCGAATTACCAAATCGAAATTTAAAAATTTAGTATTTAGTATCTACTTTTAACTACCAATTACCGAATTACCAAACCCGAAATTTGAGAAACCCGAACCAAATACCAAATGCCCATCCATAGTTCTGAGGACCACATAGTTAAATTTGGCAGGTAAGTAGGCAAAGTTTAGCTGGTCATCTATAATTAGAAACCAATCAGTCATGTTGGAGGGTAATTAATTAACTGAAAAATGATTTATTAAGATTTTTTGATCTATAAAAGAAAATGAAGGACAAATCTATTTTTAAGCCAAGCAATAAACTTGGTAAGTACGTGATTGAAATTAGCTGTTGAGCAATCAATTCAACAACGACCCATTGTAGAGAAATTTACCAAGAAAAGACCCCAATGACATGAATCATAAAATAGTAATGCACTATTGAAAAGAAAAGAAAAAGAAATGAGTGCTGAATGGTCAAAGTTATAAATGCCACGAAGAATAATAGGTCAATATCTTTTAAGAATATTTTTTAACGTTTCTTTAAAATGAGAAAAATGACTTCTTATTATAAGTTGGAAAAATAATGTTTTCATACACCCCTATATGCCATAACCCTATCTCCATGTCTACATCAATAATATTTGCCTAGATTATATGTAAATATTTTTCGTAATAATATTTTTTGTTTACACATCAAACACCAAAAAAATAAAGAAAATATCTCTTCATTTTTGGTAAAAAATTCCTTCATACCAAACACTCACACTCATTACTTTACAAGTTATTTGATTGTGCAACTATTTTTTATGTTGGTCTGTCAATATATAAAACTTAAACTCTACAAATAATAAGTATGCTATTACTTTGGGAAAAGGGTTCGAAATATATTCGAACTTTGACTGAAATTGTTGTAACAATCTCAAACTTTGGACAGGACCTATTACCCTTACATTATTTAATTAATAGTGTATTTTAAAGATATATAAGTGTCCACGTAAACATCATAAATATTGCATCATTATAAATAGTAATTTATCCAGTTGGGCACTTATATATCTTTAAAATACACTATTATATAGTGCAAGGGTAATAGGTCCTGTTCAAAGTTTGAGATTGTTACAACAATTTTGATCAAAGTTTGAATATATTTCAGACCTTTTCCTTTTACTTTCTAGCATTGAGGTGTAAAAACATGTCTTCTAGCTAGGGTTAGGGTTTGCTAAAAGAACACTACCTCTATTATATATAATAGCTATATTAGCTTAAAATTTAGTTTCTCCAAATCCCCAAAAAATATCTTCTTCCACTCATATTCCATCATTCATTTTATTTATATCTAAAAATTATCTCTCTATAATAGTACTCAAAGAAAAAAAAATTAAAGATGAGAAAAATTCAATTGCTTGAGAATCAAGACGATGACTCGGTCACATCAGAAAGCTCTACGAATTCAGCCTTTACAGTAAGGATAGTGAGATATAAAGAATGCCAGAAGAATCACGCCGCGCATGTTGGAGGACATGCAGTAGATGGGTGCAGGGAGTTTATGTCAAGTGGTGAAGAAGGAACAAGCAGCGCATTTATTTGCGCTGCTTGTGGCTGTCACCGCAATTTCCACCGAAGAGAGGTGGAAACTGAAGTTGCCTCTTGTGAGCTTTTCTAGTACTATATATAGTTTGGAATTGATTAATTTTTATATTATTAATGTATTTTTGTGGATTATAACAAGTAACTAATTTTTGTGTTTTTGAAAATTAATTAATTATAGTTATCACTTAGGTAACCTGACTATGAACTAATTAAACTCATTTGGGATTGAGTTTAATTTGGTTATGTTTGAGTGTGAGTGTATGTTGTTGTAGAAACTGGAGAAGGCTTCAGCTTCTTTTTATTTTGCATAATTTTTATTTATTTTTTTGGTTGTGTTTGATTTGTTTGTAATGTTTTACATGGTTGATGGTCAAGATCAGTGAATTAATTACCATTATTTGATACTTACTTATATGGATAAACTACATAATTAGACATACTTAACTATTATATATACATATGTTACCTATAGTTTAAAAATATTACTCAAAATACCACTTTTTAATAATTATACCATATATTTTTAAAAATTAAATCAGATACACAAATTTCTTAAATATGGTATTGAGTAATTATCCTAAAATTTAAATCCCTTAATTAAAGGTGCTTTAACAATTCAACCTCCTTCAGTCTCCTCCCCCAACAATATCTCTCCCCCCACCCCACCCCCAGCCCTTACCGGATTCCATCCTCAATCCGAAAAAGAACTCCGAAAATGACAAAACTTTGCATTTTCATATAACCGCATTATGAATGTAATGTTGTGCACTATCTTCTTGCTTAGAGTGTGATTACATCTTTGGTATAACATTTTAGAAGGCAAAAAGGCAACCACCCTTCTAAACAAGAATTTTCTATACTTCTTCTTTGTTCTCTACTTTTTAGGCATTTATTCTTCTCTGCAATTCTTCCAATTACTTGTTGCAGTTCAATTTACATTAAATACTTCCTCCTTACTCCGACGAGTCGCTGGACGTTGATGAAGCCATGTGCAGGTTTTTACATTATTTGTTTTTGTTGTTTCTCAACTATTTTAATGGTTGACTGTTTTCAAAATCAGATGATTCTTGTTAAATGTTATTTCAAATTAATAAATCATGTACCTCACTTTTAAAAATTGATGGATACATGTATCTCGCCGGTAATGATTAAAGTCAATGAAGAAGATGAAGAGGTTAATCCAAATTAATAAATCGTGTATCTCGGCTTGGATACATGTATCTCGTCATCAATGATTCAAGCTGATGAAGAAGAGATGAAGAGGTTAATCCAAATTAATAAATCGTGTATCTCGACTTGAATACATGTATCTCGTCATTAATGATTTAAGTTGATGAAGAAGATGAAGATGTTAATTCAAATTAATAAATCGTGTATCTCAACTTTAAAAACTGTTGGATACATGTATCTCGCCATTAATGATTCATGCCGATGAAGAAGATGAAGAGTACAATAACAGAATTAATTAGGTTTATGATTTCGTTATTTTAGGAATATTTGTTAGAGATGATACTCAAGATCCTGTAAATTTGTTGAGTTGTTAATTAGTCAGCAATTAATCCATTAATTAAGGAAATAAGTTACAACCCTTTTAATTTAAATTAATAAATCGTGTATCTCAACTTTTAAAACGGTTGGATACATGTATCTCGCCATCAATGATACATGTATCTCGGGGCCAAAATATGGTATAAAAAGTAATATTACAAACTATCGGGAATCCTAGTAATTGGGATCTAAAGTAGTGAGATTTATGTAAGATGCCCTACTTATATTTCCCCATTTTTTTCCATTTGTTTGCCAAGGTTAATTATATATTGGAGTACTATTTTATTGATTCAAATCCTTTATAAATGCGATCGATGTTCAAAAGTCTGAAATTTTATTAAGGAAGTTCGAATTTGATATATATGTTATATATATTCTTATATATATATAGTCTAGTTTTGGATGCAGGGTGTTCTATATGATTTTCGTGTATGATATATATCATGTGAAAATTATAGAGCATTGAGTGTTTCTTTTATGGAATGAATCTGATCGATTTATATGATATTCAATCTAATTTGTTCTTTATGATATCATGTAAGTATCATAGAGGATTGAGTGTGTATATGAAAGAATGAATTAGTCCTATATAATATTTAATAAATACATAGTGTATATATATCATGTGAGATATCATAAAGAGGAGTTTTTTTTTTCTTGAAGGAATGAATTAATGTTCTATGACACTTCTATCAATGTATGATATGATATATACGATAGGAGTATAATAGAGCTGAGTGTATTTCTGGAAGGAATGAATCTAACCTCTATAATATCTTACAGTATACGATACATAACATGTCGATATTATAATTAACTTGAGTGTGTTACTAGAAGGAATTAACTAGACCTTTGTGATACCTTATTTGTATATGATATATATATATATATAATATAATGTAGACATCATGCAGTACCGTATATGACCGGAAAGGAATGAATCATACATTTATGATACACTGCTAGAATATGATATATATCATGTGAATATCATTGAGTATTCAGTATGTTTCTTTAAGAAATGAATCAGATCTCTATGATACCATGTGAGTATCTATAATGAACTACTTCCATATAATATCTTGTTAGCAGATGATATATGTCATGTGTATATAGAAACTAAGGAGTATTTTTTTTTTTTAAAAAAAAGGGAATCAATCCCCTGTGACTTCCTGAAACAATTTGTTGCAGTTGCAAATTGATATATTATTTCTGGTATACTATATGATAAAATAAGTTATTTTATGATGATAAATATATAAATAAAATAAAAAAGTAAATAAGATAAATGTTCTATATCAGCTACCTTTTTATTGACACAGAGAAGAAATTAATTTTAAAAAAAAGAAGCAAATAGGTGTGTAGAATTGGGGATGATAAAAACAAGGGAAAAAAATCTTTAAGAATATAAGTGAAATTAGAAAAGGAGAAAAAAGAGAGAGAAAATAAAATAATGTATAAATTATTTCTAATAATTGATACAGAATAAAATAAAAATAAAAATTGTATTAAGAAAAGTGAACAAATATTTATTATATTATTTTTTTTTTGGTTTTTCATTGGGAAAATTGTATGAAATAGCAAACTATTAATTCAAATTAAATGTTATAGCCATAGTTTATTTGATTTGTAATTCGCACCAAACATTCCATTTTTTTGTCATCTGGTTTGGTATACAATATGCCATTTTCGGTATACAATTACCCATTCAGTATACAACTGTATAAAATGCGTTTATGTTTGTATAAAGCGAGAGAAAAGTGTATAAACAAATACAAATACATATATTTTCATCTTATACACTTATAATTATACAAATACAAATCTTATTATACAAATTACAATGTATAAATGAATTTATACAAAACTGAACAATTTGTATAAAATTGGATGTATCTAACGAATTATACAAATCAAAAGCTCCATAAGCAAACATAAAATTTGCTATGGAGCGCAATTATGCAAACTATAGCTATAACATACAAATATGATTTTTATGTGTTGCTATATGTGAAAGTTGCTCTTTTTCATTTGATGTCCAAAGCCCACAACGGAGCCCCGACTAAATTTAGATCGTGCACTGCAAGTCTCAATTGTGGGTGATGCTCCCAACATGATTTTCTCTATACTAGCGTTCGAACGCAAGACTTTTAATTAAGGATGAAACAGTCTCACCACTTCACCACAACTCATGTTGATGAATATTTATTATATCGGTTATCTTCTTTCCCGTATAGAAAAAAAGTACAATAAGAAAGGAGCAAAATAAAATAAAATGAAATTAGATTAGATGAAGTTAAATAAAACTCAAAAAGAAATAAGGAGTGAAAAAAAGTGCAAAAAATATGTATGGAATCACATATGGTGAAAAAAAATAAAAAATAATTAAATTTTGAGGAAAAAATAAAATAAAAAACAAAAAAAGGCGAGATGAAAGAAAAGGAAAAAATAGTGAAATACAAAAGAAAAGCTCGTTCGATCAAAAAAGATGTTTTACCTAAAAATTAAAATTTCATTATCACTTAAAGTCATCTCGTGAATCAAGTAAATCTTCTCTACTTAGTCTTTTAACAAATGTGTCTCTTTTCCTCACTTAAAGTCATCTCGGGAATCAAGTAAATCTTCTCTACTTAAGTCTTTTTAACAAATGCGTCCTCTTTTCCTTAGCAATATTTATAAAGAGAATCAAACAAGTTCTTCGAGCTAGAGATAAATTTTTGGATTTACAATCTCTCCTTCAAAAAATTACAATGAATAACAATAGTAATTAGTTTGATGGATTAAAAAGTAAATGAATAGCCAAGAATAATAAAGTTCATTTTTGTAGGTACATAGTAGTTTTTTTCCAAAAAAAATCTGACAAATTATGGGCTGTAATTTTCTCCTCATCATTACTCATGGTTGGCCGGCCCAAGTTAACATAACTATTGTAGCCCAACAAATATTAATACTCTTGGCCGGTCACATAATTTCACTAGCATTTCCCCCCCTCTTATGTCCCAAAGTTATCCAGAAAAAAAAAAATTATACTATCAACATAATGCGAGATAAATTATCTCAAACTTAATCATCAAATACACATTTCATTCCGTATACCAACAATCCCTATATGTTCTACAACTTTCCTCGTATTTGGGTTCTCTTTGTAATTTGGGGATCATTTTTTTTGTGTATAAAGTAAAGGGGAGCTAGGAGACCTAAAACTAGTGGAGTATATCTTTTTCACGAAAACAAAACTCAATTCTATGAAATATATTAAAAGGTATAATATATACAAACATTTAAATTTTGGCCTCAGCCACAAGCAAATACTCTAATTTTGAAGTATATATCTAGATATTTCAATCTAACCTCTATTAATAACTAAAATATTTTTGATACTAGGTGAAATAGATTTTGGAGGTATTTAAATAATTATTTCATAAGTTCAAGTGTTCAACTTACCCAATAAGGACAATAGAAGATACTTTCTCGGTCTCAATTTATATGATCCATTTTTTTAACCAGTTCTAAAAAGAATGACACATTACTATATTTCATAACAATTCAATTTTAAAATACATATTTCACCTTCAATGAAATGATTTATCTTCACATAAACATTTATCACTTATTTTAGATCATAAATTTCAAAAAAAAAATCTTCTTCCTTTCTTAAACCTCATGTCAAATCAAACTAACTCAACAAAAGGAGTATATAAATATGATGCTCAAAATTGGAATGTTTAACTACTATAATGACGAGCCCTTAAATAAGTAATATATGTATAGTGAGTACAAGTTAAACACCAATTAAAAAAGAGGAAATTTTAGATATAGCAAAGATAAAAATCCTATTTGTATGCTATAGCTATAGTTTGCATAATTGCGCTCTATAGCAAATTTCATGTTTGTTATGGAAATATTAATATGTATATTTCAGGATTCATTCGAAGCTATATACAATTTTATTTTTTAATTAAATTTAATAAAAGACTGTAAATTCTGTTACAAGAAGACAATCTCTAACTCACGCAAAAAGATCTCTTTCCTTCTACGACTTCTTCATCAATAGTGACTCCATTGTAACTGGGTAAATCACATCGATCAAGCTTTGGTGATTCTCTTCAAGCAATCGAGATCAAATCAATTTTAGAGATAACAAGAGGATCTAAAATTTATTTCATGCCGAAAAATGCTTTGATTTTACTTTTTTTTTTCAGATCGAAATTGGTGTTCTTCGTGTATTGAAACTCATTTTTGCTTTTAGACATTCATCAATTGAATGAACAATTCGAATTGTATTTTTTTAGATGTAATAGATTCTAACTCATATAGTCGCAATCATTGTTCGAATTCGAGTAAGATCAACCATTGAATTATGCGAAAATTTGTTCTTGTATAATGTTCTGGAAGATATTGTTGTTTATCCTTCATACTAAAGTATTGTTCGAATTCGAGTAAGATCATTCGTTTATTTCTGCAAAAAAAATGTGATTCTATAATGTTGTGGAAGATATTGTTGTTTATCCTTCATTTTTTAAAGTAAATTTGTTTTTTGAAAGTCATTAATTTACAGGATTGTATATTATGATAGTAATCTATGTTGTTTGTTCTGATTTGTATATGTGTTGTCGTTAATTTGAATCTATGAATGAACAATGAAATTGTATATATATACAGTGCAGGTTCGTTCTTAGTTCTGATAGTTTAGTTTGTATATTGTGTACAATTTGTATATGTGTAAGTCTTTTATGTTATGCTTGTCAATTATATATTTATTTGTAGTTGTAGTTTATATATACATATACTCTTTGTATATGTATATACGTGGAATCTGTATATGATTTAGTCTGTTATGTATAATCTTATATTTTGTGGTTCAATTTTTGTGAACTTGCATAAGTCAAGCTCGTGTTTTGTTGTGATAATTTAGTTTGTATATTATATACAATATGTATAAGTATATGTCTATTATGTTAGGCTTGTCAATTGAATATTTGTATATGGTTGTAATTTGTATATGTAAATATACTTTGTATAAGAATATATTTGAAATTTGTATATTAAATTGACTTGGCTATAATTTGTATAAGTATATGTTCTTTTTTTTTGTGATTTTTTTATCTGTATATTTCGATAATCTTGCCAATTTATATACAATTTGATTTCAAAAAAATAAATAAAGAAAAATGTGCTAATTTCTGTTACAAAAAAAAATCGCTAAACTCACGCACATTATATTTTAATAGGATTTCTTTCCTTCTACAACTTCTTCATTAGTTGGGACTCCATTGTATCTGTATAAACAAACTAAAACATAGTAATTGTTTATAAACAAAATTACTACATATATACATAAAGAGAGTATACAAATATGTATTGTTATGTATAACTATGGAAAATATACAAACAACAAATTATATACAAACAAATGCTAATAACTACTACTACTTGTATATAAAGTGTCTTTTGTGCAAAATTTATAGAATCTATATAAACAAACTAAAACATAGTAATTGTATATAAACAAAATTACCACATATATACTTAATGAAATTATACAGACAAGTCTTGTTATGTATAACTATGACACATATACAAACAACAAATTATATACAAACAAATGCTATATATACAATAGATTTTTATACAACATATAATTGTATAAAGGAAATTCATATGCATGATAATGGTGTATACAAACAAATATAAAAAAAATTATACAAATATGTAAAAACAAACAAATAAACATAATAAATCTGAGAAAGTATTACTACAGTTCATATCGATCTATTATGCGCATCTGCATCTAGCATTGGGTTGAGTTGTACGCCTACATAACTTACCTCTGATGTACAAAAAGAGTTTATTATACAATTATAAAATAGAACTCAATAATTACTGTTTATACATATACTTTAACTTCTTCAGATTCATCCGGTTCCACTAAGCCAGGAACAATGTCTTCAGATGATTTTGATTGATCGCTGGTAGAATCAATTGATTTTGCTTTCCTCTTCTTTGTTGAACTAGATTGCCTTTTGTATTTGACTTTGTGATAATTTCATCCATTTTAAGGTCATTTTCAAACTTGGATCTGAAAAATTGAAAAAAAAAATAGATTAAAAAAAATCGATTTAGACAGGTTTTGGCGGTACCTAAAATTTTTAAGTCGCGATTGAGAGCGTAGTGGTGAAGACTCAAACTAATTTTGTGGAGAGAATTTAGGAGAAATTGAAGGGTATGTGAGAGGAAGGAGATGAAGTGAATTGTATAAAAGGAATAACTTTCGTTTTTTTATTTACTTGTACAAATTCGTGGGACCCGTCAGTAGCAAGATATGTGAAACTATATATTACAATACTAAAAAGAATTGTAACATTACTATATTTCATAACAATCAATTTTAAAATGCATATTTCACTTTTAATGAAATAATTTATCGTCATACAAATATTTATCACTTATTTTAGATTATAAATTTAAAAAATCTTTTCTTCTTCCTTTCTTAAACCTCATGTCAAATTAAACTTATAACTCAACGAAAGAAATATATAAATATGATACTCAAAATTGGAATGTTTAACTACTATAATCGACGAGCCCTTAAATAAGTAATATATGTATAGTGAGTACAAGTTAAACACCAATTAAAAAAAGGTAGGTTAGCTCTTTATTCGATGCACACAACGGTTTCAACCTTTTTAGAGTCAAATGCCTGTTATTTAGGTTGTTCTTTTCTTAGTTAAAAAGACTTAAATTAAGGAAATGACAAATTGACAATTAAGTATTCGAACTAGTTTACGTAATCATACTTTGAATAAATAAATAAAACGTAAAAGAATGGCAAAACTACGTACGTGGTACCTTTTCTACAAAAATAATCACGTCCACGTGTTGAAAAAGATTACACGTGGCTGGGTTTTGGAGAGTTAATCATACTTATTTAATAGCTAAATACTTATGTTCCATGCACTAAACTCCAAAAGGCTAAGATAAGTGGTTTAAAAGACTATTTTGACTAGATTTACGATTTGGAGCTGTAAAGTGAAAAAGGGAAGAATTTGTACATAGCAATATTGAATTATTATGATACGAAATCAAGATTTATGATTAGATTAATTTGAAGTTTGAACATATAATTTGAATTTTTGAAATTGTATTTTCTATCATTAGTATGTAAATTGTACGAGTCCTGAAAATTATCAAATTCTCTCCATTCTATACAATCTACCAAATACATCAATGATAGTTCATAGATAAAATAATGAGATATTTTAAAGCATTTTATTAATAAATTGTATATCTCTATATTTCTTTTTTAAACAAGTACGTGTGACTATAAACTTTTAAATATGAATAATTTTATAAATATTGACCAGTCAATAATAGTAGTAACTAGTTATTCTTCAATATGATTCTTTACTAAATAGTTATTCTTTTACATAATTATTTCATATCCACAAATTCTCTTTATGCCGAGAATGAGTTTGTTTGTTTTTTGCAAAATTTAAAATGACTAATCTTTATTTTACAGGATATAAACTCATGGGTCAAATTTTATTTTTAAAAAATTTAAAATCACAAATTAAAATCCAAATCTCTTCTTCTTCTTCTTTGGGAGAATTTGAAATTTAAAATAATAATTTCAAATCACATATTTAAATATTGATTTAAAATCATAATTTTATACCGCATGTCAAACTTAAAGACTTAATGAAATGGTAAATTAACTCTCCTCCGGTTTTCAAATTTTGAAAATGAAAATTTATTTGATTAAAAACATAACTTAAAAATCTCAATAAATGAAAATTGAGTCGTGACCGTATTAGACCTGGATACTCTTATGTCACACTCTGCTTTTCCAACTGGCAACTTTGACAAGTTCAGTAAATACATCACATATGCAGTAAATTTTTGTACAATTCACTAATTATCATACCACAAATTCTAATCTTATGGTTAAGTAAATTATTCTCATAAAAACAACCACACAGTTATTCCTCTATTCACCTTTTATTAACAGTTCTTATTACTCTATCAATCGATTATAATCTATACCTAACGCTAACACATTTGAAAATAGTGTATCAAATAGCTATACTAGTGAATCTTCTGTTTCAATTCAAAGACAGTAGATGGGACACAAATAACGTTTGACACTAATTAGTTGCCTAAAAATTCCTACTTGATTTGGCCTATATATATATATAATTAAAAAGTAGTAATAAACATGTATTAAACAAAAGATAACTTAAGTAGTAAGTAGTCGATTAACTAAAAATAAGAAGGCGACAAGAGAATTGGCATAAGCATTTAACTTATCAGTGATATTTATGACACACATGATATACAAGTGGGAAGTGGGTCAGTTGTAGCTGCAGGTTAACCATAGATTAGATTAGGAATCAAGGTCAAAAAAACATCAGTGGTTAACAAGGACAACCACAAAAACCAAGATTTTTGTTATCTACAGTCATACCCTCTCATCATAATCAAACTCAAAATCTCAAAAAACAAACTCACTTTTTTTTTTTCTCTTTCTTAAGATGCTTTTTCTTTTCTTTTTCTTAATCATCTAAGTTTTAAGAGCCAAAAAAGTAGATGTGTTTCAGGCATGGAGTTAAACACAAACACAACAACAGCTGCTGCTGCTATTACTACTATTAAAACACCAGAATTAGCTGAAACTGAAACTCCGAGTCGGATCCAGCAACCAAAGCTTTTTCCGTTCAGTAATGGTGTTTTGAAACGGAAAAATCATCATCATCATCATCCAGTTGTGGTGGTGTACAAAGAATGCCTCAAAAACCATGCTGCTAATTTAGGGACTCATGCGGTTGATGGATGTGGAGAGTTTTTGCCTATTCCAGCTGCTAACCCAGCTGACCCAACTTCACTAAAATGTGCTGCTTGTGGTTGTCACCGCAATTTTCACCGCCGTGACCCGGAAGAACCGCCGCCTATCGCCACCGCAGCTATTGAGTACCAACCTCATCACCGCCACCATCCTCCGCCGCCTTGTGGGGACCATAGTAGCCCCAATTCCCCATCTCCACCGCCGATTTCTTCGGCTTATTACCCAGCTTCTGCACCCCACATGCTTTTGGCTCTAAGCGCTGGGTTTTCCGGTGAAAAAAATCAGAACCTGCCCATATCGACTACGCCAGTAGCGGTAGCAAATTCAAACGGGAGGAAGCGTTTCAGAACAAAATTCACTCCAGATCAGAAGATAAAAATGCTGGAATTCGCAGAAAAAGTTGAATGGAAAATGCAGAAGCGAGATGAAGATCTGGTGAACAATTTCTGCAACGAAATTGGAGTTGAAAAGGGGTTTTAAAGGTATGGATGCACAATAACAAAACCACATCTGTCTCTGGCAAGAAATTAGATCAACCAATCACCGGCAACGGCGACCACCAGAATGGTAACACTAACAATATTGTTAATGGGTTTTGTATTGTTAGTAGAAATAACACTACTGATCATCCTGATCACAACAACACTGAGTCGGAATTTCACATTCACCATGAAAGCAGCATGAACGATGACAACAAGAAAGAACATTTAAGTTTTGGTGCTAATAATGTCGTTGTCACTAATGGGTCTTCTTCTTCATCTTGATTTTAGATTAGTTTGAATAATGTTTTAATTTGTAGTAGTAATTAGTGCAAGGAAGAGAAAAACTTCGAGGCTGCTACTATTACTCTCTCTCTATATATTAGTTACGTTTATTTCTTTCGTTCCTAAAGATTAGTGCTTAGCTTTATGAATCATGATATGATAACAATGAAAATTAAGATTGTTCCAAGTTCCAACCATTCCTGCTCTCGTAAATTATGTTTGTTCTGAATTTTATAACGACGATTTAGGGTTCTAAATTTTTTATCTTGAAAAAAAGATTAACGAGCTTCTAGCTCCATCCCTGCAAATTTGCATGTTTGCAATTAGATACTGTATGCAAAATTAGTTTCTGTGTTTATGAGTCAGAGAAGAGAGAGAGGGGATCATGGCGGTATTCATTTTGATTCTTGTCTGTGATTAAGAAGCAGAAAGTGGCTTAACATGCATTTGGGGTGATTATGGATAATAATTCAATGATTATCACAAAATAGTAAGCATTGCTTAGACTGCTTTAATTTTTATTTTTTTTCATTAATCCTCTTTAAATAAGGCGTAGCACTGTTTTAGGGAAAAAATTCCAAATATATTCGAACTGTGATCAAAATTGCGGTACCAATCCAAAATTTGGAAAGGATCTATTAAATATATAGGTGTGCATGTGAATATTATAAATAATAACTTGTTCAGCTAGACACTTATATGTCTTTAAAATAAACTATTAAATAGTGCATAGGTAGTATGTCTTGCCCAAAGTTTGAAATTATTACAATAATTTCGGTCAAAGTTCAAATATATTTCGAACTTTTTCTCCTTTTTTTTTTCTTATTTTTAAATTTATGCCGTGTTGGGCCTTATTTAAAGGAGGAGGAAAACATCTCTTTATGAAGAATTTTTTTCATACACGGGATCTAAATATTTTGATTATTTAAGTGATATACATGTAATAAAAACTACAACTTTGTTTCCTTGGGTAAGTAAAATTTCTATTTTATGTTTTGTCAACCATCCATGGCAAAAAGATAGTCTAATTAATGATTTCCTCTTATAACCATTTAATTGACTTTGTAACTAATTGTACAAATGCTGTTATTTTGTAGGTTGGTTAGTTCTTTGAAAAGGTTTCATAAATTAATTATATTCCGTTTGCTTGATTTCTTTAATTAATTTAGATTTTAAATCATTTTGGGTGTTATGTGTAAAGTGTAGTTTGGTGGCCTTTATTTAGACAAAAAGCTATCCATTAAGAGGATTTTTAAAGCCTGGATAGGGGTCAGCTTTTTAAAAAAAATTCCTTATAAGGGAAGCAATCTAGTCTTGTTAATTTGTTATAAGCCAAATTATTAAATTGCATTAGTTTAACGTTTTTATTTTAAAAAAGAGTGGAAGTTTTTAACATTATCTATCAAAAATAATACGGTCTCCTAAAAGACATGACTTGTCTAAGTAAGTACATACACAAATAATAAGTATAATTAGCTACGTGCATAAATTAAATAAATAAAAAGTCATGTATAATCGATATTAAAAAAATCACTATTTTTATGTTAGCATCAACAAAAAAGTTATTTGGCAATTGCTTTAGCATCTCCTTCTCTAAGACCGTCTTCAATAACAACGCTTATTCCAACAACACCAGCAAGAAAAATGTTCAATGATTATTTTTACTACTTTGATTAAATCAATAAATAAGAAAAAAAAATTCATATAGAAAAAATAGAAAATTGTCCACTATTTCAGTAATAATTTGTTTCATATCATGCATATTTCTCGTGAATTTGAAAAATCGTGTTCTATAACACAGATTTTCACTAATACATTATGAAAAAAATAAAAAAATCAATAGTGAATCAAAGGATCGAAATTTCAACGGAATTACAATAACCTTGGGTTAGAGCTTTTATACATGTTAAAAAATTTACTAAATATATAGATGTGAACCCAATAGCATATGCCATACGGGTTGTGAATAGGTGGCAAAAACAGCAATTCATAAATTTAAAATCTTGAATTTGATTGTAAATATAAATAATATGGTCTTATGAATAAATTACATTATTAAATTCAATAAAAATACAAAAATTATATATATATTTATTTATTTATTTATTTATTTTTATTTCTTGAAATGTGGATCAATTGATATCATGTCTAAGGTTAGGGAGATTTGAGATCCAACAACCTAAGTATGGGGTCGATGGGTCAGTTGGACCTTTCATTAATGTCCTGTCTCTTTATTACATAAGTGCTATTCCAATACATGATTGACTCTTTTCTTTATTCGGTAGATTTGAAATCATTATTTTCGTTATATCTAAATTATAAGGTCAAAAACTAATAATACAATCAGGAACGGAATCAAAATTTAAAGTTTATAATTTTTTAATTAAAATATTTTAAAATTATTATATAATAATTTATACATAGTTGATGAATTTTTATAATAAATATATAGTTTGATTCATAATTATTAAATTTAATCTAATTTGCGATTCAAATCCTAACTCCGCTTCTGAATATAACTAATTCTTCTCTCTGCCTAAACATCACATGCAAACTTGTTTCTTGTCTACTCCGTTTAATTAGGGATAAGAACTTCTTGACAGATGGAAATTAATCTCTCACAACTAATTAATATAAACTTTATTTAGAAGATAATGTTAATATAGCATTTTTGGTTGGAATGTCCTACATTTAAAAAAAAAAATGTATTTGTGAGTTTTTCAAGAATTTGTAAATTACTAATTATTTTATTATTTAATTACTTATGTATTGTGTTAAATTTATATTATTATCCATATTTTTGGTTAATATAGTTCTGAAACTAGACAACATAATACATTTCTTATATATTTTGATTAAAAAAACAAAGTTAAATTAATTAAATATTAAATTTATTGAATCGTGTATTATTGGAATCAAAATAAAATGAAAATATTAATAATTAAGGAATTAAAATTGCTATTACACCAAGAATATGATTGTAGACAATAAAATTTCGCGTTGAGAAAATAATAATTAAGAACGGAAAATTATGCAACAATCGTTTTATTGATTTAAGTGCGAGTGTTACAATCTCTATAATTCCTCTGAATT
Organism: Solanum verrucosum; assembly: GCF_900185275.1. Lineage (NCBI taxonomy): Eukaryota > Viridiplantae > Streptophyta > Magnoliopsida > Solanales > Solanaceae > Solanum > Solanum verrucosum. Next base: position 5,881,004 of record NW_026020332.1, read on the forward strand.
CCCCTTTTCAAATATAATTCAAGGGCTCTTGAGCTTGATCTTGAACTTGGACTTGGATTTGATCTTGATCTTGGACTTGATCTTGATCTTGAACTTTATCTTGATCTTGACTCTCTAGTTGAATTCAAGGGCTTGGAGCTTGATCTTGAATCTATTGGTCTTGATCTTGATCGTTCTTGAACTTGATCTTGACTTCTTCAAATCTTAAACTTGAATTCTTGAATTCTTGAACTTGTAGAGAAATTGCGGCTTTTGATCCACGAGCTTTCTCTAGCTTCTTGTTCGAATTCTTGGTTCTCTATTCTGAGTTATGAGGATCCCTATTTATAGTTTTAAAATAGAGGAGTTGTGATTAGAAGAGAACTCCCTTCGGCCAATTAGATTTAAGTGACATGGCATATGATATTTATGGAACGGGCTTTAAGTAAATTCATATTTATTGAATTTAAATATTAAATCAATTATATTAATCCATAATATTTATTTGGACTAATAAATTCATGAATTTAATATAATCTGAATTATTTAATAAATTTATATTTAAATAAATTTTAAATGATTACAAATGCCCCCTACTTCAAGTTTTGTCAAAATAATTTATGTTTTGGAGACTAGGCTTGAAGTATTGACTTATTATTATAATAATTATCATAATATTATGAGGAAGTATTGACTCAATATCATAATATTATTATTATAATATCAAAATAATCTCTACGTGTAGGGAGAACATCATTAACCGTCACATCAGACATGTTAAGAGTGGGCTTTAATAAAAGTTTGGAGTTTATCCTTTAGTCCTAATGACCAAAGTCAACTAGGAATCAAATGGCTCACTAGTTTTTTTTAGTCACAAACAATTTCCAGTAGTCATACACGTCGAATGCTTTGTATAATTTATGTTGAAATCAGGAACGGTTCTTAGCACTATTTGTAGTAGGATAAAACTACCGCCTCAAATCTGATGCCATTCAAGTTCAAATTGTAGTTGAATTAAGAATCGTAGTTCCACTCAATTTCAAATTCATGTACTTTTTGTTTGTCCTAGCCAAAAAGGAATTGTAATTGAACTAGGAGAAGGATTTTATTTTCACCACATGACATCTATGAATAGACACATTGTATCCACAATTTTGCCTTCAATTACAGATTGTGAGCTACGAGCCTACGACGAAAGGGGCATAATTCAAGGTAATTTTCCTCCCTTTTTTGATTTTCGGCACTTTTTTTTACAGCTTGACATGTCTGTCGTAGAAAATTCATATCTCATTGTAGAAAAATCAAAATCATGAACGGTTTGATTTTCCAGAAACTAGACTTCTCGATCTCTAACATATCCAAAATTCAGAATTTAATACATTCCAAATCTTTTTTGATGATTTTTTGAAGTTAGCTCTGGATTCTGTCATGCTGAAAATTTCAGAGTTGTGCCGCTTTACTAAAACTCTTGTATCTTGATGTAGGAACGACAAAATCACAAGCCGCTTGATTATTTCAAATCTAGATTCAAAGGTCTACAACATATCCAAAATTCAAGATTTAATACCTTCAGAGTCTTTCTAGGTGATTTTTCGAAGTTAACTTTAAATTCTGTCATACAACTGATATTCTTAAGACGAAAGAGGATAGATACACATCCCCGCCCTAAGAAAGGTAACTTTATGGTATTCTTAAGGCAAAAGAGGATAGCTACACATCCCCGCCCTAAGAAAGGTAATTTATGGTATTCTTAAGGCGAAAACGGATAGATATAAATCTCCGCCCTAAGAAAGGTAATTTATAGTATTTTTAAGGCGAAAGCGGATAGATACAAATCCCCGCCCTAAGAAAGGTAATTTATGGTATTCTTATGGCGAAAGCGGATAGATATAAATCCCCGCCCTAAGAAAGGTAATTTATGGTATTCTTAAGGCGAAAGCGGATAGATACAAATCCCCGCCCTAAGAAAGGTAACTTTACGGTATTCATAAGGCGAAAGCGGATAGATATAAATTCCCGCCCTAAGAAAGGTAATTTATGGTATTCTTAAGGCGAAAGCGGATAGATACAAATCCCCGCCCTAAGAAAAATAATTTATGGTATTCTTAAGGCAAAAGCGGATAGATACAAATCTCCGCCCTAAGAAATGTAATTTATGGTATTCTTAAAGCGAAAGCAGATAGATACACATCTCCGCCATAAGAAAGGTAACTTTATGGTATTCTTAAGGCGAAAGCGGATAGATACAAATCCCTGCCCTAAGAAAGGTAATTTATGATATTCTTAAGGCGAAAGCGGATAGATGCACATCCCAGCCTAAGAAAGGTAATTTATGTTGTCAAGACTCGAAAACTTCAACTTGTAGACTTAAAGAATTTGAAGACCTCAACTTGCAGACTTGAAGAATTTTAAGACCTCAACTTGCAGACTTAAAGAATTTTAAGACTTAAAGAATTTGAAAACTTTAATTCACATACTTGGAAGATTTAAAGATTTCAGTTTGCATACTCGGAAGATTTGAAGACTTAAACTTGTATACTTGGGGGATTCGAAGACTTCAACTTGTATACTTGGCTGAATTTAAAGAAACTTCAAGCATGTTGTTAACGAAACTCATATTTTATAAGGGTTTTCCCCTATCTATTGACCAATCAATACTTCGTACAAATCTAAAGTTTGATGAGACAAAATAAAACAAAATACTTATCGCTTTGACTGTAATGTGACAGATTAAGTGGGAGCATGTGGTTTTTGGACACTCATGCAACTGAACTTAGGATATATTCTAAGCGCCTATGTACCTCAGTGTAGAGGATCAAGTCACAACGTAGTTCTGGGGGATTGCGTGATTTTTTTTGTTTTTTTGTGCCATACACAGTTTATATTCTTGCGGACCAGGAGTGACATGCAATTTAGGCTCGTATCTTAAGGAGCATCATTTTACTTCAAGGGTAGTACCTCTTTAGGAATTTTGCATTAATAGGACCGTTCCTTACGCCATATGCATCAACAAGCTTGTGAGCACCATGTGAATATGCTTCTTGTACGACATATGGTCCATCCCACTTTGAGGTAAATTTGCCCCCAGACTTGTGCGAAGTAATGATGGGTATTCTTACCGCGAGAACTTGGTCTCCAACTTGGAAGCATCTCAAGCGAACCTTCTTATTGAAAGCACGAGATAAACGAGCTTGATAACATTCAAGGTTTTGTTGGGCTTCTAGCCTCTTTTCGTCAAGTGCATCTAACTCAGCAAGACGCAGTTAAGCATTTTCTTCTTCAGTGATCCCTTCTTGAATAACAAGTCTTAAGGAAGGTATTTGACGCTCGAGTGGTAGGACTGCCTCAATACCAAAAGTGAGTGAATATGGTGTTGCTTGAGTTGGAGTGCGGCACGTCGTCCTAAATGCCCATAAAGCTTCTTCCATTCTTTCATGCCAATCCCGTTTGGACTTGGAGACAACTTTCTTCAGAAGGTTGCATAGAGTCTTATTGAATGCTTCAGCGAGACCATTGGCGGCAGCATGATACATAGAAAATTTACGCTGCTTAAAACCAAAGAGATCACAAATTTTGTTCATTAACTTGTTATCAAATGGCTTACCATTATTTGTTATTATGTAGCGAGGGATGCCAAAGCGATAAATGATATTCACTCGGATAAAATTTGCAACATTCTCTTTCTTCACTTCTTTAAGAGCGACAACTTCAGAGCATTTTGAGAAGTAATATGTTGCAGCCAAGATGTACAAGTGTCCACCAGAAGATTTTGGTAGTGGTCCCACAACATCCAATCCCCAAGTGTCAAATGGCCAAGATGCAATAGTTGGGTGCAATACTTCGGGCGACTGATGTGAAATTCATAAGAAATTGACAAGCATCTCACCTCCGAGCATAATATAAGCAATCATTCACCATGGTTGGCCAATAATACCCCATCATCTTTATGTTAAATTGGAGTTTCAGTCCAGATTGATGTGATCCACATACTCCCGAATGTGTTTCTTGCAAAGCTTGAATTGATTCTTCCTCTCCCAAACATCATAATAGTACACCCTCAAATGATCTTCTATATAATGTGTCCTTATAGTAAAGGAAGCGAGGTGCACGACGACGAATATCATTCCTTCTCCTTGGATCTTCTGGAAGTATCCCATGACACATGTAGTCAATAATGGGTTGTCTCCACTCTTCCTTCGCGGCTTCAGAAACGGCGACGAGATGATTAAGCTTATTTTCTATACATACTTTCTCATTTGGCGGTGGTACTATCTATTTTTGACAAATATTCACTTGTGTTTGATCAAGAAGGGTTAGCGTTGAAGCTAGAGCAGCCAATGCATCAATTTTCTTATTCTTCGTTCTACGCACATGTTGAAGGGTTACATCTCCAAGCCATCCTATCAACTTTTGAGCATAATCATGATAAGAACGCAATTCGAGCTTCTTCACCTCATAATTTCCCAAGAGTTGGTTGATCACCGACTGAGAGTCACCAAAGACTTATAAGTTTAATTGCTTCATGTCAATGGCCAGCTCAAGTCCAAGTATCAACGCTTGGTATTCAACAACATTATTGGAGCAATATTGCTTCAAAGTAAAGGAGAATGGTAAGATCTCTTCTTGTGAAGTGATGAACACTACGCTAGCACTAGCTCCGCCACATTGTGCAGCTCCATCAAAGTACATTTTCCAAGGAGGTTAAGCTTCAATTAACATCGTATCTTCATCAGAAAGCTCATCAGTTAACTCCCAATCATTTGGTATCGGATGGTCTGCCAAGAAACCCACCAATGTTTGTCCTTTCACAGCTTTTTAAGGAATGTACATGATCTCAAACTGTTGGAATTGGAGGTACCATCCTGCTAGTCGGTCACTAAGGATAGGTTTCGACATAACAAACTTGATGGGATTTTCTCTAGAAATAAGACGAACAACATGAGCTTGAAAATAATGTTTCATCTTTTGAATTGACAAAACTAGTGCTAAGCACAATTTTTCAATTGGCGAATAGTTCAGCTCATTTGGTGTCATCGTTCTACTCAAGTAGTAAAGAGAGTTTTCTCTGCCTTCAGTATTCTCTTGAGCTAACAGGGCTCCTATGGACCTTTCCTGTGCCACAATGTAGAGTATCAATGGTTTTCCAGGTATAGGGGCTGCCAAAACTGGAGGTTTCGCTAGATACGACTTGATACTTTTAAAGGCATCGCTACATGTTTCGTCCCAATTAAAATGAGCACCTTTCTTTATGAGATGACTGAATAGTTGGCACGTCCTGCTAGATTTGAGAAGAACCTCCTCAAGTAGTCTAGCTTTCCTTGGAGACTTTTTAACTTATGAATATTTCGAGGCTCAGGCATATTCGATATTCCATCAACTTTGGCTTGATCTATTCAATTCCTTGATGTCTCACAATGAAGCCAAGGAACTTTCCAAAGTAACTCCGAAGGCACACTTCAATGGATTCATCCTTAGTTGATATCTTCGAAGCAGCTCAAACACCATTCTTAAGTCTTTCAAATGACCACTTATCTATCTTGACTTTACCACAAGGTCATCCACATAACATTCAACATTTTTATAGAGCAAATCATCAAATATATTTTGCATAGCCCTTTGATATGTAGCACCAGCATTCTTCAAACCGAAAGACATCATTTTGTAGCAATAAATACCTTTAGGCGTGTGAAATAAGGTGAGTTCTTCATCCATTGGTGTCATGCGGATTTGATTACAGCCAGAAGAACTGTCCATGAATGACATCGACTTATAACCAGTGGTGGCATCAATCATTAGCTCAGTAATGAGAATGGGAACTCATCTTTAGGACATGCATTATTTAGATCCCTAAAGTCAACACAAACTCAAATTTGGCCATTATTCTTCCTTATAGGAACAATACTTGAAATCCATGTAGGATATTTAACTTCACGAATGAATCCTGCCTCGATGAGTTTGTTGACTTCATTCTCTATCAATGGAACCAAGTCTGGCCTAAAACGTCTTTGGGGTTGCTTAACAGAAAGAGCACTATTTTTTACTGCCAACTGATAGACTGCTACTTTAGGATTCAAGCCAGACATTTCTTAATAACTCCAAGCGAAGACATCCCTATATTCTTTGAGTATATAAGTGATTTCTTCATCAACTTCTAGAAAGGCACTCAAGTAAGTAGGCATTGTGTCTTTATCAGTGCCAAGGTTAACTTCTTTGAAGGGATCTATTGTGGTCTTCACTCCTTCTTCAAGTTCTGGTGGAACATCTTCAGCATCTTTCTCTTCTAGAGGGTCATTGTCATTTATAGATGTATGACAACACCAGACAATATCTTCTAACGCTTCATCAATCTTCATTTGAGGCAAAGAATCGTGCTCATTCTGGATTAATATGATATGATAAACCTATATTTTCTTCATCTTCCTCGCGCTCCTTGGTGTAAACCACAGTATGAGCCTTTGCCTTGAGTTCATCTTTACACGAAACCATAAGTTTCACTCGTCGCATCATTCTAGAAGGAATCAAACTTTTGAAATCCTTTTGGATTATAGATGAAGCCAGCGTTGTCACTTTTAGATAACTTCTCCGATGCTTATTGTTTCTCTTCTTTAATGGACCTAATCTCTCGAACACAGAAGTTCTTACAGTCGATTCTCCAAGTCGATAAAAAATAGAAGGATTTCTATTGGGAGCAGTGACATCATCTTTAAAAGTTATATGATTATTGTTTGCTCTTCTTATGGAAATGCAAACTGGCGGTGGTTGGTTATAGCCTAGGTCTTCACGTGCTTGCCTGGTTTTATCAATTGATGGGAGTTTCCCTAACATTGATGGCTCATTAGGGTTATATCCAACTTCGCAAATAACTTGTAAGCATTAGGATCAAAACCTTCTCCCGTGCGTTTTGTAGGAGTGCCACATCTCGCACTTGATTTTGAGCGATTGTCTTTCCTGGCATCTTTGAAGGCAAGTTTATTGCATCAATCCGTCTGATAAGAAGAGTTAGTCCTCTTAATGCATCTTCTTGAAGGTTAGATGATTTCACATCTTCTTTCTTTACTTTTGGAACATAGCGAAGTCCAGAAGTCAAATTCTTCTTTGAAGACATGGTTTTCCCTTCATTGAGATTGGGACAAAATTCTTTAGTGTCAATTTTTGCCTTTCCGATAGCCGTATCGATTTTTTTTCTTGTGATCTTGTCAGACTTGGTTGATTTGACATCATTAGATTTTGTCCCTTTAACAACATAACTCTTCAAATAGAATTTTGCATCAGCAAAGTGCGTCTCAACTTCGATGAAAGGATTATCATCTGCAACTACTATCTTTCTTTCAATCCCGTCTTCAAGATACTTCAAACATTGATAGTAAGAAAATGATACAATTCTATACTCGTGTACCTAAGGCCTGGCAAGTAATATAATGTATGAAGTCTTTGCATCGATCACGTGCATCCATGCACTTGATCGCAAATCTTCCATGTGGATTTCTAATTTAATGGAGCCTATAGACCTCTGTTCTCCTTGATTGAATCCTTGTATCAACAAACGACTTTCACTAAGTTCTTCGGTTGTGATGCCGAGTTCCTTCAATGTGTGGATAGACAAATTGTTGATTCTAGATTCTGTTGAAACCCAATTTTGACCCTCCCCGATAATCATTATTTTTCGAGTTTCTTAAATCCAAACATTTGAAATAATTGACTCTCTAAAATTCGAAATACTTTTCAAATTATTCTAGGTAGCTTTGTCACTTTTTATAATTTTAATATATATGTTTTATATAATCAAGTATATAATTAGAACATTTTTATGAATATTTGAAGATCGTTTTAAAAAGATTTTAGTTTTACTTAAATATTTTATTAAGTTAATTAGTAGTTTATATTTTGAATCATTAGTTTATTAAGTTAATTATTTTATTTCGTTAAGATTAAGAAGCTCCTTAATTAATTTATGAAAATTGATCTTATTTAAGTGTTGATCAAATCCACCGACTAAATTCTAATTGAAATTCAATTGGTTATTATTCCAATTTTAGCCAATTACTTCAACCCTTTGCAAGACCCGAAATTGGGCCGCAAATCCAATTCTCTTAAAACCTTGTCAGCCAAACTTTTGACCCATTTAAAATATCAGCAACCCACCCTTTTCATTCTTTTGACCCAAGCCCAAAACCACCTCTTCTATTTCTCGAAAGACCTAGAAGCGAGAAAAACAATTCCCAAACGACAAAAGAATAGCGATACAACGTCAAAATACACGACGTCTCCTTACCTGCTCCAAACTACACCAGCGACAGCGAGCAAACGATGCCTCCAACGTTCGCCCATACACGGCGTGAACACGGAGGTAGATGGAAAAGCAACATCAACAGAAGGCAGTACGATTTCGTTGTCCCGTCCCTCTCAATAGCACTGTCGAAGCAGAGCAGGAAAAGCACGCAAATCATCCGTGATGGCGTGAGATCAAGACACGTCGGCACTCAAGGACAATGGAATTAATTTGAATCATCGATTCGCCCTATCCTCTTTCGAAATTAGGTGAAATTGTAAGGAAAATGTGTTTATCCTAAATGGTGAAAGATTTTAGAGTTTTGAATTTGGGAATAGGCCTTGAATCCAAAAAATTTCATCTGTTTTCCCCCTTTTGACGAACCCTAATTTTCCCCTATAAATTCCCCATCTCCTTCATTTGTTGAAGTTGGAGAAAGTTAGGAAGAAAAAGTCGGAAAAGTGAGGCAAGAAAAATTGAAAAGGTCGGCATCTCTTTTTACTAATGCTAAGAGATCAACTTAGAAAAAAAAATAGATTTAAGATATATATTTAAAGAAAGCATAAGGGAGAACTAATCCTAGTCTAAGATCCATTGCTCTGTTTTTGTTAGGCATAAGCTCGTTTTGAGGTCGAGATTTCGTCCATTTTCCTGTTTGTTGTTCACGTCCAGGTTCGTGCCTGTGATCGTGTGGTAGAAGTCGCCTCTGTGGCTCGTCGTTGTACCACTCCCGCTGCTCAAGAAGAGGTAAATAATTAGTGTCCCCCTTATTCTTCATTCCTACTCCAACAAGTATTGAATCATAAAATATTTTTTTGATTCCGAGATGATTTTGCATAATTTGTCTTGAGCCTAAGTTATCTTCTTCATCATTTTGTTGTTTTTTGAAATGGGTAAAATGCGTGTTTTCGTTGTCAAGTTGATTTACTGTCTGTTCAAGCATGTCTTCTTTGCTTATGGTCTTCTCGAGTTCCCTAGTCGATTATGCTCGCTTAAACTTTGGTTTATCCATTTGTTACCCGCATCGATATCGTTTTGCTGTCATACTGCTAGAACAATATGTGTGCTTTTGTCATGTGTTTAGAGGATGTTGAACACGCCATGTAGTTGTACATCTAGCTTCTAAAAAATATATAAGTTGGATTTTATTTTTTTGGGGGGCGGGGGGTCGTTTTCTTTTATAAGTGTGCTTATGAATCTGTTCGCATCCAGTTTTGAGGAAAACTTCCTTTTTGCATATCTTCTAGTCATACGATACTCACTGTCTTAGTCTTAAAAGGCGCGTTTGAGGCTTTATTGTCTTTTTATATCTACAAACGCGACTCGATTTGTCTCTATGTTATTGGAATAGTTTAAAATCTGAAAATTTCAGTTATTATCTTAGTTACCCTTCATTTCTGTATCTATTTTTGTGATACAGTGTATCTTCATGATTTGTGATTTCTATGGTGTCGTGTGAATATAGCTTTTCATTTTGGTTCAAGTTGTGATTAATGGTAGTTTTGCATAATTCTTGGTAGTGTTGAAATGTTTGGGAATAAAAAATCAGTAACATATTTAGCGGTTGGTTTACCCGTGTTCCTTTTTTTTTTCTTGTTTATTTTCTTGGTTCCACATCTACTGTTGCTAAGTTGTAGGAATCCTTAGCTATCCTTATTTTATTCAACTTGTCAGTAAGCTTGCTTTCTTCCTTATTTTGGACCTGCCAGCTGTCCGATGTATTATCCCACTCATTTACTTGTATATCTTGGCTTGAGAGTATTAAGTTGCAGCCCCCTTATACATCGTTATTGTCTTTGTGATCGTTTAATTATTAAGCTTTGGTTCAAAGATATTGTTTTTCATTGCTGATCTTTATTTTTCTTTTGTTGCATATGAAATTTATTTGAGTCCATTTGGACTTCACCCCCTCTCCTTGCATTTCGTAGATTGGGCCTGACAGGCCTAATGCTTCTCTCTATCAAGTCTAAAAATAGCCGATGAACAGGTTAAAGGCAGTACAACAAGCTGGAAATTAAATTTACAGGTTCCGAAAAGCTAAAAAACAAAGGTTGTGCAAAAAAATGGGGCAAAGCCTAGTAAGACAAATCAAAGAAAAATTGAAGGAGACAAATGGTCCAAAGCCCATCATTTTGAAAATTCTAGACTTAGGACAGGTTATTAAGCCTTGGAATTTAGGCCAAAGGTCCAAATTTGATACTTCCTTCTCCCTTATGTTTATTTGATATTATATTCACTAACTCTTTATGTAAATTAGTTTTAACTTAATTAATTCCCAAAAGATAGTCATTTCTCTTTTATGTTCAAAATATATCCATTGTTTACTTAGCTTTGTTCTATTTATTCGTCTTGTCACCTAAATTATTTCCCTTTAAAAAATTCCCTTAGTTCATTTCCCTTTAGATAATATAATAATAATAATAATAATAATAATAATAATAATAAACTTTAATTCAAGCAACTCATCAAAATATCAGAAACGTCAGAATCCAAGAAGGGGTATTCATTTTCTTGCATTTCCCTTAAAATCAATTTTTGGTCTGAACGCGCTTGGAAATTCGTTCTCACACTTTGATTCTTCCCTTCCTTCTTAGTGATCTTTACAGGTGACATATTAACATTCATTGACTTTTTGTTGTCGTTCTTGGGCACAAATTTGCTCCATCTCTTAGGTTCCTGCTTGTCTCTTCCTTTGCGAGGGTCATGGACAAACGTCATATCATTTTCGGCAGAGGACATGCTCAACTCCATATCATGAGTGCGAGTAGCTAGATCTTCAAAGGATTTTGGTTTTATTCCCTGTAAGATATAAAGAAGCTCCCAGTGCATCCCTTGGATACACATTTCTATTGTAGAAGCTTTACTAAGCCTATCCTTGCAATTCAGGCTCGCGTTCCTCCATCGATTTATGAAGTCTATGGCTGGTTTATCATTCCTTTGGCAAGAATTCGTAAGTTCTACCATGCTCACAGTACGCCTCGTGCTATATAATCGATTGAGAAACTCGTGCTCTAGTTGCTCCCAACTATCAATAGAATTGGGCTCAAGATTCGTTTACCAATCAAAGGCATTTCCTTTTAGAGACCGGACAAACTGCTTGACAAGATAGTCTCCATATGTTCCAGCATTATTACATGTCTCCAGAAAGTGTGCAACATGTTGCTTCAAATTTTCTCTACCCTTAAATTGTTGAAATCTGGGAGGTTTACAACCAGCAGACATTTTTAAGTTATCAATTCTTACAGTGTATGGCTTGGCATACATATGAGAAGGCTTGGTGGAGACTTCATACTTATCTTTGATAGTGCCTTCAATGAACTCCTTCAAGAGATCAAGTGGATCATTCCTTCAGAAGAAACTGGCATCTCATTAACAAGCGATGCTTTCTTCGCAAGATCTCTAATCTCTTGAACTTCAACACATTTTTCGGGCGCATGACTCGTTTCTCCATCTAAAAGTCCTTTCATTCGATCCATTAACTTATCGATTCTAGACTCTTGGTGTTGTACGTGCTTTGTCAATCCTTCAACCAACTTCGTCAGATTTGTGAGTTGTTCCTGAGAGGAAGAAGCAGCAGCCACCATTGTTTGCATGATCATTGGAGATGTAGGAGAGTAGCATGGATTGTCACATAAGTTGATCTTCAGCGAACTCACATTATGCGATACACGTGGAGGTGACTCATTCGTTGAATCACAGCTCTCCCTTGTGATAGAGTTCTTGGAACCAGATTGCTCAAGGAGAGCCAATGTCTTCTTGATCTTTTCAGCAGCACTACTTCCTCCTTCTAAAGCGTTTGCGGAGGAACTTGATATTTTTGGAGTCGTAGACCCAAAAACTGGAATTGATGCAGATGACACTTGAAGTGTTTGTTGTCCTAGTGTAGCAGTCTTGCTTCTCATAACAGCTCTGAAACTTCCAAAGGTAACACCCAAAATGCCTTCAACTTCAGTAGAGAACTTGGAGCTAGTGGCCTTAGAGGCAGTTGATCGAGAGCTATTCTTCACGGAAGTCATCTCGATATTCTTTGATGCTTGAAAAGTTGAGATGAGAGGTAGAGATGGTCCCACTATGCCAGAATTTGTAGACAATAAAATTCGCGTTGAGAAAACAATAATCAAGAACGGAAAATTATGCAACAATCGTTTTATTGATTTAAGTGCTAGTGTTACAATCTCTATAATTCCTCTGAATTCACCTTTTCAAATATAATTTAAGGGCTCTTGAGCTTGATCTTGAACATGGACTTGGACTTGGGCTTGGACTTGATCTTGATCTTGATCTTGATCTTGGACTTGGACTTGATCTTGAACTTTATCTTGATCTTGATCTTGAACTTGAAATTTTTCTTGATCTTGACTTTCTAGTTGAATTCAAGGACTTCGAGTTTGATCTTGAATCCGGTGGTCTTGATCTTGATCGTTCTTGAACTTGATCTTGACTTCTTCAAATCTTAAACTTGAACACTTGAATTCTTCAATTCTTGAACTTGTAGAGAAATTGTGGCTTTTGATCCACGAGCTTTCTCTAGCTTTTTGTTCGAATTCTTGGTTCTCTATTCTGAATTATGAAGACCCCTGTTTATAGTTTTAAAATAGAGGAGTTGTGATTAGAAGAGGACTCCCTTCGGCCAATCAGATTTAAGTGACACGGCATATGAGTTTTATGGAACGAGCTTTAATTAAATTCATATTTATTGAATTTAAATATTAAATCAATTACATTAATTCATAATATTTATTTAGATTAATATATTCATGAATTTAATATAATCCGAATCATTTAATAAATTTATATTTAAATAAATTTTAAATGATTACAATGATATAAACATTGAATTAAAGAATCTCAGACATTGAATTAAAGAATCTCAGACAATTAATACAACTGGTGGATTGAACCATAGATTTGATAGATACATGGAAAAAAATTAATAATTTTTTGTAGTTGGACTTGGAAAATAGCATTTAAAAAAATATTATGATTATTAAAAACTTAACGGGTCCTTATCCTTCCAATCAAATAAATGAAATTCAAGTTGTATTTAAAATATATTTTATTTGAAAAATAGTTGAAGTTTCGTGACTGAAAAATAAATTCAATAAAAAACTAGTCGAATTCAACTTTTCAAACTTGACAATGAAAAACTAACCAAAAAATTATTGAAATGTAAAATCAAACAGTATTTTGAATTATTATATTTTAAATAGGAAAAAAAATAAAATTCAAACAGCTCCTTACATGATTATATATTGATTTTTTGAAGAAGAAAAAACACTTCATTATTTTTCAAGTGAAAACACATATATAAACATAATTTCAACTTTCTAATATCATTTTAAAATTTTACCTCAACAAGTATTTTTCAAGTTTTAACGTCCAAATTTATATGCAAACACCGAATTAGTTTTTGTGTTTATATTATTATATATGATGTTCAAGTAAGAATAACCATGAAATTCAGGAGGAAAAATAGTTCAAAGAATTTCTAATTTATTTTTGTCACAATCGCAAATTATTCCTTATAATCGAGACATTTTTGTTGTTTATAGAGAATTATTGCATGAAAAAGAGTTCATAGTTTTACCGATGGCTGTTGTGGGAAGTATGGCGTGTGATGGCGGGCATTTTTATTAGATGAATTAAACAATCAAAAATAAAAGTTTTACGATTATTTCATGAAAATAAAGTTATAAAAAAGAGAATTTTATTTGTTGTATTAACTTTATCGGAGGAAAAAACAATAAAGTCATAAAATGGCCAAAAAAGATCACCTAAGTACAAAGATACAATAAGTGATCTTATATGTGAAATGACGAAACAAAGTGATTTTCTATTAGTATAAAACTAACATTTTATATGAAATAATAACAAAAACATAGAGAAAGAAGTTTTTATATAATATTATTAATTTGATGACCTTTTAAGTAATCAATTCTAATTTAAGCTACAAACTTTGAAAGAGTAAACTAGTTATAACTAATAGAAAAGTCGAAAAAAATTGGCAAATATTTGGATGTAAGATGTAAAGTCAATCCTGTAATTTTGAGAGCTCATCTTCTTATTCTCCAAAGTAAATTATAAATTATAATAAGCGAATGAATTAAGCAACTAATATATATATATATATATGGTAGTTTGCAACTAATTAGGTTACATAACGCATTACTAAAATGACTAATTTTCTTCCCACTCTCACCAATTCCCTTGCTTCACGGGTTTCCCATTTTAGATTCTCAGCTTTAATTACCTAATTAATACTATTAATTTTCTTAGCTTCACAAACAATTGTCGGCAGACATAGTAATATGAAAATTTTAAGTTTATTTGGTCAGTTTATTGGAAGTTAAAAGTATTTTTTAAAAAAACATTTTGAGGTATTTAGCTAAAAAGAAGTTTTAAAAATTACTTTTGACGAAAAATGTTTTTCTGTGCGGAGAATAAGTTATAAGCTATAAAGTAGAAGCAGAAAATTATTTCTTTTTTAAAAAAATAATCTTATTATAAATTTATATTTACCAAACTATCCCTTTTTAATTTAGTCCATCGACCATCGGTTAATCATAATTCTTTTCTTGTTTTCCATTTTTGTTTCTACAATCTCTTCTATTTCTTCGAAGGTAGATTTGGTAATATATATTGAGTGATATGTTTTAGACTTTTAGTATATCTTCATTATCATGTAAAAGAATTAGCGATCATACTATATCTAATATTCTTGATTTATTTTAGGGAGAAAGGTCAGATATGCCCCTTAACTTTGTCATTTAGTATTGATATACCCTCGTTATGAAAGTGGCTCATATATACCCCTATTGTTATACAAATGACTCACATATACCCTTTTCCTCGAACAAAAGTGAAAAACTTTAAATATGTATTTGCATTTTATATTTAGCATAGTTTCGTGCATGTAGGAGTTTCACGCTGTGTTGGAGTATTTTCATAGCTTAAGGATATATTTCGTTCAAATATAATTTTTATTTATATTAAAAATAAGTATTTTGTGGATGCTAACTATTTTTTCAAGAGTAAATTTTAGGAATAGCAAACATAAAAATTATATGAGCGCTCATAGTTACAGTTTCGCTATTTCCGCTCCATAGTCAAATTATGTTTGCTATGGAGCATCTGATTTGTATAAATCGCAGTGATTTGTATGAATTGTGTTTGTATTTATATATGTTATTTGTGTTAGGCTAGAGTGGCGAGCGAGATTGGGAGAGAGAAGAGAGGCGAGCTAAAGAGGGCAAAGAGTAGAGAGAGGTGAATAGTATATGTATATCGGTGATAATTGTATATATGTAACTACCATGTATATTTATCAATGATTGTATTAGTATATCTGCATAAAATTTGAATTCGTATACAATTGAATCGAATTAAAACATTTGTATTTGTATATCAAATTTCTCTCTCGCTTTATACAAACCCAAATTATACATTTGTGTTTGTAACAAGTGAGGGAGATAGAAAGGCAAATTGAGAACTGGGAAAAAAGGTCATACCAAAACTTAAAGGCAAGTTCTCTAGTGTAATATGAAATAGAGTGTTAGTGCATCAAGAACTCTCATATTCTAAAAATGAAAGTTACAATGATGAAGATGTTGAGATAGATGTGTGGACATACTAACAGACATAAGATTAGAAGTGAATAAATTTGAAGCAATATGAAGTGGCAAGAGTGGAGGAAAAGATACTGCAGGATGCAAAATTGAGATGGTTCGTACATGTAAAGAAGAGATGGGCCCCTATTGCGGAGATATAAGAGGTTGAATACTTTGGATGATTTCAGGAGAGGTATAGGTAGGCCGAAAAAGTATTAAGGGATGGGTGATATTTTATATGACATGACACGACTTCAACCTATAGAGGACATGACCTTATATTAATGAGATTATGGAAGACAAGAAATGTTAGGAAAGAGTATTAGTAGGTATAGTTGATCAACATCTCTCTTATCATTCATACTAGTAGTCCTAGTTTATTCTTGTAGGTTCTTGTTCCTTCAATTTCTATTATTATTTATTGCTCCTTGCAATTCAATTATCATATTATTTTCTTATAGTTATTATAATTCCCTTTTCAATATGATTTCCAAAGCCTTATTTGGCATTTTGTCTTTATATATTTGTTTTCTTGACCACTTTTTAAAAATGCTGGATACGTTATCGTTTAAATTAGGCGTAGTACCTGAAACTTTCGAATTCTGAATCTGCTTTTAAATTTGGCATCGACATGCAAGTTTTTAGATAAGTTTTCAAGTTCGAAAATCACATGGCCAACATTCCATTTTAATTTTTTAATTTTTTTTTTATCCCTCCCTAAGAGCTCCCACCCCTTTTGCTTTCTTGGTGACTCGAACTCGCAATCTTCGGGTTGAAAGTGAGGGATGCTTACCATCCGAGCAACTCCCTCTCATCCCATTTAAATTGCTATGTCACTTCCTTTTTTAATTAAACAAACGTGTTTTTCGTTCTTATTTTATGACTACATAGGCTCTAGGCCTCTAGCTTCACAACGTGCTGAATGGTTCCTATTTTCCCCACATTATCATATGTGTCGAATGTTGTATATACATCTTGTAACAAAACGTGTTCATATTCTAGATTTAATGCTCTTTTTTTTTTCTTTTTTTTTTTTTTGCTTTAAAAGAAAGAATGATTTCTTATTATTATAAGCCATATAGCTAAAATTATAATGAGTTATAAATCCATCTGCTTTTTGAACATGAATTAACAAAACATCGATTTTAGCAGATGTTAATTTGGACTTGATATTTTACTTAATAGGGGGTTTGAATTTCAAAAATTCTATTTTTTTCTCATAAGTATGAAAATTTCATCATTTGTGAGCAAATGTGGCTGTTTGGAGAAGGAGATGATTTTTGGGTTTGGACATTGGAGAGAGAAGCAATTGTTTTATGGTAGAATTATGTCGTCTTTGTTTTACAAATATGGATTGGTAAAGTAGGGAGTTAAGTAGGCATGAGAATTATTTTTGCAATAAATATGATTAGTTTTTGCAAAACTGCGAAGCCTTAGCTAAGGATAACAAGTTTCACATCGACAAAAACATAGGAGAGATGTTCGATATATAAGTAATTATGCCTTATCAACTAGCGGCGCATTTAAAGTCGTGCAGGCCTAGGCCCAAAGCAGACAATATCATTGGCAGGCAAACATGTTACAAAATGGTATCACTCATGTGTCAGTCTTGTCGATGTGGGCCAAAGTTCAACTGAGTTTAGGCAATTTCGCTAAGGCGGGGCAAACCACAGTGCTGAGTCGAGGCAAATCTCGTACGATGGGGCAAGTTGAGTCCATAAAGTGGGTGTATGTGATGCCCCAACATACAGTGGGGTGTATGTGATGCCCCAGCTTAAGACAAGATGTCATAGAGGGGATCTATGTGATACCCCAGCTTAAGATAAAAAGTTCTGCATCGATAAAAAATAGAAATGTGTTGGATATATAAGTAAACAGGTCTTACCAACTAATAACACGTTTTAAAGGCACTTTGGGCTTAGGTGGGCTGGGTTGTTGCAAACTTAAAAATATGGGCAAAGTTTTAAATCTCAGAGAATATGAAAGGACGATTTTAAAGTTGAAGTTCTATTTTTGAGGTAAATTTATGATTTAAAATTAAAATTTCAACTAAAAGTTTTATTGAAATTAGGATAAACAAAGGCATATTTAAAATCAAAAATTTGAAATTATAATTTGAAATCGCATTTCCAAATGTCACGTGAAAGAGAAGTGTTGAGGCACAACATTCAATCTACCCTCATTTTAAATAGGAAAAATTGTATAAAATAGCAAATTATTAATTCAAATTAAATGTTATAACCACAGTTTGATTTAATTGTATAAATACAAATATGATTTTTATGTTTGCTATAGATGAAAGTTGCTCTTTTAAATATATATTCAAAAGTTACAATTTGACAATCTTTTATCCCATATGTAAATATGATAATCGCATTGTCAGTGTTTATTTGTTGCGTATAAATTCTTTGTATCAATAGATGCAAAGAATTTTGCTTTTTTATAGATGAAAAGTCAAATTTTTCGTTTAGAATAAAATAAATATTCCTTTATTCTTTACTAAAATTTCAATAAATTCATCTTAATACAATATATATTTTTATTAGGGAGTGATTTTCTTTAAATAAATTTTATTATAAAGAATAGTTAACAGAATTTGGAATGAATAAAAACATAAAACGAAGAAATTATAGGTTGGGGCAAACTTTTTAGGGGAATTCCATATATTTACAAGCATTGAATTGATTGACAATTGAGAAAATTGCAGGCCACATTAAATTAGATGTGACTTTTGAATATTGTAGGACCACTTTAAAAAATGCAAGAAAGTGCAGTGCCCTTTATTCCCATAATAATAAAAATACGACTACCAGTGGTCCTCAATTTTGATAGGGGCCTCTCTTTCTAATAAAATTTCACCATGGTTGAAAACTTTTTCTTGAAAAATATTTATAATTTTTTTTTCATATTTAATAGCTCCTAAACATATTTTCTAGGAGAAGAAACTAAGAAAAAATAATATTTTAGAGAAAAAATAAATTTCATAAGTAATATTTTACGTACGTACCTTTTCACACTCGACTCACTTGAACTCCTCATCCGCTTAATATTTGTACAAATTATATATGAGGAGTATTGAAAACATACTTGAACTTGACATCCTTAAAAATGTCCCACTACTTGAATAACTAAACTTAGATACACCTTCGATCTGCCACATGATATAACAAATGCTCTCAAACTCTTATAGGAGAATGAGGTTCTTAATAAAAGGCGAGAGAAGTGTTGAAAATACCCTAAACTTGGTGAGAATTCAGAGTGTATTTCACTCATGTTGCAAGATCGGAGTGTATTTAAGTTCAATTAATCTAGTAAAAGGATATTTTTAAGGATGCCAATTGTTGGAGAATGAAACTAATAATTTGTGCTTGCCAAATGGCCCTTTGAGTCAGATGGTCAAATTGGGCATGGTATAGTTACTATCTTTACATATGGTATATGAAAGCAATTGAAACTAGTTGAGTAAGTAGAATTTGCCTTAGATGTGTCTATGCTCTTTAATCCTTTGAGTTCTATCTTTTTGTGAGGGAAAAGTGAGTGAAAAATATAACTAGGAAAAGCATATTATGACTTTTTCTATATGATATATATACATATTTAAAAGGGTAAACAAATTTTCTCAGTTAAACTTTTTGTTAATTTTTCAACTTGGCAAAATGGAAAAGACACAGGATAACCTAGAATATGACTAATATTCTCACTTTATTTAGTGTAACTCC
This sequence comes from Solanum verrucosum, assembly GCF_900185275.1. Lineage (NCBI taxonomy): Eukaryota > Viridiplantae > Streptophyta > Magnoliopsida > Solanales > Solanaceae > Solanum > Solanum verrucosum. The sequence goes on from NW_026020332.1 coordinate 5,900,578, forward strand.
ATTTAGGACGGAGTCAGAACTTTTGATAAAAGGTTTCGAAAAAGTAAAAGAATATCTCAAACAAGACTCGAATACAAAATAATGGGGTACAGTTTAAGCCCTTCATCCACCGAACTACAATTCATATTGCATTAAGATCATGATTTCAAACTCAGTATTTATACATAAATAAATAAATAAAAAATTCAACAAGAAAATTCGATTGAATCCTCTTACGTCTCATACCATTGACTCCACTTATTATCGTAAATATATATATATATATATATATAAAATTATCTTCTAGAACCTTATTCTATTTTATTGATGATGGAGAAATCTAAAAGTCCCATAATATGGGATGGATGGATAGTAAGCAAATCACCTCAACTTTGAAAACACCACAAGTTGAAGGCTAAAAACACCCCCACCATGTCCTACCCCCGTTACTAAAAGAGCACACAGACTCCTAAAAGAGCGCAACCAATCACCCTACCAACCGAGACGGATGTAGCCATTTGATGAGGGACGGAGCTAGTAGCTCGCATTTATAATGGGTTCAATCGAACTCAAAAAAATCTATTTAAATTGTGTATTTGTATTAAAAAATTCATTATATACAGAGAACCTAGTTATTATCATTCAAAAATAGTCATTATAAAATTCAGAACTCATAAAGTTGAAATACTAGCTTCGTCTCTGTTTTTTATATCGGGCTTATCTTATTAAATTCAATATTTTTCGTGGGGAATCAAAATTTATGGACTAAAAATTCAACGCATAAAACTTAAATTTTAAATCTGCCTCTACTCACTCACGCCCTTTGAGCCCTAGGGTAAAATCTACAAATATTCATTTTTCTAACAAATGTAATTGAAAAATAGCAATTCTCGTTAATTTCGAAACTTCATCATATTGTTGTCATGAGAAATGTTCTACATTTTATTTATGAAATTTAAAGATTGTTAATAGTGATTATTTTTTTTAAGATAAGATTGAAAAATGACAAGATATTTTTTTTTTCATGTATATGTTTTGTTATAAGGTGGCCTCAATTATCAGTATTAACATCGACTAAGACAACTCATCTTCTAATAATAATTATGATCCTTTCCACTCAAATCCTTTTCTCTCCTTCAGACATCAATCACTACACACCCAATTAGTAAATAATTAGTTTCTTTTGTTTTAGAAATAAGGGTTAATTAATCCTGTATGGATTGTTTTCTTCCATTTGAAAATAATTACTATTCTTAAACTATGTTTTAGTGCTAAATAATTAATTTGGATAGACTTCTAGTAATATTAAGGGTGTGTTTGGTATGAAGGAAAACATTTTCCGGAAAATGTTTTCCAATTTTCTCATGTTTGGTTGGGTTAAATATTTTGGAAAATGTTTTCCAAATCAACTTATTTTCCTCAAATTTAAGGAAAATGACTTCCCTTCAAAACTTAAGGAAAACATTTTCCAAACTCTCTTCCAACTTCCAATTAAAAAAAAAATTGTTGAAAAAATCAATTTATTTTGTCCCTACACTCAAATCAACCCCCCAACCACCCTCCCCCTCCCCCTCCCCCCAAAAAAAAATATATTTTAAAGTTTGTTTTTAAATTCAATATTTTTACCCCACCCTCACTTACTCCCACCCCCTACCACCACCCCTCCCAAAAATATATTAAAAGTTGTTTTTAAACGATATTTCTAATTTCAATTTTTTATTTTTTACCCCCCACCCCTTACCCTCGCCCCCCCCCCCCCAAGCCCCTATCAGCCCCCACCCCCTTCAAAAAGAAAAAAATTTAAGTTTGTTTTTAAAAAATATTATTTCATTTTTTCACCCTTACTCTCGACCCCCCTACCCATTCCCCATCCACCCCCTACCAGCCCCCCCACTCCCCAAAAAAAATTTTAAGTTTGTTTTTAAAAAATATTTTCGACTTCAAAATTTCATTTTTTCAACCCTACCCTCGACCCCACCCACCCCCTACCAGCCCCCCCCCCCCACCTCCCAAAAAAAAATATTTAAATTTTGTTTTTAAAAAATATTTTCGACTTCAAAATTTCATTTTTTCACCCCTACCCTTGACCCCCCACCCACCCCCCTACCAGCCCCCCCCCCCCCAAAAAAAAATTTAAATTTGTTTTTAAAAAATATTTTCGACTTCAAAATTTCATTTTTTCACCCCTACCCTCGACCCCCCCCCCCACCCACCTACCCCCTACCAGCCCCCCCCAAAAAAAAAAAAAGTTTAAGTTTGTTTTTAAAAAATATTTTCGACTTCAAAATTTCATTTTTTCACCCCTATCCTCGACCCCCCCACGCACACACCCACCCCCTACCAGCCCCCCCCCCCCCCCCCCCCCCAAAAAAAAAAAATTTAAGTTTTTTTAAAAAAAATATATTTTTAACTTCAAAATTTCAATTTTTCACCCCTGCCCTCGACCCCTTCCCCCCCACCCCCTACCAGCCCCCACCCCAAAAAAAATTAAGTTTGTTTTTAAAAAGTATTTTCAATTTCAAAAATTATTTTCTACTCTAGTAAAAATAAAAGAAATTTTTCAAAAACATTTTTCATTCATAAATCAAACAAAAAAAATCTTTTCCGAAAAATATTTTCTACTCACCAACCAAACATGGGAAAATAAGTCAAAATCCAACTTGTTTTCCAAGAAAACATTTTCCTTCATACCAAACACACCCTAAGTGTCCAAGGAGATTCAAACCCTCATATCGTTCTGCTACTAGACCAAGAGGATGCTTTGTTATGACTTTGTAAATCGTAACATAGTATATTTTATAAATGATCATTTTTAAATATTTATACTGAAATCACGCAAAAATTACTAGATTCTTGGGATTTTCTCCCCCAAAAAATCCTTAATTGCCAAATTGAGAAGACTAAAAACAAACTTACATGTGGTGTTTAGGAAGAGAGATTGCAGGTATTATTACTTTTTTGACCTCATGATCATTTTAAGAGAAATTTACAAAAATAGTCCCTTATATTGAGAGGTATGTCTAAAACAATCCATTCATTATACTTTTGAACTCTTTTAGTCTTTTTAATTTAAGAAGGGAAAATGAGCACTCTAATTTTAGTCGTATATTTAAGAAAAATTCTAATCATTAGATTAAACAGGAATTGTGGAAAAAACTTGTTTGATATAAATATATTTAAGAAATTAATTGGAACCCAATTTCTCGTCATTATTTATATGATTTAGATATAGAGCGATAATAAAAGTCATGATTAGAATAAAAGAAAAAAATGAATTATGTGTAATTCAGAGAGGACAGCTAATACCCAACCTTCTCCAAAAAAACATTTATAAAAAAGGACAACATGAATTATTATTGAATAGTTGATAATTAAAAGTTTTGGATTTGACCATTTAAAAATGAAAAATATGCCTTATTTAAAGCAAAATATTAACTTTAATTGTTCTTAATTTCAATAATAGACTTTAAAAAAAACTCAATGTCCCATATGGTTAGTTTGTTAAATTGAAAGGATATGATGGATTCAAACACGAAGCTAGGTGGAGTTTTTGGGTTTAGATAAATATAGTATATTTTTCGTAGATTCTGTATTTATACTAGAAAACTAATTAAATATATATGTATATTAATTCATGAACTCTTAACAATTTAGAATACCAAATCTTAATTTTGACTAGGGATGGCAATGGAGCGGGACGGATGTGGGGAGGGATGGGTTTAAGGCTATGTGGGGTGGGGCGGGTTTAAGGTTGTGCGGGGCGGGTTGAATTGGGTTTTTTGAAAACTAACGTGGGGCGGAGCAGGTTGCGGGTAGATGTGATTTTATGTGAATTCAAACTTAATTTTAACTTTTTACATCTTATAACAGTCATAGATCATTATTTATTAACATAATTTCTTTTAACTACTAAAATATTCAAGATAGTAAATAAAAATGATACAATAAAAAATAATACAATTTTTTACATGTTTCCTAATTAACCCCTAAAAAATATTTTTTTAAGTCACTATCTTATTAAATTAATACAACTTAATGAAAAAATGAATTTATTTTTATGAATTATATTTTAAGTATCAAACTTAACTAGAAAAAGAATATATTAAAAATATTATGCGGTGCGGATTCATACGGGACGGGTCTATGCCGGCGGGGTGGAGCGGATTGAAAATGTAATAAATTGTTATGCGGGCGAACTAAAAATTTTGCGGGTTAAGCTCAACCCGCACTGCCTCATCCCGCATCGGTCCATTATCATCCCTAATTCCGACTCCGCCTCTAGAATAGGTGCACATTTCGAGGAAAACAAGATTACTGACTTTTTTATGAATTAGTAGTCACAGTACCTAAATGAGAACACCCACCTTGTGCTACAGTAATAGGTGATGGACTCGCCCCTATTCTTTCCTCACCTCATAATAATTTCTATTTGACTAACTTCAAACGCATTCGATGAGGCTGCCTTCTTCTTTAATCAGTAATTTTGAATTTGAGTTTTGAATATTAATTTTTTTTTTAATAAGGAGTATTTTTTTGAATGGGGCCTTACGTAGCATAATTTTAGATAGTCAAACTTTATTATGAATATCAAATATTGGATGAAAAAAATTAAAAAAATAAAAACTTCAAATTGTTATTCTACACTCCATTCCTTTAAAGGAAAGTTAAGTAAATGAACATATATATGCCTCAACAGTGTTTTTTTTTCATCAATTATTCTCTAACGTGATTTTTTTATTATTATGCTTATTTTTCATACTTGAATTTAGTATGTTTATTCGAGCCAGGATCTATTAAAAATAATAGTTTTACCTTGTCAAAATTAAAATAAAACTATAAACACCACATTCTCCTTCTACCTTTATACTGAAATTGAAACATATGTTATTGTTATTTCTATTCAGATAAATGGTAGATATTTATGTAGTCATAAATTACCTTTACTAATTTAAAACAAAATAATTTTTTTAAAATTTCATTATTTTAATTTTAAAAATTGTGATTTTTAAGGATAAAAAAACTGTTCAGATAAATTGGACAGCTTGAGAGTACACTGAAGTTATGACCTAGGTCTATCAAAAGTTTGATGAATGAAGGAAGATTGAAATTTGAACTCCACATATCATTAGTTACTCCTTCTGTCCAATTTTAATTATCATGTTGTGTTTTTCAAAAGTCAATTTAATTAATTTTTAAAATTAAATTAGATTATATTAATTCAATTTTTTTTTAAAAAAAATTAGATATTTAAAAACTATACGAAAAGTACTATAAATTGAAATTTATTTGTATCATAAAATGTTAATCAAAGTTATTATTGTTTGACTCTAAAAAAAGAAACTGTGACAAATAAAAGTAGACGAAGGTAGTGTTATATTTTTGAAAAAATTACAGAAGTATAAATAATTTTCCTTTTACTAATTTACCCTATTTCTTTTCAATTTATTGATATTAATTACTTTAAGAATAAAATAATAAAATTTAATAAATAGATAAATATTTGAGATTTTAAAAGAATATTGATAACTACATAAAATAGGACCGGAGAGGAATTTTTAAGGAAGTTTGTTGATAGCTTAAACTGTGAGCTAGAGTTTAATCATCTCCTAAGCATATATTCGTTTAATTAATATTATTTTAAGAGTGGATAGAATTTTGTCCGTATCAAGCCCACCAAACTATACTTTGCGCATAATCCCAAAATGCTTAAAAAGCTAAATTCTATATCATGCTCCTACATTTTCTTTATATTAAACTTTTTCATAGTACTATACCAACAAACAAATATTACTATAAGTAGTACCATTAGTTAAATTAACAATTAAGTCATCCAGTGGTTATAATACCATGAAATCTTTAACTAGACAAACAGAAGAAGAAACAAAGATTTTATGCACTAATTCAGTATATATTAGTAGAATTAACATGCAGCTGTTTAAAGTAATTGCAATATGGTGAATTTCAAACAAAAATAAATAACTTGTAACAAATTAAAATCCGTTAATATACTCCACTTAAACCCACAATAGAAGGTCTAAATAGAAGTATAATAAGTCGATTTGTACACGAATTAAAAATTCTCATAACCAGATCTACTCGACATGAATTTGGAGTTAATGAAATGAAACTATTCTAAAAAATCTTTCACAAAATTTCCAATTAATAGTATCAACCAATTAAAAAGTGTTGATTATTAAACCATGGTATTTGATTTGCAAAATACATTGTTAATTTTACTCCGTACGTACATCCAACAATAATTATTCACTATACTATTTTGAAATATCCAATAATACTTAATCACTTTATAATATCAAATGAATGGTCATTTTCTTATTACATTTTTTAAGATATTATATTATTATATTCAAAAAATGATATTGTTAAATCCCTCTTCTATTTATAGTTTCTTAAAAAATGTGCAAAAATCAATAATGAACAACTACTACTAAACAAAGGGAGATTTTCTTTAACCCTTCTCTAAGAGCTTCAACTCACCACCTTCAGATAAAAAAGGAGTGTGCTTATCATTCGAGCAACTCTCACATAGGGTGAGTGTAGAGATACTATGATAATTAATTTAATTATCTGTTAATCTCCCTAAATTAATGCCATGTTAAATCACTTTGTGCTTCATCATCTCAGACAAGAATCGAAATGGAACACTGCCCTTCCCCACCCCCCCACTCCCTATAGTCCCTATTACCCCTGTCATTCCTCCTCTTTTCTCTGACAAATAGCTACAGAAATTTATATACTATACCTAATTGCAGACATGCAATTTTTTTTTAACAGCACAAAAAAGTGTAAAAAGAATCAATGCTCAATAGCTAAGTTACTTAATCGAATGAGATTATAGTAATTAAGTAGCATAATATATAATTAATATACAAGTCAAGCAGTAAGCAAAAATAAAAATAAAATTAACAAATTAAATTGCTCATTGGAACAATCTTGATTTCCAGTGTTATCCTCACCAAGCTGAGCACTAATCCTTAAAAACAAAACATAAAACAGTTCTAATTGGAAGAAAAAAATAAAAATAAACGTGATTAATAGTAATCAGCCTCGGAGTTTTTCTCTTTCTTGCACTAATTCTAGTTAAAACTTTATTTGTGCATATTTTTTTTGGGTCATTCATATCTAATTAGATCAAGATGAAGAAGACCCATTAGTAGCAACAACACTATCACTTGTGTGAAGATGGTGGATTATGCCTTTTTTGTTGTCACTGTTGTTATTTTCATGCTGATGTTGCTGGATATGTTGTTGAAATTCTGAATCGGTGTTGTTATTTCTACTAACAATACAAAAACCATTAACGCTGTTAGTGTTACCATTCTGGTGGTGGTTGTCGTCGTTATCGTTGTCGTTGTCACCGTCGCCGGTGCCGGAGTTGGGTTGATCTGATTTCTTCCCGAAAGTGTTTTTGTTATTGTGCATCCATACTTTAAGAACCCCTTTTTCAACTCCAATTTCGTTACAGAAATTGCTCACCAGATCTTCATCGCTCTTCTGCATTTTCCACCCAACTCTTTCAGCGAATTCCAGCATTTTCACCTTCTGATCTGTAGTGAATTTCGTTCTGAAACGCTTCCTCCCGTTCGAATTAGCTAACGGAGCTGATGTCGGGTTCTGATTTTTCTCCCCAGAAAACCCAGCACTGAGTGCCAAAAGCATATGAGGTGCAGAAGCTGGGTAATAAGCCGACGAAATCGGCGGTGGAGATGGAGAATTCGGACTACTATGGTCCCCACATGGAACTTGCAGAGGTGGAGGAGGAGGATGGTGACGATGGTGAGGTTGATACTCAAGCACCGCGGTGGAAATAGGTTGCGGTGGGATTACAACCGGTTCTTCCGGTTCACGACGGTGAAAATTACGGTGACACCCACAAGCAGCACATTTTAGTGAAGTTGGGTCAGATGGGTTAGCTGTAGGAGAAGGTAAAAATTCTCCACACCCATCAACAGCATGACCCCCTAAACTAGCAGCATGATTTTTGAGACACTCTCTGTAAATAACCACAACAGGGTGATGAGGATGATGGTGAAAGGAACTCTTCCTTTTAAGAACACCATTACTAAAAGGAAAGGGTTTCAGTTTTTGGATCTGAGTTGGGGTTTCAATTTCAGCTTCTGGGGTTTTCACTGTTGTAGTAGTAGTAGTAGTAATGGTTGTGTTGTTGGTTAAGTCCATGGCTGAAACATCTAACACTCTTTTTTTTATCTTTTTTTTTTAGTCAAGAGTTAGTAGATGATTAGATTTAGGGTCAAGATGATTTCATACAAAAAAAGGAACCATCTTTATTCCTAGGAAAAAGGTTAATAAGAAGGAAGAAAAAAAAGAAGGGGGGGACTTAAGTAAGTGAGAAGACAAAAGGATGAAAAAGAAATGAAGGGTGTTTTTTAGGTTTTGGTTTATGGTTATGGTTTTGGGTTGATGAAGATGAAGATGATGATAATGAAGATATGAATAGTGATGACCTTAGATAATAAAATGGTATATTTGTGCTTTTCATCCCCTAACTTGTGACATACTTTAACTTTAGTCCTTATGATTAGTATAATTTTATAATTACAATCTTCAAGCAAATTATAGATGTTATTTCTCATTAGCATAAGTAATCAACCAAATGTTCTTATTTACACTGAAATTTGAATTCAAAATTATACAGTTTTAATTCATTCATTAATCACTAAGCCATACATTTAAAAGATTTGAAAATACAATTAACCTTAAAAGAAAATTAAAATACATGGTACCCTTTTCCTTCTAGACAACAAAAATGTTTTTTAAATTATATTTCTTTCAAATATAAAATATTAGTGCATTTATTTAAAACAAGCACTTATAAAATTTAATAGTTCAACAATTAGTAATTTACAAAATTAATGAAGATTCATAACCAAAATGATCCAAAATGGAATAAAAGATTGAATTAAAAATTTATCATTAGTTGAGGGGCTAATGGTGAAAAAATTTGTAATAAAAATCTTGATTTTGTGGTTGTCCTTGTTAACCAGTGTGTGTATTTTTGACCTTGGTTCTAATCTAATCTGTGGTTAACCTGCAGGTGACCCCACCACCCCACTTGCTTGTATTAGACTTTGTATGTCATGTGTGTAATAAATACCACTGAATACTGATCATCATCAGTTAAATGCTTATGCCAATACTCTTGTCCTCTTCTCCTTTTGGATAATCATACTTGAGCACTTAATTGTTTAACCAAATTATGATTTAGAGTAATTAAACATAATAAACTGACCATAATTTCAGTTATTTCATTGTAAAAGGACTAGCGTATTTAATTTAATTAATTTGGATTCCATAGTTGAGTAGGGGAGTAATTTAATTACAAGGTTGTCCCATCTATTGACTATTTAATACTTATATTAAAATTGATACAGAAGACCTACTAGTACTAGTTATTTTGACTAATCACTCTGCTGGGTAAGAGCCAGCAGTAAGCCACCAGCAGGACATAATAAATGAGTGAGTGATTGAGTTAGATCTAATGTTAAGTGGTTGCCTTTTTGTAAGCAAATTTCACAAAATTTAGCTAGGTTTAATGTTCACTGTAAAATACTACTAGCATTTTTGAGTTGATATATACTTATTGATCAAACAATGCTTGTGTTGTGGTTAATTACATTGATTAGCTTAGTTGTTAGGAGATGATTAATTATGAGTGAATTAGGTGAAGATAATTATTGACTGAGTAAGAAAAATTGAATAGAATCATAGAAATGGAATTTACTGCAGCTGTCTGATGCATTTACTGAAGCAACCTTATTTGTCAAAGTTACAGTTGGAAAAGCTGAGGCAACCCAATTTTCCAAGACCTGGCTTTCACTCCCTGGTTAAAATTATAAAACACGTTACTGGAGTTATTTTTAATTTTTATTTTTTGGTTCTCGTTTGGTATTTGAAAATTTATAATTTCATATTAAAATTCGATTAAATTTAAATTTATATTAAAAAAATTCATATTAGAGATAAAACACTTCTTCATAAACACAAATTCGTATCCAGAAGAACTCAAACATGAAACCTCTATTAAAAGATGAAAGAATATTTACCGCTGCCCTGTTGGTACAGAGATTTACTACTCTCTGACGGTATATCGTATCCGTTGCCCATTTCAATATGAAATACTACTATTTTTAGTATTGAATTTCAATATTGTAATTATAATGTTGTTGCTTACAGATATTTAAATATTGATTCAAGTGTGTATCTCAAGAAAAATAATTATTCATAAATATTCATCATAAATATTTTTAGATAAAATATATGTTCAAATACAATTTTAAAAACTCAAATTTAAATCCAAAATGTATGACAAATTGGGAGATTCATTTCTACTTTTTCATGTGAATTTTATGTTCACATATATAACTTTTAAAAAATTAATTAATTCTTTTCCAAATGATCTACCTGAATTCTTTACTCTCTTTTTTCATATAGTTTCTTTTGGTTTTTCATTTGACTTTTGGTATTTGAATCGGAGCTCGAAAAATTCAGATTTGCACCACACAAGGCCTAATTAAGGGTAAAATGCTCATTATTAAAAAAAAATATGTATCCAAAGCTCGAACTCAAGACTTTTGATTAAAATACAAGCAAGTCAATCTCATACTTGTTGTTTTAGTTGCCTTAGACCATTTTGTCCACACACTAATTATCTCTGACTTATTTATAATGTATGAAATATTATGATAAATTAAATTTTACACTATAATGATTATTTCTTATTGCTAATAATTATATATTCCTAATTTATTTCACATAAAATAATTTACATATTTACATGCATGCAAAAATTAGTACTTCCTCCGTTTCAAAAAGAATAACCTAGTTTCTTTTTTAGTCTGTTTCAAAAAGAATGATTCATTTCTTTTTTTGGCAATATTTTAACTTTAACTTTTCACGTGGCATGTTTAAGATCACAAGATTAAAGGACATTTTGATACATTTGATATAACTTTAATTTGAAACCACAAGATTAAAAAAAAATATTTTTTAAAATTTTGTTTCAAATCAAACTACAGTACTACATCATTCTTTTTTAAACGGAGAGAGTAATATGCAAAGGAAAAGTTGTACTACTATTTAATTCTGCAACACTTGACGCTTGTCCAGAAAATAAACAATAAGTAGTATTTCTCGACAATAAACACTGTACAAATGTTACGTAAGAAAAGTAGCGTACAAACCTCGAACTTAATATATTTTTTGGGGGGGGTTTTGGAGTTTAGTGCATGAAAAACGAGTAGTTAGCAATTAAATAATTATGATTAATTCCACAAAACCAAGCCACGTGTACTTTCATAACAACACGTGACGTGATTATTTAGCTGCCACGTACGTTCTATTAGTTGTCATCATTTTATTAGTATTAAGTTAATTAAAAGAAGAACACAATGTGTGATTACGTATTAAGTTTGAATTTTCTTAATTGTCAGGTTGTCATTTCCTTAATTTTAGTCTCTTTATTAAAAAACAAGGAAAGGAATGGGTTGGGAAAAGAACAAAAGGGATCACAGAATCACATCTCATCATTGTTAAGTTTTTAATTTGACTCTTAAAGGTTGAAACCCGTTGGGTGCACTGAATACTGAACTAATTAACCTATTTTATGATTTTCGTTACTTAACAAATTACAAGTAACTAATATGAAAAAAATCTGGTTGGAAGCATCAATCTCGAAGGAGCATCGTAGTGCATGATTTAAATTAAATCGGAATTTAATGCAGATTTTATACGCCAAATTAAAATTCATCTCGTATTTATTGTCATGTTTTGTTTTACAAAATGTAATTTAATTAGTTGTTACAGTCATATATTGCATCAGGTTACTTCAATTTGTTAAGAGAGAATATATTAAAAACACTCCTGATATGAATTATTAGTTTCATTTTTGTACTATTATAGTCTTAAAAATATCTTTCTATTTGACTAACTAAATACACATCATATCTATAACATGACATAGCAAATGATTTCAAACTCTATAGGAGTGTGAGACTTTTAATAAAAGTCGAAAGTAGTTTTGAAAACACCCTTAACTTGGTAAGAATTCAGGAGTGTATTTCACTCATCTGACAAGATTAGGTGTCTATTTAAGCTCAATTTAAAAAAAAATATTTTTAAGACTTTCAAACAAGTTGAAGATAAAATTAATAATTTATGTCAAATTTAAAAATATTTTAAATACTTATTTCGTTTCGAAATTATATAAAACTCAGAAGAAAGCAATTTCATCCGCTACCTAATATCCATAGGCGGTGACTTGTGCTATTCATGATTATGTTTTAAGGTCAAACAAAGCAAATCACAAATGATAAATATATATTATAGATAGACATGGAGCAAATTTAAATTAAATTAAATTAGTGTATATAAATGCTATTAAGGTCCCCCTTTCTGACAAAAGAAAAAAAAACTGCAAGGTCTACTCTCTTTGTCCAGTCTATACAATACTCATTAATTTTAGACTAAAAAATGGGACCCAAAATTACAAAAATGAAAATCAAATACCAGTAAAGTCCACTACAAACCCATAACTTTATAACATGGATGAACTCATGGGCTTACCTTATATGCTATTTAAAGTAGTACTTTATTTTATTTGTTTAACACAATTATATTATTGATGAATGAAAACTTAAAGCTTTATGTCTCTATCAATTTATAATTTATTTTTAAAAAAAAAAAGGAAAAAAGGGAAAGAGAATAATATTTCTTTGAGATTATAATATACAAAGCAAATTTAAAAATTTATCAGAAACGACGAGTTGTCGCATTCGTGATTAATTCTTTTCGGAATTAGTATCAAGAAGCACCAAAAGATATTGGCATTATTGTATAGTTTTGTGTTTTAAATGTTCTGGTTTAATCCCAAAAATAAATATGTTGATGAAAATTGAAAATATATATAATTTGAATAAATAAAATAAAATAGTTGTTTGTTGTTTTTAAATACATACATATTACTCTATTTGTTTTATTTTATTTGTTTTACTTTCTCTTTTAGTTCGTTTTTAAAACAAATATATTTTTTTCTTTTCGGCAATCCTTTAATACCAATATTTAATTTAAAGAATTAAAGAATATTTAATACATTTTATAATTCAATATATATATATATATATATATATATATATAAATAAATACAAAATCAATTAATAATACGTGGGCCACACTTAAATAAAAATCTAACAAGTTAAACACTCATATAAACTATATAAAAAAAATTTATACTACTCTATCTAGTCCAATATTATGAATTATTGATTCTTTTTTATGATTCAAAATGATTTAACTTTTTAAAATTAAGGATGTATTAGTTTTTTTTTTTCTTTAAAATTATCCCTTTTTTTTATGAAGTTTAGAACTATCTCTATTTTTAAGATGAGTTTGAAAAGAATTTAAAGGATAATATAGAGAAATTACCCTTTAATTAATGCTTCTAAAATGTTAGAACGCCATTGACAAAATTTCTAACACGCCAATAATGTCTTAATATTTGAAAAAATCATAGAAATTTACTTATACAATTTAAAATTTTATAACAATAATTTGAAAAACATGACTGAAAAATGACCAGTGATACTTTTACTTTGTTTGTGTATAAAGTTACAATGTTTCACTAGCAGCATTAATTTGTACACTTATATCCTTTTATTTTTCAATTCTTTCGTGAATTACACTGAATATATATTGAATATATATTGTTGTTGTTTTTCCCTTTGGTAGTGACGGAAGAATCTTATAAATTTGAAACTTGAACATGGCAGATCTCTCTTAAATGAGCTGATGAAAAATAGTCCTTACATTAAACAACAAAACTTTTTGAAAAAGAAAAAGGAATACTGTTATAACAGTAATCTTCAGGTTTCAGAAAAAGAAAAAATTGCTAATTAATAAAAAGGTGACAAAGCATTGGGAAGCAAGGTGTGCAGTCAATACTCTAATTTTGAGAGCTCATCTGCCTAATCTCCCAAACAAAATTATAATTAAAGAATGATTTCTTTTTTTGGCACCAATCGTGGTTAGTTACTAATCTTTATAATAATATTTTAATTAACCCAATTAGGTATTAGGTTTCACATCTCAATATTCTTCCCAACTCCCACCAATTCCCTTGCTTCACGGGTTTCCCATTTTAGATTCCGTCACATCTCTTTACTATATTTACAAATCTAGTTTTTTTTGTTTGTCGTAAATGTTGAATTAAAAGTTAGACTACATAAGCTGCGGTTTTTTTTTTTTTTTTTTTTTTTACTGTTCATCTCTTTACCTTACCCCTTTCATCTCTTTTCTTTACCCATTTTCTTAGCACCTGCTTCTTTAACCACACCCTGGGATTCACAGTCCTTTTGGTTTTCTGACCATGGCGGACTTTCAACATCCCTAGGTATTTACAGGTTAATCCATCGGGGTTACTAAGAGGATAGAGAACTAACCATTTACTAAGAATAAATCAAAGAGTGAACATGTTAACGAAAATCATAATAGCATATCATAATAATATGAACATCATATCATATATACACACATAAAAACATACACATAATAACATAGTACATACACTTAGGGAGAAGATTACTAGGATCTAGAAAACAGATAACTACTTACATGATAATGGTCGGAATGAGGTTTCCCTTTCGGGAGTCCCCGAAGTGACCTTGCAGGTACTTGTAGGAAAATAAACACTCACACTCTTTGTACAAACACAACAAACACTTACTCACTTTTTATTTTGAAAGGGAAGGGGAATATGTAAACTATTACTTAGAAATATTTAAGCTTTTGCTCTCTGCTCTGCACTTCTCTCTCTCTCTTTTCTTGTAATATGGTTCTATTTATAGAAGTCCATCCGGATTTGAAATTCAGATTTCAATTTCTAAAAACTTTCTTCACCTGCCGGGTGCTCTTTGGGCCCCATCGTCACATGGCTTTGTGAAACCTTTGTTGAAATTGAGTGTCCTTCTTTGTCTTCTTGTGATAGTGGAGTGGTGTCCTTCTTTTGTCTTCTTGTGATAGTGGAGTAGTGGACATGTAGTGGAGTTTCTTTATCATAATGGACTTGTAGTGGAGTCTTGTAGTGGAGTCTTGTAGTTGATGAAGGCTTGTGATGTCACTGCTTACCTATTTGTAGTGGAGTCTTGTAGTTGATGAAGGCTTGTGATGTCACTGCTTACCTATTTGTTTGTCTTCTTGTGTTGATGTTATTGCTACGTATTTCTCTAGGTATCCAGGTTGTGTAGTGTTACAGAATCAAAACTCATCCCTGAATCATTGTCGTCATTTGGATCATAATGTTGATTAAACTGGTCTGATAAATTATTTTCGTCACTACTACTCTCGTGGTCAGAATTTGCTGGATCTGGCTTTGGATTTTCTCGTATGATTTTTTCTTGTACTTCTTTAGTCTTTTCTGTGAGAAATTTGTAAAGGGAACTTTTTATTATTTTTTCTATCCTTTTATTTTTTTTCTTTTTTGGAGGAATCCTTTTGTCCTTTTACTTGTCTCTGCCATTGTATTTGAAGCTTGCCGGCAGAATTCTTACACTTTTTGGTAAAGTGTCAACCATCAACGGATTTGATGAGTCTTTACCCGCTACCGTTTGAACGGGACTAGCTGTACCTTTAGCTGGTACAATAGCTTTTTCTACATTCGTTGGGGAATGTACACCCGTCTTATCCATTTTGTGGGGAGATGGAGAACTCTTATTTTGATCGGTATTTCCAAGTAAAAATCTTATCCTCTCTTGTAATGAGTGGATATGTTGTGTCATTTTCCCTTTTTCTGTTTCTAGTCTTTCGATTGTCTGATTTAGCCTTTTGAATCCTTCCGTCATTGAGGAACAATGATCGCAGAAAATGATTCTGTTTGTGTCTTTCTGAATATTGTATTGCAAAGACGGTCTTGAAATTTGTCTCAAAGCTGGACTGATGAAATAATTAGGCCCGAGAGTTCCTCTAGCATAGTCTAGTGCTTCATTCAAATCATTGAATCCCTTAAAGAGTGGGGTAGGGAAGTCTTTAATTGAATCTACTACTTCTATCCATGTCTGGAACACGCCCTGTAATTTTCCTTGGATTACTACATAAAATCTGAATTTTTTGTCTTCATTTTTGTCTGTAAAATAATGGCTTAATGAATTTACTACGGACACGAAATAACTGTTGTCTCGAGGAATCTTGTTGTATGCTATCCATAGGTTGTCTATTAAGCATCTTTGAGGTCTATCTATCTTCGTCATCTTTGAGGTCTATCTATCTTCGTTTCTGGCTTCACCCTGAAACTTAGATTGGATGGAGGATAGAAAATGAAATTTTGTTTTCCAAAATATATTCTTTCCATGCTCGTTGTATTTTGTCTCGTTTGTGGTTGAAATGAAGTATTTCCTAAGAGAGTCTGCAACAAGTCTTTGTCTTTTTGCCCACTTGAATTTGAACTAGATCCTACTCAGTACTCCCTCTTCCTGTTCCGTTATCTAGTATTAGTAGTTTTTTGTTGCTGAATCCATGTAATTTCTACATAATCTTAATTTAGGCGATACATATTAACAGAGGCGAATCCAAAATTTGAAGACTCCAGTATATCAATATTATGAATTATGTGTTAAATACAATATATATATATATATCACTATTACAGATCATGTCTTAAATACAATACAAATATATAAACTAATACTTGAACTTTACTTTGTTATAATATGAGTTTAAGCCTTTAAGGTAATAAGTAGACTTTAGCTTTCTTGAGTGTGATAGTTCAATGGTCAAGGTGGGTTCATTCCCCTCAATGGTCAAGGTGGGTGGGTTCATTTTACTCAATGGTCAAGGTGGGTTCATTCGACTGAATGATCATGAATCCAAATGGTCCTAGTTAGGATCAAACCCTGGTTGCATGGCGGTTGCTTTAGCTTGTACTAGTAGCACTAGGTGATCTTCTATGCTTTTCATGGGGCACCTATATATATGGGTCCACCTCTACATATCAAGTTAAAGAGTAACTTACAAAAATGACTATATTTATAGGGTTATTAAAGTTCAATAATTATAAGTATGTTATTTATAAAAAAAAATGACTAGAATTTATGTCTTTTTCTAGCTGTAGTTTTGTATATGATTTTTATTTTTCTATTTATACACTGATACAGTTTTAATTACAATAAACTAAATAAGGAAAATGTGTTAATTGTTTAGTTAGCATATGAATATTTTGAATTCAAATTGGTATATTTATTTATAAAACTTAAAGTATTAATATATCAAGGATACAAGTATTTATAAAAATTTAGTGTATTAATATAATAAACAAGGTAAAGTATATATAACAATTTAGTATATGAACACGACAATTTGAAAATGGATACACTATTGTTAAACAAAATGAATACACCAACATAGCATACATATGAATACATTGTTGTTAAACAAAAGATGAATACATTGGACAGCCCAAAAACAAGAAAAACGAAAAATAATAAAATGTGTAGGTATCAAAGTGTGTAGGTATGCAACTGTATAAAAAATTGAAAAAGCCAACAAACGTCAATATCTTTTTTGTCATTTTTTTCCTGTAATAGTTGAGGTTTGGTGTTAACTCGGGTATTTGTTTATAAAAATATAGTATTAATGTATCCAACTATACTTGTATTGCCTAATCAACCTTTCAAATTGGATAGCTTACTTATGTATATATCCAGATATTCTTGTATTCACGAATCACCATTTCAATTTGTGTTAATATTACAATACAAATATATTTGTATATAAGTATTCTACTATATACAAATTTGACAATCACACAAATCTCAATCTCTTTTTGCTTGTGTTCTTCTTGTATTTTTTTTATAACTAGCCATTATAATGGAGAAACAAATAATTCTTCAATTGAAATCTTATAACAATAGATGAAAATATAGATGTATACATATATAATTTTCATAAAAACGAAGAAAAAATTCAATTAGAAGATATTTTTTTCCTCAAAGACGGGACCAATGGTCCATTTTATTAAACAGAAGGAAATGATACATACTTGGTTTAAGCCCAAGTCAAAAAAAAAAGAAAAAAGAACCAAACGTAACAAGATAGCAAAGATAAAATGAAATAAAAAAGACAAGCTCTAAACAATCATCGGAGAAATGACAGGTCACCGGAGAAGATGATGAATTCAAATCACAAAAATTGATCCTAGAGTTATGTAAAAGAATCTTAAATTGGAAGGAATTTGTGGGGGAAATATAGAAAATTTGTGATAAAGGGATATTGATGAAAGAGAAAGTATTAATGAGGGTAAAAATGGGGATCAATCACATAAATCATGCCTAGACATAATTAATTATGTGTGTAATAATAACTTTCCTATTTAATATTTAATAACTTCCTATTTATTTATATATAATTAACTTTGCTATATATTGTGTAATTATATCCATATAACATAAAAAAATAAACTGTAGCTATTTATTTTTAATGTCTATTGATGTTTGCCTTATTCTATAATTTTTCCTTAAATTATATCGAAAATAATGTAAACTTAAAACTTCATTTTAAATGTAAAATTGAGGGTAGGAGACCTTGAGATGGAAAATCGAACCTTAAACCGATAAAGTGAGAGTTTCGAATGCAAATTTGCGACTTAGCTTACTCATACAAATAAGAGGAACTTTCACATATAGCCACTCAAAAATAGCCTAATTACTCTCCATAGCTGTAGTTTGATAATTACAATTCGTAGCTACATGTTATAGGGAGGAGAGAGGCGAGCGAGAGAGGGCAAAGAGTGGGAGATAGGTGAATTGTATATGTATATATCTATCGGTTAGATAATTGTATATTATACATATGTATTTATATATATGGCAAGCGAGATTGGGAGAGGGAGGAGAGAGGCGAGCGAGAGAGGGAAGAGAGGTGAAATGTATATGTATATCGATTAGATAATTGTATATTATACATATGTATTTGTATATTCTGGCGAATTATACATATACAAACGTGGCTAATTATACAAACTCAAAGTCAGCCCACGTAATTAATGTATAATGTTAGTCACGAGTGATAATTATAGCAAACTATAGCTATGATGAATAATTAAGTAATATAAGTTTGCTTAACCGCGTAATTTTCCCTACAAATAAAGGGGGAAAATAATATTTAGAGGATCATAATTAAACACATGATCTTGGTACCTCAACCTTGCCAATTAAACTGGGCCTCGTTGAAAGTCACGATGGGGAAGTCCAAGTGCATAATAGTTGTTTGAACCACTATTTAAAACATAGACCAACTTTACAAAAATATAAAAACTTTAATCACTTCAATATCAACTATCAATCCTTGGGGTCTGAAGTATAAAATGGCCAAAGCCAAACTTCAAACCTCAGATTTGGTATATGAATTTGCCCTTTGTAGACTTGAAAATTAACTCAGTTTTAAATAGCACATTTAAAGGTGGATATCTGGTGCAAATTCTATAAATAACGATTATAGCAAAACCATCGACATTTTAATAGCTATGTATGTATAGCCAATAATTTTATAGTAGTATTTTATTATCGTTTAAAAACAAGCTGTAGACTTGTTGGATTGACCCAATTTTTCTTGTTTTGTTAGTAAGACGAGTATTTTTGAGTTATTTCGCTAGTTGAAGGGTAATTTTGTGCCAAAAAACTTAATAATGAGAATTGTTGACACCCAATTTTGGACCTCCACAATATATATTAACCTTCGAGCTTCTTAAATTTCAAACGATTTGAAATAATTAATTTTTATAAAGTTCAAAATATTTTCAAGTCATTTTAAATTAATTTTATCATTTTTATAATTTTTGATAATATATATGGTTTTACATAATTATGTATATAATTAGTATATATTATAAATATTGGAAAATCATCTCAAAAGATTTTATTTCTTACTTGAATATTTTTTAAATTAGTTTAGTTTAAATTATGTTTTTAATTTTCAGTAATTTAGTTTAGTTAAATTTATTATTTTATTTCATTGAAATTAGGAAGTTCGTTAGTTGATTATATTAATTCATCTCTTTTAAATTTTAGCCAAATTCTTTACATAACATTCTTAATACACTTGGGTATTCTTACTTATAAATATACCCATTTCTATAATCCCAATTTCAATCGTTAAAAGACAAAATTTTGGGGCCCATTTACAAATTTCAGCAGCCCATATTTTTTCCTTCAAGCAGCAGCCCACCAAAATCAACCCATACCCATACAATACATCAGCGTACAATGTGAACAACCGACCTTTACTTCGTTCTTCTTCCAGCAAATTCGAAACCCAATTGCCCACTCCAATCCCAACATTTTCCCCCTGACCCGGCCCGCATATTCTATTCACAAGAAACCTAGAAACGTCCCTGTTGCAGCAGAGAAGAGCAGCAAGAGCAGCTCACGTGCTCATCCTCGAGGTTGTGGGATGATGCCACGTTGAGCAGCGGGTACACTCGATCGATTGAACCCGTCCGCCCCCCTTTCCTCTTCCGGAATGGGGCGAATTTTCAGAGCAAAAGGTGCTTCCCTTCAATGGTGAAAGATTTTGGGGGTTTGATTTTTGAATTGGGTCCGAATTTCAGCCTTTTCCCTCCCAAATCGTGAACCCTAGATTTCCCTCTATATATACCTCTCTTCCTCTTCTGTTTTGGGGGTTGGAAATTGTTGAAATCTAGAGACAAAACTCCATTAACAATCTGTGATGAACCTCCATAGAAGCTTGAAGAAGAAAGAAGAAGAAGAGAGAAACTCTTCTGTGTATTGAAAAACTTGAGAATACAAAATACATGTTCAAGCTAATTTATACAACAATGTAAAATCAACCAGCTAACTACTAAAACAACTTAGCTAACTAATTATGTTTAACACTAACAACTGCACTAACTGACTCTAACTACTTTTTCTGTTAATTAGTCTAATCAATCTCAACACCCCTCCTCAAGTTGGAGGGGAGGAATCCACTGCCAACTTGCGCAATATTGCAGTGTGCTTGATCCCTGTTAAAGCCTTAGTAAACACATCAGCCAATTGTTCATGTGTTGAGACATGATGAAGGGTGATGGTTCCATTATGTATGCTGTTTCTCACGAAATGGCAATCCACCTCTATATGTTTTGTACGTTCATGGAAGACAGGATTCTTGGCTATATGGACTGCTGCCTGACTGTCACAATATACAGGAGTAGGACCAGTGCAAGACACATCAAACTCTGTCAGGATTCTTCTCAACCAAATTAATTCTCCAACTACCATCCTGATAGACCTGTATTCTGCCTCAGCAGAAGAAAGAGACACTGTAGCCTGTTTCTTTGACTTCCAACTAATTGGACAAGCCCCAAACATTACAATGTATCCACTAACTGACTTTCTAGAGTCAGGGCAAGAGGCCCAATCTGAGTCGCAAAATGCTTTTAAAGTAAATGTGGGGTTTCTTGACATGAAAATTCCTAGGGCAGGATCATTCTTCAAGTACCTGAGGACATGTATTGCAGCCTTGAGATGAGGCTCTCTGGGAGCTTGCATGTATTGACTCAAATGTTGTACACTATATGCTATATCCAGCCTAGTGTTAGTAAGGAAGTTAAGTTTCCCCACTAATTTTTTGTAATAAGTAGGGTCACTGAGTAGAGGTCCCTCATCTGCCAGTAGCTTAACATTACACTCTAATGGAGCAGTCACTGTTGAATATGACATGCAATCAAACTCTTTTAATAACTCTGTAGTGAACTTCCTTTGAGATATGATGACACCATCTTTTCTATAAAACAGTTCAAAGCCAAGAAAATAGTGTAATTGACCCAAATCCTTGATCCTGAAAGAGTCATGCAGAAAAGACTTTAAGTTATTGATCTCTATCAAGTCTGTCCCTGTAAGCACTATATCATCTACATACACTGCCACAAACACTGATGAAGTGGATGATTTTTTGTAGAAGAGTGAATAATCCTCAGCTGAATGGACAAATCCTTTTGAATATAATGCTTCTGTGAGTTTGGCATACCACTGTCTGCTTCCTTGCTTTAAACCATACAAGGATTTCTTTAATTTGCACACCAACTGTGGAGTATCCATGTCCAATCCTTGAGGAGCTTCCATGTAAACTTCTTCATGCAAGTCCCCATGTAGAAATGCATTGTTTACATCCAATTGATAAAGCCTCCAGCCCTTCTTATTAGCTACACTAATTAGGGTCCTGACAGTGGTCATTTTCACCACTGGTGAAAAGGTTTCAGTGTAGTCAA
This sequence comes from Solanum verrucosum, assembly GCF_900185275.1. Classification (NCBI taxonomy): domain Eukaryota; kingdom Viridiplantae; phylum Streptophyta; class Magnoliopsida; order Solanales; family Solanaceae; genus Solanum; species Solanum verrucosum. The sequence goes on from NW_026020332.1 coordinate 5,922,845, forward strand.
CTCCAGCCTGTTGAGTGTATCCCTTCACCACTAATCTTGCCTTGAATCTTTCTACAGATCCATCAGCCTTGTGCTTGATTTTATAGACCCATCTGCACCCTATAGTCTTCTTTCCTGCAGGCAAGGAAACTAAATCCCAAGTTCGATTAGCATGTAAAGCCTCAAACTCCTGTGTCATGGCTGCTTGCCATGCAGGATTCATGGCTGCCTCTTCATAGGAGTCAGGTTCTCTATCATGAAAAGTATTAATCATGGTCTGCTGACTGTCTGGATCTAAGGAAGAAAAGGAGAATTGGTTTGTGTTGGTGAGAAGAGCATTCAGAGATGTGGGTTGATTTTTAAGTGAAGGTAGGGAGTAAACAAATTCTTTCAAGTGAGATGGTGTGGTGAGAGTTCTAGAGGATCTCCTAGGTGCTGGTACAGGTGTTGGTACAGTCATATGATTATCAGTGGTAGATGCATGTTCAGGACTTTGTTCGACATTATGGTTGTGGGAAGTATTTTGGTTAGGGTCAACACGGAAGTTAGGTGATTCATTAGTGATGGTATGTGATGAGGATGGTGAGGTGTTAGGTGCTGCATCATTAGATGAATGTATGTCCCCAGTCTGTGATTTCCATGTAGTTAAAGTGTTGTCCTCAGGAAACAAGAAAAGAGACTCAGAATTTACATGCTGCAATACAGTGGGAAAAGATGAATGAACTGGCAAGAGAGCAAAAGGGAAAACATTCTCATGAAAAATAACATCCCTAGATATGTGTATCCTCTTGGTGGCCAGGTCAAGAACCTTGTATCCTTTTGTACCAAAGGGGTATCCTATAAAAATGTGAGGTTGTGTTCTAGGTTCAAATTTATCTTTGTGAGGTTTGAGGGTGGTAGGATAACACAAACATCCAAAACACCTGAGATGAGAATAATTGGGTTTCTTTTGGTGAAGGAGCTCATATGGACACTTATTCTTTAGGGAAACAGATGGTAGTCTGTTGATTAGGTAAGTGGCAGTCAAAAGACATTCTCCCCAATATCTTATGGGAAGTTTTGATTGGTATAGGAGTGCCCTGGATGTTTCTAAAAGGTATTTGTGTTTTCTTTCCACTACACCATTTTGTTGTGGTGTATATGGGCATGATTTTTGGTGTATAATTCCTTTTGACTGATAAAAAGCAATGGCTTCATTACTGGTGAACTCCAAACCATTGTCTGATCTAATGATTTTAATATAGGTCTGAAACTGAGTCTCTACCATTTGAACAAAAGCTTTTAGAATTTGTAAAGTGTTGCCTTTGCAACTCATCAAGTGTGTCCAAGTGGACCTAGTATAATCATCTACCATGGTTACAAAATATCTATAATTGTTGTGTGTGTTTACATGATATGGTCCCCAAATATCTATGTGTAGAAGGTCAAAAGGTTTGTTGGTGGAGGAGAGTGACTTTTGTGGAAATGGTGATCTGGTTTGTCTTGCCATTGGGCAGACTTGGCATAGAAAAGGTTGCTTAGAAGCAAATTGAGCTGGTATGGAGGATATCCCTCTCATTTTAACAAAAGGAACATGTCCTAACCTATTATGCCACAAAGAATCCACACATTTTCCAGTAGATGAACAAGTAGTAGGAGTGGTAGAGAAAAAATTCATGAGAGAACAGACTTCTTTATTTGCTGAATGACAACTATTTACAGAAAGAGGGATATGGGATGGGGAACAAGTCTGTTGAGTATTACACAAAGTAACAGTATCAGGAGTAGGAATATCACACACAACTTTTGACTTGCAGTTGTTCACAACAGAAGGAGATAAAGCAGTAAATGAAACATGAGGAGAAAACTGAGTAGACTCAAGAGATTGACACTCTGCACACAAGAAATATAAGCCATTCTTTGCTCTACCAATCTCCAGAGGCCTCTTCATTGAAGGGGCCTGCAAGACACATGAAACGGCAGAAAAACTAACATTAGATTTGAAAAGGTGTATAGTTAGGGAATGTATAGAAATAAGATTGAATTTGAAATTAGGAACAAACAACACTTTATACAATGTTAGAATTGGACTAAGGACAACATCACCTATTTCGGTTACCTTCACCTTGTATCCATTTGGTAAGGTAACTAAGAAAGGGTAAGATAAGGTCCTAATGTTGGTAAAGAGTTCCTTATTATGTGACATGTGGTTAGATGCTCCCGAGTCTAGGATCCAGAACTTAGTAGGTGAATGACAACACTTATATGAAATATTAGCCATAACTTCACTGTGAGTAGAGCAGGCAAGAATACCTGCAAAGTTTGCCGCTCCACTGGTGATATTGCCTAAGTTCTCACAAACTTGTCCACTCTGAAAGCTTCCAAGCAGATGCATCAGCTGGGACTGTTGTTCCTTGGTCAGGGTAAGACTACCAGTATCATCAACTTTCATGTTGTTAAGGCCCTCAAGATGGTTATCTAACATGTCACTAGATCCTCCTTGTACAGCTGCAGCAGCAGCATTTTTACCTTTTGTGAATTTGAAGTTTGGAGGGAATCCATGAAGCCTATAGCATTTTTCCTTGATATGTCCTGGCCTCTTGCAATAATCACAAAACAATCGAAGACCTGAAGAGTTGCCTCTATTGAACTGTTGGTTGTATTTGTTTCCTGTGGTATTGTAATTTGTTCTAAATTGAGTGTTCCCATGTGCATTCAGAGCTGTGCTCTCTGTGGTTAGATGATTTCGTGGTCTGACCTCCCATTGTTTCTCTTCCTGAATCAGGATAGAAAAGCTTTGAGCAATGGTAGGGAGAGGATTCATCATCAGTATGCTTCCCCGTACAACTGTATACACTTCGTTTAGTCCCATTAGGAATTGAATAAGCCTCCTATCCTGCTCAACTTTGTGCATAATGAGTTTAGCACCACAGTTACACACACAACTGCACTGATTGTTGCTATCCAATGTTCCTAACTCCTCCCACAATCGCTTTATCTTAGTGTAGTAAGTAGTAACATCCATGGATCCTTGAGTTAAGTCGCTGATTTCCTTTTGCAGTTGGTACATCTTAGCACCGTTAGTTTGATCATACCTGTCCTCTAGCTCCTGCCAGAGCTCAGCAGCATTGTTAACATACTGTAAGCTATCAGCAATATCTCTTGAAAGTGAATGCAATATCCATGAAGTGACCATATCGTCACAACGTTCCCATTGATTGAGAAGAGGATCTTTTGGATCTGGCTTTTTGCACTTCCCATTGACGAATCCCATTTTGTTCTTCACTGACAAAGCACGTAGCATACCGCGCCGCCATGACCTGTATCCAGCTCCATCAAAAATACCAGGAGTGATTCCGGAACCAACACTTTCAGAGGGATGCATGTACAAAGGATCAGTCGAATCTATGGTCTCCTTGTCTCCCGCCATATGATCAATCGAATTAACAATCCAACAAAAGAAGATGAAATTGAAGGCTTAACAAGTAAAATTGAAGCACTACGATAGAAAAATATACGAGAATTGATGAGACAGAGATCGAGAATTTGCAGGAAAATTGGGGAAATTGGGAAAAGATGAAATAGGTTCAATTGAAATTTATCAGATGATGACAAACGAGTGGATGATTGAGAAGCAGATAAATGGAGGAACCGAGCTCTGATACCATGTTGAAATCTAGAGACAAAACTCCATTAACAATCTGTGATGAACCTCCATAGAAGCTTGAAGAAGAAAGAAGAAGAAGAGAGAAACTCTTCTGTGTATTGAAAAACTTGAGAATACAAAATATATGTTCAAGCTAATTTATACAACAATGTAAAATCAACCAGCTAACTACTAAAACAACTTAGCTAACTAATTATGTTTAACACTAACAACTGCACTAACTGACTCTAACTACTTTTTCTGTTAATTAGTCTAATCAATCTCAACAGAAATTAAAGAACAGAAAAGAGAAAATTACAGCAAGATAGCTATAGCATATACATGAAACACATTAGAAAAAGAGAGAGAGGAGTTAGTTTTCAGGCGGGTCTCATTCCTCCAGTTTGATCACCATCGTTGGTCTAAGTTAGTTCGAGTTCCGTTGCGATTTAGGTTGCTCGTTTGCTGTTCGGATCGTGTTTCGGTGTTAGAATTCGGCTTTCCTACTCGTCCCGTCCCTGTCCGCTGTTCATAACAAGGTAAATCACTTTAACTCTCTTATTCAGTTCGTTACTAGTAAATGATAGACCATGATGTGCACCTGGATCGGTTTTAAAATGTTCTTGCGCAATGTATTTACGCGTAAGTTGCCATCCGAATCTTCATCTTCTTTTTTTTTATGGGTGGAAGTATGTATTTCGTTTTCAAGATGATTTATTGCCTCTTTAAGCTATTTTTCTATGTTTATGGCTTTCTTCAAGTTTCCCGGTGGTTGTGCTTATTTTGATCTTGGTTTGTTTACTTGTTTGCCGCATCGACATTGCTCTGTTTATATTTTATTGAGATAGTGTGATTTATTCGTCATGTATTTTTAAGTCGTGAGAGGACCTGTTCCTCTTTGTCTAGCATTTATGTCCGAGTTTTAGATCGACTATTTTGTTCAGATCAATGGATTTGTTACGGTTATCTTGCGGCATGATTGATTCTTCCATCTATGATTATTTGATTTTGTTTCCAGTAGTTTAGATGTTGTTCAATCTTATTTTTAATATGTTATGGGTATTGTTTCTCTTTATTCCATCTTATTCACTGAAACAAGTGGGGTATGAATCATAGTGTTTAAAACAAAAAGAAAAAAACTTCTCTCATTCATATACTAAAACTTTTTTTTTTATTTTTGCAATATCATAGCATACCTTGTTATTTTTGTTTTTTCGATTATCTTGGTTTGGTTGCTTCCTGTCAAGAATTTGTTAGTTTTAAGATGTTTTCCCTTTAGAAAAAATATGTTATTTTTGCCTTTGTTGCTTCCTTTTAACTCCATGGGTTGAGATTAGTCGTTTAATTCTAAGCTTATTTGTATTTTTATGGGTTTCGATCGCTTACTGGTAGCATCTTCTTGGTTCATCTTTCTTTTATTATTATTTATTTGTCCCTACTCTTCTGTAATATGTTTTCTTTAATAATATTTAGGAATCAGTTACTATGCATTAATAATTTCTTTCTTAAAGTATTACATCGTCCTGTCTAGTTTTATGCATATTAGTAATAATTTGTAGGATTTCGTGTGGACCCTTTTAATCTTTATAATATCCTTTAGTTAGAATTATGTGTTTGTTTGTATAAATCATTATATATATATATATATGCTATCTTCTTTCTTTTTGTCATTTTTTATTTATTTTAGTTTTTTAGCATGCTTTCCTTCTGTTCATTTTTGCTAGATTATATGTTAATATTGTTTTTTTTTTTGCATGTGAAATTTGCCCGAGTTTGCTATGAACTCGCCTTCCCCTTGCATTTCGGGAGAGCCATAAAGGCTCAAACTCCCTTTCCGAGTCAGTCAGCCATTAAAAAGGACGAACAGGTCCTGAAGTTGAAAGAATACGCGACAGGTCGAGAAAGTGAAAAAATTGGGCCAAAGGCCCACTTTTAATTCCAAAGAGATGTATTTTGTTATTTTGGGCCTAAGCTTTCGTCATTTTATTCATTAATATTCTTGTTAGAATTTAGGACAGGTGGGAAAATTGGGTCTGAGGCCCAAATGAAATAATATATTTTCTTTGTTAGTCTAGGACAAGTGCAAAGAATGGACAAGAATTGGGCCTAAGGCCCAAAAATGAAAATAGGCCCAAGTACTGTCCCAGGCGGACAGATCCAGACTTGGGCCCAAATTCTCTTTCCCTATCTATTTAACTGCTATTACGTGCTTATTTGTTAAAAAATAATATTAAGGTTTTGAACATTCAAACCCTCAGAAGACACCCATTTCGAATTAACTGCTTAACTAAATTATTAGTCCTTACTTGACTTTAAAAAAAATATAAATAAATAAGTTTATAAGATAGCTCACTTAGATAATATTTAAGTACTTCTCCTTTTCCCTTTTTAAATGGTCTTGACTAAAAAATAGTTCAATTTTGTAATTCAACTTAAGTTAATCTATATTTAGCCAAATAATTAATTGTCGGATAACCGCATTTTAGCGGGCATTTTGGGTGCTTTCAAACTCTTCCCGAAATGCTAATAAGAACCCCGAACCCCCTTAAATATTTTTCAATTGATTTCCTGTTTTAATCTTTTGAAAAAAAATAGTTTTCTTGATTTTTTCTTAAAAAAATTAAGTGGCGACTCTTAAAACCAGTCCAATTATATTTTCCTAATAAAACAGAATGACGACTTCCGTTGGGGATTTGAATGTTTCTAACCTTAAGATTAATTTATTTGGCTATGTGTTTTAACTGTCTACTTGTTTTATTTATCGCTTATATTGAATTGTGGCATTCATGGCACCCGATTCCACCAAACGACAAATAGATGGCATTAGGAAAAAAGGCGGTTATGTGGCTTATCACGGCTGTCCTTCAGGTAAAACACAAGTTGAATTCTTTGGATGTGAAAAACGAATAGTTGACTTGTGGTCATCCAACGTCGTTTATTAGACTTCACCCCGTTGTTTGTCCGACTCGGATAACCGTTATTTCTAAATCAATTCTAGTCAACCTAGAGTCGAGCGAAACCAATTCCAAATCTAAGCATTAGCCTAAGACGGCTTGATACCCAAGGCGTATTAAGTCCATTAGTAAAACCGCCAAAATCATGTCCAAGGTCCACGACCTAACGACATAACATATTATTTGACATTTGAAAGATGTATGTGTGGAAACCTGATTGTTGCCTATTTTGGAGAGGGAATCTTAACCGTGCTTTGTTTTGTAGGTATGGATCAATTCCCCAAATTCGACATGGTAGTGGAAGCCCCAGTTCTGCTCAAGTTGTGGTACAACGACCTCACTGTGGTTCACAAAAGGGCCCTCAACAAACATATAAGAGCCCTAACAGAACTCATCAACATGGTTGGGTGGCCCGAAATGATTGAAGTCCTCACAGGCTATTGGGACAACGAGAAAATGGTGTTTCGATTTGGAACCATAGAGATCACCACAACAATTGAGGAAATCCGGGACGGAATAGACACAATCGGTACAGGGCTTGAAAGAAGAGTGAGAAAGCAGGAAAACATCTTAATCCCTAACAAGCCTACTCTCGAGAATATTATAAATTGGCTCAGATTAAAAAAAGATTGCGCCTTTTGGGCCGAAGGTTCTAGCATTTATTTTATAGATCTTTATGTTAGATTCGGGAACGCAAGCTTCTACGCGAATTACAACCAAGAGTTCAGGGTCACTTACAGAGAATGGGACAAGATCATACCTTTGGCATTCACCGTCGCACTATTAGGCACCATGGTTTTCCCACACGGCCCGAGTCTCAGTATCAACACCCGAGTAATAATGTCTGCACACACTCTGTTCCACGGGCATCTGAACCAAGGGCAAGTAAAGTATTATCCTATCACACCTGTCATCCTTTCTTACATGTACCGTTTTTTGGGGAAATGCAAGGAAGGGCATCGTTACTTTTAGGGTTGCAACTTTTTTCTTCAATGGTGGATAATGACTCACTTGGTGAAGAGACACGAAACTCAAGAATTCCATACCCTCGATGAGCATAACGCTCTTAAGAGTCTGAATGACATATTGTTCTGGGTAGATTTAGAAAAAAGAAGAACCAATTAAAGATGGGCTCAAATTTTTTCTGAGTTGAGACAAGAAAACATCCAGTGGATGTTCGACCGTTTCATCTCGAAAGATGCCATAGTACAGGGCGACAAACAACTTGTGCTTCCTCTGCCAGGTATTCGAGGTATTCGCCCATATGTACCCATCCGGGTCCAGAGGCAGTTCGGAAGAAGACAAACTACACCCCAGAAGCATACTACCGTATCTATGTGTTCGACATCGGGGATGATAGAGTGCTTGAGGGTTCAGAGATGCTGAGAGAATGGAAAAGAGCGGGATGAATGAATAAGGACACCATTGCCATGGATCGATTTAATGCGGGGTACGATGAAACTTACAAAGCTTGGTTGAAGCGCAATATACAGGGTATCTCCTTCTCAGTTCCGAACATTTACCGCAGTGTAGAGGACTAAGAGTCCAAAGCCTTGATAGAACTAAGAAAGGTAAGAAGAGAAGTCCAGGAAATGCACGAGGAATTTTTTCGAAAGCAAGAAGAGGATAAGTACGCCCTCGAGAGCGTAACTCAAGAATTAGAAAACTCGGAAAGCGATTTAGGAGAGCTTAACTTGTGGATTGGAGATAAGAAAAGCGGAATGTGTCTTGAAGACTTGGAAGAGAAAGGCCGCCGAAGCGAATGATACTTGTTAATGATTCAATGTAGGCTTCAACATCTCATGGCACAAAACAAGAGGAGCAGATCAGAGGTGGGGCCGTCGGGAACATCTTAGCGGATTTCACCCCTGCGTGGGTTTTTCTATCTGTACTTATTGTTATTTACCCCTACATGGGCTTGCCTTTTTTGTATTTTGGTACTCTTTTCAAATGACCCTTGTGTGGGCCTTTCCTTCGTGTTTTTCGTTTATTCCCTACTTCCCTTGCTTATTTTCGCTTCTTGAACATCATTTTATATGCGAAATTTGCTTTGGGTAACAAAATGGTTCAATTCTACACATACATGTTTCAAATACGCTAGGCTTACCCTTGGCGCAAAAGGGCCCCCTACTTTTTTAGGACGCACGATATATACTTATGTGCTTTAGCTGTTTATGTGATATTGTTGTTTTGAATGAGGACACTTTTAGCTCACTCTTTTTCGAAAATTTTCTTAAAATTTCCCCAATACCAAATACAAGTCACTACCAAATGTCCAACCAAAATTTCATGAGTCTTAAGTTTATCAGCCAGAAATAAAATCCTACTACCAAATCCTAAAATATTACTCTATCATCTCAGAAAATGTGAAATTGCTGCTAAGATGGAAAAGGGCAAGGGTATCGACATAGAGATAACTGAGGAGGATTTGAGGATGAAATTTCAGCGGCTTAGGCAAGAGATCTAAGAAACTAGAGAAAGGAGCATGGAAGTGGAGTTTGCCACCGCAGTCACACGAGCAGCAAATGCGGCACTTGACGCGGAATTGGCAGCAAAGAGGATAAAATGCGATGTTATAAGTAAAAAGACAGTTGCTGTGCGGAAGGAACATGACGTCTTCAAGAATGATATAACTATGAGACTTCAGAAGATACGTGGGAAATGCTCTTTCTTTAATCAAGAAGCCAATAGTGGTCCCGAAGACACTCACCCTGGATCTACTAAAGAAGATGCCGATGAGGAAATCATCTATTTGCCTCCCTTCCTGGGACGTCTAAAAGGAGGAGACAAAAAGATCACTCTTCCGGCTTATGAGCAGACACTTAGCGTTGGGGTAAGAGTTGTGTCATGTGCTCTCATTAAAGATCACCTTAAGGCGTCAGGTATGCTGAAGCCTCTCGAAGGAACCACTTTTGGGTTTGGGAATGAAAGCTCTCAAAAGACATGTGCCTACCACCCGAACTAAAAAGGACACACTATAGAGGAATGTGTGGAGCTTAAGGAAGCAATCCGTATCCTGATCAACGTTGGGGAGATCCCGTATATGTGGGTTGGGAACACCGTTCTCACCTGTGACCAACAGGAGCCTAATATGCCGGTCACTGAGCACATTATTTTATTGCCATTACTTTACGCCTTTCAAGAAAACGTTGCTGGATATCTACAGTCTGTTAGTTCAAAAATGAGTCTTGGCCTCTATCAGAAAGGATGACGAAGCAATCGATCCCGTTGGAATTGAGATTTGGAAACCCTGCCCTTATCATGATGCCATCGATCACAGCATTGAGAGGTGCCTCAGGTTTCGCTATGACGTGGAATCCTTCGTCGATAGGGGAAAGATTCAAGTTGAGTTTGTCCCCCGTGGATAGTACTACAGTAAGAGGAAGAGGCTTCGGTGAAGGCACCATCTATCTTTTAGGAGCTTTATTATCTGTTTTTCACTTTCCTTGTAATCACCAGAAATGAATGAAAATGAAATTTTCCTTTTGTATTCGAGCTATGTAGGGCCTGAATTCTCCTTGGGAGATACGTAGGCAGCATTTCAAGGCCCGACCCCTATCTTTTTCAAATTTTCTTTCCTCCTCTTTCATTCTACAAGGAAATATTGAGTTCAGATCAACAGATGCCAGAAGATGCAGCAAGAAGACCTTAGCTCAACACAATTCAGCCTTTCTGAGTCACTAGCCCCAAAATAAAACGAGCAAATTCCTGCTTGTTCAAAAAATCAGTCCCCATTACTCGTGGGTTAACGTGTCCTCAAACGAAGCAACTTTTATGTGTTTATCTGCTTTATATGTGATATCTTGCATTATTCATCCAGAACTAATACTGACAGATTTGCCTTTGAGTTGTTTTTCTCCGCAGGTAGTTAGAACTGATCTGTGTTGATACACTGATTGAACACCCCTATTTTACCAGATCAAAAGGGCCTACAAATTCCTTCCCTAATCAAAGTTCACAAAATGGAAAAGCAGTAATGTGTGATAACAACGAAGAAACCAGCCTTACTGATGTCGTGGTGGCTCAGCCCGCCCTTGCTGATCAGAATGAACTGATCCTGCAGTTGATGCAACAAATTGCTGAGATGAGGGTCGAGATGCAGAGAAAACAAGATTTGCCCCCTCTGATTTTTGCTTTCAACGCTCAACCAGACGGAAGACCTCCAGCTCAAATTCCCCCTTCTAACGTGGAACAAGCTCAAAACCTGCTTCAAGTCGTGCTCGTAATCCCTCCATCATTGACCTTACCACCCAAAACCTTCATTACGCCTCATCCTCTTATCAAACACCATCCCCTCCTCAAAATACCAACCTCCAAGATCCACTCCCTCCCCCTAATGCAAACCACCAAACTGGCCTACCCTCCACAGCCAAAACGCTAATAACCCACGCACTTCCCTCCTTCACCAAAACCAGTACACCAACCCCCAGACTTCTCCCCAAAACTATCACGCCCCTTTAAATGGCTAGAGTCCCTCTATTGCTCCATCACTACCGCAAAAAGCCGCTTTCCAAATACCAGTCCCCAACGAGCATGATGCCCATGGTTCGGAGCTCGGCCACTATGATGAAAGGGAGAGAGAGTGCAGGTCAAAGGAAGAGACCGCCAAGATAGATATGAAGGAGGAAATTATAAAAGCCATGAAGGAGTTGAACTGCATTCCTGAGGTCGTTGGGTTGAGTTACGAAGACATGTGCATTCACCCGAATTTGGACCTCCCGGAAGGGTTCAAGGTGCCAAAATTCGACATCTTCGAAGGAATGGGGATCCCCTAAGCACACTTGAGGGCCTACTGTGACCAATTCTTGGGAGATGGGAGAGACGAAACTTTGTTAATGCGACTTTTTAGCCGAAGTTTGAGCGGAGAGGCTTTAGAATGATTTATGTCTCATGAAATGAAACAGTGGTCTAACTTGAACGCTCTGGCTAAGGACTTCATCGAACGATTTTCCTACAATGTGGAGATCGTTCCTGATCGTTACTCCTTGGAGAAGATGAAGCAAAAGTCGACTGAAAGTTACAGAGAATTCGTATATAGATGGCGAAAGGAGGCAGCTATAGTTAGACCTCCTATGTCAGAAAAAGAAAATTGTCGAAGTGTTTGTGCGGGTGCAAAAGCCCGAATATTATGACAGAATCATGTTGCTCATTGGAGCAAAATTTGCTGAGATAGTCAAGTTAGGTGAGACTATCGAAGATGGATTGAGAACCGGGAAGATTGCCCGTGTTGCTGCCTCGCCCGGATCTTCGTGCTTGTCAAAGAAGAAAAGAGAGGACGTGTCCTCTATCTTTTATGAGGGGAAGAAGACCCTAAGGAAATCCTCACCATACCAATGTCGTTCTCAACCTTCACAGAGTTCATACCCGGCTTGTTATGCACATGCCGATTACCAAAGTATCCCTCCCTCCAGTTATCAAACTACTCCCCTCCCAGTTATCAAAATACTCCCCCTCCTAATTACCAAAGTCCCCTTACTATCTACCAAACTCCCCCTCCAGTTAACCAGACTCCATCTCATCACTATCAAAATGCCGCACCCAATTGTGCTAACGTTCACACGAATTACCAAGTGCCTCCCCCAATGTACCAAACCCTAGCTCCACTTTAAAAAAATACCCCATCGAACTACCAAGCTCCACAACCAAATTATCAAATCAACTCATATCCCAGATATCAAGCCCCCCATCCGAATGCTCCAAATTATCGTCAAATGCCTCTCCCTCAACAAGGCAATTACGATCCCTCCCGTCCTAGATTTGAGAAGAAGCCTGCTAGAATTTTCACTCCGCTTATTGAAAGCCGAACAAAGCTGTTCGAGCGATTAACTGTGGCAGGATATATTCATCCAGTGGATCCCCAGCCGGTTGACGCTAGCTCAAAGCTTTACAGATCTGATCAGAGGTGCGCGTATCACTCCAACAGTATTGGACATGATACCGAGGACTGTATCAACCTGAAGCTTAAGATCCAAGACTTGATTGACCAGAATGTGGTCTCTCTTCAGACAGTCGCGCCCAATATTAACAGTAATCCTTTGCCAAACCATGGAGGCGTCACTATCAATATGATAGAGACAGATGATGATTGGTGCGTGACAAAGGCATTAGTTCCGATTGCTCCTAATGAACTAGAAAAAGGCTGTAGCTTCGTTGAGCATCATAGAGAAGAAAAAGTTTGTGATTTTGACACTCGAGAAGGTTGGTGCCTTGGTGCCGAGAAAAACTCTTACCCGACCAAAATTTATGATTGAAACGGCTGTTACTTAAGGCATGACTAGATCTGGCAGGTGTTACACACCGGAAGAATTGGCCCAAGGGGGCAGAAAAAAGATCAAGCTAAAAGGCCGATTAGTGAAGCTGAAGCCGAAGAGTTCTGGAGGAAAACGCAACCGAAAGATTATTCAATTATGAAGCATTTGGAAAAGACACCAACTCAGATTTCTGTATGGGATTTGTTGATGAGTTCACAACTGCATAGGCAAGCGTTGATGAAGGCTATGGATGATACTTATGTGCCCGTGGGTACCAATAGTGACAATCTAACAGCCATGATAAATCAGGTCATCCGAGGACACCAAATTAGTTTTTGTGACAAAGAGCTGCCCTTTGAAGGCAGGATGCACAACAACACTCTGCACGTCACCACTATGTGTCGGGACAAGATAATAAATCAAGTCGTGGTCGATGACGGATCCGGTCTTAATATTTTTCGACTTTCGACTCTAAGGTAGCTAAAATTTGATTTGGGAAAGCTTCACCAGAACCAAGTCAATGTGAGGGCTTTTGGTGGAGTGCAAAGAGACACATTGGGCGTGGTGAACTTGGATATTCAGGTGGGTCCTGCAGAATTCAACGTTGAGTTCCAGGTGTTGGATATCAACACCAGTTACAACCTGCTTCTAGGAAGACCGTTCATTCATATGGCTGGGGCTGTGCCGTCTACCCTTCTCCAACTAATGAAGTTTGTTTGGAAGGACCAGGAATTGATCATTTATGGTGAAGGGAGTTATTCCAATGGGTATGCACCGATCGTTGATGATGTCTCTCGAGGTTGTGATTTCTACATGGTGGAGCTGGTAAATGCCACCGGTGATGACTTGGCTCCACAGCCTCCTATGTCTACCGTGTACAAGATGATTGCTACCGTCATGCTACAGAATGGTTTCGAACCAGGTTTCGGATTGGGGAAGCACTTCAAGGAATCGTCGAGCCTATCCAAATTCCCGCCAAGGGAGCAAAGTTTGGTTTGGGGTATGTCCCCACAGATGCTGACGAAGCAGAGATGAAGAACAAGAGTATTGATCAAGCATTGGCCAGGCCAATTCCTCATCTGTACCAGTCATTTCCAGTACGAGAAAATGTCAACGGTGTTGGTATCGGGGAAGGAATCTGGGGCCTTTTTGAGGAGATTGATGCGGTCATCGAGAAAGAGCTGGGACATCAGGTATCCGTGATGCAGAGCCTGAAGAGCAATTGCAGAACTAGACCGCCACACCATTCCTGATTTGCCGCTCATCTGGGTAGAAAAGACATGTGTCTTTGTTTGTTTTAAAATCGGTGGTAGCCCGGAAGAGGCCCGAGCCCACCCTTTAAGCAATTGTTATTTGTTTGAAGCTTTTAATTTCCCTTGTGATGTTTAAAAAGCCAAAATGACCCTCGGCCATGGCCAAAGTTTATGCTTGTCTTTCAATCCAAATGAAAAGCCTTTTTTATCAAAATTTGTTTGTTTACTTTTATGTTTATATTTTACTTTCCTAACTTTGTTTGTTTATGATTTCAGTAATATTAATTTAAAATCTGCCAATGTCATGTCATGTCATGAACTGAGTGAACGAAATGAGGCAGGTGATAATGAGTGTGAGGAATATAAAAAAGAAAATGAGGTACCCGAACATGTTGTTGAGGAGTTTCGACAATTCGAGAATCAACACAAGCCAAATCGTGAAGAAACTGAAACTGTGAATCTCGGAGATGAGGAATCTGTCAAAGAAGTTAGAATCAATGTCCATATGACTGAATCCCCAAAAAGAGACCTGGTTCGTTTGCTGAGGGAGTACATTGATGTATTTGTGTGGTCTTATAAAGACATGCCAGGGCTGAGCACAAATATAGTGTCTCACAAGTTGCCGATCAATCCAAATTTTAGTCTAGTAAAACAAAAGACTCGGAAATCCGACTCAAGTAGTGGAAGTGACGCAATATCCGACTTGGTTAGCCAATGTTGTTCCTGTTGCCAAGAAAGACGAAAGATCAGAATTTGTGTCGACTACAGAGATCTCAACAAAGCTAGCACGAAAGATAATTTTCCATTGCCAAACATTCACATTCTTATTGATAACTGTGCTAAGCATGAGATGCAGTCGTTCGTGGATTGTTATTCAGGCTATCACCAGATCCTGATGGATGAAGAAGATGCGGAAAAAATAGCTTTCATCACGCCCTGGGGCATATATCATTATCAGGTGATGCCTTTTGGTCTTAAAAATGTCGGTGCTACTTACATGAGGGCTATGAAGACCATCTTTCACGATATGATTCACAAGGAGATCGAGGTTTATGTAGATGATATCATAATTAAGTCCCGCGATAGTTCGGACCACTTGACTAACTTGAGAAAATTCTTTGATCGCTTACGCCGATACAATTTGAAGTTAAATCTCGCCAAGTGTGCTTTTGGAGTGCCAGCTGGCAAGTTGTTGCGATTTATAGTCAGCAGGAGGGGCATTAAGATTGACCCTTTCAAGATTAAGGCGATCCAGGAATTACCTCCTCCGAAGATCAAGAAAAAAGTGATGAATTTTTTAGGAAGGTTGAACTATATCAGCCGGTTCATAGCTCAATCCACCGTGGTGTGTGACCCCATCTTTAAGTTAATGAAAAAAGATGCCTGGACCAAGTGGACCGGAGAATGTCAAACTGCTTTTGTTGCTATCAAGAACTATTTTTCCAATCCACCGGTGTTGGTCCCTCCGCGAGAAGGGAGTCTGTTATTGCTATATTTGTCTGTCTCAGATAATGCATTGGGATGCGTGCTTGGTCAACATGACGAAACTGGGAAGAAAGAGCGAGCCATTTATTACTTGAGCAAAAAGTTCACTCCATATGAGTCTCGTTACACTCTTTTCGATAGAACGTGTTGTGCTTTGACTTGGATCGCTCAAAAGTTGAGACATTATTTGTGTTATTATACCACATACCTTATTTCCAGGATGGACCCATTGAAGTATATTTTCCAGAAAGCAATGCCGACCAGGAAGTTGTCTAAATGGCAAATGCTTTTGAGTGTTTTTGACATTGTGTATGTGACTCAGAAGGCGATAAAGGCACAAACACTGGCTGATCATCTTGCAGAGAATCCAGTTGATTTAGAGTATGAACCGCTCAAGACTTATTTTCCTGATGAAGAAATAACATATGTGGGTGAGGATATTTCTGAAGCGTACCCTGGTTGGAGAGTGTTCTTTGTTGGAGCGGCGAATCATCAAGGGAAAGGAATCGGAGCGGTCTTAGTTTCAAAAACTGGTCAGAACTATCCTATAGTGGCTAAACTCCGATTTGAATGCATGAACAACATGGTTGAGTATGAAGCTTGCATCCTCTGTCTGTAGATGGCAATTAATATGAATGTTCACGAGTTGCTGGTTATTGGAGATTCATATTTGCTGATTTATCAGATTCAAGTGGAATGGACCGTGAAAAGCTCAAAGATCACACCGTATGTGCGGTATATACTGAAGTTGTGCAAGAGATTTCATAAGATTGAGTTTAGGCAGACTCCTAGGACACAGAATGAGTTGGCCGATGCTCTTGCCACCATTGCATCAATGATTAAGCATCCGGATACAGGTTACATTGATCCAATGGTTATAGAGGTAAAAAAACAACCTGTTCATTGTTCACACGTCGAAGCGGAACCAGATGATTTGCCTTGGTATTTTGACATCAAGAAGTATTTAGAGGATGTGACTTTTTCGGAGATTGCAATGGTCAACCAGAAGAAGTCGATACGCCGTATGACCCTTAATTTCTTTGCAAGTGGGGAAATCCTTTGTAGGAGGAATGCTAGCGAAGCTTCTGGAACAGATACATGCCGGAGTTTGCGGTACTCACATGAATGGGCTCACTTTGGCGAGGAAGATCCTCTGGGCTGGTTATTTTGGCTGACTATGGAGCATGATTATTGCAAGTTCGTGTAGAAATGTCATAAATGTCAAGTGCATGGTGATTTGATTCGAGTGCCGCATCACGAACTTAATGCTATAAGTTCACCTTGACCCTTTGTAGCTTGGGGCATGGACGTCATTGGCCCGACAGAGCCAGCCACATCCAACGGACACAGATTCATTTTGGTCGCCATTGACTACTTCACCAAATGGGTAGAAACAACTTCGAATAAGTCGGTGGCCAAGAAAGTTGTAGCTGATTTTGTTCGCAACAATTTGATAAGTAGGTTTGGAGTGCCAGAATCCATCATCACCGATAATGGAGCGAACCTCAACAGTCACTTGATGAGAGAAATATGTGAACATTCCAAGATTAGTCACTGGAACTCAACTGCCTATCGTCCCCAAATGAATGGAGCTGTAAAAGCCGCCAACAAGAACATAAAGAAGATTTTGAGAAAAATGATTGATAATCGCAGAGGTTGGCATAAGATGTTGCCGTATGCTTTATTAGGTTACAGAACGACTGTCAGAACGTCAATTGGAGCTACCCCATATTTGCTAGTATATGGAACAGAAGCAGTTATACCTGCAAAAGTTGAAATACCTTCATTAAGAATTATCCGAGAAGCTGAATTGAGTAATGCTGAATGGGTTCGCAATCGAATCGATCAGTTAACAACGATTGATGAGAAGAGAATGGTTGCTGTTTGTCATGGACAACTATATCGACATAGAATGATTCGTGCTTTCTACAAGAAGGTAAGAGCCAGAATGTTTGAGGTTGATCAGTTGGTCCTTAAACGCATTTTCCCTCATCAAGATGAGTACAAAGGGAAATTTAAACCAAATTGGCAAGGACCCTACATGGTTCGCACAGTGTTATCTGGAGGTGCCTTGATCCTGTCGGAAATGGATGGCACCGAATAGCTAAAACCGATCAACTCAGATGCTGTCAAGAGATATTATGTGTGAAGCTTCAGTTTTTACTTCAGTTATTTCCTTGTAATCGTTCTATTTGCTTGTAATTACTTTGTTTAGAATTTTATCCCTCTTGTAATGAACTACGTCTGACCTTAATTCTCAAGAATGAGATACGTAGTCGGTCTATGTCAGCCTTGGTCACCCATTTATCCCCTTTTAATATTTTCCCTTGTAATGAACTACGTCTGACCTGAATTCTCAAGAATGAGATACGTAGGCGGCCTATGTCGGCCTCGGTCGATTTCTTTGTAATTATTTTATTTTTGTTAATCTTTGAGATGGAACTACGTTTGACGTGATTTCTGCCTCAACGAGATACGTAGGCGTCACAAGGGTTCTGTCATATCTCCCGTAAGATTTCTATTTTTCCTTTGCAATAGAAACTGGGACAGAATTTAAGAGAGAGACTAAAAAATTCTCAAGAAAGAGATCTCTCCAACCAAGTCGAGACTGAAGCTACCTTGAGATTTGCAACTAAGACAAATTTTTTGAGAAGATTTCAAAAATTCCGTGATTTGCTTGCCAACGATATAAGATAACCCAAGATTGTTAACTGGGACAAAAATTTTGAGGAGGGCCTCAAAATTTCAACAAAGTTCATCGGGTTTAGAGCAACTTTGAATACTTCTCAGCAAATGATCATATAGACCTCGATGCATCAACCTCAAAGACGTTCATTAATCTTGACGTGACATGACACTTGGGAGTGACCTTTTTCAAACATTACTTTTGAAAACCTATTTTTTCTTAAACACTTTCCTCTCATGTTTAAATTATTTGCAGAAAAATATTTTGTCTTATCTATCAAAAAGCGGGAGATCAGAAAAATTAGCCGGAGATAGCAAGACAAGGAGCAGACAACTGAAGAGATCAACATAGATCGGTTCATTTTTAAACTAACAATTTTTCTATGGATTTAGGTCTACAGGGTGCCTCAAGATCGGCATATTCTTCCATTCAATGAATATAGAGAAGTCAAAAGAACGAAGAGCTCCCAAATTGACAACTTTTCTGCGGATGCAGGAAATATTTTATGCTTCTTATACCAAGAATTGGGAATATGAGTAGCATTACTTTATTCAAATTCTCAACAAGGCAAGGTTCATAATGAACATGCAATTATGTTCGGAGATGAGACAAATGAAACCTTGAAGAGAGAAGTATTGTTATTTTTTCCAGCAACTAAAGATACCTCGAAGATATTTATCAGTATTATATTATCATATATGGTAATATTCTTGCCCTGAAGGTTATTTATATTGTATTGTCGAATGAGACGATACCACTACCCGGAGAGTCATTTATGTTGTATTGTCAAATGATAGGATACCACTACTTCGAGGGTCATTTTTATTTATATTGTTGATTGAAACGATATCACTACCCGTTGAGTCATTTATATCGTATTGTCAAAAGAGATGATACCACTATTTCGATAGTCATTTTTATTTGTTTTGTCGAATGAGACGATACCACTACCCGGAGAGTCGTTTATATCGTATTGTCAAATGTTATGATACCACTACTCTGAGGGTCATTTTTATTTATGTTGTCGATTGTGACGATATCATTACCCGGAGAGTCATTTATATCGTATTGTTAAATGAGATGATATCACTATTCCGATGGTCATTTTTATTTATATTGTCAATTGAGACGATACCGTCGTCCAAGAGATACCCAGAAGATCACCTATGTTGCTGGGTGAAACATCACCTTCGTTCGGTATCAGAGAGGCATCATCAAAGATCCATGCATAGCAAGAGGAAGCCATGCACAACAGAGAGATAAATCATGCATCACAGAGAAGTCATGTATCGCGGAGAAGTCATGCATAACAGAAAGATAAATCATGCATTGCAGAGAAGCCATGCATAGAAAGAGTAGAAGCCATGCATAACAAGAGAAAAGACATGCATAACAAGAAAAAGAAGTCATGCATTGCAAGAGAAAGAAGTCATGCATCGTGACAAAAAGATTTATGCATAGCAAGAAGAAGAAATCATGCATAGTAAGAGAAAAGTCATGCATCGCGGGAAAGAGATTCAGGCATAGCAAGAAAAGGATTCATGCATCGTGGAAAAGAAGTTATGCATTGCAAGATAAAGATTTACCAATCTTTAACATCGACTGCCATTTTTTCTTTACAAAATGACATTAAGAAAATTATCAACAACGACGTCAAGAGAATTGTCAACATATTACATCGACCTATTTTATTAATCAAAGGAAGAGTACATTGAAGATTATATTGCAAATATGAAACCCTAGCTTTATTTGCTTTGCGTCGAACTCGATGGAGTTGACGCCAAATGTTCAAGGAGAGCAATTAAGTGTCAACATGGTTAAAGACACTATCCCTCCATTTGAATTGCATTTTTATGCTAATGAGTTTTATCTCAGTCTTTGTCGAGAGCATCGAAGAAGATGAATTCTCAAAACAAACCACAGGTGCGGACAGCATCAATTAGGTTGCAGCATAACGTGGAACTTTTCTTAGCAGCGAACTGGGACATAGTCCAAAGAGGAGTGTCAAACTCTTAGGACGCGAGCAGAGGAGCGAGTTCCACCACAATCAAACCACACCCTATCTGAAGGCCTGTGGGTTTATCTTTAGGTTTGTCGGTTTCAGTTTCGCATCCGGAAATTTTTGGTCTCTACCGGAAGCAGCTTTCCAATCCGACTGACAAATGTGCCAAGAGCTTTGGAAATTATGTCCATGTAAGTTCTTAATTATGGGTGTGAAACGCGCCACATTCATGGCTAAGAGGTTGCAAGCCTCTTTTACATACTCGACTTGCTTTGTCTCTATTCCAGAACCAAATGTTATCTTGCATAGTAGATTTCCTTTTCAACCGATAGAGTCGAACTACAAGTAGCCTGATTCCCTAGGTCGATGGATATGTAGGCGGGCTCAATATTGAAAACTCGGCTGTATTCCAACATTCGCTCTTAAATCTTATTTTCGAGCATTCTGATTTCTTCATAATTCAATATCAGATCGCTTTTGAATTCTTTCAAAATTGTGCGTTAAATCAAGCGTATCGAACTACAAGTGGCCTGAATTCTCATATAGTCTGAGATATGTAGGAGACCCACTTCCGGGGTTCGGCCATAATTCCTAAAGTCCGTACCAAATCCCTTTTCCAAAGGATAAAGATGTGGTCGGTCAAAATTGGATTTGTCAATTTCATTTCCCTCGAATTTCTTGCATCAATCTGAGTAAAATGAGGGACAGTTGTTGACACCTAATTTTGGACCTCCACAATATATATTAACCTTAGAGCTTCTAAAATTTCAAACGAGTTGAAATAATTAATTTTTATAAAGTTCAAAATATTTTCAAGTCATTTTAAATTAATTTTATCATTTTTATAATTTTTGATAATATATATGGTTTTACATAATTATGTATATAATTAGTATATATTATGAATATTGGAAAATCATCTCAAAAGATTTTATTTCTTACTTGAATATTTTTATTAAATTAGTTTAGTTTAAATTATGTTTTTAATTTTGAGTAATTTAGTTTAGTTAAATTTATTATTTTATTTCATTGAAATTAGGAAGTTGATTAGTTGATTATATTAATTCATCTCATTTAAATTTTAGCCAAATTCTTTACATAGCATTCTTAATACACTTGGGTATTTTTACTTATAAATATACCCATTTCTATAATCCTAATTTCAATCCAAAGACAAAATTTTGGTGCCATTTACAAATTTCAGCAGCCCATATTTTATCCTTCAAGCAGCAGCCCACCAAAATCAACCCATACCCATACAATACATCAGCGTACAACGTGAACAACCGACATTTACTTCGTTCTTTTTCCAGCAAATTCAAAACCCAATTGCCCACTCCAATCCCAACATTTTCCCCCCTGACCCGACTCGCATATTCTATTCACAGGAAACCCAGAAACGTCCCTGTCGTAGCAGAGAATAGCAGTAGGAGCAGCTCGCGTGCACGTCCTCGAGGTTGTGGGATGATGCCACGTCGAGCAGTGGGTACACTCGATCGATCGAACTCGTCCTTCCCCCTTTCCTCTTCCGAAATGGGGCGAATTTTCAGAGAAAAAAGTGCTTCCCTTCAATGGTGAAAGATTTTGGGGGTTTGGTTTTTGAATTGGGTCCGAATTTTAGCCTTTTTCCTCCCAAATCGTGAACCTTAGATTTCCCCCTATATATACCTCTCTTCCTCTTCTGTTTTGGGGATTGGAAATTAAAGAACGGAAAAGAGAAAATTACAACAAGATAGCTATAACATATACATGAAACACATTAGAAAAAGAGAAAGAGGAATTAGTTTTCAGGCGGGTCTCATTCCTCCAGTTTGATCACCATCGTTGGTCTAAGTTAGTTTGAGTGCCGTTGCGATTTAGGTTGCTCGCTTGCTGTTCGGATCGTGTTTCTGCGGTAGAATTCGGCTTTCCTACTTTTCCCGTCCCTGTCCGCTGCTCATAACAAGGTAAATCACTTTAACTCTATTATTCAGTTCGTTACTAGTAAATGATAGACCATGAGGTGCACCTGGATCGGTTTTAAAATGTTCTTGCGCAATGTTTTTACGCCTGAGTTGCCATCTGAATCTTCATCTTATTTTTCTTAATGGGTGGAAGTATGTATTTCGTTTTCAAAATGATTCATTGCCTCTTTAAGTTGTTTTTCTATGTTTGTGGCTTTCTTCAAGTTTCCTGGTGGTTGTGCTTATTTTGATCTTGGTTTGTTTACTTGTTGGCCGCATCGACATTGCTCTGTTCATATTTTATCGAGATAGTGTGATTTATTCATCATGTATTTTGAAGTCGTCAGAGGACCAGTTCCTCTTTTTCTAGCATTTATGTCCGAGTTATAGATCGACTATTTTGTTCGGATCAGTGGAGTCTAGATTTGTTACGGTTATCTTGCGGCATGATTGATTTTTCCATCTATGATTATTTGATTTTGTTTCCAGTAGTTTAGATGTTGTTCAATCTTGGTTTTAATATGTTATGGGTATTGTTTCTCTTTATTCCATCTTATTCACTGAAACGAGTGGGGTATGAATCATAGTGTTTAAAACCAAAAAAAAAAACTTCTCTCATTCATATACTAAAACTTTTTTTTTTTTTTTGCAAAATCATAGCATACCTTGTTATTTTTGTTTATCGATTATCTTGGTTTGGTTGCTTCCTGTCAAGAATTTGTTAGTTTTAAGATGTTTTCCCTTTAGAAAAAATATGTTATTTTTGCCTTTGTTGCTTCGTTTTAACTCCATGGGTTGAGATTAGTCGTTTAATTCTAAGCTTATTTGTATTTTTATGGGTTTCGATCGCTTACTGGTAGCATCTTCTTGGTTCATCTTTCTTTTATTATTATTTATTTGTCCCTACTCTTCTGTAATATGTTTTCTTTAATAATATTTAGGAATCAGTTACTATGCATTAATAATTTCTTTCTTAAAGTATTACATCGTCCTGTCTAGTTTTATGCATATTAGTAATAATTTGTAGGATTTCGTGTGGACCCTTTTAATCTTTATAATATCCTTTAGTTAGAATTATGTGTTTGTTTGTATAAATCATTATATATATATATATATGCTATCTTCTTTCTTTTTGTCATTTTTTATTTATTTTATTTTTTTAGCATGCTTTCCTTCTGTTCATTTTTGCCAGATTATATGTTAATATTTCGCTTTTTTTTTTTGCATGTGAAATTTGCCCGAGTTCACTTTGAACTCGCCTTCCCCTTGCATTTCGGGAGAGCCATAAAGGCTCAAACTCCCTTTCCGAGTCATTCAGCCATTAAAATTGACGAATAGGTCCTGAAGTTGAAAGAATATGCGACAGGTCGAGAAAGTGAAAAAGTTGGGCCAAAGGCCCATTTTTAATTCCAAAGAGATGTATTTTGTTATTTTGGGCCTAAGCTTTCGTCATTTTATTCATTAATATTCTTGTTAGAATTTAGGACAGGTGGAAAAATTGGGTCTGAGGCCCAAATGAAATAATATATTTTCTTTGTTAGTCTAGGACAGGTGCAAAGAATGGACAAGAATTGGGCCGAAGGCCCAAAAATGAAAAATAGGCCCAAGTACTTGCCCAGGCGGACAGATCCAGACTTGGGTCCAAATTCTCTATCCCTATCTATTTAACTGCTATTATGTGCTTATTTGTTAAAAATTAATATTAAGGTTTCGAACATTCAAACCCTCAGAAGACACCCATTTCGAATTAACTGCTTAACTAAATTATTAGTTCTTACTTGACTTAAAAAAAAAAATATAAATAAATAAGTTTATAAGATAGCTCAATTAGATAATATTTAAGTACTTCTCCTTTTCCCTTTTTAAATGGTCTTGACTAAAAAATAGTTCAATTTTGTAATTCAACTTAAGTTAATCTATATTTAGCCAAATAATTAATTGTCGGATAACCGCATATTAGTGGGCATTTCGGGTGCTTTCAAACCCTTCCCGAAATGCTAATAAAAACCCCAAACCCCCTTAAATATTTTTCAAGTGATTTCTTGTTTTAATCTTTTGAAAAAAAATAGTTTTCTTGATTTTTTCTTTAAAAAATTAAGTGGCGACTCTTAAAACAAGTTCAATTATATTTTCCTAATAAAACAAGAATATCTCTGAGCTAAAAATATAACGGGGTAAAACCTGATCTATTTTGAAATACTTTAGGCATATATTTGACCATTTTGCCTTTTTAGTTTTTGCTTCCAAACAACGAGCTATTAAACTTCAGATGATTAATTTTGATTTCTTACTATCATGGAATTCATCATCAAGGTAATCGTCCTTACGCAATCAACAAACTCTTGCCAGGATTTGTCTCAAGTTAATTTCAAAATTAAAGAATTTCAATATGTGGTGTTACAAGTAAAATTTATCAAAAGTCTGAGTTTCTCAATATTTATATACATTTCCCACCACTTAAAATAAGTAGGGTTGTCAATGTGGCAGACGAGTGCGGGATGAAGCGGGTCTGATTGAACCTGCAACTATTCAACTTGCTCTATTCCGCATGACTTTTTTTACGAACCTGGTCTGCCCAAATCTCAATAGCAGCAGACCTACTAATTCGATTCTAGAGCAATTGAATTTCCCGCTCAAATATTTCATCTTCTCCAAAAAAAAAAAAAAAACGACCAAACGTTTTGCTCCTTTTTCCCTCTGTTGCTGGTAGGGCCGACTCAATAAGATTGAGGCCTAAAACGAAACTTTAAAAAGGAGTCCTATGTTGTAAAACTTAAGAACAAAAGAACAATATAAAGAGGAAGAGAAGAAGAATATAAGACAAGAGGAACAATAAACTAAAACTTTCTTTCTTTCAAGTGTTCACCAAATCTTCAAGTGTATACAATATGAACCCTTATGCCTCTATTTATAGTGTAACATAGAGGCATACAAAAGGTTAGTCATAAACATGACATTAACATGAATATAATGGGGAGGTTATGGAAGTGAAAGGTTACAAGAATAATGGTTATAAAGGTGGAGGTTATGGAGGTTATGGTTATCTTCATAATGGAGGAAAGTATGTAGTAACTTCTTGATGTAGTGGACATCCACAATACATTATTTTATAACACTCCCCCTTGGATGTCCATAGATAATATGCCTCGTTAAAACCTTACTAGGAAAACCCCCGTGGGAAAAAATCCTAGTGAAGGAAAAAGAGTACACATACCTTTTAATATGCTTTGAATGTTGCCTCGTTAAAAACCTTACCAGGAAAACCCAATTGGTATAAAACCATGGTTAAGGAAAAGAGTACAACACATATTTTTCTCCCCCTGATAAAAACTTTACTTGATATCTCGGAGACGATGCATTCCAATCTTATATCACAACTTCTCAAATATTAATGTTGGCAATCCTTAGTGAATAAGTTTACAAGATATCACTTGAATAGGTCTTTGAACGTCTATCTCACCATTTTGTTGAAGATCATGTGTGAAAAATACTTTTGGTGAAATATGTTTTGTCTGACCCCCTTTGATTGTATCCTCCCTTCAATTGAGCTATATATTATTTTCGTAGATGGTGGTTAGAATATCTTTTGCCAAAGGAAAATCACATGTTTTCTGAATATGGTAGATCATGATTCCAACCATACACACTCCCGACTTACTTCATATATCAATATTATTTCTGTATGATTTGAAGAAGTGGTTACCAATGTTTGTTTCTTTGAATGCCAAGATATTGTTGTGCCTCCATATGTAAACAAATAGCTCATTTGCGATCGAGCTTTATGCAGATCAAATAAATATTCTGCATCTACATAATCAAATCATTTCTAACTCAGAGATTGATCATTTCAATTTTATACGTTGCTCGTCTTTTCTTCTCAAAAATAAATCACACATCTTCTATGTGTTGAGTCACTTTCTTTGTTAGTTTCTTGGCATAACTTGAATGATAATATGACAATCCCCTCACATAACTTTTTATATGTATATCAAATAGTCTTCTAGCATTTGCATAACCATCAATCTGTAAGTGCACCAATTGCACTAATACATGACATTTTAAATCATTTTCATGAGATCAAAAAGATTCTTTCTCTGTGTTAAGCAATCTCAAAACCATTTGGTACTCAATGGAATTGCTTTAAGGCATTTTAAATCCTTCAAGGATTTTCATATAACTTCACCGTCTAGTTAGACATAATAATCATTATGCATATTCAAGTATTTCATCTATTGCCAGACTGAAACAAGTCTCATTGCATCCACTATTGAAGAATATATCTCCATTTAATAATGTCAGGATTTTTGCGAAACCCTTTATGCCTCGAGGCACAAATCGCACTTTATATCTTACGGTTATACTTTCGCACAATGATTTATTTGTACTACACTGACATTATATTTTGATCCATGAACTATAAGATTAAAAACATCACTTTTCTAAGTGAAACAAAATATACTTGAATAGTGCCAATCATTTATCTGTCAACACTATATGACAGATTCTAATTTAAGATCCTCGTAACCATTTATAGCATTGAGTGCTACTTCATATTAAAGATACCATTGACGGTCATCTTGATATAGATTCCAATACGACATAACATATTAAGATCTCTTCATTTATCATCATTTTCAGGTACCTCAACCTTTGCCAAGGTTTTATGAAGTGTTATGTCATAGTGCTCTTTCAAAGCACTTACCTCATTATCATGACCATTTTTGACAATTTGCTCCTCTTCTTCCTCAAGGAGTTTTACATTTGGAATCGATTGGTCTATCACGCTTATGGCGTACCATAGACTCTATCCTTTAAGGACTATTTATTGGAGCATTTGTAGCTTAATTAAAATATTAGGTCAGCAAATACATCTGGCAATTATTTGCAACATTTTGCAAATGAATTATCTCGTGAACTTCAAGTTCATATTTTTTTTTTAACGAGGATCTAGATAATTCACCCCACACATAATTTTCAGCTACTAAACATATCTCCCCCTAATGTTAGGAATCTAACATTTACCCCCAACCTCATTTGGGGATCCATCTTTGTGTGTGGTGGAGCAATAAAATCATATGTGCACACATCAAATTCTTAGATGGAAATTATTTGGTTCCTGACCCTGAACCAATTGTGATGGGAGAACCTTGTTGGCTTGCTGCATACACTTTAAATAAACTCATCTCATATCAAATTTTATTTGAGAGATTTATTCTCATAATCAATGATCTAGCTATAATTGGAGGCAAACAATTTTTGCTAAACCAACCAGTATTATCAACATAATTTTATAGTTTGGAACTTTGCTCTTAATTTAACAATTTGAGCAAACAACCTTACAAAAACCAATTTGTAAGTTGATACGAATGCACATGTGACCATACCATAGATGCATCTATTAAATCATAATAGGAAGTGGTCCACATGACAGGTGAACGGGCCCATATTCACCCTTTTATATGTTCCATATAATTTCAGGGGATACAATCTCAACCTTAGCTGGTACAATGATCATTTTATCATGAGAACAAGCAACACATGAAAATTCTTGAAGAATCTTTTATTTCTTCAACATATAATCACATGAATTCTCAATTATTTTGCATCACATTTGAACTGAAATGGTCAACCGGTTATGCCAACTGATATTTATTCTAGTAAACTTCTAGTTTACTTTTGCATGTGATTCCACCATCATGCCTATATTTGTATACAACAAACCAGAGAATGACGGGTAACCTTTTATGTAAATATTCATAGCCCGCTTTGATTGTAGTAATCTGAAGATATTTAATCTTTCAATAATTTTAAGTCTCAATATAATAATTTTTTTCAATTCCTTCGAAACTTAAAATGTTTCTTTTGAGACTTACTACAACCCTAATATTATGAACTATTTCATTCCCCCGGATAGTAACAAATTAGCCCTTTCGGAACTCTCAATTAATTTTGTGTACCACCACAAATTAATTCACAACACCATTCTTATGGTGAGCATCTCATTCAAGGAGAAAATTATTATTATTGTCATGGTTAAATTTATTACATGCAAGACTTATTTCTTGATAACCAATGACAAATTTGTGTTGCCACACAATAATCTTTATTTTGGTCATGACCACAACCTTTATAGAAAAGAATTACTTCTTTCTTTTGCCCTCCAATAGTTCATAATAAAACATACCACAATAATTGTGTAGTACTTAAAGTATATGACTAAATGATCATTTATGTCAAAAAAATTCTTTTCAATCTCTCAAATCTCCCGTAAAGGTGAGATGTGACATTTATCCAATAATACATGAACATGCTCTTATCCATAAGAACACAAGTCACATTTTCTTTAAGAAATTGAGCATAACCATTTGAACATGCACCATAAGTTTTTATTAGAAACTCATTGTCATGCTTTCACATTTATCAAATATATGTGACTCACCTCAACATCACTTTAAGAGGTCAAATATACCAAATGTATTACCACTTTGTATTCCTTTATTTTGATGGAGGATCTACAAAACTTTTCAAATTTGGGTTGCACCAACAACAATGTGCCAATAACTTTTCATACTACTTTGATGGATAAAAATTACCTTCACATTTGAAGGACCATCTTAAGAATCCATAATGTTCTTTCTTTTAATTACCACAATGATGATCATCAATATTTTACCATACTCATATTCATGCATTTAACCACTTGTCATTTTGAGACACATTATGTCCTGCTACCACATTCACATAAGAGAATGGAGCAAATCAATTGGCAAATTTTATGACTTTTAGTCAAAAGTATACAACTTTATGTTAGTTATCACCATATCACTATAGTGCATTAGGACTTAAACCCAATGTCTTACCCATATGAAGACGCCTTTGGTCATAAATCAATGGGTCTTGAACCCAACTTCTTATTATCATTAAGCACCCAGACTTTAACTCGATGTCTTACCCACTTGGTGCGATGAAACTTGAATTCATAGTCTTACCCTCAATCATTTTAAAATAACCACAAAATAAACTTTGTTAGTACAAATAATATATTAATAACTCCACAAGTAAATGTTTAGATGAAGAAAAATAAATAGGTACAAAAGTAACCTATAATGATGATCCAATCAATATGTATATGCCACATAAGTCAATAACTTATCTTTTAATAAAACAAGATCATAAAGAACAATTTCTTTACAAATTATTAACTTACAAAATTAACTTTACTTTTTAAATATATAGTGATTAAATTAAAAGTTTGCTCAAAGTAAAAGCAACTTGCTGGACTCATATGATTTTGAGATGGTAAGAAAACTAATGATGCTTAATCAAAAGTAAAATATAAAATAGATTATATAGTAGTTTACCTTGTTCCCGAGAGAAAAATAAACACAAATATTTTTACCTTCTTTATATTTACTTTGCTTCAATCCTTCAATTGTAGAACAATCGTGCTGATAACGTGTTGTAAAACTTAAGAACAAAAGAACAATATAAAGAGGAAGAGAAGAAGAATATAAGACAAGAGGAACAATAAACTAAAACTTTTCCGTGTTGTAAAACTTAAGAACAAAAGAACAATATAAAGAGGAAGAGAAGAAGAATATAAGACAAAAGGAACAATAAACTAAAACTTTCTTTCTTTCAAGTGTTCACCAAATCTTCAAGTGTATACAATATGAACCCTTATGCCTCTATTTGTAGTGTAACATAGAGGCATACAAAAGGTTAGTCATAAACATGACATTAACATGAATATAATGGGGAGGTTATGGAAGTGAAAGGTTACAAGAATAATGGTTATAAAGGTGGAGGTTATGGAGGTTATGGTTATCTTCATAATGGAGGAAAGTATGTAGTAACTTCTTGATGTAGTGGACATCCACAATATATTATTTTATAACATCCTAATATTTCTTTTATTTTTTATTTTTAAAATCATCATATATACTTTTATTTAAAATCTACGTTTCTAGTTTTATTAGATGTGAAGTCATTAATTATTGTTTTATAATCGATTTGTTTTAGTAATTCATTTTCAATTGATAATATAGCTAATTCATTTATTCTCTCTTAAGATATTGTTGATCTTTGATGAGATTTTATCAATTTTCGTTTGAAAAACTTCTGTCAACTGAAGCAACGATTACATGAATTGTTAACATTATTCTATAAGCAATATATGCATTAGGAAAAGAATCATGTCTTTTTATCTGATTGAGTATTTCCATTAGATCATTATGTTCTATCTATATTATTTCTCTTAACAGTTTTAATTCAAAAAATAAATCTAAACCATCAATATAAGAATAACTATTAAGTGTTAAAGAAAGTTCAATGTTACGACAATATTTTTTAAAATTCTCATCATCCAGTGATCTCAATTTTTTACCACTAAATAAAAAATTAAAATATTTTCATATGCTTCAAATTGTTTTGAACAAGAATATATATTCTTATGAACTAAGAATATCAACAATAATAAGTTAACAAGAAAAAATTATAAAATAAAGTTAGAACAACAAAACCTGGCACGTATATGATAAGTTGATATAATAATATCGAAATAGTGTTGTGTTCCTTCATTATAATGATTGCTTGTTGAACTTCTTGAGATTTTGAAGAAGACACTCAAAAACAAATTTTATTATTTTGTAACTTATAAGCAACGGTAAATCAAAGGATTTTGTAGGAGAAGTTCAATATTGAGAATAAAATAATAAAAAAGATGAATATAAGGTAAATAATAATGTATGGTCAAATTCTTAGAGATAAATAAGGAAACACAATTTCCCACATAAGGAAATTATTCCCAAAAAATGTTGCATTCCCTTAGAAAAGTGGGAAAACTAACGGCATTTCTTTTTTACTTCTTACACTTTATTTTTTAATTTAAAAGTCTATATAATTTTTTTTCAATAATGTTTATAAGTACTTTTTTTTTTGGAAAAATTACCTATATACACATCTTTATTTTCCATTATTCCCTATCATTCCAAAATATTTTCAATATTCCTTATTTTACTCTCAAAAGTAAACTTTCGGATACATAATCTTACACTCCCAAAATCATTTTTCTTCCTTAATTTACTCCATCATTCTCTCCCTATTTTCACTCCCACAATCTTATCAGTTAATTAATTCCTTACAATTTGAAATTCAAAATGTTCTCTCCTGTCAAATCAATCTCAACTTCTTGAATATGTAGTTCTCGTCTTTCTTATTTCTCTCCGTTCATTTATATTTTTTTTCGTCATCAATTTACTAATACTTATGGATGATGCTTCTTCTTTTAGTATTAGGATTACCCAATTAGTTTCAATTACTCAAGGAACTGCACGTTATGTCTTTGATTCTAACGATGAAGATTTTATTGAAAATAGATCTAAATAAAGAAAATATCCATTATTCATGAAGAATCATGAGTTGAGAAGGCAAAATATAAGAAGGATGAATTTTCACTCCCATCTTTACCAAAGTTACAAATTCACAATGTATCTTGTTTATTTTGTTTCTTAAATTAACTTTTGTTAGTGGTATGGCATTTCTGACATTTCTGATACGTCAATGCTACAAATTATGTTTTATGCAATGTATCATGTATAGATTTATTACATTGATACATTTGTTGAATATTCGACTAGTAGGTTTTATGTTCAATACTTATGTACTTGATACATAAGTAATGTCTAATGTATCAGTTACAATATATTAAATTTATAATGTATCTTCAATATTTTTTAATTTCAAAAGGATATAGATTGTAATAAATCAGTCTTTTGTTGTGTAACAAGATTATCCAATAATAATCTTGGTACATAAAGCATAATGCACTATAACTGATATTAATGACTAATGTGTATCACACGTATCTGATACACATTAATGGTCATAATACATTTATACAAATTACTACTAAATAGCCATTCTTTGGCAATGATACATTTATACAAATTAACACTACATGTATCTGATACTTAATTTCTATCACACAATAATGTTTCAATATAAAACCAAACACTTTATAAACAATCTTTAGTTCTATAATGTATCTATAGGATTGCAATACTTAGCAAATTTTAAATATTTTAGGAACAATAATGTATGTATCATGAGGAATATATCCATCTCGAAAAAATAAATCAAAAAAACTTTGATCATAATACATTCATATAAATTAACACTACATGTATCTGATACGTAATAACTGTCACAAGGTAATGTATCGATCTAAAACAAAACACCTTATGAGAAACCGCTACTATTTTAATGTATCAGGTAGGATTACAATACTTAGCCATCTACTAAATATTTTAGAAATAGTAATGTATTATGAGTAATATATCTATCTCGAGTTCACAAATTAAAAAATCGACTACACAACGCAATACATGTAATTCCATATCTTTCATTATGAGATCTCTTTACCCTGAAGTTAAAAGTTATAAATAATAATGTATCATGTACAATTTTATGACATGATACATAAATACATAAAAACTGATACATGTAAATCTATCTAGTTGCTCTATCAATGTTGTGTTCTTCTACTTTTCTCGTTTCTTTTACTTTGCAGAAGCACTGGGAGTTCGAATTTGACATTCAGTAGACAAGTATATAGTTAATGTCGATAGAGGAGGAAAACGCCATAGATGCGACATCGACACGAAAAGAGAGGCTGAGAACTGTAGAGAGGCTCAAGAACTTCTTTAAATCAGTATATACGATGATAATAACAAGACTAACAAAGATATCATGATGTATCTTCTCAAAAATTTTGATAATTTTGAATCAAAATTGAAAAGATCTTCAATGAACTAGGAGGAGAATTTTGAATCTCAAAATTTTCAACAATTTTGAATCTCAAAATTTTCAACAATTTTGAATCAAAATTGAAAGGTTCTCTGATGAACTGGAGATCAATTTTGAATCTCAAAAATTTCAACAATCTTGAATCAAAATTGAAAGGATCTTTGATGAACTTGAAGATTCATAGAAGAAATCTTTTGATCAACAACAATTCCATCACTTTTGTATCCTTCATAACTCACCTCTCTTATCCAAAATTTCGACAAAAGTTTTTTAATCAAATTTGAAAGGTTTCTTCGTTAAAACATGGAAACAATTTGAAATTTTGATATTCTTCTTTCTGTTAGGATTTGCCTCTGTATGATTGAAAGTAAGAAGAAACATAAGCGTAATTTATAAGATTTAATTTGATTTCCACATTTTATTTCATATTTTAGCGCAACAGATTGATACTTCTTATATCAAAGTTAATGTATCCGGATGGTGACTTATGTATCAGAAATGTATAATTTTTAAGGAATTATTGTAATTAGAAAAAAAATAGAGATACGATATAATTTATTCCTTACTCTATGAGATTTATATAGATTATATATATTTTTTTCTAATTGGGGACCCAAGCGATCTTTAGTGACCCACTGGTTAAGACGCCATGGTTGCTGGCTAATTCGATAGCACTTCGCCGGAGTTCCGCCGAAGTTTACTCTCTAAACCGGTGCCCTGACGTACTTTTTTTCCTTCCGATCAGTCGATGGTTATCTCCATGCAATTTGTCTCCGGAAACAGGTAGTGATCACTAGTGTTTAACCAGTGACGAATGGGGGTAGAAATGGAACTCGTCGATCTCCGACGATTTGATGGCTGAATCTCCTCGTTGTGTATCTAGAGCTCTAAGGCTATTCATTAAAGAGATGATCATGAGAAACGTCAAGTCTTTTGCCGACGAACAGCGTGTTGGCCCATTTCATAAGGTTAGGTTTTTTTTTTTTTTCACTGTGATTTTCGTAATTGAGTCTATAGGAAGAGGCTACAGGAAATTAAAGTCGTTTTACTCTCAGAGCTTTTCTGCCGTTGTGGTCCTAAATCGTAATGGTAGTGGAAAGAGTAACATAATTGATGCAATGTTGTTCATGTTTGGGAAGCGAGCCAAACAGGTAAGATACGAGTAGTCTAGAAGCAATTTCATAGATTTGACACA
This sequence comes from Solanum verrucosum, assembly GCF_900185275.1. NCBI lineage: Eukaryota > Viridiplantae > Streptophyta > Magnoliopsida > Solanales > Solanaceae > Solanum > Solanum verrucosum. The sequence goes on from NW_026020332.1 coordinate 5,957,024, forward strand.
TATAATTGTTGAATTGTGTTAACTGTTTCATCTAACCTTTTTTTGTTAGTGAAAATAAGCATTGGCTGCACTACTAAAATCCGGTCTATTCTAAATGCTGAAATTCTTAGTCCTAAATACTAACCATTATAATTGCTCGGCTGGTTGAATTTCAATATGGATGGTTATGGAATTTACTTGTGTACAACAGCTTATCTCTGGCGTGAAAGTTTAGCATTTTCATCTTTGATTATAAACTGCACAGACGTCTTAATAAAGTTTCAGAGTTCATCCACAATTTAACTAATCACCAGAATTTGGAGAGTGCTGGCGTATCTGTTCATTGTAACTGCTTGATTTCCTCTTTTCGAGATGGTCATTTTAGATTTGCAGTTTTACTTTTGAATTAAGTGTTTCTTTCTTCTTTTATTCAAGGACGGTGAGACATACGAAGCGGTTCCTGGAAGTGGTTTTGTGATCACATGTGTGGCATTCCGAGATAATTCCTCTAAGTACTTTGTCAATGACCAGTCAAGTAACTTTACAGAGGTCACCAAGTAACTGAAGGGGAGAGGGGTTGACTTAGATAATAACCAGTTTATATCACTTGTTTGATGTTAACTTCGCGAATATTGTTTCATTATGGGGTTGAAGTGGTTGGATTTTTCAGGGTGAGGTTGAGCAAATATCGTTGTTGAAGCCAAAAGCGCAAGTAGCCCATGATGAAGGCTTTCTGGAGTATCTAGAAGATATTATTGGAACCAACAAATATGTTGAGAAGATTGCAGAATCATTTAAGCAGTAAGTTCTCAACCTTTATGGTAAACTCTTTTATTGTTGCCAGAGTGTTAATACTTTTTGAACTGTCATGTATTCTGTTATAATTTGTTGTGATGGCTGAATATAAGACCCTGGCAACCTTGTCCTGAATCTGTAATCATTGTTCATCAATCAAGATTAAAACTTTTGGCATGAATATGCAATTTAATATCGTATCCTCTGGGGTTGTTTGGTAACTGGCTAGAACTATGCAAGTATTAGTAATGCATTTATTAGTTATGAAGGTATTAGTTATGCAAAGTTTGGTCATGCATAAATTATTTCTTGGATGTTCGTTTCTTATATTAAAAGTTAATAGACATTATATACTTTGTAAAATTAAATGTTTTTTTTTTACAATTATTCCCGTCCTTTAGTTTTGTATCTTTTTTTTTTTTTCTTTCTGCATTTTTGTTTAGGCAATAATTTAGACAGGAAGCAAATGTTTGAATTTAGGAACAGTACTATAGCTAAAAATGCAACTCTAGCAAAAATAAAGACAAACTTTATATGCAAGAGGCAACAACAACATATCCAGTGTAGTCCCACACAGTGGGGGTCGTGAGAGGGTAGTGTGTACACATACCTTAGCTCTACCTCATAGGTGAGGTAGAGAGGCTGTTTCCAATAAACCTACATGCAACAGGTAATATAGAAAACACAACTCCAGCAAAATATTCTCTTTGCTAAGTTTGTATTGGAGGATCTGATTGTTTATGTACAACTTGAAAGTACTCAAGTCTGGAGTGATAGGGGTAAACTGTCATTTCAACTTTTTATCAATGTATTAGTTGTTCGGGTATTAATTATTCCATCATCTCTCCCCTATAAAATAATACACAAGTTCCCTCGTAACTTGTACATGCATCAGCTATACAAGTTTCTAAATTGCAAATCAAATCGTATAAATTTTATACCTGAATAATTTACTTTCTAATTAGCTACCTAACGTTATATTACCTATGCAGAAATTAATATATATGAATAAATAGCCTATTTGCTAGCTACCAAACGACTTAAACATTGAAATTGGTGATATCTTCTGCCTAGTTATGCTATTCAGCTTTTATTTTTTCTTTCCATGCTCTTAACTCATCCCGTTCCCCTATTTATGCATTTGTGCTCATACTTGCAATTATGTATGTTAATGTAGTCTATAATGAATCACTGTTCATTGACAAGAGTAAGTGCCTAAGCAAGTGCATTCAATACTTCTAAAACATGCATTTACTATTTCTTAATGCTCTTTTGTAAGCTAGAATCCCTCAATGAAAGAAGGTCTGGTGTTGTTTAAATGGTCAAGTTAGCAGAGAAAGAAAGAGATAACTTGGAGGTATATTTTGACCTATTTTGTTCGGACTGTCCAAAAATGTTGCCACACTCATGTTGGATCCTCCAAAAATGCACTACTTTTGGAGGGTCCGACAAGCACCCAACAACATTTTTAAAGAGTCCAAACAACTTAGATTTTGACCATTACGAGATTCTATTTCCTTGAAATTACAGAAAATTAATTATACTATCTTGGTTCCTTTATCAGGGTGTTAAGAATGAAGCTGAAGCCTACATGCTTAAAGAATTATCACTGTTAAAATGTCGAGAGATGGCTACAAAATTGGCTTTTGAAGTTAATTCAACTCAAATTTCAGAGATGCAAACAAACATTTCTGGACAGCAAGAGAACCTTAAATTACAGAGGTGGGGTCTTTTTCTAAACAAAGGTTGTGCAAATATAAGCATTCCATATGTAATATGTTGAAATCTAATGGAGCTAATTACTGGCTTATTTTTAGGGAGAAAATTCGAGAAAGTAACAAAACATTGAAGGAGCTTGAGTCAAAGCACTCAAAGCATTTGCAGAAACAAGAGGTATGGATAAGAATTGCATATATCCGTTGCATTTTTATTTCCTTCCTACTTATTGACTTCGAACAAAGAATCTTGATCACCTTGCTTTGAATACAATACCCTTCTTGCGTTTGAAAATTTAGGAGTTTGATAACAGTTTGAGGCGCTGCAAGGATGAGTTCAAGGAATTTGAAAGGCAAGATGTAAAATACCGAGAAGATTTAAGTCACTTGAAGCACAAAATAAAGAAGCTTAATGATAAACTCGATTAGGTATGAAAAACTGAAAGTTTCTTCCTAGATTAAAATTCATAAATATATGGGAATAGCTGGCTTTGATTGATGTTCCTATCTGGTCTGTTTTCTCGGATGTTAGGGTTCTACAAAAATTACTGACCTAACAAAGGACTATGAGAAGGCGGAAACTCTGATTCCAAAACTGGAGGAAAATATTCCCAAACTGCAACAACTTTTGGTGGGTGAGGAAACAATCTTAGAGGAAATAAAGGATAATTCAAAAGGTAGAGTATATTCAGTCAGGCCTACGTATGTGTTTAAGTTTATGATACTTTGAAAGTTCTTTCGCTAACTCATTTTGCAGCATATATAAAGGGGGGCTTCTTTATATTGTGCATTAGTAGTACATATATGATGGTATCATAAACAATTGGTTTCCTCATTCATGTTTCATAGTTCCTTTTTCATTGAATGTAATCCCTTCATTTGGGGGATTACATTGGGTATGTTATTGTTGAAATCTCGTTTGTGGTTTTTTTTAGAGTTAATTTCTTTACCTTGATTAATCAGCATCGTTGCTTTTGGTATTTTTTGTTGATGGGTTAGATGTTGGATCAATCAACGTTTAGAAGATGAAGATGCTTAGATGGATGTGTGAGTATATTAGGAGAGATATGATTAGGAACGAAGTTATACAAGGCAAGGTGGGCGTTATCCACGGAGGACAAGATGAAGGAAGCAAAGTTGAAATGGTTCGGGGATGTGAAGAGGAGGTGCGCAAATGCACTAGTAAAGAGGTGTGAGAGGTTGACTGTAGCAGGAGTTAGGAGAGGTAGGGTAGGCCGAATAAGATATGGGGTTGAAGGGGAGGTAATTAGACACAATATGACACAACTTCAGCTTACTGAGGACATGAACCTAGAAAGAAAGGTATAAAGGTCGAGGATTAGGATAAAAGGGTAATAGATTGCTGAGTATTATTGCACCTTATGTGGGAGAGGTAGGGGCTAGCCTCCTCCTCTTTGTTTCTCACTATTAGTAGTATTATGTAGTAGTTGCACATATACTTATTCTTCATTATATATTACTATATGTTGCTTTATTGCCTTGTCTCCTGCTCTTTTGCTGTCATATTTTTCTTGCAAACTTTCTTAAAAAAAACTCTTCTTTTGAGCCAAGGTCTATCGAAAACAACCTCTCTACCCCACAAAGGTAGAGGCAAGGTCTGTGTCCATTCTACCTTCTTCAACCCCACTCTGGGATTATAATGGGTATGTTGTTGTTAGATGCTGGATCAATAAACTTAGTGCACAGTGCACTATGTCGTTGCATCAAATTGCTCATATTTGTCCATCAGCTATAACCTTGTGTATATATTATTGTCTCATTCTTGTATGATGTTGGAAAATAGTTGAGACTGAGGTTTTCCGAAGTGAGCTTGCTGATGTTCGTGCTGAGCTAGAACCTTGGGAAAAACTATTAATTGAGCACAAGGGAAAACTTGAAGTTGCATCAACTGAAAGTAAACTTTTGACTGAAAAGGTATTCAACCTATTTACAACATAAACGATTGTTCTTTCTCATTCATTTCATACTCAGACAATGATCACTGTAATTTGGTTCACATATCTCTCAAACAATCTGCATTTATCGATGACCAGCAAGAAGTCTTTTACTTCCAGCTTCTTTTTCTTACATGAAGGTGAACGTTTGAAAAATCAAAAGACAAAGGTCACCAAAATTCAATCTGTAAGTGGATATGACCTTGTGCATATTGAATTGTGTATTTAATTACACCATTCATGCTGCTTTTATTATGCCTTCACCAGGACATTGATAAAAAAAGGCACAGAGATCTACCGTAGTAAAGTTCAGATAGAAACAAGACAGAAAATGATTAAGAAACTCACAAAAGGTAAGAAACTCACAAAAGGGATTGAGGAATCAAAGAAAGAGAAGGAAAGTCTGGCTGCGGAGGAAGAAAAATTGCTTTGTACCTTCAAAAGGATCGAACTGAAATCATTTGTTGTCAAAGAGGACTATAATAAGATACATGAGGTTAGATAATATCTCCATTTACTTTCGGCATTTTATGATAATGAATGTTGCATTAAAGTTGTCTATAACTCTTTTTGTTTTCTTTGATGTCTTTTCATAATTCTCTAGCTCTTTCATCAGCACTCTGCTTCTCTGAATGATGCTAAAAATGAGATATGTAACTTTGAAGAAGACTGTGGATCAATTGCGTTCTTCAGAGGTTTTGTGCCAGTCTCTATGAAGCTTTCTTGCTTCTATGTGGAATGAGTTTCTAATTCAATTCAATTTGAGCTGCAGGTGGATGCTAATTACAACTTACAAGATATGAAGAAGACCTATAAAGACTTGGAGCTCAAAGGCAAAGGATATAAGAAAAAGCTTGATGATTATTTGCTTATTGCTCTTTCAAAGCATAGTGAGCAGTAACCTAGATTTCTTTCAAATGCTGACTTACCATTTTCTGGGACTCCATAGCTTTTATGTATCTATCTATCTTATATACATACACTCGTATCTGCCGTTGATATTATTGTCAATACACATATTTGTTCCTCTTGGTATAGGCTTCAAACAACTTTGAGGGATGGCACTCTTGGTGAGACTTATGACCTTAATAGAGCTTTGGAGATGGTTGCAATTCTAGAAGCTCAACTAAAAGAGATGAATCCAAATCTTGACTCTATCTCTGAATATGCACCAGTCAACATTTATATGCAGTAAAAACTTGTAGGATTACAGTTTCTCTTGATATACTAATAGTGTCCACTGTCACCAGGTATCGAAACAAAGTATCTGTGTACAATGAGAGAGTCCAAGAACTTGATTTTGTTACCCAAGAGCATGATGATATAAAAAAGCATTATGATGAGTGGAGAAAGAGAAGGCAAGTCATGTTTATCATTAGAATGTCCATTTCAATCTTCACATGTCTCAGTGATACTTCATTAGCTTATAACATTTGTAACTAAAATTCAGGTTGGATGAGTTTATGGTGGGCTTTAATACCATATCGTTGAAGTTCAAAGAAATGTATCAGGTCCTAACTCAACTTTAACTTGTCTTCTTTTAAGAAAGCTTTTCACTTCTGATACTCGAGTAGAATTTCATCTACACACTGAGAAGTGTTATTACTACTAGAAATGAGTTACACATATTATAGAGCAGCCAGGATATTTTGTTGATAACTTTGTAATGGATGCACATATGTTGATCTTATCATAGTTGATATAAATCCTTGCTCTCATGGCTTTGGTTCAACGACAAAAGGTAGTAAAACTGGGGATGTGTGGTAGACACATATCACTGTTGAATAAATGATTCAAATGAAAGAAGAGGAAAGTAACTGCAACTTTCTGTAAGTATTTTACTGCACTTTGACTTAGTCTAGGATAGTTGTTATTTGGTCCTTAAGTTTATTATTTTTAGTTGAATGCACTATTGAGTTAGTGCGCCCTTTTAATTCTGTATTTAAGTTGAGTTGTAAGCTTATTTAAAAGGCATCATTGCTGATGAATAGAATCAGAAAAGCAGCCTAAACTTCCAACAACCTACACTTCCATCAATCTTTTTGCCTATCATACATTGCTATATTTCCTCAACTTTCCTGCTAGTTAATTCCTTCCTTTCAAATATTTTGTTCTTGAGCGAGCTTAAGATCTCTATTCTCCAAGGTTATATTGAAAATTTTAAGATCATGTCCAGTTATCATTGAATAACACACACACGCACGCACATACACACGCAACACACACACACACACATGCACAGGCGCGTGCGCACACACACTCAAAATTTATCCCAAAATACTTCATATAAATTTTGTGATGCAAATGACATAGCAACAAATCTGTGCAACTTTTCAATAATAATTACAACAAAACATAAGAATGTTATACAATGAAAACAAACAAGAAATATTAACATTAAACAAAACAAATAAAAAGAGATAAGAGAAGAGAGCATAAAGAGTTATTAATTTTTTCCAATATTTTGAATGTGTACAATGTTGTGTCAAATATCACTATTTATAGGATAGGATTGAGGAACACAAAGGGTTGCTATGACTCATGTATATGACATTAACCCATTTGAGATCATGGATGAGAGGTAGGAGTAAACACCATAATGAACATAATTAGTGGAAGTTATTATATTTACATAAGGAGTGTTGGAGGAAATACAATTTATGTTATGTACTTTACATTAATACAAATATCTATCAATATATATATATATATATATATATATATATATATATATATATATATATAATACAAATTCATTTTTTTTTTGGAAGGGCAAACACAATCATTCATATTTCCAATTGGAATATGAAAAGAACAAAGAAATCATGAATTTACTCCAATATGAAATTAATACAAAAATATTCCAGAGACATTAAGGTGGTTGATTCATGACTAATATCATGAGTTACTATTTAATAAATAAATATTAAATAGTTAAACATTTTAATTTGATATAGGGTAAAATAGTATTTGATGTAGGGGTAAAATAATATTTATCTTTTGTCTGACATTCTTTCTACTTTTAAGCGTATATTACTCTTATGAAGGAATACAAACTTCTTAAAAATCACAAAAACATTATCAAAAAATCTTTAATTGTTGAAGGAATAAATTCGAGTTCCTAAAAATAATGAAGGTAAACACTAAATATCTATTTAGCAAACAAAGAAACCAAATCCAATAGTTGTCATAAAAAATAGAAGCAACGAAGTTGATCTCCAGCTATTAATAGTCGCATAAACCATAACTTGAGTTTTTTTCTTTATTTGTAAATTTGGTTGAGATAATTTTTATTTATTTATATGCAAAATAATAATTTATAAATCAAGTAATTCACAAAATACAAATATTTTGTCTCATAGCTCTAATACTCTTGACTTTACAAATTACCAAATATACGTACACAACTAAAACTATTTTTTGGTTATACTATAAAAGGAACAAAGACAATCATTCAATTATACATGATTTTCATATGACAGTAATATTTGGTAACTCTACTATACTATTGGTATAAAAACTATACTTGATGCCAAACATTCATTTAAAAAAAGAACTAAGAGAGGCAAAATACAAATATTTTGTCTCATAGCTCTAATACTCTTGACTTTACAAATCACCAAATATACGTACACAACTAAAACTATTTTTTGGTCATACTCTAAAAGGAACTAAGAGAGGAATGGTTTTAAGAACTTCCCACTTTTACTTTTAGTATAATATAATCCAGATAGATTGACTCCAATTGTTCAAGAAATATGTAAAAAAAAAAACATAATTTATACGGTAAGAAGTTTGTTATTACATAGGCTACTATGAGAACGATTAGAACAACTATACACATGATTAAAATTTGTTTCGTGAAGTTGTTAACTCTCCCACCCAAGAGTCTTCCCATGAAAAAAACCATGTTAGAAAGACATGTAGCAGAACCTCATTTGTGTTGGCGGCTTGGCGCAATCCAAAAAAGGTTTTATTCAGCCTGCAAAAGCGCATCACATCATCTTTATCCTTGAGATTTAAAAGTTACCTCATAAGTTGTTACAAGAAAATTTTAGTAGTAGTTTTTTTTCATGTGAGAGATCAAATCCTTAGACATCAATTAAAGAATTGAGCATAATTTATATGATAAAATAATCAATTAAGATGCTAAATGGAAAACAATATACTTGAAAGAACATACAATAAGAACTTTATGTAAACAAGGAAGAAGAAGATGAGAGCCTTATGTTGTCAAAACCAAATTCAACTACACATCATTGTCAGTAAAAGAATACGTGAAAGAGAAAACATACACGTGTGGGGTGAAGAAATATGAATTGTTGGGGATTGTAATATATAACCGTCTTTTTTAGAACTTTTAATTTGAAATGCTTGGACTTCCACCTAGCAAATTACTGTTACTTATTTCATTCATTTGAATGACTTTATCTTCCATTATATCTTTACTACGGAATTTGGCCGCACTTCGCGCAGTTAAGAAATATATATATAAATTTACTTTTAAAAAATAATTATGATACAAGAAATAAAAAATTAATTATAGAAATAAGAAAAATGATAAAATCACAATACAAATATTTGTAGAATTAGAGCTTGAGTGAATTACATTTTTATTGTCAAATATTTTTTCAAAATTAAAAGACTAATTTATTAAAAATAATAATCATATATTATGATGTTAATACATAAAATTTGGATAAACACATATAAGGACTTGCTTTTTTTTCTTATTTTTGTCAAATAATAAATTTACTATCCGATGAATCTTCATTTAATTCAAAAAAATAAATGATGAAATTAAAAATAGGAGGAAAAAGAGATAAATATTTCTATTTCATTTCTTCTTTGATATTTGATCATTTGTTTGTCCTTGTTTTTTCTCTTATTCATTATCGTCGAAAAAATTATTTTTCTCTATTTTTTATTATCATCTAAATAAATCTCTATTGCCAATTTCTTATATTATTCTGGTAATTCTTTAGAAGTAGAAGAAATGAACAAATTTAAATGGTTATTCACCATAAGAAATACCTAAGAATTGCGTATTTCAATACTTAATATGCATTTCTTTTGAGCCATTAGTAATAAAATTTGAACGTCTGTTGGCATAGTTAGTTGTGTTCTGACAAAGTTACAAATAAATAATTTGAGCCTAAATGAAAATATAATTTACTACAATTAAAAAATATATAAGAACCTAAATTAAAAAATATATATAGAGAGAGAACATATGAAAAAGTAAGTAAAAAGAGAAAAATAACAACACAATTTTGTCAAGTCCTTAATCACAAAAACAAAGATGATAAAAAATAAGATAATCAATGCAATTTTTTTGAGCTTTTATCAAGCACCCCTTCTATCCATATCCAAGGGCCTTTTCATGGAGTCAGACTAAATTATAAATCTGATACTACAACAATAATATAGAATATCACTATTTTAAATATGGAATAAAAATAATAATCTTGAGTAGGAATTTAATGAAATAAAAAAATATGAATTTATATAGACAAAATTGAAGAAATTAATATCATAAGGTATTTTAAATCTTGAAATTAAATAGTTGGGGGTTATGGATATGAAAACTTAAAGAAAAGAGTTAATAATATTAATTAAAGTAAAAGTTCAATCAGGTATAAGTTATGGAGATAAGAATTTTAAAATAAATAAAAGAAGAAAATAAATAAATAATGAAGACCAAAAATAAAACACATGTACTATTCAACATTTGTTGGGTGTTTAAGTTTTATTAGGAAAGCAAACAAATAAACTTCTTCTCTCTTTGAATTTAACAAAATTGAAAGAGGAAAAAAAATACAATAAAAAAGAGACAAATAATTTGAAATATTAAAGTGGTAAATATTGAGACTTTAATTTTTTGTAACAAAGAATAATAATGAGTGTAAATATTTTTTCAGACATTTAAGTATAACAATAAATAGAGGAGTAGTAATTGATATATTTATTTTTTGTACAATAATAAGTAAGTAGATAAATATGGAAAATTGTCAAAAAAATTGAGGAAAAAAGATAAATAGAATCTTTGGCCAAAGAGAGGTGCAACTTCACTTCTCTAACATCTAGCTTATATTATATATAGATTTTTAAGTACAACACTATGTAATAGCTATGAGAAATGTACCATATAGATAATATACCTTTCAAGCATGGCAAAATATTAGAATATTGAAATCAAAACAATACATTAATTATGAATCTTTAAAATATTGGAAACATTCAAACTTTATACTAATATGATCATCTTTCTTGATGAATCTTTCAACATAATTAAACTTCATTTTGATGATCTTGAAGAACATCTCTTTATAATGAATCTTTGAAGAATATATCTTTGATCTTCATCAAAGTAAAGAACATATCATGTCACTATCTTTTCTATGATTTCGAAAAAGATGAAGAATAATATTTTTTTTTAAAAGAGAAAAAAAACTACACTATTAGAAAGAATGAGAAAAAATTACACTAATAGAAAGAAATAATGAGAAAAACCTACACTAATAGAAAGAAAGATTGAGAAAATGAAAAATGAATATTCAACATCTCCATGGATGGTTGTAATTTATAGAATAATTCATAAGAATAAGTTGAAGAGGCATGTTATTTAAGTAGAGAATATGAATAGATGGAGGTTTTTTGTAACTCATTAGATATAATTAGAATAGTAAATATGATTAGTTTTTTTATTTAATAAATAAAATATTTAATGAAAAGAATTAAGAAAAAAATCTCAAAAACAAGAGAAAAAAGATAAATATGAATGGAGGCCATAGAGGGGTGCTGTATCACCTTGTCTATGTTTCTCCTTTATATTATATATAGATTACATAATTTAGAGCTCAATTGAATACTTTAAAATTGATTATTTTAATTAGTCATTAGCATAAAAAAAGTAGAAATAATATTTAAGTGAATGACAAAATGGTAATCCAACTTTGAGGTTGAGCTTTCCACTTTTAATAATATATGATATGATATTAAATTCAATTAATACTTAAATTTGCTAAATCAACTAAATAAAATCTAGACAACTTGACTGAATTACTGTGTAAAAAAGAAGATAATTTGAAAACAAATGAAGTTAGAAAAGAAGAAAAACAAAATGATTTGGTATTTTTCTTAATTACTTATTTAATATTTGCATATTTTTACTAGTTTAAAAATAATCACCTAATATATTTATTTTTATGTTTAACAAATAAAAGGAAAAAGAAAGAGGAAAAGGATAATTAATAGAAGAAGACCAATAAAGAAAACGGAAGAAACACTTATTATCTATGCGCTCCACGTGACTTCACTAAAAAAATCATGGCACATGTGCCTTGGTGAGGTCACAATGACGTCGATTGAAAAAGAGTGTTATGGTATTTTAAGTAGGACTGTCAAAATGTGACCAAATATAAATAATCTGCTTAATTAGTCCAAAATTTAATGAATTGGGCTAAAAATAATTTAAATTGAATCGAGATAATTTGAAATTTTCAAGTAATTATTTTGAATGAGCATCAAAGTAAATATACATATTCACGCTCCACGTGACTTTCACTAACAAATCAAAACACACGTCACGATGCTGTCATGATGACCTCAGATAAAAAAAGGGTGTTATGGGCATTTTATGTAATTATTTTGTGTGGAAATCAAAGTAAATAAACATGTCCAGATATATATTTTTTCGAAAATGGAAGAACACTTATTATTTGCACACTCCATGTGACTTTACCAACAAATTATAGTAAACATCACGATGTCGTTAGGATGACGTCTGATCGAAAAAGGATGTTATGGGCATTTCAAGTAATTATTTTAGGTGCACATCAAAGTAAATAACCATGAGGTCAAATTAATATTTTGCCAACCCTCCCTCCCCCTCCCCCCCCCCCCCCCCGAATGTAGGATGATCCTCACACAGTTATCAATACAACCTACTTTAAAACAAGAGACTCGTGAAAATACATTTATCCCTTAAATGAACCTGCAGTGCAAATACGGCCAAATCGAGCCTCAATATGGGCCTAGTCCCAAGCTCTAGAAACTTCCTCACAAAGCTAACAATAAACCCTATAAATCAAGCACCATCCTTCAATAAAAATATCTTCTTGTTGTATGCCTCTATGTTGATGATATAATTTATATAAGTTCATCTCACTTTATTGTAGCTGAATTTAAATCTAGAATAATGAGTAAATTTGAGATGACTGATTTGGGTTTGTTGCATTACTTCCTTGGGCTTGAGGTGAAATAAGGAGAAGTAAAGTATTTGTTCTCAAAAGAAATATGCATCAGATCTCTTTAAAAGAATTGGCCTTGTCAATTGTAAATCTGCCACAACACCCATGAATATAAATGAAAAATTGCAGCAGGATTAGAAGTCTAGTTGGAGGTTTGATTTATTTGGCTCATACTCATCTATATATTTCATACTCTATTGGTATTGTTTCAAGGTTTATGAGCAGTTCATCAAAGCATCATTTTTTAGCCCAATTCATTAAATTTTGGACTGATTAAGCTGGTTATCTATATTTGGATTTATTTTGATAGTCCTACTTGAGATACCATGAACGTCTCTTTTTATTTGACTTCATTGTGACCTCATCAAAGCATATGTGCCATGATTTTTTAGTGAAATCATGTGGAGCGTATAGGTGATAAGTGTTTCTTCCGTTTTCTTTTTTAGTCTTCTTCTATTAATTGTTCTTTTCCTTTTTAAAATATAAAAATAAATATATTAGGTGATTATTTTTAGATTAGTACAAATATAGAAAATACTAAATAAGAGACCAAATCAAGTGCAAATTTTTATGCATTTACCCCTTAAATGAACCTGCACTGCAAATACAACCAAATCGAGCCTCAATGTGGACCCAGTATCAAGCTCTAGAAACTTCCTCACAAAGTTAACAATAAACCCTATAAATCAAGCACCATCCTTCAATAAAAAAATGTCCTCTGTCTCTCTCGTCAATATTCAGTAAACTATAGGTCCAGATATGGAAGTGGCATCAGTGTTACTTCCATCTCTCGAAGGCCTAACCCAAACTGAAGTCAGATCAATGATTTATACTCATATACTTCGATTCACCCGGTCTATTCCACCATCGGAAGATGAACGTAATATCGTGGCAGTGGTGGACGCAACAAACAACTCAATCTCTTTCCTCGAAGATCATCCTATCAATGCTGAACCTATTTTGGAAGGGCAATTACCTGCATCAATCGCTTCCATTAAAGCAATACCGATGGTTAAGGTTTTAGGTGAAGGGATTAATTGCTCTATTTGTTTGTCCAATTTTGAAATTGGCGAGGAAGCTAAGGAGATGCACTGTAAACATCATTTTCATTCGATTTGTATTGACAAGTGGTTGGGGATCAATGGATCGTGTCCGATTTGTAGGTATAAGATGCCAGTGGACGAACAATGTGAGGAGAAAGATGAAGATGAAATAGGTGATGATGGTGGCAGTGATATGGAGGAAGATAGAGTGATGTTTATTTTTAATGTTTCCATTATAGCAGAAACTACACATCTAGAAGTATCGATAACAGAAATGAATAGACTTTCCGATGATAGGTTGATAGAAGTTGGAGTGCATAGACATTCCGATGTATTCGAAGCTGGAGATGGCGATGGGTCTGAAACTGGAAATGGTGATGTATCTGAAGTTTCTGGAAATGGCGATGTATCCGAAGCTAGAAATAGTGATGTATTCGAAGCTAGAAATGGCGATGAATTCGAAGCTAGAGATGACGATGTATCTGAAGCTAGAGATGGTGATGAATCCGAAGCCAGAGATGACGATGTATCAGAAACTAGAGATGGCGATGTATCCGAAGATAGAGATGGAGGAGATGGCAATAAAGCTCAAGATATGGTCATTGATAACAATTAATTTGGTTATTTTCCTTATTTGTTTTTGGCGTCATCTGCTTGACTAAAATATAAAAGTTATTTGTACAAATATCGTGCTTAACTAAAATATATAAAGTTGTTTGTACAAAATATCGTGCAATTTTAATAAGGATGATGGCGGTATTGGGATGACCTAGCTCCAAGATATGGTCATTGACAACAAATAGTTTGTTTTTTTATTTATTTGTTTTGGGCGTCTTCTAGTTTCATAGAAATGAACTATTAAGATTCCCCTAGAGCGTGATTAGAAAGTTGACACCAATAAGGTGAAAGTTCATGCAGTCAAACAAATGAGCTGCAATTAAGATTAAAAGCTTTGAATCAACTTCTCTTTAGCTAAGCTATTCATAATTTGGTTAGCCACTCCTTATACTGTGATATGATCCATGGATGTTATGGCAATTGTGACTGCGAGTTCATCATTTCTGTTATCTCTTTTGACAAGCATATATGTTAAATATTATTGAACTTTAAACTTCAACAAATGTCAACATTATCTCTAGTTAATCCAAATATATCAGCCTTACTAGTATAAGTAAGGAATTTTCTATCTCTATATTGATTGTGATGAGTGCCTTGACAAATTGAATTATCAATTGCTCTATTTAAATTTCAAAAATATTGATGTTTCTTCTTTTCCCCCAATATTTTCTTTGGTCTTCATATGTACAAGACATGTATTTTTTTTATATATCTCCAAGTTGACCATGATAAAAGTTATGTGTAGTAGAAAGTTGCGTATCCCATTGAGAGGTTTAATCCTCCACCAATTTTACAAAGTGCATTGATTCGTAACATTTACACATAGTTAACACTTGTTTACCAAATTTAGTCAGATTTTCTTTTAGTGGCAAATGTATCACTTATGTATTGTAATACTTCAATACCAATACCACCTTTCTTTTCAGGTTTGTACAAGTTTTTTGATGAGCTCCAATGGTATTTGCCCTTTTTAGTGTAGGAACCCTCAAATTACCTTGGCAAGTGTTTCTTAATGAGTTCGATGGTTCCCTTTAAAGAATCCATAGTTGTCATGGTGTACATTGGCGTAACATGTTTAATGAGATTTAGTTTTCCTCCATATGACGGAAGTTTACCATGACATGATGCTAACCGCTAAGCTTGTTAACAATTTTAGTGATCAGTCCATTAAAGTACTCAATTTTCTTGGTTCCTAAACGAAGTAGTTGATTGGGAAATCTTTATCTGAAGAGTCATTTGTTAGATATAAGAACCCACTTAAGATGGAGTTCCCAAAAACTATCAAAGGGCTTGATAAGAAACCTTCTGGTCCAAGGAGGCAGAGTTTTCTTACTGAAACTATTCTTTGGACCAGGTTCTTTCCTTTTCTCAGATTTAGAGAAATCAACTTGGTTTTCATTAGCTTTTCTCAAGGACTCATAGTTTCTTTTCAGGTGACCATTTCTACCAAAGTGAGTACATAACAAGTTATCAGATACAGACACATACTTGCTATGAGGGTTATAGGGAGGCTCTATCTTCCGACATCTTAAACCCTTACCACTGTTATATTTCTAATTAGCCAAGTTTGTAAGAATCTTTGAAGAATTAGTCCACTTCAAAGATTGGTTTAACTCATCTTAGCTTGACTTAAATCTCTTTCTAGCTGAGAGTTTCTTTCAAGAGCGGCAACTAGTTTTAACTCAGAAGTTATTAAATTTTCTTCAAGATCTAGCTCAAACCACTAAGCTTCATTTTTCTATTTTTAGAAGTTTTTGGGTTTTCTTTAAGTTGCAAACACTCAGTTTCTAGAGTAATCAATCTATCATTCATTTTAGACATCTGAGAAACGAGAGCTACCTTTTCATCTTGACAAAATTCCAAGTTTTTCACTAAGGGCATTCTTTTCTTTTGTTAATTCATCAACATAATCGATTAACTCAATAGCGAGTTTTCTTAACCTTTTAATGTAGGAAGTGTCTATGTCACTTTTAAGGTCAAGAAGTGTTACCTCTTCCTTATCGTCTTCATCATCTGTCTTTGCCATCATTAGAAGATGGAGTTGAAGATATTCTCATCATCCTTGACTGCTATCATGGAGACATGGTCCCTACATTTGTCACCTCTGGCATAATCTTGGAACTCATGCTTATGGCTCGGACAATCTCTCATAAAATGTCCCGGCTTTCCGCATTTGTGACAGAGATCATTTGCATTTGCTGTCTTGCTGGACTTTCCCTTTCTCTGAAACCTCCATGTTTCTTGACTATCTTCTGAAACCTTCTAGTCAAATAGGCCATCTCCTGATCATCTTTATAAGCATCATTTGGAGATGCCTTCAGCGCCACAAGTTTTTCTCTCTTTCCATCCTTCTTGGATAAATCTTGTTGTTTGTTCAGCTCGTAAGTCTGCAAGTTTTCGATTAGCTCATCCATGGTGAGGATCTTCAGACCCCTGGCTTCAGTGATGGCATTTACTTTGCTTTCCCAGGATTTGGGAAGAACTCGAAGAATTTTTCGAAATTGCTTGCTTGGATCAATAGGCTCACCAAGACATCGAACACTACTAAAAAACTGCTAAAAAACGACGGAAGAAAAAGTGACGGACGTCGTCGCTCCAAAAAAGCGACGGACTAAGAGATGCCGTCCGTCGCTTTTTAATTAAAATAATTACTTTTAAAATTATTTTACAAAAAGCGACGGACTGCATCACTTAGTCCGTCGCTTTTTATTAAAAATAATTATTTATAAATTAAATAATAACCACGCTGTCCATCGTTTTAATTTATTTTAATTTATTAATTAGTTTTAAAAAAAAGCGACGGACGGCATCTCTTAGTCAGTCGCTTTTTGGTCAAAATATCAAGTCAAACATTTTTAAAAAGCGACGGACAGCGTCTCTTAGTCCGTCGCTTTTTAATTAAAAAATTTTAATTTTTTTTTTTTAAAAGCGACGGACGACATCGCTTAGTCCGTCGCTTTTTCTCGCATTTTTTTGCTAATTAATTATTTTATATAGATAGTGACGCAGTCTGTCACTTTTTATTAAAAATAATTATTTATTAATTTAAAAAAAGTCACGCCGTCCGTCGCTTTTTATTAATTTTAATTGTTTAATTATTTTTTAAATTAGCGATGGACAACATCTTTATGTTCGTCGCTTCTTGGTCAAAATATCTGGTCAAATATTTTAAGAAAGCGACGGATAATGTCTCTTAGTCTATCGCTTTTTGGTCAAAATGTTGGTCAAACATTTTTTTTAAAAGCGACGGACATAGAGACGTTGTCCGTCGCTTTTTTAAAAATATCGGCACTAGCAGACGCAATTTTCCCCATTTCTCCATATAAAAAACAAAATTGAGAAATATTTTGATTTAATTTTATTTAAATCTTCTTTCGGAAAATGGTTTTGTGTAAAATTAAAAACAAAAAAAATTATAATACCGACTTTCAGATGTCGGTAAAATTAAATAGTATGTAATAAATTAATATTTTCAATTAACTTTAAATAAATCGTCCTCCGAATGACGGTTTTATATAAGTTAAAAAATAATTTAATAAAAAATACCGACCTCCCGATATCAATATTATTTAATTAACATGATTACTTTTTATTTATCTTAAAATTTAATGTGATACTGACCTCATGAGGTCGGTATTTTTTATTATATCTAATTACTTTTAATAAAAGCGACATCCGGAGGTCGGTATGTTTAAAATATTCCTATTAATCATAATTTTGTTATTGTGCATAATATTAAAATTTCATTTTACACCTACGATTAATTATTCAAAAAGTGTAACAATTTTGTATACTTTTACAAATAAAATGTTAGAATTCGTGAAATAAATAAAAAAATATCTATAATCCATATTTAGAGTATGAAACTACGTTGATATGAATTATGAGATAATTATACTTATATTTATAGAGTAATGTACAAATCCTATCAGTCCGTCGTCTAATCATAAACTTAATATCTCATGTCATGATGTAGTAGAGGTGAAGAGCTAACATATAATCCATTCCAGTATGAAATGCGAGATAGTATTATTATATACGTTCGATCTTGAATGGATGTCAAGTATAGTGATCACCTCCTAATTATGATGACATGTAAAGGATACTTCATCGGAGTATGAAATACGTTGATCAATTATATATATATTCCTCGAGTAGTTTAACAAATCAAGTCTTATATACTAGTGGTTCAGATATGAAATACATTATCAATTAAAGAAATACCGATGATCAATTCAAGGAGATTTATATATTAAATTTGATATTGATAAACTTTTGTTGATCAATAAAATTAAATTTATATAATTAGAAGGTATATAATTTAAATTTATAAAATTAACTTGATCGATAAATTAAATTTATTAAATTAAACTTTCGTTGATGTGTAGTTAAATTATATTTATATATATATATATATATATATATATGACCAAACACATATACAACCCCTCTAACTTGTCCACATTTTTCATTTTGGCACTTTATCTTAGCCTTGTTCCATTTTAACCCTTGAACTCCATTTTTTATGTTCCATTTTAACACGAAATACTATTTTTATGATTTATTTATTTTTATATATATTCTTCAATTGCAACTTCTTATTTTAAATCGACATATGTCATTTAACTTTAGTTAAAAAAATTAAAAATTAACAAAAAATAATTCTTTTTAAAAAATAATAATTTCTTTTTAAGAGTGTTATGTATTTTTGTGTGAAAAATAACCGACGAAATTGTGTTGGCTTTCTTTCTTTAAAATCACTGACAACCTAACAAAGTCAATCGAGTTTTAACATTGTTTAGTAGTGTTATTAGCAATGAACAAGAGTCTTTTTTTAGTAGTGTTATTAACTAAGTCAGTCGAGTCTTTTTGAAGATGGATTTTTTTATTCGTATTGATTTATATTAAAAATTAAAAGTGAGTATTTGCGTTAAATTTAGATAGCCTAGATGATAAGAAAAAATAAATAAGTAGTGTTATTTAATTTGATTGAATGTTTAAGAAAGAAAATCAAAGAACTTTCGTCAATTTATTTTCATGCAAAAATACAGAGAAATATCAAAAATTAATATTATTGTTTGAAAATTTTTATGTTCGTTCGCGAATGTTTAATTTTTTTAATTAATAGGCACACGTCTATTTTTAAAAAATAAGAAATTGCAATTGAAGAACATAAATAAAAACAAATCATAAAAATTAAGGTTGTCTAAAAAATTATATATTTTAGTATGCATGATTTATAAAAATATTATTATTTTTAAATTATTATATTTATCGATAGTTAAACTCAAAATAATTACTTTACTTATATTTTAAATTATTAGATGTTTTTAATAATGTGTGAAAATATTTTAATATGTAGTATTTATTAATCGGATAGCATTTCTTCATTCTTCCTCTAAATTATTTAAATTATAGTCCATTCTATTCCAATTTATTTCAATTCTAGCCCTCTTTCTATGCAATTTTCTTTCGATTTTAGCCTCTAATTTCAATTTAGTCGCAAGTGATTATTTCAATTTAGGCCCATTCTTATTTCAATTTCAGATTCCAAGTGATTTAATCCCGTCCGTCCAGATTAAATTCCATCTCCTTCATTCTGATATATCAAAACTAATACCCTAAATTAATGATCTCTTCTCTCCCTCTCTAGCCGCCGCCTCCTCCATCTCTCTTCTCCATCGACGCCGGCGAGACAGAGAGACACCATCGCTCTCTCCGGCGAAACCTTCGTTCCCCCTCTCCTCTCCTCACTGCCTTCTCTTCCCTTTCCTCTCCTCCTCTTGGCGAGAACAACTCCTCCAGCGAGCTCCGTCACAGCAACAACAGCAGCCGGCGGCGAACAAGCAGTGACCAGGCCACCCCTAATCAGCAAACTCCAGCAAACAAGCAATGTTGTGACAACGAAAACGAAACATTTTGATAGGGATAGATCTTTACAGATCTGCCCCAGGTATGAATATTTATTTTAAGCCTTAAATCTTTATACAGGTGGATTGTTTTGTTCATTGGTGTTCTTCCTTACCTAGAATTCTTGTATAAATAAGGTATTGCAATTCTTTAGAATGCTTAAGTGTCATTCCGATTTCATTCATTTTTGTGTTGGAAGTAATGTGTTAACTTTGTGGTAGAACTAGTGCGTGAATTTCTGTGTTGAAATCAACTTGTTTAAGTCTTGATTGACCATAAGTTAATGTGGCATGTGTATATTAACAATTGATTTAGCCCTCTCCTTAATTGACAATTGCCCTTAATTAGTAGTATTTGTTGATTTGATAGCAATTTCGTACGTAAATTGGTAAATCGGATTGATGTTCGTTTCTTCCAATTCTCAATAATCTCTAAATCAATTTGAACTTATTTAGTCAACATTCTCTCTTATTAGTAAACCTTGATTTCATCCTGTCACTAAATTATATATATTGAATTTGAACTTGAAATTAGAATTTGAACTTGAACTTAGATTTTGACTTGAACTTAGAACTTAAACTTAAACTTAGAACTTGAACTTAGAATTTGAAGTTGAACTTGAAATTAGAACTTAAACTTAGTTATTGAAGTTGAACTTAGAATTTGAACTTGAACTTAGAACTTGAAATTTGAGTATTGAATTTGTTAATTAGTGTATTGAATTAGAACTTGAACTTGAACTTAGAACTTAGAACTTGAACTTAAACTTAGTTATTGAAGTTGAACTTAGAATTTGAACATGAACTTGAAATTAGAACTTGACATAAGAATTAAAACTTGAACTTGAAATTAGAATTTGAACTTAGAACTTGAACATGAACTAGAACTTGAACTTGAACTTAAACTTAGTTATTGAAGTTGAACTTAGAATTTGAACATGAACTTGAAATTAGAACTTGAACTTAGAATTAAAACTTGAACTTGAAATTATAAATTGAACTTGAACTTAGAACTTGAACTTGAAATTAGAATTTGAACTTGAACTTAGAATTTGACTTGAACTTAGAACTTGAACTTGAAATTAGAACTTGAACTTAGAACTTGAACTTGAACCTAGAATTTGAACTTGAAATTAGAACTTGATCTTGAACTAGAACTTGAACTTGGAACTTGAACTTAAACTTAGAACTTGAACTTAGAATTTGAAGTTGAACTTGAAATTAGAACTTAAACTTAGTTATTGAAGTTGAACTTAGAACTTGAAATTTGAGTATTGAATTTGTTAATTAGTGTATTGAATTAGAACTTTAACTTGAACTTAGAATTTGAAACTTAGAACTTGAACTTGAACTTGAACTAGAACTTGAACTTAGAACTTGAACTTAAACTTAGTTATTGAAGTTGAACTTAGAATTTGAACATGAACTTGAAATTAGAACTTGAAATAAGAATTAGAACTTGAACTTGAAATTATAAATTGAACTTCAACTTAGAACTTGAACTTGAAATTAGAATTTGAACTTGAACTTAGAACTTGAACTTCAACTTAGAATTTGACTTGAACTTGAAATTAGAACTTGAACTTGAACTTAGAATTTGAAGTTAAACTTAGAACTTGATGTTGAAATTTGAACTTGAACTTGAACTTAGAATTAGAACTTTAACTTGAACTTAGAATTAGAATTTGAAATTGAACTTTAACTTAGAACTTGAAATTTGAGTATTGAATTGGTTAACTAGTGTATTGAATTATAACTTGAACTTAAACTTAGAATTTGAAACTTAGAACTTGAACATGAACTAGAACTTGAACTTAAACTTAGTTATTGAAGTTGAACTTAGAATTTGAACATGAACTTGAAATTAGAATTAAAACTTGAACTTGAAATTATAAATTGAACTTGAAATTAGAACTTGATCTTGAAATTAGAATTTGAACTTGAACTTAGAATTTGACTTGAACTTAGAACTTGAACTTAGAATTTGACTAGAACTTAGAACTTGAACTTGAAATTAGAACTTGAACTTAGAATTAGAACTTGAACTTGAAATTTAACTAATTTTAGAACTTTTCGTGATAGGCAACTGAGGAAGCTCAACATCTAAAACAGTTGATACAAGACTATATTGCTTCTTTCATCGAAGTAGGAGATAAGGTTGGTGCTTCTAAATTTCTAAAGTTCAAGTACAATTGTTTTCAATAATGTGTTTGTGTCCATCTAGTATTGATATTTAGCTTTAATTTTATGATAATATTTTTGTGTCCATCGATTGTTTGTTAAGCATAAGTACCAACACTAGTTGATCCTATTGATGACAAAATTGATTTTCTTGCAAGATCGATTTGTGTCCATCTAGTGTTGACACTTAACTTTAAATTTAGAAATAATATATTTGTTAAGCATGAGTACCAACACTAGTTGATCCTATTGATGACAAAATTGATTTTCTTGCAAGATCGATTTGTGTCCATCTAGTGTTGATACTTAGCTTTAAATTTAAAAATAATATATTTGTTAAGCATGAGTACCAACACTAGTTGATCCTATTGATGACAAAATTGATTTTCTTGCAAGATCGATTTGTGTCCATCTAGTGTTGACACTTAGCTTTAAATTTAAAATAATTTAGTATGTAAGTGCTTAAAATTTTTCAAACCAGATAGAGTTATGGTTCATTTGTACAGTAATGGATTTAAGCCTAGATATTTTGTATGGAGTGATCATGGAGAAAGTGATGGAATGGATGGTATCTTTTATAATTCGATGCCTGTTGATGTATATAATATGGTTGCACTACATGGCCAAATTAGGGTTGAACAAGTTAGAGTTGAACATGATAGGGTTGAACATGATAGAGTTCATGAAATGATCAATGATGCTTTCGGGGTTCAAGGTGGGATGGAACCGGAACAATATTTTGATGAAGCTACTAATGAAGAAGCAAGACACTTTTATGATCAATTAGAAGAGTCTAGTCGTCCACTATGTGAAAGGAGTCCGCATTCTGCCTTGTCAGTTGCGGTTAGATTAGTGAATATTAAATCAGATTGGAATGTTCCTAATGATGCTATGGACTCAATGGTTGATCTTTTGGGTGAACTAGTTAATCTGGAGTTTAACATACCAAAGAACTTCTATCAGGCAAAGCGTTTGGTGTCCAAGTTAGGATTGACGTATGATAGAATTCATTGTTGTGTTAATGGATGCATGTTGTTTTACAAGACTGATAGTGAATTAGAAAATTGTAAGTTTTGTGGACATACTCGTTATAAGAGGACTCCGGCTGGAAAGATGGTCCCAGTTCAGGCGATGCATTATCTACCTCTCATTCCTAGATTAAAGAGGTTGTATGCATCGATGAGGTCTGCCCCACATATGAGATGGCATCGTGAATATAGAAGGCCGCCGGGTGACTTGTCTCATCCATCTGATGGTGAAGCATGGAAGCATTTTGATAATGTATATCCTGATTTTGCTAGTAAACCAAGAAATGTTAGATTGGGGTTGTGTTCAGATGACTTCACACCATTCTTTAATAATGCTTCGCCTTATTCATGTTGGCCGGTATTTCTTACTCCGTATAATCTTCCTCCTGAAATGTGCATGACCAGTCCCTACATCTTTCAAAGTTGTGTTATTCCAGGTCCCCGAATCCAAAAAGTTTGATTGATGTCTATCTACAACCATTGATAGATGAGCTCAAACAATTGTGGTTTGAAGGCGTTTTGACTTATGATATATCAACTAAGCAGAATTTTATCATGTGTGCTTCTTTAATGTGGACTATTAATGATTTTCCTGCATACGGGATGTTGTCTAGTTGGATGACAGCTGGAAAGCTAGCATGTCCGTATTGCATGGAAAATAGTAAGGCATTCACTTTAAAGCATGGCAGAAAAAATACATGGTTTGATTGTCATCGCCAGTTCTTGCCAATGGACCATGAGTTTAGAAAGATGAAAAATGCATTTAGGAAAAATAAGGTTGAAAGTGACCCCCCACCTCCATTACTCACAGGGCATCAAATTTGGGAGAGAATTTCTCAATTACCTAAAGTTACAGAAGCTTCACCTTCTAGACTTCCTGGATATGGTGTTGAACATAATTGGACCAAACAAAGCATATTTTGGGAGTTGTCGTATTGGAAGGACAATCTGCTACGACATAATCTAGATGTGATGCACATTGAAAAAAATTACTTTGACAATTTGTTTAACACAGTGATGGATGTTAAGGGTAAGACAAAAGACAATCCAAAAGCTAGAATGGACATAAAGGAGTATTGTAGGAGAAAAGAGTTATGGCTGCAGGAATTACAGAATGGTAAAATAGTTAAACCCAAAGCCAACTTTTCATTCACATTGGATGAGAAACGTGAAATTATTGAGTGGGTTAAAAATTTGAGGATGCCAGAGGGCTATGCTTCGAATTTAGGAAAGCGGGCAGATATGAATGAAGGAAAATTGAAAGGTATGAAAAGTCATGATTGTCATGTGTTCATGGAAACTTTAATTCCTATCGCTTTTAGCCATCTACCCGAAAGGATATGGAAACCAATCACAAAGATAAGTCTTTTTTTTAAAGATTTGTGTTCTGGAAAGTTGTTGGAGAGTAGTTTAGATAGGATGGAGGAAAATATTCTTGTCACTACTACTAAGTTGGAGAAGATATTTCCATGTGGTTTTTTTGATGTGATGGAGCATCTTCCAAGTCACCTTGTACAAGAGGCCCACCTCGGAGGTCCGGTTCAAACAAGATGGATGTATCCATTTGAGAGGTATCCATTTGAAATATTCACTAAGTTATATATATTCGCCAAGTCTTTTATATATTAACATATATATACATATATGCATGTAGAAAAATTGGTAGTTCGAAGCAAACGATTAAGCAAAGGGGAAGGATCGAAGGATCATTTGTTCAAGGTCATATTGGGAGAGAAACATGTGATTTTTCTTCTAATTACTTTGGTCATGATGTGTCATGTAGGAGAAACAGGCCCAATCGCAATGATGAAGGCGATATTGATCCTTTATTTCCACCAATATCAATTTTTAATCAAAATGGTCGAGGATCTAAAAAGCGTAGAAAGCGAGGCTTCACTGATATGGAAATACAATCAGTTGTGACACATATTTTGCTTAATTGTCCAGAGATTCAATCATATGTCAAGTAAGTGTTAAAAATATGTTATTAAATTACATAATAATAAGTGATCATTAACTAACTAAATACTTGATTGTAAAATGATCAGCTTGTTCGTAAACACATAGGGTAATGAAGCCATCTATATAGAATTTTCCAAATGGCTGAGGAACTATGTAAGTGTGCAATCACTAAGTATTTAATAATATATTCATGTTATACTAAATTATATTACTTGAAATAACAATCGCGTAGGTTTACGATAAATACTCAAGTGTCCAACATTTGCAATTAGTGAAAGAAGTAGCCCTTGGACCTCAATTTGAAGTACTGGCAATGAATAAGTATTGTGTCAATGGCTTTAAGTTTCAAACTGAAGAAATATCTAGGAACAAGAAAACAAATAATAGCGGTGTCTATATACAAGGTGATGTTGATGGTACTGGTCAAACTATTGAATATTATGGTGTCATTCAAGAGAATATGAAGTGAGGTATTCAGGTTGGCCTAATAAGAAGATTATATTGTTTCGGTGTGAATGGTTTGACCCATCACATAGAGGCACAAAGGTCGACCATCAACATAATATAATTGAAGTTAAGCACATCAGGAAATACAGAAGTTATGATCCTTTTATTATTGCACAACATGCTAAACAAGTGTATTACGCTTCATATCCATTGCGTAGAGACAAAGTTGATTGGTGGGTTGTTATAAAAAGTAAGCCTGTAGGAAGAATTGAAATTGACAATGTCTTAGATGTGGCGTATCAAAATGATGTTGCAATTGTTCAACAACAAGTTGATGTTGAATTGGAAACCACACTACAACATCCTCAACACATATTAGAAGAAGTATCTGATGATGAGATATTGAATGTTGAGAAAGAAATATCCTAGAGTGAGGAAAATGAATCATTTGATGACGAAGAATGGGACGATAATGAAAATGAAACAACTGAGGAGGAAGAATGGGAGAATGATGGAATTGAAACAAGCGAGGAGGAATAGTGTAGAATGAAAGCTAGCTAGTACATATGTAAGTGTATTTTACTAATTTTATTTAATTTATGATTTTTATACATATTATACATGTAAATTTGCATACAGATGTCATCAGGCGGTGACGGTGATAGATATCGCGAGCATTTTGGAGTTGGCCAGACTAAACAGGCTAAAAAGAAGAAGTCTAGGAGACCGATAGATCCTGAGGATATTGCAGGATCTATTTCTTCTGCGCCAGAGCGCATCAACCATAATACTCATTTATTTGCTGTTCTGTTTGGTACGGCGGATCCTCGACAATATTATCCTAATTATCGTCGACCAGTCGGTGCTTCATCTACTTCACAGGCATTGCCTTCACGACGCTACGAGGACCTACCTTTACAGGCTATTCATCGAGCACGACCCTTATCGGCAGGTACTCCATCTCCCACAGGTGCATCTTCTCAGTTATCTGCCATGAGACTTGGAGATTCTAGTAGCGAGCAGTCAGATGCTATGGCCGGTACGCCTCCAGTGACTCAGCATTTTGTGCATCCTGATGTATCACCCTCGTCTACAGCTGCACTTAGTGTTACACCACATGATATGACGTCTAATCTAGCTCCTGGCCAGAAGGACATACTTGGTAGAGTCATGATTGAGTCGGATGGATCATCGTAAGTTTGTTTTGTTATCACTCTTGGAGCGAGATTCCAAACAGTATACGCAAGGCGATGTTTAATAACTTTAAGGTATATATTTTTTAGTTAAGTTTAGTATACTTTACTTTTTTTTACTATCAATTTAATTAACGTTATTCAATTTTTTTTCAGACTATGTGTACTTGGGAGTCGAGGTACAATTTGGTCATTGGGACCACATTTGAGAGAAAGGCATCCACCAGACTGTCTAACTGGCTAAAGAGCGTTCGGGATAGTGGTGAACGTCCCGGTTGGATGTTGCCTCATGTTTTTGCTGAATTGGGTCAGTATTGGAAAACAGACAAGTTTAAGGCAATATCAAATCAAGTCAAAATGGCTAGAGGCAGTCTTAAAGGTGGCTCGTTGCACACCGGAGGTGCAAAGACGGTTGGAACAATTGCACGAGAGATGGTAAGTTCTAATTCAAATTTTAAATAAATAATTAGTTGATACATATATATCGTTATAAATTTCAGTTTTTATTTATAGGAAAAAGAATTGGGACGCACTCCCATTGAACCAGAGGTTTTCAAAAAGACTCATGTCAGGAAGAAAGAAAATGAGTCAGATCCGGATGTGTGGGTGGAGGAAAGGGTCGAACGAACTTTTGTAAGTTATTTAATATGAAAAATATATATCAATAGTGAATATATTTATGATATGTATATATATTGATGTCAATATTTGTATTTAATATGCAGAATGACTTTAATAAGTACGTCGCTGAGAATCTAGATAGTTCGGTTCAATTGACACCTGAATTGTCCACTCAGATTTGGAAAGAAAAAGTGGTAGGGGGGACATACAAGGGTAGATGCTATGGTCTAGGCTCTCGCAACGATTTTGACACCTTCAGTCAGGCTTAGAAGGTATTGGATCGTCACGTCAAGCTGAGACACTTGACGGTGTTCAGATTGCCGCTATGTCAGATCAAATAACTAAACTTACAGCGGCACTAGAAGAGTCGGAGCGGAAAAGAGTAGCTGAACAACAAAGCATGAGTGAGACCGTTCAGCAAATCAAAGAACAAGTGATGAACCTCGCTCGTTGACCTACTACTTCGGCTCCCGATGACACCGACGACGAGAGTGATGAGGATGATTATGTAGATCTCACTCCCTAGTTTAGATCTCTGGACATTTATGAACTTTTTGTAACTATAAAACAAATTTTAAAAGACTTTATAAGTCTTTAATTTATGATTTAAATACTTTTGAATGTTATTATAATTTAGTTATTTTATGTTTTGTTTAGACTGTTTATAATTGTGTGTTTGATTGGGCTGAATAGTGTAGAATTGAATTGAATTGAATTTGCAGGTGGGCAGCAGAAACTAAGATCTGCTACTGTAAAAAATATTGCAGAAAAAGCGACGGACAGCGTGGTTTAGTCCGTCGCTTTTTTGAGTTTTAATTTTTTTAAAAACCCAGAAAAACGACGGACAGCGTGGTTTTGTCCGTCGTTTTTTTGGGTTTTTAAAAATAAATTTTCCAGAAAAGCGACGGACAGTGTCCTTTTATCCGTCGCTTTTCTGGGATTTTCAAAAAATAAATTTCCAGAAAAGCGACGGATTGCGTCGCCCTTTAGAAATAAAAAAAAAAGGAAAATTAAAATAAAGCGACGGACTACGTCGCTTTTTAATAAATAGTCGAAAATCGACTCAGTCCGTCGCTAAAAGAGACGCAGTCCGTCTCTAAAAGGGACGCAGTCCGTCGCTTTCTTAGCGATGCAGTCCGTCGCTTTTTGAAAAACGACGTTGTCCGTCGCTTTTTGAAAAGCGACGAAAGTGACTGCGTCGCTTTTCTGTCAATTTTGACCAAAAAGCGACGCAGTCCGTCGCTTTTGGCCGTCGTTTTTTGACAATTTTTTAGTAGTGGAAGTTCGTTCGTAATAGAGGTAAATCTGGAATGCATCTCATAAATAGTTTCACCTTCCTTCATACTAAAGTTCTCATACTGAGTTGTTAGCATGCCCACATTGGACTCATTAACTCGAATAGTTCCTTCATGTGCTGTCTTTGGGACTGGCAGTCCCAGATTTCCTTGGCTGTCTCGCATGCGCATGCGATTCTGTTGTATTCATTCGCTTTTATTCCACATACCAACAACTTTTTTGCTTTGTAAAATATTTTCAATTCTCTTTCTATTTGATTCATCATACTCTGTTCTAGACTTGGGGACTACTCGAGTCAATCTCCTTCCTTCACGTCCTTGGTAGGAACATAAGGACCATCAAGCACAACGTCCCAGAGTTCACTGTCTTCTGCCATAATTTAATCATGCATTCTCGTCTTCCACCATCCATAATACTGACCATTAAATCGAGGATGTCGTGTGCTAGATAGACCTTCTTCTAAGCTTGGTGGAGCCGCCATGCCTACAACATCCTTTCTTGATGTTAGTCCAGTAGTGATCTGATACCAATTATTGAAATGTATGCGTTCACCAGTGTGATATAGGACCAAGTCAAACGTACAAAAAAAATGCAGTAAAAGATTAACACAATTGACAATGAGAACAAGAAGTTTTACGTGGAAACCTCATTGCTCAATGGAGTAAAACCACTACTTGTCACGCTTTACTAATCAAAAGCAACAATGAATACAGACTCAAAATACAACAATGTGACTAAACTCTTAATCTCACACTAAGTAATAACTCTATTACTTACTGAGCCAAAGCAATGCCTCCATTGGCCACTATATTAACTATCTCTAATCAATATAGACTTCAATACATAAGACACACAACTAACTCTAACCGTGTTCTTACAATCAATACACACAAGAGACATAGACTTTGATACGTTTCTATATGAATGTGAAACGAATCCCACAATTTCAGCACAATACAAACATCCAAAATAACTGTACTTCGAGATTGCTTTTCTTCAGTCTATTAGGTCCCTTGCAGTGTGTGTTCTAAATGCTTGAGTTCTTGAAAAGATTCAATCGCGCTATTTGAATAAATAAATAATTGTTGTTTGTTTTTGTTGAATATATCAATCATCAACGAGAGTTATTGACCACTGAACAAACAACCACATCCATTCCTATTGGTGAAGTACGTTGTCCTTCTCACCAACCAGCTGACAAGACAGCTTTACAGATGTACATTATTTTGAACTTGGACGAGAGAAACTTTGCCAGGGACCAGGTCCCTACATTTGTGAGGATCATCAAAACACTTGAAATACAACACACCATATGGCACAACTTCAACATACTGATGTCATGACCCTAGAAAGGAGAGGTACAAAGGTCAAGGATTAGGATAAAAGGGTAATTGATTGTTGAGTATAGTTGCACCTTATGTGGGAGAGCTAGGGGGCTAGCCACCTACTCTTTGTTCTTAGTATTGGTAGTATTATGTAGTAGTTGCACATTGACTTATTCTTCAATTTATATTACTATATGTTGATGGGTTTTTTTACAAGCCCGTGAGGCAAGGATAAACAGGTTAGTGGAAAAGCAGGATGGAAAGACATTTCAATCTAAGATGATGAGGCAAAAGTGCATTTCATGGAAATAGTGAAGGGGGAGGCCGAGGCTGAGTAATGGTTAATGTTCACGCGGCTGAAAACAAAATGTTTCCGCTAGAAGTTTCAAATGTGGGAAATTTTGCTTTGGTAACTGGTGCAAAAAATGACTCTGGATTGTTGCATTGGAGGTATGAGCATCTTAATTTCAAGGGAAGAAAGTTGCTAAGACAAAAAGGTATGGTATTTGGATTACTAAAAATTAATACTTTTGATTTATGCGAAAGTTGCATTAATGGGAAGCAAAGTAGAAAGTCGTTTCCTGTTGGAAAGGCTTGGAGAGTAACTCCTTGTCTAAAATTAATTCATGCATATTTGTGTTGTCCAATGAATACTGAATCTTTTGGTGGAAGTCGATATTTTTCCCTCATCACAGATGATTTTAGTCGCATGAGTTGGGTGTATTTCCTAAAATACAAATCAGAGGCCTTATAGAATTTTAGAAAATACAAGGCATTAGTGAAGAATCAAAGTGGGTTGCGCATAAAAACTCTCCGGACAGAGGTGGTGAGTTCTTATCTAATGAATTTGTCCATCTTTGTGAAGAATCTGGAATTCATAGGGACCTGCACACTACACATCGAAGCAAAATGGTGTATCTGAACGTGAAAATCGTACAGTTGTAGAGATGGCAAGAAGTTTGCTAAAAGGCAAAGGACTTCCAAATCAATATTGTGCAGAAGTAGTTGCAACCTCAGTATACTTACTGAACCTATCTCCTACAAAGGTTGTGTGATGAATCAAACGCCATATGAAGCTTAGAAAGGTACAAGTCCTTCAGTAAGCCACTTAATTTTTTTTTGTTGTATTGCTTATGTTTTGGTTAACTCTCAAACTCGTCAAAAACTAGATAAAAAATCACAAAAATATATTTTCATCTGTTATTTTCTTGAATCCAAGCATACAGGTTGTATAATCCTCTTAATGGCAAAGTAATAATTAGTAGAATTGTTGTATTTGATGAAAAGTCAAGTTGGAATTGGAGTGAAAAACAAATACAACAAGAGATTTCAATACCCATCGAAGACTCTAAAGATGAAGGAGAAGAGTCTACTCCAAATTCACCTGAAGAAGCGATTGAACCAGGGACATTTGCAACACTTGAACAACATTCACCTGAGCCAATTCCACTAAGAAGATCAACAAGAACCTGAAAAGAGAATACTAGATATTCTAATCAATCTTGTCAATTTGCTTTTATTGTTTCAGAACCTATATTTTATGAAGAAGCAATTGAAAATGAGGAGTGGAAGAATGCGATGAAGGAAGAATTGATAGCAATACAAAAAAATGAAACCTGGCAGCTCACTAACTTGCCAAATGGAAAGAATGTTGTTGGATTAAACTGGATATTCAAAACAAGGTATCATGTAGATGGAAGTGTAGTGATTTTGAAGGGACATTTTCTTATGTTGTTCGATTTGAAACGGTAAGAACAATTTTAGCCTTGGCTGCTCAACTGAAATGGTCATTTTTATCAACTTGATGTTAAGTCAGCGTTCTTGAATGGTGAACTAGAAGAGGAGGTTTATGTTGCTCAACCTCAAGGTTTCAAAATTAGTAGCCAAGAGGAAAATGTGTACCATCTAAGGAAGGCACTTTATGGTTGAAACAAGCGCCACACACTTGGTATAGCAAAATCAATTCCTATTTTGTTCAAAATGGGTTTGAAAGGAGTGAAAATAAGCCTACTTTGTACTTAAGAAAATAAGCTGAATTTAAATGTAGTATAATGAATAAATTTGAGATGACTGATTTGGGTTTGTTGCATTACTTCCTTGGGCTTGAGGTGAAACAAGGAGAAGGTAAAGTATTTGTTTCTCAAAAGAAATATGCATCAGATCTTCTTAAAAGAATTTGCTTTATCAATTGTAAATCTGCCACAACACCCATGAATATAAATGAAAAATTGCAGAAGGAAGATGGTACTGGGCAATTGCCAATGCAAGAAGTTTTAGAAGTATAGTTGGAGGTTTGATTTGTTTGGCTCATACTCGTCCAGATATTTCATACTTTATTGCTGTTGTTTCAAGGTTTATGAGCAATTCATCGAAGAATCATTTTTGAGCCCAATTCATTAAATTTTGGACGGATTAAGCAGGTTATCTATATTTGGATTTATTTTGATAGTCCTACTTGAGATACCATGAAAGTCTTTTTTTTTTACTTCATTGTGACCTCACTAAAACATATGTGCCATGTTTTTTTATTGAAGTCATGTGGAGTGTATAGGCGATAAGTGTTTCTACCATTTTCTTTTTTAGTCTTCTTTTATTAATTGTTCTTTTCCTCTTTTGTTTTTCTTTTCCTTTTTAAAATATAAAAATAAATATATTAGGTGATTATTTTTAGATTAGTACAAATATAGAAAATACTAAATAAGAGACCAAATCAAGTGCAAATTTTTATGCATTTACCCTTTAAATGAACGTGCAGTGCAAATACGACCAAATCGAGCCTCAATGTGGGCCCAATCCTAAGCTCTAGAATCTTCCTCATAAAGCTAACAATAAACCCTATAAATCAAGCACCGTCCTTCAATAAAAAAATGGCCTCTGTCTCTCTCGTCAACATTCAGTAAACTATAGGTCCAGATATGGAGGTGGCATCGGTGTTAATTCCATCTCTCGGAGGCCTAACCCAAACTGAAGTCAGATCAATGCTTTATAATCATATACTTCGATTCGTCCGGTCTATTCCACCACCGGAAGATGAAAGTAATATTGTGACAGTGGTAGACGCAACAAACAACTCAATCTCCTTCCTCGAAGGTCATCCTATCAATGCAGAACCTATTTTGGAAGGGCAATTACCTGCATCAATCGCTTCCATTGAAGCGATACCGATGGTTAAGATTTTAGGTCAAGGGATTGCTCTGTTTGCTTGTCCAATTTTGAACTTGGCGAGGAAGCTAAAGAGATGCCTTGTAAACATCATTTTCATTCGATTTGTATTGACAAGTGGTTGGGGATCAATGGATCGTGTCCGATTTGTAGGTATAAAATGCCAGTAAACGAACAATGTGAGAAGGCATATGAGGAAAGTGATGAAGATGAAATACGTGATGATGGTGGCAGTGATATGCAGGAAGCTAGAGTGATATTTGTTTTTCATGTTGCCATTATAGCAGAAACTACAGATCTAGCAGTATCGATAACAGGATTGAATAGACTTTCCGAGAATAGGTTTATAACTTTTAGAATACCTAGACATTTTGATGTATCCGCAACTGGAGATGGCGATGGGTCTGAAGCTGGAAATGGTGATGTACCAGAAGCTTATGGGAATGGCGATGTATCCGAAGATGGAAATGGCAATGTATCCGAAGCTAGAAATGGCGATGAATCAGAAGCTAGAGATGACGATGTATCTGAAGCTAGAGATGACGATGAATCCAAAGCTAGAGATGACGATGTATCAGAAGCTAGAGATGACGATGTATCTGAAGCTAGAGATGACGATGTATCAGAAGCTAGAGATGGCGATGTATCTGAAGCTAGAGATGGCGGAGATGATGATGAAGCTCAGGATATGGTCATTGATAACAATTAATTTGGTTATTTTCCTTATTTGTTTTTGGCGTCTTCTGCTTAACTAAAATATAAAAGTTATTTGTACAAAATATCGTGCTTAACTAAAATATATAAAGTTGTCTGTGCAAAATATCGTGCAATTTTAATTAGGATGATGACGGTATTGGGATGACCTAGATCCAAGATATGATCATTGACAACAAATAGTTTGTTTTTTTATTTATTTGTTTTGGGCGTCTTCTAATTTCATAGAAATGAACTATTAAGATTCCCTTGAGCGTGATTAGAAAGTTGGCACCAATAATGTGAAAGTTCATGCGGTCAAACAAGTGAGCTGCAATCAAGATTAAAAGCTTTGAATCAACTTCCCTTTAGCTAAGCTATTCATAATTTGGTTAGCCGCTCCTTATAAAGTGATATATATATGATCCATGGATGTTATGACAATTGTGACTGCGAGTTCATAATTACTGTTATCTCTTTTGACAAGCATATATGTTAGATATTATTGAACTTTAAAGTTCAACAAATGTCAACATTATCTCTGGTTAATCCAAATATATCAGCCTTACTAGTATAAGTAAGGAATCTTCTATCTCTATATTGATTGTGATGAGTGCATTGACGAATTGAATTATCAATTGCGCTATTTAATTTTTTTTTTAAAAAAGATGTTTCATCTTTTCCCCCAATATTTTCTTTGGTCTTCATATCTACAAGACATGTATTTTTCCATATTTCTCCAAGTTGACCATGATAAGAGCTATGTGTAGTAGAAAGTTTTGTATCCCATTGAGAGGTTTAATCCTCCATCAATTCTACAAAGTGCATTGACTCGTAACATTTACACATAGTTAACACTTGTTTACCAAATTCAGTCAGAATTTCATTAGAAGGTAATTTCTTTTTCAACAATCTCTAAGAGAGGAATGATATATAAAATGAAAATTTTCTATTCTACATATGGTTTATAAAGCTCATTCTAGGGTAGGGAGTCGTGATGATTTGTCACACATTCTTATTAAAAAAAATTACTGCCTATAGAGTTTTTTAGACGTCTTTTCTTATGTTCACTAAAATGATGACTTTAATAGTACTTTCTGGTAGGATGATATTCAATTTCTTCATCTTTCTACTCTTTCCTTCAATGAAGTCACTAACTTTGATGATCATATTGGATTTTGGATCGGAGCTGAGGTAACTAAGATAGAATCGATTCATTACCCGTTCAATCATTCTATTAAAAACTATAATCACCCTTTTCTAAATTTCAACTAATATTGAATTCAACCTTCAATTTTATACTCTTCAACTTCCTCCAATCATGAGATTGTCCATCTCCCCTTTTCCTAGACATTAGATGTACTATGTCATAGTTTTTAACTTGTAAAAAGCAACATAGATGAAATGCTTAGTCCTCAAGTTCCACCATCTTTTAGTGGAAAATGTATCACTTATGTCTTGTAATACTCCAATGCCAATGCCACTCTTTTCAGGTTTGCACAAGTTTTTTGATGAGCTCCAATGATAGTATGATACTTACCCTTTTTAGTAGAGGAACCCTCAAATTACCTTGCCAAGTGTTTCTTAATGAGTTCGATGGTTTCCTCTAAAGGATCCATAGTTGTCAAGGTGTACACTGGCATAACATGTAAAACTTGTTTAATGAGATTTAGTTTTACTCCATATGACAGAAGTTTACCATGCCATGATTCCAACCGCTAAGCTTGTTATCAATTTTAGTGATCAGTCCATCAAAGTACTCTTATGATCTTTTTTTGGATAATTTGTTAGAAGCAACCCTTCAATGAAAGATATAAGAAAGAAATTTGTCAGTCAGTTTGTCTTAAAAGGCTCTGTTAAAATAACATACTTTGATCCTTGTCATGTTTACTTATTTCACAATGAAGTGGATTACATTCACATACAATCCAAGATCTTTGTGCGTATTGGTGAAGATCTTAAAACGGACAGCTGACTTCACCCCTACGAAAGAAACTTCTATTGTGGTTGTTTGGGTGCTCATACATCAATTGCCATGGTATCTTTTTCGGTGGGATGTTATCGCAAAAATGGTGAGTTCAATTGGAACTGTAGTTTGCCCTGACCAAGTTACATACTCAAAATCTAGGGGCAATGTGGCCAGAATTAAAGTAGAGATTAACCTGCTAAAACCAAAACTTGATCAACTTTGGTTGGGATTCAATAGACTTGACGGGGGAGAAGATGGAGTGTGGTTGAAATTTGAGGTCGAGGGTGTCCCGTCATACTGCTCTTATTGTCATCTGTAAGGTCACTTGGAGAATTAATGTAAGAGAAGTGATACTACTCAGATTAGCAACAATTAAGATGAGGATGGTTTTACGTAGGTTATCGGAAGAAGCAAGAAAAATGCAAAAGATAACTATTTGATGACATGACAATATTCTGAGTAAATTTTGATGATGACAAAGTGAACCAGGTTCCAGGGGCGGCTGGCAAGGCTTGTAAAAAAGTCCTTGGCCTTAGGCCCCAAATTTTAGGGGGCCCCATTTTTTAGTTAATTAGGTAGGATTAAATTTTTTAAAAAAATTAGAACTAAGACAATAAATGCAAAGGCCCCATTTTTTAGTTAATTAGGAAAGATT
This sequence comes from Solanum verrucosum, assembly GCF_900185275.1. NCBI lineage: Eukaryota > Viridiplantae > Streptophyta > Magnoliopsida > Solanales > Solanaceae > Solanum > Solanum verrucosum. The sequence continues at coordinate 5,993,822 of NW_026020332.1, forward strand.
AAATTTAAAAATAAAATAAAATTGTTAGAGCTAATAAGTCAATAGTGTAAACGGCTAAATGAGGTGATAGTCATAGATATGACCATGACTTTTTAACTTTCCCATAAAAAGTTGAAAAGTTGTGTACTTTTTATTAACTTACAAGTTATCTTCTTTTTTTTACCTTATTTTGTTTTCTAATTTTATTTTTATATATTCTATTCTCCTCCCTTCTGTTTCTTCTCACTTTCTCTTTTCTAATCTTACAAAAAATTTACTTGTTCTATTGATAATTTATATTTTAAATTTGGAGAAAACTATATTGCAGCAACCCGATTCATTTTCGGAAATCAAGTCTTCATAGCTTTTGAATTTGGTAATACCATTCTAATTTCTAATATTATTTTTGTTTTGTGTCTTATGTTTATTATATTTTTTATTTGATATTGTAAATAGTGTTTAAAATATTTGTTAGATTTTAATATGTCAACTAGAAAATATAAATCCGGTCATTCAAAACTTAAAAGAAAAAGAAAAGTCGACAACTTGATAAAATCTCAAAAAGGTGCTCTTGATAAATTTTTGGAAAACAATGATAAAATTAAATCAAAAAAGGTAGGGGAATGCTCTTTAGAAGAACAAGTTACAAACTTAGTTGAAGTTGAGTTAGATAATGATATAAACCAAAAAGAAGAAGGAGAGGAAATTAGTGAAAAGTCGGATGTAGATTCCCAAGAAAATCAAGAACTTATAAATGAATTAAACAATTATACTCCTAAAAATATCTATGATCCTAGTCAATGGAATATTGTTGATACAAAGTTAAGAGACTTATTAGTAGAAAAGGGACCAATTAGAATTACCGACACATGTTTTCCAAAGGATAAATTTTTAAGGCACTTTTCTACTACATATTGTTTTCAAAAGTTGGCAAATGGAGAAAGACATGAAAGAAGATGGTTAGTTTATTCCAAAGATTTGAATAAGGTATTTTGTTTTTGTTGTAAGTTATTTAATACGACCTTTAATGCAAAGAATAATAAGTTAGCTAATGAAGGTAGTAGAGATTGGAAAAATCTTACTACTAAGCTTAGAACCCATGAAACAACTAGCCAACATATTATTAATATGAGTTCATGGATTGATTTAGAATTTAGATTGCGTAATAATAAAACAATCGATAAAAACATCCAAGACCAAATTAATAGAGATAGAGAACACTGGAAAATGTATTGTCAAGAATTATTTCCGTCATAAAAACTCTTGGAAGAAATAATTTGGCATTTAGGGGGGAAAATGAAAAAATCTATCAAGAAAATAACGGAAATTTCTTGAGTCTTATTGAAATGATTGCAGAATTTGATCCAATTATGCAAGAACATATTCGACGAATCAAACATGATGAAATTCATAATCATTATCTTGGACATAATATACAAAATGAATTAATAAATTTATTGGCAAGTGAAATTAAGAACAAGATTATTGAAAAAGTTATAAAAACAAAGTATTTCTCTATCATACTTGATTGCACGCCAGATACAAGTCATCAAGACCAAATGTCTTTTATAATATGGAGTGTAGATATTTCGACAACTCCAATAAATGTAACCGAATATTTCTTAGAATTCTTAAAAGTGGATGATACAAGTGGAAAAGGTCTTTTTGAAGTTATTTTAGATGAAATAAAATGTATTGGACTTGATATTGATAATTTAAGAGGACAAGGATATGATAATGGGTCTAATATGAAGGGAAAACACCAAGGAGTCCAAAAAAGACTTCTTGATATAAATCCTAGATCATTTTATACACCATGTGGTTGTCATAATCTAAATTTGGTACTTTGTGATATGGTTAATTCTTGTACGAAAGCTATATCATTCTTTGGAGTGGTACAACGTATATATTCACTATTTTCTTTGTCTACTAAGCGGTGGAAAATTTTAAAAGATAGTGTACCTAGTTTAACTCTTAAATCATTGTCACAAACACGGTGGAAAAGTCGTATTGAAAGTGTTAAACCAATAAGATTTCAAACTCCACAAATAAGAGATGCTTTATTTAAATTAGAAGAAGTTAGTGATGATCCAAAAATTAAAAGTGAAGCTTATTGTTTAGCAATTTTTGAGCTTGAAAATTTTGAATTTTTATTGGGTATGACTATTTGGTATGATGTACTATGTGCTGTAAATTCAATTAGCAAAAGTTTACAATCAAAAGATATGCATATTGATGTCGCTATAGATCAATTAAGAGGTTTAGTTTCTTTTTTTAAAACATATAGAGAAGAAGGATTTACAAGTGCTATGATTTCGGCTAAGGAAATTGCATTAGAGATGAATATTGAACCTGCATTTCGTAAAAAACGTGTAATTATAGAAAAAAACAATTTGATGAGAATGTTGATAATGAAATCACAAGATCTCTTGAAGAATCATTTAGAGTTGATTACTTCTTATACATAGTAGACCAAGCCATCTTTTCACTTCAAAATAGTTTTGAACAATTTGAAGTATATGAAAATATTTTTGGTTTTCTATTTAGTGGGAAAAAATTGAGATCATTAGATGATGAGAATTTAAAAAAATATTGTCTTAATCTTGAGTGTTCCTTAAAACATAATACTCACTCCGATATTGACGGTTTAGACTTATTTTTTGAATTAAAAGTGTTAAGGAAAATCATAAAAGTAGAAGACAATACTCTAATTGAGATACTCAATCAAATAAAAAGACTTAATTCTTTTCCAAATGCTTACATTGCTTATAGAATAATGTTAACAATTCTCGTAACAGTCGCCTCAGCCGAAAGAAGTTTTTCAAAATTAAAAATAATAAAATCTTATTTAAGATCGACAATGTCTCAAGAAAGATTAAGTGGTTTGGCTATATTATCGATTGAAAAGGAATTATTAGAAGAGATTGACTACACAAAAATTATTAACAACTTTGCATCTCAAAAAGCTAGAAAAATAGATTTAAAATAAAAACATTTATAATTTTTTTTAAGGCCTCTAGTTTGATTTTGGCCTTAGGCCACCAATGGGTTTGAGCCGCCCCTGCCAGGTTCATAAGCTTGTACCAAACCTCAAACAAAAGAGCGGGAAAGAAGAAAGTCTTATTAAAGGCAAAAGACAACTAGTTTTTTTTTGGAGGATTCAACTAGGGTTTAATCTATGCAAAGAACCACAACTTTTGCAAATCCAGAAATTGAGAGAACTTTTGCAGCAAGAGCAAGTATGGTGCTGAAAGAGCAAGACGACAAAAGAAAGAAGAGCTAGAGTTAGGTTTAGAACCATTGTTTAGGGACAATTGTCCTAAGTGTCAAAGTGTGTTCGTGAGGTTTTTGTAACAAGAAGTGGGTTTGGCTTCTTAGAGAGTAGAGTATACGATTATAGCTAATCATTGAGTGAACTATTGACGTGAGGTACTAGAATTAGTCCCTTTGATTATAGAGTTGTAATCTAAAGTTGTTCTTTGAAGTTAGTGAAGTTTTGGTGAAAATTCTACGAGGTGTAGGTCATAATTTTTCTTCTCTTGAGCAAGAAGAATCTCTGTTTAGTTTGTTGCATTTTTATCTTTGATAATTCAACAAGAACTTGGTTCTTGTTATAGGTGGTCAAGGTTTCTTCTCTATTATTTGTGCTCTTAATTGGATTATTTTCAAATTGGTACAAAAATACTATTCAGTCATCTATGATATCCCTTAACCTCATAGATGACTGAGTGATATTTTAAAGGAATTAATCTGACATCTATAATAACTTGTCAGTATATAATATGTAATAGGTTGGGGTATCATAGAAGACCAAATGTTTTTTTCTGTAGGAATAAATTGTCTTTTAATGATATCATCATTGTTTGATATATATACCATTTGTGTATTATAGAGTACTAACGAGTGATTTTATTTTTAAAGAAAGAAACTAATTATCTATGATATTTAGGATACTTATGGAAAATTGTGCAAAATGACAAACTTTTTATTTAAAATAAATAATATAGCTATAGTTTAATTTAGGGAAAAAGGTCTGAAATATATTCGAACTTTGATCGAAATTGTTGTAACAATACCGAACTTTGGAAAGGACCTTTTACCACCCCCCCCCCCCCCGGCACTATTTAATAATGTATTTTAAAGGTATATATGTGCCCACCTGGACATCATAAATATTGCATCATTATAAATAGTAATATGTCTACGTGTGCATGTATATACCTTTAAAAATACACTATTAAATAGTGCAAAGATAAATATTTTTCAGACCCTTTTCCCTTTAATTTAATTCATCATAGTAGCTACAGTTTCATTTTTCTTGCTATGATTGGGTCCCACAAAAAAATTAATTTGAAAAAACAAAAGTTATTTATACAACTCACCTCTTTTTCGATTATACGGCTGGGTTCTAAACCAAAAAAGGTCATTTGAAAGAAGAGCAAGTATTAGTAGCATAACAAAAAGTCTTCCTCGTCATTAATATCTTTGCTCGCGGCAATTGTGACCTCTCGGGAGAATCGATGACTGCATCTAAGGAGGACCCCTTTTTTGGGATAAACCGACCCCTGCACGGGAGCGATAGCGAAGCCAATCCTTAGACCCTTCAACTTCTCCTACAATCTCTCCATGAAATCAGTTTTGAATTTCAAATATTCTCCATTGCGTTCTCAATCAACCGTGGATTCAAAAATTTCAGGTACCGCCAAAAAGTGTATAACCGATTTGATTTTAAGCTTCTTTTTTTCAATTTTTAAAGTTTTTTCATGATATTTCTCATCAAATAATCATTCATACAGTTGTTGAACGTATACAATGGATGATTACACTCCAGCAACAAGATTGACAAAAATTTGATGAAAAACCATCCTTTTCTTTGGGTCTAACTCAGGAATTTGGGGAGGTTGCAGGTTCAATAGCTAGATCTAAAGCAACTGGAGAGGTTAGGATCCAAATATAAGAATGACCCATTTAGATCGAAAGGAATCAGTGGAAAAGCAAAGCAAATTGGCGTAATGATTGTTGAGGGAGGTATTAAGCATCAGGGCGACGCTAGTTCGACAAAGAAGAGGAAAGGAAAAGAAATTGATCTTTCGGATGAACAGGTAGAATCAATCGAAGAGGTTATTTCTGCCGAATTGTAGCAAGACGAACATGAAGAAGTTCAGGTATTTTCAGTATTTTGCATGGTTTATAATTGTATAATAAGTCTTATAGTTAGTTATTGTATGTAATTTATATGTTTGTTTATACGGATCGGTATATTTATAGCAATTAGGTTTCATATACAAAGTTATTGTATAAATAACAATACGTAATATAAGTTCACTATATATACAATTTAATCAATGATACAATTGAAATTTTCTGTATAATATATAATAGCTTACATATCTATAAATAAAACATGTTTATAAAGCATGAAAGTTGTTCTCTTTATACGTGTGTTTATACAGACAGGTGTTTTATAGCAATTAATTATAATTGATCTTATACAATTTTATATTTGTACATGTGTTTAAGTTATAGACACTGTGTAAGTTTTGTATAAAAAGTCCTTTAGTTATAACAAGCCTTTTGCTTTTATACATTAATATTTAAGTAAAACTGTATATGTATTCCTTTTCAGGTGTTAAATTTTTAGGCAAAAGAACACCAAATCAACACATACACCTCACATGCAGTGTTATACAAATGTTGAAGTAATGAATATTTTAGTTGGAAAAATATTTGAAACTCAGTATAGACGTTTCTATGGAACCATGTGTTTTTCTCAGTTAAATAGCATTCGTAGATGTTATGTACAAGCACAGCTTATTAGGTGCAGGTTGTTTTAGGGAGATTGTGGATAGTTCAGAAGATGCCATTATGATACATGTAAATGGCACAACTCTTCGTTTCACCATAAGGGACTTTGCTATTATATCTTGGCTAAAATGTTCAGATAATGAGTCCAATTTTGTGTTTAATACCGAAGAACCAAATATGATTATTCTTCAGTATTTTGATGCTGGAAAACCCATCACCAAGAAACAGTTAGTTGATAATTTTAATAACAAAGTGTGGGGTGATAACGATGATTATGCGCGGAAGTTTGTTGTTTTGTTCTTCATTCATACATTTATTCTTTCTGAAGAACCAACAACTACAATAATTGATAGGAAAGATTTTGATTTAGTTGAATCGGACAGATATATGGACTACCCATGGGGTAAAAAGGCTTTTGATTTACTGATTCAACATTTGCATACCAAGGTTAAACATGATGGAAAGTATTACAGGTTATATGATTTTCCACTTGCTTTGCAAGTTTGGTTTTATGAATGTTGTTTGGACTTTGATAATGAAATTGATGTTAAAGTGTCTGATCGACCACATTCCTAGAATCCTCAACTAGAAGACGAAAAAGGATTTCCGTCGTCTAGATTACTTCGCAAAGGGCATGCTTCGAGACGACAATAATCCGGTATGCATTACTGTTTTGTAGACATCTATATCAATTATAAATTATACAAATGACTGTGTATATATTTATACAATTGCATAATCATACAGTTGCACAAGTTTATAAATGTATATGTGAAGATGAACGAACACGTTTATATTTTGCAGCTTATTTTTCAGAATATAAGTGCAACTCCAATAATGGAAAATTTGATTCTTGATTTGCCTGCCTGTTGAACCAGATGCAACTTCAAAACCTATAGCAGCTGCAATTGATTCAGATGATGATTTTCAGGATCCTCCATGTCCAATAAATAACAAAGGGAAAGAAAAAGTTGAAAGTGGTTTGTCAGCTCCTATGAAGAAATTAAGACACAACCCAAGGTTATTGCAAAACAACCTATTTTAAGGAAATCTCCACGACTTGTGAAGTTGCCACCTCTGAAGAGTCAAGCGAAACAACGGGCTAATGCTGCTGCTTATCAAGGAATTGAGCTGGAAAAACCTATCTATTGTCACTTCTGGTAAACCATCATGTTGCAAGTCAAATGATTTCAATATTTCGCGTGATGAATTCAAAACATTGGTATGAAGTCTTTAGAGTCATTTTTATTCAATTATTACTTTAATTTGTACGTATAATTAACACGAATCAAAAATTATAATCATCCAATATCAGATGGAGGAGCGGTTTGGCAATAGTGATTTAAAGAAATTTCAATTTGGTGTTGGAGTCGATCAACAACAAAAAAACATATGAGAAGGTTTGGTAATAGTATTAATAGTTAGAATTTTTCTTTTTTGTAAAGACCTATTTAAAATTCATTTTTTTTCAGGTTGATGATGTAGATGTTACACCTAAAGCACCAACAATCATTGTTGATCAGTCTGATGAACATGCTCGGCAATCAGACACTGTTAAAATGTCTAACTGATTATATCATTTTAAATGATTTAGAGGTAAATGTTATTCAGAAGTTTTCTAAAGCAAGAGTCATTTAAAGAAGCATTTACCTCTAAATCATTTAAAACAGTATAATCAGTTGGACATTTTAGCACTGTGTCTGATTGCCGCAGATGACTTAAGCAAACAAATAAACATACTCACATTCCATGTGACTTCACAAACAAATCAGAGCACACGTCATTTATTTGTGTTTAATGACGTGGTATGAAATTTTACATATATATTTTTATAATTATAATAAAAACAAGTCATTATTACTTGTATTGTGACTAGATGAATATTGCCCAACAATGTGAATGATGATGTCATTTATTTGTGTTTAATTTTACTTCACAATTAAAGGACAAATGCCCAGAATCAGTGATTTAGGATATATTTATTTTTGAAAAATGTTAGAAAATATATTTATATGAAATATAATAAATTGTTTATATATAAATATATTTGCATACTAAGAATGTTCCGTTCGAAAGTTTTTCGATTTTCTTTTATAAATTAAAAAGGCAATCCAAATTGTTTGACACGGTATACCTGAACAAAAATCCACAATTTATTTAAATCGGTTCGATACGATTTGATTCGATTGTTCAATCGATTTTTCATATTTTTTAACACCATATATATTGCACTTGCCTATTACTGAAATGACTACTTTTCTATTGCTTCCTTTAATACATTTGCAAAGTCAAACCCAAGAGTATGTGTCATTGGCTCATCACTAACTATCCACCATCTTATGCTACATGATTAACACAATGTATCACTTTTTTACCAGTGTTCGTACTTTGTAGTTTGTACCATGAATAGATAAGTCACATAAGGATATTGAAAATATTGTCCATGGCCAAAAATATTTAGCTGCTTTGTACTTTTCAAAGAGCTACTTCCCTATTTCAAAAAGAGAATAAGAGATTAAACATTTCGAAATAGAAAGCACTAAACCAATAAAAATCCATAGCCACATTTAAAATGGAGAACATGTGTGAGAGAGAGAGAAAGCAAGACAACGTATTAAATCAAATCAAGGAACAGTGGAAAAAAAAAACTACTTATGAGTACTATACCCAATAGTCAAGTTATACTCCTTTAGAGAGGAGTCGAGGAGGGCACAAAGTTAATGAAGGTAAAAAACCGTTGCTGCAATCTAAGGATACATCAAAAATTTAATTCTTTCTCAAACCAATATAGGATCCTTTCATCATTAAGAATAAACCAATAAACAATTCCTTGTTTTTTCTTTGATAAGCCAATGTTGACAAGCAACAACTCTATGGAGATGTCGTATATTAATGCAAACAATGACCAAAATAATTGATCACATTGAGTTCCTTTTAGCACCACATGTTGCAACCAAATTGACACAAAACAGTTGATGAAAACAAGCATGTGCAAGAATCAATTTAAGAAGGAGCTATCATTACCATTATCCCCAGTGGTTAAAGTGGCGATATGATAATGGTCCATCTAAGATGTCTGAAATTTTTAAAACAAGCTAAGTAAGCAAACCATATAATGTCGAATTGTTTGGTGTAAAAGAATGATGCAGACAATAAGAACATACCATGATTTTCGGGAGCATCAGATGAGTATGATGCCATTTCCTCACTCGTACTTATATCAACATAAAAAATCGTACTAAGTGATTCATCCTGCACTTGTCAACCGTTGAAATGGCACTTTTTAAAAAGTCTACAAAATCATAAAGGTACTAAGAAAAGCATGGATTATCATTGTACATTGAAAAAATATTGAGAGAAAATCTCTTCAAAAGTTGTTTCATTATATGAATTATCTTCCAAGAAACGTCACCTATGCAATTGTTAGGCTCTCTATCAGGATATCGTCTTTTGTTCGTTAAAGTTATTTTTAGCAAGCTATACAACCTTAGCATTCTCTCATTACTGTAACTAGGGGTGTACAAAATTGAACCGAAAATCGAACCAAACCGCAAATCAAGTCAAATCGAAAAAAAAACCTGACTAGTGGTTTGGTTTGACTTGGTTTGGTATTGGAAAAAAAACCTGACTATATTTGGGTTGGTTTGGTTTTAACTAAAAAAACCAACCCGAGACCAAATCAACCCGACATTATATATGTAATTTTAAAATTTTATTTTATACATAAAAATATTTACTTTGATATAATTTTAAAATATTTCTTATACTATTTCATAGTTTTTATCTTTTAATATATTATTTCAAGTTTAAAACTAAGAATTCAGAATGGTCCAATAAAAATTATAGTTCATAGATGTTGATAATTATAATAAAACTTAAATCAAAATCAAATTAATACTAATGCAAAAAGAAAATCAATTCAACACTAAGAATGACAATAATATTGAATATTTGTTCTTTAGTTTTACATTGGTTTAGACAATTAAAATACATAATCTAATTTTAATTTCCTTAAATATTTATTAATGTAACTAATACTAATTAAACTTATTTTAGCATGATTTAGTACTTTTAAATTATGATCATTTTCATTATGACTTTGCAATATTTATTTTATATGATGATTTCATTATTATTTTCTATTGAATATTTTTGTGTCATCAGTACTCATCTCATATTTTGTTATTTTTTAAAAAAAACACCTTAGTAATTGTATTTTGGTTGGACTAAAGAAATATTTGGAGCACAAGTTAATTATATGTTTGTATGCAAACTTTACCAAAAAAATCCAAAAATCTGAAAAAATCTGAGGTTTATTAGTTTGGTTTGATTTATAAATTTAAAAATTCGACACAATGATTTGGTTTGGTATTTGAAAAACCCGAAAAAATCCGAATTTTATTAGTTTGGTTTATAAATTTAAAATTTTTACACAAATGATTTGATTTGATATTTGAAAAATCTAAACCAACCCGGTCATGTACACTCCTAACTGCAACCTTCTGCATCTAGACTTGAGAGAGCACGGTTAGTCGGTTACCACTGAAATCAGTCTTCAATGCCTTCAGATGGTTCATCACCGCTCTCTCTTGAGTTTATATTGGTTCTAGCACACCTTATATGAATATTGACAAATAAAATTCAAATAAAAATGTCTAACCAAAATTAATTCACAAATACAAAGGGCGGATCTTCTACTTCCTTTCTTATTTTTAGGCAGAACAAACCTGTAAGATATCACTTATTTGATACAGCAAGGAACTTGCTTAATTAATCACAAATTAGGTCTGTAGACCAACAAAACCTCAAGTTTTTGACAATGAGCCGTGCTATTTAGGCTAAAAAAAATAGAACCTCAAGTTCTCCACAATGGGCCATGCTATTTAGGCTACAAACATTCAGGATTTATGAATTAATCGAACTACTAACCAATTGCCTAATGATTGATAACCCATAAACAAATAGAGGTGGCACTAAAGGATAAATGGATTACAACTGCAACGAATATGCTGAAAAAACTATCAAATACGCCCATCAATCCATTTTTGACCATGAGCAACAAAACTCTAGAACACCTACATAAAATTCAAATTTTATCCTAACATACTTTGTAAATCACTTCTCGCAAAAAGGAAAATTCATGTTTCCCACTTCTTTGTCTGCTTAGGTATGACACATCAGTCAGTCTTTAAACAACCGATTCTAGTCATCAATCTCTTTTTCCCAAATTTGAGAAAAGGTCATGTAGTTAATACTTATTAGACTTGCATCTAACCTTTCTTGTAAATGAGAAGTGTGCAATAGCACCAAAAGCTTAAAAAAGCTCAACTTAGAATACAGGTTGTGTCTACTATTTCTTCACACTACTTGCATCACCAACCCTTCACCATAGATTTCAATTTTTCCTCTCTGAAACAAAATTAAGTATAAAGGTGAAAAGAATAGAGATGGTACCTATTGGAATAATTGCATTTGCTATCAAGAGTTTGTAATGTTCTTGAGTTGTGATCCTCAGTTTCTCAGCTGCTTATTCAATCAGAATTTTATTATTGATAAACCATTAATTTCATAAACTTGAACAACTATTTCTCATATACCTTTGGAGCTGATTGTGAAGACTTCCATAATATTACAGCACAACCTTTAGGACTGGTCAAAGAAGCATAAACTTTGTAAAGATACAGATAAGATTGAGATATCCAAAGAAAAAATGCAATAAGTGTAAAAGCAGCAAGTACAACATCCATGCATCAACATATGTACAATGTGTCCATGTTTTAAAGATAAGACAACATGTTTTAGGTTGATATAGCAGGCACATACATTATTTTTGAACTTGAGCTTTTCTTGTTCTTCAAATTGTCACATGCCTGATAAGTAGCAAAAATATGGAAGAAGTACAAATGAACCAAACTAACCTGGCAACATAAAATGTTGTGGAGTTTTCCAACATTAACCACTTGTTTACACATTCAATGGCAAGAGATCTGCCTGAACCACCTTCATTAGTTACAACTGTTATGATTGGAACTCTCAGCCCAAACATTGCCCTTAAAGTATGGCCTATTGGCTCATCCTACATGAAAATATTGGAGGTGATTATAGATTCTACATGACCAAACGTAATCTAATAACACAATATTTCAAAGTCAAGGTAAAGACTCACACCTAACTTAGCTCTTCAGATCTTAAATCAGCAAAAGACCCTGGAGTGTCAACAAATGTAACAATAGGGAAGACACGATGATCCGCATATTTCATCATTCCTAAAGCCTTTCAATAGCTGCAGGGAGAATATTTAATAGTTATCAATTCATCTTTTTACAAAACTAACCTTGAGGTATCAAATTAAACAATATTCCTTTCAAACAACTGAACGCTGCATAGACTCTCCAAAAATCTGGTAACTGAGCAATAAAATTAAATTGGGAACATGTTGATCAAGCGTTTTCCTTTTAGTGCACTATAGTGCATTTCCGAAGGTCCTCATTAAAAAGCTTCCATTGCATAGTACTTATCCACATTCTCTTTCTATTCAATGCTAGTTCTTATTAGCACTTGTTCTTCCCCTTTCTCTACCTCTGTTTAAGCAAAGGAACTTTCACTTTTTTATAGTCAGCTATTGTGTAGATTCATGGAGGATCATAACACTGCAACCTTCCCTTCTAAAAAGTAAGGCTACTCCACTATTTCAATCTAAACTTTTTTTTTTCTGGTCGAGATGGGGTTCTTTATATATTGATAATAAATATATTGAGTTTGGATGTTTTGTGTGAGGCTTCTAGTTCCTTGCAGGATGATACACACATACGTACATAGAGAGATAGGTATACAGATGCTTGATATTTGAGCTATGTTTATAATCATCTAACAGTACTTCTGTTATTCTTCATTTTTGCAGATATTATAAACTTGACGCCTATTACAGACGTAAAATGGAAAAGGAAAGCAGAAGAGGTGTCAAGAAGGTCGTGGACGATGAACGTACTGTCTTCGATGATGAATTGAAGAACAGCGCAAGTAAGTTATGGACACGGTTGCCATTTCATTGTAAAAAAATGTTTTTTGGTTGAGTAGTATGAAGTCAGCTAAGGGCATGGCACAAATTCAAATACGGTTAGAGAACCAAGTTTGGATTTTTGGTATTTAAGTCTAGAAGGATACACCTATTATCCACTGAATTTCAAGTCTCGAAGCTGGAACATTGGATTTCTTATTTAAAGTGAAGTTCCAAATTTCTAATGTGATCTCATGCTCTTTAGAACTATTTGAACAGAGCCGAGAAGTGCTGGTCAAATAATCATTTTTGCATAATAAGCTAATTTCCTTTGCATAATGAACAATATCATATGTTAAGTAGACAGATTATTGATATACAAGGAAAACAAAGTTTAATTTACCTCTTTAAATCATATTAGTTCAAAACTAACATATATTATGATAAACATACATACATATATATACAACCAGCTACCTATTGTAAGAGTCAGGTGATTTTTTATATTTTTGTTATTACAATATTTTCCATCTCAAACAAGATGTTAAACATTAAATCTTTAAACAAGAAACGAAATTAAAATATGAGCAAATGAAATAAAATAACTAAGGATTAACACAGGGATCAATACATGTAATGCTAACCTGAGAAGTTGTACCACTCACTAATGAGGGAATGAGATGATACCAAGTTTATGGTACAATTCTAAATATTCAAGGAATTTTAAAGTAGTAAACAAAATCCAAATTTTCTTAAGGGAAAATACATAAATTCCCCCTTAAACTTGTCCCCAAAACTTATTTTAGCATTGTAACTTTACGTGAATTTAAATACCCCTTAAACAACTTACAAGTGAATTAAATATGATCTTAGAGGCTGACGTGGCAAATAAAAAATTATAAGCACGTAAATAGCATAAAAAATGAAAAGGGAAGGTAAGTGGGTCCCATTCTTTTAGCAACCTGTACCAGCTCTCTTTGTTTCCACCGCCGGCGGTCACTTCCGAGAGAACATTTCTCGAATCAACAAATTCAACGAAACTCAACCATGCCAGACCTCACCCCAACCCCTTTATTCTTCGTTCATCACCGTTTAAAGCTCTTGCGAGAGATCAGCCGCCGTGAGACCACCAATCTCGCTAAGAAATTTCACCACGCCGGCAACCATGGAAAAAATGTCGGCCATACCCTTTTCCTGGCTTTCCTCCATTCTTCCCTTTATTTGTTTTCATTTTTTTTCTTTTCAGGCGAGCCATCAAATCTGTCGGTTTTGAGCCTAATATAACAACAATAACTTTGGCGATTGTCGTTGAAGCAGTTGATGGCTGTCCTTAGAGCAACCATGGTTGTTAAGCTTTAGCTTTCAAAAAACTTGCAAATAAAAATATGGAGAAATAGTAAGTTAAACAACAAAAAATGAAATTGAAAATAATAACATTCCCAAGAGTATGAGCAAGAGTAGCGCCAACAAACCCAACTCCAACGATGATGATAATTTTTCAAAGTTGTCGTTGAAGCACTTGCCGACGTATAGTCATTTTCACTGTTTCGCACAATGTTCGTCAAATTATTAGAAATTACATTGTGGGTGTTGGATTTTTGCAAAGGGTAACATTTACTTTTGTATTGTATTTGATTATTGAAATAATGAAGAACATGGAACAATGAAGAAGATGAGTAAACAGTGAAAATGAGAACAAAAAATGACGTGGAAAAGGAAAAAAGAAATGAAATGAAATTTGTTCACAATCTGACGTGTTATCAATGTGTCATTGAGGTGACACTTATGTGGCACGTGTGTACATCACCTTCCAATTATGAAATTGGTATTGTATGTATAAGGTGGTACTTAATTCACTTGACAGTTGTTTAAGGGGGTATTTAAACACCCGTAAAGTTATGATACTAAAGTGAGTTTTACGGACAAGTTTAAGGGGGATTTGATGTATTTTCTCTTTTCTTAACAATGTAAACGAAGTATGATTTTTTTTAGTTTAGACATTTTTTCAAACATCTAGTGAACGTCAGAAATTTTTCAACAAAAAAAACCACATATGCATACTCCATTCAATCTTGCTACAAATGAAAAAAAAAAAATAGAAGAATGAACATACCAATTAAGTGTCTAGCAATTGAATATGTTGGAACAAGTGATTGTGCTCTTAAGCTCTTAGTGTGGTAGGTCAATGAAGTAATTGACTGCTAACTTGCACAAGTTGTGATGATGTGCTTGTCTAAGTGTGGGACATACACATAGAGCAGGTTCAATTTCAGCATATTACTGGTTGTGCTATCCTCTGAAGAAGTAGGATTAATCGAAAGGATGTATCTTATGCTCTTGTTTATCAATCTCATGAAGCACATCTACGCCCTGCCAGCCACTCATACCTCCAAGGAAATAATTAATAGCAAACTGAAGTTATATTCCAAATTAAATTGATCACTGATGTTAAGAGGACAATAAGAAAAGAAAAAAGTTTTATTGGATCAGTCTTAATCCCTAGACATGGAGGGACCATAAGGATCGAAAGTTCTCTGTCAAACAGAATACACTACTCTTGAATCCACAAACTGTATAGTTATAAAATCACGATCTAACAAACCTCAAGCTTTGAAAGAAGACTCTAGAAGTTTGATCGAAAAGAAATTTCTTTCAAGAAATTCACCACACACTTGTGGGCTGTGGCTCAAATAGTTTTACCTAAAAACCTAACAAAATCCAATTCTTGTCTAAAGAGATCTTTTATCACACACAAAAGTGGGGCAAAACAAACTCAAGCTTCAAGTAGTATCACACATATGCCATATTAAACATAGTTTCATGGGCAGTGATATTCTGATAAGAAGAGTCCCAAAAAGAAAGAGGTAAGAAGACCAAATGAAAAGGAAACAAAACTAAAATTTAAATGTAAGTTTAAACTAATATCTTAGACCACAATCAAAGCAAAAAGTATATTTATAAGTCCTAATATAATAGCAATGTGTATAGAGCATGAAACATGGATGATAGGAAGATTGTGACCTTAAAGAAAGTTCAGTTTGATACCTCAAAAAAAAAAAGCCCAAAATAATTAAACAGCAATACCAAAGTAGAATAGCATACAAAAACAAATGAAACAATTGTATAAAATGGAGATTAAAGAGAACAAGAAACTGTGAGGGAAGAAGAGCAGAAGAATAATCGAGAAGTTTATGATTCGATGGTAGATACAAAATAGATTAAATGGATAATAGTGATGAAAATTATTTGTTTGCCCTTCATCTTACTTCTCGACCAGAATGGTGAGATACCGGATAACTATTACTCAAGAAGACTGTATAATTCTACAAGTAATGCAATGGAAGTAATGGCTACCTAATCCAAGCTTGATTAGCATTTCCAATGATCATAATTCCTCCTATGAACAAGGCATTTCCGTTTGTAAAGGTACCTACGCTTCGATTAGCTCATCGAATAGCATAAATAATCTTGCAGATTGGTTATTAGACTCTCCTGTAAGCCCTCTTCATATCCCTGAAAAATATAACGATAGCCACCTGATCTCGAACTTTAAGAAATTAATGGAAGAAACAAGCAATTTTCTCCCTACTAATAATAATAATTGTTGGACAATATGGTTATCAATGACTTGCTTCCTCAGGAGAAAAGAGGAGAAAGTGGTTGCGCTGCAGACATAAAAGTAAGGAGAGACTTCACCTACAGGACCGAGAGGGAGGAAAATTCCTCACAGAGACGATTAGGATTTAGAAGAACAAAGAAGTAACAAGCGAACTGCAGTTTATACAAAATCTGCAGTTCGCTCAGAGGAGTTCGATGTAATTTTGTTGCAGAGCATGGGCAATGGAAGGAATCATTAATGATTTTTCATGAGAGCTTGAAGAATGCTAGAACAAAACCACGGTGCGAAAGGGGAAATCAAGGGAATTTACTGTAGGAAAGGGGAAGAAACACTCTGGAAAAAAAGAAGTCGTAGATTTAAGGTCCCTTAAATAATTTGTGCACATGTTATTAATGTAGATGATTAGCACCCCAAAAGAACACTCAGATCGGATATTGACATAGATGTGGGTGTGGAATCCAAACAACATCAGTGTCTAGACATAAAAGTAGGCATTTCATATTGATTGAGCACATTTAATTGCAATTTAACACTTACATATACTCATAGAAGTACACATTTTCCACAACTCTGAAGTTACTATTGGAGCTGTAGGTGACATCTTGATCAATTGAATATTTCCTATAGTGCAATTCTTGATAATTAGTCCTGCGAGAATATAAAACTACATAAAAGATACCCAAAAAGATATATTGAAATCTTTGATCTTTAAAATCAAACATGTTAACATTCTACACAGAGTTTCCGACCCACAAACAAAAATGGAATAAGAAAACATGAAAAGGCTCATGCGATAAGTGTGGGTATATCATCAATTGTTGAGCAACCCAGTTGTGCAAATTGGTAGTAAAGACTGATACCCAGTTTGAGCACAAAGGAGATGAAAAGCTTTGAGAAAGATACATACCTAGTTTGAGCTTGAAGAAGATTTGTGCAAAAAATGCAAGAAAGGTGATACTTGAGATTGAGAATGATCGAAGAGAATTGGAAGAGTGGTATAAAATTGAGGAGATGTTGCGTTTAATATTTTTCTGAAATGCTGGAGAAGAATACAGATGATTCTAGAAATTGGATACGTCAGTGTAAAATTACTAAAGTATTATAAAACCAAATTACTTTTAAATATAAATGAATATCATTATTTTAAGACTAGTTTCTAGACACGTTGCACGTGTATCCCATGTTAATCAGTACGATTTTTTAAAATTACCATAGTTTTATTCCTAATCTCTTCCAAACAGATCATTGTTCTTTTATGCATTCTTAACCATTTGGCTAAGGTCAACTGTATTTTTTTTTGGCAAAAATAACGAAATGAAAGACACAATTGTGCTACTTCGAATAGATCATGCATATATATATATATATATATATAATTTGATTATAACTAGCCTCGTGTTTTCACCTTAAATGGACCTATGCGATGCAAATACGAACTAATCAAGCCTCAATGCAAGGCTAGGTCGAAGCTCTAGAACCATCCGCACAAAGCTAACAATACCACCTATAAAACACGTGCCTCATGAAACTTTTACGCATTTGCTCCTTAAATGGATCGGTGATTTAAATATAAACTAATCGAGCCTGTTGTGGGACCGTCCGCACGTAGTTAACAATACAACCTACTTTAAACAAGAGACTCGTGCAATTTTTATGCATTTACCCCTTAATTGAACATGCGATGCAAATACAATCAAATCGAGCCTCAATGGCCAGTCCCAAGCTCTAAAAACTTCCTCACAAAGCTAACAATACAACCTATAAATCAAACACCATTCTTCAATAAAAATAAATGTCCTACGTCTCTCTGGTCAATGTTCAGTAAACTATAGGTACATATATTTGAATAGCTACAGATATATGGAGGTGACATGAGAGTTAACTCCATCTCTCAAAGGGCTAATCCCAACTGAAGCCAGCTCAATGATTTTTACTCATATTCTTTGATTTGCCATTTCTATTCTGCCACCGGAAGATGTAAGTAATATTGTGGCTTTCTCCATATCCTTTTCACCGTATTTGTGAATAGTATTTTTATAAATAAATAATTTTGCACTGCTCAATTAAAAAATAATCTCAGCATAACTAATATAAATATAAGAAAAAAAAGTCTGAAATATATTTGATATGTAGGGAATATGATATGGTAGTATTGAATAGTATCCGCATTACTATCATATCATATTCAATACTATTCTTATACACGAACCTGCTTATACACCCTACTAAATGACCGTTAAATCTTTTGATAAAGAAAGCGGACCCCACCAACCCCTTAATTCATCAAAACCTTACTGTATAAATGCCGGAAAAGATTTCAAAAGTCTGATAAGCGAATCATTAATATTTAATGTCAATGGAAAAGTGTCCAAAAATGGATGGAGCAAAGACTTGAATTAAAAGTCTGATTTAATAATTATCGGATCATTGAAAAAAGAAGAAAAGATGATGAAAAGAAAACAACTCAAAGTGGAGGGGATTTGAGTGGGTTAAATAGTTGTATTTTGTAAAGTGAATTGGATATTTAAAATTGTGGATGATTTATTTCCATAAAAATTAATAAGGATAAATTAACATAAAAGTATAATGATAGAGGTAAATTTGAACCTGAAAATATAATGGGAGGAATATATTTGTATAAAAAATATAATAAGAGTTATATATATATATATATATATATTACATTATTTTTTATATGTATATTTATTTTGCCCTTTTCCATTTTAATTTTTTTTTTGGCTGAAATTCGATTTGAGGCAAAAATCGTGACAATCAATGTAATTTGCTATGTAAAAATTTTCAACATTCATTTTTTGGCTCCAAATTGTTTCAAATCAACTCCAATAATAAATTCAACTCAAACCTTCAAAAACGAGTTAATATCTCAAAAGGTCACTCAAATTTGAGAATTTATCTGGTAAAATTATTAAACATTGTTTTTTATCACTAAACTTGGACATCCTATCAACTAAATTTAGTTATCACTAAAAAAGTGTTAGACATAGCAAACTAAATTATTATGTTTTTGTTATCTAAACATGAACCCCACAAATTGAAAAATAAAATAAAGAAAATTATACCATAATGTAACTAGATAATGAAGCAGACAGACGGGAAAATCAAGTTATTATGTAGCTAATTGATTGTACAATTTATTAGTACAAGTAATCTAGTTTTTCTAGTTCTAGTTATAAGTGTGAACTTCTGCAACCTGAAATAGCAGAACCATCTTGTGGATTATTAAACACTGTGAGTGTAAAATGTTTTTCATGAAAAATATTTTCTCGAAACTTATTCCTCCGTACCGAACACACCGGGGGTATGTAGTAAATTACAATTAAGCTCATTGATCTAGCCAAGATGGAAAACTCAACAAAGGGTACTCACAAGTGAAGGTAAATCCAGAATCTAGATAATAAGTGTATGCCTTTTAAATTGTTTTTGCATATGTAGACATAAATTGAACTGAAAGTAACAGGTTAAACTGAGCCTGCAGAACCCACCCTAGATATGCTCATGAGACAATCAATCAGCTGATATGTATGATTGTCCCAAGATTTATTCACACACAGTTGATTATGTTGGACCATCCAACATCCAAAGTTGTGACACTTTCCAGTGCAGATTAAGCAACACCAAGATCAAGTTAAGTAGTTGCACTGGCATCTACAGTATTTAATGTGCTTCAGAATGGTCCATTGCAGTAGTGATGGTAAAGTGAATTCTTTAGCAGAAAAAGTGCTTAAGTCACAATGCAATCTCAATTGATACCCCATATGAATTCTGTTAGGAAACTTACTGTAACCTTTAAGAAACTTTGTTCCCTAAATTTCGAACATGATCAAAAGCTGAAAAGGGGAAAGGAGAAACAACAAAGAAATTTACCACAAAAGATACTGCTAAAGAATCAAACAGAGTGCACAAAAGCCAGCCCTCGTATTCACATAATTGAACAGTGAAGTATCAAAGTACACCAGCCATACATGATACACTAATCGAAGTATCCCTAGGAAAGTCCAGACTGAAGCACCTTACATATTAGGATGACTATGCTGAGCAGTTTAAAACATTCTTTTCATTGAAAACTCTGTCAAGAAAATTGGCAATTACATACAACATACGTAGCAGAAGTTGATTGTAGCACTCTTGGATCTAGGCACACTTAAAAGTTCTAGACTATTTCGCCAGCATATCAGATCAAGAATATAGTGTAGGAATAAAGAAGCATACCTTAAAGTCTAGTTGCTGCAATTTGAAGTCTCGCGTTTTTTCTTAACCAGGATCATAACCACAAATTTATCATAAAGGTCTAACAATCAAAATTCGGATAATGAACAAACAGTATTAGCTTGAGAAAAGATTTATACTGGAGCCTTGAAGACATAAAGTGCAGTTAAACTAATAACACAGATAAAGCAGATACCACTACTACAGTAGTGACATAATTAAAATCTAAAAGCTAACAAGTGAAATGATTCCAATATACAAATATAATTCATCAAATTTATTTCAATAAGCTTATTGTAGGAAATAGTATCTTCTTATAATATCTGATCATTAGGCCTGCTTCAGTATAAAATATGTTTTACAGATAAACAACATTACTCCTATTTCTTAACCTTTCGAGTCTTTTTCAGTCCAAGCACTTCCATTGTACCTACAGAGCATCCACATCTCCCTCGAAATATCAGTACAGCTCTTCCATTAGGAGGTGCCATCCTTTTAAGCTCAGCTTCCAATTCTTTATGATGATCGCGAGGTAACTTGAATAATCCCTTTTTATTAACTCCATCTTTTGCTGCTGTAAGATTTGAGTTCTTAACACAATCTTCTGTCTCTAATTGAATATCAAATTCAGCAGCTTTCTTAAGCCCAGGACAACCTGGTTTCCCACATCTCCTGCCAGTACATACTACAACTGCACAAAGAGCTATTCCAGCAAATAAAATACTAAGTCCTAAACAGATGTATAAACCTGGAGCTTCAAAAATCTCTTCTTTCAACTCAGAACTGATCAATCTGATAAATTCAGATATTTTATTCACCAAAAGATTAACAGAAGGATACAGCAAAACCCCACAAGCACCAATCACAGCAATCAAAATCATTACATCAATCAAAGCATAACGAGATTGCTGACAACCAGAATAATTCTTGGAATTAGGCATGTTCTTTTTCTTTTGGATTTGATTCATTTTCCCCAATTGCTGGGATTTAGCCACTGTTATTTCTTGGTCAACTGGCAGTACAGAACTCTCACAACAGACCATTTGGGGGTTAAATCAAGAAACTGAAAAAAATCCAATCTTTAACTTAAATCAACAGAAAATTCCACAATCTAGATCAACCCATTCAGTAAAAACTCATGAATTTCAAGATTCATAAAGGGGAGAAAAAAGACTGAATTTTTTTAACAGTTACCGAAAGTATACGGTGCTTTGGGGTAGCAGAGACGGCAAGGAAGATTTTTAAGAAGTCAATAGTTAACCATTTTTAGCACAAAGCGTGTAAGGTTACTTCGTATGAAAGGGTTCATTTCTTGTATTGAACAATAACTACACGCCAAGGATTTTATTTTTTTATTTTATTTTTTTCATATCTATTTGGGCTATATGGACAAAATGGGCCAACTTTGGTCCCACATTTTAATTTTCTTTTACAAAAAAAGCCCAGATTTTACTTAATTTGGATCCTTTTGGAAAAAGAGATTTTGGGAAAGCTCTTTTTCAAAACAAAAAAAAAATGTATGGGAAAAGTTTTATTCATTACCAAAAAAATAAAAATGTTTAGATGCTTGACTTTTTCAAACTTACCGTTTGTGCAAATTTGAATTTGAAGTGGGACTAACAAAGTTACAAGAAAATTATAAAATGACTAAAATACCTTTAGTTACAAGAAAATTATAAAATTTTAGACTATGTTGATAAGGAAAAGGAGAAACTTCTATATGAAATGGAACACAAGTTAAGATTTGGTTAACTTCTTATCAATATTTTATATCTAACTCATAATAGCATTATTATATGTTTATTTGTTATTCAATATGTTTTATATATTACTATATGTTTTACTTGTTCTTCGTTCTATTTTATATATCAGTTTTATATGTACGGATATTCTTATTTATGAAGGAAACTAAATTTTCATAAATACAGACTCAAGTATTCAAGACAAACGGACATCAAAAACTCAGGGTCGTTTGGTTGAGTGTATTTGCAAAAATAATGCATGCATTAATTATATGTATTAAGAATTCCTTGTTTGGTGGATTTTTTCATGATATGTAGTTATACACTCTATTGTGCAGTGGCGGAGGCAAGAATTCTATCAAGGGGGTTAAAAAAAAAAAGATGTTGTTGCCTAGAATCGAACCCGTGACCCCCCAAAGCTCACATAGGCGAAATCCTGAACCCCATCAACTATTAAGCTAATCCTTTGACATATGTTGAGGGAGTTCAATTTTAAATATATACACGTACACAAAAAAATTGATCTTATATATATAGTGTAATTTTTTTACCGAGGAGGAACCCCCTGGACACAATGTACATCCGCCCCTGCTATTGTGTATTGAGGAGTGTATTACTAATACCATGGATTTTTAGATATTAGTAATGCAAAGATTTAATACATCATTAATATGGTTAAAGACCCAATTACCCCTCAAAAGTACTTTTACATCTTTTCCACCATAATTGTGAAGGATACTTTTATAAATAAATATTTTTATACAATGCATACTATTTTTAATACACCAAACCAAACAATGCATAAGAAATAATCTATGCATAACTAATACAAATATAATTAGTACATGCATTATTAATGCTTGCATTACTAATACACTCTATTGAACATTATTTTTATACACTCTACCAAACAATCCACAAATATGGCTCGTAAGTTCTGGGGTTGTGAAGTGTTAGAAGTAAGGTTTTGTGTTACTTTGTTAAAGCAAAAAAAAAAAAGTTGACTACATATTTTAATTTCAAATATTAAAATTTTGTTTGTTAATTTTTTTAGACAAATGGTGAATGCGATTATTTTTGTTGGGAAGATAATTTTTGGACAAAGAGAAAGCTCTCAATTGACGGAAATATAACTAATTCATACAGTAATGTGAAGTTTAATAAGCAGTTTAACATGAATAAAATTGGAAAAGACAGGAATATACATAGGCCCTTATCAAAGAACACACTACATGAGAGAGTTTTGAGAGGAAGTTTGAACAAAAATGAGAAATCAATCACCCGTTTGAGATTGATTTGTGAGCTTGTATTATTATTTTTATTTGGAATATTGTATATAGTAGTTTTAAGAAACTTCAATACATGATCTTAATTAATTAATTAGCTCTGACAAAACAAAATATATAATATTTAAAAGAGTTTTCCTAGCGTTTGCTTGGAGATCACGGAAACATTGCTTCCCAAGTGTAATCCTTAATGTTGAGCTCTCGTTTATCTCCCCCTTCTTTCTTTTCTTCGATTTTAGATAGTAAAAAAGAGAATGAAATTTCTAATTTTGTAACCAGATACACTTCACACCATATGAGCCCTGCGAGCTTACGAGTCGTCAGTCCGAGATTTAGCATCGTCGAAAGTCAGGCTTAGGGCTCTCAGGTCTCAGCTTCAGGCTTTCACTGAAAAATGTATGAAAACGGCAAGGCAAGCAAATGCATGAACGTATTGGAGGTTTTCTATTATAAGAACGTTATTTTCATCAATATAGGCCTAATTGGCGAGTTTAGTCACACATATAGGTTCGCTACTTCAAAGGAATCGCCTCACTTAGATCACTGGGGTTGAAGCTTCTTCGACCTCTAGCCATGACGCTCCTCTCTCCATCTGCTGAAACATTGCTTCCCAACTGTCATCATCTTCTGTTAGTTTGTAACAAGTAGGGGTGAATAAAATCAAATCGAAAATCGCATTAAATTACAAATTGAGAAAAAAAATTGAATAATGATTTTGTTTTACTTGGTTTGGTATTGAAAAAAAAAAATTGACTAAACTTAGATTGGTTTGATAAAGTTTATAAAGTTTTCTTATACTTTTTCGTAATTTTTATCTTTTAACATATTATTTCAACTTTAACTTAGAATTTTGGATGATCCAATAATTTAAATGTTATAGTCCATAATATTAGTAATTCTAATAAAGCTCAAATTAGAATTAAATCAATACTAAAGCTAAAAACAAATTACTTAAACACCAAGAATGACAATAATGTTGAATATTTGTTATTTAGTTTTACATTGGTTTAGATAATTAAAATACATAACTTAATTTTAATTGTCTTTAAAATTATGATCATTTTCATTATGACTTATTTATTTGCAATATTTGTTTTATGCGATTTCATTATTATTTTTTATTGAATATTTTAGTGTCATCACTCATATAATATTTTGTGTTATTTTCTATAAAAACACTTTATATAATTGTATTTTAGTAGGACTAAAGAAGTATTTGAAGCACAAGTTAATTATACAATTTATTGAATATTTTACCAAAAAAAAATCGAGCTTCCGAGAAATCCAAAAATAGTCAAGGTTGAAAACCCGAAATTAATTTGATTTAGGTTTTAAAATTTAAAAGCCCGACACAAATATGGATTAAGTTGTACAGTGATCCAGATATGGTTAACGCTATAGATAACAGTCCATATAGTTTGTCACAATTCGAGAGTTCTACCACATCCATAAATTATTCATACGATTTAACATTATCATTTTTTTTTATACAAGTCCTAGGTTTAATCTTTGTGATACTGCAATTCTATGGAGACAAAAGATTACAATATTAATAATGCACATGGTACTTATAATTCAAGTTACAGATCATATCCAGTAGAGCATTTTGAAACATTTAATAAATAACTCTTTTGATACATTCTTCATTGTAGAAGGGGGAGGATATGGCATTCAAAAGTTCAATTCGACCATCGTCAAATCTCAATTCTTGTATTGATCTAGTATTTTATGGAGTAAATCAAAATCATAGTCAGTACTTTTTGCTCAATGAATGGGGTATACCCTCTCACAAATAAGATTTATTCTTGAAAAAATCTTTTGACAACTCGTAGTAACTAAGACACAAAAATTGAAACGAAGGTTGGTTGTATCATGTATGCCTTTGCCAGTACCGGAAGTGATAACTAAGATATAAGATATGATAATTGCCTCTGCCAGTACCACAAGTGATAATAAAAACTGAGAATATGGTACTGGAACTCTGGAAGTGTTTTAATACTAACTAGTACATAGATATAGACATCAAATATAATAGAAGCATAACATCAGAACACTTTTTTACCCATCTTAGTTAAAAGCACAAATAACCCTTCATTGAACTGGTAGTTTAAAGAGATGACAAGCTCACTGCATAGCTTTGACATCAACATCAGAATCAAGAGGTTTTTTATCACCTGCCAAGGTTGGTCCAAAACAAATGCAAAGCATCAGAGAGATTTCTCATCATCTCTAGTCTATACGCACAACAATTTGACAGTTTCAACTTCCAACTATTTAAGATTATATTGAGGTGCATTTTTTATTGTTAACAGTACAGAAACAAAGCATGATATTGGTTGGAGTGACAACAAAACAAACAAATTAACAATAACTCAAGGGTGATTGATTAGCCCATGGCAATAATGTAAGTAACAAAGGAAGAATATATTAGAAGGTTTACCTTGTTTCTTAAGCCTGCAAAAACTCACTTGTGTCTTTTCATCGACTCCCCACCATGCCAAAGCTTGAAAGGTCTTTGGAGCATTGGGATCATCAGTATCAGTGGCTAGAAAGGTGATATAACACCATATACCAGCAGCAGTTGACGTGTTCACAGTTACGTTTTTCACAAATTTGTAATTTGTATTCTAAACCAAGGAAGCCAAATATCAATATTTTTATTTCTCTAAAAAACGGAAAAGAATGTGGCAGGTAATAAACACTTACATGCTCTGAATTGAAATGTTCAATGGCTTTCTGGGCGAGGTCAATAAAAATTGGGATTTTGTTTTCCTTACCCCGATGTGTACTAAAATAAGCACTAAAAGAAGTACCCAACTCCAAATCCAGAGTGATATCAAAACCCTATTACATTGCACACCAACAAAAAAGGACAAATCAAAAGAAACCCTAGGTTGTTACGCTGGCCGGAAACAACCATTATTTATGTAAACGTACCTCGCTCTCCCGGATCTGCCTGTTATACTCTTTCTGAAGTCGGACGCTCACCCTGCGGCCGTCTGCATACCTAATCTCATCATCGTCAGAATCGTAGTATTCTTCTCCATCTTCACCAATGAAAGTTTTAATAACATACTGAAACGGCTTTCTACACTCTCCTCTTCCAGTTTTCGCTTCCCCTCACGACGAGGAACCTCCGCCATCGCAATATTACACTGCTCAATGAAAAATTGCTTTACCGGTAACCTCTAAACAAGCGATTTCCCCAATCTCTAGATAGTGGCGTTTGGCCCATGAAAGCCCAATGCTAAATAAAGGACCCATGGAAAAAAAAACATGGTAAAAAGTGTTCCCATATAATTTGTTGTTCTTAAATTTTAAAAAATCAAATTCCCAAAAAAAATAAAACAATTGGATCAAATTTTATTTTTTTTGAAATTTTAAAAATTTAAAATTAACTCTAACTTTTATATTTGATACTGTAAAAATAACACCATACTCTTTAGTAAATCTCAACTTTAACTAGCTAGCTTGCGAAACACACTAGCAAGACATCACTCAACTTATGTATTTATGATGTGTTTGTTGTTATTTGACACTCAAGTATATTATGGTATTGTTAAAAGATGGATGCTACTTTATAAGTAGGTCGGAGTTTATAATCTATAAACTTATGAATTATATTTATTTTTTTAATGTCAAATATTTTTCTCAAAAATTATGGTCAAACACATGGTGAGATCTCATCAAAAACTTCATCCAGTAATGATTTGTCAAAAATATTTGAACATCTATGATCAACTGCTAACAATGTTTAACTTTTGAAAACAACGGAGTTAATGAGTCAATTATCGTAATTACCTCATTCTTCTCTTTTGTTTCCAATGATTACTTAAGCTAGAAATGTACATCTTATTCACATACAAACAAGCTAAAGACTCTTATAAACCAATCGCCGCATTTAAATATCAACACGAAATAGTAAATTTATGAGGCAGAATATTCACAATAAATTGGCCTCATAATAATACAATATATTTTCTTTTTGTTTTTTGGTAGATCTAGCTGGGGCATGTCCAGCATTTTTAGTCAGTAGAGACTTTATTTTCAGACATAGTTAGTTTCAGTTTTAGTGTTAGAGTTTGACTTTTCATTTGTATTCAAACTCTCAATTTTCTTTATTCAGATTCAGTATATAGGTATTCCCCATCATTTTAGTATTAGCTTCCGCACAATATTATTTGATTTAGTTAATCTTAGTATGCTTATGATATGCCAGCAGGGTTAGCTTGGGGTCACTCGTGATCCTAGGTCCCGTGTCCGCGTACTGGGATAGCCTCAGGGAGTGACAATAACTTACTAACGATTCTGGAACCATACAAGTTAGGGCTATCGAAAATTAGTGAAAAACTAGCAATTTTGACTCTCATGCAACCGATTTGAACTCTTCAGTGAGAGATTTTGGACTGACCAAGTTTGAACGAAAAACTCTTTGGACTAAGATGAAAGCTTGTGAGAACTAGAGACGTGTATTCTCCGGTCATCGCGGTTGAAAGATTTAGCACCTGCAGTTAGTGAAGACGCCACCGTGAATTTTCTTTTTGTGAGAGAAACAAAAAAATTAGTGAAGAAAAATGAGGGAATATTTTTTCTTTTCGGCGGTATTGTGAAAATTGGAGGCTGGTAGCTGACAGTCTAAAATAGGAGTATTTGTTAAATTCAAAGTAGTATCAATTAATTTTCATAATTCATTAATTATATATTGATAAGGCATACAATAAAAATATTTCTAGTAAAGTTATGAGTACGATCATAATTTATGAACATTTTTTAAATATATATTTTTTTATAAATATTTGTACCTAAAATTTAGTATGTTTATGATAATGATGATGATTATCACAAATATTTTTAATATTTTATTTTATATATAACACATTTCATACAAGGTACTACTATTACAATACAATATTTGAGAATGACTATTCTGGAATAACTTATTCACCATGTATATGATATAAATTATCCCATGACTATAGTATAAATAATGGGATAAGCTATTTCAAATGTGACAACCAAACAAGACATTAGAATTTAATAATTGTTCTATTCCAAAATTATTTATTTTTACCCCCTCATACCAAACCAAATCTTACAAAGAATATAATGCTATAACTTATAATGAATAACATTATTGTTATAAGTAGAATATTATTATAAAGAAGTAAAAAAATAGTAATATAAAAAATTAATTCTCAAGAAAATTACGAGGTTTGACTGTAGTTTGAATCTATATAGCTTAATTTAATCTTAATGATTGCTACCCGTACTCTCTCAATGAAAAGAAAACTTACATTTAAAAAAAAAAAAGGTATTGTTTCCTTTAATTTTGCATAATTCTAGAAATGCTCGAGACATTTTGCAATTTTCATGTTATATTAAGAAATATTATTGATTTAATTAATCTAGGAATTAGGATAAGTACTTGATTTGAATTTTTTCTTTCCCAACAATTCAACAAAGATAGTCAGCTTCCATTTTTTTCATTTCTTAATAGTCTGGATTTTCGAAAATAAAATGAATAGAAAGCCAAAAAAAGAAAAAATAATATTAAAGAGAAAGCCGAAAAAGCTATACAAAGGCTTTTTACAAATGCAAGTCTTTCCTTTTTAAGCTAAACTTGAAAGTACTACTTTTTCTGGTTCACTTTTATCTGTTTATTTTTTAAAAAATACTTTTTTATTTTTATTTTATATATAAAAAAAATTATATTTTGTCCATAACATTAATTATAGGTATTATATTAATTATTATTTATAAAAAATATTTAAAACTTAAAATAGATAAGTAAAATTAAACGCAAGACTATGATTTAGTTTTTCTTACTTGGAGCATACTATAACTGTAGTGGGTATATTTCTGACACTTTGATATTAATGAAACTATTCTTATTTAAAATTAATTCCTTTGTTTCATTAATTAATTTTTAAAAAAAATAAAAAGACAACACTGCTTCTAGTAGTAATGATGTTCTTTAATTTTTGGCTATTCAAAGTTTCAACTCAAATAAATAGAAAGCCTCCTTCCATTTTTATAGGTCCAATTTATTATTAAAAGATAAGTAATTAAAAATGAAGAGATGATTTGTTATTTTGTGTTTACTTTTGCTATTAAATAATAGTACTATTTGTTTTCTTATTTAGATGACTTATAATTACTATCTGTGATATAATAAAATTACTCATCTATTTGTTGTTTCTCAAGGATGCATCATTTACTACCAAACCAAACATGAACGGAGGAAGTAATATCAAAATAATTATTTTGAAAGTTAATCGTTTGTTCATGTGCAGCATTTCCTTTCCGGGTAGTTGAATGATGATGGAGTTGGATTGTTTTGTGTGGATTTTTTTATATTTATTAAAAACATTTTCTTGAAAAAAATGTGTGAATGTGTTTTATATATATATATATTATGAGCTTACCTTATAAATATACCTTCAATGACTTGATAGTGTCAAAAATTATTTATATTGATGTAGTATAAAACTTAAACTCAACTCTAATACACAATACATACTCCTAAATCATATGCATGCCACAAAAATAACACTATTTTAACCCTAAATCCTAATTAGTTTGTTTTAATATATACTTTTAATGTTATTTTAATTAATGAATAAGTCTGAGCAATCATTTTCAGTTTTAAAGAATTCTAACCACTACCATTGTTGTGTAATATCATTTAAAACTGAATGGGAGGAATATACATTACGCACATACGTACTGATATATATATATATATATATATCATACACTCAAACCCTTATAGCCATGCATGTAAATACTTAATATTCTCACCATCCCAATTTATCAAAAAAAAAAAATTGAATTTTGAAAGTCAAGCGAGTTTTATATTGAATACAATATTGCATAAGCTTTTGAATTTTCGTTTTTCATATATATTTTTAAGTAACTTTTAAATATGCAAATTATATTTCAAAAGAACTTTAATATTTCATATCTAAATTTACAATTAAAATTTTAAAAGTTCAAATCTCAAATCGAATGACTATATTGTATAAATTCGATAAAAAAAAAAAGTATTCAGTCTAATATACCATATTAGTAGAGTAAGTATTACATAGAAGAAGCAAAAAAATCTATAATGATGAGTGTTATTTGCAAGGAACTAGCATTGCAGCACTGTCGTTTCCGTACTGCACCAAAAACTTTTACAAACTATATCAGCACTACCACTGAAACTTCACCTCAGTGATAATTTGTTACTTCTCCTGACTCATCGATCTCTCTTCAAATACTCTCTCGGAATTTTTCTATTTTACTCTCGGTTATAGATCTAGCATTAGAGGTAACGGGAGCTTGTGTAGTAGTACAATATATAGTGCTTTTACTATACGGGGTTTTGGTAACCACCGGAAAAATCATCGCCAGAATAACTCGATCATTTTGAGATATCCTTCATTTTCCGATTTACATGGCTTCCTCCGGCGTATACAGATAGGTCTGTTTCATTCTTCAAGTTTTTTTTTCATTTGCCCTTTGAATTTTTGCTATTTTAGTGTTTGGATGATAGCATGAGTAGTAGTAGTACAGTGCATTTACTAGCTCGATTCGATTTTTTGTTCTCTATAATTAAGGTAACCACCGTAAAACTCATCGTCATCTTAGCTCTATCTCCGTTTTCCAGTGGCTTACTCCACTGTAAACTGTGGCCAGACTAATTTTGCTATTTTAATAGTGTTGGGTTACAGATCTAGCATAAGGTAATGGATGCATGTGTACTAGTAGTACAGTGCATTTACTAGCTCGATTCGGTATTTTGTTCTCTGTAGTTTAGGTAACCACCATAAAGCTCATCGTCATCTTAGCTCTATCTCCATTTTCCGATGGCTTACTGAAATCGTTTTAATGTGACAGATCTGATCTATTAATGTGACAGATCTGATCTATCAAGATGAGACAAGAAGAAGAAGAAGAAGAGAAGAAGAAAATGAAGATGACTTGAGAGAAAGAATAATCTTGTAATTCTTATTATTCAGTTTTTTTTAAAATAAAACTTATGAGTACACTTATATAGAACTTAAAAGGAAACTAATTCTAACTAACTATACTAATCCTAACTAACTATCAATCTGTTAATTAACTAACTTTCAAGAAGTTAACTAACTATTCTAAGTGACTCCTTTAATACTTACTCCACTGTAAACTGTGGCCCGGTCGACTAATTTTGCTATTTTAAGGGTTGGTTCTAGATCTAGCATAAGGCAACGGGTGCATGTGTAGTAGTACAGTGCATTTACTAGCTCGATTCGCTTTTTTGTTCTATGTAGTTTGTGTAAGCACCGTAAAGCTCATCGTCAGCTTAGCACTAGCTTACTCCACCGTAAACTGTGGCCCGAGTAATTTTTGCTACTTTAGTGTTTGATGAGTTATAGATTTAAGGCAATGTACGTGTAGGGGAGTAGTACAGTGTATTTACTAGCTCGGGGTTTTTGTTCTCTGTAATTTGGGTAACCACCGTAAAGCTCATCGTCAGCTTAGCTCTATCTTCGTTTTCCCATGGTTAACTCCACCGTAAACTGAGGCTCAAGTTCTGTTTTACTTTTCAAGTTTAATCTTCTTCATTTTTTTTACCTCGAAACTTTATATTTTAGTGTTTGGCTCATACATCTAGCATATGGAATGCAACGGGTGCTTATGTAGTAGTAACTGTTTGGTCTCTGTAGTTCAGTAAAGGTCATTGATCGGCAGCAATTGATTATGCATTTTCTGATTCCCAGCTCCCTCTTCCCATGGCTGAGGCCTGAGGTCTGTTTAATTCTTCAAGTTTTGCCCCTAGAAAAGGAGTATTTGTAAATTTGGGTCATAGAGCTATAGCGGCAACGAATGCATGTAGCAGTGCATTTATTCTACATGCATATATATATGTGAGGAATTTTGGCTGGTAGGTTCTTTATTGTTTGGTGATTAAATCTGAACAAACTGACAGCTGTGTTGTTACAGGTGTATCCATTATTTGCAGCCAGTATAGGATCGGAGTAGCTGTTGGGTTCAAGTGGCTGGCAATATCTGCATCAACCCCTGAAGTCACGTAAGCCCCCCTCAGTTTTGTATATGCATATGTGCTTCATACATGAGTTGATCGATTCTGGAAATATTTTATTATGATTTATTTAATTTGGAATTTAGCAAGTCGTGAACTTTTCAATGAAAAAGAATGCATGAAGGTGTCACGACCCAAGTGTTAACTCCCATAGTTGGAGTTCTTCTATGTGCTAAATAGACACTGAAGAAAGCAGTGTAAGGAAGAAGAAGAAGCTGATCAAAGAAAATCCCAATTCTCATTCATTCAATCTTACGGAACGAGTTACACATGGGTGGTATTTATACAGTTGATCATAATCAGCTCACATGCTCAACCACGACCCTTAGTCTATGAGTCGTCAACCATTGCACAACTAGTATACCCTCTTCGTACACTTGAGTCTCAAACATATGTCTGGGTCCTCATGCCTCGAACCATGATAACCAAGTACAGACCGCCTTCCCTTCTACGAACCGTCATTCTCCTTCATACTTCCCAAATACAATTTTTTGAAGGCCAAGTCTACCAGGCTAACTATAGCTCTTGTACCCAACCACGAATCGTACTGGTGACTCGTACAACATGGTTTAAGACTTGACATTTTCCAAATTTCTAAGGCACTAACCACGATTGGGCATCCACGACTCATTGAACCATGTGTTTCTCATACATATTACATGCCACTCGTGAACCAGTGCAACAACAACTTTCAAATTTCCAAGCTAACTTTTACACTTTCGAGGTGTTATAGAAGGTAATACATATTTTTATATAGAAAGACAAAGATAAAAAATTTGAACTTGTATATATAAATAGTTGCAATGTGTACCATAACATTTGAATTTTTTTTCAGTACATCTCTTTAATTTAATACTTGTATGATTTTTTCTGAATTTGATTGGTTAAATTTGTTGACAGTGATAATATTTGGCACACATTTTTTATCATGGCGAATGAACATGTTGATGAAGAGTTCAACTTAAAAGATGATGGTATTCTCTATCCATATGTTAGAGATCAACGCAATATGAGTACGTATTATGTGTATAATAAATAGTAGAAAAGGTATAAGGTGTTCCTAACATTAATATATCTGTTTTTAATTTTTTTTCAAAGATGTGTGCTATTCCTATAGCACTACTGAAGCCGTATCGGCATCATTTGCGAGAGATAAGAATCGGCCACCAGTTGAATTGTCGGTACAACAGATTGCGGATCATCTACCAATAGACTTTCAGTATGAGAACAAGGGCAAAGAAAAAGATGATGCGGGTTGTTATTTAGGATCACATCTACATGCACTTCAGTATGCGCAATACACCGGTTTATGCACGAAGGAGGATTATCCCA
The DNA here is from genome assembly GCF_900185275.1 of Solanum verrucosum. Taxonomy (NCBI): domain Eukaryota; kingdom Viridiplantae; phylum Streptophyta; class Magnoliopsida; order Solanales; family Solanaceae; genus Solanum; species Solanum verrucosum. The sequence continues at coordinate 6,027,876 of NW_026020332.1, forward strand.
ACATAGGATTTAGGCCGGAGGATGCTTTTATTCCACCCGTCCCCACACAGGTATATATTTCTTTTTTATTTTAAAATATTTTAGCATCAACATTATTATTATATGAAACTCACCGCGCGTGTTTCTTATTTTTATTTGAAATTTTTTAGGCATTGAAATACAGAATTGGACATATCACTCGTGTTCGTACTGAGGATAGTAATTCAGACCGTGTTAACCTGGAGGAGGAACATTTGGTCACTGATGAAGAATTAAAGGAAATATTGAGAAGACAGCCTATAATTCTTTCAAAGCTTTCAAGATTTCACGGGAAAGGTAATAACTAACTTTGTTCATTATACATTCGATTTTTCACAAAACAATATATAATTGTGATAATATCTCTACACTTTCCTTGTATTATATAAATCTTAATTTTTTGTTTTGATTTCATTGAAGGGAGTATACATGGGATATACAGGGATGGATGATAAAGCGTATGCTGGATCACACTCAGTACTTATAGTTGGATACGGGATTATGGATGGTATAAAACATTTTATAATTAAGAACACATACAATGTTGATTGGGGGGATGGAAGAGTCAAGCGAGATTTGCTATATAGATTGTGCTATCCTAACGATGTGTATATGTTTCCTTATGATCCTAGCTAGTGACGTGATAGTTGAGAAGAAGCCAAAAGATAATTCTAGTAATAGTGGAAGCAAAAACAAGAAAGGCTGGTAGACTACTTGAAGTTGTATAGATTATTACTCTAGTATTTGTAGCTTAGCCTAAATTTCACTGTTTCTTATACTTCCATGGCTAGTTTAATTTGGTATTGATGACGACTTTTATTTTTATTTTATTTCTCTTTCTTTATATTACCAAAAATCTTGTAATGACATTTTATCTAAGCAAATTCCAATTATATCCCATGGAACTCTATATTAGTATTGTGACATTCTGATCATTTACTTGGTCACGTTTTTTTAGTAATTAAGAAATGCCAACAACATGATAAAACCTACCAAAAAAATAGAAAAAAAATTATGTGCAATTACATATATATCAGTATATTTTTCATTCTCTCCTAATTAGTAGGATAATGGGAGATTTGAATTGTCTCAGTATATTTTTCATTCTCTCCTATTTTTGAATTATAGGTAAATTTCTTTCATGATTTAACAAGTGAATCAAAATTATTTTTTTGAATTATAGGTAAATTTCTTTCATGATTTAATAAGTGAATCAAGAGAACTAACTAAGATTTGGATTTTTTTATTATGATTTTCACACATTCTCTACCGAAACACAAAAGAAACTTAACATCCATTAAAGTTAAATAACAAAATCAAAGATTGAAAATAACTTTATATTCAAGTAAAATTCGATAAATTAGTGTTATCTTTTCTTGAATATGCAATACGTGTTCACTAAAAAACTTGACTCATTCATTTTTAAACTATTATCTCAATTTATAAAATCTGTCATGCATTTTTATAACTAAACGCAACTCAAATTCAAGATTTTTTTTAAAAAAATAATTGAGATCTTAAATTGAAGATAAAAAATTAGACAAATTGTATTTGATGAAAAACAATTATTTATGTTGTTTAAGGTAAAATCACTAGGTTGAACAAGATAAATGTGAATCCACTCACTAAAATTTTGCACACCCTTCATAAAATTTCAGGGTTTTGGCCTGAAGTTGACATAATAAAAATAAATTTACATGCTCCCACTAGAAGCTGTAGCTGACATGTGAAATTCCCATTTATTTCTACCAACTATCGAATCAAAATGAGAAGACGTACAACTATATTTTGAATATTACTTTTTTTTATTTCTTTTATGAAATAAGATCAAACCGCACAAGGTTGGCTTCTTTCTACATAAATGGACTTAAATAATCTGGAAAGTTCTGCTTTCTCTTTAACAAATGCAGCACTTTCGCTCTCTGGCTCTCTGTGACGCATATGTTGAACAAGATGAATAGCTAAAAGGTGAAATATATTTTAAGGCATATTAGTCTAAAGTTACAATTGTATTTACTTTACCACCGTTCTTCATATTTAAATAGTCTTTGATTGATTTTTGGCTTGGCAAAGAGGGAAAAGTGCAAAGCACATCCAATAATTGTTCTAAGATGGCCATTCAAACTACGACAGCTAGCATTGCAAGATGCAACATGACAACACTTATAGAGTTGAACGAGTTATTCAATTAACAATAAACGTGTTCTCTTCAGATCAACAAGTAATAGAAGCATAACATTGCACGGAAGTGATAATGTTAGTTAAAAACACAAATAACCATTCATTGAACTGCAAGAGTATATGAAAAATACCAACACCTTTTTCATGTTGTAATAATAAACCACAAATAATAACCGCTGGTAGCTTAAAGAAATGGCAAGCTCACTGCGTAGCTTTGACATCAATATCAGAATCAAGAGGTTTTTTATCACCTGTCAAGGTAAATTCAAAGCATCAGGTTTCTCATCATCTCCAGTCTATACAAACAACAATTTGACAGCTCCAATTGAACCAGAAATTGCAGACCATGCTCTCTAGAAAGACAAGTTGCAATGAAAAGGGATTTGACTTTTTCAGGTATAACATAATTAATGTGAAAGAAAACTCATGTCCTACTAGAGAATGGGATTCTCTGACTACGGCCTTAGCATTACTTGCTAAGTACTATTTACCAGTAATTGTTGTGTGGCTGCTCGTATACATCAATTGCATATATGTCCAGCTAGGTACGCTTGGGGTCAAGTATGTCACTGGATGTTGGGGTGTGACAAACTCAAACTAATTAAGGGCATCTATTAGCTCCAATAAGAGGTAAGAAAAAAAAGTGAAACGAGATACAAGATTGTAGAGTGCAGGTAACAAGGGGTGATTGAAGAAATTCTACAAGAAGAATGATGTCGATTTAGTAAGTCTTTGATGAGCGAAAGATCATGATCACTTGCCTTTAATACTTATTACTAATTGGCATTTTGATTAGGGGACTCCCATTTGAATTTGAACTTGGTCGAATTGGACGAGTGATGTTTGAAAATGTCAACAACAGTTTATTTATCTTCGAAGTACCTAGGTAGCTTAGTTACAAGCGGAAACTGTTCTCAGCCAACCCGCCATTATAGAGTTCTCCTACTCCGATCAGCGAAATCAAAGAGCATGTGATTGAAGACGTAGTATTGATTCATGCAAACATGCTCCTTGATTCTCGTGTCAACAATTTGGAAAGAAATTAAACAAAGGCTTATGATGGAACACAGAGCACTTTATAAACACCATGTATACATAGTTTTTGCCTTTTACATCGCAAACTTAACTCAACTATTAATACAGGGATGTTCTTACACGTTAATCAGCCAACATCATGTTGCTATATAAAATGAACATGGGTTGGTTGGATTAGCATTTTTATATTTTTAACAATACGGAAACAAAGCATGATATTGGTTGGAAAGGCAATAAAACAAAAAAATTAACAAGAACTTAATGCACAGTATGGGTAACTGATTAGCACATATATAAGCAATGCAAGTAACAAAGGAAGAATATATAAGAAGGTTTACCTTGTTTCTTAAGCCTGCAAAATATCACTTCTATCTTTTTATTTATTCCACGCCATACCAAAGCTTGAAAGGTCTTTGCAGCATTGGAATCATCAGAATCTGTGGCTAGAAAGGTGATATAACACCATATACCAGCAGCAGGTGACGTGTTCAAAGTTACGATTTCCACAAATTTGTAATTTGTATTCTAACGCAAGGAAGCCAAATATCAATTACATAAAATACTTAGTTTTAAAAACCGGAAAAGAACGTGGCCACCCAACTTACATGCTCTGAATTGAAATGTTCAATGGCTTTGTGGGAGAGTTGAAGAAATAATGGGTCCTTCTCCTCACCCCGTTGTGTCATAAAAGAAGCACAAATACGTTTACCAATTCCAAATCTAGAGTGATATCAAAACCCTATTACATTGCACACCAACAAAAAAAGGACAAATCAAAAGAAACGGACAAGTAGAATAAGAAAATACTACTCCAAATTGTTATTCTTCCCATCTGTCGATACGCTGGCCGGACACAACCATTATTATTTTATATATATACACGACGTACCTCGCTCTCCCGGATCTGCCTGTAGTACTCTTTCTGATGTCGGACGCTCACCCTGCCGCCATCTGCATATCTAATCTCATCATCATCAGAATCGTAGTATTCTTCTCCATCCTTACCAATGAAAGTTTTAATAACATACTGAAATGGCTTTTCTACTCCATGACCTTCCGTCGCTAAACAATCCTCTTCCAGTTTTCGCTTCCCCGCACGAGGATGAACCTCCGACATGGCAATATCACACTGCTGAATGAAAAATTGCAGTAACGGTAACCCTAGACAAACGCTTTCCCCAATCTCTCCAGATATTGTGGCGTTTGGCTCGTGAAAGCCCAATGCTAATGAATCAACTATTACTAATTACTAGTATATGTGCCCGCGTGTTGCGCGATTAGTTGATAAATATAATTCTGAATACATGTTCTTAAACGATCATGATATATTTTAAATTCTAACTTATCTTTTTAAACTATAACTTAAAAAGACATTTTTTTTTATCACAAAATTAAAATCCTCCCGCCGAATTGGAAGAATTGCACACGGAAACCTAATTTTTGCCTAGTCAATCGGAAAATATGGCCACGCCGGCCGTTGGCCAACCTCCTATAATGGAGGTAGGGCCAGCGACAATCATCCCTGAACCAAACAAACGATCCTATGCTAATGTCATAAAGCCACCACAATCACAATGTAAATCACTATCGTTGAAGCAGATTGCCTATCTACATGGGGAACCACGTATAATATGGGAGGAGGAAGAAGTAGATCAGATGATCATTAATGAGGAATTACAATATGCAATGATTGGTAAATTTTCATACGGCTGGCAGGACATACAAGATCTAAGGAAGCTAATTCCCAAACAATGTGACTTGAAGGGGGAAGTGAATATAGGATTACTGAGTAATAGATATATTTTGATCAGGGCTACTTTGTTGGAAGATTATGTTAGCTTTTTATCGAAGCCGCAATTCTATATTACACATAAAAAGTGGTCCTACCCTATGCGAACTCTCAAGTGGGATCCATTATTTAATCCAGAGGAGGAAACATCGATTGCTATAGCGTGGATATCCTTTCCATCGCTACCACCAAACTTTTTTGGAAAGGAAGCAATGTTCTCATTAGCTGCTGCAGTGGGGAAACCTCTACAGGTGGATATGGCAACTCAAAACAAGACGAGACCTAGTTGTGCTAGGGTCAAGGTGGAGGTGGATCTGATGGGGGAATTTCCAAAAAGAATTAATATAGTAATGAAGAAGAAGACGGGGGAAATTAATGAAAAATGGATCATAATTAAATATGATTATGTTCCGAAGTATTGTAAAACTTGCAAGCTACAAGGACACAATGAAAAAGAATGTTTCATTATACATCCAGAATTATATCCCAAGGAGGACAAGATGAAGAAGCAAACAAAAGAGAAAATAAGAATACTGAAGGGGAGATGGAGCAGGAGGAAGAGGACACAGAAAGGTTAAGAAAAGGAAAAGGAAAAATATGAGAATCCAATGCTTTTCAAGAACAAAGGAGGAAAAATGGTTACAGAAAGGGCAGATTTTTTTTGCGTGGTAAATTGGAGCGGGTTTGGAATCCAAAACAACAACAAAATGATCAAGTCATCACCACCAATAAGTTTGAAGCTTTGGGGGACACAGAATCTGTACCAAAGGAAGGAGAGCATAAGAATGAGGAAGAATTGCCTACCAAGGAAGACACAACACGTGAGAATATGGGTCAGGATGAGACAGCGGTAGCAAACAATGAAAAAATCAAAATTCCTGTGATTTCTAAATCAAAAGACAGTCATACAGATGCTTATAGTGGAGTGAAAGATTCAGCTAACAGAGATATTAGAGCCCTGAGCTCAGCGCCATCTTCTGCGCAGATTTTAGAAAACAAAGGAGGAGTAAATCAAATGTCTGATGAGAGAAAGAAAAATGACGATGAAGGGCCACACACTGGACAAGAGGAGGGACACAGTCAAACAGGGGAGTCAGATATACACAACCGAGTACAAGAGATATTAAAAGCACCAGTTATAGATAAGTTGACAGAACAAGAAAAGATGAAGAAAAAGGACACAGAAGAGGATGAATGTATGCAAAGGAACATCGAAAGTATAGGACGAGAAGGGGACTTGTCACCAAGGCAAATTAATCAGTTACAGGGGAAGAACAAGAAAGGGGAGAAACTACAAACACAATCACAAATTTATACAAGGAGCAAGAAGGGGTCCACATCCACTATTAACCAATGATTAATAAAGTACTTTTCTGGAATATTAGATCGGTAAGAACTCAAAAATCTTTTGAGAGACTTATTGACCTATATAGGAGGAATCACTACTCATACATTGCTTTGTTAGAGCCTTTTCAAAATCCAGCACATCTCGAGCGGTACAGAATCAAATTGGGAATGCCCAAAGCAAAGGTGAGCAGCTCAGCGAAAATATGGATCTTCTGGGAGAATGATTGGGAAGAACAAGATTATAATGATACTGGTCAACAACTCACGGTCAATTTTAAAAAAAGGGGAACCAACGATATTTTCAGTGTTACAACAGTATATGCAAGCTGCAGTGCATTAGAAAGATTGGAATTGTGGGAATCACTAGAGGATATAGCAGGCAGCATGCAAAAACCATGGTTGGTTGGGGGAGATTTCAACACAATTAGAAATGATTCAGAAAAATTGGGCGGATTACCAGTAACCCAGATGGAAACCATAGACTTCAACCAATGTATCAGCTCATGTGCTCTAAATGAACTTAGTTTCAAGGGAAGTTCATATACTTGGTGGAATGGAAGAGTAGAGACATAATGCATTTTTGAGAGACTAGACAGGATATTTGGGAATGAGGAGTTCATGAGTCTACTACCTAACAGTGAAGTTCAACATTTGATTAGACAAGGATCAGATCATGCACCACTACATGTAGTATGCAACACTTCACAGGAACATGTTATGAAACCTTTTAGGTTTCTAAACTTTTGGACAAAGAATGAGAATTTTAAAAAGTTAATTGCTGATGTATGGCAAGAGGGAGAAATTACTGGCAATCCTTTTACAGTGGTGCACAGTAAGATGAAAAAAGTTAAAATGGAGTTAGCTAAATGGAGTAAGAAAACATTTGGGAATGTTTTTCAGCAAATAGCTACTTTAGAAGATGTGATCAAAACGAAGGAGATTCAATTGGAGATAGCACCTACAGAGAGCAACAGGGCAGAACTTCACAAGGCAAAGGCAGACATTAAAAGATATAAGCATATAGAAGAAGAATATTGGAAACAAAAAGCAGGAATGCAATGGTTCAAGAATGGAGAGAGAAATACAAAGTTCTTTCATGCTTATGTAAAGGGAAGAAGAAGAAAACTGCAAATAAATGCAATTCAGACAAGGGAAAGAGACATGATCACAACAACTCAAAATATTGGAGAAGAAGCTGTCAATGTTTACAAGAAACAGTTCATGGAGGATCAAGAGGTCAGTGATTACAGTATGCTAACACACATTCCTTCAATTATTACAGAGGAGCAAAATGAAATTATGGTGAGAATACCCACTAATGAAGAAGTCAAAAAAGTGGTATTTGCTCTTAATGGAGATAGTGCTAGTGGTCCAGATGGTTTCTCAGGTATGTTTTTTCAGAGCTGCTGGGATATTGTATGGGAGGATGTGACCAAAGGCATTTTTTTGTGGGCAAGAACTGCCCAGGTATATCACACACACCAATCTGGTTCTCATTCCTAAAAAGGAGTTGGTAAGCACTTTTGGAGATCTCAGGCCTATAAGTCTTAGCACTTTTGCAAATAAGATCATTTCAAGAGTTGTACATAAAAGAATAGCCACTGTACTACCTAGTTTGATATCCAAAAATCAGACAGGTTTTGTCAAAGGGAGAAACATTACTGAGAATGTACTGTTGGCACATGAGATAATTAGAGACATCAACAGAAGAAACAAATATCATAATGTTGTGGTGAAGTTGGATATGGCCAAGGCCTATGACATGGTTTTATGGAAATTTTTGGTGAGAGTAATGAGAAACTTTGGTTTTGCAGAAAGAATCATAGACATGATAGTGAGGCTCATTAGCAATAACTAGTACTCAGTATTGATGAATGGACAGTCTTTTGGTTTCTTTCAATCTACTAGAGGACTAAAGTAGGGAGACCCCTTATCACCTACACTCTTCATTATTACAGCAGAGGTTTTGTAAAGGGGTTTAATCTGTTTGAAGATCCTGATTATGTAGGATATGGGATGCCTAAATGGAGTCCAGCAGTAAGTTATCTCTCATATGCAGATGATACCATCCTATTTTGCTCAGGACAAACTACATCTATGAGGAAAATGATCAACATTCTTAGAGGGTACGAAAATGTGTCAGGGCAAATGATCAACTTGGACAAGAGCATGATATATTTACATGAGCAAGTGCCTAACAGAGTGTGTAATCTAGTAAAGAGGATAACAGGCATTAGGCAAGGATCTTTCCCATTCACATATTTGGGTTGTCCAATTTTTTATAGAAGAAAGAATAAAGGTCATTTTGAGAACTTGTTGAAGAAAGTTACAAACAGAATGAACACTTGGCAAAATAAGCTCATGTCTTTTGGAGGAAGGTATATTCTAATTGCTCATGTTTTACAGTCAATACCAGTCTATTTGCTAGCTGCTATGAACCCTCTTAAAAGCATAATAGACCAGTTGCACAAGTTATTTGCAAAGTTCTTTTGGAGTAATTCAACATAAGCTAAAAATAAGCACTGGGTGGCATGGGATAAGATGTGTTATCCAAAAGTGGAGGGAGGACTAGGCTTCATGTCATTACATGATGTCTCAAAAGCTTTTTTTGCAAAGCTTTGGTGGAAATTCAGAATTAATACATCATCTTTATGGGCATCATTCATGTGGAACAAGTCTTGTAAGAAAATGCATCCTACAGTGACTAGAGGGCAAGGTGTTTCTCATGTTTGGAGAAAAATGATCACAGTCAGAGAAGAGGTAGAACATAACATCTGGTGGCAAATAAAAGCAGGCAACTCAAGCTTTTGGTTTGATAATTGGACTAAACAAGGGGTACTATGGTATGTGGAGGAGAACAATGCAGTGGAAGAGAAAATAGAGGTCAAATATTTCACTCATCAAGGAGCTTGGGATAGGGAGACACTTCTTAATAAGATATCAGAAGAGATGACTGATTACATAATGGAGTCCATTAAGCCTCCATTGGAGGAATATATCAATGATGTAGCATGGTAGATGGGGAGTACTCAAGGCATTTTCACAGTTAAATCAGCTTGGGAACTAATGAGACATAAACAGGAAAGAAGGACAGATTATAAATTGATATGGACTAAAGATGTGCCTTTTAAGATGAATTTTTTCTTATGGAGACTCTGGAAAAGAAGAATTGCAACTGATGACAATCTGAAGATGATGAAAATTCAGATAGTGTCTAGATGTTGGTGTTGTTCTGAAACAGAAGAGGAGACAATGACACATGTTTTTCTAACAGCCCCCATAGCCAATAGGCTATGGAGGCAGTTTTCTAATTTTGCAGGTATACAAATGGAGAACATGCACTTACAACAACTCATAATAAATTGGTGGAAGCATAGTGATAATGCCAAACTCAAGGTGGTGATGAGAGCAATGCCAACAATTATAATGTGGACACTATGAAAAATGAGGAATAACTTGAAGCATGGAGGAACTACCACATACAATGAAATGGTGATGCAAGTGCAAGAAGAGGTGAGGAAACTCATAAAGTTGAAATATCCTTGGATACATATCAGAAAGGAAACATGGCCTCAAATCATCACAAAGCTGAAGGAATATAAATCTAAAATACATCACCATTATGTTCAATGGAAGAAACCTGGAAGAAACAAAGTTAAATGCAACACAGATGGGGCAGCAAGAAAAAATCCAGGTGCTAGTTCTATAAGTTTTGTAGCAAGGGACGAGGAAGGAGACCTTATATATGCAAGGGCAAAAGGAATAGGAATAGCAACAAACATGGAAGCAGAGGCGCTTGCTCTGCTAGAAGCAGTTTGGTACTGTCAAGAGAAGGATCTAAAAGAGCCCATAATCGAAACTGACTCTTTAGTTCTCAAAAAAATGATGGATAATCAGTGGAAGATACCGTGGGAATTTGTAGAAAGAATAGAGGAGATTAGAAGGGTGATACGAAGTATAAATGCATCAATCACTCACATTTTCAGAGAAGGGAACTGCGTGGCAGATTCATTGGTCAATGAAGTAGTGGAGTCTCAAGAAACTAAGTGTTATTATCTATTTCAGGAGCTACCAAGCATAACAAGGAAGCATCTAAACATGGATAAATCGCAGATACCAAACATAAGGATGAAAACTCGCAAAATCAGCACACAGTGATATAGTAGAGACGGAGCAACTAAGCAATCACCTCAACAACAGTCATAACAACAATTCAACATTTATGCGAGGAATCAGAAGGTACGGTAATTTTATAGCAGAATACTTCACACATGTACAAAGTCATAGTAGAATTAGATGTCCTAGCTAGTTTGGGTCATCAGAGAAGTTGGTCGGAGGTAATACCGAAAAAAATCGTCAAACAAGTGGCGTCATATCCGGACAGAAATGAAGAACATCTGTGGTCACTTGGATTTCCAATAGCCACCTGAAAAGAAAAATGAATCAGCAGCTCAAAGATTGAAGAAGACAGAGGAGACAGTGAAGAGGCTTACCAAATTTTGAAGAGGCGGGTAAAGAGAGAAAGGGTTTGGAGATTTTTGGAAATAGACAAAAGAGCAGCTAATTGTAGATTTGGAATCTTGTCCCATTATTTTATTTGGATCGATCCATTTATGGATGAGGTCATTTTTCATTTTAGCTTTTTTGTATAGATGAGCTTTGGCTCTTATTTAATAAAATGATCTGTGGATCAAAAAAAAAAAAAGACATTTTTTTTTATTATGTTTGAAACGGTAACGTGTCTTTAAATATGTAACTTTTGAAAATTATTCCTTCAAAATATGTGATTTTTTATAACTCTTTTGTTCATTTCCTTCAATATTCTCGCAACAACATTACTTGTCTTAATATTAGGATCAATGTTTATAAATTTTTAAATCATAGACATAGAGTTACTACTATAAATTTTCAAAAAGTGCTCCAATAATATCACTTCAGATAGTATTTTAGGAAAAATGATTAGTATATCCACTTTCAATTAAAAATATTATATCATAAAGGCAATATCTTATTGGAGTCGTAAAAAATACAATTATATTCTATTATTTAATCGTAGCTAATTACCTTAAAAATGAACTCAGAACATTCATATGATTCCTGTGGAAAAAACAACACAAAACGTAACCCATTATCAAAAATTATGAGAATGCCTCGTAAATTATGACAACACAAAACTTAACCCATTACCTTAAAAATAAACTCAGAACATTCACTTCATGGAGAATATTTTTATTTTCAAAATAATTTTTATGGAATCAAAATTTATGGATATAATCATGGTTATTAAGCTTTATCCACAATCATGGGTCTAAACATCATTTTTTAGACTTTTATGTGACTTTGACGGTTAATTTATCTATAGTTCCTCGAATTTATTAATGTTATGTATAAGCAACACATAATGTTGTTTAATTAAGCAATGCAACATAATAATCACATTAGATAAATAAAAGTAATGATTCAAAATATATATCCTTAGATCTCAAATACTGATACAGAATAGAAATGAACAAATACAAAACTAAACCCCCCCAAAAAGCTGAAACAAATGTATATTAAAAAAAAGGTTTGACAAATGATACCTGATTAGAAATGAGTAAGAATAAGAAAAATCAATGTGACACAAAGACCTGATAAATTCAATATTTATTGACCTTAACCCATCAAATCTTTGGGACAAATTATGGTTACTAAATTTTCATTGAGAAAACCTATGAATTAAATTGGTACTTTGCAAACTGATTAATAGAATTGAACCCATGACTTCTTATTCAAATTTGTAAAAATAACTGCAAGTATGTAAATTTAAAAATTGTGGATAACTACATGCAACCGTTATTCTAGCTAATTAGTATATTTTTTGGTTTTTTTTTTTTGCAATTTTTATTTTTAGTTTTAGATTTTAAATTAATTTTGATAATTCATAAATTATACTCATCTGTCCTTTATATAGATATATAGATATTATATAAATTATATAAATGATGAATTTTAAAAGAAATTTCCAAACGTAGGTTTATAATTTGAAGATATATAATTAGATGTTAATTTTGAATAATAAAGTGTAATTAATTTAAGATATTTATTCACAAAAAAAAAAATCTCACAGATACACACGTTACATTCTATATTTAAAATGATTTTAAAATAAAATAATAATTTATTAATTAAGCCAGTAAATGTATTTTATTCAAATTATTTAAAAAAACTGTTTTTGTGGTGCTGACATGTGGCGCACCACAAAAAAAACTTAATCATATTTAAGTTTTAAAATAATTTATATTTAATTTATTATAATTTTATTTTAATTATTTAAAAAGATGATTTTTGTGGTGCTGACACGTAGGCGCTTTTTCCTCTCCTATTATATATAGATAGATTTATCAAAATATACTTTAACTATTAATTATTTAAGTTTTATCCCTGAAATCTGCACAGATTTTAACAACTAGCTGCTAACAATTTAGAAAGAAAAATCGCATATTTGATAATTCAAATATTAAACTAAAAAAAATCAAATACTTTAGAGGTGTTTTACACCCTTCACCTAAAATCAAATAATTTTTTTATTTTTCATTCGATGTTTTTTTGTTAAAAGTGGAGCAGACTCGCCACTCCACTATAAACCATGTCGGTAAAAATAGATTTTTTTTTGCTTAAAAAATGTTGTTTTATTTTCTCTCTTTCATCATTTCTCGGATAGGCATAGATCATTTCAATTTTAATTTATACGATTTGGTTAACTCAATTGTTTATCTATAAATGATTGAATCAACATTATTTTGGTTCGATTTTTTTTATTCAAACTATTATTTAGGGAAAAAAATATATGTCTTAATTTTATTAATGACTAGATAAATATCTATTTTATTAATGACTAAATAAATATATCCACTTAATATAGGTATACCTCATGAACCTTTAAGCTTACGTGATAAAAAGTGTTCTCCAATTTGCTTTTGAGCATGTAAAGATCCTTAATATAAAGATACATTTTGAGGTCTTTAGTTTATTTAGCAACAAGATGTTGGCTAATTCCACTTTTAAGAGCATCATTGCCTTTCATGTGATGGATTAATGTTTGCAACGAAAAGGGGAAAAGCCATGTATACTAGGTGTTTAGGAAGAAATATGTTAAACAAAAGGTTGCTTTCTAGAAAGAGACCCGAGTTATCTAAATCATTAGCTAATCTAAATTATCTGAAAAGGTTTATGCTTAATAAAAACATGGCAAAATGGTGTGGTGGACCCTTGTACTTGTATGCGTTTGTATTGTACACCCTTTTACTTATCCCTTTGCCATCTAAACCCCTAAATCCATCGAAACACAACATTTTGAACCCATTTTTTCCTACTCAATTGTGTTTGTATCACAAACGCTTGACACGTAATATTTAAAATAATTATAAAATGACATGTATGATTATAAAATGACAAGTGTATATATAGCCACTCCAGGTCATCCTTTCCCTTTTATCATATTTGATTAATGTATCTGTACTTCTTTTTCAATTTTTAATTGCCCCTGCCATAGCTATTCCCATTCCCACAAATCACAATCTCTTTCCATTTCTCTCACTCGTCTTCCTTGCATTTTTTCTTTTCCAACCTCTTCTACTCTTTCCAATGAAGAAAAAATGTAGAAATGATTTCTTCTTGTTCACAATCTCCTAGAAGCTCGGAGTTGATTTTGGATTCTGTTGGGTTGCGATTTAAATGGTGACTGATAGCGTTGAGGAAGAGTGGGGATCTGTTGGGTGGTCTGGTTGTTCACAATTCTCGTCGGAGTTTAGGGCTGGCGGCGTTGTAAAGGTCGAGGTTTATTGGTGGAGTTGGTTTGGGGTTTTTTGTTGTTGTTGTTGGCTCTCACTTATAGCTGCCAGTTAAAGCTTGTTTGAGATGGTGAGCACGGAAGTGGTCTGATTGGAGAAGGTGTGGCGGAGGAGAAGAAGGCAGTGAGGTTGGGTTTTGTTTAGGACTGAAACAGGGGTCATTTGGGTGGTAGATAACTGGGTCAATGCGGGAAATTATTTGAATTTTTTTTGTTGGTTTTGTTTGATTTTCAACTTATCAATGTAGGTTTTTCAATTTATTTATCGTTTAACCTAGATTTCATCTTCTATTTGTGTCTTTGTTTGATTTTGGGGTTTTGTGGATTACATTGATTTTGTTGATTTTTTTTTTTTTTGAAATTTTACTTTGTTTTGTGCTTATCGTTAGTGTAAGATGTTTTTGTAGTAATGTTATGTCTTCAAAGGTGTGTTTTATGATTTCGATTAGATTATAGGATTCTAATAAAAACGAATTTTCATGGTGATGAAGAAGAATGCAACAAGATCAACCAATATTGAAGAAAAAAAAGTAAGTGAAAATGCATGATAAAGAGAGCAGTGTAATGACGGAAAAAAATAGAGAAGAAAAATATAGGGATAGAAGATCGAAAAAGAAGCCAGAAAAACCTCAAATTTTGTCCAGCAATGGTGTTAGATGCAAATGAGAAGATGATGGCTTTATAAAAGCCCTAATGTGATTTTTAGACCCCTTTTCATGGGTCTTACGCTCCTAATAAACGTGTATCACACGCTCTATGATATCAGCTGCCACATAGGATGCCAAGTCAAAAATAGTGTTTAAAATATTGTATTTCAATGAATTCAGGGATTTAGATGGCAAAGGAATAAGTAGAAGGGTTTACAATACAAACTGATACAAGTATAAGGGTCCATCAGACCATTTCGCCTAAAAAAATCAAAAGAAGTGTTGAAGTTCCAATTATCTCTGCAAAGAGCTCTTTGTTCATGTTAAGTTCATGAATCTGGATTGAAAATCTGGTGATCAATTTGAACTAATCAAAGATAAAAAAAAATATGATCGAGAGAAGCTGAAAGAAAATATCTTACTTGATTCATTATCTTCAATGTACAGTATGTAGTATAGACCAGTGCTTTCTGCTCCCTCATATATAAGCCCCGCACCATACTTAGAATTCCCAGCTACAACAACTTTCCACTTGCCTTTATTCTCGGCTCGATCAGGGGCGGAGCTACGTGGAATCGAGGGGGTCACCCAACCCCCCTCGCGGAAAAATTACACTATATATGTAAGGTCAAATTCTGGTTTTATGGGTATATTAATTAAAATGAACCCCCTCAACACTAAAGAGAAGGATAGCGGAATGGTCAAGGGTTTCAAGTTCCGCCTAAAAGGGCTGAGTTCGAATCTCATCAGGCATAATAATTTTTTTCATCTTTTTTTTATGCTTTAAAAGGGCTGAAAAGTTTTGGGCCCAGATTCTCAAACAAATGAAAATGCCTCATTGGTTCAATGTGATGTTTTATCCTTTTTATTTTTCATTATTTTCTTTTTATGCTATTTCTTTTTTTTTTTCAATATGTCTTTGTTTAAATTTATTAGCCATATTCTTTGTAAATTTTTCTTTTTGATTCTTCTTATTTATATTTTTCATTTTGTTTCTACATAGTTCTCTTTATGTGTACTAAGTTGAAGAAATGATAATTTTTTATTAAATATTAAATTGAGTTAGAAAAAATATTTATATATAATAAAGTAAATTAAATTTAACCGAACGAAGAAATATTAAAATTGTGAATAGTTTTTTAAACAAAATCTATTTAATTTAAAAAAAATTATTTAATCTCATTGTATTTTTTTTCAATTTTATTCTAAGGAGATGAAAATTAAACTAATCTTATTTGATTTATTGATCATTTGTTTTTTTACAAATGACTAACCTAGTAAATTGAATTAATTGAACTAAAAAAAAAGATGATGTCATTTATTTATTTTCTAAATATGTCAATTTTTACCCTTTTAAAAAATCTTGGTGATTTTTATAGTAACATAGATTGAAAGGGCACTAATTCAGAATTTTTTTAAGAAAACAATCAAAATAAAATAAAGCATGACAAAACCTAAAGAAAAAAAGAGCACAAGAATTTGAAAAACAATACTCGATGAAGCAGGGTAAAAAGTAAGAAGAACCTAAATGCGGCTTAACAAGACAAGTTAAATTTAGCGAGTTAAGATTAATATTTTTCTTTCCCATCTCACGTATTTATTACTTTATACTTCGAACCCCCTTAGCGAACATCCTGGCTCCGCCACTAGAATCGATATCCAATTAACTATAGATGTCTAGTTTTGTGACAAAAGTCATCATTCATTAACTTGTAACAATCAATTCACAAGTGTTCTTTCATATGACAATAATCACAAAACGCATTTGGAGTATAGTTATTTTGTTTCTGATTTTCAAGACCAGGTCTCGAAGTCAACATTATTGTTAGAGTCATGTTTTCAGACATCATTCTACTTGAACTTGCTAACAAGAAGGCTTTCATCTTGATTAATCATAGCATATTGTGCCGCCCCGAAAGGAGCTACATTAAATTTTAGCGATTCCAGGAGTGGGGCAAATTTATATTACGATTCAACAGGTCTCAAACGGTGTCTCAATTATATTCCAGCTCTGGGAGATAACTTGAAGACCCTTAGTGAGCAATTAATGGCCTTGACTAATCAGCCAAAGTGGGCCCTAAGAGAGGGGACAAGGCTGACTTGTGAGAAAGGACATCCCACTTTTTCCCACCTACTTTTTGACTTTGTAAAGACACCATTTTTAGTCTTTCTCTTGGGACCTTGTCCCATTACGTTTTAAGTCTTTATTTTACAGCTTGTATAAGTTATTGTAAGGAGTTCACTTGTGTAAAGGAACACTTAGAGAAATACAAAGAAAATTGGC
Source organism: Solanum verrucosum (assembly GCF_900185275.1). Lineage (NCBI taxonomy): Eukaryota > Viridiplantae > Streptophyta > Magnoliopsida > Solanales > Solanaceae > Solanum > Solanum verrucosum. The sequence goes on from NW_026020332.1 coordinate 6,045,008, forward strand.
ACTTGCCTCCCAAACTTGCTCTTTTATTTGCCTTCTTGTTTGTTGTTTGTGTGTGGATTGGTTTAGATGATTTTGCTACTGCACTATAGTGCTATTTTGTGTTAAGACTAAGCTTTCGTAGAGCCGAGCAAGCCTACCTTTGTTGTCCTACGAGAACTAAGAAAATAGGCCCGTGACAAGTGGTATCAGAGCTTCTGTTTGAGCATGACGTTGAAGTCTCAACGTAACGAATATGATGGTCAAGAGAGGTAGCAAGAGGTTCGGAAAGATGCTGCCAGGAAACGTGATAAAAGTAAGGTAAATGACTCTCTTCTTCTAACCCACCTATTTTTTGGTAGAATCCTTGAGAAAGAAGAAGAAAGTTCCGACACTAGCCAACTCGATGAAAATATTATCGGAGTTGAAGCTGGTTTGTCGGCCAAGAATAGGGGACTTGTGGTAGTTAAAAACAACTTTAGTTCTCTTGAAACGGTAGCTCTTAAAGGCCTTGATGAGGTGAAGGACAACCTTGTTAAGCTTGAAAAGGTAAACAAGGAAGGGATGACCAACCCTGAACTCAAGCTCACCGAAGCTCTCTCCTCTTTTTATAGAGAGTTTTGAGACTTTAAAGAGGCAGGTTGATGAGACTATCAATGCAAGATCTACTGGTCCCGTTACAGTTCGTAAGACACGTATTGAGGCTCCTAAACCAAAGGAGTTTCGTGGTGAGAGGAATGCCCAAGACGTTGAGAATTTCTTGTGGCAAACAGATGCTTATTTCGAGCATGTAAACATTACTAGTGAGGCTGCCAAAATTTGGACAGCGGCTATGTATTTGAGCGACACCGCTATGTTGTGGTGGTGGAGGAAAAAGGCGGACATAAAGAAAGGGGTTTGCTCTATCGATGATTGGGGGCAGTTCAAGAAGGAGCTACAAAGGTAATTTTATCCTCAAAACGTAGTACATGAGGCTCGTCGGAGGTTGAGGGAATTGAAGCAAACATCCTATATTCGTGACTATGTGAAAGAGTTTACGAAACTCACTCTTCAAATTTCGAGTTTGACCAACGATGACTTGTTGTTTTACTTCTTGGATAGTTTCCAAAATTGGACCAAACAAGAACTTCAAAGGCCACAAGTCAATGACGTTGATGAAGCAATCGTAGTGGTTGAATCGCTTACTAATTTTTGGTCAGATGTAGCGAAGGGGAGGGACAACCGAAGCAAAAATGTTCCTCCCAATGTGGATAACAACCGAAATAAATGCAAGTATGTTCACAACCGAGGCAGCGACACGAGAGGTAACAATCGTAATCAACCTTCTAATTTCTACAAAAATTATGAGGATCGTAAGAAAGGCACTCCACATCATGAGGGTTGTTATATTTGTGGTGAGACTACTCACGCTGCCCGTTATTATCCGTCGTTGAGTAAGTTTAATGTTATAGTTGCTGCTCAAAAGCAGCAAGAGCATGCTGCAATGCAAACCGGAGGGACCATCCGATGAGCAAGATGGACAAGTTGGTGGGGCGGACAAGGGAAAGAACATGGATGTTGGTTTGTTTAATCATATGACGTTATTTAATCACATGATACTTGCTGAGTTGGCTGCCCAACCGACTAGTGCAAGGCCAAGCGAATCACCGTTCGTTAATGCCAAGTTGAATGGCAAAGACGTTCGAATTATGGTGGACATCGGTGCAACACATAAATTTGTAACAGAGGAAAGGCAAAGGACCTTTGTTTGAATTATGTTGCCAGAGATACGATGTTGAAAACTGTCAACGCCCTCCTCATTACTGTCCATGATTTCGCTCTTAAAGTCCCCATTGATTAAAGAGGATGGAAGGGGTTGACGGACTTCACTATTGCTCTCATGGATGTGTTTGACATTATTTGGGGCTGGAATTTTGGTATGAGGTTAACACGTTTATTTCGCCGTGTCTCAATCAACTTCACATCAGCGATGCTGGAGGTTCTTGTGTGGTACCTTTTATTCGGGTACAACAAAATGGGATGCACTTGTCCACTATGCAGATTGTTAAGGGCTTTAAGAGAGAGGAACCAACATTTCTTGCTGCCCTTGTCGGAGGCGTCGGAGACTCAATTGAGGCAGTAGTATTGCCTCCTTGTATTGAGCAGGTCCTTTTTAATAATAGGGATGTGATGCTAGAAGAACTTCCCCAACGATTACCATCACGAAGAGAAGTTGATCACCAAATTGAATTAGTTCCTTGGGTAAAGCCACCTGCCATGACGCCTTATCGTATGACACCCCCGAAATTGGAGGAACTTAGAAAGCAACTCAAAGAGTTGTTTGATGTTGGACATATTAGGCCTTCTAAGGCGCCATTTGGTGCGCCTGTTTTTGTTCCAAAATAAGAAGGAAGGGACGTTGCGTTTGTGTATTGATTATCGGGCCCTCAACAAGGTCACGATGAAGAACAAATATCATATTCTTTGATCACTGATTTGTTTGATCGCTTAGGGCAGGCCAAAGTATTCACGAAGATGGACTTGAGGAAAGGTTATTACCAAGTTCGGATTGCCGAAGGTGATGAGCCAAAAATGACTTGTGTCACTCGTTATGGAGATTTTGAGTGGCTGGTCATGTCTTTCGGCTTGACAAACGCTCCAGCGACGTTTTGTACGTTGATGAACAAGTTGTTCCATCCCTTTTTGGATCAGTTTGTAGTTATTTATTTGGACAACATTATCGTTTATAGAAACAACATGGAGGAGCATGTTGAGCACTTGTGCATGCAAGTGTTCAAAGTCTTGAGTGATAATGATTTGTGGGTGAAGCGGGAAAAGTGTAGTTTCGCACAACCCACTGTCCAGTTCTTAGGACACACTATTAGTCATGGTGAAATAAGGATGGACAGCGATAATGTGTAGGTGATTCGGGATTGGGAGACTCCAACAAAGGTACCCGAATGACAATCCTTTCTTGGCCTCACCAATTATTATCGACGCTTCATATTTGGCTATTCGGCTATTGCTGCTCCATTCACCGACTTGCTGAAAAAAGTCGTGAGTGGGAGTGGACTGATTTGTGTCAAGAGGCCTTAGAAAAGCTTAAGGCAGCCATTACCGATGAGCCAGCTTTGGCGTTGCCGATTTCACTAAGGCTTTCAAAATGCATACCGACGCATCTGAATTTGCTATTGATGGCATCCTTATGCAAGAGGGCCACCTAATAGCGTTCGAGAGCAAAAAATTGAATGATGCGGAGAGGCTCTATTCTGCTCATGAGAGGGGGCGGTTGTAGTCCATTGTCTAAGGACTTGGCGTCATTATAAGTTGGGTGCTCACTTTGTTGTTAAAATAGACAACGTTGCGACAATGTATTTTCAGTCCCAAAAAAAGTTGACTGCCAAGCAAGCCCGTTGGCAAGACTTCTTGGCTGAATTTGATTTCACGTTTGAGTACAAGCCGGGAAAGGCTAATGTTGTAGCCGACGCGCTTAGTCACAAGGCTGACTTGGCTGCAATTATTAGTTCAACTTGCAGCAATGTTATTGATGATATTAATGAATGTATGCAGCATGATCTCGTGGCAAAGCAACTTCTCATTTTGGCCTAACAAGGCAAGATGAAGAAGTATTGGGAGGAGAATGGTTTGATGTACACTATGAGCAGACGTTTGTACGTTCCGAGGTGGTCTAACCTTAGGCGTACATTGATCAACATTGGCTTTGTTGGAGTCCTCTTATTATTGGCATCAGATGCGACATGACATTGAGGTCTATGTACGTACTTGCATTGTTTGTCAACAAGATAAAGTTGAAATGAATGCGCCGGGTGGACTGTTTGAGCCGCTGCCTATTGCTGAAACACCGTAGGACAGCGTCACCATGGATTTCATCACATTCTTACAGAATTCGGAGGGGTTCAAGACTATTGTGGTTGTGGTTGATCGTTTCTCAAAATGTGCAACCTTCACTGCCACGACGGCCAGCTGCAAAACCAAAGAGGCAGCCCATATATTTTTGTGAGATGTCGTAAAGTATTGGGGCATACCCAAACACATTATTAGTGATTGAGATCCTCAATTCACTGGCGCGTTTTGGATAGGGTTATTCAGTGTGCTTGGTTCGGAGTTACACTTCTCGACCAGCTTCTATCCTAAAACTTATGGGCAAACAGAGAGGATCAACGCACTTTTGGAGTGCTATTTTCGGCACTATGTTAGTGCCAATAAAAAAGATTGGGCGAAGTTGCTAGACTCTGCCCAATTCTCATATAACTTGCAGCGGAGTGAGGCGACGGGAATGAGTCGAATTGAATTGGCTAACGGGCAGCAACCCAATACGCCACAATCATTGCCCGTCAATGCCGGTTTGAAGTGTCCGGGTGTTTTATCACATGGCGAAAGCCTGGGAGAACAAATTGATCTTGCACGAACATATCTTGATAAGGCAGCCCAAAAAATGAAAAAGTGTGTTGATCGTAAGCGGCGACCAGTCGAGTATCGAATTGGGGATCGAGTTAGGATAAAACTCAATCCTAGACAATTCAAGTTATTGCGAAGTGTGAGTCAAAGTCTGATTCGTCGCTACGAGGGAACTTTTGAGATTATTGCTAAGGCAGGCAGAATCTCATATCGGGTTAAAATTCCCCATCACTTGAAGATACATCCGGTCTTTCACGCTAGTCAATTAAAACCATATTTTGAAGACCTGGAAGACAAGGATCGGGGGCAGTCCGGTAGAGCTCAAATATTTATTACTCCACCAGCCATGGACAAATAGATCGAGGCAATTATTGATCATCAATTGGTTTGCAGCAAGGGCTGGAACAATTCGAGCTTTTGTCCATTGAAAATGAACGACACCGGAGGAGGCAACGTGGGAGAAGTATGAGGACTTGTGGGGCCGGGGTCGTCGCCAAATTAGGTGGGGGAACGTGTACCGCCCCGAAATGAGCTACATTAAATTTCAGCGATTTCAGGAGCGGGGCAGATTTGTATTGTGATTCAACAGATCTCAAACAGCGTGCCAATTATATTTCAGCTTTAAGAGATAACTTGAAAACCCTTAGTGAGCAATTAATGGCCTTGACTATCAGCCAAAGCGGGCCCCAAGAGAGGGGACAAGGCTGACTTGAAAGAAGGGGCATCCCACATTCTCCCACCTACTCTTTGACTTTGTAAAGACACCCATTTTAGTCTTTCTCTTTGGACTTTGTCCCATTACGTTTTTAGTCTTTATTTTACATCTTGTATAAGCTATTGTAAGGAGTCACTTGTGTAAAGGAACACTTAGAGAAATACAAAGAAAATTGTCAATTGCCTCCCAAACTTGCTCTCTTATTTGCCTTCTTGTTTGTTGTTTGTGAATGGACTGTTTTAGACGATTTTGCTACTGCACTTTAGTGCTATTTTGAGTTGTGACTGAGCTTACGTTAAGTCGTGCAAGCCTACCTTTACTGTCCCACGAGACCTAAGAAAATAAGCCCGTGACAATATGCCTGATTGATGCTCGGAATCTGTTGCATCAACAAAATTTGACTCATAACCTAACTATAGTTGTATTGAGTCCTATGAGAAAATGCAATATCCTTTGATATTGTAAGTGTTCAAAAAAATTTCAACACTTAGAGCAATTACAGGAATGAAGAGACATAATAAAGTCATAGTCGTCCCATAGGCCTTTAAGTCTAAAATAATAAATAGATACAAAGGAACCTCGTTGAACAAGAGTGAAAATCACCTTATGTAATTGAAAAGTATGAGAATTGTTAACCTTGTTAAATCTTTCCTTCATATCTTCCCAGATTAAATGTGTATCTGAACAAAAAAGGAGTTGAACATAGAGATCTCTAATCACATTTCACATGATCCAGGAAATTACGAGTGTGCTGCATCGATCCCATAGTCGAGCTAAGACCCTGGATAATGATCCCGCTTTATTGTGAATCCTACTTTGTTCTTCCCTAGTAACGCCAATTGCATGGATTTGCTCCACAAATTGTAATTGTCCGTTTCGGTGAGCATAATTCCAATATTAAGTGGCCCCGATGCATGTGACGGATACAAATATAAATGATGAAGATGATCGATGATTGTAATAGCCATCGAAGTTCCTGATGGAATTCCTATAGAGACTCTGACAATTTTCATAAAAAAATTGAAAGAGAAAATAGCAAAATAGTAGACGGATTCCCAAATGAGCTGAAAATCACTCGAATTCTTCGTTGTATGTTTAAGAATCCCCTCGATGGCTCGATCCAGCTCTATTGGCTCTGATACCATGTTAAGTTCATGAGTCTAGATTGAAGATCTAGTAAATTTGAACTAACCAAGGATAAAAAAAAAGTATGATCAAAAGAAGCTGCAAATATCTTCGTTGATTATATTCATTATCTTCAATGTATAGTAAGTACTATATATACAATGATGCTATGATGTCATCTCATATTCCTCTAACCGACTCAATCACAATTAGGTCACTAGCTAACCACTTCTAACTAACTGTAACCAGCTATATATATGTAAGTAACTAACTGTACTACTTGCAGAACTAATAGTACTAACAGTGCAACACATAATATATAATTGATCCATAGTCTAGATATTATCAAGACATCCAGACACTTATTTAACTCCTTCACAGTTCCTTCATAAACCGTTGTTTCATTTCTTTTCAAGGAGTTCACATGAGAGTGAAGGAGTATCCCTGTATAAATCAATACTAACTCAGTATATGATCATGACCTTCTATTTTGGAGATTAGAGCAGAAGAATTCTGTAATAGCAACTCACTCCCAGAGGCGGGTACACGTCACCCGTTAACTTCGGAAAAAAACCATGCATGTGTATAAGTCTATCTTGAGAAACCAACATAAATTAGGATATAATTAACTATGCACCAATGAAAAGTATAGGTTTGTCATTGTGCTGTTGGAACAAGTTAGAGGAACCACCCATGAGACTTGGGTTCGAATCTAGCTACAATGCTATTTTATTGTTTTTATTTTATTATTCTCATTGAATTCTAGTGAAACAATATCTAGAGGTTAGCTGTTGGAAGAGAGACTATCCAGATTGCGCCCTTGTTAGTAGATAGATAGTTATACTTTTATGTAACATATTGTTATACATCGGCTTAATATATAAAGCTATATTTATAACAAAATGTGCACATAAACTAGTCTTCACACACTCAAATCTCCTCTTTTGTTTCTCTTATTTTCTCACTACATATGTATTGACAAAATCCTAGCTAGCCTCTTAACTTATTATTGACAAAATCTAACAAGTTATACTAATTACTAAGTACTGTTTCCAAAAAAATCTTCTGAAAGACTTTGTAGGCTTAATTTTCATAGCACCGTTCCTAGAAGGTGGTTATGTAGTTAGGTGCTCTTAAATGTACTTATTGCTTTGTTGATTATGCTAATGTTTGCACTAGTTGCCAAAAAAAAAAACGATATCTCCCAAAGCTTGTATGACTGCCTTATATGTTATCAATCTCATAAAAAAAAAACTTGAGACTTTGTTATGCAGGAAGTTGTTCAGGAATACAAAAATAAAAGGAGTATAGGAGTTTATTATTATGTATTTTATCAGTTAGATAATTGTACGTGACTTGATTGATGAAATAATATCTCTCCTCAAAACATGTTTTCTTAATCTCTTTTATTGGTGTTGGGACACGCAATTTAATTTTATTGCAAATGAATAAAATATTGACGAATTGTTCATATGTAAAGTTAGAATTATTGATACGCATTTTTTCTCTGTTAAGATTACACAAAAAATCTATGTAGAGTAATTCATTGTTGTTTCAATAATCACCTTTTTCCCAAAAATACAAACTTCAATGATTAAAAATGCTAGGTAATCTCGTCTTGTATGTCTTGGTGGTAAAGTTACTCAATTTCTGCACTAATAGGAGATAACAATTACTTAATAAAATAGTCGATGTAAGTGTAAATCGATGCATACATGAACATTATAAAGAAACTAATCAAAACAAAGCTAGCTTAATTTGAAAATCTCCATCAAGATAAAGGCGTCGTGAAGAATGAAAAGAAAGAAGTTATCAAAGACTTTATAAGATGTATAATTTTCATGGTCAAATTTTTATTATTAGTTGAAAGTTAGATTGATTAGGTCACCTTTTGGGAAAAGTAGCAGAAAGCTTGGTGGAGAACTCAACATCTTCTATATTTTTCTCCACTCAAATACAAAGACTTTTGACATTTGTGTCTCATTGTATACGAGGCCATGACTCATGACTAATTTGTCTGGATATAAATTAAAGAAAAGACACAAAAAACTTTTTCCTTAAATATTTATTTTACTAAGTTATTCTTATTAGAAAAAAATACATAAATAAACAAACTTCCATACTTTATATATGAATTCATTTTATATTTTTAAATAACTATCTATTATCTCACTATTACTTTGCATCAGATTTGATGTGAGATACATTGTGATACATCATTTTTTTCAAAATAACCTAAAATATAGTTTCATATTTATTTACCCGCCTAATCACACCCTCTAATTCTCAATCAACATGTTCTCTCCTACTAATTAATATGTTCATCAACCCAATTTCTCTCCTCCTTTTATCTCCCACGTTCTTCTTCAGTTACTTACCACCATTTAAATAAAAATAGAGCAATACACATTTAAATTTTGCAGTTTATAACTGATTTCATCCGTCATTTAAGTCATGTATCTGATTTCTTATAGGAGTAATTTTTAATAGGTACTTTTTTTTTCCAAAACATTATACCAAGTTTTTTTTTTTTTTAAGTTCATTGATTAGGATTTTGTTAAACTACTTTGATGGCTAAGAAATCTTCAACAAGAGGTTTGTTAATAGAGGTAAAACACACCACCAAGCTATCCAAAATATATCTTCTTTTACTTTGGATTTCACTCAACAACACTTTATTGGAGGGTTATCTTATGTCATTGTTGCAACTAGTACTCGTGAAGGCAGTGACTATAATACATACTTCATGTATATGATATTTGATACAATGACTATGATACATACTTCATGTATCTAGTACATACTATATGGAATTTAGTTCAAATATATATAATTTAATATCAGATACAATATTTATGCAATAACCGTATGTTATAGTTTAGATTAATCATATACAATGTCAATTTGGTACATGTATGTGGCTATAGATTAATTTTTTTTAGTTTTTATAAAATCTAATCCACATGCATTTTTTTAATGATAAGTAAATACTCCTTAACATTCAGATATATTATATCAGTATCATATACATGATAAAAAAAAATATTTTGGGTATACTTTTATAAAATCTAATGCAGATACAATGATTTTGAAATTTTGATCAGATACATTGAAAATTTTATTATCTTTTGATAAAAGATAAATCTCAAAAATGTGATTTACTAAAAAATGATAAGTCGTTAGATATGCAATTTACTCATAAAATTTAGCGTTTTGATTACATTTTATTTTTTAAGTGCACATGTATATGTATTTGGATGCGTCAAATATGATAATAACAATGCAGCAAGCTCATATCATAGTTGCGATGAATCAAATATAATGTATAACTTTGTACATGTATGTATCTATAAATTAATTTATCTTCTTTTTAAAATATAAAGTCTAATCCACATACATTTAATATAATGAGTAATTTACTCAATAATATTCACATACATTATATCAGTTTCAAATACATGCTAAAAAGTAATTTATATATATATGTTTATAAAATCGAATCCAAATACAACAATACTGAAATTTTGATCAGATACATTACTAAAAGAATCATTATTTTTTAAATAAAAGATATAATTAAAAATGGTGATTTTATTAAAAAAGATAAGTCGTTAGACGCGTGATTTACTCCTAAAAAATCTACTCCCCCATCGCATATTAGTTGATCATTTTTACACGCATATTAAGAAATAAAAAATAAGAAGATAATTTTTTTAATTCACCCCTTAAAAAAAACTTTTTTGAAAATTTTACAAATAAATGTGCACACTTTCAAAAAGAATTAATTAGAAGAGTAATATAGGAAAATTTTAATTAATGCTTTCTTAATTTAGTACGATGGGCAACTAATATGAAGTAACTACTTTTTTTAAGGGAAAATTATGCAAAAGGCTACAGTTTCCCCAATTCTTGTTATCCACCTGATTTGTATAATTTGCATGATTTGTATAAATATAGAATTTGTATAATTCTGTTCATGATTGTATGAATCTAGAATTTTGTATATGCTTACCCTAGCTATTTGCATACGATTTATGAAAAAATCATAATAAATTTATCTTGTTTGTATATTGACAAGCGAAATATACAAATGAAATTCTGAAAAAATATAAATGTATACCAAATTTGTATATACTTACCCTATTTGTATATTCGCAAGCGAAATATACCACGAACAGAAATATACAAACTGCAACCTCCATAGCAAACATAATTATAGCTATGGAACACAATTATCGAAACTATAGTTATAAAGCCTTATTATGTCTATTATGTTTGTTATTTCTAAAATTTTCTCTATTTCTAATAAAATGATCAATTAATATTAGACGGATAAAGCTTTTCGCATGTATTCAAAATACATTAGCTAAAAATGTTAAATACATTTATTTAACAAACTATTGAAATTTATATTGTTTGCCTTTTTATTAACTTGATAAAATACTAAGTAGAAGTGAAAAAAGGGTAGGGAGAGGTTTGCTGGTTCTGCACGCTTTGTGGTGTTCAACGTTTAGCCCAACTTGCATTACCATCCACAAGAAAATTCAAAAGTCCATTAAAAATAAAGTGAAAGCCGAAAAGTTTGGCGACTTTTAAAAGGTGGGACCCTAAAACGATGAATTTGGGGATGAGAATAAAAGGTAATGCTGACTCAGATTAAAAAGAGCCCTTCACTTTATTGAGAATCAAAAAAGCATAAATAACTAAATCTCCAAAACCACAAATAACTTGTGGCTCACAATTACTTTCTCTCTCTTACGTGGCATCCCTTGCCAGCTGTATTTAACACTTTTAACAGCAAATTATTTGATTACATTTCAAATTAAGGATCGATTGAACCGACTAGGCTAACCGCAATTACATAAACAAGGTAATTTCATAAATAACATAATATCTCGAGGTTAATACATATATTTCGCGTTAAAAATATTGTGAAATAAGTCTTCCCACTAACAAAAAAAAAAGAAAAAACAAGGCGTAAACACACCTATTGGATGTGTTTGTATGTGTCGGGGTTGTATGTGTTATGTGTCAGATCTGTAGGGAGTAAAATGAGACCCAGTACCCAAATTCGCCGGATTTGTTTGTTGGATTGTCTTCTCTCTTCTCTCTTTATACTTTTTCTCAGCTTAGTATAGTAACTTGAAAAGGCGCATACATACAGTTTGTATAATATGACAGACCCTGCAATTAAACTCTTCGGCAGAACAATTCAGTTTCCAGATATTCCGGATTCTTCTGGAGCTCATGGAGATGATTCTTTGCCGGAAGACAATAACGGAGAAGAAGAAGATGAAGAAGTTCACAAGGTACTTTCACACTTTGTTATAAGAGTATAATTTGTTGATTTATTGTTAGTAATTTGTATGCGACTGTTGTTGACTTCCTATTGGACTCTGCTTCGCCTCATTCCGGAGCATTTCCCTAGGGTTTTGAATGAGAGTCAACCAATTGAGTTACTAAGATTAATCCAGTCAACCAATTGAGCTAAGAATAATCCCGTCAATCAATTGAGTTACTAAGATTTCCCTAGATTAAATTAATTCCTTTGAAGGAAAGACGGTTAAATTTATCCATGTTTTGATTAGGTTAGGTAGTCACAAATTTCTCTTAATTGGGCTTCCTTGTTTTCTTCGTGTTCTCAACATTTTGTGTTTGGTATGAGGGAGGATATTTTCATGGAAAATGTTTTTTTTGAAAAACAAGTTGGTTTCTTACTTATTTTTTAGTGGTTTGGTAAGTAAGCAAAAATATGTTATTTGTAGAGCATTTATATGTAATCATGCAAAACAATATAGGAGTGGTGGGATGGTCAAGGGATAGGGGCGGGGTGCTTCGTGGGCAGTGAGTGTACGATAAACATAGAAGTTCACTTGTGGAACTTGTTTTCCCTACTTACATTAAGGAAGTCGTTTTCCTCGTTTTTAAGGAAAATATCCATAATTTTATTCAACCAAACATGGAAAGATTTTCCTCCATACCAAGCACACCATTAGCTCCTTATCTCCATGAATGCTTTTTCATTTTGAAATGGAAAGTTATTAATTTTACAATGGATATAACTAGGCTCTGTAATATAATTTTTAAGTATCAGGGCAAATTAACATGTTATAGAAGGTTGCTTGTTGTAAAAATATATTTTAACTTCAATTTATAGAAGTTCAACTATTTTATAGTTGGAAGGAGATTGATTAGAGTTCAATTTTAATCCATCAACGGAACAATCATTGTTTAACAACTTTCACATCTCTATAACTCAGATTTGTTTTACTTTTCTATGTTGAGTTCTTGTAATGGGCAATCTATTAGTGCAAAAAAAGAGTAGTTTAATTGTAAGACTTGCTAAATGAGAAACCTTGACTTTATACCTTTTATTTGTGTAATGATACCCTTCGGGGTGGCCCAGTGGTTTGGGCTTGGAACTTCTATGTTGGAGGTCTCAAGTTCGAAACCCTTTGCCAGCGAAAGCAAGGGATTTGCCTTCTGGGTCGAGCTCATTGCACCAGACTTGTCTAGTGCGGGTTACCTCTTCTATGTAGTTTGCGAGCTATTGCATAGGAGCGGGAGTTTTACCCTGTGAGCACCCAAAGGGTAGCGGCTGCAGGTTTCCCTTGTCATAAAAAAATTATAATTTGTGTAATGATATGAATACTCTAATTTCCACATTCAGTTGGATGCAGACACTTATTTTGTTATGCACTCGTATCCTTAATTTGACATGGTTAGTCCCTTCATGATATATAATCTACTATCGGTTTTGTTTTACCTTTGGCCTCTCAATATTTCTCTCTACAACTTTCACATGCTTCTTACAGACGGAAAAGCTTGGTTGTCTCAATAGTGATAAAAGACTAGTGAAATCTCGTTGAACCTTTTCTTTAGAGATCTCCCTAAGTTTCTAATAATTTCATTAGTTTAAAAGAAAATTTTACTGACTCTATTTACTACTTTGTGAAATGCATCACGCGTACAGGATGACTTTGGAGGAAACCTGGATGATGACGAGGACGAGATGGAAATTTTGACTGGCAAGGTGTTGCAGGATCAGAATTCAGAACTAACTAGAACTGATAGTATGAAGGAGCCACCTGTTGATAACGACTGTTCAACAAGACCTTCAAAAAGTGAAGAAGAGCAAGGAGAAGCAACTAATTCGCAAGAGAAAATCCTCAAAAAGCCAGACAAGATAATTCCATGTCCCCGGTGCAACAGCATGGAAACCAAATTTTGTTATTTCAACAATTACAATGTGAATCAGCCTAGACACTTCTGCAAGAGTTGCCAGAGATATTGGACAGCTGGTGGGACCATGAGGAATGTGCCTGTAGGTGCTGGTCGTCGGAAAAACAAGAACTCAATTTCACATTACCGTCAAATATCTGTCTCTGAAACACTTTCGAATGCACAAACAGCTTATCCAAATGGAATACAACAACCTATTCTTGCATTTGGCTCCCCTACACCACTCTGTGAATCAATGGCTTCAGTTTTGAATATTGCTGACAAAACAATGCATAATTGCTCACAAAATGGGTTCCATAAACCACAAGAGCCCAGGGTTCCAGTTAGTTACGTAGCTGGAGATAATGGAGATGACCATTCCAGAAGATCCTCAGTGACTTCTGCAAATTCAGAGGATGAGGTTAACAAAACTGTACCAGACCTGCTAAAGAAGAACTGCCATAACTTTCCACCTTACATGACTTGCTATCCCGGGGCTCCTTGGCCATATCCATGCAGTCCTGTCCCGTGGAACTCTGCAGTCCCTCCTCCTGGTTATTGCCCTCCTGGTTTTCCTATGCCGTTTTACCCTGCAGCTTCTTATTGGGGTTATACTGTAGCAGGTTCTTGGAATGTTCCTTGGATGCCCCAAGGTACTGTTTCCCTAATCCAAACACCTACGACTTCTGGTCCTAATTCTCCCACTCTGGGGAAACACTCAAGGGATGAAAATGTACAAAAACCGCTGAGTAGCATGGAAGAACCTTCAAACGAGAGTAATCCTGAGAAGTGCCTCTGGGTCCCAAAAACTCTGCGAATTGATGATCCAGGAGAGGCTGCAAAGAGTTCTATATGGGCGACATTGGGAATAAAACATGATACCATTGATTCAGTTGGTGGAAGTCCTTTCAGTGCTTTTCAGCCGAAGAATGATGACAACAATAGGGTTTCAGAAAACTCTACTGTATTACAAGCAAACCCAGCAGCATTGTCTCGGTCAGTAAATTTCAATGAGAGCTTATAAGCAGTTGTGAAATCATTGAGAATGTTAAATATCAGACAGTGTTGGCAAGCCCAGGCAGGAATTCTTCAGCTCAGTAACTCTTAACTACTGTTACTTGTCGGCATGTTTTGGTTAGAGCGAGTTCTTCACACAGTAGTGTTGGCTAAACTGTAGGATAGGTTCCTTCAATTTCATTCAGATCGGAGTAGATCAATATCTTGCAGCTAATCTCTCCTTCTTGTGTGAAAAAGAAAGGTCCTTTTTGGTTGATAGTGTTTTCTTTTTGTCTCTTTTTCTTTTCCATTTTCGTAGTTGATGTATATACTTGTATTTAAGAAAGTGAGAGGTAAACTAGGCAGTTTGTGTACCAAATTTGCCGTGTGATGAATAAGTTGAAGGTAAAATTAAAAATTCGTTATTTGCTTAATCATTTGTTGTGAATTTACTACTATTAATGCATTACGAGTCTATGACGAATAGACTGTCTGTATATTTCCTGATGATGCTTTAACAAGTTATTTTAGCTCATCTCTAAGAAATGGATCATAGTTTATTTGAAGAACCTTACCTTTCAATTCTTCCTCTAGGTGTCAGCCTTTCATGTCTGTAAATTGAAGGGTAATGCATTATTTAAAACTCTCTATGGCTCTCCTTTCTCAAATTGCTTTAATTAAGTCGGGGGTCTATCAGAAACAACCTCTCTATCTCTATGAGGTAGGGTAAGGTCTGCGTACGCTCTATCTTATCTAGAGATTACACTAGGTATGTTGTTGTTTATGGTGCTCATCCATACTATGTTTTCAGAGGAAGGCAGAACGGAGTTAATTCCCCCCATACCAGTAATGTATTTAGTTTCAGAGTGCTGTGCTAAAACGGAACTATTAAAGGCATTGCATGAGACACTTGGTGCATCTTTTTCTTTAGCTGGATTTCTTCTTTAGTGAAGAAGAGACCACCATTTTAGTGCCAGTTTACTAAGGGCAAAGGTAATGGATAATTTACAAGTTTCATTCTATGTAAGTAAATAGAGCCTATAGCTCGGGGAGGCGCCAGCCTTTTGGCTGTGGTCTAATCTTAAGCTTCATGTAAGCTTTTACTTTGTTATCTGATTCTTGTACATGGTGTAGTCGGAAGAACTACTATAAATTGGTAGGAATTGTTGTAATTTGTTTCATCCTTGTAATGGGAGAGATGGAGTGTGGGAGTCTTCTCTACTGATATCTGCTCTCTTTTTTCCCCTTCTTTTCTGGCATTTCTCTGTTTGCAACAGCCAAAATGATTGGCTTCTCTTACACAATGTCTGTAAGAGATTCTTTACTCATATTAGTCCTGTTATACTGCAAGAGGGACATGCTGATTTGATATGCTTTTGTCTCTTCTTTCATCGGTGTTATGTAGCAAACTCGTATGCCTAAGTCTAAATAGTTGTGTTGTGTGATTTGACAGGGATTGGTAGCTTCAAATGTTCTTTTAATCAGTATTAAAGACAATTGGATTTGTTGTACTTTGGACGTTTGGGTATTCTCTTCTGTTAAGAGGAGTGGTAAACGGTCTTGATCTCCAAGTTGAAGAAAAGGACTGCGTGAAAGCGTCAAGAATCTAATATGTGAAACCTTTTCCTTCATTAGTTTCACTGCAGAGAGCATTTGGAATAAAAATTTCCTGTGTTTCATAGATTAAGTTTGCAGGATAGGCCCATTAATGATGAGGAGTGAAAGGTATAGGAGGGAAGGGCCTTTGATACAATTTGAACTTGTTGAAGTAACAATGAATAAGTTGCTACTCTCGTGCTTGCAGTCAAAGCATGGTTAATCACTAGGATCTTGTTTATTTTCTACTGCAGTTTGACACACATGTGCATTGTTTGTGCGCGTTTGGATATAAAAATTGTGAATTATGAATGGAAAAAAAAGGTCGAAAATGGTATTTGAAAATTGGAATGGTGTTTTGACATGAATACAAATTTGAGTTGTTTCTAAATTTATGTGAGTGATTTGGAGTGAAGATTCTGACAATAACTTTTTGGAGTTCTCAAATTCTGGAAAACTATATTAATAATTTTATCCTAGAAAAATGAAAAAAAATATCAAATTTCGAGCACTTATCTATAACCCTGAACATATTTAATCCCTTAACTTTGCTAAGTGGAACACTAAATGAGTTATGTTAGTAAGGTCAAAAGTACTCCACTTTAATAAAGTTAAGGGATTAAATATGTAAAATAAGTTTATTCTATATTGTGTTTATATTGAATCAATAGACAACTGACATATTTTTTTACATATTTCTATAAGGTAACTCTGATTAATCATCGTATATTTTAGTCAATATAAAATATCTAACCCTGATTAACTCCTATCAACTGGTGGATGAATTAGTTATTTATTTCCATATATTTAGCAGTATCTTGTTTAGTGATTAATTTGAGAGAGTGATAGTCTTAATAGAACTTTATAACCAATCCTATTACTATTCAAATTCAATAATATAAAAGTTCTCTAAACAGAATTAATTAAGCAAAATTAAGTTGGATACTTATCTATTGTTCACTTATTTTAATGTTTTTGATTGTTTAGGATTTGGTAGAAAAAACAATGGGATATTTTGGCTATGGCAATAGAGTTTTGCTCGAGGTTCGTTTTCTTTTCTACTTTATATTGTAATTTTAGATCTTAATAGATGCTGCATATCCATAGTTCTACATATATACATACTCATACACCAAGCAAATTTGGTGTATATAAATTATCTATACTATATCAATATACTACACCATCACATATATGCAACACCAATATGGTCAGATAACAAAATAATAATCACGAGAAAACATTAAATAATTTAAATTCATTATGTAAATTAATCACCAATTCCGTCGTGCTCTATCCACACATACTTGTTACATCCCATCTTTCGTCGTGTTGAATTAAAATTGACTCACTGTTCATATCCGTAATTGAACAAACTTTAAGAATACTCATAATTGAACAAACTATCAGAATAGAGGATGGTAGAGAATTTTCTTTTTGTTAAAAATACCTTTTTTTAATTTGATGGGAGAGAATGTATAACATTTTGAGTTAATTGTGGAAGGTAAGTAATAGAGTAGGGGATAATTATCTCTCATTCTATTATTTACCTTCCACAATTAACTCAATATGTTATATATTCTCTCCCATCAAAAAGAAAGTATTTTGACCTAAATAAAACTATCTACCCTCCTTTATTATGATAGTTTGTTCAATAACGAATATTCTGATAATTTGTTCAATTACGGATGTTATGATACTTTGTTCAATTACGGATATGAATAGTGTGTCAATTTTAATTCAGCGCGGCGAAAAATGGGATGCAATAGGTATGTGTGGATAGAGCACGACGGAATTGGTGATCGGCTTACATAATAAATTTAAATTACTTGATGTTTTTTGTCATGATTGTTATTTTGTAGTCTGACCATATTAGTGTTGTATGTTATGAGATAGTATATTTGATATAGCGTAGATAATTTAAACTCACCAAATTTGCTTGGTGTTTGAGTATGTGTTTGTGGTATATGTTGTCAAATAACTTGATAGTTTGTGGTGTATGTGGTTTTTGATTGGATTAATGTATTTGCATTGAAAGTTTAAAGAAAAACGGTAAATTAGTAAAATTACTGATTAATTTGAGTTGGTGTATGCCATGTCAAAATGACAATCATAATATTATACTAAGTTAAGTAAAATCCTACTGTATACCAAAATGATTAGAATTTTGATATAAACAAATCATACTGTATACCACCAATATACAAACCAATTTTTTATACTACATTAAATTGAAAATACCATATTTCTGTTATATATATACTTTGGTGAATGTGATGGTATAGTGTGTTGGTGTATTTGATATAGTATAGTAAATAATTTATAGACACCAAATTTGTTTAGTGTATGTATATGTGATGGAGAAAACATTTCTACCAAATATAAACTATATAGAAAATAATGAAACTTAGAGAAAATAAATGGCGGGATACAAACACAGATTTCATTACTTGCATAGATTGAATAAATGGTGGGATATGAATACAGATTTATTTACTTACATAGATTGAATAAAAAGAAGAAAGATAAAATAATATTGAAAAATACAAATAACGTATAATAATAATAAAAAGCTTAATAATTAATTTAGTATGATCAATTTAGTATGATCACATTGTTACGTAGAATTTTTTAACATATAACAGGAGAAAGTGTATAAGGCTGACTATGAAGAGCCTAGAGCCAAGTACAACTACCCCTCTGGTTTTTTTCATTCCACCACCTCTACCTCAAAATATGAATTGACTTCATTTGATGGATTGTTTTCATTTTCTGGATTTTCATTACCAACTACACTATTAAAAGTTTGGAATTTAGTTGGCGTTTGCATGTGTAATATGAAATCATGATTTTAAATTAGTGTTTGGATTTTAGGTATGTGATTTGAGATCATGATTTCAAATTGAAAAAAAAATATGATTTGGAATTTCAAATCGTGATTTCAATTTTTTAAAAAAAATTAAAACTTGACCCATTTTAAATATCTATCATTTAAATTTTTGCAGGAAAAAAAGAGAGAGTCAATGTTTGGTGCGAAGAGATTGTGTAACCAGAGGCGAATCTAGGATTTTTCGAACATGGGTGCAATCGGGCACCAAGTAAAAGGTATTAAAGTGGAAATTGATCTTTAATCCTCAAGGTCGAAATGGACCATTTAGACTTCTTGTAGTACGGGTGTCAGAATATAATATTATACAAATTTTAGAAAATATATATATAAATAATCCAATTTTACGAAAAGACCACGGGGTGCGGATGCCCTACTTTTTGGCTCTAAATTTGCCACTGTGTGTAACATATGAAAGGATTATATCAAAGAATAACTAGGTACTACTACTATTGACTAGTGCAACTTTGTAAAATTATGTGTATTTAAAAGTTTATAATCATAAATATTTATTTATTAAAAAAATGAAGATATGTGATTTATCAATGCGACGCCTTGTGATATCTCTGATTTGCTGATTGAATAAGTTATTGATGGATATTCACAGATGGTAAAGCCATAAGTCAAAGAATGGAACTGAACTTTTCTTCAGTCTCAACATTTTCTAAATTAAATAGATTTAAATTATACCCTATGTTAGTGCAAAAGAATTACACCTTTTCTTTTGAAAGTGGAGTGCCCCACTTCACTTTCAAAAAGCCAAAAAAAGAAAAGGTTTATTTTTTGCATTCATATCATTTAGACAGAAATAATTTTAAGCCAGATTGGATTGATTTAAATAAAATAGTTTTTAAATAAAAAAATAAAAAATCAAATTTAAATAATTTTTAAATAAAAAATAAGGGGGATATACTTTTTGATTTTTGATTTTTTAAAAGTAATTTAAACTTATTTTAAATTATTTTTTATTCTGTCAAACACTTTCAAAATTTAAAAATAAGTTTGATCAACTTTTATGTCAATCGAAACAAACTCTTTTATCTTTGACTACAAATGTTTTTGAATATTCTTTATATATATATAATTACATAAATCACATACTTTTATGGAAAAATTATAATTTATTCCTTAAAAGTTTATAATTACAGAAATTCCTCAAACAAATACAATAATATAAGCGCTGATACATTAATCTGATGCGCGAGATATATTAATCATTAAGAAAGATACATTACATTTTATACATGATACACTAATCTGATGTGCGAAATACACCAATCTGATGGGCGAAAATGAAGGATTTTAGAAATTTGTAAAACTTATAGGGGATAATGGTAATAAGTAAACTAAAATGTGAAATTTCTATAATTTTTCCTTAATTATTAGATATTGAGATTTATATTACACTTCTTATTTAGTTTTTACGAAAAAGGGTCAAAATTGCCTCCTAACTATATGAAATAGATCATTTATACCCTTCGTTACATTTTGGATAAAAAAATGCCCATGTTGTTATCCTAAGAGACCACAAATACCCTCAAGAGTTAACACCCCAAATTTTTGTTGACGTGGCAAGTCATGTGGGACTAATCCTTCCACCTAAACGTTGCCAACTAGGATTCACTACAAAAGAACTAGACCTTTAGCGGCAACAACAGTCGGTACAAAAGCCCAGAAAATCGTCACTAAAAGTTTTTAACATTAAATTCTAATTTTGTGTTTTTTTCTTCATTATTTTTAAAAAAACAAATATGATATCGATTAAGTAGGAGTTTGAAGACACTATATGTTTTATTTTTATGTCATATGTAAATGTATAAAATGTACAATGATGCATTATATATATATAGTAGGAGATTTGAATCGAGAAGTAATTTTGATTATTTTTCGTAATAATATTGGATGTTTTTAATATGGATATTGCAAGTTATTTATTTTAGAAAATTAGGTCACAATCGAAAATTAATTATCATATTTTTTTATTGAAAAAATAGGTTTTACTAGCGAATGATTGTTGGAGCCTTAGTCGCCACTAAAAATCACTCATAACCTTTAGTGGCAATATTTTGGGATTTTGTGGCGACTTTGTCGCCACTAAAAGTCAAGTTCTTTTGTAGTGAATCTTAGTTGACAATGCTTAGGTGGAGGGATTAGTCACATGTGGCTTGCCACGTCACTAAAAAATTGGGGTGTTAACTCTTGAGAGTATTTGTGGTCTCCTGGGATAACTGCGGGGGTATTTTTGATCCCAAAATGTAATTGAGGGTATAAGTGGTCTATTTCGCATAGTTCATAAATAATTTTGACCCTTTTCCGTAGTTTTTATTATAAAATATGTAACTCTTATATATATGCATTCCCTGTAAATCCTCTCCACCCTACACACAACACTAGAAAAGAGAAAGAAAAAAACCATCTTCTTTGCTCTGTTTCTCTATCACCCTTATTGTAACAACAACAAGGGAGGAGGAGAAATTAGAAAATCTTCTCCATTTTTTCTCAAATCTAGAAGCTCCATTTAGGCAAATATAGCCAAATGGCAGCTTCTACCTATCTCAATCGCTTTTCAATCAAAAAATTACCCGTTACTACCGTCCCCGTCCCTCTCGTTATCCATGGCTTAGTTGGCTTCTTTTTGTTGTACATAATTTTCGATTGGGGAAGAAAATTTTTAAATTTCTTATCCCAATCTCAAAAATCCAAATCAGAAAAAGGCAACCATAATACATCCCATAATGTGCCTTATTTGTTAGTTGATGGAAGTTTATGCAGAGATGAAGTAGAAAACATAATGGGTAAATTGGGAATTTTTTGTAACCCAGAAGGTGATAAACTTTATCACGAGAGGTTCGATTCGGACAATTTTCGCGATTTGTTTGGAGATGAAGAAGAAGATAATAATGATAGTAATATTATGCAGGAATTAGGAGAAGCATTTGATGTATTTGATGAGAACAGAGATGGTTTCATTGATGAAATGGAATTGCAGAAAGTATTGTGTGCACTTGGATTTAAGGAAGCTGCAGAATTGGAGAATTGCAGGAAGATGATCTTGGCATTTGATGAAAATGGAGATGGGAAGATCGATTTTGAGGAATTTGTAGAAATGATCTAATAATTTTTTTTTGTTAATAGCAGCAAATTCATAAGCTATTTTAATGTGAGTTTATTGTTTTTGCTAGACAAGAAAATTATTATTACTATTATATTACTATAAATACAAACTACTCATCCTATTCTTTTGTTGGATATTTTTTTTTTCTTCTTCTTCCTACATATTTTCATCAAAAATTTGTTCTAGACACATCTTTATTATGTTAGTGTTATTATTCTTATTTTGTCATCATTGATGTTTGTTAGTATGGCTTTCTAGAAAATCCGGTTGGAGCACTGGTCCGTGCGTGATCAAAATTTAATCAAAGCTTCAATATGGATTTCAAATACTGAATAGAAAATAAAAAAAGATATGACTTTTTAGTAGAGTTTGCATTGCTTTTAGTCTGAGATACTTTTATATGAATAAATTATTTATTACTGAATATATTATATTGATCATATTAATTGATCAATTATCTCATAATAAATTATTGAAATATAATTTTATTACTGAATATATTATATTGATCATATTAATTGATCAATTACCTCGTAATAAATTATTGAAATATAATTTATCACTAAGGTGATGTAGAATTGTAGATAGAATTATGGTACCTAAAATAAACTAATGATAACTGTATAGTTGTATAATATATTAATATTCGGTAAAATGAAACTTGGTTGAATATTCAAAGTTAGATTTTATCAAATTACTTGATAACTAAAGTCCACACATAAAATTTTTGTTTCTATTAATAATAATTAAAAAAAGGGTACAATGATGTGGAATAATATTGAGGAAATTATCATCTTAGAAATTAGAAGGCTATTTGTAATCACTATATACACATAGAGTTGTCAAAAAGAGTCACCCAAGCCTCGCGGGACAAGGAATTTGAAGGGCTAGGGTTGGCCAATCCTTCATTTGGAAGGACTTGAAAATGCTTAACTCAACCCAATTCTAGAAGCGCTGAGGGCTAGGGCGGGCTAGCCCTTTTTTTTTTTTTTTTCTTTTCAAACTTATAATTCTATAATATCAAGAAAATGAGAAACAATGGTGTTGTTTCAATAACACTAGCAAAAAATCTAGTGTAATTAGCATGTATCTCGCATACTAGATACGTGAGCGAGATAAGAGAGTGACAACCAAGATGGGAGGGAGGCGGGGGTGCGAGATTTGTCTGTGTATCATAGATATATGCGAATCTACTTGGATAGAGTGTATCTAGAACAAATTAACCTAATTTTGAGTCCATATATTTCGAGATACATGTATCTGGACGTACCAAAGTCTGGTAAGATTCATAATATTACAACATAGCGTGTATTTAAGTAATTAAATTATATACTAGTGAGATTATTGTAGTTACACTTAAATAAAAAAAATTGGCCCATGGACCGACCCCGACCCGATCATGATCAAGCCTCAAGGGGGCAAGAACTTATATGGATCGGGCTTATAAGTCCTAATTTTGAATGAACTTGAAAAATCATATCACAACCCTACCCCAATAACAGGTTGGGTTGGGGCCATAGGTTAAGCCCGTTTTGACAACTCTATATACGCATTACGAATATAAAAATTTATTTCATGACTTAGAGTTGTTAATAGCATTATTCAACTCTCGAAATTTATGATGGTTATAGTTTGTAGAAGTGTTTTGACAAATACCATATATAAAGATATCAACTTATAAAATAAAAGTACTTGTTAAATAAATAAAGATAAAGATTCATAAACAATGAATGTCAATTAAAGATGGTAGATTAATTAATAAAAATTTACTATTAACAATATTTTAAGAAATATGTACATACAATGAATCAAGATTTCGCGTATGGTTATGACTTATGTGAATGTTTAGAAATTCTGAAATTAATTATATACTTCAGGCATACATAAATAGATTCATGTTTGTTACAAGATCATATATGTATAATTATAGTATTATTTTAAGATATATCATGATAAAGTTTCAATGGGATATTGTTATAGACCATAATGTTAAATGATGTTAACTTATGCATTTGATAAAATAAGTTATCAATGTTACAATATATGTAAGAGAGATTGCTATTATATAATAGAGTTGTTTTATGCGTACATATCCTTAAATATCAGTGTTATGGGGTTATTGAGCTAAGTAGATTACTATTCATTTTTTAAATTAATATATACCTGCCTCAATTAATGTAAAATCTATAATTAATACTTAATGTAGAATAAATCACGTGTTAGATTGTTTACTTGATAAATATACTAAATCTGAATTTTTATAAATTTATTTTCCCTTCATCTATGGGAGGTAATACCACAAAATTTATTATAATTTCATCACCGACAATGTAGTGATTTAAGATAAGTGCAAATGAGTAAAGATCGATTTACGTTTTCGCTAATAATTTTTGTCAGATACATTTTTATGATAAATTCTATGTGTTATTATCATACTTAAGATTGTGATATGTATATTAAATTTATGTGATAGTAAAAATATTTATGATTGATGTTTATGTTTACACGTGAATGAAAAGAACACAATAATAAAAATTAAAATGATTAATGATTAATTGCGCGACTTATGTTATGTAACTAAAAATACCAAAATTTGATGATTCAAAGAAATTAAATTTATCGATTGATTGAGTATATTCCATATATGGTTATTATGAAAGTTTTTTTAAAAAAACTTACTCATTTGATGTAATTGATGTTTACTTTTGAATCACATAATATTTCTACGTATACTTTCATTATATAACCACTTTTTTCATTCATTATTGAGATTGTTTGTGTGAATGACAAATGGAAAGAAACGAAAATTTGCACAAAATTCTTTACAAAAAAACTTGGCGCACCTCATCGACTAAGCAGAAGAAATTTTTTGTGCTTATATAAAAAAATATTTCTTTAAGTTCTTTAAAAATTGTGAAAAAAGCGTGTGCTGAATAGTTCGATTTTTGCTTTATGAAATAGCAAGTCAAGAGAGTAGTTTGAAAGAATAATTTGAATTAAAAGAGTTCAAAATCTTATAGTAATTTTTAATTTTATCGTAACATTAACTTTAACACTTTAAAATTATATTATCTATAATTAACGATTAGATGTATATTAAGAAAAAATATTATATATATATATATATAAAGAAGTCATAACAATCATTAGACGTCGTATTTTTTTAAACGAGATCCTTGGTAACGCGACATAAAAACTCCTTACTCTTATTTAGTATTTCGAATGAATTCTTATTTCTATTTATTTTATTAAATTTTAATACAGAATAAACTTAAACTTAAACTAAACTGAATTACATGAAGCAAAATTTACTCTGTTGACCTGTGTCGGATCAAGGAAGACGTTCTTCAAGACAAAAATACGGTACAAAAAGAATCATTTAAGGTTCTTATCATTCTTAAATAGTTCACCACTTCAATGCTTTATGTCGAGTCACTCTTCCTGAAAAGTACTTGAAAATGATTTTAGTTTACTCTGTTGACCTGTGTCACAATCAGGGAAAGACGTCCTTCAAGACAGAACATACAGTACATAAGGAATCATCTATGGATCTTGTCATTCTGAAATAGTTCGCCAATTCAGTGTTTTTATTTGCTGAGTCAATCTTCCTAAAGAAGACTTGAAAATGATTTTTCGAACATGGTTCAGATCACTGTGAAGATAAAAATACCAAATTCACATTTTAAAATCTCTCTTTGTGTTTTGCTCAATCACGTCAATCTCTTTATGATTAACAATATTATAATTCAACCTTTTAGCTCTTAAATTTAATTTTTTTTTTCAATCCCCTTTTTCTATTATTATTTCACAATAAAACATGACCAAATATTCCGAAGAAAAGGTGGAAAAACAGAGAGATATTTATATAGGAGGGAAGAAGGACGTGGCCCCGTTAGATATAAGAAAAGGAGGCCTTACTATTTCGGGTCAAAACCCTAGCAGCTATAAATCAACACCCGCTCCGTAATTTCTCTCTTCTGTTTGCTCGTCACATAGTTCTTACCAGAAGATTTTGGTTCAGGTATCTTCAGTTATGGTTTCTGCAAATTCTCCTATGATGTTATCTATGTATAGATTTTCATATCTTGTTTTCCTTTGTTAAATTCAGTTTTAGAATTAATTGGGAACTCAGAATGGTTATTTGTAGTTTGAATTTTGATGTTGTTATTGTAGTTTCATAAATCTTTGATTTTAATCCTATTCCATGGAGTTTAGCGTCGACTTTGATTTCAGATCTATGTTTCTTTTCGGATCCGTCTTCTTTGTTTTTACCCTTTCTAGGGATTAAACTTTAATTTGTGTTTTAACTTTTTTTTTTTGTGTGTTTAGTACAATTAAACAACAAAAAAGGATTTTTCTAGAATTGACAGTGTCCTTGATCTGGAGTTCGTGAATTGGTCAATTGTGTATGAAATAAAGAACAAGAAAAAAGAAGGATCTTTTTAGAATTGACAGTGTTTTGGATCTGGAGTTCGTGAATTGGTCAATTGTGTATGAAAAAAGAGAACAACAAAAAAAATGGATTTTTTTTTAGAACTGACAGTGTCCTTGATCTGGTGTTTGTGAATTGGTCAATTGTGTATAGGCTCAGACCACATGTGATACCGGCTTGTATCTTGCGTTTCCACTGTGTACAAGGAATTTATAATGTTAAGTCTGATAAGGAAATGCTTACACATCCAATTTTAATGTTTTGTTGCTGTCAGAATCTCTTCATTTTTTTCCATCTAGAAGCCGTGGATCTATTTTCACTTAGGGGATTCAGTTTTTTGGGATTAAATCCACTATTTTAGCACTTTTTTTAAAAATAAAAATAATTAATAGTAAAAGATTGGGCAGGCTAGTGGCAGTTCCCAAAATTAGAGGGAAAAAAATAACAGAAGCTAAAAATATAATGCTCTGAACAAGGTTCGAACCCTGAATGCAAGGGACAATTTGAAAGGCAATTACCACTGCGCTACACTTTGTATCTTGTTCAGGGGGTTCAAAACTAATATATGTACATAAATACGAAAAATTTACCGTTATATATATGGTGTAATTTTTTGCTGAGGGGTTCGGGCGAACCCCTCCCCCCCATAGATCCTCCCCTTAGATCCGCCCCTTTCTAGAAGAACTCTAGAAATTTTGGAATCCTGCTAATGTATGTCGAACACATTGTATCATGGCTACATTATGAGTATTTGAGGAAATATGACATGAAATTGGATGAAAGTTCATTGAATGTATCTCTTTTCTAAGAAGGGTGAATGTATCTCCAAGTTTCAACTTCAATCTATTCTAGTTTCTTAGTTTGGACAGGAACAAGGTTGTGGGAGATGCGTACTTCTGCTGATGGAAAACTATTTTCTATCTGACATATTAGAAATTTTAGTAGGTGGATTTGTTCTTCATGGATTTATGACTTTTGTTTGCAATTTTTCGATGATAAACAGTATTTAGTCCATATTTTGCAATGGCTGGTCGACGGGATAGCTATGGGAAGCGGTCTCATTCTCAGTCAGATTATAGTGAAAACGGGGGAAATAAAAGGAGAAATACTAGAAATGATAAGGATCCTTTCTCTATTGGCCCTGATGATACAGTATATCGGTACTTGTGTCCAGTAAAGAAGATTGGCAGCATCATAGGTAAAGGTGGGGAGATTGTTAAACAATTAAGGGTGGATACGAAATCAAAAATTAGAATTGGAGAGACAGTACCTGACTGTGATGAACGTGTTGTCACCATCTACAGCTCAAGTGAAGAAACAAACGAGTTTGATGGCACTGAAGATCGTGTTTGTCCAGCTCAGGATGCTCTTTTCAGAGTATATGATAAAATTATCAGTGATGACACTACTGATGAGAACTCTGAGGAAGCATCTCAGGTTACTGTTAAGCTTCTAGTACCTTCAGATCAGATTGGATGTATTATTGGGAAAGGGGGACAGATAGTTCAGGACATTCGAAGTGAAACTGGTGCTCAGATTCGTATTTTGAAAGATAAGCATTTGCCTGCATGTGCATTGAGCTCAGACGAACTTGTGCAGGTAATACAGCATCACCTTCCTATCTATCCACTTGTGTTACTTCTGCAACATCTAACTTGTAACTTTATTTCAATAATTTTGTTAATTAGTAAGTTTGATCAAGTGCTCGTTTTTCATGCTTGAACTTGCGGGCTGTCACATTTCAGCCTAATGACTTTGGGTATCTTCTTTTACAACTTGGTTGACGGTCTTATAGAATTTAAACAGATTGACCATGCTGCACTTCTGTTTTCACACCACCTCTTGAAATTTATTATTTATGGTCCACATTGCATAATTATACACACACATGGATGGTTCAGTTTCTTTAGTTATAAATGTATGGCCAATTTTCTTGATATTCGTTGGTCTATCAAGTTGGGACTCAATTTTTTTTTATCTCATTGCGCTTATCAGTAGTTGTAATTTGCTCTTGTAGTTTCTTGGCCTTCGATTTCTGGTACTACCTGTTGTTTCTTGTACCGCAATTATTGTATTGTTTTGTTGTAGTTTTTGTTCTGATGCTATCGGTTGTTTTTATTATTATCTGTTTCTTGTACTTCCATTACTCCTTTTTGGGACTGCTTTGGACTATTTTATGTTAAGCTGAGGGTTTATCGAAAAACAGCCTCTCTACCTATGAGGTAGGGGTAAGGTCCGCATACACCACCCTACTTTGTGGGACTACACTGGGTATGCTGTTGCTTAGTAATGTGGAATTACAAATAAATTTGGCTGAATTAACGTCACTGTTCATCTGATCGCTGGTTACTTGGTTTTAGATATCTGGTGAAGTTGCTGTAGTAAGGAAGGCTCTCTTTGAAGTTGCAACTCGTCTTCACAATAATCCATCCCGTACCCAACACATTCTAGCCTCCGATGCACCAACTATCTACTCCTCGCGCAGTTCACTTATTGGTTCTGCTGGTGGTGCTCCAATAGTGGGAATAGCTCCTTTAGTGGGGCCATATGGGGGCTACAAAGGGGAGAGTGGTGACTGGTCAAGGTCTTTCTACTCTGCTCCAAGGGATGAATCAGCTTCAAAGGAATTTTCTCTTCGTTTAGTGTGTCCTACTGCAAATATCGGAGGTGTTATTGGCAAAGGTGGTGTCATAATAAACCAAATTAGACAAGAGTCTGGTGCAGTCATCAAGGTTAATAGTTCTAATGCTGAAGGTGACAATTGTGTGATTTCTATTTCTGCAAAAGAGGTAAGTATTTTCTATTTAAATGAATGTTTATTGGAATATGCAACTTGAGGATTTTTGTTCTCTCAGTAAAGATGCGGTTTTATGCTTTGTCTAGTTTTTTGAGGACACATATTCTCCCACAATTGAAGCAGCACTACGCTTGCAACCAAAGTGTCGTGAGGAAGTGGAACGGGATTCAGGTCTTATATCAGTCACCACAAGGTTGCTGGTTCCAGCATCTCGAATTGGCTGTCTTATTGGGAAAGGAGGATCCATAATTAATGAGATGAGGAAAATCACGAAAGCTAATATTCGCATTCTCTCGAAGGAAGATCTTCCAAAGGTTGCATCTGATGATGATGAGATGGTACAGGTAATTATTCATTGTTAATAGTAATTGGGTACACTGTGTATGTCAAAGTTCTTACTCAATTGATCAAAAGGGGAAGAAGGTCAGTTTTTTTCTCAGTAACTTTTTCCCTCCCTCTTTAGAAATCTGGCTACTGGAGTATGAATATACAATATGAGTGAGGGTCTCTGATGTAGATGTTGACATCTTTGAAAGCCATAAGCTGCTTTTGCCTTTGGATCCATATCTGTTCTTGATTAGTTTTTGGGGAGGGAGTGTGCATGAATGGAACTATTGTTTCATAGGGTTTGCCCTTTTCCCTATTCCTGTGCCATACTCACTGTTCCCCAAAATAAATCCTCCAAAGAGGGAAAAAAGAATGCTGATGAAAACATATTTTGTGTAGTTGTTCCTTTTCTTTCTTGTTATTCCTGTTTACTTATACTATCATACTTGGTCTCCATGTTTTTCTAAAACTGATTTAGGAATTTCTTTCATGCTCTTATATTTATCATTATACGTGTTATTTTGCTTTGAAGAAGTGACTTGAAAGACCACTTTTCTTAACTGAAACCAATTATATACTTCCAACATTCATCAGATATCAGGAGATCCTGATGCTTCAAAGGATGCACTCATGCAAGTAACATCACGTTTAAGGGCTAATCTTTTTGAAAAAGAGGGACCTATGTCTTCCTTTGTGCCAGTTCTCCCCTACCTCCCCATGTCAACAGATTCAGATACCTTGAAATACGAACACAGAGATACTAGGAGACATGGACGTGAACATTCCTACTCAGCTGGTTATGGTGGTACTAGTGATCTTCCACATGCTGATGGTTTTGGAAGTTATGGTACTCTCCAGGTAATGCTTTGTTTCATTGGTTAGGACAACGGAGCTTTTGGAAGTTGCAGTGCTCTCCAGAAGTTTTGGGATTTGTTTGTTTCGGGTTCTTTCTACAACTTTTTGTGGAATGTCTATGTGCGGCTTTCCTTATTAATTTCTAATTCTGTTTGCAGAGTAGTAGCAGTGTAGGATATGGGGCATATGAAGGATATTCCCCTGCTTATCCAAAAGAAGGATATTCCCATGGGCGTTCCAGTGGATCCGGGTGAGTCTCTTGCCTTCCTTTCACCAGTCTTGGGTAGGTTTGGTGTCCTAGGGCAATACTGTGATCAATGTTGCCCATGATTTTCTTGAAAGAAAAACAAGAATGAGCCCGTAGTTTCATATTAGGTTCTTGCCTGTTTATGTCTGAACTCTGATCTAACAACATTCTGGTTGGAACTTGTCACTGGTGATTTTTGTTCTGCCCATTTGTTGCAGAGGATTTCTTACTTAGCGCTACTTTCAACTGCATTAAAGAAGTCAAAATTGCTTCCCCAATTTTTATTCATTGTTAAGTTTATGTTAACAGGTCATCAAGGCAAAACTCTGCCCCCCGGAGAAAAAGTTATGGTTACTAGAGCTTGTAATAGGACCACAGGTAGCTCTTGAATTATGGTTCTATTGCATTGCATCTTTCGTTTAGTTTGCTGGTTTTATATACCTAGCCCCGCTCATGCAGAACTTCTAAACATTTTGGTATGATGACCTTAACCTATCTTCCAATTATGAAACTAATGGTATTCTTTTCCCTTTGTTTCCTTTCCCTCGCTACAAACAGCCGAGATATCTGAAGCCTGAAGCCTGCCTACTGTCACCTTTGATGAAGCCTCATTGCCTAAACCAGATGACCAGATGAATGAGGACATCAAAAATCATTGCCTACCTTGATGTTTTCCTTAGCAGGATCATATCCGAAGGTTTTACCTACTATCGAAATTTGCCATGCCCTGACACCATATACTTCCAAGCTCAAACTTTTGTGCTTCCAAGAACCTGTGTAGCCGGCGGCCTCATCCTTTCTCCCCTTTGATAGTTGTACAATAGATGAATTCAACTCTTAAATCTCGGCCTGTGTCCTGAAGTCGTGTTTTCCGTTTATTGTTATTTGTATGAATCTACCGCTAGTTGGACTTGTCTATTAGATGCTCTAGATGATGCAGATTTGCAAGTGTCTTTCTGGTTTTGATTATGATACCTTTCAAAATATCTTTAAAAGTATTGCTATGTTACTAGAAAGCCTACTACATGTTTCTTCATTATGCGATAATATTCCATCATGATTTCTGAATATCCTTTGCTATTTTATTGGCAAAAGTTCTTGCTAAAAGTAGATTGCTCTTTTGAAGAGGATATAGTAGCTATGGAATGTGCATACAGCTTAAGCTACAGGGGATGCCTACAGTTTTCTGTAGACACTGGATCTTCTATGCAGAGATCTGTGTGGTTTAGTAGTGCTAGATGTATGAGTATATGCCAAAATGCAGTGATATAATTTTCACTGCCTTTCACTGTGACTACTACATGTTTCTTCGTTATGCGATAATATTCCATCATGATTTCTGAATATCATTTGCCATTTTATTGGCAAAAGTTCTTGCTAAAAGTAGATTGCTCTTTTGAAGAGGATATAGTGGCTATGGAATGTGCATACAGCTTAAGCTACAGTGATACCTACAGTTTTCTATAGACACTGGATCTTCTATGCAGTGATCTGTGTGGTTTAGTAGTGCTAGATGTATGAGTATGCCAAAATGCAGTGATATAATTTTCATGCCTTTCACTGTGGAATCTGATAGCTTTTTGGGAAGTATTGGTTGGAATTAAATTGAAGCAGGTAAAAATCGCATGGTAAGTCTCATATTCTTATCATAAAGTGCTTACTTTTGTTGTAAGATTCACCTATCAAAACAAAAAAAACATATGTGATATGATTTGCCTGCAAGCTCTGATATTTTAACTCAGCATGTTTAGCAGAATTTATACCTATATACAAAAAAAGGTATTTGTATCGTCTGTGTTTGTTTGATCAGACTTGTTTCAAAATCTGCTCCAATAGCCATCTCTTCTTTGTCTGTTGGATACAGTCAGTATGTTTGCTACTGCTGATGCCTTTTATTATTGCTCCTCTTATGCAATGCTCCATTATTTGTTCCTTCTTATTGAGAGTGGTGGGGTTTGAGTTGGATGGAGGGGGGGGGGGGGTGCTGTCTTGAAGAATAGTGTTTTAGTGATATGACAATATACTTGTTTACAAAGACAAATTATGGGGTATGAGAAGTTGATCTATTACAAGTACTTGCTCCAAGTTGAGGCTTAGTGGGAGATGTTGATTTCCTACAACTAATCATGCCAAGTTAGAAGTTGCTCTTTTGGCGTAGAATACAAAGAATAATGTCTTTGGTTGAGCGTACACAGTTTTGGAACTTGTTGTATGTAGTTGATTGACTGGAGTTGCAGCCGGTGATATGACACAGGGTGATAGATCTTTGGTCTTTTGTAATTTTATTTTTATTTGATGTAATAATTAAGTATTTGTAGAATACAACCATTTGGACGTAATATTGTGCCTAAGATTTGGATGTAATTCAACCAAATGACAACATAATCTAATTATAGCTCATGATTATGCATTTGAAGTTAAAACTTCCGTGGTTACGCAAGTCGGGACTTCGTTCTCGAAAATAGATGCGGTGACGTAAATGACAATTACGTGATGGTTTATAAATGGATTGCGAGGGATGATTTTTAGCAATCAACATTTGTTATAAATCTTGTTTCTCCTAGACTTTAGGATACGAATTGAATTGAATTAAGTTTTTCTAAAACTGTGTATTAAGTCAAACACTAAGAGGTCGTCTTAGTTAGAGCTATGTGAGTATTAGTTATTTAGATAATAACTATGTAGGTATTAGTTAGGCAAGTATTTGTTATATAGGTATTAGTATATATGTAGGATTTAGTTATATAAAGATTACACTACATAAATTATATCTTATTGAATATTTAATTTATTGTGAATTAATATATATTTTTAAAAATAAATATGAATTTGTAAAATCTGAGTAATGATATTACTTGATAAACGGGAAAAGGATTAAAAATGTCCTTAACGTATCCCAAATGGTTCAAAAATGCCCTTCATCCACCTTTTGATTTAAAAATGCCCTCAACGTTTTTTAAGGTTTAAAATTGCTCTTTTTTAATAGTCGGCTGACATGGCAAATGCGATACGGATATACTTTACCCATTTCAAAATATATGACCCACTTAGTCTAAAAACTCATTTCGAAAAATCTGCTCTTTTGTTCCCATTAGCTCTAGTTCTCTTCTTTCTTCTCCTTCAATTCATCTGTTCTCCATTCTCTAGTTAATTGCAGAGCATGAGCTAAGGATGTAGAGAAAATTTCCGAACTTCACAGTATGTCTATTCAAACTAAAGATGATCTTTGTTTAATTTCATTGGAATATGTGTACTAGAATCTGAATTTTCACTTTCTTGCCATATTCTTTGTTATTCGATTTCAGCATATAAATTTTTTCTTGTTACTTTTCAGGACAATTCGGAACAGTGCTATAATGAAATTTATTCAATGTCGACATGTTAATTCTGAGGATGCTCGCAATTCTATGCATTTTTCGTCATTAAATTTTTGGGTTGTTCCTGCTTATGATCTATTTCTTTCACCATTTATTGCATTAGAACTCCATTTATTTCAATGACACAGTTAGTCAACTCGCTAACAGAGCCAACAATTCCAAAATGGAAAAGCCCCTCCATGATCTATCATCCTCGACTGCTACCACCATTCCAAAATGACAGTTTCATTCGCACCTCAAACGTGTGATAATTTGCAACCCTAAACCACCATCCTCGGCTGCTACAAAAAAAGACTGAGAATCGCGCTAAAATGGAGTTCAAAGATATGTTAGGTTAATATGTAAACGGGTTTCTGGGTGGGTTGAGTTTTTGTAGCATAGATAGGTCGGGTCGTTGGGCTGGATTTTAAAAAATTAGATGGACCAAGAAGATGAAGTCATTTGTCTAATTTAATGACTCATCATTTGTCATGTCAGCCGACTGTTAAAAAAGGACAATTTTAAATCTTAAAACAAGTTTGAGAGCATTTTTAAATTAAAAGGTGGAAGGAGGATATTTTTGAACCATTTAAAATACATTAAAGGGAATTTTTAACCCTTTTCCCCTTGATAAACTACCTAAAATGCACAGAGGTATCACCATTAACTAAAAACTACTATGATGCGGCAAACAGAAAATGTTACTATATAAAATGACGAAACGAGAAATACGAGGAACATAGACAGTTTAATTGATCTTCTTAATTTTGTAAATTAGTTAATATACATTCTTTACAAATAAATAAGTGAACAAATTAAAGGTAAACAAGTAATTTTTATTTAATTCTTGGATAGCTATATCCACATAACTTATTTTACTTTCTATCTTGCATAAAGTTATACATATGTTTTTTCATTAAGTTATGTGGGTATTAGTTACGTAGAACTACTAAAACACAATCAAACACTGTATAAAATTAATACATGAATAACTTTTATACAACATTGAAAAATTACTAACCAAACATGGCAAGATGTTATATAAAACTACTATGATGCGGCAAACATAAAATGTTATATAAAATGACGAAACGAGAAATACGAGGAACATAAACAGCTTAATTGACCTCCTTAATTTTGTAAATTAGTTAATATACATTATTTACAAATAAATAAGTGAACAAATTAGAGGTAAACAAGTAATTCTTATTTAATTCTTGGATAGCTAATACCCACATAATTTATTTTACTTTCTATCCTGCATAAAATTATACATAGGTTTCCTCATTAAGTTATGTGAGTATTAATTATGTAGAACTACTAAAACACAATCAAATACCGTATAAAATTAATACATGAATAACTTTTATACAACATTTGAAACTTACTAACCAAACATGGCATAAAATTAACGGAAAAGGGTCATATTTGCCCTTGTACTCTTAGAAAAGTATCATATTTGCCCTTCGTCATATTTTTTTGGTATATTTGCCATTACCATCCAACTTTGAGCACATATTTGCCCTTGTACAGTTAAATATTGTTTCACCATTTTTGTTAGTCTATGTGAAACCACATGGCGCCTACGTGGCTCCATGTGTACATATTTCTATCATAATTGGAGTAAAATTTTACTTTCTTTTTAGTATTCTATCCAACCCATTTAGTAAAATTCAACCCAATCAAAATAAAGATCCATTAACCCGATTCCAATACCCAGAACGGATCCGTGTGACAAGAATATACGTTGGTTGGGTGGTTTTTGTCAGAAAAAAATGGTTACTGGACTTCTTCTTGCATAAACGAATTTATCTGGAGAGGTTTGAGGCATTATCACAAATGCCTGGTCTGCGAACACTTAGTTTTCTAAGCAATTTATTTTCTTGATCAATTCAGGAATTCAATCGAATGGGTGCTCTAAAAGGTTTTTATTTGTTGGAAAATCAATTTTCTGGTGAAATTCCTTCAGATTACTTTGAAAAAATGTTGTCGTTGAAGAAGTTATGGCTCTCTGACAACAAATTTTCGGGTGAAATTCCGTCATCATTAATGGAGCTGCAATATCTCATTGAATTGCACCTGGAGAACAATCAGTTCTCAGGTCCAATACCGCCAGCCTCGAAGCAGTCTGACATTAGAATTACTCCATCTTTCTAATAATAACTTGAAAGGGGAAATCCCTGTTTCGTTATCAAGATTCAATGAGAGTTTGTTTAAGGAGAATTCCGAGCTTTGTGGTGAGAAATTAGGCAAAGTTTGTAATCAAGCCATAAATAGCAGCAGCAACACCAGCACGAGCAGCAACACTAATAATAATGCAAATAATGATGAGTTTGGTTTTAGCAGATTTGATGGAAGTAATGGGTCGGATTTTACTAAATGGATCGGATAGAATACTAAATAGAAAGTAAAATTTTAATTATAATAAAAATATATAGGCTTAAGTCATCTGCGGACCTTTAAAGTTGTTCATATAATTCACTTAGACACATCAACTAAAATTTGTACCTATTGAACACCTAAATTGTTCAAAACATGTATCTATTAAACACAAAATGTTGATGTGGCAAAATAAGTGTATCTCACACCATTGCAGCGCGTGAATAGGTCCCATTTTATATATATATATATATATATACTTTTTTAGAATAAATTTGTACTTTTTTTTCTCCTAATGACACTTGGCATGTATTATTAATTAAAACAATTAAATTTTTTTATTTAAGATAATGTTTTATACCTAAAAAGAAAGCAACCTCATCCTCACCCGTGTAGGCTATACCAAGGTCGTCTTCTTGGCCCCATTTAAAGCTTTTTATATTATGTTTATTTTTGTTCTTCGATTTTAATTTGCACTCTTTACACAATAAAAATTGAATGTTAATAAAATTTGCAACAAGAAAAAAAATGGGACATCGGAATTATAAAAGCAACCTCTGTCCATCTTTTTTCCGGTCACTTCGATCAACAAACATCACCAACCATATATTTAAAATGATATCAGGAAATTTGATATAATTCATTTGAATCCTCTTGATTTTTCTTCGTCGTTGATTTCAAAATAATTTATCAATATCGATTTATTTTTCACAAAGAATCTCAACAATCACTTCATTAATCTATCATGCTTCATAATTTATTTCACTATTTGCATTAGACTTGATTTCAATAGCCCATAGTTCATTATAAAAAGAAAAAAAATATTTTTTTTCAAAGGAATAGAAAATGACAGATAACACATGATGGAGAAGAAGAAGAAGATAGACAAATGATTAGGTGGGTGGATTTGGGAGAGCGGGGTGGGGGAGATTTTCTTGTTTCTTCGTTTTGCTGTCGCCGGAGAAATCGAGATTTATTGTCGGAGGAATTAGGATGGCCGGTGACAGGGAAGGAAGAAAGGTGGGTGGATTTGTGTGGGGGTGGGGGTTTTCTTTTTTCTCCTTTTTTGTTAATTAATTATTTGGAATATTAAAGGTTGGAGTTCTTATTTTATTTTTAAAAATGAAAATTCATTAGATTGGCCCATATGTCGCGTGCTACAGTTTTATTCGTTATTTTTTTAAAGATAATGCGCGTGAATTACACACACAATATTTTAAAACCTTATTATCATTTTGTGTTCAATAAGTACAAATTCGTTAATATTAGAGTGTCTAATAGGTACTAACCTTAGTTGAGGTGTTTAAATAAATTATGCGAACAACTTTAAGGGGCTGTAGATGACTTAAGCCAAATATATACATATGGAGCTACGAAGGCGCCATGTAGTGCCATGTAGACTAACAAAAATGGTGAAACAATACTTTACTGTACAAGGGCAAATATGTGCCTAAAGTTGGATGATAAGGGGAAATATATCAAACAAGTATGACGAAGGGTAAATATGACCCTTTTCCGTAAAATTAATACATGAATAACTTTTATCCTATTTACAAATCAAATAGGGATCGTTTGGTAGCTAGATAAGGCCAAAGCTAATACATGAATAACTTGGTTATTTAATTTTATACCATGTTTGATTTGCAGATAGGACAAAAATTATTCATGTATTAATTTTTTGTACAATGATTGGTTGGCAAATTTTCAAATGTTGTAAGTATAAGAGATTGATGTATTTTTTTTTACGGTGTTTGATTGCATTTTTTGTAATCTTACATAATTAATACTTGTACACCCTATATATATATATATATATATATATATATATATATATATTTAATACTTGTACACCCTATATATTTATAACTAATAAAATAATTAATACATATTAAAAAGTGTACTATCATTTTTTTTCTTTGAGTTTGTTGTCTTGATAATTGCTTAAACTCTTGTTAATGTTTCTTTTTAGTTAAAAATACAAGTTTTAATTTTTTGCTTAAAAGTCCAGTTTAAATTTATTTATTTATTGCTTAAAATACAAGTTTTAATTTTTTTAGTTATCTATTATTTAGTTTAATTTAAATTACATACTACTTAATTACTTAATCATATTGAATACAATTACTTTTAGTTATTTGTTATTTGTTTTGCTATTTTTAGCTATTGGTATTTATTTAATTTTAATGTATTATTTATAATGTTGGTTATTTTAATGGTTATAATAAATATTAGCTAACTAATAACTTTTGAAATTAAGAAATAAAAATTGATTCATTAATATATTGTAATCTCTACATAACTAAATATTGCATAACTAATACCTACATAACTAATACATGCATAACTAATACCTACATAACTAATACATGCATAACTAATACCTACATAACTAATACATGTATAACTAAACCCTGCACAACTAATACATGTATAACTAAACTCTGCATAACTAATATATATATAATTAATGCCTACATAACTAATACCCACATTACTAATACCTGCATAACTCTATCCAGCTATCATGTATTAGATTGACTCTTATACAGTAACTAGGGATGACAATAGGGCGGAGCAGATGCGGGGCGAGGTGGGTTTAAGGCTATGCGGGGCGGGTGAGATGGGTGTGTTGAAGTGAATTTTTTAAAAACTAATGCGAGGCGGGTTGTGAGTAAATGTGATTTAGTGTGGGTTCAAACTAAATTTCAACTTTTTACATGTTATAAGAGTGATAGACCATTATTTATTAAGATAATTTCTTTAAAGCTACTAAAATATTCATGATAGTGAATGAAATGGTTCAATAAAAGAAAATACAATTTCTTACATGTTTTCCAATTGACCTCTAAAAAATAATTTTTTAAGACTATCCTATTAAAATAATACAATTTAATGAAAAAAATGAATTTATTTTTATGAATTATATTTTTAGTATCAAACTTAACTAGAAAAAAATATTAAAAAATTATACGGGACGGATCTATGCAAGGCTGGATGGGGGGAGATTGAAAATGAAAAAAATTGTTATGTGAGGCAAGGCGATGCGGGGTGGGGCGAAGCAAATTAAATTTTTTGCGAGTTAAGCTTAACTTGCATCCCTTCTACCCGCACCGCTCCATTCCCATCCCTAATGGTAACCGAACGGCTCCTGAGCATATATGAAATAGAGGCTTGCGTCGAGTATGGAAAGCGAGCGGGAAGTGCACCTTATAGCCGCTTAGTGGATATACCTATTTAAAGAATAGTTGAAATTTATTTTTTGCAAGTTTAATTGCTTTGAAATCAATTTTAGGCTACCAAACACGACTTTAGATATATATATACACACTCATGTCCTTAACATTAATTAAGGAAGAGGAAAGCATGAAACTTTTATTTAAAGCTTGTCAATATGGACTATAGTTAAATATTTTGAATGATTTTTAAATATAACTTGAAATAGCATGATGGAAAATGACATAAAATTACATGCTTTTCTTGTGAATAAGTTTGTTCTTAATTTTTGTTTTTCTATTGAGTTGATTTTTTTGTTATTTAACAATTAAATTCATGCCTAATGGATCTAAAAATTTTTTTAAAAAAATAACGTCATACCGAATTGTAAGATAATATGATACAAAAATACATTTATTCTTTACAAAAAAAAATATTTATTATCAAGGACAAAATTAAAAACTAACATAAAATATAAGAAAAATGGCACTTTGTGAAACTTTTACAAAATTGTTGTGCCAGTGGATGGGAATCAGTCTGGTGAGGCTGAAGTAATGATCATCAGAGAATCCCTTTATTACTGCACTGTCATGAACCTCAATAGAATCCACATTAAAACTAACTCATTAATAATAGTTAAGATATTATCTGGAATCTGAAAAATTCCATGAAATTTAGAGATTTTAGTGGAAGATATAAAAGAATTTGCTCAATTATAAGAGGTGCAACTACAATGTGTAACAAAAAGAGAATTGTTTCGTAGACTTATTTGCGTTTAAGCATGAAAACTTGTTCGGTATTAGATCTTCTCACACATGCTAAGAAGATTCTGGACAAACAAAAAATTGGTTCACTCCAAAGAATTAAAAACACAACAATCATTATTGATGTTGGAAGAACATAGCAGACATGAATTTTTTAAGTAGGAACACGGGAAATAAAACAGATTACTTAATTGCTTATATATGGCAGTGTCAAAATGACATTCAATTTTTTGGATTTTGATTGATCAATTTGGACCGCTCAAATTACTTTTGTTTATAGACTTTGCTGCTTAAATAAATAAAAAGGCCCATGTGACCAAATCAATTTAAAAAGGAAAAATTGTATAAAATAGCAAACTATTAATTCAAATTAAGTGTTATAGCCATAGTTTATTTTAATTGTAATTCGCAATAAATATCTCCTTTTTTATTATCTGATTCGGTATACAAATAGTCATTTTATACATTTCGGTATAAAATGTATAAAATGCGTTTGTGTTTGTATAAAGCGAGAGAGAAAAGTTTATATACAAATACAAATACATATATTTTCGTCCTATACACTTATAATTATACAAATATAGATCTTATTATACAAATTACAATGTATAAATGAATTTATACAAAACTGAACAATTTGTATAAAATTGGATGTTTGTAGCGAATTATACAAATCAAAAGCTCCATAGCAAACATAAAATTTGTTATGGAGAGCAATTATGCAAACTATAATTATAACATACAAATATGATTTTTATGTTTGCTATATGTAAAAGTTGCTCATTTAAAAAAACAAAAATAGTGGTTGCTGAAGTTCCTGAACTTATGTACATATTCTGTATATCATCATATGAATATGCTAGCTCTTCAATATTTTCCTATAATTCGATTAATCTATCACTATCTTACATGTGAGCTTGCGATTTACGCAATAAATTCAATACAATATTTTAATATTTAGACATTGTAGAGATATTTATTTCCTTTACAGAATAATCATCATGTACAATAATATTTATGTTAGATTTTCAGCTCGAAATAAGAAAAAGATCAATTCAATTCTCGATGGAAATGAAATATTGCGAATTCTCTCCCAAATGGAAGATCATTCACATGTTATACCTAAATAAACTTGTGCCCCAAATAGAGTTTCTTAAAAGATTTCTCTTTCAAATTAAATAGTATTGAACTTGTATCACATGACAAACATTCTCTAAAAATATTTGCTTAGCAAAATAATTTATAGGTAAGAGTATTTTGATCCATAATTTTTATTAAATAAGTAATAAAGAAAAGGAAAAACTACATAAATGGGTCATAAAATTCAAAATAATTACATGTTTATACCTCTCAATTCTAAGTAATTCAAGAAATACCCATTCTTTCAAAAAAAAAAAATTACAGCCCATACCCAGACATTAAAGTTGATAATTTTCGCTTAACTAATACCAAATCAGTATCATATACTGTATTGGTATCATTAAGGTTTCCTTTCAGAAATTACTCATTAGTCAATGATACTATAAAAATATATGTATGTTGTTGTGGTATCTTTTAAGTTTCTTGTTCAAAAATTACTAATTAGTCAATGATACTATAAGAGTATATGTATATTGTTGTGGTATCATTAAGGTTTCTTATTCAGAAATTATTCATTAGTCAATATATATATATATATATACTGATTTAGTATCAATTAAGCAAAATTATCAGTCTTAATGAATCTAATATCGTATATGATAATAATTTAGTATCACTTAAACAAAATTAGTTGGGGGTATATAGTGTAATTATTTAGCAGGATATAAATATAATGGGCTATATATTTGTAAGGGAAAATTGTATGAAATAACAAACTATTAATTCAAATTAAATGTTATAGCCATAGTTTATTTTAATTGTAATTTGCAGCAAACATCCCTTTTTTTTTGCCATCTGATTCGGTATACAATTAGTCATTTTATACATTTCGATATAAAATGTATAAAATGCGTTTGTGTTTGTATAAAACGAGAGAGAAAAGTGAATATACAAATACAAATACATATATTTTCGTCATATACACTTATAATTATACAAATACAAATCTTATTATACAAATTACAATGTATAAATGAATTTATACAAAACTAAACAATTTGTATAAAATTAGATGTTTGTAGCGAATTATACAAATCAAAAGTTCCATAACAAACATAAAATTTGTTATGAAGTGCAATTATGCAAACTATAGCTACAACATACAAATATGATTTTTATGTTTGCTATATGTGAAAGTTGCTCTATGTGTAATCATTTCACTTTTATGGGGGTATTTGCTTAGTTTCCCTAAAGAAAACTATTAGGGCCTGTTTGGAAGGGCACCCAGCTGGTAATTGGATTTGGTGTAATTGGGTGTAATTACACTGTTTGTCCTATTTGGTTGGACATGTAATTACTTGATCAACAGATAATTTGGGTAATTGGCAGGGGGTAATTACACTCTCCAATTC
Source organism: Solanum verrucosum (assembly GCF_900185275.1). NCBI lineage: Eukaryota > Viridiplantae > Streptophyta > Magnoliopsida > Solanales > Solanaceae > Solanum > Solanum verrucosum. The sequence goes on from NW_026020332.1 coordinate 6,087,899, forward strand.
ACATGATGTAATTACCAACTGATTACTTTTTTTTTTTTTTTTTAATTTCTTTTTTATTTTTGATTTAGTTTTTTTACTTCTATTAGTTTAAGTTTTTTTTTTTAATTATTATTCTAAAAATTTCTAAAAGTTTATTTTATATTTTATATTATAATACTTTATTTTCTTCTCATTCTCAACCATACTTCATGTGATTCTATGCAATTTTTTCGTATTATCTACTTCTTTATGTCATGCTTATTTTCTCATTAGCATAATTTTATTAGTATTCTAATTTTTAAATTAAAATAGAATTTATTGTTATGTAAGGTTATAGACTTACGTTTTTTTTTTTAAAAAGAAATAAAAATAAATCATATTGTTGACACCCAATTTTGACCCTGCCCAATAGAAATTAGTTTTAAGCTTCTTTAATTTCAAATAATTAGCTTTACGACGTTCAAATATTTTTTCAAGTTACTTTTAAGAATTTCAGTTACTTTTCATAATATTTCAAATATTTCAAATAATAAATATATGTATATTTTATATATAGAATTAATATATCTTATAAACAAAAATCACCTCAAGATTTTACATTTTTAGATAAGTACGTTATTAATTTAGTTTAAATCATAATTGCCATTTCGAATATTAGTTCGTATTTTAAAATAATTACTTTGTAATCAAGTTGATTATTTTATATCGTTAGAATTATGAAGCTCATTAATTAATTTCTACTAACTCATCTTTTATTTAATTTTTAGCCGAATCACCAATTTAACTCAATTTAGCTACATCTTTGATCCCCGATTGGCCATAATTTAAATTATGTGGCCAAAACTTAATTTAATTCCCACCAATTTGATACCCTTAACCCATCTTAATGACCAAGTTGAATTTTATTTTGGCATTTCCAGCAAACTCCCCCAGCCCACACTCAACACCATATTTCAACCTACTTATATTATTTCCAACCGACCCAAATTTCAGCCCAATCCTTTTCCCCTTTAACCCGGCCCACCTTCCCTTTTCCTTCACAATAGAGACCCAGAAACAGTCCAAACGTTAACAGCAACATCAACAGCTAACGACAACTTCAGCTTCATGGCAAATACACGTCGAATTCACACCTTTGACGCATCCTGTGATTTTTTTTGTTCTCTTCTCCAAACGTCCCTTTCGATCCGTACACACACAACAGCAAACAGAAGGCATGCGTTTTTCCCTTTCCTCTTCCGGAATGGGGCAAAAATTTCAGAAAAAAAGTATTTATCCTAAATGGTGCAAGAAATTTTTGAGTTTTGAATTTCAAAATGGGCTTTGAATCCGAATTTTTCATCCATTTCCCCAAGCTCCGAACCCTAATTTCCCATCTATAAATCCCCTTCTTATTCATTGTGTTGGGGGATTTTTTTGGGGAGTTGGAAATTTTTTTGGGAACCAAGATACAGAGAGTAGCTTAAACACAGATTAGCTAAAAATATATAGAAGACATTCAAGGCAGAGGATATTTTAGTTCCGATTGAAGTACCGTGTTCAAAGGTGTATCTAGAGGGGCTGCCGTGGGTTCACGTGAACCCATGCTCCCCTCTCTAGATCATGTGTAGTAGTGTTATATTTTAAAAAAAAATAGATATGTGAACCCATGTTCAAAGTATATTATATAATAACGCGATGATGATTGGGTGCACCTTTCTAAGTGAGGATATAAATTTAAATCTTATATCTATCTTGTCTCTGTGAGTAACACCTTTCCAATTGGTTATCGGTTACACTTTTGACGTTTCAGCTAATTTTGCTTTTGTTTTTTTCCTTTAATCTTTCAAAATTTTCAAGTGTGTTACATTGAAAATTCCTAAAAAAAATTTAATAATTAAATCAATGTGTATATTAAAATTTAAAACTAGTAGTATTATACATTTTGAACCTATAATTTTTAAAATTTAATGGTTCATATACGAACTAAAAGTCAAATTGATCAAATTTATATTTAAAATATATTTTATCGTAATCGTGCACCCATCTAACCGAAATCCTGGATACGCTTCTGTCAGTGTTTCCATTCTGTTTCGCTATCGACTTCTTCAAGTTTCGTTTGAGATTCAAGATTTTTCCTTGGTTTCTTTCGCATTCGAAGTCTTGTGGTTGGAGGATTGTGGTTCTGCTCGCACCATCCCCATTTCGCTGCATTGAAAAAGGTAACACCTTTTCGATTTTCTCATCTTTTATATTTTTAAAATGGTGTTTCTCTCTGGTATTCTAGAAGTTGGTGTTGCCGTCGATGGTTATTGAGTTCTTGACATAACGATACACCTTATTTGTGATACCTTGGTTATTTCATTGTCTACTAATGAGGATTGTTTTCAATGTCGCTTATTCGTGCCTAGGCTCACTGCTTCGTTGTTGTTTATTTTAAGGGCACTCCATTATCTCTTCTTGAGTTTTATTTGCTCGAATGTCATGAGCCGACATGCCTTTGTTTTCCCTTATTTTGTTAAAATTAGTATCTAGTTTTCTTTCTAAGAGAAAGCAAAATCTCGGAAATTAGCTAATATGTAGTATGTTGTATTAGTTACTGTGTGTGGCCTGCATTAGCTAGCTGCTCCATTTTATTTTAGCTCGTGGTTATCCTATCGTTCAACATGTGTCGTTTGAATCAAGTTTACATTTCTATATTGCACAAATTCTAGTAAAAAATGCTTATGTTTGCAAGTTGAGTCCATACAAAATCTGAGTTTCCCTCTTTATTTTCCAGATTTGAATTCTAGTCGTTAAGGTTATTTGGAGTGTGATCTCTTTTGGTATTAATCTTTCATTGTGTGACATGAGGATTCTTTAATTTCAATATTAATTCACCGTGGCTTTGTTGGTTTATATTGTGCATATATTCTTAGCAGTTCATTTGATTACATGTCAATATGATAATATACTTGAAAACTGGGAATTGACAGAGGCTAAAAAGAGGAATGTGTTCATGATTTGCATACCATTTATGCCTACAGTTCTGGTTTGCATTTTAGTTGTGATTTCCTCGATTGAATAATGCATATAATATAATTTTGTTCTTTTAAAGAGTTAATGGTATTTGTGAATGTGCATTAAAATAATGTCCGCTATTTTCTCTCACCGCGGCAAATAAGTAGCAATTGTTAAAATTATTTGGGTTGATTAGTTAGTTCCATAATCTATTGGATAAGTGATCTGTTGTGCTGATTTGTCAATCATCTTACCTTTTTTTTAAAAAAAATTAGAACTGTGGGAATATTTTATCCTATGTTAATATAATTTTCTTTCCTTTTTGTATGTGACATCGGTCCGAGTTCACTACGAACTCCTATCTTCTCCCTTGCATTTTCGAGAAAGCCAAAAGGGCTCAAATCTCTTTTTCTGAGTCGGTCCTTCAAAAATTGACGAACAGGTCCCGAAATTGAAAGAAGCAACAAATCGAGAAATTGAATAGATTGGGCTTAGAGAGGCCCATTCTTCTTTGAGGAGTTGTATTTTGTTATTTTGGGGCCTAAGCCCTTATTATTTTAATTGTTATTATTGTGTTAGTTTAGGACAGGTGGAAGATGGGTCTAAGGCCCAAAGAAATAAATTTCAAAATTTAGTTTAGGACATGTACAAAAATGAGCTAGGATCTTTGGCCCAAAAAGAAAATAGGCCCAAGTACTGGCCCAGGCGGACAGATCCAGACTTGGGCCCAAATTTTCGTTCCCTACCTATTTAACTGCTATTATGTGTTTTATTTGTTAAAATTGATCTCAAGGTTTTAAAAATTCAATTCCCCAAAAAGAGTCCATTTCGAGCAAACACTTGTACTTTTTTCTAAAAATAAACAAGGTTATCACTATTTCAAGAATATTTATGAGTTATTTGCCTAACTAATATTTTTCCTTACCCTTAAAAATGATCTATAGTTTTAAACTATTTATTCGCAACTTAGACAAATATTCATATTACTTAAGATATTAGCCAAATAATTAATTGCCGGATAACCACATTAGCGGGTGTTCTAGATGCTTTAAAATCCTTCCTAGAACACTAATAAGAACCTCGAACCCCTTTTAAGTTTTCATCGATTTCCTGTTTTAATCCTTTGAAAATTAGTTTTCTTAATTTTATCTTAAAAATTAAGTGGCGACTCTTAAAACCAGTCAATTATTATTTCTTAATAAAACACATATTTATGTATGCTATGTTGAAATTTGCGATAAGAGTATTATGTTAAATTTTTTGTTTTGAATATATAACTTATGTTATATTTTCAGTTTCATTTGTTTTAGTAATATTGAATTCACATTTGTCACGACCTAGACCGTCGTGATTGACACCCACTATACTACTCCGGTGGGAGAACCATTACTACAACCCAACCAAGCAAATAATCTAAAAACTACGGCATTTAAATCAAACACTAAGGAAATAAAAATAGAGTTGTCATAAACTCTAACAAAAGTCTAACAATAATAACTAACAATGTGCAAGAATAACCTAGAACCTGAAAGTCATTGTACTAAAACATTTTAACAATGAACCAAGTCTAAACAAGAAGAGATATAGCCCTATACTAATGAACTAACTAAAACAAAGGTCTAAGTCCGGAAATGGTGGACATAGACGAAAGAGAATTTCATGACAGCTCGGAAGAATTGGCTCACCTTTGAATTCAAAGCGACGATCACTGATCTTCTAAGCGAGGTCTATCAATAGCCGCTTGAAGATGCTCTATACTCAACAAAAATAAGAGGAAGTGCAGTATCAGTACACAACCACATTGTACTGGTAGGATCACGCGGTTATCCCACTAGTGCAACATAAACAAGTCAAACAACATTATAATTGCATGCATACATATCAACATATACAATATCATCAACATTTACGAACAACGAATAACTTAACATTTTATGTCAAATCATTGGTCCTCTCATGGAACCCAAACCCAAACAGTTAACATGTCGAAATATGGCAATCGATCCCATATTTATGCCGAAACGTGGCAACCGATCCCATTTTTATGTCAAAACGTGGCAACCGATCCAAGTTAGTTATGCCAAAATGTGGCAAGCGATCTCATTCACACACCACAATCACAATCATAAGTATATCATCAAGATCATACATTTAAGTCATGATTTCATGGCATTCATCAATTATCTATCTCATTTACAATAAGTGTGATCAACATTGCAACATTCATCCATATACAAGTATCATAATGAAGCAAGAACAAGCAGACATCACACAATCATAGAATCACAACCATCACCTACCTCGAAACAAGTTTGAAACCCTAAGAAACTTGATCCTTCCCTTTTCGGATTCGTTCCACTTGTTCTTGGTCTACAAACATTCAATATAATACTGGAATCAATAAATAATTATTAATTACCCAGATTACTAACAATTATATGAACCCTAGATCGTACCCATGATCCCAATTATCCAAATTAAAGTTGCTTCCACCATATAATCTATAACAAAATCCTCCCCCATCAATATTCACCCATTCTATTATGTTCTACGGATCAAAAAATAAATTCGGGGAGTGAAAATCCTATCTTTAGCCTCAAGAATGGTGAAAAACGAGTAGGAGTAGCCTGAGAGTCGTTCCTTAGCTCAAAAAGTTGAAAAATGCATAATGAGGTCGTTTAGGAATTTATTAACGACTTTAATTCGCGTCGGGCCCATCACAGCGGCCACCACCCCCCCAAAGCGGCATCCTCGAGATAGAGAGTTATTTTAAGAATTCCAAAATTCTCATTTCACAACACACCTCTAACCCACAACTCTCAGTAAATACCCTTTACGCTAAGATCGATTTCGGGAGTTCTACTCGCCCGAATTCAATTTCGTAAAGTCGTACGAATTCCTTAACGAGTTATCTAACTACTCATGTAATCAAAATCATAAATGATTCACCCGATTGTTACCAGATTTCCCTACACCTCAATGACTCCAATTTCGTCCAAATATGGACAAGGTTGGAAAAATCCAAATACTACGAAAAAGTTTTCCGTCCCCAAATTTTCCCCCGTTGGCTTTTCTATAATGAAGGAAACATGTCGTTACAACTTTGCAAGTCATTTTTTAATTAGACTTGATAAATTATCTTTTTGTCAAACAATTTAATAATTTATGACGTTTTATATATTAATCTTTTTATCAAACATGCATTTCACGATGTTCGTAGAAACTTCATACTTTTAGTTTTTATGATCAATTCAATTGAAATATATTAATTTGAAATAATATAAATCAATTATTTTTTCATAATATTAGTTAAGAACAAATGTTTATTAATTAATATATATCTTAAATATTTAATTTAATATCATTTATATAGTTTCTTATTTGTCTTGTATAAATTTTAAATAATTAATTTTTTTTAAAAAAATTAATATGATTTTATGATTGCAATTGTGCATCCAAACACGATATATGTAATTACAGTGTGCATCAAAACATGACATATGTAATTACAGTGTAATTACAATATGACAACCAAACATGTCAGTGTAATTACTAGATTATGTAATTACTAAGCAGGTAATTACTACCCTAGTAATTACACCAATTTCAATTACCAGGCGACTTTCCAAACAGACTCTGACCAAAGATTTGAGATTCAACAATTGGACCCAAAATAGAGAAAATGAGTCCATGAAAAAAACAAAAAAAAGAAACTGGGCTTTATCACCTTTCACATTCATAAACTTTGAAGAAGCCCAACAACAACAGCCTAGAATCAAGAACAGAACTAGCAGAGTGTCGTCCCTGTAACTCTGACACATCCCGGCGGTCGAATGCTTCAAGCTCTCCTTGAATTCCGAAAACACAAATCTCACATCAAACAGGTTGGTTCACTTCTCTTTCACCTTTCTTCTTTTCCCAGAAAACTTCAACTTCAACAGTTTCATCTACTACTTTCTTCATCTTCTGCAAAACCAACATATACTAGCCAATATTCATCTTCAGCTATATTCTCTGCTGTTGAAAAATCAGATAGTTTAAGCATTTCGGGTAATAGAGGTGAGATCTTGAACAACCCCATCATCAAAGATTGCCTTCTTAAGCTATCTGAGATTTCCCCTGCAACTGTTCGTAGATATTGGAGAGTTTCTGTGTTGAATCCTAATGATATTCTTGAAATTCTGTTGGGTTTTCAAAATGATAGTGGAGTTTTTGATGTTGAGGTTAAAAAGATTGAATCTTTATGGGGAATTTATATGTGGGCTAGTAAGCAGAGTAAGAGTTTTAGGCATCTTACTAAGGCCTCTGAGATCATTGCCACAATGCTTGTCCATGCTGGGTTGTTCAAGGAAGTTGAATGCTTGGTTTCATTGTTGGATACCCAAGGAACTTTCTTGGATAATCATGAGATTTACAGTAATCTAATTGAAGTGTTTGTGGGTGATTATCGATTAGAGAATGCTATTGGATGTTATGATCGAATGAGGATGCGAGGTGTATCCCCATTGATTTCATGTTACAGGGTTATCCTTGAGTTTTTGATTCAAATACATGAAACACAGTTGGCATTTCAAATTTATGTTGATGCTATAGCTATTGGCTTGGGAAGGAATGTATCTGAAGGGGGTATATATGAGGGTGTTATCAGACTGTTATGTGCTGATGCGAAAGTTCAGGATGCCAGGAATCTGGTTAAGAAGGTCCTGGCTTTTGGAATTGAACCTAATTATTTAATCCTCGATTCTATTGCTTCTGGTTATTGTAATAAACGAGATTATGATGATCTGCTGAGTTTCTTTGTCGAGATTAGTTGTATTCCTGATGTAACCATAGTCAATAAGCTCATCCAGTCTGTCTGTGGACAGTTTGGTGTTGTAAGTGGGAACTCATACGTGCTGAAGTTAGATCAACTTGGTTTCTGTATGAATGAAATAGCATTTGGGATTTTGATTGGATGGGCTTGTCGTGAAGGAAAACTGAAGGATGCATTCTTTTATCTCTCAGAGATCCTGTCAAGAAATCTAACGCCCAATATATATTCCTATGATGCTATTCTTAGTAGGCTTTTCAAGGAGGGTATGTGGAAACACTATCAAGACATTCTTCAAGAAATGGAGGATCAGGGAGTAGAGCCTCAATTATCAACTTTCAGGGTTCTTTTAGCTGGATTTTGTAAAGCTAGGCAATTTGATGAAGTGAACACAGTGGTATCTAAGATGGTAGATCGTGGCTTGGTCCAACTAGCGCCTACAGAAGATCCACTTTCTGGAGCTTTTGGATTCTTAGGTCTCAATTCTTCTGCCGTGAAAATCAGAAGAGACAATGATATAAAATTTCATAAAGCAGAATTTTTTGATAATCTTGGGAATGGGCTTTATCTGGATACAGATGTCGATGAGTATGAGAGAGTTATTCATAAAGTCCTTAATGATGCCATGCTTCCTGATTTTAATGCTGTTGTATGGAAGGATTACATGAAAAAAGACATGAAAGATGTTGTGCTGATGGTGGATCAAATGTTCTGTTGGGGACAAGAAATATCTCTGGGTGCTCTGGATGCCTTAGTGAAAGGGCTGTGTGCATCCAGCATTTGTATTAAGACCATTTCTGGTCTGTTGGAGAAAGTTCCAAATTTTACACATCAGCTTGATCAAGAAACTCTAAATGAGCTTGTTCAGAAATACAGCAAAAAGGGTTCTGTGCACAGGGCAAGAGCAATCTTGCATGGCATGCTAAGTAGACATCTAAGACTTGATAGTGAAACTCATACTGCTCTGATGATGGGCTTATGCAAGAAAGGGGATCTGAGTGGTCTAACTTCTTACTGGAAGTTTGCACGAACTAATAATTGGTTACCTGATTTGAAGGATGGAAAGACACTCTTCAGTCGCCTATGCAGGCGAAGACGGCTTAATGAAGCACTGGAGCTTTTTAATGCCTTGCTGGCGCTCTACCCTGATGAAGTATGTGATGCTCTTCATGTGTTCCTTGAAGAGCTCAGTGCTAAAGGGTTCAAAAGCTCTGCTAAGATTCTGGCAAAGGAAATCTTAAGCCAGGGCTTTATTTCTAGTCACTTGGCTCATTGCTATCTTATTCAGGAGTTTTGCAATTGGAGAAGTTTTCGAGAAGCTGCTGTTGTCTGTGATAACATGCTTGCTAAGGACTGGATCCCGCCCTTGGATGCATCTCTTCAATTAATTCCTCAGCTGTGTAGGTCCGGTAATTTTGACAAAGCTGTTGCGCTGAAAGATATTTGTTTAAGAGACGAGCCTCCAGCTGTGCTTCCTTTACACTGTGCTTTAATTCATGGGTATTTCACGTCAGGCAGGGTCAGAGAAGCAACCAGTCTCTTCCAAGAGACATTGGCAAAGGAGCTATTTCTGAGTGTCGAAATTTGTGATGTTCTGTTTCAAGGCTACTGTCAAGCTAACAAGAGGGAGAAAGTTGAGGAGCTGCTTGGTGTCGTGATACGTAAGAACTTAGGTATCAGCATCACAAGTTACCGCAATATAGTGCGGCTGATGTGTACTGGAGGCAAGGTATCTACAGCATTATGCCTGAAAGACCATGTGCTTAAACAAAGCAACCCTCCTACAGCTGTGATATATAACATTTTGATTTATTCCCTTTTCTCAACTAATAAAACCTCAGTTGTTAATACTCTTGTACATGAGATCCTAGGTAAAGGACTGCAGCTAGATGAGGTGACTTACAATTATCTCGTTCAGGGGTTCTGCCGGTGTAAAGATTTGTCATCTGCCACACGATATCTAAAGTATATGATGGAGAAAGATCTGAGACCAAGTAACCGTAGTTTGAGAGAGGTCATCAAATGCCTTTGTTGTTATGGGGAGCTTGAAGAAGCTTTAACCTTGAGCAAAGAAATGGAGTTCAGAGGTTGGAATCATGGTTCAGTCATTCAAAATAATATAGTGGAGACCCTTCTTTCTAATGGTAAGCTAGGTGAAGCCATAAACTTTTTGGACTGGATGGCAATAAAATGCCTCATTCCTGAAAATATTGATTACAATTATCTTATTAAGCGACTTTGTCAGCACGGAAGGGTAGATAAATCAGTAGATCTTATGGACATCATGTTGAGAAACGGGAACGTGCCAGAGTCCAGCAGTTTTGATTACGTTGTTCAAAGTTTCTGTACCTGGCGTAAACTGGATGTAGCCCTGACTTTCCATGCGGAGATGTTATGTAGAAATCAAAGGCCAAGCATAAATACTTGGAGCATTCTGATCAAGTGCTTAAGTGAAGGAGGACAACTTGCAGAGGCAGAGAAACAACTCGATTCAATGGTTCAGCTTGGAGAAATCCCGAGGAGGGAAACATATTCCTTGCTGATCAACATGTATCGCTCTCAGAACAATCTTAACAAGGCATCCGAGCTCCTACGTTCAATGCAACGTTCTGGTTATGAACCTGACTTTGAAACTCACTGGTCTCTGATAAGCAATTTGAGGGATTCAAGTGATAATGTAAATGATGGGAAGCAGAATGGGGGATTTTTGTCCAGATTTCTTTCTGAAATTGGATTTTCTAGAAAGAATTAAAGGGGGATGACATATGTTGTACCATATTTTGTGAATGAATAAGCTTTGTTGTTTGCTATTCTCTTTTTAGCTTACTAGTTCTGGACACGCGTGCTTTGCACGTGAATCCCACAAAAATATTATATATAGTATGAATTATGTTAAAATCATAGTATTATTTTCCCCTAACATCACTATTCTGTATTCTTTGCCTTAATTCTTGTCTTTCCCTATAGTTTATGTTCCCTCCATTTTATTTTTATTGTTTTCTTTGTTATTAAAAAGTGAATTTACTTTCACTTTCGATTGTAATTTATAAATATGTAAAATTTATTTTAAAGAATTTTAAAATATTCTATTTGAACTCATGAAACGACATAAAATAATTAGATAATTTAACCTTTGTATTCTGAATCATGATTCATAAGTAAATATGCATACACATTTCAAAATGGTGAATACATGTGAAAATGCTTTCTTTCAAAAAAATAAATATGAAAGGTTTATTTAAGGAAATAGAAGCAACATTTTTTTTTTTATTAAACTTACTGATCAAAGAGAGCATGGAAAAATAATTTTTTAGTGGCTTGAAGCCATCCTTGCATTCATTGTTTCACAAGCTATGCTTATCAAATAATCCATGAACATCTCCATATATATAATTGTTAGCAATTACATTGAAGTTGACAATAATAATGTGAAATAAGTGTCATCAAGATAACTCTTCTGTAACATCTCGCAATTTGAAATAGCTAGGAAGAAACTTAGAACTGGAAATAGTCATTTTTGGAAATAATGAAAATCTGGAAATTTGTTTTAGTTAGGAAAAAGTTGAGCTTTGGTCAACTTCAAATGGCCATAACTCCTAGCTCAGGGTGAATTAGGTGTACTTCCAGATATGGTTGGAATGATCTTTCCAACGCCGCCGAGTTTGCACGATTCTGAGTTCGTATGAGTGAGTTAAGCCCTTTGAAAGTTGGGCGGTGCGATTAAGGAAAGTCTAATCCGAATTTTTTGAAGGATAGATTAGTCTTTTCCTTACCCAATTAATTTAATTCATTTTAGTGAATTAATTAAGGGTCAAATCAGAATGAGATCAGTTTAGTCAATTGGAAATTCACGCTAGGGCTTGGAGAAAAGAGAAAAGAGGAGAAAGGAGAAGAATAGCTCAGATTTCGCTAAGATCGTGCGATTTGGTGGTGGATTTCGCCAAGGAATTAATCTTACAAGGTATGTGAGTCTTTCATAGTGTTGAGTTCATTCACCCACGCGTCAAACATGTTTAGTTCAGCGAAATTTGTCCTAAAAGAGTTTGAAAGTTGATGTTCTTGACATATATTCTTGAATTTGAATGTTGTACTTGAATTGGGTTGAATTGAGGAGTTTTTGAGATTTTATGTTGAGTTTTAGAGTTGTTTTGAGTTAGGTTCTTGAGTACATATGTTGGGTATCGGAATCTAAAATGAATTTGAGAATAATAGTCGAGTTTAGGCGAATTGGGGCTGTAAAACGGAGAAGAAAAAAGTCGAGCGTGATCTGGCGGCATTAGTTAGTTATCATTAGATCCAATGTCGCTATAGGCTTCAGGGATATTTACAAAGAATGTTAAATGTCTCTAAAAAAACACATTTAGTGATAACTAAGTTATTGCCATTAATTAATTACCGCTAAAATTATTTTTGGTGTGGTGTAGGCATTTGGACAATATTTGGTCGAAATTGAAAAACCGGTATTTGAAGAAAAAGAGACATCGAAAATAAGTTGTGTTTAGATATGCACTTCAAGTTAAAAGATTTGTGAAGTAAAGTTATTTCTTCACTCGAAACATTTCTTAAATGTGTGTTTTTTACCTTCCTCTAGTAATTGCAAATCCTTATAAATGATCTGATATTTGCAAATACTTTGTGATTAATATAAAAAGGAGTCTTGAGCGGTGAAAATAGTTTCTTACAATTTACTGCATATTGGAATCAATAATATTGACCCTGAGGTAACAAATATGATAAAAAATTTGGAAACAACAAAGTTTATACAAAAAACCTATCTAATCGTTTAATATAAAATCATATCTTTTCTAGGAAATAATTAAAAATAGTCGAATATAAGCTGGCTCTAACTAATCAATGAAACGTACTAAATATATAGTCCAAAACCATGCCAGGATTCTCCTTAGATCTCGGAGATATTTTATATGTGGGAAGAAAATCGTTAAAAATTCTAAAAATACTCATTATTTATTAGTAATTTCTAAAAATACTCATTTCAAATTATTTTGTCGTTTTAGAAAATCAAAACATTTTATTATTAATAGTGACTATTTTCAAAGACTATAAACATATGGTGATATTATGATTGTTTAAACACCAATAAAGAGTAAAATAGTTTATAATTCATCCTAATTTCTACAATATTTTTAAGGAAGGTGTAAAAAAATTAATAACCACAGATAATTTGAGACGGAGTAAGTACAAACATATATAAAAATGAACAACATGAACGTACGTACTTGATATAAATCTCATAATGCAAACCATATAATTGTTTGTACAGAAGAATCATTGATCATTACACACAAATAAGAAACTTGAAAAGAAAAAGAGAGAAACAAATTAAAGATCAGACGAAACAAATACTCTCAAATCATGACAAACACAAAATTAATGATTCAATGATTGACGAGATAGGGCGATAGCGGAGAGGAAGACGAGGAGTATGATGAGTACAACTCCTGCAAATGAACCAACTAAAGATCCTGATGTTCTATGGCAAAACGAATCGTACTGTTGACAGATTGGGAACCAATTTGTCTTTCTATTTCCCTTATGTGCTAAGTACACTATTGCTGCTGATGCTGATGCTCCTGCTGTCAATAGCCCCAACATTGCCTTCATTCATTTCAACAACCTTAATTAATTAGTTCACACATGTTTCTCTTTTTCGATAGTGAACTTTGATTAACATTTTAAAATGATCCACATCTGAAAAAGTTACAACTTGTACTACTACTTCTTTTTTAAAAATAATTTTTGAATGTATAAATAATTTTAATTATAATATATTGAGTTGAAGAACAGAAACATGACAACTAATTTGGGACTGAGGGAGTAATTTCCTTGGTAGAGAATGTAACTAACATTTGGTTAAACATATTGATAGTGCAAAAAAGATGACTATATAAGTCGGTGTATGCCAGTTAAATTCTAATCTAAATATTCCTTCACTCTTAATATATCGATAGTTTTTAAGTCCTATCCACCGATGGTGATGAGATATCGTCTACAAAAATAGATCATTAATTTAACAAGTAATTTCTATAGTAATCTGATAGTGTAAAAAATATTTATACCGCGTCAAAGAATATTAAGGCAATTCTGGTTGCTTGTGCGTGGCTCCTCATGATGTGGTAGATAGACAGCCCCAAAGAAAGTACTAGATATGCACTTACTATGGCATTTGCCACTACAAAGAACCTGTAAAAATCAACATGTGAACTAGTTATTAGTTACTAAAAAAAAAAAAAGGTCCATGCATCTAAATTGTTTATACACATACTAACATGTTGATTAAAAAGCGCGTATAAGTTAGTTTAACCAGCTTATAAGCTTGATCAAACATGAAGTGCTTACGTGAATGTGGGAAGATCGTTATACTTGGCCTTGAAACGAACAAATTGAGTGAAAAAAGGAAGTGTTTCATTAGTAGTTCCCATGGCAATGACACTTCCTAATGTTGCAATTATGGCAATTATCCTTATAAACAAGTCTAGTATAGACATTCCTCTATTCACCCCACTTTTTGTTGTCTTTGAAGCATGTCCAAGTACAAGAGCACCTGCCTTCATTTTTTTCTTCTTGAAGAGTTGCTAAAAAATATTTTGAGAAATTAAAGGTTTTTTTACAAGAAAAGAAAGAAGAGGAAGATTTTGGTATTTTGGTGATTGGTTTAGAGGGGCGACATGTTAATTTATATGCACATCATAGAGCATATACCTACTATGTGGTGCCTTAACTACATGTCTTGGGTTTGAACTTTGAGTATGAAAAAAATCCTGATGGGAGTGCCAACCCCGAATGAGTTTTGTAGTGCGTGATCTAAATTTAATCGGGGCTTCAATGTGAACTCCAAACACCACGTAGAAAATCAATAAATAAATAAAATATAGAGCATATACCTTTTTGAGTTTTTTCCCAAAATGAACCAGCTCACCAAACATGTTAAGCCAAGTGGCATCATTCATAAAGAGCTACATTCCTCTTTGGATTTCAATATTTTTATGTGTCATTTTCTTGCCAATTTTATAATGTTTACTTGTACTTATCTCTAATTATTAACTCATTTTTCTATAATCTTTTGAACAAAAAAAAAACATGTCGCAACTAATTACTCTACAACATTATCTGCGTTCATTTTCTATCTTAGTTTGATTTAAGATCAAATTTAAGAACATATAAAATATGTCATTTGAATCTTTTTATGTTAAATATGTCATGTCATTCTTATAAGGATGTGTTATGTTAAGGACAAAACATCGATGTTGAAAATGTATATTGAAATATAAGAAGGTGATATTATTTTTGAATTATTTTTTTTTAGAAAAAACTAAGAACACATAGGTTGCTGAATTGTGTGATTTTATTTATTTGATTATAAATTTAATGTTTTCTTAAATATATATGTTCCTAACTAATTCTTTTTCATGAGTTAAACCTGTAAATAAAAAAATTATAACAGTTACAACGCAATTTAAATCCAGTACCTCCTTCTGTTATGATAAATTGTGTAACTACATCATTATTAAAGAAAAAGTACTAACTTTTATTTACTTAATTATAGTATTTTTAACACACATAGTCCCATTTTCAATTTAGATGTATGGTTTGTATTCTCAATTCAGAAACTCATCTGTCGTATTAACTTCAAATATACATTGGTTTTGTTTTAATATAATCGAATTTAGAAGTGTTTGTTATTGCTGTTATATTGGAGCCACTCAACATTAATCATCATTTTAGCCTTTCAGTTTAAGTACAATATTCCAGTTAAAATATCAATAATATTTCTCAAGAAAATGGACTGTCTTTTCGTATATTGTCAAATCGTTTATCACTAAAAATTGTAATGTAGTGGTAAGTATTTACAAGTAGAATCCGTGAATTTGACTTTAGCATGAAATATTTACTTATAAATTCAAATTTTTGAATACAAAATTTAAATTAATCGAGTCTCAAAATAAATATTTATACTGCATTATTTCAAAATAAAAAATTAGAGGCAAACTGTTTAACTGCCACAACCTACTCTTGTCACTTTTTAATAATTGTCCACCTACGTCAAGTAATATACCTTCATGATTCCAACTCCATTATTATTATTCTTTCCCTTAAATGGAATACTTTTATGTTCATTAGCTTAAAAGGGAAAAAAAATGTACTAGCTTGCATGTGTGTGATAAGATCCACTACTTCATATCCTTGTCCACATGGGGTACCTAGGATACACGTAGAAATTTAGTGATAATAGATTTTTTTTTTAATTAATCGTAATATTTATTATCATAAAAATATTTAGCGATAATTAAAGTAATGTTATTGTACTTAAAATTTGTAAATTTATTAGCAATATTTATATAGAGTATTAGTTATAAATACACGTATTTATTATTGTCGCTAAATATAATATATCAATAATTATATTATGTCGCTAAATAATTACCGCAAAATCTCTTTTATTTGTTGTAGTGATATCAGAAGGAATGGAAATTAATTTTTAAAATATATCTATAATAAATATGTAAATTATTTCCTTGACTTTTCTTATATTTAAATTAATTTTGAATTTCTCTTTTGATCGAACCTTTTTCTGTACCTGACGAAAGTTTTAATGCATCGATATAGTCCTTTGTTTTATGTTTTTCTAAAAGAAAATTCTGTTTGTCGCGGCTTGTGCGTATTAATAAAAATGAAAATACCCTCACAAAGGTATCTTCTTTTTTGGAGAAGATAAAATAAAATAAAGGTTGATTAGTTGGATAGTGGCCTAAGTGATTATTCTTTCTTGCTAACCAATCCAATTTGTTCGAGCTATAATTCCTTGGAATAAGATATATTATCTTTTATATTATTACTAGTTACGAAGATTCCGTGTGCACGGATTCAATATTTATTCATAAATTTATATTTAAATAATATTAATTTAATGATATTAAATCATTTCATTAAGTGTAAAATAAATATTTGATAAATATTATTAGTATTGATAAATATTTAGTGGTATTGATTAAATTATTTTAAGTTCTTACTCTAAAATAAATTATACTATGTTTGTGTGGCAGTATCGTCTCTTTTTTTTGTGCGTAAATTAAATTTAATGTGAAGAGGTCTATTTAGATGTTTATAATTAAAGTATTTTTCGTTATCGATCGTTGATTTTTTAGTCAAAGTAGTTACAAAATATACACAAATATTATTGACATTCAAAATAATAAAGCTATAACTAAAGAATATGAATTTAAAAATAAATATCATAGCTAAAATGGTCCCATAATTTCAAAAAAATTGCACACTAATTAAATTAAATTAAAACAAAAGAAAGAAATATATATATTTTAAATACCTTTGTTGAAGGCGACGGAAACATACCTGCTTCAGGTTCAAACTCACTTATATAATAAGTAAATATAAATGGAAATAGCTCTCATCCAAGCAATGTAATTAACCATTTGGCTAAATACATTCACCGCTATTTAAACTTATCAATAAATTTTATTTTGAGACACACTTGAATCATGGTAGCTTACAACTGAATATATGATAAAGTATTTTATTAGATAATTTTGATTTAAATTTTAATTATTTTTTGTGCATATTAACAAATGTCTATTGTGTAAATAAGTTAACCTTATGATTAAACATGACATGTACTTTAAATCTACACATCAATCTCAATTAAAGATAATTTTACATCATTGTTAAGTTTAATACGTACAATTAAGGGAAGTAACATATTTTTAAGTGATTTACATAATGAATACTTTAGAACACAAGTTAACATGTACTCAGATGCTTAATCAAATCATATCGTAGTTCGAGTGTCCAAATAAAACTAACTGACAACTTTAAGAGATTGTCGAACCTAAATTGTGAATTCATGGTATATAACATTTCCCCTTAAAAACAAATTGGTTAACAATTTTTGCATTGCTTTTTTTGGTACACAAAATCATTAATATAGTTTTTTGTGTATTTGTATTTATAATAGCTAAATGAAATCTAAACACCAAACATGGGCAGAGCTACCCTAGGGCAAGGAAGTGACACCCCTTCATCGAAAAATTTACATTGTATATATAGATCAAAATTTGATTTAACATATATATATACAAGTGTTGACACATCTTAACATAAGTTGAAGGTTTATTGTAGTGGTTAAGGGGTTGCAAAAGTTGTTTGAGGTTGTGTGTTGGCGAAATGGTCTGGTGAACCCTTATACCTGTATCAGTTTGTATTCTAAACCCTTCTACTTACACCTTTGTCATCTAAACCCTTAAACTCAATTAAAATGAGACTTTTAAGCCCCTCCAACCATGTGTGTAGCTCACTCTCCTTTATATAATTGACATGTCATATCCACGTCAGATATATTAATGCCACATCATAATTATTTCATAACTATTTTTTAAAATTATTTAATAAAATGTAAAATAATAACATTTTAATTTATTATTGGCATTTCTAATTCTCCCTATTTCACGACCAAACATCGCCGGCGTCGTCGCCATTTTTGCTGGCGAAATCATATATACTTTCTCCCTCACCCATCTTAATCTCCGCCGCACACCATCACTATTTTTCTTTCCTCCTCCAACCTCCACAGTAACAACAACCTAAACCACCGCAAAACCAGATCTGGCCAAACTTTTCGTAATCCTCACACCCCAAATTGCTTACAAATACAATTTCACACCAACCTATGCCGTGAAACTCGTCGAAATCTACCTATTATAGTTTCTCCCCTTCCCATTGTTTCATGGCCCAAACCATCGCCGCCGTCACCATTGTTGCCGGCGAAACCATCATATTCCTTCCTTTACCTGCCTTCATCTCCGCCACATGTCACGACCATTTTCCTTTCCTTCTCCAACCTCACAAAACCAACAACCTAAGCCAACACACCAGATCTAGCCGAAAAATAGATTTCGGAAAAAAAGAAAAAAAGGGTTGGGCAAGGGATGAATATGGCTGAAAATGAGGTGTAATGGGTGAAGAAGAAGGAGTTTTTTAATTAATGGTTTAAATTTTTATTTTTTTTTATAATTTTAAATTTTTTAAAGTAAAAATGCTCCTCACTTACCTTAATAGGCGTGTAGTTACACACTTTTGCCAACTCAGACATCTTACTGTCACATAAGCCTGGTCAACGGTCAGAGGGGTTTGTTAAATTGTGTTTTATTGAGTTTAAGGGTCCAGATGGCAAATGTATAAGTAGAAGGGTTCAGAATACAAACTGATACAAGTATAAGGGTCCACCAAACCATTTCACTAACCCATGATGGCAACAATTACCTTTTTACTTTATATTTTGCACCCCTTAATAAAAATCTTGGCTTTGCCACTTACACCAAAAAAATATATATACATATATAAAAACACCTCAATATGATAATCATGAAACTTTTTAATTTATATTTTGACACCCCGTAATAAAAAAATTTAACTCTGCCACTTACACCAAATATATGTATACATATATAAAAACACCTCATGAATATGATAATCATAAAATTTTCAGACAAATATTATCATTATAACGAATCTTAATTGTATAAAGTGTGTAAAATGTATTTTAACATAATTACTATGGCTTTAAAATGATATAGCAAATTACTTTATCTTTTCAGGCTATCACTTGAGTTCCAAATATTTACGTAATATAGTTTGATTATATTTTTTATTTCTAATATCCCTAAATAAATATCTTCAATAGATTATGCAGCTAATCATTTTCTTGCGAGTTTGACTCATGTTATATATATTGTGCTGATATTATAAATGTTTTCCCAAGTCATTCGGTGATACATAAATAATATTACCACAATTTATTTATATATTATCATGATATTAAAATTGTATAACTGAGAAAAAACGATTGTTTCACCAAATCAATCCTCAGTATTTAGTGAGACATTTCTAAAATTCTCAATAATACCATAAGAGACATTCAGAAAAAATTGCATAAATATTGAATGATATCATTATTGTATATCATAAGTGTGAATGATACCATTATAGTAGTATCATAGTCAAACATGTATAACTGCAGATTGTACTATATTTATTTATCTTGGTGCAACTGTAATCTAACTTTCACTAATTACGAGGTTTATTAATTGTAACCACCAAAATTTAATGAAACTGAAATTTCTGGCTATAAAATAGTGGTACTTAGCTTTCATCTAGCTATCCCAAAATACAAGTCCAATCCAAAAAATTCTAACTCAAAAATGAATTTCACAAAGATGTTAGTAGCATTATTTTTCATTGTGATTTTTGTAGCAAATGTTGAAGGTATTGGTGAGGTGAAAATAACTTGTAAAGAACATTGTAAACTTGTATGTCATCTCAATCCTGATTGCATGGAAGAATGTATGCAAGAGTGTGATCATGGTTCTATTTCTACTAAGAAAGTTCAACTCAATGTTGCTCCTAATGTATTGAAAACAAATTAGGAAAAATGTGTGCTATCTTGAATCTTGATAACTCCAAATGTAATCAAGATTTATATTTTTAAAGTGAAATAATATGTTTATGACAACTTCACCTTTTTTGTTTTCAGCTTTCTTTTCCGTCTATTTGTCACCTCTAACAATAAGGAGAAATTAGCTAACCTAGATATAAAAGTTCATGATTTGTGTTCTAATTTTTATGTGATGTGAACTTTTGATTAATCGAAATTTTAAAAAGGATATCAAATACTGAGTGAAAAAAAAAACCGTACATCTTAGTGCTAATTCTAAGATCTGACTAGAATAAGATGAGTGACTTAATTTTGTGATATACATATATCATGTAAAGATAAGTTCTATTTAATTTGGAGATTCTATAAGGGAGATCGGTGTTTGTTTGTGATAATAATTGAATTGAAAAAATATTGCAATGACATGGTGTATGTTGAACTCGTGGTTTTGTCTGTTAAACTAAAATTATTATGTGTATATTTCTTAAAATTAGTTTAATATTAACGGTTGACATCTAAGCTCCAAAATAGTTGAATGGTGCATTTGATTAAATATAAATTATTTATGAAGAAAAATAGGAATCAATTCTACCAAATATATATTTTTGTCTTATCTTTAATAGTGCATTCATATTCTGAATTTGTCTCCCCATAATCGATGCTTGAGAAAATACAAGACAATGAAGAAGGGTAGAAAAACTTGCACTATTTTATTTCTTTTTTTTTATTATTATTAAATATTTGGTGTGTAAAATAAGTAAGAGAACTCAATTATATATATGTGTGTACTGACATAAAGTTTATGTGATATTAATATAGATATTTTGTGAATTAAATGGAGATATTAATAAACAAAACTAAACAGTTAATGAATAACTAGCTAAATAGAAATATTAACTTAATATATAATAGTTTAATTATATTTTTTTTATTTGAATGCCTCTTGTTATTTATTTGACCCACAAATTGCCTCAACTTATAATGGTCAAGCCCCACAAATCAACCTACAATAGAACCTCACTCTATTAATACAATATAACCTCACTCATTTCGATAAGATAATAAGATAACATATTTTTAGAAGACCTCTATATAAATATATGATCTCATTAATATTATAAATTAATAATTCTTTAAAAGTAGAAATATATCTAAGAAAATTTAGTGAAATATGAGTCTAGTGTATTTTGATTTTTTGTTAAAATTTAAATCTAGTTGAAACTCATCTTTAACTTTTCTTATTGCATTCAAAGTTTTAATGTTGTCTTTTTTAACTACACCATAAAATTGTGAAGAGTTCTAAATGTGATAAGTGATTCCTTATGACCTTATGCGTAACAGGTTTAAAAGTATTATATCATCTTCAACTTAATCGTCAACATTGTTTTTTTCTGATGATATCCACAATTTTTTCTAAGCTCTTGAACTTTGAACATGTAACATTGTTCCAATTGCGATAAGTGTTCTTCGAACTGCACCATAAATTTATTTTTAATGTGAACTCAATTAATATGATACATAAATTACTAAATTAGTAAGATACAATGATTTTGATGTAATCAAAATTGACCTTCATTGAATTTTAAAACACTTTTTAAATTAATGATAATTAAATTACCGATTAAATAATATTTCTACAAAATAATAATATTTTATGATCCCATCTATATTAATTTAGTGAGATTTTACTATAATTATAACTTTTATAAGTAAATACCTTTAACTTTCACAAGTTGACGCAGACCAGTCAAACTTTTATGCGTGTATGTTTGACGTAATTTGATTTGTATAATACTTCCTCAGTCCGTTTTTACCTGTTTAATTAATATTAATTTAGCACATTTTTAGAGAAATAAGAAATAAAATGATAATTTTTAGCTATCTTTGAATATAATAAATTCAAAATTTAAATGACTATATTTAAGAATAAAGGTAAATTAAGAACTATTACTCTAATAAACTATTTCTTGACTCTTTTTAAACTAGAAAAGTAAAAGTGGACCAAGCTAGGAAGTATCATAGTCAAAACATATAGAGTAATGCAAATTGTATTACTATTTTATTTATTTTAGTGTTATCTTAGTTTCATTAATTACGAAGTTTACTAGTAATTGTAATTTGACCAAAACTTAAATGATTATTGAAATTTTTGGTTATAAATAGTGGTACTTTGCTTTCATCTAGCATATCCCAAAATACAAATCAAATAAAAAAATTCTAACTCAAAAATGAATTTTACAAAGATGTTAGTAGCATTATTTTTCATTGTGATTTTTGTAGCAAATGTTGAAGGTACTGGTGAGGTGAACCTGACTTGTAAACAAAAATGTGAACTTTTTTGTCTTGTCAATCCTTTTTGCATGGAAGATTGTATGAAGGGTTGTCATGATGGTTCTATTTCTACTAAAAAAGTTGATCCAAATGTATTGAAAACAAATTAGGAAAAATATATGTTATCTCCAAATGTAATCAAGATTTGTGCTTTTAATGAAATAATATACTTATGACAACTACTTCTACTTATTTTAGCTTTCTTTCCCGTCTATTTGTCAGCTTTAATAATAAGGAAGAGTTAGATCATGATTTGTGCTTTAATTTTTATATGACGTGAATTTTAATTAATCGGAATTTTAAAAATGATATCAAACACTGAGTAAAAAAAATATGCATTTTATTATTAATTCTAAGATCTGATTAGAATGAGGTGATTGAATTAATTTAGAGATTCTATAAGGGAGATCGTTATTTGTTTGTGATAATTGAATTGGAAAATATTGCAACAATATGGTTCTTAGCGTGCGTGATCCAGTTATAGAGCCTATTATGGTTGTCGAATGGGCCTCCTCTCCACCTAGGCGAAAGATAGGGAGCTCTTGGCGAGGAGACCTTAGGATAAGTTGCTAAAACAAACGGGATGGGAGGATCGACCCGTTCAGATAATTCCGAAGAAAGACTGTTGGCAGCAGGTAGAGAGATTTTTTTTCCTCTTCAAAACACAAGGAAATGCGGGCAGGGTAGAGCTCGGCAGAGGGTTCGAGAATAGGGTAGGGTCCTGTCCTTAAGATTCAGATAAGAAAAGAGTTCCAAGCCTTTATGCTCCGTACAAGTGCTGCATACAAGTTCCGGCCAGGATGATTGAGAAAGATTCAACCAATTTGAACCGCTCACATCACAATAGTAGTAGCGTAAAGGCCGTAAGTCGGGGGGCAGCCATAACATAAGGCTATTACTTTCACACCTCTCTCTCTCTCTGAGAGAGTGATCCGCTGCGTGAGCAACCCGACTGTGCCTTACATGTGCTCTACAGGCCGCACGTAATCTTTCTTCCCAACGAGCCCTTTTTTTTATTTGGAAGACGGGCATTGCGTTCGGTTCAAAAGGCATGGTTTTCAGTATGTCTCCAGATAAGGCCCCCACTAGTCCGGCTAGCTAGTGAGCGGTTCTTTCGGGCGGGAAGCAGGCCGGACCCTACGGGCGGGCATCTCCCGCAACGCAAGCACCATTGTTCGACACCACCCGAGAAGCAAAAGATTCGTCAGTCCAGGCTGAAAATACATGCATAGATAGTGGTTTAATGCCAAGGCCGACGACGGAAGCTCGGGACGGAGCCGTATGAGGCGGAAGTCTCACGTACGGTTCTCTGATAAGGGAGTGGCTACCTACTGGAGCTTCGACCAAGCACCACCGGTCAATTCCGCTTTGGGGCCACCCCTGACTCTACCATTATTATAGGGGTATGGGGTTCGAGACAAAGAAAGATCAAGGCAGCATATCAGTTGTTCCTTTATACTTTACTTGGATCTGTTTTTATGCTATTAGCTATTCTGTTGATTCTTCTCCAAACAGGAACAACCGATTTACAAATCTCATTAACCACAGAATTTAGTGAGCGGCGCCAAATCTTTCTATGGATTGCTTCTTTCGCCTCTTTCGCCGTCAAAGTGCCTATGGTACCAGTTCATATTTGGTTACCCGAAGCTCATGTAGAGGCACCTACGGCAGGATCCGTCATCTTGGCAGGAATTGCTTTAAAATTGGGAACCTACAGGTTTTTAAGATTTTCATGTTAAATTCATGTTCTCTCTCTGTTAAACTAGAAATTTTATGTATACATTTCTTAAAATTGATTTAATATTGACTGTTGGGATCAATTGTACCAAATAGGGATCAATTCTACCAAATACATCATTTTTCTCCTTTCTCTAGTGGCACGTTTATGTTCTGGAAATTTTAGATTTGTCTCCACATAATCCGTTCTTATGAAAATGCAAGACAAGAAGGGTTGGAAAATTAATTTTGCATTGTGTTATTTCTTTCTATTATTTTATTTATTAAATATTTAGTGTATAAACATATAAGTAAGAAAAACTCAATTAGTAACAATATAACTAGCCTAAGTAGGTGTTTGGACATGTGATTTTATATGACGATATGAAATCATGAGATGAAATCAGCGTTTGGGCATGCGATTTCAGGCTGATTTCATCTCATGATTTCATATTCCAAATTCTCCAAAAAGCATAATTTGAGAATTTCAAATCATGATTTGGGATTTTCGAATACAAAAATTGACCCACAAATTTATATTTTGTAAAAACAACCTTACATTTATATCTCATAGCAATTTATTTCATATGTAAATAAAATTTATAATTCATATCATTACTTTTAAACCATTGATATCTCATATAACGATTGTTCTCACCATCATTGAATTTATTATTATTTCATATAAATTGTAATTTTTTTCAAATTAATATTATGAAAAATACATCTTTAAAATTAGTCAAATTTGATTTTGTTTAACTCTAAAAAATGAAACGGTGACAAGTAGAAAGCAACAGAAGGAGTATTAACTTGGCACACCCCTGAAAGAGCAATAAATAGAAATTAGAATGATAATTTTACCATATTAACCTTTGAATATATTAAACTCAATGTTTGAAAAAATAAATATAGTTAATAATAAGGATAAATTAGCTTTTAATTAATAAATTATCTCTTAATTATTTAAATTGGAGAAGAAAAAGTGGCCCGAAGAAGTATCATAGTCAAACAAATGCAACTGCAGATAGTACTATATTTATTTATTTATTTTGGTGCGAGGTTTATTAATAACTTATACCACTTAGCTCATATATATATTACCTTACCAATATTTAGAAATGACAGTTTGTTGGGACGAACACAACATTAAAAAATTGTACCGAAAGCTGTCCAAATTGAACACAACACTAATTGATTGTACGAAGAGCAATTTAATTCGTACTGTACAAGTGGGCTCCATTTCATTGTTAATTGAGCCTTATGGTCTTTTCTTATAAACACGTGTATCATATTAGCTATCTCTACAATTTTACTTTCCTCTTTGCTACTTTGGATGCCATTTCTCATGTTGATTTTTTTTCTCAGCAATTTTACTTTGCTCTTCGTTGCTTTCACGTTGATAATTTTGTTAAATTTCTTACGGCTGATTTGAGAAGAGTTTTAGCCACTTTGGAAGCCTTCAAGACCCAAGAGCAACCACATCAATTGCAATTATGTTTGGTGTGAATAGTTATAATATTCGTATCTACTACTCCAATTGGGTGCAACTTTGAGCTCTACTTTCCTCCTGTTTGATTTGCATTTTCTTTTAGCATTGTAGATAGATTTGCTTTTTGATCTCTCTCTGTTTCGTTGTAGACGTAAACATATTCTGATTTGTCACATATGTTGTATCCTCACATGTTCGGTATTCAGAGCTTTTATATGTCTTTGCTTTCATTTGCCTCATCAATAGTTGTCCAAAGAAATTGATCTTTAGTGAAGTCAAAAAACATATTCACTATCTTTTGTCTAAAATTAAAATTAATTGGGTATTTCAACTAATAGACTCTCCATAGAGTAAGCAACTTGATAGACTTTTGTTTTGTCATATTCTACTGATTGTTTATGTTAGTGTGACATTTTAATATTCTAAAATATATTAAATTTTGCAATATTCTGCATGGTCACACAGACATTGGTTTTCTGGCCGTTGGTTGACTTCTCACATTTCATATGTTACAAAATGTTGGATGCATGTAATGACAATCATAATTGCTGCATTACTATCTTATATTACTCCAAATTGGAGTTAGTGCCATATGCACATCAGTTTTGCAAAATGCCGTTGATGGTATTAGCCGTTGATGGCATTGGTGGGCACTTGATTGTCACTCTTAATTCCTACATTATCCTTGTAACCTATGTAACTCCTAAGGCCATTTATCTTCACTATTTACTACACCATTTATCTTCTTATTCATTGATAGGAAGACTTCTTCTAGTATAAATAGTGGTGGTCTTCATTTGATTTGGCACACACAATACACAAGAAAATATAGAGTGCATAAGGTTTGTCAAAAAGAGAGTTCTTATTAGTTGAAGGGAGGTGTTCTTTTTTGTGGAGCTTTGGACTCAACTCTTGTCCAGAGTTGTTGAGTTATTCTTTGTGAAGGCTGTTGTATCCTGGAGGGGACAAGTCAAAGAGGACTACTGCTGGACCGGTGAAAAACATTTGTTGCAGTGGGCTTGAATCTCCTTAAAGAGAGCGAGATATCCGTGCCTCAGCCTGAAGAGATTTATTTCTTCATTTTTTATTTTCAATTGTAATCTTGTATTTTTTGTTATCTTGTAAGTTTTCACTAACAGTTTATGGTTAATGTATGTTCTTTTCAGTTAAAGGAAACCTTTGAGTTTTCAAGCATTATTTCTTGGCATTACTGCAAAAGGAGGTAATGAAATACTTTCCTAACCCATTTTTCTATTACAAAATGTTTTCTTAAGAACATGAATCTTATAAAAAATTAAATCTTCAATGTTATTCTTACACAATTGTGGCAGATCATCTTTTTAGTAAAATATGATTAATCTAATCTTTCATTTGGTATGTTATGCACTCTACATGAATTGACATTTGAATTTTGTTGAAGTCAAGTTACAGTCTAAAAGGAGACATTTGAACCAATGATAAAACTCTTATATGCTATATTTACCCAAAGATGAACAAAGAGTAGTGTAAAACTCTAAAGCCAACAGGAGAAGAGGACTGCACAAATTTTGGAAAAGGAGAATTTTTTTTTATTATTGAATATGTTGTTGAAAGATATCAAAAACCACTTTTTCGAATAAATGAACAAAAAAAGATACCATTGGATAGTGATTTTCAAGAGTAATACAACTTGCAGATGAAGAATTGTACAATGAAACTCATAAATCAAGATTTGTACCATGCATATTTATTTATTTCTTGGTGAAAAATAATGCATATTTATTTGGTATAGCTTGTCAATTTTTTATCATCTAATATTTTAATTATTCTATTTTTTGCATATTTTCTGTTTTTATTCCTCAACCTCTATGAATAGTGATGATGATCAAAGTACCGTTATCGATCCACTCTCCACTTCTACCATCTTTTCCACTTCGTCACTTGAATGCCATAGCCGGTATTTATCTTACCTACGTACTTACAAAGGACAATCTGCCGATAAGAATAGACAACAAGTGACAGACAAAGAAATTAATTTGTCAAAGACTAGACAAGAGAAACAATTTATTTGGTATAAACAAACGGTGCTATCTGTCATGTCCTGACAGATTTAATTAATATTTGAGATGATAATTTTATCTATATATTGTATGAGCTTATTGATATGAATAACTTGATCTCGGGTACAAATTATTTTGAAGTGATCGATCAACCATTAAGAACTAGGGTGGATCGTTATGTTGGTTATGAAAGATTTTAGTCACTTTAATGTTTTAGATTTACTGGTAAAGCGATGTAGCTTCATGAAGTGTGTTTATGTGTTATAGATCAGAGAATGTATATAAATATAATTTTTTTTGTAGCTTATAACGATTCTATTGTATGATTTCCTGCGCAGATTGACAATGTACTTTTACGATGACCTTTTCTCAAGGTAAATGCTAAGGATCATATTGCAACTTAACCATTGTTTCTTTTGGTCCTACAAGTGTTGTCTTTTTCCGATTCTATATTAAATTTGTAGTCTTGAAAGTTGCTCAGGGGATATGAGAAGCTATGTTGCTCTGACTCTTCAAAAATATGGATGGTTGCATGTCAGATCCTCCAAAATAGTGTATTTTTTAAGGATCTGACACGAGTGCGTGGAGAGTCCGAGTAACTTAGATGATGAGAAGATAATGGTTTCTTCCATGTGTTAGTGATTTGATTTATCAGGTTATAGTTGTCAACTTGAGTTTCTTGGTTTTCTCTCTTCCTTAACCTCACACAACTAGAGTAGATAATCACATGGATTGTCACTATATTTGTGGATAAGAGTGACATTGTAACTCCCTCCATTTATTTGCTTTTGATTTTTGAATTATGAGACAAATGAAGAGGAGAAAAGGGAATGAGGACTTTATGAACATGGCTTATAAGTTAGAGGTGGTTCAAATCATTGAAACATGTGGTTTAATTTAACTATGTATTTATGTTGAGCATGATCTTGCGGAGGATCATTGCAGACAATACATAAAGAGATTGAATTGCTAATTATGAAAGTTGGAGTCTTTTTTGAGAATTACGAGACAACTGATAGCTTTTTAATTGTTGGAAAGGTTGAACGGGATGCGTCAGTTCATAGGCTTAGTTCATTAGTTGAAGAAATTATTGTTCACCTGCTAGACATAAGTTATTCACAAATATTTGTGTAAAACCCCTTCACATCAGTTTGAGTCTCAAGTGTTCAACTTTGTGTGCTTTTTGAACTTTTACTTTGTGTTACAAGGTTTCTCAAATATGTAATTATTTATTTTGGTGTTTAAAGTTTACTTCGAAACATTGCAGGCTTGATTTTTCACAAGAGAATTCAATTATGTCATCCTCAAAAGTTTTTGATCACATGAACGTAACTACAAAGGGCATTTTCTTTTAAAGATGTCTTTACTTTCTCAACTTATAGTCAGGATACTTGGGATATCTTTAATTTGTATATGTTGCTACGATTCAATCAATAGAAAAATTGTAACACTCTTTATTACCAATTTTATCCAAGTTGGATAAAATTAAGAATTAATTACAGAAATCTCACATTTTAGTTAACTTATTACCATTATTCCCTATAAGTTTTACAAATCTCCAAAATTCCTCATTTTCGCACATCAGATTAGTATATCTTGCGCATCAGATTAGTGTATCTCGTGCATCAAATTAGTGTATCTCGCGCATCAGATTAGTGTATCATGTATAAAATGTACCTCGCGCATCATATCAGTGTATCTCGCGCATCATATTAGTGTATCATGTATAAAATGTACATTAGATTAGTGTATCATGTATAAAATGTAATGTATTTTACTTAACGATTAATGTATCTCGCGCATCAGATTAATGTATCAGCGCTTATATTATTGTATTTGTTTTTAATTTTTTTGAGAAATTTCTGTAATTATAAACTTATAAGGGACAAATGGTAATTTTAACTTAAAAGTATGTGATTTCTGTTCTTTTCCCTAAAATTAATCAATCAAATTAGTCATGTTGGGCCCATTAGAGTTAAATAGGGTTGTTATTATTTTTGAGTTGGCACGAAAGAACAAAAAAAACTATAATTGAGGAACAATCACTTTTTCATCAAGTCAATCCTTAATGAGGCACTTCTAAAATCCACAATGATATCATAGATCGTTTTGTTGGGAACTAGTTATCTCAGGATTAATTATTCTAGTATAAGTTACCCTAGTCCCTACTATGTATATAAAATAATTTATCTCATCACTATGGTATAAATGGTAAGATAAGTTATCTCAAAATGTCAACCAAACAAGACACTAAAATTTTATCTCAAACATGTCAGCCAAACAAGACACTAAAATTTTATCTCAGATCTATTTATTCTTATCTCTCACACGACATTAAAAAAAATAGTAATTAATTTGTTTTTTGTGTCTGATAAATGTAGTTTTCCTTTCTACAACTGCAGATTGTACTATATAATATATTTATTTATCTTGGTGTAAGTTGCAACTGTAATCTATTTTTTACTGATTACGAGGTTTATTAATTCTAATTTTTATGTGATGTGAATTTTAATTAATTGGAATTTTAAAAAGGATATCAAATACTGAGTGGAGAAAAAACGTAAATCTTATTTCTAATTCTAATCTGACTAGAATAAGGTGAGTGACTTAATTTTGTGATATACATATATCAGGTAAGATAAGTTCTATTTAATTTGGAAATTCTATAAAGGAGATCATGTTTGTTTGTGATCTTGTCTAATTGAATTGGAGAAATTATCTAACCTTTGGAAAAATTCTTTTGACCAAAATGGTAAAATAACATGTTTTACACTATGTTATTTTTATCTTTTTGAATATTTTTACTCTTTTAACTTAAATATCTTTAATTTAAAAAATGAAAAAAAAGATCAGTTTATTTTAAAATAAAAAAATATTATACTTTTTAAATTTCTGATTAAATTTCTGGTCATTTAGCATTATCACTTTTTCTCCCTTTCTTTCCTTTTCTTGCGCTACGTGATAAACTTCTTTTTGTTTTCTGCGTAAAATCGTAAACTGCATTGCTGTTGTTCGCAGCAGCAACAAAACTTTAACTTTTTTATTTTTTATTTTATATCTTTCATATTTATTTATTCTTCATTTTGGGCTTGGCCCTTTTATTTTATTTTATTTTACTTTCATCCCCATTATTATTAGCAATAAAAATAACTCTTTATTTAATCTGAAAATTTTATCACTCATTCTCACAAGTCATAAATCACATATAAAAGCTACATGACGAGTTAAAATTAGAAGTATGAGTAAAATTCGTAAAACGATCACGAGAGTCGTTAAACATATCTTTTTTTATATATAAGTATTTCAATATTTTTTCTTTTTAAACATATTATATACCTAATAAAAAATATTACTTTTAAACATATAAGTCATATATAGGATCATAGTAACTGTATCATTAATTTTCATTTAGATAACAATAAAAAAATTCTAATAAAATAATTTTTTTTTATTTCTTAATCTTTTTTTGAATTGAAGTATGATAAGTATTTTCTAATTAAAAGTTCATCATTAGCAAACAAATGTGTTTAAGAAAGAAAATAAATAATATATTATTCGGAAAAGGATATTTGTGACTCATTAAATAACAATAAGGGCGTTATTGGACCAAACTATTTACAAGAAGGAAACTTTTAGATCAAATTATTAACTGAATGCATTTTTGTTCAATTTCACGTAGTTTAAGGATATTTTTGAAGTTTTTTGTTGAAATAATACATTAAGATATAATATATACGATATATTATGAAATAACACGTAACAATAATCCAAATAAAGTGTAAAGAGCCTATTTGAATTAACTCATTTTAAGCGTTTTTAAGTCGAAATAACTTTTTAGTACTAGTGTATTAAATAAATATATCTAATATAATAATAAAAAAAGTCTTATTTTAATTCTCTGTTATTTTATGTATACGAGCATCTCCAACCCACCTCTATTTTACTCTCCATTCTCTATATTTGGAGAGTAAAATAGAGAATGGGCACTCCAACCCACCTCCATATCACTCTCTATTCTTCAAATTTAGAGAGTTGAATAGTAGTTCTCCAAATTTGGAGAATTACTATTCACATTCTCTATTTTATTTTTAAAAATATTTTATTATTATTTCTATTTTACATATAATGTCATTAATTAAATATCTAATATTCATAATTCTTTTTATATGTAATATAATATTTTTTAAAATATATTATTTAATATATACTACTTTCATCCTGAATTAATAGTATTTAAATTTTTTCTAATTTTCTTCAATAATATAATTTGATTTTATTATTAATTTTCACTATAAAGAATACACAAAATGAAAATGATAAGATGAAAATTTTAATTTTGAAATTGAGGACAAAATGCTCATTTTGAACGTCGTAATGCATTAATAAAGCATTATGGGAGCAACATAATAATTTTAAAAATTGAGTGTTTATGTAATTTTATTTTACTTTGATTTGAATTTGTCCATTAATTTATATATATTATATTTTCTTGTATATTTAAAAATTTATAATAAAATATATTTTTATATTAAATAAAAAATTGAAAAAATAAAATTTTATATCACATGAAAATTATATGAAGTAATTATTTGGGAAAAAGAAATAAAGGATTTCTATTATGAAATAAGAAAATAAGAATGAAATAGAAATAATAATATAATATTGAAAAGAGAGAAAAAGATTCCTTTTTAGAAAGTAAAATAGAGAATTGGGTTGGAATTGGTTGTTTGAAAAAATAAAAAACTCTATCTTATTTTATTTTATTTTAAAATTATTTTCCCATTACACCGGGAAGCAAAACTGCATCGATTTCGAAGTGAATACAGTAGTCACTTTGGTAGTTGCTCCTTAAGTCCTTATCGATTTAATAAGGGTTGATTTTTTCATACTCTCATTTTTAATTTATTTGATTTTATTCGGAGCTAGAGAGTCAAACTAACTAATATTTGATATAAATTTAAATGTGGAATTCTTAAATTATTTTGAAATAATTTTTATGTATTTAGAAGCTATATAAAAAAACTACATATAAATCACAATAGTTAACAATTCAAAATATTTAGAAAGTATTTCAAAAAATTATGGTCAAAGAAAATATCTTTTAAATGTCTAAGTAGTAACTGAGACTAACAAATCAAAATAATAAAGTAATATTATTATCTCAAAAAATAATTGTTCTTCTTGATTTCATTTTTTTTGTCAAAAAAGAAAAAGTGATTTTGAAGATAATATATTAGGTAATAATTAATAATCGATAGCATGTAAATTTCTCCTTCTATAAACATTTAAAAGTTGAGTTTCTAAAAAATAAAAATAAAAATTCTATCTTCAATTTATTTTTAGTTTACCTATATGATAATCAGAACATATTAGAAAAATTATTTTGAATTTGCTTGCTATGATGGACTCACTAAAAAAAAAAAGGTAAAACATTCCTATTTAAATACTTTGTATTTTCAAAACTCAAATCTAAAACGTCTCTAATTAAGAGTAATAGATTTCTAATATGTTAAGTAATTAATTAGTAGATCAATAGCGAGTAAACTTCTCCTTCTCTAAAAATGTAAAAGTTGAGTGATTTTTTAAAAAAAATATAATAAAATATTTCTCTTTAATTTAACCATTTGATATTCAAAACGTATTAGAATAATTAATTTAAATTTGCTTGTTATGAATGGACTCAAAAAATAATTGTTCTTCTTGATTTTGATTTTTTGTCAAAATACAAAAAGTGATTTTGAAGATAATATACTAGGTAATAATTAATAATCGATAGCATGTAAATTTCTCCTTCTATAAACATTTAAAATTTGAGTTTCTAAAAAATAAAAATAAAAATTCATCTTCAATTTATTTTTAGTTTACCTATATGATATTCAGAACATATTAGAAAATTTATTTTGAATTTGCTTGCTATGATGGACTCACTAAAAAAAAGGTAAAACATTCCTATTAAAATACTTTTGCATTTTCAAAATTTAAATTTAAAACGTCTCTAATTAAGAGTAATAGATTTTTAATATGTTAATTAATTAATTAGTAGACCGATAGCAAGTTAACTTCTCAAAAAAATATAATGAAAAATTCCTCTTCAATTTCTTTAGTCTAACCATTTGATATTAAAAACGTATTAGAATAATTAATTTGAATTTTCTTGTTATGAATGGATTAAAAAAAAATAGTAAAGTGTTTCTAATAAAAATATTTTATATTTTCAAAATTCAAATCTAAAACGTCTTTAATTAAAATTGGATAGATTTTCAACATTTCTCTCCAATAATTAAATTTGGTAAAGACAGAAGAAAAATTGAACTGTGGCCTTCGAAAAGATTTGATATCCTTTGTATCATTCAAGTAAGTTAGAAACATGCCACTCTCTTTCCAACTATTAATTTTTTGTCTCTTAGTAAATATAAGGCTAGAAGCATGCATCTTTCTGTTGATATGTATGTTTCATGTTAATAGCATTTTAAAATTTTAAATTTCTTCATTGACTTATTTAATTCATGTTGCGGATATATATTATGGAAGTATTTTATATATGTGTTTTTTTCCTGATAGGTTGATTTCAATGTTGATAATGTGACATAAGACTTTGCATCTAGTCATATTAAAATCGAGAATAAAGAAAGACCTTAAAAAATAATATTATAATTGAAGTCTTTCTTTTTTTTAAAATAAAAAATAAAATAATCAAGTACCTAAAAAAAGTCTGATCTTGAGTTTTTGAGATTTGCTTTAATTCAATTTTTATTCACAAAGAAATTAAAAATCAACATAAGTTTGGGGTTTTATAGACTTAATATAATAAACCAAATCAAATATCTACGATTTTATCAATTTTGGTTTTTGTCAATTTTATTTATTTATTTTTCGTTTGTGTGTTGAAGGGTTTTGTTTTTGAGTTTGGAGATATTGAGTCCATAAAAATTTATTAGTTATAATTAACATAAATAGTTAAACGAAAAAGAATAAGGAGTTAGATAGATAGAGAATAGGACATGGGAAAGAAACGAATCTCGGAGGGGTGAGAGTGTTCATTCTCCAAAAAAACATTACTATTGTATATATTATTAAATATTATATTGTATATATTATTGATAACACTGTGTCAACAAGTCTAACTAACTCAAATATAACAATATACAATTCATCAAGTAGTTAAATTACCATTTCACTACATTACTACTGTCTTGTTCCTTATTACATGTTCATTTTTGAATTAACACATCAATTAAAAAAAAGAAAATTGACATAGTAAATTTACCATTTTATCTCTATTAATTATAAAGTGGATGAATTAAAAATTAAAAAATTTCAAAAAGTTATACATTTTCCAAAGTTAATTAATTGAGGGTATAATAGGTAAAAAAAAATTGTCCTTTCTTGATTAAAATGGAAAAGTAAAAAAAATTGAACAAATAATTAGGGGCACAGAAAGTAATTAATTACTATCTATAGGGAGAGATTAAGAAATTTATTATTAGTAGTCTAATATATGTTGTACTTATATAAATATCTTTTATCCATCACTACAAATGCTCATCATCAGTTTAATTTAATTTTAAATATTATCAAACTGATTTACCAATTTATAAATATACTCAAACGATAACCGATCTACTAAAATTTTGATTAACTGATTAACATGATCATTATTTAATTACCAATTTAGCTGATATGAGGGGTAGTTTGGTAGAGTGTATTAAGGGTGGCAACGGAACCGGGCACCACGGGCCGGAACCGAACCGGAACCGGGACAGACCGGAACCGGTAATTCCGGAAAAAAATACGTGTACCAGGCCCGGACCGGTAACGGACCGGACCGGAAACCAGGTCCAACCGTTATAAATTATATTTTTTTATTAAAATTAAAAAATTAGAAACATTACACTTAAAAATTTATACTTTTAAAGTTTTAAATACAAACTTTCAAACTTTTAAAAGTATAAAAGTTTAAATTTCACAATTTAAAACTTTGAAAATTTAAATTCAAACTTTAAAACTATAAAAGTTTAAATTTCACCCTTTAAAAGTTTGAAAATTTAAATTCAAATTTCAAACTTTAAAACTATAAAAAGTTTAAATTTCACACTTTAAAAGTTTGAAAATTTAAATTTAAATTATAAACTTTAAAACTAAAAAACTATAAAACTATAAAAATTTAAATTTCACACTTTAAATTTTAAAAGTTTGAAAATTTAAATTCAAACTTTAAAACTATAAAAGTTTAAATTTCACACTTTAAAAGTTAAATTTGAACTTTTGAAGACAATAATTAAAAAAAATTAAGGCGAATAGCCTATTACTTTTATTAATATTAATTAAATAGTACAAGTTGAGTTACAAAATATTAGTAGAGTATTAAAAAATCTAATCTACACAGCCACCTTCTAGGAAGGGTTCTGTTTGAATTAGACCTCGAATTATTATACTCATACTAATAGACATTTAAATTTAATAGTTCATGCTACCAAGGAAATCTTTTTTTAAATCATTTAACATTTCTCTAGTAACATGCTCTGGAATTGGTTGATTAGCTAGTTCTTCCATTGCATCAATGCCGTCATCACTAAAATCTAGCATTATTTCATCAACGTCATTTTCAAATTTGGTCGGTAGAGGTGGACGACCATAACTCCTTCTCTCGCCATTAATCCAATCTCTAAATAGTACGGATATATCCAAGCTATCTGCTGCTAATGAATATCTATGCTCTCCAATTTGAAATCTTGCTGCACTAAAAGCGCCTTCCGAAGCTACTGAAGATGCTTGAATAGCTAACACATCTCGAGCAACCGGTTGTAGTTTTGGAAATCCTTTGCCGCGATTGCTCCACCATTCTAGAAGATCAATAGTAGTAGGTTCTGTATTTTGATTAATGTATGCATCAAAATCATTTCTATCATTATGAGAAAGTTCAATAATACAATCTATCATATCATCAATATCATCTTTATTATTATATCTACTCCTAGAACTTTGAGGCTCTTCGTTATGTACTACATTCCTTATATTAGAATTATACAAGTCGTATAATTTTCTAGCTTCAATTTTTATACTATCTTTAACATCTTGACAACTAGGTGTTTCATCATCTTCACTATCAATACCCAAATTAAAATATATTTTATCAACCATTCGTGATGCACCTTCATCTTTGTAATGTGGGTTTAACAAACAAGCAGTTAAATAAATTTGAGAAATAGGAATAAAATATTTTTAAAATTTTTCAATCATTTTCTTAACAGATTGTTCAAATCTTGGTTTATTTTTGAATTTATAAAATTTACTAGAAATAGCACAAATATTAGGTAAAACAGAGCAAATAGTTGGATAATAAAGTGCAGATATTTTTTTTGTAATTAAATAAAAAACTTTTAAGAATTCTATAAGTTCTTTTATGTCATTCCAATCATTATCATCAAGTCTATATGTCATATTTGAATTATGAGCATTCCAAACCATTTGTAAAGGTTTCCTATATTCATAAGCAACTTCAAGCATTTCAAATAAAGAATTCCATCTAGTACACACTGATTTTGGAATTTTCTAGGTGGAAGATTAAATTCACGACAACGATTTTTAAAATCTCTACGTCTAGACTTAACTTGACATTTAAAAATAAAATGACATGCAGTTTCAACTTTTGTGCAACCATCATCATATATTGTTATACCATCTCTAACAATCAAATTATATATGTGTGCAGCACACCTAATATGAAAACCATCAATATAAATAGGGCAAAGAGACGGTTTTAGTATTTCAACAGCATTACTATTATTAGAAGCATTATCTAATGTGACACTACTTATTTTATCACAAATTCCATAGTTTTGCAAAACATCTATAATTGTTTGAGCTATATAACTACCGGTTTTATGCATTTCACAACATTTATAACCTAAAATTCTTTTTTGCAAAGTCCAATTTTCATCAATCCAATGCGCAGTAATTGTGAAATAATCATTACCATTTACACTACGGCCCATATCAGAAGTAATAGCTATTTTACAATTGTTATAATAAAATAAACAACGAAGATATTGAAAATGTTGAGCTTGATAATCAAAGATAGCCTTTTTAATTGTATTTCTAGTAAAACCTTTAAAATGTGGATTATACACAATTTGAATATAATGAATAAAATCGGGATTTTCAGCAAAACTAAATGGCAAACCCATAACAACAATCATTTTAGCTAATTCTTCAAGATCTTTTTCTCTACTATATGACCGTTGTATACCAGAACCAGAAACATTAGAATGATTTAATTGTGTTTGGACCATATTAGAGCCATCTACTCCTACATTTTCAGGAAGGGTGGTACCATTTTTTTTAGCTTCGGCTACAGCTTTAGCATGCAAAAATTCATTTTTACAACATGACATTAAATGATTACTCAAATGTCCCGTCCCACCCTGTTTTCCTACAGTTTTATGATTCATTCTATGTTTACATTTATTACAAATAGCTTGTGTTTTATCTTCATTCTGAGTCATAAATTGCCACACAACTGATTTTTTAGCGCGTTCTACCTTAGTCCTAGGATGCACGGGGGGAGTGGGAGCAGGACAACGAAAGGGAGCGGGAGCCGGGGAAGAGGGATTGGGAGTGGGACTAGTAGCCAACGGTGGCTCAGTTTCATCATCATCATGTTCATCAACATTATTATCAAAACTATCAACATAAGCATTAACATCATCATGTTCATCATCTTCAGGTAATTCCTCTTCAAAATTACCAAATCTTCTTTGTAAATGTTCATGATAAGGATCTAATCCACTATTACTATCAATATTAAAAACAGTTTCATCAACATGTGTATAATCATCCGTATTTATTCTTAATTGAGAAGTTTTTTTAGTTTTAGATTGAGAAGTACTACCGGTTTTTTTATTTTTCTTGGATTTTGAGCTAGATAAATTAGTGAACGAATTAACTATGGTTGTTTTACCCTTTTCAATAATGTTTTTTCCAAAATCCATATTCAAAATATAAAAAGTGAGTAAATTATATATAATACGAAAATGATTAGCAAAGTTTTAAACAAATAAACAACTAAATAAGTAGAGACTAGAGATTAATTACTCACAAAATAAATAATTAAATGTAAACAAATAAATAACTAAATGAAAAGTGAGTTGGAACGAATGTACCAAACGTCTACTTAAAAAAGTAGACGTGTATGACCGGAAGGCGAAAATTGAAAGTTGAATTTTGAAGCTCCAATTTCCAAAGACCAAATTCGTAATTTTAACGAGAAGTCAAGAATAAGAGAATTTAGAGAGTAGAGAGTAGAGAGATTAGAAGATATTTTTGTGAGTGAAAAGAATGAAAGATTAGGGGTATTTATAGTTAAAAAAAAGGTTGAAAATGTAGTTTTAAGAAGTTTGAGGTATTAAAAAAAGTTTGGGGGGTAGGGAGGTGTAAATGGGGGGTTATGGGGTGAAAGAGCCGTTGGTGGGGCCCAAAACCCGTTGCCCAACGGCTCTCAACGGCTATTTTTCAAATTTTCAGATTAAAAAAAAAAAAAAAAGTTCTGAACCGGACCGGACCGGGACGGAACCGGGACTAATCGGACCGGGATGGACCGGTAAATCCCGGTTTCCGTCCCGTTACCCCTCCCGGACCGGAACAATTCCGAATCTAACCGGTACTATCCGGAACTGAGACGGAACCGGTAACGGACCGGAACGGACCGGAATCGGTACCGGTACCTCCTGGTTCCGTTGCCACCCTTAGAGTGTATTAGCAAAAATAATGCATGCATTAATTATATGTATTAGTAGTCCCTTGTTTGGTGCATTTTTTCATGCTATCTATATCTAATGCTTGCATTAGTTATACACTTTATTGTGTATTGAGAAGTGTATTACTAATACCATGGATTTCTAGGTATTAGTAATGCAAAGGATTTGATTCAGGCATTAATATGGTTAAAGACCAATTACCCCTCAAATGTACTTTTACATCTTTTCCACCATAAATGTGAAGGATACTTTTGTAAATAAATGTTTTTTTACAATGCATACT
Source organism: Solanum verrucosum (assembly GCF_900185275.1). Taxonomy (NCBI): domain Eukaryota; kingdom Viridiplantae; phylum Streptophyta; class Magnoliopsida; order Solanales; family Solanaceae; genus Solanum; species Solanum verrucosum. Next base: position 6,127,744 of record NW_026020332.1, read on the forward strand.
ATTTTTAATACACCAAACCAAACAATGCATAAGAAATAATCTATGCATAACTAATACAAGTATAACTAATACATGCATTACTAATGCAAGCATTACTAATACACTCTATTGGGTATTATTTTTATAAATGTATGATTTGAGTAGTTCAATAATAATATAATAATAATTAAGTAGGCATTTGGATATGAATTTAAAATCATTGATTTAGATAGATGTTAATTTAAAATTGAAATTTTGTTTGGACGTATAATTTAGATTTCAAAAGTTATACCTTTTCTTATAAGCATAACCTTGATAAATTGTGAAAACTATCAAAATTTCTTAGCTCTTGAATAAATTTTTTTTGATTACAAAATGTTATAGCATAAACTACTTTTTTTTAAAAAAAAAATCAATCCAAACCCCTTTAAATTGCATAGCTAAATGACCCCTAAAGTTGATGAATGGTCATATTTGTCTCTTAACTATAATGTGTTTTGGACCCCACCATTCAACTACAATAACAAGACGACAGAAAAAATCTCAATCGAGTGCATTCTGAAAGTACTCTACTTGTGGATTACAATCACTATTTAAACTTTGTGTGGAACACAATTTCCTCAACAGACTCCCTTTCATTTTTTTGTTTTTTCACAAGGGAAAGGGCAAGGCCTTCTAGCCGTGGGAGTAATTACATTTTTGACCTTCTAAACTCCGAAATCAACAACTCAATGGCCGCCGTCTCTAGTTACGCTAGGGCATTTCCGTCATTCGAATGTCGTTCGGAACCTGATTTCTCCGGCAGCCTTCCACATCCTAAAGCCGGCGTTCGATTCTCCGGCAAGTATAACTCCGGGAGTAACCGATCTCAGGTTTATGGTCTGTCTTCTCTGATTTTCAGGTTTCCTCCTAATTTCGTGAGGCAGCTAAGCATTAAGGCTAGGAGGAATTGCAGCAATATCGGCGTGGCTCAAGTTGTGGCGGCTTCCTGGTCTAACAACCAAGCCGGTCCTGAGTTCACTCCGGCGGCTAATGCTGTCGATTCTTCCGCTTCCGCTGCTGTTACTTCGATTGGTATCACCGCAGGTGACGAGGAGGTGGCGGTTGTGGAAAATGCGGATTGTAATGATCAAAATGTACAAATTAAGGGTTCGACAGGTGTTAAATATGCTTCATTTTTGAATTCAGATGGAAGCGTTGCTATTCATGCCGGTAGGATTCTTAGATCCTTAAGCTTTGTGTTGTGATTTCTCTTATTATGTCTGATTAACGTTTATGTTGTATTTCGAAATCGGACGGTTCTTCATCGATGCGATCTGATGAATATATTTCTATTTTGTGAAGCTAGGATTTCAACTTTATCAGTTCTGAATTTTATAAGGACTTTAAGTGATAAGTAACTGGTTTCTAAATTTAACATAGTATTTTAATCGATAATAACTGGTTTCTAAATTTAACATAGTATTTTAATCGATAATAACTAGGTTCTAAATTTAACATGTGTATACATTTAATGAATTTATTAACACATATACACTATTTGAGCAAAATCTATCGGGCCTGCATGCAGGCTATTAGCTCTGCCCCTGTTTATAATGGTCTAAATCGATATAGAGAGGATGGGATATAGAGATATATATAGCAGTTCGGGATTGAGGTGTAGTTGATTAATTCAATGGTTTAAAACCCATAGTTTGCTTGACAATCTTGGAAGAGATGCATGCATGAAATATGTTTTGGGCCTTACTATTGTCCGTTGATGTCTAGAGTGTCAAAGACATATCACACTGAAGGCTTAATCTGAGGACAACAGTACTGTAACACTTCAAGCTAAAATTGGATAAATACTCAAAAAGTATTCAACTTTATCTATCAGTTTGTCTGAATTAGTCCACATCTCCCAGTTCAATTGAGGCTCAAAGCACTCTCAGCCAGATTTCAAGATATTAAGTTTAAAATGCCGTCTCAGCTGAAAAATATTGGTGTCTTGACTCAAATTGGAGCTTGGATGATCTCTTCATATTTTCCTAATCTCATTCTTTCCGTGAGTGTTTATGTTGGAGGGACGGGAAGAAGAAGACGGGTTACAGACATCAATGACTAAGCTCTCAACCAAATAGGAGGAAATGTGGGGTTTCTGTGTATTCCATCTGACCTTTTCCTTTTGCCCTAAATTTTTTTGGAACCCAAACCCAAGTAAAAGATTGTGGGTTGGCGTGGAAAATGAAAGAAACATTTCTTTCATTTTCCATTCCAATCCACCATTTCTGAATTGGAATTGGATATCAACACTGTTGATGCTTTCTTTCTTTTCCTCTTCTGAAAAACCACAACAAAATGGTAGAACGAAAAGGAAATGTTGTTCCTTGAATATTGTCACCTGAACGCATGAGGGTTCTTGGGTTGCCTATAACAAAAGAAATCTTTTCATCATAGATGTACTTTTATGGGCATTCTCTAGTTTGAATAAAGATTATTTCAATATATCTCTTGAGGATGGGGGTAATATTTGTGCTTTCAGATCGGCTGTATGAATCAAGAAAAAACTTACGTTTGTTTTTCTGCAGGTGAAAGGTTGGGACGCGGTATTGTTACTGATGCCATAACTACCCCAGTGGTTAACACATCTGCTTACTTCTTCAACAAAACTTCTGACCTTATTGATTTTAAGGTATTTACTGTTGTAGTTGATCCTTGAGTTGCTTACAGTGTGAATCAAAAATACAATCGCTCTCTAGTTCCAATGGAAAATTCCTGACCTGATAGGGGAAGTCATGACGACCCTAGCCACTTTCTTGGTCAATTGTCAGTTTTCGTTAGATATTATACTGGTGTACCATCAAATTGGTAGAGAGAATGTTAAGTACATCGTTGGTGAATTTGTTTATGTTCAATTTCACCTTATATATTTTGGCAGGAGAAAAGACGTGCAAGTTTTGAATATGGCCGCTATGGGAACCCCACTACTGTTGTTTTGGAGGAGAAAATTAGGTTAGCGTTATCTTTGGTTAATTAGTTTGTTTTCATTTTCTATTTCCGTCTGTTGCTTTTGTTTTCTCTAGTTGTCTTATGTTGGTACTTAAGGGGCAATTATTTTAGTAATGAGGTATTTGTATCTCTAACAGTGCACTTGAGGGTGCTGAATCAACCTTGATAGTGGCATCTGGAATGTGTGCCAGTACTGTAATGTTCCTGGCCTTGGTTCCTGCTGGTGGGCATATTGTTACTACCACAGACTGCTACAGGAAGACACGTGTTTTTATTGAGACAATACTGCCTAAAATGGGAATTACGGTACTTTCACTAATCCAAATGTTTAAGATACTTGGCATTCTATTTATGAAGTCCAGAAATATTACAAGATTTGAGTAAAGCTGTTGTTTTTATTTTGGTAATGAGACAAATATTATAAATTCATTTCGGTAACACTCTCCAAAAACTGTTGGCTACTAATATTATTGAACCATAATGTTTCTCTTTTGTTGAATTAGTCTAAGAGAAAAAAATGCTGATGTGTTTCATTACCACAGGCCACAGTCATTGATCCAGCAGATATGGGAACTTTGGAGTTAACATTAAATCAGAAGAAAGTCAGTATGCAAACACATTGTTGTGTATCACTTAACTATGCTGAAGTATAGAGTTGCGGAAGATAATTCCAATGACTGGCACCTTGTTCAATGCAGGTGGATCTTTTCTTTACTGAGTCTCCAACAAATCCATTCCTGAGATGTGTTGACATTGAGCTGGTTTCAAAGCTTTGCCGTGAAAAAGGAGCTTTGGTTTGCATAGATGGGACGTTTGCAACTCCTCTTAACCAGAAGGCCCTTGCTCTAGGGGCTGACCTTGTTGTGCACTCTGCTACAAAATTCCTTGGTGGGCACAATGATGTAAGTGGCATTAGCTGGCGTTTTAACAATTAATCAACTATGCTGCCACTAAGAAACATCAAACTGACTGCAATGCTGCGCTTCATACAGGTTCTTGCAGGTTGCATTAGTGGTCCTGAAAAATTAGTTTCAGTAATCCGAAACTTGCATCATATCCTTGGTGGTGCTCTCAATCCTGTGAGTTTTCTTAATTGAAGTACTGATTGACTTAAATCCCTGACTTTTTATGCTGCATATGTGTGTGTAAATTTTGGTGAAGGTAGAATTGCTTTTGGCGGGTTGACTGAGCATATTTTCATGGTGGGTCAATTTGGGCAGAGCCCAAGTCAGCCCATCTAAAAACTGGGCTACTTTGGACTTAGTATGTTGCCCAAATCGACCCATAAAAGAACTTGTCAAAATATTTATAATCTTTTTTGTTTGTTTGATATGTCTGAGATAGCCATATTAAAGAAAAAAGGTTATTAATAAATTATGAGAAAGTAATTTAAGAAATTAAAACTCGGTTAGAGTTGGGCGTGTTAAGCTGTGACCCATTATCTCTAAGCCCATCTTGACCCAACTATCCCAATTTCAGCACAACCTCCAGTTGACACCCCTAGTCACGTTGGTATGCTTACTTTAGCTTAAACGTTCACTAGGAGTCTTTATTCTTGTTAGGGGTTTGTATCCCGGGAGAAAATATAAAGAACTTTTAGTGTTAGAGAACCTAATTTTTTTAATATTGACCAGAGGTCTAGGGTAATTACGGTGTAGTTGTTGATGTTGTATGAAGTGTAACTCACATTTTAAGTTTGTATTTTATAGAAGTCTGATTCAATTTTCCCATCTACCAGAATGCTGCATATCTTATCATCCGAGGCATGAAGACGCTGCATCTTCGTGTACAGCAACAAAATTCAACTGCATTGAGGATGGCCGAAATTTTAGAGGCTCATCCCAAGGTACTCTTGACTTCAATAGCTTTGTTAGTCATGATTTGAAATTCACACTTTTTTAGAGCACAATTACCTTATTCATAGTCATGATATTTCATGTATATGAGAAAAGTAAGAATGTTCAACTTGATGTTGGTTAGAGTAAATACCAATCTTATGAGCATAACATTGACATCATGATCTAGTTCTAGGTTATAAAAGCTGGTTTAATCTTTAAAGTAGGTGAAAATAATTAAAACGCTGAAAGCAACTCAAGAAGAAGATGCACCATTATTAGTTTCAAAAAAGTAGAAGAAGATGCACCATCATTATGGATGAACTTTGTTAAGCCAGATAAACTGAACGATCTTTACTTTCACTCCTTTGTACCTGTAAATTCTGCTGTTAACATCACAAAGCTGTACTTTTTGGGTGATTCTGTTTTTTCTTTCCTTCATCGATTAACAAAGATTATTCTTACATCCATGGTTGCTACTTTGGGATGCTTCCTAGTCGTCCTCTACTACAACATGCACACTCACTAAGACAAATAGGTCGGAAACAAGTAAACATTAGAGGAAACATTCATAAGTGTTGATTAGTATCCGCTTAACTCTATAAAAAAATTCTATGTTACTTGTACAGTTACACTCCCTGTACAATCCACCTTAAGTCAGGTAGCTACTTCATCCTAATAATGCATGATTGACTCATTACTGAACATAAAAATTACTATGATACCACACTTCTAGCTTATCTATGAGCAGTTGCATTAAAGTTCAGAGGTCTTGTTTTTCCTGCGTTTAATTAGGATTTCTGCTAGTCCTGCAAGTGCTGTCATATCTGAATAAAATGAGTTGCAGGTGAAACATGTCTATTATCCAGGCTTGCCGAGTCATCCGGAATATCATCTTGCAAAGAAACAAATGACTGGCTTTGGTGGTGTGGTCAGTTTTGAGGTCTGTATTTTACTATGATCTTTTGTTAACCAAGAATCCCTGTCATTTCTCTCTATTTTCAGTATATTTAAAGGTTATATATTTTTTTATTATAAGGTTGATGGAGACCTCCTAACTACTGCAAAATTTGTGGATGCTCTGAGGATTCCCTATATTGCTCCATCGTTTGGAGGTTGTGAGAGCATTGTGGACCAACCAGCAATAATGTCTTATTGGTATGTCAACATTCTATTTCATGGTTACTTATATCAATAAAGTATATTCTATTCTGGGGTGAAAATCTGGAAGTATAGCTTTTCTATCAACTATTAATTAACATATCGAGTGTTGCATCAAGTCATGTTTTACATTAGGTCATGCAATTATCTTCTATATCTAAAAGCATCTGATCTAGTAATGAAAACTTGTGGATAACATGCTCGGTTTTTCCCGTAAAACAGGGATCTTAGCCAATCTGATAGAGCAAAGTATGGTATCTTGGATAACTTGGTTCGGTTTAGCTTTGGAGTGGAAGACTTTGACGATGTGAAAGCTGATGTTCTTCAGGCTTTGGATTCCATATAGGCTGTTTCACCTGCAACAATTTTTTTTCACGTGGTTCCATCCTGATTTGGTTGTTCGTACTTATGTTATTGCCGACTTCCATCACGTAGCCAATTGTTTGAATGTAATGAAAGGATCATCAAGTAGATGATTCAATCCCTTAAATTATTTGGATATTCTCATGTCGTTTTCCTTAACCTTTTAATTTCTCCAAGGATGAATATTCTCATGTCGTTTAAAGAATGCATTTTAAAGAAAAATGGCAAGGGGAGAAAATGAATTTGTGTTTACTGTGTGGGAGACTCCTTAGTAGTTACTAGTAGATTAGAAATATTTAGTCGCACTAAGTATTGAATATGAGTTGAGAAATTAGAAAAAATCCTGATGTTCTCAACGCACAATTTTGAATAATGTTACATACTTAAAGGTTGCCATTCAGAAATCACTATCATTGATTGACCTCAAAGTCGAGTTGTATGACAACAATTTCTAAAATATGTGTTGTATTGTTGTTCCTGCGTCTCTTGGGGGACAGAATGGCTAAGCTGACAGGACACTCAACTACAAGTTGTAATCGAATATTCTTTCAAAAGCCATGGTATTCTGCGCAATTGGATCGCTAGGAATTTCACATGTAAAAGTTAAAATTCATTATTTTATTTGTGACTTTTACTCACATTTTCTGTTGTAACATTATTGGACATTAGTTAGAACAAATAAGCTCGGCCCAATGATTTCGTAATTCTTTTACAAATTTAATTTTAGTTTTATATTTATTTACGAGATATATTTATTTATATATATATAATAATTTTCTTCTACAATAACAAATTTAATTTTAGTTTTATATTTATTTACGAGATATATTTATTTATATATATATAATAATTTTCTTCTACTCAATTTGTAGAACGACAAAGAGATCATTTTTATCCTTAAAAGTATTTATGATAACTTAAATTCTTTGTTAAAAACTTATAATTTGAGTTCCTTGGTTGGTGGGTGAGGGAATGCATATCCTGAACTCAAAATTGCTAATTGGTGTGAGAATCTAACATTTTGTAAAATTTTGTCCCATCTGTTATTGGATTTCTAAACTCCAAAAAGCAAAATTTTGTTTAAAATCAGTGTGTTTATTCGAATTTGTTTAAAATCGAGCGATTGGTGATATGAAATTCGGGAAAGAATTCGGCATCCATTTGGAAGAAACCCTACCTGAATGGAGGGACAAATACTTGTGTTACAAGCCTTTGAAGAAGCTTATCAAGCACATCCCTTCTTCCACCGGCGATAATCCACCTCCGCTACCGCCGCTGCCGCCCGCGACAGCGGCCGCGACCGAGCTGCAGGATTGGTTTATCAGAATTCTCAATGAGGAACTTGACAAGTTCAACGATTTCTACGTGGATAAAGAGGAAGACTTCATTATCCGTTTCCAGGTTTTGTTTTTTTTTTTAAAAAAAATAAAAATAAAAATCTACGCTATTGTCTGTTTGTAATTCTGAAATTGAATTGCTGGTAAATTTTTGTTTACAGATTCCCGTTAAAAAAATCAATTTTTGTTTTGGTGTGAAGAGACTGCGTGATTGTTACGCTTGATTAGTTTGATTAATTTAACTTGAACAGAATTTTACAGTTGATAAGCTCAGCTTTCAATTTCCTTTATTTCAATCAATTGGTTAATTACACCTTAATTCTGGATTAGTTGTGGTCAACTGCATGAATCCGTTATATCCATTGCGCTTTGTTTTAAGTCCTAAAAACCGAAATTTCATCAGAGTTTTTACTTATGATTTCCATAAATTGGATCAAGTTGTTAGCTTTAGATGGATCTGGGAATGTGAAGGTTTTAAGGAATTTGTTTCTGGTGTTTATTTGTTGTATTATTCGTAGCTTATTGTCGTAAAGAGGGATAAATGTACTGTCACTTCTGTGAGCGGCAATTAGTACGTGGGTGAGATAAAGGATGGAGGAATTGAAGAATAGATATTTTTAGATGTTCAAGAGTACAAGGATTTGGTAAAGTGACAAAGTCTCTCTTTTGGATAGATATGCTGCTGTGGTATGTGATATGTGATATTTGATGAAGTGTAAGTGGAGAAGGAAATCATTATATGAATCACAACAAAGGCCAAAAAATGCAAATGCAACTATGATGAACTTAAGAGCAATGCCAATAAATAATGGTCCCTTGTGGTCTTTAGATGGACGGTTCAAGTGATTGAGAGGAGATATATATACACCACATACCCCAAAAATAGAATCAAATATTTGGGTGCTGGTGGAGGGAAATGGTATGACAGGAGCTTCCTGGAGAATATTCTTAGTAAAGCTGGGGATATAAAAGTATCTTAATGGCATATTCCCCCTACTGCCTTTATAATTTGTTGAGCTGATTTGACCAAGGAAATGCCAAACACTAAATATCAGAATATCTCTGGCTTTCTCATATAACACTAACACCTGACTGAGCATATTACAACAACATACCTAGTGTAATCCCACAAGTCAGGTCTAGGAAGGGTAAAGCGTATGCAAACCTTACCCCCTATATGGGAAGGTAGAAAGGTTGTTTTCGATAGGCCCTCGGCTCAAGGAAAAGCATCTCGAAGTAGTTCGAAAAAGAAATAATGGAAGTAAAGAAATTGTGGAGAAATAGTATAGAGAGCATGACAAAATATTCTGAAAAAGAACAATAACTTCAACAAAATAGTGCGATAATCGAAGACAAGAGACAACAAATAGTAACAGAAATTGAAGGACAGAAACTACAAGAGAAGTACTACTACGACTACTAGTATGGAAGGATAAATGAGACAACACTCTACTAACTTTCTACCATAATCCTTGTCCTCCACAACCTCCTATCTAAGGTTATGTCCTTCGTAAGCAGCAACTTGTCTAAGTAAATTCTCTAGAAAAATATTTGTACTCTTAAATGTTCACTCTTCCTTCAAGTCCAATGAAGAAAATTTTCTATTAGGCAACTCGGAGTTAGGGTGCTTGACTAAACTGTTAGATCAAGCCACCTATGATCCTCCACACAACATGGCAACCTAGGCTTAGGTTGCCTAAACAAGCTAAACAAGCAGGACACCTTGCGAGCTGATCATTTTACTAGTTTCTTTGAAGCTTTGTTGCATCATTATTATTCAGCGTGGAGACTAGTTGGGATTGTTTCTCTTCTTGTCCTGCTACTTTTGATGGAGGCTGCCCATCTAATAAATATCAAAATTTTCTTGATCAAGTGTTGATAACTATCTAATTAGTTCTTTACCTTATAAAAATAAAACTATCTGTCAAATTATTTTTAGGATATTTGACCACACTTATCGGCATTGTTGCTGATGTGGCCCCAAGTACTAGATTAAATAAGAAAGACACTCATATATTGAATACTATAAGAGAAATATTAAATATTGCTATAGTTTATTGACTTTTATATGACTTCGATAACGTGGAACTGGTATTGTCTGTGTTGTACAGCTTTCTTCTTGTCTTGTTCAGACACAAAGGTAATGGATACAATTATTTAAATAACACTTCCATTAATAAAATTCACGATATTTAACGCAATCAGAGTATAAACATAAACCCAAATTCAAATTATTACTGTATGAAACACCTCATTTTTGTACTTACCATGTGAAATAATTAAATCTCACACCCACTAATAAAACTAAACATTCAGTATAAACAATTGATTCTCTCTGTTAAATATCACTTTATTCTTTAGATTGCCTTATAGTCAATGCTTCCCAGTCTGTTGCATATATTTTTACTCTAATTTAACTAAAAAGTGAAAAAAGTTCCATAATACTAACCTCTTGTACTTGCCCATATTACTTATATGGGGTGACTCCCTTCACTTGTGCCGTTTCCAAAGCTGCTCTCGATCCTCAAAGCCCGGTATCGGAGTCAACCCCTCCCTTGGTCGGTTCATGAGGTGTACTAGTAGTTAGGGAATTGCATGCATAATGAATACTTCACTTGGTTAATCATAAACTGAGACTAAGTTTCTTTTGAAAATGATTGGATCCAATGATGACCTTGGTCTTTAACTTTTTCTTCATCTGGATCAGAATATGATACATTTCAGAACAAATGGGGTGGGTTCGTAACTCTTATATCTGGTACCTGTGTCCGTGTAGGGCTTTGGGTGGAGCATGTCATCCGTCTTAGTCCAGGATTGGGATTGGTAGTTGGTGAAAGGAGTTATTATATGATATCTGGTGTCAGAAGTAACCAAATGCCTTTAACATATATATAAACATTTAAGGTTCATTGCTACACTCCATAATATATAATTATGCAGGATTTCTTTGTCCCATCAGCCTTTACTGCATAAGGCATCATGAGTAAATTATAGCATAAAGACAGGAATATGGCTATCATTCTAGACAACTTTGTTGCGTATTGTTACTGAAAGTGCAAACTAAAGTTGTCAAGTTTTAGTATGAAGCCCTTATAATTGCATATTCAATCTGCAACTGGCCTATTCAGGCCTGAATATACATTTAGAATAGAATTTTGATACAAACATTATGTAGTTTGCGATTGGAATGTGGAGTCAAGTAACTATCAAAATGTTTACGTTTTGGGTAATCCATAATGAAATGAGTTGTGGCAGTGGAAGGAATCCTGGAAAGCTGCGGGTGTGTTAATGGTGATGCAAGGACTGAAGAATTGTGGCAAAAATGATGGACGTGACTGGTGAATGTGAAATTAAGATTCTTTAAGAAGTAGCAAGGTGAGACGGGGGTGGCGGAGCTACAGTTCCGTTGGCCAACTAACAACAATCGTGGCTGGTGCACAGTGGAGACAACATGGTAAATGCTGTCTCTGGTATGGGGTTCTGTGATGCTTGAAGGTCTGCGATCGAGTGAGTTATTTGGTTGTAGAGGATGAAAATGTAATTTGTGGGCCTGGTGGCCACTTCAAAAGTGGTGGAGGCAGACAGTGGAATAGGATGCATCTTTCAGTTTGGAACTTATTGGCGCATTTTCTGAATTTTGACTCATATTCCACTATGGGAGTTTAGAAGGGTACTGAAAATGGACTGTGTTATCTTTTTCCTTATCTTAATGGAGAGGTAGGCATTGGAAGGATGCAAGAATGAGTGTGTAAGATATCAAACGTGGAAACAAAATGAGAGTCATCATATTGCAGTATTATTGAATTTTTATTTCTCAAAGATATTTGTAATACATAGCGAGTCTCAAATTGCTATAGTGTGGATTTTGATTTTTTTTCTCTACTTGTATAACAGGAACTGAAGGAAAGAATTGAACGTGTGAAGGAGAAGAGCGACGAAGATGGAGTTCTTGCAACAAACAATGAATTCAGTGAAGAAATGATGAACATCCGTAAAGACTTTGTTTCCATACACGGGGAGATGGTTCTTCTGAAAAATTATAGCTCATTAAATTTTGCAGGTATAGAATTTTTGTCTGTCAATTTTCACCTTGCACTTCTGAAATTTGTTACCCTTGATAGTTGTGTGTTTCCAGCATCATAGTGCTCTAAGGATTAGAGGAGAAATTTTACTGTGTTAAATACAATTATGACTAGTTTATTATCAAAATTAACCTAATTGATTAATCTCAAATCAGAACGCAGATCCACCTAATAACCCATATCCGTCCTGCCTAAAAGCCTCGTTAAATCAAGAAATTAGCTTTTATAATTTGATTACTTTCTATTGAAAATTTCAAAATTGAAGATAATTGAAGAAAAAGCTTCTCAAGAATTTAAAGATAATCAAAACATAGGAGTATTTGAAGCAAGAAAGAGTTCTATGTTCAGATGCATCAGATGGGTTTATTCATAATTTGCCACCACTAAATTTCTCAATTTCACACTCACTCTTCATGTAACTTCAATCCAAGTCCATGAAGATCACAAGAAGAATGTTCAGAGAACAAGATCAAGAAGCTGACATCATTGATATTTCTTAGCTAAGGAAGGACTTTGAAGTTTAAGAATGGAGATCGAAGACAAAATCGAATGATAGACAGAACATAAGACCTGTTGCAAAGATAAAAATGTATGAACTTTAAGAGAAAAAAGTTCAAAAATTTCAGCCAAAGAATAAGACCGTCTGATGAAAATTTTACCCGTATATTTGTTAAAATTTAGACGCTAGATTTGGATTCCAAAAGTTACCCTTTTTGACCCAAATTTTATTGTTGCATTTCAAGAAGCAGACTTGATTGTTAAAACTCAAGTACGAGAAAAGCTAAGATTGAAGAGAAGATTTTTAAACCACTAAGAAAAATGAAGAAGATGAAGATAGGGAACCACATTTAGACGGAGGCAGATATGGGTTATGGGTAGATCCGGATTATGAATTGAGATTAATTAATTAGGTTAATTTTAATAATAGCCAATAGGAACACGCCACGTAATAAATGAATTTCTTAATTTTATTTTGAAGTGGACCCTTAAAAATAAGGGTAGTTTAGAGCCAATACGTTGACATCAGGGGTATTTTGGAGCCAAAAGGTTAACTAAGGGTAATAGTTTAAGGGTATTTTAGGCCCTTTTCCGCATGCAGTTTAATGTTTAACACAATTCCTCCATCTCTGAGTTATTGTTTTCCCCAATATCCTTTAACCATTTTCTGATGATGATTTTTTCTTCCTTAATTCTCTTCCTCTACTTCTAATATCTTCTACCAGTTCACTTTTTCTTTCCTATTTTATACATTAATTCTTCGAATTGATTACACGGAATGTGTAATCTCAAGAGCCTTGTAGTTGATACAACAAGATGGTGAGGTTTTGGGATGAGACGAAGATGAAAATAGAGGATAGGATAGGAAGCTGGGAGAAGAAAAGATGACGAGATGATGTGGTGTGGGGATGGAAAGGGAGGGGTGTTGGAAGGAGAAAGAAAAGAAAGTAGGAATGCTTTGAGGGGACAACAGATGATGGGTATTAGAGAGAGGAATAGGGGTGATGTAAAATTATGGGAGCTACTAGCTCTACTCGGCAAACAAGGACAACTCTCACATAACTAGTCATACTTTAGTTTAACTTGAAAGTAAGATTTCTTGGTTTAGAGGTATAACTACCTCTGATTTATGCAAGGTCATGGTATAAGGCTTCTTGGTTTAGAGAGTATAACTACCTCTGATTTATGCTAGGTCATGGTATCTTCTCTAACAATTTTTTTGTTTCATTAGGACTTGTTAAGATCTTGAAGAAGTATGATAAACGAACTGGGGGATTGTTGCGTCTTCCTTTTACACAAGTTGCACTTCATCAGCCGATCTTTACTACGGAACCTCTGACGAGATTAGTCCATGAGTGTGAGGCTAATCTTGAGGTCTTATTTCCTTTGGAAGCAGAAGTTGTTGAATCAGCTGCCCCTGCAGATGAACAGATGGGAGCAACTTCTTCATATGCTTCCAATGTTCTCCCTGATACAACATTTCCACAGGGGGAAGAAAATGGGGATATATACCGAAGCACGCTAGCTGCAATAAGAGCCATTCAGGGACTAAAGAAAGCCAGCTCAACACATAACCCACTGTCATTTTCATCTATTTCTGGGAATCAAGATAATGATAGCCCAGGTGCTGTAACAGCAGAAGACTCCGATTCTGACTCATTGGTTGCCTCTCAGAATGGTGAAGAGATGAACCATGAAGTTTCCAGTTCACCAAAATAGAGTTGACCGATCTTGTTTTGTTTTGTTCATTATGTATAGTGCTAAAACTGTGCACTTTCTGCGTTGTGTGCTATAGGTCTGAATAACTGCTTACCCAATCAATAATGTAAAGGAATTAACTTTAAATGTTGTGGTAATCACAAAAGCTTGATGATCATCTACAAATGCCTATTTTTTGCAATTTCAGAGGGCAGTAAGGCACAATAATTTTAAGTAATGTATTCTGCCTGTGAAGGAGGAGAGTGAAATTACTTCACCGATGCACATTCTAGTCATTTTGAGCTGTTTATGGATCAGTCATAAGTATATATGATCATACCGAGTTAAGTATTTAGGTGTCCATGTATGCCCCAAGAATCTGACAGAATACAGTAATTGACCTGTCAATCAAATTTGAGTGAAAAGCTGGAGCTTCTACCAAAGAATGGTCGAAAGTTTGCCAAAAAGGCCAGATAGAAGTAAGTATTTTTAATTCTCTTGTTCTCTCACTTCTACGACTGTGATTTTTGTATTCCAGTGTTGCTTCTTAGCAAGGGCAGAAGATGAGTGAGTTGCTTCTCAACGGACTTTTGTGGCAATTCTATCTTTGCTGCTTTAGCATGTGTCTTCTTCAGCTGCATCTTCCTCAAAAGATGAAGTAGGTAACTCATTATATAATTACATGTCACACTATGTATTAAACTTTTCAAATAGTTGATAAACAAAGAAGTGTCATAATGGGGCTCACTGTTTTTTCCCCAAAAGTTTTCCATTGAACTAGTTTTCATTGCATTTAACCTTCTAACTTTATAATGTACCTTTACTTTATCTTTTTACCATTTTTATCAAGTATTGATTTAAAACAAATTGGACGAAGAAGATTCTATGGCATTTTCCATGTGACGGTACAATAAGAAATCAATGTAAAACTTGTGCAACTTTGAAAAGGGAGTAAAAGAAAACGGTTTTCCTCTAATAGCAACTGTAGAGACATGACATATAAGATCCCCAATAAGTGTAGTTTGTAAAAAGTTTATCATTAATACTATTGAAGAATTCTACTTTTCCCTACTTATGCCGTTTGTATATACTCCCTCCCTCTAGTCCAAATTAAGTCCATTGTTGGAATTCTTCTCATAGTTCAAAATAAGTGAATTGTTGGGACTTTTTTTCTCCATATTTACCCTTCATTTTGGGAGGTTCTTAACTACTTTACATTTTCTAGGAGAATAGTTTGGGAATAATCAAAAGGGTAATAGTGGAAAGTAGTTTTTGATTTATGTCCTTCAATATTTTTCTTAAGGGGTGTGCCGTACGCCCATACCCCAACAATTCACTTGATATGAATTAGAGGGAGTAATGTCCTATCCAGCCAAATGACTTTGCAAAAGGTATGCTTTTGAATTTTGGATGTTGATATAAAGACACAGCAAAAGAGAACTATTTATGGCATAGTATTGCTTGAAAAGTCTGGATTTTTATTCAAGTAGAGAAGAGAAAAATAGCTACTACTACAAATTACTGCAAATATTTCCTTCTGTGAACAGACAAAACACAACGAAAACATGCCAAGTTTTATTTACTATTCTAGTGATATGACATTAATCTTGAGCAGATGACAAAAGCACTCTGCTTAATCATCAGTGTTTGTAATGGAACAAAACACCAAGCACTGAGGAAAACATGCCAACTTTATTTACTATAACTTCTACTAAGGCATGAATCTGTGGTGCAGGTGGTAGAAGCATTCTGTTCAATCGTCAGAGTTTTGGCGACGGTGGCGATTCCTACAACGTTGTTTCTTCTCCTCATCCTCGTCCTCATCCTCCTCAGAGTCATCATCACCCTGCCGATTTATAAGATCAAATCAATGGAAGCTGAATAAAACTCTAGATAAGTGAGCTGAGAGCACAAAAGTGAGTTACATTCCATTTTAGTTACGCTATTCATTCAAAAATAAGGAAGAGTAGTCAGGTACTTACATATTTCTTGCGACCATAGCCTTCATCATCATCGTCACGCCTTCCATAGCTGGGTTTTCTGTAGTCCTCTTCCTCAGACCTTCCATAACTAGGCCTCTCAAATGATGTCCCGTACCCTTCACCCTCTGTTGTCTCGTAGTTTGAATGCCCATAACTAGTTGATTTCCCTCCATACCCACTGTCCTCTTCCTCTCCATAGTTTGTCTTCTTCCCATATCCACTAGAGCCGTATTCCGAGCTTTCCTCCTCGTACTCACTTTTTTTTTTATATCCTGATCCATATTCATCAGAGTCTGTTTTTCGTCCATAACCAGAGTTCTCTTCATACTCACTTTTTCTTCCATACCCTGATTCATACTCAGAGTCGGTCTTTCTGCGTCCGTAACCAGAACCGTATTCTGTGTTTTCCTCCTCGTCCTCACTTTTCCTTCTCTGCCTTGATCCATACTCATCATCGTCATTTTTCCTTCCATAACCTGATCCGTAATCAGAACTTGGCTCATTGTATTCCGAGCTCTCGTCATTATACTTCCCCTTCCGTCCATACCCAGATTCATCATACTCACTTTCTCCACCATAACCTCCTCCGCTAGGATGATTCATCCCAGGCTTACGACGAGTGTTCTCATCCTCATCCCCATCCCTAGATGGGCGGGAACGGGAGGGACGAGTCTTGGGCTTGGAATAGCTCTGGTACTCATTATCAAGAGCTTCATCACCATAGGCAGAGGGTTCGGCAGAGGAAGTGTAATGGGGACGATCATAGTCGAAATCATCAGACTCGGAAGACGTCAGAGGATAGCAAGTCTCCTCCGATGGTGGAATTGGACGGCCATATGTCAATTTGATATCGTATCCACCACCATAGGGTGTCTGATCATACTCATCGAATTCAGGGACATCGTCACTGTGATGGTGGCCTTTCGGGTAGTAAGACATGATCAGGTTTGTGGTAGTTCTCTCTGAAAGTTTAATTTCCTGTTTGATTAGAAAAGTGAAGAAGCTGGAAATGGTCACAAGAAATATGAGCAGTTAGTTAGTTAAAACAAAACATAAAAAGGGGGAAAGACGGTTAAGTCGTTGGATTGGGAAACAAGGTTGTTATTTGTTAAGGATCCGCACTACACGGCAGCTTGCTAAATAAACTCATTGTCAAGATTATTTATGTTATGTTATGTACCGCAATCATTCCGTGGAGTTATTTTGTCCGTTCACTTTTACTTATCCATCATATTCAAAATATACATTATTTTTGTGTGTTAGTTAACTATAGCCAATTTTCAATGCATTTGTCAAAGTATTGAATCTAACAAATACAGTAAAGTTAGCGTTCTATATATTTCTCCTTGAGGGGTATACTAAATTAATACTGGACAAGTAAAAATAAATTCCTTGAGGGGTATACCAAATTGCATCGGTCGGCTCGGTTCGGTTCGGTTTTA
Source organism: Solanum verrucosum (assembly GCF_900185275.1). NCBI lineage: Eukaryota > Viridiplantae > Streptophyta > Magnoliopsida > Solanales > Solanaceae > Solanum > Solanum verrucosum. The sequence continues at coordinate 6,145,109 of NW_026020332.1, forward strand.
TGTATTATCGGTTATATTTATCGATTTTTTATTTTTAAATGCGCTAAATTAATAATCAAATCAATAAGATAATTTTTATCTGTTTTTATCCTTAACGATTTGGTTTTCGGTTTAACCAATAAGAAAATATTTACAAAACAATTATATGACTTTTTTTTTTTAAATGACACGACTAGATAATAATGTAACTTTATAAATGCTCATAAAATAGAAACAATAATAACATGAAAAAAACTACACAAGTATAACACAAAGAGAAATTAAGAGGAATGTGATTCTTACTTTAGGTTTTGATATTTTGTATAATGTGAAGTTGTTAACCCAAAGTCACTGTGAAGTATGAATTGAAGGCTAAATGGCAAAGACACTAACTAGTAAGGTATTGAAACTAATATTTAATATTTATGTAGGTAAAAGTAGTAAATTACTACATTCTTAATGGGTTATCGATTTACCCAATAGCCCAATATTAAAAATTAATACTGAACCAAATTTTTTTTAATAAAACTATTAGAAACCCGTTAACCCAATAACTAAATAGCAATAAACCAATAACATTTTTTTTAGATTTATCGGTTGATTCAGTTTTTGTCCAATCCTTAAATACTGGGAAAAAATGGATAGAGAGTGCATTACAAAATCCTGCTATTACTAGGAAATAGCATCTTTGATTATTTTATGACCCAACAAAGTAAGAAATTAGTAATGTAATTTTTTAATTTTATTCCATCATAAATTAACTTATATGTAAAATCTGATATAAGCGTAAATAGTTACCTTATACAATTGAGTCATAGATCAGCCTTCCCAAAAAATTGTGGAGCCATAATCATCTCTCTTACCACTGACAGATTGCCACATGTAGATATGGCAATCTGTCCATATCTTGTTTCTCTTTCCTTTTGCAACAGTCCATCACTCTCCACCATTAATGGAATCCTTGTGAAAACCATTCAATTAAGTAATTGACACCTAAATGGCAAAGATTGCAGCAGCTCATACATCATGTTCATCTTCATTCCACAACAATTTGGTCCCCAAATTCAATAAACGAGGAATACTCTTCTTCTCCCAGGCAAAAAAATGGAGGTCACAGCCATTGATCGTGAAATCTCAGATGACAAATAATGCTACAACTTACACTTGCAGAATTAACACTGATATTCCTCTCTATGAAATTCCCAGGGTACTAAATTTTTGAATTCTCCTTTAATCTTAAATTGAGTCGGCTAATTTCTCACATTTTCAATTTTCTTCAACAACAAAAAATGAGTGTTAATGATATAATTACTATATTAGTTAAGTGACCGAGAAATCAACTAGTTAATTTGATTAGCCAATTGTATAATCTATATCATGTATTGCGTTCGCAGGCTTCGTTTGATGGATATCTGGAGAATAAGCCTAGAGTTTTCAAGGCCATTTTCCCTGACAAAAGAAGAAGCCAGCAACTCAATGAGGTATTATTCATCATTGGTTGACGGAACAATATGTGTTTCTCCTTTGGGCAATACTCAACTCATGAGCTAAATTTTAGGGTTAGAATTAGACCACAATCCATTTTCTTAACTTAGTATCATCACTCGATGTTTTTTGTTTGTTTTTGTGCACCAATATGTCAATCGTCAATTGTATATTCATCCTAACATCAGTAGTTATAAAGCTGTTGATGAACAAAATATCTGGTGGGAAAACAAAGCTATAGAGGTAATTAACAAGTAGTTCTCCTTCCATAGTTACTTGTGGAATTCAGCTACTGAGTTCATCCTGTTTCTTTGCATCTATAAGGTAATTTTGTTAGACACTCTATTCCGTTGATTTTTTACTGTACTACTCTCGACCATTACAACCTTAACTTCTAAGTATGTATATATGTTGGCTATCTAGGTGTTATCTCTTTTTGCCTCCACAAATTCATTCTGAACTCTTTGCGGATTGAATGTCCTCGGATCTTATGATCGTTATTTCTAACAAAATGCACAAGGTGGGTTATGTTTATATTCCAAATTGGAACTTTTCACGGCTCCTGGAATTAAGGAAAAGGCTCATGCCTATTCCTTCGTTGGTCTAACTATCACTTTATGCGTGGAATCTGACTGATCTTATATCTCGAGAGCTATCCTCTGATTAGACGGTGATGTTAGTTTGACAGCACTTCCGAATAAAGTTCCTTTTTCCTCTTTTATAGTGTCAAGAGATTGAATGATTGGTGTTCTCTATTCAGTCTGTTGCTGCTTTTCATTATTAAAACATATGCATTGTTATTATATATTATGATTGACTACTAGTTCCATGCAGGAAGAGTGGAGAATTCACATGCTACCCATAGAGTTCCTGTTGATCACCGTCTTGCCAGTTATTGATATGAGATTGAGATGTAAAACCAAAGGAGTCGAGTACCCACCGGGGGTCCCTCATAATGTTTCTAAGGTTCTTGAACTCGACATAGTAAGTGTCAAACCAAATCTTCACCGTGTAACCTTAATCATATATACATTTGTTGTCTTTGTAATGGAATGATGTGGAGTTGACGCCACATAAATAAATATGCAGATAAGATGGGAGCTTCAGGGGTTGGATGATGTGCTGAAGCCATCTGAGTTCTCACTTGGTGTAAAAGGCTCTCTTTACCCCGATAGAAATGGACCACGGACCAGGCTGAAAGGTCAACTACAGATGAGTATTAGCTTTGTTCTTCCACCCGTCCTGGTCCCTGAAGCTGTTCGTAGAGATGTTGCAGAGTCGGTTAGATACTGAACCTAATCTCTCTTTCGAAGGAGTTTAACAAAGACTAATCTTCTGCAATTTTGAACAGGTGCTAAGGGGACTACTGCAGAACATGAAGAGTAAAGTAAACGGTAGCTTGCTTTCAGACTACGCCGAATTCAAGAGGGAAATGCAGAACAACTTATTAGTCTGAACAGTAACTATAGCTATAGAGGTGCATGGTGATTTACACCAGTAGTAAGTATTCAATGGTAATCAAGAATGAAGAAATTTTTGTTTATACTTTTTGACTTGAAAAAAAAATAAAAAGTCTTTGGAGATGCGGGGGATCGAACCCCGTGCCTCTCGCATGCAAAGCGAGCGCTCTACCATTTGAGCTACATCCCCTTTGGTTACTTCATCAGAGAACATTAATTTCAAATTCAACAATGTAAAGAATAAACTGGGTACAAAAATCAGAAGTTGCTTATTGGTAATTAGCAAGAAGAAAAGAATGAAATTAGCAACTTAAATTCCCTGTGTATTTTGATTGAAATTAGTACTGAAGAGGAAGCCCTCCAAAGTGAGATTGAGATTGAGATTGGGGATGAACACATCATCATTGAGAATCACACTCAAATCATCATTACTACTACTAGCTTGATTCTTCATTAAATTCTTCTTCAAAACTTGCATAGCAGCCATAAATTCCTCAAGTTCTTGTAACCCTAAATTCTCCAAACACACATCTTCCCACCAATTACCCGAATTGAATCCATCATCTTCGCCTTTTTCAAATCGATGAATAACAGAGTCGACAGAAGGATTTCCGAAGGAAAAGAGTTTACCGGCAGGAGATTCAACAATGACGACGACTTGAGCACCAGATAATGCACTTAGTTCACTCGCTTTCTTAAAGAGACCTGCTCGACGCTTTGAGAATGTCACCTGTAAGCTATTCTTATTAGCAATCTTCTCTATTGGAATCTTCTGCCGTCCCCTGCTTCTTTTCTTCGCCGCCGCCGCCTGATTCTCCATTATTTCTTTCTCTTTCTCTCTTATTGCTAATGGGACTTGCCCTGAGAAGAAAAGACAATTACTATTACTTATATAACTTCATCATTAGTTTCTATATTCCGATCATGTAAGGGAAAACTTATTATACAAGGAACGGAACGGAACGGAGTATATATTTGGTAACTTCTAAAATTTAGAGATACAATTAAATTTTAATATTGATCTGTAATTTATAATATTTTTTATATTTTTTTAAAAAGTAATACATGTTTTGTAAAACTTGTGAATAATACACAAGAATGTAAAGTAAGATAGATAGAATGAATAATATCAAATTTTGGTCAGTATAACAAAACTTATACCAATCAAACAATACATGAACGTTTTATTATTCCGACTGGACTTTAGAGTTATGTAATTTAGTAAGATAGGTAGAATGAATATTGACGAGTTTTTTTTAGTAAAATAAAACTTGTAACAAATCAAATTATACATAATCAATTCGATATAACTTGATCGATCCGACATAACTTGTGAACAATTTAAGGTGGAATGATATTGTCCTTAAATTATTGTCTCGTGGAAAATTTGTCGCCTAATATGTGATTTTCAATTGTGAATATCTCTAATTAAACTATTCTCTATTCAACAAGGTGTTTACAACTTACAAAAAGGAGTAACGGTCTTTTTTTTATCCCTCTGCGAGTATATTAATAAAATATGTGTTTCTGGTCTGTTTATAAAGAAAATAAGGTACCCGCAAATATTAGACTACTAATTTAACATAACACATCAGTAATTAATTATGTAACCAGTTAATAATTCTTTGAATTGGTGACGATTTACTAGAAGAAGAATCAAAACTGCACCTTCAATTACTTGAAGGTTAAAAGTTGAATGTACTTCTGCATATATTGAAGGATAATCAGATTTTGTCCTTTTTTATTTTGATGACCGTAGTGTCCGATCCAACTTTCGTATACCTCGACTAATTCTGCGGGATACATGTCACCTCCCACCAACAATAGGTAGCAAAAAACTCTGTCCACTAAGATTAGGACAGATGAAAGAATCACCTAGTGTGTTTTTTTGTCTAAGTTTTGAAATCGAGACCTCATGATTCTCAACCACTACTAGGCCACACCCTTGGTGCCAGAATTTGTCAACATTTTAAGGAATGAAAAATGCAAATTTCCCACAACAAAATAAAAACAAAACAAGGTAAGAGCCAAGAGTTTATTTCTTCATCTGATCATCAACTAAACAACATGGTAATACACAACATGGTAATACAGTAAAATCTCCAATAAGGTTGTGATCAACGGTGATCATGTTGCTGCCTAAGTTACATATCAAAAAGGTTGGCGATGAATTGATGAGCAACGGGAAGAGTAAGTACAACGATCATTTCAACCGAAAAAATGGGGCAATCAAAATGTTTTCATTCAAAAGCATAATCACACAAGTAGTACCCGGGGATTGTGCCAATAGAGATGGCAAATTATTGAGCCAAAATCACTGTTTCTTTTTCTTTATCAACATTGAGACGATTAAAGAAAAAACTAGTGCTCATATACACCATTGAATAAAAGAATATGAATTGGTGATGCAAATCCAAATGTAGGACTGTCTCACAGGCCATCGCTGCATCCCAAGTCGTTCTTGCTGTGTATGTACATGTCATTGAAAGACTCGCAGGACTTGATCTTCTTGTGTTGCGGTAAATGGAACTTTGGCTCTCTTGGCATGGTAGGATTCTTTGCTGACCTAATGCAGACCACCAAATTTCCCATTTAGAAAAAATGCTCGTCTAAAAAGCTTGCAGTTAAAGTAAAGTTGGAAATTTGTTACTACCTTCTAGGAATGAAAGGCCTGTCAAAGTAGGGCATTGGTTGAGCTTTCGGAACAAGTTCCTTTCTTAGCCTCCTAATTTCTTCTTCCTCAGCCATCTAGAGAAGGTAAGTAATGCAAGATATAAATAAGAATGAAGTGCAAAATTGCATTCATGCATTTCATCCCAAAAATGTGCTTGGCTTTATTACCTTCTGTAGTCTCTCTCTTTCCATTTTGTATTGTTCAATATAGCTCAGTTTTTCTGCTACCTGATACAAATGCACTTTCATTGGTTATTTCTGTACTATGCAAGCATTTCACTGGAAGAAATTTGTTTGGGTCCTCTTATTGGTGCACTTTCTTAGGGAATCTATTTACACAAGACATACATTTACATGTTCCGTATGAAATATTCTTGACAAAACAAAATTCGAGATAATATTCATAACAGCATTTTGCACGAAGATATATTAATCTAGGTTAATCAATGACCAAAGTTAATAAAGAATAAAAGAAGTTTACCTGATGGTCAAACTCAAAACGTTCAACAGCCCTAATGTCACTGTGCAGCACCAGATCAACTGGCCTTGTGATCTCTTTTACCGGAGGCTTTGACAAACACTGAACAGTTGAAAATGGAGTAATTCAGTTTTGTTTTCATTGGCTGACATATAATCCCAAGTGCAAAAGATATGTGCGTAGTTGAGAGAGGTAATAATAACATGCACTTGGCTGACGTATAATCCCAAGTGCAAAAGATATGTGTGTAGTGAGAGGTAATAACATGAACTTCCTACATCATTTTACTTTAATTTCTCTTTTATTTTGGTTCAGAAAACTCCAGTCAGCAAAATATTAGATCACAAAGATGCATTTCCTTTTAAGTTCTGCGCATAGTAACAAGATAACCTTGTAGATCAATGCATTCACATATAAAGTACTTATTAGAAATGACTACGGTGAAAAGCTTATGCTACCTCTGGCTCGTCTGTTGTCCATGGAAGGCCTTGTGCAATTGGTATCCTCTGTTTCTCCTCTTCCTCCACCATTTGTTGCACTTTCTTAACAAATTCTTGCTCCTTGCTTTTTCCCCTTTCCTGCAGCAGCAATAGCCAATCTAAGCAACTCCTCAAGTAAATTGGTAAATGATTAATTGGATTTAACATGACACCCTAAATTGAAAAGGTTGATATATATGCGGTTCAACAATGAAAGGACACAATTAATTGGTGGATTCAAAGAATAGGAAACTATACAAATAAAAACCACCTAGTGATCAGGGAACAATGACCATTATGAATGTCAACAACAAAGGGAGTTTAAAGACCGATATTCTGATTTTCTTGTAGCCACAAAATTCAATCCATCTTTCATAGTCCAGTCTTCGGAAGCAGTCTCTCTTCCTCCACGAGGTAGAGGTAAGGTCTGAATACACTCTCCCCTCCCCTCCCCAGACTCCACTTTCTGATTTTCTTGTAGCCACAAAATTCAATCCATCTTTCATAGTCCATTCTTCGGAAACAGTCTCTCTTCCTCCACAAGGTAGAGGTAAGGTCTGCATACAATCTACCCTCCCCTCCCCAGACTCCACTTTGTGGGATTGCATTGTGTATGGTGTTATTTCTATTTAAATAATTATTTGTCGAAATAGCACTTCCTCAACCAGATATAATGCTACTGCATATTTGGTCATATTTGCACAACAAGCAACCAAGTAGGTAATGCTAGAGCAACCAAACACAGAACTCACAAACCTCAGTTATAAGTTTGAAGGGCTTCTGGGAGGTCGGTTTGCGATGCCTTCTCTTCCAGCTTCTTCTAGGAAACGTGCCTATTGATTCAGCACTCTGCAGCATTACAAATGAAAATAAATCAATAGAGGCCAACACAAATTGCTATTGTCTAACAGTGATGGATTATAAATTCTTACATCGCGTCTGCTTCTTTGACCACCACCTGAAGTCCTGCTTGAAATACTGAAGCTTCAAATAGCAAAAATAAGTAAAAAAATTCATCAGCACCCAAATGAGGGACAAAAGAACAACAGCAAGCAAAAGTTACATTCCATGTAAACAAATAGGAATCTACTATATGAATCTACCATATACAAGCTCAGATAAAGCAGGGTTAAAAATCAGCTTAAGACTAGTTGATATATAGTGAATCCTTATAATATTGGAAAGTGAAACAGAAAAGAAAACGAATCAGTGGTGTTTCGAGTACTAACCATCCATGGCTGCTATCCAATGAGGAGGCACGACGCGAATCCAAGCCTAAACTCTCGGAGGTGAGGAAAAAATCTGGTGGACAAAACGAAGAAGAAGATACCTGTGTCTCAGGAATCACGGGGGGCTGTAAGCCAGGCAATGCCCATTGTTGTTCCTTACTAGACTCTTCTTCCTTTTCATCTTTTTCCCCTTTCTCCTCACAGTCATTTTTTTTGGGTGTTGAGAGAAGCTTCTCAAAAGCCTTAACAAGATTTAACACTTTCCCAGAACTAGTTTCAGGTACACTTTGTCTTGCTTCTTCCAACAACCTCTCCCTCCCCCTCTTTATAGTCCCAACAACACTCATTCCACCCGAACCCACGCCTTCCTTTGATGTTTCCGCCAATTCAACGAATTCACCCTCAGAAATTGAAACAGGAATTGTTGCCTCCTGGTTGTGCCTGACTGGCAAATCACCAAGACACCCAGTAACAATCTGAACGTTCGAAATCAAGGACTCGTCAAGGCGATCCAACTTCTCTATTTCACCCTCCTCCTCCTGTTCATTTCCACCACGATTCTTGAAGAACTCTTCTTGAGAAGCCCTGAGAGTCTCGTAAGCAACACAAAGACACTTCTTTTTCTCAACACCAACCTTATTACACTTACAAACCATTGCAACGTTCACATCATCTCTATTAGACTTCTTCTTCTTGGCGATAACAAACTTCCTCTGACGAATTTTGTTTTTGGGTGAAGGCGAAGTCAATTGACTTGTATTAGGGTTTCTGGAAACTGACTTTTGGGTTTTCATCGACGATTTGGGCATCATTGGTGATTTACAAGATTTTGAAAAACCCGGACTGTTTTCGACATTGGGGTTCAAATTTTCGGTATTCTTGGAGCATTTCTTAGGCGTAAGCCTAGTGGATTTGCAGTTGGAATCCATCAGTCACTGGGGAAAAGCAATGTGATTGTCGCCGGAAAGTTGATCGGAGTTTGGGTTTTGTGGTATTGCTGATTGGCTAGGGTTTTCTGGTTCTTGCATTCATCAATCGACGAGAAAAAGAAGTACACGTTGAGCTTTAGACGCTCTTCTGCTTTGTAACGGCTAGTTTTTTTTGGAATTTATTATTTTTCTTAAAAAAACATTGGATTCGTTTTTTTAGATCATAATAATCAGTTTGCAAATTGGACCGTTAAATTTAACTTGTGATGGGAAGGTTGTCCCAAAAGAAAATGATTTTATTTTAAGAGACACAAATTATGATTAACTTATATACTAATAATAATTAACCATTGTCAAGTAATTAAGGTTTATTTAAGGCTTCATAATGGTCTGTCCGTTAAACTTGGCAAGACAATATTTAGAAACTTGAACTAAGTCATATTTTAATTAAGGCATAATACAAATTTGGCATCAGTTCACATTTATGTCCTCCAACTTTTTGTGTGTATAAATGGACACTTAAATTTGTATAAAATTGAACAAATAGACACATGTGTTCCATGTGTCAATTTGAGTCCAACGTGTATTATGAGACATACAACTTTTATGTCTACTTATTTAATTTTATACAAATTGAAGTTAGTGCTCACCCAAAGTTGAAGGGCATAATGTGAATGAGACCAAATTAAAAAAACACATTTATATATTATGTGTTTAATTAAACATCTTAATTCCTAATAAAGTATTCCAACTAGATATTTTACATTCAAATTTTGAAACGAAAACATTGTGTGTCCTCTTTTTATATTAGATAATTAAATTAACCACATAAAATGTCATTTCCTTTAATTATACTCACTTCAACCTCGAGTAAAAAGAGAGGAAGAAATAACAGGAAACCATGCTTAAAGCGCACATATGCTAGAATAACTTGCACCAAAAACTCAAACCAGTTTTAGGTACACTTCGCAGATTTGCAGTACAGTACAACGAAGGTAAACAAGTTTTGTCAAGCTACATATGGAACATTTTTAAATACTAGCTGTAACTAAGACATCCAGATAAACTTTAGGTAACACTAACTTGCTGCTACTACAAGCAACAAAGGTTCCCCTTGATACCTACAAAACGGAGTTCGTTGACTTCATTCAGCAAAAAATGTGAGAGTAAGGAACAATATATATACAAGTTTGTTTCATCTTATATTTCATCTTTTATATCTTCGAAAGGCCATTGTAGGACCACGAGCACTGCCTTTCAAGGCTCTCGCTGACCATGAGCTCTTCTTCACAGAGCTCCACGTACCCCAGCTACTTTCTTTATGTGACTGTTCCTGCTCCCCCTTAATGGTCTCACTGTGTTGTTCCCAGAGGTTAACTCCTCCATTTTCTGCAAATAACATTAACACCTGGTTATGAAATTCAACACCCAATGAATTCATAATACAGTTATGAGTTATGATCAATCATCAAGGAGTAAACAGAAAACATCGTCTCACACCTATATGAACAGGATGAGTTTGTTTTCCGTAGTTCATCTCTACAAACAGTCAAATTATAATGACTCAAACGGAAAGGAAAAGTAACTTGGATATAATGAAATCTCCTCCAGCTAACTCCACTACATAACCAGTGCAATAACAATGATAATTACCTATAGCTGGGCAATTAGTTTTCTTCTCAACAGCATTAATCACTGGATTTGATTTGTTTGTAGCAGGACCTTCACTGGGCTGAGCAGAAAGTCCTGCTACAGAGTCTGAATTACCATTTTTGACAAGGCGAACTTCATGAATTGACGGTAAAGTTATCTGCAAGAAGATGCAGTTTATTATTCCAAGTTGTCGCAAGAAGGCCTCTGCAATTAATTGAACATAAAAATAGCACTGAACTGTAATTAACTAGACTTCCTCAAATTTGGGTTCGAAATTCCCAATTCGTGACATCCACTCAGACAGGATGTAAATTCGATTTCACTCAGCCCAAGCAACTCCAGTGATCCATCTTCCTTACAAAATGGAGTTATCTCAATGTGACTTATAAGAAAAAACTGGAGATAATCCTAGTTTAATAACTTTTTTAGGTCATGTGGCATAAACTTCTATACACATGAGTCATCTTACATGTCATTTATGCTCAGCTTCAATGAGGATTCTTCTCCACACATTGATTCTTTAATGGTGCACCTTAAAGATAATCATTTGTCCTTCATGAAAGAGAGTTGTCGCTTATTTCTTACAAAACATCATAAAGATACTGTATTCCAGATCTGTTTTCTCCTTATATTAGCATCTCTAATTGTTAAGCTTGAATACAAATCTCAAAATGACATTCAAGACAAATTTTACACTGGTGACTTGACAACTCTACTTTTTGTGCCTAAAACTCCTCCTTTGAATTTTATATAGAAATTCAAGAGAAGTAATTGCAAGAACATCATGATACAAACTATAGCCGAACCTACCTCTTGCACTTGATCATGCTGCATAGCTTGATCTGCATTAACCAAAAAGAATTCAGACACTAGAGTTCTTCCATATTTTTATTTTTATTGATAACCAGAGTTCTTTCATATTAAAGAATGCAAGACTGTAACCATGGTAAAAGAAGCGGTTAACCCAAATTAATATTTTAAAAACTGGAAGGATGAAGAATAGCATCTAAAACTCCTTCCCCTGAAAAGTGGAGAACAGTTGAATCATTAAAAAAACAAACAACCTGGAACAATTTCAGCCTCCATATCACTTTGTTGTCTTGGTTTTCCACATAACGTGCTTTTTTCATTCACCTGCTCTTGTTTATTCGTACCTCTACCCTTATCTTCTTCCCGCAATTTCTTCCAGTGCAGCTACATGTGAGACACTACTTTGTCAACAGAAATGAGACTATGCAGAAGAATTAAAACATTTGTTCAAGACTGATCACTCACAAGTCCTTTTGGTTGGCCAACCACCTCTTGATATTCAGTTTTGCTTTGTTGCTGCTTCCAGTTCCTCTGCAAAGTCTATCATATTAGTTTTCGATTCATGAATCAGAAGCAAAAGCAAGAAGTACTTCTCGGTATCTCACTACTCACACGTCCCATTGGTCTGCCATCAGTCTCACCATTAACATGCCACTTTGAGTGCAATTTACCAGCTCTTCTTCCACCATTAGCCTGCACTTCCTTCCAGTTTCGCAGCAAAAATTTTCCGCTCAAATATAACATACCATGGAAACAACAGTTGGCATATCTACTTCTTAAAAAAAAAATTGAGAACTAAAAAGAGAGGCAAATATCTGCATCTTATAATTAACTTACAAGTCCCTCTGCTTCAGAAGCTGCATTCTTATAAATTTTGACCATCTCTCGCAACCATTGCCTTTTTGCATATTGTTTCCGGGCACTTCTACTCGGGCCCTGAGAGAAAGAATCAACACCTGAGCACTACAAGATCTTTAGGCAAATCTTCCGAAGGAAAATTGAAAAATACGATCAACAATGAAATATAATGGAAACTATTTGTAACAAAGCTAACTGGTCATATGATTAAAGAGAGTATTACTTGTGAAATACCCCTACAAATTTCTCTCCTCAAGAAGATCAATAGTGAAATATATTGGAAACTATTTGTAACAAAGCTAACTGGTCCTATGATTAAAGAGAGTATTACTTGTGAAATACTCACAAATGGAAGTCTGACATAATATGTTTACAGGAAACGAAAGTAGAAGACTGGCCAACTACACTTATTCATCATATATGGTTGGACTGAGTTAAAACCCAGTGGCACAAGGAGAGGGATGACAGTGTTGTGGGACAAGTGACAATGTACAGATATCCACCAAGGCTCTTATTCTATCTCATGTATGCCAGAATCTCTTCAAGAGGATTTTAGTTGGTGTTTCACTGGATATATGGGCCTCACACCAATCCTGAGAGAGAAATATCATAGCATGAAATAGGTATAAGGGGATTATGGCGGACCATTGGATCTTGGGGGGTGACTTTAACGTATGCAGATATGAAAACAAAAGGCTACATTATACAAGGAGAACTGAAGTCATGAGAGATTTCTCAGCATTAATCCAAGATCTGGTTTTGATTGATCTGCCATTACAGGATGCCACTTTCACTTGGGTTAGAGATGAAGCACACATACGAGCCTCCAGAATTGATGGAATCTTGTTCTCGTCTGAATGGGATGATAGATTTTACTTAATTAAGCAGGTAGCTCCCCCGATAGTTTTATCAAGTCACAGACCTTTGATGCTAGAGACTGGTGATTGGGAGACGGGCCATTCTTGTTTTAAATTCGAAAACATGTGGCTATAGGCTGAGGGCTTCCTTGATAAAGCAAAGGAATGGTGGCAAAGTTACACAATTAATGGCAGTCCCGACTTCATACTTGTTCAATAGCAGAAGAATCTCAAAAGGGACATCACAAACTGGAATAAAGAGGTCTATGGCAAGGTAGAAAGTAAATTAGGAGCATTCTAGTTGAACTCTCTGTGTTGGAACAGAGGGGGCTAGGCGACTGGCTCTAAAACTGCAAATCAGCACCTGGTCAAAGCTGTGGAAACCTCATGGAGGCAAAAGTCAAGATGTTTATTGTTGAAAGGAGGCAGGAACACGTACTTCCAGAAGATGGCCAATTCTCACAGGAGGAGCAACTGTATTGACAAGCTCAGAGTAGGTGATGCAATTATTGAAGATACAGACTATCAAAAGGGAAATCCTACCCTTTGGGATGGCCCAGTGGTTTGGGCTTGGGACTTCCATGTCGGAGGTCTCAAGTTCGAAACCCCTGGGCCTGATGGGTATACTATGGCATTCTATCAGAAGACTTGGGAGTTTATCAAAGTTGACATAATGAATGCCCTCAATCACTTTCATCAACATTGCCACATGATTAGGTGGACAAATGCATCTTTCATAACTCTAGTGCCTAAGAAGAAAGAAGTGACTGAACTAAGAGATTACAGGCCAATTAGTCTAACTGGCAGCGTATACCAAATTGCAGCCAAAGTCCTTGCTGAAAGACTCAAAACTGTCATGAGGAAACTAGTCTCTAACCATCAAAGTGCCTTCATAAAAAATAGCCAGATCACTGATGCTGCACTCATAATGAAGTGCTGGATTGGAAGCTAAAAAGTGGAGAACCAGGAATAATTTGTAAACTAGACATTGAGAAAGCTTTCAACCAACTGAATTGGCCATATCTCATTGCTTTGCTAAGAAGAATGGGATTTGGAGAGGTGGATCAGATAGATCAAATTCAGCATCATGGCAGCGAAATACTCCATCCTCATCAACAGGAGTCCAGTGGGATTCTTCTCTCCTTAGAAAGGCCTACGGAAAAGTGATCCACCATCACCATTTCTCTTCATACTTCCATGGACGGTCTTAGCAGACTGTTGCACTGGCTTAATGGATTTGATGTGGGAAGAAGTCCAGGGAATTCAGTCAATATCTCCCACCTACCGTATGCCGATGATACACTATTATTCTGTGGGGTGACACAAATCAGGTGCTCTACCTGAACATCACTCTGCTCACTTTTGAGGCTCCATCAGGACTACACATCAACTTGCTCAAACGTCTTATATCCTGTTAATGAGGTACCCAACCTAGGTGATCTAGCAGAAATCATTTGTTGCAACACTGGACTGGATCCTTCCCAACCACTCTATTTTGGGCTACCACTAGGTGCAAAATTCAAAGTTGTAGACTCCTGGAATGGAGTGGTTGAGAGTTTGAAAGGAAACTAGCCTCATGGTAGTTGCAGTATCTTTCAATGGGTGGAAGGCTCGCACTTATTAATAGTACACTAGATAGCATCCCAACATACCTGATGTCATCATTCCCTATTCTAAATAAGGTCCTAAAGCAATTAAACAAAATCAGAAGGGACTTCTTGTGGCAGGGAAACAAGGGTCACAACTACCACCTGGTTAAGTGGTCTAAATGCACTATGCCTAAGCTACAGGGTGGTCTGGGTATCAAAGATTTGACTACACATAACAAGAGCTTACTAGTGAAATGGCCATGGAGATATGCACAAGAAGGCCAACCACTATGGAAAGAGATAATCAAAGCCTAGCATGGAATTCACAGTCACCACTACGCTTTCCAGAGCTCCACATGGAGTTGGACCTTGGAAACACATATGCAAACTCTGGGATGAATTCAATCAGGACACATACTTGGTACCTGGCAGTGGGGCACACATCAAATTATGGGAGGAAAAGTGGCTTGGGAATAGTATGCTAAAGGAGAATTACCTAAGCCTCTATCGAATCTCATGTGATCCTACCTCTACCATATTCCTATATAGAGAAAACAATGCTTGGAGCATCCTATTCAGAAGGAATTTGCATGACTGGGAGTTTGAAGATCTGCTGAGCCTTTGTCAAGACTAGAAACCTGTCAAGTGAATGCCCAGAATGTGGACCAGTTGAAGTCGGGAAGCTCTAAGGAAGGGAACTATTCTGTCAAAGCAGGTTACTCCTCATTAGTCTCACAGAATGTGATTCTGCAGAGCTGGCCATGGAAGCTAATCTGGAGAACCAATTACCCCCTAAAATCATATGTTTTTGTTGGATTGCACTATGGTAAGCATGCCTCACACATGAGAACTTAAGGAAAAGAAAACTCCAAATTATTAATAGATGCTACATGTGTCATAATAGTATAGAGACCAACTATCATTTGTTTCTACACGGCACAGTTGCTATAGATTTATTTTTATTTTTGATAAAAAAATAGTTGAAAAGAAAGATGTGGGGAAAATGATTGTTGAAAATTTCCACAGTTGCTACAGATTTATGGAGTATGGTCTTCTCTATTTTTGGACTAATTGGGTCATGCGTCAGAATACTAAGGAAGCCTTTGAAAATTGGCGCACGTGGAAAGTTGATAGAGCCATCAGGAAGATTTGGAGAATGATCCCTGCTAGCATTTTTTGGGTTTTGTGGACAGAAAGAAATAGGAGATGTTTTGATGGTGCATCAACTCCCAATCAATCTATTAAGGTTAGGTGCTTAATGTTTCTGTCTAACTGGCACAATTTGTTGCCTGTAGATTTTCATGACAACTTTTTGCTCTCTGTTAGCTCCCTGATTCTAGAGTAGACTGCTTATGCTATGGAGCTATCCCAGTTTAATATTTGGATGCAATATCTTTTGTAATTTTGCATCTTCTTGGCCATCAATGAAACGACTAACTTCATCAAAAAAGCTATACTAGCCAACAGATCTGACAATGCACTATAGCATTTGATCATGTCAGGTGACTTTATGATAAGAACAAGTGTCACTTTTAAGTAATACTTCTAATACAGTGCAGTTGCAGTATTAATCTACACAGTTTCACACAATTTTCTGAAATAGCTCCACCAACTGTAGGATTATCTGTTGTCAATTTCTCACAGAAATGTATGAGAAAAGTTGTAGAAATGGACCTTTTTAACTTTCTCAGGCTTGGTGGTTGCCTCAACATTCTCCACACCCCTCTCTTGAATCTCATTACTTCTATAGAAAACAGAAAAAATGTTCAGTAGCGACCAAGATATTGGACATCTCTGCATGCATAAAAACAGAACAGGATGCACTTGCAAATGCCTAAGTCGTCATAAGAGAAGTAACTTTAAATATAAATTTTCCTGGATCTTGCACTTTACATTAATAAGATTGAACTTGTCAAGCAACCGTAAAAACAAATATCAGATTAGGGACAAATTACTTGGAATTATTATGAAGAAGATAAATTCAAGATTTTCACCAGCAGAAGATGGACAAAGATAAACTTGGGCAACTTACAAGATGCCCGACAAGGAAAGATGGGGTATTCAGGCTCTCATGCAACAGGGCTCTAATGTTGTATTAGTACCTATTAATTTGGTATTCACGTTCAAACACCAAAATCCACACTCTGTGCAAGGAGTGAGCAACACTTAAATGACACACAAAACAATCAAAATACATGGGCAAGGAAACACTCATCGAAATGGAGACAAGCAACACCTTCAATTTTGTTATTGATACTAAAATGGTAGCAGTGGAAAGGAATAAACCCTCAACTAAGTGGTATTGCGGGAAGGAATATACCCTCCAAGTAATGACCACAGTAAGGATTTCAAACAAATATACCAAGAAAATGGGGAGAAACTGGCCAAATAAAGAAATAATAATCTAAAATAAACTGTAATCATGCAAGAATGAGATTGAAACTTCCAATAGTCGTACTTCTTCATGCCTGAAATACTTTCATTAACCTTGCTACTTTCAGCACTTCCTTTGATATTATCCACATCTTTGCTATCCGGATCAGCTACCTTCTTTTGCTTGCAGTGACTCTTCTTGCTTGTAAGACCTTGTTGAGATTTCTTGGTCTGCTCATCAACCTTCTCAGCAACTTCAGAACAATGTTTCTTTTTCCTGTGAAGTAAAAAGATTCAAGAAGTCAATTGTGAGCCTTACAAAACCCATGTATGGGCAAATCAGAATCCCCAACCAAGTGATCAAGAAATTACTTCGAGCCAGGAAGTGTTTGTGAAGCCTTCCTTTTCTCGGAGATAATATTACAACCCAATGAATTTTCCAGACGTGAACTTGAAACTTTTGTTGGATCTGCCCCTTCCTCATCTTCACTCTCATAACCTCCAGATTCATTGTCAAACTCTTTATTCGCCAACAGTAAGTGTCCCGTGTTTACAGGTTGCTTCTCAACAATTCTGATATTCTCAACTATACTTGGTGCATCATTTCCTTCATTGGCCAAAACACCTCCTTTCTTCTTCACACTAACATATGAGTTTCGAGAATATAATTTTTATGAATAGAATTAACAGTAATAATAATAAGAAGAACAATTTTTAAAAAAATGACAAAGCTGCAATTTAGCAAACCTGACTATACATTTATCCTTCAAGATACAAGTTGATTCAAAAGGAGGCAAGAGAAAACCGTCCATCTGCACGTATATGACAGGAAGTGA
Source organism: Solanum verrucosum (assembly GCF_900185275.1). Lineage (NCBI taxonomy): Eukaryota > Viridiplantae > Streptophyta > Magnoliopsida > Solanales > Solanaceae > Solanum > Solanum verrucosum. Next base: position 6,162,797 of record NW_026020332.1, read on the forward strand.
GCCACTTAACAATGTAGTGTCATAGAAATGTTAATTTGCAGCAACAGAGCAGCCAGAGAAAGATCTCCATCTCCAAGTTCAATCAACAATGTCACTAACCAAGCACTAAAGGCTGTGGCTACTGGATAGCGGTCAATGAAATAACATGGGAAACCATAATTTCATACCAATCAGAAAACAAAGAACGTAGGTGATTTCTCCATTTGCCTAAGCCTCAGTGGAAAAATTAGCAACTAGTTAAAGAATGTAGCTGTTAGATAGTTTGTAATATATAAAGGTCTTAAATTGAACACACAAGTGTATGTAAAAGAACATGACTATTCTGAAAAATCATCTCTTTTTAGTTCTATAAATACAAGGACTCTCGAAGTAGCTTAAGAGAAATCTGCAGGTATAAACATGGGCTTTACTGTATGAAACTCCTTGTATTTTTCCTAATATGTATACGGACAAAGTCATTTCTTCTTCGATAATGTTTCCTATTTTTCTAACAGTAGCTTACTCAGTGAAAGTGCACGCAAGCTCAGTGAACCACTCTACTTCAACTAGTACAAAATACTGAAACCACAAATCATAAAGCAGCAAAAAGGAATCAACTAAAAAAACCCAAAATTGAAGTTAGAGAACATACAGAGAGGAGAAGGCCATGCGGACAAGAGCTATGGAGTTGAAAAGTGCGGAGAATATGAGCGGAGAGATCAGAGATAGTTTTGTTTAGCAATTGGGGTTTGAGAAGAAACCAACTGCACCTCAGACCCTCTGATTTCTGTAAATCAGTGAGAATGTTCGGGTCCTCGAACGTCAATCGAAGCCTTACGCGCTCCATAGATAAGGTTTCTTCGATTACACACTTGCAGGTTTTGGGATTCCGGCATCAAACTCCTCCTGTGGCCTAAGTAAAGTGAACTTCACCTCGAGATTGTTAAATTTATTTGTCTTCAGTAGCAGCATATCAGTGCCATTTGGCAGTGTGTAAAACAATAATGATGAAGACATTAGTAATATTGATAAGTATTAGATAAGTATTAATTATATTTTTATTATTAGCTATATAGACAAATATACCTCGAACTATCATAAATGATATGCAGATATCATTCGTCATATTTTTGGGACATTGATGCCTCTTTCGTCCAAAAATTAAAGCATATATGCTCTTCACTCTAACGGAAGACTAAATAGGGACATGTGGCTCAATCTTACCCATCGAGCCGATGTCGGGACGATGGATAAGATTATGACACGTGTATGTCCGTTAGTATAAAGAGTATATATGCTCTAGTTTTTGAACGTCAGGGGCACCAATATCTCAAAAGTATAACGAAGGGTATATGCATACTATTTAAGATTGTTCGGGGTATATTTGTCATTTTTCCCTTTAATATATCAAAATAATATTGTTAGGGTTTTTCATGGTTATGATTAAAAAATCAAATTGCACCGTAATTTGAACTAAATCGATTTAAAAATTGGTATTTGGTGTGGTTTGATTAGGTTTGGTTTTAAATTTTAAAAATAAATACTATTTGGATTTGATTTTACTAAAAAAACGCAAAAATAGTCAAATCGAACAGAAAAATTATATATAATTTTTTTATAATAATTTAATATATTATTCATAAATAAAATATAAATATTTTGTTAAATTTAAATTAACTAAGTCTTTAACTTTACTATTTTCTGAAGTCCAACACTTAAATTTTATCTCAACTATTAAAACTCTAAGGGGTCATTTGGTTTGAATATAAGTTATGCTGGAATAAGTTATGCTAAGATAAGTTATACTGGGATTAGTTATCCTGACCTTATTTCTTATTGATTGTTTGGTTTGTTGTACTGAAAATAATAACCATTACATACTTTCTAAAAATAAGTGGTTTGATTACAAAAATACCCTCTTATTTAGCTTTTTATATATATATTTTTTGGTAGAGTTTTAGTTAAAACCAAATTTAACTACTCAATCCATTCAAGATAGAAAATCCACCAATAACCCATTTTAAAAATCCAACCTATCCACATAGTCCTTCCATTCTTTTCTTCCTTACCCTCTTCAGTCTTTTTACATATGAGAAATCAAGATTGCTTGAAAATAGAGCATGAAGACAATTGCACCTTTTGAAATATATGGAAGCATTCATGATAATGGTGATCAACACGGCCATTTTTGGTTTTCTTTTGGAACTTTTAAGACAAAAGGTGAACAAGTGGCACTCAATTAAATAAAAAGAGAGTGAGAAAGAAACCGTCTAAAGCTAGCAAGTTGTATTACATAAATTAGACAAGTTTTATTTTTATTACTCTCTGCTTTGCCATAAAATTAAAATACATAACTAATTTATTATTAGAAAAAATAGGCATTTTAAGAAGTTAATTAAAATCTAGCTATCATTTCTTCATCCAAAGATAAAGAAACATTGCATATAACTTTAAGAACAACTAGTACTACAAATATAGAGTATATGAAAACAGTGGGTAGTGTAGTGTCCGTTACGATACTTGAAAAGTTAGTTAATAGCAAATGTGATTTACTAATGTTTAATTGGACATTTGGACTACAAAAGCCTAGCTAGTTGTAATGAAATTAGATGAATATTTTGATTATATATACTACACTTCTTTTTCTGATGCTTTGTTGTTGTGTGAAATTAAGATATGGAGAGAAGCATGGAGTTGCCTTCTCATCTCAACCAGGAAATTGTTGCCAATGCAGAAGATCCTGAAATTGAAGGATAGTTTTGTCATTTAATAAATTTATCCCATTGTGATTGGATTATTATATCACCTTTTTGGAGGGATAACTTATCCTGGTACTATTTATTAATCCCAGGAACAGTTATTCCAAACTTTCCAACCAAACATTGAATTAAGTGTCACTAAATATTTATCCCGAACTATTTGTGTTTATCCTTCACACCAAACGACCCCTAACTTCAAGTCTATCAAAATCCATTACTTTAGTCTTTGTCTATCCTACCTCACATCAGATAGTCACATTTTTTCTTAATTGCATCACTTTGTTCATGTAATAATAACTCTAGTATTATTTAATTGAATCCACGATAGCTTATTCAGTGGATTGTTCATGTACTAGTTATTTTTGTCTATCAAAATGTGTATACGCTCAATAAATTTATACCTTTTCAAATAGAAAAAACCAATCAAATCGACGGATATTTTTTGTTTGGTTTGATTTGATTTGATTTTAGAAATTTAAAAATCGATCAAATTGATTTGTTTTGATTTTAATCAATAACCAATCCAAACCAAACCATTAACACCCCTATGTATTGCATGATTCTAAAATGAATTACTATATTTATAAAAATATCATCCACAAGAATGTGGAGTATATTAAGATTAGATTATTTCAAGCGAGAGCATCCAAATTATCGTAATCAGATTGAGCTGGAACGTCCTTCTTATATATTTTATTGTGATCATTTACCACTCATTACATTCTATTAAAAATTGCTTGAAGGATCATAATGAAATGTGGAAAATACACAAAAGTTAATGTATGTAAATATATTTTTTGTCAAAAATATATTTTAAATAAGTACATTTGTTTAATTACATTTTGTATTTAGTTACTTAATTTGTAAGATGATTTTGCTAATATTAGAGCCTGTTTTGTGTTTAGCCAATAATTCGAAAGTGCTTTTGAGGAAAATCATTTTTTTAGCTTTCGAAAAGTAATTTTTGCAACTACTAGTTAAAAGAAAACTGTAGGTAAACACTTTACCCTCTCAATTTTAAAGTTTGTGAATTTAAATTATTGGTGTTCTAAATCAATAATTCATATATATTCAATGAATCTTTAAAACAAATATAAATTTGATTCAACGTTATTAAGTTTAATCAAATTCATAATCGATAATATAGCTTTGAACATGACTCCTCCCAACATAACAAGTATATTATTTTAGCTCGAACGATGTCTATGAAAATTATCCTTCTTTTCAATAAATGTGTTAAAAGTATATTTATACTAATTATTGTTGTAAAGGAATAAAACACGCAAAATATTCTAGATCCACACCTAAATATATAACCTCAACAAACTCACTAAACGTTTGACTCATTGGCCTTAAAAAATTATCAAATATATTATGGTGTGATGAGCAAATATAAATAAAAGGGATAAGGTACAAGTGCCCCCTAAATTATAGGCGAAATTTCAGAGACACACATCAATTAAATTAAGGATAAGGGTCTGAAAAATACCCCAATTTTGGTCGGATTTGCTGTTGCGATACTAAACTTTCATGAGGACCTATTACCTCCCTAAACTATTTAATACTGTATGTTAAACATATATATTTGCCCACGTGGACATAAAAAATAATGCAAAATTATAAATAGTAATGTGTCCACGTGGACACATATATATCTTTAAAATACACTATTAAATAGTTCAGGAGGTAAAAAATACGGTATTAAATAGTCTAGGGAGGTAATAGGTCTTTATGAAAGTTTAGTATCTCAACAACAAATCCAACCAAAGTTGGGATATTTTTCAGACTCTTATCCCATTAAATTATCTATTACTTCCTGAACTATGTTTTTAAAATTTTGTACACCTTTTAGCTTACGTGACACACTTCGTGACTCCATGTTATTGAGGCGCGTGAGAGATATTTGGAACCATGGATGAATACATTTGCTATTTTTAGAAAATATTGACAAAAGCAGCCGACAAAGAAATAATACAAACCAACATGAATGGTAATGAAATGGTTGAGATTTGTCCAATGAATTTTAATCAGAAATTTTAAATTTAACTTTTTAAAAATAAAAGAATTCTTGTTAGAAATGCCAGCTCTAAAAATTAACATTATAGTATACTATTTTAAATTTAATCATATCTTAATATAAATATCAAATATAAAATAAAATAATAATAATATGAGTTTGAACTAAGATTCGTCTATTAGGTAAATCTTGAATTTCTAAACTTTATAGTACCAAACTAACAACAAGTCAACAACTAAGTAACTTGAAATCAAAGTTAGATGAACATAATTTAGTTCGAAACATTAGAGCATGTGGCCTTTAAGAAAGTTCAAACTTAAGATCTCTAAAAATTAGAATAAGATCTCTAATTGATTAAATTATTTTATTTGTATCAACAAGTTTGGCAATGACAATAATTTTTTTTAAAAAAATTATACAATTGAGAATGAAGAGAAGAATAAAAGTTTTTAAAACATATATATATATATATATATATATATATATATATATATATATATATTCTTCCTGGACAAGTGTTAGCAAGATGTTCTTCACTTCCGCATGTAAAACAAGATAGTCTATTTTTATAGATTCTATTATTATTATGTTTTCTTACATGTCTATCTTTATTTAGGTAAGGCTTTTTTGCCGTAGATTTTCGTAGATAATATTTTTTCCTTGGTCTGTAGTCTTGGTTATTTTGATATTTTCTTCTATATTTCTTATTTGGTGTACCTTGATCATAGCTTTGTGTTGTATATATATTCTTACAAAAACCAGTCTCATTTTGCTTTAATTGTTTTTGTATTTGTATATTTGTACACTTTTTCTGTAATATTTCCATAACATGCTGTATTTTATGTCCGATAGACCAATTAACATTTGGATTTTGCATAACTCCTTCTCTTTTACTCCATCTTTCTTCTATTTCTCTTCCTAATGCTCCAGGGAGTTTATTAAAAAGCTTTTTTCCTAAGCTTTGATCAAACGCATTGCCGCTTATAGCGCATAAATAAAAATAATCCTTTAGAAAGTTTTTGATATGGCTCCAATTTGTAATGCTAAGTTGTTCTAGTTTTATTAATGCATTCTTTTGCAATACTACCAATCCACTATTAGGGTCTTCTCCTGTTATTAGGCTGTGTATTTTATTAGTGAAATTATATGGATTTGGTCCCATATTTACTAGTTCTTGGAATTCTTGAGGGTAGGTTACTTTGTATGCTTCCCACATTCCTTTGATTGATTCTCCTAAAAAGGTTTCCATGTATCTATACATAGTTTCTGCATCTGTCTCACTATAATGATGTATGTAATCTGCTACTACTATTCCTTTCCATACATCTATTACTGAGTTCCATAATTGAGGATCATGAGCTGCTATGTTTAGTATCTTACCTCTATCTCCTCCATCTTGAAGCTTGATAGGGGCTTCTATTGGCATTCTTATTCCTATTGGTCTAACCATTTCTGGTTCTGTTGCCGGGTCTTGCCTATATACCCGATGACGTGGTAAGTTTCCTATAGTATATTCTACTGGTGTTATGGGGGTTGTCTTTTGAAAAGGACTTGAATTAGAAGAAGCGGTTTCCATGAATTCTTTTAGACTGCGTGTTGTCTCATCATCACTTTCTTCTTGGGTGTTTTCTTTTTGTCTATACCCATAATTATCTATTCTGAATTTACATTCTTTAAAATGTGTTTCTACTATAGAGATATCTATTTTTCCCATTTTACAACCTTTACACTTAAACAAAGTTGTTTTATTTTCTTTATGTAATTCTTTAGCTTGTGCTATTGATAAGTCTACTTCGTAGTCTTCTTCATTTATATTTTGGATATTCATACCTTCCATATTAACGGTTGATTCATTATCTTCTAAGTCTTCCTCTATTTCTTTTTGATCCGTATATTTATAATCAGTGAATCTAATTGATGTCTCTCCTTTAGTATTAGTGTATGTGAGGTGGTCGTTTGGTCGTAATACTTCTTTTTTGCAGAAATTTTCTAAATTCCATTCTCTACCAGCATATTCTTCTGAATTTATTTTTAAAGGGTTCATTAACTTGATTCCTTTATTTCCCATTATACCTACTGCATCGTCTATCTTTATTTTAAACTTTGAACTGCTGTTGGTGGCTAATTTTCCTATAAAGCCAACACAAACTAAAAGATTATTTCCACAATTCATTTCTTCATACCCTTTGGTCTGTATGCCTATTTTTATGTACTTACCAAATTCTTTTGAATTTTTCATAAAATCTGGACTACAGTAAAATATTCCTCCATTGTTACTCATGTCTACTTCGGTTAAACCTATTATTGATCTTTTAGATTCTGACCATCTGCTATCATATAAAGTAATTAGTACTTTAGTACCTAAATTTTTTCTAGTTAATCCTTTAAGCCCTATCACCACCAATCCCATGTGCATGAGATTCATTCGTCTTTTCTGTATTTCTTGCATAGATTCTTTACTAATTAAATTTATACTTTCACTATCGTTTTCTGATACGCTTAACTGTTCTTCTCTATAATGTCTGTATAGATGTGCTGTTGATGAGAAAAAACCTGTATTATAGAGGACTTGTGGATTTAGCATTTTTAATTTATTTTGTTTGAAAATTTCTATGTCTCTATCTACATCTATTAATTCATCCAGCTGGTGACTACTACTAGGCTTAGATGAGTTATTCATAATTCGAGCTAACATATTATTTCCTAGTCGATCTTGAGAGAAACTGGCCCTTTGTCTTTCTTGGGAATTTCTATTCCTGTTTGAAAAAAGGTCCATGTTTTGTCTTTTCTTTTAGGTTTATCCTCTTGAGGAGTTAATTCTACTCTCTTGAGCTGTTCTATTAAGTCTTGTATATCGTTTTCTTGCTTACCTTTTTTAGTAGGGGTTTTATTTTCCAATAAAATATCTAATTTTTTATTTATTTCTTTTATTTGGTCTTCTAGGTTTTTATTTAATTCTAATAAAGCAAATATTATCAAATTGTTTTGTTTTACGCTTATAGAATCTGTTTTTCCTGGTGGAACGTAATCTGATAAACCTTCAGGGTTAGCTTGAAAATGTGCTATTTTTCTAAGGACTTCTTGGTAAAAGGGGTTGTTCATGAAAGGGTTAAGTCTTTAAGTTTACTTAGTTCTTTCTTAATTTCTTTTGTCTCTTTATAAAGGTTTTCTATCTGGCTATTTAGTATTTCTAAAGGATTGTTATCAGTTATCTTATTTACTACTATGTTTTGTACCTTTGAAATTATATCTAGTTGCTGATTTTTTAGAAAGTCAAAATTTTGTTCTATCTTTTCTAATGATTTGTTTTGTCTTTGTTGCAAGGTTTCTATGGTTTCTATTATCTTTAGAAATCTATCGTCTTTGGACTGACTATGTTCTGCTAAATTTATTATTAGATCTGTAACCGTATTTAAATGTTGATTCTCGCTATGTAAAATATGGTCTCCTTCTGCGAAATTACACTTAAGTAGTGATCCAAATTTTAGTCTTCGATACTTCTTTTCTGAAACTATTTTTAAATCTAAGTATTCTAATCTCTTAATACTTCCTATTATGCTAAATATAGAGTTCTGTTTTTGCAATCTTGTGTTTCTATTCTAATTTCTTTTATGTAGTGATAAACTCTTGCTCCTATAGTAGGTATTTGTAAATCTATTTGTCTTATTTCTTGATGTATAAAAGATATTTGATTTGGTGTTAATAAATCTGAAAATAACCTTAGTTGTTCTGTATATAGTCGTCTTTGTTCTAATAGAAAATCGTATATATCTATATAGTTCTGTCTTATTTTTAATAGATACCAATGATATTCCTGGTCAATTATGATCTGTTTTTCGTATGGCCTAAATTTTTTCTTATATAGTCTAGATGACATATACTTAAACTAGAATGAGTACTACGCTATTTAACCTAAGAGAAAATTTAAATTACTAATATGAGTAAGAATTTAGTAATTTTTTTTTTTTTTTTTTGTTTTTGTCTTCTTGTGTTGATGTTATTGCTACGTATTTCTCTAGGTATCCAGGTTGTGTAGTGTTACAGAATCAAAACTCATCCCTGAATCATTGTCGTCATTTGGATCATAATGTTGATTAAACTGGTCTGATAAATTATTTTCGTCACTGCTACTCTCGTGGTCAGAATTTGCTGGATCTGGCTTTGGATTTTCTCGTATGATTTTTTCTTGTACTTCTTTAGTCTTTTCTGTGAGAAATTTGTAAAGGGAACTTTTTATTATTTTTTCTATCCTTTTATTTTTTTTTCTTTTTTGGAGGAATCCTTTTGTCCTTTTACTTGTCTCTGCCATTGTATTGAAGCTTGCCGGCAGAATTCTTACACTTTTTGGTAAAGTGTCAACCATCAACGGATTTGATGAGTCTTTACCCGCTACCGTTTGAACGGGACTAGCTGTACCTTTAGCTGGTACAATAGCTTTTTCTACATTCGTTGGGGAATGTACACCCGTCTTATCCATTTTGTGGGGAGATGGAGAACTCTTATTTTGATCGGTATTTCCAAGTAAAAATCTTATCCTCTCTTGTAATGAGTGGATATGTTGTGTCATTTTCCCTTTTTCTGTTTCTAGTCTTTCGATTGTCTGATTTAGCCTTTTGAATCCTTCCGTCATTGAGGAACAATGATCGCAGAAAATGATTCTGTTTGTGTCTTTCTGAATATTGTATTGCAAAGACGGTCTTGAAATTTGTCTTAAAGCTGGACTGATGAAATAATTAGGCCCGAGAGTTCCTCTAGCATAGTCTAGTGCTTCATTCAAATCATTGAATCCCTTAAAGAGTGGGGTAGGGAAGTCTTTAATTGAATCTACTACTTCTATCCATGTCTGGAACACGCCCTGTAATTTTCCTTGGATTACTACATAAAATCTGAATTTTTTGTCTTCATTTTTGTCTGTAAAATAATGGCTTAATGAATTTACTACGGACACGAAATAACTGTTGTCTCGAGGAATCTTGTTGTATGCTATCCATAGGTTGTCTATTAAGCATCTTTGAGGTCTATCTATCTTCGTTTCTGGCTTCACCCTGAAACTTAGATTGGATGGAGGATAGAAAATTAAATTTTGTTTTCCAAAATATATTCTTTCCATGCTCGTTGTATTTTGTCTTGTTTGTGGTTGAAATGAAGTATTTCCTAAGAGAGTCTGCAACAAGTCTTTGTCTTTTTGCCCACTTGAATTTGAACTAGATGCTCCGTCTTTATCTGTACTCATGCTGAAAACAAACAGTTAGTTTTCATAAGTCTGCTTAGTTGATCTGCTAAAGAATTATCTTTCCCCTTTATATGCTCTAAAGATATATTGTATATTGATGTGGCGTCTAAAAAATTTAACCATCTTCTTTTACTACTATTTTTTCCTTCTATTTTTTGGTGAAATTTTACAATAGCCTCGCAATCCGTTCTTACCAGAATTTCTTGTTTATTAATAATGTATAACTTAAAACTATTTAATCCGTATATAACTGCCAAAATTTCTGCATCTATGCTACTCATATTTCCCTTTTCTTTGTATTTTCCGCTGTGATAAGCGCAAATTTTTTCGTCTTTTTTATCTCCATATTTATTGTTTTTTGTTTTCAAAACTGCTCCCCACCCTTCAAGACTTCCGTCTGATTCTACTATTGGGTAATCTGTTTCTAGTGGGAGGGCTAAATCTGGTATATCTTTAACCATTTGTTTGAGTTTTTGTACTAGTTTTATGTCTTCTACATTAAATGTCTTTTGTCCATGACTTCCTGTTTTAGAGTATAGGGGTCCTGCTACTTTCCCTAGATCTTTGATGAAACTCCGTGCATAATTTAGTATTCCTAGAAATTTTTGCAAGTCTTTAGTATTGTCTAATTTATCAGGCATATCTAGGACCTTTTTTGCTATATGGGGTTGTAGTTTTTATCTTTCCATTTCCAATTTCTACCCCTAGGAATTTTATAAGAGTCTTACATAATTCCATTTTCTTTTTGCTAATTATAATTCCATTGTCTACGAATAGTTTAAATACCGTTTGCAAATGTCCTAGATGTTCATTTGTATTATTACTAAAAACTAAAATATCGTCTACATAAACTAAAATAAAGTTTTTATAGTCTCTAAATATATTATCCATCTTTCTTTGAAAAATTGGAGGGGCTGTTTTTAAACCGAAGGGCATTACCAACCATTCGAAATGTCCTTCTGGGCAGGTAAAGGCTGTCCATTCTATGCTATCTTCATGCATTTTGACTTGCCAATATCCGGACTTACAGTCAAACTTACTAAAAAATTTTCTTCCTTGTATTCGATTTATTAGTTCTGATTTGTCTGGCAATTTATATCCATCCATTCTAGTATTGTCATTAAGTCTTTTATAGTTTATTACCATCCTAGCTTTTCCTCTTAGTATTTCATTGTGATTTCTTACCATAAATGAGCAGCCGTTTCCAGCTGTTGTTCCCCTCCCAAGGGCAGTGTTCATTTATTTTAGGGAAAAAAGTCTAAAATATATCCAAATTTTGACCGAAATTGCTGTAACAATCTCAAATTTTGGGCAAGACCTATTACCCTCATGCACTATTTAATAGTGTATTTTAAAGATATACAAGTGTCCACGTGGACACCTAGATATCTTTAAAATACACTATTAAATAGTTCAGAGGGGTAATAGATTCAGCCCAAAGTTTGGAATTATTACGCTAATTTCGGTCAAAGTTTGAATATATTTCAAACCTTTATTCCCTTTATTTTATCATCTCACTATATATATATATATATATATATATTAAATCAAAGAATATTCATTATTATTATTATAGGAGTAGTAATATAGTGTACTTATTATTTAATTTTTTATTGTTGCATTAAATATGGAAATATAGCATGCCTAATTTAGTGCAAGAGGTTGGGACAGGGCCCCAATGTTAAGTTTTGGAATAGGACAGTCGACTCTTCATTTTTACGTATTTCCTCCCTCTTAAATTATTTTTTATGTTTCAATGGTTAGAAGTTAATTTAATTTAATTTATAATGTTAAATTAAATTAAATTAATATTTTATATTAAAATTTAAATATTATATAAAAAATTATAAAATACAATTTTTCTTATGTCAATTTAATTAAGAAAATATAACATTAGTATATTGTTAAAATTTATGAATATAATTTAACTTTTTTTTTAAAAAAATATGACAACTTAATTGGACTAAAGAAGTACTATGACTTTTATGTACTATGACTTTTATGTACAAATAAAATTCCTCTGTTAAAAAAAAAAAAAAAAAAGACGACTTTCATGCACAGATAGGTCTCCCATCGAGATATTTGAAACAAATTTTTCTTTTTTTAAAAAGTAAATAATGCAAGTATGTATTCATTATCCACTTTTAATTGTTATGTTGCATTTTTTGAAAGTCAATTTAATTAATTTTTAAAATTAAATTAGATAACATTAATTCAATATTTTAAACAAAATATTCAGATATTAAAAAACTATATGAAAAGTACTATAAATTACAATTTTTTTGCATATCAATATGATGAAAAATACATCGTAAAATGTTAGTCAAAGTTCTTGTTGTTTGACTCAAAAAAAGAAAACCATGACAATTAAAAATAGACGGAGAGAGTATTAGTTAATACATCGAGAGAATTTATGCATATATTAGTTATTTCATCTTTTATTTTGCATAAAATAATATAGATTTTCTCATGACTTATACATGTTTTAATTATGTGGATTTATAATAGTAAATCAAACACAATATTAAGTATATACATGTACAATTTACCTCATAATTAATTATCAAACATAATATTACTTATACATGATTTAATACCCGCACAACTCACCTTCGTACTAACTACCAAATCACACCTAACTACTAATTGGTTAATTAAAATTATGATTTTGGCTTAAAGAAGACTCGTCAAGCTCTCCTGCAGCGTTGGGTTAGATCTAAGATTGGACACAAACAGACTATTTAAGCATGTCCCCGCCTTCTTAGCTCCCATAATACTCTTCCTCTTTTTGCAGATCCATTTCCCCTCCTCTCTCGTAAAACTACAGGTCCTCTTCCCTTCACTCCATTTCTTATTGATTTGCATGCGAGTAATGATAATTTGCTTCATTCATTTGTTGTTGATTCAGTTTCTCCTGAAGTTTTTCGTAGATCGATGATTGTGAATTTTGAGCCTTTTTTTTTAATTGTCGGTGTGCTTAGTTTCGATCTGTAATCTTCGGTTTACTGCGGAAATGCGTCGTTGATTGTTGTGATTTCTCTAGATCTAATGTTTGATTTGATAATTTATTGGTTGGTTTGTGATATGAATTGATCTGGCTAATTTCAGTGGAATTTTAGCTGAGAGCGAGAGGAGGACTCTGAATCTGACTGTTTCTGATTTAGATCCGTTTAAGTTCATGATTAGTAAATGTAATTGCTTGTGGAATTTTGTTGTTTCATGTGTCCAATTCATGAAATTCTCACATTTCGTTTTGTTGATTGGTGCATATTTGATCGAATGCTGAAGTTATGTGTAAACAGTACTATAGGTGAATGTGGCTTATCAAGTAGTAATAAAGTAAAATGTACAGCAGGGGAGAGGCGAATCACTCGATATTCAACTAAGTGCACCACTTAGGCTTCTTGTAGTAAGCGTGTTTTAGAAATATCTAGTTTCATGGAGAGATCACGGGTTCGCATGCCCCATAATATGGCCTATAAGTTCGCCCCTGTCGCAGGGCATAGGCAAGATGCGTTTTTGGTTAATTCCTTCTTTTGACTAAAACTTTACACTGTTGAAGTGCTAAAATACATGAAAGCCTACTCCTTTATGATGTTAATACATTTAGGGATTAAGAATGTAGATCTGGTGGTTGGTAGTTAGCTCATATTATGTATATGCTATCAGTTTTTGTTGTGGATATCACTGTAGGACTAGGACAAGCATTTGCTGAACAGGGTCAGTGAATGGCAATATATAAACACAATCAATGAATCTACCAAGTGTACCTCGATACCAAAGCTTGTCTGTATGACTCCTCTACATTCTTTCCGCACTATTTGGGTCCATTTTATTCCTCTATAAACGCATTCAAACTTTTGTCAAAAAATTTGTGCATATTGCTCCTTAGTCCTTACATTATGAGATGCCTTTATGTTGAGTAATACAGCCTCAAAAATGCATGGAGTCATGAACTTTTATATCTTGCAGTTTGGAACAAAGGAAAATGGTTAAGATTTGCTGTATAGGAGCTGGATATGTTGGGGGCCCCACCATGGCTGTCATAGCACTCAAATGCCCTTCTATTGAAGTGGTTGTTGTTGATATTTCTGTGCCTCGTATCACAGCCTGGAACAGTGATACACTCCCCATATATGAGCCAGGCCTCTATGACATAGTCAAGGAGTGCCGAGGCAGGAACCTCTTCTTCAGCACAGATGTGGAACAACATGTGCGGGAGGCTGATATCGTTTTTGTTTCTGTTAACACTCCTACCAAGACAAGGGGTCTCGGAGCAGGCAAGGCTGCAGATCTAACTTATTGGGAGAGTGCAGCCCGCATGATAGCAGATGTCTCAAAATCTGATAAGATAGTTGTTGAGAAATCAACTGTTCCTGTCAAAACTGCCGAGGCAATTGAAAAGATTTTGACCCACAACAGCAAGGGCATCAACTTCCAGATCCTCTCAAACCCTGAGTTTCTTGCGGAAGGGACCGCTATCGAAGACCTTTTTAAACCTGACAGGGTCCTAATCGGAGGTCGGGAAACTCCAGGTGGGCAGAAGGCTATCCAAGCATTGAAGGATGTTTATTCCCAATGGGTCCCTGAAGAGCGCATCCTCACCACCAATTTGTGGTCAGCTGAGCTCTCAAAATTGGCTGCCAATGCATTTTTGGCGCAAAGAATCTCTTCTGTGAATGCCATGTCAGCTCTTTGTGAGGCTACTGGAGCAAATGTCTCACAGGTGGCATATGCTGTTGGAAAGGACTCGAGGATCGGTCCCAAGTTCCTTAATTCTAGTGTTGGTTTTGGTGGCTCTTGCTTCCAGAAGGATATTCTGAATCTGGTTTACATTTGTGAGTGCAATGGTCTTCCAGAGGTAGCTGAATACTGGAAGCAGGTTATCAAGATCAATGACTATCAGAAGAATCGTTTTGTCAACCGCGTTGTTGCCTCCATGTTCAACACAGTATCAGGCAAGAAAGTCGCCATTCTAGGTTTTGCTTTCAAGAAGGATACTGGTGATACTCGAGAGACCCCTGCAATTGATGTTTGCAAGGGACTGCTGGGGGACAAGGCTAATTTGAGCATATATGACCCTCAAGTGAATGAGGACCAAATTCAGAGAGACCTCTCAATGAAAAAGTTTGATTGGGATCATCCTCTTCACCTTCAGCCAATGAGTCCAACAACCGTGAAACAAGTTAGCGTTGCTTGGGATGCCTATACAGCAACTAAGGATGCCCATGCTGTATGCATCCTTACAGAGTGGGATGAATTTAAGTCTCTCGATTATAAGAAGATATATGACAGCATGCAAAAACCTGCTTTTATTTTTGATGGTAGGAACGTTGTGGAGGCAGACAAGCTTAGAGAGATCGGGTTTATAGTCTACTCGATTGGTAAGCCTCTGGATGCTTGGCTCAAGGACATGCCAGCTATTGCTTAATTGCTTTACCTGGCTCGACGAGTGGCTTGTTCACAAATCAAAGATATTACTTATATGATGCAGTCAGCTGAGATTCTTACTTTTTTTTCTTTTTTCTTTTTACGACGTTTAGTTTTCTGTTTTGTTTTATCCCACTTAGGCTGAAGGACCATTCATGGTCACTACCAGACAGACTCTTAATGTTTAATGTTTCTTTTGTATTGATGATACCATCTTTGTCATTTACTTGTCTTTGTCAGAGGATTTTGTTTTTTCGATTAAAAAATCTTGCTACCAAACATTTTGGGACAAGTTATAATATATGATATCTCATGAGTAGTGAGAAAAGAAGAGAAATCTTAAATAATGTCCCGATAGAGAAATATGTGCTATGCATTTTTCTGAAAGAAAAAGAAGAAATTTGGATAACAAGTTTTAAATGAGGACGCTAACCCATTCTTACATAGCGCATATTGGTTTAGAACTCAACCAAACGTCTTTCACTCTCTATTCATTTTTACTTTTCACTGTTTGACTTAACATACCTCAATAAGAAAATAATTATTGATATAAGTATTTTACCACATTATTTCTACTAATTACTCCCTCTATTCCTATTTACTTGTCCATTTTTTATTTGACACACCTATTAAGAAAATAATATTTGACATAATGACTTTACTATTTTACCCATATTAATTGACAGAATTTCAAAATCAATTTACTCATTAAAGAAGTTCTAGCTTTTTCAAAAACAGTAACTCTCTAAATAAATTGAGCGTATAATAGGTAAAAAATAATGTCTTTTCTTGATTTGTCAAAAATGACAAGTAAAGAATCAAAATTGGACTAGTAAAAAGGAACAAAAAGAATAATGTTTAGTATTGAGTCTTGAAAAATGATATGGAGAATAATATTTAATGCTAAGGGTAAAACATGGAAAAAAAAATACATGTCTTTTCTTATTCTTAGTATATTAAAAGTGACAAAAAAAACTAAAACTCTATTTTAAGAATAAGTGACAAGTAAAAAGGAAGAATGAAGTATTATTTTTCAATTAGTTGAATAATAGATGCAATGACTCACTTTATAGGTGAGGTTTCTAATTTACCTTCAAAATATAGCTTAATTACACGTGAAAAAATAAATGGAAGGAGCATTTCGAGTCAAGTAATTGTTTATAAAAAACACAGAATCATAAGACCATATATAGAAGTAATGTCTGGCCAATATGTCAAGGTCAAGAAAGTTGGAGGGGCGGAGAGTATCTATCCTGGCTAGCTTGTAGGTCTATTATAACTCATGAACAATTAAATATCTACAAATTTGACTGACAAGACTTGTGAATAAAAGGGATTTTTTCTCAAAACAAAAAATATTTAGCTGGATAATAACAAAATGATAGGGGAGGAGAGAAGCGAGTGAGATCTGGGAGAGAGTCTATTTTTCGCTGATTTTGGAGAAAAAAAATACATATACAAACTGATTTGTATCAAAATGATACATACTAAGAGGAGAGAGGCGAGCGAAATCGAGAGAGTGAGGAGAGATGTGAGCGAGATAGAGGGAGGAGAGAGGCGAGCGAAATCGAGAGAGTGAGGAGAGATGTGAGCGAGATAGAGGGAGGAGAGAGGCGAGCGAGATCTAGGGAGGAGAGAGGATTGCATTTTGTATTTATTTTGCATTGTATTTTGTATTTGTTTTGTATCAATTGTATTCAAATTACAACAAATTGTATTTTGTATTGTTTTATGTATTTATTTTGTATCAATTATATTCGAAATACAACGAATACAACAATATTCATCTCTGTTTGATTGGATACAAATACATTTGACAGAGAGGATGAATGTATATTGTATTCGTATGAATAAAAATACAATTGATACAAAATACAATTTTTCTAATACAATTGAAATAAAATTCAAAACTCTCACCTATATTAGATTGAATATAATTGATACATAATAAGTTTGAATAAGTTTGAATGTATTTCTTCTTATTGACAAGAGAGAGTGGGGGCGATAAAGGAGAGGGCAGGAGAGAGGAGAGAGCAAGAAAGAAGGAGGAGAGGCAAGGGATAGAGGGGGGAGAGAGAACCAGAGAGAGAGGAGAGGGCAAGAGAGAAGGAGGAGAGGCAAGGGAGAGAGGGGAAGTGTTTGCTATAAAAACAACATATTTTATTTTTGTAATATCTTGAAATTATAGCTATTTTTCATAAATAAGTTGCTAATTTTGAATAGTTTGATAATTCTTCCTATTTAAAAAGATAAAAGAACCACAACTATATTAAAATTAAGACACACTTATCGTAATTCGTTAAACCCTAATTTTTCAGTCTTCTGCATGTGTAGTGTCTATATCATTTTTTGGATAAATTCCTTAAATAGAGACAAAATTATAACGATCGCCATAATTCGGGTGATTTGTACAAAAATAATATAATATGATACACATTTAAATTTATATCCTCATTATTCATGTTTTCGTAACAATACACTTTTAAGTTTAATGAGAAAAAACAAACAAAACCCTTAAAGTTAGCTCATAAACAAAGACAAAATTAAACGACGACTATTAAATGATCTTATTTTGGATATTTTTACAAAAATGATAAAATCTGATACGTATTTAAATATTATCCCCACTTTTTATATTTATGTAACAATGCACTTTTAGGTTTAGAGAAAAAAATCAAACAACCATTAAAGTCAGCTCATAAACCACGTTGTCATATTTAAATTTCCATTCATGGTAGAGGAATACACTTCAAAATAATAGCATGCACATCGTAATAAATCAATAGAATAACTCATAAACTCTATTAAATTATCATAGTTTTAAGTTCACACATAATATTTCCCTTTTATGATCCCGAAGGTATAATAGAAAGTTTTTTTTTCTTCAAAACAATAACACATAAATCATACAGTAATAAATAACAAGCAAATCTTGATAAATTGATAGAATAACTGATAAACTCTATTATAATATTATAATTTTAAGTTTTCGCTCATAATATCTCTCTTTTATGATCTCAAAAGTATATAAAAAAAAGAAAAATATTTCAAAACGATAACATATAAATCATAATAAATAACATACAAATCATGATAAATTGATAGAATAACTCATAAACTCCATTATATTACCATAATTTTAAGTTCTCACTCATAATATCTCTCTTTAATGATCTCAAAAGTTTTTTAAAAGTTAATTTAAAAAAATTACAAAATGATGACATATAAATCATATAATAAAAATAAAATCTCATTTTAATTTCTAACTCATAAAAGTTGAAACGTAATAATGAAAGAGTAAAATGCTCAAGTGCAATGTTAATAAAACAAAACAAAAAGAAAAAAAAAAAAAAACCTATTTTGGCAGTTTCCTATTTGTGTCAATAGCACAATGAATTTAACAACAAATACATAACTTCAGCCAAATTCTCTGTGAACTCCATTGATGAAGCTCTCTATTTCTCTCAACATCTACAGCTGAATTGAGCTCACAATTCAATGGAGTACAACTACAATTCATGGGCCGGAGTACCGCCAAACCCAGCCTTGTACCCTAACCCTTCACCACCGGTGATGACGAACTCCGATCAATCTGTGCCTCAAAACCCTAACCCTAGTTCATATGCATTTGGTTATGGTGGAGGACACGAATTCCAAGGAAAATGTTTGGTCTATCGTTATGGACAGATCGATGGTGCTACTAGCTCTGTGGAAGCAACGCAGGTGTATTATCAGGATCCGAATGTGGTGCGACTTTTGGGATCAAATGGCCCTTTCAGGACTGGTGAGGTCAGTTGTAAACACTTCTGTTGTTAATTATCTGTTGTCAATTGAGCATCCTTGAATATCAGCAATTTCGATATACATGTTCCATATAGGATATGTTAATTGGATTGATGTATTGTATTAGTTGTGATGAAGTGACATATGAATGTTTGAAATATAAATAGTTAAGCCCACGTCTGATTAGCTTGTTGGTGAGGCAATAGCTTACCAAGGCGATGATCAGTAGCAGGTCTAAGTCCGAGAGGATGATCAGTCACACTGGGACTGGGACTGAGACACGGACTAGAATATTCCCCATGGGGTTGGTCTAGGAGTCTGATGAGTTGATGTACAACCTCGGGAATCTAGGTTTGAGTTTTCAGCAAAGGTGACATTAGGTGGATTTTCTTGTATTCCTATGTCTTGATGGATAGAGTTATCCTGTAGATAGGGGTGGAGCTAGAGGGGTGGAAGGGGGTTCATTCGCTGTGGAAGTTACCTTGTATATACAAGGTCAATTATTATTTTCCTGTTATGTATACATAGGTCATTCGCTGCAGTGTAGCTCAAACCTTTCTTTTGTTGGGAGGGATATAATTTGAGTTTTTATCAGTTGCTAAATTCATATGAATAATATTGTTAAATGGATTGATACTAAACATTGTGGGGCGTCATGCAATGGAAAATTTGGAACATATAAATTGAAATAAAGAGGGAGTAATTTGGTGTCTTTCAAGTATTACCATCAGTATCCTTTGGCCTGTTTCATTCTAATTATGGAGGGATTATATGAATTTGGTGTCATTTAATAATAACATTTTTCAAACGATTGTGAAATTCGTTAATGTTTTCTTTTGTTTCATAGAGTATTCAAATTCATATCCCAAAGAAGGGATGAATGCCTACATAATGTAGCCAGATCCATAACTACTGCAGTGTCTCATTTCTCCCGCTTCCTTCTGATTCCTATAAACGAGTACGGATGGTAATATTATTGTGATGAAGAACCATCTACATTTTGTGAGTTGATTTTGGTGGAAATTCGAGAAGGTTTAAAGAAAAGAATTTGGATTTTAAGTAAGAAACAAGAAGGCTAAATACCTAGATAGCGCCTTAAACGTGGCACATTTTGTAATATAAACTCATGAAGTTACCAGTCAGACACTTTTAACTTGACATGAATAGGCCATATAAGCACCTCATGCTGACATGGAAAATCATGTGTTTTATACTCGTATCTAGGCGCGTGAGAAAGCCTAGATTATGTATTTTTGCTTTTTATGTTTAAATGTTTCCTTTATTGAAAATGATTCGCCCATCAAAGTTAAATTCGAGACCCATCGCTAAAGTCTAATTGACATTGAGCCTTCTCTCCTCAGTGTTCGTGGTTCTGTATCTTATTCTTATTCCTATTAGAAGCAATATCTTATCTGTAGTTGTTGATGGTACTTAATTGCTTATTTAAAAAAGAGAAGAAACTAAAGAAAAAGAGAGATGGGAGCAAGGGTTGAGGGGAAAGGGAGACAACGAAGCTGGGTCTGCAGAGAAGAAATGAGAGAGGGCTACAGGTGGAGGAGGGAGGAGTGGGGATTGAGGAAGAAAGGGAGAAATCAATGGGGGATAGCTGTAGGGTGCAGATGAAAAAGAACGAGCGGGCTAGTTGGGACGTAATCTTGTGGGGGAGGGGGGTTGTTTTTTAATTATTTTTTCCTATTTTTGACATGTGTCCTTTTTTCATTCGTTATTTGATACATCACCAACAAATGTTTTTCACGCACTTGGTTCTGATGAACTATGTGTTTAGAAGATACATTGTTATCAAGTGTCTAATTGGTCACTCTGTAAGCTTATAAGGCCAACATGCCAAGTTTAAGGGGGTTATCTAGGTAGCAAGCCAAACAAGAAAGAGAAAAAATAAGGGCAAGTGATACAAGGGCTACTTCAAAACTATCCATAATGTCTCAGTTTATATGACTTTTATCGAAAGTGAGTCATCAAATCATCCAAAAGTCTCGTCTAAGCTCTTATATTTGTTTCAGTTGCAACCAAATATTTAACATCTATCTTGGTGTTTCAAAACCATTTGTGTTACATGCAATAAACAAAGTGGTAAATTAAGGAATTTCTCTTACCGAGAAGGTAGTTCCAACTGTTAAATCCAACAATCTCTCTGTATGCAACTAAACAGCAACAACTGATAAGAAAAGGGGGAGGTGGGAAACAATAATAAAGGTTACTTTTCATGGAATCAGATTGTATTTATACATGTAGGGACTGAGGTTCAGTGACCATAAAGTCAAATCCTGTAGAAGTCTTTTATCTTGGATCAATTGACATTTTTAAGGTTGGTTTTCCTGATTTAGGTGGTCCATGATAGTGTTGATGCTTTGCTAGTTTGACTTATTTTTTACTTCTATTTATTTTGTAAGAAAGATGAGGATATGAAATGAGCTGAAGTGGGGATTCATATAGCCGACCCCAACTTGTTTGGGACTGAGACGTTGTTGTTGTACTGTTGATGATAGGTTGGTGTTCATGATTAGATGCTTAAAAATGTTGCTAAATTTATAACATTTGATGATAAGTTATGCACCCGTCATCATTTAAGGGCCAAAGATGGATCCCGTTAATAAAAGACCTACCTCCTCATGCTGTTTTTATTCTGCAATTATTGACCATGTGGTTGTGTTAGATGATAATCTTTCGTGGGATTGACATCTCACTTGAAGTTTGTTCATTTCCTGCAGTAAATATTTCTTACAAACATCTCACCCACATACTAAATCTGGCACTTCTATTTTCCTGCTTCGTCTTAACTCCTATCACATATTTATATTTTTAAATGGTTTCAGCATTCTATAATATCTATAACTTCTCTTCTATTTAAAAAGAATGTAAACCGAGTACTTTATCTACAGATAGCTGCAGTGTCCCTAAATGGTGCAGAGAATTTGACTCCTGCAAATGTAAATCCCAATTTTTTTTTCCAACCTCCGAGAAGTGGGTCTTGGGGAGGAGGCCAAAGGAAAATTAAGATACAGCCTGTATGGTGTCATGTTTGCAAAATTGAATTTACCAGCCAAACTGTTCTTGATCAACATATATTAGGCAAAAAACACAAAAAAAGTTTGGATAACTTAAAAGGAGGCAGTGTAATCACAGCTTCTACTTCTGCCCCTCTTGTTGCTTCTGCAGCGTCAGAGAACCCATTTGTTGGACTGCACGAGGAGCCTAACAAGGTGAATTCAGCAAATGGACGAGATTCAGTGAATAAGGCCGTTAAAGTGGTTGAGAATTTGGAGACAAAAAAACGTAAGGTTTTGGAAGGAGGAGCAGCCACAGACGACGTCCGTGTTTGTCTTCCTTGCAATGTGGTTTGCAACAGTGAGTCTGTTTTCAGAACTCATCTAATTGGCAAAAAGCACATTGCTAACATAACAAAGCAACAGAAGTCTGTCCCTGCTTCTGCATCTCTTGTTCCTTTGGAGGTGTCAGTTAGCACATTTATTGGACCACAAGAGAAGCCTGGCATAGTAAATTCTGGAGATGGGCAAGATCCAATGAAGAAGGCAGCTGAGCTGAGTGAGAAATTGGAGACCAAGACACAAAAGGTTTTGGAAGGAGGAGCAGCTGCAAACGACGTCCGTCAGTGTCTTGTATGCAAGGTGGTTTGCAACAGTGAGACTGTTTTCAGTCATCATGTCACTGGTAAAAAGCACATTGCTAACATGAAAAGGCAAGCATCTGGAGTAACCTCCGCCAGTTAGAATGGGAATTGCGATGGAGATTTAGAGGTGATGACGCTCGTTCTCATTTCATTTTCTCCGATTTCTTACAGTCAATATGAATAGTTTACTGTACATTACATTATATGCAACATGTTTGAAAGTAGTCGCATTTGCTTTTATCAAAGCAAGTGGACAATGATTTGGCAATTAGAGCTGATTAAAGCCAGAACATGAAGACCTAGTGTTTTTTTCAGCTATTGTTTATAAAGAAGTGTTTAAAGTTTTAGTATTTAACCTCTATATGCCCGGTTAGTCTTGATTTCTTTTTTATGACATGGAAAACTGTTAAAGAATGACAAAAGTCCCACATCGATGGTTAATGAGATGGGTAGACTCCTTATAAGACTTGGACAATCCTCCTCCCTTTGAGCTAGCTTTTGGGGTACGAGTTAGGCCTAAGACCTAATCTAACATGGTATCAGAGCAGGCCCCGTCTCACCCGATGTTGGGCCCCCCAAAATCAAAATTGCCCACGCACCAGATGCTAATCACTGGGCGTGAGGTGGGGTGTTAAAGAATGACAAAAAGTCCCACATCGGTGGTTAATGAGATAGGTAGACTCCTTATAAGGTTTGGACAATCCTCCTCCCTTTGAGCTAACTTTTGGGTGTGGGTTAGGTCTAAGACCTAATTTAACATGATATCAGAGCAGGGCCCGTCTTACCTGATGTTGGGGCCCCTAAAATAAAAAATTATCCACGCACCAGATGCTAAACACTGGGCGTGAGGTGGGGTGTTAAAGAATGACAAAAGTCCCACATCGATGGTTAATGAGATGGGTAGACTCCTTATAAGGCTTGGGCTATCCTCCTCCCTTTGAACTAGTTTTTGGGGTATGAGTTAGGCCTAAGACATAATCTAACTTTGTCATTCTTTAACACTCCACCTCACGCCCAATGCTTAGCATCTGGTGGGTGGGCAATTTTGATTTTGGGGGCCCCAACATCGGGTGAGACGGGGCCTGCTCTGATACCATGTTAGATTAGGTCTTAGGTCTAACTCACACCCCAAAAGCTAGCTCAAAGGGAGGAGGATTGCCCAAGCCTTATAAGGAGTCTACCCATCCCATTAACCACCGATGTGAGACTTTTTGTCATTCTCTAACACCCCACCTCACGCCCAGTGCTTAGCATCTGGTGCGTGGGCAATTTTGATTTTGGGTGCGTACAGGGTAAAATTTCAGTATGATGAGCTCGACTCAGAAAGCAAGCAAACCCTTTGTTGTCGCTAGCAAATGTTTCAAACTTGAAACCTCCAACATGGAAGTCTCAAGCCCAAACCATTGGGTCACCCTGAAGGAAAATAGAACAATTTGATTTTGGATTCGCCCCATCATACATTTTATTAAGAGTATGTACGTGCTCTGTTTTAATTTATGTAATATCGTTTGGTCAAGCATAAAATTTAATCAAGTTTTTTTTCCAAAAAAAAATAATCATAGTTTATAATAATTTTAAATATCTATGTGGTTATAAGTTATTTTATTAAAAATAGAATACAATTTATAAAATAAAATCATTTTTAAATATAAAAAGTAACACTCTTTTTAAAAATAAATCAAAAGAAAAAATGTATTACATTAATTAGAACAGTGATGAGTGTATATGAATAGCTCGCCTTGGGTTAAAATTTCTGTCGGTCAGTGAATTGGTTAGTCAATTTATTAATTTAATGAATGCGCGGAAAGTCTTTTCGAAAGAGAAAAACGTCACATGCTGCTCAGAATTTTATGAAAAATAAAACAAAAAACAATGAAATTTACTTGTATAATTCGTATTATATACTACTATTATGTATATATAATGATTGTTTGTTTCAATAGAGTATTTTTTTGGACTAAGTTTGTGAATGTATTTTTGCAAAACTTTGCTGAATTAATCCAAAAAGAAAATCTAAAAGTTAATGATTTTTTTAAAAAGAAAAAACAGTGTCACTTGAATAAAAAGTTTATGTGACATGTAAGTATATCTTACTCTCTTATGCTACTAGAGCCGTCAGGCTAGCCCGTTGGGCAGAGACGTTTTCAAGATTTATAAATAATGGGTGCATTATTACAAAAAAGTGGATCTAAGGCATAAATTTGATCGGTTAGGTTCTTTTTATTGAAAACCATTAAAATTTTAAAATCATAGGTCCAAAATTAACTTTTATTTATCCAAACCAGTTACAAAATCTTAGAAAGAAAACTAAAACAAGGTAGATAAAAGATTCAAATTTCTAACCTCACCTAGAGAGGTGCATCTAATCATCATCGTACTACATTATATGACACTTCGAGTCTGGGTTCATGCATCTATATTTAAATATTTTAAAAAAATATAACACTACTATATATGATTTCGGGAGGGGACCATGGGTTCACGTGAACCCGGTGACCCCCTCCTGTATACTCCCCTGCTATTGGGCCGATCTGGCCTAACCCGGGATTTGATAGGGCTAGGCTACGATTTTTGGAGCCCATTTAAGAAAAAAGCTTTTTAGCTCGACCTGAATAAGCCTGTCGATTTGTGGGGCTTGAGAAATATGGATAAGGCCAGCCGTGGGCCAAATAAAAATTAATTAAAAAAAAATAGAGTATTAAAAATAACAAGAGTCTAAACTCAAAATCAATTTAAAGTTTGAAATATTACAATTTAAATATAAATTATGTTCATAAAATATGTATTACGTAAAATAGAAATTCCTAAAATTTTTAGGAATCACTACATAGGCCGTAGCCTATGGAATATTGTCATAATTTTTGTGTTTTATTATGATCATTGAAAAACAATTAGGTTTATATTTTTATTTAACTATTTATACTTTTACTTGAAATCAAACTTAATAAATATTATATAGATAATTTTATTTGTGGATTTGATTAACAAGTAGTAACACTAACACCATGTAATATTATCTTGTCGATATTTATGATAATATTTTTAAATTATAATTTAATTTAAAAAATTATAAAAAATATATTTTTACGAAAAGAGGGCTGGCCCGGCAAGTCTGTAGCCCATGTACTTGTGGGCTGAGCCGATCATTTTCTGGCCCACACAAAAAATGGGCTAGCCCAGCCTGACCCGTCAAATTTCAAAGCCTGTATGGGTTAGCCCGAATGGGGTGGGCCAGCCCATATTGACAGCTCTAGCTACCATCGTACATAAGTAAAAAATCATCCAATATTCAAGTTTAAAGAAATAATTAAGATTGCTGATAATTTAAAAGAAATACATGTAAAACATATTAATTTGAAAAATATTTAGTATTTTTATCAAAATAAAATAAATTCTTTGATTTGCGGATAGGCGAATTAATGAAATTGCCTAAAAATGTGTAAATAATGCCTAATGCATCGTGCCTTACACGACTAATTCTTATTGAACACAACAAGAATCATAAAAAAATAAAATATCAAAGTCAAATTCTGATTAAATTAATCTTAATGAGAGTTTGTTTAGCAGAAGAAGTTAATCTTTATTTGTATTTTTTTTTCTAAAATCTTTTGAACCATATTTCATTTGATTTTAGTAAAATTGAGTCATCAGTGCATTACAAACTTATTTATACATACATTAACTTTTATTTTAAACCTACCAAATCTTTTTAATAGGTAATTGTAGCCATTAAAAAAATAAAAAAGAATGTGTTACAAGATTGTAATTGTATGAAATAATTAGCAAAATTATTATAATATCCGACCTAGTGGCTAGTTAGTAGCAATATTGTTTAAAATAAAAGTTTTCAATGATACACCAAAGTATATATATTTAACTTTAATAATACAGTTTAAAAAAGGGCAAACTACATAAATCCCACTAGTTTAGGTCCTAATTACTTAGATTCCCAATAGTTTTAGATATTACTTCTTCTACCATATTTTATACTTAGGATACATGAGTTTAAATCCGTGAGATACATGTATCTGCCCAATTTAAAATCGAGATACATATTTTATTTGTTTAAATTAATAGGTTGTAGCTGATTTTCTTAATATAAGGCGGAAATCAAGGAGTGTATTTATGTTTAATTAATTTCATTTTATTATTATTTGAAATAATAAATTCGTTAATATTATTAATAAAAGACAAAAACATGTATATCTTGGTCATGCAATTTGATTAATTTCATTTTATTACTCTTAAAATAATAAAATCAATTAATTTGATGTATCTATTATCAATATATGATGTATCCAACAAACTAAACACTTAGATACATGAGTATCGTACAAGTACATTCATATGTATCATAGAAGTATCTAATATTAATTTTGTGTATATGTTATATGTGTCTAGTATTAATTTCATGTATCTATTTATATGATATAATATTAATTTCATGTATCTAATTATATAATCTAATTTTAATTTCATGTATCTTTTATATGTATCTATTATTAATTCGATGTATCAACTATCAATTTCATACATTATATTCAAAATCATGTATCTCAGATACATAGTAAACACACATATAATTATGTGTATCTAAATATGAAATGTAATTGAAACACACGAATTTAGGAACAAATCACAACTGTGGAGTATTTGACTTATCATTAATCCAAAAAAAAGTTAAAAAATTCAAAATTCTTCCTTTCTTTAAGGATCTGAAATTTGTTCTCATAGATGCATATAATCTTAACTCATATACATGAACTCTTAACTAGATACATGTACACCTGATGTGTATCCAACATTGTTGCACTTGATGTGCATCTAATGGTATATTTTTTTTTCTTAATTAAAGCTTGGCGTAATTCTTCATCTTGATGGAGTTATTCCTATACTTAGATCTATTCTCGACTTGAATGTTGGCGGATGAAGAGTCAGTCCCTACAATGAGAAATTGATGAGTGAAAATGAGCAAATAAAAGTTGTTTGATTTAGTAATAGTTAATGTGTAGTACCTTTGACGAGAATCATCCGATTTTGGGAATGTTCAACCATTAAAATGTCCGAGAAACAACAAAATCAAAAAATATAAAACCTATTTTGTAAAATTCTATAAAATTGAACTTCAGAACATTATGAACTCTAACTCATATACAAAATAAAAATACGTGAGAATAATGAAATAATCGAAACAAACCTATATGTGTAGTGTTGATTTGAACATGCAAACATATATTGAGAGGATGAAGGAAGAAAGAGGGAAAATATGAATTAAGGAAGGAGGGATGGGCTTACGGAGGAAACAACATATGTGAAAAAAGAAGAAGATGATTTGACTTGTTAATGGATATGGACCATTAATTAAGGAGTAGATAATTATTCAATTCCTTATTTAAGAGATTTGTGTATCTGATTAAATTTTTTAAAATATATGATATAAATATTAAAAATGGTAATATATGTAATTATTTTAAACTAGAGGTAAATATAGTATATATGGTAGTGATGTATGTGTGGTATATCAACTAATCAAAAGCATAAAAGTGATCAATTTCGCTTACATTGTATTAAAATTTAAACCTTCTTTTAACTTTCAAAATTTCACTAGTTTAAGAACTAATTATTTAAATACATGCTAGTTTATAATATTATATATCTTACTAGATTTTAGACTTCTGATACATATATCTGACGCGTCCAGATACGTTCAAATACATGTATCTCGGATACATAGGGTCAAAATTATGTGAAATTTATTCTAGATACATTGTATCTAAGTGGATTCACATGTATCTCACTCTCTTGCTCACCTCTTTCCTATCTCGCTCGCCTCCCTCCTATCTCGTTCGTTTCTCTCGCTCGCCTCCCTCCTATCATATTCGTCTCTCTCCTTCTCCCGCTCACCTATCTCCATGTTTTAAATATATGTATCTAGGTGTATTTGACTTTAAATATGATATGAAATTACTAATTAGTGGGACAATATGTAATAATTTCAAACTATAGGGAGAAATAATAAATATGGTGGGAATGTTTGTCTAATTAAGTATTTTTTTCCTTTTATATATTATACTCTCCGTCTCATTTTATGTTGCGCCATTTGACTTGACATGATATGTATTTAAGAAAAGAATAAAAACTTTTGAAACTTGTGGTCTAAAATAATCTTTACATAATTGTCATAATTGTGTGGTTATAAATATTTTATTAAGAATAAAATAGATTTTAAAATTAAATTATTTCTAACTATAATAAAAGTGACTTTTTTTTTTTAGACGGATTTAAAAAAATGAGCGCCACACAGAATGAAGCAGAGAGAATACCAAATACTAGAAAACTTTCAATTTTCATTTCGTGTTAAACTATATTGTATACTATTTAAAAAAACATCAATTAGCGAAATCAATCATTCTCTTTCTTTTACATAAGGTCTAGGGAAAGAAATCACGAGGTGTGGAATCGAGAGAATAAAGGAGTAAGAAAATTTAAATAGTCAATTTATTTGGTTGACTTTTATTTATCTATTATTTTAAAAATAATTTTTTATTTTTATTTGTCATTATTAATATATAAAAACAATAATTATTTTTTGATAATTTACTTATAACATTAATTACCTATTTTTATATGCAAAATGATTTTTTCTCCTTGAAAATATCTGTCATAATTTTGAGATTTAGGAATAACTCTCTCTCTTCCAAGTTCTCACATGCTTTTTTTTTTTTTTTTTTGTTATGTCATACAAGTTTTCTTATAATAATAAATAGATTAAAAAATTTGTTATTAAAACTTAATATTTTTTCCCCCTAAAATAGAGAAAGAATTATCCATAAAAATTAGAAAAAAAACACAGAATAACACAAAAATAGGCCATTACCATCCCATCTTCCCCTTTTTTCTCTTTCTGTATTCCATTCTTCTGATCTCAGGAAAAAAATTAGCTCATTTCAGCTCAAGAACAAATTCCCACCTCCGATTTTTTTCAGATTATTCATCAGATTCAAATTTTTGTTATTTGGGGTTGATTAATTCATTCTTTTCATACAGAGATTATTTTTTCAATTTTTTTTTGCACACACAGATGTGTGTGTGTTTATGAAGAAATTGATATAAAAGGTTGTAGACGTTTCGGTTTATTATAGAAGCCATAGCTCGGTTTGGGTTTTTGGGAGGAGGTGAGAGAATCCAATACATTGGTCTCGAAAGGGACCGTTAACGGTAAGATCCTCAAAATTTCTGTTTTGGTGGATCTGATGGTGAAAAGAGCGAATTTGGACGGTTTAAGCATTAACCAGAATTGGAAAAGAGGTTAAGAATCTTCAAATTGGTATTGTGGTGGATCTGGTGGTGAAAAAGAGCATTTCTTGATTGTTTTAAGATTGCCCCACTGCGTAGAATCAAGGGAGAGATAGTCGGTGCTGTCCCTTATTTTAGGTAGCTTTTTGTTTAGCTTCGTTTGGAGTTGCGGTGAATTGGGGATAGGGTGGTGATTGGATTAGAGAAGTTAGTTGGGGTGGAGAAGGGAGGAAGATGCAGCTGCACTTCTCACCTAGCATGAGAAGTATAACAATATCAAATAGCAATGGAGGGCTAGGTGATTTGATGAAGATCAAGGTCGCATCTCGCCAATTCTCTTACCGAAAACTCTTTCACACCATACTCTTCCTCGCTTTCTTGCTGCCATTTATCTTCATTCTCACTGCTCTTGTTACCCTTGAAGGTGTCAACAAATGCTCCTCATTTGGTACTTAATCTTTTTCCCTCCATTTACCTTTATTGCATTGTTAGCTAGATCTTTAATATTTTTTCTCTGTTTTGTTTTCCTTTATTGTAATGTTAATTAGATCATGTTCTGCTTCTCCATTGTTGAAAATTGTTGCTTGAGGTGGAAACTTTCGTGTTTCATTATTATTAGGTAGCTTTTTATGTGTAGACTTGTAAATGCACCAGTTAAGCAACACTATGGTGATAGAGGGTACGTACCAAAAGGGACAAGATAGACCTAAAATTACATGAAGGGTAGTTGTCCGAGAAAAGCTATAATCTCTAGCAACCAATGCAAAAGTAGCTAAAACTAGAACATAATGTAACTATGAAAGCAAATGATCCATATGGGTGATACCAATTAGTTGGGATTACGGTTTAGTTGCACTTACATTAAGTTTGGGTAGGAATTAGTGTGGGATTTAGAGAACCCATGATTTTCTTTAGACAAATTACTCGACAATATTTGATTAAAATGGGAGCAAATATAACACAATATATAGAGGATTCTTTTCCTTGACGAATTAGCTTGGACTTGAGCCTTGAGGTATAGTTGAGTGGTCAGACCGATAAAAAAAGGAAGGTAGTGGACTGATCAGTTGATTATTAGGTTGCCTGGATTTTGTCACAGTTCAATAGGTATTAAATCATTTCCCTCTCACTGGTAATGTGGTAGGAGTGGTTTTATTTCTTAGTTTGTTGAGTGTTATCTGATTTACTAAAGCAGTGTTGATTATTTCTATTTACCCTATCGAAGTATTTCAGTTTGATGACAAATATCCCTTAGAAAGGAAAAGAGGGAGAATGTGATATGAGTTGAAGTACTGACTATCTGTGTGCATTTGGGTGGGGGCTTAGTGCTGTGTCACGTATTTTGTTCTAAGGTATCTGGTAAGTGAGATTTTAGATATTGCTTCTTGCATGTGCGACGAATTCTCCTATGTATACACCGTCAGTAATTGTGGTTTGTTATCTAGGTTTTTGTGCTATTTTGAATCACAAGTTTCTTCAGTTCACAATTTCATATCACATCATTCAATTGCTTTGGGATATTTCGAAATGTTGTTTCTCTGTTCCAAAGAAATGACATAAGAAGCTTTTGCTGGACAGACTGTTTTGTTTTTTGGACCCCAGCCTTAAAAATACCAGTGTGTCTACAGGTGCTGTTTGAATTTGGTCTTGTTGTTGGATCTAGTTATGATGCTTGTGCTTGCTGCTTGCTTCTCTCTTAATTCAGTTCCAGAAAGGGTGCTAGTTTTCATTTTCTTTATGATTTTCCTGAGACATAACCTCATTTCCTTCACATTGATCTTCAGATTGTTTAGGCAGACGATTGGGACCAAAGCTCCTTGGGCGATCTGATGGTTCAGGGGTAAAACAAACTTCTATCTACATTTTTGTTACTGGTTTCATGTCCTAGTTTTCAAATCTTGTTGAGCGTTTGAGTTGAATGCCTTTCCTTTTTTTTTTTTGGACAAGTTTAAGTGGAATACTTTCCTTAGCCCAAGCCTTTACATTTTTTGTTTCAGCAGAAGCTTGTTAAGGATTTTGTTAAGATCCTCAATCAAGTGAACTCTGAGGAAGTGCCTGCTGGCTTGAAGCTCCCAGAGTCATATAGTCAACTGGTTTCTGAAGTAAAAAACAACAAGCACAGCACAAAAGAATTTGCTTTGATGTTGAAGGGAATGGTATGTGCATATAATTGATCTCTCTTTATTTGCGTACCATTTATTTCTAGGTGCATTAATTCTGCATTTTCATTTTGCTTTATTGTTTCTATTGCCTTTTGTTTTAGGCAGGGACAAATACAGAAATATATGAATAATGGAATGAAATGCATGAGATTGGGTCATTAATAGCAAAGAACCCTTCTTCCTGTCATACATAGCCTGTTTGTTCTAGGATACCAATACTTTTTCTTCTCCTCTGAATGTTATCCTACTGTTGAAGATTTTGTTGCACGTTTCATTGTGATGTTTGCTATGCAACGAACTAGGTGCTGCAGTTATTTGTTTGATATAACGTAACTTATCAAAAACCCAAGAAAATAAAGTTTGGTATAAGTTGCTTGGCCTTGGGTGTGGGTGTCTGATACAGGTGTGGATCCATCGTGATCTAAATTTTAAGATTTGGGGGGTACGGATTTGGGTGTGAGGATTCGGCTAAAAATAATTCAAGTATCAAACTTACAAGGTATTCCAAGGAGAAAATATTGATCAAGAGGAGAACCATTGAAGGAGATGAAAGGAAAATGTGTAACATAGACATTTTTCTATATAAAAGCTATTCCATTTTCTTCAATCTCACCTTAGCTTTAGTTTTGATTGCATAAATCATTGTATCTGTCCCGGGTTTCTCCGTCGATTTTGGTAAAAGTACCCAAAATTGGTTGACCACAGCCAGTACAGATCTCACACCCATGTCATGTCGACACGGGTAGGGCATTGAAAGTGAAGAGTCTGAGCAACATTATCTACCCCATAGTTGTGGTTCTTTTAATGCCTATGCATGCATTCAGATTTATGTATATGTTCGGATGATCTATAAATAGCCCTTATTAAACTTTTCTTTACACTCTTCTTTTCATATGATGAATTCACTATTTTGCAGATGGAGAGATCTGAAAGGGAGATCAGGGAATCAAAATTTGCTGAGTTAACGAATAAACATTTTGCAGCAAGTGCAGTTCCAAAAGGCATTCACTGTCTTTCACTGCGTTTGACTGATGAATACTCGACCAATGCTCATGCACGCAAACAATTGCCTTCACCAGAACTACTCCCTTTGCTTTCCGACAACTCATTGCACCATTTTGTACTGTCAACTGATAACATCCTAGCTGCGTCAGTTGTCGTCAGTTCTGGCGTGCAGTCATCTCTAAAACCTGAAAAGATTGTTTTCCATGTCATCACTGATAAGAAAACATATGCAGGCATGCATTCATGGTTTGCTCTGAATCCTGTCTCTCCTGCTATTGTGGAAGTTAAAGGTATTCATCAGTTTGACTGGTTGACAAGAGAAAATGTTCCCGTGCTCGAAGCAGTTGAGAGCCATTATGGGATTCGGAAATACTACCATGGAAATCATATTGCAGGTGCCAATCTCAGTGATATTACTCCACGCTCTTTTGCCTCAAAATTACAGGCCAGAAGTCCAAAATACATATCCTTGCTAAATCATATCCGCGTATATTTACCAGAGGTAACACGTTGTCATACGTCATAAATTGTCTTCTGTTGCTCTAACTTATAATTTGGAAGGATGAAATCGTCAGGTCAAAAAGGCTTGACAAGAGAGGGATAACCTAGTAAGGACAAGGTTGGTTATTCAAGTCGCTAACAGAGCAAATGTGGGAAGGGCCGCTGTTGAGCTCCTGCGTAGGGGTACGGAGGGGAGGGTGTTTTATACCTTATCAAAACAAAAGGCAAACAAATGAAAAGGAAAAAGTGATAAATGAATACCACTAGTGTTAAATTTTTAATCATAACCTCTCAGGAATACAATTCCAGGATAAATCTAGAGACAATGATAATTCTAATTCCGCACTGTATAGATATGTATGTTCTCTTACCGGTACAAGTTTGAGATTTTGTGTTGTATTTTGCAGCTCTTCCCGAACCTTGATAAAGTGGTTTTCTTAGACGATGATATTGTGATTCAGCGTGACCTATCCCCCTTGTGGGACATTGATCTGAATGGTAAGGTGAATGGAGCTGTTGAGACCTGTAAAGGTGAAGATAGGTGGGTGATGTCTAAGCGATTCAGAAATTACTTCAATTTTTCTCATCCTCTCATTGCAAAGAATTTGAACCCCGATGAGTGTGCATGGGCTTATGGGATGAATATCTTTGACTTGCGTGCATGGAGAAAGACAAGTATAAGAGATAGTTATCATTCATGGCTTAAAGAGGTAATCACATCTTCATTTTTTCTTAACCTAATCTTTAAATATATGAATTTTCTAAATTCCACAAGATCATTATTTTTTGGTCTCAAGAGCTGGAGATTACTTTTTTTTTAATCTTTCAAAAGCTGCAGTTCTTCCTGTATTCCTGCTTATGTCTTCATATTACTTGTCTTCTTTTGTGGCTCATTTAACTTTTTTCTAGTGACACGTTCATCTAGGAGACACAAGTACGTCCTAGTTCAGCATTTTTGCTTGTTATATGAGATAAGCTTTGCGATCTTGGTTTTCTGTTTGACACTTCACAGATATTGTGACTAAGAAATTTGAAGGTTCTAGAGGTCTGTATTGTCTACTTTTGTGTCCGTTCTTCTATAAACAAGGTATTAGCGTGGCATGGAATCTCTGCTTTACCTATTATTGCCCAATGGGATTGGTGTACATTAGATGTTGGGTGACTAAATTGTGTTGTATTATGCCACTCAAGGATTTATCTATTATTTCAGTTCTGAAAACATTTGAATAATTTGATCTACTTATAATTGCAATTCAACTTGAAATCATGCAATCTAGTCTTCAGCGTTTTCTCAATTTGGTGAATGGAAATAAGCTTTTGGTTGGCATTCTGAAGCTTTTTGATCATTGTAGAATCTAAAGTCAAACTTGACAATGTGGAAACTTGGAACACTGCCTCCTGCTTTGATTGCATTCAAAGGTCATGTTCATCCTATTGACCCGTCGTGGCACATGCTTGGCTTGGGCTATCAGAATAATACCAATGTTGAGAATGTGAAGAAGGCTGCTGTCATTCATTACAATGGTCAATCGAAGCCTTGGCTTGAAATAGGCTTTGAGCATCTCCGTCCTTTTTGGACCAAGTATGTTAACAACACCAATGATTTTATTAGGAATTGCCACATATTGGAGTAGTGTATGTGTTATGCTGCAAGGACAATACGCAGGATAGAAATTCAAATGGCATAGGCTTTGCTGAATATTTGCTAGGGAACTTAAAATCGAATTGAGAAGGAGATTCTGATACTTAACAGAATTGGCTGGGATATATTCAGGTATGGGATGTGCTACTTTGACTCACTTCTATGAAGAGTACCTGCGACACTAGCATGGATATGAGATTCATTCTTCCCATCTGTAAAATAAAAATTTGTTGCCTAGCTTGTTGATGTGACAAAGTACACATTATATTTGCACTTTAGGTGGATGTAGCATACGTCTACTAATTAGAAGGCAATATTGGGGAGTGGCATAAATTGTGCACTGTTACCATCAGTGATACAAAATTGGGACATCCTGAGAAGAAATGCTAGGATGGTGGCGCTCACTTATGGCTATCCATTTGGTTCCGTTAGAGGTTGAGATGATTCTTTTGACTTCATTTCATTTTTTTCCCTAGTCAGTTTGATCGCCATCACCCTTGTTTTCTTGATTAAATCAATATCTTGTCATTTTAGACTGTAGATTATAGAAAATTTTAAGTCCCTAGTCAATGAACTGTGTAGGTTATACATATTGGTACTTTTTTGTATGATCAAGAGATATTATAGACAAGATCAGATTATTTTTTTTATCATGTTCTTCACTCACAGATCTTTGCTTATCTGTTCCATGTTTTTAGCATAAACTGGGGATGTGATTCTTTCAGAAACATGAGTTGTTTCAACTTTTACTATTATCTGTGTGTGTCACTTTCTTCATAGCATGCTCTGAAATAAAGAGTTATACAATCAACGTTAATGTATTTTATGCTTGGATGGATCAATAAGTGGGCTCGATAGATTACTTTACGAAATGATTCATGAAATCAATAGTAATGTATTCAATGTTTGGATGCATCATGTAATGGACTCAGTATGTTACCTTACTAGATGAGACTACAATATTCAAGGTTAGTTAGTCAGTTGTTAGGGCTGGGTTGTGTCACGCCCCAAACTCAAGGGGCGCAACTGGCACCTAATGCCAAAACTTAGGCTTAAGTGTCGATCCTGTTGAACCATTTGCTAAAAGCTCATAATTGCCACACATAGTAAAGAAAACAAAAAAAAATTGGCTTAAAAATAAGTCCTTGGTCGGCAAGGCCCTTGTCGATAGCTCTATAAAAAAACAGTTACGCAAGAAATAGTCAGCTAGAACATAAGTCATCAAAGCCACCATGATATCTAGGAAAACATGAACTCTATATGGGCCATCAAAGCTGCCATTATCTCTAAATAGAAGCTGAAAATAACTATGTATCAAGACAATACACCAAACAACCATCAAACTTCAGCCAACCAGCAAACAAGACCAACATGGCTATACGACCCAACACACTAGTCTACAAGCCTCTAAGAGTAGTAAAGTTTGGTCGGGACAAGGCTTCGACCTACCAAAACTATATACAACAAAAGCCAACAAACCTCTAAACTCTGACAGCTCCGGAAGCAACCTGCTGAAACTCAACTATGCTACTAAGGAGGTCTATCAAGTCATATGTCGGGACCTGTAGGCATGAATGCAGTGCCCCCAACAATGAGGCGTCAGTACGAAATAAAGTATTGAGTATGAAAGGCAATAAACTATATGAACATGTATCATAATATATTGAAAGTAATCAAGTAGGGAAATCAAGAATACGATAAGCGTACTGACCTGCTCTTGAAACTAAACATACAAAAATAATCAAACAACAACCAAACCGAGCCCCCATAAGCTCGGAAGGTACAAACAGCAAAAAAGACCACCTACCCAGCCCCCATAAGCTCATAAGGTGTTAATTCAATCTTTATACCCATACCATTATCCCCTTAGTCGCGTAGGCAGTCACATGGTCCTCTTCGTCAATAATATAGCTTCGTAGGCAGCACATAGCCCTCTTAGGCAATAACATAAATCCACATGCAGTTTATAGCCCTCTTAGGCATTAATACAACCTCGTAGGCAGCATATAACCCTCTTAAGAAACAACATAGCCCCATAGGCAGTTCATAGCCTTTTTAGGCATCACTATAGCCCCGTATGCAAAAATCACATACCTGCAACTAACCACAATATCCCAAGGGTAATAATAAACAACTAATAGGCTAAAAAGGAGCAATTAAGCTATAATCAATCTATACCAATAATCTCTAAGTCATGCCCAACATAGGACCGCTACTAATAGAGTAAGAGTCCCAACAAACTAAGAGGGATATAACAACTCAAGTAGCTAATCACCAACAATTATGGGTACGAGTACATCAATAATAACAACCCTACAGCGCTTGGATTCTCGAACTCTAAGAGTGAATTTCTGGAATTTGTATTTCTTCTAAGCTTTAAGGAAACATGTCAAAAAAGAGGAATAGTCTTAACATACCTTTTAATTGAAGCCTCAAAGGTATGTGTATGAAACTTGACCAACCTATCATAGCACATTAATTGCTAGAATCAACAAGGCTGCGAGAATAAGCCACTGACAATTAATAAGGTGTTAATGTCACATCATGACCAGGCAACTCCAAAGCATAAAATGAGGCCAATAATAATAATAAAATGACAGTTAAATCCAACAACAATATGCTAACCACATCTCAAAGGAGTGACGAGCTCCCGAGGCACTATTTCTAGATGTACTTCACGTCATTTGATCCAACAACCTTCTTACATGACTCCGATTAGAATCAAACCAACCCCAGTTCAAAGGGTCTTTACAGAGAAACAATATCCAAGACACCACTTTGTGGCTAAAAAATCTATAAAAATGCTACTAGACATAGGATTATGAAGGAGGATCAAAAGGGAATGATTTCCTTGAAATACCATGAGAAACAATCTACCTCTTTGAAGTAACAAAAGTCGGAGCCAATATCAACAAGAAGTTACCACAAGTCATCGGAAACTCCAATTTTCATAACTAGAAGCTTAGAATCTCGATTCAACAAATAGATAAGTGTAGAGATCCTTACCTTACCAATATATATCCATAGCTTCTGCAAAATACTCAATAAACATATGATATCTCGTTGTCACAACACCTATGAAATCGATGGAAAAAACTATACCAAAACGACGAGCTCGCTATGTAGAGCAACTTTGGTTAAACTTCCGAGTTGAAGGAACCAATATCCATGGAGAATTTAGGGACTTTCCTTTTGATTTTGTATGATTTTTTGTTGTTTTTTATGAGTTAGAACGAAGTTCAAACAACTTTTATAAAGCTAAACCAACATAGGGGCTAGGGCCCCACCTTTACGTGCCTATTTGTGTAGTCTTACGAAAAGGTCAATAGCTCTTTATTCTGAAGTCGTGTGGACAAACGATTTAATGCGTTGGAAACTAGACTCATAGATCTTCAATTTGGTATATGGGGGACCACTAATTCTTTACCAATCGGGAGAAAACCCACAACATATTTTATCCAAATTTTAAGAGAATTCCTTAAAGGAAAGTTACAATAACTTTTTCCGACTTCTATCTTACAACTCGCTTAACTTCAAAACTTAACATACAATCATTGTTCAATTGAAATACCTCCTAAAACATATTTCCTAACACATTGATCTCTTAGTCTTATCCCAAAAGTATGAGTTAGTCTTGCGTTCGAATGAGCGGGGTGTTTCAGGTTGGTCCAAGGATTAAATTTGGAATAAAATTTATATTATGTTTGGTAACGGTATTTGTACCATCTACCAAATGCAATATAAATTTTATCTGAGATATCCTACCTTTATTCATCCAGCTTGGGATTATTTCATCCCATCTTCTGATGAGATAAATTAGTTCAGAGATTATAATCTCAGAATAATTTAATTTGTGTTCCAAACAACCCCCTCAAGGGCTCGTTTTTAGAGTGCATTAGAAATTGAAAAAAAAAATGCATATATTAGCTTTGTGTATTACTGGTACCTTATTTGTTATATTTTTTCAATCAATCTATACATTCTATTTGATATTAAGATATGTATAGCTAATACATGAATTAGAGGATTAGAAGAAGGTATGACATCAAAATTAAAGAGTCCGCGCAACTTAGACAATAGTTTCATTATCTTTTTAATTGGTTAAAAACTCATAGGATTTCAATGCATAATAATAATTTACAATATTTGGGCTTCTACTTTCAACAACACAAATCTAACTCAAAAGTTCAAGCTACAATTAATACAGAAACCCATATCCTCTCTTTACAAATTAAATGATCATTTCAGCTCACCAAACTTTCTTATGGGTCATAAGCCCAAGAACTTCATCCCAAAGCCCAACACTTCCCACATCAGAAAGCCCAATTACACTTGGACTACAAGCAGCTACAGTCCAATAACCAGCTTTAATCTCATCCCTCAATTGATCTTTTTCCCATGCACAATACCCATCAAAGAACTTAAAATTGTCAACCCCAACAACATCCCTTTTCACCATTTCAGAAGCACACCCCACACTTTCTTTTGTTCCATAATACAAACCTTTCATTACTTCATCAAAAACTCCACTTTTTCCAAGCCCATCTTCACCTCCTTCATTTGGGCTTACTAAAAAAAGCCCATCTTCTAAAGGCCCACCAAAAAACAACGGCCTATTCGCAAATGTCCCCGACATGTCAAGGACAGACGATCTCATTTCCTTTATGGACATAAGTGAAGGCCTGTTCAGAATTAAGCCCATTGGGCCTATTGGGCCCATTGATAACAAGAGAACTACGGTCCGTTCAAATATGTGGACGCCTTCGAGCTTTTCGCTAGCAATGAGTATACAACCTTTTTCGGGTTCGTGAATGGTGTGGGCCCATTTGGTGCCGATTGTGACGGCCGGAGGCGGAGGAATATCGTCGACGGTGTCGGGATTGACGACGGAGGAGGGATCTTCCGACCGGGAAGCTCGTTCGCCGGCGACTAATCTTGCGCGAAATGATCGCCAGTCTGTTTCAGTGAAAGGTCTTTCTTCATCTTGAGGTGAAGGTGATGGCAATGGTGAACTTGCCTGGCAACCTACAAGTACAAAATTTTCTCAATATATGTTTACCTGATCATTTTTTATAGCTTAATTTGAAAATTACCTGAAAATTTTGTGCATACTTTGTTTGTTTCATCTTACAGTATGCTCTATATGCCAAAATTTATGTGATCAAAATGTTTCATACATATTTTAAAAAGCATTTAAATTCTTAATAATTATGGATTTGTGATTAGTAGTTCTTTTATATACTAGTATTTAAATATGTAAATTTAATTTTTTTTTTAAAACTTGAAAATTAGATGGTTTGACCCTCATACTTTGAATCGTGTTGATAGATAGATACCAATGGCGGAGATAGATAGGACCGAGGGGTTCGTTCGAACCTCCTTGATAGAAAATTACACTACTTATATTAGATGTTGAAATACTTTAGCTTGTTCGTGTGTCATTTATATTTTGACACCCTTAGTGAAAATCCTCACTCCGCTTACATTAGTGATCATGAGGTCAATACGTACCTCAGACTCTTAAAAATGTTAATGGATGTGTGTTGGATTCTCCAAAAGTAGCATATTTTTGGAAAATCTGACACGATGCGGTATCAAAAGTGATGACTCTGTGCAACTAACTTAGGAGGTCATTGAGATTTGATCTGGATCACTACTGGACTGACTCATTAGAGCCTACACGAAAGTACCTTTGAGATGCAAAAGAAAACAAGAAGCAGGGCACTTACATGTCACTGAAAAAGGATTGCCAACTTTTTTTGGCTGATGAAATTGACTAACAAATGACCTCCTCCTTGTAGAATAAGAAACTCTTGATCCTATCAAAGGGAAGAGTTTCTCTGAGAAGGGCTTTGAAGTTACAAAGCAAGCTTCCATATTGGTTTGAGAATCTCTTGCCTTAATTAGCCAAATAGTACTGCAGATTTAGAGAGATTCTTGCTATAAAAAGAAACTGATCACTGTATATATATTGGATAAGTGGATATAGCAAAAAGGGATTGATGTATAAAGAGAGAATTCATTGTGTTATATATGGAGAATGTGGTTACATGTAGACCACATGAAGTTTTTGAGCTAATCCAGTACAAGTAGGATGCTTTTTCATTGTTGGCAGAGTCAAATTCCTAAAAGTATGGGCCAATGGATATGGCTTTACACATAAGCAGATAGGCCAAAAGTTATCAAGAAATTGTTTGGTTCTTATAAGTTAGAATTGGCTAAGGTTTAATCTGAAGAAATCTAGTGCACTTTATGAGTGATGTGTTGTGATTCTAGCCACAGACTGCCAGTATGACTTCTTGTTTCTTTAACCTTCTTTCTTCTGTCATTTCATTCTTTCTTTCTTTCTTAGTTTGGTATTAAGTTTTAAAAAATCCATAATACTCCTTTCGTTTCAATTTATATTTCTTACTTTTTCTTTTTAGTCCGTTTCAAATTAGAAAATATCTACAAAAAAATTATGTAAGTGTCGTTTGGTGATTCAACAAGTTCCCACTCAAAAGGTAAAAGCTGAATTTACAAGTTCCCCACTAAAAAAAGAATACCAAATTAAATGTTATTATTTGGTTCAAGTGCTACATTACATGGAAGCTCTAAAGCTTCTCCAATATAAACCAGTACAACCTAAAAGATCAATTACACAAGCATAATGGCTCTAATTCAGAAATAATCTCATAATCACAAATAAGATATCCTTCTCCACCAAACATATTGACTCTTATCACATCAAGGTGTGTGGCGGAATAGTTGAGATTCCTTCACCTCTAACTAGAAGTGTCAAGCTAGCACTTCAGGAATGGAAAACCTTTGAGTTAGGAGTGGTTTACTCCCCTTAGCGTCTTATCCAACGCAAATGGTTGAAGTAGATCAAGTATGCTAAGTCAGTGGGTTCGGAGTACCACGAGCGTCCACTATAACTTAGTGAGTTAGTAACAATTCGTGCAAATTTAATACTAAAAGTGAGGTGTTGTTTTTCTTAACAACAATTGAGCTATATACAGAGCTCAAGATACACTAACATCTACTCCCCTATGTAACATGTAGCTGTAGGTATTAGATGTATTATTCTGAACATGAATCTTCCTCAACTCTCACAAGGGTGGGTATTTGGCCATGATCAACAAAATCAATCTTGTTCAATCTAACACAACCAAGCACTTTCTCTGGCAGCTCTTCTGGCTTCTGTGCCTGTGGAATTTAGTGATTACACAATGAACATACACCATTAATAAAGCCAAAAGTAAGCCAACCATCCTCAAAACTACTAGATTCATTTCTGCTTTCTGAAAAGAAATGACAAACCTGAATTGTTAGACCAAAATCAAGTATTCCATGTCGTAAACGTTCTCTAAAAGCATCGAGTCCCTTTCTTGCTATGTAGCTGAAGCGATGAATGTCAACATCAACTTCTAGGTAATTCGGGCCCTATAATAAGCAGAGACCATGCACATTGAGAATATTGTGGTGTTCAAACAACAGCAACAATGTTGCTAAACTGACAAACAAACTAAAGTCAAGGTATCAAAGATCCACCTGATAAAAATTGTGTTGAGGGCGGGAAAGCACAGGCTTTTCATTGTAAGCATTCAAAAGCTTCCTTTCAGTTGAACTTGTAACAATCTCATCTGGATTAACCAACCCAACCATAATCTTCAACCTCTCTCTGAAAGGAACAGTTGATTCTTTTGCAAAACCTTTCACCTTTTCCATGTCATCCTCGATGAATCTCTATCATAAAAACAAGCAGCACGTATAAAGGAAAAATAAATCGGGAAGCAAGGCAGATCAGAATAACCATATCAGCAAAAGAGTTTACCCCCAGCTACGAAGGAAGTTATTGTCCATCAATAAAATTGCAAGATGGTAAAATTAACGACCCCTACCTAACCTTTCAGCTAACCACTGTCCAAAATGGAACACAGAACTAGCATACTCTACTTTCTGCTTCTCCCCTCGTTAATACCTTCCTTAAATTTCAAGTGTAGAGGATTGAAAAGGGAAAAACAAAAGGAGAAGAAATCCGTTGATTTTGCTTCATAAAGTTGACATAAGTACCTTGATGGTGTCCTGAAACTGGGGAGAGATGTCCTCCTCAAAAGTTTCAGAAAGTTTGAAATATACTACAAGGCTCAAGCCTTCTCCATCAGCATCACCAACAAACATCGGAGCACGATAAGTGGGCAGCTGTCAAAGAAGAACAACTATATTAGTAAATCAAATAAAAATAAAAATTACTTTGTTTAGTTGGAAGAGACTACTCTTATACCTGAATGTTAACAATTAGTAAAGGCGGTATTCTTCCATCTCCTTTTATAGAAGGAAGCTCAATATGTTGTGCTATATGATTGATCTTTCTTGGGCAAGCAAATAAGTCGACCCCAATTGGGGTATAAGGAGACACATTAGTAGCAGGGGCTTTCCTCTTATCTCTGCAGATTAAATGGAAAAATTGTAAAGAAACAGGTTTAAAATCCATATAGAAGTCCTACAACTGTAATTAAAATGTAGGTTGAGAGCGTACTTGAAATAACTATCACCACGGAGCTTAAAGTTTGAAGGCTCAATCTTTGACCAACTTCCTGCGATAGACTTTTCTTCTGTGCAACAGGGAATTAAAAGCCCAGCCCTGGGGTGGCGAAGAAACTTTCTCGAAGAACCTACAAGAATACTACTATGTTTAATGCATTATTAACTAACCATGGGATTAGCTTTTCAACCTTCCATTTTTTGCACTCTAGAATTGGAAATCTAAACCTGAAGGTGCATCATGATCTCAGCAAGATTTTGCTAGTAGTTAGATTCGAAAATAATGAGAATAAAAATGTGATTCTCAAATTGGACTCGACTTATGCTGAAAGTAAAGTAGAGAAATGAGGCAAGGTACTCACAAAATTCATTTTCTTCCCCATCAACAGATGTCCTCTTCATAGAAAGTCTTATAATAGTCGACTTCTTTACTTGAGAATGTGGAGCTGAGTTTGGTCCATTTAT
Source organism: Solanum verrucosum (assembly GCF_900185275.1). Classification (NCBI taxonomy): domain Eukaryota; kingdom Viridiplantae; phylum Streptophyta; class Magnoliopsida; order Solanales; family Solanaceae; genus Solanum; species Solanum verrucosum. Next base: position 6,207,244 of record NW_026020332.1, read on the forward strand.
GATTTTGTCATTGAAACTCAAGGTATTTACCAGCTTCGGTAAAACAGACTTGAAAACAGTTTCCTGAGTTTTCTCCTGCATCTGAAGTATCTCCTTTTTTACACTTTTAAAGCTTGCATACGCACGATCCAAGTTCTTCTTCTTTTTGGTACCAAAATCTTCACCCTTCCCCATGGATGGACGTTCATAGTCCTGAGCAATTACAACTGCAGGTCCATTTGGATCCTCAACTCCATCTTTGCTCAAGCCATCTATCTTGAGATATTTCTCATGGTATTCTTTGTACTTGTGTTTACTATCCATAAAACATGATGAAGTTTCATACTGAACTACTTGTCCATTTGAAATGTTGGGGAAAATATCTAGAAGGAATAGAATGAAAATATCATAACTTTGTTCAAGAATAATGGTCTTCTGAATCCATAGATAGACAAAGTCATCAATTATAAGCACAACAACAAAGAAACTGTTGATCATTACCTCCATGAACACTACTAAAGTCATCATCTGAGTCGGACTCAAAAATGCTGTGCGAGTCAAACCATGCTTCTTCTTGGCAAAGAACTGTAAGAATGTAAATCTCTTATCATTTTCAAAGCTTACAGTTCAAGAATTTTTCATTATCCATAGCCTAATCACACAAAACTCCATTTGCTAAGATGTTAGAATGCATATTTGTTTCCTTCTTGTGAACAGAAAAGGCACCAGAATTAACATAACCACAATAAAAGGTAAAGAAAGTGTCATAATACAAAACTTGTAGCAGGATTATACTCTTTAAGCCTATGCTGCTCGGACTCTCCAAAAAAGTTGTCAAACCTGTGTGTCAAATTCTCCAAAAATACACTTTTGAAGAGTCCATTGAGCATTGAGCATAGACATATCAAAATATAAGGTTCAAAATAGAAAAAAGAGAGTTTACCGTTGCCATCTATTTGATTATGCTGCCACTGCAACTGAGTAAGATGAAATGTGGAATTGGAGACCTCAGAAGTTCTGCAGGTTGTTGTAGTTGTATGAACAAACTCACTAACAGCAATGTCTGTCACCCGTGCATCGCTGTTTCTTTTCCTGGTTCCTATTATACCTGAGTTTGAATTCTTTCTATTGTATTTTCTGTGGCGACAATGGTGTTTCTTCCTTGCCCTGATTGTGGTTGCTGGAGTTGATACACAACCACCCATTTCTACGACTCAGCTCACAAATCCGTCTGCTAATTGCTGATGTACCATGCAAAGATGCAAATTCCTATTGGAACTCACGAAATTAAGTATACCTGGACGTGAACAAGAGAAACTTGAAATCTCTGAATATACAATTCCATACAACAACATACCCAGTGAAATCCCACAAAGTCTGGGAGGGTATAGTGTACGCAACCCTTTCCCTACCTGATGGAGGTAGGTAGAGAGGTTGTTTTTGAAAGACCCTCGCCTCAAGTGAAGCAAATCAAAGTAATAATTGAAAGAAAAAATGATAATAAAGAAAACATTATAGCTACTGGAAAGCAGTGCAAAACATACATGTGACAATTGACAATAAGAACTAAGCAAGAATCAGTCCAACGTCTACGTCAAGCAGAAGTTACAATCACATGAACTACAAAGATGTCACTTGTAAATGACTTGAAATTTGATCTATTACATTATCTGTATTCGTGATTACTGGAATACAAAAAGCTTACCTTAAAAGAGTACTAACATCTGGAACTATTAGTACAATCCACAAATTGTTCTTGATTTAGAGTTCTCAAAATCTTATATACTAGAATAAAACTCAAAAAGACGAGACAAAAGCTGTTTTTAACAGGCTTAAAAGCAGTGAACCTCAAAAAACAGATGTAATACAAGAATATTACTGACAAAAGAAAAAGCAAAAAAGAACACAAAGATGGCTAAGTGCAAACTGCAAAGAAACTAATGAAACAAACTTTAATAATTTCATGTGATTACACATAAGAAAAAGCAAATAAATTGGAGACAACTGAAAAGGTGTTCAACATATAAATGTAATAAACTGCTTTTTCTCCCATTTTTTATTTTTATATTTTCCTTGTCCTGTCTTTTGAAATTGTTAATGATGAAAAAGGATGGAATGAAGATGACCTTGTATTCACTTTCAGAGACTGAATCAGACAAAACAATTGTCGGATTAGGCATAAGAGAGAATGAAGCAAAAAATGGGTCCACATTAAAATCATAACACAAAACAAAACAAAAGAATAACAACACCAAAGTTGTTGTTAGAAACAGAAAAAAATAAAATAAAAAGCAATAAAATTAACAATGCAATTGCTTAAAAAAGCAGAAAAAGCCAAATATGAAGAATGACAACAACAACAACAATATAGCCAAGAGAAGGATAAAATGTACGCAGATCTTTATTAGTATCTCATGATATAAAAACGTTGTTTTCAAAAAACTCTAAGATATAGAAACGTTGTTTTCAAAAAACTCTAAGATATAGAAACGTTGTTTTCAAAAGACTCTAAGATATAGAAATGTTGTTTTCAAAAAACTCTCAAACTCAAATGCAGCTATAAAATATCAAGAATGAAAACAGCAAGAAAAAAAAAACTCACAATACAACAAGCTACTAATCAACAGGTCAAGAAATACCTAGGAAGATGGAATGAATACGTTACCAGAAGTTCAAAAAGAAATGTAAAATCTCGTTCTTTGAGCAAATAAAAAAAATCAATCAACCATGAAAGTTCAAAAAAATTAATTCCAACCCCCAACTCTAAAGTAAATAATTAATAACGAAGCACCAACAACAATAACTACGTCTCAATCCCAAACAAGTTATACCCGCAACACAAAATGGGACATCAATTGTAAATTCTGGTAAATACCCACCATCAATATATACATAAAGTTCATACCTTTTTGTTTTTTGAATGAAGAAAACACCATTAACAATAATAATAAATGAATGTAGGTCTCCCTCTCTGTGAAAAAAAAAAAAGAGAAAAAATTCAAGAAACAGAGAGAGAGAGGGGAGGAGGAGAAACTAGAAAGAGCAAATGGGTCCAAACGGGTCGGATCCAAGCTCTTTAAAAAAAATCTTTTTGAAGCAGTTGTTTCTATATTTGGGATTTGTTTTCTGGATATTTATTTTTTCTATTTTTATGTATAGGATTTGACAGAGAGAAAAAAAACAGAGAATTGAGAGGAAGAAGAAGAGGGATAAGAAGGTAATTTGACGCAAGTCTGAGAGTGCGTGCGAGTGTTTGTTTATTGATATTTATAGTATTTTATTAAATTAAAAAAAGGTGCGTCTGGTTGTCTTCAAAACAAAATCATTATTACAAGCCTCCGTCCATTTCTCTGCCCCACCAAACACTGTCGAGGTATTATTACGGTAATTAATTTCTTTATTTTAAAAAAAATATACTCCGTAGAGTATCAATTATCTTTGTCGTTCCACCGAAGGATATGGTCTAGTGAATGATGTTGTTTTTTTCTTAATTAGAAATCTTGAATTTGAGTTTTGAATGTGAAAAAAATCTTTGATAGAAATTGTTTGTCCTGAATGACACCCTATGCGGTGCAAATTCAAAACAAAATATTTTCTTTTATTGTTGAAAAAAGGAAGAAAAAAATACTTCATTTATTGCAATAATACACAAATTTGAAACTACTTAAGCACGCCAACGTATTTGTACACGTATTATTTATTATATTTTGTATAAAATATAAGTTTTTATAATTTCTTAATTTATATATACATTTTTAGTTATGAATATCTTTAAATTGTAAATCAAATAGCATATTAATTTTACATATAAATAATTTGCCTTCTAACCAATTAGTAAATATGGAGTATTACTTATGCAGAAATTAATATATGTCTAACTCACCGCAAAACAACTAACATTTTCTTGGCTGGGATTAATAACGTCAATTTTTGGTTTTCCTAACGTCACTTGACATTCTTTCGGTCTAGAGTTCGTTCCTATGACGAAATAAATTACTCTCTCAGTTTTAATTTATTTAACTATTTTTATTCTATATTAAAGAAATATTTTTAATTTTTTTTTGATAATTTAAATTTTTTATATGATAAATTATTAAAAACTTAAAACATAATTGCATATATGCTACATATTTTTATTTGAGAATTTGCAAAATTTTAGAAGTCTTTTTTTTCTTTTCTTTTTAGTACTCCAATTAAAATAGTACAACAAACAAATGGACGAAGAGAGTAATTGAAGTTAATTATAGCAAATTGCAATTAATGTTGGGACTACAAAGCATTCATTGGATTAGACTAATATCATCTGATTCTGTATTTTGTCGCTCATTAAATGATGTACATAATTACAATTGATGATGCAGATAGATGAATTAAATAATGAAAATTCTACTATTTAAAATTATTATCGAAAATAAATGAAAAAGATCATATATAATTTAATCATTATGAATACATTTTTAAAAAAAAATTAAATAGAGTCAAACATTTTTCTCAGTCATGGAGTAAATGGAATCTGAAACATAAATCAATTAAGAAAAAATAAAGAAAAAACTTTTAGTATTAATCGACTCAAGTCATATAGAAATTTCTGAACTCAAGAGTTAAAGAACAATGAATTATTCATTATCCAATTTTATTTCATATTAAGTGTATTTTTTTAATATTAATATAATTTTATTTTATTTTTGTTATATATTGTTTTGTGGTGGGGTATATTAGAAACAATTTTTCTATCCCACAAAAATAGAAATAAATTTGTGTATATTCTACCTTCTTTGGACCATATATATAAAATTAAACTGAATATATTATTATTATAAAAAAATTACGTCAAAATTATTGAATTTTGTCGAACTCATAAACGAATTAAAGGATAGTTTTGGCCCCCTTATTGCAATGGTATTACTATAGACAAACTCAAAACTTGGGATTAATGAATTCACTCCGATCTGAATTCAAATTTGTTTCGCCCCTTATTGCATTGTATGTACTCCCTCGGTCTCTAATTACTTGTACACTTTTTTTTAGTTATTCCTAATTAATTGTCCATTTTGACAAATCAAGAAAGGACAAAAAAAATTTATCTATTATACCCTCAATTTATTACTTTGAAAAATGTAGAACTTTTTGAAAATCTAAAGTTTTTAATTCATCCACTTCATAATTAATAGGGGTAAAATGGTAAATTCACTATATCAATTATTGTTTTCTTAATAGGTGTGTCAATTCAAAAGTGGACAAGTAAGGAAAAATCTTTTGGCCAGAAAATTTGGTCAGAATTTGGCAAGAATGATATTTTATTTATGTTATTTTTCCTTTTAAAACATTTTTACTCTTTTAACTTTAATACTTTTTAACTGGAAAAAAAAAAGATCAGTTTGTTTTAAAATAAAAAAATATTATAATTTTTTTAATTTTCTGGCCAAATTCTGGTCAAATTTTCTAGTCATTTAGCACTTTAGGGACAGAGGGAGTAATAATAGATAAATTCAAAATTCGGCATTAATGAATTAGCAACTTTCACATATAGCAAACACAAAATTCATATTTGTATGCTATAGCAAACTTTGCATAATTGTGTTTCATAGCAAACATAAATATGTATATTTCGCTATACATATACAAAAGAAAGCAGTTGTATAATCTGTTTTGGTATACATATACAAAAAGATCAATTGTATAAAGTGAGAGAGACGAGTGAGCGAGCGAGATCTGGGAGAGTGGCGAGTGAGATCTGGGAGAGGGGAGAGAGGAGAACGAAAATATATGTATATATACAATTTTCACGCATTTTATACATTTGCGTTTTTGTATAAAGTGAGAGAGGGAAGTGAGAGAGCGAGATCTGAGAGAGTGGCGAGCGAGATCTAGGAGAGGGGAGAGAGAGGAACGAAAATATATGTATATATACAATTTTCTCTCGCTTTATACAAACACAAACACATTTTATACAATTTGCGGTTTTTGTATAAAGTGAGAGAGACGACTGAGAGAGCGAGATCTGGGAGAGTGGCGAGCAAGATCTGGAAGAGGGGAACAAAAATATATGTATATATACAATTTTCTCTCGCTTTATACAAATACAAACGCACTTTATACACTTGCGTTTGTATAAAAAACGAGAGAGGCGAGTGAGAGAACGAGAGTGGCGAGCGAGATTCACCAGGAAAGAGGTTAAATAGCAATAGTTTGCTATGGGTACAATTAAATCAAACTATATTTATAGCATTTAATTTGAATTAATAGTTTGCTATTATATACAATTTTCCCATAATGAATTCATCCTGAATTCAAATTTAATTTATTCATTTAATACAAATATTTATTTATATATAATTTGAATAAAAATAATTAATTAATAAAGTGTCTTAAATTCGATATATTGACTAAGACACTTTTATTGATTTTGCCATTTACATTGACTTTGTGAGCACATGTACATTGTAAAAGCTAAATTCATTTCTCGTTCAGTCAAGAAATAAAACCATGCATGTGCGTCAAGCCATGCATGTTACACCCTAAATTTAAGGTAGTCCAAAGTCAAATAAATAACTTTATATATATACTCTTAATAATTATATTTTTATTCCAACAAACATTACTGGACCCAAACTAGATAAACCACTCAAATCTATCCAGAGACCTCATAGCTCACCAGCAGAGGCGGAACCAAAGTTACAAGTTTAGGGGTTCTAAATTAATTTTGTTTGGGGGGATTCACATATTAATATAAATATATTATTTAATTTTCTAATACAAATATAAGTCTACTAAAAAGCTAGTGGGTTCGTCCGAATCCATGAATCCCCACCTAGCTCCGCCTCTGAGTTCATGCGATTAATCAAGTTCTATATTTTTCGATTATTTGTAATGGAGCCTAACGATGGAAAGTCTTGTATTATGAGGTAAAACACTACTTAAAAAAGAGGATTACGTACTTGAGGGACTCAAACATGAAATTGTTGATAAGGATGAAAGATTACTAATTACCATTCCATCATAACTCTTGTTGGTAATTTACGTTAAATTTTTTCGAAAGAATTAGTTAGTCTAATTTAAATTTATCTCGTATTCTATTAAAGAAAAAAATATGAAAAAAAAAACTTATAAAGCTTAAACCTTGCATGTGCATAACGTTCATGTATATGCAGGGTTTCAAGTTTTATTATGGCATGTGATCATCAGATTGACCGAACTGAATTGAATATTAATTATGAGATCATGAAATTAAACTTCAGAGAATTTCGATCAACACTATAATTAAGTATTTAACAAACCTTTTAAGTATATGAACAACAAGATATATGTTTATATTCCTATAATTAAGTATATTAGGAGAGACAAAAAAGCAAAAGGTTACAGAAATATAACATTACATTGTGTCACCTTATAAATTAAATATAAAAATATACATAATTTCATGAATAATTACTTAATTATTTTTTAAAAAAAAGTTACTCAACTTTATTTAGGTGCCATAAAAATCACTAGACTGTATTTGAAATAAAACATCATTCAACTTATCAAGCATCATATATATGAGTTAATTTCATGAATAATCATTCAATTTTAATTTTGTTTGATAATCAAAGTTATTAAATTATTTTTATATGAAAAGAATTTCATTTAACTTTATCTAAGTATCATAAAAATTACTAAATTGTATATTTTTGTACAAAGTATCAGTCAAATTGCCTAAACGACGTAATGAAAAGTCACTAACATATGAAATATAATTGAGACAATTTCTACTTATGTTTTTTATTATCTCTCTGAGTAAATAGTTTGAGTTAAAAGGATCATTAACACACTTAAATTATATGAGGTTTTTGAGTTTTATAATTGAATTACGTATTGAAATTGTGAATTTCCTATCTAAATTATCACCTAATAGTTAGTGAAATACACTTCATTTGGAAAAAATAATTTCACCATGGCAAATATAAATAAATTAAAGTTGAAATTATAAGCATATAAATTAATTTATTCCAATCATGGCATTCATCACCTTTTTCTCCATTTTCTTAGTTGTGATTTTGTCTCTACGATGGTATTAATATCTCTAACTTTAAAGGAGAAGGTTTAGGGTTATAAATAAGTCAATCAAACTTATTTATAAAAAAATATATCAGCAAAAAGAATCGTTATATATGTTAAGTGGACGAAATTTTATAAAAAAATGCACCTACAAATAGAGTCGGAGCCAGGATTAAGAGTTTAGGGGTTCTAAATTAATTTCCTATTAAAGGATTTGAATTTGTTGATAGTTCCACGACCCCTTCCTTACCACTAAGCTATCAATCAGTTTTGTTATAGGGGTTTCAAGTTAATGTACATATATATTTATTTATTTTTTTAGTACAATATAGAATTACGAAAAAGTTATTGGATTCGTCCGAACCCATACGAACCTGAGCCTACAAACATTTCTAGATAAGCATTCGGTCTAGTCAATATCTAGGTGTGTTTCAATAATGATTAGGTGATAACTCAAATAGGAAACGCATACTCTCAGTTCAAATATGAAATACAATTAAAATAATTTGGGAATATTTGGGAATTATCGAAGCAACAGAGACTCATCATGTGGATGGATAACCAGTTATCTTCTCAAGGACTTTTGATTAATTATAATCATATTACTATATCTTGTTGGAGGAAATTAAAAGCACAAGTTTTTGTTATATCTTGTATTCAGGTTAGTCAAAAATATAAAAATAGAAAATAGATGAAATAGACAGAATGATTTTAATCCGAATCCACAGAAACTATTGTGTTTCCTTAAGAAATTTAATCCCCTCACTGTACCCGAGGTTGCAGATTAATTCCTCTCAAGATAAAACGGATTAACCTGTTAAAGAAGTAGTGGTACCTCAAACTTCAATAACTTCAGCAAATGCAAGAACAACAACAAGAGTACACACAGACTCAGTCGATCGACAATTTTATTTATGTAAGAAAATGAATGCAGAGAGGAAACATTTTTCAGTGGTGAAAACCGAAAAAAACATCTTTATTTATAGCCATTTACAGCAAGGAATGCATCTGTTCAGATCCGTTTTTTCCAGAACGTTGTGTCTTTTGAAAAAAATAACGACTTTTTGAAAGAACAGGTCCCTTCAGAACGTTATTACCGTTGCACATGAATTTCAAATAAATTCCGTTGCGCCAAATTATTTCTGTTATTTAACTAACATTCTGAATTAATTTATAAGAGAAAATAAATGAATTAACAAGATTGATTAAATAAATTTTGTCCAAAAATATTATCAATCAATCACATCATTTGCCAAATCCAAATCCAAAGCCGAGGCCGAGCAAGTGACGACGACGGCGCGAGGGGGCACCTTCTAAGAACCTTTTAAGAACTAAAGGAAGTGTTTCCTAATATAAGGACAACAATTTCCTTTCTTCTACCAATATGGTAACAATGACTTTTCATTTGCACTTTGCAATGACTTTTCATTTTCCCTCCAAAATTGGTTCCCCCACACCTTGCTAAACTAAACCCAACAATCCCACACATGAATGGGGAATGGCTATAGTTAAAACATATGCATGAAAAACTTGTGTGTCTTGTAAGTAAGCGTTAATCGCATCTGGATAAGTAGGTTTTCTTTTAAACTTTTCGTAGTGAACATATATCGGATATACTCGATCAATCGGTAGATTTGATATCTTTGAATCATCGAGCTTTGATGTATACCTAGACAACATAAGTCATACGATCAACCCTTGAACTGTTTTTGGTTCTCATTGTTTTGTTCGTTTCAGCCATGAACACATCTCGGTTAATAAGTGCTTAGAGAACTGGCCTTACCGGATTCTCCTTGAAGCGGCTTACACTTTACACTTACATAGGTGGTTTCTAACTACGTTATCCTGTAGATACACTATTTGATATACCCTGTATCAAACTTAGAAACCATTAAAAAGTCCTTATGCTTTTATATTGGTTACTAAACATTGTCTCATCATGAGAATAGACCATAAAATAAGTTTTGACAATATTGAACTGTCATCTATGACTTTGTTTGATCTCCTTGAACCTAGATCTTGGGATCTCAGTCTTCTAGGTAGAGTTACCGCCACGATGACTTGTTCTCGGCCATAGTCCCATTCTCGTTGATGATCTCTCAACTCTCTCTCTAGTTAGGCCTTTTGTAAGTGGATCTGACACATTATCCTTTGACTTTAGATAGTCAATTGTGATAATTCCACTAGAGAGTAGTTGTCTAACAGAGTTATGTCTTCGTATTATGTGACGAGACTTCCCGTGATACATAACGTTTCCAGCCCTTCCTATTGCAGCTTGACTATCGCAGTGTATGCATATAGGGGCCATTGGTTTGGGCCAAAACGGAATACCTTCTAAGAAATTTCGAAGCCATTCAGCTACTTCACCTGCCTTGTCTAAGGCAATGAATTCTGACTCCATTGTAGAGCGAGCTATTCACGTTTGTTTGGATTATTTCCAAGATATTGCTCATCCACCAATAGTGAAAACATATCCACTCGTGGATTTCGTTTCAGTTGACCCAGTAATCCAATTTGCATCACTATATCCTTCAAGAATTGCTGGATATTTGTTGTAATGCAAAGCATAGTTTAAAGTGTCTTCTAAGTACCTCAAAACTCTCTTCATTTTCAACCAATGATTTTGATTGGGATTACTTGTGTATCGACTCAGTTTACTTATAGCACAGGCTATGTTTGGTCGTGTACAATTCATGACATACATCAAACTTCCCAATACTCTGGCGTAATCCAATTGAGACTGACTTTCACCTTTATTCTTAGCAAGATTAAGGTTCACATCAATTTGGGTTTTTGCCTTTTTGAAATTCAAATACTTGAACTTTTCAAGTACCTTTTGAATATAATGAGATTGAGACAATGCTAGACCGTTAAGAGTTTTGTGAATCTTTATTTCCAATATCAAATCAGCTACTCCTAGATCTTTCATATCAAACTTACTAGCAAGCATACGCTTAGTAGCTTTTATATTGGCAATGTCCTTGCTCATTATCAGCATGTCATCCACATATAGGCATACAATGAATTTCTGATCTGTAGTGTCTTTAATGTAAACACATTTATCACACTCATTGATCTTAAGTCCATTTGACAACATGGTTTGATCAAACTTTGCATGCCATTCTTTCGGTGCTTGTTTTAGTCCATAAAGTGACTTAACAAGTTTGCATACTTTCGTTTCTTTGTCGGGAACTACGAACCCCTCAAGTTGTTCCATGTAGATCTCTTCCTCCAGCTCTCCATTTAAGAAGGCGGTTTTCATATCCATTTGATGGATTTCAAGACCGTATGCTGCAGCTAGGGCGATTAACATCCAAATTGATGTAATCCTAGTTACTGGCGAGTATGTGTCAAAATAATCAAGACCTTCTTTCTGTCTAAAACCTTTGACAACAAGTCTTGTTTTATATTTGTCAATAGTTCTATCATCTTTCATCTTCTTTTTGAAGATCCACTTTGAACCCAAGGGTTTGTTCCCTGGAGGAAGATCAACCAACTCCCAGGTATGATTGCTTAAGATTGATTCAATCTCACTATTGACAGCCTCCTTCCAAGAGGTTGAGTCGCTAGACAACATCGCTTCCTTGAATGTTTGAGGCTCACTTTCAAGAAGGAATGTTACAAAATCAGATTCAAATGAAATAGTTGTCCTTTGACGTTTACTGCGCCTTGGGCTCTCTTCATTGGTTTCATTCTCTTTTGGTTCTTCTCGAGGTTGTTTAGACGCCCTACTATATGACTCAAGTCTAGTTTTATACGGATAGATATGTTCAAAAAAATCAACATTATCTGATTCCATTACCGTATTATCATGAATATCCGGATGTTCGGACTTATGAACCAAAAATCGACATGCATTACTATTTGTGGCATATCCAGTGAATACACAATCCACAGTCTTAGGCCCTATTTTCACTCTCTTAGGTATATGAACCTGGACCTTGGCAAGACACCCCCACACTTTGAAATATTTCAAGTTGGGTTTTCTACCTTTTCATTTCTCATATGGAATAACATGTGTCTTTGTGTGTGACACTTTATTGAGTATTCAATTTGCTGTAAGGATAGTTTCGCCCCACAAGGTTTGTGGTAAACCTGAACTTATAATAAGGCATTCATCATTTCCTTTAAAGTTCGATTTTTCCTTTCTGCAATTCCATTAGATTGTGGAAAGTAAGGAGTAGTAGTTTGATGGAATATTCTATTTTCCAAACATATTTCTGCAAATGGAGATTCATATTCACCACCTCTATCACTTCTAATTATTTTGATCTTTCTATCCAACTGATTTTCAACTTCAGTTTTATACTGCCTAAATGCATCTATTGATTCATCCTTACCATTTAGCAAATAGACATAACAATATTTAGTGCAATCGTCAATAAAAGTTATGAAATACTTTTTTCCACCACGTGTTGGTGTTGACTTCATGTCACAAATGTCAGTGTGAATCAGTTTTAAGGGATATGAATTCCTTGCAACAGATTTATAAGGATGTTTAGCATACTTAGATTCAACGCAAACTTGACATTTTGATTTATTGCACTCAAATTTAGGCAAAACATTTAAGTTAATCAGTTTTCGCAAGGTTTTGTTATTAACGTGTCCCAAACATTCATGCCATAAACATTTAGACTCAAGCAAGTAAGAAGAAGCAAAATCTTTATTCATATCAACTGCAATTACATTGAGTTTAAAAAGGCCCTCAGTGAGGTAACATTTTCCTACATACATCTCATTTTTACTTACTACAACTTTATCAGAAACAAATACACATTTGAATCCATTCTTAGTCAGAACTGGTATAGAAACTAAGTTCTTTCGCAATTTCGGAACATACGAGACCCTATTCAAAGTCACCACCTTGCCTGATGTCATCTTTAGGAGAATCTTGCCAGTTTCTTCCACCTTTGCAACATCGGAGTTTGCCATAAACAACTTCTCGTCTGTAGGTGCTGGAGTATATGATGAAAATAATTCTTTATTGGCACAAACATGACATGAGGCACCAGAATCTATCCACCATTCTCTTGGATTTCCAACCAAGTTACATTCTGAAAGCATTGCACAAAGATCGTCCATCTCTCTTTTGGATTCAGCCAAATTTGATTGATCCTTCTTCTTGTTCTTCTTGGGACCCCTACATTCAGTAGCCTTATGACCATGTTTTCCACAGTTGAAGCAGCTTCCATTGAATTTCTTTTTAGGAGGATTGCTCTTTGGACCAGATGTTTTTTTTCTTTTCTTTGATTTAGTGGGATCTTCTTCAACAATATTTACTCCAGTTATTGCTGAATTACTACGTGACCTTTTTTCTGCGGCCTTGTTGTCCTCTTCGATTCTCAGCCTTACCATGAGATCTTCAACAGTCATTTCCTTGCGTTTATGTTTCAAGTAGTTTTTGAAGTCCTTCCACAATTGAGGTAACTTCTGAATAATGGCAGCCACTTGAAAAGCATCATTCACAACCAATCCTACATTAAAGAGTATGTGAGTATTAAGAATAAACTTAATATTTCCAACATAGGTATTAAATAAATTTATACCTTAAGCAAGTAGATCATGGATTATGACCTGCAATTCTTGAACTTGGGTGACGACGGTCTTACTGTCTATCATCTTATAGTCCAGAACTTTGCCACAATAAACTTATTCATTCTGGCATCCTCTGTTTTGTACTTCTTTTCTAAAGCATCCCAGAGTTCTGTTGAGGTTTTGACATTATTGTACAAATTGTACAGATCATCCTGTAGGCCACTTAGATTATAATTTTTACACAAAAAATCAGAATGTGTCCATGCCTCTGTTACCAAGAATCGTTCTTCAGGCGGAGTTTCATCCGACATAACAAGAACGTTCTCATTAATGAACCTCTGCAGACTCAACGTAGTCAGATAGAAGAACATATTTTGCTTCCATCTCTTGAAGTGGACTCCAGAAAACTTTGCAGGTTTCTCAGTCGGTGCTAGTGCAGCAGTTGAACGATTGTGTGCAATTGATGTTGTTGCAGCACTTACTGTTCCAGCATTTACTTGACTTGAATTAGTCATTTTTCTGTCACAAATGGCAGACAATTTTAGTATGTGAAATACTAATAGTAAAGAATAAATCCTTACACAGATTGTTTCTGATTTAACGATAAAGTTTTTATGTTCTTTTAATCGTTAATCGAATGGATTTTAAAAATTCAAACAAAGTAGAAAATCATAAAGTTTTATTCTCCAGAAACCTCAAATACAGAAACTATAAATTTCTTAAGATTGTTATCTCTTATATTCAGGTTAGTCAAAAATACAGAAATAGAAAATAGATGAAATAAACAGAATGATTTTAATCTGAGTCCACAGAAACCACTGTGTTTCCTTAAGAAATTTAATTCCCTCACTGTATCCGAGGTTGCAGATTAATTCCTCCTAAGATAAAACGGATTAACCTGTTAAAAAAGTAGTGGTACCTCAAACTTCAATAACTTCAGCGAATGCAAGAACAACAACAAGAGTACACACAGACTCAGTCGATCGACAATTTTATTTATGTAAGAAAATGAATGCAGAGAGGAAAAAAATTTCAATGGTGAAAATTGGAAAAAAATATCTTATTTATAGCCATTTACAACAAGGAATGCGTCTATTCAGACCTGTTTTTTCCAGAACGTTGTGTCTTTTGGGAAAAATAATGACTTTTCGGAAGGAACAGGTCCCTTCAAAACGTTATTACCGTTGCATATGAATTTCAAATAAATTCCGTTGCGCCAAATTATTTCTGTTATTTAACTAACATTCTGAATTAATTTATAAGAGAAAAGAAATGAATTAACAAGATTGATTAAATAAATTTTGTCCAAATATATTATCAATTAAATCATTTGCCAAATCCAAATCCAAATTTAAATCTGAAGCCGAGGGAGGCCGAGCGAGCGACAACGACAACAACGACGCGAGGGGGCACCTTCTTCTTAACCCTTTAAGAACTAAAGGAAGTATTTTCTAATATAAGGACAACAATTTCCTTTCTTCTACCAATATGATAAAAATGACTTTTCATTTGCACTTTGCAATGACTTTTCATTTTCCCTCCAAAATTGGTTCCCTCACTTTCATTGGTTCTTCCTCTTTCCATTTTCTCTTTTTATTTCCCATTCACACCTTGCTAAACTAAACCCAACAGTTTTATATGGCATTGTTGTTTTAATTGCTTATAAATCACTTTTCATCTTTGGTACCTAGCCGTATATAATAATATTTTTTTTCCAGCGTTAATAAAACATCCTAATTCTTCTGTATAAAAATATTTTTTTTCCTTACTAATTCAATAAAAATATTTATGTATAATCACTGAATATTTTTCAATTGAAAAATAATACTCCTTCCGTTGCATATTAGTTGATCACTTTTCCATTATGCACAGTGTTTAAGAAATCATAAAAAAAAAGATATTTTTTATGAATTCACCCCTTAATTAAAAAACTTGTTGGATATAGGAGTGGATGTTCGGTATTCAGTTCGAATTTCTCAGATTTCGGGTTCGATAGTTGGTAGTTAAAAGTAGATACCAAATACCAAAATTTAAATTTCCATTTGATAATTTGGTAAATGGTAAATTAAACTTCGATTTGGTACGGTATTCGGTATTACCGTATTGAAGTTATAGCCGATGGTATTACAAAATTAATACTAGTTCTCCATCATTTCTATTTTTTAATTTGGATGCACGATATAATAGAAGATCAACAAGTAAGAAGACATCAAGAAAATCAAATTGATACAATTAAAAGACATGTATTTTGGATTGTTCATGCTTGTTCTTTGACTTTCTCTTTGGACGTGCACTAATAAGTAATGAATATGTTGATATATGACCTTCAATAAATAAATAATTTAGTGTTCGGAAAATACCGAATATCAAATAGTACTAATATCTCATACCAAATCCAAACCCGAATACCATAATTTCAAAATTTTACTCCCAAATACCATACCGAATATCAAATTACCAAAATTTGTTTAATTCGGTAATTTAGTTTTTGGTATTTTGTGCCCAATCCTAGTTGAAATTTTTACAAACAAATGTGAATACTTTAAAAAATAATTAATTGCAAGGGCAATATAGAAAAAAATTAATTAATGATTTTTTGATTTAGTAAGGTGATTGATCAACTAATATGACACAACTATTTTTAGTATTATAATGATCAACTAATATGAAACGTATGGAGTATTATTATAATAGTAAATTTTCATGGCCTTTTAGTTTGTTTTTTTTACTCCCCTTAACAAAAATTCTAGAGGCCATCTCCACCTCCACCCAAATCCAAAAGAAAAGTAAGGAAAATAATTAGTACTAATTTACAAGTTACTAGCGATAGTATTAAAAGCTCGCTTGGATTGACTTAAAAAAAAGTAGTTTTTAAGTCAAAAATAAAGAGTAGAGGGAGACCTACTTTTCTTTTTGACTTATTGTAAGTCATTTTTTATCTTGACAAACACTTCCTAACTTATTTTAAGTCATTTTTATTTATTTTAAGTTATTTTTTATATTTAATTGTCAAAAATTGACTTAAAAGTAGGTTTGACTAATTTTTAAGCAATCCAAACACCCTCCAAGTATTAACATGCATTGTTATCACATAGCACGATAAATAAATAAATAAATATATATATATATATATTACTATATAAGAAGAGGGAATAAGTATTCACCACAAGTCAACATGTGTTCCAATAAGAAGAGGAAATAACCAATATATTTATAAAAAGAAATGACATATAAAATAAAATGGAGAGAGTATTGGTTTTTCAAAATGGAAAAGGACAAAACACATATAAAATTAAAAGACATATAAAAAAAGGTTGGTTTAACTCTCAAACATAAAAAGTAACATATGTTATTAAAAACTTTAATAAGTACTATAATTTACAATAAATAATAACTTAAAATATCTATAAGACAACAAAAAAAAAAGACTAATTTTTGTACTGGTTGTATCACATAAATTAGGATTGGGATGATTTTAAAATTTTAATTTTGGTTATACATTATAAAATAGCCGAAAAATTGAATGAATATAATTTTTTTAAAACTAACCGAATGAATCGTCCTATCGATAACTCTAATGTTACTTCTACTCTGTTTATTTTTACTTAAATTTAGAAAGATATGCTTCATTTCGACCCTCAATCTTATCGCTACATTTATTTGCTATTTAAAATTGAAATTAAAAAGACAAATGACAAATAAGTTTCTATATTAGCTCACTTATGAGCAAAATATATTATAACAATCTTTACTAATTTTATAACAATACATAAACTATACTCCCTCCGTCCCATATTAGATGGGCACTTTCAACTTTACACGGTGATTAAGAAATCATTAATACATTGGAAGACTTCACCATTTTGCCCTTTGTTTATATCAATGCACATTGAAATGAGTTACAAAAAATACACATACAATATAGGAATGGTCATATTAATTGTATGGGTAAAATGGAAAAGAATTAATTAATTCTATCCTAATTTAATAAGTGCTCAAATAATATGAAAAAAATATTTTTAGTAAGATTCTCATCTAATATAGAATGGAGAGAGTAACAATATAACTTTATTAATGTTGGGCCCGGGCAGCGCCCGGGCTTTCTTTACTAGTATATATATATTGTTGAATCCGCTCCACTTGATCGTTAACTTCTTAGTGTGAAAGGACATAATTAAAAAAGATAGCTTGATAATTGCATTGGACAAGATCCAAGAACATAGTTTTAAAATGATTATCTAAACTCGTATTCCAACATATTCAACTATGAATCATTTATTATGAGCTCTGTGATTATTTGAACAACAATTACTTCACTACATAATTTGGATCTTTGCATACATGCATGTATACTACTCAAAACAGATTAATAGATTATGCATGTGTTGGGTGTGTTCGGTGTAACTTTTTTCATGTTTGGTTGGTCAGAGTAATTTTTTTTAAGAAAAATCTTTTAGAAAAATAAATTCCTAAACTCCCCGCAAATAAAACAAAATTAAAGAATATGCATATCTTACACTCAACCCACTGACAATTTCATATTGTCAAAATTATGAATCTAGAAATTTACAAGGTTTTGCAATACTCTTGATCAAAATTAGTATTATTTTTTGGGGAAAAAACTAACCTTTGGTGGTCAATTTGCATTTTTAAAAATTTTTGGTGTTAAAAAGATCAACCTCCGAAGATTTAATTTAATTAAATTAAAAAAGAAGAAGGAATAGTATTATTATTTGATCAACAATTATTTTACTACACTACACAAAAACAGATTAATGAATTATGCACATGTGTGTTTGCTAGGGATGGAAATATATATATATATATATATATATATTTGGTTGATAAAAATTTTTGAAATTTGTTATTTGAGAAAACAAGTTTAATAAATAACATTTCTTATGACTATCTCACTACAATAAAATTGTGAATTACATGGGGATTTTCATAGGGATTAGTATGAAAAACCGCAGAAAACTTATTTTCCTGCAAATTTTCATACTAATTCCTAGGAAAATTCTCATGTAATTCACCTTTTTCTTATAGTGTCTTCTTCCTCGTAATGATGATAGTAGAACTAGAACACACAACCTCAAGGAATTTCCGCAATGCCTTAACCACTAAACTAAACATTTAACTTGTATCAAGAGATGTCAATATATATATATATATATATATATATATATATATATATATATATATATATATATATATATATATAACCAAAATTTAACCTCTATGGGTGTGTTTGGTATGAAGGAAACCATTTTTCCAATTTTCTCATGTTTGGTTGGGTTAAATGTTTTCCAAATCAATTCATTTTCCTCAAATTTAAGGAAAATGGCTTCCCATCAAATCTTAAG
This sequence comes from Solanum verrucosum, assembly GCF_900185275.1. Lineage (NCBI taxonomy): Eukaryota > Viridiplantae > Streptophyta > Magnoliopsida > Solanales > Solanaceae > Solanum > Solanum verrucosum. The sequence goes on from NW_026020332.1 coordinate 6,226,158, forward strand.
GAAAACATTTTCCAAAACTCTCTTACAACTTCAAATTACAATTTTTTTTGTTGAAAAAATCAATTTATTTTAGTATAACTTATATAAATCACATAGTGTAAGGACCTAAATTACATTCTATACCTACTCTTTTTCAATTTACAAAAATCCCTCAAAATTATTGCTATCCGGATACATTAAAACAAAATCAGTTAGACTTTTAAAGGAAAGAGAATATAAAATTGATGTGAGTTCCCCAAATCACGCTAATCTAGTTAATTTCAATCTCTCCCAAATCCTAAAAGATTCAATCAAATCAAAATTCAAATTTTTTTCTCTCAATTCTCTTCCAAATCCGCGCAGATTCAATTCAAAATTTAAATTTTCTTCTCTCAATTCTATTCCAAATCCGTCTAGCTTCAAACAATTCAAACTTTGTTCTTTCAATTCTCACCCAAATCGTAATAGATTGAAAAAAGTCGAAAACAATAGCTGATTTTATTAGTATGCGTATCTACAAATTTGGATAATTAATACATTGGTCAATGGATCAATCAACTAATTTCTGTCCATTGTTAATTGTGCTTTCGTGTTATAGTATCCAGGCTCCTCTTAAACGCTTATGCAAAGATGTTAAATTTCTCATATATTAGTGCCACCATATTTGGAAGGAAAAAAATTAAAGGAATATTTTAAAATTCAGGTAAGGTGTGAATTTTGCAGTAGGAGGGGAAACATTACTTGATTTTGCCTACTTGTTGGACAACTGGGTTGGTTAAAAAGATATGATCTTCTTTTTGCAAATTTCCTTCAGGTAATTGCCGTCCATGTTGGTGCTATGAAATTATTCATGTGTATCCTCTATGCATTGAAACAACGTATAAAAAGGTTGAAGAGATACATAGTTTTGATGGATACATGTCTGTGTGGTTATTGCTATGTATTAGATACATTTAGTATAAATTCAAATTGACGTATCATGTCTAAAAAATTAGTGCATGATATATTACTATTTATGTATCTTATTTTGTATGAGAAATATTGTATTTTATAAAAAGAAACACATTATACATATAATTATTCTAAATAACATTTTTTTGTGTGGGATACAAAAAACAGTAGTGATCAGTTGATACATATAATGATATATGTAATAAAGTTTGAAAACTATTGAATTTGATATATATTATGTATCATACACCTATCAATTAATTTGATACACAGTGCTTTAGCTACAAAACATTAAGGTTTATGTATCAAGTGTATTTATTGAGATTGATACATTATTGTTTGGTAATTGTTATGTATCAGATACATTTAGTATGAATTTGAATTTACATATCATGCCTAAAAAATTAGTACATGATATATTATTATCTATGTATCTTATTTTGTTTGAGAAATACTATATTTTATTTTATTTTTAAAAACATTATACATGATAAACACTAATTGAATATTCAACAACATTAAAGTTATGTATCAATACCTTAAATATGAACATGATACTTTGCATAAAACAAAAGCTATTGTAGCAGTGGTGTATCGGATCAGTGATAACACTAAAAATGACTAATTTAAGAATCAAAATAAGAGAGATACATTGAAAGTAAGCCCAAAAAACTAAAAGATCGAACCAACGGAATGAAGTGTATCAAGATCGCAATTAGAAATTCCTGGAACCATTTCAAATGCACTCCAAGATAAACTATGTGCATTAGCAAGGTTTTTCTGCCTCTCTTCCATAAAGAGATCAGGAGTAAAAGATTCGTAATTTTTTAAGATGAAAAAATCAAAAAATCAAAAAATCAAAAAAAGAAATCAAAAATTGAAGTGGATGAAAGAAATATATCTCTTGAATAACTTGAAATCTTTTATTGGAAAGAGAAAAAAATTGAAATTCAAAAATAGATTAATGATAGTAACTGTGGAGATATTTGTGGAGTGAAAAAAGGAAGGAAAATCATGGTTAAGAGATTTCAAATTAATGTATCCAAAAAAAGAAATGATGAGAGCAAAAAAAGGGAATTTTGATATTTTTTGAAATGGTAGGGAAAATAAGAAAATATGATAATAAATGAGGTGTAGTTAGGTAATTTTTCCTTTATTTTATCCCTACCGTCAAACCAGTCCCAGCCCCCACGCAACCACTCCCATAAAAAAATAAAAATTTAAAGCTTATTTTTTAAAAATGTTTTTAACTTCAATTTTTTTGTTGCCTCACCCTCACCCCTACCCCCAGCCCCCTACTGCCACCCCCCACCCCCCAAAAAATAAATTAAAAGTTATTTTTAAAAAATATTTCTAATTTCAATTTTTTATTTTTTTACCCCCCACACACCCCACTACCAGCCTCCCCACCCAAAAAAAAAATAAGTTTATTTTTAAAAAATATTTTCAACTTCAAAATTTCATTTTTTCACCCTACCCTCGAACCACCCACCAACCCCCAACCCCCCAAGAAAAAAATTAAGTTTATTTTTAAAAAATATTTTCAACTTCAAAATTTAATTTTTTCACTCCTAACCTCGACCCTCCCCCCACCCACCCACCACCCTACCAGCCCCCCACCCCCAAAAAAACATTTTGAGTTTATTTTTAAATAATATTTTCAATTTCAAAATTTCATATTTTCACACTACCCTCGACCCCCACCCCTCAAAAAAAAAATTAAGTTTATTTTAAAAAGATATTTTCAACTTCAAAATTTCATTTTTCCACCCCTATCCTCGACCTCACCCCTCACCCCCACCCCCAAAAAAAATTTTAAGTTTGTTTTTAAAAAATATTTTCAACTTTAATTTTTTATTTTTTCACCCCTACCCTCAATCCCCCCTCCAGCCCCCCTACCAGACCCCCCCCCCCCCACACACACACCCACCCAAAAAAAAAAATTAAATTTATTTTTAAAAATTATTTTCTACTCTAGCAAAAATATAAGATATTTCTCAAAAACATTTTTCATTCATAAACCAAACACTAAAAATCTTTTCCGGAAAATATTTTCTACTCATCAACCAAACATGAGAAAATAAGTGAAAAATCTACTTGTTTTCCAGGAAAACATTTTCCTTCATACCAAACACACCCTATATCCAACGTAATTTTAGGGCAAAGGGGTGTTGCTTGACACCCCTTGGATAAAGGTGTGTCCTCCCCTGACCACCACGGTACCACCCTGATCTCTACTCCTAGTATAGCTAGCTCATACACCCACAACCCCACTCTAATATAATATTTGCCTAAATTATACATGAATGTTTTTTGAGATATCTCTTGACTTTATCAAATTCAAAAAATACAAGTTAAAAACATTTAATTTTTTAAGGAAACTATTCATAATGTTGATGTTCCTCCTTCTCAATTGGCAATATTTTGTATACGAAAATGGCAAGGTTTCATGTGAGATTGTGTAATTATTAGGTAACACATAAAATAATGAATACTTTGTGTTATCTTTTACTAGATAATTACTACTCCATCCGTCCAACAATAGTATTTTGGGATGTCCAACGATACTTGTCCAACTTTATGAAATGGATAATTTTACATTTTTAGTTCGTAATTCATCCTTATCATTAATTATAGTCATTTTCCTATTACATATTTCCAAGATATTATTTTTTATTATATTCAAAGGGTGATATGATAAAATTATTCTTCTTTTATAGTTTCTTAAGAAGTGTACAAAGTCAATAGTACAACTATTGTTGAACTGAGAGGACTATAAAACTGTAAGATTTGTCTCATTGGACAACTACATGTGTATAAGCCTATGTTGGATTAAGTTCCAAATTAGGAATATTGGATAATGGGCTTTGTTAGCCCATTACTAGAGATCCATATACAAACTAGAATATGGGCCAGTGGGTTGGCCTGCTTTTAATCTGTTTCTGACCTGTCACATCTTGCTGACAGGTGACTTTCTTATGGACAGAGACATTTATGGTCATTTTGGGTGGAACTGTTGATACTGGATGGTCCAAGAAGCTTAAAAGATGTTTTTTAGCCTTTAATAATTTAATTTCATAGCCTTTTTTTTATATACAAATTTTCATATCAAATACGATAAGACTTTATAACTATAGTTTCAGTAATTATGCTCCATAACTACAGTTTTGTTTGTTATGGAGGTTGCGGTTTGTATATTTCGCTTACAAATATACAAACATAGTAAATATATAGAAATGGAAGTTGCGGTTTGTATATTTCTCTTGTCGTTTGTATATTTCACTTGCGAATATATAAATAAGGTAAGTATATACAAATGATGTATTTATACATTTAGGATTTTTCAGAACTCCATTTGTATATTTCACTTGACAATATACAAATAAAGTAATTTATTATGATTTTTTCATAAATCGTATACAACTAGCTAGGGTAAGAATATACAAATTCTGAAATTATACAAATCCTAGATTTATACAATCAGGAATTGAATTATACAAATCCTAGATTTATTCAATTAGGAAACCGAATAGCAAAAAATCGAGAAACAGTAGCCACAAATTAAAAATAATCGAAACTATAGCTATATTACATAATATACTCTAGATGTTTGCCATTTCACATAATTTTCCCCCTTTTTCCAACTAATTTCAGCAATTGTTTATAAACTGTATTATTCTTGTATAGAAAATGTATCATGCATATAAAAATGGCATCATTGTTGTATAGACTATGTATTTCTATAGTATTTGTATAAAAAAATGTATCATTATTATATGTTTTGTGTATAATAAGTGTGTAACTAGTATCTAATGTATATACACTATTGATACACATATTATACCATTTTTATACATCATTTATATAGGACGACTATCAAAGAAAAAATAGAATTCGTCAAATTTTTATCTAGTAAGATCTATACTGAACGATCATAGAGTTGATCATTTTATTGTGTTTATATGAACTCCGAAGAAAGCATGTGCTTTGAATTATTGCTTAAATGTATTTCAATCTCTATGTCCCCACGATTTTGCTGCCATCAACACCATCTCCATCTCCATCAAAACTACAAATAAGAGGAAATAAAAGGGAAAAAATGAAGTTTTGTAAACATCATTGAAGAAAAATTATCTAGAGAAATTCATATGAAGAAAAATAAGTTGAAAAATAGTCGTTACTGAAAAAAAAAACACATCTTACTTCGTGAAATCCACGAGTAGTAAACAACAATAACAGAAAAAAACAATTAATTAATAATTTGATGAAAAAAGTAACTGACTTAAAGAATTGAGATGAAAGGTGGAACTAAAGAAGTGTTCTTATGTAAAATTAAAGCTTCTAATTTATGGGAGGGCTTGCATTTCTCTACAGAGAAAAATTGAAGCTCAACAAAGAAAATGAAAAAGGCACAAGTTATATAGAAATTAAGTTATATGGCATAAGTTGTAATTTGTATGACTTAATTACTGTAGGCATAAGTTTTGAGAACTTTTGTCTAGCTCTGCATAAGTTTTGTATGAATTAAGTTATGTTTATTATAGGGATAAGGGTCTGAAAAATATTCAACTTTGGTCGGATTTGATGTTGCGATACTAAACTTTCACAAGGACCTATTACCTCCCTAGACTATTTAATACCATATTTTTTAACCCCTGTACTATTTAATAATGTATTTTAAAAGTATATATGTGCACACGTGGACACATTACTATTAATAATTTTGCATTATTTTTTATGTCCACATGGGCAAATATATATGTTTAAAATACGATATTAAATAGTCTAGGGAGGTAATAGGTCCTCATGAAAGTTTAGTATCGCAAAAGCAAATTCGACCAAAGTTGGGGTATTTTTCAGACCCTTATCCCTTTATTATACTCCCTCCGTCCCATTTTATGTGGCACTATTTCCTTTTTGGTCAGTCCCAAAAAGAATGTCACATTTCCTTATATGGTAAATATTTAAAGGTATAATTCATTTTTTACCCTTGTTGGTCCCACTTAATCTTAAAATAATACTCCAATACATTTATGAGGAGAGAAAAAAGCAAGTCTACTTTTTAAAGGGCAATTTGGTAAACATTTCAAAGTCTTCATTTATTTCTTAAACTCCATGCCCGATCAAATGTTGCCACATAAAATGGGACGGAGGGAGTAATATAACTTGTGGGTTTTGAAATCGAAGTTATTATTTTTTTTTTGCACAAGTTATGTTGAAACTAAGTTATGCATGTTAGATAAAAGTACTACAATATCAATACTAGACATGAATTATCAAACATTAATCAACTTTTTATAAACACGTTGTCATACAAGCAATTGCCTTGAAAACGATTCTGATATGACAAGGATACAAATTATTGTAAAGTCATAAATTATGTTAAAATTAAGTTATACATGTTAGAAAAAAGTACTACAACATCAATACTAGACATGAATTATCAAACAATAAATAGTTTTTTTTATAAATATATTGTCAAATAAGTAATTACATTAAAAGCAATTTCGACCCGACAAGAATGCAAATTAAGCCGATCGCACCCATGATTCCATAATTACTACAAAATATGTGCACTCCCAGGCCCTAGCTAAAAGTTTGAAGTTGGCAAAAAATGATTCCCCATAAAATAAAAATAAATATTTGAGATAATGAGAGAATTGATGTCTCTTAAGTTAAAAGAATTATGCTTCTAGATAAGCACATACCTACATTTTCATCTATAAAAAAAAAGTAAGAAGCCTAATATAATTAATATAATAAAACATTGTTCTTTCTTTAGAGATAAAATGTCATAAAAGACAAGTAACTTCAAATCTTCTGAAAAGTCAATATCTTTTCATTAACAAAGTTACAAAGTATAAAATCTTAATTTGAATGAATGTGAATTATTTATGAGAAGTAACTTAATTCTTGCACTCCACATATACTTACGAATTAGAAATGTTGCACAGGAGAGTATAAGATGTTATTCATTAATTAATTGCATAACGAAAATGAATAATATTAAAAATCTCCTACGAATGCAAAGATAAAAGTACAAGAATAATTAGGGGTAAAATGAAGGAACTTGTACTTAAGTATCAGTAACTTCTAATTTGAATTAATGCATAATGAAATAAATTCACAAAGTGAAGTATTTTTTAACTGAATAGACACAAATTAAAATCACCACAACACATACAATATACTAAATTCTATGCAAATTCGTGATACCAACAAAGTATTTTTATGGTCTTGCACACACCTTGGATCTCATGAATGCTTTGGAAAGACAATTCAATTAGTTTTTTTTCCATAGAAGATGATCACATCTTGACACTCATGTAGGTGATTGCATCAAGTTATCTTGAAAAGCTATGGATATATAGTTAATTTGATGTTAACAATGAGGTATTGTTGATTTATTCATGAGTTTCATCGGATAAGAGTGTGAATAGAATTTTTAGCATAATTCTTGTATGTGTGAGAGATCAACTTGTACATTGAAGAATAACTGAGGACGGACATATGCAAGTCTATTGAGAGTTAAACATGATGATCCGATATGAAAAGAAAAGCCTCAAATGAGATTGCTATTCCAAATTTGGCATTTATTAATTTTATTGTATAAATTTATATTATTCTGAATTCTAAGTTGATTACCTTATTGAATACTTTTTCATTTCTAATTTTCATCTCATTAAATATTATTTGGATGTGTTCTTTTACCTTGTTGAGTGACTCAATTATTGCTAGCTATATTATTTTGATTACATTAAAGATGAGGAAGTTTTCTTGGCAAATTTATTTTGAGAATGATGTATTTTTTTTAAAAAAAAATTCACTGTCAGGAGTAAATCAACAATAACTTCACTATACAAAGTTCATATCAAAAATCCAAATCAAATTGATTGAAATAAACTTCATTGGACATAAACAATCAAAAAATCAAAAGTCAAGATTGAATTAATAATCTTTAAAGTAGAACCAAAGTATTAAATGCCAAAAGTTAAAATATGTACCCCTGTTCTTAATTACTTGTCTACTTTTAAATTAACACACCTATTAATAACAATTAATGACATAGTGAGATTATCATTTTACCCCTATTAATTATGAAGTAGATGAATTAAAAACAAAGATTTTCAAGAAGTTATATTTTTTTTAAAGTAATTAATTAAGGGTATAATAGGTAAATTTTTTTGTCATTTCTTGATTTGTCAAAATAGACAAGTAATTAGGGACAACCAAAAAAGAAAAAATGGACAATTAATTAGGGACAAAGGGAGTAGTATATATTGAGTTCGTTGCATTGGGTTTCCTATAGTTGATTATTTCTCGTGTGATTTGCTAATCATTGCATAGAATAAGAGTTTTACCCGTGCGCACTCAAATGATAGCAACTACGATTTTTCATGTCATAAAAATAAATAAATATGTATTATATTACATAATAGATACAAAACTCAAGGTTGCTAAATGAAAATAATGATCTAACTTTCTAAAGTAGCACATGTATTTGCTCTTCTTTAATTGCTATTTTTTCAAAAAAATTAAAATTGAACACATCACATCACATCACATTTTTTATATGGACCACTTTGGCCCAAAAAGGCACACTACTGGTTAGCTGTAGCAGATTCTGTGGAAGGAAAGGATCAAAGGTTTGATTCTGTCAAGACAACAATTTTTAGAATTGTAATCATAATTTATTTTAGGTTATAATTTATAATAAAACGTAGAATCTTTTAAAAAAAATGTTTAATTCTAGAACATAGAATCTAATTAATTAATCAAATTAAATTAATTAATTATTATCAATAATTAGTTTCTAGTATATTTTATCAGAAGGCTAAGAAGTTTTTTCTGTGAATACCAGGGGGAAAAAATTAACAAAATAAAAAATCAGTGAACTCCATTCTTGCGCTTCTGCAGCCATCCTTACCCCCCACCCCCCAATCTCCCCCACCCCACGACTGGCCTCAACTTCTTCCCCCTGTATTCCAGGAGGCCATTGCTACTCTCTTTCATCACCAAATGTTGAAGATAATCGCTTGATTTCCCAATTTCTCATCTTTTGTTGTTGAATTTCTTTAATCTGCTTCTTGGGGTTTAGCTTCTGCCAGGTGGGTTTGCATGTTTGATTTCTTTTTATTGGTAAAATGTATTTTTCTTGCAATATTTTTCAGATCTGTTCTTGCTAGGGTTTTTTTCAAGAATATGACCGGTTGGGGGTTAGATAATTGGGTAATTTCAAGATTTTGTTTTGGGGTTATGGGATTTGATTTTTTTGGCATTTAGGGTTATAGAAGGGGTGGGGTGGGGAATTAATTTGATATTTGATTATGGGGTTGTGAATTTCTCATCAAGTTAGCTCCTTTTCATTTTTTTAGGGTCTGGGTACTGTTTATTGAGAATTTCTCTGTCGATTTTTTGAGAATTGGAGAGATAAAATGTGCCAATTTTTGCACAAGGGGGTAATTGAAGCTTTGTGAGAGGTAGTGAGATCATGGTGCCTTAGGTTTGACTCCTCATCAGCATTTGGGTCTCTGTTTAATGTATATGTTGGTATTATTCTTACTAGTGTGTTAAAGAGGGTGTCTATTCATACCTGTGGGTGAGTTGTAAATTTTGGAAATATATTCCAACTTATTGGCAAAAAGAAATTAGTATAGGGAGATTACAATCCAATTACAAATAAGACATTACTGAAGATTAATTTTATTTGAAGACATTATTTATGTACCTTTTAGGCCTTCAAAATTCTCCCTCTTTAAGTTATCATGGAAAGAGAAAAGGTATACATGTTGTTTTAAAGATGCAATCTTTGGCACCCCCGCAGCACCGGCAAAGGGTAAATCGGTTCTTGAGTTCTAAGACGGACAAGCATTCAACGGATTCTTCAAATCCTAGCCACACCCGTCTCAACACGACATAGGTGTGGATCGGGTGTGGGATCCGCACCGGATTTGGTTAATTTACCTTGGGAGTACTTTGACTACATTTATGACCGAAAAGTTTTAGTTCAATAGCTTTAATTAATCAAAATATATTCTTTATATGTCATAATCTACATTTATTGGCATATCCCAGCGCCCGTATCCGTACTTGGATCCATACCCCCAAATTCTAAAATATATGTGATGATGAATCCGACTGTCAAATCCGCACCCGTATCAAATGCCCGCACCCGAATCCGGGCAACTTAGTGTTGTGCTTTCCGAGTATCTTGGCTTCCAAGGAAGAATCCATTTTGAAAATAATCTCAAATTTATTACTCACATCTAGCAATTAATTATGGTACTAGCTAATAACTTGTTGGAGGTAGCCAACATATTCTTAATGCTGAAGAATATAACTTTACCTTTCTAAAAAAAAATCTAGCAATTCTTTTTGAGTGTTATTACAGGCGGAGGTACCTTTTGGAGTGTTTTTTGTGCTTGTTCTAAATGATGAATGTCTAATTCGCCTCTAATTTTCTCGTATTGGTAGGAAAATGGATGGAACAGCAGTGCAAGGCACCAGCAGTGTTGACTCATTTTTGCGGAACTATAAGCTTGGGAAAACACTTGGCATTGGATCGTTTGGCAAAGTTAAAATAGCTGAACATACCTTAACAGGGCACAAAGTTGCTGTCAAGATTCTTAATCGTCGAAAAATCAGGAATATGGACATGGAGGAGAAAGGTATAGGAGTTAGGGAGTGCAGTCACATTTTCCCTTACTATCCAAAGTATATGAACACCGTTTCTCCTTTTTACCCCTAATTTTTAAGGTAAAAAAGGTAAGAAGTGGTGAGGTTGGAAGAAGGACAAACTGAATCTTGCAAGATGAAGATTGATGTTTAACCTACTGTTTGGCCTGTTTGTTGCCTTCATCATTCCTCCTCCATTAGCTTTCTTCCTTCTTATTTTGTTTTTTTTCTGTTCTATCTGATCTGGAACCTATATAAATGGATGATTAGATTGTCAATTGATTTGAATGTGGTTGAATTTTTCTTCTACTTTAACTTAAACGATAATCTTTGATTCTTTTTCACCCAAAAGTTGCATTGATTTCCATATATCAAATTTTTGTTCTCAAATCTCTAGGTGCTTGTGATTTGAATAGACTAGTGCCCAGTAGGATATACCTTGATGGAGGATGATTTTTGTTATCAATGATTAGCCATTGCTTGCTCTTGGTTCTAGTGTACAATTATATATATTTTTTCCTGTTTATGGATGTCTGGACTGTGTTAAGAGTTTTATATTGCTGACATTCTGCAGTCCGTAGAGAAATCAAAATATTGAGATTGTTCATGCATCCTCATATTATACGGCTTTATGAGGTCATAGAGACACCGTCAGATATATATGTTGTGATGGAGTATGTGAAATCTGGCGAGCTATTTGATTACATTGTTGAGAAGGGCAGATTGCAGGAGGATGAAGCTCGTAACTTTTTTCAGCAGGTGGATGTGCCACTTCCTTGCATGAGTTTTTTCATGCTGTTTAACTATTTTAAAGTAGTTATGGTATTCTAATTCTTCTAAAACACAGATAATTTCTGGTGTGGAGTACTGCCATAGAAACATGGTAGTTCATAGAGACCTTAAGCCTGAAAACCTCCTTCTGGACTCCAAATGTAATGTGAAGATCGCAGATTTTGGTTTGAGCAATATCATGCGCGATGGTCATTTTCTGAAGACAAGTTGCGGAAGCCCAAACTATGCTGCCCCAGAGGTACTGAAGCTTCTGATTCGAGTTAACAGCAATTACTTTTTTGTGGTTTTGCCTAACTGATTGAAAAAAGAGTTGTGATTGATCACAATACTTAGAATGTATGCTGCATTTTGTCTTGTCAGTATTTTTTTTCCATGCTTAATACATAGTTTAAACCCCCCCCCCCCTCTTCAAACGGCTGTGTACTCAACTCCCCTTTACACACCCCTTGACCATGGGAACCATTGGAGTGGGAAAAAATTCTTGAAATTGGAGAGAACTCAACAATATAATTTAACGGCCAAGAGGAGGAGAAGAAAACAATCCAAATAGTTCCCAGATTAGTTTTGTTTGAATGGATTTGTCTATTTCAAAGTGGGGGAAGAAGAAGAAGAATGTGGAAGAATAATATTTAATTATAATTTTTGATCTTTTGACAATTTTTAAAGTATTTTCTTTTTTTATATATTGTGAAATGTGTTGGTTGTGATTGGTGCGTGAAATACACTTATCAAAGGAAAGCGATGAAACATAAAAATGGTGTGTATTAGACATTGGGGTGTCAAATTCGGCCAAAACCCATTTGGCCCGCACATGTTTTGAATGGGTTGGGCATGGGCTACATTACAAATGAGTTATGTTTGGGTTCAACTCATCTTAACCCATGATAGAAGCTAAGCCCAAACTCAACCCATGAAGCAGCCCAAACTCAACCCATCATTTTTCATTTTTTTTTAAGACAAAGGAATCCCGCAGTCGCTATCCTTTGGGTACGCACATGGTAAAACCCCCGGTCCTATGCAATAGCTTGCAAACCACACATGAGAGGTAGCCCGCACTCGGCAATCCCGGTGCGACGAGCTCAACCCAGAAGGCAAACCCATTGCTTTTGCTGACAAGGGGTTTTGAACTTGAGACCTCCAACATGGAAGTCCCAAGCCCAAACCATTGGGCCATCCCGAAGGGTATCATTTTTCAAACTTCAATGTCAATAATTAGAGTTCAACTCATGATTATCCAAGATAAATGTAAAATTTTGAAGATGGTATTATGTCATCATTTAGATTATCTTAATATTTATGACATTTATTTTTTTGACCTTTTCATTCTATTAATAAAAGAAGAATGTCACTATATGGAGATTTTATGCAACATATAATAATGATGATTTTACTTTTTCCAAATTTTTCTCAAGTTTTTTGACCTTTTCAATGTCTTAATAAGAAAGGACTCTATTTACTTTCATTTTTTTTTTGTATATTTCCCTGTTTTATTAGATTTTTGTTTTTGGCCAAGTCAGATTAGAATAAATTTATTAATTCGAAGTTTATACAACTATTAAGATTGAAAATGTCAGGAATAGATATATGTTCCATATTGACTATAATGATAATTACCATCAATATTTTAAATGTCGGATATGATAATTAATATATTTATTTGCTGGGATATGAACGAGTATTTTTTTCCACTATTTGTTAAGAAAATTAATTGAAGGAGTTGCCTCTTTAGAGGGTGTTTGGATTGGCTTAAAAGTCGGTCAAACCTACTTTTAAGTCAGTTTTAGACTTCTGAAAGTAATTGACAAATATAAAAAATAACTTAAAATAAGTCAAAAATGACTTAAAATAAGTTAGGAAGTGTTTGACAAGGTCAAAAATGACTTTAAAATGTCAAAAACCAAAAGTAGGCCCCCCCCTATTTTTGATTTTTTGACTTAAAAGTCATTTCGGTTTAATCTTTTATTTTTTACTTAAAAACTACTTTTTTTAAGCCAATCCAAACAGGCTCTTAGGCAATTCTATTTTTCGGTACAGACTTACCCTATAGGGTAATTTTGGTAAAAGAAAGAGAAATAATGTCTACTTTTTTTACTTCTTAAAAAACATATTTTTGTTGGACAAGTTTATCATTCAATTATTTTTCTAATATTTAAAATTTTAAAATCAACATTAAATCTTTACTAGTTTTACTAGTTTAGATTTATTTTATTCCTTCTAATGAGTATCAATTTGAATAGGAATCAATTATGATTTTTACACCAACAAGGGTTGTGGTGGAGTGGTAAGTACTCCTTCATTTTTAACTGAAGGTCTTGGTTTCGAGGCCTCCTTGGTATGGAGTCGTTTTTGTTTGGGTGCACTGTATCCCCAATGTGGGACTTTCCGGCACAAATCCGAGTTTAGTTGGGCTCCAATGCGGGTACCTGACACCGGATGGGAAACCAAAATAAATAAATATGATTTTTACACATTAGTATTAAATGCAAAGATACATAAAGTTTGTATGCATTAAATAGGATTTTGACCAATTATAGTTTTGTCCCAAATTAAAAATCTACATATATTTTAAATGTATATTCATCAATAGAATTGATGTCAGACATAAACTAATCATTTGTTTAAATACTCAATTCAAACTACAAACACCACAAAGGAAAAATTCCAAATATTTCTAAATTGTAACCATTTAGGACTAACTTTTTACCACAAGTAATAGGTATGGAGATCTGTTTGTGGATATTCGGTTGAGAATGTTTATTGATATCTTTAAAAGGAAAGAACAAAACTTATATCAAGTTGGGCGGGTTGGGCTGTGGCAAGGGGCAAATGTAGGCCCAAATTATGGTGCACGTGAACCCATGGTCTCTCTGCTAAATTATATATTTTTTGTACATATTCTTGAATTGATCTAATATTATCTGTTGACTCTCATACTCCAAAAAAATTGAATGGTGTATTTGGTTGAATGTTGAGTTTTTTACCCCAAGGTTTAGGGATCAATTCCTACTTACTACTCTCTTTTTTCTCTTTAATTTTTGAAGTTGTGCACCCATGTTTTAGAAATCCTAGATCCGCCTCTGACTATGACTCATCGTTTAGCTCATCTTGACCCAACTCATCTTAGCCCAAGTAGGCTATGGGCATGGTTGAGCAAATCACCATTTATGGATTCAACCCATCTTAGCCCAAACAACCCATTTGCCACCCCTTAGGCACACTTTCTGGAAAGGTTTGGTGTGTAAAGTTATTCCCATGGTTAAAGGGGCATGTAAAATGGATTTGGATACAACCTTGGGGGGTAAACTATGTATTAATCCCTTTTTCCCTTTAAAAAGTGCTTTTTATGCTCATTAAATTCTTTTTTTTTTTGATAACCATTAAATTCTCTGTTTCTCTCTGTAGGTTATATCAGGTAAATTGTATGCTGGCCCTGAGGTAGATGTATGGAGCTGTGGTGTTATTCTTTATGCTCTTCTCTGTGGCACCCTTCCATTTGACGATGAAAACATACCCAATCTTTTAAGAAAATAAAGGTATATTTTAGTTTACTTGAAATCCAGCATGTTAATGTTGATCCTTCGTTCAATTTTATCCTATATTGATTTAGCTACCCCTTGGCTTGAAATTATGTGTTCCCAAATCTGCGACCTGATTGTAGTCCGACTCTGTTTCATGTTGGCATTCAATTCTATTTGGTGGGTAAATGACTACAACTTTTGGCCTCATATCCTAATTTTCATTATTGGATACATAATAAGTCAGATGTTGTGTGGGTAGCTCCACTTTTCGTTGATGAGGCTTGAGTATGTTACTGATTTATTCCATTTTACTATGCTGGTCAACTTTTTGTTTTCCAGTTCTGCCCTTCCAAATGTATCATGTCCAGGAAAAAACAAAGATTGTTTAGATCTGCTGGGACCCAATCTCACCCTTTTTTGTTGTTTTGGATAAGTGGACATGATGTGAAATGCCAAATGGAAAAGGAAAAAGAAAAACGATTCTCCATTGGAATGAATTTATGCTCCCTGTCCGTTCCCCAAAAAAGGGAGAGATTAGTTGATACATTTATTGAATCCATTGGGGTTGATCGCAGACAATTGCTTAACTTTATATCAATTTGTCTTTAGGGTGGAATATATACTCTGCCCAGC
This sequence comes from Solanum verrucosum, assembly GCF_900185275.1. Classification (NCBI taxonomy): domain Eukaryota; kingdom Viridiplantae; phylum Streptophyta; class Magnoliopsida; order Solanales; family Solanaceae; genus Solanum; species Solanum verrucosum. Next base: position 6,241,706 of record NW_026020332.1, read on the forward strand.
CATTTATCAGCTGGTGCGAGGGATTTGATTCCAAGGATGCTTATAGTCGACCCGATGAAGCGAATGACTATTCCTGAGATTCGCCTGCACCCTTGGTTCCAAGCTCATTTGCCACGTTATTTGGCCGTACCTCCACCAGATACAATGCAACAAGCCAAGAAGGTTAGATTGAATGTACATTTGACTTATTAATGATTAGTTTTTTTGCGCCTTAATGTTTCACATGCAACAAGTTATACATGGCAGGATAGAAATTTTCCCCAGCTTTTACTTATTTGCTATCCCATATAAAAGGCACTAAAGCAGTATTCTGTTGATCAAACACAACTTATTTCTTGATTGTAATGCGATGGAATCACTCTAGGCGATTTCCTATCTTCTTTTGCATCTTTGATTGCCTTAAATGGTAGATTCTATTTATTTAACCTACAACATCTTTCTGTCGCCCTCCCCTGCGCCCAGGTAAAAGAGTGAAAAAGAATGATCAGAATTGCTCATATATCATGAGCCAGCTTGTATAATTTAGGAAATGTTGCAAGTACCTAAACAATGGGGAAAGTTTATGATTGCTGTGGAAGTTCCTGTCATCAGAGCCTCAAAAATCTTCCTTTTTGGTAAAAAGACATCGTAAAAATAAATTAGAATAAAGACATTAAAAAAAATGATCAGCACTTTCCCCTTATGGCAAACACACAATTGTGCATCTTAAAGAAGGGTCAGATTTGTGATTTGTCTTGCTGTCACAACCATATCTTGTTGCGCTAGATATTCTCCTTCAATGTGTTGATCATGCTATCCTTGTTCACTCATCCAACCTTTTAGCTCTCTAACCCACTTTCATAAATATCACATGTTTTTATTTAATAAATCAGGATCCATTTGGGTCCTTTGAATAAAAAATAAAAGATTTAGTAGTTCTGACCTTCTTCACCCTTTTGTTTGTGATGAAGTCCCACTCTAGTTTTGTTAGTTGTACTCCAGGTCCATTATGCGAACGACACCAGATAAATACAAGCAGATAGTTCAACTGTTTATATTTGGGAAGTGCTCCCAAGGTCCAAGGATGTGGACTTGTGGTCAATAAAGTGGGTGCAAACCTTGTAGATCAGGGTCTCCTAATCCCATAGAGACAAAAAAAACTTGTTATTTCGTTCCTTATGTTTGAACCCTAGTGATAAGAATCGGGTTACTTGAATAAACAAGAAAACAATGCGAAAGCGAAAATACTAAGATTAATGACAAGAAATTAGAGCGAAATTTGAGAATAAAATCCCCAAATTCAAAGTAGTTCTAAGAATCCTAATTGATCTTAGTGTTTAGAAATTAGCAGATTAAAGCTAATTTATGATACTAATAGAGTCAATTCAAGAACTTAGATCAAATAGTGATCTAGACCTCTATTTCGAAGAAATTAGAGACAATAATTAGTATATGACTGATTACCTTCTTTAATTTACGAATAAGAGCCAAAGATATCAAGTTAAAGAATTAATCTTACCTCTTAAAGAATTGTTCTTAAAAGGTTGTAATCCCCAATAGCCATACACAAAGGTGTAAACTGTAAAGTAGAGAAATTCTCAATTAACAATGTTGTCTATACAAAAATAATAAAATCTACCCCTATATATTGGGGAAAAACTATCCCAAATAGAATTGGATTAGAATCTACTTTTATGGAAATAATAAACAAAATCTAACTAGGAAACTTTAAGCTAGGAAAGCATATAAAAATTATACCAAAAATTCTTCCCCAAAGAAATAAGGAAAAGTTTCCAAATTTGACCAAAACATGTGGACCCTTCCCAAGTCACTTTTATGCGACTCTTTCCCCCCTTTTGGGTGAGGATTTTGCTCATTCTTTTGGGGAGAAATTTCAGCCGCATGTGGGCTTCAATCTTCTTCCATTTGGGCTTGGACTTGAACCATAAAATATGCATAGCACTCAGTCCATTCTTTCTCACTATTCTTGGGCTTTTCTTCCATGATAAACATCTTCTTGATTTCCCATTGAAACCCTACAATCTTGGCTTGCAACTCCTTAGCTTGAGACCTTGACGATTGTCTTCTTAGGGCTTCTACAACATCATCCTTGTCCATGGAGCTATCACCTGGTGCTCAGAGTTATCAGGTATGTGCTGGTGGAAGGTAGTAGGAGCCTAGTGAGATGCATGCAAGCTGGCATGGATACAATTGTTGGCCAAAAGAATTGTATTTAGGAAATTTCTATATTCATTGATATGCTTGGGACGTTTTGGTGCATCACCGCATCTTCTTTGATTTATTTATTTATTTTTCCAAATGCTTCTTTTATCACATTTACTACAATTTGACTTGTATGGTTGTTGGGGTTGTCTTTGTGGTGACTTCATATGTTAAGTTTTTTGTATGACCTTACAGCTCTTAACATGGTTTCCTAAACCAGAAGAATTCTCATCTAGTCAAAATATCCTTGAAAAATATTTGATTGCAGATCGATGAAGAAATTCTTCAAGAGGTGGTTAAGATGGGATTTGACAGGAACAACCTTACTGAGTCTCTTCGCAATAGAGTTCAAAATGAGGTAAATTTTCGTTATCAGCCATCTACTTTTTTCCTGGATTGCCCTTTTCCCTCAATTTTAGTTGTATTTCAGGGCACTGTTGCGTACTATCTGCTCCTGGACAATCGCCATCGTGTTTCCACTGGCTATCTTGGAGCTGAATTTCAGGAGTCCATGGTGCGTCTTTGCTTGTTTTTATTGAATAAAGCTGCAGTTTCGTTCCGTCTGCTTTCTTAAGAAGGAGCCAATTAGTTCGCCAATATTTAATGAGTTTCTTGTCCATAAATATGTTACAGCTTTATGACAGTCACCGAGTTCATCAACATTAAGCTTGGGTATATAGTTGTGGTTGATTTTTTTGCCGTTAAATGTGTTTAATTGGATGTATAAACATGCCCTTACAGGAATATGGTTACAACCGGATCAATTCTAATGAAACCGCTGCTTCCCCTGTTGGTCAATGCTTCCCAGGAATAATGGATTATCAGCAAGCTGGTGCAAGACAGTTCCCCATTGAAAGAAAATGGGCTCTTGGCCTCCAGGTTGGTTTGCTGCCTCATGCAAATAACTAACTTTGCTCTCTCTTTTATTTTTCGTTTAAATAAGCTAATCGTTGGACAGTCATATGACCCTGCTCCTCTACCTTCTCTTACCCCCCTAGACCGAAGCCCTGGGGGCTGGACATTCATACTTATTGATCAAAGAAATATGCAAATGGATATTTATGTTAACATGTGAGTGGAGGGAAGGGCCAAGTACGAGACCTTTGTTGTTATTTTTATGATGGAAATTGAAGTACTGATAATCATTGAAAACTTCCGTGATCCTATTTTGTATTCAATCTGATTAACTTTGAAAACATCTTGTCAATTCCATGTATAATAAGTATAGGCTCATGCACGTACAGCCTCTGTTAATTTGATGGGTTCTCTTGTGAAATTTTCTAGACAATTTGCTTCTAAATTCTGTTCAACAGTATGCTATACATAATAAACGCCTTTTTGTTTTTTTTGCTACAGTCTCGAGCGCATCCACGTGAAATAATGACTGAAGTTCTGAAAGCTCTGCAAGAACTGAATGTATGTTGGAAAAAGATTGGTCAGTATAACATGAAATGTCGATGGGTTCCTAGCGTACCTGGTCATCATGACGGCATGGGTGTTAATTCCATGCACGGGAATCAGTTCTTTGGAGATGATTCATCCATCATTGAGAATGATGGGGACACAAAATTAACAAATGTGGTCAAGTTTGAAGTTCAGGTAATGAAAAATTTCATGGATCATACATCTAGTTTCTGTCTAACTTTTTCATACAGGAGTACATGAATGTTGCTTTGGCCTTGAGATAGAGTTTAGAGGGCACACTTGTATATCATGAAAATAAGAAAAGCTTTAGTAACATGGTCAATCTTAATGACATGAACAAAGAATTGGGTGAGAAAGTAGTTTGCACTAGCAGTAATGAAGTATGTTGCACATAATTGGTGGAAGTCTCACTTGTATGCCTGTATTCTTTCTAAGTGGATGTCTATATCTATTTTATCATATATAGGGGCAGGATTTCAGCAACTATTAATCTGTATGTATCCCAAATTTGTAGCTTGCTTGTTCTTGATGCTTGCCAATGTGTTTTAGATGCAAATCTTTGGAAAATTACTTTAGGTTGGTTTCAACATTTGAATGCATATGAATTGGTCCTTGTTTAATCTGAAGAAGATAAAGTGTTACTTCTTTGGTGGTTTCATCACTTCTGTCCAAAACCTTAGTAGACAAAGTTACCCGATATTTGTGTTGGTAAGAGGTAGTAAGTACCTGTTGGAATTAGCCGAGGTGCACACAAATTGGCCTGAATAGGACAGACTAATGAAAAAAATATTCCTAATTGGTCCGTCTTTCAGAAAGCAATAGAATTTCTCTGTTCTTTGGATCTGCTGTTTTTGTGAGTCTTGCACAGCTTGTATGGTTCTGAAATTTTATTTGATGTTTGTGTTCTTTTCGTGCAGCTTTACAAAACCAGGGAGGAGAAGTACTTACTTGACCTTCAGAGGCTTCAGGGTCCACAGTTCCTCTTCCTGGATCTCTGTGCTGCTTTTCTTGCTCAGCTTCGAGTACTTTGAAGTCTCTGAAATAAGGAGCTAAGTTGGAAAGCTCGTGCTTGTATATAATTGGTATACCAGCTCAGTTACTGCTTTTTGTTTTGTTAACAAATTTCACCCTGCTTGGTCAGAGGTGCCTAGCAACTTTTTTTTTGTTGATTCGCTAGGAGATCTAGCTCACTCTCTTTTTTAATGTTTCTTTTAAACGTTGTCAGTGTCTATGGAATTTCAGTTACCTACAGTTTCTACTTACAGATTGAACTGCAAGATGCGCGCGAGGTCTCTCTTTGACCCATTTACTGTTAGGATCTAATTTACTTCCCTCCCCCTCTTCTCCATTTGGAGTCCTACATGGATTTTCTTGTGTCAATTTGTTTCCTTTCTCTTAACTTGTTTGGAAACTTTGGACAATGAATTGACATTAATGTTTGTCTACTATATTTAAAAAGTCCCAACATAACATACAAATTGACACAAATTTTAAATGTACAAATGATTCTGTCAACATTTTCAACTAACGAAGCATATTGGTGGGAGATCAATAGAGCTCCAGAGGGAGAATTCACTGTCATAAGCACTCTCCATCGACGAAAATGCTACTTCTCCCGATGAATTCTCTTCATCCTTCTTCTCAGTCATTCCAACGTTGCATTCTTCATTTGCCCTCTCCTTGTCGAGGTTCCTTTTGCATGCATTTTGAAGCCTGGATAATTGGTCAGACCGCGTTAGGCCTCCAGATTTCATCTTCAACTTTAAACATTCTGTGATCCCATTGAAAGCATAAAGAGAAGCTGAAAACTTCCTCTCGTAATTCATCCTCCTCATTGCCTCACTTACCATTGATGTTTCTTCCCCAAAATCCATCCCCTGTTCCATTGTCTCCACCATTGATAGCTCTTCAGCTAAATCAAATGGTGAATAGTTACACGATCCAATTTCGTTGAGAAATTGGAAGCCAATGTTTGACTCTATTATATCTTCAACATCAGTATTAATTGCCTCTTCTATCTCTATAATCTCCGCGCTCAATCTCTCATAGTTATTCACAGGATGAAAATTCAATTCCTGATTATAGCCATATTGAACTATGCTTGTTAATTCTCTTGTAATTGCACTTATATTAGCAATCGCGTTGTTATCAGTTACATTGTCTTCAGGGTAATTGAGATAATCAGTATACGACAAATCTGAAAAATCAGCTACTGTGCTTCCAATTTTTTCTTGTTGCTTCTGCTGATGATGACCAATTTCAGCCAGAGAGGTAGAACTGGACGAATCGTCATCATTAGCAGCAGCAGCAGCTACGGATTTATTTCGTTCTCTGAGTCTGCTGAGAAGAAGTTTAGTGATTTTCGGAGGCAGAGCTGAAGTTGAAGGAGAAGAAGAAGGCCAGAAATTCGTGCGAGTATTGGCTCCACGAAGCAAACAAGCAGCTTCATCATAAGCCCTTGCTGCTTCTTCAGCAGTGTCAAAAGTCCCAAGCCATACTCTTATTTTCTGTATGGTGTCTTTTATTTCAGCAACCCATCTCCCTGATGGCCTCTGTCTAACTCCAACAAATTTCTTTCGAGCTCCGTTTAGGATGGCTGCAGCATCATGAATTTTCGTTAGTCCTTCAGCTTTTCTCTTCCTAGCCATTGTTTTTTGTGTGTATTCGATGTGCTTCTCTCCCTGGGAGAGCGAATGGGATTAGATACCTTATTGGTCCTAATCGTAAAAAATGGATATTAGGAATTGTGCGTAATAAACAAGAATGGATAGTTAGTAGTTTTTATACACAAGAAAATTGAGATGTCAATTTCATATTTTTATATGAACGGGCAAGGAATATCCTGTCAAATGGCAAATTATTAGAGTTGAAAGGTGCTTTTCCTGTTTGTTAAGACGCATTTGTTTTATTGCTTTGGCTTTGTTATAGCAACATATGGAGGACTATATTTTAGTATATACTACTAAAAATAAGAAACAAAAGGGATATACTGTTATTTAATAGATGGTTTGACCCAGCAAAAGAGTTTTTTTTTTTTTAATTTCGAGAAAAGAGTTAATTTATAGAACAAAAATCAGTGGCTGTGGCCTGACTTGGTCACTAGAATAAGTCCACTTGTTATTCAGTATGAAATGATTAATTCAGATTATGTCACTTGTCGATCAGTTCGATACATATTTGGTAACCTTTTCCCCTCCAGAAATTACACGAATGATCTTGATGATGAGTGATTTTGAACTTTTAACCTTGCTTACCTCATAGGTAAATCTTCAATATCAAAAGTTAAAACTATTAAACTTGAAATTTTACGCATAGAAAACGAAATCAAATGTTTAAAACTATCCACTTGTCTTTCTTGAAAATTTCTTTTATAAAAGATACTTATTTGCTTTATTTTTTGCTTTAGGCGATTATTATTTTACTTGTGTTTAAGTATTTAAAACTTTTAGCTCATAGTTACTTTTCAACATGATCACAATCTGCACAACTATATGCTGAGTGCCAATTAAATAGACTATCCATATTTTTTTGCATATATGCGTTGTGTTTGTTGTGCTGTTTTTGTTTATTTAGATTCATTTCGAAGTTTCCCATTTGATATGGGATGCCATGTGGAGTTGTTGATTGCTTCATCAACTATAAGAAGATGTCAACGAGGGCACTCTAGCCACCCTCCAAATGGAAGATATTGATTTGTGAACACACTAAATTAATAATCAAACTAATAAGATATTTATTATCGATTTTTGGTCCTCAAAGGTTTGATATTCGATGTAATCGATAAGTGTAGAAGTGTAACACAATTTTTTACATTTATTTCTTTTGTTTAAGATATAATTGTCCAAATTCCTTCAAAAGAACTCATACAATAAATTGCAGAAACAATAGTAATTGTAAGTCTTTTGTCACAATCAAATCTAAAAGAGAGAAGATAATACTAGTTTGCCGAGAAGAGAGAAGATATCACTTTAGAGCGACTAGTTTGTGTTGCAAACGATCGAAAGTAATATGAAAATTTAGATGATAGGGTTGGTAAAATGTTATTTTTCGCATATAGCCACTCAAAAATAACTTAATTATGCTCCATAACTATAGTTTGCTAATTACGATTCATAGCTATATGTTAGAGAGAGGAGAGAGGCGAGCAAGAGAGGGCAAAGAGTGGAGAGAGACAAATTATATAGTATATCTGTCGAATTGTATATGCATATATGTCAAATAATTGTATATATGTAACTAGTATATATATGTATTTGTGTATCTAGCGAGCGAGATTGGGAGAGGGAGGAGAGAGGCGAGCGAGAGAGGGAAAAAAGTGGAGAGAGACGAAATGTATATGTATATCTGCCATATAATTGTATATATGTAACTGATATACATATCTATTTGTATATCTGGCGAGCGAGATTGGAGAGGGAGGACAGAGGCAAGCGAGAGAGGACTGAGAGTGGAGAGAGACTAATTGTATTTGTATATCTGTCATATAATTATATGTATATATGTATAATTTGTATTTGTATATATATAAGTGACGTAATTATAGCTAAAATTATGTTGCGAGCCGTAATTAATTCAAACTATAACCATGTTAGCTAATTAACTAGTATATGTATGTTTATCCACGTAATTTTCCCTTATATTGTTAGGGTAAAACATTAATAATATAATCTTATTGGATTATAGCTTTAACAATCATAAAATTGAAAATGAACCCATAACTCACAAATCCATTAACCTAATAACTCAATAACAATAAATCAATAATTCAATTATTATTATTTAAACATCGAAAATGTAAATAAAAAAGAGAGAATAATAATGAAAACAAAAAATATTGATTTCTAACCCGTTGTTTAAAGATTGACAAAGAAGGCCCCTCCAAAATCAACTGCAAAAAAAATCAACTGCAAAAAAAATCAACTGCAAGGACCCTATTACGAGCAGCTTTCAATATTGTGTATAAGGTAAATTTCACTTTCTTCTGGATCCTATGAATATATAATCACAAAAGTTGAATTCCATACTCCATACTGATCTTCAGCTATTTTTTTTTTTTCATTTCTGTATTATGTCTCTGATTGTTGATTTAGATCCGGCATTTCGAATTTGTTGCTATGATTTTCGTTTCGTTTCTGAATTTTCTCGCGCAATAACCAGTGATGTGACATCGTGAGACAATTTATATAATAATATGCTTTTGAAAATCTCAAAGGCGATTTGAATTTTATTGGTTATGTAAAGATCATTTTTTGTGATCTTTTATATGCCATAACCTAAACCCCTGGGTTGGTTTCATGGTGGTGTAGGTAGGTTTAAAGGTTGATTTGAAATGCGGTTGTTCTGAATTTCGAGTCATTTGTTTGCCTTTTTCTGTTATTTGTGCTTTTGGGATGAGATTATTTGTTTCAGGAGGTTGGGGTTCTTGTGATGGTAACTAAATTGTACAAATCAATATATCTCAATTACAATCTTGTTGCACTCAGTTATACAATCCTTTTTTTTTCCGCGGGAAACCTCCCATCAACATCAGGTACCGGGTGAGTCTATCCATCAAGTCTAGAACAAATGGGAGAAATCACCTAGTGTTTTGTCTAGGCAGGGATTTGAACCTGAGACCTCATGGTGTTCAACACACTTCATTGACCACTAGGTCACACCCGTGGGTGCCAGTCAGTTGTACAAATTCTATATTCATTTTGTTCAAATGGTGCTCATTTAAGACGTATTAGGGGTTCTCTTTGATCTATTTAGGTGAGAAGTTCTGTATTGATTGCAAAATGCTGAAAGGCAAAGCTTAATCTTAATATTTCTAAGGATGCAATGATCTATGGGTGGACAAAGCTTTTTTAACATCTTGACAGAATGATCTAGCAAATGAATACAATATAGTAGTCGTGGTTGTGCTCCTTTTTACTTATCTTGTTTTTCCGTTGTTGCGATAAAGAAAGATTTTTTTTAATCAGGAAGAAAGATGAGCATTTAAGAGAGAGAGAGAGAGAAAGAGAAGAGTGATTTTAACATTTGAAAGTGTCAGAGACTTGGACATTTGGATGCCTAGAAGAGTACTTGGAGTAGAGTTGAATTCTAATAGAATATTCAAGGTGGAGAAGAACTATCAATAATTCAGGAAATTGTAAGTTTATTCACTTACCAACGTTACCAAATTACTGAAAACCATTTAGTAGCCTTTTAAAACAAAAATTGTTAACTACTGCCCATATCTCTTTCTTTTTTATTGGCAAAAACAAAAGATAATTTACAGAGCTGTTCCTTCAAAAGCAAATGGTTCTAGTCATCTCACTCAGTTTTCTGATCTCTTTCTTTTGAAGGAATTAGGTGCTTCATCTACTAGCTATACTTGGTTGTGCATTTTGCCCTTAAAAAGGCACTTCATAATTACCTTGGTTAGGATATGTCTTATTTTTTATTGTCTTCTTTATGGCACTACACTCTTCTTCAGTTCTTCTAACAACTCTTAGCCTTTTAATCTTTTAACGATATCTCAGTCGTTTGTCACCGTGAATGAAATGTAGCTAGTTGATTTTTGGTATCTCACTAACTGTTTTACTTGCCTTTATCTACTTATAAGGGTTGGCTGTCTTATATTAAACCAATTTGTTGATGCTCAGGAGATGATTTAGCAAGATGCTGCTTGATTCGTTCTGTAGCCTTTCAATTCTTTTACAATTCAAGTGAACTAAATTAAAAGTTTAATCAAGATGGGGTGCCTTAATCAGCAGAGTGAAGTCAATACTCCATTTTCAGAACCCAAGGATTGCACTGTAAAGCCTTCCAAAGGTGCCTTAGCATGTATGGTAAATTCAGAAATTGGTGCTGTTTTGGCTGTTATGAGGAGAAATGTAAGGTGGGGGTTCCGCTATGCTGCTGCTGATGATCAGCTAGAGCATCCTCTCATCCATTCTTTCAAGGAATTACGGAGAAGTATCTTCTCATGGCAACATCACTGGAACAGAGTTGATCCACTCCTATATCTTCAGCCTTTCTTGGATGTGATTCAATCTGATGAAACTGGTGCACCAATAACCGGTGTTGCATTGTCTTCTGTTTACAAATTCTTAACCCTTGAAATAATTGATTCATCTATCATGAATGTGGAGAAAGCTTTACATCAGATAGTTGAGACCGTGACAAGTTGCCGCTTTGAAGTGACTGATCCTGCCTCCGAGGAAGTGGTGCTTATGAAGATACTTCAGGTTCTTTTGGCTTGCATGAAAAGTAAGGCATCAGCAAATTTAAGTAATCATCACGTGTGCAACATTGTAAACACTTGCTTTCGGCTTGTTCATCAAGCTAGTGCCAAAAGTGAACTGCTGCAGAGAATAGCTAGACACACAATGCATGAATTGGTGAGACATATTTTCTCTCACCTGCCTAACATTGTCAGCAAAATGCATGAATTTGATCAGCAAAGCAGATTGTGTGCTGACTCAGAGGTAATTGGGACTCTCGATTTATATTGTTACATTTACTTTTATGATCTTTTTTATGTTTCTTTTGAATGAGATCATAGCTGCATGTGCTAGTGATTCTTGGCAAGAAATGACTTGTTAAATGCTCAGTTGAAATTGAAAAATAAATATTAGAATTGAAAATTGGCCTTTTGAGTTGTGCCTATGGTGATCCTTATTCAAACCTTGTTAACTTTTGCTCTCATTCATAATTGGTTGGAGCTTGCTTGCATGTGGCTTACCCTCAGCTCATAGATGAATTTGGGGCTAGGCCAAATACTGAAATCTGATATAGTTCAAAGTACTCAATATTTTTGCCATAATCTTGTCTAAATCTGAACTTTCTGATGTAATTGCTTTATTGAACTTGCAAAATTGTGGTTTCCTTAAGGGATAAACTTTGTTCATATAAACAATGTCTCTAGAACATGGAGAAGTGCTGGTAACCCAGTTTGACCAGATAACTGTTCAAGAAGTCCTTGAATGACATCACTTGTCTCTTGTAATTTTAGAATTTTAGTTTTTGACTGACCATGTGGAATATTTTTACTCCTTTAATGGTTAGTTCAGAGTCCATTATTGTTGTCATGAAGTAGTTAGCCTGCCGAGGATTGTTAGCTTGATGGGGATTGGATTTAAGATGATAGGAATGTACAACAACTGATGCACCCTTTAGTCATATTCGATTTACTTATTTATCTAAAAAAATGTCCTAAACTAGTTATTACTGAATACATATCCAAATTAGTTCAGAATGATCATTCAATGACATCTAAAAATTGGAACTCCGATATTAATTAGGCATCATTCCCCCTTATCTAATGTCTACCAATCTACGGGTTTCTCACTTAATTATACTCTTTCACCTTTCTTGGTATCCTTGATAATTTATGTTGCTTCTTTGATAAATGATGATGAAGAAGAACACACTGTAAAAACTCAGATGTACTGGATAGTTGCTGATAAATGTTCAGGAAATTGAAAAATTAAGCAAGCCTAATCACCTCCCAGTCATTGAAATTCCTTCTAAATCTTTATACTCCAAATACCATTACGTCTGCTATCAGCCAAAAAAGTTGTTAACTACCAAAGTAAATAATCTGGAATCAACTCCTTCAAGGAGTCATTACCCACCCAGTTGTCCAACCAAAGTGAGATATTATTTTCATTTCTAGACCTGAACAGAGAAATTTTTTTCCCCTCAAGGATACATGCATATAGTGATTTGCGATAAAAAAATTTCCTCCTATTTAGTTGTTTTGACTTTTGATACAGGACTAAAGAGATCCAGAAGAGTTATTTCTTTGCTATTTATATCTATTTATTTTAGCCTTTAATTGAAGCATAATTTAGTATGCACAAAATGGAAGAAACACAAGACACATTTTTATATTGCATAGCTTTGACCCTTAAATCACTAAAAGTGGAGGCCAGTATCCCCTGTTTATCGTCACTTACTTTTGTGCAGGCAGGCGAAAAACAACATGACAATGGTTGTGTTAGTGCAGAATCCACTGGTAAGTCAGCATCAGCTGCAGTTCCTTCCAATGCATCAGACAAGGGGGATGAAACAACGGATGAGAAAACTCAAAAGGAGGAGATTGCTAGTAATGGAGAAAACTCTATGATGGATCCATATGGGGTCCCCTGCATGGTGGAGATATTTCATTTCCTGTGTTCTCTTCTGAATGTGATGGAGTCCATTGAAATTGGTTCTAGATCTAACCCTATAGCATATGATGAAGATGTTCCCTTGTTTGCACTGGGGTTAATTAATTCAGCCATAGAAGTAAGTGGTGCTTCATCTGGAAATCATCCTGAGTTATTGGCTTTGATACAGAAAGACTTGTTCCACAATCTGATGCGTTTTGGCTTGTCTATGAGTCCTTTAATTCTTTCAACAGTTTGTAGCATTGTTCTAAATTTGTATCATCATATGCGTATTAAGTTAAAGCTACAGCTTGAAACTTTCTTCTCTGGTGTGTTACTGAGGATTGCCCAAAGCAAGCACGGATCTTCTTATCAACAACAAGAGGTTGCCATAGAAACTCTTGTTGACTTCTGCATGCAGCCCATGTTCATGCCTGAGATGTATGCAAATTTTGATTGTGACATATCTTGCAGCAATGTATTTGAAGACCTTGCAAACCTGTTATCCAAGAGTTCCTTTCCGGTCAACATCCCACTATCAGCTTTAAATACGCTTGCCTTGGATGGTCTAATTGCCATGATGCAGGGAATGGCCGAGAGAATAAGCCAGGATTCATTTGTTTCTGAGCAAGCTTCAATAGATCTGGGTGAATATAGATCGTTTTGGACAGAGATATGCAAGGACTACAGTGATCCTAATCATTGGGTTCCATTTCTTCGTAAGATGAAGGTCATAAAGAGGAAATTGTTGATTGGAGTTGATCACTTTAACCGAGATCCAAAAAAGGGTATGGAATTTCTCCAAGGAGTGCATTTGTTACCTGAGAAACGTGACCCAAAAAGTGTAGCATGCTTTTTCAGGTATATGACTGGCTTAGATAAGAATCTTATCGGGGATTTCCTAGGAAGTCATGAAGACTTCTATATTGAAGTGCTTCACGAATTTGCAGGAACATTTGATTTTCGGGACATGAACTTAGACATAGCCTTGCGAATCTTTTTAGAAACCTTCAGATTGCCTGGAGAGTCTCAGAAAATACAGAGGGTGCTTGAGGCATTTGCTGAGAGATATTACGAGCAGTCGCAAAATATTCTGGCTGACAAAGATGCTGCACTATTGTTGTCATATTCAATTATTCTGCTCAATACAGATCAACACAATGCCCAGGTAAAAAAGAAGATGACGGAGGAAGATTTCATCCGGAACAACCGGAGGATAAATGGAGGAAATGATCTCCCTCGGGAATTTTTGTCCGAGCTTTACCACTCCATCTGTGAGGATGAGATCCGAATTACCCCAGATCGAGGTGCTGGTATTCCAATGCTGGCACCAAGCCATTGGATTGGTCTAGTTCATAAATCAAGGCAAACTTCCCCATATATTATCTGTGATCCTGGTCCATATTTTGATTATGATATGTTTGCTATGTTGTCTGGTCCTGCAATTGCTTCCATCTCTGTGGTTTTTGATAATGTGGAGCAAGAGGATGTTTGGGAAACATGTATCAATGGATTCCTTGCCATTGCCAAAATTGCAGCTGCCTATAGCTTTGATGATGTGTTAAATGATTTGGTAGTATCTCTTTGCAAGTTCACTACCCTTTTGCTTCCATCTTATGTTGATGAATTTCCTGTTGCATTTGCGGAAGATGGTAAAGCTAGATTGGCCACATTAGCAGTCTTCACAGTAGCAAACGAATATGGAGACCACATTCGCTCTGGTTGGAAGAACATCCTAGACTGCATTTTGAGTTTGCACAAATTGGGCCTTCTCCCCACACGTCTCTTTAGTGATGCTGCTGATGACTTAGAGTCTACTGCTGATGCAGACCCTAGGAGACCTACTTCACTTTCTCTACCATCTCATTTTCCTTCATTGGCTCCATCAAGGAAATCATCTGGCTTAATGGGGGTGTTTAGCCAACTATTATATCTTGATGAAGAACCTGCGCCACAGCCAACTGAACAACAGCTTGCCGCACGTCAGCAGACTCTTCAGACAATTCAGAGTTGTCACATTGATAGCATCTTTGCCGAGAGTAAATTTTTGCAAGCTGAGTCCCTGTTACAGCTTGTTCGGGCCCTTGTGTTGGCTGCAGGCAAGCCTCGCAAAAGAAATAATTCTCTGGAAGACGAAGAGACTGCAGTATTTTGTCTAGAGTTGCTTATTGCTATCACAATAAATAACCGTGACAGAATAATGCTTCTTTGGCAGGTCGTCTATGATCACATAGCAAGTGTTGTCCATTTAACAACAATGCCATCTACTTTGGTAGAGAAGGCTGTGTTTGGTCTGCTTCGCATATGCCAAAGGTTACTTCCATACAAGGAAAATTTCACAGATGAGCTTCTCAAGTCTCTGCAACTTATCTTAAAGCTTGATGCTCGGGTTGCTGATGCATTTCTTGAACAGATAACCCGGGAGGTTATGCACCTTGTCAAAGCAAATGCTATGCAGATACGATCTCATATAGGCTGGCGGACAATCATATCGCTGCTTTCTTTTACTGCTCGGCATCCTGAAGCATCTGAAACAGGTTTTGATACACTAGCGTTCATCATGGCAGATGGGGCCCACCTCTTGCCTGCTAATTATGTCCTCTGTTTGAATGTGGCGGCGCAGTTTGCTGATTCTCATGTTGGGAATGTTGATCAATCTGTGAGATCTTTAGATCTGATGGCTGGATCACTTATCTCTCTTATTAGATGGTCTCACCAGGCGAAGGAAGCACTTGGGCAGGAGGCTGCTGTAAAAATGACCCAGGATATAACAGAAATGTGGCTCAGGCTGATACAGGGACTGCGAAAATTTTGTAAAGACCGGAGAGAAGAGGTAAGGGATCATGCCATCTTGATGCTGCAGAGGTGCTTGACTGGAGTTGATGGGATCCATATCCCAGAAGATTTGTGGTTGCAATGTTTTGATCAGGTGATATTTACATTACTGGATGAATTACTCAATCTTGCCCAGCCGAGCTTTGTGAAGGATTATAGGAGCACTGAAGGAGCAATAGTTTTGGCACTGAAGCTCATGTTCAAAATGTTTTTACAGTCTTTGAATCATCTCTCCCAGTCGACATCCTTCTGCAAACTATGGTTAGGGGTATTGAGTCTAACAGAGAGATGCATGAAGGTGAAATTTAAAGGGAAACTGAGTGAGAAGATCCCTGAACTCATTTCCGAGCTCCTAAAGAACACTCTACTTGTCATGAAAACAAGTGGAATTCTGGGGCCAAGTAATCCTGTAGGAGGGGACAGTTTCTGGAAGTCAACATGGTTGCATGTCCACAAAATATGCCCATCTCTTCAGACAGAAATCTTTCCCACAAACGAAGCAGAGCAGTCGGAAAAACAGCGTATAGCAGGCTGTAGTCCTCTGGCAGAGGGAAATGTTATCGTCTCATCTGGTAATAGCACAGCTTGAAGATAAAGTTCCCATCGGACAGGTCTTTGTACAGTGAAAGTGACATATTCTTTGTCAGCACAATCATTAGCGTAAGCAGATGATGAGTTTTGCAGCTGAGAACCAGTTAAGCTTTATAGAAGCAGCATTTAGGAGCTGAGGAGCAAATCTGAATTCAGCTTCTTCGCGGTATGATTTAGTTTACAGGTTGTGATATCTTTATTTCCACTCTTCAAAAAGGCATATATTTGCAGCCTTGTTGGCTGTTGATCGAAGATTTAAAAGAAGGGGTTACTTTGATGAAATTTTGCACCGTCATCGCGGTTCCTGTACACACTCAAGTCTGATAGTAGTTAACCATTTTGTCTGTACAATACTAGCATACTAGTACAAAATATTTCCAGGATTACTTGGCCCCAGGTTGATACACAGTTTTCTTGAAATCGTATTAGTATGAAATATTTCCATCAGGTTGATACACAGTTTTCTTGAAATATATGTTGCGATTAACTAATAACAAGTTTCATCTCCAATGTTGATTAGTCTTACTATTTTTTTCAAGTTTTATTCTTACTTGAGAAAATCAGTTAACATAAATAAGACATCATATTACTAAATATACATATACTTTTACTTGTTCACTAAAATAAACAAAAAATTAATTTACAAAATATATACAAAGCACTTGTTGTACAAATAAGCTTATAACATATGGGAGGATTGTATACATATAAGCAACGGAATAGATACTGGGGTCAACAAATATATATATATATATATATATATATATATATATATTATAGGTTCACTGTGCAAAACTATGAGTTCGGAGCCAAAAGGCGAAAAAAATTGAGTGAAATTTCCAAAAGGACAATTAAAAATAAGATTGGAATCAAATATTTAAACGGAAGGGTGATGCCGTGAAAATTAATGGAGAATGACGCAGTGCCCCTAAGGCACAAGGAGACCTGCTACTTGTAAGTCGTAGGGATGCTTGTAAGTCACAGGTCAACCTGCGCCTTGTAAGGCGCATGAGAAGGTGTGCCTTACTGTTCAGTATTTAAAAAAAATAAAATTTAGTCACTTTGTAAAAAAAAAACTTTTAGTAACTGAAAAAAATGTTGTCTTTAGTGGTGTGAAAGTTACTCAAGTTTAAATTTGGAGCTTATTGATTAGTATTATTACTATTTTCCAAAATGCAGATTAATCATCAAGTTTCTTTAATTGAAACGCTTTGAAATAGTTGGTTTTATAAAATTCACAATGTTTTTCAAGTTATTTTAAAATAGTTTTGTCACCTTTTATGATTTTTAACTAATAATCATAATTTTTTTTCGTTTCACTCAAATATTTTGTTAATTAGTATAAATTAGTTAGAAGATTATATTTTTGAACTAATTAGTTTATAATTATTTTATTTCATTAATATTAAGAAGTTTATTTAAATCCTAGCCGAATTAGTAAATTTGGTTACGTTCTTAATTAGAATTGACCGCAATTGAAACTGGTGAGGTCATGTCCTAATTTAAAATCTAACCCCTTTTATCGTAAATTTAACTATTTTGTTACCTCAATTTAAACCCAATTTATTTTCGTTTATATAATAAGAAAAAGAGTAAATTATAGGTTTAACAAATATAAAAATCATACTTGTATGTTATAACTATAGTTTACATAATTGCACTCTATAGCAAACTTTATGTTTGTTATGGCTATTAATATGTATATTTTGGCATACTTATACAAAACAATCAATTGTATAAGTATATATTTGGAATCTGTATACAAATAAGAAAGTATTTTTTTTTTATTTATAATCTGTGTTTGTATAAAGCGAGAAAGAGAAAAGACAAAAGAGAACTGGACAGGGGAAGATTTATATTGTATAAGAGTAAATTTTAGGTTTAGCAAATATAAAAATCATATTTGTATGCTATAACTATATTTGTATAATTGCGCTCCATAACAAACTTTATGTTTGCTATGACTATTAATCTGTATATTTCGGTATACATATACATAAAAAATATGTATTTGGGTCTATTTGTATATTTCAGTATACAAATGGGTCCTGCATTTGTATATTTCGGTATACAAATGGGTTCTGCATTTGTATATTTCGATCTATTTGTATATTTTGGTATACAAATGGATGTTGCATTTGTATATTTTGATTTATTTGTATATTTCGGTATACAAATGGAATGGCAAAAAACATGAAATGTTTGCTGCGAATTACAAATAAAAGAAACTATGGCTATAACATTTAATTTGAATTAATAGTTTGCTATTTCATACAATTTTTCCATTGTATAATTATAAGTGTATAGGACAAAAAAATATGTATTCGTATATATAGTTTTCTCTCGCTTTATACAAACACAAACACAATTTATACATTTGTGTTCATATAAAGAGAGAGAGAGAGAGAGAGGGTGGCGAGCGAGATCAGGAGAGTGGCGAGCGAGATATCTGGGGAGAGAGGCGAACGAAAAGATATGTATTTGTATTTATGTATTTATATATACAGTTTTCTCTCGCTTTATACAAATACAAACATAATTTATACATTTGTGTTTGTATAAAGTGAGAGAGGCGAGCGAAATCAGGAGAGTGGCGAGTGAGATATCTAGGGAGAGAGGCGAATGTCAAAGTGTTTACTACGGATTAAAATTAAAAAAAACTGTGATTATATATCATTTAATTTTAATTAGTAGTTTGTTATTTTATACAATTTTCATTAAGAAAAATTATTAAGAGTGCAAAGGTAGAATGGATCCAAAAAGACAATTTTCCTAAGAAAGTCCCAAGGCCCAATATTAGTTAGATACATCAGATGTCAGTCCATAATAAGAGAATTTTACTCCCGCTCTTTTGTGTCTGTCGAACGAACGAATGGCAACTGTCAATAAAATAACGGCTCTTTTGTGTCTGTGTCGCTCCTCGCTCTTCTCTTCTTCACTACCACTCTTCTCAAGGCGATGAAGATTGCTCTTTCTCTCTTCTGCAGAACCTTCAATTCTTCTAAATGGTGAATTTCCCAATTCCCTTTTCAATTTTACTTGTTCTTGGATAAAAGAAATCAATTTTTTTTTTGTGTGTATGCAGCAGACAAAGGTGAAGATGACAATGTCGAGAATATAATTGCTGAAAAACAAGAGGGAGGTGGTTGTGAGCCAAATGAGGAGAGACAAACATTGGTATGCTTCTTGAATCCCGTCCGGATGCCACTGCTGCTCGTATTCAGGTACTTTTTCCTCTAACTTAGGGGTTGGGGGATTAGTTGATTGATTGATTAATTGAACCGCGAAATCAACTCGTAGGAATGTGTAATTTAGTATATCATGCCTGGGATCATTTATCTTGAAACACATAATTTTGCTTTGCTTCAAGAAGCGCAATTGCTCACTGTCACATCAACCGTGATATGAAGGTTTACAATTGCTGATTGGAAAATCTATTGTGAAAATTATTATCTATCTTATTCTTTTAACTATTGTTCCTTATTCCCCAGCCTAAAAATTTGTGTATTTTAACCTCTGACTTAGGGCACTTCTTCTCATTTTCGTATTTAACCTCTAATAACTTAGGGTTGGAGGCATATTTTATAGATTGATTAATTGAATAATTTATATGTAACCTCGAAATCAACTTGTAGGAATGGGAAATTTGGTATATCATGCATGGTGGTTAGCTCTCTCCTGTTAGTGCTTAGAATTTTAGTAATGAAACACTTATGGACTCACTGTCACAGCAATACCACCGAGATTTGAAGGTTTGCAATTGCTGATTGGAAAATCTGTTGCAAAGATTATTATCTATCTTAAATTGTTCCTTGTTTCCCAGCCTGAAAATCTGCTTCTGGATTTCCATGGAAACGTAAAAGTTTCTGACTTAGGGCATTTACTTCTACTCTCTAACAGGGAGTCAGGGCTGACTATACCACTTGTGGGACTCTAAATTATGTTGCACCTGAGAGGTAAGATGCATATGTAGTTCAAATCATTCAGTTACTTCTTAATAGTTCTTAGGAGTGCATTCTTCTTGTTTTGTACATGCAACCTGACATCATTTGATTGGCCTGCTATCCCCTAAAACCCTCTTCTCATTTAAACTTTAGATTGTGAACTAAGAGGCAAATATATACTTTTACGTTTGTAGTCTTGGTTTAGTAATTAGTTGTTGTTATAAGGAATCTTATTTTCCTTAAGTAGCTATATTATTTTCCCATTCCTAATGTCCTCCATATTAATAACACCGTCTGTATTTGTTATATCTACAAAGCTTGAATCAGAAAGAAACTAAGCAGAGGGGTGGTTGTCTTCATTTTAATTCATTGATCCTTTTTACCTAGCATGATCAGTTGGCTTTTGATTAGTCATCAGAACTGAAAATATGATTTTTTTGAGTTTGATTGCTCAATATGGACTAAAATCCTTCCAAATTTCTCGGATTGGTTGTAGAGATACTTTTTACGGTAATCATTCTAAATGTGAGAAATGCATTAAGCATGTCTTCTTCTCGTTCTTTGATTTTGGAAGTGTTCCTTTTATCATCTCCTTTTTCTTGATTGATTCTTTTTACCTAGCATGATCAGTTGGTTCATCCATCATTAGAACTAAAAACATGATTTTTTAGAGTTTGATTGCTCAACATGGATTAAAATCCTTCAAAATTTCCCGAATTGGTCATTTTAAATGTGAATGCCTTGTCTTCTGCTTGTTCCTTGCTATTGTTGAATATAATTCCTTTTCTCATCTCCTTTTTCTTGATTAATTTGTGAAACTTCAGCATAACTTGTGTCCTTTTAGTATATAGTGATTTATACTCAAAACCATGTACATGCACAGAAGATCAAGATTGATGGGATAAAACGAGACCCTTGGTTCGTTCCTTTTCATTCCCTTCAAGGTTGGAGAGACTTCATTAGGTAAGAAACACAATATTTGATGATTACTCTACCCCAACTCAGTTTTTTTTGTGTCTTCTTTTTGTTAAAATATATAAATCTGTTTAAGTGCATTTTTAAGACTTTGTTTTTTTAAAGGCGAGCGGGGCAGGGGTCTCGAGATGGACGAAGCGGGGGGCGGGGGACAACGCCTCAAGGCCGCCAGGGCAAGGGGTCTTTGGGCATGACACATTAAGGTAGAGGTGGGGCCTCGGGAAATGACGGTGCCTCAAGGCGAGAGGGGGTGGGGCTCGGGGTACAATGGTGCCTCGAGGAGAGGGGGGTCGTGCCTCGGGGAATGAAGGTGCCTCGAGGGGATGGGGGTGGGGTCTCGGGGCACGACAGTGCCTCGAGGCGAAGGGGATGGGCCTTCGGGGAACCACAGTGCCTCGAGACGGGCGGGGGTGGGGGCTCGGGGAACAACGGTGCCTTGAGGCGAAGAGGATGGGCCCTCGGGGTACGATGATGCCTCGAGGTCGGGGGGTAGGGCCTCGGGGAACGACGGTTCCTCGAGGTGGGAGGTAGGGGCCTCGGGGTACAACGGTGCGTTGAGGCGGTGGGGGGGATCAGGGAACAACGGTGCCTCGATGCGGTGGGGGGATCGAGGAACGAAAATGCCTTGAGGCTGGGGGGAGGGGCCTCGGGGTACGACGGTGCCTCGAGGTGGAAAGGAGGGGCCTCGAAAAATGACGGTGCCTCGAGGCGTGGGGAGGGGATAGGAGCTCGAGGCACGATGGTGCTTTGATGTGGGGGGAAGAGATAGGAGCTCGAGGCGAGGGTTGTGGGGCCTTGGAGCACGACGGTGCCTCGAGGTGAGAGTTGTGGGGACTCGGGGAACGATGGTGCCTCGACGTGAGTGAGGTGGGTGCCTCGAGGTACGATGGTGCCTCGAGAAGAGTAGGGTGGGGGTCTCGTGGAACGACGGTGCCTCGAGGCGAGGAGTGGGTTGGGGACTCGATGCACCGTTGCGAGGGGGGTGGGGCCTCGGGGTATGATGGTGCCTTGAGGCGGGGGATAAGGGTGGGGCCTCGGGGCACGACAATGCCTCAAAGTAGGGGGTAGGGTGAGGTATCGGGGCACGACGGTGCCTCGAGGCGGGGGGTGGGGTCGGGTCTCTGGGACGATAGTGCCTTGAGGCGGGGGGTGGGGTATAGCCTCAGGGCACGACGGTGCCTCGAGGCGAAGAGGTGATCCTCGGGGAACGATGGTGCCTCGAGGCGAGGGGATGATCCTCAGAGCACGATGGTGCCTCGACGCAAGGGGGTGATCCTCAGGGAACGACGGTGCCTCGAGAGGAGGGGGGATGGGGCCTCGGGGAACGATGGTGCCTCAAGGTGAGCGGGGGAGGGAAATGACGGTACCTCAAGGTAGGCTGGGGCGGAGGATAAGGCCTCGGGGAACGGCGGTGCCTCGAGGCGGGCGGGGGCATGGGAACGACGCCTCGATGCGAGCGAGGCCTTAGCCACGACGCTTCGAGGCAGGGGATGTGGGGGGACATAACTGAGAAATTTGCAGAATGATTTCCTCGGATCGATTGGGTCTACCTTGCGACATTGATCTCAGGTTTTCAGCTGTATTTTCTTTTGATCTGAACCCTTAAGTCCAGCTCAGTTTCTTTACAGGTCTGTGTTTGTTAGTTGGATTTATCTCCTATGATTGAACTCAAATCGCTTTTTATAATGTCTTTGCCGTTTAAATTATTGATAAGATCTTGGTTATAACAGGATCTGCAAAAATGTAAATGATGTTTAATCACCACAACTGTTATTTGATGCATTTCCTCTATAGCGGGCTATATGCAAGTTTACAATTATCTTATAATGGCAAAATAAAAATCTTTATGCTGTAGTAAGATATCATAATTTTTCAGCTTAGATCGGATGTTTATACGTGGAAATTCTTAACATTGGTTAGAGACTTGATATGTTGAAGACCTATGTAGTGATTCTTTCTGATTGAACAGTTTATGTTTGCAGTTGGAAGCAACATTCGAAAAATCATGCTACCTACGTGCAGCAAGATGCTCGTGAGTTCTTCATTTAAATGCTGGATAGGATCCATGACAAAGAGGGGAAAGCAAGTTTGGCAATCAAAGGTATATTTTGATGAGAATGGTACTTATACTTCTTGTCTATGTGTAGGACATGGTAGGGTCTGTCGCTCTAAATTATGTTGCACCTGAGAGGTAAGATGCATATGTAGTTTGAATAATTCAGTTACTTCTTAATAGTTCTTAAAAGTGCATTCTTCTTGTTTTGTACATGCAACCTGTCATCATTTGATTGGCTTGCTATCCCCTAAAACCCTCTTCTCATTTAAACTTTAGATTGCGAGCTAAAAGGCAAATATGTACTTTTACGTTTGTAGTCCTGGTTTAGTAATTAGTTATTGTTATAAGGAATCTTATTTTCCTTAAGTAGCTATATTATTTTCCCATTCCTGATGTCCTCCACAATAATAGCACCATCTGTATTTGTTATATCTGCAAAGCTTGAATCAGAAAGAAGCTAAGCAGAGGGGTGGTTGTCTTCATTTTAATTCATTGATCCTTTTTACCTAGCATGATCAGTTGGTTTTTTATTAGTCATCATAACTGAAAACATGATTTTTTTTAGTTTGATTGCTCAATATGGACTAAAGTCCTTCCAAATTCCTCGGATTGGTTATAGAGATCCTTTTTACAGTAATCATTTTAAATGCGTTAAACATGTCTTCTCCTCGTTCCTTGATTTTAGAAGTGTTCCTTTTCTCATCTCTTTTTTCCTTATTAATTTGTGAAACTTAGTGACTTACTTAAAAACCATGTGCATGCATAGGATCAAGATTGATGGGATAAAACGAGACCCTTGGTTCCCTTCATTGCGAAAGGTTTGAATTACTCTCAACCCAACTCAGTTTTGTTCATGCTTCTTTTTGTTAAAATTTTTTCGTGATCATCAAAAATCACAAGGACGGCCTCAGGCGGGATAGGGTACCTCGAGGCGGGCAAGGCCTCAAGGCTTGCAAAGTCATGGGGCGGGACCATGCCACGAGGCACGCGGTGGGTGGGTTGGGGGGCCTCGAGGCAAGGAAGGGCAGGTCGGAAGCCTCGAGACACGATACCTCAAGGCAGAGAGGGGCAGAGGGCGGGACTCGAGGCACGGTGCGTACCTTAGGGAGGGAGGCCTCGAGGCAGGGTGGGGGGCCTCGAGACACAGTGTGTGCCTCGGGGTAGGGCGGGATGGGGTGCCTCGTGCCTCGGGACAGGGCGGGGGGCCTCGAGGCACGTTGCGTGCTTCGGGGCAGGGCGGGAGGCCCTCGAGGCACGGTGCATGCCTCGAGGCAGGGCGGGAGGCCCTCGAGGCATAATGTGTGTGGTTCGGAGTAGGGTAGGGGGCCTCGAGGAACATACCGTGCCTCGGGGAGGGGCGAGGGTCCCGTGCCTTGAGGCATGGTTCATGCGTCGGGGCGGGGGGTCTTGGGGCAGGGCGGGGGCCTCGAGGTACTGTGTGTGCCTCGGGGCAGGGCGGGACTGGGCGCCTCGTGCCTCAGGGCGAGGTGGGGCGGGGCGTGCGCACCTCGGGGTGTGGAGTTGCGTTGGGCCTCGAGGCACCGTGCCTCAGGGCAGCGTGGGGTGCCTCGAAGCACAGTGCGGGCCCCCCGCCTTGCCATGAGGCGGGGGCCTCGAGACAAGTTTTTCGTCAAAATTAGCCAATTTTTAAATCCGTTGGTAAACTGTGTGTGAGCGGATCCTTTAAGTGCTTAAAACCTTTCTAAAAATTTCCTTTTTAAAATGGTTTTTTAATTTTCTTAAAACAAAGTGGTGACTCCTTAATTATTATTTTTCTAAAATTTATAAATAGGCAAGTTAGGAAAAGGTTTTGAAACTTAGTTTTAAAAATGGTAACAATGGTTATGCTAGAGAGCTTTTTGGAAATTGGCTTATTTACAAAAGCACAAGACCACTCCTAGGTATGGTTCTATATCTTCTTGCAAGATTCTAGATGATGTAGATATTTTTTCAAGATATTACACTAAGTCATTATTCTGTGCCGGTTCTGATTCACACTTTATGTTCCTTGATTATAAAATGTTGAGTGGGAATTGTCAAATGGCACCAGAGCCTGAACTTGATGCTATCTTGCTCTAACTTATTTATATTTGGATGCTGATGAATAATTTGTGAGTGGTAAGGGACATGCATAAACATTTAGACTTGGCACATCTTGTCTTTTGCCAAACGAAGAAAATGAAAACATTTGTTTTTATATTTACAACTAACTTCTTAATATTAATGTACCAAATCAATATATCAACAATGGTTGTGTGTGTTTCACAAGTAGAAGAAAGAAAAAAGTATGTAGGTCAAATGAATGAGAAAATTCATGGTATGTTATGACTTGAAATTAAAGAAAAATAGAAACGCGAACAACATTTTGCTGCTATGTTGAGTTTGCAAGTGGGAAATTGAAGTCTTCACCTCCAGACTTCCCCCATTTTGCTAAGAAATAGAAAAGGGGAAATGGAGAAGGAGAAGCATTGCTGCTTGAGCCCCAAAATTACATGGTCTAGTTCTTAATCTCTTTCATATTTGTCAATGTTGCTTTCGACATTACAACGGCTAGGATGTTAGGGATTCAATTTAAGAGCATTTAGAAGGTTGACAGTCTGAATTGTGGATGTTTTAGGTCCAATTATTGCAAAAGCTTAGTCTTGGTTGGTTAAAGTACCATATGATGAAGCCTATGTCATTTTCAGCTGAATGCCTCTCAAAGTGAGAGTCTTTCCATTATATAGAGAAAATAAAGATTATACATCCCTAAAGATCCGCCATTCCTATCCCTAAAGATCATCTATTCTATCTATACAAATTTGCCATTGAATCCCTCTAAATCTGCCTTGCTATCCCTCCAAATCAGCTATTCTATCACAATATTTATTCACATGATTCTACAACAAATGTATATGATCATGCTAATTTATATCACTATATAATTACATTAATATATACAATCATTTAGTTGTCTATCATGCTAACATCCCCCCTCAAATTGATGCTGGTGGATCAAGAAGCATCAATTTGCCTACTAGAAACTGATGGCGTTGCCGTGCCATGGATTTTGTAAATGCATCAGCTATTTGAAGATCACTGGACACATGTGGAAGAGTAATGACACCTTTATCTACAGTTTCTCGTATATAATGACAATCCACTTCGATGTGTTTGGTTCTCTCATGAAAAACTGGATTAGTAGCAATCTGAAAAGCACTTGTATTGTCAGCGTGGAGAGGAGTAGGATGAGATTGGGGAAATCCAATCTCAGCAAGTAATCCACGAAGCCATACAACCTCGGAGCAAGCAGTAGACATGGATCGATATTCAGCCTCTGTTGAAGATTTTGACACACGATCTTGCTTTTTACTCTTCCAAGATATCAATGACTTTCCAAGAAACATGCACCAACCAGAGACTGAACGACGAGTATCAGGACATCCCGCCCAATCAGAATCACTAAAAGCATTAAGATGAATAGGAGAACCACTTGGAAAGAACAATCCACGAGTAGATGTTCCTAGAAGGTACCGAATGATGCGACGAACAACCACCAAGTGGAGATGACGGGGATCTTGCATAAATTGACTAACTTGTTGAACTGCAAAAGAGATATCAGGCCGAGTAATAGTAAGGTAATTTAGACTCCCAACTAATTGTCGAAATATAGTTGGATCAGGAAGAAGATCGCCTTTCTCATGACGATACTTGACATTCATTTCCAGTGGAGTATCTACGGAGGAGGAAACTTGAAGACCAACCAAAGAAATCAGATCCTGAGTATATTTGTGTTGGTTTAGAAATACACCTGAAGCAACATTATGAACTTCCAAACCCAAAAAATAAGTAAGAGCACCAAGATCTTTCATATGAAAAGAATCTTTAAGCTGCTGTTGGAGGCAAGTGATTAGTGAAGAATCAGTTCCTGTGATAATAATGTCCTCTACATACACTAAAAGAAGAACACAACCTGTAGATGTTTTCCGAAGAAACAAAGATGAGTCATATTTGCTCTGCTCAAAAGAAAATTGTAGCAAAGTAGACCGGAACTTATCAAACCAAGCTCTTGGAGCTTGTTTTAATCCATACAAAGACCGCTTCAACTTGCATACATCTGATGTAGGCGATGAGAACAAACCAGGTGGAGGTTTCATATAAATATCTTCTTTAAGATCACCATGGAGAAAAGCATTTTTGACATCCATTTGATAAAAAGACCAGTTTTGTGAAGCAGCAATGACAATAATAGTTCGTACCGTAGTCATTTTGGCTACGGGTGCAAAAGTCTCCTCATAGTCCACCCCATACTCTTGTCTGTTACCAAGAACGACCAATCGAGCTTTGTACCGATCAAGAGTTCCATCAGAATGAAGTTTGATTGAATAAACCCACTTACATCCAATAAGGCGGACATTTGAAGGACATGAAACAATGTCCCATATGTCATTTTCTTTAAGAGCCAAAAGTTCTTCCTCCATTGCTTTCTGCCAACATTCATGCTTGGAAGCTTGTGAGTAACAAGATGGAACAGATATGTTGGATAAAGTAGAGGAAAATCCATACCAATTGGGAGTACGAGATACTCTTGTAGATCGCCGAGTAGGCTCAAGAGGACCAGATCTTGAAGAATTCTCAGATTCTAGTTGTGGTGCAGTTTCAGGCGGCGGATCAGTGTCGGGATAGGGTAAAGTTGGCCGACGTCGTTCATACACAAATCCAGGTTTGAATTTCTTAAAAGAAGATGATAAATCCTCAAAAGTAGGAAGAAGAGGAGAAACAGAAGATGAATCTACAATCGTAGGAAAGAAATACTGATTCTCAAAGAAAACAACATTTCTAGAAATACGAAATTTGTGAGAACATGGATCATAACAAATAAAACCTTTTTGTGAAGTACTATAACCCATAAAAGCACATTTAGTAGATTGTACAGAAAGTTTATTGCGTTGCGAAGGAGGCAAATGCACAAAACAAACACAACCAAATGTATGAAAATCACTATAGTTAGGATTTTGGTGATAAAGACGAAAATATGGAGACTCAAGATTTAGCACTTTAGATGGCAATCTATTAATTAAATAGACAGCAGTAGACAAAGCTTCCACCCAATATTTAGATGGTACAGATGACTCAATCAATAAAGTACGAGTGACATCTAAAAGATGCCGATTTTTTCGTTCAGCAACTCCATTTTGTTGTGGTGTATATGGGCAAGAGTGTTGTGAGACAATTCCTTTGTCAAGCAAGAATTTTTTGAATTCATAAGATATATATTCTCCACCAGAATCAGATCTTAATAATTTGATGCATGTAGAAAATTGAGTCTCAATGTAAGCCAAAAATGTCTTGAACATGGAAAATACCTTAGATTTGGATCGAAGAAAATACACCTATGTAAACCGACTATAATCATCTATGAATGTCACAAAGTATTTGAAATGAGCATGAGAAATAATTGGTGAAATGCCCCAAACATCACTATGAATGACATCAAAACACTTTGTAGCACGACTACCAAAATTAGGAAAATGAAGAGTTTTACTTTTGCCTAATTTACAAGTAGAACAATCAATGGAAGCAACTGCAAATTTATTTTTATTTCCCAATAAACCAGAATTTGATAAATGAGACAACACAACAGAATTTGGATGTCCTAGACGCTTATGCCAAACCTCAGTTTTATTAGCAGTAGAAGTACAAGCAAAAGATAGAACAGGAGAAATGGAAAAATGTATAGGAAACAATCGTCCAACTTTAGGCCCCTTCGCGATTATCGTCACCGACACCTGATCCTGCACAAGACAACCATTACGAGAAAAATTCACATCACAATTGTTATCTACCAATTGTCCAACTGAAATAAGACTAGTTGAGAGCTTTGGTGAAACAAAAACATTC
The DNA here is from genome assembly GCF_900185275.1 of Solanum verrucosum. Taxonomy (NCBI): domain Eukaryota; kingdom Viridiplantae; phylum Streptophyta; class Magnoliopsida; order Solanales; family Solanaceae; genus Solanum; species Solanum verrucosum. The sequence goes on from NW_026020332.1 coordinate 6,270,733, forward strand.
TTGAAAGTTGGAGTAATGTCCCCAACCTTGGTAATGGGTAAATTACTACCATTGGCAATCTGTATTTGTGATGGACCTTGATACTTACGAACATTTTTTAGGATGCTCGTTGAGTTGGTCATATGATTGAAAGCACCTGAATCAACAATCCAAAAATTAGATGTAACATCATTACCTTGTAATCCCAATGCTGAAAAGGCTGACACGATCATTTGTTGTACCATTTCAGGAGTAAGAACTTGTCCTGAAGATGAGTTATCATCAGTGGAACCATTTATCCTAGCTTGAAAAGCATTGATCCTACGATTTTGAGGGCGCATGGGACACTCTTTGATAATGTGTCCTTGTTGTTTACAATAATTACAGAACTTCTTGCTACAATTGCTAGCAATATGACCATATTCCTTGCAACTGTAGCATTGAGTTCTACTCATATCCCTGCCCTTTCCTTTACCTTGAGCAGCAAATGCAACAGTGACATCATTTTCTTTCTTAAAAGCATTTTGTGTGACAAGACGTTGCTCTTCACGAAGTAATTCCCTAAAGCAAACATCCAAAGAGGGAGATGGGTCACGATTCATCAAGTTAGAGCGAACACTCTCAAAGTCGGAGCGTAATTTCATCAAAAATTGGTCTCGCTTGCTTTGCTCATGAACTGCCTGAATCACTGATAGGGATTCAGTAGGTATTTTAGCATAGACAATATCTGTAAATTCAGCCCATAAGTTTTGAAATCCAGAAAAATAATCCTGAACAGAAAGACCTCCTTGAGAGTAATTAGCAATTTCATACTCCAACTGAAAGCGTCTTGCACTATTATCTTGGTTGTAAACCTTTTGTAAGTAATCCCACATGGCCTTAGCTATCTTGTACGGCCTGAGATTAAGAACAATAAGAGGGTCAATTGACCCTAGAATCCATGTCATCACCCGAGCATCTTTAATCTTCCATTCACCTAGCTTTGTTGCATCAGTAGGAGCAGGATCGCTTCCATCTATATGGCCCCATAGTTCTTTGCCGGTGACAAACAATTGAAATTGAAACTCCCAAGAAGAATATTTTTTTACCAGTGAAACGAACACTGAAGGATTCAAAGTGATGTGAATTCATGCTTTTGAATAGCTATAAAACTACAAAGACTCAAGAAAGCAACTAGAATGACCAAGAACAAAATTCCCAGGAGGTAGCCAAAAACCAAGATTTTCAAAAAAAATTAAAAGGAACCACAAATGACTCTATGAAACAAGACAGCCAAGAGAAGGCTCTAATACCATGTCATTTTCAGCTGAATGCCTCTCAAAGTGAGAGTCTTTCCATTATATAGAGAAAATAAAGATTACACATCCCTAAAGATCCGCCATTCCTATCCCTAAAGATCAGCTATTCTATCTATACAAATCTGCCATTGAATCCCTCTAAATCTGCCTTGCTATCCCTCCAAATCAGCTATTCTATCACAATATTTATTCACATGATTCTACAACAAATGTATATGATCATGCTAATTTATATCACTATATAATTACATTAATATATACAATCATTTAGTTGTCTATCATGCTAACAGCCTATACCTGAAGTTATTTAATCTTCATGTAGTCCATTGTTGAATACATAATTTCTTTTGTGAACGGCAAGCAGGTTGTTGCAGAAAATCCAATATCCCAAGCTAAAGCGGAATCTGCAATCCTTCAGGTATGATTTCATTCATAATAGAGAAGATATTACTGTCATTGTACTCTGATCAAACTAAAAGGTCACAGATTTAGTGTTGTAGAGTTCTATAGAGTGGTGCTAATGCTTTCCATCTTTTGATGTCATGCACTGGTACTGTTTTGCGACGCAGATCAGGTGATTTGTCTTGGTTCTAATTTCATCATTTGTTTTTCCTCTTGAATATGCTAATTGCTCTTTCCCGGTATTCTAACAATCTGATCGTTTGTATTTCAGGGACATTGTGGTTCTTGTTGGGCTTTTGGTGCTGCTGAGTTGTTGTCTGATCATTTCTGTATTCATTATGGCTTGGTAAGTTCATTCCTTCATGCAAAAACTTGCTAGTTTATTCTAGTTATGGTAGCTAATGGTTCAATTTTTATGTGTGAGGCAGAATATTATTAGGACCGAAATAAGCAGGTGTAATGCGGAAGTTAGCAAAGCAAACCTCGAAAGACCACAAGTAAGAAACAAACGAGAAACACACCAAAAGAGACAGATTTAACGTGGTTCGGTCAATCGACCTACGTCCACAAAGGAGATGAGCAATCCACTATATAAATATGAGAGTACAAAATATAGAGAGAAATAACCTCAACCAATTCACTCGGAATACATGGGAGGTTCACACAAGTGATAACGTATCAAGCTTGTGACCCACAAATTCTCCCCCTAACCAAAACTCTCAAAGCCCTTAAGACTACATTGTGAATGCTAATTAAGTTAGAAGGAACAAGCCTATATTTATAAAGTCCTAAACCTTTCCTACAAGAAAAGGACTAGTAAAATATTAAAACCTTTTCCTAAAAGGAAAACCTATTCATGGTAAGAAATCAGGGCAAATAAACCCCAACAAATCTCCCCCTTGGCCTGAATTTCTGACAAAATAAATTTGTCCACCTTCTTCACATAATCTTTAGGATCTTGCATCTCTTCTCCATAATCTCCTCCATCAAATCTACGTCTCGACACAGAGAACCTCTCTTAAACAATTTCTCCAACAAAGATCTTCATTACTGTCAAAAAGGTTGCGACTAGAACTACACCCGCCAAGATGAACACCCATCTGTAACCTAGTTCCATCATTGAACCATGGCTCTGATACCACTTGTTAGGACCGAAATAAGCAGGTGTAATGCGGAAGTTAGCAAAGCAAACCTCGAAAGACCACAAGTAAGAAACAAACGAGAAACACACCAAAAGAGACAGATTTAACGTGGTTCGGTCAATCGACCTACGTCCACAAAGGAGATGAGCAATCCACTATATAAATATGAGAGTACAAAATATAGAGAGAAATAACCTCAACCAATTCACTCGGAATACATGGGAGGTTCACACAAGTGATAACGTATCAAGCTTGTGACCCACAAATTCTCCCCCTAACCAAAACTATCAAAGCCCTTAAGACTACATTGTGAATGCTAATTAAGTTAGAAGGAACAAGCCTATATTTTACTAGTCCTTTTCTTGTAGGAAAGGTTTAGGACTTTATAAATATAGGCTTGTTCCTTCTAACTTAATCAGCATTCACAATGTAGTCTTAAGGGCTTTGAGAGTTTTGGTTAGGGGGAGAATTTGTGGGTCACAAGCTTGATACGTTATCACTTGTGTGAACCTCCCATGTATTCCAAGTGAATTGGTTGAGGTTATTTCTCTCTATATTTTGTACTCTCATGTTTATATAGTGGATTGCTCATCTCCTTTGTGGACGTAGGTCGATTGACCGAACCACGTTAAATCTTTGTGTCTTTGTATATTTCTCGTTTGTCTTCTTACTTGTGGTCTTTCGAGGTTTGCTTTGCTAGCTTCCGCATTACACCTGCTTATTTCGATCCTAACAAATATCTCTGTGTCAGCAAATGATATCGTAGCATGCTAGGGCTATTTATGTGGGGATGGTTGTGAATTGTGATGGTGGATATCCATTAGAAACTTGGAGATACTTTGTCCGCAAGGGTGTGATCACTGAAGAGGTATACATAGTTTTGTTATACACTTATTGTACTTCAGAGAGATTACATCTTTCAGATATTGTGGGATTCTTATACCGATCTGAAAAAAGATTGTGGATCATTATGCTCAACTAATAAAAATTTTCCTGTCAGTGTGACCCTTACTTTGATAATAAGGGATGTTCCCACCGTGGATGTGAACCTGGATATCCCACTCCACAGTGAAAGAGGAAGTGTGTTAAAGAGAATCTACTCTGGAGTAAATCCAAGCATTTTGGCGTCAATGCATAACTGATCAACTCCGATCCGTACAGTATCATATGTGAGGACAATAATAATGCTTGACTGAATTAAATAGAAAAATATGATTGAAATTACTTTCTTTTGATGGTTAACTGTCAAATAATTGTTGATAAGCTGTTTCGACAGAGTTCAAAATAATTGTTGGTCACCAACTCTACCTTTTTGAATTCTAGTGTTACCATCTACTATGTTTGTGGAAATATTAGTGATCTGTAGAGGTTTATGTTCCAGGATAATTAATGCCATGACAATGAAGAAGTACCAGTTAGAAATTCCAATGATCTTCTTAAATGCACTAATTTCCCAGTCTGGAAATATTTGAGTCGTTTGTGCATAAATATACTGCTTGTCAATTGGTGCATACTTAAGTAGTAGACTGCTTACTTTGTTCTTGCATTTGCCTCAACATGGTGTCCTTGTGAATGCATCCTCTTTTCTTAGATTAGTTTCTTTGCTCTTTCTGTTATCTTCTCCTATTTTTACCTGTGACCTTCATGTACTCAATGACAAACCGTTTCTCAAGCACGTGATTTCGCTCACTACAAGTCTGGAGTTTACAAGCACATAACTGGTGAGCAAATGGGAAGGCCATGCTATTAAGCTCATTGGATGGGGATCCTCTGAGGATGGAGAGGACTATTGGGTTTGTTGACATCTTCTAATTGTGCCATTAAGATCTTCAAAATCGTTTCGTCCTTTCTAAATTTGATCATCTTTTTTTATTTTTGAGTTTGCAGCTCCTTGCCAATCAATGGAACAGAGACTGGGGTGACGTATGTCTTGATCTCACCCTTTTTCTTTCAACAATTTTCTGGAGCAAAAATAGTTCCTTCTACTTCTACAAAAAATATTAAAGTTGTTGCCATTGGTTTACCCTTTCATAGGATTTCAGAAATGAGTATATTTACGAGGACTTAGAATTCAAAATATTATAGTACTGACTACTGCGTAATGTATTAATTAGAACTTCTCCAATAACTTCTTCAATGCTTCAATCTGTATGATTATCGATCCAAGCTCTTGCTACACCCTAGCTAGCTTGACTTTTGTTTAGAGTCGTTAATATTGACTAGGTTTGTTGGTCCGATCTAATTCAACCAATAAATAATAGTGTTGAATTAAATTTTTTGAAGCTCATTTAAAAATAAAAAAATTTAGTCTCAGTCAATTAAGCCTGTTAGCTTATAGGGCTTGAGCAATATGGGTTGAACTGACCTATGAGCCAAATAAAAAGCTAAAAATAAGTAAATAACAAAAGGGAATCCAAACTTAAAGCCTACTTGAACCATCATATATGTTACGTACAAATTTTAAAATCTGTTACACATAGCAGAAAGGGATGTAGCTCAAATGGTAGAGCGCTCACTTTGCATGCGAGAGGCACGGGGTTCGATCCCCCGCATCTCCATTTTCTATGTTTTTTAAAAAAATATTCTTTTTGTGTTTTCAGTTCATCTATGGAAGTATCTCAAACAAATGTAAAAAATGACGATTCCCAAATGTCTGTCTTAATTTAAATGTCACTTTTTGGATTTTGACGTTCATTTATAATTTTTCTTTTAAAATAGTTTTCAAATAAGTAAATTTTATTTCAAAACATTTAACGATTCCAAACCCGAATTACCTGTCAAAATTAAATTATTTGACTCTTAATTCAAGCTGTGTCACATAAATTGAAACAAATAAAGTACATTGTAATGAATTAAAATTTAATATGATGGGGTATACTTGTCTTGTATCTTTTTGCAATTCCCATGAATAAAATTAACAAGATTTCTTCATTTTTCGATGCCAAGAAGAAGAGTCTAGCATCATAAATTGGTGAATTGTCCGTTTTAATATGTATTTTTAGAGAGTGTCCCTTTTAGTGTTAGTATAAGTATATAACTGCAAACGAATTATTAATTTGATGCAAATTTAGAACCATAAATATTAAATTTATAACAAATCAAGTAATGGTGGCCCTTGATTATGAAACCATCTACTATCACTAAATAGGAGTAACAACCTCGTTTCCGGTTCCAACAACTTGTAACTGTTTTTCCCTCCTTTATATTTCAATTCAACCAACTTACAAAAATTCATTTTCGTGTGATCACATTATTCAATCAAGACGAAAATAATTTAGAAATCAACACAACAAAATGTCTTACGGTGAAAGTGAGTATGGTGGAAGTGGAATTGAATCTGATGAAACCGGGTATGGAAATCGATCAGAATATGGAAAACCCAAAAAGTCACATGGATCTGGATATGGACGAGACGACGATGATGTGCCCAAATCTGAATATGGATCGGGTTACGGGTCAAAAAGTACTACTCATGACTCTGATGATCAGTACGGGTCAGGTGGATATGGGAGCAAAACCGGATCCAGTGGGTATGGAAAGAAAAGTGAATACGAGGATAAGAGTTCGGAATATGGAAATGAATCGGGTGGATATGGGAGTAAAACCACATCCACTGGGTATGCAAATGAATCGGGTGGGTATGGGAGTAAAACCACATCCACCGGGTATGGAAATGAATCGGGTGGATATGGGAGTAAAACCACATCCACCGGGTATGGAGATGAATCGGGTGGGTATGGGAGTAAAACCACATCCACCGGATATGAAGATGAATCGGGTGGATATGGGAATAAAACTACATCCACCGGGTATGGATCAGGGAACGTAAGAAAGAGTGGTGGTGATGATGATGATGATGAGGGGAAAAAATCAGCATATGGGTCAAGTTATGGGCGAAAGACCGATTCTGATGAGTATGGATCTAGTGGGTATGGGAAAAAGAGCGAAGGTTATGGGAGTTCAACAATTGAGAGGCCTAGTTATGGTAGGTCCGAGGAAGATGACTACAAGAAGCCTAGCTATGGGAAGGGCGATGACGATGATGAAGGCTATGGTCGCAAGAAATATGTAAGTAGGAGTATTATTTTAATTTTTGAATCACATAATTAATAATAACGTAATGTACCTAGAGTTATGTTATTATTTCATTGATTTAATCTTTGATAAATTGGCAGGGTGATTCTGACTCTGACTCGGGCTCTGACAAGGAGAGGAAGAAAAATCGTCGCAAAAAGCACACCGACGACGATTGAGCAGAGTGATTTTGTCAAATGTGATATATTCATGTGTTATTAGAAGTTATTAGTAGTAAATAAAATAAAGTTGGCATGTCTTCACAGTGTTTTATTGTTACATTGCAAAAACACTGATGATTGAGCAGAGATGCTTTTGTCATCCGCTCCAAATTCATGCCATATTACTAGTTATTATTATTAGTAGTAAATGAACCTTTGTATGTGTTTGTCGAGTCATGGTTGTACAGAGAAGGAAATGCCGGTAGTTATTTGTATCAATAGGTACTTTGCTCTTCTCTACTTAAATAAAATTTCGGACGTTTTAGGCAATACTATATATATGCCCATAAAAGTCCTTTACTGTATATATATCTCAATATCAATACTTAAAAGTGTAAGTTGTGACCTTTTGCAAAGTCATTCGGCTGGAAAGAACAATTTATTGTACCATCACATGGATAGAAATTTCTTCAGTCCAATTTGTTTTAAATCAATACTTGACAAAAATGGTAAAGAGAAATAAAGGTTCATTATAAAGTTATAAGGCTAATTGTAAATGAAAATTAATACTCCACTTGTTTTAATTTATGTGATTTTTCGCTTATCGAAATTCAAATTAGATGAGTTGATTTAATTCAATTTAACTTTAAAAATTAGTTAATTAACTCTTAATAAGTAAAAAAGTGTCACATAAATTAGGATAAAGTATAATAAATAAATTGTGGAAAAAGACAATGTTAAAACTACATTGCTACTTACCTTCGCGGAGAAGCTACTCATTTATGAGAGTGAAAAAAATTCATTCAGTCCATTTTTCAAATATTTTAATATATTGTTTTGATGTAGCAATATTCCATAATCCTTCATTCTATTTTTTTTTTTAAAAAATAAATGAATTGTTTTGTTTTCTTAGAAAGACTTAGAAATAGATTTTTTTTTAGGGAAAATTATAAATATTTAGCCTATATTAGGTATCATAGCTGTTTGCAACAAATTTTAAAGTGATAAAAAAATTGCAATCACAAATAAAATATAAAGAAATATAGTTTTATTATAAACATTGCGGGTACAAATATGTTCCTCCCCTGATGATTCGATTCGAGGGCCGTTAGTGGCGTATTTCTCGAACTGATTTTGATTTCATCTCTTTATGAATATTCCAGAATTTGTGGAATATTTGAGAAGCCAAAGAATATAATATCTTTTATATATGCATGGACTAGAGTTTATGATTGACTAGCCTCCGAAGAATCCTAATTAGAATTGAACACACCTTGTAAAATCTCAACTCGAATTGAACACATTTTGTAGAGTCTCACAAAATTTCAATGTTTACAATAGGTTCAATTTTAAAAAATTATACTTTGCAGCTACAGTTTCCCCAATTCTTGCTACTAGCCTGATTTGAATAAATCCATAATTTGTATAATTTGGTTCTCGATTGTATAAATCCAAAACTTTGTATATGCTTACCATAACTATTTGTATACGATTTATGAAAAATCATAATAAATCACCCTGTTTGTATATTGGAAAGTGAAATATACAGACGGAGTATTGAAAAATTCATGTATAAATACATAATTTGTATATATTTATCCTATTTATATATTCGCAAGTGAAATATATATAAATATAGAATTTGTATATATTTACCCTATTTATATATTCGCAAGCGAATATACAAATCGTGGCCTCCATAACAAACGAAACTATAACTATGAAGCATAATTATTGAAACTATAACTATAAAGCCTTATTATGTCTATGGACTATAATGTTGTGCTAGAAATTTTCTCAAAAAAATATGCTAATGTATATTTTTGAAGTTTGGCCAATGCACTTTGAAAAATACATTTTATTATATAAATATTAAAATTAGCCATAACAACAACCTCAAATCACTCTCTAATTAACGGTCCAGTTTTGCAAAATAATTTAGAAAAACAAATCCAACGCTCCAAAATCAAGCCTACCAAAAAAAAAAACTAGCCGTTACAAACTCCAGAAGCGTGAAAAGCTCAACTTCTTCTTCTTTTCCCTCGTCGATCAATGAATGAGAGAGAGAGAAAACCAGAAAACCCTAGCCAATCAGTAATACAACTAAACCCTAACTCTGATCAACTCTTCGGCGACAATCACATTGCTTTTTCCGGTGATTTTTATGGATTCTAACGGCAAATCCACTAGGCTTACACCTAAAAAATGCTCCAAAATTTCTGAGAATTCGAACCCAAATGTGGAGTTCAGTCCAGCTTTATCAAAATCTTCTAAATCAGCCACGAAAAGTCAGAAATCAGTTTCCAGAAACCATAATACTAATCAATTGGCTTCTTCTTCGCCCAAAAATAAGATTAGTCAGAGGAAGTTTGTAATCGCGAAGAAGAAGAAATGTAATAAGGATAATCTGAAATCTAAAATGATTTGTAAGTGTAATAAGGATGGTGCTGAGATAAAAAAGTGTCTTTGTGTTGCTTATGAGAGTCTCAGGGCTTCTCAAGAAGAGTTTTTTAAGAATCGCTGTGGAAATGAACAGGAAGAGTATGACATTGAGAAGTTAGATGAAGTAAATAGAGCTGAAAGTGGCGATGGAGCGCGAATTACGGGGTGTTACGTTGATTCGCCAGTCAGGCACAGGTTGAGTCTGACTACAGTCGATCAGGAGGTAACAATTCCTGTTTCAATTTCCGAGAGTGAATTAGTTGAATTGCGCTATAGTTCTGTGGCAGATGAATTGGCGGAAAGGGGCAACGAGGATGTGGGTCGGCGTGAAATGAGTGGTGGGACTATAAAGAGGAGGAGGGAGAGGTTGTTGGAAGAAACAAGACAAAGTGTACCTGAAACTGGTTCTGGAAGAGTGAAGCATTTAGTTAAGGCTTTTGAGAAGCTTCTCTCAATACCAAAAACAAAAGAGTGCAAGGAGAAAGGGGAAAATGATGAAAATGAAGCAGAGGATTCTAGTAAAGAACAAAAATGGGCATTGCCTGGCTTGCAGCCTCCCAAGATTCCTGAGACACATGTATCTTCTTCTTCATTTTGTCCATCGGATTTCTTCCTCAACTCTGAGAGCTTAGGCTTGGATTCGCGTCGTGCCTCCTCGTTGGATAGCAACCATGGATGGTTAGTAATTGAAACTTCATTTATTCTATTAGTTTTTCTGTTTTCATTTTTTAAATCATAAGGATTCATTACAAATTGACTATTGGTAGTCAATCTAATGCAATCCTCCGATTAATTTAGGATTGATGTGTAATTTTGCTTTCGAGTGCTGAAAATATACTGTTCTTTTTTATTTTGCAAGCTTTACTATTTCAAGCAGGACTTCAGGTGGTGGTCGAAGGAGCAGACGCAATGTAAGAATTTTCTTATTATTATCCATCACAATATGATGGGGTTGAATTCTGTTAATCTTTAAGCTCTTGTTTCATTCTTAATGCTGCAGAGTATGGAATCATCAGGCACATTTGCTAAAAGAAACTGGAAGAGAAAGCAGCTCAAAGCGACCTCCCAAAAGCCCTTCAAACTTAGAACTGAGGTTTGTGAATTGCGTGTTGGTTTCTCTAACCTTTGGCTAATTGGTTGCTTCTTGTGCAAATATGACCAAATATGCAGCTGCATATATCTGGTTGACATGTGCTAGCTGCCGCCAAAATAGTGAGTTGTGCAGAGTGGACACTGAAAGATGGACGGAATATGATGGCTACAAGAAACTCAGAATATTGGTCTTTCAATTCCCTTTGTTGACATTTATAATGTTCATTGTTCATTGTTCCTTGACCACTAGCAGGGTGGTCTTTATTTATGTAGTTACCTCTTCTTTGATTCAACAGTTAATTGTCTCCTATCATTGTTGAACTGCATATATTAGGATGTCATGTTGAATCCAATTAATAATTTATCCATTTCCTTGAGGAGCTGATTAGATTGGCTATTGTTGCAGGAAAGGGGAAAATGTAAAGAGGAAGAGTTTTTAAAGAAAGTGCAACAAATGGTGGAGGAAGAGGAGAAACAGCAGATACCAATTGCACAAGGCCTTCCATGGACAACAAATGAGCCAGAGGTAGCCTAAGCTTTTCACCAGTCATTTCCAACCATTAAAGACTTTCTATGTGTATTGACGCATCTTGTTGATCTCGTATTTTTGAGACTGGACTCTTTTAAACCAAAATCAAAGAGAAATTAGGATGAAATTGTGTAGGAAGTTCATGTTGTTACCTCTCTGATCACTATGCACAAATCTTTTGCACTTGGGTTATACATCAGCCTGTTTTGAAAACAAACCTGAATTTTTTTGTTTTCAATTGTTTAGTGTTTGCCAAAGCCTCTGATAAAAGAGAGCACAAGGCCAGTTGATCTGGTGCTGCACAGTGACATTAGGGCTGCTGAACGTGTTGAGTTTGATCATCAGGTAGATTTTGATTATTCTATATTTGGTCATTCATCAACCTAAAGTAATTCTTGTAGTGAACGAGTTGGTTTAGTCTCGTGCAAAATGTTGCTAGGGATAGCTCAATATTTTTTCTCAAAGAAAGTGCACCAATAAGAGAAGTCCCAAGCAAAGTTGTTAGAGTGAAAAAGGGCTAGTTTTAGATTCTTGTTCAATGCTATATTTCATCAGGGGAAAGCAAAATAAATGAGAAATACTTGCAATACGTAAGGAAATAACCAAAGAGAGTGCTGCATGGATAAGAGGACAGGACCTGTAAATGGCTTGTCATTTGTGGAGGCACAGTAACTTATGTTCCTGGTTTCTCCATGATTGCATCAGGTGGCAGAAAAAATGAGCCTTATTGAACAATACAAGATGGAAAGAGAGAGAATGCAGAAGGTAATCCAAGCATATGTTCTGCGATTGAAGCACGTATATGGAGTTTTTCTCCTTCATTCTTGTTATCTTTTTTTTTTTTACTGTACTGTTACTTTCTCTAGATGGCTGAGGAAGAAGAAATTAGGAGGCTGAGAAAGGAACTTGTTCCAAAAGCTCAACCGATGCCCTACTTTGACAGGCCTTTCGTTCCTAGAAGGTAGTGACAAGGTTCCAACTTTACTTTATGTTCCTTGCAAATTTTTGCTTCTCATAATAGGAATATACTTGCTTTAATCAAGAATTACTTCTAAATAGTTTGGTGGTCTGCATTAGGTCAACAAAAGATCCTACCATTCCAAGAGAGCCTAAGTTCCATATACCTTAACATAAGAAGATTAAGTGCTGCATGTCTTGGAATGATATGTACATACACAACAACAGTGAATGGGGGATTCAACAATGACAAGTGAGGCAACAATGACTAATGAGGCAGACCTGCATTTGGGTTTGCATCACCTACTCATATTCTTTTATTCAACGATGGTGTATATGAAGCAATAGTTTATCTAATCGTATCAATTTTGGTATTGAATCACTAATTTTTCATAATTGCCTCAATTTTGGGAAAGAAAACAGTGATTTTGGCACAATGGTATTCTAACTTAATGAACAACATTTTAATCCTCTCATTTTTTTCGCTTGAAATGATCGTTGAACTCTCTTCTCATTGCTTATCATTTTATCAACAAACTTTTTAATATGTAAACTAGGCTGCAGCTATGATCGGCATTGATCACAACTCAAAATCTACCTAAAAGTGCAGAAAATAAGTGAACTGGAGTTCTTCTACTGATAATTAAATAAATTAAGGCAATGAGCTTGTGTTAATTTCTTGGAGATACTACTGGATTACCATGTACCTGCAGTGAAAACATGGACACAAATAATTCTTGGTCAAGAGTGGCAACTGGCCACTTCCTTTCTCTTTAAACCGAAGTGGGAACTGGGAAGGTTGTTAGACAACTCTCCGAGCTCTTACTGAAACAAATTCTTTGATACCTTGGTTCTCTTTTATTTGGTTGTATCAGTTTCCATAATTTTTGTTGGAAATTTGCACTTTTCATCCCTGAAATATCAACAAGTTCCTTATCTTCTTAAGCACATTTAACCTTCGATCAATCAAAATGTTTGCTTTTATATACTTTTGATCCTTTTGCTTGTGAATCTCGCAAATTTAACGAACTTACAACTGTTAAACTATTTAATCACTTATGTTATATGATTTGTGATACTTTATATATTTATTATTGGGGAATTTTCGCATATTGCCACTCAAAAATAACTTAATTATGTTGCATAGCTATAGTTTGCTAATTACGATTCGTAGCTACATGTTAGAGGGAGGAGAGAGGCGAGCGAGATTGAGAGAGGGAGGAGAGAGGCGAATTGTATATGTATATCTGTCAAATAGTTATATATATGTAACTGGTATATATGTATTTGTATATTTGGCGAGCGAGATTGGGAGAGGGAGGAGAGAGACGAGCAAGAGAGGGCAACGAGTGGAGAGAGGCGAATTGTATATGTATATCTCTTAGATAATTGTATATATGTAACTAATATACATATGTATTTGTATATCTGGAGAACGAGATTGGGAGAGGGAGGAGAGAGGCGAGCGAGAGAGGGCAGAGAGTGGAAATAAGCTAATTGTATTTGTATATCTGTCATATATATCTATATATATATATTTTTGTATATGTATAAGTAATGTAATTACAACTAAAATTAAGCTGCTAGCCATAATTAATTCACTATATTTTTGTATATGTATAAGTAATGTAATTACAACTAAAATTAAGCTGCTAGCCATAATTAATTCACTAGTATATTGTTAGTCACTTGGATTCTCTTTAAGATGTGTATAAAGGAATCGAATAATGGTGCCTATCCAACATATTAGCCCATGAATCTGGCGCCTCAGAACATCCAAAATCTTTTTCTCAAAAAATTATATGAGGACCTCCGTAATGAGTTGGGGAAACATCATGTATATTTACGCCATTTTTTTAATGCACATTTCCGCATTTACAGGCCCTTTTTTAGGAATCACGTAAATTTCTCAATTTTTTGTGTGTATTGTATGCCCATGGATCTAGCCCACCGGAGCACCCAAATATTTTTTCTCAAAATTTTTTATGAGGACCTTCGTAATGAGGTTGGGAACCATCACGTATACTCACATCATTTTTTAAACGCTCATTTCCGCATTTACATGCCATTTTTTAAGAATCGCGCAAATTTCTCAATTTTTCGTGTGTTTTAGCCCATGGATATGACGCCCCGGAGCACCCAAAATTTAATTGTTAAAAAACTTTATGAGGACCTCTGCAATGAGTTGGGGAATCATCAAGCATACTCACACTATTTTTTAACGTTCATTTCCTTATTTACAAGCCATTTTTTAGGAATCACGCAAATTCCTCAATTTTCGTGTGTATTATTAGCACATGGGTCTGGTGCACCGGAGCACCTAAATTATTTTTCTCAAAACACTTTATGAGAATCTCCGTAATGAGTTGGGAACCATCATGTATAGGCACACAATTCTTAAATGCCCATTTTCGCATTTACAAAACCTTTTTAGGAATCACACAAATTCCTATTTTTTTTCGTGTGTATCACCCCATGTATCTAGCGCCCTGGAGCACCAAAAAAAATTTGAGAAATTTTTTACGAGAACCTCTGTAATAAGTTGGGGAATCATCACATATACTTACCATTTTTAAAATGCTCATTTCCGTATTTACAACCTTTTTTTTTTTAGAAATCGGGCAAATTCCTCAATTTTTCATGTGTTAATATTAGCCCATGGATCTGGCGCCCCAAAACACACAAAAAAATTGCTATAAAACTTTATGAGGACCTTCGTAATGAGTTGGAGAACCATCATGTATACTCACACCATTTTTTTAATGTTCATTTCCGCATTTACATCCTTTTTTTTAGGAATCGCGCAAATTCCTCAATTTTTTGTGTGTAATAATAGCCCATAGATCTGGCGCCTCGAAGCATCTAAAATATTTTTCTCAATAAACTTTATAAGGACCTCCTTAAAGAGTTGGGGAACCATCACATATACTTACACCATTTTTTAAACGCTTATTTCCGCATTTACATGCCTTTTTTCACGAATCACGCAAATTTTTCAATTTTTCGTGTGTATTAGCCCACTCATATGGCGCCCCGAAACACCCAAGTTTTTTTTCTCAAAAATCTTTTTGAGGTCCTCTATAATGAGTTGGGGAACCATCACTGATACTCACACCATTTTTTAAACGCCCATTTTAGCATTTACAAGTCATTTTTTTTGGATCCGTGCAAATTCCTTAATCTTATGTGTGTATTAGCCCAAGGATCTAGCGCCCCGGAGGACCCAATTTTTTTTCTCTCAAAATCCATTATGAGGACCACCATTGTGAGCTGGGGAACCATCACGTATACTCACACCATTTTTTAAACGCCTATTTCCACATTTGAAGACCCTTTTTAGGAATCGGGTAAATTTCTTAATTTTTCGTGTGTATTATCTCATTGATCTGGCCCTCCGGAACACCAAAATTTGTTTCTCTAAAGACTTTATGAGGACTTCCATAATGAGTTGGGGAACCATCACGAATACTCACACTATTTTTTAAACTATTTCGTATTTATAGACACATTTTTAGGAATCACGCAAATTTCTCAATTTTTCGTGTGTATTAACCCAATGAATCTGGCACCCCGGAGCACCTAAATTTTTTCCCTAAAAACACTTTATGAGCTCCTTTGTAGAACCATTATTAATACTCACATAATTTTTTAAATGCCCATTTCCGCATTTACAGACCCTTTTTTAGGAATTACATAAATTTCTCAATATTTAGTGTGTAGTAGCCCACGGATCTGGAACCCTGGAGCATAAAAAATTTTCTTTTCAAAAAACTTTATAAGGATGTCTGTAATGAGTTGGGGAACCATCACGTATACTTACACCATTTTATAAACGCTCATTTTCGCATTTACATGCCTCTTTTTTAGAAATCGCGCGAATTTCTAAATTTATCATGTGAATAAGCCCTTAGCTCTGGTGCCTCGGAGAATCCAAAACTTTTTTCTCGAAAACTTTATGAAGAGCTTTGTAATGAGTTGGGGAACTATCATGTATACTTACACCATTTTTTTAACGCACATTTCCGCATTTACAGTCCCTCTTTTACAAATCGCGCAAAATCCTCAGTTTTTCGTGTGTATTAGCCCTTAGATCTGGCACCCCAGAGTACCCAACAATTTATTTTCAAAAAACTTTATGAGGACCTTCGCAATGAGTTGGGGAACCATCACGTATACTCACACCATTTTTTAACGCCCATTTCCACTTTTACAGGCCCTTTTGTAAGAATCGCGCAAATGCCTCAATTTTTCATGTGTATTAGCCCATGTATCGAGTGCCCCGAAGCACCCAATTTTTTTTCTCAAAAACCAAAATGAGGACCTCCATATTCAGTTGGGGAACCATCATGTATACTCACACCATTTTTTAACGCTCATTTTCGCATTTACAACCCTTTTTTTACGAATCGCGCAAATTTTTCAATTTTTCGTGTTTATTAGCTCATGGATCTGGCCTTCGAAGCACCCAAGAGTTTTTTCTCGAAAAATTTATGAGGACCTCCGTAATGAGTTGGGGAACCATCACGTATACTCACACCATTTTTTAAATGTCCATTTTCGCATTTACATGCCTTTTTTAAGAATCGCATAAATTCCTCAATTTTTCATGTGTATTAGCCCATGTATCGAGTGCCCCGAAACACCTAATTTTTTTTCTCAAAAACCAAAATGAGGACCTCCATATTCAGTTGGGGAACCATCATGTATACTCACACCATTTTTTAACGCTCATTTTCGCATTTACAACCCTTTTTTTACGAATCACGCAAATTCTTCAATTTTTCGTGTTTATTAGCTCATGGATCTGGCCCCCGGAGCACCCAAGAGTTTTTTCTCAAAAAATTCATGAGGACCTCTGTAATGAGTTGGGAAACCATCACGTATACTCACACCATTTTTTTAAATGCCCATTTCCGCATTTACATGCCCTTTTTTAGGACACAAATTCCTTAATCTTTCGTGTGTTGCCCATGGATCTGGTGCCATGTAGCACCCAAAATTTTTTTCTTAAAAATCTTTATGAGAACCACAGTAATGAGTTGGGCAACCATCACATATACTCACACCATTCTTTAAACGTCCATTTTCGCATTTACTGACCATTTTTCAAGAATTGCGCGAATTTCTCAATTTTTTGTGTCTATTATAGGCCATGAATTTGGCGTCCCGGAGAACCCAAAATTTTTATCTTATAAAAGTTTGTGAGGACTTTCGTAATGAGTTGGGAACCATCATGTATACTCACACCATTTTTTCACATCCATTTTCGTATTTACAGTCCTTTTTTTTAGGAATCACGAAAATTCCTCAAATTTTCATATGTATTTGCCCAAGGATCTGGCAAGCTCAGAGCACCCAAAATGTTTTTCTCAAAAAAATTTGTGAGAACATCTATAATAAGTCGGAGAACCATCATGTATATTCACACCATTTATTTAACGCCCCTTTATGCATTACATGTCTTTTTTAGGAGTCACGCATATTCCTCAATTTTTCGTAGTAATTAGCACATGGATCTGGCGCCCCGGAGCACCTAAAATTTTTGTCTAAAATAAACTTTATAAGGACCTCCGTAATTAGTTGTTGAACCATCACATATACTCACACCATTGTTAAACACCTATTTCCGCATTTAAAAGCCCTTTTTAGGAATAGCGCAAATTCCTCAATATTTCGTGTGTATATTATTAGCCCATTGATCTAGCGCTCCAGAGCAACCACAATTTTTTTTCTCAAAAAACTTTATAAGGACCTCCGTAATGAGTTGTGGAATCATCATGCATACTCACTATTTTTTAAACTCCCATTTCCGCATTTACAACTCTTTTATTAAGAATCGCGCAAATTTCTTAATTTTTCCTGTGTATATTAGCCTATTGATCTGGCGGCTTGAAGCACCCAACTTTTTTTTTTCTATAAAACTTTATGAGGACCTCCATAATGAGTTGGGAACTATTCACACAATTTTTTAATGCTATTTCTGCATTTACAAGCCCTTTTTTGGGAATCATGCAAATTCCTCAATTTTGTGTGTATATTATCCCATGGATTTGGCGCCTCAGAGCACGCAAAATATTTTTCTCAAAAATTTTTATGAGGACTTATGTAAACAGTTGGGAACCATCACGTATACTCTCACCATTTTTTAAACGCCAATTTTCGTATTTACAGACCCTTTCTCAGGAATCACGTATTTTTTTCAATTTTTCGGGTATGTTAGCTAATGGATCTAGCACCAAGAGCATCCAAAAACATTTTCTCAAAAAACTTTATAATGAGTTGGGGAACCATCACATATACTTACACCATTTCTTAAACTCCCATTTCGGCATTTACAGGCCCTTTTCTAGGAATCGCGCAAATTTCTCAATTTTTCTTATGTATTAGCCCATGGATCTGGCGCCACGAAGCACCACAAAAAAATTGTCAAAGTTTTTTATGAGTACTTCCGTAATGAGTTGAGGAACCATCATGTATATTCACACAATTTTTTTAAAGCCCATTTATGCATTTACAGTCCCTTTTTTACAAACCGCTTAAAATCCTCAATTTTTCGTGTGTATTAGACCATGGATCAGGTGCCCCGGGGAACCCATCAATTTCTTCTCAAAAAACTTTATGAGGACCTCTGTAATGATTTGAGAAACCATCATGTATACTCACACCATTTTTTTAACGCACATTTCCGCATTTATATGCCACTTTTTAGGAATCGAGCAAATTTTTCATTTTTTCATGGGTATTAGCCATAGATCTGACGCCCCGGAGCACCCAAAAGTTTTTTCTAAAAAAACATTATGAGAACCTGCGTAATGAGTTGGGGAACCATCAAGTATACTCACACAATTTTTTAAATGCCTATTTTCGCATTCACATGCCCTTTTTTAGGAATCGCTTAAATTCATCAATTTTTCGTGTGTTTTAGCCCATGGATCTGGCGCCTCAGAGCACAATAAAAAATTTACTCAAATTGTTTTGGAGGACCACTGCAATGATTCGAGTTTGACAACTATTACGTATAATGAGTTTGAAAACTATTATGTATACTCACACCATTTTTTAAACTCTCATTTCGATATTTACTGGGCGTTTTTTAGGAATCGCGCAAATTCCTCATGTTTTTGTGTGTATTATACCCCAGGGATCTGGATCCACAGAGCACCCAATTTTTTTTCTTAAAAAACTTTATGAAGACCTCCGTAATGAGCTAGGGAACCATTATGTATACTCACACCATTTTTTAAAGTCCATTTCCGCAGTTACAGACACCTTTTTTAGATATCACAAAAAATTTCTCTATTTTTCGTGTGTAATTAGCTCATGGATCTGGCACCCCGGAACTCCTAAATTTTTTTTTCTCAGAAAACTTTATGAGGACCGCCGTAATGGGTTGGGGAACAATCAAGAATACTCACACCATTTTTAAACGCCCATTTTCACATTTACATGCCCTTTTTTAGGAGTTGCGCAAATTCTTCAATTTTTCTTGTGTATTAGCCCTTAGATCTGGCGCCCCGGAGCACCCAATTTTTTTTTCTCAAAAAACCTTAAGAGGACCTCTATAATGAGTTGGGAAACCATCACATGTACTCACACTATTAATTAAACGCCCATTTCTGCATTTACATGCCCTTTTATAGCAATTGTGCAAATTTCTCATTTTTTCGTGTGTATTAGCCTATTGATCTGGCGCCCTGGAGCACCCAAAAGTTTTTCTTCAAAAATCTTTATGAGGATCTCTGTAATAAGTTGAAGAACTATCACGTATGCTCACATAATTTTTTAAATGCCCATTTCCGCATTTACATGACTTTTTTTTAGGAATATTCATCAATTTTTCGTGTGTTTTTGCCTTT
Source organism: Solanum verrucosum (assembly GCF_900185275.1). Taxonomy (NCBI): domain Eukaryota; kingdom Viridiplantae; phylum Streptophyta; class Magnoliopsida; order Solanales; family Solanaceae; genus Solanum; species Solanum verrucosum. The sequence goes on from NW_026020332.1 coordinate 6,290,665, forward strand.
GACGCTCCGGAGCACCCAATTTTTTTCCTCAAAAAACATTATAAGGATCTTTGTAGTAAGTTGAGGAACCGTCACATACACTTACACCAATTTTTAAACGCATATTTCCACATTACAAGCCCTTTTTAGGAATTACGTAAGTATTAACCCATGGATATGGCGCCTCAGAGCTCCAAAATTTTTTCTCAATAAAACATTATGAGAATCTCTATAATGAGTTTGAGAACCACCACGTATACTCACACTATTTTTTAAACGCCCATTTTTGAATTTACTGGCCCTTTTATAGGTATTTCACAAATTTCTCATGTTTTCGTGTGTATTATAGCCCATGAATCAGGAGTCGTAGAGCACCCAAATTTTTTTTCTTAAAAAACTTATGAGGACTTCCTAATGAGTTGGGGAACCATCGTGTATACTCACACCATTTTTTAACGTCCATTTCCACATTTACAGACACCTTTTTTGCTATCGCGTATTAGCCCATTGTTCTGGCACCACGGAGCACAAAAATTTTTTTTCTCAAAAAACTTTGTGAGGAACTTCGTATTAAGTTCGAGAACCATCAGGTATACTCACTCTATTTTTAAACGTTCATATCCACATTTAAAAGCCCTTTCTTAGGAGTTTCGCAAATTCCTACATTTTGTCGTGTGTACAAGCCGCCCTTAGATCTGGCGCACCGGAGCACCCACAAAGTTTTTCTCAAAAAACTTTAAGAGGACCTCCATAATGACTTGGGTAACCATCGCGTATACTCACACTATTTTTTAACCTCTATTTCCGCATTTACAGGCCCTTTTTTAGGAATCGCGTAAATTCTTCAAATTTTCATGTGTATTAGCCAATGGATTTGGCGCCCTGGAGCACCCAAAAAACATTTCTCAAAATCTTTTTGAGGACCTCCATAATGATTTGAGGAACCACCACGTATATTCACACCAGTTTTTAAATGCTCATTTTCGCATTTACAATTCCTTTTTTAGGAATCGCGCAAATTTGTCAATTTTTCGTGTGTACTAGCCCATGGATCTGGCGCCCCGGAGCACCTACATTTTTTTTCTCAAAAAACTTTATGAGGACCTCCACAATGAGTTGGGGAACCATCACATATACTCACACCATTTTTTAAATGTCCATTTCTGTATTTACAGTCCCTTTTCTAGGAATCTCGCAAATTCCTCAATTTTTCGTGTGTATTAACCCATTGATCTAGCGCCTCAGATCACCCAAAATGTTTTTTTAAAGAAACTTTATGAGGACCTCCGTAATAAGTTGGGGAACCATCACATATACTCACACCTTTTTTTAAATGTCCATTTGCGCATTTATAGGCCCTTTTTTAGGAATCGTGCAAATTCCTCTATTTTTCCGATCTATTTGCCCATGGATCTGGCGCCCTAGAGAACCCTAAAAAATTTCTCAAAATACTTTATGAGGACCTCCGTACTGAGTTGGGAACCCTCACATATACTAACACCATTTTTTAAACACCCATTTCCGCATTTATAGGCCATTTTTTAGGAATTACGTAAATTCCTCAATTAGCCCATGTATTTGGCGATCCGATGCACCCAATTCTTTTTCAAATAACTTTATCAGGACCTCCGTAATGAGTTATCGAACGATCACGTATACTCAAACCATTTTTTAAAAGCTCATTTCCGCATTCACAGGCCATCTTTTAAAAATCTCACAAATTTCTCAATTTTTCATGTGTATTAGCCCATGTATAAGTCTCCCCAAAGCACCTGTTCGCAACAAACTTTCATAAGCGTTGAAAATCAACTGCAAGCAAAATAAATAAATAAAAAATATTATTTTTATTGATGAATCGTTGGGAGTACAATTCTGTTGTTCTCTTGATTCTCTCTCCTAAGATTTGAGGGCCTTCAGTAGCGTATTTCTCAAAATGTTGGATGATGTAGACCTCCTTGAGACGTTGTCGATCTCTGGGAATGTCAGATAGCGCTTCGTCGTTTCAAGTCGATCTCCGGGAAGAACTTCGTTGATGACTCATTCGAATAGCTATGTAGTTGATGGTGTAGCTTCCTCCAATTGCGGAATGCTTGTTGAAGAGTTTTCTTGATGCTAATTAGAATGTCATGTCCATCCTCTATTTATAGTTGTAGGGGGTGGACAAGGTTGCTTGTGATTGGCCAAAGGATGTCATTTTGACACTTGGCAGATTGTGATTGGTTCTTGTATCTGACTAGGACTACCACCTTATTTGGACACGTGACGTCACCTTGTTGGTCTTGGATGCCTAGTCACCGTGACATGTGGCATGAGTTTGGGTTTCAAGATGAAATGGACCTTGGATTTGAATTTAATAAGATGGACTTATTTATTTGTAAAGCCCAAATTAATCATTCAGCTCAAATGAACATGGATTTAATTCAAATTTTGTATGAATTTGATCCAATACAATTTATGTGTCTACAAATGTCCCTTACTTCGAGACTTGTCGACGTGTATGCTTGCTGAAGTTTGGCGTCAAGACTTGAAGTATTCATGAATATGTTTTTTTTTTTTAGACTTGTCAACGTGTAGGCTTGCCGAATTTGACGACGAGAGCTGGAGTCTTCATGAATGTGTTTTCCCTTTTTGAGACTTCAAGAGTATTTGTTTCTTGTCGTCGTATTCTAACTAGGCCACTACAAATGATTTGCTTGTAGTGATCTGAATTTTTTTTTTAAACATTCTTGCTCGACAACCGCATGGACCCTCTATATTGATTTCAAATAGATGGGTCTAGTGAGTAGTAACATTATTTTTTTGTCTGATCTTCCTTGCAAGGTGCGAGAAAAAAAAAACAATAAGATTGGTTAGATTTTGAATCAAATAAAAAAAATATTAACTTTCCTTTATCCAAGTCAATGAAGATATTCTTCTTTCCTTAACTCTTTGGTTCATCCTTTCATATTGGTGTGGCTTCAAAATGGACATGAAATATCTCAACCCAAATCAGATTTTTATTTTCCAAATCCACCTTATTATGCCTTGTGGAAGGATTAGAAATCTTTCACAAGAATCCCTATATAATCCTCTCCAATGCATAAAGAATTTCATCTTACAAAATTTTAGACGCTGCAAAAAAACAAGTTATCCGAGTGTATTTAACTGTTCAATTGCGACGTCGCTTGTTTTTTATTAAATCGGGAGACATAGCCTCCATCATATCTCAAAAGAAACTTCAAGCAAAGTATTCTTGCTACTTTCTCAGGCAACTTAGACTCTTGTTTAGCAGTAACCCGTCTTGATGGTTCAGCTTTGCACGCCTGTAGTGTAAAATCCATATCTAATTGTAGAAAAATCAAAATCGCAAGCCGTTTGGTTTTCCCGAAACTAGAAACATGACACTACGACATATAAAATATTTGTAGCAAAATTCTTTTTCGATTGCTACAGTTTTAATCTTCAAGTTCGAACCCGTTTCTAATTAACAGATTTGCGCGTCCGTAGTGTAAAATTTATTTCTAATTGTAGGAAAATCGAAATAGCAAGCCATTTGATTTTTCCGAAACTAGAAACATGGAACTATGACATATAAAAAATTTGTAGCCAAATTCCTTGTCAATTGCTACAGTTTTAATTTTCAACGTTGAACATATTTCTGATGGTCAGATCTTTTTTTTGTCTTTTGATTACTCCTATTGTGTTTTCACCAATGCAACCTCTTTTTTTTTTTTTACAGAGCCACGTTGTGCAATCTTGATTTCCAACAGCGACAATGGACTTTAGTGACCGAGATGCGCCATACCCTTGCCTTGAAATCGTGGAGAACAAGCAACATTGGCGCACCAAAGTTCTCACCTTGAAAGTTCATCCTCCGGTGATCGGTGCCTTCCCACTTCTTAGAAAGACGTTGGACACTTCTCATCATCTCCTAGAGTGGTCGTCAACAGAAACGAAGGATATTACGGACGATTTCTCCGGCAATGTCACAACTGAAAAAGTTCTCCTCTTGAAGTCTTCCACTCATCAAAATGTTGTTGTTGCCGTCCCTCCTCGTCGTGATGAACATCTTAGCATTTGGTGTGTTCCTTCTTCTGGGTTTGGTGAGGTTCGCTAGACGTCTGGCTAATGGGCGTGGGTAGAGGATGTGTTTTCCCGCTGCAAGGAGACTTTTGATAACATCAAGACTTATGATGCTATCTTTGCTTCAATTTTCACATACGACCACGACGAAAACGTTCTCCAGGCCTTTTGCGAGAATTGGCGTCCATCCATCAATATAGTCTCTACCTTCATCGGAGAGTTATCTATTTCTTTATGGAATTTGAGAACCATTGGAGGTCTTCCTGTTCATGGTTCCTTTTATGATGAAGTTATACCCTCGACTAAGGAGTTGACACATGTACATGATCAAGGGAAGTCTTTTCTCCCAAGAAGTTTCTCCTTCTTGTTTTCGGCGTCCTACCGACTTAACAAAGGTGCCCTCGACGAAGTCTCTTTTTGAGAATGGACAAAGTTTTGGTTTAGGGGGTCGAGAAAATATGCTGAGCCTTCGCCAAGGACATCTAAGAATCGTACAAAACCAAGGATGAATCATGATCCTTCTAGAAATATTGACATGAGCTTTATTCCTCGAACCGAAAAATACAATGCTCCTCTTGTTGAGCTAGGCGTAGAAAAATCATTCAGGGATGAGACTTATCTGGCGGCTTTTGTCGCATGTTGGCTTTGCAAGTTTGTTCTTCCTAACAAGAATGCTGATTGTATTCGTGGTAGTGTCTTCAAAGTCGCAAGGTTGATGGCTCATGGAGAAATATTTTCTTTGGCGGTTCCGGTCCTAGCAAACATCTATCGCGGCCTCAGGGATATATCCACTTTTTCAAACTTGGGTGCTTGCAATACATTACTTTCCTTCCATTATGTATATGGATGGATAGGTGAGTATTTTGAGACCTACTTCCGTATTACCCGTCCTCAATGAGGTGTGCAGTGTGGCAAATTTCTGGAGAAAAAATGGCGAAACATTTTGACCTCGTTGACGCTCGCAAGTTAGTTTAACAAGTGAATGTGCATGACCTCCACAATCTGGCCATGTTAGAAGGAAATGAGATGCATATTGATGATAGTGGAAAATTGTCCACTTCCTGGAGCGATTTCCTTATAGGACTTCGTCCAAGTTTTGTCACTTTGAGGCTGGATGATGAACTGATTGTGGAGCCTTATAGGCCTCACCGATTCAGTCGACAATTTGGATATTGTCAAGACGTTCCTGGTGCACTCATAGAGCACCATTATGATGGTTCACTGCTGGCTTTGGTGCAACTATGGGATTCATGTGTTTATCTTGGGATCTCTTCGAAGATCATCCTACCAATGCGTCCATCTAATAAGGGGTCTTTAATGACTCGTGAGTATTCAGATTGGTGGCCATCCCATCGAGAGATTCTGCTGAGACGAAGTACCCACATAATTTTGAGAAGGCCTAAAAAAGATGATATTTCTTTACCAACCAAAGGAGAACAACTTCAAGAAAAGCTTCCTCACTCTTTAAAGTCCAAAGTTACACCAAATATCCCTCCGCAATCTGTCAGAGTTGTTTTCAAGTCCAAAAGTTCGAAGGGCAAGGTTACATATGTGGATAACGAAGTTAAGAGTCCTTTACAGACTCCCAAGGCTGCCAACATCACTGATAAAGAGGTGATCGACGTAACTCTCAAGAGGAAGAAACCTTCCAGCTCATCGGACAAAGGTGTTGTAAAGTCACTTGAGATTGACATTAGTGCTAGTGCAGCCTCTAGTTCCAATGAGAGCAATGTTAGCCAAGAGCTACATTGGAAGCGTTTGAAGAAAAAGCCTAAGGACTTGAACACTCAACAATGCGGTTCGCTGAATTGGATTCCATTAGTATTGATACTGCGATCTTTGAAGATGGTGCTGCTGGTTCTATAATGCCCTTGACAGAATTGGCACATCATGTAAAAGTCACCTCTTGAATATTTCTCTAAACTTGCCTCCATTTTTTTTTTTTTATCATTAGATATTAATTCTATTTTTTTAATTATCCAGTTGGGTCTTGGGGACATCCCTAGCGATGTAGATGTATTTGAAGATTGTATCACAAGCTCGAACTCCCTCAACGTGGCGAAGAGTTCTCATCTTCCTCTTGTTGAAATTTCTCAAAATATCTCAACTACTAATGTGAAGGTTGTTGAAACTTCTTAAATTGCATGTTCAGATGTTTCCAGGGATTTGGTCCGCCCTCTGCTGAGAATTGCCTCTAATTTTGAACCACAAAAGACTATTTCCAGCTTCAAATTATCTTACATTTCTGGAATGTGGCGTAACTTATGTGAGTGTATTACTCAATTCTCTGCTGAATCTCCAGGGAACCTCAAAGAGGCAGGTGTGGCCTTGATTCTTAAAGGGCTTCGAGAAGTTAACATTATCAACCTTTCTCCTTTAGAGGTTCTTCTTGAAGATTTTTTCAAGAAACATAGAGATTACGATGTTGCAAGGCTGTCCACTTCTCAAAAGATAACAAGGGATTCTCATCAAGAGTTTCTTTCTGCTGCATAACAATGTTTTGATACCACAAATGAGGAGAGAATCAATATGGACAAACAGTTGGAAGAACTTCAAAAGGTCCTTACAAGAGCTGAAAAAGAGCTAAAAGTGTGGACTTCAAAGAAGAAGAAAACCGTCTCACTTATTGAAGATCATCAAAAGAGGCTGTCTAAAAATCAAGAGACTATAACTAATCGTGAAGATGAAATTCATGCCATCGAGAAAATCATTCCCTTGTCGGAAACAGAAATAAAAGAACTAGTTAAGCTAAAGGAGGAGGCTGAGACAAGTCGCCATCAAATCCTTAGTCATGAGCTTTTTCCTTAGTCTTCTTCCTACATAAGGGCATTCTCTTTCATTTTCTTGTTCTATTGTGTGTTTTTTTCCTTGTTTGTTTTCTGGAACATTGCTATGATGTAGTGACAATCCTTCTTGAATGAATAAAAGTGTTGTCTTTTTTCTTCTCAAATGCCTTCTTTTATTTCTCTATTTCAAATGTTTGTCGTGTGATTTGTAACTTGCTCTATATGTGGGACAACTTTTCCCAAGATTTCAACTTTGAGCTCTTATGTTTGAAATTCAGTAACTCGTAATAGGAGCATTCAAATAGAAAATAGCGAGTGTGTCATTTCATTGGAAAGATAACCCTCACCTATACAATATATGTGAAACTCATGACCGAAAGATTTCCGGGTTAGTACGGCTATTATTCCAAAGTTAGCTCGAATGCTGCCTTGACCAACTTTTCAGCTTTGAGCACCTGCAGTAGGAAACCAATAACTCGATGTGGGAGCATCGAAATAACATGGTTCTTCTTTCTTTGGAAGCGTAACTCATAGAAATACAACATATGTAAAAATCATAGTTAAAAGATCTCCAGATTAGTACAGAAGGGTAGAACTCTTCAGCGTTGAGCGACTTTGGGAAAAAATCAATAATTCGGCGTAGGAGTCTCGAAATGATGCGATTCTTGTTCCGTTGGAAGTATAACTCATAGACGTAAAACATATATAAAAATCAAGGCCTAAAGCTTTCGAGACTAGTACAGCTATATTTTCAAAGTTAGCTCGAATTCTGTCTCCCTGAACTCTTCAGCTTTGAGCAATTTTGGGAGAAAATCAATAACTCGGCGTAGGAGCCTTGAAATGATGTGATTCTTATTCCGTTGGAAGCATAACTCTAGAAATACAACATATGTAAAAATCACAGCCAAAATTTTTCCAAATTAGCACAGATATTTTTTCAAAGTCAGCTCAAATTCTGCCTCGCTAAACTCTTCAGCTTTGAACAACTTTGGGAGAAACTCAACAACTCGGCGTAGGAGTCTCGAAATGATGTGATTAGGAGTCTTGAAATGATGTGATTCTTGTTCCGTTGGAAGCATAACTCATAGACGTAAAATATTTATAAAAATCATGGTCAAAAGATCTCTAGATTTATACAAAGATATTTTCGAAGTTAGCTTGAAATCTGAAATTATATGATTCTTATTTCATTTTGAGGAGCGCATCTTTGGTGTGAAATCCAAAATTCGTTGTAAGAGTGGTGAAACCATGAAGTTCTTATTTCATTGTGACGAGCGCATCAAGCAAAACACTATTTATAGAAGTTACAACAAAATTCATTCCAAATTGATGAGAATAAATTTTTCAAGTTGACTATACGCCCAAAATGCAATTTCCTTAAATTTGTGCACTCTTGACAACAACAAATGATTGTCTCTTGAACTTGGAGTGTTCACATCATGATCTTTGCGGCTATACCATTTCAACATAGAGCTTTGATCCGAAGGGTATCCCAATTTGATGTTATAGGTAAAGATGCCTCTAATTTTGAGTAACTTACTGAAGCATCGGTGAATTACACAAAATTATCTCCACCGTAAGCAAACAAACTCAAGTAGAATCGCAAGTCGCTTGATCCAATGCCAATGAATTCCTCAGCTTGTCGCATATCAATGATTCAAATCAAAATTCCTTTGAATTGATCAGATTAATACCCGAAGTTGACTTTCAAATTTAGCATGTTTGATATGCAACTTTGAAGGATAACAGTTGAAGATCCATGCCTCGATGTATGAGTATTGCGAGCTTCTTCTTTTATTGCGGAGAGGGATTCAAGAACTTCAATGTGTGTCAATGATGATCAAGATCTTTATGAATTCCCACTAATTGGCCTTTGAAATGCTCAGATCAACTCCAAATATAATGATTATTTTTTTCAGCTTTGAGTGGCCGTGGTAGAAATTAATAAGTTAGCGAAGAAATCTCTGAATCACGAGCCGATTTTCACGTTGGGAAGTAGGCTCCAAAAATCTTCTCATTTGCTCAGTTGTGACGCATTTGAACTCATGTGCTAGCTACATAAAATTTAAAGAGTGTAATGATCATGCAAGGCCACCAATGTTTTTTTTTACTCATTTGACTAAGCTTAGAGTGATTAATCCAAGCGCCTACGTACCTCGATAAAGAGGATCAAGTCATATCGTAGTTTAAGATGATGAGTTTTTTTTTGGACCGTACACAATTTATACTCTTGCGGGCCAAGAGTAACATGTAGTTTATGCTCGTATCTTAATGAGCGTTGTAACATGCAGTTTAGACTCGTACGTTGAGGAGCATGTCACCTTGCAGTTTAGACTCGTGCATCGATGAGCATTTCAACTTGCAGTTTAGGCTCGTGCGTCGAGGAGCGTTTCAACTTGCAGTTTAGGATCGTGCGTCGATGAGCATTTCAACTTACAGTTTAGGCTCGCACATCGAGGAGCGTTTCAACTTGCAGTTTAGGCTCGTGCGTCGAAGAGCATTTCAACTTGCAGTTTAGGCTCGTGCATCGAGGAGCATTTCAACTTACAGTTTAGGCTCGTGCGTCGAGGAGCATTTCAACTTGCAGTTTAGGCTCGTGGGTCGAGGAGCATTTCAACTTGCAGTTTAGGCTCGTACGCCGATGAGCGTTTCAACTTGAAGTTTAGGCTCGTACATCGAGGAGCATTTCAGGGAAGAATTCCATCAATGTAACTGTCCTCCTAACCCTTTGTGATGAAGCATTAATGTACTTCGATTTGGTGTTGGATTTTATGCTTTCGCATTGCCGAAGCTGATTTGTACTTGATTTTGTGTCGACTTTTGAAAGTCAGAGTTTAGAAGTCCCTTGATGCTTTTACCTTTTAAGAGCGACCAAAGTCCAAGTGTCACTACTTTCTTCTTTGGAGAAGTCATCTACCTTGGATGTGTTTGTTATTTTCTTCAAGGAGAAAACTTCAACTGGTTCAAAGCTCCCAAACTGCAGTATGATGTCATCTTTTTCAATTTTTGGCGATGCCACAGGAAGTAGAACTTCTGAAATTGAATCAATTTTATGATCAAGTTTGACACTAGCATTGTTTGTCTCAACTGTCTCACCATCGTCAATGATGATCTTTCCCTCTCGTACCAATGTAATGATTTTTTCCTTTAAAATGAAGCATTTTGTGGTATGATGACCAATGATGTCGTGGAATTTGCAATACATAGGATCATCGACTTTATTGGATTCTTGGGGTCGTTTTGAATCTGGGAGTGCAATGACTTTCTTGGTTAGCAGCTCATCAAGAATCGCAGAAACGTCAAAGTCTGGAAATGGATACTCTTTTGCTTGTAACTCCTTTAAGGTAGATTGATTTTTTACTTCTCGCATTTGTTGATGCGTCTCGACCTCTTTCAACTTTTGTCTCGTGGAGGCCTTCATAGAAGTCGTGGTTACCGCTATGGACTCATTAGTTGTGTAGTCTAATGACTCTTTGAATTGTGTATCTTCTTTTCTTGGATCAAAGACATGCGATGTCTTTCCATGGCTTGTAATGCTCAACTCCATGTCATGAGCGAGTGTAGCTAATTCTTCAAAAGTTTGAGGCTTAATTCCTAAAAGGATATATACAAGGCCCCAATGTATTCCTTGTATACAAATTTCAACTGCAGAGATTTTAGAAAGTTGATCCTTGCAATCTAAGCTCAACATTCGCCAACGATTGATGTAGTCCACTACGGGTTCATTCTTACTTTGTGTTGTGTTTGTCAATTCCAGCATGCTCATTGTACGACGGGTACAGTAGAAACGATTGAGAAATTGATTTTCTAGTTTCTCCTAACAGTTAATTGATTCAGGCTCCAAGTCTGTATACCAATCAAATGCGTTTTCTTTAAAAGAACGAACAAACTGCTTGACAAGAAGCTCACCATACGTACCGTCACTGCTACAAGTCTCGACGAAATGGGCAGTATGTTACCTTGGATTTCCACTTCCATCAAATTGTTGCAATTTTGGTGGTTGATATTAAATTGGCATCAGTAGACCCTCGATTCACTTAGAGTACGGCTTTGAATATCCTAAGTAATTTTGTAGTGGGCCACCATATTGAGCTTTAATGGTGTTTACGATCATATCTTGTAGTTGTTGAACTGTTAGAGTGGCCACTGAAGCAGATCGTTTTGCGCTTTGAAAGTCAACTGGCTTGGTGGGAGAATCAATATAAACTTTTTCTTGCGTTGTTAGATTGTGATGTGACTCTCTAGAGTTGTAGAGATCTAACTTGCTCATAAGTTGGGGGATTTGGAGATTTTTGTCATCAATAGATATCTTCAAAGCTCCAATGATTTGCTCCATCATTGCAAATTTCTCGTCCATTTCAGTTGTGTCAGCCATCAACGAGTTAACCTTTGTTGGAATTGAAAAATCCATTGAATTCTCAGATTCACCAAAGTTGAAGCTAGAGTGAAAAAGTTCATCAAACAACTTAGATGCAATGTTGGCCCATGGATTGCAGTTTTGAGTGTCATTTGAGACTTGTTCTTTCCTGACATCTCCAAGGAGGTGAAATATTCATATCCATTCAAGGCACTTGTCTTGAACTCGCGTTGCGTAGTGGGAATAACATCACTAAAATCAACTAATGTGGCGACAGTAAAGTCTTTGCATGAAATATCATTGATCTTTTTAAAGGCCATTGCAAAGTTGAATTTGTTTTCGTTTATTTCTAGGAGGAAGAGATGAAGAGCAGAATTGGTCCTACTGGGCGTGCCAAATTTGTTTGCAACAAATTTTCGTAAGCGCTAAAAATCAACTGCAAGCAAAATAAATAAATAAAAATGTTATTTTTATTGATGAATCGTTGTAAGTACAATTATGTTGTTCTCTTGATTCTTTCTCCTAAGATTCTCCAAGATTCGAGAGCCTTCAGTGACGTATTTCTCAAAATATTGGATGATGTAGACCTCCTTGAGATGTTGTCGATCTCCAGTAATGTCGGAAAGAGCTTCGTCGTTTCAAGTCAATCTCTGGGAATAACTCCGTTGATGACTCATTCGAAGAGCTATGTAGTTGATGGTGTAGCTTCCTCCATTTGCAGAATGTTTGTTGAAGAGTTTTCTTGATGCCCCTTAGAATGTCATGTCCATCCCCTATTTATAGTTGTAGGGGGTGGACAAGGTTGCTTGTGATTGGCCAAAGGATGTCATTTTGACACTTGGCAGATTGTGATTGGTTCTTGCATTTGATTGGGACTACCACCTCATTTGGACACGTGGCGTCACCTTGTTGGTCTTGGATGCCTATTCACCGTGACACGTGGCATAAGTTTGGGTTTCAAGGTGAATGGACCTTAGATTTGAATTTAATAAGATGGACTTATTTATTTGTAAAACCCAAATTAATCATTCAGCTCAAATGATAATGGATTTAATTCAAATTTTGTTTGAATTTGATCCAATACAATTTATATGTCTACAACACCCAAACTTTTTTTTCTCAAAAAACTTTATGAGGACCTTCGTAATGAGTTGGGGAACAAACATGTATACTCACACCATTTTTAACGCCCATTTTAGCATTTATAGGCCCTTTCATAAGAATCGCGTAAATTCCTCAATTTTTCGTCTTTATTAGCCCATTGATATGGCGCCCCTGAGCACCCAAATTTTTTTTCTCAAATTTTTTTATGAGCACATCCATAAAGAGTTGGGGAACCATTACGTATATTCACACAATTTTTAAACACCTATATCCTCATTTATGGTCCCCTTATTAAGAATCACGCAAATTTCTCAATTATTCGTGTGTATGAGCCCATTGATCTGGCTCCCCGGAGCACCATAATTTCTTTTTCAAAAAGCTTTATGAAGACCTCCGTAATGAGTAAGGGAACCATCACATATACCACACCATTTTTAAACGCTTATTTCCACATTTATAGGGTCTTTTTTAGAAATCGCACAAATTTCTCAATTTTTCGCGTGTATGAGCCATGGATCTGACGCTCCGGAGCACCCATAATTGTTTACTCAAAAAACTTTATGAATACCTCTTTAATGAGTTGGAACCATCACGTATAGTCACACCATTTTTAAATGCACATTTTTGTATTTACAAGCTTTTTTTAAGAGTCGCGCAAATTCCTCAATTTTTCGTGTATATTAGCCCATTGATCTGGCGCCCTGGACCAACCAAATATTTTTTATCAAAAAACTTTGTGAGAACCCCCGTAATAAGTTGGGAAACAAGCTCGTATACTCACACTATTTTTTTAATAGTCATTTTTGCATTTACAGGCCCTTTTATAGGAATCGCACAAATTCTTCAATTTTTCATCTGTATTAGCCCATGGATATGGCTCCCCTGAGCACCCAAATTGTTTTCTCAAAAAAAATTAGGAGGACCCCCGTAATGAGTTGGGAAACAAACATGTATACTCAATCCATTTTTTAAATTCCCATTTCCGCATTTACATGCCTTTTTAGGAGTCGCGCAAATTTCTCAATTTTTCGTGTGTATTAGCCCATGGATCTGGTTCCCCGTAGCAACCAAATTTTTTTCTCAAAAAACTTTATTAGGACCTCCGTAATGAGTTGGGAACCATCATGTATATTTACACCATTTTAACACCTATTTTCACATTTACAAGCTTTTTATTAGGAATCACACAATTTTTTTAATTTTTTGTGTACTAACCCATGGATCTGGCCTCCCAGAGCATCCAAAAAAAATTTCTCAAAAAACTTTATGAGGACCTTCGTAATGAGTTGGGGAACTATCACATATACTCACATCATTTTTTAAACATCCATTTTCGCATTTACAGATCCTTTTTTAGGAAATGCGCAAATTTCTCAATTTTTCGCGTGTATTAATCACATGGATATGGAGCCCCGGAGAACCCAAAAAAAAATTCTCAAAACACTTTTTTATAAGGACCTTTGTAAAGATTTGGGGAACCATCATTTATACTCACACCATTTTTTAAAACACCCATTTTTGCATTTACAGGTCCTTATCGCGCGAATTCCTCAATTTTACGTGTGTATTAGCCCATGGATCTGGAGCCCCGGAGCACCCCAAATTTTTTTCTCAAAAAACTTTATGAGGGCCTCCGTATGAATAGGGGAACCATCATATATTCTCACACCAAATTTTTTCGCATTTACATGCCTTTTTTTAGGAATCGCCTAAATTCCTCAATTTTTCATGTGTATATTAGCCCATGGATCTGGCGCCCCAAAGCACCCAAAAAAAAATTCTCAAAAAGTTTTTGAGCACCTCTGTAATGAGTTGGGGAACCATTATGTATACTCATACCATTTTTTAAACACCCATTTCCGCATTTACAGGCCTTTTTTTAGGAATCGCACAAATTTCTCAATTTCTTGTGTGTATTAGCTCATGGATCTGGCACCCCAGAGCACCCAAATTTTTTTCTCAAAAAACTTTATGAGAACCTCCATAATGAGTTGGGGAACCATCACGTTTACTAACATCATTTTTTAAACGCCCATTTCTGTATTTATAGGCCCTTATTTAGGAATCGCGCAAATTTCTCAATTTTTTTTGTGAATTAGCCCATGGATCTGACACCCCGGAGCATCCAAAAAAATTTTCCTCAGAAAACTTTATGAGGACCTCCGTAATGAGTTGAGGAACCATCATGTATACTCACACCATTATTTTAACGCCCATTTCCACACTTATAGGCCCTTTTTTAGGAATCGCGCAAATTCCTCAATTTTTCGTTTGTTAAGCCCATCGATCTGGCGCCTCGGAGCACCCAAAAAAAATTTCTCAAAAAAATTTATGAGGACCTCCGTAATGAGTTGGGAAACTATCACGTTTACTAACTCCATTTTTTAAACGCTCATTTCCGCATTTACAGGCCCTTTTTTAGGAGTCGCGCAAATTTCTCAATTTTCGTGTATATCTGATTTCTTGAAAAAAATGTTATTGGAGTTGCTTGCATTTTTAAACTTAATATGTACGGAAAAAGTGAATTTAAATTCAAATAAATACATATTCTTGATATATTACCTGCACACACAATAATTACTATTATTACGCTTCAATTTCAAACATTTTGATTTGGACTACATGAATTCTCGCTAGTCATGTCACGTTTTAAACGTACAAAAAAAAAAGAGGCATGGAATAAAAGTAATGTGTATGGCCTTAGCTTGAGGTTCATAGCAATGCATGCGAGTTGCAAACACAAACACAGAAAAAGAAAAGAAAAGTCCAAAACGACAAAGTGAGGAAAAATGGAAAAGGAAGATATGCTGCTGGCACAACATTGTTGCATGCTAGACAAAACAAGTGGGGTCATATTTGGTTCAACTATAAAAAGCACATTTAACCATGTTCCATAGGGCCCCTGGTCCCCAACAGCTCCGAAGGTGTCATCCGACACTACTTCGTGAGACTTCATTCGATATAAAAAAAAGAGAGGATAATTTGGTGTAGGAATTATTCTTAGGATCGGTGGAGGGCCGTACTCCAAGAAGATGTGATGTAGGCAGTATATTCAGTAACACATATATTAGTGACTGACTAATTTCACGGCTCAATTAATCCGAATGTATTATAAAAATCATGCAAAGATGATAATTTTATTGTTACTCCAAAACTCCTGCATCGTATAGGCTATGGCCCGGGAAAGGGAGAGGGTTGTGCTCTTTTGGCGACCAAAAAACAAAAGGAATAAAGCACACACTGAAACTACGAAGCACATGCTGCTACTGATGGATCCTAAAACATGCTTGTTGCTCATGGATCACTTCCTAGATATTGATACATTTGTACTATTGTACATATATGTACAGTTTATTCAAAAACTAGATAGTTATCTTAATGGAAAATGGAGGGTGAAAAACTATTGAAATACAGTTTATTATCGTTGAAGTGGGACGAGAATCATAAGTCTCAGATTCAAATTCTAGTTGAGACAAAAACACTAAATGATTTAGTCTTAGTAAATACAATTACATGATACTTATTGTTGGTGGGAGATGACATATATCTCGTGAAATTAATTGAGATGCACATAAACTGATTTGAATATCATAAACGATTATGATACTTCATATTTATACATTACTCCTAATATTTATCGTGCACAAGACATTGTGAGTTAATTTCACTCCGCGGCGAAATTACTCAAAAATTTGTACTTCATAAACAAATTAAAATGAAACTATCTTATATATCAATATTATTTGAGTCACTTTGATGCGAGAAACATTTCGATATACTGATAAAGAAGTCAAATCTTTTTATAATAATTATTTTCTACAACGATATATTATTATAATAGTAATATTACATATTTTGTATAAAAAGAGTCGCTATAATGAAAATGGAGCATTTTCAGCCACTGAAACGTCGATATGTGAAGCAGACGGAATAACAAATAGACACATAAAAATGCTCAATGAATCAAATAATAAGATTAGAAACAGAGTAATTATTAATTAATAATGCTGTTATAAAAAAAAATTAACCGTAGAAATTATTATAAAGTTTTTAAAAAGTAAATGAATTGCCCTGTGAAAATGAAAGAATTGGGTGCGTTATGTGGTGGCTTAAATTGGTTCACTTATTTCCAACAAATCTTCTTATCCTTAATTGACATAAATGTCCCACCATTCTATGATGTCTCTTTCTTAATTTGGTGTTTGACACCTCACATTTAAGAGTACAAACTACCTACCAACACTCTTTTAAAAGATGTTTTTGAGGTGAGTTTTGGAAGTGGCATAGTTAAAATGTATCAAGATATATAATTTGTTTGAGGGGGGGGGGGGGGGGGGTGAATGTATTAGTGCGAAAATAAGCTAGTTAAAGATAAGTAGGTAAGGCATTAGGCTAATGCCAGTGACTAATGAGGTATGTACACGAGGACAGATCACATGATTTTGTATCGTGAAGCATAAGTCACATTGATTTGACGTATTTAAGGCAATGAACGAGTCTTTATTTTGAGATGTAAGTAAGAAAATCTCATGAAAATTAAAATTGTTAAATTGGTCCTTAATTTAAAATCAAAGCATTAAAAATTCAGATTGTTACTAAATTTTAAGAAGCTAAAAAATTTATGATCAAAATAATTATTATTGGGTAAAAGAGAACTACAAAATAAATATACATCATCCTTCACCAATTGCTCTGGTTCGATTCTTTTAATCATAAGTTCTTTCTTTCTAAGTAAGTTGATAATTTTCTACTCACTTTGTTTCAAAATTTAATTAGGTTTTTTAGATGAACTAGTTTCAATTAGTTCTTTTTAGTCATTTCCACTCATTTTAAATATCTTTCGAAGTTTTTATAATTTTAATGTAATTTTATCTTTTTTTATTATTATTTATCTCTACTATATTGATTTATGAAAATATTAAAAAAATAAAAATCTATGAAAGACATTCAGTGGTGGAGTCAGAATTTTTATTAAGAAATTTCAAAATATGAAAAAGTAATACACTAAGAAACCGAATGTAATTATCTTATTGTGTACTAATTTTAGTACGACATTAGTACTCAATAAGATAATTTTGACAATTTAGAGTATGATTGTACACACTCAAAAATACATATATTATTGAATGCTCATGAAGAAGATTATTAAGGTAATTTGTTACCGCGCGAAGCACATGTTATTTACCTAGTGATAAAATATAGCTAATCCATTTTAAGTAATTCAGAGTTATATTTTATCTATTTTCACTTTTTAAAATAACACAAGTGATTATTTAAAATCAATTGAGAATGTGATAGAAGAATTGGTGTTTAACTTTTGCAGAAATATTAAAGAACACATCTGGCTATGATGATATTTGAGTTACGGTATTAACAAGTTATATTTATTTAACGGAAAATGGTCAAAAATACCTTTAAACTATTCGAAATAGATCATATTTACCCTTAAACTACATTTCGGCTAAAAACTACCCTTCCCGTCAAACTATTGGGTCAAAAGTGCCCTTCTTATTAACGGAAGTTGTTAAATGCCATGTGGATGCCACATTGCATGCCAATAGGGTTCCACTGCCACATAGACTAAACGGAAAATGGTCAAAAATACCCTTAAACTATATTTCGGCTCAAAACTACCCTTCCTGTCAAACTATTGGGTCAAAAGTACCCTTCTTATTAACGAAAGTTGTTAAATGCCATGTGGATGCAACATTGCATGCCAATAGGGTTCCACTGCCACATAGACTAAATCCCTAAATCCTAATTACTCTCCCCCCCCCCCCCATTTCATTATTTTCCAGAAACTATTTCACCTCTTCTCCTTCATTTCGCGGCTTGGGTTTCACAGTTTTCTTCGTGGTTGGGTTTCAAAGTGGATATTTGTAGGTTAGTAAATCTTTTTTCTTATTTTATTATGTTTACGATTTCAAAGCATGATAGTTAGGATTTCACAACTTTCCCCTCATTTCGCGGCTAGGGTTTCATAGCTTTCTTTGGGGCTGGGTTTCAAAGTGGATATTCATGGTTGTAGGTTAGTTAATCTTTTTTCTTATTTTATTATGTTTACGATTTCAAAGCATGATAGTTAGGATTTCACAACTTACCTCTCATTTCGCGGCTAGGGTTTCATAGCTTTCTTCGGGGCTGGGTTTCAAAGTGGATATTTGTGGTTGTAAACATAATAAAATAAGAAAAAAGAATTACTAACCTACAACCACGAATATCCACTTTGAAACCCAGCGACAAAGAAAACTGTGAAACCCTAGCCGCGAAATGAGGGAGAAGGGATGAAATCGTTACTGGAAAATAATGAAATGAGGGGGAAAAAAGAGCAATTAACATTTAGAGATTTAGTCTATGTGGCAGTGGAACCCTATTGGCGTGTAATATTAATGTGGCATGCATATGACATTTAACAACTTCCGTTAATAAGAAGGGCACTTTTGACCTAATAGTTTGACGGAAAGGGTAGTTTTGAGCCGAAATATAGTTTAAGGGTAAATATGAGCTATTTCAGAGAGTTCAAGAGTATTTTTGACCATTTTCCTTTTAGTCTATGTGGCAGTGGAACCCTATTGGCGTGCAATGTGGCATCCACATGGCATTTAACAACTTTTGTTAATAAGAAGGGCACTTTTGACCCAATAGTTTGACGGGAAGGGTAGTTTTGAGCCGAAATATAGTTTAAGGGTAAATATAAGCTATTTCGAATAGTTTAAAGATATTTTTGACCATTTTCTTCCGTTTATTTAATGGCAAGTGATACAACGTGCAAAAGTGTCACACGTGGCTTACATGCCGTATATACATAGCAAATTAAAGGAAATCAATCACATGCAGACATGTGACTAAATTAAGTCCTATCCATTTATAAGTAGGAGAATGTGATTTTCCCATATGCTTTAATTATTGATTAGTGAGTTCATTAATCATAGTGGATTACTAATTAGTTGTTCTATTAATTGAAATTAATGGTGACAAAAGGAAGGAGCAAGGAAACAACAAATATGAGAATAGAAAATAAGTTAGCATGCAGGGAATGTGCAGAACATGCTGTTCCATTCATGCTGCTTCACTGTCCATACTTTGACACATGCCTTTCCTCAACTATTTTTTGTCATTAGGCTTCACATTCAAATTTTGAGTTGCTACATCGACCTACTTGATCAATTATTCAATAGTACGTATACTTTAATATTAATTTCATGTATATATGTATTGACTTGATATAAATATTTGATGTGGATAAATTTATTGCTTATTGTCCTTCGCAAGCGAATCGACTATGACAATAATAACTTGAAAGAAGGTGAGGCGGGCTCAGATACTATTTGTCGCAAATATATATATATATATATAACCTAACTTCAACTATACAATCTAATTTTTGAGATAAAAAAGTAGGACATAAATAATTGCTTAATACTGTTCTGGCCTTTCTTTCCTATCAAATTAGTGTTGAAGTCAAAAATGAAAAATTGAAAATTTCAATTTGCAATTTAAAGTAGTATTATCCTCTATTTTAACTTGTTTATCTTAATTCAATTCGACACAAAAATAAAGATTTTTTTTTAGTCTTGTGACTTAGGTATGATTTGTGGATAAAGAGTTGATTACTGGTACGTATTAAATATGGAGAGTAATGTGTTTTCTTTGTTCCAATTTATGTGACATACTTCTTTCAAAATAGAAAAAAGATAAATATACCCCTAAACTATTGCAAATGGTATGCAGATACCCTCCGTCAGACTTTTGGGACATTGGTGCCTCTATCATAAAAAAACTAGAGCATATATACCCTTTATACTAACGGACATACACGTGTCATAATCTTATCCACCGACCCGATGGATAAGATTGCATCATGTGTCCCTATTTAGTCTTACGTTAGAGTGAATGGTATATATGCTCTAGTTTTTGAACGGCAGGGACATTAATATCCCAAAAGTATGACGGAGGGTATCTGCATACCATTTACGCTATTTCGAAGGTATATTTGCCATTTTTCCCTTCAAAATAAGACAAATAAATTGAAATGAACGACCACGTCCCGTGTGCATGTGTTTATCCGATTCGATGGCATGTGCTTTTTCCATTTGGCCTACTTCTTTTGGATAAATTACCTAACTACACAATTTCTTTTTACCTTATTTTCTATTATTCCCCATCATTTTAAAAAATTACACGGTCCCTTAAAGTTGTCCGCATAATTCGCTTAAACACCTCAACTAAAACTTGTATCTATTGAACACCTATACCCCTTAAAATTGATACATATTTGACATTTTTTTGACAATCAGCCCAAAATATGAGATGTGTGTAATATACTCGCTGTGACATGACAATGACATGACAAATTGATGAATTAAATGATGACATGTGTCATTCAAATCTAAAAATGTATTTTAAAAATGAAATTCTAAAACATAACTTTTTTAGTCTATTTTATTTTCTTTTAAAAACTAACTAAAAAATTAAAAACATTTTTCTAAAAAAAACCACCTACACACCCACGCCACCCGTCTTCTTCGTCAAATCATGTATCACTTTTCCCGGCGATATCGTGCAATCACAATGAGTAAGCCTTACCTCTTTGCCCCAGGTAGTACGACATGGTTGTGCACCCAAGCTAAAAATTAATTCCCCTTTCAACCGAATAGCATCAAAATTTTTCACTCATTCCCTTCATTTTCTTTCCATTACTAATAATTTATTACAATTATATGAAAAATAATAACTTTTACTGAAAAAAAATGCTATCTTCATCGGGAAAATGGAGTTATGCCGGAAAATATGAAATTAAGATCTATGTAATAACTAAAAAATGAACGAAGGAAAAAAGCAAAAAGAGTTGGAGAGAGTGAGAGAAAGAAAGAGAGAGGTGGAGGGGGTGTGGGGAAGACAACGACCTTTAATTAATTTTAAAAAATATTAGTGGTATAAGTTGGAAAAAAAAAAGTTGTTTAATGCGCTTAAGGAGGCTGGAACACACTTTTTTAGCCATGTCAATATTTTGTGTTTAATAGAAATGACTTTTGAACAAATAAGATGTTCAATAGGTACAAGTCTTAATTGAGATGTCTAAGTGATATGCGGATAACTTTAAATGAGTTTAAGCCTTTCTTTTTTATGTTACACTGTTTTTAGGCTGGCCCCATACTCACATTCACATGCGCCTTTTTTGGAAGCCATCAACCCCTCTTCACTCCCTTTTTTATATTCTACTTTTGACTTTATTGCCCTTCTTAATTACACGGACTCTTCCTTTATATTAGGTCACATTAATTTTTAGGCAGAATGACCTGAAAAATTCTATACTTGATTTTGTTTGTCAGTTGGACTCTTCTACTCATCACTTTACCAACTAAACTCTTAAACACATTAAAATACAATATTTTAAACTCTTTTCGGATGGCTCAAGGGTGCGTGTATTACAATTGATTCCATGTCAATTCCACGTCAGTTCCACATCATTTTAAAATGCCACATAGAAAATTACATGTCAAAAGTCTAAAACCTCCTATTTCTTTTCATTTTCTCTTTGTTCAAATAGACCCATATACTTCTTTCACCTCAATTTTTGTTCTTCACTCCCATGGTATTGTCCATTGTTGAAAGTCTTAGTGCGATTTTTAATTTCTCTTTGTATTAACCTTGTCTTAACCTAGAACAAAATTTATTTTGTTTACTATTTTTTGGTATGTGATTTTCGTGTATCTTGAATTTCATGATTATGAAATTAGAAAAAAATATTTTTTATGAAATTTTTTATGCAATCGGAGTCAAGCATAGAGGTCTCCCAGGTCATTCCGCCTAATTTTTATCTCTTCTAAAATTCTACTAATTCATATTCAGTAAAGTGTATGTTTTATCACATAATTAATTTTCTAGATGGTAAAGTTCAATGCTTCTACATAGTATACGTACTTGTCTAATCTTTTAATTTATTGAGATTGTGTTTCTACCTTGTCCTTATTAGTTATAGTGGATTAATGTTCTTACATGATAATAACATTTCATTGGGTCTTCCCATCATAAAGATTTAAATTTGATTTTGTTATATGTCATGTATGACGTCTACGCATAAAAATCATTTGTATAAATCATAATAAGAGATAAAAATCAAAATGCTCCAAGTCAAACAAAAAAAAAAGAACATGATTGGAGTTCTTAATATTTACATGACCCCATAAAGTATTGAAAATGTGGATAAGTAAACTCTCTTAGGAATAAGTTATTTTGTGATTTGTTATTCTACTATCACTATGAGATAAAAATAACACTACAATTCGAATGACTAATTTTGAGATAAGTCATTTCATAATTTTATCTCAATAAACTATGAAATAAATTTGTATTAAAATATCTTGAAATTGATTATCTCTTATCTCTGGTACGAAATGAGCTCGAATTTATTTGGATATTTGAGGAGGGTAATTTGGTAAACAAAAGTTGAAGGTCCTGTCCATTAACATGTGGTATAGAAGATAAAAAACAGCTTTACTGTTCCTGATAAATTTCGTGCTCGCTAGTTGTGCCCATCTTCCCGCGACAATTTTTCGAAGCATACACCAAAGTTATTGTCGTTTAGTGACGAACGTATATATTTATTTATCGTAATTTTCTTTTACATGTGTTTTAACAAAATATAAATTAAGAAATATAGATGAGGAACTTTCTTTTTAACTATCTTAGCTTTATTTATATGTATAAATATAAATTTTCTTCATCAAAAATTTACCATAGTCCATAGTTATATATTATATCACCTAATAATTGAAAATTTATAGTTTTTAAAAACGATATGAAAGATAAAAGATAATTAATTTGATATACTTATTTTCAGTAACCACAATAAATAATTTGAGACTTAAGAAATTCTTCCTTCATCCAAAAATATACGTTACTTTTTTTTTTTTTTTAATTTCAAGAGACAATACAACTTATTTTGAAATTATATTCAATTTAATTGACTTAATATTTTAAAACTGAAATTCAGATATTAAATACTTACTATTAAAAAACTTTTATTATACATGGAAATTCTTCTCATGATAGTAGTTAATGGAGTACCTTGTGATGGCGTTATTGTAATTAATGCATAAACAAGTGGCAAATCCCAAAACTCACCGTTCTCTTTGGCTATAAGTAGCATTTTAACACCACCAGTTCCGTTCAACAGAAAATCCATTTTTCTCGGCTCCAAATGGGTTCACGGCCAAAAAACTCGAGTAGCTTGCGGCTGAGAAGATCGAGAAGAAATTCTTCCAATGAAAAACTACCAAAAAATGGAGTAGATAACAACAGTACCAATGCCGCCGGCGACGATAATTCCATTTCAATTTCGGAAAAATTGGAAGCTCTGAAGCAACTTCTCCCAGTCAACAATGATGAATTAAAAGCAGATCAGTTGTTCGAAGAAACAGCTGGTTATATTGTTCTTCTCAGAACTCAAATCTTCGTTTTACAGAAACTGCTCGATTTTTGTGACGATGCATCTGGTCAGTCTCAACATATTAATGCTGTATAGTTAGTAGTAATTATTTCCTAATCAAACATTGCTCTCTTTTTTTTCTTATAATTTTTATTCTTAGTAGTTAGGTTCTCAATTGAAGGTGAGTAGTTATATGGTAGAGTTTTACATTTCTTTGAATCTGAGTTTAAGCGCTGCTGAGCGTATATTTCTGTAATGTCCCTAATGGGAATATTTCATTCAGATGAATTATATATTATGCTTTAAACAACTCTTTTTCATTGTTTCCTTTCATGATTGAACAGTTTAATTCTCTCATTTTACTTTTGGGAGTCTGGATATAAGGTAAGGATTATTTTATTTCGCCTTTGGCTAGAGCTACACTGGTGGGAGTGTTTCACCTTTAATCAGAGGTGTCGAGTTCGAGTCCTGGGTATGTAGAAAATCTTGTTGGGAGCGTCATTCCTGAATGGGCCCTACAAAGTTAAGTCAGAGTTTCAATGTGGGCTTCGAACACCAGTGGAAAACCAAAAAAAAAAAGACAGTCATACAATTATATTTATTCCACTATTTATATTTTAATAATGAAATAAGTTATCTCATATACATGGTGAAATAAGTTGTTCAGAATAACTTATCTCAAGATAAGTTGCTCTCAACCAAGCGGCTTTAGAATATGTTTTGCTACCTTATTGAAAATACTGGTGAAGATCCAAATTGAAAAGTGAATATCATTTGTAATTCTAGTAATGTTGATTATATAGTCAATCGAAATTGAAGAATTCTTCGAATTCGAGCGAAAGGTTTCAAGCTAGCTTATAGGAAAATATCTCGTTTCTCACCATTTAAGAAGTAAAGTAACCATGGAAATGAAGGAATTTTTTTAATTTCTTTTATTTAATATATTTTTCATACTTGGAAAAATAAAATTTCTTATTTTGCTCTGTAGTTGGAAAATGTTTTCCTAAAAAATAAGTGAATTGTTAACTTATTTTTTTATTTGGCAAGTAAATAAAAAAATATTATTTCAAAAGCATTAATATGTAATCTAACAAAATATTATATAGCCGGGGTTGGTGGCGGTGAAATTGTCAATGAGTGGGGGTAGAGATGATTGGATGGACGGAGAAGAGATAATAAAATTGAAATTTTATTTACAAGACCGTTTCTCTATTTTTATTAGTAAAGTAAGTTGCATCATTTTTAAGAAATTTAGTTTTTTTTTTTGAGTAAACATATTTCAAAACAGTTTGATCACTAAACATAAATTATACTAATCTTTTAATAGTTTATATCATCAACGTAATATAAATGTAATCTTAGAGTTAATTTTGGAATATATATCCCATCTTATCTCACGTATAAATTTAATCTCAAAATTAATTTCAGAATACATATCCCATCTTATCTTGAGTATCGATCCCTTAGTGCAACCACAAAATAGTTGTAAAACAATAGACAAAAACACACAAAAACGATCATGCTTAATACTTAGCTTATTACTGATTTTTAAATTACAACTCACTTTAAAGTATGAATTTGTTTTATATAACTGCTAGTACATGGGGTATATCGTAGCAGTAATTTGCCTTTTCCTCAAGTCACTAATCCTATTCTTTAATAAAAGGTTATGTAATATACAAATGCCAATACGTGACTCGTGAGAGATATAGTATATAAGTAAATAAATTTTAGACTTTTAAGTTGAATTTTATATGTCGTGTAGGTCTAGACCAAAGAGAATACTATCATAAGTTTAGAATTACTTCGCTGTCAACCTTTGATCAACAACAGGAAGAAACTTAGCGGTTAACAAAATTGATGCAAATCTCACATCATTAAAAAAGGGAGAGATGTTTGAACTTTTAAGTAAAAGCAAGTTTAAGACTCGCATGATGTATTTTGAACGTCATGTGAATTTAGATCAATATAATACATAAATATATCTTTTAACTTGGCTTTAACTGATATTTATATTCTCAAACTTTAAATATGTACAAATAAACATTTAAACTTATATAAAATTAAACGAATATATGTAAGTATAGAATGTATAGAATGTCTTATCTGACAATCAGAGTTCACTCAGTTGCAGAGGTGTGGAGATGGGGTGTTTGTGTGATTGTGAGTGATTTCACATGAGATATATATGAGAGGGGAATATAATGGGATTGATGTTATGGTGTCACATGCTTTGTTATCAATGGCTGTGACAACAAGTACTACCACTACTAATTCCCACATGTGCATCATGTCCCTATTTATGACATCAATTTTCACTTAGACACCTTAACTAAACTTTGTTCATTTTAGACACCTCATGTCATGTCCCGTTGTGTCATCTTGACACTTTTTACTGACATGGCATAGTGAGTGTAATACACTTAATACCAGCATGTGAAAGGCTCATTTAATCATTTTTATTTTTATTTTTTCATTTTCTTCCTCATTTTTCAGCCACCATCTCTCAAAACTTGAACTCCTTCCATGGAGAAATAATTTTGATGATGTTACAAACAAAAAAAGAACAAATTTCAACACGAAGAGATTTCACAAACAAAAAATTTTCAACCCATTAGAAGGGCCACGATTCATGATGTCGCAAAGAAGAAGGGCAACGGAGAATCTTGAAAACGACGATGGGTGAGGTGGGAGAGGGGTGGAGAAGACGATGTGAGTGGGGAAAGGGTGGGCGGAGGTGGAGAAGGCACTGGGTGGGTGGGGGAATAGCCGGAGAAGACGATATGGGTGGGTGGGGGAGAAGATGACCTTGGTGGGTTTGGGTTATTTTTTAATTTTAATTTTTTTGTGTAAAAAATTTCACATGTCATTTAGTCACTGGCTACTTCTTCATTCTACTAAAATATCATTATTTAAAAATTATTTTTAATATATATGCCACATATTTTTATTTAATTTGCTCCTTTGCCACGTAATCGACGAGTGTGTTACACATACCATATATATTTGACTGATTGTTAAAAAAGTGTTAAAATGACACAATGCAGTATGACATGAGGTGTCTAAAATGAACAAAACTTAGTTAAGGTGTCATAGTGCATTGTGTCATTTTAACACTTTTTTAACAATCAGTCAATATATAGGTCTAACCCATCGATGGCCCCCTAAAGTATGCCATGGGGTGTCTATCATGAGAGTTGAATGTTTGAACGGTCACTCAATTTATAATAAGTAGTTATTAAAGTTACTTTATTTTATTTTATTTTTCGAAAGTTATTTGAAGCAAAATATTTTATTTATAAACTCAAAAGTTCTATATGTTTCTGTGTATGTTCTATGTGTATTTTTGTATTTTCTGTATATTGAAAATAATTAGTAACATCTCTATTTATAAAGGTAAAAACCAAATTAAACTAGGAGTAGGAACTACTCTAACTAACAAATTTTAATCAAACATAAATAAGTAAATACCATAAATAACAAATCCTAAACAACTTAGGATTCCTACTCTGAATTATTATTTCCAACATTATTTAACTTTGACTTAATTAGGAATACTTATATGATATCGATTGGTTGGATTTGAATTTAATAGTTATTTGTCGACTTATCGGTTAATCAATAATGTCAATCAAATTTTTTTTTATTGAAAATACTCCTGAATTTAAAATAAATTATTAGTTTAGTTTTCAAACTATTAATAACCTTAAAAACACTCATCTAATTGACTAACTAAACTTAGATACACCTCTGATCTGTCACATGAAATAACAAGTGGTTTCAAACTCTTATGTAGGAGCATGAAGTTTTTAATAAAAAGTAGAGAAAATCGTTGAAAACAACCTAAACTTGGCGAGAATTTAGGGGCATATTTCACTTATATTACAAGATTGGGGGTGTATTTAAATTCAGTTAATCAAGTAAATGTGTGTTTTTAAAGTTGTCAATAATTTAAAGATAAAACTAATAATTCGCACCTAATTTAATATTGTTTTCACTACTTCTCTCAAATCCAAAATGCTCACTTTTGAATCTGCTTATGTAAAGCAAATATGGTCAGAATATGACTTAAATTCATAATTTTCTATGCCAGATAAGAACACGTAGTATTTTAAAAGGATGAAGACAGTGCCTATATAGTTAAGAAAACTATTTAATACACAATTTTATTTATAGTAAATACTAATCAAGAAATTGTTTCAAACACAACAATAATATTTTCTAAACGAGTACCAACAATATGGCAACATTATATTATAAAGAAAATAAATTGGCAACCTACATAAAAGTATTCTCACCAAACATGCACACAACAATTAATATTACTTTTGGAACTACATATAAGGATATAAATATTTATATTTAACTCTTAATGAATTAATGATTTATCGTGTATAAGGAAATTGAGTAATTCTTATCCCAATTCATTTGAAATGGGTTAGCTATATAAAAGTGTCTCATAATAAAATATTTAAGTATTTAACTAAGAGAATATGATGATTCTTCAATTTCTAACATTTTAAATATTAGAGTTACGTTGTTATAAATAACATATAACCATCGTATTCTTTTAGTTGAATGTTAGTAAAGGCATCTCTTATACAGTCAACTTATTTTAAGTGAGTTATGTTCTAAATAAATCTAAATACTGATTTTAATTTTTAAATTTTTTTTTCTAAAAATTTAAAGCTGACACGTCATTTAAAAGGGTATTGGTTCAAGTTAAAATTCCATGAAAGTTAACTAGGCTAATTGAATGATTATGAAGTTAGCTAACTAGACAAAGTTGGATGATGAGATACTTTTGAAAGACAAAATAAAAATTGAGAAACTTTGGGCTAATTACTATGAGATGAGTGACCATTCAACGCAACATAAGTAACTTTGCAATTTCCTTATTTTATTTTCTTTCGAAAATAAGATAATCAACATTAGAAGTGTGCTCGATATAAAAAAATATATTTTTCATGAAAAAATGTGTTTTTGGAATCATTCTTCAAAAAAGTAAGTGTGGGAATGGAGTTACAGGGTGGGGACTGGGGTGAAGATGATGTGTGTTGAAAGATGAGAAAAATAGTCTGAAGTGTTATTTGTGGAACTTGTTTTTCCTACTTGCACTATAGAAAAGTCATTTCTTTCAAAAAAATTTAAAGAAACTTGTTTTCCTAGAAAAAAATACTTTTGGAAAATTTTGACCAACGAAACATGAGAAAATTAAAAAATTATTTTCCTCTGCACCAAACAAATCTACCATAACACAATTGAACAACAATGAATGAAATGTATATTTCTAAAACTATTTAATATCTCCATTATGATAATCCACTGTTTGATATAATTTCAATATTCAACTTGTTCATTTCATCTACAGTGTGTCCATTGACTAAAGCACATAAAAAGTGGGTCTGAAACATATATATCACACATCAACATTCAAAAGATTATATGAAAAAACATTAGGTTAAATTCTTATTAAAGGTGATCGCTGTTATTCAGACAATTATTGGAACAATCATAAAGTGAGTACTAATTATAAAGTAAATGGAGACAGAAATATTAGTTCTTTCCTCTAATATTTGTTGCTTTGTTTGTCTTAATATAATGTGAGTCCCCAAATTAAATAGGTACATAATAAGTGAAACATAAATTAAAGCAAAAGGATTATCTTTCACACAAATTGACCCTACACTTAATTATCTTTTCAGAATTAAAGGTCAATTGAGCAACCTTAATTACTTGGTGCATGAACTGGACACAAGTAATTAATTAAAGCATTTTTCCAACATAATAAGTAATTCCAAAGAATATGATTGATTTGGTAAATATCTTTTAGGACTAGTTTGGATGTGACCTAAGCACGTGAAGAAACGGGTTTTTTTTAGCAACTACCCAAGAAGATAAATTACGGAATAAATAAAATCAATACAAGTATTTTA
Source organism: Solanum verrucosum (assembly GCF_900185275.1). Taxonomy (NCBI): domain Eukaryota; kingdom Viridiplantae; phylum Streptophyta; class Magnoliopsida; order Solanales; family Solanaceae; genus Solanum; species Solanum verrucosum. The sequence goes on from NW_026020332.1 coordinate 6,320,320, forward strand.
ATGTGGAAAATACCTTGGTCAAGAGAGGGAAAAACTACGATATGCCTTTGTAAGATTTTACAAACTCTCTACTAATTAAACTCGAGCAATTTAAGGTTTATGACCGTCCTTACAACACCTAAGGAAATGTTCCTAGATATATTTGTTTTTTCAATAATTAGAAAACCATATATATATATATATATATATCGACAAATAATACATTCAATTAAGATCACAAACATATGGTGATATATTTGCCCTTTTCAATTAGTAAATATTAAATAACTCACATTTCAAATATTGTATTGATTTGTATTGAATTTATTTAGCAGCAAACAACTCTCTCTAAATAATAAAATTTGTAAGCTAATTTATTTAAATAAATTTAGTAGTACAAATATAAAACATAAAATCAAGAAAATACTAATACCACAATATAGAAGGTATTAGTTATACATTCATATAATACCATGTAGGGTATATAACTAATCCATGGATTAATTATACATCGACCCAAAATTCCTACCAAACATAATATTAAATAAGTAAGAATTACACAAATCTCATAGTGTTAAGAGCTAATTACATCTTATCCATATTCTTTTTCAAATTACAAAAATCCCTTAAAATTTAATAAAGATTCCGGATACATCACTCAACGTTCCTATTCATCGCATTCCGATACATTACCTTTGTTGATACAAGACACACATGTCCCGATACATCCTCAACATCTCGATACATCGCTTTTCGATACATTACCTTTGTTGATACAAGACACACCTGTCCTAATACATCCTCAACGTCTCGATACATCACTTTTCGATGCATTGCCTTTGTTGATACAAGAAACACCTATCCTGATACATTGCGTAAGAGTGATGTATCTGAGAATAGGAGAGAGTGAGGAAAATAGTGATTTTTGTAATTTTTTCAAATGGTAGAAAATTCTAGAAAATATGACAAAATAAATTGTATGTTTAGATAATTTTTCCTAAATAGTACCATATATAATACATGATTTATTTCTCCTAGCCCCTTATACTTCTGGGTTAAGAAAATACAGAGACCTTAAATATGGCTATTCCAAAAACTTTGAACCTTTTATTGCCTCCTGTGGTCCAAGATGGTGCTCAACAATATTTTTGATTCTGACACTATTTTGGACAAATGAGTTTGCAAACTGAGAAACAAATTACAACAAAAAAAACATAACACACTTGGTAACAAAATAATAAAACCACACTACAACAGCATAAAAAATACATGAATTTAAGCAGAAACACACAAATCTTCCTTCAATTTCCTATGATGATTTAATCCATTCAATAAAATTTATCAAATTCTGGTGAGACTTTCCACCTTCTTTCACTGAGCTCATATTCATTTCCTTGATTTGCAAAGCTCTTTTCTTGAATACATCATTACCTAGCAATTGTTCCACTTTATCCTTAATTTCTCCACAACTAATAATCCCATTTTCCCCTTTCTTTAGTCCTAATCCAACTTTCCATATATCACAAATATAACTTTGGTTCATAAATTGGTCAGCAAAATAAGGCCAACACAAGATTGGAACACCATTACTTATTGCTTCTATTGTAGAATTCCAACCACAATGACTAACAAAACAACCTATACTAGAATGACTTAAAACCTTTTGTTGTGGTGCCCAACTCACTATTTTCCCTTTTTGCCTCCCTATTTTATCTACAATTTTTTTCAAGAAAATATCAGTTTTAGCATCTAGAGTATTAGTTCTCACAACCCATAAGAATGGTTTGTTTGATAGTTCAAGCCCTAATGCCAATTCTTGAAACTGAGTTTCATTGAATATTGTGAAGCTCCCAAAGGCTACATACACAACTGAGCATAATGGTTGTTGATCAAGCCAGTTTAGGCAAGTTGAGTCCTCAGGCCAGAAGGATCCGGCTAGTGAATTAGGAGATTCTTTAGAAGAAATACGGGGTTCTGCTTCAAGAGGCAACGTGCTTGATTCGAGAGAGTTGATTGACAAAAGTGGACCTATAGGCATTATCTCTGGTGCTAATTTGAAGGCTCCTGGTTCAAGGTCATATGTTGAGTTGCAAATAAGCCATTCTGCTGATTTCACAGATTTATTGTTGTGAACCAACATGTTAAATATGATTTTCTGCATTGTTGAATTCCCCATGCTTGTCCAAAGTAAATTTGATGTGTTCATGATTGGCATAGTTGGTTCAAACTGAAAAGTATGATCTTTTATTGTTGGAGTCCCTGCATTATAGGTTTAAAAAAAATTCACTTGTGGATACAGAGTTTACGTTTTATGCACTGATGATATGAGTAAATCTCTATGATATTGTTAACCTCGTAAGAATTAGTAATTTCATACAGGTTAGCAGTAGTGGAACAAGGATTTCCACCAAGGGGTTCAAAATATGAAAAAGTAAACACGCGAATAATTTAAGGGAGTTCAACGTCTACTATATATATACATAAAAAAAAAAAAATTAACCATGTATAAACAGTACAATTTTTCGCTGAAGAAGGTTTGGAAACCCCTGAGCCCTTACTAGCTCCGCCCCTACAGGTTAGGCGGTGCCTTCCTAAAGTGCCTGGAAGGGCAACAATAGACAAATAACTGACTTTAATTTTTGGTGATTGCTTTTTACCTGCCAAAAGCCCACCAGTATGGCCAGTACTGACAATCTAGTCTAGCGTACTGAACAGGCTTTCGATCAGTTGGGAAAAGTAATCACAGGGGATTCAGTTGTTTTGCCTTACTTCACCCTTCTATCAAACTTCAGGAAGGCGTTATACAACATATCACATACTAAACTACACCGATATTGTAAAAAGACTTTACACAAGCAGTAATATAACTTAATCCAAACATAAAAACATAGATTAGTAGAAAATTACTTACCATCATTGTCAATTAAGCCATCATCAATCAACTTTGGAATGTTAAATCCAAGTATCAAATTAGCAGCTGCAGCAGTTATGAAGGCTGCTCTCTTGATTCCCATTTTGTCTGCAAGTTCCAGAGCCCATCCAAGGCTCTGATCAGCAATAATACAAGTGATCCTTTCGTCTTCTGATTCATTAGTTTGTTGAATCAACTTCTCAATTTTTCCAGGCATGATTTTAAAGATTGCTTCAGATAATTTACCAGGCACATTCTTATCTTCCCCTGATTCTGATTCATCTAAAACTGAAATCAGATGAATCTGATCATGCAAACTATTTTTTCCTGATAAAGAAGTTAGAATACTCTTGTGTGTGGACTCTGTGTTGACAAAAGTGATCTTGAAGCCATATTTGGCTAAGGATTGAGCTAGCTGCATTAAGGGAATAACATGGCCTTGTACTGGATATGGTATCATCAATATGTGTAGTTTGCACATTCTTGTTTCTTAATCTTTGATGTTCAAATGATAACTTGCAAGGTCATATTTTGGTGGAGAGAGTTGGAAATTTATATAGTCCAATGAGGGGTAAATTTGGACCATGTCGCAAAATGAAGAGAGCAATAGTAACACAAATAACGCGATAATTGAAATAAAGGAAATAACATGTAATACCAAAATCGAAGAATAAGATAATAAGAGAGTACTGTCAACAATTATCAAATAGTTTGTCTTATCATATAAGTTAAATACAATAATTATCAACTTTGGTGTTTTGTGTGTGACATTGAAGTTGAGGAATCTTAATTCTTATACCATTTCTGTTACACCAGACTACAATAATTTTTCACTATTTAATTGTCAAGTTCGTCTTATTTGGGGCAAATTTAATAATGGGGTTGAAGTCCAAACAGAGTAACGACAGCTTTACCATTCATAAACAAAGAGATCGGATCCAAAATAAGGCCCCAGCTGATATATCAAAAATAAAGTTGTGTACCAGAAATAATTGACTTATTATTCTAGAGATAGACTAGAAATCAACAACAATATTATTAAGTATGTCAATGACGTCAAAGGGATATCAAGTGAAATTGAGATATGTATAGAATATATTTGTTGCTATGATACCATGTTGAAGTGTGTAACCATCTTATCTAAAAGCTTAAATTGTTAGAGAGAGCACAGTTTTATTAGTTAATAATATTCTCAACAGATATGATGTACATATTGTTTATGCAACAAATGATAACGTGATGATTATTATACAGTGAATAATAATGTAAGAATACAACCAATAACATCATAAATAACCCTTCTCAAACGATAGGCCCGCCCCAGAATCAGTTTTTTTTTTAATTCTCATCGACTGATGCAGGAATTCAAAATCTCTGATATGAGGTATGATGTATTATAGTTACAACATAAAAGCATTTATATGGACAGAATCTCAATAAGAACATGCAAGTCTAGAACTATGCAGTATTATTGCCTGAGCCATATTTGATATTCTGGTCCTTTATCAACAAATTTCTGCCAGGTACCATCCAAATGTACTTCTTTGGAAGGATTCCAGTCCAAATGACCAAGTTTCATCACAAGAGTATCTCCAATCTGTGCAACGTAACCATCATCGTTTGCATGATATATCTTTAACGGGCTACGGCAATGGATTCCAGCTCGTCTCCGCGCCTCAATTAACTCGTTTATGACATCACGGATTCCGAATTCATAGAAATGATCGTAAAATATTACAGGCTGCAAACAAATGAATAGGAATTAGGATCTCTTTTGAGCTTTAACTCAAGATTGAGGGCTCATATAACCACCTATATTGGAATTATATATGGATATGCTTTAATCTTGTGAGTGTGATCCATACATAAATACATTACAAATACATAAAAAAACAAAAAATTGGCATAGGTAAGAGCTAGTAAGACTAGGTTATAGCAAGACAACATAAGTTAAAGAGCTCTTTGTACGTGTGTAAGGATTCCACAGTTCCGGTAGCACACTCATGTACTCAGTTTGGATCTCACTAGGCCCTTTCTAGTTTAAAAGCTACTAATGTAGGACAAGGGTGAAAGGAAACTAAAGGTTATTTGGTAAAAGAAAAAACAAGGGAGCTTTAGCCACTCAATTTACTTTGGAGAACAAATTTTTCTCTTCTCCTACTTAAAGATCTACCACAAAAATCAAAGAAAACAAAGATTACCGTTCCAGGGTGGGTTAAAATGTATGCATATCCTTGTGTAAGCTTGTCCCGAGGAAATGGCCAGTGGCCCTGAAAGAAAGGAATATTATTTGTTATTACATGATAAGATATTTGGTATTAGCATGTCAGAATCAGAATAACATTATCCAATTTGCAGCAATCAGTGAGTAAATGCATGAAAGCAAATTACTTTTCAGCTCACGAAGCAGATAAAAATTACAATTAAATAGTGCATACAAACAATAACCGCTCCTCAAAGTAAGTTGAAGTCGGCTATATGAATTCTCACTGTCCATTTAGGCTCATCTCTAAATAGTCCATGGCAACTAAAATTCAAGTCATTTAGAAAAAATAAAATTAAAGCTCAGATATAACTATGAAATTTGCTAGACACTTCAGATACCTAATGTACAATAGAGCAACTGAAGATCATTACGTACTCTGCAAACTTAAACTCTGATAATTGACCTCTACCGTTGAAATTGTATGTGAAAAATTCAAGTATAACAGTTTCATTGGGCCCCAGTCACAAAGAAAGAAATTTGTGTGGAATTACTCTGCTTTCAAGGTATGACGGGTCCCACATCGGTGGCAAAAGGGATGGGTGGTCTCTTTGTTTTGCTTGGACCATCCTCACCCCGTGATCTCGCTTTTGGGGTTGAGTTTGTCCCAAGATCAATTTCTTAACATGGTATCATTTCCTGATGTTGAATTCCCCTTATTAAAATTGTGCATGCTCCAGATGTCATGTCCTCTGAGTGTGTGTGTGTGTGGGGGGGGGGGGGGGGGGTCCCACATCAGCGGTAAAAGGGATGTGTGGTCTCTTTATATAACTTGGACAATCCTCACCGCTTGAGCTAGCTTTTGGGGTTGAGTTAGGTCCAAGATCCATTTGTTAACACAAGGTAAAACATGTAAGTTGGACAGAAGGCACGCACATCAAATGTAGGACAATGGATTCGAAAATTAGCAAGTAAAACATGGGAGCATATGTGAGCAATGACTGATCCAGAAATTCTAACGAGATTAAAGAACATAAGAATGTCACACTTGGAGGAACTTGCAACCTAAACTCCTAAAGCAATTTCTGAATCGCTTTGCCGCTACACTTATCGTGTTTCTTACATCAAGGAATTAAAAAATAAATATTACCCTTAGATCCACCACTACATGTGAGGGAGGCAGTAGTGTTGTGTGTGGGGGGGAAGGGGGGGACAAGTATCAAATGATTTAGGCCAAGATATAAGACGGTAGTTAGGTCAGCATTAAATGCTGGCTAGCACTTCCATAATACATGTCTTGGTTAGCTAGGGTACTAACTCTGATCCATGCTCAATAGATTCTTCTGCCAAGTTTTGTTTTGGTATGCAACATCATAGACTAAACATTATCACTTGGTGAGCTTAAAGTTCAGAATTTTAAATCTCAAAGCCTGAATCTCATGCTTCACTACTCTGTTTATTAGATTTCCAACAACAAATGTGAGTATAAAACTGCACATCGAGAGCTTATGGATCAGATATGAAAATCTAAAACTATATTAACAGAATATATATTTGTAACATACACTACAGAATACCCCAAGATTTTTGGTGTTCCATAAACTTAACAGAATTTTACCAGAAACATTCCTCAAGTTGGCCAAAAGATTGAGTGGTTCCCTCTAAAATTATAATTAACAAATAACATCTCCATCTGCATATATTTAATTCTTTTTGCAAAGACCTTAACATTCCGTCAAACTTTAACAGAACTGTTATGTGCACCTCATGTGAACATTCTCCTTTCCCCTTTTCCAGGAGAACTTCTGCCTCTCCTATCCTCATGCTCCTTTTCCCAGTGTTGCACATGCCTCTGGGAAACCCCAAGGTTTCAGAAAAGTCATTTTTTTAGGCTAAATTTCTGAGGGAATTGTTCACATTGGAGTTGTTGACACATGAAGGTGGATCCTATACATGCACTGACATGGAACAGTCTGGTTTTGTAAGGTTTGATAAATGTTTGGCATGCAAATTCAGAACTTTTGGATTCCTAAGGTGTTTGCTCTCAATGTTTTCAGCTCCTCCTATTTCACATACTTCCTGAGATCATCATCCCGGATGTTTGCAACAATCAAAGGGTTCTGACCAAGGCTAATGAAGAAGGAAACAGTATTAGTTCCACATGAACTATTATCTTAAGTTGCAGACTTTGGGCAATTTATTTGTGTATTTGTTTCTTTGGGGCAGTCTGAACCTAGCATGGTTTCAAGTTTCAATAGTTATTTAACCGAAAATCTCATGGCAAGAAATTTTCCTTATCCAGAACAGAAGTGCTCAAATTCTGGAGGGCTGTGAAAGATGAGTTTATATAAACTTGGTTTGTATGAGAAGGCTGCCTTGGGACTTCCATGTCTCTGACATGAGGTCTTAAGTTTCTTTACGATGGAGTATGGAGATCCCACTTATGGCTATCCTGAACCTTTGGCCTCATCCCTCAATATACCAGCTACAGGAAATTGATTTGTTGTTGGAACAGTTGAATCACGCTGGCAGTGAACTGTTTCTATTCTGTGAGCCGAGATGGAAAGAGAAGAAACCAAAGAAGAAGAAGCAGAGTGCATACATGTGCTGCTTGCATGACTGTCTCTTTATCCGAAAATGACAATTTATTTTGGGACCAAATTTGTTAAGATTTTTGAAAGTGGAGGGCATATTAGAGGGATCTACTTTCTCTTTTGGTCAAATTTAAAGGAAATTTTGAGCCAAAAGCTCTGAACAGAGGTTTATGTGAATGTTGACATATTTAACCTCCATGGCAGTGCATTTAAGTTGGAGCATGTCTCACTGAATAAGTGAGAGCACAAGTAGGCATGTACATCTGTATGTTTATGAGTGTGCTTGTTAGAGCAAGAAAGAGAGAGGACCTGTGTGGATCCAGTATCATGATTCTCCAAAAATGTGACAGCACGCGAGGGCCACCATCCCATCACTCCTGTTGGCTTGCCTTGAGGATCAATTAGCCTCCAATATTGGTTATGCAAAGCGGAATGCAGTATACCCTGCCAGAAAAATATCATTCACCAACAAGCTGAAAAGCTCATTTAAACCTTTCTACACTAACATGAAGAAGCAATTTAAATCTAAATCAGGAGAATGAAAATATTTACCTATAGATACCTTAGCATGAATTAATATTAAAGGTTGATTTATTAACGAGTAGATTATGTGGGACAATAGATCACATGGGACTATTATTTCCCAGGTCAGTGGGATAATTCTTGGTCTTGGAGTATGATACGGAAATCTATTAACAAAAGATGTTTTAATAATAGTACCTTTGTCGTGACATCAAATGCTGAAGAGCTTCCACCAGTAGCATTGATCCAGTTAACTATGCGTTGGCGATGGGCATCTGGATGCATCAGAACAACACAAATCTACTATCATAAGGGACTGGTAGAATTCCACATAGTGGGAGTATGATATGAAAACTTGAAGTTGCGCCCCTCAATGTTTAAGGACATTGACACGCCTAAACAGTACAAACAATGAACAGAGGAGAGAAATGAACAGTGACTAGCACACATAGCTGGAGTAAAACCACCTTTGGCTATTTGCTCAAACAGATTGCAAAATATCAACTTAAAAGAATTTGCAGAAAATGAAAAAATCAGTTGCACAACCTAACCCTGTGCACCACACTTGTCAAAATATTTCTGACCAAATAGTCAAATCTGCGACTACATCTAAATGAATCTCACCTTGGTTGTAAGACAAATTTCCACCTTCATATGCGAGACTATCCCAATACTCGCCAATAGAAAATGCTGGATTTGATGCTTCTATATATTCTTTCACATATGCTCCTGAGAAGCCCCTGTGGACAACAAAGAGCCTGTATTACTACATGTAACAAAAGTTGTCTTACCGAGCAGAAAGATTCCAAGGATTGGATAGATCATCTAGCTTTTAACTATCACAGAGTATCTACTGAAATTGAAGTTAAATACTCCAGGAATTAATTAATAACGGTGCCATGTCAGTTTCCTCCTAACATCTCATTCAAAGTGGCCCTTACATTTTCATTCTGGCCACAACATTAGTTCTTAGGTGATAACTAAAGGATAATGAATTACAATGGAGATCAAAATTAAGATGAAAAATAGCTCTACAAGAGGTCTGATGTATGATATATGATCACTATTTTCAAGAATTCTTCATGTGGTATCGAGCATATGACTACAAGTTTCCACCTTATCTTCATTTAGTTTCCACCATCCATTTATGGGAGACAGAAAGAAAGGCAGGCAGACAGAAATAGAGAAAAATTTAACAGCTGGCCCTATCAAATTTCAGAAAGGAAAAGCTAGTATGAATAAAGAACAAGCAGGCGATGCTGTAGAACCACATATTGCAACCAAACACTTCTGTTTTTACTCTTCTGATTCTCAATTTTTCTAACCAGTATGATGCAAGGTCAATATGTTTACAGACACCTGAACTTGTATTTTGAAATGGAAGACAGAAGTACTAAGTTCAATAGTATTAAAACCAACAAGCATTACAACTTCACCTCACAAAGTCAAGGCGCCACCCATCAAAACCAACATCATTTCGGAGCCAATTTAGCCACTTTTTTATATCTTGTCGTACAAATTCCTGGGAATGATCAATATTTGGTGCGGCATGAAATATATCACCTACACTTCAAACACAGATAAAGAAGGGGTAACTAGAAAAATCATATAAGAGGAAACACTAATAGTCTCTTCTCATAAGTCCATGAAGCTTATCAAATCTGATATGCAGGTGAATAACAACAATTTTAGAGAGTATCCTGGAAACTCAAAAATGTTAAACACCAAAACTGGACTAAACTCTAGATAATTCTTCGCCTTCACCATGTTACACTGTCATAAGCATACTCTACTATCTTGCAAATACCTAAACAAATATGAGCAGAAGCTATACTCATTGATGTTCTCGGAAAAGAAACTACAATGAAAAGATGTGACAATACAAGAATATTTTGCCGAGTCCTTAACATAATAAAAACGTGTGGTTCAAGGCACAAATAAGAATTGTATATGAGCTAAGATTTAGACAATTTAAAAGAACAATAAGCATTTATAATGTTTATCAAACAGGATCCCATTAACAGAAATAACTTGGGTAGTTGCTTTAATCAAAGACTGAACAAAGATATGTGATAGAAAGATAGTCTGTTGTTCAATTGCATAGACAACTAAGGAAATATCAAAGGCTGGAAGCTTTTGGTGCAAAGATGAAAACAAATTAGAAGAGCACTAATGACAGTATTTATCTCCATAAAATTTTAATTAAGACTGCACAAACTAAGTTATGGAGCTCTGTAATATCTTAATGTTCTTATGTATAATATAGACTTTTTCACATCTGGAAATAAAGCACGTGACATTTACAAACAGATCCCATATGTATCATGGAGAGAATTTATACCACTTGAAGGATTTCCACGGCCTTGAAAATTTGGGTCATCACACACAATTGCTTCAGGTCCCCATGCAAGCTTGCCTCCAAAAATGTTCCAAACACCATTCGGACTCTACAATCAGCCAATCAGGTGAGAGGGTCCATCAATACTTGCAGTATTAGTTTGAGTCAAAAGGGTTATTACACCGGTTAATTCATCATTGACTACTCCAAAGCAGTCTCTATATTTTATTCATACAAAATGTACAACCTCAAGGAGAAGAGGAATTACACATCCACAAAAACTTGGGTAGAGATGACAATGTTAATTTATAAATATGTTCTTTCATACAGACAAACAGAGAGGATATAGGCAATGATGGAACAAAAACCTTCGCTATAGATAAAGCAAACTATTACATTGAAGAACATGGACCAACTTAACAGTTAACAATGCCATGTCAAATGATATTTAAATCACTGTCAGCAAGAACAATGGAAAGGCGTTCAATGCATGACTTCCAAACAACTCATACTTGTGCTATCACTCCTTAGTCTCCCAACGGTTTACGGTGGTAGTTATATGCGGTAGTTATTTCATTGTAGTAGTCATTTGCAGTTTCTCATTCCAGCAGTAGTTATTTCTTTGTAGTAGTTTGCAGTTTCTCATTCCAGTAATATTAGGAAGCCATGTCCTCGTATCTAGGGGTACTTATCTTATTAGTATTGTATTTAAACTTTATGTTTATCTCATGAAAAATAAACGGAAAATCATTTCAGTTTTGAGTACTTTAACTCGAGATTGCAGGTTCTCTCTTAACGAACTAGCACTATAGATCGTGGAAGTAAACATTTGATTTCATATTGCAGTGTCCCATAACTAGATCCATATTGGGGGACCCTAGAGTTGAAAGGTTCCCTTCATGAACGTTTTATTTCCAAACAAAGCAAAGCTAACATAATCTCAGATATATTAGGAAACAAGAACAGTAGTTTAGAAAATGATTACCTGTTTGTGAGCACATCGATGGTTCAAAACAACATCTCCCAAGGCCTGGAAACACAAGCAGAACAGCTATAAGATAAACCACATTGTTCTGCACCTATCAGTAGCTTAATAACCTCTACATAATTCAGAAAGTACCATTTTGGTGTAATAAATTACATAATATGTACTAGCAGCAGAAATATAGCAAATTCCATTTTGACGCACTAGCAGCAGACATATGGTACTAGTTAACGAGAGCTAAAACATAACTGCAAGCAACTAACATGCATTCTCAAGCTGCATTGACTTTCATTTCATGCAAAAAGAATACATGAGAAGAACGATGTAATGCTCAATTAAAGGATCACGGTAACTGTCTGAATACAAGATATTTGACTAAAAATGCCAGGAATAACAAGTCAATCACTAATTAGATACAGACCAGAAGATCTTGGTTATGCATCTCTTCTATGCAGCTTTTAAGCTCTTCCAATGAACCATAAGCAGAATTCAAGTTGTAAAGATCAGAAGGCATGTAACCTGCAATAATCCAGTGTTATTTACAATAGAACAAAGCACCCTGAATTTTATTTAACCAAATCTTTTTGATAAAGAATTTTTTTTTTTTTGATGAAGTTATTTAAACAAATCTTTGTATATGAGGTAGTTAATTCAGAAGGTTAAGAAGCATTTTTTCGCCCCATTTAAAACATTCAGTTTTTATTAAGATTGTTCAATTATTAACAACTCTTTCGAAACAAATAACAAGATGATGTAAGAATAATCTAGAAAATGATATAAATTGAGAACCATATGTTGTTATTAGCAGTTTCCATTTGGCTTCTAAAGCTAAACTGATCAAAGAGGTCAAAACCTTGAGGGGCAACTGATTCTGTTGGTGGTGGAAACCAAACCGATGTGATACCGCAGCGGGACAAATCAGCAGCTTTACTAGCAAGCTCAAGATACCACTGTCTTCTCCAGCTTTCCCAATTGAAACCTTGGAACTTCAAAATCAAAGAGAGCTTTATAGTTACTAAGGATTGGAAGAAAAACAAAGAGACCCACATGTAAAAAGAAATAGAGGCAACAGTAATGATAGTGATGTAATGCCAATGAAGAAACAGGTGTCCTAAGGGAAGCCCCTGGAAGAGAATGAGAATTTCAGATAAACATTGACTGCAACAAGAGCTTCATAGAAGCTTTGAAAGCCTTGAAATGAATTTCTAGCCATTTGATGATGATGAAAATTGTGGTGGTGGTGCTAGTGCTGGTGGTCGTGATAATGATGATGACAATGATAGTAATAACAATAATAATGATGATAAATGCAATAACAACAACAACAATAATAATAATAATAGTAATGATAATTAACGGTTAAAACACAAAGTATAGAACTTCCTCCTACCAAATTGAACATCTTAGTTTGACTTTGGCTGTTGAGAGAAGCGCTTAAAAAGTGATTTTTTTACTCTTCGGGAAATATGTGGTGCATAATAGCTTCCTTGTTCATCGAGAATAGAATAGAGAAAAGGTCTTTTTGCAAAGAATATAAGTTTTTTTTGCAAAGAACAAACGTGGTTCCATATAACTTTCCAAGACAAATATTCTTAAAGGATTTTCTTTTTAGATAATCTATATGGAAATTGATGACTTTATGCATCATTTGGAAAGTATGGGGAGAAAGACAGAGAAGATGTTTCTAGGGAAAGAAGGAGCTGATTTCCTATGTAAGATACAAGTGTTTACAGAGTCTTGGCATAGGGGAAATCATGTATTCAGCACAACTGAGTTTCTGGACTTGTTTGAGTCCGCTATTGCATAATATTTGTACAATGTCCAGTTTCTTTTTGTACTTCTGCACTACCCCATTGGTACTGCTATTATAAATAAAATTACTTTTATCTTATACAGAAAAACAAATCAAATTGAAAGCTGGTATATACTGACCACAATCTCTCGTCCGGTACCCGTCCCTGATTCTGCATGCAACAAATCAAATTATACATGATTAATCATTTCGCTTGAAAACACTGATTCGCAAGTGAAATAAAGTAATATCATCTGACATGAATAGCTGCACCTAATTTTGTTTCTTCCGGAGTTCTCTGCCATTTAACTGTCTTCCGTTGAAGAGCACGTTCCAAAGCCTTCCTCTTCTTTTCAATTACTTCTTTCTCAATCACATGCTCAACTAGGGCATCTCCTTCCTTTAGCTTTTCTTGGGCAATAGACCATACTTCATCGGGTTTCGGTAAGTCCAAAGTTTTGAATCCTGATGTCATGACCTCAGATACATGAGTTTTCCTAGGTGGAAACCTGGGACGGATAGAGCGTATCCTCCGTGCCATCCACTCAGGTGTTGACCTTCGAGGACCATCAGTTAAAAGTTTCCATTTCAGTGAATCATCATCCATAAGAAAATCTATTCTTCCACCATTAACACGATAAATAGCTTCCTCATCCCCTTCTTCTGAAGAACTTTTCTGCAGTAACAAATCCTCGGCCATTTCTGCTCTTTGCCTCCACGTTTTCGAAGCAGCTTCAGCTGCTCTTAGAGATCTCTGCAGTGCTTCACATCTTCGCATATATGCCTCATCTTGTGAACGTGCTGTTTCTTTTGCTGCTTCAATGGCAGTCTTCATCCTCTCTAGCTCAAGCTTAAATGCCTTAGAAGCTGCCTTCTTTCTCTCCGAAGCATCTTTTCTCATTTTCTCTAATGATGATTTTATTTCCTCCTCCTGTTGTAGAGCTGCTTTTCTGCTTGATTCCTGAAACTCAAGCAATAACTTCTCAACATCATTTGCACGGAGTTCGTATACTTTTGCTTCTTTGTGTGCTTGCTTTAGCTCTAATTTCAACCTGTCAATCTCATTTCTGTAAACGAGTAATTGAGACTCCAAGTCATTCACGGTGTTGCTTAACTTGATATTCTGGGACTGAACTGATACGATCTCATCAAGTCCCATATTATCTAAAAATGCAGCCATGGCATTTGTTGTATGGTCACCAGCTGATTCAGCTACAGCTAATGCCTTTTCTATAGCATCTTTAGACTGTTGTAGAACACGGGTTATGGCCCCTTCAGAGGCAATCCTTATTTGTTCTTCAATTTGAAAAGCTGCCTCTGCTGCAGAAGCTTCAGCAGCTGAAACTCGTAATTGTGCATCTTCAAGTATGTGAGTAGTAGCCTGCTGAAAAGCAATCTCTGCAAGCTTCTCAACTTGAACTGCAAGTTCAACAGCATCTTGTTTTGCCAGGACCAACTTAGATTCCAAGTTAAATTTCTCCTCCAAAGACTCATCTAGCTTACGGTTAAATAGAGATTTGGCTGCCTCCAATTCTGATATGGCCAAATCCTTATCATGCATTACGGTGGACAAATACTCCTTCTGTTTAGCCTCAGACTGAACTAACTTTTCAAGCAATTGATATCTTTCTTTTTCAATGGTTTCATTTCTGGCTTGAACATCAGAAAGAGATTTCCTAGTTGCCAACAGTTCATTATCATCAATCCCCACTACTTTGCTCCCCTCCAATGAATCACCATCCCCATCATCAAGGAAATCTGTGAGAGCTTCAGTTGAGTCATCCTGAAGTAACAAAGGAAGTTTCAATCGTAGTAATCGCCAGCACCCAGCTCAGTTAAATAACAAATAAAAAATACTGATAGAAGGCATAGAAATGTAAACCATGCTCAAGAAAACAACATGTCTTGGTTTGCAGAGGCAGGCATCCGCGAACAGAACTCTGAAATAAGAAGATTGTCACCTTTAACCTTATTTGCATCCAAAAAGTTCTAAACTGTGTACACTGTAATAATATCAAACCTTTTCCCAATGGAACACCTTCTATAGATCGTGGAATGCGACTTAACAGCAAAAAATCGAATAGGGTCATGGTGTCTGCGTGAAGAAATAATAGTGTGCTGTTGAACAGATCCAAATAATGCATCTGGTAATGTGCTTGTGCCCATATCTTCCTGTCAAGAGATCACTAATTTATAAAAGGGCCAATTCCACAAACATAATATCAATCAATCAATCTACTACAACTCAATCCCAAACTTGTTGGGGGTTGTTTACATGAAAACTCTATGGCATAACCCCAATGTAGTAATTTGTTGTGGAACTGCACTTATTCTGTTTTGGTTCATTAGTTACTTGGTTTTAATATATAATACATAAGGGCTAAAATCTAATTGGTCAACATAAGATTGATTATTTCTGATATTAACTAAAGCTAACTTCTAAATGTGACGGATTCTCGGACTATAAACTGACATTTTAGAAGTTGGTCCTCTCTCTAACCTAAGAAAGAACTTAAGTTTCCTTCAATTACATAAACTTAAAGCAAGAGAATGATACACAAAGGATGCTATTTCTCAAGTCACCCAAACGAGAAATATCCATACTCACCAGTTTCAAGTAATGATATGATCTCCGGGAATTATCAGAGATCAAGGTACACTTCCAAGCTAACTTAGTTTTCTTCAAAGATCCTAAAGTCAATTATGACATAAATGTTAAAGACTATTGATCATATAGAAGCTATGAATCTTCAATTTCCTTCATTCCTTTGTATCCACTCTGCTCTATTCAGGCCCATTTTATTCCATAAACATACTATTCCAACAAATTAAATTAAACCTGTTGAACAGCATAACCATAACGTAAGATCCTAAAGTCAATTACGACATTAATTTTAAAGCTGTTGATCATATACAAGCTATGAATATCCAAGTTCTTTCATTCCTTTGTATCCACTCTGCTCTATTCAGGCCCATTGCATTCCATAAACATACAACTTCAACAAATTAAGAAGAGCACAGCCATAATGTAAGACTCCTGAAGAAGAATATGAACATAAAATGTGGAAAAGGAACAATGGCGATACAGCAAATTAAGAACATACAAATAAAACTAACACTAGGTAATCAAATTCAAAGCTTCATAATTTGATATGAACTCAATCAGAGTACATGGAGAAGCATTTTATTGACCTGACTGGAGATGATTGATACTCGAAATCTCTCAAACGAAGAGCCTCATTGAATTTTCAGATCTCTCAAAAGCTGAAGGAAGTTAAATGGATGAATATTGAAGGAGAGCTGAATGTACGGCAGTATGGCGGAGCAGAAAGCTACTCTACTTTTTAACTTTTCCGTAGGAGAAAGAAAGGCCACTGATTCTGATTCTTTAATGAGTGTGTTGACTCCATTCATGAAAAGACACAAATACCTTTCAGAAGGACCTGTTTGATGAAGATTTTTTTTATTTTTTTAATGTGTATTCAGCATTTTGCTATGAAAATTTCAAATACAAGTTATATTTAAAATTCAAAAAACACCTAAAATTTTTTTTACTTCTACTATATATGTTGACACCCAATTTTGGCCTAATATTTTCAAAATTTGTAACATTTAAGTTTTATTTATTTAATAGTTTAAAATATATTTTTTATAATTTTGAATAAGTTTATCGATAACTATCCTTATTTGTCAAAAAATAGGATTTTTTTTATCAGTTAATTTTAAGGGTAAACTACACAAATTCCACTTGTTTAGGTCCTATTACTAGGATTCACGTTAGTTTAGAATATTACTTCCTATACCATATTTCGGTATTTGGATACATGTATCATGACTTGTCAGATACATGTATCTGATAGTTAAAAAAAGTGAGATACATGTTTTATTATTTTTTAATTAAATGTGTGTAGCTGTTATCCTTAATTAAAGGAGTAATTGAGTATTAATTAAGAACTCTAGCAGATTTTGGCCTTTGAATACATGTATTCGAAGGTTAAAAATCGTGATACATGTATCCAACGGGTAAAAAAGATCGAGATACATGTTTTATTAATTTTGAAATAGATGAGTATTACTGTTTTCCTTAATCAAAGGAGTAATTGAGTATTAATTAATAACTCTAACGATTTTGGACTTTGAATACATGTATCCGAGGGTTAAAAAATCAAGATACGTGTATCTGATGGGTAAAAAAAGATCAAGATACATGTTTTATTAATTTTGAAATAGATGTGTATTACTTTTTTCCTTAATTAAAGGAGTAATTGAGTATTAATTAAGAACTCTAACAGATTTTGGCTTTTGAATACATGTATCCGAGGGTTAAAAAATTGAGATACGTGTATCTGACGGGTAAAAAAGATCAAGATACATGTTTTATTAATTTTGAAATAGATGTGTATTACTTTTTTCCTTAATTAAAGGAGTAATTGAGTATTAATTAAGAACTCTAATAGATTTTGGCCTTTGAATACATGTATCCGAGGGTTAAAAAATCGAGATACGCGTATCTGACGGGTAAAAAAGATCAAGATACATGTTTTATTAATTTTTTGGGTTTGTATCCTTAAGAAGATGTGTTAGAAACAACATCTTGCACGAGACGTGTAATTGGGTTTAGTGATGTATTTGTTTTGGTAAGTAGAGCTTCGCATAGTTCTTTCATTTATATTGGGTCGTTCCCGTGCTTAGATCTATTCTTAGCTTGAATGTTAGCGGATGGAGATTCAACCCTGCAATGAAAAAATCTTGAGAGGAAACAAAACTATAAAGTTCATATCTCATAAACATATTGTATATTAATGTTAATGTATTGTACATTTACTGAGAATCATTCAATTTTGGAAATGGTCACCCATGACAGAATAAATAGCAACAAGATCATACTATGTAGGACCTACTTCGTAAAAAAAATTAAAATTGAAATTTAAAATGATATGAACTCTATCATAGATATATATAAAAAGGGAGAACTTTATTCTAGATACATGAGAATACTGAAACAAAGTTACAAATTTTTACCTATAATTTTGAATGTCAATATTCAATTTTGATAATTTGCTATTAAAACGTAATTTGAGAGGAAGATAGAAGAAAAAAATGGTGGAAGCAGTGGAGGACGTGAGGGTGGGGATGATAGACACTGATAAATAATGGGAATTTTATTTGGAAGAGAGAAATGATTGATGAGAGAGAAATTTTTTATGTTAATTCACCATTAATTTAGGTGTTTAAATATAAAGTTAATTAATCAATCCTATTTTTAAGGGATTTGTATATCTTATTGTATCTTTTAAAATATATGGTATAAAATATTAAAAGTGGTAATATAAGTAATTGTTTGAAACTAGAGGTAAAATTAGTATATATGATTGTGATGCATGTCTAATTAAGTAGTTTTTCCTAATTTTAATTACATTACTTTTTGTCACAACCAGGGGCGGACCTACAGTGGTTCAAGTGGGTTCATATGAACCCACTTCGTTGAAAAATAACACTGTATATATATGTATATTTAATCAGTTTTTAAAATTTTATATGTATATATTAAATTTTGAACCCACTAACACAAGTTGAAGCTTAGCCGAGTAGCTGAGGGGGTTCAATTTTCCCAGCCAACCCGGGATCGAATCCCTATAGCCACATTTCAGTTTTAATTCGTTTTTTTTATATATAAAACATTCACACACAATTTTGTCCTAAGTAACTTTTGTCCTTTTAGTTACTTAGGAACTATAAAAAGTAGAATAACTTTTTACTTTTACATTTAAAGTCCAATAGTCAATAATTTTTGTCCTTTTTGTTTTTAGTTTTTTTTTTTAAAAAAAAAAAACTCAACCAAAAAGGCACTAATCCCTATTATTTTCAATTCAAAAAATCATTTTATCTTCTTCTTTGTTGAAATCTTCTTGAACCTCTCTTACTTTTCCCCCCAAAATTTTGAGCATATTTTTTTGTTGAAGGAAAAAAACTCTCCCCATCTCTCAAATCTTGCACAAGTATGTTTTTCGCTCTTGATTCTAGTCTTTATATATACATATATGATTATTGTGGTTATTTTTTATTTCTTCAACTAAAAAATCCCTTATCATTCTAAAATCAACAAAAAATTACAAATAATATTAGGTATGTTTCTATGTATTCAATTCTGAAATTAAGGTTATAATTATTTTGTTTAATATTTTGTTTTTATTTGTTAACTGTTGAATGAAGAGAAATCATTCATAATATTCTTTTATCTTCTTAGTTTATATTGAAGCCTAGTTTTTCGTTCATCTTGTTATTTACCGTCTCATTCATAAGTCAATGTAAATTTTTTTCAAATTTATTAACATTGTTTAGTATAGTCAAATATGTATGTTGTTAGCCTCATAAAAATTACAAATAATATTAGGTATATTTTTATATCTTGAACCCACTTCATGAAAATCCTGGGTCCGCCACTGGTCACAACTAGTTGACTACGTTCAAATATTTATTTATTTCGATTAAATCATTAATTCTAATAAATTGTAGTTTTTACATGTCATTAGCTACATTCATTATACTTTTTAATATTCATTTTATTTGTTAATATTAATTTTGATATTTTGCAATCTAGAAATTCATTCGATTATGGATAAGATTTCATGCACAAATATTTTTAAAGGCTAGTGATTTTGGCACACAATTTCAAAAAAATGATACTGTACTATAGATAATTTTTTATATAAACAATGGTTTATTCATTGGGTATAAACAATGGTTTATTCATTGGGTCAAGGGTGGTGAATTTAGGGTTATAAACTTTCAGATTTTTATTCAGAAAAGGGGTTTCCGGCCACCACCACCCCGGAATCCGGCAAAGCTCCGGCCAAACAACAGACCCCCACACCCATTTTCTCCTTTTTCTCCTTTTCATTTGCCATTTCCAGCAAGCTCCTCTGTAACAGCAAACCAACAGCTACCAAACAACAATACAACAGCAAACCAAACACACCCATCTCCCTCTTCTCTATTTTTCGGGCAAAACCTCGCTGAAACACCATCCACCAGATCGAACAACAACCAAAAACCCATACCCAAAACCAACCTCCAAACCACCAAAAACACAACCAAAAGGCAGCCAAAAACAACCACCAAACGGCCCCAAATCCACCAAAAACCCCACGAGTCTACCATCTCCAAAACCCCCTCCTTTTTTCCATTTTTCGAGCAACCAAACAACCCAGATCAACCATCGCAACCAGACCTAACAACCCCCTCATTTTTATCTCTTTACCAGCGAACAATACCCATGTCACGACCCGGGATCACCCCCTAGTCGTAACCGGCGTACTCAACCTCGAAGAGGTCTAATACAAGCCTCTTAGCATTCATTTATCGCATAGACACTAAAACCATAAGGAATTAAAAACTTTCTTTACCAAGAAAACATTTCATTAAAAAAAAACAATAGCAAGCGGAAGACTTTCTAGACCTTATACATGATGTCTCAAAACCATCTAATACTTTAAGTACAAAATTCGGGACCAATCCCATACACAACTTAAACAATACTAAAAAGACATAACAGAACATATGGGGTATTGTCCTCGAATATATGAGGACTCACCAAGTCTTCATCTTCAACACTTAGAAAACCTATCAAATAGCCATGACATGTCACCATCTCCAAATCCCTACACTTTAGTCAAAAAGGGAAAGAAAGGGGTTAGTACAATTAAGTACTAAGTATGGAAGCCATGCAAAAACATGCTAAAAGGGACGTTTATTGGAGAAACATGCTTTTATGCCATTTGGTAAAACTTCATGAAAAAATACAAGTATAAGAGTCACAATATCCAACCATAACCAACATATAAGTCATTAACCACTTTAGCACATACTCCACACATAACTCATTCCTTCACCTTAAACCATCCACCTCAAGTAACCCTTGGACAACACTTTGTGCAATGTATGGATAGCGTCCCATACCACCATCCACACTAAAACATCATCCTAAGGCCACCAAATGTGAACTTACCACTTATCATGCTTCATATCACAAGCCATCATGCACAACTAGTACCAATGTACAATATATGAACATAATTGACAAGTAAGCCTTTTCATAGTGTAACATCCAACAATTTAAAATGAATATGAAGAAGCTTGAAATTGGAAGTAGTCATTTTTGGAAAAAAATTCAGAATCTGGAAATTCGGCCAAGTGTGGAAATCAGTGAGTTTTTGGCCAACTTTGAGCAGTCATAACTCCTAGCTCAGGATGATCCAGGAGTAGTTCCAGTTATGTTTGGTAAGCCCTTAGAATGATCTTTCCAACGCCACCGAGTTTTCTCGATTCCGAGTTCATATGAGCGAGTTATGCCCTTTGAAAGTTGGGTAGTTGGCAGGGAGTCCGTTCGGAAATTTAAGGGCATTTTGGTCTTTTCACAAATCATTTTTTTGAGTTTATATTGTTGTGTTAGGCTGATTGTGGATCATTTTTGTTCCATTTTAAAAGAGTAAGAGTTAAGGTTCTTGAGTGAAGAAGAGAAGAAGAGAGAAAGAAGAGAAGAAGAAGAAGAAGAAGTGGGAGATAGGGTTGTGGATGCAAGACGTTTTCTTCATCAAATTTCTTGGGGAATCTTAGTAAAGGTATGGGAGTTCTATCTAGGGCAAGCTATCACCCTAGAGCCAATTTCAAATGGTTTTCAACTTTTTCAAAGTTTGTGAAAAAACCTAATTTCTACTCAAACTCATGGGTTCTTGCATGAAACGATTTCAAATGATAAGTTATGATATTATTGATGTTTATTTGATGTTTTAAGATGAAAAACTCCATGAATCCTTGTATTCTACAAAACCCCAAAATGTGTTTATGAAGTGGGTCTATTTCTATAAATTCAAAGTTGATGGAATTATGTGTAAAGTGAATTGTATTGATATCTCTTGTGTTGTTTAATGTTTATTCATGATTAATTGTTGATAATAGGTGAATTAAGGGTGGTAAGCCTTATGAGTGAAGTATTGGTGATTGCTTGGATTTTTGGTGATTTTGGCTATGGCTTTGAATTATGGTAAGAAAGCTTGAACTCTCTTTATTGAATTAATTGTTGTTGGTAGGTTGAATCCACCTTTGGTGGAAGTGTTATATCTTGTTCTTGTGTGGTATTATTGTGAATTGTAGCCATGAAGGCATTGGGGAAGTTGTTGCATAATGTTGGAATATTGTATTATTGTGAATTGAGGCCATAAAGGGCATTATATGAGTGTTATTGTATTGTTATATTATTATATATGAATGAGGCTATATGTAAAGTCCTATGTGAAGCTATGATGTGAATGAGTTTTATGTGAAGCTATATGTGAAGGTATGATGTGAATGAGTTTTATGTAAAGTTATATGTGAAGGTATGATGTGAATGAGTTTTATATGAAGCTATATGTGAAGGTATGATGTGAATGAGTTTTATGTGATCTTGTGATGATCATTTCATATATACATCATGAGAAATCATACTTTAACTCACAATGTTATCCACTTTACATAGGATCATCACAAGATCACATAAAACTCATTCACATCATACTTTCACATATAGCTTCATATAAAACTCATTCACATCATACCTTCACATATAACTTTACATAAAACTCATTCACATCATACCTTCACATATAGCTTCACATAAAACTCATTCACATCATACCTTCACATATAGCTTCACATAGGACTTTACATATAGCCTCATTCATATATAATAATATAACAATACAATAACACTCATATAATGCCCTTCATGGCCTCAATTCACAATAATACAATATTCCAACATTATGCAACAACTTCCCCAATGCCTTCATGGCTACAATTCACAATAATACCACACAAGAACAAGATATAACACTTCCACCAAAGGTGGATTCAACCTACCAACAACAATTAATTCAATAAAGAGAGTTCAAGCTTTCTTACCATAATTCAAAGCCATAGCCAAAATCACCAAAAATCCAAGCAATCACCAATACTTCACTCATAAGGCTTACCACCCTTAATTCACCTATTATCAACAATTAATCATGAAATAAACATTAAACAACACAAGAGATATCAATACAATTCACTTTACACATAATTCCATCAACTTTGAATTTATAGAAATAGACCCACTTCATAAACACATTTTGGGGTTTTGTAGAATACAAGGATTCATGGAGTTTTTCATCTTAAAACATCAAATAAACATCAATAATATCATAACTTATCATTTGAAATCGTTTCATGCAAGAACCCATGAGTTTGAGTAGAAATTAAGTTTTTTCACAAACTTTGAAAAAGTTGAAAACCATTTGAAATTGGCTCTAGGGTGATAGCTTGCCCTAGATAAATAACTTCCATACCTTTACTAAGATTTCCCAAGAAATTTGATGAAGAAAACGTCTTGCATCCACAACCCTATCTCCCACTTCTTCTTCTTCTTCTTCTTCTTCTTCTCTTCTTTCTCTCTTCTTCTCTTCTTCACTCAAGAACCTTAACTCTTACTCTTTTAAAATGGAACAAAAATGATCCACAATCAGCCTAACACAACAATATAACCTCAAAAAAATGATTTGTGAAAAGACCAAAATGCCCTTAAATTTCTGAACGGACTCCCTGCCAACTACCCAACTTTCAAAGGGCATAACTTGCTCATATGAACTCGGAATCGAGAAAACTCGGTGGCGTTGGAAAGATCATTCCAAGGGCTTTCCAAACAAAACTGGAACTACTCCTGGATCATCCTGAGCTAGGAGTTATGACTGCTCAAAGTTGGCCAAAAACTCACTGATTTCCACACTTGGCCGAATTTCCAGATTCTGAATTTTTTTCCAAAAATGACTACTTCCAATTTCAAGCTTCTTCATATTCATTTTAAATTGTCGGATATTACAACCCACTCTTGCGAGCTACGAGCTCCACCGACGAAATAGCACGGAGCTAAACAACACCAGTTCCCTTCCCCTCTCCTCTTTCACTATTTTTTCCCTTATTTTGCAGGTATTCCATTGTCTGGCGTGGCTCCATCTCCGGTGACGTAGCAACAAACAAGATCCGACCAACACCACCGTCTCCGGCGAACGACCATTAAACCAGATCCCAACCTACCTCGTTGCTTTCTTCTTTTTTCGGCAAATCTGGTGGTTTCTTTATAGTTTTTATCTTTTTATTTTATATTACTGTTGTTGAGTGAATTGAGTTTCTCTTTTCCACACTTTCCAGTGAGTTAATTTACTTCCAGTGATGCATATT
Source organism: Solanum verrucosum (assembly GCF_900185275.1). Taxonomy (NCBI): domain Eukaryota; kingdom Viridiplantae; phylum Streptophyta; class Magnoliopsida; order Solanales; family Solanaceae; genus Solanum; species Solanum verrucosum. Next base: position 6,344,900 of record NW_026020332.1, read on the forward strand.
GTGTTGATATTTATTTATTATTTTGTTGTTACACTTTTACAATTAAAGTTGTGCTTCTTGGGCTATAATTTTGAATATTTTAAGTTGATTATGATAGTTATGGTTTGTTTATATTATTTTTAGTTTCAATGTTAATGCTATTAGATTATTTGATTTATTTTGCACCATTTTTACTTTTTATAATAATGTTAAAATTTTAAGGCAATCTGTATATCATTCTCATTTCCATTATGATTAGTGTTTATGTGAAATTTTCCTTAGATAAAGTTTGCCATTTTTATACCTTTTGTGGTATTCTTAATTCATATCGAATAGATGTTAGTTAAAATTGGTTAATGAAAAAAATCTCTCCGTCAATTTTTGAGGCCTTCCCATTATATAAGACAGAAATTTAATTTAAGTTTATATATTTTATTTGTTAAAAAAGGCCGATGAAGAAATTTTTGTCGATTTCCAAGCCCTCCCATGTTAATAAGACATATTTTTATTTTGAATTTATTATTTAATTCATTTATTTTTATTTTTATTTATCTACCACTAACAATTTTACTAAGTATCTTTACAGGTACCCCAAAGTCATTTCTCATCGAAGCCATTTGAATATTATATTCATTATTATGTATATTGTTGATGATAGGCAAATATTAAGTCGTTTCTCATATTACTTGTTTATTTTATTACTTGTGTATATTGCATGTTTGTTATATTTGTATATTATTTTTACCTCCTCCTCAATTTGAAAAAAAATGAATTCAATCGGGACCCACAGTTGTGGATTTCGAAGGATGCCTAACATCTTCCCTTCAAAATAACTTGAACCTCTTACATAGAATCTCTTGGTTTCGTAGATCACTTAATGGTTTCTTAGTTTTTTCTTAAAATTAGGTGGCGATTCCTTTAAAATTCGTTTATTCTTTAAAAAATTTTAAAAATTGAATCAATTGCTTTTTTTTAGTCACTGCGATGTTTCGCCCTATTTGAATAGAATAGGGATGCAAACAGAATGGTGACTCCGCTGGGGATATAGAGGTTCTAACCATTATGAGTTCATTTTTTTAAAATTGAGAAGTTATTCTTTATTATTCATTATATCTTGTATATTTTGTTGATTATTTGTATATTATACTTTTTATTTATTCATTATTTATTTAAACTGTATATAAACTATCATTGCATTCATTACATTTTCCGACATGTATATATAGTATATTAAAGAACGGTTTTACGGAACCACAATCGAACTTTTTTATACTCAACCCTTTTCTGGAATGATCGACAATTTATTGGTTCGTCATGCGTCCAATGGTTGTCGTGAGTTCTAGCCTAAGTTGTCTGCTTGGGTTCCCAGTCTTTCAAAATCCACTCTTAGTCAATTAACGTAAAGTAAAACTAAATCTTGAATTTAGCGCATTTTGAACTAAGTCAGCCTAACACTCAAGGCGTGTTGGGCTCATTAGAAGCCCACCTTGTGTTTATTTGGCTCATTGGTCAATAAATGACAATCATGCGTATGTGTTTAAATTTGAAGGATGTATACGTCATTTGACAAAACAATGTTCCTTGGTTAGGAAGTTTAATAGTTTGTTCGAGTCGAAGAAGGATCAAGTTATCATTTCATCCAAAAACATGGACATCTGGAGATGACAAGAATTCAAACAGAAGGATCGTCCATAAAAGCATATCTTAGGATGATACCCTAGCGTGGGACTGATTATTTGTATTCCACTTTCCCTATTATGTATTCTCATTCAGTTTTATTCATAAAGTTTGTATAAATTTGGATCTTTGGGACAATGTTGTCAAATGGCTTAATACATCCTTCAGATCGGTAAGCCTACCCTTGGCACAAAAGGGTCACATATTTGTATAAAATGCGTAATAACTATTTGTATATTATGTATTATAATCCAGTTTGTCTTCAATCAAAGTAGTGTTTATGTGTTTAATAATTAATTCTTTGTGTGATATTTTGCATTATTCATTATGAACACGATCTAACATTTTTACTGTTTGAGTTTTTTTTCATTTAATCGAGATATTGATTTATTTTCAAATTTAGAAGTCATTATTCATCCAAAGTTGCAAGGGAGAAGAGGACTCGTGAAATCTGAGTCTTTGTATTTCATAAGACATTAGTATCAAGTCAAAAAGATAAATCATGCGAATCTTTGACTATAAGGTCACACTCATTTATTTTTTATTATTTTGCATTATGTCCCTACTTTCACACATTCTCATATTTTTTCAGGAAAATCGTCCCCGACAACAGTCGGGGATGGTCATAACAATTTGTGATTCTTGTAAATAATTGGGAGAAGACACAGTACTAAGAGACATTCAAAAAAAATATACGACAACAAGTGGTTACTGTGACAAAAAAACACTAAAATGGGAGACCACATTCAACAGGTAGTACAAAGGTCGACAGTTAAAGAGGATACAAGGAATCGCTTCGAATTTGTCTAAATTTTTAAATTGTTTTATGTCTTATCTGAATGAACTACGCGAACCTGATTCTCATCTCGGTGAGATACGTAGGCAACCCTTCTTGGGTTTGGTATTCATTCTTTTAAGTTAAAAAATAAATTGAAAAAATCAAATAGTTTGTGCATATTTTCAAAGACATATTTGCATGAACTACGCACACCTGATTCTCATCTTGATGAGATATGTAGGCAACCCTTTTTGGGTTTGATATTTATTCATGCTTTCAAAAAAAATAAATCATTTTGTACATATTAAAAGAGTCATGTTTTCAACTCAAATGGGATCAACGCAGTTAGGAGCATGTAAAAATATTTGATATGATGAAAAGGACTGACCTTGTGGTAAACTATAGATTCTTTTGGTACCTCTCATTTATACTTTTGTGATGCTTGAAAATTCTCTTGCATACATTTAAGATGAGAATAAAATCAACATCACGATTTCATGTGCATTGTGTGGTGAACTTTTAGATAAAAATTCAATTATATCGCACTGTTGATCTAGAACTTGGCTTGAATGTTTATCGAGGCGAAATTCTGAGTTATGTTTGGTTTGGGAAAGGATTGTAGGTTTTCTTTAATCCGATTGTGCCTTTCAAAACCTACCAAATGACATTAATCCCTAGTTTTCCCCACTTTGAGCCTGGAGTCTTTCTTTGGACAATCACATCTTAGTCGGTACCCCTTTTTAGTGCTTACATGCACTATCCCTATCTTGGCCCAACTTTCTTGAGTGCACCAAGAGTGTGCAAATTATAAGAGAAGATCCATGTTTGAAGTTGCCAAAGGCAAAGCATACAAAGTCGCCCAAAGTCGAGGAAACAAAAAATGACTTCTAGAAAAAAAACAAAAAAAGGGGGAAGGTGGAAAGAAATAAAGAAAGACAAAAATACCCCTACAAGATGAATGAAAGATGAGAAGAAGAAAAAAAACTCCAACAAAAAAGGAGAAAATTTCAAAACAAAAGGGTGAAAAAGGAAAAGCTCCAACAAATAAGAATTCAAAAGAAGTCGAAAAAAATAACAGGAGACAATAAAGATGATCAGACGTCAAAGGTGTATCAATCATCAAAAACACAAATTCACTGTGACGTTCAAGAAGAAATTAAGTCACTTTTATCCCAAATATATATCTTACCCGTCCCTAAGCTTACATTACAAGTCAATAATAAGTCCTACATGATCTCATTCCAAATGTTCTTATTAGTGGAGATTTACATAACGGCCAAGCATATGGTATCATAGTTGCATGCATTGAACATTCTTGTGAGTGTGAGTGCACTTCAAAAAACGTTCTCAAATAATATGCTTCAAATATGTGTAAATATGACTTTTCTTTTTGTGAGGGCACTTGAAACATGAAGATTGATACAATTCAAATCTTTGTTTGAAGAAAGATAAACAAATCTTGTTGATACTTAAGTATGTTTGAGATACCACTTGAAGCTGTATGAGTTACCTTGAATTCAATCTTAGTTTTAAAAAAATAAAATTACATGCGATCCTAACTCCTGGTACCAATTGTAGTCTAGATTTGACTGTTTCTTTATATTATTTATTTTTAAAAAAAAAAAAAAGGGGAAGGAGGGGGGGGGGGGGCAAGCACCCACTCTATATTTTCCAAAACATTTTTTAAATTCTTTCCATTAAAAAAAAAGATTTTGCCTATCCTTTTTGGGTTGTTCATTGTAAAAAGTGTCATTAGGTTAATCCTGTCAGTGTGAGACGCCTATTTTATTTCATTGGGTTGTCCGTCCCAATAATGTGACATATCTTTTGTCTTTAGGCTTTGAATATGACCAAAAAAAATATCATTTTCCTATTTCATCATGCTCATATATCTACTGATGATCTTGTCTCAAATTCTTTGTAGTATTCATCATCTGCAGGATTGGAATTACATTTAACTTGATTCCTGACTCGACAGGATATGTAGGCGCCACGACGGCTCGGTCATATACCCAGTGTGATTTTTTTTCTCCTTGTAACAAAAACTGGGACAAATTTTTTGAGAATATCTCAAAAAGTAAAGGTGCTATTTTCAGCAAGTCAAGATTGAAGATCATTTTGAGATTTGTCAAAAGTTCTAACTGGGACAGAATTTTTGAGGTCTTCCTCAAAAATTCCAACAAGTACTATCAGAAGCTTGATAGTCGACTTCAAATGATCCATCATCGCTTGAAGTTCAAAGTCAACTTGCAAATATCCAGCATTGTCATGGCAAGACAATAACTCCTCATACAAATCACCAATAAAACATGAGTTACAATGAACACAAAGTGTTCAAGAGCAAAATGATGATTGCTCACTTGTGTCAAAGTGATCAAGCACTTTGTACATATTCTCCTGTGAATATTTCTTTAAAGTTTCTTTATCATATTGCTAGCTAAAGCGACATTATGTCTACTAACTGTTCCTTTTCGAATACAAGGACAGCTGAAAGCATCAAGATGATGACATTTTCAAGACACACGAGTCATCCACCTCGTTACAGTTGGATAATCATCGAGTTATCCACCTCATTACAGTTGGATAATCACGAGTCATCCACCTCGTTATAGTGGACAATCATCGAGTCATCCACCTCGCTACAGTTGGACAATCACGAGCCATCCACCTCGTTACAGTGGATAATCATCGAGTCATCCACCTCATTACAGTTGGACAATCATCGAGCCATCCGTCTCGTTAGAGTTGGACAAAAATCGAGTCATCTATCTCGTTACAATTGGACAATCACGAGTCATCCACCTCGTTACAGTGGATAATCATCGAGCCATCCACCTCGTTACAGTGGAAAATCATTGGGTCATCTATCATTTACATTTTTCATTGTATTTTTATTTCCTGAGAGGCCCATTGATTTTTCATTTGCCAAGAGGGTCATTGCATTTTTAATTTCCCTAGAGGATCATTGCATTTTCATTCGCCGAGAAGGCTGTTGCATTAAGTCGTATCTATTCGGAAGTGAAGGATGTGCACCCTATTTTTTCCACATTCAAGTTGGAGGAAACTTGCGTTGGAACATATTTGCATTTAAGTCGCATCTATTCGGAGGTGAAGGATGTGCACCCTATTTTTCCACGTTCAAGTCAGAGGAAACTTGCGTTGAAAGATATTTGCATTTAAGTCGCATTTATTCGGAGGTGAAAGATGTGCACCTTATCTTTTCTCAAGTCGGAGGAAACTTACGTTGAAAGATATTTTCATTTAAGTTGCATCTATTCGAAGGTGAAGGATGTGCACCTTATCTTTCCCACGTTTAAGTCGGAGGAATCGCGTTGAAAGATATTTGCATTTAAGTCGCATCTATTCGGAAGTGAAGGATGTACACCTTATCTTTTCCACGTTCAAGTCAGAGGAAACTTGCGTTGAAAGATATTTGTATTTAAGTCGCATTTATTCGGAGGTGAAGGATGTGCACCCTATCTATTCCACATTCAAGTCGGAGGAAACTTGCGTTGAAAGATATTTGCATTTAAGTCGCATCTATTCGGAGGTGAAGGATGTGCACCCTATTTATTCCACGTTCAAGTCGGAGGAAACTTGTGTTGAAAGATATTTGCATTTAAGTCGCATCTATTCGGAGGTGAAGGATGTGCACCCTATCTGTTTCGCGTTCAAGTCGGAGGAGACTTGCGTTGAAAGATATTTATTCGTCCTACCGATTAACATACATTTATATCCTATCAATGGTTCATTTTCATTCGTCCTACCGATGGATCATCATTTTCATTCGTCCTACCGATGGACATACATTTGGATCCTACCGATGGATCATCTTTTTTATTCGTCCTAGCGATAGATAATTTTTTTTAATTATTCGTCCTCCCGATGGATCATTGTTATTTGTCCTACAGATGGACATACATTTATATCCTATCGATGGATTATCTTCATTTGTCCTACCGATGGACATGCATTTTTATCCTACCAATGGATCATCTTCATTTGTCGTATCGTAAGAGATGCTACCTTTTTTCCTGTAATTTTATCTTTACTAATGAGTTTCATCTTTGTTTTTTCGAGAACATCCAAGAGGATGCATTCTCAGTAGAGCCACAGGTGCGGACTACTTCAACAAGGACGCAACACAACGTGGAACCTTTTGGAAGCAAGTTGAGGATTGACTTCCACCACATTCCAACCACACTTTATATAAAGGTCATGTGTTCGACCAAAATCGGGTTTGTCAATTTTCGTTGTCCACGGTTTTCTTTCATCAATCATATCTAACGAGGTGCCTAACATTTTCAAAATTCGTAACTTTTAAGTTTTATTTATTTAATAGTTTAAAATACATTTTATATAATTTTGAATAAGTTTATCGATAACTATCCTTATTTGTCAAAAATTAGGATTTTTTTTTATCAGTTAATTTTAATTACATTATTTTTTGTCACAACCAGTTGACTACGTTCAAATATTTATTTATTTCGAATAAATCATTAGTTCTAATAAATTGTAGTTTTTACATGTCATTACCTACGTTCATTATACTTTTTAATAATCATTTTATTTGTTATATTTGTTAATATTAATTTTGATATTTTGCAGTCTAGAAATTCATTCAAATATGAATAAGATTTCATGCACAAATATTTTTAAAGGCTAGTGATTTAGGTTCACAATTTTAAAAATATGGTATTGTACTATAAGTAATTTTTTATTTTCTATATAAGCAATGGTTTATTCATTAGGTCAAGGGTGGTGAATTTATGGTTATAAACTTTCAGATTTTTATTCAGAAAAGGGGTTTTCGGCCACCACCACCCCAGAATCCGACGAAGCTCCAGCCAAACAATAGACCCCCACACCCATTTTCTCCTTTTCATTTGCCATATCCAGCAAGCTATTCTGTAACACCAAACCAACAGCTACCAAACAACAGCACAACAACAAACCAAACACACTCATCTCCTTCTTCTCCATTTTTCCGGCGAGGTTTCGCCGGAACACCACCCACCAGATCGAACAACAACCAAAAACCCATACCCAAAATCAACCTCCAAACCACCAAAAACACAACCAAAAGGCCGTCGAGAACAACCACCAAACAACCCCAAATCCACCAAAAACCCCACAAGTCCTCCACCTCCAAACCCCCCTCATTTTTTTCCATTTTTTCGGCAACCAAACAACCCAGATCAACCACCGCAACCAGACCTAACAACTCCCTCATTTTTATCTCTTTACCAGCGAACAACACCCACTCTCGCGAGCTACGAGCTCCACCGACGAAGTAACATGGAGCTAAACAACACCAGTTCCCTTCCCCTCTCCCCTTTCACGATTTTTTCCTTTATTTTGCAAGTATCCCGTTGTCCGGCGTGGCTCCATCTCCGGTGACGTAGCAACAAACAAGATCCGACCAACACCACCGTCTCCGGCGAACGATCATTGAACCAGATTCCAACCTACCTCACTGTTTTCTTCTTTTTCCGGCAAATCTGGTGGTTTCTTTATACTCTTTGTTTTCTTATTTTAGAATATTGTTGTTGAGTGAATTGAGTTTCTCTTTTCCACACTTTCCAGTGAGTTAATTTGCTTCCAGTGATGCATATTGTGTTGATATTTATTTATTATTTTGTTGTTACACTTTTACAATTAAAGTTGTGCTTCTTGGGCTATAATTTTGAATATTTTAAGTTGATTATGATAGTTATGGTTTGTTTATATTATTTTTAGTTTCAATGTTAATGCTATTAGATTATTTGATTTATTTTGCACCATTTTTACTTTTTATAATAATGTTAAAATTTTAAGGCAATCTGTATATCATTCTCATTTCCATTATGATTAGTGTTTATGTGAAATTTTCCTTAGATAAAGTTTGCCATTTTTATACCTTTTGTGGTATTCTTAATTCATATCGAATAGATGTTAGTTAAAATTGGTTAATGAAAAAAATCTCTCCGTCAATTTTTGAGGCCTTCCCATTATATAAGACAAAAATTTAATTTAAGTTTATATATTTTATTTGTTAAAAAAGGCCGATGAAGAAATTTTTGTCGATTTCCAAGCCCTCCCATGTTAATAAGACATATTTTTATTTTGAATTTATTATTTAATTCATTTATTTTTATTTTTATTTATCTACCACTAACAATTTTACTAAGTATCTTTACAGGTACCCCAAAGTCATTTCTCATCGAAGCCATTTGAATATTATATTCATTATTATGTATATTGTTGATGATAGGCAAATATTAAGTCGTTTCTCATATTACTTGTTTATTTTATTACTTGTGTATATTGCATGTTTGTTATATTTGTATATTATTTTTACCTCCTCCTCAATTTGAAAAAAAATGAATTCAATCGGGACCCACAGTTGTGGATTTCGAAGGATGCCTAACACCTTCCCTTCAAAATAACTTGAACCCCTTACCTAGAATCTCTTGGTTTCGTAGATCACTTAATGGTTTCCTAGTTTTTTCTTAAAATTAGGTGGCGACTCCTTTAAAATTCGTTTATTCTTAAAATTCTTTTAAAAAATTGAATCAATTGTTTATTTTTCAGTCACCGCGATGTTTCGCCCTATTTGAATAGAGTAGGGATGTAAACAATATATATAATTTTTTCAAATTTTATAAAAATAAAAATATTTAAATTATATTTCATGTTTTCTAGGTAAAGTATATTCAATAACCAAATATTATTTGCAAAAGATATAACCAAACACAATTTCATCTTCAACTTCAAAATTTTTAAATAAAGTGGAGATATTTGCAATAGTTTATCGTTGGTTGTATATGCGATCTTATAATCTATGACGTTACGTCTTAGAGTTAGAAGAAATTGATTATATGTTTCAGATTAGTCATTTTCAAGTTAAACAATTAGACTAACTTTTAAAAATCGAGAGTATAAATAATATTTAGAAAAAAAAAAATCAAATTCTAAATATTCTTTGCAAACGACAAATACAACTTTAACTTCAATCATTTATACTTAAACAGTAAAATTATTATCTCATATAAAAATAAATAAAATATATCTATGTATTTAGTATACTTTTTTTAAAAAAAAAAAATACTTTAAGGGTGTGGTTGGTATGAAGGAAAATATTTTTCTGGAAAACAAGTTGATTTTTGACTTATTTTCTCATGTTTGGTTGGTGAGTAGAAAATATTTTTCGGAAAAGATTTTTAGTGTTTGATTTATGAATGAAAAATATTTTTGAGAAATATCTTTTATTTTTACTAGAGTAGAATTTTTTTTTTGAAATTGAAAATATTTTTTAAAAACAAACTTAATTTTTTTTTGGGGGGGAGGGGGGGGAGGGGTCGAGGGTAGGGGTGAAAAAATGAAATTTTGAAGTTGAAAATATTTTTTAAAAACAAACTTAATTTTTTTTTGGGGGGTGGGGGGGGGTCGAGGTAGGGGTGAAAAAATGAATTTTTGAAGTTGAAAATATTTTTTAAAAACAAACTTAAAATGTTTTTTGGGGGAGGGGGGGTTGAGCGTAGGTGTGAAAAAATAAAATTTTGAAGTTGAAAATATTTTTTAAAAACAAACTCAATTTGGGGTGGGGGGGATCGAGGATCGAGATGAAAAAATAAAAATTTGAAATTGAAAATATTTTTTAAAAACAAACTTGATTTTTTTTTCTTTTTGAAGGGGGGGGGGAGGGTAGGGGGTGGGGGGATAAAAAATAAAAAACTGAAATTAGAAATATCTTTTAAAAACAACTTTTAATATTTTTTTGGGAGGGGGTGGTGGTAGGGGATGGGGGTAGGGATGAGGGTGGGGTAAAAAAATTGAATTAAAAAACAAGCTTTAAAATTATTATTTTTTGGGGTGGGGGAGGGGCTGGTTTGAGGGTAGGAACAAAATAAATTGATTTTTTCAACAAAAAACTAATTGTAATTTGAAGTTGGAAGAGAGTTTTGAAAAATGTTTTCCTTAAGTTTTGAAGGGAAGTCATTTTCCTTAAATTTGAAAAAAATGAGTTGATTTGGAAAACATTTTCCAAAATATTTAACCCAACCAAACATGAGAAAGTTGAAAAACATTTTTCCTTCGTACCAAACACACCCAAGAGGTATGTGCTTTTACCAATGTTAGTGTGGACATCACGAGAAGTAAAAGAGAACTTCACAAATCTATAAAAGATATGCTTTATAGTTTCCAACTTTCATGGCTCCTCGTGACTAATTTAAAGAAAGTGGTATCGTAGTGATATACTCACTTTTATTAGTAAAAAAAACACTACAAATTACTACTTATCCTCATAGTAAAGTTGGTGATAGTAATTACTAATTTGCGATGTTGTGGGTATTGACTAGGGTGGTGGTAGATTATGGTAGCAATGATTGAGATAGTATGCGGGAGCAAACAAGTAATTGTGGTGTATGATAGTGATAGCTAATGATGATAATTTATAACAGTAGTTTATATTATATAATAATGATTGATTATATGTAGTGATAGATAGTTGTATGATATTAGTGTTGGTAGCAATTATTGTAAATAGTGGCTAATGATGATAAATATTAACTATGGTAATTGACGGCTGATGGTAATTGTGATTGAGAATATTGCATTGTAGGTGGTGATAGTTGATAATGATAAACGGTGACGATGATTAGTGATGAAAGTGGGTGATTATGTATTAATGATATCAAATTTGTTTTAGATTTTAATTATTCAAATATATTTAAACCGATTAAATGGTCTTGTAAAAGAAGAAAAAAAAAAACACTTTGATTCAAACTTGAAAATAAATATACTCAGTAATTATAATTTAAATGATTAAGATTAAGAAATTCACTGAGTGCAAATAAACGAAGCTTAAAGAGTATATATCTTAGATATTCACCAAATAACTAGACTACTAGAGGTTTACTATTACCACAAGTACAATAAAAATTTGTGTGTGTTTAAACCTAATTAAATCAATGAATACATGAACTGTTGAACATACACAACTATAATCTAATTATGATTAAATAATAATATTTATATCCACTCCATTAAATCATTTAACTGTGGTAAGTTGCATTTGTTTGGTATAAACACACTATCCGAATAAGTAATTGCTCTAGTTCTCTGTCATAGACTCATAGTGTAGTTGGAGGACAATTATACATTTAAAACGTTGCCATCTGAGAATGTATTGGGCATTTGGTCTAGTGGTATGATTCTCGCTTAGGGTGCGAGAGGTCCCGAGTTCAATTCTCGGAATGCCCCTTTAAAGTTTCTTGTATTTTACTTTTTTGGCTTATTGATGCTCAAACCATAGCTGCAAAATATATTGATGTTCATGTTTTCCATTTTCCATGAGCAAGTTTCAAAAATTAATAATGCAAAAAAAAGAATATTTAGTTTGTAGAATAAAAATTAAATTAATGAGATTGATGTATGTATTGCTTGCGATATTAATTTTCAGTTTTGTCAAGTCCAGTACTGGAGAAATCAACTCATTCCTTCCTTGAAGGATGAATAAAAGCCTCAAACACATTATTTTTAACGCCTCAAAGAATGTGTTCTTTACTTGCCTTGTGCAAAACAAATCATATATATTCACATAAATTTCACATCACTTGCTAGATTTCAAATGCATCTAGTTGTAAGATTAGTTCAATGTTAAAATTGACCAATTTTTTTTATTATTATTTTAGAGCAACCGTTAGTAAAAAGATAGTTTTGAGATACGAAAGTGTAACGAACATGAAAGGGGTGTGTGAAAATTGAATCGATCAATAAACTGAATCGAAAAAAATGTTATTGGTTTATTCTTGTTGGGTTATTGGATTAACAGATTTTTAATGGTTTTGTGAAAAAGAAATTATCAGGTTATCAGTTTGATATTGGTTTTTAATATTGGGTTATTAGGTAAAACGATGATAACAATGATTTACTATTTTATCTATACATAAATATTAAATATTAATTCAGTACCTTATTGGTTACTATCTTTGCTCATTAGCGTTTAATTCACACTTTACACTGACTTTGAGTTCACAACTTCACGTTATACAAAATTTCAAAACCTAAAGTAAGAACCATAGTCTCTTAATTTCTCTTTATGTTGCACTTGTATAGTTCTTGAATTAATTCTTATTATTTTTATTTTATGAGAATTTTGTAAAGTTACATTATTGTCTTATCGTGTCAAATTATTGAAGAAGTCATATATTTATTTTATAAACATTTTCTTATTGGGTAAACAAAAAATCGAACCGTTAAAGACCAAAACCGATAAAAAATATCTTATTAGTTTGGTTAATAGTTTATCATATTTAAAACCAAAAACCAATAAACCTAACCGATACAACCTACGTGAAACTAACCCACTTTGAAACAAAAAAAAATTAAAAAAAAATATAACTACGCTAGAAGGAGGGCTTGAACCTCCGACCTTGTGGTTAACAGCCACACGCTCTAACCAACTGAGCTATTCCAGCTTTTGATTTCTCATATATTTAGTTTAAATAATCATATTATCAATCAAACCATTTCCTGCACGTGCATGTCACAAGTCTTGCCTTCCCTGCACAAGGAATTCTCAGCATTTGCCCGTTCACCTTCGCACCAAAATCCAAATCCATTACGGATTCTGGAAACCACAAATTCTTACAATTAGACGAATCCGAAATCTCAGTCTGCCTGAAAATTCAATCCTTCTTCCGCTCCGTTGAATCCAAAGAAGCATTGCAGTTGCACGAACTAGAAATTTCTTCATCAATGACGGAGGATAATTGCCCTAGAGTTTCATCTTCTGAAACCGTAGACTCCAATTCTTCATCAACGAAGCAAAGGTGCATAAAATTTTCAGTTTTTAATCTTAGTTTTATGTACGCAAACCACTTCAATTGAAGATCTAAATTCCCCTTAATATCATTGGCTTAGGTCAAAATTGAAATACTTTATCACGTATGATTAAATTTTGTTCGTTATCTACTGAACAATATTTTGATTCATTGTCTCTATAGTTTGGGATTGAACCTACTTGATTCATACATTGATTGGTCCCCTCAACTTTTTTGCTGAGAATCCCCTTCCTGAACCCTATTAGCTCCGCTGGTATAATATGTTAGTAGAATACTACTTTGATTTCTTTCCAAAAAGTAGAGATGAACAGTCACGTAGTTTTAAGTAAGCTGCCATGATTAGATACTGGTTTGACCTAACTCAGTAATTAACTTTGGTCCAAACTTTTTGGCTGATGCTGGAGTTGGATTATTGTTTATTGAGTTCGAGGTTTCGCATGACTGTCTCCCACGATTTTAATCCTTTTGATGTATTATTGGTTCCGTGAGTTTGTCAGTGTCCTTTTTGCTCTGATGCTAAATTGAAAAAGTTCGGCAACTGAATTAGTACTTTGTTGAGATGAAATTGTTACTCTGTGGGAAGAACCAGTATTGAGGTAATGGCAGTAGTAGTATCTTCACCGGGAAGGTTAGCTGTTTTTTAGGCATTTAGAGAATCTGGGTTAACATGATAAATATTAGCTGGATTGTTTGCATTATGCTGCAGAAGAGGAAAGAAAAATAAGAAACAACAACATACACAATTTGATTGATTGATTAATTAATATTAGAAAAATGATGTGAGACAGCTTTGTAGTCTAATAAGAAGAGTAAGCTCTTCTTGTGGTATAACTTTTCAACATCTTCCAGGAAACGGAGAAAGTGGGATCAGCCTGCGGAGACATTTGTTCCAGAAGGGGTACCGGTATCTGGGATTTTTCCATTGGTAAATACTGGTTCTCTTGCTGGTATCACACTACCTGGCGTAATTCCAGTCTTGGGTGCTGCTTTTACGAATCCTCTTACCGCTATTGGTACTACTACAGTGCAGCAGCTTCCCGTAATTATTGCCCAAAAATCAGTTCAAGTAAGATCATCAGAGAAGATACTGCTTATTATTTTCTTGTTTGGAAGTATTCCCCTATTACATGAGGGTTGTCACCTAGCTCTAGTAGTTATTATCCAAATGCATGATTTACATTCTTCCAATATTTGCTTTTCTTCCTTTTCTTTGTGGGTGGAAGAAATTGTGTTTGTTGTCAGTAAGCATTGCCCAATTATCTGCCTCCTTATATCATCATCAAAAGAAAAAGTTCTCTGGTCACTTCCTGCAGTTGTCTTACTGCAAATTAACAGTAAATGTGTGTTACCCATCCTAGGAAATTATACTGAATCAGGCATGTTCTTTGTGCCATTTTTCCATTACCCTTCTACGAAATGCTGTTCAGAATCAGTTCTATTTTTTATTTGGATCACTTCTGATTTTCCAATGAGCTATTGCAGCCGAAAATTCAGGATGAGTTGATAGCAAGGGAAATTGTCATTAATGATGCTGATCCGTCTGTTCGCTACAGGCTCACAAAGCGCCAAACACAGGAAGAGGTGAATATTGTTAATGGGTTTTGTAAGACTAAAGATGACTCGAGAAGCAAATGTGATTATCTTAAGGTTATGCTCATTATTTCTTGATCAATTATCACTGTTTCTGCAGATTCAGAAGAGCACGGGTGCTGTGGTTATAACTAGGTAGCACACCATGAAGTCTTATTATATTGCTTATTGTTTAGCCTTTATTTACAGTGTGATACTTATTTAACGTGGCTATTGCAGGGGTAAATACAAGCCTCCAAGCGCACCATCTGATGGTGAAAAACCCCTATACCTTCATATTTCTGCTGGGGCACATGTAAGCAATTTTAGTTACTTGCGTTTGGATGCACCATTTGGTTCAGGAAGATTGCTGATAAGTTTTGTCCATCACTAAATTGCATAGATGAATCATTTTTCTGTGCAGTTTTAATTAATCAATACATTTGCCTTAGTGTCAACTTGTTTCTCTGAGTTTGGTTTCTGTGTTTTTTCTAACCATTGAAGTGGTTACCACCAATATTCTTCTGCTCCTCTTCTCTAGTTAAGAGTTCATTTACTGCTAATTTTTTTTCCCGTTTTTATCCAATGTATACTACAGATGACTGGAGAATCTGGAAATATCTTTTCTCTTAAAACGCAAAACCCAAATCATATTCCTATCTTCTGAACCTTTTCTACTTTTTTTTTTAAAAATGTCTACACCTTTCATCTATCCAGCCAAAATTTAGTGTACATGTTTGACTTGGCAAAGTTAGCGAGAGTTGAAAGCATAAAAGTATTAAGGTTAGAAATCCACTAATAACCTTTTGCTATCTTAGGAACAACAACAACAACATTACCCAGTGAAATCCCACAAAGTGGGGTCTGGGGATGCTATCTTAAAAGTTGAGTGGAGAAATGTCTCATCAAGTTTTAGGCTATGTTGTATTTTATAAAACTCTTTCCCATAGGGAAATTGTACTTATCTTGGGTCACACTATGAAGAAAAAATTGTTATTCATTAAAGTGGGACTTCTCTCTGTAACCTTTCAAGTTTTATTATTTTGACCTTTTACTTTTCTGGGTGAAGTGATTGCTATGGTGTATTTACATGTACTGTGGTTGATTCAGCTAGAAACAACACTTGAGAGGATCAGAGCAGTTGATCGTGCTGCTGCTGTAGTGGAGGAAATGCTTAAGCAAGGTCCTGTTAACAATGGATTAAAGGTAAGTAGTATGTACTGAGGTTTGACAGGACAGGAAGCCAGAAAATTACTGGAACCTCTGACTCTCTTATCATCAGGTTAATCATCTGCTGAGTACCTGTGTGTACCTGGGCTTTGAGGCTGATCCATCAGCAAATATTACTGTGCGCATTCGTGGACCAAATGTGAGCTCCCTTAATCTAACTTTGCTCATTTCCCCTGGTTTATTGAGTTATTGTGGTATGTTGCCTATCAAGGGTTAATTTCCTGATAAAATTTTCGATTTATGAATTCTCGCATATTTAACGACATAAAAATAAGATCCTTTTTTTTTGTGGTTTACTATCCATTTGCCTTATCAATTTCTTTTCCCTGTTTGTTGTGATTTGCTGGCAAATTTAGATACCAGGGAAGTTCATTCAGCTGTTACTTCTCTGTTATTGATCAGATATTGGCATCATTTATTCTCTTTATTGATCAGATTCTGATCTGAGTAATTATGTTTCTTCCAGTAGTTTGGGTGTAGTCCATTCTCCACCCTGCCTGGCTAATTATCTTATTAATCTCTTTTGGCATTATGATGCTTGATGTGCTCCTTTAAACTTTATTCTTATTGATAGAAAGCCAAGAGATTCTAATGTTCTGAGCTCTCTCTGACATCTCCGTCCATTTGGAGAGATTTTCTTCTGTGCTGGTGGTTGGCTTTTTGTAAGTGCAGGATCAGTATATAAATCACATTATGAATGAAACTGGAGCAACTGTCTTGCTAAGAGGACGTGGTTCGGGATATTCAGATGAAGGACAGGGAGAAGGTGCCTATGTGTTGATTAAGATGCAATT
This sequence comes from Solanum verrucosum, assembly GCF_900185275.1. Classification (NCBI taxonomy): domain Eukaryota; kingdom Viridiplantae; phylum Streptophyta; class Magnoliopsida; order Solanales; family Solanaceae; genus Solanum; species Solanum verrucosum. The sequence continues at coordinate 6,361,756 of NW_026020332.1, forward strand.
ATTTTCCCATCCTCCATAGCATGATAAGAATGGTTATCAATAGTGTGCCACTGGCTAGATTTCTCAGCTATGAAAAAAGATTAGTTATTCCTCATAAATGTACTCTTTTAATGTGCAGATGTTCACCAACCTCTGCATTTACTCATATCAAGCAATAACAGTGCAAGTCTTGAGCGTGCGAAGCTTTTGGCAGAAAATCTTTTGGATACTATTTGTGCAGAGTGTGGTGCTTCTAGGTATGCATGTTGCTCTGAGTATATGAAATGTGATTGCAACCTGTTAACTTTCGTTCAGAAGAGGTTTATGTGGGCTATTATTTTGTTATGGTTCTTTTTCTTTTGTTGGGCTGAGTCCTGAATCCTCATATGTGTGACTGTCGATCTGCAGAGTCTCGTCTTGTAAGGTTTATGGAGCTGTTCCGCCTCCACTGCAACCGTTAGCCAGCATTCAGGTTTCTGGAAGTGAATCAGAAGTCAATAACATACCCACAGCCAATGTAGCTGCACAGATTTTGAGCTCCTCAACAGCAGCAGCAGTTCCCGTGACTACAGCTGCAGGTGTGACTGGTGTTGTTTCTCAGGGTACAGTACCTCAATCTCTAGGCTCACTGAATCCTGTGCCATCTCAACCTCCCACCAGTTGCTATCCTCATCAATTAGTTACAAGTAGAACAAGCTATATTGGTTATGATGGTATATATCCCCAAGCCACTGCTTTGCAGCAAGTTGCTTTGGCTCTTAGGCAATCTACTTCTCCAGTCACTACCACAGTTCCTCCAGCAACAACGGGACCAAGCATCACTTCACAGAAAAGTACAGGTTCTGAGAAGGACAAGCGCCCTGCACAGAAGCGTAAATTTCAAGAATTGCCGGCTGGTGGAAGAGGCCAAGCAACTGTAAACCAGGTATGTGCTTAGTCTCCTTGACCTATACGAAGGTATCTCCAGGCAATTGCCCTTAACTGGCTTTTGATGAGAAAATTATAATGGTCATCTTCGAGAGAAGTACATAAAGCTTCATGATTGACTAGAGATGGGGAATGAATATTGAAAGCATTTCATGATATAATTTCTGGCATATGAACCTAAACTTGAGTATCCAGAAGTTCCTCTATTATCGCTATCTGCTTGTTGAAGTATCCAATAGGGCACTGGCTGTGCAAAAAGTTTTGCTCCAAGCCTCCAAAATAAGCCCATCTCTTGTTAGAGAACTAAAATGGTAGATGATATCATGTAAAAAAAAGAAATAAGAAAAAAAGGGGGAACTGTAGATGATATATTATTACTGCCATTGCTACTGTTCCAACTCAATTTAGTGGAAGATTGAGGGGTACATATATCACTAATCTGAATGGATCAAAAGCATATCTAAGTACATCTGTTTAGCCATTCATTGACCACCCACTATGTGGTATCTATCAGATCGACTGCTAGAGTGACAATATAACCGAAGAAAAATGTTGGTTAATGTGAGACAAGTTTCCCCTAGTAGTTGTGACTAGAGGTCACTGAAGTTGTATTGTTTCCCATTCCTCATTTGGAGGGCCTCCACCAAAATACGAAGTTCCTGTGATTTCTCCAAATTTATGCTCTGAAACAAAGCCTTCATAAACTGTGGTGCTATGTGGCATATCTATAGCCTGTGCATCTGCCTCGTTATATCTGAAGTTGGGTCCCTTAATTGCCTTTAATTGATTCTCACTGCTTGAGTGATCTTCTGCACAGGAATATGCTGTGTATATGAATTATGATAGATTCTTCACTTCACCTTCCACTATATAAATGGTATTAATAGAAGGATGAAGTACAGCTTGTGTAGCATGATGACTGGCAAAATTGGGATTTATCAGATTCTCCTATTTTTGGGTCTCTTTTGAACTTAGTTTACCATTCATCCTACATCTTAGTTTCTATTAAAAAAAGACTTCGTTGTTTCTCATTTTAAATTTTTATCACATTGCTGTTGTAAATGGAGTGTTTGAAATTTCTCAAATTTCCTTCCCTTAAGTTATTTTTCAGTTAAAAACATATTTTTATTTCTGGTCTAACCTTTTCTACTTGATATTCCAGGTAATTTCTCTGACCTTGTATGAAGCTAACAGGCTGTGGAACTCTGTTGGACCTTTGTATGTTTCACAGGATTCTGGATACGGAGGAGGCATGGGGTTGCTACGTGCTATTTCAGTTTGATGGTGCCGATGCAAAGATACCATGCCCCTTCTGGTTTTGGCATTCTGTCAAATGTTAATATGCTAATATGAAATGCACATTATTAATCACCTTTGCTTCAAGTACTAAAAGGGTAATGAGATCGAGCTCACAATACATTCTGCCTGCGAGGCTTTCAAACTGTTTCAACTTTACTCAAGAAGAGAAAATGTTTTCTATTGGTATCTGCAATATATGCATTTTCTAAACATGATGATCTAAGCTCCTTGTAGCAAGTGATAGAAAAAAAGTCAAGCTGCATAGCTTACACTATGAGTCCAATTTATTCATGTCAACCAATAATTCTTAGGATCATGCATTTATTTTAAACTTCCCTTGCCTGCTACTATACAAGTAAAAGAATGTTAAAAGTATGCTCTTGAAAAACTTAAAAATTTTACCTCCTTTTTTCCTGGAATTTCTAAGTTTTCTGGATGGACTCTCCCTCCCCCTTTTGGTTGCCAGAATCCACTGCAGGGTACGGAGCTTCTAATGCTTCAGGAACGAATGTCAGACAAAGGTGATAGAGACAAAATTGGTACTCCGGCTCCCAGAAAGTTGGTTCAGCCCTTACCCAGTTCAATGCTGCCGCCGCCACCTCCTAGAATGATGCCTCCACCGCCACCGCCACCAAAGTTTCAATCATCCTCACAGAAAGTGCAGGACAACAATGTGGTTAATAAAGCACCATGTAAAATTGTTCCAGGTATTTGCCATCACTCAAGCTTTTTCAGTCCCAAGATTTCAATAAACTCTTGCTTGGTTTGTCTATTAGTGATGACCTACCTATCTTCATTACCCCTTTTTTTCTTGCATTTCTTGTTACTAAGTGGAAGTGTGAAAATCCATTTAGTCCAATTAACATAGTAGAACTTCTTTTACTTTTCATTTTTATCTTCCACTTCTTATTTTTGTGTTATATCAGTATGAGATGAGCTTAAATGGGTGGAAGTTCACTGAAGATCTATATAAGAGACCCCAAGTAGCTTAGGATTGAGGCCTTGTAGTAGTTGTTATCAGACATAACTTGTCTATTCCATTTTTACAGTTGAGAAATATGAGAGTGTGTGTATTTAATTGTTTGATTTGATTTGTGCATCTCAGATACATTAGTCCAGCTAATGGAATATGGGGATGACGACGACGACGACGATGATAATGATGAAGCAATTGACGGACCTTTGAAAAGTAGCTCGAGTGCGGTAGCAACTCCAAAGCCATTCTGGGCTGTTTAATAATGATCACTGCACATCTCTGAAGATTTTGGCAACAGCTGAATGTGCATTAGAAGTTGAATGGTTGATTTCAATTGACCTGGAATTGGCTGTGAACTATATAATATGCACCCTTCCCCACCCCAGCAAAAAGATGAGGGGAGCACCAAATGGAGGAAAAGAGGAAAGGAGAGTTCTGTAGTATTGTGCCAAGTTGATAATACCCGAGTGTAGGTGATGCCCTATGTAAAATGACTTGTACAGATTCCGCAACCTTGTATTTCCATTATTCTTTCCTCTAGAAAGTTGAAACCAGAAGTTGTTTGCTGCTGGCTTGTAGTTTCACTCTGAAGTCTTTATAAAACAAAGAAATGCCAGCAGTTTAACCTACTATTTTGTTTCAGAATCAATATGCAGTTATTTGAAACTCAGGCAATTAGCAAGCCATTGAGTGTTTATTGATTTTGTCGAATGTAATGTAAGGAAGCACTTCTACTTCCTAATTATGGGTTCTAGTCAGTTTAACGCACATTTTTCTTGTTTCTAACTGCCTATTAAGTAAATGTGCAAATGCCATAATCTACATTTTAGCCACAAGGTCAAGAAAGTTATCACTAATGCCTTAAAAGAACGAACGAGTAGAAAAAGATTCAGTACTATACATTGCACAAAATCAGTACTTGGAGAGGATCCATGACATAAACACACTTTCAAAAGAAAGAAGAAATTATGAAATGAGTACAGTATAATCCTACAGATTTATTAAACTAGATGAAGCATGCAACCAGTAGCAATCCTACTTGAATCCGAATATACTTTCTTTGCCTTTTAACACATGTTGTGAACATGTACTCATCAAAGCCTAAGTAGTTCTTGAATAGCATATTATCAACTCCTTGAGTTGGCATAGTCATTTGGCTCATCATTGTCATCTGTGTGGCTTCCTTCTGCACCGGGTGTGGAATCATTGTTTACAGATTGGTCTGCACTAAGCTGTTCTTCACTACCATTGTGCGAGGTCCCAGGGCTCCCACCGAATTCAGAGTTGTTGAAGAAATCATTACTACCGGAAACACCAGCGTTGTAATTTCCACTACTCCCACCAGCAGATCCAGCCCCAAAACTATCCCCACCATAGTTGCCACCACCGGAAACACCAGAGTTGTAATTTCCACTACTCCCACCAGTAGATCCAGCCCCAAAACTATCCCCACCATAGTTGCTACCACCTGCAGGGTAACTGTTGTTGCTACCGTAGTTACCACCACCTCCATAATTTCCAGATGAGTAGCCTCCAGCACCTCCAGCTCCCCCACCATAGTTAAATCCACCTCCACCACCAGAACCACGCCCAAATCCTCCAGGACGCTTCTCTGTGGCATAATTCACCCTTATCCGTCTCCCTTGGAGGTCCTGCAAAATTACGCAACAAATTTTAGCCAGGACTAGTCCCAAAAAACTTTTCAAGTTTTCATTCTCAAATGACGGAAGAAAGTAACAAAATCTAATTTGCCCATGATATAAAAGAAAGGGAAAACAAGATGAAGTCCTGATGGAATTGACCCAATAGAACCTTATCAGTTAGCACCAGATGGAAACACCACCTTGTCACTAAGGATAGCTAATCAATTTCTTGCAGTAATTGACAGTGTAATATAGTGAATGAAATGGAAGGGACAATAACATGAAATTATCACCTGATACTGGTTCTAAAAAGTTGTTCAAATATTTCATCTCATTTAATGGCAAGTGATAAAAGAAATTTGGTCTTAGTATTTAAGAAAGGCACAAAAACATGAAGTCACAAAATTTTCATGTAATAGAACCTATTAAATGGGACTGGATGGAAACCACCATTGACAGAGTGGAATAACACGGATACATCTTTCAGAAAATAACAGAACTTGTCTTACTACACAAAGTGATACAAAGACTTGAAGGCTGCAGTTGTCACTCTTCGAGAAGAACTGACACCAGTGCTCCACAAAGAAACCTGAGCATCATTACCTGGCCATCCAAGGCACTCAGGGCACTTGATGCTTCTTCAGCAGATGTATAAGTGACAAAAGCAAACCCTCTGGATCTCCCAGTGTCACGATCAAAAATAACTCTAGCTGCACGAATTACACATTATTGTTTAGTTAATTTCTTTTTTTGTTTAGGGCACATCAATTTTATAGGCTCCATGAACCACATAAATGGAGTAAGCTGCAAAATTTTATTTTATCAGAGCTCAAATGTTAAGTCAAGTACCTTCAATCACTTGACCATGTTGGGAGAATGCCTCTCGCAGAGAGGTTTCATCAGTGCCATATGAGAGACCTGCAGCGGATAGTTGGCCATTATAGAGAAACAAAAAGAAGGAAAAAGAACACAGGAACCCCGTACAGCTGGGAACAAAATCATTTACCTCCAACAAAAAGCTTTGAAGAAGACATACTTCTTATAGCCTGGTAAAGTGAGGTCCTAGAGGCACACAATTCCAAGTTCGTGTGTCGGCTTACACTATGTTTAAGCATATTTCCAATTCTATTGAACAAAGCCATCTTTAAACCTATGAAAAGAACAGAATGACAGGAGTCCATATAAAAAACAACATGAGAATAAATGTTAAAGATGTTAGATTCAGAAGAAATCTTCAAATATAGCATAGTTCCACCATAATGCTGAAAGGCACTAGATGTAGTGAAACAGCGTAAAACAAAAGAAAAAGATGGCTCCTTTTCTTCAAGCTCATATTTCGTCCCTATTTATACAACAGTGACATTCCAAAATATGTGAACCATCCCATCAAGAAAATTACTCAATACAACTTTCACCATTTCATGACTTCAAAGAATTCAAATTCATTTTCATATCAAACACATTCAAACTAACTTCCCATTTCTTTAATAGTTCCTTCCACTTAAAAGAATCTACTAATAACTCAGCCCAATAAACATGTTCAGTCAAACATAGCCATACAAAATAGCACAAAGCAAACACATATCTACTCTTCCATATTTGTCATGCAACCTCTATTGCTCAAACTCTTCAAAAATGTCAACCGGTGCATGTCAGATTCTCCAAAAAAGTGTATATTTTAAGGATCCGACACGGGTGCGGCATCAAAACTGAAGAGTCCGCACAACTTAGCATACAACTATAGAGCACAAGACACAGGCATTACCCATCCTGCAGTTCCCTCCGGCGGAAATTACCAAAATAAACAGACCAAGAACTAATCGCTCTATCGGAAAAAAAAAAACTAATCGCGCTATTAATCAAAACCCATCAACAAAAAATAGTAAAGACCGTATTTTTATTAGCAATCAGCATCCAATATGCTCACTACTGATCTCCAAAACAAAAAGATTCAATAAAGAGACCGTTTCCGAAAGACCATCAGCTCAAATGGATACAAAAAATAAGAAAACTGGAGCAGTAAAACCCCACGATCATATGTAAAACCCATAACTATAACTTACTGTAGTAATAATGGTATTCAAGAAACAGAACGAAAATGATCAAAACCCTAACCTTATAAAATGTAATCAATGAACCAAGTTGAAATAATAACAATCTATATTATAAAATAAAACCCCTTTTTAAGATTAAGCTAATCGGAAATGGATATAGTAAGAATTTCTGAAAAAATGTACCTCGCTTGAGTTTGAAGATTTTTTTTTCCCCTTAAACCTGGTGAGCTCAGTCAGTACTCAGCAGTAGGGTTTTAGAATTTTGTGAGTATAAAATATAAATATAGTAAAATATAGTGGCCTTACGATTAAAACTTGGCATGATCTGAGCCGTTGGATGAAAGGGGAGTGTCAACTCTTTGTCTAGAAACATCTAGCTATGTTCTATTCATTGGTGCTGATATGGCTACGTTGTGGCACTTACATGACTATAATGTGGTAAGTGAGATTGGTATAATAATCTCAGGGTGATTTTTAATTCACTTTAAAAATGTTAAAGGGAATATTTAAACGTCTGTGTAGTTTAAGTGCTAAAGTAAGTTATCCGATCAAGTTCAGGGAGATTTTTATATATTTTCTCTATTAGTTATTAGTTTGAGAAACATGGTGTGTGTAATACACTCTCTCTTCTTCTTATTTTGGGAAAAACTTTGACATATGACATTTCACATGGATAAAATATTGAGTAAAATATTTCACTTTGACAAAAATTAAATAATAAACTATTACTATTAATTAAAAATTAAAGTATTATTATCTCAAAAAAATATTATTTTTTTTATCCCACTCCACCACCTCCTCCCCGTACCCCCACCTCCGGACAATCCTCCATCTTTTTATTTTTAAATTTTTCTTTTATAATTTTTTTTTAAAAAAAAATCACACTTCACCCTCCCCTTCCAAACCACCCACTCATTTCCCAAAATAAATTGATATTATTTTATTAAAAAAATTAAAAATTCTACCCATCCTGTTTAACCCCCGACTCCTAATTTTATTTTATTTTACGTTTTTCTTGTTTTTATGTTGGATATGTACATTCTTTTTAGGATTTTCTTTTTCTATTTGTGTATCGAATATAACATAAATAAAAAAATTATTTTAAATAAAGTCTTGCGGTGGTAAGTAAAAAATAATTTCCTAAAAAGATAAGTATATATATAACACAAAACGGGAAAAAAATTTGGAAGCAAGGGTTAGGTGGAGTGGGGTAGAATCTTTTTTTTTTTTAAAAATAAAATAATATGTAAATTATTATTTGGGTGGGGGGGGGGGGGGAGGGGGGAGATGAATGAAAAAAATTTAAATACTTTTATAAAGAAATTTAAACAAAAAAAAAAAATCTAAGAAATGTGAGGAGGGGGGTACGGTGAGAGGAAGTGGTGGAGTGGGGTAAGAAAAATATTTTACATTTTATTATTTAAAAAAATAAATATATATTTTTATTGAATAATAATCCTTTAATCGTTAATTTTAGTTAATACTAATAATTTATTTAACTTTTGTCAAGGTGTAGTGTGATGTAATTTTTTTTAAAATAAAGAGAGAGTGTAGTACACACATCATGGAAATAGTGTAATAAAAGAGAAAAGTGTGTTTCTCAATCTAATAAGTGATATCCCAGTCTAATAAGTGATAGTTTAGGTATGAAACTCGCACTCTCAATAGTTTAGGTATGAACTAAAAAAAAGAGAATAGTTTAAATGTGTTTTTGACATTTATCTCTATTCTTTTTAATAGAGTAAAAAAGAACTTGTCATGTAAATTACAACAAATGAGATACAATTTTTAAAATTTATGATTTAAAACAAAACTTAAATATATGTGTAATTATAAATGATTTCATCTACGGTAAAAACTTTTAAATTTCTAAATAGGTGATATAGTTTTTGAAATAGATTTTTTTTTAAAAATATGCCACATAAATTGAAATACAAAGATTACCTTTCAATGTCAAGTTAATTAAATTAAACTATATGCATTTGTTAGATTTATTTATTTTACTGAATGCCAAATAGTTATGCATCAAATCAAAATTACCATAAAAATAAAATAAAATTTGACAAGATAAAATAATATCAGAAAGACTAGGTAAATCTCAGTATAGAGTCTAAGCAAATTTCACGTGGTGGGGCAAACCTCAGTGAGAACACCGAGTCCATAAGATGGGGTGTATGTGATACTTTAGCTTATGATAAGAGTTACACCATAATGACACATTTTAAAGTTATGCGAATTTAGGCGTAGAGCGACAATATCATTGATGGGCTGAGCTGAAAAAAATAGTATCAGAACTAATTTTGTGTCAACCTTGTCGATAGTTAGTCAGAGTTCAACTGGATTTCTGCAGATCTTGGAAAAGCGAGGTAAACTTCGATGCTAAGTTTAGACAAATCTCATGCGGTGGGGCAAATCTCAACAGAGACGATAAAACCAAAAAAGCTCTTTCAAAATATTATTTTCCCCTCTGTTACCTTTTACTTGTTTAATTATATTTTCCGCACCCTTAAAAGAATAATAACTAAATACTTATTTTACTAAGTTTTCTTACTAACTATGATTTGAAAATCCAAATTTAGCTATTAATAATCGAGTCTAGCAGTAAGTTTGGGAAATGGTTATCAAATGCTAAGGGTATAATTTTTTTTTAAAATAATCCCCTTTTAGTTTTTAATTTACTAAAAAAACAAGTAAAAAAATATTTTTTTTAATACACTGAGTAAATAAATGTAAACTCAGAAAGTAATAGAACTAACAAGAGAATTAGTTAATATCTCCCCCATATATATAGCAACAATTAGTTATATTAAGCTTCCATTCCAATGACTAATGAACAAGTACTAAATCAGTCTATCATATTTGGTAGCATTTTAGTTGCTATGTAAAATTCAGCACATTAAATTCGATATTTTTGTTACCAGTTTACAATCCTACATAATACTATATGAATAACTAAATCTTGCATAATATAACTAATCTCTGCATTGACAATATCTATATGTTTGAGTTTATTGACTAGTAATGTGTTCCTTCAGAAACATCTGATAAAATTGAAACGTTACAAAGAAGATTAGTATGACCCTCGCACAAAAGGATTACACACACAAATCGAGAAATAGTCCCTAGTCATGTCATGTCTTGTTGCAAACGAACTTGGTACCATTGAAGGGAACCAACATCTCCATCAATTTCAAGTTCACAAACAGATTTTACTAAGTATTCAACTGCATCATCAGTATCTTCAAATCTTGCAAGATCTGGTGGCAGTGTTTTGCCTGGCCAATTTTCTAACCAACTCTTTAACTTGTCTCTTAATTCTTCCTCAGTAACAAATTCCTCTGACTTTCCAGGTTCCATTAGTACATAAGTGTCTGTCTCTATGTTTGATCTTCTCCTTCTTGTAGCCAATGTCTGATTATTTTATTTTGCACAGAAAAAAAATTTGAGACAATTAAGAAAGTGAAGTGTTGCTTAACCTATATATAATAGATAGATGAATAGAAGCCCAAGTTTTAAATAATACATTAAGAGCGTGTTAGGGGAGTTGATGGAATCTAATGGAATTTGGTGGTTTAATTGAATATAAAGATATTTTGTGGTTTGAAGCAATGTAATGTATTTTCTTGCTTATTGACATTATGTTTGTTACATCTTTAGGTAGAATTTCTAATTTAATGGTACAAAATGACATGTAAAGTTATTTAAAAATTACTCAGAATGTGATCTATGTGATTTATGCCTTACATTGGTAAGAAAATTCACTATAATATAATCAAGTTGCTTCATAAATACAACTTCACAAGCTGTTGCGTAGTTGCATTTAGGAATTAAATTGGACTAATAATATGTGTGTAGGTTCAAATATGTTCTTATTAGTCTTTTGGCTATGCTCGGTTAAGTTTCGCGTGAAATAAAGATATTTTAACTCAATTAAAAGACGATAAAAATATGATTGAACCAAACTATTAAGGAAAGACAAATATTGTGAATTTCGCGTACTTTAGACAAAGATACCTTTATTCCATTGAGGTGGATGCGTCTACAAGTCACACTGTGGGAAAATGAGGAATTAAAAGGTTGCTGCCAATTACTTGTATTTAAAATTTGGAGTGGATGTTGAACTCTCCATGTCTCTGTCCCTGCAATGAAATATAAGTAACAAGTACTAAACCATTTTGTGTACTTTACTTTACTAAAAGGTCCTTTTTCATTTTTTGGGATGTTAACAAAGTGAGAATTATCTCAAGATCATATAATTAGATAATAATTCATTTCGAAATTCAAGAATATATAGGAATGTGTCTTAACATTCAAGAAAACGAACTTTAGATACATCTCAACTCAAAAGGCTAAGCATAGATAGTGAAGATTGCTACGCGTAGCAAGAGATCACAATTAGTGGCATAGACATAATTTTTCCATAAATGGTGTCAAGATTTGAAGAAGTGAAAAATTGAATAAATCAATATAATACCAAGGGTCATTTGTCATATTATACCCGATCTTTTCATTTTACTTGTGATTTATGAATTCATATCTAGTAAAAAAAAATCGACGAGTTTGGAGACAACAACCCATTTCCAAAATCAATATGGAGATTCTAACTTGTTGCATAAGTACAAAGTTATTCCACCATCAATATTACAGAAAAAAAGTCATTCTTTTGACAACATAAAAATAGGAAGAAGTGCAAGGATTTCAGTGGGAACTTACCTATACAATTGAACGTTTTATTGCACCACAATTGTGCCTCCATGAGTTGCTATTTTTGAACAATAATGACTAGTTATTAACAACATATCAGAATGGTTGCATTTCTTAAATTTTTTGATGAGATGATAGTAGATAAGATAATGGTTTTCAGCCTCATCTATATATATCCATACTGTTCCTGTGTTCTCTAAATCAGTCATGTACAGGATTGGGAGATTCTGGGCCCCAGACCCAGTATATTTAATCCATATGAGACAAAGCTACAAACATATACATTAAAATTCACAAATAGCCACTTTTCAACTCATGTAATTGAGAATGTCATGGAATTTTAAATTTCACATGTGAAACTGAGAACATTATCGTGGAATTTGAAACTCCATTACATTGACCATCTTTCTAAGACATGCCTAAAAGAGGCCAGTGCTACAACTGATGCTAAACCGCTAATGGTTGTTTACATGAAAAAACGAAAAATGCTGCTTAACGAAAGTCGAGCTGAAAGAAGAAAAGATTCTTTGAAGTTGCAACGAAAAGAAATTTGTGAAAGTTATAGTTGTATTTGAATAGTTATAGTTTTCTTGAAAAAGTATACTAGCTAAAATTTTGTGACTACTGACTAGAAGAAAAAAAGAGCATTTAAAGATAAATGACAATTTCAAATCACACTTTCAATAGCATTGACAAGGGTTGTCAAATGAGCAGGTAGGGATGAATCAGACTGGTCATATTTTTATGAGCTAATTTTGCCATGTAGAGAGATTGTAAAAAATATGGTTCTATTCATCTCAACTGGCTGGCCTGTCTTATATGACAGTAATTACTGGGCTTTTCAGCTGAAACACATTCAAATTTTAGATTGCCAAGAAGACAATATGCATATATGCTTGAGTGTGTAATGTGAATAAAAGAATAACAGTTTGTTGAACGTCAATAGCCCTAAAATATTACAACATATGACCTTACAAGTATTAATAGCACTAACACTTTGCAAAGAAATGCAACTCCTGGCAAAGTGGTGGGATGGTGTATACAAGACCTGCTCTCTTCAATCTGTTTGATCTATAATCTGACAACTGAAACTGCACCAAAAAATGTGATTTGAAGAAACTTATAATGCTCACGACGAGAGGTTGCTTCGCCCAAGATGAGAGATCCTAGTTGATGGTATTAAAGGTGCTTCCTCATCCACCATTGGATCTGAAGAGTCACTCTTTGTACTGTTTCCCCCAAGATCAGCATTGTCATCTGGCAAGTACAGATGAGATGACTTCTTCTCCATCTTAAGCTCCTGTAGAAGGTTAAGTACAGGTAAGACATACTTATAATAGTACAATAATCTTCCCACGGAAAATCATATGAAAGTCGCACTCTCACGATTAACAAAGACAACAGCGTTGTCAAAGGAGAAAAGCTCTAAGAAGCATTCTAGGTCTATTGGGACTTCAAGCACAATCAAGCGTGGGCTTTAGTAAGAAAAGGTGCAATGAAGGGGAAAAAAAAGAAGTATATATGTAGTTCAAGAAAAAGGTAACAAATGCATTTATACTGTTCTCCTTAACTAATACACTCAGTTACCAATTTTATTTGTTGTTCAGTATGCTCAATTCAAGATAGAACTCATGGGCACGACTTAGTGCATGGCCTACACTGAAGCACAGCTTAAACGACACAATGTCTTATCCGAGCTTTCTGAACTTCAGGGCTTAAGCCAGCTTTAAATGATCCTTTAACAACACTGAAAGACAGTCAATTAAGCAGTCAGGTGACCTCCTTTTCTAATAACGTTGGTGTCCAGGCCAACACCCAAAATGTACCGTCAAATATTCAATAGTGCACCTCAACTGTTTCACCAGGAACTATGTACATACTACCTCCCACTACTACGTATACTGGAACTCTGTGTACCAACACTGAGGCAGGTCGGAATGAAATCACCTAGTGTTTTTCTTTGCTGAAACTTGAACTCATATCTCACATAGTTTTCACCAACTTCATTGACTGCTATGCTACACCCTAGGATGCATGTGACTAAATCAGATACATTTCTTTTCAGCTTCTTTCATTTCAAATATGACGAGCACGGCAAACAATTGGGTTAGAAAATCCACCCTTGACCCACACAAAACATGAATTGATATGGCCTAAAAACAATAGAGGAAGCCAATAATAATCTTGACCTCAATCAGGAAGGGGGAAAAGTGGGAGATGCAAAAGATATATAGTAGGCTTATCCTTTGCTGCCATTAGTGACTATAAGCATCTGTTACATATGAAATATTTATAATGCAGCTTTTCTCTTGTAAACACAATAGGATGTTAACTGTTTTAAATTTCAGTTTTGCTGCTTGAAACAAGAAACACCAACTCCCTAAGAAACAAAAGAAGCATTCAGATATGCTTATGTTCCTATTGGAGAATCAGAAAACAAACCAGGAATGGAAAAAAAATGAAATACAAAAACCGAAAAACGAAGCCATAGTCTGAAAGTCAGAACAAAATCTGACCTTAGCTGTTCGATCTAACATAGTATCTACAGGAAGCTGGGATGCTCGTACTTCCTTGATCTTCAAGTAGTTATACATCACGACACCACATAATGCTATACAAAACAAAATTTCATCAATATGGTGCATGTTAGCATAAAGTTCCCATAAATAAGGAAAAATAAGCTTACCTATGGCATAGCCTGTAATGTTAAGAGTGGTAATCGTTGACTCCGGAAAAATTAAGGTCGAAAGGGAAATTAATATCCAATCTTTCAAGACACCAGCCACTCGAATGGTTACAGCACCAGTTCTACCAATCACTAAGAAAATTGAGAAATTCAAAGCAAGGGCACAAAGTGCATTTGAAAAGAAAATCCAAAAATTGAATTGGATCTGCGTGACTTCCATTTCAGGCTTCTCCAGAAGATACCATGGAATAAAAAGAAAGACGAAGCTGCATAATAAACATAAAATGATGAGTACCTCAATAAATAACCCAATATTCACTTGCATGAGACTCTAGACAACTGAAGACAGACATTTTAAAATACAGGGAATTACTCACTCATTGCGAAAACATAAAATGTTTGCCTTTGAAACCTGTAGTTTATAGAAACAACCTCACTTTGGAGGAAAATGTAAGCAAATATATAAAACAACCATTGCATATCACAGCATACAGATAAACCTTCTATCTCTATGAATAGAGGAAACCATTCACATGACAGTTACCAAAACTACAACAATCAAACTAGCAAGTAGCTATCCACCTTGTCAACATCAACACTTTTTTGACTTCATAAATGCCAAGATATACTTATGCTGTTATGCATGGCATGCAGGAAAGATATATACACAGGAGAACATATTAACAGAAATTTAATGATAATATCTCTTGTTTCTTAAAAGTATATTATCCAAGTTATGGTATAAGAAATATAACCCTATTGTTGCAAGCCTATCCATCACAAAGCATGGAGTTCTAAAGTGAATAAAGCAATGTAAAACCATATCCTTTTAGAAATAAAGGAAGAAAATATTAGATTGCCTTATTTTATATGTTCCTATGTAGATAATAGGAAAAAAATGCGGTAAAAAGTTATGAGGCAGAGTGCCATAGTCACCCAGAAGTAGCACACACATGCTGTTGGAACCAGACGATCTATTAAAGTTTTAACATTGTTGTTGTTAATAAACACATATAATATATCTACTTTGGCAAGATAGCAGAAAATGACAGTTAATAATAAAATCCATCATTTTTCTATACCAAGTTTACTACCAACCATGACACAAGACCTTTCAACTTTGTTTACAATTGTTTATGCTGATTGTAACAATTGAATGATCCGGTCTAATGTCAAGGTTCAACGTCTGTTATATCTGATTCTACTGCACAACTAAAATAAATAAAATAAGTTTATAAAATTATCCTTCCTCTAACAACTTAAGCTTTTAGATAATGTGATTCACATTTCAACAGACTTTAGGGCAGTAGGATGATATGAATGTATCAGCAGTTACTGTAGTCGGGAGCAATCAAGAAGTTACTCTAACCCATTAAAAGATACCAATCTAAGGAAGGTCCTATTCCCTGCTATCTTTTTCCCTCTGATTCCAGAGTGTGTGGTGAACACGGGGGAGGCTTGGAATCATTTACAGCCAAGTTCTCACTCATCATATAGACTGGAACAAAGCACGGGCTTGACCAAATGTAAACAGATAAGTCAACCTTAGAAGATTGAAGAATACCTGCATGGAGCTATGTAATATAAACTGGTGATAGGATTGAGTGTTAATCCTTTCTTCTGGAGAAGAACTTGAGTTAACACCAGCCTAAGAGCCTCAGCAAATATCCCAGTCACCTGGTAAACTGTACCCACTACATTGAAATGAATTTCCCCATAGGAGGATATTACAACACCAACACTGACCAAAAACATGTTCAAGAATACATCGCATCTTAGTTTGTCAGTTCCACAAATAGCAGCCATGAAAAAGGTGGCCACCGGCACTGTCATTTCAATACAGAGAAAGCTACAGCCATTCAGTAGATTCCCAGGCACAGGAATTTGTAACTAGAAAAGAATACAGTATATGGACATACTCAGAGCTTTGAGCATCTGGATGAAGGCCACTGAAATGAACAAATATGCGGTGTTGCCAAACCTGTGAGCACAAAATATGCACCTTTCAGAGATAAACTTATTTTAACCTCATAGCCTCAACTCACTAACTGAAACAGAAATCATCCGCAACCATAATTCTCTCCTAGAAATTAAGAACCTCGAGTGTGAGGAACAAGGAGACAAGGAAGTTAAAGATCAATTACACTGCCAGACAGAGAACAATAGATGGCAATTGCACAGGATGCTACATTTTTCTTTTCTTTTTGTCTTCTGGGGGCAGGATACAATAGGTATGAAAAGTGCTTCGTGGGGCAGGTAATGCAGTACATGGTTTGCCTAAACACATAAGCATACAGTTCTTTATCTTTTAAGAAAATGCCTTGAAATTGGAAAAATTATTTGTGGGAGAAGATTTAGAAAAGATCAAAGAAAAATATCAAAATTGAAAAAGAAATATAAATAAAAAATTAAAAGCACCGGGAATTTTTCTTGTAGGTTGGCTTCTTCTTCTTTTTCAGATTTGTACCTTACACAATGTAATTGATCTCGGTTATAAGAACAATAACAGTATTATTAGGAGCTACTTTAGCTCTTGCTCAAAAAAGACATTAAGAGAGGTTTAGCCTATTCTACAATGTCTCAATTGGGTTATATGCATTTGAGTATGAAAAGGCCCCTTTCTTTTGCCGGGTATCGCCATTTGGCTGATTCCCGGATCACTCCTTAAGGAATAGGACACAATAATATAGCGCACATCAAAGAAGAGATTACCCCCTCTGTTATAAGACAAACCCCCATATGGGCTTGCAGGGTCAGCAGAGGTTAGCAGAAAATTCTCGCTGTGGTATGAGGCGGGTACAATGCAGGGCAGGGAGCATGCATATTACCCATCCTATAGTCATCTCTAAAAAAGTGATGACCCACAGATGGAGTTGTCCACCATTTTTATCATCATCCCAATTTCTGGCCTAGGTTTACTTTCATCTTTTAGTACAGAAATAAGAAGTGGCAAAGAAAGGATCACGAGAAGCTAAATAATCCACCCACCAACATAAACAAGTAGAAAGGTGTAGGAAAATTCTGAAATCTGAAATCAACTATTACTATTCACATTTACCTGAAATATGAAATGCCTACATTTTTTAACACAGTTTTAAAAATGAGCTACAAGGATACCAAAAAAAGGACTTTTGTGTTATCAGCAAAAGAGAACTAAACAATAACAAGTGTGAGTAGATTGATTCCATCTGTATTGATAACAATTGAGCAGATATGGGCCTTTTCTATTTGTAACTGTAAATTATTATTAATGAAAGCATCCAGGAGATATCCAGTACAAAGAGAAAGTCTCATTTTATTTCTAGGTCACTCTCAGCATGTAAAGCAGTTTAGCAATTTAAGCCAAAGATTCAAAATCTCATTGTTCTTAATGTTGAACATTTCTGCTAGTATGTGCATGTTGTTCTTGTTTTATGGGGATAACGTGAAATGTGAGCTCAAGCAATGTCCAAAGGTTAGGAAACATCAATTTTAGGTTTGATCAGACAATGAGAGAAACTGATCAGCCATGTAAAGGATGGCACTGCAGATATGGAAGCTTTCATAATTAGGGGAAATCTTCAATTAGTTCAGATTATTGACCTCCGTTCCACCTGACCAACCCAGAGTGAAATAGTGATGTATCTACGTATGGAAGATGTCAAACTTTATGACAAAACATTGTTAGTAGCACATTATATTAAGCTGTAGCTGAATATGAAGAAAAATATAACAGTGTGTGTCTAATAGGAATCTCTCCAATTTTCAAACGAATAAATACCAACGAGTCACAAGTGATCATGAAAGACAGAATCCGTAAGAAAAGCCAACAAGTATTCTAGCTCCTCAAAATAGAGAGCTCACCAAAGACTTGCAGCAAAGAAAGCACTGATTGGAATAACGCACGTTGCATATCTGCAAATTCGATAAAAAATCGAGATATGAGAACAATGATAAGTTTCAAAGTAAAAGCAGTTAAAGTAGGCAATTCTCACATTTCAAGAGTCATCTTGACAGGCAACACAACCTGCAAAAGATAATCATGAATTAAAAGGAACAACTAGATGAAACTTAATACAAGAATCAAAGCACTAAGATCAGAGATGAAAAATTAATTTTCCAATTCAGACAATGTAAGAAATGAACCAAAATCAGAAGCTAAAGACGACCATACACCCATAATACTTTTAGTACACAAACAGACTTAACAAAATCTCCATGGAAGTTCATTTGCATGGCCACAAGCATCTCTCCAAGGCCAAAGAGCAGTGCAAAAAGAGGATAAATTATCACCAGCACAGTAGTTTCCTCAAACAAAGATTGAATTCATCAACATTGTTAAAGATCCTGATGAAGAGTGACTAGGGATGAACCTCAAAATAGACCAATAAGCGCTCAGATGAATCTAACGTAGTCAAAATCTGTCCAAGAATTTTTCTTTCAAATTAGCATACAGCATTAGACCCTAATTCCATGAGTTGCTTGGCTTTTGTTTGGCTAAAAAATTACTCGTGTAAGATTTATATAGGATCACCAAATTGCCAAGTCAGAGTAAATCAATTGCCAGGCTTCTTGTCTCCCTAAAAATAATTCAATGGAAATAGTTTTTCTACTTGTCAAAGTATTGTAACAAGCTGCTGATAATAATTATGAATGTTTTAATAGGAAAAGACACTAGGCAAGGCATTTCTATTCTCGCAGGGCAACACAAATGCATTAAAGAGAGAGACGGAAATGCTTAACCTTTATCTTCTACTCCCTACAGTCCTTTTTCTTTGACATTTAAGGTATTAGCACACTCATTAAGAAAACTATTTAATAGCATTAATCATAAGGGGTATTTGACTAAATTACCTTTATCTTTGAGTAATTAATGACTGCATGCCTTATTGGAGTAGTAAGGGCCCAATTGGAAGAAAATAATTAATGTCTTCTTGGTTTTCCGAAGTGACAAATATTTTGGACTAAATTCTTTTACCTGAAGTGAAAGATAAAAAGGACCAAAAGGAGTATCTGATAACTACTCAAGAAATTACAAGTCATTCAGCAGTTAATGAAGAAGCCAAAAGTATTTTGCGTGTGTATATGGGGGGTGGGGGTAGGGGTGGAGTGGGAGACTTTTGTGCTGCTATGACTAAAGTTTGATTAGACAATATGATGTTATCAGGATGCTGAATGATCATGGTGTATTTATAGATACAATAATATCAATGAAATAACAACATCAAAACAAAATAATATTGTGACAAGATCTGAAGAAAATCCTGGACCTTTTAAGTTTTAACACATGGATCATATCAATTGTGTATAACATGCTAGCCTACTGAAAGCAACCTGGTAGAAATGCAACTTATACCTAGCAATCTCAAATAGCAAGCATTTCGACAACAATGTCAACAAAAATTGAGTAGCAAGAAGTCATCATCCAGAAGAGCAAATATGAGAGTGTACAAGAAAAATGTCAACGTAATTCAGTAATTCTTAACTACCATACCTTGAAGACACGGATAAGAAAGAAAGCCACTAAGCCTGAAAAGCCCATATGTATCATGGTAAGTGTAATTGGGAGTGGGAAATTGAAATATTTTGGTGAAAGTACCCACTGCAAAAACATAATATAAATGGCAGAAGAAAATCGTTAGTTTGTATTGATGATATTTAAAAGTAAAAGAATTACAACTAAGTCAGAGATAAAATGTATCGAACAGAAACTTCTCCCGAAGCTTACAATGCAACATATACAGACTGGTAAAAAAAGAAAAAGAAAAAAACAAACACCCACCAAGACCTGTGCCAGCTGTGGTGGTGGAGTAGAAGGCCAGATACATACAAATCAATTGGGATGTGTTTTGAACAAATGAAGTTTGTAAGTCAAGCCCTGCTGTGTGCTCACTCCTATAATGCATGCTATTGGAAAAGCCAAGACAGTAGTCTGCTTAGCAGTGGAGTGAGGAAGTGGAAATTTGAAACATGTGCACCTTATTCTACAGGAATAATATAGCCTCATAGTTTATGCATTACAAACAAACACTGCAAAACAGTTGAACAAGAATTTTCTACCTTCTACTACCAAATGAGACCAAATCTGAATCAACAATGCTCAGCGTCTACATCATTGGTTTTCATATCGCCCTATTTATTACTCATTTCTTTTTTATTAACAAAACGCCTCGTGTAAGAGCTTGCTCACACTGACATCGGTCTCAGATAATTTCCCAAATGAAAAACATTGGTTCCTCATAAAGAATTTGCTCTTCCCTTCATGGTGTTTGGTTAGTTGAATGGAAAATAATGAAACTTGTGTCCTTCTCCATTCAGTTAGGAATGGCTATGACAATTGATTTTGGACCAGCAGCAGATAGTTGCATGTTTCACTATCCTCCTTTTGGCTTCCTAAGAATGTAAGTGACCCTTGGCCCCTCTAAGTTTCCTTGGAAGCTCATGGCAATAAATGATAGCAGCTTGTCACTTTGGTTGTTCTTCCCAGAGATCGCCTGAACCACAATTTTAATATAATTGTAGTTTTCTTTTTTCCCTTTTTTTATTTTATTTCTTTTATTTCTGAGGTTGCTTAAATGCATTTAAGCTATAGACATTAACATATTCTAACTGACAAAGAACAATCCATGAATCCAATGAAGTCGAAGACAATTATGAAATACTTGGAAAAAGACACATACCTTGTTATACAAAATAACTCCTGATGAAAGCACGATATAGACAAGGAGATAAAAGTAAGTCAATAAAAGCTCTTTGCTGATCATCATTGTAAGTCACTTGGCGATTAAAATGGCTCCACCTCCCTATATTACAATGTAATTCTCTCAAATCCAAAAATCAATAAACTCGGATCTAGGAGATTTGTGTAGGTACGAGGTGAAAATTTAGCTCAACGGCTGTATTCATTCCTTAAAGATGATTGTAATGCACCAGCCTTGTTTCTGCTTATGCCGTTATAAAAACATGGACTGATAAAATCTGGAGATAAATGTGTCAAATGTCAAATTACTAATATCAGAAGGAGTCTTCATTTTCTAATGACACTATCAAAACAACCTGATAAATCAAAGCAAGCACTAGAACAAGTAAACCCGGATTATATGAACTTTACAAAAAGCTGAATGTAACGACGAAATTAGAAATTTTAATGGCATGGAATTCCATGAAAAGGTAAAAAGCTTGCCGCAACACACACTATGAAACAACCTTTAATGGTCAATTTAATAAATATCCACTCACAGTCATCCAATGCATGCACGAGATATACAGATCACAAAATACAACTTGGCAATCTATCAGATGCAAATAATAAAAGTATCCTGCTAAGCCAGGGAACTCCATAAGACTATCTGGAATAAGCTAATGTTTAGGGGCATACATGGTCTCAATTTGCCAATCAGCACCCTGCAGTTAACGCACAACTCACCAAAAGAACTTGCTATGAAACATTTCAAAAAACTCACATTCTGCAAATTTTCTTTTACCTTATTATAGAACTAACATAATCGGACATATTTCTAACTGGTAATAGCTGGTAACAAAATAAGCAATAAATTAACAGTCCTAAGCCCTCAACGATCAAATTTTCTTAATGTTGAATCAATTCAGAAAGAAACGCAATAATAAGCGAACTCAAAAAAGTGCAAGCAGTAGCAACAAAACTGAATAATAGTAATAAAAACAATAGAAGAGCGAAGCCGAGTAAGCACATGGTATGAGCTAGCAAAACAAGCTACGACTAATAATAACAATAATAATACAGATAAAACAACAAAAAGTAGTGATGATACAAGGAATATCTAGCGAAAGGAGAAATTATACACATAATTTGTCCTCACACCAATATACACCGACGCGTTCAGGTGAAGGAGAACGAAAATGAAGACTGAGAATACATACCAGTAGAAAGAGCCGGAATTCGTGAGACGGAGATCTGTTTCCGGCGAGATGCCGACGGTTCGATCTGATTTGGTTGATTGAATTCTGTCGATTGGTTAGCCCTATGAACACGATTACGAGTTCCCAGTGAGTGTGTGACGTTGATAAGGAAGAGGAATCAGGATTAAGAAGAGCTGCAAGTAACGACGAATGGGTCCTACTAATTAATTTCTCTCTGATTACGTACCTACACATAACGCATGTTATTTTAAAACTCTCTCCCGTCTCATTTTGTACGAGTTAATTTTATTTGACACTTTTTTTTTTTGAAAAAGTAAAAAATAAATAAATTTGTAGTCTGAAATAAGGATAGATATTCATGTGGATTTAAATTATTTTATTAAGAATAAAATAGATATTTTAAAATTAAATTATTAATAGAAAAATAAACCCTTTTAAATGTAAATTAGTGATAAATATGTATATATTTTTAAAATAACAAATGCCTTTATAAATTATGACATATTTTTGGCAATGAAAATGTTAAGTAATGATGTTTTGTACTGTAATGAAAAGTAATACGTCTCTTTTCTCTTCGTTTTTTTCTGTTGATTTTTTTTTAAAAAAATGATAATTAAGCTTCATACTTTTATTTTATTAACCTTCATACTATTATTTTAGAGCTTAAATTTTAGAAGTGTCTCAATATAATCTCATTATTTATAATGTTATACTTACGTACTCAAAGCTCAAGTATTTGTAAATTATTTATTGGTAGATATTTTAAACAAAGATAATAATTTTAAATATAAACATAGTTAAAATTGATATGATATTTAAAATACACTACTTTAAATAGTACAGGGGTAATAGGTCCAGCTAGAATTATTATAATAATTTTGATCAAAATGCCGATATATTTCTGACCCTTTTTTTAGAAAAAAAGAAACAAAAAATGATTAAACTAAAAATAGGAGGAAAAAGCGATACACATTTCTATTTCTTTCTTTTTGATATTTTATCCTTTCATTGTCCTTGTTTTTAATCTGATTTTTCATTTTCATCTAAATAAATCTTTTCCTCTTTTTTATCATCAACTAAATAAATCTCTATCCTAATTTTTATCTTTATCTTCTATATTTGTTTTTGGCAATATTTGTAAAATAGAAGAAATGAACAAATTTAAAGAAAATGTAAATGATTCTTCACCATAAGAAAGATCTAAGAAGTGCATATTTTAATATTTAATATGCACTTTTTTTAGTCATCAATAGTAAACTTTAAACATCGATTAGCGTAGTTTGCAGATTTTTGACAAAGTTACAAATAATTAATTTGAGCCTAAATGAAAAAATACCAGCACATTTTTCTAAGACCTTAATAATAAAAAGATAGATGAAAAAAATAATAATCAATGCACATTTTTTGAGCTATTTTCCGACTCTCCTTTTATCAATATTCAAGAGCCTTTTTCATGAAGTCAAACTAAAACATAAATCTGATGCTACCACAATAATATAAGGACATCGCTACTTCAAATATGGAAAAATAATAATATTGGGTGGGAGTCTTATGAAACAAAAAATGTGAAATTAGATAAGATAAAATTGAAGGAATACAATAAAGTATCTTAAATTTTGAAATTAAATAGTTGGGAATTATGAATATGAAAACTTAAAGAAAATGAGTTAATGATATTATTAAATGTAGAAGTTCAATAGGTATAAGTTATGGAGGTGCAAATTTTAAAATAAATAAAAGAAGAAAAAATAAATAATGAAGACAAAAAAAAAACTCATGAGCTATCCAACGTTTGTTGGATGTATAAGTTTTATTAGGAAAAGCAAGCAAATCCGTCTCTTCTTTTTTGTATTACTCTATTGTGTTTAATAAATTGAAGAAGGAAAAAAAATGGAAAAAAACTTATCTTGAAAGGGTGGAGTAGTTAATATTGACATTAACAAATAATAATTTAAAATAAAGAATAATAATGAGTAGAAATAATTTTTGAGACATTTAAGTATAACAATGAATAAAGAAGTAGTTATTGATATATTTATTTTTTGTACAATAATAAGTATTAAGTAAGCAGAAATATATGAAAAATTACAAAACATTGAGAAAAAAGATAAATCGGATCCTTAGCCAAAGAGAGGTGCTACATCACTTTTTTAATATCTAGCTTTATATTATATATAAATATAGATTTATCGTCATTACTTTTACACTTTTTATCATTTCCTTCTTTTGAAACATATAAACAATAGTCGGTGCAAATATTAGTTGTGGATAGAAAAGACTAGAAGTCAGTAGATGTGGAGATGGATGATGATTTTATTTTTAAAATTATCTTGGCATTATTATTTTTTGTGTTGTTACCTTTCTTAGATACATAACTATAATATGTTTTCCATGTTATTTGATTTATTTTTAAAAATTACAGAATTATTGAAAATTGTACTTTTATTTGTTTCTTAGTAATAAAATTATAAATTTAAAGATCCATGAGACATGCACCCCGAAGATCTATGAACTTATGCCCCATGCCTCGAAGCTTACATCTTATCTCATGTGTAAAACACCTCGATCACCTCATATCCCTGCCTTTTAAGATATTGTTCACTATCACAATTAATTTTCAAATAAAGAATCAAAAAATGAAATCCACATTACAATAATAGAAAAAGATCTAACATCGTCAGTCAATACATCCCTAAATTCTTAATCACATGTAAAATTCTATCCTTAAACCCTATGTTACAAATTTATTAGAACTTAGAAACCTTTAAAAAAAATCATACGCGCATATACAAACATAAAAATAGCAACCACAATACATTATTTATAGAATATGTATCAACACATAAATGTCACATTTAGCAAGAAACAAATAATTGTCAAATTTAACATAAAATAGGAGCCGTTAATCAAAAAATAAAAGAGAATCAATCATAGTGGTAATTTAATATGAGATCAGAGATCACACATTTGGGAGAGATCCTAGAATTAAGATATATTTGTTAAGTTTATTTAAGAGAGGAAATTAAATAAAAATAAATGTATAATATATTTTATTGACTTTAGAAAAGAATAAAATGAAAACTTGATGAGTCGATTGACTTACACATCTCTTATTTCTATTTTTTAGGGCATAAAAATATAAAATTTGAATCATATTTTGAAGAAAAAACCAGAGTACATTCACAGTTACGTTACATTAAGTATTTAACTAAGGAATCAAAAAATAAAATCTACATCACAATAAAAATAATAATCTAATACTCTCAGTCAGTTCATCTGTACCCTAAATTGCATATGTAAAATTCTATCATTATACCCTAAAATGTAAATTAGCCAATAAAAATAAATCAGATATTACTATTTGAAGTTTTCCAAAGTCTCAAATTGGTTCCGGCCTTGTTTCGTAGTGAATTTATGGATTTGAATACTTCTAACGGCCGTAGGCGGTGATTCAAAAATGTTCATTTTATTTGATAAGTAATCAAGGAGCTAATAGTATATAGCACTCAGATGAGGCTTAGTGAAAAACTAAACTGATTCAAGTTAGCCCAACCAAAGGACTAATCCAGCTACAAATGAAAGAGTAAAGCGCATTATCTTCATTCCACTTCCAATTAAATGTGTTACGCACAGTGACATTTGCCAATCCTGTTCCTGTTAGGAATCAATTTGATAAAAAATATACAGCCACGAGCTCTCTCTCCCAATTCCCATCAAGTGTTGTCTTATTTCCCAAGCCACTGCTCAATCCTCCTTTTCTGATTGATTGAAAGTAGCAAGGAAAGACAAGCAAAAACTTTGTTGGCTCAAGAAGCAACTGAGGAGAGAGAAAGAGTGGTAAAGGAAATACAAGTAGCAGTCTCAGGTCAAAGGAATCAAGGAAGAAATTCTTCTGATATTGCGGAACCCCCCAACAAAAAAAAACAAAAAAAACAACGCAACACAATATGCAATTAATAACATATATACTATTAACACATAATTGTTAATTTAGCAAAAAATGAAAATTCCATCTTCTACAAATAAACTTAGAAAAATCTAAAATAGTTAACACCAAACCTAACACTTAAATAAAACAACTAAATATAAGGCATTTTAACAAGTGTTTCAAGATTTATCAACAAATGAAAATTCTAAGTTAAAAAATAACTTAGAAACCCTTTAAAAGGTTAAACCCCAAATCCTAATTAACACATTAATATTTTAAAATCTTATAAGAGAGGAACAAAACTACACATAATCGAATAAAGATAATTACAAATGACATTTTTACAATATTTAAACAAGTTAAGGTAGATGATATAGTCCGGTAATATTCACTTGCATATAACTCTCTTCTCATCTCTCATGTTGAGGATGTTTTTCAAAAATAGGTTAATTTAGTTTAGTGGCTTGAGATTGAATTCTTTTATAAAAAAAAATAGGGAATCAATATTTGTGTAGAATAGAAACAGTTAGTTGCTTCTAATTAAGCTTAAAAAAAGAGCATCACATAGCAAAAAAAACACATCGAATGATTGAAAAATAAACTTAATATAGCTTTGATGGGAGAAACTTTAGTTAGTTCAACAACAAAAGGAAAGATGAAATAACAACGATACAAAAGCTAATGCCTTTTTGGGCAATAGTCATTGAGTTTATTTGGTACAACAACAAAAGGAAAGATCAAATAACATTGATATTAAAGCTACTTAATCTGTTTTCCGTCAATAAATATATGTTTAAAAGGATTTTCTACGTCACCTCCACCAGCATGTTCGACAAATTCAGCTGCGTTTAGAAAATGATCATGACAAAGACAAACTATCTTCACTTCATCTCTCTTCTTACCCGAGTATAAAAATCCTTCAGTATTCTTTCCATTTGGTCCTTCACCTCTGGTGAAAACAATAGCCATATTGTTGAGTGCGAAGTTTCTGAGCTTCTCTTTAGCAATATTTTTCTTTGCATACACGAATGATTTCTATTCAGTGGAAGATGATTTCACATCGATAATTGAAGGGGAAAAAGTAAATTATTCCATACTTTAATTTTGATACAAATTCAAATGGACTTGCTATATAAATCAATTCGTAAAATTTTGATACCTTGAGTAGGTGGTTGTTGGGTTTCAACCTCAACTACACTTGAATCAACACTTCCTTGTGATCCATCTGAAAACATCAAAGAATATTTTTCATTAGTTATTCACGAAAACCGATTCATTTTTTTCGAGTGAACATCGAAATTACCATTCAATGAAGCTAAATTCAGTTCCACATTCCTTGAAGTTCCTATGTTTTCTTCAATTTTTCCCATGTTAGCAAAATCTAAAAACCGAGAAAGCTATTGAATTTCAAACTAAAAAAAAATATAAAATGGAATAAGAAAAACCCTATGAAAGTTTCAGTGTGGAGAAACCATTAGGCCATTTGGAGCTTATAAAGAAGAATTTCTAGGTGTGAAGGTAGAAAAAATGTGAAGAGATATTTCATTTCCGTGAGTTTAGTAAAATGTCAAAATAACCCTTGGAAAGTGACACATGATTGTTCTAGGAATAGCCTGGCCACGTGGTTCAACAAGGACTTTGTAAATTGAACCCAAGAGGTAACTGTTTAATAGTGACACATGTCACTTATAAATTCACTTTATAACTTTTTTGACCACTTTAAAAAGAGAAAAAGGTTAAATGTATTTTTCTACTGTATTTTATTGGTCAAATTTATTAAATGTTATATTATCTGATGATTTTTACTTTCAGCATTACTGAATTTAATAAGGTAAACAATACAAATTTCATTTGTTTAGAGCCTAA
This sequence comes from Solanum verrucosum, assembly GCF_900185275.1. NCBI lineage: Eukaryota > Viridiplantae > Streptophyta > Magnoliopsida > Solanales > Solanaceae > Solanum > Solanum verrucosum. Next base: position 6,389,696 of record NW_026020332.1, read on the forward strand.
TATGTGCATTTTCATGAGTTTTCAAAATTATCATCGTGCCAAATTCTGGTCTCCAAATACATGTATTTGACGTATCCAGTTCAAAATTAGGTGTATTTTTTCCATAAACACTGTATCCAAGTGTATTATCATGCATCTATTATTAATTTCCATCAATTACAATTTTTACCTACCATATATATAGTTGATTACATAATATTAGTATATGATCTTCTTTAATTGGATTACCATGTATAATACTTACCATGTTTAGTATTTTATCATGTATAATTTTCTTATAACCTTATAAGGAGATAATTTCCTTCATTTTAGAGGAATAAAAATCAAGGTTTTTCTCTTGTTCATATGGTATCAGAGCTTTTTCAATCTTGGTAAAGAATCAAAGAGTTTTCACTGCCAATTGTGACTATTACCCATAGATGCCGTCCGTCTGATTAATAGTTATGTACGCAAAAAAGTTGAGTCACCGTGTATCTTTTTCGGTGATACTTTCTCATATCCAATTTGTGTAGCACTGTGCCATCTTTTCGGTGACTATTTTCTCATATCTGATTTATGTAGCACCATGCCATTTTTTTTGTGACTACTTTATTATTGTGTAGGGTCGTACCATCATTCTGACCCTGTCCATATAATTTCTCTTTGTAGGGTCGTGCCATCAATCAGACCCTACTCATATAATTTTATTTCTCAGATAGTGACCACTTTCGGCCATCAAGTCTAGTAATACGACGCATGAGCATGTGTTTGATAGTTTTACGGTGATTTCTTGTTTAAGATCTACTCATCCCTTGATTTTGAGATGACATATATTTTATATCAGATTTTAAGCACTTTCTGTTTCAGATTTGCTTTTATAAAAAAAAGGTTCAACATTGTATTTCAAGAACTCCATGTTTTATCGACATTTATGCCTCAAATTCTTTTTTTTTATGAATGAACCAAGACATCGAGATTGATTGTCACTTTGTTCGAAAAAAATTGATGACAGTGATATTTTTTTTCCTCATGTTTGATCTTCTAGAGATTAATTGACATATTTTTTTTCACCAATTCTCAAACAAAGAAATAACACGAGTTCATTAATGACAAACTGTTGGTTGACCAGTATTATGAGGGATGTTAATTACCATCAATTACAATCTCTACCTACCATGTATAGTTGATTACATAATATTAGTATATGATCTTCTTTAATTGTATTTACCATGTATATTACTTACCATGGTTAGTATACCATGTATAATTTTCTTGTAACCTTATAATGAAATACTGTCATTCATTCTAGAGGAATAAAAATCAAGATTTTTCTTTTGTTCATATCTATTTTTCAAAGTGTATCTAATAGCAAAATTTTATGTATTTAGATGTATCTGATTTAAAATTTAGTATAAAATTATTAATTAGTAAGATAATATGTAATTATTTCAATATAGGGAGATTAATTAGTTAATATGATCGAAATATTTGTGTAATTATATAGTTTTTCCAACTTAATATTTCATCTAGTCCATGTTAAACGAATTGTTGTGGTATGACACACATTTTAAGAAAAATATTTTAGTACATAACTAAAATGCTACTTTTTAGTATTGAATTTTTGACCAAAATAAGTCATTATTTAAATCAATTCACCAAAATAGCATGTTTTTTGAATTTTTTACAAAACTAGTATAAACGTACTTGACAGTAACGTATTAGGTATTATTTTATTAAAAAAATAAATGACAAAAGGACAAACATTTGACGGAGTAAACAGACTGAAAACGTTACTGACAGTAACGTTTTAAGCTTAAAAAGTAACTTATCCCCAAACTAAAACAAACGATGTTGTTCGCATCACCATGCTATGCGTTTCAAATCCTTTATGCAGCCTCCCCAATAGATTCATTGACGTTCCTGACCCTTGCTGCTCTGTGCCTAATTTGTTGCCGTTGGTGTTGTCGGAAAAACAAGATTCAAGACAACTTTACTATCATAAATCTTTCGAATAGTATAGAACATAGTGTTTTTTTTTATGCTTGAGGCATGTTTTCTCTTTACATAGTAGAATAAATGCTTGGATATCATCTTAATATTCCCACAATTTAGATGACATATAGTTCATAATTCTGTCCTTTTAGATTTGATTAGGTGAAATCTAATTTTATAAAGGGTTAGGGGTCATTATTTTTCTTTGTAAATGTCTCATCTTTATCGTTAAAAGGATGAGGTATGTCTATTTTTTTTATGTATCTCACATATATTATCATCGTTAACTCAGTAATTTCAAAATTTCTTGCCGCTGTCAGCTGCTCTAATTTATATGGAAAAAAAATATCAATCTTACCTCTAAAAATTTTGATATGAGACAATTTTACAAGAGAGACCCTTATGTTTTTTTTTTTTTTTGTAGCTAATGAGTGATTCAGCTTAGAAGTCTAAATTGTAAGAGTTGCATTGTTGCACTATTAAGCTAAGTGTTTCATTAGCTCTATCAGTAAGACTTGACTTCCTTTTCGTAATGTGAACAATACAAAACTGTATTTGCTCTTAGGTAACTAGATTGGGTGTAGTAATTTGTAACCACTGCATCAATATGATGTATGTAACCATTGCAGCGAGGTAGTCACCCTTGGCGGCGATTGATCGGAATACCAACGACCCAACATCACTCAGATCCAGCTTACTGGTGACTCGGAAGTTCTCAATAAGCAATTTAATCTTTTAATCTTATATCAATACACTTCAAAATTAAAGAGGATGACCTTAAAACTTCTAAATGTGATTTTGTTAACTTTACCTTACTTTTGAAGTGTGCTGCCAAGAAAAAATTACACAATAATTCGGGCTAACATTTAAGTTTACTTTCATGAGTATTCCATAGATATTTTTTATGGCTAATAATAGTGAATACAAGTTGGATCCTGGTCCATTGGAATCGAATGTATTAACGGGACAACTTACTCATAGATCACAAGATATATGGGAAAGAAATGTTAATATAATTCTTAATATGAGGAGAGAAGATGGAAATTTTTGGAAGCTCATAGAGAAATATCCTATCCATCCACGAGTTGTTGAAGTAATTAGATTATCTGGATTATATGGTGTTTACAAATCTAATCGGCCTGCTATTGACCGTAGTTTGATCACTGCACTAGTTGAGCGGTGGCGTCCCGAAACTCATAGTTTTCACTTTAAAACAGGCGAAGCAACAATTATCTTGCAGGATGTAGAGGTGTTGTATGGATTATCTGTGAATGGTGATCCAGTACATGGTAATGAAATGATAAGGACCATAGGGGATTGGAAAAATATTTGTCAAAGATTATTAGGTTTTGTTCCATCTCGTGAAGACTTCAAAACAAATTCCATCAAGGTCGCTGCATTTAATGCACACATGTTAAGCCAACCACAGTTGCCGAACATAGTAGCACAAGACATGGTCAATCAGAAGGCAAGATGTTACATGTTCTGGATGATTGTAGGTACGATGATGGCGGATACATCTGGTGATTATTTGAAGCTTATGTACTTGCCTATGCTTGAGGACATCGATAAAATTGGGTCTTATAGTTGGGGGAGTGTGACTTTGGCATACTTATATCATTTTCTTTGTAAAGCCTCATAGAGTACCCAAAATGAGATAGCCGAATGTTTGCCACTACTTCAGATATACCTAACAATTGTACAAATAATTTTTTTATATTTCTTACAGGTACTAGTTTTGGACATATGTGTCTCATATCATATTTTCTCTCCCTATATATAGTCTTCCTTTAATTTGTCTCCGTAGTGTTATTGGAGGATGAAAATTTTAAAAGATGTAATCCTAAAACTCTTTCTCCTAGATTTGGGCGTGGGAGAGAGTCACTGTCCTCAGTCATCAAATAGTATCCCAGAGAGATGCGAGAACTATTTCTCCTGTTCGTTTGCCTAAGGGTCCACATGCTCAGTCCTCAAAGTATGAAGGCTTTAGAATGGTGACAGTAACTTAACATTATAATCACTGCACTTTTTGATCTAGGTATTTATTTTCACTTTGTGAATAGATTACATTAATTTCAAAAGTATAAAGGCTTTCGAATGGTGATGTAAGTTTACATTGCCTATTTTAAAAGGTGTTGCCATTTTAAAAGGTATAAGTTTAAAAGGCTTCAGAACTATGAACTTAGTCATGAAAATACAAATTGAAATGAAGCAAAATACATAATTAGAGTTGTTTGAAAGTTAAAAAAAAAAACATAATTAGAGATGTTTGAAAGTAAGAAATACATAATTAGACTACCCACTTAAGTTTGATTTCGAGTTGGACATCGACGTTTGTCATGCCCGGTCTGTCTATACAATCCACAAGCCTGCCCATATGTTGCAGGATCACGATCCATTTCATTAGGAATTCTAGTAGTCCTTGATCGATTGGGATGCCGATAAAATTCATTACTTCTCATTATAAAACTTGGCGATGGTCATTATGCCTTGTGTCCAATCGGTGAGAATGACCCAGAATATGTTGCAACATAATTCTCTGTTATGAAATGTTCGCTGACAAAATTTCACGATTACCAATGCATGGCTTGAAAGCCCAAAATACAAACTTGAAAGTTTTTGCCTCTGGCGAACTCATTGACTCTTCGTGTTTCCATTCTACAACTGTTCCAGGATTAAAGTATTGAAAAACTGCAAAAAACTTAGGAAGCTCACTAAATGATTTCTGAAAATCACTATACACCAATGTAAATGCACGTTGACGCCCAAGCCACGCTTTTCTATATGTTACTTGATGACCAAATTTTTCATGAACCTTAGAAATGACATCCACGACCAATAATTTGGGATATTTACGTATTTGATTTAAAAACAAAGATGCAATTAAATTGATATCTAAGTTACTGTGACCTGTTGTAAGCCCTTCAGTCTCACATCTATGATTATTAAAATATTTTCATATCTTCCAAAGACTACCTCCAACCTTCCGACCTCGAAGAAATCATGGACAACCCAATGAATCAAAAAACATGCATCTCACAGTCCATATGCTCTTAGTTGATATTACAATCTTGAATTCTTTATTTTTGTGCAAACTCCAAATTGTCACAGCTCGTTTCAACTTAGCTTTGCTGCTAAAACACATATCTTTTCTAAATTTTTTTTTTGCATCCTCGGATCAAACAGAACAACATTTCATTTCGGATTCACGAGTAGAGATAAAAATATCTTCCTCGTTCTTCAATGTTGTAAAGTAAGGTATATCATTATTTTGCATTTCAGATACATCCTGATCAAATTGATTTTGAAGATTTACCCCACTATTATTTTGAGGTAAATCTCCAATATCTTCATCGGATTCACTTTCAATGGCTTTACTCTCTCCATCATCTTTTGAAGGTTCATCCTCCTCCGAATTATCATCACTTCTTTGAGCATCTGAATCATTACACAAATCAAAGGTAGCTTCATCTTCTCTGTAGAAAAACGAAGTTAATTTCATGAAATACATAAAATGAAAATAATTAATTATTCATGCTACTAAACAGAATTAGTATTTTTTATATGAAAAGATTACTCTACTTGGTTTCATATTGATTGTGGCTACTCTCCATATGTCTTTGACTACTTAAGCATTCAACAAATGATCGATTTTCGTGTTCATTAAGGCCTACACCAAATGATCGATTTTCGTGTTCGTTAAGGCCTACACCAAATGATTGATGGATACCATGTGTTGCACTGTATGCATAATGAGGCTGACTGATTGTGGCAAATCCATAATTTTGAGCCAATAAATTCATATGATAACTATGTTGATCATTCATTCGAAATAGATTATCTTGATTTATTGGTCTAATCTTTATATACATCTCCAAAAGATTTATATCAATCTTGTTCAAAAATTTCTGAGGAATGGCAAAAAATTGTAGCAAAGATTGGTCATTCTCAATTTTGAACTCAATAAATCTTGTAATGTTACCTTGAAATGAGCATGAATATTTTCCAGAAATATCCAATTGAATATTTTCATCATCAGTCCCCATTTTCTCATGCAACAATTTAATTAATTCAACGTAGTTGGTCGAAATAGACATGCTTACAATCATTCTGGCACATTCGTTATATCGGAATTCATTCATTTAAGTGATTATTTCACCACCCCAATATAAAGCAATCATCACGTTATCTTCAAAATTAGCCATCAAAAACCTACACACAAAAATAAGATGTATTATAGTTATTAAAAATATGTTTTTATAAATACATTACAACATATTGACAAGACTTACCTATTAAAATTTTGTGAGTATTGATTCAACAATGGGGCACATAAACAGAAGCTTTGTAGAAAATTATTGGAATGTGCTAAACATTCTACACCACTATTTCTTATAATGATCCGTGGTCAAATTATAAAAGGAACACTTTGACAGTTTGTTGTTACTGTCAGTCACGTTTTAAAGTTAAAAACGTAACATATAGTAACATTTTTTTGGTAGATCAAATCAATAAGACATCTTCAGAGCCCCGTGACATGATTTGATAGAATCGTTACTCAGAGTAACGTTTTAGTCTTAAAACGTGACTCATAGTAACGACTTTAACGTCAGATTTCGTACAAAGATTCTCAGGTGGGAGACGTGATTTGATTCGACAGAATCGTTACTAGGAGTAACATTTTATCATTAAAACGTGCTTCGTAATAACGAAATTTGGTACAAAGATTCGAAAGTGGCAGATTTGCAGAGACTCGTTACTGATGGTAACGTTTTAAGCCTAAAAGTTACTGCTAGTAACGTAAATCTTCTTTAATGCCGTCTCCCAACTATTTTTGGTCCGTTTATTTTTTTAAAATGAAATAAAGCCTAATACGTTACTATCAACAACGTTTATACTAGTTTTGTAAAATTTTAAAGTTTCATATTACTTTGGTGAATTGAATCAAATAATAGCTTGTTTTGGTCAACTCTTCTTTAGTATTTTGCTTATGATAATTTTCAAACTATTCTCCTATATGATGTAAAGTACTTAAGATCATCACTAAAAGAAGGATAAATTAAATATAAAAAGGATCTCGAATAATTCACCTATTTTAAACTGTAAGAAAATCTCAATAATTCATTTTATATAGACCTACTAGAGGAAAAAATAAATGTCTCATTTAACAGTTTCCTATAAATTGGCAACAATGATTTTGGGTTAATGGAGTAGGAGTGGACGCGTTTAAGGGTCTTTGAGTTTGGGTTATAAATTGCTTGCTAATTAAATTTGAAAAATAATGTGCTAAAGTTATTCTATTTATATCTTAAGGTTTGGGGATAACTAATTTAAAATTTTCTGACTTAAATTTTTGAGTTAGGTATTTACAATCCAACTTAAATTCTTGGGATTGAATTTAGAGTTTAAGAGGCGGAGAAGAAGAGGATCGTGTATGATATATCAAAAATTAAGTGGAACAACTTGACTACTGTCAGAACTCAGGAGATGGGGAGAAATTGTGGATGATGGGGTTGGGGTAAATAGTGCGGACACTTATTAATAGTAGTGGAAACTAGTTGTATTAAGGAAATAGCTAGAAAGATATTTGTAGTCTCGTTGGATAAAGTTGGTAGAGACAGAGGGAATTGATGGTGGAGTAAAGTGATTCAAGAGAAAGTGAAAGCCAAAAAGAATGCTTATAGAGAGTTGTTGGTAAGCAGTGACGAGAAATATAAAGGTCAAACAAGAAATTGTATAAGCCGACGAAGAATGAAGTGAAACGAGTAGTTAAATGACTAAAACATCTTTTGAACACTTGTATAATAAACTTCAGCATAGAGGCAATGATAATAAATTATATAGGCTCATCAAGCAAAAGAGAAAAGGGTCTGAGACCTGGACCAAGTGAATTGCATTGAAAATAAGAATAACAAAGTATTGATAAAAAAGACACACATTAGATGTACAATTTTCTTCATAAAAGGAAGCAAAAATCTAAGATTAAAAACAAATACCATCGTATCATTAATATCATGTTTTAAATGCAACAAAAAAGTGATAAAATAACATTTTTCTATCACCATCAACTACTAAAATCAACGACATTAGATTTTACTAGTTTAATCCCACTTTCATTTGTTAGATCAGTCAATATTTTACATAATACATCATACATTGACATTAAACTGTACCTTGTCATTACTCATTACCCTTTATTGCCTTAAGTTTGTCAATATTTTAGTTTGCCCAATAAACTTTTTTTTATAAACAAGGGTATTATATTAATAATAGCTAATATGCATCATTATAAGATATCGGCAGAGTGCCCTAATTAGTCTAAGTACTTAGGGGAGGGGATACAAAAATACTATTATATTCGATAAGGTTTGATAAATACTTTGTTAGTCTAGCAAAAGGAGTTCCTACTTTAATTGTCCCTTTCACGAAATTTTTCTTTGATGCATTCCAATCACTTGTTAAATTACTTAAATCCTATCATTAACAAAAAGGTTATTTTTCTTATTTCACTAGGTAAGAGTTATTTTTTGTTTCTATTGAAAATTGATTTTCTATTTTGACATACCTCTTGAACTTAAGGGCAGGTCTTCATTGTAAACAAATTTAAGATACTCAAAAATATAATTATTAGAGAGACTCATGACTGATTGTTGGGTTTGCACTTTGGGATTGTCGTGCATATTCATAATTACACTACAGAATTTGGCCGCGCTTCGCGCGATCATTAAAAATTAAATATTTTTGATTAATTTTATATTTATTCTGTTGTTTAATCATAATATTATTGTTTGTTTTAATAATATGAAGATTGTGAAAAAAATAAAACTTGACAAATTGTACATCTATTAAATGAGGAAGAATATATTTTTTATCAAATAAGTTAAAATATATTTGCTAATAACAAATTCTTCCATTGCATGAAATTGATCCTTTAATATATAATATATATTCCGGTGTACCATTCTCCTTAAATGTCTAAGAAATATCTCATAAGGTGAAATAACACTGTAATACTAAACAAATGCATCAGCAAATGAAATTTATATTAAAAAATATATTGAATAATGACGTAATAATACCTTAATAGAATTTCCTATCCATTTTAAAAAAAAACTTCACCCTTTCAATTTCGTTATATCTTCTTATTTAGTAGAATAATCATCATTTATTATATTCTACTACACCTTAATTTGTACCATCAGAGTTTTAAGAATGAACATTAAATTTAAATCGAAATAAAAAATCATTGAAAAATGACAAAAAAAATAATAATAGTATATGAAAATTAAAATAAGGTGCAAGAAAAGCTTTTTCACGATAATTTTTTGAAATACATTGATAACAATTAAAATGGAGCTGTTATTTTATCTTTAAAATTAAGTTTGATTGATTTGAATTAGTAGAATGGGAAAAAATATTAAACTAATAACTTTTAAATATTATTAAATGCATTTTCTTTTTAATTGAGTAGTAGATTAAAAGTTCCGAATTAGGATATTAAGATAATATCTTACTCTCTCCTTAATTATTATGGTATTGCATGCAACCATTTATTTTCCTTAAATGGTGATTCATTTTCCATTTACAGTTATATCCAATTAATTTCTAATGTATTGAATATGGTTATGGAATATTGAAATAATATCTTTGTCTTTCCTTAATCATAATAAAATATAATTTAACATTTATTTTTCTGAAATGATAATTTTGTTTTAATTCCTAGAACATATTTTTTACTATATTGAATGTAATTATAATAAAACATATTGTATTTAGTATGACAAAAGAACTCAAAAATTTGAGAAATTAGATAAATAGTAATCTTAGCATCTAAGAAATGTCACATCATCATTTACATAGCCAACTTTATATATATAAAAGAGTTAAAAAAGAAAAAATAAGTGATTTAAGAAAATTATATATATAACATTAATAATGAGATAAAGATTAAGGAAAAAAGTGAAATAAATTAGTAGTACTGATGATGATAAAAGTTAAATAAATCATTTTTTCTATTATTTAAATTTTTAACATAAAATTTCCAATCTTTTAAAATTAAAAATAAATGTTAAAAATAAAAATAAAAATAAAAATAAAAATCGAGGCAATAATTATTTTAAAGAAAAATATAACCAAAATTGTCAGAAAAAATTGATAAGAATAAATAAGTATCTATTACTAAGAAGGGTGTCACTACATTTTCTATTTTAACTTTATTGTTACATATGGATAGAAACTTTTAGAAGAAGAAATGATCCAAAAATTTAAAAGTAATGATTCCTTAAATGGTGATTCCTTTTCCATTTACAACTTTTCAATTAATTTTTAATGTATTAAATATGGTTATGGATATTCGAAAAATATTTTTATCTTTCCTTAATCATAATAAATTATAACCTTTATTTTTGTGAAATGATAATTTTCTTTTCATTCGTACAACATATTGATTAATATATTGAATGTAATTATAATAAAACATGTTGTATTTAGTATGACAAAAGAATTCAAATTGAAAAATTAGATAAATAGTAATCCTAACTTCTAAGAAATGTCACAATATATATAAAAAAAAATAAGAAAAAGATATAAATTACATTAATGATGAAATGAAGATTAAGGACAGAAGTAGAAGAAATTAATAATAATATTGATGATGATAGGAGTTAAATAAATTATTTTTTATATTTTATAAATTTTCAATATATAATTTTCAGTCTTTTAAAATTAAAAAATGCTAAAAAATAAAACTAAAACTAAAAATCGAGGCAACAATTATTTGAAGGAAAGGATAACAAAAAATGTCAGAAACATTGATAAGAATAAATAAGTATCTATTGCTAAGAAGGGTGTCACCCCACATTTTCTATTTTAGCTTTATTATTACATATAGATAGAAACTTTAAGATGAAGAATGATCCACAAATTTTAAAAATAACAAATCAATTATGTAAAAATACATATGTAATTCTTATAAAGTTATAATAAGTAATTTCTTGAATTAAATAATTAAAAGAAAGAAAAAAAGTAATTAAGAAAATAATATAAATAACACTAATTATGAGATTAATAACATTGATGAGGAAAGGAACTAAATATGATCATCTTTTTAAATTCTTTTTTAAGAATATATATATAAACTTTAATTAAAGATAAATAAGAGAAAAAAAAAACTCAAGACAAAATAAAAGAAGAAAGAAATTAGAAGAATAATGAGGTTGAAAGAAATAATATCTAATTTTCTCTCTTTTCAAATCACAAAATAAATTTTTGCTTGTTCTCCTCCTAATTTGATACTAATTTCATAAATAGATTGATTTTTTCTCTAAATAATTCTTCTTACCCTTTGAAACACTAATCAGCCTTTCTATAAATTTCTCAACCACAATGAATTTTCTCTCCTTGTAGGAGGAATAAACATTTTTTTAAAAAGTCTTTCATTTTGAAGAGAAGTTTTTGTTACATGATCTCTTTCTTTACATCAATATCTTCACAAGAATCATGAGATATTCTCTCTTTCTCCTTTGTTAAAAAAGTCACATGACCTAGAAATTTGATGGACATCTTAGCGACAGAAGTTGATACCATATATTCGTCATCATCGTCAGAAAAAGAAGAGCCAAAGTGAAGAAATTTATTCTTAATTGTTACAAATGCTCAATTTTTTATTTTATTTTATAGGCTAAATAATTATAAACAATTATGAAAAATGAATAGTTTTTATCTTTTCATCTTCCATTTACTTAAATCTATATTAGTGCAATGGATGTTATAAATGGCATAACTAATTGGGTATGACATAAAATACTTTCAGTTTTTTTTTAAATACAAATAAAAAATACAAAACAAAGATGAAATGTCAAAAAAAAGGAAAAAAAAGATAAATAGAAATGCTGGCAATAAAGAGGTGCCCCATCAAATTGTCTATATTCAGCTTTATATATATATATATATATATATATAAATTTCGAATAAGGAATGAATAGATGAATTCACATCACAATTCAAAGAAAAATCTAACATCGTCAATTACTTCATCCCTAAAATCTAAACTGCATATGTAAATTCTACTCGTACATCCTAAAGTACAAATTTATTGGGACTCACAAACCTAGAAAATCATCCATATATTCAAACATCAAAAATAGAAAACACATCACAATATACAACTAACACTACAAAAAAATAGAAGTCGTAACTAACAAAATAAACTTAAAAAATTCTAAAACAATTAACAATAAACCCTAACATGTAAAGAAAATAATTAATATCAGGAGTTTCAACACCTGTTTTCCAAAATTATTAAGAAATGAAAATTCCAAGTTAAGAAGAAAACCTTTAAAATCTTAAAAAAATTGACCCCAAATCCTAATAAACTCGTAAATACTACAAATCTGGCAAGAAAAAAATATATCACATAATACATATTCTTAATTACATTCATTTCTTGAATAAGGAAGCAAGAAATAAAATTTACGCATAACAATAAAAGAGAAAAGAAGAAGCTAACATCGTTGATGAAGGTAGTTTAGGATTTTACCTTTAAATCCTAAAACTACAAATAATTTATTAAGGCTCAAAAACATGGAAAAATCAATCGCATTTTCAAGCATAAAAAATAACAACCAACTCAATATACAATAACAACATATATATTAAGACATAAAATATTATCATAATTAGCAAAAAAAGAAAAATTCTAACTCAAAAAATAAACTTAGAACTTAGAAAACCCAAAAAAAACTTGCACCAAACCCTAACAAATAAAAAGAACAACCAATATCAAGTGTTTTTTTTTAATTTTATTTTATGGAGAAGAGCCTAAAATGTTCAACTATTTGAATTAGTATAAAATTACCCTACATTCACCTTTCGGTTTTTGGTCCCAAAATACCCTTCACATAAACTTTTTGGCTAAAAATACTCTTATTTCTAACAACCCAAACTCATAAGGTGGATGAAGAACAATATTGTACCAAATCCCTAGTCTTAGGACATTTTAGACCCTTCTCCTTTAAAACAATTTGAAATTACTTAATATATGCATGAGCTCATATGATTTACCTGATTTTGAGTTCCATAATAATTAAAAATAAAAAAGTGTTAGTCTTCTACTCTCTAAACTCACCTCCCACCACCTTCACTTCCTCTATCTTTCACTTGTTTGCCTTGTTGTGCCTTGTCCACCATTTTTAAATTTTATTTTTTTCAACTTATGAAAAACCATGGGAGAAAAAAGTTGAAAAATAACAATAACATTTATATAGAAATAATTAGTTCAATAGAGAATGATTTAATTAAGCAACTATATATATATATAATATATATATATATATATATATTACATTTTTCTTTTGTGTGTATCCAAAATTTAAAATAAAAGAATGAAAATAACTTTTTTCCTATCCCCAACCCATACCCCCACCTCACCATGATAATAATACAAATTAAAAGAACACGAATATGTAAGTTCATTTTAAATTTGAGTCTCTCATATCCTAATTAAGAATATGGATTAAAAAAAAGAATAAAAAGAGGAAATGAACAAGACAATTGGATAATTGATAGATAGAGTACAATCACAGAGATCGAGTATGAATTTTAGTTGGATCCCAGTTATGAATTGAGTTATAATAAATTGAGATTAATTTAATATAGACTAATAGGAAGATATAATGAAATTAATAATTTTTTAGAGATTATTTTCAAGCGTATCGGGTAGAACTATGAATCTTATGTGGTTTTTATTATTTATTTGAGAAGGGTTTAAATTTGGACTCACCAAATTAGGAAACATAATAGATAAATATTTAATGATTTTACTTAGGAAATTTGTTAAAAAAGGGCAAATATGAGCTGAAGGGTTAATGTTGAGGGCCTTTTTAGTCAAAAAATTCACGTCAAAATTATTTGAGGCCCAAAAGACGAATGAAGAAGAGTAACATCCATTCTCTAATATACAAAAAAAAATTAGCTAACAAAAAATTGGCCTTTTCATGTTTGATCATAAAACTGGGCATCTACGCTTTGTTCAGGAAAAATGAGCCTTTAATATTATACCATCTAGCACTTCATTAAAATTATTGTACATAAATTAAAGGCCTTTTCATAATCAAATTTAGGATATGCAAAAATAAAATTATTTGGGACTTGGGAGTAGTTCATAATTGGACAGTTGAGTTTGCACCTTGAGGTTGGTATGCACATTCACAATCAGTATTTTCAAAGACGTTTTCGGAATGAATCTTCAAATTGAAAGCGTAGATTCATAGGACATACATATGCCTAGAATTTGAGGTGTAAAAAGTACGCATTGGATATTAATTTTGAATTTTATTGTTTGAAAAGAATTTTTTCTTGAATAATATTTTTCTTATTATTAGTGTAATGATATTTATATTTTATATTATCATATCTTTTAGGTTGTAGTGTTTTTTTTTAAAATAAATATAAATAAATAAAATAACTCTCATAGAAAATGACCATAAATATTATTTTTTTAAATAATCATGCCTGAAACTGAAAATATAGAGATTACATAGCACTATATTTCCGAGACAACTTCATGCATTTTTAATCATTACTTGTACACTTTTTATCATTTCCTTCTTTGAAATATATAAACAGCAAAAATTAATTGATGATAGTAATGTAGTCACTAGACGAGGAAATGAATGGTGATTTTATTTTAAAGATTATCTTGAATTAAGTAGCTAGAAAGGTGTTGAAGTCTCGTTCGGTAAGGTTGGTAGAGACAGAAGGAATTAATTGTCAAATAGGGGATAAAAAAATGAACTCCACATTACAATAACGAAAAGAGATTTAACACCGTCAATCAATTCATCCCTAAATTTTCTAAACCACATGTAAAATTCTATCCTTAAACCCTAAATTACAAATTTATTAGGACTTTTTAACCTTAAAAAAATCATACGCGCACAAACATAAAAATAGCAATCACAATACATTAGTAATAGCATATGTATCAACACATAAATGTCACACTTAGCAAGAAATAAATAATTGTTAGATTTAGCATAAAATAAAAGCCGTAACTCGAAAAATAAAAGAAAATCAATCATAATGGTAATTTAATGCGAGAGTAGTCGAGTACACATTTGGGAGAGATCCTAGAATTAAGATATACTATTTGTTAAGTTTATTTAATAGAGGAAATTAAATAAAAATAAATGTATAATATATTTTATTGACTTTACAGAAGAATAAAATGAGAACTTGATGAGTCGATTCACCTACACGTCCCTCATTTCTACTTTTTTTTTAAAGCACAAGAATATTAAATTTGGATCACATTTAAAAAAAATTTAGAATACATTCACAATTACATTCAATTTTTGAATAAGGAACTCAGTCAGTTCATACATACCCAAAATTGCCTACGTAAAATTCTATCCTTATAGCCTAAAAAAGATAAATTTATTAGGACTCAAAAACTTATAAAAATCAGTCACATATGCAAAAACAAAAAACACAAAATGCAATTAATACATATGTAAGAAATAAATATTCTAACTTCTACAAATAAACTTAGAAAAATCTAAAATAGTTGACACAAAACCTAACACATAAATAAAATAACTAAATATAAGGTCTTTTAACAAGTGTTTTCAAGATTTATCAACAAATGAAAATTCTAAGTGAAAAAATAACTTAGAAACCCTTTAAAAAGCTAATCCCCAAATTTTAATTAACACATAAATACTACAATTCTTACAAGAAGAAAAAAACACACATAATCAAAGAGGGATAACACATATATTAACACATAATTGTCAGATTTAACGAGAAATAGAAATTTTATTCGGGAAATAAACTTAGAAAATTACCTTAAAGCTAGCAATTGATAGCAAATCCTAACACTTAAAGAAAACAACTTGTATTTAGCAAGAAATGAAAATTTTTAGTGAAAAAATAACATAGAAATCCCTTTAAAAGTTAAACCCCAAACCCTAATCTACACATTAATATTTAAAAATCTTACAAGAGAGGAATAAAACTACACATAATCGAATAGAGATATTTAAAAAATGACATATTTTACAATATTTAGATGAGTTAAGATAGATGATATTAGCTCGGTGATATTCACTCGCACGTAACTATCTTTTCCTCTTTCATGTTGAGGAACAAGCGAAATCTTTTTTAAAAATAGGTTAATTTAGTTTAGTGGTTTGAGATTGTTTTTTAAAAAATAAAATAAAATAAGGGATCAATATTTATTAGAATAGAAACTATCACTTGCTTCTAATTAATTAAACTTAAAGAAAAGCATTGCATAGAAAAAAATAAGCCGAATCATTGGAAAATAACCTTAATATAACATTGATGGGAGGAATTTTAGTCAGTAGAACAACAAAAAGAAAGATGAAATAACAACGATACAAAAGCTAATGCCTTTTTGGGCAATAACCATTGAATTTATTCGGTACAACAACAAAAGGAATAATCAAATAACATCACTAATAATGCTGCATAATCTGTTTTCCATAAATAAATATATGGTTTAGAGGGTTTACTACATAACCTCCACCAGCGTGTTCGACAAATTGAGCTGCATTTAGAAGATCACCATAACAAAGACAAACTATCTCCACTTCATCTTTCTTCTTATACGAATATAATAGTCCTTTAATCTTCTTTCCATTTTGTCCTTCACCTCTTGTGAAAACAATAGTCATATGGTTGAGCATGAAGTTTTTGATCTTCCCTTTAGTAATATAAAGATGATTTATGTTCAACGAAAGATGATTTCACATCGAAAATTAAAGGAAAAAAATTATTTTCTACTTTAATTTTGATACAAATTCAAATTGACTTGCTATATAAATCAATTCGTAAAATTTTGATACCTTGAGTAGGTGGTTGTTGTGTTTGAACCTCAGTTACACTTGAAGCAATACTTCCTTGCGATCCACCTGAAAATATCAAAGAATATTTTCCATTAGTTATTCACAAAAAAACGATTCATTTTTTTCGAGTGAACATCAAAATTACCTTTTAATGAAAGCCCTAAATTCAGTTCCACATTTTCATTCTCCACATTTGAAGTTCCTATGTTTTCTTCAGCTTTCTCCATGTTAGCAAAATCTAAAAACTGAAAAAGCTATTGAATTTCAAACTAAAAAATTATAAACTGGAAAAAGAAAAACTCGTTTCAGTGTGGAGAAATTATTAGGCCATTTGGAAGCTTATAAAGGAGAATTTTTTTAGGTGGGAAGGTAGAAAAAACGTGAAGAGGTATTTCATTTCCATGAATTTAGTAAAATGAAAAAATAGCCCTTGAAAAGTGACACATGATTGTTCTAAGAATAGCCTGACCACGTGGTTTAACAAGGACTTTGGAAATTGAACCCAAGAAGTAACTGTTTAATAGTGACACATGTTATTTATAAATTCATAACTTTTCTTTGACCACTTTAAAAAGAGGAAAAAGGTTAAATGTATTTTTCTACTATATTTTATTGGTCAAATATATTAAATGTTATATTATCCGATGATTTTTACTTTCAACATTACTGAATTTTATAGGGTAAACAATACAAATTTTATTTGTTTAGGGTCTAATACGTGCATTTTCATGATTTTTCAAAATTAGCATCGTGCCAGATTTCGGTCATCAGATGCATGTATATCTAGTTACATGTATCTCAGATACATGAGGTTTAAAATTAGGTGTAATTTTTTCCCATATACACCATATCCAAATGTATTTACATATTACCATCAATTACAGTTTCGATCTACCATATATAGTTGATTACATAATATTAGTATAAGATTTTCTTTAATTATTTACCATGTATAGTACTTACCATGTTTATTATTTCATGTATAGTTTTCGTCTAACCTTATAAGGAGATTTCCTTCATTCTAGAGGAATAGAAATCAAAGTTCTTCTCTTATTCATATCTATATTTTAAAGTATATCTGGTAGCAAAAAATCATGTATCTGAATATATTTGATTTGAAATTTAATGTAAAATTATTACTTAGTGAGACAATATGTAATTGTTTTAATATAGGGAAAATAATTAGTTAATATGAGAGGAATATTTGTGTAATTATGTAGTTTTTCCAACTTAATATTTCTCTAGTCCATGTTAAGTGGACATTTTAAGAAAAGTATTTTAGTACATAACCAAAATGCTACTTTTCACTATTGCTCTTATGATAAATTTCAAACTATTCCCCGATAGAATATAAAGTAGTTAAGATCGTCACTAAAAGAAGGATGAACTAAATATAAAAAAAGTCTCAACAATTCTCTTAAACTTTGAATAATTCACTTATTATAATTTTTTTTAAATCTCAATGATTCACTTAATATAAACCAGAGGAAAAATAAATATGTTTCCTATAAATTGGCAACAATGGTTTTGGCCTTTGGGTTAATAAAGTAGGATTAGTTGACGATTTTAAGGATTTCCGAGTTTGGGTATAAATTGCTTGCTAATTAAATTTGAACAATAATGTGTTAAAGTTAATCTATTTACATCTTAGGGTTTGGGGATAACTGATTGAAAATTCTCACTTAAATTTTCAAGTTAAGTATATACCATCCAACTTGAATTCTTGATATCAAATTTAGAGTTTAAGAGGCGGAAAAAGGATCGTGTATGTATCAAAAATTAAGTGAGACGACTTGACTACTGTCAGAACTGAGGAAATGGAGAAGAAATTGTGGACAATGGGGTTGGGGAAAATAGTGGGGACGCTAATTATTAGTAGGAAAAACTAGTTGCATTAAGGAATTAAGTAGCTAGATAGGTGTTGGAATCTCGTTGGGTAAGGTTGGTAGAGACAGAGGGAATTGATGGTGAAGTAAAGCGATTCGATTGATAGTGGAGTAAAGCAATTTAAGGGAAAGTGACTTTTGGTCTTTCCATGTTTGATTCTAAATTTTGGTATCTACGTTTTGTTCAGGAAGAATGAGCCTTTAATATATACCATCTGACACTTTATTAAAATCATTGTATATAAATTATTAGTGACTTTATAAATAAAATATTTATAAGAAAATGATTTTGGAATAAAAATAAAAATTGAGTGACTTTCTGTGAAAAACTCCTTAGTTGAGTGACCATTGAAGATACTAACTCGTGAACTTTAGAATATTTATGAATGAAGAAACTATTAAGAAAAAGAGAATCTTCTCTTAAAGGATATGCCTTCTTCGTAATCAAATTTTGGATGTACAAAAATAAAATTATTTGGGAGTAGTTCATAATTGGACAGTTGAATTTAATAAGGTAAACAATAAAATAACTCTCATAGAAAATGACCATAAATATTTTTTTTTAAAATAATCATATGCCTGAAACTGAAAAGATAGAGATTACATAGCACTATATTTCCGAGACAACTTTATTCATTTTTAATCACTTATACACTTTTTATCATTTCCTTCTTTGAAATATATAAACAATAATTGGTGCAAAAATTAGTTGAAGATAGTAATGTAGTCACTAGACGTGGAAATGAATGGCGATTTTATTTTAAAAATTATCTTGAATTAAGTAAGCTAGAAAATGGTTGAAGTCTCGTTCGGTAAGGTTGCTAGAGACAGAGGGAGTTTTTTTTTAAAAATAAAATTCCAGGTAGTATCCCTGGCAGATGTATTTCATTGAATGGAGAGGGGGACTAAGCCTTACCCCTTAGTTACATCTTAGATTGCAAGCAATCAGCCAAAAAACAAAAGAGAGAATGCTTACCTAATAAGGCCACCCATTCTCTAATATACATAGGTTAGTTAGCTTACAAAAAAATTGGCCTTGTCATATTTGAACCTAAAGCTAGGCATCTGCACTTTGTCGAGAAAGAATGGACCTTTTTCACCCTCCGGCACTTCATTAAAATTGTCGTAGATGATCGTTGTGTTAATCGTTGTGGCCCATTTTGCCAGATAATCCGCTACTTTGTTGGCTTCTCTAAAGCAGTGAATGAAATTAATATCGTTCTTATCAATGAGGCAAATAATATCTTCCATAATGGGCCTCAAATTAAGGTTCTGAGAGTTACTGCTTTGCATCATATCAACTATAATCTTGGAGTCCATCTCAATGGTGCACTTCTCGTACCCCTTGTCCTTCACAATTTTTGTCGCAAATTGAGCGCCTAAGGCTTCCGCAATGTTGTGGTCCTAGCATCAAAAAATGAAATCCACATTACAATAACGGAAAGAGATCTAACATCGTCAATCAATTCATCCCTAAATTCTAAACCACATGTAAATTCTATCCTTAAACCCTAAATTACAAATTTATTAGGATTTAGAAACCTAAAAAATAATAATCATACACACACAAACATAAAAATAGCAATCACAATACATTAGTAATAGCATATGTATCAACTAGGGGTGTACAAAATCAAACCGAAAACCGAATCAAATCGCAAATTGAGTCAACCCGAAAAAAAACTCGACTAGTGGTTTGGTTTGACTTGGTTTGGTATTGAAAAAAAAATCCGACTATATTTGGGTTGGTTTGGCTTTAACTAAAAAAAACCAACCCGACATTATATATATAATTTTAAAATTTTATTTTATACATACAAATATTTACTTTGATATAATTTTTAAATATTTCTTATACTTTTTCATAGTTTTTATCTTTTAATATATTATTTCAAGTTTGAAACTTAGAATTATGAATGGTCCAATAAAGATTATAGTCCACAGATGTTGGTAATTATTATACTGCTTAAATCAAAATCAAATTAATACTAATGCAAAAAGAAAATCAATTCAACACTAAGAATGACAATACCATTGAATATTTGTTCTTTAATTTTACATTGGTTTAGACAATTAAAATACATAATCTAATTTTAATTTCCTTTAATATTTAGTCATGTAACTAATACTTATTAAACTTATTTTAGCATGATTTAGTACTTTTAAGTTATGATCATTTTCACTATGACTTGTTAATTTGCAATATTTATTTTACACGATTTCATTATTATTATTTTTGTTGGATATTTTAGTGTCATTATTCATATCATATTGTGTTAATTTTTTAAGAAATACCTTAGATAGTTGTATTTTGGTAGGACTAAAGAAATATTTGAAGTACAAGTAAATTATATGTTTGTATAAATACTTTACTGGAAAAACCTGAAACAACCCGAAAAACCGAAAAACTCGAAAAAATCCGAAGTTGAAAAACCCGAGTTTTATTAGTTTGTTTTAGTTTATAAATTTAAAAATCCGACACAAATAAGTTGATTTGATATTTGAAAATCCCAAACTAACTCTGTCATGTACACCCCTAGTATCAACATATAAATGTCACATTTAGCAAGAAATAAATAATTGTTAGATTTAGCATATATAAACTCGAAAATAAAAGAAACTCAATCATAGTGGTAATTTAATGTGTGAGTAGTCGAGTACACATTTGGGAGAGATCCTAGAATTAAGATATACTCCCTCTGTCCCTAATTACTTGTTTACTTTTGAATTAACACACCTATTAAGAAAATAATGATTAACATAGTGAGTTTATCATTTTACCCCTATTAATTATGAAGTGGATGAATTAAAAATTTAAGATTTTCAAGAAGTTCTACCTTTTTTCAAAATAATTAATTGAGGGTATAATAGGTAAAAAAAATTGTCCTTTCTTGATTTGTCAAAATGAACAAATAATTAGTAACAACTAAAAAAGGAAAACAGGACAAGTAATTAGGGACATAGGGAGTATTTGTTAAGTTTATTTAACAGAGGAAATTAAATAAAAATAAATGTATGATATATTCTATTGACTTTACAATAGAATAAAATGAGAATTGATGAGTTGATTCATCTACACGTCTTTTATTTCTTTTTTTTTTTTTAGGAAACAAGAATATAAAATCTGGATCACATTTTGAAAAAAATAATTCAGAGTTCATTCACAATTACATTCAATGTTTGAATAAGGAATCAAGAAATGAAATCCCGAGTGTTTTTCTTTTTTGAACCTAAATGAAGCAAGATTGAGTCTGTCCATATATTCTCATTGGTCTTACAGTTGAGTCGTAGTGGCATGTTTTCTTCCTTTGAGAATATATAATCCATGTCCCTCGTAGTGGCGGCATGTCTTGCTAGAGCGTCAGCTACACAATTTGCCTCCCTGAAGCAATGGATAGTTCATATTTTGTATCTTCTTTTGGATTTTTCTCACTGTTTTCGTTAGAGTCCAAGGCACTGGAGTCAATCCTTTGATCATATTCACTGCTATTTGACTATCCATCTCCAAAATTATGTGAGAATTTGAGTTGTCATGGCACCATTCAATCCCATGTAAAGCTGCCTGCAATTCACAAGAGTTGTTAGTAGAAAATTGGGTAGATTTAGCAAAAGCCATGAACATCTTTCCATTTTTTTCCCTAACGATTCCAGCCAATCTTTGTCCAGCTAGCATCTGTATTCAATTTCCATATATTTCCTTGAGGTCTTGTCGAATAGACCAGGATGCTAGTGATTCTTGGTTTATAAGTTTCAGCAATCAAGCATATAGTACTCCAT
Organism: Solanum verrucosum; assembly: GCF_900185275.1. Lineage (NCBI taxonomy): Eukaryota > Viridiplantae > Streptophyta > Magnoliopsida > Solanales > Solanaceae > Solanum > Solanum verrucosum. Next base: position 6,412,197 of record NW_026020332.1, read on the forward strand.
CCCCATTTACTGTCCATCTTGCTGTATTTTTTGGAAATAGCCACCTGCACATTAAATAAAATTTGGTTAATTATATATTTTGAACATATATAGAGATATTTTTACCGTCATACCTCTTGGCATTCCTTGTTTTCCAGATTTCCCACAAGGTAAAAAATGGTGTTACGTGTAGGAGCATCTTGTGTACTTCATTCCTAGCGTTTATTTGACACCAATAATCAAGAACCCCCTGCACAGTATTGGCATTATGAGTAATACCAAGTGGTCTGGTCACATAGTTCCAGACTTTAATAATGGCCAAATCACTAGTAGTGATCAAGAGTCTCTAGTTGAGTATCCCTACAACAGGAGCACCTCGTGTCCATTTGAATACAAAACTTCTGATAATACTATCAATGGGAAGTTTTCTTTTCAGAACTCTCCACATAAAGAACATGGAATTTCTTTTCCCCAAATCTGATTATACATAGGTTCTTTTTTCTCACCGTGTTGCTGCCAGGTTTTCTTTGTAATCGGACTCTATTGGCTAAAGGACCCTTATTAGGCCAGTTATCCCACCGGAAATATGCATTACCTTCGTTGATTTCCCATTTGATACTTTGTTCCACAATTGGCCTAATATAAAGCAAGTTTCTCCAAGCATTGGAATTCTTTGAGTTAATAACTTTGGCCACCATATTGGTTCTAGGACAATATTTGGCCTTCATAAAGTTGGACCACAAGTTATTCATGGTCTTCATCCTCCACCATCTCTTGGCATTGAAGGCCTTGCAAATGTTATTGACACACCCCAAAATCGGATGTGATGGCACGTGCCCAAACCCCACCGGACACATCAGCCTAACACCCAAAAATCCGACGTTACGGAATTAATAAAACAAGAATAAGATAGAAAGATAAGCGGAAGTCTTTAAATAAACTCAACATAACCCCAGAATTGGTTGTCACATGTACAAACCTCTAATACGAAATCTGAATAAAATATACAAGTCTCATAGTAAAGTTCTAGAATAGAACAGAACAGTAAATATAGATAACTTGAGGGCACGTCTGGAATGAACCGCTACCTCTCAAGTAAGTCTGGAAGCTCTAATCTGAAGATGAGTAATAAGCCAGATCTGATAGAGCTGTCAACCTACACAACTGTGTAGAAGCAAGGGTGAGTACCAAAAGCAACAGGTACTCGCAAGTAACACTAAACTAAGCTAAACTAGCAGCTACAAACAACTCCTTTCAATCCCAACCGAACCACCGAAACTTCATTCTAACAGCGAACCAACAACCTATACTACACAATTCATAATCAACAGATATATCCAACAGTGTCTCAACATCAACCTCATATCCTCATGTAAGAGCAAATAGATCATATATCACATGAAGAGGGGCAAATAGGAAAAATCTACACACTATAGACAAAGATGAAGTCAAAAGCGATGTAAATGCAATAATGATGTCATGTAGTCGTGATGCATGTCTGTCCTAAGATACACATCTGTTGACGTAATCAGACCGCGCTGAATACTCAAATCAGAACCCATGGGGGCCACACATGGACCATGTATCACCGCCGGAACCAGATCCCATTGGCATCCAAATCGCTAGCCGGAGCTAGTCCATCTCATATATCTCTAGTCGGAGCTAGTCTCAACTGTGTCTCATATCCATCCATCCTCATATCAGTGTCTCAGAACTCATGCAACAGATAGTTCACATATGGGATGAATAATGAATATGCACATGTCATCAATCACAATCATATCACGATCACATCATAGTATTACACATCATTTGTCTCAATCACAACCATATCACGACCACATCATAGTATTACACATCGTCTGTCTCAATCACAACCATATCACGACCACATCATAGTATTACACATCGTTTGTCTCAATCACAACCATATCACGACCACATCATAGTATTACACATCGTTTGTCTCAATCACAACCATATCACGACCACATCATAGTATTACACATTATCTGTCTCAACATCAATGTCTGTATCAATCATAGCCTACTCATGCTCTTCTATCCCCTCAATATCAGTTATCACATGACTTATTCAACAAATTCAAGTCACATATAACACATTTAGCTCGTTTTATTCCCCATCTTTCAATTACAACAATTTCAATCAACAAATAAAACCCATCCTCAATCCCCATTACTCCCCAACACAATTAGGAAAGTAGTCATGTGTAGTCTAAGAGTTTAACAAAGTTTAGAAGTCACTTGCCTCAAAACACTTCAACTAGTAACTCAAATTTGAGTTTTACCTTTCCGAGCACGCTCCAAATCACCACAATCTATTCATAAATGGAATCCCACAATCAATACGAATCTAACAACACCAATATCGTGAAATTTGGAGAAAAAGGGTAAAATGGTCAAAAAATCTCGTTCCGGAAAATATTCTCGAAATCTGGAAATTTTTAGTGAAAAATGTTCCCCAAGAAATTTAGAATCCAATAGTGAAAACCGTTTCGAAAAAGGAGTTGAAATGAGTTCACAAACTCAAATTTTCTATTAAATTCGGATTAGACAAAAACCCCCAAATTTTACAGTTGAGATCTCAAATTTTGATGTTAAAATCCATAAATAATCGATGGAAATCAAAGATATAAGTTGGAAATAACTTACCCAATGAATTCCTTGCGAAAAACCACTTGAAATCGCCTATTTTCGAGCTCTCAAAGTCTAAAAATGGAGAAATGGGTATTTTCAAGTTGTGGGAATTTAGCTACTGATTTTGGCTTTAAAAAAAGAGAAAAAACTGTTGTTGCAGCTATAAAAACACAGCAGCTGAAATAACAATAACACCAAAGTTTAAGTCCCCGTTGGACCCTCGGGATTCGTTCGGAATCTCGTGCACACAAACTAAATATGTACCCCCACTAAATTCGACGTTCCGGACTCAATGGAACCGTCAGAATTTGAATTCGAGGACTCCTTGACCCGAAATTCAATAAGATGCCAAGAAACTAGTTTAACGCCAAAAAAATTCGAAACTCAAACGGAGCGTCTAAAAATTCAACCAAGACTCATTCTAGACTTAGAATCGCCTCCCGAAACCAACGGTACTCACGGAATTTCAATCTGAGCCTCGGAACCTCATATGTTGACCAAAGTCAACTCTTCATCAAAATTTCACAACTTTAGCAACTTAGGACCTCAATTCTTCGTTTCAACTCCAAATTCAACTCCGTAACTTCACACAGACCCGTTTCGACATTCTAAAACTGCCCGAATCGACGAAAATATGATCCGAGTCCCGAAACTCCAAATAACTCGAAAAAGCACTTCTTAACCAACTTTAACTCATAAAAACTCAACTTCTCAAAAACTCAACTTTTTACCAACTTTTCCTCAAACTAACTTTACAACCACAAAACATGGGACTCGGGGCAACTACCGAAAGGGAAAAATAGTCATTTCCACGAAAATTATCAAAATGACCTTTCGGGTCATTACAGTTATAAAAGTCTTTTAAAGCCCAAACCACCTTCTTTGGTAGGATAACACATATTTTTCCATGAAGACCAATGATGTTTGTTCTTACCGTCTCTCTTTCCCCAAAATAAATTTGAAAAAATAGTCCTCAATTTGATAAAGAATAGTCTTTGTAGGTTCAAGAGCTGCAAAGGTATGAAGCGTTTGGGATTGTAAAATATGCTTAATGATAAGAGCCTTACCACCTGGAGAGAGGAAGTTATTCTGCCATCCACTAGATTTATTGATGACTTCAGTAGCCAAATCAATGAACAAACTATTTTTCTTCTTACCAGTATAGATAGGGCACCCTCAAATAGTGAAAGGGAAAAGTAGAATGATTATATCCAGTCCACGTCTTGATTTTCTTGTTAGTTCTGTACTGGACATCTTGATGAGTGATAAAAACAACTTTTATCCTTGTTGATTTCCTGACCAGAGGAATCTTGGTACTTCTTCAGTTCTCTCATGATAAGCTTGATAGATTTCTTGTTGATGGAGAAAAACAAGACGATATCATCAGCATAACATAAGTGATTGACTTGAGGCCCATTCATGCTCATAGAAAATCCTTTGAAATCATCTTTGTGATTAAGTTGATTAAGGGCTTTGGAGAGTGCCTTGGCTCCTTGTACCTTAAAATGTAGAATTTTATCCTTATACTCTTAAATATAAATTTATTAGGACTCAAAAACATATAAAAATCAGTCACGTATGCAAAATAAAAGATAAAAAAATAGCAGCGCAACACAATATGCAATTAATAATATATGTATTAACACATATATAATTGTTTGATTTAGCAAGAAATGAAAATCTAACTTCTACAAATAAAAACTTAGAAAAATCTAAAATAGTTAACATAAAAAAGAACACATAAATAAAACAACTAAATATAAGGTATTTTAACAAGTGTTTTCAAGATTTATCAACAAATGAAAATTCTAAGTAAAAAAATAACTTAGAAACCTTTTAAAAAGCTAACCTCCAAATTTTAATTAACACATAAATACTATAATTCTTACTAGAAGAACAAAAATACACATAATCAAAGAGGGATAAGTCGATAACATATATATTAACACATAATTGTCAGATTTAGTAAGAAATAGAAATTCTAACTTGGGAAATAAACTTAGAAAATCTTAAAGCTAAGAGTTGATGGCGAATCCTAACACATTAAGAAAACAACTTATATCATGTTTATAAATACTACATTTCTTACCAGAAGAACAAAAATACACATAATCAAAGAGGGATAACATATATATTAACACATAATTGTCAGATTTAGCAAGAAATAGAAACTCTAACTCGGAAAACAAACTTAGAAAACCTTAAAGCTAGCAGTTGATAGAGAATCCTAACACATTAAGAAAACAACTTATATCAGGTGTTTCAAAATTTAGCAAGAAATGAAAACTTTTAGACGAAAAATAACATAGAAATCCTTTAAAAAGTTAAACCCCAAATCCTAATTAACACATTAATATTCAAAAATCTTATAAGAGAGGAACAGAACTACACATAATCGAATAGAGATAATTAGAAAATGACAATTTTACAATATTTAATTAGACGAGTTAAAAATAAATTATATTAGCATGGTGATATTCACTCACAGACAACTCTCTTCTCCTTTCTCATGTTGAGAAACGAGCGAAATGTTTTTTACAAATAGGTTGAAATTAAATGGGTTATTTAGTTTAGTGGCTCGAGATCGAATTTTAAAAAATAGAATAAGGGATCAATATTTGTAATTTGTGTAGAATAGAAACTATTAGTTGCTTCTAATTAAGCTTTAAAAAAAACACTGCATAGCAAAAAAATAAGCCGAATGACTGGAAAATAACCTTAATATACCAATGGGAGGAACTTTAATTTTGTCCAACAACAAAAGGAAAGATGAATTAAGCTTAAAATAAATAAGCATCACATAGCAAAAAATAAGCCAAATGACTACAAAATAACCTTAATATAGCTTTGATGGAAGGAACTTTAGTCAGTACAACAACAAAAGAAAAGATGAAATAACGATACAAAAGCTAATGCCTTTTCGGGCAATAACCATTGAATTTATTCGGTACAATAACAAAATGAAGTATCAAATAACACTGATATTAAGGCTACTTAATCTGTTTTCCTTTAATAATTATATGTTCTAAAGGGTCTTCTACGTCACCTCCACCAGCATGTTCGACAAATTCTTCTGCATTTAGAAAATTACCATGACAAAGACAAACTATCTTCACTTCATCTCTCTTCTTAAACGAGTATAAAAGTCCTTCAGTCGTCTTTCTTTTTGGTCCTTCACCTTTTGTGAAGACATTAGCCATATTGTTGAGCATGAAGTTTCTGAACTTCTCTGTAGCAATATTATTTTTCTCTGAATACACGAGCGATTTCTATTCAGTTGAAGATGATTTCACATCGAGAACTAAAGGTAAAGAAATATTTTTTTTCCTACTTTAATTTTTGTACAAATTCAAATTGACTAGATATATATAAATCAATTCGTAAAATCTTGATACCTTGAGTAGGTGGTTGTTGGGTTTCAACCTCAGCTACACTTGAAGCAACACATCCTTGCGATCCACCTGAAAACATCAAAGAATGTTTTATTAGTTATTCACAAAAAATGATTCTTTTTTCGAGTGAGCATCAAAATTACCATTCAATGAAAGCTCTAAATTTAGCTTCATATTTTCATTCGCCACATTCCTTGAAGTTCCTATGTTTTCTTTAACTTTTTCCATGCTAGCAAAATCTAAAAACTGAGAAAGCTATTGAACTAAAAAAATTATAAAATGGGAAAAGATAAACTCCATAAAAGTTTTAGTGTGGAGAAAACATTAGGCTATTTGGGAGCTTATAAAGAAGAAAATTTCTGGGTGGGTAGGTAGGAAAAGCGTGAAGAGGTATTTCATGTCCATGGATTATTAAAATGACAAAATAGCCCCTGAAAAGTGTCACATGATTGTTCCAGGAATAGCATGACCACGTGGTTTAGGAAGGACTTTGGAAATTGATCCCAAGAGGTAACTGCTTAATAGTGACACATGTTAGTTATAAATTCATCATATAATTTTTTTTACCATTTTAAAAAGAGAAAAAGGTTAAATGTATTTTTCTACTTTATTTTATTGGTCAAATTTATTAAATGTTATATTATCCTATGATTTCTACTTTCAACATTACTGAATTTAATAGGGTAAATAATTCAAATTTAATTTGTTTAGAGCCTAATACGTGTCTTTTTCATGAGTTTTTGAAATTATTATCGTGACAAATTTTGGTCTCCGAATACATGTATTTGACGCGTCCAATTACATGTATCTCATATATAGGGTTCAAAATTAGGTGTAATTTATTTTAGATACATTGTATCCAAGGGTATTCACATGTATCTGACTCTCCCTCACCTCTCTCTCGCCTCTCTCCCTTTGTAACTATTGTTAATTACCTTCAATTAGAATCTCTACCTACCATATATAGTTGATTACATAATATTTGTATATGATTTTCTTTAATTGTATTTACCATGTATAGTACTTACCATGTTAAATAGTTTAACATGCATAGTTTTCTTGTAATCTTATAAGGAGATAATCTCGTTCATTTTAAAGGAATAAAAATCAAGTTTTTTCTCTTGTTCATATGATATCATAGCCTCTTCAATCTTTATAAAGAATCAAAGAGCTTTCGCTGTCGACGGGTGACTATTACTCATACATGTCACCTTTTTGGCCAACAATTATGTAAGCAAAAGTTGGGTCACTGCGTATCTTTCTGGTGATACTTTCTCATATTCGATTTTTATAGCACCATGTCATATTTTTGGTGATTTCTTTCTCATATCTGATTTTGTGTAGCACTATACCATCTTTTCTATTATTTTAAGAGAATTAGAGATTGTAATTGATGGTAATTAACATCCTCAAACTGATGGTGGTCAACCAACAATTTGTCAATAACACACTGTTTGGCTGGTTGTTACCCGTTGAATTATATTGTGTTATTAGTTTAAATATAATATTATGTAATCAACCATATATGGTAATGCAGACTAATTTTCTAAATTATTAATAATTTAATATAGATTAATAGTTTAAGTAGTTAAGATCGTCACTAAAAGAATGATAAATTAGATATGAAAAAAGTCTCAACAATCAAACTTTGAATAATTTACTTATTTTAAACTATAAAAAATCTCAATAATTCACTTTATATAGACTAGAGGAAAAAATAAATATGTTTCGTTTAACAATTTCCTATAAATTGGCAACAATGGTTTTGGGTTAATGGAGTAGAAGTTGACGAGTTTAAGGATTTCTAAGTTTGGGTATAAATTGCTTGCTAATTAGATTTGAAAAATAATGTGTTAAAGTTATTCTATTTATATCTTAGGGTTTGGAGAAAACTGATTTAAAATTTTCTGACTTAATTTTTCAAGTTAGGTACTTACAATCCAACTTAAATTCTTGGTATGAATTTAGAGTTTAAGATGCAGAAAAGAAGAGGGTCGTGTATGATGTATCAAAATTAAGTGGGATGACTTGACTACTCTCATAACTCAGGAAATGGAGAAGAAATTGTGGACAATGGGTTTGGGGAAAATAGTGCGGACACTAATTAATAGTAGTGAAAACTAATTGCATTAGGAAAGTAGATAGAAAAGTGTTGGAGTCTCGTTGAGTAAGGTTGGTAGAGACAACAGAGGGAATTGCTGGTGGAGTAAAGTGATTCAATTGATGGAGTAAAGCGATTCAAGGGAAAGTGAAACCCAAAAAGAATGCTTAAAGGGAGTTGTTAGTGAGCACTGACGAGAAAGATAAAGGTCAAATAAGAAATTGTATAAGGTGACGATCAAAGATTATATAGGCTTGCCAAGCAAAAGAGAAGAGGGCTCGAGACCTAGACCAAAGTGAAGTGCATTAAAAACAAGTTAAACAAGGTGTTGGATGTGGAAAAGACACACATTCGATGCACAATTTTCTTCATAAAAGGAAGCAAAAATCTAAGATTAAAAATGAACACCAACATATCAATATCATGTTTTAAATGCAACAAAAAAGTGATAAATGACATTTTTCTGTCACCATCAACTACTAAAATCAACAACTTTAAGTTTCTACTAGTTTAATGTCACCCTCATTTGTTAGATCAACCAGAAGTTTACATAATACGTCATATATTGACATTAAACATTACTCTTCGCTGTTGTGCCTTGTCATTACCTTTTCTTTTTTTTAAGAAAATAAGCCACCTCAATGGTGGGGGGTTTAGGTAGACCCCTACCAGTTCATATCTTGAGAAATTTTTTTACAAGAGAATGAATATGGTGCTTTCCTTTATGTGGAATAATGACATGAAAATCTCATCCTTGTACAAAAGATGCCCTATACTTAGGTTACCTAAGATAACCCTATCATTACCTTTTATTGCCTTAAGTTTGTCAATATTTTAGTTTGCCCAATTATCTTTCAATTTTTTTTATAAACAAAGATACTATATTAATAGTAGCTAATATGTGTCATTACAAGATAGCGGCATCATTTAAAGTACTTAAGGGAGGGGATACAAAAATACTATTACATCTAACAGGTTTAACTGAGTTTTTGTTAGTCTAGTAAAAGGAGTTCTTACTTGCTAGCCCCTTTCACGAGAACTTTTTTGACGCATTCCAATCACTTTTTAATTTACTTAAATCTCTATCATTATTTAAAAAAAAATTATTTTTCTTATTTCAGTGGGTAAGAGTTGGTTTTTGTTTTTTTTGTTGAATTTAGGGCTGCGTATCGGTTGATTTGGTTCGGTTTTGGAATTTATCAATTTTACTTATCGGTTATCGGTTATCGGTTTGTTACCATGCTAAACGGCTATGGAACCGTTAATATATTGGTCTATCAGTTAGTGATCGTTATCGGTTCGGTTATCGGGTTAATCGTTAATAGTTCACACAATTTTCATTGAGAATTTCTAATGGACTAATCACTAATTAACAGTTCGCAGTAGCCAAGAGACACTGAAGATTTTTTTCATGTTAGTCCATTACTACATAAAATACTTAATAAAACTCCATATTAACCTGGACAGAGATGTCAATATTTCCCAAATTGGCAAAACAGGATTCCTCATAACAACCAAGCCAATTTTGATATGAAATAAAGAGAACCCATTACAACACTACTAACGAAAATCATTAATGATCATGAGACCATTACTAATAAAAACTTTTTAATTGTAGTATTGCAATATTGTAGACATATCTCACTGACTCACTCACTGTAATGAGAAGATAAAAACAAAGACTTAAAGTAAGGGAACCAACCATTTGAACCTCAATTTAGACACTTAGAGAATTATATCCAATATAACTTGCTGGCTTGCGAGAAGTGACAGTAAATCAATGAGTAATGTCGCAACATTGGAATATTATTGTGAAATTTGAGTGTCAACTATGAAGTCATCGCAGTCTGAAGACTGAAGTGTAAACCCTAAAGGCTAAAAGTGCCTAAGACCTTAAGTGATATAAATGTAGTTAATTGAACTTCTTATCGGGTTATCGAGGCACCCGATTAGAAATATGGTCAAACTGAGACCCGAACCGATAAGCCCATAAGAAGTTTATAGTAAACTGAAACCTGAACCGCTAAATCATTAACCCGAACCATTGATCCAATAATCAAATTATTGATTTGGATTATCGGTTTCGGCTTGATTTTGAACAACCCTGAATTTGAATTATTCTATTTTTACATACCTCTTGACCTTAAGGGTAGATCTTCATCATAAACAAATTTAGGATACTCAAAAACAAAATTATTAGAGAGTGATTCATGACGGGATTGTTGGGTTTGCACTTTGAAATTGTCGTACACATTCATAATTACATTTAGTTTTTGAATAAGGAATCAAGAAATTATGAAAGTCATATCACAATTAAAAAAGAGGATCAAATATGTCAATCAATTCATCCCTAAAGCCTAAACCGCACATGTAAATTTTACCCGTAAGCCCTAAATTAGATTGGGACTCAAAAACCTAGAAAAGTTATCCTTATATTCGTACATCAAAAATAGCAACACAATATAACGTAACTAATAATATATGTATTACTATATAATTGTCAGATTAACAAGAAATAGAAGTCGCAACTTACAAAATTCTAAAGCAGTTAACAATAAACCCTAACACATAAAGAAAATTCAAAATTTAGCTTTTTCCTGTTGTATTTTTTTTAGTGATTCAAGAAAATTTTCGTAATAATAAGTAATGATTCAATTAGCTATACTTCAGACTTGGCAATGAGATCGTGGCTTCTCTAAAACAATGGGTGAAATTAACATCACTGTTATTAATGTGAATGATAATTTATCTTTAGTAAAAAATAAATTATAATAATTATTATTAAAAACAATAACGATAGTCAGGGGTGGAGCCAACCTTCTGTTAGGGGGTTCATCCGAACCTCCTTCGGTGGAAAATATTACTATCTATACATGGTTAAAATTAATTTCTATGTATATATAGTTGTCGAACCTCCATCGATTAGTTTGTGTATTTAGTACTTCAGATTTTGAACCTCCTTATTAAAAATCCTAGCTCCGCGTCGATAGTTTCTTCAATAATGGTCCTTTAAGTTAAAAGTTCTGAAAAGTCCTGCTTTGCATCATGTCAACTACAATCTTGGTGTCCATTTCAACATTTAGCAAGAAATAAAAACTCGTGGAAAAATAAATTAATTAAGACCCCTTTAAAAAGTTAAAACTCCAAAACCCTAATTAACACATAAATATTAAAAACCATACAAGCGAGGAACAAAAACACACAATTATAAAAGGATAATTAGAAAATGACATTTTTATAATATTTAGATGAGGCAAGATAGATGATATAGTTTGGTAATATTTACTCGCACGTTACTCATCTCCTCTCTCACACATCGATAAACAAGTAAAGTGTTTTGGAAAAATGAGTTGGAATTTAATGAATTGTTTAGTTTACTGGCTCAAAATTCTGCAAATTATTTTTAAAAAAAACTTATTATACATAACCAACTTAGTTACATAGTGAAATTCTTTCTTTCAATTTGTGATAGAAGAATTTCCTAACAATATATACAGAAAATCAGGGATAACTAAAAATAGTTTAGACCTTTAAGTTATTATAATAAGTTCATAATTTTTTCAAAAACTTTTTTACTACATCCAACAATACGTAGAAAATAAGAGAAAACGCTACAAATAAAATTTTAATCCTTCATTTTATCTATGAAAGATAGAGCACTCATGAAATTATAGAACTATAACAAATTCTATTTGAATCAATTATATAAATAAATTAAATTATAATTATTTTTTCAGTAACTAATTTTCCATAAGGTCTGACTTGCACAGGCTTGCCATCCTCTCGTTAACACATAATTGTTAGATTTAACAAGAAATAGAAATTCTAACTCGAAAAATAAACTTAGAAAAACTTAAACAATAGATACCAAATCCTAGCACATAAAGAAAACAACTAATACCATGTTTTTCAATACCTATTTTCAAAATGTAGCAAAAAAGAAAACCTCAAGTTGAAAAATAACTTAGAAACCTTTTAAAAGTTGTTAGTTGCTTCTAATTAAAGCTCAAATAAGCACAACATAGCCAAAAAAACAAGCAGAATGACCAAAAAATAACCTTAACATATCTCTGATGGAAGGGACTTAGTCTTCTACAACAAAACGAAAGATCAAATAACAACGATATCAAAGCTAATGCCTTTTTGGGCAAAAGCCATTGAACTTATTCAGTACAACAAAAGAAAAGATCACATAACAACCATAATAAAGCAGCTAGTCCATTTTTCAGTAGTCAAGAATTATACTTATATGCTTTAAAGGATTTTCAACGTTGTCACCTCCACCACCATGTTTGACAAATTCAGCTGGGGTCAGAAAACTAGCATGACAAGCACAAACTATCTTCAAATCTTCTCTCTTCATAAACGAGTATAAGAAGTATCCTTTCGTCTTCTTTCCATTTGGTCCATCATAAAAAACACAAGGCATGTTGTACAAGAATTTTCTCAGCTTCTCTCTAACTTCTTTAGCACTTCCCCCTGACAAAACTAATTATTTCTCATTAGTAGTTTCGAGAAACTTGAAAAAGCTGATCGATACCATTTTTCGTGAACTTACACAATTCTTTTTAGTTAATAAATAAAGAGTGTTTCAACGAAAAATATAAAAAGAGAAATATTTTATACATCGATTAGGTGGTTGTTGGGTTTCAAGCTCAGTCAAACTTGAAGCAACACTTCCTTGTGATCCTCCTGAAAACAACAAAGAAAAATTTCCATTAGTTATTGATAATGAACGGTTCAGTATCTTCAATTTTTTAGAGTTATCTCCCAAATACCGTTCAATGAATTCCCTAAATTCAACTCCACATTCCTCGAATTTTCTTTATTTTTTTCCATGTTAGCGAAATCTAAAAAATGAGAAAGTTATTGAATTTCAAACTAAAAAAATTATAAAATAGACATAGAAAAACTCCATGAAAGTTTCAGGGCGGATAAATCATTTACGCCATTTGGGAGATTATAAAGGAGAAGATTCCAGGGTGGTGCAAAGGTAGAAAAAATGTGAAGGGGTATTCCATTTCCGTGGGTTAAGTGAAATGAAAAAATAGCGTGAAACGAATTGCATGAGGAAGTGACATGTGGAAGGTTGTAGGAATACCATAACCCACATGATTTATGAAGGACTTTGGAAATTGTTCCCAAAAGGTTACTGATCAAAAGTGACAATTGTTAGTTGTAAACTTATTTTTATAACTTTTGTTTACCACTTTAAAAAGAGGAAAACGTTAATTAAATGTATTTTTCTACTTTATTTTATTAGACAAATTTATTAAATGTTATATTATCTGATTATTTTTTACTTTTGGCATTTAACCTGAATAACATAAATAACATAAATCTCACTAGTTAAGAATTTAATTATGTGTCTTTTCGTGAGTTTTTTTTTTCAAATTATCATTCGTGCAAAATTTTGGTCCCAATATACATGTATTTCGGATAAATGAGGTTCATAATTAGTTGTAAATAGCCAAGTGTATTCACATGTCTCTGACTCTCTCGCCCGCAAGCTCTTTTCCTATCTATATTTCAGAATGTATCTGATAGCAAAAATACATATATCTAGGTGTATCTAATTTGAAATCTGATATGAAACTATTAATTAGTGAGACAATATGTAATTATTTCAAACTATTGGGATAATGTTGTAAAACAAGAGGAAAATGCAGGAATACTTATACAAGAAAGTAAGGCAAAGTGTGATGGAAAGTATAAAGTTGAGAGCCTTATTTTAATCTCTTCAATTGTGTCTTTCTTAAGGGTGAAGAAGACCCTTTTATAAGAGGTAGAAATCATCCGTTTACTACCTTAACCAAAATACGTTAGTAATCTTTAATTCTTATATTAGATTAATACATGCATTACGTTAGGTTGATGAAAAGAAACATCCATATTAAATGGATTTGTAACACTCCCCCTTGGATGTTTATAGATAATGTGCCTCGTTAAAATCTTACTAGGAAAAACCCAGTGGGAAAAAGCCTAGTGAAGGAAAAAGAGTACACACATCTTGTAATACGCCTTGAGTGCTGCCTCATTAAAAACCTTACCAGGAAAACCCAATGGGACAAAACCTTGGCTAAGGGAAAAAGAGTAAAGCGTGTATTTTACTCCCCCTGATGAAAAATTATTTGATATCTTGGAGACGACGCATTCCAATCTTATATCTTAACTTCTCAAATGTTGACGTTGGCAATGCCTTAGTGAATAAATCTGCAAGATTATCACTCGAACGAATCTGTTGAACATTTATCTCACCATTTTGTTGAAGATCATGTGTGAAAAAGAACTTAGGTGAAATATGTTTTGTTCGGTCTCCTTTGATATATCCTCCCTTTAATTGAGCTATGCAAGCAACATTATCTTCATACAATATTGTTGGAATCTTTGTTTGCACATAAAGACCGCATAATTGCAAAATGTGTTGAGTCATTGATCTTAACCATACACACTCACGACTGACTTCATGAATAGTTATTATCTCTGCATGATTTGAAGAAATAACAACTATTGTTTGCTTCATCGAACGCCATGATATAGTTGTACCTCCATATGTGAATAAATAGCCTATCTGAGATCTAGCTTTATGTGGGTCAGACAAATATCCCGCATCTGCATAACCGATCAATTCTGACATGGATGCATTAGAATACAACAACCCCATATCAATTGTTCCTTGAAGATATCTGAATATATGTTTAACACCTTTCCAATTTCTTCTTGTTGGACATAAGCTGAATCTCGTCAATAAACTAACTGAGAAGCAAATATTTGGTTGGGTATTGTTGGCAAGGTACATTATTGCCCCGATAGCACTGAGATATGGTGTTTCATCACCAAGAATCTCTTCATCCTTTTCTTGAGGTCGGAATGGATCTTTATTTATATCAAGAGATCTCACAACCATCGGGGTACTCAATGGGTGTGATTTATCCATGTAAAATCGCTTCAAAACCTTTCCAGTATATGTTGATTGATGGATAAATATTTCATTTGTCAAATGTTCAATCTGAAGGCCAAGACAAAATTTTGTCTTACCAAGATCTTTCATTTCAAATTCTTTCTTCAAACACTCAACAACTTTTGAAAGCTCTTTAGGAGTTCCGATGATGTTCAAGCCATCAACATAAACAAATATTATTACAAATTCAGATTTTTACCTTCGTATAAAAATACAAGGACAAATAGGGTCATTCTGATACCCTTCCTTTAACAAGTATTTGCTAAGACGATTATACCACATTCACCCTGATTGTTTCAATCCATATAAGAATTTTTGAAGCTTTATTGAACAATTTTCTTTTGAATTTTTATATGCTTCAGGTACTTTTAGTGCTTCAGGGATTTTCATAAAAATATTGTAGTCTAGTGAGCCATATAAATAAGTTGTGACAACCTCCATTAGATGCATTTCAAGCTTTTCATGAACTGTCATATTTATTAGATACCTGAAGGTAATTGCATCTACCATAGGAGAATATGTGTCCTCAAAATCAATGTCAGGCCTTTGCGAAAAATCTTGTGCCACAAGTCGTGCTTTATATCTTACGACTTTACCATTTTCATTGCGTTTTCGCACAAAAACCCATTTGTACCCCACTGGCTTGACACCTTCAGGTGTTTGGACTATTGGTCCAAATACATCACGTTTTTCAAGTGAAGCCAATTCTGTTTGAATTGCTTCCTTCCATTTTGGACAATCATTTCTCTATCTAAATTCATTGACATATCTTGAGTCCAAATCCTCATCTTGTTGCATTATTTCAACTGCAACATTATAGGCAAAAATATTATCCACCACAATATTATTTTGATTTCACATTTTTCTCGTCGAGACATAATTTATAGAGATTTCCTCATTCTCATTATTTTCAGGTACATGGACCTCCTCTTTGGTGTCATCATTTATTATGTCTCGGAGCTCTTCATGAGCAATTGCCTCCACATTATGATCATTTTGATCATTTATTCCTTTCCTTTTTCGAGGATTTTTATCCTTGGAACCAATTGGTCTACCACGTTTTAAGCGCGGTCCAGACTCATTTGCCTTAACATTTTGTCCTATCGGGACATCAACTCGAACTTGAGCATTAGCAGCTGGGATATATGATTTAGTAACCCGTGAAAGGTTAGTAAATGCATCCGACAGTTGATTTGCAATATTCTGCAAATAAATTATCTTTTGAACTTCTTGCTCACATTGATTTGTTCGAGGGTCTAAATGAGACAGTGAAAGTGAATTTCAATCTATCTCATTTCCTAACTATATTTGTTCTCCCCCTAATGTTGGGTATACTGATTCATCAAAATGACAATCAACAAACCTTACCGTAAATAAATTTCCAATTCTAGGTTCCAAATATTTTATAATAGAACGAGATTCATACCCAACATATATTCCCAACCTCCTTTGGGGACCCATCTTTGTGGGTTATGGTGGAACAATTGGAACATATACTGCACAACCAAAGATTCTAAGATGGGAAATGTTTGGCTCCTGACCAAAAATCAATTGTAATGGGGAGATGTCATGATAACTGGTTGGCCTTATCCGTACAAGTGCCACTGCATGCAAAATAGCATGCCCCCAAATCGAAACAGACAACTTTGTTCCCATTAACAATGGTCTAACTATCAATTGAAGACGTTTAATCAATGACTCTGCTAAACCATTTTGAGTATGAACATGTGCAACAGGATGTTCAACTGTTATTCCAGTGGACAAACAATAATCATTAAATGCCTGAGATGTAAACTCACCAGCATTATCAAGACGAATTATTTTTATTACATAATCTGGAAATTGTGCTTTTAACCTTATTATTTGAGCCAACAACCTCGCAAAAGCCATATTGCGAGTTGATAATAAGCATACATGAGACCATCTTGTAGATGCATCTATCAAGACCATATAATATTTAAATGGTCCACATGCAGGGTGAATAGGTCCACATATATCACCCTGTATCCGTTCCAGAAATACAGGAGATTCCACCCCAACCTTAGCCATTGATGGTTTGATAACCAATTTTCCTTGTAAACAAGCAACACAAGAGAATTCCTTTGATTGAAGAACATTTTGGTTCTTCAAAGTATGCCTATATGAATTCTCAATTATTCTGCGCATCATATTATAATCGGGATGACCCAACCAGTCATGCCAAATGATAAAATCATTAGAACCAGTAAACCTTTTGTTTACCACGGCATGTGATTCAACTGTACCAATATTTGTATGGTACAACCCAGAAGAAAGTGCAAACAATTTTTCATGCACAGTTTTCTTCTCTGTATTTATTGTAGTAATATAAAGGTATTCAACATTTCCTTCATTCGCAGTCTCAACATGATAGCCATTTTGGCGAATAACCTTGAAACTTAACAAGTTTCTTTGAGACTTACTACAATACAATGCATTATCAATTACCAATAATGTTCCTCCAGGTAGTAATAAGGCCGCTCTTCTAGAGCCCTCAATCAATTTTGTACTATCGGATATTGTATTAACATATGCCTTTTTCATTACCAAATGAGAGAAATATTTCTTTTCTCTTAGTATCGTATGAGTTGTGGCACTGTCCAGAAGGCACATATCTCCATTACTCATCTTAGATCCAACTGAAGACTGAAAATTTTATTTATCTGACTCGGAAAAAAAATTGATCAACTTTTTAGGGAAAAAGATAATTTCCGAATTAAGTAGGTCTTAATTGGTTAGAGACTCGTGCTGATAACGTGTTGTAAAACAAGAGGAAAATGCAGGAATACTTAAACAAGAAAGTAAGGTAAAGTGTGATGGAGAGTATAAAGTTGAGAGCCTTATTTTAATCTCTTCAATTGTGTCTTTCTTAAGGGTGAAGAAGACCCTTTTATAAGAGGTAGAAATCATCCGTTTACTACCTTAACCAAAATACGTTAGTAATCTTTAATTATTACATTAGATTAATACATGCATTACGTTAGGTTGATGAAAAGAAACATCCATATTAAATGGATTTGTAACAGATAATAATTAGTTAATAAGGTAAGAATGTTTGAGTAATTATGATGTTTTTTCAACTTAATGCTCCCTCTAGTCCATGTTAAGTGAATTGTTGGGATATGACATATTTTTTAAGAAAAATATTTTAGTACATAACTAATTAAAATGCTACTTTCCACTATTGTTCTTTAGATTATTTTCAAACTATTCTCCTATAAAATATAAAGTAGTTAAGAACCTCATTAAATGAAGGATATATATAAAAAAATGTCTCAATAATTCTCTTAAGCTTCGAACAATTCACTTATTTTATACTATGAAAAAAATTCTCAAAAATTCACTTAATAAAGACTAGAAAAATAATAAATATATATCTTTTAACAAATTCTCATAAACTGGCCACAATGATTTTGTGTTAATGGTGTAGAAGTTAACGAGTTTAAGGATTTCTGAATTAGGTTTGCTTGCTAAATTTGAAAAAATAATGTGTTAAATTTATTTTATTTATATTTTAGGGTTTAGGGTTAACTAATTTAAAATATTCTTAAATTTTCAAGCAAGGTATTTAAATCCAACTTAAATTCTTGATATTAAATTTATAGATTAAGAGGCGGAGGAAGAAGAGGAACGTATCTAACGTATCAAGTATCAAGTGGAATGACTCTCAGGAGATGGAGGAGAAATTAAGGACAATGGGGATTGATGATAGTAATAAGGAATGCTAATAGTAGTGAAAACTAGTTGCATTAGAGAAGTAGTGTTGGAATGTTGTTGGATAATATTTATAGACACAAAAGGGATTGATTTGTGGAGTAAAGAGGTGGAAGGAAAATTAGTGGAAGCCAAGAAGGATTCTTATAGAAAGTTGTTGGTGAGTAGTGAAGAAGCGAAAAAGGTCAAACAAGAAAATATATAAAGTGGTGGGGAAGAAAGTGAAGTTAGCAGTTACAATGACTAAAATGGTAACTTCTAAACACTTGTATGGAGAATTTCATTATAGAGGAAGAGATAAGAAGGTATATAGGCTCATCAAGTAAAAGAGAGGAAGACCCGAGATCTAAACTAAGTGAAGTATATTAAAACAAGAAAATAAAGGTATTGATTGAAAAAACACACACTCATAAAAGGAAGCTAAATCTAAGATTAGAAACATATACCAACTTATCAATATTTATATTATAAATACAACAAAAAAGTGATAAAATGACTTCTTTTTTTTATCATCATCATCAACTACTAATAACATAAGTTTTTGCTAGTTTAGTGTCACCTTCATTTGTTACATCAATCAAAACTTTACAAAATACATCATTTATAACTGACATTGAACTTATAACTGACATTGAACATCACCCGCTCACTATTGTGTCTTGCCATTATTCTTAGTCTTAAGTTTGTCCTATTTTTAGTATGTCCAATTATCTAATTTCAGTTATAAAAGATTGTTCCTTTCACCAAAATTTTTTCGACACATTCAAATAACTTGTTGATTTACTTGAATCTCTAGCACCATCAAAAAAAGTTTATTTTTCTTAATCCATTTAGGAAGAAATGTTTTTGTTTCTATTGAAATTTGATATGCAACTCTAACTTACCTCTTGACCTTAAGGGTAGGCTTTCTTTTTTTTTCTTTTCAGAACTTAATGATATTAACAACCAAATGAAGGGGACATAAAGCCTAAACTCCTTTTACATCTTAGGACAAGAAAGATTCGAGTCCAGAAGCAAAATGGCAACAAAATTTTTCAAAAATTTTAAAAGGGCAACTCAATTATTCATGAAATCAAAAGGGCAACAATTTGCAACGGCATTTAAATCAAGGTTTAAAAAAGGCGCAGAAACCCATAAGCCTTACAAGGCGCAACAACTTTTAGCCTTGTAAGGCTCAGCCGCCATGAGCCTTACAAGGCGCAAGACTGTCAGCGCCTTGCAAGCTATTTATTTTATTTCATTTTAAAAAAATCGTTTAGCTGTTATTAATATTTATTTTGTATTGTAATATTTACTAGAGTTGATGATTATAAAATTTGCATAGGATTTTTAATTTATACATAATTAATCATAACATATAATCATGGTGTGACTCAACTAGAAAGTAATATATTCATTTATTTTCCTCATTTTTTATCCTTTTCTCTCATTTTCTTATTTTAAAAAGAAAGTTCGTTTTCTTCTTTTTAAAATGTATAAAAAATAGTAATGGCAACATTGATATCAATTAAAATTGGCCTAAATAATTTTATAAATTCTTAGTTAATGAAACAGTTACAATACCAATAAAGTAAACGTACATTGTTTCTTCAAACGGAAAAATAAAATAAAAATACCTATTTAACTCAAAATCATAGCACGTGATTATATATTATGATTAATTATGTATAAATTAAAAATCATAGCACGTGATTATATTACAATACAAGTAAGTATCTATGTATATAAATATTCTACTATATACAAATTTGACAATCACACAAACCTCAATCTCTTTTTGCTCATATCCTTTTGTACTGTTTTTTTTTTAAATAACTTGTACTGTTTTTTTGCAAAGCTAGTGAAGCAAATATCCAGCTAATGACATTGTGTTGTCATTTTTATGTATGCTGTTTGAAATTAGCTACAGACACAATTCTCTCTCTAACTTTACTCTCTCTCTCTTCAACGGCAATCTCACCGGTAACGGCTAATTTTGACGGAGCTCAGGATGAGCTTCAACATTAATCGCTCTGCTCCGACGATAAACAGACCGCCACACCCATCAGACTTTACCAACTTCCCCCCTCTTGCTACAAACTCCCAAATCTTTAACAACATCAATAAGGCCCATTTTAATCAGATCCAAATTCCCACTTCTGGTAATATGCATTATAAGGATTCTTTGGGAGGTAGAGTTCAGGGTTATGAGAAGAACAAGATTAAACTCCAACCAAGGAAGCATGAGATCCTCAAAGGGAAACCAGTGGTCACGTTCACTAATTAACTTTGTTATTTATTGTGTAATAATAATTTTTTTATTTAAATATTAATAACTTTTTTGATTATTTGTATATAATTAACTTTGTTATTTATTGTGTAGTTATCTCCATATAACATAAAAAAAAAAAAAAACTAAGCTATTTATTTTAAATGTATATTAATGTTTGTCATATTTTGAATAATATACGTATTAATTACCACATAATTGTCAAATTTAGCAAGATCAAATAAAAGTCCTAATTTGAAAAATAAACTTAAAATATTCTAAAACACTTAACAATAAACCTCAATACATAAAGAACATAATTAATTTAAGGAGTTTCAACACGTACTTTCAAAATTTATTAAGAAATGAAAATCCTAAGTTAAAAAGAAAACTTACAAACCCTTAAAAAAGTTAACCCCAAACCCTATAATTAACACATAAATACTACAAATTTTACTAGAAATAATAAAATATTACATGATAAAAAAGGATGATTAGAAAATGACATATCTACGACATTTAATCCTAAAACTGGGCATCTAGGCTTTGTCCAGGAAGAATGAGCCATTAATATGTGGAAAAATTATTTAAATACACATTTTATTTTACAATAATCTCTAAAATTTTCTACCATTTAAAAAAATTACAATAATCTCATCTCGAATATATCGTTATCCTCTCTCGAATACATTCTTCGCATTAAGTAATGTATCATTCACAATCAGTGAACTATGTATCCGCAGGTTTCCTGATGTATCCGATATCCTATAATTTTAAGAAATTTTTGTAATTTGAGAATCAATAGGGATATCACTACAAAAAAAACAGAGCAATTACGACGGTTTTTATGAGGATATTGCGGTGGTTTTAGCCGCCGCTACGAGTATTTTTGGTGGTTTCTCCAAACGTCGGAATTACGTCTGTCACAAAATATTGTAGCGGTTTTCCCAAAACCGCTGTAATTTCAATTTGTATAAAATGGCGGTTGATAATGGTATGTTGCGACAGTTATAAAACCGCCGCAATTGCATGTGTTAATATTGCCTGCAATGGCATTTTTAAACCGCCATAATGTGGGTTTAATGAACCAATTATTATTTCTTTTTATATTCTTATAATTTCATTCCATTTCTGCAACTGTTTAATGCTCAAAGGTTATATATTTGCTCTACAGTAGTATTGACACATACAAGAAAGATTAGTGAAACAAACCATTCATCATATATTGAAAACATAGTATTTCAAAACTACATAATAAATTCTAAATACATCAAGGAGTAATGTTTTACATTCATTCGAAGAAAATTAACCATATCATATTCTAAAAGTAACATCTGACGAGGACTTGCATGATCTACATTGGTACGATTCATTTGTGATCTTGCTCTTAGATGAATAGGTGTCACCTGCAGCAAGTGTGATGAAATCGATATTTGTTTTTGAGTTAGTCTATAACAAAAGTGCTAGAATGTCGTGAAAGATATAACTATATATGATATGAGTAAAGGGACATATATGATGAATTAGGCCCAAGTCTTTCTTACCCACGTTTGGGGGTGCTCCAACAGCAAGTGCTAGCAGCTGGATATACACCTCCTTTTGTAGGGCCACCAATGGTGCCATCCTAGAATCAAAATAATAGCATATTAGCAAACATTATACAAAAGAAAGTCCCAAAGAAACCACAAGACATACGAGTGAGTCCATGGTTGTTCTATATTAACAGCCATCTAACAAAAACTTGAATTGTCCTTAGTTCTGCATCAGGGCGTGGTTCAAAGGACCCATATTAGGGAAAACATACGAGTGAGTCCATGGTTGTTCTATAAAGATAATGTCTGTATTAGGGTGTGCTCAACAAATCCAGATTAGAGAAAACATAGGAGTGAGCCTATTGTTGTTCTATAAATGATGATGTCTGCATGATGCATTACATATATCTTTCAAATGAAAACTACAAGATACGCCTTCTCTATGCATTAATACTAATGGAAAAATCCGTTCTTTCCTACTCTTCCGTTCAATTTGTTATCTTATATTTTTTTTAGCCCGTTCAAAAAAGAATGTGTCTTTAATATTTTTGACAATTTTTAAATTTATTTCAAATCCACAAAATTCAAAAGGTATTGTCTAATTACATAAACTCCGTGTAAAGTCAAAACAAGACAAACAAAATATAATGGAAAACTAACAAAGCCCAAATCACCCATTTTCAGTGAGAAACTGTCTTGGAGATTTGTCTGTAATATTCACATAACACTATAGTAAAGTAAACAAGGGCAATAAACTTGCCTGGAAGAAATATGCCGCATGGCCACTCATATTGAAGACAGAAGCAAGAATTGGACCATTGCAAGTGGCTGCAAATGCCACCAGTAACTCTCAGGATCAGTTAACATCAACGGAAGTTGGGATTTTAAAAGATTGAATCTTTTAAAGTGAATTCTGAAGTTACACTTTAGATCTAAGAAAACATTCAATAGCATTTTCATATTGAGAATTACTTTGAATAGCCTCCTCTTTTACAGTAAGCATATAGAAAATTGATAGAAGAGACGTATGTAGAGAAAGAGAGAAGAGGCACTGACATGTTGTAAGCATTTTCTTTAATCGGTGATTTCAGAATGCAGATATTCAATCAACTATTTAAATAGTATTTAGTTTGAGCAGGAAAATGGTTGATATCCTTCACACATCCATTTTGCGGAGTGTTTCCTAAACAATTCTTAACCAACCTTAAACAATAAACCAGTTAGGAGAAAATTTATGTGCCATAAACATAAATACATTGATAGCATAGACTGTTTGCTAAACAATTTCTTACGCATGAGAAGAAACATTTAACCTTAGAAGTGCTAACTGAAATTTAAATGTTGTATCTTAAGGAGTTAATTTCTAATATAGCTCTTTGAATCGATAAGAAGGCATAGAAATTCATTGTCCATCATCGTAAGCTTATGGTCCTTTGAAGAGGAAAAAATTTGTTACCTGAAAGTCCTAACCTCCTCAAATTCGGTATGAATCTGGACAAAACAATGAGAAAAGAAAAAACCATCATTAAGATAATTAGCGACATATTTGCCCATTTAGGTAGAAAAATGTTGCTTGTGAATTTCTTACCCCAGTTTCTTCCTTCACTTCTCTCACAACTCCTTTTAGGATCTCCTCGGACTGATTTTGACACACTGTTTAAAGGAGTAAGAGTATGGATATCATGTTTCAATACTTAAGTCAAAAGTGACTTTGCAATAGGGTAACATACCTCAAAAATGAAATCAGTTAATATTTTTCCTGAAAGAGACGGAACAGAATCTCTCTCTTGCATGATGAGCACCTAAACTAGTAAGTTTATTAGGCTAAGAGACTACAAGTTCCAACAAGGTGAAAGTTCCAGTAGTAGTAATCTTTATTATTTTCAACATTCATTGAAAAGTAAGATATTAAGAGAATATGATCAGATGCGAGTTCTAGAGCAATCTTCACAAGATAGTCCATCAGAAAGCCCTAAGAAAAGATCTCAATTGCCTACTGATCATGTGATTGTCATCTGAACTTATAATACCTTTATCTTATTAATGAAAAAAATAATCCAATCCAATCGAAACCAAACAAACTAAATATTTATGAAGTGTACACAAGAAACAGAAAACAAAAATAGAAAATAGAAAATACGAAGGAACACATATTTACCCTTGAAGCGCGAGACTCGCAAAACCTCCATAAGAGGCTGGCAACCTTGTTGTATTTTGTAGTACCTGAGCTGAATTCATCTCATTATCTGCAAATCCGGTCAAGTTGAATTACTTACTTGATCGCTGATGAATTCAAGTCAATTTATGATGCCAAGTTTGTAATACCAAATTAAAAGCAAAAAAAGACTACAATAGCATTTACTGTTCTTAAATTAGTTCTATTTTCAAACAACATAATTAGATAAAGATCCAATCCCCTGTGAGATGAGACTCGCAAGTCACTAGCCACAAACATGCAACTAAAACAAATAGCACCTCACTGGAATGGAATAGTGGTACAAGCCCAATAAATTCAAAAAATCAAAGTAAAGCACCTAATTTTCACTAAAACAATCCCTGATATTTAACTAAAACGCCTATTATCAATCTTCAGTACATAGCTTTCACATTAAAATGCAGAAAACTTACCGATAATCTCATTAATAAGAGAAATACACTTCATGATGGAAAGTAAACTTGATATTGTTGTTTCAGATTCAATCTTGAGCAATTTTACACTATATTACAGAAAATGAAACTGTCGAAATCAGAAATTCGATGGAAGAACAGCAGAAACCTGAGAAGCAAAGCAATAACAAACCAAATTGAGAGAATAGAAATCATGAAATAGAAACAGTTGAAGAAATAGTGATTTTAAACCAGAAACGCTCTATCAACCCTCAAATCCAACCCGACTAACCTCTAACATCAACTCTGATCCAGCGAACTTCACCGGAGACCAAATCGCCGTCGATAATTATCGAGAGAAACTCGATCAATGAGGGGGAGGGAATGTAAAATGGGTATTCTAATCTAATTTCTAAGTTGGCTTTTTAAAAAATAAATAAAAAATATCTGCTTAATTTTAGGATAAGTTAGTGCTTCAAACCGCCATAATAGAACTAAAACTGTCCGTAAATAAATGACAAATGTGACGTTTTGATAAACTGCCGTAATATTAAGGATATTACGGCGCCTTTAGGAAACGCCGTCCAAAAACTGCCGTAATTACAAGTTTTTTTTTTTTTTTTAGTGTTTAATGTAATTAGCTCTTAACACTATGATATTTATGTAATTTTATAATATACCATATAGCACTTCATTAAAATTATTGTAGATGGTTAATATGTTAATCATTGTTGCCCATTTTGAAAAATAGTCAGCTACTTTGTTGACTTCTCTAAAATGGTGAGTGACACTAACATCATTCTTATTAATGCGAACGATAGTTTCTTTAAGAAATAATAATGATAATAATAATATTATAATAATAATAATTAAAAAAATAGTTTCTTCAATAATAGTCCTCAAGTTAAGGTTCTGAGAAGTCCTGCTTTGCATCAATGTCAACTATAATCTTGGAATCCATTTCAATACCGGAAACAAAGCATTGGCTGACCAACTCATTCCGGGTGGTATTACACAATAGCCTTATGCGATAGTAGCCCACCTTCTTGATCTCATGGCTGAATCAAAGTAAGAAGTATAGAAGGACTTTATGTTGGCCACGCAGATGACTCAAATGGATGAGTTGTCCAAAAAGATAGTGGGAATTGAAGTCCAATGCAAAAGGAAGGACCGATATGTCCCCCCTCATGAGTGAGGAAAGCCCAAGAACAATGCGGGTAAACGTGTAGAAGGAATGCTCTCAATCATTTTCAACAAGGTAAGTGAGCATGATAGGGTGCTGGAATAGATGAATGAGGATACAAAAAAATATTAAAAAAAACAGTGTAAATTATACATATTATTTTTGTGAGATTGTTTATTATTGTTATTGTCGTTAAAATAATTTATTTTATTTCTTTTCTTTTATTAGTAATGATAATGGACTATTTTCAGTTGTGTGATTTTTTCCCTTCGAAAAAAGATGGAATATTATTTTACATTAGTTATACATAGCATAAAAAAATATACCAAACAAGGTACTACTAATATACAAAGCTAGTTATTCTTTTCCAATATAGAAAATTTCCTTTAATTTTTTCCCTTAAAATATCCAAAAAATTTAAAATTGTATAATTTTTTTAATCTTGGAATCCATTTCAACATTAAGCAATAAATAAAAACTCAAAAATAACTTCAAACCCCTTAAAAAAGTTAAAACTCCAAACCCTAATTAACACATAAATATTGAAAATCTTACAAGAGGAACAAAAACAGACATAGTTATAAAGGGATAATTAGAATTGACATTTTTATAATATTTAGACAAGCTAGGCGAGATAAATGATATAGGTTGGTGATATTCACTCGCACGTTACTCATTTCCTCTCTCACACGTCGATGAACAAGTAAAATATTTTGAAAAAATGAGTTGGAATTTAATGAATTGCTTAGTTTACTGCCCCGAAATTGTGCAAATTAATTTTAAACAAACTTATTATACATAACCATATTAGTTACATAGTGAAATACTTGCTTTGAATTTGTGATAGAAGAATTTCCTAACAATCAATATATACAGAAAATATAAGGGATATCTAAAAAATAGTTTAGGCCATTAAATTACGATAATAAGTTCATATTTTTTTCAAAAAATCTTTTACGACATTCAAAAACACGTAGAAAATAAGAGAAAATGCTAGAAATGAAATTTTAATCCTTCATATTATCTATGAAAGATAAATCAGAGCACTCATCAATCCATTTGTCTGGATTCGAAATTATAGAATTATAACAAATTCTATTCAGATCAATTATTTAAATCAATTAAATTATAATTATTATTTTTTTCTAACTCATTTTCCATAAGGTTCGTACTTGCACAGGCTTGCCATCCTCTGATCTCGTTAACACATAATTGTCAGATTTAACAAGAAATAGAAATTCTAACTCAAAAAATAAACGTAGAAAAACTTTAAGTAGTAAATACCAAATCCTAACATATAAAGAGAACAACTAATATCAAGTGTTTCAATACCTATTTTCAAAATGTAGCAAAAAATGAAAATCCCAAGTTGAAAAATAACTTAGAAACCCTTCAAACCTATTAGTTGCTTCTAATTAAAGCTCAAATAAACATTGCATAGAAAAAAACAAGTAGAATAACCGGAAAATAACCATAATATAGCTTTGATGGAAGAGACTTAGTCTTCTACAACAAAATAAAAGATCAAATAACAACGATATCAAAGCTAAGGCCTTTTTGGGCAATAGCCATTGACCTTATTTAGTACAACAACAAAGGAAAAGATCAAATAACAACCATATTAAAGCAGCTAGTCCATTTTTCAGGCAAGAACTATATCTATATGCTTTAAAGGGTTTTCAACGTCACCTCCACCACCATGTTTGACAAATTCAGCGGGGGTCAGAAAACTAGCATGACAACTACAAACTATCTTTAGATCTTCTCTCCTCACAGACGAGTATAATAAGTATCCTTTAGTCTTCTTTCCATTTGGTCCATCATAAAAAACACAAGGCATGGAGTGCAAGAAGTTCCTCAGCTTCTCTCCAACTTCTTTAGCACTTTCCCCTGACAACACCCGTGATTTCTCATTAGTAATTTTGAGAAACTTGAAAAAGCTAATTGTTACCATTTTTCGTGAACTTACACTTATTTTTTAATTAAGTAAATAAAAAGTGCTTCAATGAAAGAATAAAAAGGATGAAATTTTTTATACATCCATTAGGTGGTTGTTGGGATTCAAGCTCGGTTAAATTTGAAGCAACACTTCTTTGTGATCCACTTGATTCACCTGAAAACAACAAAGAAGAATTTTCATTAGTTATTGATGATGAACGGTTCAATATCTTCAATTTTTTAGAGTTGAACTTTCAAATTACCGATCAACCCTAAATTCAGCTCCACATTCCTCAAGTTTTCTCTATTTTCTTCAGTTTTCTCCATGTTAGCAAAATCTAAAAAATGAGAGAGTTATTGAATTTCAAACTAAAAAATTATAAAATAGACATAGAGAAACTCCATAAAAGTTTCAGGGTGGAGAAACTATTAGGCCATTTGGGAGATTATAAAGAAGAAAATTCCAAGGTGTGAAGGTAGAAAAAATGTGAAGGGGTATTCCATTTCTGTGGGTTAAGTGAAATGAGAAAATACCATGACCAACGTGATTTAGAAATGACTTTGGAAATTGCTCCCAAAAAGTACCTGATCAAAAGTGACACATGTTATTTGTGAATTCATTTATTTATAAAAAAAAAATTACCACTTTAAAAAGAGGAAAAGGTTAATTAAATGTATTTTTCTACTTTATTTTATTGGATAAATTTATTAAATGTTATATTAGCTAATTATTTTTACTTTCGGCATTACTAATCTAAATAAGGTAAACAACGTAAATCTCACTAGTTAAGAATTTAATTATGTGCTTTTTCGTGAGTTTTTTTGAAAGTATATTTCGTGCAAAATTTTGGTCCCAATATACATGTATTTCGGATAAATGGGATTCACAATTAGTTGTAATTTATTCTAGATATATTATATTCAAGTGTATTCGCAAGGCTCTGACTCTCTCGTCTGCCTCTTTCCCTATCTGTACTACACAATGTATCTGAGAGCAAAAATATATGTATCTAGGTGTATCTAATTTGAATCTGATATTAAATTATTAATTAGTGAGATAGTACTGTGTACTTATTTCAAACTATAAGGAGAATAATTAGTTAATAAGGTATGAATGTTTGTGCAATTATGTCTTTTTTCAACTTAATACGATCCCTCTAGTCTAGTTAAGTGAATTGTTGGCATACGACACATTTTTAAGAAAAATAGTTTAGTACATAACTAATTAAAATGCTACTTTCCACTATTATTATTTAGACTATTTTTGAACTATTCTCCTATAAAATGTATTAGTTAAGAGCCTCATTAAATGAAGGATAACTATGAAAAATGTCCCAACAATTCTCTTAAACTTCGAACAATTCACTTATTTTAAATTATAAAAAAAATTCTCAACAATTCACTTAATAAAGATTAGAGAAAATAATATATATCTTGTTTAACAAATTCTCATAAATTGGCCACAATGATTTTGTGTTAATGGTGTTGGAGTTAATGAGTTTAAGGGTTTCTGAATTAGGATTGCTTGCTAAACTTGAAAAATAATGTGTTAAAAGTTATTTTATTTATATTTTAGGATTTAGGATTAAATAATTTAAAATATTCTTACTTAAATTTTCAAGTTACGTAGTTAAATCCAACTTAAATTCTTTTTATTTGATTTAGAGATTAAGAGGCGGAGGAAGAAGAGGAACGTATCTAACGTATCAAAAGATTAATGGAATTAGTGGAAGCCAAGAAGGATCCTTATATAAAGTTGTTGGTGAGCAGTGAAGAAGCGAAAAAAAGGTCAAATAAAAAAAATATATAAGGTGGCGCGGAAGAAAGTGAAGTTAGCAGTTATATATATTGGCGCTAAAATGTAACTTTTAAACACTTGTATGGAGAACTTCTTCTTTTTTTTTGCTTGAAAAGGGTGTTTATTTAATTATATATATATATATATATATATAATATGAATTCATACAAGGTCGGTGGCCTGAAGCATTACAATCAAACGGAATACTTGCTAAGTTACCAACAAAATAATTAAAATCATCCGATATTAATAGGGACAAGTTCTTCCTATCAAAAGTGGCTCCCTCATTATCAGCATCGATGGTCTTCGAGACAAACGATGGTGGCGCTGTCCATTTCATAAAATATATGTCCTCTGTTAGTTTTACTGCTTCTTTAACTATCATATCAGCCAACTGATTCTGCTCTATGTAGCTATTGCTGATGATCTGTGGGTTCCCCAACTTTTGGAGTAACTCCCTGCATCTAAAAATTGTGTTAGTGATTTAGTCACAACCTTTATAGATAATGTTTATGATAACTGATGAGTCTGTATCAATTTGGATAGGTGAGATACATATTCTAGCTGCCATTCTAAGCCCTAGTAATAAGGCTAGTTGCTCTAAGTGTAGTAATAACATTAACTTTTGCTGAGAATCTTTCTATCCAAGAGCCCCTACAATCTCGTATTACTCCTCCTGCCTCCCCCCCCCCCCCCTTTTGAAGAGTAATTGTAAGAGCCGTCAGTTTTTAGCTCAAGCCAAATTCTGGGGGTAGCCACTTCTATTTAGGCTTTAAATTGCTGTTATTTTTTTCTTTTTTGCCTAGATAGTAGAATTCTACAACTTTATCTAAAGGTGTAGCTGTTAGGATGTCCTCTTTTTTTCTGTTATGGTAGTTGTGAGTTTCTATTCAACCATATGCACCATATATAAAAAGGAAAGGAATATTTCCATTCGATGTTGTTGTGAATGTTGAAGTTCTTGATATTTTTAATGATAGTAAGCCAATCTATTTCTCTACCATTGAGAATAGGTTGTAGAAATTGTAGCATACCTAACTTATCTCACAACTGGATAGCTTTAGTGCATTTAATGAAGATTTGTGTATTAGTATCCATTTCCCCGCAAATAGTACAGGTTGGGCTAATGTTGATCCCAATCGAGTGTAGATGGTGGCAAGTCGGTAGTCTCCTATAATAACTTATCTAGAGGAAGAACTTGATTTTATTAGGGCACTGGAGTTTTTAGATCTAGTTAAGATCTTTAAGGGGTGGATGATTAATGTTATTTTTACCCTTTATATTATGGTACACTGATGAGGTACTGAATATTCCATTCGTTGTTATAGCCCAAGTAAGTTTGTCTACTGGGTTCGAGATGTTAGGAATAATTATTTGTTTGATTTTTTGACGGACACTTAGAGGAAGAGGTAATGTATATTTTCCAAGTTCGACAACCCATCTACGATGATGCTATTGACTGTCCTCTCCGATTCCTTAAGGAGGAAGGGGGCCACTAAGAAGGTTCCTTAGAGTTGGAGAATTTGGAACCCATGGATTTGTCCAGAAGTTGATTTGATTTTTGTCCCCTAATATCCAGTGGAGGCATTCTTTGCACTCCTCCCAGCCTTTTATTATGTTTTTTCATATTGGGCTTATTCATTTTCTATGTATAGAATCATCTCTAAGTCCCTTGGATTCGGTGTAAACAACAAGAATAGCATTTGCCCATAGAGTCCTGGGGTTCTTAAAGAGTCTCCACGTTAGTCGTCCTAGCATAGCTTTTATTCTTGATGTTGCACCTCTGAACACCTAGACCACCTTCTTGTTTGCTCTTAGTAACTATATCCCAGTTGATGAAGTGCAACTTCTTTTTAACATTTGTGGAGCCCCAGATAAAATTTCGTTGAATTCAATCTACCCTTTTGGTTATGTTGGTAGGTAGCTTAGCTAGTTGCATCATGTAAATCGGAATGTTATTAAGGGACAACTTAGCTAGGATGATTCTTCCCGCACGTTAAGAAAATTTGTTTTCCAACCGGTGAGTTGGATTGTAAGTTATCTATATTGAATTGGAAGACGCGTGTTTAGGATTTAAGATTTAGGGTTTAGATAGAGGAAGAGATATGAAAGTGTATAGGCTCGTCAAGTAAAAGAGAGGGGGATCCGAGATCTAAACTAAGTGAAGTATATTAAAGACAAGAAAATCATGGAATTGATGGAAAAGACACACATGCATAAAGGGGAGCTAAATCTAAGATTAAAAACATATACCAACTTATCAATATTTATATTATAAATACAAAAAAAAAAAAGTGATAAAATGATATATTTTTTAGCATCATCAACTACTAATAACATAAGATTTTCCTAGTTTAATGTCACCTTCATTTGTTACATCAATCAAATTTTACAAAATACATAATTTATTATTGACATTGAACATCACCCCCTCACTGTTGTGCCTCACCATTATTCTTATTGTCTTAACTTGAGTCCGCAGCCTAAAGGGCAAAAAAAATTAACAAAAATTTCAAAAAGGCATATCAAATTTTGTTTTAACCAAAGGGGCAAAATCGTTGGTGGAGTAGCGATTTTGTTTTAATGCCGTTACTCCGTTAAACAATCAAAATCGCTACTCCACTAGCGATTTGCTCATTTGGTTAAAAAAAAAATTGATGTGCCCTTTTAGAATTTTTGTCAATTTTTTGTGCCCTTTAGGCTCCGGACTCGTCTTAAGTTTGTCCCATTTTTAGTATATCCAATTATCTTTCAGTTATAAAAGATTGTTCCTTTCACAAAAAATAAATTCGACACGTTCAAATCACTTGTTGATTTACTTTAATCTCTAGCACCATCAAAAAAGTTTATTTTTCTTATTCCATCTAGTAAGAGTTGTTTTATGTTGAAATTTGATATTCAACTCTGACTTACCTCTGACCTTAAGAGTACGGCTTCTTCATAATCAAATTTAGGATACTAAAAATAAAATTATTTGAGAGTGATTCATGACTAGACTGTTAGATTTTTTTCTTGGGATTGTCGTGTAATTCATAATTACATTAATTTTCGAATAAGGAATCAAGCAATGAAACACAATAAATGAAAAAAAAAATTAATATCATCAATCAGTTCATCCCAAAATTCTAAATTACATATATAAAATTCCACCCTTAAATCCTAAATTATAAATTTATTGGGACTCAAAAACCTAGAAAAATCATCCATATATTCAAACATAAAAAATAGCAACACAACACAATAAACAACTAATAATATATGTATTAATTACCACATAATTGTCAGATTTAGCAAGATCAAATAAAAGTCGTAATTTGGAAATAAACTTAAAGTAGTCTAAAACACTTAACAATAAACCCTAACACATAAAGAACATAATTAATTTAAGGAGTTTCAACACGTACTTTCAAAATCTATTAAGAAATGAAAATCCTAAGTTAAAAAGAAATCTTACAAACCCTTAAAAGAGTTAACCCCAAACCTTAATTAACACATAAATACTACAAATCTTACGAGAAATAATAAAATATTACATAATCAAAAGGGATGATTAGAAAATGACACCTCTACGACATTTAAATAAGGCGAAATGCATAATATTAAATTTGGAAATACTTACTTCCTCGTAACTTTCTCATGGAATAATATTAAGTGAGAAAATAAATAAGAATTTAATGGGTTATTTAGTTTATTGGGTCGGCCTTCGGAGTCAAGATTTTAAAAAATAAATTATAATGATAGTTTGATGTAAAATCAGGCATTTGGGTAAAATCCTAGAATTAAGGAAAAAAAAGAGTTGTTAAAGACAGTACTTTAGAAGTAAATCACGTGTATAACAACTCTTAAGTATTTAACGTATCACTGATCCAAAAAAAATACTTTTTTTAAAAAGATTCTTTCCATTTATGTAAAAGGATAAAATAATTAAATATGATATGAATACATGTCTAATTAGGTAATTTCCTTTAGAAAAATGGGTTGAAATTTAAATGGGTTATTTAGTTCGATGGGCCGAATCCTAGACTGCAAATATATTTGTTAAGTTTATTTTACTAAGAAGAATGGAGATAAAATATACTTTATTGGCTCTAAAAAAGGAATAAAGCCTTATTTCTCTATAAATTTTTGGGCACAAAAATATACAATTTGAATCACATTTTAATTTTTTTAGAGCATATTCACAATTACTTTTCATTTCTCGAATAAGGAATGAAGAAATGAAATCTACATTATAATAAAAGATAAAAAGAAAAACCTAATATCGTCAATTAGTTCATCTCTAAACCCTAAACCGCATATGTAAAATCTACCTTTAAATCCTGACTCAAAATTTATTTGGACTCGGAAACGTAGAAAAATGAATGCATTTGCAAAACATAAAATATAACAACCAACTCAATATACAACTCTTTTTTTAAAAAACCAAAATCATTCGCTTGCGATACCCCTAACATGGAGTCAATTCCCTAAATGGTCACCCAAATTTAGGGAATTGCCTTGAAATATCATTTATGTTTCATTTAGGATCAAAATATCACTCAACTTTCACTATTTTCCTCTAAATATACTTACCACTTCAAAAGCCCCGGCATGCCATGTCGTTGAAGCCTTTTTTTTTAATAATAGACTTATTTAATTCATCAAACTCAATTAACTAAAATAATGATCTTACTATTTTGAATATATATATATATATTAGTTTATTGAGAAGAAATTTTCATACTTCAAAATCTTTTATCATAATTAACTTTTTTATTTTTATGCTACTTACTATAATGTCATCAATTTTGAATACTTATACACATATATTCAAAAAAAATATTGATATAAAAATCACTGATGAAAATTAAATTAAAAACAAAAGTTAAATAATAAATTTCTCCTTTTTACCAACTATTTTGTCAACCTTACAAATTTATTTGAATACTTTTATGAAAAAAAATTACTTAAAAAACTTCAAATAATTTACTTAGAGATTTAAAAAATTCTCAGGTAACAATTGCACACAAAAAAAATTCATTGAATTTTGTTTGGTAGAAAAATATGAAGGAATTAGATATTTTTAAAGTGTTCTTTTCTAATCTTCATAAATTCTAACGTAATTTATATATTTGTTTTGTAGAGGCATAAGTTTAATGAATTAAATAGGTTTTGTTTTTTTAAATGATGATTTAATGACATGACATATCAACTAGAATAGAAGGAGACTTTTAAGGTATTTAGTATTATTTTTTTTTTGGGAAAAAAACTTAGTAATAATTTTATTCACTTTCTATTTTTTTTTTTATAAATATTGTAAGCATGAATTTCAAAGTACACAATTAATTCTATTGTAATAGTTAATTGACATTTAATATTATTGATTCATTATACAATTTATGATTAATTGATGTAAGTTGACATTTATGAATGATTTGTATACCAATTTTTTTTTTAATATATGTGTTTATAAGTATTCAAAATTGATGACAATATAGTATATTTTAAAAACCTATTTTTTCATACCATAAAATAAAAAAAGTTTAATTATGATAAAAGATTCTTTAGTATGAAATTTTTTTCTTAATAAACAATTTTTTTAAAGAAAAAATAATAAGATTATTATTTTAGTTAAATGAGTTTGATGAATTAAATAAGTCTATTGTTTTAAAAAAGACTTTAATAACATGGCATGCCAACTAGGAGAGAGAGTAAAGTTTTTAAAGAATTAAGTATATATGAAGGAAAATAGTGATAGTTGGGTGGTATTTTGGTCCTAAGTGAAATATAAATGATATTTCAAGACAATTCTCCAAACTTGAGTGACCATTTAGGGAATTGACTCCCTAACATGTACAACTAACAACATATATTATATATTAACACAAAAAATATTATCAGACTTAGCAAAATATAAAATTCTAACTCAAAAAATAACTTAGGATTTGGTGTAAGTTGTTTTGGGGTTTTATAAAGAAAACAACTAATATCAGGTGTTTCAATACGTGCTTCAACATTTAGCAAGAATTGATCACTCTTTAAGTTGAAAAATTACTTTAAAAAGTTAAACTGCACAAACATTAATTAACACATAAATATTAAAAATCTTAACCAATTAAAAAAAATGAAAACCAATTATAATGATAATTTAATGTGAAATCAGGCGTTTGAGGGAAACCCTAAGTTAAGTTTATATTTGTTAAGTTCATTAACCACGAAAATAAAAATTCCTGGATAGCATATCAAATACTAATAAAAACATACAAATAATGAAAGTAGAGAAGTATATTTGACACTTTTTCCTATTTCATATAATAAAATTAATAAATAAAACAAATAATCTAACATTAAATTGATTCGTTTAAATTATTTTTCGAGACAAGTTAAGCAGGTATATCATCATCAACAACAAAAAAATCTAGTATAATTTCGTAGGTGGAGTATAATATTAAATAGCTACCTGGTGTCAGTTCTACCAAGAAAATGTACCCCTGATCATTGTGATCAGAGCAAGACAGAATCTTCTAAGATTAAAGCCCATTCATTGAACATCAAACCAATAATGAGAGCAATCACCCAGTGGATCTTTGTCCATGAGCAGTCCCTTTAATGGATATATATATACTCCCTCCGCTTAAAAAAGAATGACGTACTTTTTTTTAGCCTGTTTAAGAAAGAATCGATTTTTTTTTTATAACATTTCAACTTCATTTTTTCACATGACATGTTTAAGGCTAGATTAAATAACATTTTGAAATCACTTTAATTTAGGATCACAAAATTAAAAAGTATACTTTAGTTTCTTAAATTTCGTATAAGTCAAATTAGGTCATTCTTTTTTAAACGGAAGAAGTAATTCATCTCCAACTCTAAAAGGGGACAACATGCAAGCTAAGGCTTGCCTGGTATCAGAAATATTTTGTTGAATAGAAACTATTTGTTGCTTCCAATTAAGCCAAAAATGGTGATGCATAGCAAAACAAAACAAGCGGGATGCCGGAAAAAAAACCTTATTTATTATCTTAGATAGGAGGAACTTAGTCCTGTACAACCACAAGGAAAGATGAAATAACAACGACAACATCAAAGCTAATGCCTTTTTGGGCAAAATA
Source organism: Solanum verrucosum (assembly GCF_900185275.1). NCBI lineage: Eukaryota > Viridiplantae > Streptophyta > Magnoliopsida > Solanales > Solanaceae > Solanum > Solanum verrucosum. Next base: position 6,449,416 of record NW_026020332.1, read on the forward strand.
GCCATTGAAGTTAGTCGGTACAACAACAAAAGGAAAGATTACATAACAACGATATTAAACCTAATACAGTTTTTCGGGCAATAGCCATTGTCACTACAAAGCTTAATTAATTAATTAGGATCGATAGTTATAAGCTTTAAAGGGTTTTCAACATCACCTCCACCAGCATGTTTGACAAATTCAGCTGGGGTCAGAAAATGACCATGACAAATACAAACAATCTTCACTTCTCCTCCCTTCTTATACGCGTATAAGAATCCTTCAGTCTTCTTTCCATTTGATCCATCACCTTTGGTGGAAACACCAGGCATTTTGAGCAAGAAGTTTCTGAGTCCCTCTTTCCCCGAAAAGTCGGGTGATTGCTGATCATTAGTAGCTTCGATAGCTGCTACTATCAGATGCTGCATTTGCTCCAATGTGCCACTGGCTGGAGGTATCGCATTAGAACTACCACTTGCACCTGCAATGGAAGTGTCATTAACTGAAGAAAAAAAAAAATTATTTCTTAGTTTTACACAAATAAATCAATTTAATAAAATGAACGAATAATTAATTAAATGGAACAACACAATTGAATTTTCGATTACCTTGATTAGGTAGCTGTTGTGGAGTTTCAAAACCAGTTTCACTTGAACCAACACTTCCTTGAGATCCAGATCCACCAGATGACGGCCAAGAAGAGGTTCCATTCACTTCATTTTCCTCAACAACTATAACATTCTTCAGTTTATCCCACCTCTTTTGCTTCGCGTCCCGGCGCATCTGCGTCTGGAAGTCCCTCCTTTCCTTCCAGTCCATCTCAGTCTCCATTGGCGGCAACGAGGCCGTCCTCATAGTTGAAAATGGATCATTATTACTTTGCATCCACTCCTCCTCAGTCTCCATTGGTGGCAACGAAGCAGTCCTGTTAACAGAAAATGGATCACTCCTTTTCATCCACTCGATTTCAGTCTCCATTGGCGGCAACGAAGCTGTCTTCATAATTGAAAATGGATCATTCATTTGTCTCCAGTACTCCATCTCAGTTTCCATCCTTCGCCTCCACTCGATTTCAGTCTCCATCTGTTGCCTCCACTCCATTTCAGTCTCCATCCGTTGCCTCCACTCCATTTCAGTCTCCATCGGAAACGAAGACGTCCTGGTAACAGAAAATGGATCATTCCTTTTCCTCCAATCTACTTCAGACTCCATCGGCAACGAATACGTCTTCATAATTGAATACGGATCATTCCTTTGCCTCCAGTCAATTTCAGTCTCCATCGGCAACGAAGACGTCCTGGTAACAGAAAATGGATCATTCCTTTTCCTCCAATCTACTTCAGACTCCATCGGCAACGAATACGTCTTCATAATTGAATACGGATCATTCCTTTGCCTCCAGTCAATTTCAGTCTCCATCGGCAACGAAGACGTCCTGGTAACAGAAAATGGATCATTCCTTTGCCTCCAGTACTCCATTTCAGTCTCCATCGGAGACCTGGTAACAGAAAATGGATCATTACTTTGCCTCCACTGCATTTCAGACTCCATCGGCAACGAAGACGTCTTCATAATAGAAAACGGATCATTCATTTGCCTCCACTCAGCCTCAGTCTCCATGGGCAGCGAAGCAGGCCTGATGACTGAAAATTGAAAATCATTCACATTTCTATTACTGTTATTATAACCAGAATGCTCACCATTAGCCATTGACGAAGAATGGTTCTGTATCTTCGATTTTTTCGAAGAAGCCCCAAAACCACTCAGCCCTAAAGTTAGCTCTACGCTTACATCCTCTACAATCCTTTTTCCTTTGTCTTGATAATTAGCTCTCTCCATGTTAGCAAAAACTAAAAAATCAACAAAGCTATTGAATTACAAACTTAATAGGAAAAAAAAACTCTATAAAAGTATGAAATTCACTTTCATTGATGAATGCTTGGAGAAACCTTCAGGCATTTGGGAGATTATAAAGGAAAAAATTTCAGGTGTGAACAGCAGGAAAAACGTGAAGAGGTATTCATTTCCGTGGGTGTAAGTGAAAATGACGAAATAGCCCCTTGCTACGTGGTTTAAGAAGGGAGTTTGGAAATTGAACCAAAAACACAATTTAGCTAGAGTCTAAATAAGAAGTAACCGACTAAAAATGACACCTGTCCGTTGTAATTATCTACTGAGAAACAGAATCGAACTTGAAACGTGTCTGGAAAATCACTGCATGTAAATTTGCGAAAAATTTGCACTTTCACACTACGGATGTGAAAAATATTATTTATGCATTTCGATGTTGATTTGAAAGTTTTTTTTGGGCAAATTTTATTAAATGTTATATTATCTGATTGTTTTTTGGGCAAATTTTATTAAATGTTATATTATCCGATTATTTTAACTCCCGGTATTATTGAATTGTTGAGACCTTTTTTCATAGTTTAAAATAGTGAATTGTTCCAAGTTTAAAATAATTGTTGATTTTTTTTCTTTATATTTACACTTTTTTGTAATAACGTTCTTAATTACCTTACGTTTATAAGGAGACTAATTTAAAAATAATCAAAAGAGTAATAATGAAAAGTAGTAACTGTTAAGGAATGTGACATACTCTAACAATTTACTTAATATGGACTCAAGGAAGCGATAAATATGTCTCGTTTAATGATTTCCCACAAATTAGTCGCAGTGGTTTGGAGTTAACAAGTATACGATTTTCTGAGTTATATTTTTTAGATAAAAAAAAAAAGTATATGTATTTTGATTGATTCTTGAATATCAAATAATAATGATTTTATTTCTACGAGTATCCATGAATATATATGAATTTAAATTTGACAGTTCACATTTTATTAATGAGAATATGTGCCTATGAAAGATATAAATGCTAAGTTCGATTTTTGATATTGAAGATATCCATGTTATATTGTCTATCCTAATTTTCATTACAGTCTAATAGTAGGTTAATGTAAATGTAAATGAAAATATTATTATTCTGATCTCTTATTTTTTATAAATATTATCAATACATATAATAATAACTTAAAATATATATATGTAGCTATTGAACAACTGATCATTGTGGCTATTTCTTTTGGAAAAGAAAATTATGAAATAGTAGACGATGATCAAATTGTTGGGTTCTGAAGGTGATCTTGGCGTCATGCGGAAGCCTACAATTGCAAATTATATGAGGATAAATTAGACGACACATAAAACTATACTAAAAGACATAATATTATTATATGATATGACCAATTGGCCTACATAATTAAAAACTAATAAAAAGACATTAAAACTATAGAGAGAAAATCTCCCCACAAACAAAACTCTTAAATGTCTACATTGTGGATGTTATTGTGTTCTGCTATGAGAATATGGATCTTCAATTTATCGATCTCCAAACTTTCCTCTAAGGAAAGAATAAACCAAATATGAAAGAAAATTATATTTTCCTTTCAGAAAAAATTCAAGCATTTATGGTAATACTTTGACTTTTCTTTAAGGAAAAAAATAAACTTCAAATAAGATAAGAAAATTAGGGCAAAACCCTAACAAATTTCCCCATTTGTCTGGATGTTCTTCATAAAACTTGATCCCCTTTCTTCATACAATCTTCATGTATCACTGCTACGTACCATGGTTAAAAATTGATATGAGTTAAAAGTTGAGCCCTGTGTTAAAAGTTACAAGCAGGGTTGAAAGTGGAGCTCATGAGTTAAAAGTAATATGCATGAGTTGAAAGTGGAGCTCATGCGTTAAAAGTAAGATACATGAGTTAAAAGTGGAGCTTATGCGTTAAAAGTAAGATGCATGAGTTAAAAGTGGAGCCCGAGCAGGGGTTGAAAATTGATTTTGTTTTTAAGGATGGATCGGAGCAGCAGGATTGTTGAAAATATATTTGAAATTTCCCCACATGTAGTAGCACAAAAATACTCATTATCATCAAATTTGTTGCAAATTGATTTGAAAGTACTTGAGTCTGTCTTCAACCTCATTGAACCATAGGATCATCGGATCATCGGATCGTTGGACCATGTGTCCTGATACCACTTGTTGGGTTCGAAAGGGTGATTAGGGCGTCATGCGGAAACTTACAATTGCAAATCATATGAGGATAAATTAGACGATACATAAAACTATACTAAAATACATAATATTATTATATGATACGACCAATTGGCCTACATAATTAAAAACTAATAAAAAGACATTAAAATTGTAGAGAGAAAATCTCCCCACAAACAAAACTCTTAAATGTCTACATAATGGATGTTATTGTGTTCTGCTATGAGAATATGAATCTTCAATTTATAGATCTCCAAACTTTCCTCTAAGAAAAGAATAAACCAAATATGAAAGAAAATTATATTTTACTTTCAGAAAAAATTCAAGAATTTATGGTAATACTTTGACTTTTCTTTAAGGAAAAAAATAAACTTCAAATACAGTAAGAAAATCAGGGGAAAAAACCCTAACCCAAATTAGGTCATTATAAATTTTGTTAATAATCAGTTTAATGTTCAGTTCAATGTTATAAACCTATAGAGGATATTAAGTTAAGTGTTGGTGTTCATAATATAATCCAACACAATGAGTCACTTTTAATTAGAGGTAGGTGAATCCCTTGGCGACTCACTCTATCTTTGTGATGTGAATTTTTTAATTCATATGTTCAGACCTAAATAACAATATATTTAATATAATTTCATAAGTATAACTAAAAAAGGATAGAATACACACAAAATTTACTTTTATCTTTACGTGATAAAAAGTTATTTCTGATAAACCAAAAAGGAAAAATTCAAAACGTATGTGTAAAAACCTAAATATCAATTATTCAAAGCATCTGTTTCATTAGTACTCTTTCATTTTGATATTTGAATGATGAGAAAAGGACAACAACAAAAAAATACAATATGTTTTTTATATTTTATTTTATATATATATATATATATGTAACAAAACCCCATAGGCATATTAGTTTATTCAAATAAAATAATAATAATACTTGGGATTCGATTGATGTTTTATGATTGGTACCGTACTCAACTTATTCTATCTTACATGTCATAGTCCTAGAACACATCCATTTTAATTCTTATATAATCCGTTGACTGAATTCTTATTATAATAATAACCATATGATATACTAGCTTATTTTATAGAATTTTTTTTGAGATACAATCACTAAAAAAAAAAAAGGTTACTTTTTTTCTGACTAAGAGTATCAGTTGTCAGCTAAAAATATCAACAGTAGTTTTACTAATTTTCTAAATATAAATATTCAAACACATGTCTCATCGAGTGCGATTATATTAATCCAAATAATAAATTGGTTGGTCAAATTTTCGGATGGTAAAAAATGTATTTATTTCTTTAAAAAAAGTATTTTAAATTTTTTTCTAAAAGTGTATGATCAAATTTTGGGGGAAAAAATAAGTGTTTCTGGAGAAAAGTATAGGCTAAAAATTAGAACATTTTCCATAAAAGCACTTTGAAAAAAATGCAAGCATTTTTATAAATTTGGTAAAACACTAACGGCTTCTCACCGAAGATTTTTAGTAAAATACTTTTCTTAAATTTGGCTAAACACTTTTTAGTTGCTAAAAGTATTTTTTAAATTGATTGGTCAAACACAAATTGCTTCTCACAGAATATTTTCTTTTTTAGAAAAACAATACTAGAAAATAAAAATTCAAAATTAATTAATTTTAATAGTTTGATCAAACAAGTTCCAAGCTTCGGTCCTACTTTATCATATTATCTGTATATTAAGGTTTTTATTATACCTTTAAAGAAAAATATGTAATAACATTAATCATAATAAGTCTAGAGGAATCTTATTAGCTCAATTCAGTTGGTTGGTTATCTAAAATTTTACTTTATCAGTGAAGATTCGATTTTTCACCTTGTATTTTTCTTCCCTACACTCAATTTAAATAAAATTAAATCATATAAGTCTAAATACACACTGAATTAATACTTCACTAGTAAAATAATCCTCATTTTATTAAATTATATTGAGTATATTATTATTATTATTATGATACAAATAACGATGATTGATCATGGAAAAAAATTAAAGCTTATTTTATCTTTTTCAATTTTAAAATAAGTTCAATTTGCTAAAGCTATTAGCCAAATAATATGATTAGGACTAAAGATGTTGGAACTTAGTTTTATAATAACGTCGAGTTGTCCACTTTCGGTTCGATAAAATGACACTATTGTTTCTTTCAAGGAAAAAGACATAAATTTTTCCTAAGCTTGTTTTGAAAAATCAATTACTTGTTAGATTTATTACACATATTTATTATTTAAAAATAAATTTAATATTATTTTAAAACGTGTAATGCCATTCTTATAATATGTGATATATTACACTGGTTGCTACCTCAACACTATGTCAGCACCACATCAGAAACTATATTCTTTTATATTTTTTTTGTTTTCTTTTCTTTGTAATTAACTTTTCTTTTAGTAATTCTATATTTTATACTAATTAATTCCTAATTAATTTATTTTTTTCATCAATAAATCCCACCCACTTTATCTCTAGTCTTGCCAGAAAAATTATTCATTTCAACTTATACCACAATTTTCTTCGTCTTCTCCGCCAAAGAACACCCAACTCATCACCACCACAACCCTACCTTCACAACGGCGTTCCCTCTTCTTTTCCAACAAACTAGTAGCCACCAAACAACCACCAGAAAACAGCCACCCAAAACTTCAAATCAATCATCAACAAACACCGAATGCGACCCCTTTTCCTTGTCCCTTTTTTAATTTACTTTTTTTGGTTTATTTTGCAGATGTTCTGACGAGCTCAAAGCTTCAGTCATGACTCTAATGACGTTCCAATGAGTTTTGCACTTCCAGATCTGAACAACTAACAAATAATCACAACAATCAACACCACCAGACTATAGTTGTTGTGATGCTTTGAGGTTGTGAAGTGTAAGGAGGATTCTCATTTTTTATTCCTTTTTTAAACTTTAATTTTCCTAACTCGGGTGTTACTTTTTTTGTTATTTTTTTTCATTTCAATTTTAGGGGTGAATAAATTTACTTTTAAGTAGTTTAGATGTGTAATAGACCGATATGATAATTCAATTGAGTAACTGAATTTTCTAGATAAATTCAAAGAGAATCTATGCATTTTCCTAATTTATAAGTAAAACCTCGTGACTTGAGTTGTATGAGTGCAAATTTGCATGTGTGGTCTTAGGGAGGAGTGCTAGTATGAAGAATCCCATTAAAGTATAATATTTTTTTAAAAAAAAATTAAGAAATCTTTTAAAATAAGATATATGCCCCTATTTAGAAATCGAGCTAGGTTTAGATAAAACAAAAGTGGAAACTTTGTAAGTTATAAAAATATTCACTTGAAAAACTTATTTAAATTACTCTTTTGAACTTGAAACTTATTTTGTGATTTATTTTTTAAAAGAAGATTCAATATAATCAAACATTATTAGAAAACTTACAGAAATTTCATTAGTTAATTTGGAGTAATATATTTAGATACACTCTAGCTTGTAATACTACATTTTTTATCAAATTTTGGTATGTCCAAATACATTCACATACATGTATCTCGTGATATAAGGATAAGTGCAATTTATTCTAGATATACGGTATCCACTAACCCTAAATCATCTTCAGTAATAGCAGCAATTCAGATATTTGAAAACTTGGACATTTTTGTCCCTGAAGCTCAGCTGTGGTTACTGAAACTGATATGTAGAGCTTAACTGCATGCTCTGGAGTCTTCTATTGTTTTCCCTCGACTTGAGGAGGATACTTTGGTCATACCAGCAAAATATTTACTAATTTTTTGGTGCTGATTGAAAAATCTGAAAAGCTTGTGATTATTTCCAATTTTTTTAATTTGGGAAATTCTGACTGATTGTTGATTTGTTGTCGAAAGATAACTTTTTTTTATGTAAAAATTGTTGAAAAAGATGATTTTAGATCTCAAAAGAAAATATTCATACCTATGTCTAGGTTCATTTAATTATACCTTTTGATGAATATTTAATATGTTAATTATTCTAACATATTTTTTATGATTATTAAATGTCCTAAATAGTCTTGTTTGACCTTTTTCCTACCTAAATAGTCTTGTTTGACCTTTTTCCTAACTCCTGGCTATTTATAACACATATATTAATTATGAGTCATTTCTTTATTACAATTCTAAATTAAATTGTAATTACCACTTTATTTACATTAATTTTATACATTGAAGGCAGATTTTTTTATTCAATTTACACCCTATATATGTTCTTTTGTTTGTGTTTGGCAGTAGATGATAGACACACTTCAAGCTATGAGAATTTTCTAGAATATTCGTGATGAAGTATTTTGTGTAAGATTTCCACGATTTTAAGGATATTTTATATATTTTATTTTCTTACAAAAAATACTACTAATCGATAAAATTGATAGAGTGGTGATCAACACTGGCAAACGAACAAGGTAATAATCAAGAGACAATGGGGGATTTGGTTTGATGTGTACAAGGAAGCCAAATGACAAGTTCAAGCATACTCCATGTAAGTCTTCAACTGGGAGAATAATTGGACTTTTTGTGTTCATGAAGAAGGTATGTGACAATACTATATATTTAAAGTTTTAATATATTTGTGTGCGGAAAATTGAGCCAATAGATTTCTCAACGTTGAAGAAAATTTGGAGAAATGATAATTCTGCTAAGAAAAATTTGACTAAGCAGATGATATATTTGTGTGGTCATTTCTCAAGTTAATCTTGTGGGCTTGTGACTAATATGTAAAAGATTGGGTGTTAGATTTGAATGGTACCAAGTATATTTGTGCATTACACCCAAGTTGAAGAACAAGAAAAATGATTTATATATGTTGGAAATTCTAGAACTATTTACGTTCTTGGAATGGAAAAGTTTTTCTTATTAAACTCTCATATGAAAAATATTGATATTATCTGAGGTAGGTGATATATATGATTTAATATTCGGGTCAATTATTCTTATGAAATTATGATAAAAGGTTGAAACCTTTTATTTGAGTTAGATAAGATTTAACAAAATGATTGTGTTTGTGGGGAAAAAAATTATAGTCATAGTTTTTTGTTCTTAATGTTTATCAAAGTTTGAAAATAGGTATACATAAATACTGAAGGACTTAATATTGTCTACACTTGGATGCTGCTATTTTTGGTTCATGTTATTCTAGAATACTCAAAATAAATTGTTTAAAAGTTATTTTTTTGAATTTTACTATTATCATGTTGTTCATGTGTAAATCTCCCATATAATATTTTAGTATATTAACTTTAGTGAATTATCTTTCTAAATTTGAATTTATATATGGACACAAGTTTATGCTTTGGAATGATTTAGTAATTTATATATGCTTACTGTTTGACAGAATACTTTAGAGTCCATTAACTTATAACAACTTAGTGAGTGGCTAAGTAAATAAGTAATCATATATGGATTTCTTTATGCATAAATTTGTGTTGAAATTGAACACACTAAGAAATTACATGTTTGTGTTTCTGAGCATTTAAATTTTAGATTTAATTCTTTCGAATTTCTTGAGACTTGTATAAATAATGACTAAATGTGAAAAGTATTATGGTCACATTTGTGAATATTTTCTCTACATATACAAAAGGTTTTTGTTGAGAAATAAAGAGATGAAGTTTTTGACATTTTAATTTATAAATTTATATGTTACATCCAAAATTTAAAACTTTATGAAAAGGTTATCCCTTGTTATGAACTACTTGAAAGTGTGAGGCTGTTTTATTAAGATTGTGCTATATATAATTTTAAGAAAAGAAAAATAGAATCTAAGTTTTTTAATTGTATATTAATAAATGTTACATATACATATATGTGATAATCAATTGTGACATAGGTTCATTTAATTATACTTTGTTGATGAATATTTAATATGTTAATTATTCTAACATATTTCTTATGACTATTAAATGTCCTAAATAGTCTTGTTTGACCTTTTTTCCCAACTCCTGGCTATAACATATATCAATTATGAGTCATTTCTTTACTACAATTCTAAATTAAATTGTAATTATCAGTTTATGTACATTAATTTTATACATTGAAGGCAGATTTTTTATTCAATTTACACCCTATTTATGTTCTTTTGCTCGTGTTTGGCAGTAGAAGATGAACACGCCTCAAGTTATGAGAATTTTCTAGAATATTCATAATAAAATATTTTTCGGTAAGATTTTTAACAATTTTAAGAATATTTCATATACTTTATTTTCTTACGAAAAATACTACTAATCGATCAATCGATAGGGTGGTGATCAACACTGGCAAACGAACGAAGTAATAGTCAAGAGACAATGAGGAATCTGGTTTGATGTGTACAAGGGAGCCAAATGACAAGTTCAAGCATATATACTCCATGTAAGTCTACAATTGGGAGAATAATTGGACTTTTTGTGTTCATGAAGAAGGTATGTGACAATACTATATATTTACAGTTTTAATAGATTTGTGTGTGGTAAATTGAGCTTATATATTCCTTAACGTAGAAGAAGATTTGAAGAAATGATAATTCTGCTGAGGAAAAATAAATTTGACTAAGCAGATGATATATTTATGTGGTCATTTCTCAAGTAAATCTTGTGGCTAATATGTAAAAGATTGGGTGTTAGATTTGGATGGTACAAGTATATTTGTGCATTACACCCAAGTTGAAGAAGACGAATAATTTATAAATATTAGGGATTCTAGAACTACTTACGTTCTTAGAATGGAAAAGTTCTTCTTATTAAACTCACATATGGAAAATATTGATATTATCTAAGGTGGTATATATGATTTAATATTCGGGTCAATGATCCTGAAAATATGATAAAAAGTTAACATTTTATTTGAGTTAGCTAAGATTTAACAAAATAATTAAAATGATTTAACAATAAATGAAAATTCTAAGTTAAAAAATAACTTAGAAACCCTTTAAAAAGCAAACCCCGAAATTCTAATCAACACATAATTACTGGAATCTCACGAGAAGAACAAAAATACACATAATCAAAGAGGGATAACATATATTAACACATAATTGTTAGATATAGCAAGAAATTAAAAATTCTAACTCGGAAAATAAACTTAGAAAACCTTAAAGCTAGCAGTTGATAGCAAATCTTAACACATAAAGAAAACAACTTATATTTAGCAAGAAATGAAAATTTTTAGTCGAACAATAACATAGAGAAATACTTTAAAAGGCTGAACCCCAAACCCTAATAAACACATTAATATTTAAAAATATTACAAGAGAGGAATAAAATTACAAATAATCGACTAGAGATAATTAAAAAATGACATATTTTACAATATTTAGAGTAGCTAAGACAGATGATATTAGCCTGGTGACATAATGCTTTGTTTTGCTTACTGTTTGATAGAATGTTTTAGAGATCATTAACTTATAACAATTGTATTGAGTGGCTAAGCTATCATATATGGGTTGCTTTTGATGCATAAATTTGTGTTGAAATTGAACATACTAAGAAATTACATGTTTGTGTTTTTTGAGCATCTAAATTTTAGACTTAATTCTTTTGAATTTCTTGAAACTTAAATAATACTAGATGTGAAAATTATTATTGTGTCACATTTGTGAATATCTTCTCTACATATACAAAAGGTTTTTGTTGAGAAACAAAGAGATGAAGTTTTTGACATTTTAATTTATAAATTTGTATGCTACATACAAAATTGAAAACTTTATTAAAAAGTTATTCCTCTATTATGAAATATTTGAAAGAATAGGAATGTTTTATTAAGGTTGTGCTACATAATCGTAAGAAAAGAAAAATAGAATCCAAGTTTTTTTAATTGTATGTTAATAAATGTTGCACATACATATTTGTGATAGTCAACTGTGATGTGATTGATGTAACGTTAGAGTGGGAAAAATATTAATGAATTATTAAAATTTATTATATTTCTCATGTTCTTGTTGAAAATGATATTGCTTCTTGATACATTATTTTGGAAAGAAATCATTGGTGATGCATGAGCGGTGCAGTATTAAATAAATTTAATATTTTATTGTACTACAACTCTAGAAGGGTACAATGATGCAATGTGTATCTCAAAATTCGGTAGTAATTATGACTATTGATGACGGTGTCGTAATATAAAAGGCAACTAATTAGAGTTAGTTGTTGTGGAGTTGATTAGTGATCATACTAAGTGGTTAAGACAACTCTTAGTGTGTATTCCAATTGGAATAAAACTAACATTTTCTGTGGTAAAATTAGATACATGTATTTGAGACATAATGTGATAAAACATATAATACAAATTATTATTTGTAGTTAGGATGAATGTGATCAATTCATAGACCAAAAGAAACTTCGAGGGGAGTGAGACTTTTTATTATTTTAGAAGATCAACAATGATGGTAACCCAACCTATGTAATTGGAGATCACTTGAATTAAGTTCATAGGGGTAATAACAACTATTAGCTGATCAAGTAAGCACTATTAAATTATGTCTCTCCTATGATGTGTAAATATAGTGCAACAATATGCAAGGCAAAGTGAGGTTGAGTTAAACTCTTAATCGAAATCATATCCTTTATAGGTGATGTATTATTCCGTAGAATACACTTGATGATTGAACCTATATGAATGTAGAGTGGTACTGCTCCTATAAAATTATGACAAATTTCAAGAGCACTCGTGAATATCAGGATAAGCGCATGGCCTCTTAGCGCAAAATCGCAATAACAACAAAGATTGAGCAGGTATAATATGATAGAATAAGGCACTGAACTTACAAAAGAATTATTGATTCATTAAAGTTCTAAACTTCACTAATTATTCTAAAAGTTTAATCTTGTTTACCTATCAAAATAAAAGAAGACAATACCAATTATGTTCCTGTAGGCTATAGCATCTATAGGTAATAGGTATACGTGTTGGTAATGGGCGCTTAGTTGAGTGTTGTAGAGGAGAAGTTCTTACAAACACCAAAAATTACTTTAGATTTGAACTTGAAAGTGAGGTTGAAAGCTTGATGTATACCGCTTTTAGGCTGTGCTTTCAGAGAACATATTTGTGGTTGGTAGTATTGGAAAGTTGGTTTTGAGAACTATGCCCTCAATGCCTTTGGTATAATAGCAAAGGTAGTACAACATGGACATGAGGTGCACGCACGTCATGAGCTCAAACTCTATTGTGAACGGGGTTTAGTATTTAAGTAAAAAAGGATGGAACGTGATTCATTATCCATTGAGCTTTTGAGACAAAAACAACAGATTTATCGGTAAAAAAAAATAGGTTTCGAAGTTTTGACTACACTATCTTGCAATCTAAAAAGAAAAATAACCTAAAAACACATTATTTTAGCATAATTTCTAAAACTCTCTACCATTTTTTAAAAAATCAAAAATCTCTTCTCGAATACATCACTCTCCTCTTGCTGATACATCATATCCCTCTCAAATACATCACTCCCCTGATACATCCTCACCTATGTATACAGATGTCTGCTAATGTATTCGGAAGTCCAGTGATATGTATCCGGATGTCATATCCCCTCACGGATACATCCCTCACCTATGTATCTGAAAGTCCATTGATGTATCAGGAAGTCCAGTAATGTATTTGAAATCCATAAATTTTAAGAGATTTTTGTAATTTAAAAAAGAATAGGAAAATAATGTAATTAGCTCTTAACACTATGAGGTTTAAGTAAATTATGCATATTTAAAACCTTATTTCTTTTCTTGATGTTTGAGCGGAATATCAATACTTTGATATGTCCATTGGTCTACGAGACTACAAGGTCGAAATAAAGACAGTAGGTGCATAGGATTCCTTTAATGACGGGGTGATTGTTTTGGTGAAGGGAAGTTTAACAGGGAGAGATAAGTTAAAAAGGAAATTCGCCTCGACATTTTTCCTTGCTCCACAAGACGACGGTTATTTTGTTTCGAATGATGTTTTTAGGTATGTAGAAGAAAATGAGATTGATACCGTCTCAGAAATGATTAATCAAACTGAGGATGTGTAGTTAGAGGTTCCGACCCCTGATCCAAGTTGGATCTCTTCTCTAAATCAATAAGTGTAGTTGTTCTTGTATTCTCTTAGAATCTTTTACTATTTTCATTTTGAATCCAAAACCTACTCATGTCGTTGATCTCCCAAATCTCGACCAAGTTGGCTCACATGTAGAAGAAGTTCAACATGTTGAGGAAACGGCCAACGACTCTTTGGAAGATGGGAGACACGTTGGTGATGAAAGATAGATTGTTGTGGAAACTGAATCTCATTTCAACGAGGATCAGAACCCTACAAATACAGAATCCGCTAATTTTGTTGCCCAAGAGGATGCTCCAAAGAAGTCATATGCATCAATTGTCACTTCACAAAAAAGAAAGGGCCATCCAAATTCTAGGTACCCACTAATACTTCCAGAATGGCTCCTCCAAAGGCTGTAAAACAGCCGGTTGCTGCAGTAGCACAAACTGCAGCTCTTGAAGCATCAAATCCTACTGCCCCTAGTGGAATTGATGTACCTAAAACTAATCATGATACTGAAGATGAATGTATAATTTCTTTGAAACTTGCCTGAAATATACTCATTACTTCCATCTTGTGATGGACACATCTATACGTGAAAAAATGGAATAGGGATGTTCGTATTTAATTTTTGGGCAAATGAAGGAGCAAGATAAGTAGATGTGTTTTGAGTTTGATCTAGATGTTGGGTTATTTTATCTACTGGCATTGTTATGCTTATTCTGCTTTCTGACTTTCTCATTGTTTACAGTGTCTCTGTAAGAGTACATTGTCATCTGATTTACTTCGATTTTAATTCTTGGAGCTGAGGGATACTCCATTTATGTCCGCAATTTGCCTCTAGATGTTTCTGTATCCTAACTCGAAGCTGAATTTAAGAGATACAGGCCTATTAAGAAAGGAGGTGTACAAGTTAGAAGTAATAGGGTTGGTTCAACATACATTATATTCAGCTTGGTTCACTAACACCTACAGATTGTTATCATGTGTCCACTTATTCTCTTTGCTGCAGCAACAAGGATTCTGATTTGGCTTTGTTGAATTTGAAAATGTGAGCTCCATGAACCACCCATACAGGTTTGTGCTCCCTGAAATATCATTGCATCTTTTTTCTAGAATTTAGAATGTGTTTACTTCCTAGACTCGTTAGTACATGATATGTTGCATCATTAGTCTCTACAAGAAGATGCATGATGAACCCTTGATAACCTTGTAGAGTGAATGTACATGGTTAAGATAGTAGAGAAGTAATAATAACAATACTGATAAGGGAACTAGACAACGCTTGATCATCTACTAACTTTCTACCCTAATCCTCGACCTCCCTATCATCCTATCTAGGGTAATGTCCTCGGTAATCTGCAGTGTCATTCCTGTCTAATTTTCTGTCAACAGCAACTTTCTTCTAAATTTTGTGATTATTCATCCCAGGATAAATAATCCCACAAAAGTAACCAATGGGACAATACAAACAGCTGAACAGCTGTAGTTTGGACGGGCATCCAAAGTGAGAAATAAAATTTAGACATTCCATCAAACCATTTTTCCTGTACATAATTCGGAAATACTAACATTAAGCGCTGCGAGTTAACTGTGAAAAACAAGTGACGGGCCACCTACACAAAAAAATGATCCCCAACACTTGGGTAAACAGGGGGGGCAACGCTTAGGTAAACAGGGGGGGAGAGAACACTAAGTAATGTCAATGTCAACTTTGATTAAGTTGATATCACTAGTTCACTACACAGCTAAACTGTTCCGCTGCTTGCACACTGGCAAACAAATAAACTAGATCAAAATTTACCACCAAAAAATTTATCCAGCCACATAAACTATGTTGTAGCAGAACTCTGACTAGGGCCACCTCTCCATCCCCCTCTCCCTCTTATTTGATAGCCTTCACCACCACGTCCACCTTGAACCCTACCACGCCCTGAAAAATCACGTCCTCCGAATTCACTTCTCCCATAGCTCCGACCTCCACCAAAGTTTCCGCGGACCCTGAAATTGTCATTTCGGAATATTCCTCTTCTAGGAGAGAAACGGCCTCTAACACTACCAACTGTAACATCAAATTGAAAAAACAGGTTTATAATTTTATATGAAAAAGTCATGGTCCAACTAACTCTCAACAGTTTGATGGTATGAATAGATTGCAGAATTTGATGTCTGATTTTTTTTATGCGAACTCAACATCCAAAACTTTTAAAGATAATACACTCTTAAACTTACCTCTAGTTGTAGTTCTCTTCATCTCGACAACAGTTTGACGAGCCCCCATGATAATGGGTGAAGCCTAGAAAGAAAAAAAAAAGAATAGTCACAGTAATGCATCTTCATATCATGTACTAACAAGTCTAGGAAGTAAACACATTCTAAATTCTATAAAAAGATAGCCTGTGCAATGATATTTCAGGGAGCACATACCTGTATGGCATTGTTCATGGAGCTCACATCTTCAAATTCAACAAAGCCAAAGCAGAATCCTTGTTGCTGCAGAAAAGGGAATAAGAGGACACATATTAACGATCTGTAGGTCAGTGAACCAAGATGAATATAAGGTGTGCTGAACTAACCCTATTACTTCTAACTTGTACACCTCCTTGCTTAATAGGCCCATATGTCTTAAATTCAGCTTCAAGTTGGGCTACAGTAACATCTAGAGGCAAATTGCGGACATAAATAGAGTATCCCTCAGCTGCAAGAATTAAAATTTAAGTAAATTAGATGACAATGTCCTCTTAATGGGACTGTAAGAAATGAGAAAGTCAGAAGCAGAATAAACCTGACAATGCAAGTAGATAGAATAATCCAACATCTAGATCAAACTCAAAACACATCTACTTATTGTGCTCCTTTATTTGCTAAAATCATTAAATACGAACATCCCTATTCCATTTTTTCTGACATATAGATGTGTCCATCACAAGATGGAAGTAATGAGTTTTTTTCAGACAAGTTTCAAGAAATTATACCTTCATCTTCAGCATCATTAGCTTCAGGTACGTCGATTCCACTAGGGGTAGTAGGATTTGATGCTTCAGGAGCTGCAGTTTGTGCTACTGCAGCAACCGGCTGCTTTTCAGCCTTCGGAGGAGCCATTCTGGAAGTATTGGTGGGTACATAGATTTTGGTTGGCCCTTTCTTTGTTTGTGAACTGACAATTGATGCATATGACTTCTTTGGAGCATCCTCTTGGGCAACAGAATTAGCTGATTCTGTATTTGTAGGGTTCTGGTCCTCGTTGAAATGGGATTCAGTTTCCACAACAATCTCTCTTTCATCAGCAACTTGTCTCCTATCTTCCAAAGAGTCATTGGCTTTTTCCTCAACATGTTGAACTTCTTCTGCATGTGTGCCAGCTTGGTCGAGATTTGGAGGATCAACCACATGAGTAGGTTCTGTATTCAAAATGAAAATAGTAAAATATTTTAAGAGAATACAAGAACAAGTACACTTATTGAATTAGAAAAGAGATCCAACCTGGATCAGGGGTCAGAACCTCTGACTGCACATCCTCAGTTCCATTAATCACTTCTGAGACGGTATCAATCTCATTTTCTTCTACATACCTAAAAACATCATTCAAAACAAAATAACCCTTGTCCTGTGGCGCAAGGAAAAATGTCTGGGCGAATTTCCTTTTTAACTTATCCCTTCCGGTTAAGCATCCAGTCACCAAAACAATCACCCCATCCTTAAATGAATCCTGTGCATCTGCAGTCTTTATTTCGGCCTTGTAGTTCTTGTAGTCCAATGAACATATCAAAGTGTTGATATTCTGCTCAATCATCAAGAAAAGCGATAAGTTTTTACATATTGCAAGATAATATTCAATTTATCACCTTATTATACAAGTCTTGCTAATGATTCTTCAATTTTATTTTATTTTTGGTTTCCCACCCGGTGTCCGGAGCCCACATTGGAGCTTCGATTAAATCCGGATCGCGCACTGCAGGGCCCATCCGGGGGTGGGGCTCCCAACATGATTTTCTCAATATCGGGGGTGGCGCTCTGACTAATGATTCTTCAATTAATATCTCTAAACAAGATTTTTAAAAAGGTGCAACAAAGAACAATACAAGAAATACACTTTTGGCATGCTACAAATCATGTAAATTTAGTAACACTTTAAGTACACAATGAGTTGATTTAAGGCAATAGATACGAGGAAGGCATTTTCTAGACCAAGGGAATTCTCCAAGTCTCAAAAAAATTTGTTGCCAGCTCTAACACCCAATGATCTACTTATCAAAAGAAGATACCAAGGACCTTGGAACTTCTATATGTTGTAAGACAGACAGGTTTTACACATTTCTTAATCTCTGACAAGGACTTCTAACTTCGGGATAGCAACAGTTCCTCTCGGTCATATTCTGTCATATACAGAGTGGACAGCATGAATTGAAGTCATAACTTCAAAACCCATTTTTTATGACCGAAAATCTGTTGTTTCTGTCTCCGAAACTCAATGGATAATAGGTCACATTCCACCCTTCTTTACTTAAATACCAAACCCGGTTCACAACAGAATTTGAGCTCATGACGTGCGTGCACCTGTACATGTTGTACTACCTTTGCTATTATACCAAAAGCATTGAGGGCCAGTTCTCAAAACCAACTTTTCCAATACTACCAACCAAAAAAATGTTTTCTGAAAGCCCAACCTAAATTAATTTTGAGACTAACTCCACACACTGCTTTCTAAGACCCCACCAAGTTGTTACATCAAACTTTTAACCTCGCTTTCAAATTCATGAACCAAACGTTACATGACTTTGTCAAATTGAAAGTAATTTTTGGTGTTAGTAAGCACATCTCCTCTACAACATCAACTAAGTGCCCATTTCCAACAAGTATACCTACAGCGTCATGTACCCATTTCAATTTTCTCAAACAGGAAGTAGGAAATTAATTGGTATTATCTTCTTTTATTTGGATAGGTAAACAATTGGTGCTATCTATTTTTTACATACAGAAGAAATATATCTTTCAACAACAAATTAACAATCACTCAGAATTTCCCAAATTAAAAAAATGGGAATAACCACAAGCTTTCAGACTTTTCAATCCGCACCACAAAATTAGTAATTTTTTTGCTGGTATGACCAAAGTATCCTCCTCAAATCGAGAGAAAAGAATAGAAGACTACAGAGCATGCAGTTAAGCATCAAAATCTGAAAGCTCTACATATCAGTTTCAGTAACCACAGCTGAATTTCAGAGGCCAAAAATGTCCAAGCTTTCAAATATCTGTATTGCTGCTATTAATGGAGATGATTTAGGGCAAGTGGAAGAAACATTCAAAAGGGTTTTTTGTCATGAGCAAGTATACGGCAATTTTTTTGAGAAAGAAACGAAATGAATACCAAACAAATCCAGCAAATACATTTGCAGCACTACTTACTATTCACTGCACAGTGCCAGTTCTTAAAATCATTTTTTTTTTCTAAAATCATATCTCACACAAGACGTAGGATTTTGATACTGACCCACCTCTCAAGACGTACTTCAGAAGAAAATATCGACAAAAGGATAAAGAGTTGAGTTCTGGACAAACATAACTGCTACAGCAATTGTCTAGCAACTGTTCCCTGGATTTGCTCCAGCAGTTGGTCTAGCAGTTATTATTCCTAGTTTGTAGTTTATGGTGTCAGTCTTATCCTATTATGTTCTCTATATATATGTAATTAGGATTAGTTATTTGGGGTAAGTAATTAAGAATTAAAACTACTATATTCTGGAGTCTTGTCCTCTCCATATGGACAACTTTATTGGTATAATTGTTTTTAAGATTCTTGCACAAACTATTGTCACTAAATTTACTTGCTTTGTTCTATTTCTTTGGTTCTCTACTTCTGGTTACCATCAGTTTTGGTATCAGAGCAGATCAATCTAACATGGTCAATAACAGATTGTCTAATTCACAAGAAGGCGTTCCCAATGTTGAATCTCTTGCCCAACAATTATTTGCCACAGCATTTAAACTAGATACAACAAACTCACCGGCAGCAGATGTTGCAACATTGAATGCCTAGACTAGTTGCCCTCAACAAGAATTCAGTCACCGAAACCGTAATAGAGGAAAATTGGCAAGAAAAGGAAGACATTGATAGTCCAGCTTGGCCAAAAAATCCTTCCCGGAGGCCATAAACAAATGACGATGGATTTTGAAAGCAGAAAAATACTTCTGCTATTATCAAACTCAAGAGGAACATTAAGTTGACATCGCAGCGATGTATTTGGAAGGGGATGCTCTGGATCTCTTTTCTTGGATAAATCGTGAGCGAACTTTACTTTATTGGGAAGAACTTGTTAAAGCATTGCAGGTAAATTGCAGAGTTTCAAAATCCCAACGAGCACCTTTCTAACATTCAACAAACAGGTTTTATACAGGAGTATCGTCAAGAATTTGCAAAACGTTCGTCTAGGGTCACAAACTGGCCAGATCACTGTCTCTTAGCGGTGTTCCTGAATGGGTTGAAAGAGGAACTTAAATCTGATGTTAGGATTTACAAACCTAGAATAGTTTACAGGGCTATGAGTTTGGCACTTGAATTTGAAAATAAATTAGGCCCAACTCGCAGCAACAGAGTGCCTAATTGGACCCCAATCAACAGACCCACTGTACAAAAACCATTGAATTCTATTAGACACACCCAGAACAATTCTTCCTCTACACATCACAATCAACGCAGCAATGTTTCTTCCAACCCAGCCATTTCCCAACCTCTTCAAACGCGAACATGGGAACTGAGAGGAGAAATCTTATGGCACAAGGACTTTGTTATCATTGCCATCAGAAATTTGCACCGGTCATAGATGCAAATCTGCAAAACTATCTCTCATGGACATTACCAGAGGAAATCAATTGGAAGAGGTTGACGAGGTCAATCCAGTAGTTGGTGATAACCCTCAAGAAACAGATGTTGCTGAAATTTCTTTCCATGCCATTTTGGGACAGTCAGTTGGTGCTAAGATGAAGCTTTAGGGTGAGATCAACCATAGAAAGGTTTTAATACTTGTGGATAGTGATTCCACACGGGCTGAATCCATTGTGAAGGAGCATAATTTACCAGTAGAAATAGTTCCAACATTCGGTGTGCAAATGGGGAATGGACACATCATATGCTGCAAAAAAGTTTGCCGGAATCTTCAAATTCAATTGTCGGGCTTTACCATCACTTAGGATTACTACCCTTTTGCAATTGGAGGGGCTGATTTGGTTTTTGGTATCAAATGGTTGGCTTCTCTCAAGACAATTCAAGCTAACTAGAAGGATAATTTCATAATTTTCAATTGGCAAGGGAAACATTACAAATTGCAAGGCTTGAGATCAACAGATTCAGCCACAGCTTCCCTCCAATCTTTTAACATGCTATCAGAAGCTCCATGTAATCCAATCCAAACACTTTTAGATGAATTTCAGTTTGTGTTTTCTGAACCAACATCTCTTCCACCATTTAGAGCACATTCTCATGCTATTCCTCTGCTACCAAATTCTAAACCTCCAAACATCAGACCTTATCATTACCCACATGGTCAAAAAACTGAAATTGAGAACCAAGTTGCAGCTTTATTAAAATTTGGTTTCATTCGTCCTAGTACAAGTCCCTTTGCTAGCCCAGTTCTGCTAGTGAAAAAGAATGATAACTCTTGGCAGCTTTGCGTGGATTACTGTAGCCTAAACAAAATCACTGCCCCGGACAAATATCCCATTCCCAATATTGATGAGTTATTAGATCAGTTACATGGAGCCACAAATTTATCTAAAATTGAACTTCTTTCAGGATACCATCAAATTCGTGTCCAACTTGATGATGTCTATAAAACTGCCTTTAGCATTCATTCAGGCCATTATGAGTTTCTTGTAATGCCTTTTGGACTCATTCAAGGCGCCATGAATGATCTTTTCAGGCCATACCTTAGAAAATTTGTCCTAGTGTCCTTTGACGATAATCTAATCTATAGTCCTGACCCTCAAACACACCAACAACACCTTCAAACAGTCCTGCATATTCTTTCTGTCCGTTCCTTTTTTGCTAATCCAAACAAATGTTTATTTGGTCAACACCAAATTGGTTTTTTGGGTCATGTGATTTCTCAAGATGGAGTCGCCGTGGATTCGATTTGCGGTGTTGGAATGGCCTGTTCCAAAGAATGTTAAGAAACTTCACGGTTTCTTAGGTCGCTTTGTTAAGAACAATTGGATCATCGCTCGTCCTTTAACAGAATTGACCAAGAAAGATGCTTTTTCCTGGCATGCAAAAGTGGAAGAGGTTTGCCAAAATTTTAAGAGGATCTTGACATCAGTACCGGTGCTTCGTCTTCCCAACTTTACTCAACAGTTTACAGTTGAGTGTGATGCTTCATCTGATGGGGTTGGGGCTATTTTACTGCAACAGTGTCATCCAATAGCCTATTTCAGTAAGGGATTTTCCTTTTCTACTCGCATTAAATCTACTTATGATCGTGGATTGCTGACTTTGGTCCTTGCATTGCAAAAATGGAAGCATTATCCATTGGGTCGGCATTTTATTGTCACTACTGGCCATTGTTGCTAAAGTATCTCTTGCAGCAGTGGGTGACTACTGCTAAACAACAACATTTGTTGTTTAAATTATTGCCTTTTGATTTCACTATTGTCTATAAGACAGGAAGTGAAAACAAAGGAACTGATGCCTTAATCTCGTCGCCCTCAACATGCTCATTTTTTTACTTTGGTGATGCCTATTCCATTAGATTTCAGTGATTTGAGAGAAACAATTGAAGCTGATCCATATACTAAGCAGATTCGAGATCAACTTATTCTGATCCACTAATTCATCCTGATTTCTCGTTGTCTGCTAACCATCTTTACTACAAATCTTGGCTGGTTATTCCTGATTATCCTGAGCTCAAAGCCAAGATTTTAGCAGAGTCACATGATTCTCCAACAGGAAGGCACGGAGGATACTTGAAAACTCTCAAAAGGGTATCTGCAAAAATTTTCTGGCCTTGTTTGAAGCATGATGTTCAGTTGTTTGTCCAGAATTGTTTGATATGCCAGCAATATAAATATGAAACGTTAGCTCCAGCTGGTCTCATACGGCCTGTACCCGTTCCTAACAGAGTTTGAGAGGATATCTCCCTTGATTTTCATTGTTGGACTTCCTCCTTCTAATGGTTTTGATACTATTTTTGTGGTGGTTGACAGGTTTAGGCAAACACAGCCATTTTCTTGCTCTATCTCATCCCTTTACTGCTAAAACAGAGGCTGGGGTTTTCTGTAAGGAAATTGTCAAGTTGCATGGTTTACCTCGTCCCATTCTTTCAGATCGTGATGTTGTCTTCACAAGTGCATTTTTGCAGGAACTTTCTCGCCTTAGTCGCACTCGTCTTTGTATGCGTACTTCATATCACCCCAATGCGACGGTCAAACGGAGGTGGGGTCAATCGATGCCTTGAAACTTACTTACGCTGTTTTGCTCATGACAAGCCAAAATCATGGCTTCAATATCTATCTTGGGCTGAATACTCTTTCAACAGTGGTTACCACTCTTCAGCCAATATGACTCCTTTCCAGATTGTGTATGGGAGGGAACCACCACTCTTGTATCCCTTTGTTCATGAAGAAACTAAAATTGCTGAACTTGAACAGTAGCTCGTGGAATGAGATCAAATGTTAGAGATACTACATTCCATTCCATGAAGGCTCAATCTAGAATGAAAACTCAAGCTGATTCCAAGCGGCACAACTTATCTTTTAATGTGGGTGATGCTGTTTTCCTTCATTTGCGACCTTATCGGAAGAAGAGTTCAGCCAAACGTCTTAATGAGAAGATTTCACCTCGATATTTTGGACCATACAAAATTGTTGGCAGAGTTGGTCCTATTTCTAATGAATTGCAGCTGCCTCAAACATCTAAGGTACATCCTATTTTTCATGTCTCACTGCTTTGTCCTGCTTGTAGTTGTTCTGATATTGCTTCCCCTCCACCCTTACCACTTTTGGGTGAATTGGAATTGATGGTGGAACCTGAAAAGGTTTTATCACATCGTCGGGTGAAAGAGGCAGGAGTGTCTATTCCTCCTAATGCCATTTGTATTTTCCCCAGCAGACCAAAAAAATAACAAAAATATACAAGAAGATAGATTGGTACAAGAGATAAGCATGAGTTAGTAGATGAAAAACTTGGTCGTCAATAACTTCTAGAGTTTTTGGCTTTGGGATCAACGACAGATAGATCATTAGACTTAGTTGATATTTCCGCTTGCACAACACCTTCCAGGACATTACGTATCATAAAAGTAAACAAATCAATTCTACTTATACTCACTTTCATTGTTGTCACGGATGTTATCACGCCATCAGCATCTGGGCGACTTAAGACACTCGAATCCTGGTAGAATCGGTACACTGACTCCGGGGAGTGATGCTGAATTTGATAATACTGCTCAACAAAAGCATTTCCAATGACTTGAGCAGAAGGTGGAGCTACAGTTTGCATGGCCATTCTGTAGAAATTCAACAAGAAGGTTGTCACTAAGAAACATCCATGTTGTCATTATTTGTGCAAGAAACAGACATCAGGTGCAAATATCAGTATAGTTCAAACAGAAAGTACAAGAATACATGTTACTCCACGGAGCAAAGAAAAAAGAAAGATGAAGATGGTCAGAATCTGAACATATAGGCAACATTGCTATGGGTTGGGAAATCAAACATGAAACATCCCCAGGATAACTTTGTCAGTTGTGTGACTATGATGCTAGATGCTAGGATATCACAAACAGGGTATACAAAATTAATCTTTGTACAACCTACATATTGAGGGTTTTCATTTGGTAGTTTCTAGTAGTTGGTAAAAGCCACGTACTTGCAAAAGAAAAGGTTAAGTCCTAATATAGCCTTATTAAGCCTCACTAATCAAAATATAGGGTGTGTTCAATATAAAGCAAAATCTCTCCAGGAAAATAAGTGAGTTTCTTACTTATGTTTTTGTGTTCAGTACATAAGCAAAAACTATTTGTATATAATCTAGACAAATACGATGGAGGTGGGAGTGGGGTAGGGTTGTGGGGATGCGGGCTACGGGGGTGGGAGTGAAGGTGAGGAGGACAATTAATGTGGAATGCCACTTGTGGGACATGTTTTACCTACTTCCACTAGGGAAGTTATTCTCCTTATTTTCAAGGAACTTGTGTTCCTAAAGAAAATGTTTTCCAAAAATTTTGACAAAATGAATATATGGGACAATTGGAAAACATTTTTTATTTTCCTCCATAACGAACACACCCATACACATGTATATTAAGCCCTAAATAACACATATTGACACAAGTGCATCGTCCATTAGTGACTAACAAGTCGACCAAAATAACAAACGAGCAACTCTGGGAGATGAACAAGACTAATGGGTAAAGACATGGCCGGCTCCAAGATAAAGCTAGTAAGGCTTGTTCTTTAGTTTGTGGGTGGGGTGGGGGTTCAAGAATTTTTGATTTGCTTACTCTTGACCAAACCATTTTTTTATTTCAAAATAGATTTGAACAATTTGAAGCATAAGATAATATTTTAGGTTTTCTATTTAGTAGTAAAAATTGAGATCATTAGATGACGTAAATTTGAAAGAACAATGATTTAACCTTTAATGTTCCTTAAAACATAATGGTCATTTTGCTATTGATGTCTAGACTCATTTTCTTAATTAAAAGTGTTAAGAAAAATAGTACAAGTAGAAGATAATACTCAAATCGATATAATGAATCAAATAGAAAGATTTGATTCTTTTTATTTTTATGACAAGAGAAACCCACAGCCGCTATCCTTTGGGTGCGAACAAGGTAAAACTCCCGCTACTATGCAATAGCTCGCAAACCACCTAGGAGAGGTAACCAACACTAGGCAAACCTTGGTGAGACGAGCTCAACCCAGAAAGAAAACCCCTTGCTTTCGCTGGCAAGGGATTTCGAACTTGAGACCTCCAACATGAAAGTCTCAAGCCCAAACCACTGGGCCACCCCGAAGGGTCAAAGATTTGATCCATTGAGCCACCTCGAAGGGTGAAAGATTTGATTCTTTCTTAAATGCTTATATTTATTTATTTTGATGATCATAGTGTCTGAGCCAGCTTTTGTGCACTTCAACTAATTCTATGCCACTTCTCATCAGCAACAAGTACCAGGTAACTCTGCCCACCAAGGGTAGACAGATGGGAAGAACCAATCTTAAATAATGATATTACTTATAGAACAATGTTTTCTTTTAGAATGGCCCTTGTAACGATTACCTCAGCGAAAAGAGTTTATTCAAAATTAAAATTGATAAAATCTTACCAAAGGTATATTATGTCCCAAGGAAGATTGAATGACTTGGTTATACAATCAATTGATAAAGAATTATTAGAAAAATCAATTATAAAAAATTATTAACAACTCTACATCTCAAAAAGCTAGAAAAATAGACTTCAAATAAAATATACTATATATGTAATGATTTTTAAAAAAAATTTAGACCTCAATTAAACTTTCACTTTAGGTCACTCATCTGCTTGAGCCGCCCCTGGTTACAGCACAAACGACAGCTACAAAACCCCTATTAAATTCACAACATTTTTTCGGAAGGAGCAGGTCTAGATTTAATTTCATGAATGCAACTCTAATGACTAGCAGAATTAAAATTCGTGAACAAGTAACAATTACAAGTAAGATAAATAACACGCAACCATAGATCCGTCTCAATTTTCATCACACAAAGCCCTTCATCCAAAGCAGAAACCAAACACTCAAAAAAAGGAAAAAAACATTTAAAAATAGCATTCAATCAATCGACATTTCCAAAGTAGAAACTTGCGATCTTACAAAATTGTTGATCATGAGGAACATGGCGATGCAAATGCATATTAAAAAAGAAAAAAAAGTTGTTTCTAGGAATTATTGAAGTTAACGCCAATCCAAATAGAGAAAAGTAACCGAGCAACTCAAACAGTTACATTAAATAAGCAGATCATTAACTGTTGGGGACCAAAAAGTGAAGATGAAGTACCCGAAATGGAAGTTGTAGAAGATGAAGTACCCGAAATGGATGTTGTAGAAGATGACGGCGGAGAGAACAAAGAGATTCAGTAATCAGTAACCTAGTGAGTGAGCAAAAAACTTATTTGTTACTTGCTTTGGAGAGAACGAACGAATATTTTGGAGTTTTGGCAAAAACACCCTCCAACTTTACTCAAAACTTTAGGTACATCCTTAAACTATCATAATTGACAAAATAAATCCTTAAAGTATTTAATACTTGGCAACTTCATCTATTTGTTTGACACCATTAGAAAACTAACGAAACCACCCATGTGCAAATCACACGACTACATCTGTGAAATCATGGGCCTAACTCACACCCCAAAAGCTAGCTCAAAGGGAGGAGGATTGTCCAAGCCTTATAAGGAGTCCACTCATCTCATTAATCACCAATTGTGAGACTTTTGTCATTCTTTAACACCCCACCTCACGCCTGGTGCTTAGCATCTATGCGTGGGCAATTTTTGATTTTAGGGGCCCCAACATCGGGTGAGATGGGTCCTACTCTGATACTATATGAAATAGGATTTTGGGTCTAACTCACACCCCAAAAGCTAACTCAAAGGGAGGAAGATTGTCCAAGCCTTATAAGGAGTCCACACATCTCATTAATCACCAATGTGGGACTTTTGTCATTCTTTAACAATGTCAATAGGCCCAAACCAATATTCAAAATGGCTTTCGTGACTTCACTCCATTTTCTACAAGACCAAGAAAAATTTCTTCTTCGAGCTTTATCATTGAAAATTTTCAAGTCATTAGAAATGATCATCAACTCCATCACATAGTCTTCTCTCACTCTTCTTCTGCCATAGCTTCTCCCAAGTCACTTATTGTCTTCTCACTTTTAGGTATAAATCGAACCGAAAAAAATGCTAGTGGGTTATTGGGTTAACGGGTTTTTAATGGTTTTACAAAAAAAAAACTATTGGGTTATAGGTTCGATTTTGATTTTTCATATTGGGATACTGGATAAATCCATAACCCATTAAGGTTGTAGTAATTTACTCCTTTACCCCTATATAAATATTCAATATTGATATCAGTACCTTACTGGTTACTACATTTGCTCTTTAGCCTTCAATTCATATTATTGTCCTAGTTCTTTAATTTGTGTTGCACTTGTATAGTACTATAGTTCTTTTCACATCACTTACTAATGTTTCTATTTTATGAGTATTATGTAAAGTTACGTTATTGTCTTGTCGTGCCAAATTATTGAAAAAGTCATATATGTATATGAGCAGTTAAGCCGAAAACTGAACCGTTAAGGACTAAAAACCAATAAACAGAAAACCAATAAAAATATTTTATTGGTTTGGTTATTGGTTTAGCATATTTAAAAACTAAAAACATGTAAACTGAACCAATAATACATAAAATCGAACTGGTCAACGCACGCCCCTACTTTTAGGGATTTAGTTAAAAGGCGATCTCTTGTTTCTCACCCACAAGAGTTTTTTGGCGCTTTGAAGGTGTGTACACTTGTGAACAATTACAAAGAATACGGAGACAATATTTCAATTGAGAAACAAATATGTATGTAGTTCTTAATGGAGTGTTATAATTATCAATCCATATTGATAGTTGTCCATAAAAACTTTAATATCGAAGACAACGAAATACATAGATAATAGATGCAAAATAAATTTATTCCATGTTTCAAAACTAATCCAACCTCCATACAACAACAACATACTCAGTGTAATCTCACAAGTGGAGTCTGGAGAGGGTGATGTGTATGTAGTCTTACCCTTAGTTTGTGAAAATAGAGAGGTTGTTTAAGATAGATCATCGGGGCTCAAGTAAAGATTAAAAAAATAAGCATGCAAAGCAAAGATAGTAACAATGAAGAAGTGCAATAATAGCAACACACACCAAAAAAAAAAGATAATTGAAGAAAATGCAACATCATGTAATGGTAACATCGAAGAATATGATAACAAGAAATTACTAACATCACTACTAAAAATAGAACTTGACAACCTACTAATCTACTAACCTTCTACTCGAATCTTCAACCTCCACATATTCCTATCAAGGGTCATGTCCTTAGTAAGTTGCAAGTGAGTCATGTCCTGGCTAATCATCGCTCCCCAATACTTCTTCGATCTACATCTAAATCTCTTTACATCCATTGTCTCCAACCTCTCACTCCTCCTCACTGGGACATTTATACATCTTTTCTTCACATGTCGACCCATCTCAGTCCCACCTCCCTCATCTTGTCCATCATAGAGGTCACTTCCACCTTGTCCCGGATAGCCTCATTCACGTTCATATCACTTTTAGTATGCCCACACGTTCATTTAAACATCCTCATTACCAATACGCTCATCTTCAGGACATGTGAGTTCTTGATCGATCCACACTTCGCCCTATACAACAATAGCTAGTCAAACCACCACTATATAAAACTCATTTTAAGACTTGGTGGCACATTTTTATCACACAAAACACTAGATGTAAGCTTTCATTTCATCCACTCTGCTCTAATACGATGTGTAACATCATCATCCATCATCCCATTTCATTGCATCATTGACCCCAAATACTTGGAGCTTTCTTTCTTGAGGATGAATTATGTTCCTAACCTTAATTACTTCATATTTACAACGTGTGTTACGTCACTCAACTTGTACTGAGAGTACTTTGTCTTATCCCTGCTCAACCTGAACTCTTTAGACTCTAGGATCTATATTTTTAGACTCTAGGATCTATCTCCAAACCTATCATTAATCCCATCATGTGTCTCATCAATTAGCATTATGTCATCTGCAAAGAGCATGCACCATAGAGCCTCTTCATATTCATTGAATTTCTCCCAGGCTCTAACCAATAAGTATGGGGTGAAAGAACTGCTATGAAGTGATAAAAATTATCAGAGCAACTTGGAGTTTAGCTTAAGAGTTGAGGAACTTGAGTGGCATTCTCTGAATAAAGTAATGGAGTTGGGTGAGAAAGGTCTATTTTGTTGGAGTCGTGGGGAAGTGTGAGTATGCTCTAAAGAGTAATTTTAATTAGAGCTTTTTGGTGTCATGTGACTTGCACATGCATAGTTTCTTAACATAGTCAAAATAAAGGATGAAGTTGCAAAGTTTAGAATATTTGAAGGATATTTTTTGTTCATTTATCTTCCTCCGTAACGAACACACCCATAATATATAGATATATGAAGCCCTAAATAACAAATATTGACACAAGTGCATCCCCTATTAGTAACTAACAAGACGACCAAAACTACAAAAGAGCAGTTCTGGGAGATGAACAAGACTAATGGGTGGAGCCAGGGCTAGCTCTAAGGAATGCTAGTAAGGCTTGTTCTTTAGACCCTATATTGGGATTTGGGGGGGTGGGGGCGGGGGTAATAATAGGCTTCTAGATTTTCTTTGGAGAGTACTTTTAGTAGAAAGTAAAAGAAGTATAAAAGAAAAGAAATTATGCTATAATTTGTTTAAAAATTTAGAGTTGATTATTCTTGACCAAACCCTTTTTTTACTTCAAAATAGATTTCAACAATTTGAAGCATAAGATGATATTTTTTTGTTTTCTATTTAGTAGTAAAAATTGAGATCATTAGATAATGAGAATTTGAAAGAACATAGATTTAACTTGAATGTTCCTTGAATATAATAGTCGTTCTAATATTGATGTCTACACACATTTCTGAATTAAAAGTGTTGAGAAAAATAGTACAAGTAGAAGATAATATTCAAATTGATATAATGAATCAAATAAAAAGAATTGATTATTTCTTAAATGCTTAAATTGCTTATAGAACAATGTTAACTGTCCTTGTAAGAGTTGCCTTAGCTTTAAAAAAAATTCAAAACTAAATTTGATAAAATCTTAGCTAAGATTAACAATGTCTCAAGAAAGATTAAATGGGTTGACAATACAATCACTGAAAAAGAATTATTAGAAGAAATCGATTATAAAAAATAACTAACAACTTCGCATCTCAACAAACTAGAGAAATAGATAGACTTCAAATACTCAAAAATATTATATATGTTATGATTTTTTTTTAAAATTTAGACCTCCATTAAACTTTCGATTAGGCCACTCATCTGCTTGAGCTGAACCGGATTAAACCACTAGCGGCGACTAAAATAACCCTACCAAATTCACAATCTTTTTTTGGAGGGAGCAGGTTTACATTTCATTTCACAAATGCAACTCTAATAACTAACGGAACTAAACTAAAAAGTGAGACACACAAACCACACAGATCTGTTTCACGATTTTCATCACACAAAGCAGTTCATCCGGACCAGAAACCAAAGCATTTATTTAACAAAATAGAAACTTATGAACATTTATCATAATAACAAATAATTGTTGATCACAAAGAATGTGGCGGTGCAAATGCATAATAAATAACAAAAAAATAGTTGTTTCCACTAATTGTTGAAGTTAATGCCGAAAAACAAGTGAGCAACTCAACAGTTACAATATTAACCAGATCATTACCAAAAAAAAAAAAAGAGAATGTGAAGTACCTGAAATGGAAGTTGTAGAAGATTAGTGCGGAGATACTGAGTAATCAGTACCTTCGGAGATTAGTTTGGTACTTTGGTTTGGAAAAGAAGGAAGGAAAGAATATTTTGAGCGAAAGCTACTTGTGACGACGGAAGCTCCTGGAACGGCTAAAGGGCTTGATTCCATAAGTACAGACCACCCCTATTTCAATTGCAATCAACTCCCTCATATTTCGTAAATGATACAACTTAACCCCTCAACTCTTTTTACTTTTTTTATTTTACTTTTTTCACGGATGGGTGTTCGATTCTTCGATTCATTTTAACAAATTTCAATTCGGTTCTTTGGCTTTTGGTTTTAAGAAGTGTGCACCAAATACAAAGCCAAATTAGTTTGGTTCGGTATTTTTTAAACGATTTTTTAATTCAAATGAAGAAATAAAATGAAGACCAAATCAAAATATAAGATACTTAAAAATCATGTTAAGTGATACTTAAAAACTTTGATTTGTCTAAGGATAGTTTTAAAAAAAATATTTAGTAAAAATTTGATTGATCTTCGGTGCACCGAATTATCAAAATTCTTACACCAAACCAAAGAGCTGAATATTTTGGAAATAAACCACTAAAAATGAATCGGAACCGAAAAACCAAATTAGTTTACTTGGGTCTGATTTTTTTATTTTATGTTATTTATGCTCACCGCTACTTTCAGTTATACATGAATTAAAAATTTAAAATCACTAAAATGACAAAGATAATCCTGATATTACAATTCAAAATCGGCTGACTTAGAATAAGTTAAGCAGGGATTATAATGTAGAGATTAATAATGCAAGTATTTGTGATTCAATAATTATTAATGTTAGGAACTTATTTTTTTCTAAGTTTAGTTTATTGTATTAAATTTTGAAATATAGAATGTATAAAACTTTTATCTAATATAAATTGTATAAAGATTTATGTAGATCGCCTTGGGTAGTTTTGTAGTATTTTGAATACTTTATCGATGTAAAATTAGTTATGGTATTGCTTAGACCACATTAATCTTGGTACAAATTAACATATAACCTATTCATATATTAATTTTATTGAAATTGATAATACTACCAAATATTGATATTCATTATTATAATCAAAATAACATTAATATCATATATTCTATGATGATCACCATTGCTATATCCATAATCATTGTACTTTACGATGATAATATTATTTTGTACTAAATAGTATTATGCTATAATGGGCTAAATACATTTAGAACGCTAAAATTATGTTTATTTGAATATATAAAACATTTGGTGTATATATATATATATATATATATATAATAAGCCACAATGCAACTATCATTCTAACTATCTTGTTAGCTTTCAATCAAAAGCTAACAAGATTTGTAGTTACATATTTATTATTTAGTATGAGCTATTTATTACTCATTCCTTTTGAATTTGTTAAATTTCTCTATATAATAAGCCACAATACAACTATCATTCTAACTATCTTGTTAGCTTTCAATCAAAAGCTAACTAGATTTTTAGTTACATATTTATTATTTAGTTAAATAATAAATATGTCTTGTTAGCTTTCAACCAAAAGCTAACAAGATTTTTAGTTACATATTTATTATTTAGTTAAATAATAAATATGTCATTGTATGAGCTATTTATTACTCATTCCTTTTGAATTTGTTAAATTTTGATCTGATACATAGTTTACGAAAGTAAATTAGATTTTGAGAAAAAACATTAAGTGATACTTGAAGTTGTCCCAGATTTTCAAAAAAACACCTTAACTTTGCGTGCGTCCTATTACCCCACAAAACATTCAAAATAACAATAAATACACATTTTTTACACAATATTATCACTTTGGACAAAAATATCCTTCGAATGTGCAATTTCTTCAAAACAAAAACTCGGACCCATTATTGATGTATTGAAGGATGCTTTGGTAATTTCCTATGATGAATTCGTTTTGTTTATTTCTTTTAAATTTATTTTACTATACTAAATAATTTTATAAAATATTATGAATCACGATAATTAATTACTTAAATATTTAAAAGATATAAAAATATATAAAAGATCTAATTGACTCTTCAAATTTTACCGGTGACACATAAATTGGGACAAATGAAATAATATATATTATTTGAAAATTTCTTAGAAAGTACTATAAATTACAGTAATTAACAGCTAGAAATATTTCAAAGACAAAAAAAATTGATTGAATCTCAAAATTTTTTTAGTACTACATAAATTGAGAAAGAAGAAATGACCTCTATTATTAGAAAATAGCGTAAAAGTATTACAAATACAATAAAAATTAACAATTTAAAATTTTAAAAGACTTTAACGTTTTATACTTATTCTATTTCCACTTTGGACAAAAATATCCTCCCAATATGCATATTTTTTAAAACAAAAAGTGGGACCCATTATTGATGTATTCAAGGATGCTTTGGTAATTTTCCTATGATGAATTCGTTTTGTTTGTTGTTTAATTTTTTTAAAATAATTATATAAAATATTATAAATCACAATAATTATTTACTTAAATATTCAAAAGATATAAAAATATGTAAAAGATCTGATTAACTCTTCAAATTTTATCGGTGACACATAAATTAGACAAATTGAAATAATATATATTATTTGAAAATTACTTAGAAAGTACAATAATTTACAGTAATTAACAATAGAATATTTTAAAGACAAAAAAAAAATGATTGAATCTTCAAATTTTATTAGTACCACATAAATTGAGAAAGAAGAAATAACCTTTATTATTTCAAAATTGCGTAAAAGATATCACAAATCATACAACAATAATTACCAATTTAGAATGTTAAATGACATAAAAAATTTTTTATCATAGTTAACAATAATTAAGAATTTAAACTATTTTAAATTAATATTAAAGTTTGATTCACTCTTTAATTTTGTCTTTATCACATAAATTGAAACAAAAAATAATACATATTGGGCCCGTGCTAGCACGGGCTCCGATGTCTAGTATATCTTAAAGGGAGAATGGTCAAGTATATCTCAAAAATAAGTTAATTTTATCCTCTATTATATTTTTTACTCAAAAATATTTTTAATTTTATGTTTTTTAGTTCAAAAGTATCCTTCTTACTAACTGTTGTTCCAAAATAAAGAAAAATGAGTAAACTTTGCCCTTGGACTATTTAAATAGGGTAGTTTTGCTCTTGTTCTTTTGAATTTTTAATTTATTTTTTTGGGGGGTTGAATGAGTGAAACATGTATTTCTTTTCTTATTAATAAGCGGTAACATTCACCTGCTTAAGTCAATATGTCTGCTTGAGCGGCTGGAAGCAGGCAACTCTTCATGTAATTTAAAATAGTTGAAATTTTTGTATTTTTTTTAAATATGTTATATATTTTAAATACTTAAAATATACTATAAGTCACAATAATTAACTACTTAAATTTTTTTAGATGATTCTCAAAATTTTATTAATGTCATATAAATTTGGGCAAAGAAAGTAACATATATTATTTGAAATTTAGACAAAAGATACTATAAATCACAATAATTAACAGTTAAAAATATTTAACAGACATAAGAATTTGATTGACTCTCAAAATTTTATATGTGCCACATAAATTGAAATAAAAGAAGTAACACATATTATTTTAAAATGGCGTAAGAATATGATAAATCACAATAATTAATAATTAAAAAATCTAAGACAAAAAAAATCTACCGTGCAAGATAAATTGGGATAGAGAGACTAACATATATTATTGAAAATTACATAGAAAATATTTAATTGTATTAATTATCAACTTTAAATATCTAAAAAAAATATATTAAAAAATTGATTAATTCTCCAAAAACTATTTGCACCACATAAATTGAGACAAAAAAAGTAACATATGCCATCACGGGCTCTTGTTGTTGGGATATGAAAGTGATTAGGGCGTCATGCAGAAGCTTACAATTGCAAATTATATGATTGACAAATTAGGCGACAAATAAAAACATACTAAAGACATATTATTAATAGGGAAAATTGTATGAAATAGCAAACTATTAATTCATATTAAATGTTATAGCCATAGTTTATTTTATTTGCAATTCGCAGCAAACATCCCATTTTTTTTTGCCATCTGATTCGGTATACAATTAGTCATTTTCGGTATACAATTCCCATTCGATTTACAAATATATAAAATGTGTTTGTGTTTGTATAAAGTGAGAGAAAAGTGTATATACAAATACAAATACATATATTTTCGTCCTATACATTTATAATTATACAAATACATATCTTATTATACAAATTACAATGTATAAATGAATTTATACAAAACTGAACAATTTGTATGAAATTGGATGTATCTAGCGAATTATACAAATCAAAAGCTTCATAGCAAACATAAAATTTGTTATGAAGCGCAATTATGCAAACTATAGTTATAACATACAAATATGATTTTTATGTTTGCTATATGTAAAAGTTGCTCTTACTAATATGGTTTGATCAAACGACCTACATATTATAAAACTAATATTGAAAAACATAAATATGTTTAGGAGAAAATCTCCCCATAAACAAGACTCTCTAAATGACTACATTGTGGATGTTGTTGTGTTGTTGATATGAGAGGGGTATTCAATTTATAGAGTTACAAATTTTTCCTCTAAGGAAAGAATAAACCAAATATGGAAGATAATTATATTTTCCTTTCAGGAAAGTAAAAACATTTATGGTAATGTTTTGTCTTTTCTTTTAGGAAAAAATAAACTTCAAATAAGGTAAGAAAATTAGGGCAAAACCAGTAACAAATCTCCCCTTTTGATTAGATTTTCTCGACAAAATATGATTCGCCTTCTTCATATGTTTGATAATCTTGTTCTTCACAAAATCTCCATTACTGATGTTTGCCATGGGTAAAAATAAGGTTTAAAATATATGGGTTAAAAATGGTTTTAAAATATTTTGTTTTTATTTTTAAAATTGCAGCAACAGGAATGTTGAAAATATGGTTTAAAACTTGTTTTCCACATGTAGCTAGACAAAAATCTTCATTATCATCAAATTGATTACAAATTGATTTGAAACCATCTTGAGCATGTCTTCAACCTCATTGAACCATAGGACCATGGAATCGTTGGACCATGTGTTCTGATACCACTTTTTGGGATATGAAAGTGATTAGAGCATCATGCAGAAGCTTACAATTGCAAATTATATGATTGACAAATCAGACGACAAACTAAGGAAAGAATAAACAAAATATGGAAGATAATTATATTGTCCTTTCAGGAAAAGTAAAAACATTTATGGTAATGATTTGTCTTTTCTTTTAGGAAAAAATAAACTTAAAATAAGGTAAGAAAATCAGGGCAAAACCCTAACACTTGTGACTAATAATACTTCATCTGTCCCTAATTACTTAACTACTTTTTCATTTTTAATTGTCTCTTTTTACTTGTTCATTTCAAGTTTTTAACAAATCAAGAAAGGACAATTTTTTTTTTACATATTATACCCTCAATTAATTAATGAACTTCTTGAAAATTTTAAATTTTTAATTCATCCGCCTCATAATTAATATGAGTAAATGATAAACTCACTATGCCAATCATTGCTTTCTTAATAGGTGTGTCAATTTAAAAATAGATAAATAATTATGAACGGAGGGAGTAATATATGAGAAAATAAATAGTAGTACAAATACTTTTCATTTTTTACAAATAAAAATGATGATATGTAACTTCTTTTCTTTCTTTGTATATTAGGTATGAATTTTTATTTCTAAAAATGATATTACATACCTTTTCTTACGTGACTTTTTAAAAATTATTTTCTACATTAATAATAATTGATTTATTTCACTAATTCTAAGATTGATATGATTAAATTAAATTATACCTTGGTATGTTATATTATTTATCGTAATTTTAAGTCATTCCAAGTTCTAATTGAAGACTATTGGTATAATAGTTTTGAAAGAAAGCCGTAGAACAAATATTTAGTTAAAAAATTAATGCAAGTAATTAAACTTCATATAAAACATAAAATTGTCATCTAAAATAGTCAAATTCATCTCATAAACTATAATTTAAATATTTGTTTAAGTCTTTACAATTACGAGCATTTGTCCTGAACTTTAAATAAAGGAAAAAAGTGTCCTATTTCAAATAATTCAAAG
The DNA here is from genome assembly GCF_900185275.1 of Solanum verrucosum. Classification (NCBI taxonomy): domain Eukaryota; kingdom Viridiplantae; phylum Streptophyta; class Magnoliopsida; order Solanales; family Solanaceae; genus Solanum; species Solanum verrucosum. The sequence goes on from NW_026020332.1 coordinate 6,487,181, forward strand.
GTAAAATTAGATCATTTTTTCTTATTTTGGAACAATTGTTGATTAAAAAATCTACCTTTTCTTAGCTATTTTCTTAGTTGGTGTGCATATTTGAGCAAAAAAAAAAAAAAAACATAACGATGAAGATATTTTTGAACAAAAAACATAACGAAAGATAAAACTAACTCATTATAAACAATTCAAAAGTATGTTTGGCATTTTTACCTATCTTAAATGAAAATATTGTAAACACTAGTGTCTAATCCATTAGTATTTAATTATATATATTTGTCTTGATGATGGGTATAATGATGCGACAAATTTAGGGAAAGATGTCATAGTGTATGTTATTTGTAACTTTGGATTGACATGACTCACGACAAAGTTAATGTACACTAAATTGGATATATGGAGACAAATCGTGAAGTCTAAAGGGTTTAAGTCAAACAGGGCCAACACATAATATATGGAGTGCAAGTTAAGTGACGTAACACATAAGGTTGTTGTGGTGAGGCTTGATACTTAATTATACCATCCAAAAGAAAGGAATTTGTAAGTATATTGGGTTTATATCAAAGGTAATATGGAGATTAATGACAAAATGAAGGCTCATATCCGAATTTTGTCCGAGAAAAAGGTGTCAAAAAAACTTAAAAGCAAGTTTTACAAAGTGATGCTTAGACATACTATATTGAATGGAACGGAGTGCTGACCAGTCGAACTCTTTTCAGAACATGAAAGTTGTGAAAATAAGGAAGATGAGATAGACGTACAATAGGAGAAATAAGACAAGAAATGAAGATATCCAAGATAAAGTGGGAATGGACTTGGTGCACAAAAAAATATAGTAGATTAGACTAAAATGGTTAAGACATGTGAAGAGGAGATGCATGAATTTCCTAGTGTGAGTACTGAGGAGAGGTGACACATGTTCAACTTACAAAGGACATGACCTTGGATAGAAGAATATAGAGAATACAAATCACGATAAAAGACTGATAGTCAATTTGTATTGTCTCGTTTATTCTTCCATACTACTAGTTGTAGTATTACTCTTGTAGTTTCTTATTTCTTCGATTACCATTAGTTTTTTTTAACATCAATTATCGTATTATCTTATTATAGTTAATGTTTTTTTTCAGAATATTTTGTCATGCCTGTATGTTTAGTATATTTCCTTAATTGGTTTCTTTGCTCATGTTAAGTCAATGGTCTATAAAAACATCTCTAATTTTTACTTCCAAAGGTAGGGGTGCGAGGCTTGCATACATAAAGTCCTCTCTATACCCCATTTATGAAATTGCATTACATATGTTGTTATTGAATAAAAAAGTAAAAAAATAATAATTGAGTAAGAATAAGTTTTTATAAGTATGGGCAAACCCCCATTATGTTTCAATTATTTGTCTCATTTAGATTTGACACGAGTTTAAGAAAATAATTTTTAATTTTTTTTTATGATTTTAAATTAAAGATACATAAATATGCACCAAAATATTCTTAATTCTTGTGATGGTAAACATGTCATGTAAAAAATTGAAATTAAAAATTGTAATTAAAAACATAGATATTTTTTTATTACGAACTAAAAATTAATTAAGATAAATAAATTAAAATGGAGGAAATATTAAATATAAATTACTTATAAAAATAAGGATTAATTACCTAACTATACATCCTTTTTTTATCCTATTTTATATTATTCCCTACCATTTCAAAAAGTTACAAAAATCCAGTTTTCCATATTTCTCTCACTTCTTCATATACATCACTGTAATTCTGTAAACTATCACCCCACAAATTTTTTTCCTTTTTTCATGTGTAAGATCACGTATCATCAATTATCTCCATCACTCTACTTTTGAATTTCAAATCTTTTCTCTTTCTGATTTATCAATCGCAAGTTATAGAAGAAGTAGTTTATTCTTCATCTATTTTTTTCTTTCTACTTCATCAGGTATCGATTTTTTTAAAGCTTTTTCATCTACAAATTTAATCGAAGAAGGATGCTTATTCAACTTCAGAATCAATTGTGGAAAAAATGCCCAAGAAAAGGAGGAAAATGTCGAGTTGTTGGTGACTCCGGTAAGGGCTTTGGGTCGAGAGATCCATGGGTGACGCCATTGTTGAAAGTGGGAAAAAAAAACTATGGGAGTTGATACAGAGCAAAAGAGAAAGTGTAGAAGGATTTCTTCATCATTTTTTTTTTGCTTTCAACTAATCAGATTGTTGACTTTCTTTTCCGATTTCTTGTTGTTCATTTTTTTCTGATACATATGGGTTCAAATCTTTTAATGTATCTAGTTAATTTTGATTCTTAAATCAATGTATAATTCATTCGTTTTACCTTTATGATATATTACAATTTTATCATGTACAATATATCGTTTTCAAATATTAATTTTGATACATAACCCTAATTTATAGAAACACAAATTAGTATATATGTATCATGTTCATAGTTATGTATTGGATACACATTATAAATTTCGTTATCTTTTACTACCGATACATACTCCGGCCTTATTCAACTAGTAGAAGGCTATGTATCAATAGACACTATCAAATATTACTGTTGATACATAAACACTAATGTTTTATAACAAAATCAGATTGTATCATATTCATAGTTATGTATGTATATGACACATAACTTTGTTATGTATATAACATAGTTATGTATCAGATGTTGTGATGTTGTGATGTATCGCATGTTGTTAAGTATCTGCAACACTGTTTTATAAATAATCAGTGTATATCATATTCATAGTTTTTTGTTGTATATGATACATAACTATATAAAATTGTCAACTTTTAAAAAAATCTGATACGATTTGAGAGAAGAAAATTTGAAATTTGAATTGTTTGGAGTTGTTATTTGGGAGAGATTGACATCAATTTAATTTGTATGATTTGTGGAACTGACATTTAATTTTATATTTAATTTCCTTTTTAATTTCAACAAACTAGTTGTATAATGTATCAATTGTGATGTATCCGGAAGAATGAGATGTATTCGGATGACAATAATTTTAAGGAATTTTTGTAAATTGAAAAAAAATAGGGATATGATGTAATTTGCTCCTTACCCTATGAATTTTTAAATTTTTTACTAAAAATAAATATATTTGAATAGGTAGGTATTTCCATTTATCAGTTAGAAAATTTGAATTTTCATTCATGATAACCCCCTAAATTTCTATATATGTACACGTGCCCCGCCAAATTAACCGAAAACATTAATACGAATTTCCTTTTAAAAAAAATTTAAAAAAAATGTAAGGAGAATTCTAGAAAGAACTTCCATTTCTAGAACTACCTACTCTTCTCCAACACAAAATCGCAATTTCGCAGCGAATCGAAATCACACAAAAAAAAACTTGCAACAATGGCATATCCAGGAAAATCAGTTATCCAAACTCTAAAACGCTACTTGAAGAAGCCATGGGAGATCACAGGGCCTCAATCGAGTCCAGAATATGTATCTGCCGTACCAAAAGCTACAGAGTACAGAGTTACCTGCCCTGCTACAGCACAAGCTCAAGCTATAATCCCCAACTCAAATCCTGATATGGTATATGATATCAAGTACTTCTCTCGTGACCAGCGGCGTAATCGTCCTCCTATAAGGCGCACTATTCTTAAAAAAGCGGATGTTGAGAAGATGTTGAAGGAGAAGACATTTGATATTGATGATTTTCCGAAACCCTATTTAACTGCTAAAGTTGAGGAAGATGATAATGCTATTAGTGGTGGCTACCAGAAATGAAGGTACCTATATCAGATATCGCTTATTTAATCTTTCCTCTCATTCTGTCCGTCTCAATTTAAGTGTCTTATTTGGTCCATTATCATATTTAGTAGGCGTTTGATCATGTTTTATTGTAAAATTTGAATATCCATGGGTCATGATACTTTGTGTGGCATGATATTTAGTAAGTTTTTCAATTCCTGCATCCTATTTGCAAATTCAAGACACATGATTTAGGGAACTTTATACACATTTTAAATTTAAGACCATAAAATTCAAAAGTTTCGTTTATTTCTTGAACTTCGTATCAGGGTAAATTAAGACATTTAAATTGGAGCTGAGGTAGTAGTAGTTTTAGTGCATTTGTCTATTTATTCTGTTAGGTGTGCTTTCTTTGGGAAAAATGTTCTTCATGGAAGTATTTTTGGCGGGAGATCAGTGTTTGGTTGGATATATATAAAAGTGGGTTATATATCATATATGGTAATCCTACAAATTGTGGAATAAGGTATATATGAGGATGATGTTTTGGTGATAATTTTGATATTGAGGGTGGATAGCAAATGTAAAACTGGTTTGATTGAAGGAAGTAATGTGAAATATATTGGAATTGGGATATAGATATATAGGAAAATGACATGACATCTCTCGCCCATATGTGGTAGTAGCTTAGGGGAGTAACTAAATACTGGAAAAGTTCCGGGAAAAAATAAATAATTCTTGCCATGCCAAATGCACAATGGAATGATTAGGTGCTGGTTTTAAATCCGTGTATTCATTTCAGGAAGTTAGAACTTCTTGTTAGAGAGATTATTCAAATACTAGTCTTTGACAGGTAATGCATGGTTAGCTTTGAATAAGGAGTGGAGACAGATACACGATGTTGATTGATATTCTGATAGGAGAAAAAAAAGCTAGTAAGGAATCTGTTTCGTATTTGATCTTTGAACTGCAAATGAAATATCAAAGAAAGAATTTGGTGACTGTTATAGAGAAAGTCTGCCATATAAGATTGTACAAACATTACACTGAAGAGTAAAAAGCTAAAAAACTTAGAGGAAACGAATGCAATTCTAGTGAAAAAGGGATGCTTTTAGAACAACAGAGATAGCAGAATATATCCCAAATTGTCTATGTATTACATTGCCTTCAAGAGTTACCTTTTTTTTTTATATGAAGTAATATCATTAAAAGGCATCAAGAAAATGCAAATAGAACATAGTATAAAAGACTATGCTATAATTAGGAAGCTAATAAAATCCAAAAACTTCTCTGGGCAATTTAATTACAGGGGTTAGAAAGTTCCAACTGAAAAGACTTATAAGACAACTAGCCTACAAAATATGTGTTGGAGTTGAGATTCCATCAAAACATCTACGGTATCTTTCATTCCAAAGATGTCAGAAGATAGTAGCGGCACCCTAGATAGATTGTACTTCGTGGTTTACTCTTTCACATTATGATTTTGGTTCTACAGTAGATGGTGTGTACTTGCAAAATCTGTAACTAGTTGCCATTATTTACCAGTTAAGCTAATGAGTCATATCACAATCTTTTGCTGTTTGTTCGCTTACATATGTTCAATCTGGGATAGAGAGGACTGCGGTTCGAACTTCTAACTGTGAGAGAACTTTGGGGATTCCCCATGGTTCACAGAGGAAGTTTTTGTATGACCAAATTCTAGGAAGAAAGAAAACTAACACTAGAATCTAGAATTTCCTACATGTAAAACAGTATTCGGTATACAAGACAAAGTCATTGTAGATCTTTCATTCACAGTGAGAATTAACTTCACATTAGAGGAGTTAAGACTTTGTTGTAACATCTAGAATTGATGGCTTCCTATTTTCTACTAAATGAGATGATGTTTTTAGAAGTATCACAGAAAAATTACTGATCAAAGGATTTCTAGGAAGTTACTAGCGCTGAGGAAAGATCATAAAGGTGAAAATTTATTTGTCGATGGTTGCCCAAAAAAAGGGGCTGCAGGGACCATTCCTGAAGGATGAGGTAGCTAATATTTCTAAGCCCTATGAAGGAATTAAGTTTACTTAATGTTTCACTGTGGCCTTTTTTTCAGGAATGTTGGTGAATTATCATAGGATATATACGTAATGCTCTAAAGTAATTTTATTTTTTTATATGTTCAAGACTTCCAAAAGGGTTTCAATGCATCTTCCTTTATTGCTTTGACACAAAAAAATATGTGGAATAGAAGAAATGAGGGATTTCAAGCTATTATCCTCGATCGAGACAAGCATAAACTTTATTGGTAAGTTGAGACCAACATATGGGAAATCATTAGAAAACTGCTAACTACAGATCACTAATGTTATTTCAATTGTCAACAAATGCCTGGAAAGAATTGGGACCAGGCATGGTTTGAACTCGTAAACCGGTGGTTGGAAAAGCTTTTACCATGTAAGCATTTCCTATATCTTTTGGAAGTTAGACATGGGATGTGGCATCACCACATACAAATTCTCAATTCTAGTTAATGGTCATTCTTGCCTTCTCCGAGGGGATTGAGGTAAGCAGATCCCTTGTCACCCTTACTGTGATGGAGGGACCTCAGCAAGATGCTGGAATCTACTTTGAGGAGGAGATGGGATGATGATATAAGAGTTTTTGAAATAGACGGTGATCAAGAGAACATGTCACACATTTTTTATGCTGATGACACATTTATTTTTTGAGATGTGACTGAAGTATCTCAGACTCATTCTGTTGTTCTTTTTCTGGCTGCATTTGTATTGCATATAATTAACCAAAAAGTTCCGAAACACAGTCAATGAAGTTCTAAGCATACAATGACCGGCAAAGATTCTTGCTTGCAGAGATGAAAATAGGTGGGACTTTCTATGAGAAGGCCAGGGAGAAGAAAAAAACTTTCATTTGATAAAGTTCAAAAAAGCTACTATTAAAGAACAAATGGAGGGGGATTATAGGCATAAACTTGAATCACATTACAAATGCACCTGTATTGGGTAAAATTGGGTAGAGCGTGTGGTGCCTGTAGTATCTAGGGGAAGTGAGGAGTCGTCGACCAGGATAAGCTCCCGGAGGAAAGGAACTCACCGAAAACACGCAAAGGATGCATGTACAACCGAAGAGAATGGACCAGTGACTCTAAAATTCCATATCAGTAAATATATTTAATGAAAGAGTCATTTAAATTTATTGGGTAGCTTTGTAGGTGAAATACCGATGACTTTTGAATTATAATACAAAGAAAAGTGCCTTTTGTAAGAGAAATATCATCAGGTATTATTATCTCTTAATTACTTGTGACCCTTCTTTGATGCGCATTCCTCTAGGTTGTAGAAATGTAATTATGAATAACCCTTGTGAATTCGTGGAGTTTTCCGTGTTTATTCATTGAAGGAGATTATTTCGTATTAATTCTTAACTAATGGAATTCAATCCCTTTTCACCAGGCTCTAGTCGTGGCAAAATCGTCCTGCTGCAATAATGATGTTTTGCTCTATATATTATGTGATGCCTCTTGAAATAAATTGATACACAAACACGAATTAGTGGATATATATCCGTGTGTATTCTCTTGTGTGAATTGGTCAGAGTCGGTTGCTGCAAGCTTTCTGTTGCTTTGATTGTAGTACTGTTAATGGTTCTAGCACTAAATGATGTACCATTTGGAATTTATTTTTCTTTTTAATCTGTCTATGGCTAGAAGAGAATATATTGTTTTATACTATTCAGTAAGTTTTTCAATTTCAACATTCTATCGAATAAGATTCAAAAGTCAACTTTACTTTCAAATGGGTACGAAATCCATCAAATTCTTCTCAAGTTGGTGTGTCTTGTCGCAGTCCAATTCTTTTTTCTCCAATAAATGTGTGCCGTCTGTATATTCGTTTGGCGGTCGCGCATGCTCCATGTAACGCAATTTGAAAATGATCCAACTCATAAATCATATATATTTCACAAGTCTTTATTTTTATTTATTTATCATGAAATGTTACCTGTATATATTTAAAAGTAAAAATTAGGCAAATGACATAGTATAGGAAAGAAATTACTTCCTTTCCCTACTCTTTCATTAATTACCAAAAATCCCTTATTTGGTGTTTTCCGGATACATTATATAGGAGCGTTGATACTTTAATTTATAACGCGCTGATACTTAAATTAATAAGTTGTTGTTATCAGTTTAATGCGTTAAATAAGGGATTAAAAACTGAAATTATAATTGACTCCCACAAATCACGGTTACGTTTCTGCCTTCAACCAATCAATAGTTCATAATCGTCTAACTGAATCTTTTTTTTTAATTTCAAATCACGCTTATTTTTTACTTTTTTTAATCCTCTAACGTTCTCCCTGTTTTTCGAAAAAACAATAAAAGTTTTATCTCTCTCAAATTTGGAACGCTATTTTGTGAAGATTCGACATGAATATTTCGATCTTGTTAAGGCATTCTGGATCATGGGAAAGCGATGTTAGATACGAACGATACATAAGTGATGGTATAGTGGTTTGTGAAAATATTTCGTTTGTGAATCTTATTTCAGCAATTACAGCTGAATTGGGTATTGATGAATTCAAAAAAAACATTGAGGTCAGATACGTTGTTGAAGGAAATTCATCTCCATTGTGTATTCGGAATGATATGGGGGTGAAATTGTACATAGAAATTAAGAAACATGAGGTGGGATTCGGTATGTATCCTCTATGCATTGATACCTCCGATAAAAGTGATGAAGAGATACAAATTTTCGATGCAACAACAGGTGCAATCGTGTGTGTTGAGGGTGGAAAAAGCTAAATGTTACAAGAGACAAACTGTTGTTTGATACTAAAATATATTGCGATAAGCTGTTTTATACCTAGTGCATAACAGATTGTATCTAACAACTAAGTTATGTGATGTTTTATTTAGTATCATATACGTTCTAGTTCAAAATATATTTTGGATAAATTGTGTATCATATAAGTAATAATCATTTTGGATATTTTGTATCTGATACAGAATAGGATATTACCTTTATATCTTTATATAAAAATTTGTTGATTTTTTTTTATTTAAAGCAATGTTACAAGATTCAACATGTTAAATGATACTAAATATATTGAAACTTAATTGTTTTTGTACCAATTGTAACATATTATTTGATAGTAATTGTGTATCATATACATAATAATTGAATGGATATTGTGTATCTGAAAATAATATGTTATCATAATTTGTGATTTGCATCAAGGCTACCACATGTTTTAATAGATACTAAATAAATTGAAAATTAGTTGTGGACCCAATTATGGAATATATAGTATCATGTATTATGTATATGATAGTTATATTGTAGCGGCAGTATTGGTGTATAAGATACATAAATTGGAAAAATAATTAAAATTTGAATACAATTTTTGACAAAAACAGTCTTCAAATTAATAAATACTTAGAAAAACAGTGTTGGAAAGGGAAGGAATATTACAAAATACTAATTAATCGTATCTTCAACACAATACTAAAACATAACTATTCTATATTAATCAGTCCACATTCTGCTGGTATAGTGTAGAAACTCTTCGGCCTTGTAGGATCATCGTTATCGCTAACATATCCCGCCTTGAACTTGTCCATACCATACTTCCATAAGAGTGTAGCATATCTATTGCGAAGATAGTCACTCCGAAAACTTATAGATGGAATGCTGATTTCATCGCTCAAATATTCAGCAAAAGCAGCTACATACATTCCACAATCACTGCAAACAAAAAGTAGATACATTAAAAAAGTGAATTAAATATGTAAGTAAACAAATTATTTTACAATACTAACAGGCTATCACTTTGTTGTTGCATAATGTCTTGAACATATTCCACCTCAAACGAATGTTGTGGACCCAACAGTTCACCCGTTTCCTTGTATTTGTACGCCTCCATTGATGCCCAATCAGTTCTTCCTGTTTTATCAAAGAACCCATTATCATGAAGATAGTTTGGAAGCATTACATACAACTTCTTTATCTCTTTTGCATAAAACGATCTACCAGGCGACCTTTATTCACATTATAATTTGGACTAGGAAAATATCTTTGCACAAGCCTACTGATTTTTGAAGCTGGATAATTAAAATCTTTGACATTTCCTTTACATCTCAAACCAGTAATAATTGCAAAATCTGTGATACTAAATATCAAGACATTCCCTTTGGCATGACGAATGTGAATTTCATTAGCTAGATTGCCCTGCTCAATCTCTAACAGATATAAACACTTGGTAATCTGACCTTGATAGTTGCATTTAGGGATATTAAGGTATGGGGCAAATATGGTATCCTTGAATAACTCAATACCTTGGTCCTTTATTGACAGTACTAAATCTTCAATAAAATTGGAGTTGTAGGTAGGACCAAACTTTAAGCAGTTCATTGGAATATGTTTAATTACATAACTGACATTCTGCAATTACATAAATGATTTTTATCAATCATAAAAAAGTATATGATACTAAAAAACAAGAAGACATAATATGTACACAAAATCAATCATATTGTATACTTCAATGGAGACTTATCATTAACTATGATTCACATTACAAAAATCAAACTACATGAAAAATTGTTGAATTAAGCAATTTTCTTATATACAATAATATTCATTTCGTTTGATACTAAATAACAACTACTTCATAAAAAAACATAAATGTACACAAATTGAATTGTTCCTTATATAAACAGTGACCAAAATCTGACCTACAAAAAAAATGTGATTTAAGTACTTAACTTAAATACAGTTCTCTTAACTTTTTATACATTCAACAATTACCAAATAAAATCACGATTCACAGATGATACTTAATAAAAAAATAAAAAAATTATTTATCATCAGATTTTTAGGAAAAACAAGGGTAAGATATATGATAAAAATTAGGAAAAATGTATGCTTACATTTGGTAATGTTGGTCGAACAATGGGTGGGGCAACCTTTCTACCCCTTTTTTGGAGGGTTTTCGGATCTTTTGAAGTAGTTGCATGTACTTTCTTCTTCAATTTTTTCTTGCTAGAACTTGAACTTGTCATGGTTATCGGAATAGCCAACCTTTTAGAACTGAAATCGTTATTGTTCAAATCTTCTGAAGAAAACATTAGAGATTATTTAGATGTTAGATGCATAATGGAAGATAAAACGATTGATACAAAATAAAAGAAAAAAAAATGGCGAAAATTACAATGAAGAAGATGAAAAACCCTAGTTAGAACTCTGATCCGGTTTAACAGTGATAGGATTCTTTTCAAATTCAAATTTTTTTGAAATTGATAACTGAAATTGTAATGGGAGAGATTGGGGGCGAAATTTAGGGAATGGGAAAGATTTGATTTTGCTTCAAACAAATAAAGTATCGGTTTAGTTGAATTGGGGGGAAATAAGGGATTTTTGTATTTTATTAAATAGTAGGGAAATATTGATAATAGGTAAAGAAGTGTTGTGTATTTAAGTAATTTGTCCTATTTAAAATAGTGGAGTAATATATTACACATCAAAGTGACTCGTAAAACAACAACTCCGAAGAAATTTAGAATCGAGATTTTAGTTTTCATTAATTCAATTTAAATTACGTATTTGCTTCAAGGAGTTTATTAATTCGCTGTAGATACAGTATAGTAGGGGTGTGCATTCAGTTTTTTGGTTTGGTTTTACACTATTCGGTTTGGATTTTCGGTTTTTGGTTTTGTAAAAGTGTAACCCAATCCGATCCAAAATAAATTTGGTTTGGTTTGGTTTTTCTCTATTCGGTTTGGCTTTTTTCGGTTTGGTTATTCAGTTTGGTTATTCGGTTATGTCAATAATTAATAACATATATAACCAAAGTAATAATATTTAATCCCTTAAATATACTTTCTAATATAAACCATAAGTAAAACTTAAAACACAGTACTTATAAGTATACCTGTTGTAGATGTAATTCAAACATAAAAGGGAGAAGACACAAGTACCCCTAGACTATGACCGAAATTTCAGAGACACACTTTAACTAAATTAAGGTCCTATTACCCCCTTGAACTCATTTTTTTTGTAATTTTGTACACCTTTTGACTTATGTGGCACACCACGCGACTCCATGCAGTATATATATAACTAAATTAAGGTCCTATTACCCCCTTGAACTCATTTTTTTTTGTAATTTTGTACACTTTTTGACTTATGTGGCACACCACGCGACTCCACGCAGTATATATATATATATATATATATATATATATATATATAATTTGGTTTTTTCGGTTTTTCGGTCTTTATCTTTTAAAATTCAAAACCAAACAAAGTAATTTATTAATCCAAAATCAATCCGAAAAAACAAAAAACCAATCCAAATAAAATTTCGGTTTGGTTTGGTTTGGTTTGGTTATTCGGTTTAATTTGAATAGTGCACACCCCTACAGTATAGTATGGATTTATTCGTTATTTAACTTTTAGTTAATAAAATATAAATGTCTTTGAGATTTTAATTATTTTTTTTTTAATTTCCTTGATTATATATATATTGTTGTTGTAACAGTTATTCCTACTAGCAATTAAAAAATATTTGAATAAATGATTTTATTATAAAAAAAAATAAAATTAATCTATATTTCACATCTGTAGTGCAAAAAACTTAATTCAAAAAAAGCATACTCATGGTCCTTATCATATATACCGTACATCTTCACATTCACAAAGTCCCATCACTTTAATTAGGCACAATCTCCCGATATATGCTTTCACGTTTGGGGCCAAGAGTTATTCTTCTCTTTTTCCCCCCACTTATATGAAAAGGTTGAAGTAGATGTTTGAACTACATGTAATTATCTCGAATATTTTATAAATTTATGAAATATTTATAAAAGATTGAATTCAAATTATTCTAGTTTGAAAAATATTATTAACGGTCTTTGAATTATGATACTATCTTATCATGAGAGAAGAATCAACAGATTTATACTCATAATTTTGATAAATAAAATAACGTTTTCAGAAGAAAAGGAGGAAAATGAAAAGGAAAGTTTGTACACGGAATTCAGTAATAAATATCATGATCATGGGTCGGTGGGAATTGCGGCTGTGGACAGTGGGACTGCAGAAAGATTTAGTAATGGGAATCTCACTTATTACCTACACTGATTTTGTGCACATTTTTTACCTTATCGATCAATATATTCCAATCTATTCGACGCGTTCGGCGCTGATAATAATTTTAAAAGATTATTAATTATGAGGTTATCTGTTTCATTATTTACATTATAATTATAGAATAAATTATCCTAATTTATAAAATGACTGTTTATTCTGTTATTTAGAATTTAAGAAGTACGAGTCGAGTTATTAGTTTACAATCAAATTCTGATTTCAAATAAAATGATAAACTATTTGGAAAGAAAGTGAAAACTAAAATGTCTAAAAATATCCTTCGCATTATATCTCTTTAAATTTATGTTGTGATCCGTGACAGAGGCAGAGCCAAGATTAGGAGTTTGGGAGTTCTAAATCAATTTGTTTGGGGATTCACAAGTTATTATACATAAATTTTTTAATTTTTTTAATACAAATATAGAGTCTACGAAAAAAACTACTGAATTTGTCCGAATCATGAACCCACCTAGTTCCGTCTCTGATTCTATGCAAAATCTCTCTGCGAAAGAGTGGTCCTCTCTGTAGTGAAGGGTTATATAAACTCTCTTTTGAGTAAAGGAAAGACCAAAACTTGGTTACGTTTGTGGACTTTATCTTTGTGAACTTTTGGTTTCTTTTTGTTGAATCGATACACTTTTTTTGTTTTTGATTTATCTCAAAAGAAATAGTAATATCTTTCAATATTTGAAAATACATTTAATTTTTTTAATGATATAATCTTTTTTATTATTATTATTTTATTTTTAATGATATAATCTATAACTACGTGTATAAATATTTATGATTTGTTTCAACTAAATTTTTTTTCCTGAGGATGATAATAATAAAATTTGATAAAGTTTATATTATTTAAATTTCCAAAAATAAAAAATTATCACATAAATTAAATCAAATAAAGTATTGCTTATTAACTGTGTATAAAAGATGAGAGCATAAGACGAACATTTTTACTTAACAACTTCATCATCAACATTATTTTCTCTTATACTATCCACAATTTCTCTAAGTTTTGAACTTATAATATGTATTATTTTCACTAGGATAATCTAACATACTATTGATATTCATTTTATTGCGGTAACTGAGATTATTAATCGTGACTTCAAATTTATAAATATCGTTTTCACAAGAAGGTTCATTTAAATTTCTTGAGGTTTCATTTTCCGAATGATGTAATTAAATTAACCTTCATTAGATCTCAAAAATATTCTTTAAATTAATAAATATTAAGTCATCGATTAAATAGAGAATATTAATTTAGAGAGGTTTGACCATTAAATGACTGTACAAAAAATCAGCTCCATAATAAGCTAATGAGATGTGAAAGACACGTGTCACTTTATAAACCATTGCTTGTTATATATAACAAGTTGTTGGGTTGGAGTGAAGCATCTTCTTGTCTCAAGTTGAACATTCTTTCAATTACTTATATTCTCTAAAGTGAATTTCCTCTTTTGAAACCTTCACACAACCCTTTGTTCATACCAAAAAGGGAGGATTATTGAACTTAACTATGTAAGTCTTTCTCATTGTTATATTTTATATATATATATATATATGCTAGCTAGCTAGGGCATTAGTTTATGATTAGCTGCCTTCAAATATGTGGTTCTTCTTGGAGTATGTATATATAAGCAGATTTTAATTACTCCTTTATTTCATTGAATAAAAAGAATTATATGTAGGTTTTTCTTCCATTTAACTAATTGTATCATTTCTTCAAGTTTAATATCTCTCTTTTAAGTATTATGCTTGCTATTTTCATTACCTAATTAGTTTTAATTCCACTTTTTGATTTCAACCTAATTATTTTTTGCTTTTTAATTATGAGCAGCAGGGAATTTATACATACTGTGATATATACACACACACTTCTTCTTCTTTGGACCATCAAACAGAAAATTGCAAGAAAATCACTGAAAAAAACAATGAAAGATACAAAAGATGATTACTAGAGAAGTAGATACAAGTGATAATACTGTTACTAAGATTCCAAAAAAATCATCATGGACAAGATTTAAAGATCCAAGGATCGTTCGCGTGTCACGAGCATTTGGGGGAAAAGATCGTCACAGCAAAGTTCTTACGGTGAAAGGGCTGAGGGATCGGAGAGTTAGGCTCTCCGCTCCCACAGCCCTTCAATTATATGATCTTCAAGACAAATTAGGGCTAGATCAACCAAGCAAAGTTGTTGATTGGTTGCTTAATGAAGCTAAGCATGAAATCGACGAATTACCTCCACTTCAAATGCCTCCAATAAGGGATCAGACCGGGTTGCCTCTGACCGGTCTGATGAAGGACGAGGAGGAGACGTTGGTGGTGTCTGATGAGGATAAAGTGAAACTAGATGCGCGAAATCTTGACCTAAAGGACAATAGCAATAACAATAGCAATAGCAACAGCTTCAGTTTTGGTCTTTATCAGAATAATTACTCCTCTCAATCAGGTATTTTCAAATATTAATGTTGTATTATAAACGGTTAGACCTTTCTATAACAATATTTATCATAACAATACTATAATCATGGTTGTCTCAACAAGTTTGGGAGATCTAAAGCCAAATTTCATAAACAAGCTTTAATTTTTCTTTTAGAAGTTATGGTATATAAATTGAATAGCTATAACATACTTAACGTAACCTACAAGTGAAGTCTCGGGAAGGTAGAATGTATGCAAACCTTATGAAGTAAGAATGCAAACAATGAAATTTTCAATGAAATAATATAAAGTTAGAACAATAAAATTTGACTCAAAACATTAAAAAGTTTATATAACGATATTAAAGTAGTATTGATTTGTTGTAGTGCTTGAAATTTAAAGAATACACCAAATTTTTTTTTGATCTTTTTATAAACACACAACAATATATTTTAGATAATGCAAAATGTTTTACGATTATGTAGACTTTAGAATATTCAATAATGAGAGAATAAAAATAAAAAATTAAGGAATTAGAAAGGTAAATGCTAGAATAATAATGTAGGTTTATGATAATCAAGAAGATTTAAATAAGTTAACAAAATAAGTGCCGTGTAAGAAAAGATGTTACTCCCTCTATTTCAAAATGAATAATCTAGTTTCTTTTTAGTCTGTTTTAAAAAAGAATGACCCTTTTCCTTTTTTTGACAACACTTTAATTTCAACTTTCCACGTGGCATGTTTAAGGCCACAAGATTAAAGAACATTTTGGTACATTTGACATAACTTTAATTTAGAATCACATGATTAAAAAGTCTTTTTCTTCTTAAACTCTATTCCAAGTCAAACTAGGTCATTCTTTTTGAAACAGAGAGAGTATTAATTATCTAAACACTATTTCATTTCTCAATTATTACAACAACCTCCACATTAAATAATCTGGGAGCCCAAACGGTTGCTTTAGTGGTCTTATGATTGAGACGGTCTTGACTATAACCATGCTATTTATATTATATGTTCAGACAAATGATATCGTTATTATTTTCTCGAAATGGGATTCTTCATATGAATTTATGAACGATAGGAATTAGGGAACAAAAAATAAATCTTGTTCTTGTAATTAAGTGTGTTCTTAGGGTCGATATCCAGGGTTTTAACTCGTCACTAAATATTGATCACTAATAAAGCTTTTTTTTCTTGTAATGTCTCTAGTTCATTCCGGAAGTCATCATGGAGTAGCAGTACCACATGAATACGAAGAAATTCAAAACTTCAATGTTATGGCGGCCTTGCCTTCAACAATTTATAATATGCCATTAAGTTCACAAGTTCTTGTGTATCCACCTGCAGGATTATCACAATATTTTTTCAATCCACATAATTAGACCTGAAATATTTGATCCAAAAGAATATATGCTACATTTGTTTCCTATATTATGAAATTCATAGGCTAAATAATTGTTGGAAATTAAACTTCCAAAGTTGTGATCATTTGTCAAGGTTGATAAATTAATGTTAATTGTTGGGTGGTAATTAATATACTATATATAGTGGCAAGATCTTTTGGCCAATTGGCATCCTTTTCTTATTTGCACATTTCATTTTTTTCTTTTTCTTGTTTGGTTCTTATAAAGATACTGTCTACATATAATCAAAGCATGTCATTATGCCAACAAGGGTAATGGTGAAGTGGTTGATTAAGAGTTTGTGTCCTCATGGTACGTACTCGTCTTTATTAATTTCTCTGCACGAATTTAAATTAGTCAGATTTCAATGTAAATATCAATTATATAGGATGGGAGAGAAAAAAAGTAGGTCATCATTTGACAAAAAACATTCCATGTCAGCAGGTTTTGAAGAAAGACCGTACACCAAGGAGTGTGACGTAGACAATCTACTTTAATGCGAGTATTAATGATTATTTCTATATACCTATAGGTCTATATTTAAGTCACACTGAGACAACTTCATTAGCAGTATCAATATATTTTCAATTTAGTGAAAAGTATTTACACAATTAGATAATTTATTATGTTGTATTAGGTAAATTTCTTGATAACCATTAATAGATAATCCGATAAAAATGATAAATAGTCTACTATATATCGCAAAAGTTAAAATTCAATGATAGTGTTGAAAAAAACACTTTACACTATCAAAATCCTTAATTTTTTTTGTATAAGCTCAACAAAAGGTTCATTCTAATTAGTTGGGGAAAATGGAAATTATAGAAACCAGAAAACAATAAAATTGTTCAAGCATTTGACTAGTGATACCACATCGCTGGCTTATTAGTAAAGCATACCTTTCGTTCTTTGGGCAGACTTGATATGGGCCATATGGCCCATGAAAGACATCGATTTTTGTGCAAAAATACAAAAAATCCAATAATTTAGGTGTTAATTATGTTCTATTTCAAAAAAAAAAAAAATCAAATTATAATTATCTTAGATTTTATAGAACTTGTGGATACATTGCTCCTTGCTCGATACTTAGCAAATGATACATAAGTTATATATTAGATACATAACTATAAATCAAATTCATAGTGATTTATGTTTGAAATAATTAGGGTTATGTATCAACAATAACATTTGTACTAAATAAATTGTATACAAACAAGTAGTAATGTAATGTATCGGATACATAACTATAAAACAGATTTTGTTGGTGTAATCTACCACAAATACGATAAATTACAGTTGAAAATAAAATGACAAAATGAATAAACAAATATTTATGTTGGGGCGTGGATACATCTCGCTCTCTTTATAGAGATTCAAGCCTACTGCGACATAATCTACACTGATCCAACAGTATCACTCTTGACTTGTCCCCTCCAGGATACAACAACCCAACAACCTCGTACAATTCAAGCAACTCAGAATTTAGTTGATGAGTCCAAAACTCCACATAAAAACACATTCCTTTAACATATAAATATTCTTTTTTGTACTGAATATAGTTGAAGACTTTGAATATTTTCTTTGTCTCAACTCTCTCTTTCACTACACTTACCTCACTACATACTACAATATTTTCCACACTTCTCATCTTTTTTAACATATTTTTCCATCTCTTGTTATTTCCAATCCAAAGGAAGACATCACTATTTATAGGTGAGAAATTCTTCCTTACAATGAATAAGAAGATACTGGGTGATAAATTGGGTAAATGAATAGCCTAAAGGTTTTATGAGTTACAAGGTATAATGAGGTAGAATAATGAGTGAAATTAGTGGTAGATCATGACAATAGTGATTACAAAAGTTACACCACTATAATGACTACATTCTTGTCAACTTATACCCACTAACATATGCACTTAATATTTTAATTTCAATATTAAAATGCATAAACACCAACAGACTCATACTGATTTAGGTTTGAAATAACTGGAGTTATGTATCGACTATAACATTTGTACCAGAAACATCAATTGTATACAAACAAAGTTGTAATGTATCTGATAGATGAGAGTGATGTATCTAAATATTAAGAGAGAGAAGGAAAAAAAAGATTTTTGTAATTAATTCAACATATGGTAGGTGGAGTGATCTATCCATATGTAAGAGAGAGAAGGAAAAAAAAACTTTTGTAATTAATTCAAATGGTAGATGGAGTGATGTATTCCGACGTAAGAGCGATAATGAAAAAAGAGATTTTTGTAATTAATTAGAAGGAAAAAGATTTTTTTTAATTAATTCAAATTGTAGGAATTTTTAGAAATTATATTTCGTAGTGTAATTACGTACTCCTTCTGTCCCTATTTACTTGTCCATTTTTTACTTGACATACATATTAAGAAAATAATAATTAACATAGTGAATTTACTATTTTACCCCTATTAATTGATAAAATTCCAAAATCAATTTACTCAGGTTCTACCTTTTTCAAAAACATTAATCCCTTTGTCCAACAATATTTGTCCACTATTGGCTTTGCACACTTCTTAAGAAACTATAAATAGAAGGGTAATTTTAATATATTACTTTTGAATATAATAAATACAATGTCTTGAAAAATGTATTAAAGAAATGATTATAAATTATAATTAATGATAGGGGTAAATTGAGAAGTAAGTGTAAAATTAGCCATTGGTTTCATAAACAGTCAAGTATTGTTGGACATTCCAAAATAGTATAGTGGACAACTATTGTTAGATGGAGGGAATAACTCTCTAAATAAATTGAATGCTTTATTAGTACATGGCTAGAGCTGTTTTATCTGCTAATCCTTCTGTTACATCAAATTATATACTCGCCATTTATAATAATACAGTAATCAATTAGTATGTAGCTTTTTGGCGACCTGGAGACCTCAATTGGACTTATGTTAACCTCAATTGATTTTATTTTCCTACTTTTGGTGGCGAAATTTGGGCTTTTGAAGTTCCGAGGACTAGCATTGATGTACGAGCTATAAAACTTGTTACCATTGAAAATAGAAAATTTCAATGGAACTATCTAGTCGAGTTATTTGGATCATTATTAATTATTTTCCGATTTCAAGAAAATGGAATTATTAAGTTTGAAGTGTTTGAAATAAACCTAAACAAGAATGAGTTAATTCAGATTAGATTACACAATTTTAGTGGGGCTTAATGGAGCAATTTGTATTGATTCATCTAAGTTTATTGGAGTCAAGTGTAATCATATATACTTCACTAATGATAGCGAAGATACATGGGCGCGTCACTAAGTTCTATTTGTCCCCTAACTTGGGTTATACCATCATTTTGAGTGAATTGAATAACTTTGTTTTGTTTTCTCTTTTTATTTTTACAAAAAAATTAAATTAAATTGGATCTTTATGTGTCCCTATGTATGAATATTATGGTATTTAATTAATTTTAATTGTGTACTTTGTTGCATAGTATGCAAGAAAATGAAATTAAAGTTTGTTTTGTTACACATGAAAGTTTGTGAAACTTGTTGACATAGTGAATGGAGCATAGTGTTACTACATTTATTTTAGAGGGATCTTTTAGTTTTGTTGGAGATTCATATATTTGAAAAAAGACTAACTCTTACTGAAATTATTTAATTGAGATGAATTTAAATGAAACAACGTGAACATTGAAGATTGATATAGTAGTGTTAGGACTTTAATCTCAAAGTGGCAACAGATGAAAATATAGTTTTGTGGTCCATGAAAATGATGAGATGACAAATTAGAAGAAGAAAATGTCGATTAAAATTACTTGTAGCTTAGTTCTTGAGTTTGAGATATGAGATGACTTTGAACCCGTTATGTTGTAGTCTTGTAGAGACCATTAGCAATATCATTGGGCACAAAGCATTCTGTGTTAGCAAGTTTTGAGAAAGGATCCATATATTCTAAGGGATGTGACACAGACAATCTACCATAATACAAGTGGCTGCTTCTACACACCCTATAGGTCTAGTCACACTGAGACACCTTCATTCGCAATATCATTAGTTTTTTAATTTAGTAAAAAGTATTTATACAATTAGATTATATGTTATGTAATTTCAGGTAAATTTCTTGATAATCACTAATTGATAATACGATAAAAAGGATAAATAGCCTATTATCACAAGCAAAAATTCAATGAAAGTGTAAAAATAAAACAAAAAAACTATGTACTATGAAAATCCTCAATTTTTTGTATAAGCTTAACAAAAAAAGGTTCATTCTAATTAGTTGGAGGAAATGGAAATTATTGAAAGTATCCCATATCGCTTTAACGAGTGATACCATATCGCTGGTACATTAGGAAGAAGAAAATGAGCTGCAAATAAAGGCCAAGGCTGAGCACAAAGTAAAGCATACCTTTCTCGGCCTTTTGGCTAAGATTAAGTGTAGTATCTGATATGCGTGGGTCATCGATCCACACGATATTAACTCAATTTTTTGAGTGGGAGGAGTTCATTATGGTAGCTTGCTATCGGAACTCTCAAGTGTCGTCTTGGTACTACACTACAGCCTAGACCTAGCACACCCCACCAATTCAATTCTAAGATTTTCTTGCAACTAGGTTTGTTTGTTCTATACTTATATTGTCCTTATGGAGGGTTAGGAAATTTAGGGATCTGCAATTGTTTGTGTTATGGACTAGTATTATTGTGAATTTTTCCATTACTACATAATATGATTTTTATGTTTGCTAAATGTGAAAGTTGTTCAATATGAATATATGTGATTATAAATTTATAATTGGGGTGGGGTCCTCACCCCCTCTCCTCCACGTTAGCAGAAGGTGCACCAGAACACAGCAGAAAGGATCCTCAGGATTCGTTCAAAACCCATACACACAAACCACATAAGCAAATCAATTATACTCTACAGGACTCAATGAAACTGTCAAAACCCTTTTTCCTTCTGTTTATAGCTAATGACTAGTGTTTTTTGTTTGAGACAAATCTGTATATTTTTAGTCCACTTTTGGGACTTAAACTCAATTTTGCAGCTCTGTATAGGGTATCTTTTAAGAATTTCTCTCTTTTGTATCACTTTCGTGCAGCCTGTGTTATTGATTTGTTGAAATCTCACTTGTTTAAGATGGCTCATACGTGCCACGAGGTGACTCGGGATAGAGGTCAACCTCCCTTGCCTGATAGGGGTGCAACACCACCCAAGTTAGAGAGCAGGGAGCCACAAAATGTATAAATGCATTCATTCTCCCATCTGAAGCTACAAAATCACCATCGCCACAAAATAGACAGTATTGTCGTGAAAAAAAGCATATAATATTACAAACTCAACAGGAGGAACAACAGTATAGGCTACAAAAACAATTTCCCCCCAAAAAAAACTAAGAGGGAGAGGAAATAAGTTACCTGGATAATGTTACAAGATAACATGTCAAAACAATTAACGAAGACCCTTTTAAGGATAAGACCGCGTATGAGCTCAAAAAAGATTCTAGCTGAAGCAGTCCACATTTGTCGTGATTGTTACACATCTCAGACCAGTCATCTGCTTTAAATTCCCAAAAATGTGAAACCAAGTCTCAGCTCCACAAATGAGATCATCCCAAGACGTTAGCAGCAAGTCTCAATCATATATAATTTATATTAGTGCAGACCAAGAATTTAAGCTTTTAATAACTCTTCTGAGCTTGTCTGATCAATTGTTCGCGGACCAAGCAGACTACAAAGAACATCAGAGTAGAAACTCCAGTCTGAGTTTGTCTGATCAATTGCCCGCTGACCAAATGGATGTTGCTCTACATATTTCTGTACATGTTCCGCTTTTAATAACTCTTCCAAATAAGTTCGCAGATCACCTCCAGGGCCTACAATATGGTGCAACTTTTCAATCATCATAATATACATCATTTTATAGCACAACATAAATTAGAGATTTCCAAGAAAAGCTCGACTCAATAATCATCAGTAGCAAAAAGTGTCCATGAGGCTTGAAGTATTGGAACAAATTCCATTAAGCCACCCCTGCTTAATAAATATTGATGTTTGCATAATCCATGTATGTTAATCTAACTTTGCATGTTGCATCACATCTAACATCTTTAAGGAAGGCAATCAAGCAGCAAGAGTGTCTAAGCCCACTGCCGTTCACACTAGTCAGATGGTAGGAATCAGTTCTAAATAACCACTAAAAGGGTCACATTAAACATGAAAGTGCAGATTACACCAATTATAGTTTGTTGGGAGATATGGAGGAGTTGGTGTGCTATCAAATTTGGAGACAAGAAGTTTAATCACACCAATATGAGATACAGATCGACAGGATCATTCAAGCAGGCAGCTATGAACAAGGCCTATCCCAAATACAAGTTAACTTGGACTTGACCTAGAAGCTGTGAGGAAGGGGAAAAGTCGAGGCCAACTGTGAATTGGAAGGCTTTTATGTCAACCAAGTCCTGGCTGTGTTAAAATTAATACAGATGGTAGCTTCTTTCAAGCCGCAGGCAAAGCAGGTATTGTAGTAGTTAGGAACTATAATTTTTTTTTGATGACCGTGCTGTACGGGCCAGCTTTCGCGCACCTCGACTAATTCCACGGGATACCTGTCACCTCCCACCAGCAACAGGTACCAAGTAACTCTGTCCACCAAGTCTAGGACGGATGGTTATCTAATTATGGCTTTCTCTCTTTCTTTGCAGTGTAGCAGCAACCTATGTTGCTCGGACTCTTCATAAATGTCATCAGGTGCTTGTTGGACCCTTCAAAAGTAGTGCATTTTTTAGGATCCGACATGGATGCGGCAACATTTTGGAGAGTACGAGCAACTTAAGCAGCAACAACTTTGCAGAAGCTTTTGCAGAAAAGGAGGGAATCAACTGGTGTGTACAGCAGGGATATAACAATATTTGGTTGAACTGAACTCAGAAATAGTGACCAAGATGCTGAGAACAGGCAATACAAACAACCTCAAGTTGAAGCAGGTTATAAACTCCACAAGATTGTGGACCAAGCTGAAGTGCAAATAACTTGCTGCTTTAGAGATGCCAATCTTGTGGCAGACCTATTGACTAAACGAGCTGCAATCATGGGAAACAGATCATACTACTATACCTTTCAAAGTCTACCTAACACATAAGGGCCTTTTCAGTTAGACAAGGGTCAAACGCCCAACATTAGACTGAGGTATGGCAAAGCTAAAAAATTTGTAAGCTAACTGAATTCAGGGTACGATAGATTAGCAAGGACTTGATATATAAAATTGCTCCTTACTACATCTTTTTAGCAAATACTGTATAGAGTCTCATGTGCATAGAAAAGATTCTTGCCCCCCACCCCACCCCCACCCTCTCCCGCTCTTTTTGTTCTTTCTATTTGTACTCTTTTGCTGATTAATTTACGTGGTAGGTATCAAGTCAAACCCCCAACACCTTAAGGATAACAACTTGGGTGATGGCTTAAATTTTATTTTTTCTTTTTTTTAAAAAAAAAGAAGGGAAAACAACAGTATACAAATATTAAGCAGTACCAGACAAAGGGGTCTCACCTAGTGAATTATCATTCTTGGCCTTGAAGTTGTAGGAATGAGGAAATATTGCAGTGTGCACCTGAGGAAAAAGGTCGTGCATAATGTAGTTACAATCACGAAAAGAAATACCAAATCAGAAGGGGTCATTTAGGGGTAGTCTTGGAACCAAAAAGAAGGTGGTGTAAAGTTTACCGGATTTAGCAAGGCCTTGTAGGGAGAATCATCCACTAGTAAAGTATTTGATTCATCATAATCCCCTCTTTCCCATGGTAGATTGGGATCATATCTGTCCCATACCTTGCTCAGCTCCTTGCAAACCAAGGGCTTATGCTTGTTCTCAAGTGTCTTAAACATTGTCTGAGTGCTATGCGACATATCCTGCAATATTTAGTAAATAGAAACTGCTTATTCCTCTAAGAGAGAAGTGCCCAACAATATATGAAAAAAACAAACTATCTATAAACACACACACATCCACAAATCAATGGTCACACAGAAGTATCATGCTGTGACTGCAGGCTCATTCTTCTTCTTCTTTTCCTTTCCATTTTACTAATGGTTGGGCTGAGAGTGAAAAAAAGAATGAACCAACCTTCGGTTAAGAAGGTTCCGGTGGGGAAACACAAGGGAGGTAAATATTCAGCAGTAACCTCCTCTCACACCTTACAACAAAGGTGGTCCATATCACAATTCGCAGTCCTTGTCAAGGGCATGGTCAAGCAACATAAATGATAAAATGCATAGAAAAACAATATAAATGAACTAGGTCTGGTATAGCTACAAGAAGGAAGTCAAATATAACTTTTTTTTTTAGGCTAAGGAAGTCAAATATAACTTTCCATTCCCTTTCTTTCATTCCAACAGAGGAAAACAACCAATGTGTTCATGCAGTTGATAATATATTCTAAACCCTATATACAAAAGGGGAAAAAACAGCCCATGTATTCATGCATTTGGTAATATTAGTCTAATGCTAGCAAAGGAATTGCAAAAATCACAATGATCCATCAGAGACCTGACAATCTTGCAGAGCACAACAACAGTACATTAAGCATCAGCGTAGATCATGACCAAAATACCACAAAGGAAATTGAATCTTTCCCTAAGCAAAGAAAAATAACAATAGGTAATCATACTCCTTATTCTTTGCTTTTCTGTTTGTCACTTTCCTGCTGTTTGGAAGAGGAATTTAAGAGTGCAACTAGGAGGAGCAATATGGAACTATTTGTGAAAGGAAGAATGCTTACCCAACAAAATAACAACTTTTGCTTCATGTTTCCCAATAAATAATCAACAACTTTAACTATGATCTTCCTGCACAAACATATATTCCAGTAAATGTTTACGAGTAAACCATAAAATGCATTAGAAAAACTTAAATCATTAACTGGGGTAAACTAAAAGATCAAGTCAGGAAAACGACATAAACTCAAGAAGCATTTCAACATCAAGGATTACTTGGATCTAGAAGACCAGATGCCCACGTCAAATCTTTCAAAGCAAAATTTCAGAAAATCATTACAGTACGGTCTCTTAAATACTGCAAACAAAAGTGATAAGTATTTTTGTGTAAGAACCATGTGTTTCTTCATCTTGTGAATGAAGCTCAAAAGGTCATTTAAGCAATTAAATGAAGAGTAAATCATCAATTCTCACTTGCCCGTCTTGCGAAACATGCATCAGCCTTGCAATCTTTTGGCGGTGGATGGACTACATCTGCAAGTAGCCCATTAACATCAAGGATGAGAAGTTTTCTCTTCAAATGAGAACCCCTCATCATGCAGAAATCATCTGGGCTTATGGGAGCTGACTGAACTTGCATGGTTAACTCTGAATTGTTCAACGCCTTTATCGTACTTCTTTTCTTCCTTCTCTTTTTCTTAAAAGGACTCTTTTCCAAAAGAGTTGTGGTCGCTTCTGTTTGCATTTCTAGATGTCCTAGAGGAAGCAATTGAGCATCAGAATTCTCTAAACCAGCCACGACTTCAATGGAAATATTTGGATTGCCATTTTCTATGTCTCCATGCTTATTATCCAGCAGGCTTGGATTTGAGGGAACATTGTTCTGATCCATGCTACAAGGGTCAACTTTTTTGTCCAACGCCTTCATCCCACTTCTTTTCTTTCTTCTTTTTTTCTTAACAGGACTCTTTTCCAAAAGAGTTGTGGTCGATTCTGTTTGTTTTTGCAGATGTCCTAGAGGAGGCAATTGTGCTTCAGAATTCTCTAAATTAGCAACATCTTCAACGGAACTTTCTTCACTTTTAGGAGCCTCCAGATTTTTCAGCATTTGACCCAACCTTTGCTGTCTTACCTTTCTGTTAGCCTTCTGCCTCGCCCTTTTTCTTTTTTTCTTGGATATCAATTCTGCACTCTTCATAATAGAATCTTCAGTTGAAAGTGCGTCCATTTAGATATGCAGAACTTTAAGGAGCGCACCTGATGAATCACTTACAACAAGAAGCAAGAGTTTGTCAGTTATGCAAGGCCTCCAACTTTAACTCAAGCACAGTTCTATCCATAAGGTGGATTAACAATGACAGCAATTGATTGATTAGATTTCAAAAATTATCCAGATTCAAAAACCACAAGTTATGAAGAAAAAAGTTATGAAAAGAAAAGGAGAGATTTAAATTTTGGATCGAAAAATTAACAAACAGTAAACCCTGCACGGCTGCACATATTTGACCTTGAGCTTGAGAAAAAGGGAAATGTGACTCTTCGTCTCTTCGTGCACTAATTTCATGAACTATTATCTTAAGCGTCCACTTTGATCGGCCAGATTTAAGTGGTATCTTAGATCAGTTGATCTATTTTTTTTAAAACCGTGGTGTCCGTACTAGCTTGCGCGTGCACCTTGTCTAGTTCCACTGGGTACCGGGTAACTCCACCAAGGCTTAGACAGATGGAAGAATCACCTAGTGTTTTTGCCTCCGTTGGGATCATCTTAGATCAACTGATCTTGATCACTCAAACACAAATTGATCTTTATCACTTAAATACGAAAAGACTGGTTTGTCTATTATATTAGTGATAGTGGAAAAATAAAGTATTGGTTGAAAAAACAGGTCGATAGAGTAAACATCACATCATAATTCTGAATTTCAGAACTTGAAGGTTGTGACACTGGTATGCTAATGGAATGGCATATATTCGGGGACCTCCCAAGATGGAAAGAGTATCATAAAATTTGGACATAGGGAATTATTATCAACCATTTATAATTTAAGTTATGGGACAAGCAACTTTTCTTATTGTAAAGTCTGAGGTCTATTTCCGTCTTACTGATCCAGAAGAGAAGAGTAACTAGTGTTCTATAAATTTTTTAAAAAAAATCCTTATCATTATTTAAATATCATAGACTGAATGAACATTTACTAACTTCTAATTTTTTTATAACCGGGGGTCAATGGTGCAAGGTTCAAAAGTAAGCAGATAATGGGCCTGACCCTCTACCCTTCTCCATCATATGCAAACTTCTAATTATTTGACAGACTTCTTTTGTTAGCCATTTAATGTAGGCAATTAACATAATCAAAACTACTCTTGTTTACCCTATCACAGAGCTCTGTCTGGTTAAATTGATTTTTTTACAGCATTTGTCTAAACTTATCATTCCCATAATTTATGACATACATGGAACTGAGACATGATTATTCGATGACTAATTTTGTTGTGTCTTGAAGTTGAGTCTTTGCAGGAACATTTACCTCTCTTTCCAATTTACCCAAACTGCAGATTTTTATATTTCAGACCAACATTTTAAACACCAGTCAAAAGTGGACACACAAAATGGGATAAAGTTAGAAGTACAAAATTCACAATATTCATCAAATTGATTAATAATACTTCAGAGTGGATCAATAAAAGGCCACAACTTTGTACCAATTGTCACATGAAAGTAAATAAAATGCAGATTAACACGCCAGCAAAACAAAGAACTAAAAAGATCAAATTTTGAGCCTTTCTTAATACAGCAGAAGCAGACACGAAGCATTTTGAAACCATAAAATTCCTATTCTACCATTACAAGTCATGTGAAAATAAAGTAGGGTTTGTTGGTCATATAAGAAACATATATTTGGAAGACAAGAGAAGATGGAGATAGATATAGAGCATAGAAAAGAGAGGAACGTACAAACACTATTCGCCGGAGAAAGAGATCCAAGAATTTCGTCGGAGAAGGAGATCGCGGAAGTTCGCCGCCGACGGGAAGCGGTGATCGTTCGATAGACTCCGGTGTCGTTTTAAATTGGCGGGCTGGATTCGGAATTTTGGGTCCAAGTAGTCGTTCGCCCTAACTGCTAGAAAATATCTGGGCCGGGATTCTGGGCTCTTTGTCAGCGGTGAATTTTCAGGCCCATATTTGAAATCTACTAAAAAGGTGATTTTAATTGAGAAAATTTTAGAAATAACAAACATAATAGACATAATAAAGCTCTATAGGTATAGTTTCGATAATTGAGCTTCGTAGCTATACTTCTATTTGCTATGGAGGTTGTGGTTTGTATATTTCGCTTGCGAATATACAAATAGGGTAAATGCATACAAATTTTGTATTTATACATTAAAAAAATTTCCAAAACTCCGTTTGTATATTTCGCTTGCCAATATACAAACAAGTTAATTTATTATGGATTTTTCTTAAATCGTATACAAATTGTTAGACTAAGCATATACAAAATTTTGGATTTATACTATCAAAAATATAATTATACAAATCAAACGAATAGCAAAAATTGGGAAAATTGTAGCTATAGTACCTAAGATAGGCTAAATGTTGTTATTCTGATTAATAATCCCTTTTAAATTTGAGACAAATCATGTAATTAGGCAATCGTGTGATATGTATTAACAATACAAGAATACACCACTATAGTTTGAAAGAATTACAATTTATAATTATAGTTAGGGCTTTGTAGCTAATTTCTCTCCCATTTTTCCTTTGCCTCTCTCCTCTTTCCTCTCTTTGTGCACTCTCGCTCTCTTTCTCGATGTAAACTCTCACTCGCCTATTTCCTCTCCCTGCCATTTCTCTCTCCGCCGCGCCTATCTTTTGTCTCTTTTTCTTAATACAAATGATAACAATTGATTATATAAATCAAATATTAACATTCGATTGTAAAAATACAAATGATAAATGTCAACTATACAAATCATTTTTTTGTGATACAAAATACAAATACACATATATTCGCTAATACAACATTGATACAAAGTAAACAATCAATTATATAATTACAAATACTGAGCTTGATACGACCGTGATACAATTGTATTTACTGATACAATTTATTCATTGATAGAAATTGTATTGGATACAAATTGTGTTCATCAATACAATTGATACACATTAATATAAATGATGATAATTAATTATACAAATACAAATGTTGAACTTGATACAAAATTGATTCAATTGTATTCGCTGATACAATTTATTTATTGGTACAAATTGTATTCGAATACAAACTGTATTTGCTAATACAATTATATTCATTGATACATTATATATTAATTACATGTATATAATTATCCAATAGATATAAAATACAATTATGGATACATATACATACTAGTTACAATATAGGGAAAAGGGTCAAAATTACCCCTCAACTTTGTTTTATTGATTGACTTTACCCCTGCCGTTAAAAACAAGTTATTTTTACCCATGCCGTCAATAAACTTAACAAATATACCCCTCATTGGATGGAAAACCCCAAAACAATTAAAATTATCCGATTTTACTTAAATTATCCAATTTTAACCCAACCCGACCCACTTAATTATATAACCCATTTCTTTTATCCAAATCAACTCTATTTTCCCTACCACCACCCTCTCCGAGATCTAACATTATCGTCAACCCATTGTCTAATATAGCCACAAACCTGTAAGTGCTCAAATTCCCAATCCTCATCATTCATAGATTCGGATTTATTAGAGGCAAACACATGTAGATGCATTTTCTTGACAAATAGAAGATCTTTCATCTTGCCTTTCCAAGTATGATAATTACTATCATTCAAACAAATCATATTGCTCATATTTGACTCCATTATTCAAATAGATAATCAACAACAACGTAATGTTGTGATACCACTTTGTTTGGAAAGGCAAGCACAAAATAAATGTGCACGACAGGGCTATAGCGGAAGAAAACCCAAGTCAAAACTTTCCCTTCTATTTGAACCAAGAGAAGACAAAATAATGCAAGAACAAACTGTTTGGGCAGCAAACAAATCAACAAAGCAAGAAAAATAAATCAACACATGAGACACCAAAGTTTAACGTGGAAAACCTCTTCGGTGTGAAGATTAAAATTCACAAGGCCAAAGCTCAACTAAAATCAACAAGAGTTACAAAAGTGTTCTCCAAAATAGCCACCAACAAAGTGCCAAACAATGAGCAACACAACTACAAATAGCACCAAAAAACTAGAGAAATAAGAGAAGCAAACACCAAACCGCAGCTGTTGTTCATGATCAAAGAATATGGAGCTACAGGACTCCAAATCACCTTCTCTCAGTTCCCAATCAAAGATCAAGTTGAAAGGAACAAGTTGTCCAAAAGTCAGCTCAATTGGATAAGAAACGAAGTGGGAATCGTAATTTGAACTTGGATGCTAGGGCTTGTGCGAAAATCTGCACTTTTCTATCTATATGGCTGCTCTCAAACTCTTGTGATCTCTCTCAAATAAAACCTAAAAGAAAGTCTTACATATGCACCATAATATTGGGCTTATGGGTAAAAGTGGGATAGTCAAATTTGGGCTAAATTTATCCACAAAGGAATGGAAGGAAGATTCAAAACCTTGTACTTTTATTTATCCACATAGGAAGGGAAAAAAGGCCCAAAACCCAACATTTACTACTATCAACCATTATATACTAGTTTTATAAAAACGTGTTGATTAAGTTTAATGAAAAATATAAGGTGGCCTAAAAATATTACATATCAACTAAATTAAATCAAAATTATGCATCAGCTCAGTTTTACGTGAATATCCTTCTCTATTTCATTTTCACTACACTCCACTTCATCAAGCTAGGTTTTCTTCTCCGTTCACTTTCTCAGAGAGTTTCAAATTTGCAATCGACGATAAACTCAGAGGAAAAATGACCATCGTTGTTCCTGTCACGACCCGAGAGCACCCCTTAGTCGTAACCGGCGTACTCGACCTCTCGGAGGTCTAATACAAGCCTCTTAGCATTCATTCATCGCATAAAACTAAAAATCATAAAGAATTAAAAACTTTCTTTACCAAGAAAACATTTCATTAAAAAAAAAAACAATAGCAAGCGGAAGACTTTCTAAACTTTATACATGATGTCTCAAAACCATCTAATACTTTAGAGTACAAAATTCGGAACTAATCCCATACACAACTTAAACAATACTAAAAAGACATAAAAGAACATATGGGGTATTGTCCTCGAATATATGATGACTCACCAAGTCTTCATCTTCAACACTTAGAAACCTATCAAATAGCCATGACATGTCACCATCTCTAAATCCCTACACTTTAGTCAAAAAGGGAAAGAAAGGGGTTAGCACAATTAAGTACTAAGTACGGAAGCCATGCAAAAACATGCTAAAAGGGACGTTTATTGGAGAAACATGCTTTTATGCCATTTGGTAAAACTTCAAGAAAAAAAATACAAGTATAAGAGTCAAAATATCCAACCATAACCAACATACAAGTCATTAACCACTTTAGCATATACTCCACACATAACCCATTCATTCACCTTAAACCATCTACCTCAAGTAACCCTTGGACAACACTTTGTGCAATGTATGGATAACGTCACATACCACCATCCACACTAAAGCATCATCCTAAGGCCACCAAATGTGAACTTACCACTTATCATGCTACATATCACAAGCCATCATGCACAACTAGTACCAATGTACAACACATGAACATAATTGACAAGTAAGCCTTTTCATCATTTCTTGACCTCTATCTCAAGTTACCCAAAGCCACACTTAAGTGAAACATAAAGTGACCGCCCATACAATCTCTTCATATACACCTAAGTGTTCCTAAGGGTTACCATAGATAAGGAAATTTACCATTACAATATAACATCAATAGACCAACATTCTTTAAGAAACCATTTTTGGAGACATTCAAGCACATAAGGGGACTTTCACATAATAGTCGTTAGACTTAGGGAACTCACTTTAGTATCTTCAAAGCCTATTTGTGCCATGTGTAGATAACATCCCATACTACTACCTACACGTTGTAGAACCTATCCAATAACTAGAGTGCGCATCCCACATTATGGGAATAGGCATAACCGACATAGACCGTACTAGCTAGGTATGGAATCCGGAGTCTATCCTACTCCGTGGAGGTTGTTCTATTTGCCAAAGGTAGAACTAGTAAGCAACCCATGTAGGCACATGGTTTAGGGGATGTCCAAGGAAGTTCATTGTGCCTAATCTCATACTCAACTAGGCCACCTTCCTAACCACATCCACTCGGTGCTAGCCTTGTTTCCCATAGAGTATTCAATCACATATGTACTTAGAGAAGGTTCCTTTTCTAGTTCAACCAACTCATAGTACCTCTTCCCAAGAAAGGCCCCATTTCTTAGTCATGGCCAATCAAGGTTCATAAGGATAGCTCATTAAATCCCCCTGGAAGGGTGCCTTAGGCCTACCGATTTTTCATTAAGGGTGTCTTAAGCCTGCCGGTCCAAGGTTCATCATTTCACACATGAGAAGGGCTACCACCATTAGGTCTACCGATTTCATGGTTTTACATTTACTTAGGAAAACTAGACTTATGAAAGGGCACCATTTCTTAGTTTTGCCGATTCAAGTCTTGGCCTAGAATTCCTATTTTAGCATTTATAGAAAGGGCACCATTTCTTAGTTCTGCCCATTTCACACATTCATGCATTCAAGACTTTAAGTAACAAGGAGGGACACTTTAGTCTACCAACCAAGTCACAACATTTTCATTTAAGGATACTTCATAATCCAACATCATTTCATATATACATCATGAGAAATCATACTTTAACTCACAATGCTATCCACTTTACATAGGATCATCACAAGATCACATAAAACTCATTCACATCGTACCTTCACATATAGCTTCATATAAAACTCATTCACATCATACCTTCACATATAGCTTCACATAAAACTTTACATATAGCTTCATATAGGACTTTACATATAGCCTCATTCATATATAATAATATAACAATACAATAACACTCATATAATGCCCTTCATGGCCTCAATTCACAATAATACAATATTCCAACATTATGCAACAAC
Source organism: Solanum verrucosum (assembly GCF_900185275.1). NCBI lineage: Eukaryota > Viridiplantae > Streptophyta > Magnoliopsida > Solanales > Solanaceae > Solanum > Solanum verrucosum. Next base: position 6,520,693 of record NW_026020332.1, read on the forward strand.
TTCCCCAATGCCTTCATGGCTACAATTCACAATAATACCACACAAGAACAAGATATAACACTTCCACCAAAGGTAGATTCAACCTACCAACAACAATTAATTCAATAAAGAGAGTTCAAACTTTCTTACCATAATTCAAAGCCATAGCCAAAATCACCAAAAATCCAAGCAATCACCAATACTTCACTCATAAGGCTTACCACCCTTAATTAACCCATTATCAACAATTAATCATGAATAAACATTAAACAACACAAGAGATATCAATACAATTCACTTTACACATAATTCCATCAACTTTGAATTTATAGAAATAGACCCACTTCATAAACACATTTTAGGGTTTTGTAGAATACAAGGATTCATGGAGTTTTTCATCTTAAAACATCAAATAAACATCAGTAATATCATAACATATCATCTGAAATCGTTTCATGCAAGAACCCATGAGTTTGAGTAGAAATTAGGCTTTTTCACAAACTTTGGAAAAGTTAAAAACCATTTGAAATTGGCTCTAGGGTGATAGCTTGCCCTAGATAAAGAACTCTCATACATTTACTAAGATTCCCCAAGAAATTTGATGAAGAAAACGTCTTGTATCCACAACCCTAGCTCCCACTTCTTCTTCTTCTTCTCTTCTTTCTCTCTTCTTCTCTTCTTCACTCAAGAACCCTAACTCTTACTCTTTTAAAATGGAACAAAAATGATCCACAATCAGCCTAACACAATAATATAACCTCAAAAGAAATGATTTGTGAAAAGACCAAAATGCCCTTAAATTTCCGGACGGACTCCCTGCCAACTGCCCAACTTTCAAAGGACATAACTCGCTCATACGAACTCGGAATCGAGCAAACTCGTTGGCGTTCGAAAGATCGTTCCAAGGGCTTTCCAAACATAACTGGAACTTCTCCTGGATCATCCTGATCTAGGAGTTATGACTGCTCAAAGTTGGCCAAAAACTCACTGATTTCCACACTTGGCCGAATTTCTAGATTCTGATTTTTTTTTCCAAAAATGACTACTTCCAATTTCAAGCTTCTTCATATTCATTTTAAATTGTCGGATGTTACAGTTCCGACTTCGGAGGAAGATACGTCGCTTACCGTCGTTCGATTCACCGCACAGATGTCATGGGTTGACGCTGACTAAGAGGTAATTTATATCTTGCTCGACAATCTTCTATCACTCGAACTGCGTCTATTTTTATTGCTTGTTTGAAAATTTATTTAGCTTAGACAAGATTCTCTCAAACAATTCACGCGTTGTAATCTAGTTTTAATTTCCTATTTCAAAAAAACTGGTGTTTTAGACAATCTGGATTTGAAATGTGGGTGGTTTAGTAAATTGTTGTGTGGAATTTGTGAGGACAGATTCTGAGGCTGGAATTCTATGGCTGTGGTATTTGTATATGTTCTGAATGGATTTATATGACATGTACATAGGTTGCAGAGCGTCAGGTGAATGGGTTGTGTGCCGAGACAAATAAATGGATAATTGAAGGAAGATGGCCAGATTTGTCTACATTGATGCTCTCTTCTGCGGATTTGATATTTTCTAAAGCTTCTAAGAAAGGTAAAATTCACATTTCAGTTGATTGAAATGATCCAGAATAGTCTACACGGGAATGCCTGAGTGGTTAAGACTTAAGAGTAACAACATGGAGATCTGTGGTTAAATCTTTGTAATTATTACACTCAGTGTGAGCCTTTCTATTCCAATCTTGGTGGGTACATTTACCCGATACGTGTGTTGTAACAAGCTGCAATAAGATTAGTCAATGTGTATACAAGCTCACCCAACACTTTTTCAGTAAGACCAACCAAATATATAGTCCAGAAATTCTCCATACATTATACATAATTTTCTAGAAGACAAGTTCCATCATATTTTAATAAATTCTTGAGTCAAATTATGTTATTATCTAGCACATACGGGACTTCTATCTTTGAGCAAATTGTTTAGAGGCATCTCTTCTTTCTTCATCAATGTGAAGCAACCTCTAATTGTCTGGCACAATAAAACCATCTTTCCGCATGTTATGTTTTCTGAATTTTGTTTGTTTTCATCTGTTTTAATTGGTTTCTACCTAAGATCTTGAGTGCATTTTCACTATAATCTGCAACTTTGTTAAGAAACCTGAGAATTTGGACCAAGTACATGAGATGGCAGAGCTCATATCCTTTATACTTTCTCAACAACCAAGTGATAAGCCTGCATTTCGCTTTAAAATGTATCATCTCTTGAAATTAATCACTTTAATTCCTAGAGTTTTTGTTTCTGGTGTCACAATGTGCTTTGTTCCTCCTCTCATTTCAGCTTGTTCAATCTCTACAACCTGTTGGAGAATCCTTATAGTCATTTCTTTGTGTACATGAAGGCCCTTAATTTGGCCATAAATAGAAAAGTCGTTGAACATTTCTTGTCATCTTTCAAAAAGATAGATAGCTTCTTGAAAGAGTGGAATCTTGGAGTCAAAGATCAGGGGGGCTTTTCCTTAAGATCTCAAACATTCTGAAGGAAAGCAAGGGGTAAGAGTGAATGAACTGTATTTTCTGGAGAAACCTGTGCTTAAAATTTTCGCATTCTTCTCTGACTCCCATCTATATTTGCAGCTCTGCAAAAACGTCTTTCAAGTTTCTTATAAAGTATTTGGAAACTTTCTCGGATGAAGATGTTTCTGCCATGAATGAGGCAAAGGAAGAAGCTGTCCATGCAATTATTGCCTTTGTCAAGGCACCTTACATATTTCAGGTATGTCTATGTTCAACAGTACTCTGAAGTTGAATTGCTTGGTAGAAAGGCAATTATTTTCTAATTTGAACAGTCTGCTGTTTTTGTTTTAGATTTCGAATCGCCAAATTCTTTCTTTTCCCATGCTCTGTCGATATCTTGTAGAGTGTTTTTTTTTTGTGCATTGGATACGTTCTATTGCTAGCATGTAATTGTATAAGTGCATCAAATTAAACTCTTGTATTAGAGTTACCGTATACCTAATGTTGGTGGGAGGTGATATGTATACTATGGAATTAGTTTGAGAGCATGAAAGTTGGCCCGGACACCAGGGTTATCCAAAAAAAAGACTATTATTGTGCGACATGATTGCCTCCTCGTCACTGTTGATCTTAGTGATTTTCTAGGTAGCTGGAATTAAGCAACCAACATCATACACGGTGTGGTCTAATTTTTACTATTCTAGGTAAACTACTTGCCATATTTACTCTTGACTTTTAATATGGCAGTGTGGTTTGCTAGATATGTCTGCTATAGTCCAATTAGAGAAACATGTTATATATGCTCTAGCATATCAGCTTCTGAAGATCTTTCTTACTAGTAGGTTAGATGATTATATGAATTTCCATGAGGCAAATTCAGAATTATTAAAAACCTATGGTCAGTACTTGCATTTCTGCTAAATGGAACTTTGGTGTATTTTATGAGTGAACCCTTGAATTTATAATGTTGCCCTTGGCCTGATTCTTCTGGTTAATGCAGCAGGACTTCTCCATGAAGATTGTGTAGAAAAAATGAGATTATTGACCTTGGTAGATCTTGGCATGACGGAAACTGGTCAAATTCCTTATTCCATGATCAAAGACACATTGAAGGTACATTTATTGTCCATGTCTTGTAGTTTGTATTCATGCTCCCCAGTTTGGTCGTACCATTGGTCTTTTGCTCTTTGCAGATCGATGACATTGAGGTGTAATCGTGGGTTGTTAAGGCAATTTCAGTTAAGTTACTCATCTGCAAGATAGATCAAATGAACCAAGTAATAATTGTGAGGTGTGCTTTCTGTGGTGGTCGTCCTTTATTATCATTGTCTTTGTTTTAGTTGTATAAGTTAACTCTGGTTAGTTAAGCTTTTATTGTTCATTATTCGTAACATTTTTCTTTTCCTTCGAATGGATGTTGTGCAGCCGATGTACAGAGCGTGTATTTGGGACAAGTCAGTGGCAATTGCTTCGAGCAAAGCTTATGACCTGGAGAGTAAGTCACATTCTTCTTAAACTCTATTCATATAGTCAATTTGGGTTCTAAGAGCGGGTGTAGCTAGTTACCATGATTCTTGTTGCTTCTCTTCCAGAGCCTCTAGACACATAGTGATGCAGAGAGCATATTTCTGTTATCCTCCCACTTCATCTAGTTAGATGTCCTTAACATCCAATTCTCATTTATAATGATTATTGTGCTCTCCGTGTATGATTAATGTTGATGAGTATAAACTGTTTGTAGGGAAATATTGCAGGTGTTATTAGTACAATTCATGCTAACAAGGTAATTGAAGATATCACACAAACAATGCAAGGATTAGCGATCCACTAAAGGTTCAAGCAGAAATTTTGACATTATTCTTTCTGCGCCAAATTTCTCCGAATTTCTTAAGCTGCACTTGCTTTTTTTTCCAAACAAGTTTACATATGTAGTTTTATGAGATTACAGGGTTTCAATTATAATTTGCAGTTGATTCCAGTATTTCAATGTCCAACTTTCAATTTTTTCGGCATCCTTGGAACATGCCTAAGAAATATAAAGGTGTCAATTTTTTTTCTGGAGATAAAGTTGCCTCCATTGTTTCCACCTTTTAAAATCAGGAGGTGTATCTAGAGTTGTTGTCGTTCTCTTAGTAGACGATTTGGTGTGGTGGATAAAGGGAGATAATTCTGATATACATTTTTAGTATCATTTTTGTTGCATAATTTGTGTTTAAAACAGTAATACTTATTACAATAAACTTTGCAGAAACACGAAGTTACCAAAGTTTAATTAACCAGTGAAGAACAGAATAACATAATTTAATTCACAAAACTAAAATCTGTAAAACCATACCATAATATGGAAAAACAGAACAGGAAGAATATCAATCCAACTGAATGCACAGTGTCCCCTTAAGGAAATTATTCTCCTCTAGTATTTGAAGTTTGATTTGGAATATGTCCTCCCGGGATAGAATGATCTCAATCACCAGTGTATTGATACCCAAAACTCTGGTGTCAGCGAGCCACTTAACGATAGTAAAGTACACGAAAAATATTTGTGCAGAAGAAGAAGAAGAAATCAAAAAATTTCGTAAGTAAAAAGTCGAAAGAATTACGGATATTTATAGCCAAGAGGAACTGGTTTCGAAAGGTTGCAACCTTTCAAAATCCACACGACCATTCATGAAAGTTTGCAACCTTTCAAACGGTCACGGCTGTTCCTGAAAGTTTCAATCTTTTAGAACAGTCATTTCCAAGGGCGGAAAATTCATTATAAAACGGGAAAGAATTTAAATAAAATGGGCCGCGCGGATCCGAGTCGGGTCGGAACATTTCGATTAATTAACTAAATAATTAAAACATTTTGGCCATTTAATTTAATTTAATTAATTAATTAATTAAATAATTAACTAAATAATTAAAACAAAACTTTGTCCAAAAAATAATCTCTCGATCGATCATTTTCCAAAGCCAAAGCCAAAGCCGAGTGACGACGGCGCGAGAGGGGTCCTTCATTTCAACCTTTTTAACAACTAATAGAAGTGTTTCTCTATTTAAACACATTTATTTTCCTTTCCACCACCAATGAGGGAGAAATGTGTTTTCTTAAAGCATAAGAGAATCTTTTCCAATTCTTCTTTTCATTTTTCCTCCATTTCCCATTAACTCTTGCTATACCCAACAATTGCTATAACCAACAATCCCCCACATTAATGGGGAATGGTCATAACATAAAGGAATGCACGGACGAGTGTGTACTTTACAAGCAAGGATCAATTGCATCTGGATAAGTAGGTTTCTCCTTGGACTTTCCATAATGAACATATGTCGGATATACTCGGTCACTCGGTAGATGCAATATCTTTGAATTATCGAGCTTTGGTGTATACCTAGACAACCACATGTCACACAATTAACCATTTACCGTTTATGGTATTTACGGTTGTGTTCGTTTCAGCCATGAACACCTCATGGTTTCATGTGTTTATAGAGAATAGGCTTTTGACATAAAATTCTCTTTGAAGCGGCTTACACTTCACACTCACATAGGTGATTTCTAACCGTGCCATCTCGTAGATACACTATTTGGTCAAATTTGTCAAACTTAACAAATCATTAAAAACTTTAAGCTTTATTAACTCATTAACAAGCCTTAATATTTTAACCTCGTTCTTGAACATTGACTTCATCATGAGAATGGATTGAGTTGATTGACAATGTCAAACCGTCAGTCACAACTTTGTTTTCTCCTTAAATCTAACTCTTGGGATCTCCAGTCTGCTAGATAGAGCTACCGCCATGATGACTTGTCCTAAGCCGTAAACACATTCCCTTAGATGATCGTTCAACTGTCTCTCTCACTAGGCTTTTCGTTAGTGGATCTGACACATTATCACTTGACTTCACATAGTCAATTGTGATAATTCCACTAGAGAGAAGTTGTATTACGGTACTATGTCTCCATCGTATATGACGAGACTTCCCGTTGTACATGACGCTCTCTGCCTTACTTATTGTTGTTTGACAATCACAATGTATGCAAATAGGTCCCGCAGGTTTGGGCCAGAATGGAATATTCTCCAAGAAATTCCGGAGCCATTCAGCTTCTTCACCGACCTTATCTAAGGAAATAAATTAAGATTTCATTGTGGAGCAAGCGATATATGTCTGTTTGGACAATTTCCAAGAGACTACTCTTCCACCAAGTGTAAACACATAACCACTTATGGATTTTACTTCATTTGACCTGGTGATCCAATTTGCATCACTATATCATTCAATCACGGCAGGATATTTATTATAATGAAAAGCATAGTGTTGTGTATGTTTCAGATACCCCAACACACGTTTCATTGCCATCCAGTAAGTTTGATTAGGATTACTAATGAACCAACTCAGTTTGCTAATAGCACATGTTATATCTGGTCGCATACAATTTATAATATACATCAAACTTTCCAACACTCTGGCATATTCCAATTGAGAGTCACTTTCACCTTCATTCTTTTGAAATGTAAAGCTTAGATCAATTTGAGTTTTGACATTGTTAAAATTCAAGTACTTGAACTTATTCAATACTCTTTCAATAAAATGAGATTGAGATAATGCTAGTCCTTGAGAAGTTTTGAGAATCCTGATCCCTAAGATCAGATCAGCAACTCTTAAGTCTTTCATATCAAACTTGTTGGACAACATGAGCTTAGTAGCATTTATATCACCAATGTTTTTACTCATTATTAACATGTCATCAACATATAGACAAACAATGACTTCATGATTCGGAACGTTGTTAATGTAAACGCATTATCACATTCATTAATGTTGAATCCATTTGCCAACATTGTTTGATAAAATTTAGCATGCCATTGTTTGGGTGCTTGCTTGAGCCCATAAAGTGACTTCACAAGCTTGCACATTTTCTCTTCTTTACCAGGAACTACAAACCCTTCAAGTTGTTCCATGTAAATTTCTTCCTCCAATTCTCCATTTAAAAAGGTTGTCTTGATATCCATTTGGTGGATTTTAAGATCATGCATTGCCGCTAATGATATTAACATCCTAATTGATGTTATCTTTGTTACTGGAGAGTAGGTATCCAAGTAGTCCAGACCTTCTTTTTGTCTGTATCCTTTGACTACTAGTCTAGCCTTATATTTGTCAATAGTCCCATCAGATTTCATTTTCCTTTTAAAGATCCACTTTGATCCTAAAGGTTTATTTATTGGAGGAAGATCGGCCAATTCTCAAGTATGGTTATAACTTAAAATTAACTCGATCTCACTATTGACTGCCTCTTACCAATACATTGACTCAAACGAAGACATAACTGATTTAAATGTTTGAGGCTCATTTTCAAGCAAGAATGCCACAAAATCTGGTCCGAAAGAAGTGAATTTCCATTGGCGATTACTACATCTAGGATCCTCGTTAGGTATTGTATTTTTCATTAATTCTTCACGTGGTCGTTTAGGCCTTTCACCTGTCGACCACACTCAGTTTTATACGGATAAATATGTTCAAAGAACTCAATGTTATCTGACTCAATTATCGTATTATCATGAATTTCAGGATTATCAGATTTGTGAACCAAAAACCGACAGGCCTTACTATTCACAACTTATCCAATAAATACACAATCTACTGTTTTGGGTCTAATTTTTACCCTTTTGGGTAAAGGAACCTCTACCTTGGCTAGGCACCCCCACGCTTTGAAATATTTCAAGTTGGGTTTCCTTCATTTCCATAACTCATATGGAATCGATTGCGTTTTGCTATGGGGTACCCTATTGAGTATATTGTTAGCCGTAAGGATGGCTTCCCCTCACAAGTTTCGCGGTGGACCAGAACTGATTATCAAGGATTCATCATTTCCTTTAATGTTTTGTTCTTCTGTTCCACCAAACTAGTTGACTGTGGAGTATATGGTGCAGTAGTTTGATGAATAATACCACATTCCAAACATATCTCTACAAAAGGAGATTCGTATTCTCCACCCATATCACTCCGAATCATTTTTATCTTTAGATTAAATTGATTTTCCATTTCATTTTTGTATTTCTTATATGCATCAATTGTTTCATCCTTACTATTAAGCAAATATACATAACAAAATCGAGTGCAATCGTCAATAAAAGTTATAAATACTTTTTTCCACTGTGAGATGGTATTAATTTCATATCGCATATATCAGTGTGAATTAAGTCTAAAGATTTAGAATTCCTGTCAACAGACTTATAAGGATGTTTAACAAACTTACATTCCACATAGATTTCACATTCGATTTATCACATTTGAAATTAGGCAATACTTCTAAAGTAATCAATTTCTGCAAGGCTTTGTAATTTACATGTCCCAAACGGGCATGTCATAAATCATTTGACTCCAATAAGTAAATAGAAGCAGAATTCTTATTAATACTGTCAACAACCATTACATTTAGTTTGAAGAGGCCCTCAGTGAGGTAGCATTTTCCTAAGAACATTTCATTCTTACTTATTACAACTTTGTCACTAACAAAGACACATTTAAACCCATTCTTAACGAGCAGTGCAACAGAAACTAAATTTTTCCTAATAGTAGGAACGTGCAGAACGTTGTTCAAAGTCAACACCTTGTCGAATGTCATTTTCAACATTATTTTTCCAGTTCCTACAATCCTTGTTGTTGTTGTGTTCCCCATGAATAAATCTTCATCGAACTCAGCATGAGTATACGTTGCAAAGGCTTCTTTTGCAAAGCAAATATGTCGAGTGGCACCTGAGTCGAGAAACCACTCCTTAGGATTTCCAACTAAGTCGCACTCCGAGATCATTGCACAGAGGTCATCTACATCTTTCATCTCTTTCACGATGTTTGCTTGACTTTTGCTTTTGTCCTTCTCCTTTCTTGGAGCACGACAGTCAGAAGACTTGTGACCAGCCTTACCACAGTTGTAACAGTTGTCCTTGAATTTCTTCTTGGTCTGTTCTGACTTTTGTCCGTTGGACTTATTTCTCTTCTTGTCTTTGGTAAGAGCTTCTTTAACAATATTAACTCCCATTATTGTCGAATTCCCATGAGACTTCTTTCCGGCGGTCTTGTTATCTTCCTTGATCCTAAGCCGAATCACAAGATCTTCAAGCTTCATTTCCTTACGTTTGTGCTTTAAATAATTCATAAAGTCGTTCCACGAAGGAAGTAACTTCTCGATCATTGTAGCCGCTTGAAAAACTTCATTTACTACCATATCCACAACATTCAAATCGTGGAAATTAAGTTGGAGTTTCTGCACTTGTGATCCAATAGTTTTACTATCTGACATTTTATAGTCTAAAAACTTTGAGACCACAAATTTTTTCAAGCATGCATCTTATGTCTTATATTTCTTCTCAAGTGCATTTCACAATTCTTTCGAAGTTGTCATTGCACTATAGACATTATATAAGTCACCTCTAAAGCACTCAGAATGTAGCCCTTACATAGGAAGTCTGCATGTGTCCATGCTTCAATAATCATGAATCTTTCTCTGTCTGACATATCAGCAGCAGGCATGCATTGAAGTTTCTTCATTGGTAAATTTATGCATACCAAGAGTGGTAAGCCAGAAAAATACCCGTTGCTGCCATTCTTTGAATTTCACACCAGAGAATTTTCTCAGTTTCTCTGCTGGTGGTACAACAGTTCGAGTTAGTGGCAACAACCACCGTAATATTATCATTTGCCATTTCAGAATCTGTAATAAACATAAATTGATACAAATGACTCAATAAGTAATAACTTAAATTGCAAACATAATAGGAGTAAAAAACAACGAAGGTTTCTGTCTCCACCAGAAACATAGATTAAAATAAAATATAATTTCCTTAAGATTGTTGCACAATTTGTGTTTAAAACAATACTACTGATTACAATAAACTTTGCAGAAACACGAAGTTACCAAAGTTTAATTAACCAGTGAAGAACATAATTTAATTCACAAAACTAAAATCTGTAAAAACATACCAGAATCTGGATAAACAGAACAGGAAGAAGATCAAACCCACTGAATGCACAGTGTCCCCTTAAGAAAATTATTCCCCTCTAGTATCTGAGGTTTGATTTGGAATATGTCATCCTAGGATAGAATGATCTCAATCACCAGTGTATTGATACCCAAAACTTTGGTGTCAGCGAGCCACTCAATTGTAGTAAAGTACACGAAAAATATTTGTGCAGAAGAAGAAATCAGAAATTTTCGTAAGTAAAAAGTCTGAAGAATTACGGGTATTTATAGCCAAGAGGAACTGGTTCCGAAAGGTTGCAACCTTTCAGAATCTACACAACCATTCATGAAACCTTTCAAACGGTCATGATTGTTCCTGAAAGCTGGGAAAGAATTTAAATAAAAAGGGTTGCGCGGATCCGAGTCGGGTCGGAATTTCGGTTAATACAAAACTTTGTCCAAAAACTAATCTCTCGTTAGATCATTTTCTAAAGACGTCAAAGCCGAGCCGAGCAAGCGACGACGACGACGCGAGGGCCCCCTCTTTCCAACCCTTTTAACAACTAATAGAAGTGTTTCTCTATTTAAACACATCTATTTTATTTTCCACCATCAATGAGAGAGAAATGCTTTTTCTAAAGTATAAGAGAATCTTTTCCAATTTCTCTTTTCATCTTCCCTCCATTTTCCATTAACTCTTGTTATACCCAACACTTTTGACACGTTTGGTGTAATAGATAAAATGAAATCATCATACTAGTACCCTTCATTTGGTAGATATGACATTTGGTTGACGATTTAGAAATCTACATAACTAATACCATCATTACTAATGCAAGAATAGACTAGAGCATATTTTTTATATATAAAAAGCAAAACGGACAAAAAAGATGAACTGGTAGAAAGTTTGTATCTTCTGCGGTATTTCTTTTCCTCTAATAATGCATTATTAGGTGGGGACCCCTTACCTTAAAAAGAGACCATTTATTAGTGATCCGTGAGTAATAATATTCATGAGTCAATAGTCATAGGAAGGAAGCAATAATAGTGTGAGATTTCTAAAATGAGGAGCTTTACTTTCTTTTGCCTATCCATGGTGATGATAGCGGAGATTTTGCTCTCTGCTTCTTCGGTAACACACGGGGCGATAAGCGTTGATAGGCAGTGGAACGGCACCGGAGAAATGGATGGTATTAATTGGCAGGTTAGTCTTGCAGGTGGTGGAAATTACTTGTCTTTAAAAGTTATTAAGGATACGCCGCCGATCTGCAACGAGAAAGTGTACGGGAATTGCATAGGGGACAAGAAGCCTGGGCAACGGCCATGTACCTACTACAATAACTGCAGGCGTTCTCCAGGTTAAAACTATTCAGCTATGAAGTTAAGTGACTTTAGAGTGATTTCTCTACCTATAAATAGGATTATCATTGCGAAGACATTTGAATAAAGATGATCTCCTCTAGTATATTAGTATTACTTATGTTTTATAGGGAGGGGAGGGGAGGGGGTATTGTTAATTAATTGCTGTTACAAGTTTTTTCTCTTTTACCTAATTAGTATCTTATAGTGGCCAAAAAGAAAAGTGTGTGTGGCACTGGCTGGTGGGGATCTCCGCAGCCAGCCACAACGTGGAATTCTGACCACTAAACTACAATTACAATTAATTACTCTGTGTGCTCATGATAATGATTATAAATTGATTAAGCTATGTAAATGAGCATAACTGTGTGTATATACTTCCAAAATGGCAAGATTTAGATATGTTCATATTATCTTTTTTCCAATTTATGTATTTCGAGAATTTAATTTAATTTTGATTGTGAATTCAAGCATGAAATCTTAAAATGTGTTTTGAAATAAAATTTACATATTTGAAAACTACTTAAAATGTATTATAAATTACAGTAATAATTTATATTCAGATAGTATTTATTTAAAAAATACATATATGAAAGAACAAAAATTTAAATTTCGAAATTCGAAAAGTGTCAGAATTGGAACGGAGGGAGGATCACTCAAAATTATATAATAGTACTACTACTTGTTCTCTTAATTAATGTGGGAAACTAGTGTAAAAATTATGCACATGGAGTTTGATGAGCTTTCACAATTCAGACAAAAGATAACAATTAAGATCGTATTGACCACAAAAGTCTTATTCGGAGTATTCTTTTTAATGTAATAGATAATAATGTAAAATCATGTCGAGAACAAATGAAAATGAAGTGATCATTTAATGGAGTTTTAGGGAGCCAAATAATTGGCAGGATTAATCAACCAACTCGTACAAATTTAAGCAAATTAATGATTCGCTTATTTATTATATTTGGTTTATTTTGATTCACCAAATTTAAATATTTAGTCTAGAATTTGCTCTTAAATATTTTCAATTACACTAATTTCAATTACCTCATGGCTTTCCAAACAGACCTTATATATTTGGCACGGAGAAATATTTTTGTAGGAAACTAAAGTTTTTTTTAAATTGAAAAAATAAATATGATTGTCTCCCCCCATCGTCACTGTTGAGAGTTTTTTATCAAAAACATTCTTAAACAGTTAAATTATACCCCCAACTTAAAGTGCATTCTTAAATTATTTTTCTTAACCCCTCAATTGTTTAAAATTTGACATCTTTCATCCTTTTGTTAAAATTTGTCAAAACTTAACAAATTCTTCACAAATACATGTACGATTCACGCTATTCTAAACAAAACTCCTTAAATCACCCCAATAAATCAATATTGTTCATTCTACATACATCTAAAATAATAGTGTGAATTTTATTTAGCAACACTGTTTTACATAGTCTTCCTTTCAATAAACAATTATGTTTTTATTTACTTTTCATTGGATTTGATATCACAGAATTATTAGTTGAAATATTTTCTTCTCACTGAATCTGCAAAAAGTGGTGTAGATCGGAGACTTTTACTTCTAATAATGGAAAACGAAACTCGAGTACTAGAGATCAAAATCAGCTGAATCTTGATCACCTCAAGTATCGATTTACCCCAAAAGAAATTTATAGATCTAATGATATTTTGACTTTAATTTGCAAGGTGAAGATGATGTGAAATTAAGCTCCAACTCCATTCAATTGGTAAAAAAAAAGAGCAGATCATGTCTCCTCGTAGACTCACACTATCCTAACTTTTTTTTTAAACAACAAACAAGAGTTTTAAAAAAAATATTTTTTTATTTTTGGAAGCTTTTTCCAACCGGTAATAAAATTATACATTTTTTTTATAAGAATAATATGAATTGCATATGTTTTTATGTGGAATTTGCTAATTTTTTGACAAATTTAAACCGAAGGATAGAAGTTGTTAAGTTTTAAATACTTGTAGGATATTTTTTGTTAAAGAAGGATAATTTAAGGATATAGTTTAAGTTGGGGTATAGTTTAAGGATGTTTTTAACCAAAAACTTTCACCGTAGATTTAAATGATTTTCTGGGTAGCTGGAATTAAGCAGCCAACATCATACAATATATATGATGTGGTTTGATTTGTACCATTATGGGTAAACTATGAATTTTGCCAATTCTCAGTTTTTAGGATCTAAAAAAGCCTGCATCAAAGTTTTTAGAGAAAAATGTTATGGAGTAGTTCACTAACATGATCATATCCAAGAGACTAAGACCTATCAAGAATCAATTGAACCCATGGCTACAAATCTGTAGAAATAGACATACGAAGTAGCTGAAGGGAGTTCGACATTTATTATATATACATAAAAAATAATTTTAATCATGTATAAATAATATAATTTTTCACTAAGGTGGCACAACCTCTGATTGAACCATGTAATATTTGATTATATTTTTAATTCGTCTTCTTCACATGTTAGTTTGAGTAGTTAAACACTTAAAATTTGTGTTTTGTTAATAGGTGGTATTGAGATTTGAATTTGTAACTTCTATATCTGTATGGAAATGTACAATCAGCTCATCTAAGCACTTATAAATGTCAAAAACACACCTAAATTATATTCTTTTTTTGAATTTCATAGTTAAACTATCACTTATTAACTTGAGAAAAACACATATCTCTTTTATAACGCTCTCATCATGGTGTGTAATACAATTTCTGTTTTATTTAAAAAATTTACCACATCACACTCCACATGCACAAAATATTTCACCTTGACAAAAATTAATAAATTATTAGTATTAGTTAAAATTAAAGATTTAAAAACTATTATTCCAAAAAAAATAATATTTTTATAAAATAAAATGTAAAATATTTTTCTTACCCCAATCCATCAGTTCATTTCATCGACCCCTCCCCCCCCCCCCCCCCTTCAAATACTAACTTAGATATTATTTTATTTTCTTAAAAGAATCATTTTACCCACTTCACCTAACGTCCGCTTTCAATTTTTTTTCTTGTTTTGTGTTAGATATATACATATCAAAAATATTTTTTACTTGCCGCTGCAAGACTTTTTTTAAAATAATTTATTTATTTATATTATATTCAGTAAACAAATAGAAAAAATTCCTAAAAATATATCTAATTTTTTTTTATCAAATAAATAAACCTTACGCTCAAAACCATTTTTGATAAATCTAACCCAATTTTCGTATCTTTAATTTTATACCTCCTGTTATTTGCTTGTTTTTCTCACATGGAGTTTTAAACTTTTGTTTGCTCATCATATCTGACTGAATCACTTTTGAAAAGAATTAAAGATAGAAATTTTTCTAAATTTAGGATTAGTTCAAACTTCATAAATATCGATTTATAAAGCATTATATGAAAATATTTTAACTACTTGTTTAATCCGTATGTCTGATTTTTAAATAATAAGATTTTACAAACACATTGGGTTTATAAAAATTCTGCTAGTTTTGGATTGGAAGTTGTTCTTAAAGAAAGAAAAAAGAGGAAGAAAAATAGAAAAATAAACATTTAAATTGACAGTGAAACTGGTTTGGGTTGGGTGGGGTTTATTTTATTTGATAAAAGAATTTTGCTGGACCAATGAAATCTGGCCACTTGTTTAATTAAATTCCACATTAGATTTCTGTTAACTAAAGGGTATTTTTGAGTCCAAACACAAAACGTTGAGAGCATTTTTAAATCAATAGGTTGAAGGAACCATTTCTAATAGGTTAAGGGTATTTTTGAGGCTTTCCTATTTTTAATTAATATTAATAGTTTATTATTTAATTTTTGTCAATGTAGAATATTTAATCTAGGGAAGAGGGTATGATATACCCCTTAACTTTGCTATTTGGAGCTGATATGCCCCTCGTTATGAAAGTGACTCATATATACCCTTATCGTTATACAAACGTCTCACATATACCCCTACCGTTACAAAATGAGCTTACATATACCCTTAATTTAACGGAAGTGAAAAAAATATTTTTAAAGTTATGTTTTTGACTTTTAATTTTAAAACAAATCATATAGGGGTATAGATGATCCTTCTAGCGAATTTCAAGGTATATTTTAATCTTTTTTATACATAAATTATTTTTTGACGTCTTTGATTATATTTTTTGAGTTTCTTATTCTTTTTTTTCCCTTTCGTTCCTTAGTGTAAAGAGAAAATTTTAAAACTAATTTTTTTGTGGCTATATTATAATTTAAAACTATTTTTTTCGACTATTTTGTTATTTAGTTTTTGTATTGAAAAAAAATTGGGTCATCTATAATAAAGTTTACAAGAAAATTAAAGAAACATAAATAAATTTGACCATCAAATAATAACTTTAAATTAGTCGTTGAAACAAAAAAAGTAAAAAAAAATTATGTGTAAGGAGGATTAAATATACACATATGGGATTATATTTATTTTTTAAAAAAATTATTAAAATATTAAATTAAAATTAATTTTTCCATTTCCGTTGGAGGAAAAGGGTATATGTGCGTCATTTGTATAACAATAGGGGCATATATGAACCACTTTCATAATGAGGGATATATCAACTTTAAATTATAAAGTTGAGGGATATATCAGGCCCTTTTCCTTTTAATCTATGTAAAATATCATGTGTCAAACTTCTTTTTCAAATAAAAGAGAGAGTGCATTACACACACACCAGTGAGTTATGTTTCTCAAACTAATAAATGATAGTTTAGATATGAAACTCAAACTTTCAATAGTTTAGATATAAAACTCCCAAAAAAGAATAGTTTAAATGTGTTTTCGACACTTATCTCAAATTATTACAAGGAACATATTTTTTGCTATCAAACGCAAAAATGGACAAAAAAGATAACTGGTAGAAAGTCTGCATCTTCTGTAGTGAGGGCAGAGCCACCTTGTACTAAGGCGGTTCATCGAACCCCTTCGACGGAAAATTATATTATTTATATATGATTAAAATAACTTTTTATGTATATATTGTATATGTCAAATCCCCTTCGACTATTTTATGTGTCTATTTCTACAGACTTTGAACCCCTTATCAAAAATTCTGACTCCGCCATTGTATGTAATATTTCTTTTGTCTAATAATGCATTATTAGGGGCCCTTAAAATAATAAACCCTTTATTAGTGATGTGTGAATATTCACCTTCATAATATTGATAGGAACAAGGCAATAATAGCTAAAATGAGGAGCTTCATTTTCTTTTGCCTATCCATGGTGATGATAACGGAGATTTTACTCTCTGCTTCTTCGGTAACAATGAACGTTGATTTGCGGTCGAACAGCACCAGAGAAATCGATGGTATTAATTGGCAGGTTAGTCTTGCAGGTGGTGGAAATTACCTGTCTTACTCTGCTTTGCAGCAGCCACCGATCTGCGACGAGGGAGTCTACGGCAGTTGCGTGGACGAGAAGACTGGCAAAATACGCACATGTTCGCTCTACACTAGATGCGACCGTTCTTCAGCTTGATTCTCATCCGTCAAGTTAGCCGGAATATTGTTACTCTCTTTATCTCAATTTACGTCACACTTTCATTTTTCGACAGTTTAAAGTGGCCAAAAAGAATGTTTGTGGCTGCTGGGATTCGAGCCCAGGTCTCCACGGCCACAACGTGGAATTCTCACCACTAAACTACAGCCACTTTGTTGAGTTTGAGATAGTGTAAAGATTATAAGCTTTGTAAAAGATTTAGATATGCTCATATTGTCTTTGTCCCGGTTTATATGGCACAAATTAAATTTCAACTTTAATTTTAATTGTGAATTTATGTATGAAATCTTAAAGTGTGATTTGGAATAAAATTTACATATATAAATTATCATATGATTTATATTCAGATTTTTTTAATTTGAATCTCAAAATCCGTAAAATGTAAAATTAGAACGGAGGGAGTATTTAGTTTCTTTCCTTCTCTAATTTTGTCCTTGGTCTCTTTTGAGTACTTCTCTTTCCTACTCTAAAAGAATACTGTCTATCTCCTCTTTTAAAAACTAAATAAAATTAGTAAGTTCTCGTGTTGATTGCAAGTGTTAGACAAATTGTCATTAAATATAACTCTAAATAATAAAAAAATTAACTCATAAATCGAAGATTAATCAAAATTATATAATAGTACTACTTGTTCTCTAAAATAATAATGTGGGAAACTATAACAATTATGCAATATGGAGGTTGGTAAGCTTTCACAATCATAGGCAAAAGATAATAATTGAGATCGTACGTTGATAGCAGCCACAAAAATCTTATTTGGAGTATTCTTTTTATATGGACTTAATGTAATAGAAAATAATATAAAGTCGTTTCGAGAATAAATGAAAATGAAGTGGTCATTCAATGGAGTTTTACACTCTGTTTGAATCATTGCTACCCATTCTTTCATAATGTATTGTATTGTATTGTACTCTATTGTACTGTACTGTATGGTAGATACAATGTTTGGCACTGTATTGTTTGTTGTTGTTTAATAACATTTTAATTGTTTGGTTTGATTGTATCGTACTGTATTGTAATTTATAAATTTACTAAAATATCTTTTATTATTCTAGGGTAAGAGGTTTGACTAGAATTAAATAATATAAGGTAAAAGGTAAAATAATATTTTGAAATATTATGTAAAGATATAATTGGAAAAAGAAATTAAGTAACAATGAGAACACACCAAATCGGTTGTTCCATAAAATAGGGGTTTTCATTGTTACGTAACAACGAAATTTAACAATACAATATAATACATTTTAAGTAACAATCATAACAAATATTGTAGGTATAGTAACAATACAATACAATGGGTAACAATGATCCAAACAGAGTGTTAGGGAGCTAAATTAGCATGATTAATCAACCAACTTATAAAAATTTGAGCGGATTAATAATTCATTTATTTATTATATTTGATTTATTTTGATTCGCCCAATTTAAATTATCCAAAATTGAGGTAGGTTAATGTCTCTTCCTTATCCCATCCCCCTTCTTTTTGACAATGAAATGAATACAACACAAGTTTTTTGTAATCTAACGTAAGAGTTAAATATATAATACTCTGCAAATACAAGTAGCAGTAAAGTAGAAAGGATACTAGTCTGTCTGGCCATAGAAATTATTTATTTATTTCCGAATGATTTTTCACTTATTTGAATTCAGCGTTTGGTCATGAAAATTTCAAATCCAACTTGAAGTTGTATTTTAAAATTGAAAAACAACCTGTAACATATGTTTCCAACAGACTTTTCATTTTTGAAGTTGTATTAATTAAGTACATTCACGGATAAAAATGTTCGAAATATTATTTGTAATAAATATAATCAAACACAACTCAATCTTCAACTTCAACTCCATAAATTTCAAATAAAATGAGAAATATTTGAAACCAATGCGCGCCTATTAAATAATAGTTCCCTACTCCCCTGGTGCTAATATTATTGGACAAAGAAAAAAGATTTAAGGATTCAAGTATAACCTATCTAATATTGATTTGAGATGAACTTCTATGATGTGCTAATACTGAACATAGAAAAAAATATTGAACCTTATTAGTGAAGAGAACATATATGCTCTACTTGGCTAATGAAGAATATAATTGCTCTATTTTCAATATCTCAAGGACATATTTGCTTCATTTTCAAGGATAATTTTATGTAAAAAAAAAGTAAACGGATGAAATACATATATAAATTATCATATGATTTATATTCAGATCTTTTTTTATTTGAATCTCAAAATCCGTAAAATGTAAAATTAGAACGGAGGGAGTATTTAGTTTCTTTTCCTTCATTAATTTATCCTTCTCTAATTTTGTCCTTGGTCTCTTTTGACTTTTGAGTACTTCTCTTTCCTACTCTAAGCTAGCGTTTGGCCATAAATTTCCAAATATTCTTGGCAAATATTATTTGGGTGAAATTTCACCATGTGTTTGGCCATAATATTTGGGAAATATATTTCACTTTTTTAGAAAAATATGATTTATACCCATAAGTTTTAAAAACTATCAAAACTAATCATAAATTTGTATTACAAGTCAATTGGATCTTCGTTACAACAAATAACAAGTAGTGTTCATGACACTAGAGCAATGTGATAGTTTGGAATGAGTGCAACAAGCATCATTCCATACATCGTGAAGTAGACAAAACACATGACTTTGTTACCATGACCCGATTGTTCATCATTTTCATCAATAATCATATCATCACTGTCATATTCACTGAATATTTCATCACTACTTTGGTGTTCACGTAAAAAATTATGTAATATAATGTAAACATTACTATGGAGGATGTTTTTGTAAAAGATAAAAGTTTGGTGTAAAATTTTAATTTTCAAAAGATCCCAAATAATGAGATTTGGCCCAAATACTAGAAAAAACTAGTATTTGGGAATTTGGGATATTTGCCAAAAATATTTGCCAAATAATGGCAAATTATATGGACAAACATTATTTGCCAAATTTTTCCCCAAATATTATTTGGGAAATCTATGGCCAAACGGGCCCTAAAAGAATACTGTCTATCTCCTCTTTTAAAAACTAAATAAAATTAGTAAGTTCTCGTGTTGATTGCAAGTGTTAAACAAATTGTCATTAAATATAACTCTAAATAAATAAAAAAATTAACTCATAAATCGAATATTACTCAAAATTATATAATAGTACTACTTGTTCTCTAAAATAATAATGTGGGAAACTATAACAATTATGCAATATGGAGGTTGGTAAGCTTTCACAATCATAGGCAAAAGATAATAATTAAGATCGTATGTCGATAGCGGCCACTAGGGGTGTTCATGGTTTGGATAAAAACCGATCCAAACCGAAAAATCAAACCAAACCGATTAAATGAACCGATTTAATTTGGGTTTTGGATTGGTTTGGTTTTAGATTGTTAAGAACCGATAGTATTTGGTTTGGTTATATGGTTTTGTTCGAAAAAAATCGAAGAAATAACCGAACCGAACCGAACCGAACCAATAAGTTATATACAGAAATTTTATTATTATACATACATAATATATTATATTCATAAACAACTTTAAAGATTTTATATATGTTTCATCAAAATTTATTTTTAATTTACTTATGAAAGAAAAAATGTCCAAGGTGAGAACATTTTTCTTATTGGTTTCATGTATATGAGTGTCTATGAAAATTCTTTGTGGGACTAAAAATGTCATTGTCTCTTCCTTCTATGCCAAGATAGTGAATTTTGAAGTTTTATTCAGTAAATTCAATGATCGAAAGTTCTGTAATGCCAGTCATTCTAACTATTTTTTTGTTTGAGTGGATTGTTGTCACTTTTTTCACGTTTTGAATGAATTGTTTATTTTATTTTTATGTATGGTTAATAACCGAATAACCGAACCAAACCAAACCAAAACCGAAAACAACCAAACTGATAAATGTATATTATATTTGGTTTGGTTTGGTTTTGATAATTTTAAAACCGATCAAGTTGGTTTGGTTTTGGTTTTGACCAATAACCGACCCAAACCAAACCGTGAACACCCCTAGCGGCCACAAAAATCTTATTCGGAGTATCCTTTTTATAAGGACTTTAATGTAATAGAGAATAGTATAAAATTGTTTTGGAGAACAAATGGAAATGAAGTGATCACTTAATGGAGTTTTAGGGAGTTAGATTAGCATGATTAATCAACCAATTCGTAATAATTTGAGCAGATTAATAATTTGTTTATTTATTTTATTATATTCAATTTATTTTGATTCGCCCAATTTGAATTATCCTAAATTGAGGTAGGTTAATGTCTCTTCCTTCTTTTTGACAATGAAATGAATACAAAACAAGTTTTTGTAATCTAATGTAGGAGTTAAATATATAATACTCTGCAAATACAATTAGCAGTCGACTAAAAAGGATACTAGCTAGTCTGGCCATATAAATTATTTATTTATTTAGGAATGATTTTTCACTTATTTGAATTCAACGTTTAGTTTGATCATGAAAATTTCAAATTCAACTTGAGTTGTATTTCAAAATTGGAAAACAAACTTTAACATGTTTTCCAACACATCTTTTATTTTTGAAGTATTTAATTTAGTACATTCAAGGATAAAAATGTTCGAAATATTATTTGCAAGAAATATAATCAAACACAACTCAATCTTCAACTTCAACTCCACAAATTTCAAATAAAAAGGAAAGTATTTGGAATCAGTGTGCGCCTATTAAATAGCAGTTCTCTACTACCCAGTGCTAATATTATTGGACAAAGAAAAAAAAATTAGGATTCAAAATTAGAACCTATTTTGGGTTGTATTGAACCTTATTAGTGAAGAGAACATATATTCTCTACTTGGCTAATGAAGAATATAATTGCTCCATTTTCAATGTCTCAAGGACATATTTGCTTCATTTTCAAGGATAATTTTATGTAAAAAAAAAAAGTAAATGGATGAAATAAATATTTCTCCAATTTTATAATTAGGCTAAATACATTAATATTACTTTAAACTTGTCAGTAATTTTCAGTTAAACATTTGAACTATGACATGTTTCAATTAAGCAACTGATCATATGATAAAGTGTGGAAGATTTTTTTCATGTGTTTGTCTTCTATTTTAATTGTACACATCAATATTAATTAGAACATACATAAAATTTACAGCCTATTAAAGCTAAGCGTATCCCCATTAAAGAAAGGGACATAGTTGAAGTGATTAACGTAGCACTTGAGAACATACATAACAATCTTTATCTAATAAAATATTTTATCATATATTCAGGTACTATATCAAAATATATATGTTATAATTTTAACATCTATATGAAAATCACTGACTAATTTAAGAGATTCTACGCATATTCAGCCATATAGTGAAAAGGCCCATTTTTTCCTTTTACAATCATTGTCTCAGATGTCATGGGCTGCTATCTACCCATTATGTCCAAACAATTAATGGGCTTCCTTTGTGCTCACCTGTTATTAGGGGTATAAAATCGAACCGAAAATCAAACCAAATTGCAAATCGAGTCAAATCGAGAAAAAAAACTCAATTAGTGGTTGATTTGACTTGATTTGGTATTGAAAAAAAAACTCGACTATATTTGGATCGGTTTGGTTTTAACTAAAAAAAAAATCAACCCGAGATCAAACCAACCCGACATTATATATATAATTTTAAAATTTTATTTTATACATAAAAATATTTACTTTGATGTAATTTTTAAATATTTCTTATACTTTTTCATATTTTTTATCTTTTAATATATTATTTCAAGTTTGAAACTTATAATTCTGAATTGTTCAATATAGATTATAGTGTTGGTAATTATAATAAAGCTTAAATCAAAATCAAATTAATACTAATGCAAAAATAAAATCAATCCAACACTAAGAATGACAATAATATTGAATATTTGTTCTTTGGTTTTACATTGGTTTAGACAATTCAAATACATAATCTAATTTTAATTTCCTTTAATATTTAGTCATGTAACTAATACTTATTAAACTTATTTTAGCTTGATTTAGTACTTTTAAATTATGATCATTTTCATTATGAGTTATGACTTGTTAATTTGCAATATTTATTTTATGTGATTTCATTATTATTATTTTTTTATTGGATATTTTAGTGTCATTACTCATCATATTTTGTGTTATTTTCTTAAGAAACACCTTAGATTATTGTATTTTGGTAGGACTAAAGAAATATTTGAAGTACAAATAAATTATATGTTTGTATGAATACTTTACCGAAAAAAACTCAAAATCTGAAAAACCCGAAAAAACCCGAGTTTTATTGGTTTGATTTGGTTTATAGATTTAAAAATCCCACACAAATGATTTGATATTTGAAAAACCCAATCATGTACACCCCCACATGTTATAAATCATGAAGTGGTTTTCATCTCTAAATTTACCATCAAACCAATTTAAATTATATTGTATAAATTGGGATAAAAAGAGTACGAATATATGTTGTGTTTATTTTCAGTCTAATATTTGCCATGGCAATTGAAAGATTATTAATACTTCCTTGTCAAATAATATTTGTTCACTATTAATTTTACACATTTTTTAAGAAACTATAAATAGAAGGATTATGTTACTATATTACCCTTTGAATATAATAAATACAATGTCTTGAAAAATGTAATAGAAAAATAACTATAATTAATGATAAAGGTAAATTAAAAACTAAGTATAAAATTAACTCTAAGGAAAATGTTTTTAATATTTAAAAGTTATGAAAAAATGTAAAACGTTAAAAGCAATGCAAAAGATGAAACAAAAATGCAATTTCAATTTCGAGAAAAATCAAGTTTTAATAAATAAAGAGATAATAATTTGATGCAATTCGTCCAAGAATAAAAGGGAATAGCTAAAGTATTTGGCACGGAGAAATATTTTCAATATTCCCATGGTCAAATATTTTCGTAGGAAACCATATTTTTATAATTTTAAAAGTAAATATTTATAATAAAGATAATATTCTTTTACCTGGGCGAATTTTCTAAGACTATACTTATCTGTTTATTTAACTTATTCACTACACTAAAATATATGTTCATTTTTAATTATTTAATTTATTATTTAGTTTTTAATTTATCCTTATTATTAAATATAACATTTTTTAAAATATTAAATTTATTATATTTAAAAAATATTATTTTATTTTATTTATTATTTTTTAAGGAGTGTGTCAAATCAATACCCGATAAGTAAATATAGACAAATCCACAGAGTGAGTATTATTTTAGTAGCACTTCATTCCAAAATAGTTGACACCTTGCACTTTTTGCGAGTCAATTTGATTAATTTTAAAAACTAAATAAAATTAAATTTTATTCAAATATTATAGAGAAAGCAATATAAATTATAATTTTTATGATATCAATAAAATAAAAATATGGGAAATCTTACCTGAACTCCCACCTTATTGATCAAGATTTGATCCTCCGCATTATATTCCTTTCCTCATTTCTCCTTCTCCACCCTTATTAAAAATATAATAATAAAAAAAATTATCATTTAACTTATATTTAATCATGACAATTATTTTGAAACGAATAGTAATTACTTTAAGGGAAAATTGTATATAATAGCAAACTATTAATTCAAATTAAATGCTATAACCACAGTTTGATTTAATTGTAACCCGTAGCAAACTGTTGTCATTGGCCTCTCTCCCTGAAATTCTCGCTTGCCACTCTCCCTCTCTCGCTCGCCAATCTCTCCCTCGCCTTTCTTACTTTATACAAACACAAATGTATAAAATGCGTTTGTGTTTGTATAAAGCGAGAGAAAAATATATATACAAATACAAATACATGTATTTTCATCCTATACACTTATAATTATATAAATATAAATCTTCCCTTTCCCAGTTCTCTTTTGTCTTTCTCTCTTTCTCACTTTATACAAACACAAATTATACAAATTACAATGTATAATTTGTGTTGTATAAAGTGAGAGAGAGAGATATTTGATATACAAACGTTTTATTTTGATTCAATTGTATAAAAATTCAAATTTTATGCAGATATACAAACACGTAAAATCGAATTGAGAGGCTGCCAACGATTAATACAAACGAGAAAGTGCCAACGATTTATACAAACGAGAGGCAGGGGCGGCTCAACAAATCTCGTGGCCTAAGGAAAAATCATATTAAGAGGCCCTTATATTTATTTTATAAAATTTATACACTAATAAGAAAATCTATTTTCTACACAATAGAATAATCATTTAAGACAAAAAAATATCAAATTTCACACAAAAAAAAAGAAAGAAAGGAAGAAGAGTACAAAAAATAAAAGTGATGGATTATCGATGTTAAGCTTCAAAACTCAAATTGTAATTTTAATTTGGCTATCATCACAAATAAGAAAAAGAAAAGAACATACATAACTTAATAGTTGAAGTTTTGAGCATGGATACTAACAAAAATATCCAAATTTATGATCAATTTAAATGATATAATTTATTTCATTAGGCAGTACGTGAATATCTAAAACAAATTATAATTTTTTTATATAATATATTAAATTAAAACGAAAAGGAAACTTGTGCATGAATATTTTTGTGTCGTGTAGTTTAAGAAAAGATTGAAAAAAATTCATTATGTTATCAATATATATAACTTAGTTCCTATATAAAAAGGATCAAGTTTAAAATTGAAAGTTAAAACAAATATATCAAACAATGAGTGAAAAGATTATGAGAATTTATGAACTTATTAGTAAAAAATATTCTCAAACAAATAATAATAAAAAATATACAATAACAATTTTATTTATATAAATTATATTAATATATAATTAAATTAATAATAATAATTTAAACAAATTTCGGGCCTTCAAATTTTTGAGGCCCAAGGCAATGGCCTCACTTGCCAAGCCTTAGAGCCGCCCCTGATGAGAGGATGCCAGTGATTTTATATAAATTTGATGTTCCAGCGATTTATACAATCTGATGCTCCATAACAAATATAAAATTTGTTATAAAATACAATTATACAAACTATAACTATAACATACAAATATAATTTTATATTTGCTATATGTGAAAGTTATTCTTACTTTAATTGATGAAATCTTGAGGAGGAGTCCATATGATTGGTATTTAATTTGCTTCTTTGTACATTATGACGTGGCATTTTTGGTCTCACCGACACTGAATTCGCAAATTCTAGAAGGTCTGTATTTATTTAGTCCACAAACTTATTACAACACACAAAATAAAATAAAACAAATCAAATGGTTGGTTGGTTTGTCTTTCTCTTTCCTCACTGTCGGCAGCTTTTCAGAGATTATTTCTTCTTTCTTTGCCCTACACCTAACTTTAATTACTCGTTTTAATTATTTGTAATTTTCTCAAATATCATCACATGAATTAATATATTAAGTATTTCATCCGTCCAACGATATTAGTTCATTATATTAAAAATAAATGTTTAATAATATCTGTTCATTTTATGAAATTTATGGATAATTTTACACTAAATTCTAATTTATTCTTATCATTAATTACAGTCATTTTTTCATTATATTTTTTAAGACATTATATTTATTATATTCAAATGGTGATATAATAAAATTACTCTTTTATTCATAGTTTCTTAAAGGGTGTAACAACTACAATTGAATAGAGGGAGTACGTTTATTTTAATTTCTTTATTACGGTTAAAAAGTCCTTGTCTACATTTTTATTTCCTATTTGCTAGCAAATTACCAGCTACACAACGAATTGAAAAAGACGAGCGACTATTTAATTTTTAGAGCACAAATTAAATGCATTCTTTATACTCTTTTGTCCAACAATATTACTTTGCACATTTTTTAAGATCGGAGGATTATTTTATTATTTCGCCCTTTGAATATAATAAATATAATGTCTTAAAAAATGTAATCGAAAAATGACTATAATTAATTATATGAGTAAATTAGAAATTAAGTGTAGAATTATTAATTGATTTCATAAAGTGGACAAGTACAGTTAGACATCTCAAAATACTATAGTGCATGGGCAACAACTATAATTGGACGGAGGAAATATTATTCTTGCTGTCTATTTTTTTTTATCCATTATTTTAAGAATACAGTTTTATTTATTACTTTTAATATAAAAAAGACAATTATTTAAATATTTTTCACTTAATATTAATTGCTTATTCTTTAAATTATTTTTTAAATATCTAATACTAAAGTCATGTTAATTACATTATATTTTATTGGATATATAAAATCTAAATGTGATAACTAAAAGTGAACGGAGCCAGAAAATATGAATACTTGGCTGGGAAGACAAACAGAGATTCGGGTGGAAAAGTGCTAAATTTACCGATTCAAGAAGACTGTTGGTTTACATTTTTTTTTAAAAAAATAAGTTTTTCTTTCTTTCTTTGTAACGTTAATTAATTTAATTACAGTAGTTAGTGGGTGGTTATTGTCTTAAGAGACTTTATTAAAGTCCACTTTAGCTTCAATAGACTAACTTGCCATGTGAGCTCACTTCCAGCTGCCACTCACCGCCAAGATTTTTCTCCTCCTCTTTTACTCTCATTTTCTGCACCATTTTAGCAGATCTTGAACATACATTGGCTACAAAAACCTCAAGAAAATCTGTTGCAGCTACAGAGGGGTCTATGGAGTTCTTCAGATCTACCATATTAATAGTCTTCTTGCTGTCATGCTTCAGCTTTTCAGCAACAGGTTTGCTAATGACTTTACCCTTTTTTTCTGCTATCAATTTTCCATTTTTTTTGTGAAATTGGAATGTGGGGTTCAGTTAGTTTTTGATTTTGAAGTATTTGGTAATGCTGACAGTTCTTGATGGCTTTTTCTAGGAGGATTAGGATTTTTACTGTGATTTTAAGTATAAAGATTTGATTTTTATGTGTTGGATTATGTCATATTTCTTTTGTTGGATTTGATGAAGTGAAATCATGCTGGACTTAAAGATTGATCTGCTTCTAGCTAATTAAAATATAGAGGAGCAAGTCAAATGAGTTCTTGATTTAGGAATTTGCTGGGAAATTGAACTTGATTTGAGATTTTGTAGGGGCAATTGAACTTAAAAGTTAGATCTTTAATGCTACACTATTGATTGACCCCCTAAAGATACACTTGTGGATAGTGATCAATCTCACTGAAAAGGATTTCAGATCAATCCTGTTTTCCTTTCACTTGAGGTTTTGCTCTAGCCTATGATTCGCGATTATACAGGAAGTTGAATGTTTTCTTTTCAAGTCAATGTGCTTTACTAATTGAATTGTCCGACACACTGATGTCATGAGTAATAAGAATCCAATGCTTCAGCAATCTCCTAAAGATGAGATCGAAGAAGATCGTTAAAGTTTGGCTCCGTACCTGTATAAATATGTCAATTCTGATGGCTGGTTGAATATGAGCCTGGGGAAAATATTTAGAACTGGTGAATTGAGTCGAACAATGATTTAACTCCTTACACTGTCTAGGGAAAGTTAAACTATTTGATTTCACTCTTTTCTAATACTTAAGTGTAAAGATCTGTTTGTCTGCGTATGTCCCCGTGCCTTTTTACAAGTTTCACATTTTTATTTCTGGTTTTCTTGTAGATGCCTTCGATGCACTTGATCCCAATGGGAACATCACAATTAAATGGGATGTCATCAACTGGTCACCTGATGGATATGTTGTAAGTAGTAGTCTCTCTCCTCTCCCCTTCCCACTTTTTCTGTCAAAACTTATGTGGACTAAAACAAGTTTGAATCTATTGCGCTGCAGTTTCTAAGTTTCATTGACAATTACCTTTCCACTCTTTAGTTGTTTCAAGTGTTACTGTGTGTAAAATTAGCACATACAACAAAAGCGCCCGTGGCTTCAGCCTGCCAGACATAGAACTTTAGGGCCTGTTTGGATTGGCTTTTGGCTTAGGACTTATAAGCCAAAAGCCATAAGCTAGGATGGCTTTTGGCGTATTTTTGTTATTTTGGCTTTAAAATAAGTGCTTATAAGCACTTTTTAACTTTACCCAAACACTTCAAAACTGCTTAAAAGCTATTTTGGCTTAAAAGCACCTAAAATAAGCCAATCCAAACGGGCACTTAGTGTCTTTTTAGTCTGTATTTAACTCTACTTCTCCTACTCCTTTTTAGTACCAACAAATTGTAAGTTTCTGATCATTTTCATTGCCAATGGACAGGCTGTTGTGACTATGTTCAACTTCCAACAATATAGACATATTCAAGCACCTGGTTGGACGTTGGGATGGACATGGGCAAAGAAGGAGGTGATATGGGGCATGGTGGGAGCTCAAACAACAGAGCAAGGAGATTGTTCAAAATTTAAAGGAAACATTCCCCATTGCTGCAAGAGGGATCCAACCGTCATCGATTTACTTCCCGGAACTCCTTACAATCAGCAGATTGCAAATTGCTGTAAGGGAGGAGTGATCAACTCATGGGGACAAGATCCTGAAACTGCCGTTAGCTCATTCCAAGTCAGTGTTGGTTCAGCAGGAACAACGAATAAAACAGTTAGAGTTCCTAAGAACTTCACCCTTAAGGCACCAGGGCCTGGTTATACTTGTGGACCCGCTAAAGTTGTTAAACCCACTAAGTTCTTTACTAATGATGGGAGACGAGTGACACAAGCCATGAGTAAGTTACTACATGCATTCTTCATTATGGTCAATGATTCATCTAAGCCAGTTGCTAAAATTTCTCTTTGTCCATGAAACAAATGAGAATTCTAGAATGCTTTGGTTCTTTAAAGGCTATTAGTTTTCCTTGCAAAGCATTTGCATTATTTTCCAAAACACCTTAACTACACAATCTTTGTCATTAATATTTTTATAATTACCATGAGCATTAATTTCTAACTATTTATGTTGTTGATGACAGTGACCTGGAATGTCACATGCACATACTCACAGTTCCTAGCTCAAAAAACTCCTACATGCTGTGTCTCCCTTTCATCCTTCTACAATGACACCATTGTACCGTGCCCAACATGCACTTGTGGCTGCCAGAAGAATGGCACTCAGCATGGAAATTGTGTAGAGTAAGTCCTGCAAAACATGTATTTTTTTTTTCTTTCAATTTTTTGTCACAGTTTCTATTTTTAAAAACTTTGGTTATTTACTTCCTGATCGTTCTTCCTTTGCTCCTCGCAGTCAAGACGAACCACACTTAGCTTCAGTTGTTTCAGGCCTTGGAAAAAACAATTATGCTCCTTTGGTTCAGTGCACAAGTCATATGTGCCCTATTAGAATTCACTGGCATGTGAAACTCAACTACAAGGAGTATTGGAGGGTGAAGGTCACTATAACTAACTTCAATTACAATATGAATTATACGCAATGGAACTTAGTTGTCCAGCATCCCAACTTTGACAACCTCACTCAGTTATTCAGCTTTCATTACAAGTCATTAACTCCTTATGGAGCAATAAGTAAGTTATCTATCTATTGTTACAATTAAATCTCTAATGAGCAGTTTCTGCCATTTCATTTGTGGTCGAGTGAGCTAGTTGCTACTACTTTACTGTTAAATACATTCGATGAATTTTCAGCAGTTTCTTTTCTACACTTTTAAAGAATTTTATTTCAAACTTGTGGTTGAAAACACTATGATTTCTCTATCAATTGAGAGATTGAAAGATATAGCTAATCTCGTGGAATTTTTACAGATGACACTGCTATGCTCTGGGGTATGAAATTTTACAACGATCTGCTCATGCAAGCTGGTCCATTAGGAAATGTCCAGTCTGAGCTGCTATTCCGCAAGGATATGTCGACTTTCACTTTTGAGAAGGGGTGGGCTTTTCCACACAGAGTTTATTTCAATGGTGATAATTGTGTCATGCCACAACCTGACTCATATCCATATATGCCAAATGCCGGTACTGTATGGAAGGTTTCTTCGCTAAAGCTAGTGGTGACATTGATGCTCTCTATGGCATTCTTCTTTGCAAC
Organism: Solanum verrucosum; assembly: GCF_900185275.1. Classification (NCBI taxonomy): domain Eukaryota; kingdom Viridiplantae; phylum Streptophyta; class Magnoliopsida; order Solanales; family Solanaceae; genus Solanum; species Solanum verrucosum. The sequence goes on from NW_026020332.1 coordinate 6,551,937, forward strand.
TGTCTAGAAACCGGATAAACACCAAGTTCCTGTCTCAGTAAGTTATCTTTGGGTTGATTCGCTTGCACAGCTGAGGAAACTGATTGGAGAGTTAGATGTCTGAGCAGAGTGATGCTGACCATTTTTATGGATTCGGGTATGCTTGTTGAAGACGAATTTTAATTTCCTCTGTATGCTGTTTGAAGGGCTGGTGAAAATGGTGCGATAATTTTCATTCAGCAGTTTGTATCAAATGTTTTTTCTACTGTGGTAAAGTCATTTTTGTTATGTAGATTTTCTTAAGTTCACAGTTATATCAGGGTTGTATGAGAATAAAGACTATTCAGAAACAGATAGAGTTAATTATATGATATTCTTTAGTTCTCTTATTTTTACACAGTTATCACCATGTAACCACTTCTTCTATTTTGTAAAAAAGGTTTCATTTGTTCAAGCCAGGTTCATTCTCTGTAAATTTCGCGCATTATTATCGTTATAATCAGCTGACATAATGTGTTTTTATAACATTTTAATAGTACGTTCTGTCCTATTAAGTTACATGTGAAATTAAATGATCTATCAATGGAGTTTGTTAATCTAGGAGACGAACGCGAAGAGGCTGAATTGAATATAGAGAAGAGAAGATGAAATATTATTTCCTGAATGAATCATTTTACATGTAGTTGTTCGAATTGTAAGCACCCGAAGCTCTAGGGGAGGGGTAAAAAAAATAAAATGTAGTTGCTCCTAGTTGCCGTCAAACATAAGGGACTATACTATGTTTGTCATTTTCTCCAAATAGAATCAGAAAAGGCCACAAGTTGCAAGTTCAGCTGCTCAATCCCGGCCCATATGATTTTTAAAGCCCTTCTGGTGTGAAAACCCTAACGCTAGGCTACTCACGACCTATAAATACACTGCTTCGTAAACTATTGTTGCATCTGTCAATTGCTACACCTGCTGAGTATCGATTGTTTACTACTAGTGTGGAGTTTATTATCGTATTATTTTATCGGTTTTTTCTCATATGTTTTGATTTTGTGATTTTCGGTTTCTCCTCATATGTTTTGATTTTGTGATTTTGCTCTATAGTTATGGTGGTTTTGGGAGTTCCTCAGTGATGAACAACACAGATGACGAGTCTGATATCCATTCTTTTAAAAAGTGTGAAGACAAAACGAGGCATTTGTCTGAGAGGAACTCCAATCAAAATCACCTCTTGTTTTTTACCCAAAGTTAGGTTGGCTGTCCATTATGTGGACAAATATTTTAAATTGCACTCCTTGTGAGTAGACCTGAGATTTTTAACATTGAACTCATAACATTTTTGAAGATATGCAATCATATCTTACAATTTTTAATACTTCAATTTATGTTTTACATGGAAAGTATTGGATTCAAATGAATTGAATACTGATACCCTACATCTGACTTTGGACCCAAATAAAACATTGAAATCAGCACCTCAAACGAGCAAATGCATAGTAATTGAAAAATAAAAATGCTTGTAGTTGAAAATAAGTATATATTGGAGATACCTGTTTGTTGGATGAACTGAGCCCTATTATTGAGTAGTTCGCTCTGAATAGCAAAATGGCATGTTTGAGACTAACTATTATTGTTATTCATATCATGATAATTTGAAATTAACAACAAACCATTTGGTGTACACATTCCACATATCATGCATGCCAATTTGGAATCAAGGGATTATAGGAAGCAACATATCACAAATGTTTGTTTTAGAAAAATAAACAAGCAAGAATATTAAATTAAGAAAATCTTTGAATCTGAAAACTTCACCTGCCCAAAAATAGAGCTGCAATCAAAGTACACATTTTTCTTAGAGAATTAGTTCCAATTGATTGATGATATCTAGTAACAAAAAGAGGAATATAATGTAATCTCTCTTTTTCTTGTTTTGGCTCTTCTTTATATTACTCTACTTGGCCTTTTTGAATCTTGAAGCAAGAATTCCTTGTGAATTGAGTATAACATCTCAACAACCATTTCACCCTCTCTCTTTTGAAAGAAGATTAAGAGCAATTTGTTAACGAGTATAACATCTCAACAACCATATTGTTGCAGAAACACAATATGAGAACTCAGATAATTAAAACAGTGACAATGCTGCTCTGAACAAGTCTTCATCTCAATTCTCATTGTATGTTTGGTTAATGTAACTGTATCTATTAGGGGAACTTTCGTATATAGCCACTCAAAAATAGCTTAATTACGCTCCATAACTATAGTTTGTTAATTATGATTCGTAACTACATGTTATAGGGAGGAGAGTGGCAAGCGAGATTGGGAGAGGGAGGAGAGAGGCGAGCGAGAGAGTGGGAGAGAAGCGAATTGTATATGCATATCTGTCAAAATAGTTGTATATATGTAATTGATATACATATGTATTTGTATATCTGGCGAGCGAGATTGAGAGAGAGTCGAGCGAAATTGGAAGAGGGAGGAGAGAGGCGAGTGAGAGAGGGCAATAATTTGTATAATTCACATCTCGTTTGTATATGTAACATCTCGCAATTTGAAATAACTAGGAAGAAACTAATAATTGGAAATGGTCATTTTTGGAAAGAATGAAAATCTGGAAATTTTGTCAAGTTAGAATAAGTTGAGTTTTGGCCAACTTCAAATGGCCATAACTTCTAGCTCAGGATGAGTTAGAGGTACTTCCAGATATGGTATGAAACCTCTTGGATTGATCTTTCCAACGCCGCTGAGTTTGTGTGATTCCGAGTTTGTATGAGTGAGTTATGCCCTTTGGAAGTTGGGCTATTGGAATAAGGAAAGTCCAATCAGGATTTTGGAAGGGTAGTTTAGTCTTTTCCTTGCCCAATTATTTTATTTCGTTTTTGGTAATTAAGTTAGGGTCTAATCAAAATTAGATCAGTTTACGCCTTTACCAAAATACGCTAGGGCTTGGAGAAAAGAGAAAAGAAGCAAGTTTCGTCAAGATCGTCGAGTTTAGCTTGTGGATTTCGTCGGGGGTGATCCCTACAAGGTATCTGAGATCACATAGCGTTGGGTTAGTTCACCTACGCGCCAACCATGATTCAATTCAACGAATTTAAGTGTTTGAAAAGTTTAGAAATTGAGTTCTTGATGAACATTGTTGAAGGTTTCGTTTGAATTTTTATGGGTTGTGTTGTTGAAGTTTCTTGCGCTTTGATTCATGTTTTCTGGGTGTAATTTCAGTTTGAATCTACCATATATTGAGAGTATAAATGATTCTAAGTGTTTGGGAAAAGAACTAAGTGGAATTAGAGGGTTTAGAGTTGAAAAACGAAGAAGAAAATTTGGGATTTTCTGGGGAAGGGGCTGGGGCGCCGCGCCTCTCAGTGTGCCCCAAAACAGTCTCTGAATGAGGGGCTTTGGGGCGACGCGCCAGCCAGAACACCCCAACTTGTTCTCTGAATTTTGAGGGCTGGCGCCCCGCGCCTCTTAGAGCGCCAGGGACGCCAGTTCTCTCCATTCGTTCCCCACCTTTTCGTACTTGTTCCTTAGCAATGTACCTATGTTTTCTAGTTGATTCCAACACTCTAAGGTACATCTAAACATCATGAAATCATCCATAAATATGAGATCATGAACCTTGAATCCATAATCCAATTCAAGGAAAGTTAAGATCGAAATCAAGAGAAGTTCTTAGAGTTTTCCAAAAGTCTTTTCTAAATGTTTTAACTTTGTCTTAAGACTTAAAGTTCAAGTTGAGTAAAGAGTAAAGAGTAAAGTTTGAAGTTCATTTCTTCAAATGTATATGGGGACTATGTATTTCCAAAGGATTTAAAATGTTTTCACATTTAAACAAGAATGGAAACCTTGATTTCCAAAGAGCCTTTGGGCTAGTTTTCAAAAAAGAGTAATCGCTTTCTAAATGAAGCAAGAGAGGAAACTTTGATTTCCAAGATAGCCTTTGAGCTAAGTTTTTGAGCATTAATCTCAAATCACAGAAAGAAGTATGTTTTAAACATAATTGCTAATATTATATTTTTTGGAGTAGTATTGAGCACCGATATAGGGGAGAGTTCAAACAACTCACAGCCCTTATAAACCATGTAGCCATCATGGGTAGAAAAGAGTTAAACTTTTTAGATGATTCCTTTAGCGCTTTTTAGCATAGACTAGTGGATCCATGTAGTAGTTTAGGTTCTATACCCTCGGCAAGGTATAGGACGACCATGATAGCGTGAGACAAAACGTTGTATCATCACAATAGCTCTTACGTGATGGTTGTCGGTTAGAGAAACTCCCACAGAAGTAATTGTATTCTTAAATACACAGTTTATGGTATTTTTACATACATTTCAGAGTTATATGTATCTTTGCATACACACAGAGTTGACATCATGTTTTAAACAACTTTTCTTTATATTGCACTTATTTTAAATTGTTTTATATTGAAATGAGTTCAATTATGTTGAGTTGAGTCGAGCCAGGTAAGTTCTTCAAATTCTTTTCAAGCATATGTTGTGTTTAGCATTCCAACTCACATACTCGTACATTCAATGTACTGATGCCAGTTGACCTACATCTTATTATGATGCAGACACATGTAACTAGAATCGGCATCTGGCGCATAGTTGATCCAGTGAGCACTCCAGAGTCAGTTGGTGAGCCTCCTTGCATTCCAGAGGACTCCTTCTATTGCTTTCAGTTATTTTATTAGTTCATTAAGATATCGTGGGGTTTGTCCTGACATCTATCTCAGTTGTTTTAGAGGCTTCATAGACAGTCAGATGTTAGTTCCTTAGTTTTTTCATTGTCATTATCTTATGTTAAGACTTGAGTTTGCCTTAATGGCCAAGTTGATTGTTCCATTATAACATTCCAGTTTATTACATAGACTTGTCTTTGTTGAATTAAGTCTTCTGCTGAGTAAGTAAGTCAGGCCAAGGGTTCGCTTGGGGCCAACAATGGTTCTTGAGTGCCAGCCACGTCCGGGGTGTAGGCTCGGAGAGTGACAATATAATTCGCGGGTACGTTTGTATAATTCGCGTGTTTTTGTATAATTGAGTAATACAAAGTTTGGAATTGTACAAATATGATAAAACTCGAAATAACGAATTGATACAAACATTAACATATGAACTTTAAACAGTTATACAAATTATATTATGCCTAAACATAGTTTTATATGTTGGCTGGCTATGCACATGAGACTATTAACAAGAGATAGACTAGCAAGGATGGGAATATGTCAGGAAACAGAATGCTTATTGTGTGAATGCAAACCAGAAAACATAGACCATCTCTTCTTTGAATGTGAGTACTCTATGAAATGCGTAATGGGGGTACTTGAATGGATGGGACTGAACATTCAAAGAACCAATCTGGAAGGACTATGGAGTAGACTAGCGCGAAAAGCCAAAGGGAAGATCAACAGAGCACTTATCCGAGCAATAATAGCAGAGCTAATATATCATATCTGGCAGGCAAGAAATGGAGCATTGTGGAACAAAGCAGTAGTCAGACCAACGGAAAAGATCAGGGAGGAGAGCAAAGGGAGATTCATGAGCAGAATACATAAAGGGATCAAATGTAAAGACAGAAAATGGATAGATAATTTGTATGTATAGATAGAAAATTCTACAAAATGGAAGGGGAGATAGTGTTAGATAGTATAAGAGGATGGAGAAGTAGATTGTACTAGCGTCACACTAGTTGGTTTTCTTCAATAAAATGTTAGTTCGATCAAATTTTTTTTTTATACAAATGTGGCGAATTATACTAAGGTGGCTAATTATACAAACTCGAAGTCAGCCCACGTAATTAATAGTTAATGTTAGTCGCGAGCGGTAATTATAACAAACTATAGCTATAATGACTAATTAAGTAGTATAACTTTGCTTAACCATATAATTTTTTCATATTAATTCTATGCATCACATTGTTGATACAGTGATATACACATGATATACAAAAGAAAACTCACGAGGAGTCATTTGATTTTTTAGTGGAACTCTGGCGTTTTTTCGACGGAGCAACAATGGCCGACGACGGAAAAGTGGCCGGTGGGATGTGGACAACGATGTTTAGGATTTGTGTGAAAGAGAACACAAAATTCCTTTTTTTTTTTTTGGATTTGTTAGAGGTTGTATATGTTTTGAAAAGTTACTATTTTTATTTTTTGAAACTAAAATAATATTATTAACAGAAAATTATTATAAAAGGCTATAGTATATTATGTCGTTTGATTAGACTTTTGCTATTTACATACCATCTCTATTTTTTGCCTTGATACGGTTTTGGGAAGATGAATTTCACTATCAAAAACCCATGACATGTAGTTTTTGTCTGATATATGGATCCAACAATAAATTCACGTTTAGAAAAAAAATGAAAATCTATTCCATCGAGACTTTCAAATATTTGCTCGAGATGACATCACATTGATATAACATATTATAAAATAAAAACTATAAAATCAATACATAGAGAAAAAAGTATATAATATAGAGATTGATATACTTCCTCGGTTTCTTTTTAGATGTCATTTGGACTTTTCGAAAGTCAAATTTGACTAATTTTCAAAGCTAAATTAAATTACATTAATTTAATATTTTAAACTGAAAATTTAGATATTCAAAACTATACGAAAAGTACTATAAATTGCAAATTTTTGAATATCATTATAATGAAAAAAATACATCTTAAAATGTTAGTCAAAGTTTTATCTTTTGACTCTAAAAAAGAAAAGGAGACTATGGCAACTAAAAAGGAGCAGATACAATTTAATTACAAGCTTATTCAATTGCAAACTTATTTAGGAGACTATATAATGAGCATACACAATACAATGTATTTATTTATTATTAATTATAATTATAATTTTTATGTAAAAATGAAATTTAATGTATTATTCTATTTATTGAAAAGTCAAAGATGTTATGGAAAATTATCAAATTGCAATCTTGTATGATTACAAACTTATTTGATTGAAGACTTATTTAGGAAAATGAATAATCAGAATTCACAATACAATGTATCTAGCTATCATTATTTTACTTTCTCTAAACATATAAATTAATTTATTATTTATGAGTCAATATAATCTTATTTACTTTCTCTAAACATGGAAACTAATTTATTTATTATGAATCAATATAAAATTAAAACATGATCAACAAGTTATTATGACTTTAAAAAGTTAGAAATCAAAGAAAGTCTAGACAATTAATTAGCCTGTGTGTTATAAGGTGGTTTTGAATTTCTTAATTATTAGGAGCATCAATGGCCTTTTTCTTGATTGTTTTTGTTATGATTTTTGGATTTTGCATGTTGAGTGTTACTCTATTTAGATGGATTGACATTGTGTACAACAAGAAAAATTTGCCTCCTGGAACTATGGGTTGGCCAATTTTTGGTGAGACTAGAGAATTTCTAAATCAAGGTCCAAACTTCATGAAAAATCAAAGAGCCAGGTATATATATACACATATATTCATTTCTTTCATTCTTTTACATTTTACTTTAAATGTATGAAGGGGGTTTAACATATATATAAAATTCACGAGTAAAGATCCCACTTAGATATACATAAAGACATAAATGACAGCCAGGACACACATGTTGCTAAGGATAGGATCCTGCTTTGGCTATAGAATAGATGAGTGACACATATATCATAATCAGGCTAAAAAGAGAATGAATCGAGACAAACCTTATACGTCTAATTTTTGTGGATTTTAATATGTTTTTTTAAAATCCCTATTACAATCGTCACTAAAGATCTTATACACTAGTATCAAGACTAGAATTTTTGTGGATGCTTTAGCTACAAGAAAAATAAGAAGTGTGACTAATTAAAGAATTTGTAGCAATTTCATCACAAATTTTATTTTTATCCTAGATTTGTCATTAGGATAAGTATGTTTATGAATGATGATGTGCTGACTGAATAATTAGACTTACACTCAATTTGGTCAAATACAGTCCATTAATATAAAAAAAAAAATTCGTCAAACCTTATAAATGGAAACAATATCATATAAACAAACAAAAAACACATTTACTGTTAGTGAATTGACCAAAATATTTGATTTGATTACAGTAAGATCTTACTACAAAAATAAATAAATAAATAAAATCTACAGATTAGATTTAGGAGAAAGTAAAACAAATAAAATAGCTTCTATGTAATGATGTAGCAGAAGTACAACAAAAGAAAAATTGTTGTGTTTTTTTTAAAAAATGTTAAGAGAATATTAATCTGAATAAACGACTCAATATATTTAACCTTCAATGGATTAAAATATGTATTTTTAAACCCTCTTATGGAAATATATTATATTTGAGTTTACTGCCGTAGTAAAATATGAATATCTATGTTTATCAATATTTTATAAGATAACAATAGTTTCAACTCATATTTATCCAACTATATCAAAATACAAGTGATCCAATTCATTAAAATATGAATTAAATGAGCTAATTTAATAAACATGAGCTAAAATTTTCGATTTTAACATCATACTTTTGCTCTATCATGTCATAAACTTTTTGTTATGAAATAATGGTCGTGTTACAGATGCTTGTGATAATTAAATTTGTGACAAACTATCTGTCTCAATTAAAGTCAATTTTTTCCAAGTCGTCATAAATTATATAGCATAATAAAGTTTAAATACGGTACAAATAGTGATGTACTAAAAAAACAGATAAGTCTATCACAAACCTAAACTTTATTTTCAATATAAATAATAATGAAATAATAATTTATATATTGATTTTGAACCTCCTGAATGTAAAGTTGATTTAGTGGTCGAGGTCATCTTGATGTTCCAAGTTCAAATCTTAAGTACTACTTTATTTTTATTTTTCCAGATTTACCTTAATTAGTGATGTTTTTGTTTTGTTTTGTTGTAATAGGTATGGGAATTTCTTCAAATCCCACATACTTGGTTGCCCTACTATTGTTTCAATGGATGCAGAGTTAAATGGATATATTCTGAATAATGAAGCAAAGGGACTTGTCCCAGGCTACCCACAGTCCATGTTAGACATCTTAGGGAAATGCAATATTGCTGCTGTCCATGGTGCTGCTCACAAGCACATTAGAGGAGCACTTTTATCTCTAATAAGTCCAACAATGATCAAAGACCATGTTTTTCCCAAAATTGATGAATTCATGAGATCACATTTGAGTAATTGGGATAATTGCAATGTCATTGATATTCAACAAAAGACCAAAGAGGTGAGCTCACAAATCTAATACTCTAATATAATAGTATTGTTTTTTGATCACTAGTACTATGATTTAGTTTTATATATTCTTCCTCTCTCCGCCCTATAACTGGAAAAAAAAAAAAACTCGAATAGAAGAAGGGGTACTTGAATAGAGGGTTGTTTCAGATTAGTGAAGATCGAAATTGAGTTGCTTAAGATTCTAGCTTTAGTAAAATAGGGGATGGATTTGGCTTGAACATAGGTTCAAACTGAGTTTGAAGGGCCCTAGCTAGAAATGATGAAATTTGGGGAAAACATGGAAGAAATTGGCCGCAGAGAGAGCGCCTATCTCTCATAAGAGAAGGAGAGTCACTTTTTTTTAGAGTATATTAATGAGTAGGACAATACTAGCAAGAGTGTGTTTGGTAGGGAGTCTTTTTTTTTTTTTTAAATTAAATATGAAGAAACATGATTTTATTGATAAAAGTAATGTGGGTATATATCTGTTGATTCCTTGCTTTTTCTTTCTTAAGATTTCTTTGTGATTTAAGGACCGTTAGTGGCGTATTTCTTGAATTACAATGATTTGGACTTGATCCCTATAAAAGGATTTGTTTGTGGATATTTTTGAAGTATTTGATTATCAAGAAGAGTAACATATTTTGATATATTTATGAATATCCAAAGAGATTAATGACAGAATATTCAAATATTTGGTAGGGAGTCATATTTTTTTATAACATATTTTTTTAGGACGATAAGTTTCTTAAGAAATGAAGAAATCGATTTTCCTTGTGAAAATAGTGAAAACAAGTTTTATAGAGTAACAAATATTTATTCCTCATCCTCTTTCAAAATACCCAATCCCTCCTTGCCCCCACCTCAATAAGACGGTTTGTCTACATTTTATATAAATACTTTTGAGATTATGTTTTCTGCTTACTTACCATATTATTAGAAAACACCTCTAAAGTGCTAACAAATTGCTCTTAGATGGCATTTTTCTCATCATTGGACCAAATTGGCGGATTTGCATCTAGCTCATCAATAGCTCAAGAATTCAGGGCTGGATTCTTGAAGCTTGTACTTGGGACTATTTCATTGCCTATTTATTTTCCCACCACAAACTATCATCGCGGATTCCAGGTAAATAACGTATCATATATTTAACTTATATACACTGATAATATAATAGATGTACCGTATTTTGATTACAATATGAATGCGTTGATCCAGGGGCGGAAAAACATTGTGAAACTATTGAGGAAAATAATAGAAGATAGAAGAGGTAGCAAGGAAATTCAACAAGACATGCTTGGTTTCATGATGAATGAGGAAGCAAAAAAAAGATACAAATTAAGTGATGAAGAGATAATTGATCAAATTATAACAATATTGTATTCTGGATTTGAAACTGTCTCCACTACTTCTATGATGGCTGTCAAGTATCTTCATGATCATCCAAAAGCTCTTGAACAACTTAGAGTAAGTATTTAATAATTAATAGATATTGCTTGATTAATATTAAATCGTTTTATCAGACGCAACCTCTCTACCTTACCTTTGAGGTAAATGTAAGGTCTGCGTATATTCTACCCTTTCAGACCTAACTGTGTGGGACTACACTGAGTATGTTGTTGTAATTTTGTAGAAAGAACATTTGGCAATCAGAGAAAAGAAATTGAGTCTGGAGGATCCAATTGATTACAATGATTATAAGACTATGAGATTTACAAGGGCTGTAAGTGTTACATTTTTTCATAAGATTGTTTGTGAAATTAATGAATGTTAGCAAATTGATTCTATTTTTATTATTTTTTATTCTTTGTTTTGTGGTGCAGGTGATATATGAGACATCCAGGTTAGCAACAATTGTAAATGGTGTTCTTAGGAAAACCACACAAGATATGGAATTAAATGGTAATACATGCAAATTTAAATGATGCTATTGATATTTTATTTTTTTACTTTGGTAGATTATTTAAATCATTGTGATGTTATCTTGTTAATTGTTTTAATGATGGGTATCAGTGTTCTGGTGAATTACTAAGACTTCATGACTTTTTGTTGTACATACCAACAAATTAGCGGATATGAAAATGTTGAGATGAATGTATTGACTTACTAATAGACATAGGATCATGAACAAATATATTCGAGACAAGACGGGAGTATCCCAAGTGGTGAATAAAATGAGTGAGGTGAGATTGAGATGATGGACAAGATGGAGAAGAGATGCATAGATATGCCCCAGTATTGAGGAGGTGCGAGAGGTTGGTTATGATGGATTATAGAAAAGGTAGAGGTAGATTGAATTGAAGAAGTACTAAAGAGATTTGATTAGACAAGACATCATGTAATCCCTACAACTTGATTACCGAGGACATGACTCTCGATAAAGGAGGAGGATATTGGGGCTGAGGTTTAGGGTATTAGAATGTTAGTGTTGTTTAGTTTCCCTTATCAGTAGTATTATTAGTAATTCTCCCGCTATAATATTCTTTGATTTTACTATTACCTGTTATTTTCTTTGCTTCGTTTATCATAGTACTATCTATGGTTGCTCTTTCTCGATTATTTTCTAGGTATATATTTTTATTGAGCCGAGAATCTCTTACCAATAGTATTATTAGTATTATCTATGGTTGCTCTTTCTCTATTGGTTATGATGGATTTTAGAAAAGGTAGAGGTAGATCGAAGAAGTATCAAATTAGAGAGGTGATTAGACAGGACATGTCATCCCTACAACTTGATTACCGAGGACATGACTCTCAATATAGGAGGAGGATATGGGGGCTGAGGTTTAGGGTATTAGAATGTTAGCATTGTTTAGGTTCCCTTATCAGTAGTATTATTAGTAATTCTCGTACTTCCTACTATCGTATTCTTCGATTTTATTATTACATGTTATTTTCTTTGCTTCGTTTATCATAGTACTATCTATGATTTCTCTTTCTCTATTATTTTCTATATATATTTCACTTGAGCCGAGAGTGTATTACCTTTGATTTACTATGTTCTTCCTCGTTTTGCAGGATACATGATTCCCAAAGGATGGAGGATATATGTGTATACAAGAGAGCTTAATTATGATCCACAAATTTATCCTGACCCGTATACCTTTAACCCATGGAGATGGCTGGTTAGTAATACTCTCTCTTTTTGTCTCATTTTACGTGGCACCATTTAACGTCTGAATAAATATTGGACATTTACGATATGTAGGAAAATAACTTGGAGTACCAAAGTTCTTTCTTGATGTTTGGAGGAGGTACAAGGCTTTGTCCTGGAAAGGAACTAGGTGTGGCAGAAATTTCTACATTTCTCCATTACTTCGTAACAAGATACAGGTAATATACAATATATATACATGTTTCACAACTATATTATAAAAAAAAAAAGAATTGAATTTCCTGTTTGAATTATAACATTATTATTAATGTTATGGTGCACAGATGGGAAGAGGTTGGAGGAAATAAACTGATGAAATTTCCTAGAGTTGAAGCACCAAATGGCCTATGGATTAAGGTTTCAACTTACTAGTAACTTTCAAATTATCCAAACTCATGTGTTCCCTGCAGACTTCTTTTTATGTCTTTATTACGTAGAAATACACCAAACTCATGTTTGATATATGGTGTCTATATACTTTTATACAATATTATTATATATTACATAGACGTTATAAATACACCCTTATACATTATTATGCGCTACATATAAATTGTATGTACTGTGTTGTTTTTGTGGGGTGCACGTGCGCCCATTAACTTCGAAAATATATATATATATATATATAATCTTGAGAAATCGATAGAAACTGAATATAGTTAATAGTGCACTCATGAAAATCATAAAAAGGTGCTTTGGATTGCTTGTACACGCTAATATATACACCCATGTGACCTAGGTTCTCTATCCTAGCTACAACCTTTTTTTAGCTTAATATTGGTGAATTCGGAGTTTTCAAATCTTGGGTTCGTCTCAGTATATAAATATTGTAATTTGTCTTTTAGGTCGTTATACGCAATGATTCTTGTGGATATATTTATGATTCAAGCTTCAATTATTTACTCCTAGAAAAAGAGAATTTTAATGAAATTTTCATCTTCAATAATTTCACACCTAGAAAAAAAAAACACTTTCTTCATTTCAAGGTTCAATTCGTATTGCAAAAAGGAAATATTGAAATGACCCTTATATATGACTCACTTTTCTTGATCTTCATTTTCACATTAAGAATGCGAAATTTTTTATCGATATTAGTTAATTGCTATTGAATTCAATATCGCTATAGGTTTTAGAAATATTTAATTACGAAGAGTGCTAAATGCCATTAAAATGTTATATTTAGTTGTAATTATATTATTACTGTGGTTAATTAACTGCTACTAAAGATAATTTTTGTTGTAAGTTGAACTCCATAGTCTCCATTGATGCCATTTGATTATATACAAAATGTATACAATGTGTTTGGTTAAAAATAAATTTCAAAATTTTAGAAAAGTTATTTTTTGAAAAAATAAAAAGATTTTCTAATTCTTCAAAATCTTAAACATCATTGTATGTGGCCATAAATATGAACCAACTTCAACTTCACTAAAAGTCTCCAACGTTTTGCCAGTCAACTCATTTGCATGCAAAAAGTTCACAATTTGTTTATTTTTATACTCTTTTCCATTTGCTTTAATTTACGCATCACATGGTTTTAAAGCGTTATTTAAACATCACGTATTGCACATCAAATCTCGAGCCAAAAGCTCTACCTGATGGACTATTTGGACGGATCAAAATGTTTTGAGTTGAATTAAAACTTGCCTAAGAGTTATTTTGATTGAAATGAATCACGTTAAAAGATGAATTATAACTCAATTCCTTCAATTCTTACAAAATTTTAAATCCTTTATTTGTTATTTCATGTTATAATATTTGTTATTTTCGTGAGTCAATTTCAACTACGTATCAATCTAATTTTTAAGTAGGTTAAAAAAGGGTCATTTTTATGATTAATTAAGAATAAATCGTATTCAACAAATATAATATAAGAATACATTGTAGGATTTATGTTTTTCAATTTAAATCATAGGAGTTACTCGGATGATAAATACTCTTCACCTTCAACTCTAAAGTTATGAATTTGAATACCAAACGAGTAAAAACGATGGAAACTCTTGGGATTTAAAAAAAAATAATCATGGAAAGTACCATTTACATTTTGCACTTTGGTCAGTAAAATTTAAATGTTGTCTAACTTAAATATTATATAAGTAAAACTTTGCTTATACTTCACGTAGATTGCACTTCAAATGTGGAGCCAAATTTCTGACTTAATTATATGTCGGTGCAACGTAACTATATAGACTATAGTAGTACTTCCCATTTTTATTACACATTTTTTATCCTTCTAAAAATTGTTTGTGTTAATTAATATCGATTTTTTTTGTGCAAGGAGTTAACCATGGAATGTTATAAGGCCTTTGGCTTAGTATGTTTAGTTTCATAAGTTTTCATTCTAAATTTTATATTCAATCAAACAATATCATTTATAATTAATAGAATCGAAAATTCAACCACAAATAGTTAAAGAACGGTTTAGATATTATGCAATGTATAGCTTAATCAAATTATGATCGCAATTAATAGACAAAAAAACAAAGAATTATTAGTTCCTAATTACCAATATAGGATGAAATATTAATAAGAATCTCCCAATTTTCAATTTAAAAGTTCTAATATTGTTACTAGCTATCTCATTTTCTAGTTAATTAACTCCTAAAATATTAATACTCATAGTAAAAAACAATATAATTAAACAATATGTATATAACTTTTTAAGTAAAAAGATATAAAGTTACAATTTTTTTTAGCTAACCTTCCACCAACGCAAATATCGCGAACTTGTCTCGTTTGAATAAGTCCCCTTCCATCTCCCTCCAATTCCTCCGCTCATTCCACTATCTTCACTTTAGCCTTCTTATAAATATAACATCTTTTTTTCTCTATCTCTTTCATATATTATTTCTTTCCTCTCTCTCTCTCTCTTTCTCTAAGCAAGAAAAATAAAAATAAAAATTAGCTAGCATAATGGCTTCTGCTGCTTTGAAAGATGAATTAGATATTGTCATACCAACAATTAGAAATTTGGATTTTTTGGAAATGTGGAGACCTTTTTTTGAACAATACCATCTCATCATTGTTCAAGATGGTGATCCTTCAAAGACCATTAAGGTCCCTGATGGTTTTGATTATGAACTTTACAATCGCAATGATATTAACAAGATCTTGGGTCCTAGATCCTCTTGTATTTCCTTTAAGGACTCGGCTTGTCGTTGCTTTGGTTACATGGTTTCCAAGAAGAAGTATATTTACACCATTGATGATGATTGCTTTGTAAGTAATTATCCACCTCTTTGAAGTAAATCTTTTGTGAGTTTAATTTATATTTACACTATCAGATCACCTAAAAGATAATTATAGATAACTGTTGAGGAAATTTGAGATTATTAGTTATAACCTAGAGAAAAGATTATGATACTATATGAGTGTGTATTTGTAAATTAGATCAAAGTTCCATTTGTTTGAGAATGTATATAAGATTTGTGCATATTGTGTCGACCTGTATATCGTAACTCGAGTTGTGTAAAGATATGACACTTGGGCCTAACTCAATCCCAAAAGTTAGCTCATGAGGGGAAGGGTTGCCCAAGTCCATATAAGGAGACCACTAGTCCATTACCCAACAAATGTGGAACTTTTACCCACTCTAACACTCCTTCACGCCCAGACCCGACTGGAGCGTGAACCGAGAGCTCAAACGAGGATGAACTGGGCTCTGATACCATGTAAAGATATGACACCTAGGCTTAACTCAACCATGAAAGCTAGCTCATGCGTGAAGGATTGCCAATAGTCCATATAAGGAGACCACCAATCCATTCCCCAACTAATGTGAAACTTTTACCCACTCTAACAAGTTGTCTATTAAGTTTTATTAGGAAAAAAATTGAAGATGTTACTAAGTTTTTACTTCATGGCTCAAATTGATGATTAATTTACATTATTTTACATGTCAATTATATAAATGTATAAGTTTCATTTATATGATATATACTTTGAGCGAAGCAGTGTCGGATTACACCATTTGGAGAAGGATGTCTCCGTCACTTATAAAAGGCATTATGTAATTAAACTTATTACTTTTCCTTTGTCTCCACATCACTTACCGCGCGAGTTATGTGAAAGTTCAATTAAACTTATTACTTTTAGCTCAAAATATTCTAACAAATGAAAAAGAAAAATTGTATACATACACTTATTTTGAATCAACACTAATACTACTATTCATATGATGATTAGATAGATATATTAATCCAACTTGCTTGTGTTTTGGAAAATTGGAAATAATTTGTTTTAGGTTGCAAAGGACCCAAGTGGGAAAGACATCAATGCATTGGAGCAACACATAAAGAACCTTTTGTGTCCATCTACTCCCAATTTCTTCAACACTCTTTACGATCCCTTTAGGGAAGGTGCTGATTATGTGCGTGGATACCCTTTCAGCCTCCGAGAGGGCGTCCCAACCGCGGTCTCCCATGGTCTCTGGCTCAACATCCCTGATTATGATGCACCTACACAACTCGTCAAGCCTCTCGAGAGAAATACCAGGTCCTTTTCTTTTACATTATTAGTGCAATTCAACTTATATCGCAAAAATATAGAGAGATTTGACTGTACTACTATTTTTCTTAGATTATCGATTAATGTTTATTATATGAATTTATTAGTAATTATTTTATAAGTAATCTAATTGTGTAAAATTGTAATAGGTACGTTGATATGGTGTTGACAATCCCAAAGGGTACCCTATTCCCAATGTGTGGTATGAATCTGGCATTTGACCGTGAGCTTATAGGCCCAGCAATGTACTTTGGACTCATGGGAGATGGACAGCCCATTGGACGTTACGATGATATGTGGGCTGGTTGGTGCTGCAAGGTTCGTTATTTACTTTTGTGATCTTAAACATATTTAGTCCGACGGTTAAATCACTCGCCTAGTCATAACAGTATGTAGCCAGTGGCGTAGCTATATGATTGTTAGGGTGTTCAATTGGACATTCTTCGTCGGAAAAAAAATATTGTATATCCAAGTAAGATGATACACGAAATGATTAAATAACATATTTTAGACACCCTTAACACAACAAGTCGTTATAGCCTAGTGGTTTCAGACCCTTGGAATGAGGTAGTGCTCGCGTGTGCATAAAAAGTTTCCACTTTTCTAGACACCCTTTGTGAAATTCCTAGCTCCGCCACTGTTAATGTAGCTATCATTGGTATATATATATATATATATATATATATATATATATATATATGTATATATTGAGGGTATAATCATGTATAATATATACATATTGATTGTACACATATTACACTGGTTAAAATTTGTAAAATGTAAAGATCCAAGATTATTTTCCATTGTGGGCTTTGTTGGGGTGCTATATTGTGGTGAAAATGTATTTTAGTTTTTCAATTCTTTTATTTAGAAGGTACAGTAATTTAAGTTTCATTTACATACATTACTAGTATATACAAATTTACATAATAATATATTTTGATATGCTGTAAGGACTAAGGAGGTAACCTAGATTGTTTTCTAGGTTACTAATTTCACTTTTTTTATGAAGCGTTTTATATAATTGTTATTTAACTAGGTGACATGATAACGCAAAAGCTAAATTCTTAGTGATTTTATTAAACAACTTTTAGGTAATTTGTGATCACTTGGGATTGGGAATCAAGACTGGATTACCCTACATATATCACAGCAAGGCTAGCAATCCATTTGTGAATTTGAAGAAAGAGTACCTTGGCATTTTCTGGCAAGAAGAAATTATTCCTTTCTTCCAATCACATAATTTCTCCAAAGACTGTACAACTGTGCAAAAATGCTACGTGGAACTGTCGAAGCAGGTCAAAGAAAAACTCGGAAAAGTTGACCCTTATTTTCTGAAGCTTGCAGATGCGATGGTTACATGGATTGAAGCTTGGGATATGCTCAACCCCCCAAATAAAGATTCTGCTAATGCCTCTTCAAAATGAAATTATCAATTTTATTATTAAAAGCAACTAGTAACTAGATCACGTGTTATAATTAAATAATAGACATCAACTACAGTTTGAATTGTCTTCTCGTGAGCATAATGGTATAAGCCTTTCTGGCCATGTACTTTGTAGTATTTAAGAGATTTCTTTTGAGTTTAATACTTATTTGATTTGTCATATGTATCCTTTGTCATGTTTTATAATTGTTGTGGTCTAGGTTTAGAGATATTTCGACTTGATATGTTGATAATATCAGTGGATGTAATCCTGTTTTATTATGTTCTTGTAAAATGCAATGAGTCATAATGTAAGTTTTCTACTCTTGTTTTGCACTTATATTTGCTAATGGTGCATTTCCCATGTGTCTTTGAGGTCAAGATTATTCTGTTTTATAATATATGGTGATAATTATAGTCAAGATCACAAACTTTAGTGATACTTATACAAAGTTGAGTAACTCTTTCATTAAAAAAAATATTTTAGTAATTTTTGTAATACTTAATTAAAGTTAAGTGATATTCGCAAAAAAAATAGTTTAATGACTTTAGTTGCAACAAAAAAAGAAAGAAGATAAATGACCATTTATGGAATCAACCCCAATTTTTACCAAACTTAGACCATCTCCAACCCTACTCTATTTTACTCTCCATTCTCTATATTTGGAGAGTAAAATAGAGAATGCCCTCTACAACCACTTTCTATTTTATCCTCTACTCTTCAATTATAGAGATTTGAATAGTAGTTCTCCAAATTTGGAGGGTTCGGAACCTAAATAAGCCACCAAAAGATAAAAGTGACCAAAATAAGCCACCATTTTAGTAAGTAACTAAAATAGGCTTAGTGGAAGAAAAAAAATTCCATTTTATGCCATATTCCAAACGTTTTCCATTAGTCTCATAACGTGTATATTTTAATATATAACGGAACTATTTTTTACACCTTGTAAAACGAAACTATTTCTTACACTTTATAAAGTGTAAGTTTTTCTTACACTTTGTAAAGTGTAAGTTTTTCTTACACTTTATAAAATGAAAGAAAATCTTACACTTTAAGAAAAGTTACTTTACCTGTACATTGTATATAACGTAAAGTGAGAATTAGAAATGTCGAATCTCAATCTATAAGAGTCCAAAATCTTTTACTCCAAGAATCAAAGGATTAATTAGTCAATATGAAAGATTTATATTTTTCCTTAAGGTAAATTTAAACTAATTATAAAAATAATATTCTGTCAAACAACATCATTTGGGTTCCACTAGCTCGCGAGGAACAATCTACACCACGCTATTTCATCAGTACAAACATAGATTTGATGGTGTCTAGCTTGTGTTCGGACATACGATATGAAGTCATGATTTATAATTAATGATTGAATATGCAATTTGGAATTATGATTTGAAATTTAATTTCAAATTCTCCAAAAAGCATGATCCGGAAATTCAACTTTTGAAATATAAAATTTGATGCATAAATTTATTTATATATATATATTAAAAAGAGACCCATCATTCTGAATTTTGCGAAAGTAACTTTTCTTGAAATGCAAGATTTTCTTCCACTTTATAAAGTGTAAGAAAAACTTACACTTTACAAAGTGTAAGAAATAGTTCTGTTTTACAAAGTGTAAAAAATAGTTCCATTATATATTAAAATATACACGTTATGAAACTAACGGAAAACGTTTGGAATATTGCATAAAACGAAAATTTTCTTCCACTAAGCTTATTTTAGTTACTTACTAGAATAGTGGCTTATTTTGGTCACCTTTATCTTTTTGTGGCTTTATTTAGATTCCGAACTCAAATTTGGAGAACTACTATTCATACTCTCTATTTCACTTTTTGAATATTATATTATTATTTCTATTATTTTGTAATTAGCATATTATTTGTCATATAAGGTTATTAATTAAATCTCTAGTATTCACAATTCTTTTTAAATGTAATATAACATTTTTTTAAAATATTTTATTTTATATATATATTACTTTCATCTCGAATTAATAATACTTTTTTTAAAATTTTCGTCACTTGTGATACAATTTGATGTTATTATTAATTTTCACTATGAAGAATGCACAACATTTAAATGATAAAATAAAATTTTAATTTAAAAATACATAACATAATAATTTAAATACAAGATAATAATACAATACAATACAATACAATACATAACATAATAATTTTAAAAATTACAACAATAATTTAGTAATCCGGTAGGTCGTTTCTAGATTTAACAATATTCGAAAAAGGAATTTGCGTATGATTTAGAGAAGTTGTGGTTGTGATTGCGATTGTGCTTGTTGATTTCTTTTTTCAATTATTCGTAGTTGTTCTTTAGAAATTTAGAATAAAATATAATTTAATATTAATAAAAAAAATCAAAAAATTAAACTTTATATTACATGAAAATTATATAGGATGATTATTTAGAAAAAAAGAAAGAAAAGATCGATCTATATTATGAAATAAGAAAATAAAAATGAAATGGAAATAATAATATAATATTGAGGAGAGAGAAGAAGATTCTTTTTTAGAGAGTAAAATAGAGAATTGAGTTGGAGTTGGTTGTCTGAAAAAATAGAGAACTCTATATTTGGAGAGTAAAATAGAGTGTTAGGGTTGGAGATGCCCTTATGTGCTAAATTATTTCATCCAAAATAAAGTGTCATAAGTTGAAAACTAGACTTCTAAGAGTTTCGAGCGCGCTTTAGAACTCCCAATATGCTTAAAATACCAATTGAATACCGTTTAAAATTTTAAATTGTTGAACAACAATATTTATACCAGCGCATCAACAGTTTTAATTTCCCTAAAAAGGTCGTACATTCCTCATACAATAGTGAAATGACCCGATTATTTTTCCTGAATGTCTTAAATAATGATACGGACTTGCTTGAGATGACCTCGTATGAAAGTTTTGACTGCTTCATTGAATTGATATGAGATTAAAATATTATTTAACTATTGATTACATGCTAAAATTATATATATTTAACAGACAAGCGTAATTCATCATTTATTGATTTATCATATAAAATTATAAATTTAAAAGACAAGAGTGATTCATTATTTATTGATTTATCATAAATATCGAGTGTGAGTAAATTTTTGTGATAATCAATTCAATTTGGCATACATTTTAATCACCCAATATGTACAAGAGTTTCATGATTAACCTGGATTAGTCTTCCCTTTTTAATATACTCCATATAATTCTTAAAGTTGCTCATAATATGGATAGGTGTATATATAGATGTTGTTCTTTTCTTAAGAATATAAGCTAGAGCTACTATAATAAATGTGACAAATAGTTGAGAGAATCTAAAGACGTTTCCATATATATATATATATCGTCTATTTCATCCCTTTACCAAGCAATGCTTTAAAATTACTTAAAAAAAACATGTTTAGAAAATAATTGATAGCTATGTTTCTCTCTCTTACTAACAGGGTGATGCCACTAGCCAGAGGCCAGAAGGAAACATAATTTGGTTACTAAAATTAGAATAGCCATAAAAACATATGTCAATTGAATTTTTAAAAAGAAAATATCCTTTTATCTTTAAATCATTAACCTTTATTCTTTTTTACTTCTTTAAGATTATGATACTTTTTTCTAAAAGTATCTATATAACAAGTTTACCTATTAAAACTAAACATTATTTTTAAGATGAAAAAGATGAGAAATACTAATTGAGTTTACAAGTTAATACTTCATCAATTACATATTAATTAAATTTGTGGCAATGCACACTTAATAAGGAAAATATTTAAAGACATAATTTAAATCATATTTTTCATTATTGTCCTTTGCGAAATCATAAATATAACTTTGCAAAGAGTTCAATTTATTTCCTAGAAAATATCAAACTTCATTAAAGGAAAAAATAAATATGAAAAAATTTCAAACATCCATCTTAAACTTTGAACATAATAATAATTTTGAAAAATGAAAAAAACCCCAAAAATTCAGTTAATATAAAATAGAGGGAGTAATAATTTCTTTTTAAAATGACTTAGTAGAATAAGATAATTTAATTTTATTAATAATAATCAAATCTCTAATATCTTCTTAAAAATATATATATTCAAAAATGCTATGATCTCCCTACAAACAACTCTTATTTGACACTCCCAATATTTGGTTACCCCCATTTGAAAAATTAATTATCAAGTTTTAATTTGAAAACATAGATTCTTGATTAATGATTCTTTAATTATTTTCTATTTATAATCTCATGTCATTGAGCAACAAAATTAATTTTTTTACCATTTTCATAAGATATCCAAAAAAATTAAAATTTATTAATTTTCTATATATTACACTAATCTGATTTGGAAATTCATTTTGGTAAGGTCATTATGAAATCAAACTATTTAAAGGGGTTCTCTCCTCTTGTGATAATTGAATCATATAGCTAAACATAAAAATAAAAACTTCTTTATTCTTAATTTTCTCTCTAGTTTCAAATGGCTTCTCCAAGCAAGGGTTCTAGTTCAAAACAAGACTCTGACGAGTGAGTGATTTTTTATTTTATTTTATTTTATTTTTGTCTTATTTTCAAGAATATAAATTGCATCTTTTTTCATTATATTGTTAATTAGGGAATATAAATTAAAATGTCATTTATTTTATGTTCTTCGTGATTTTTTTATGTACTAGCAAGTCAATTTACATGCACATTGTAATATATAATTTATCTTATTTTCACGATTATAAATCAAACTTTTATGAATGGTTAATCAAACTCTTTCTAGATGTATCAAACTTTTATGAATGGTTAATTAAACTCTTTCTAGATGTATCAAACATTTATTTATGTAACATTTTCTTCATGATTTTTTTAATGTTGTTTGGCCTATTTAGAGAATTCAAGGAAGAAAACGACGCACTGATCGAGTGAGTTTCTTTTAATTTCTCCATTGATTGAATACATATATTTTTCATAGCTAGCAAGTCAATTTACATGCATGTTGTAGTATAATTTATCTTATTTTCACGATTATAAATCACACTTTTTATAAATTGTTAATTAAACTCTTTCTAGATGTATCAAACATTTTATTTATGTAACATTCTTCATAAATTTTTCTTATGTTTCTAATAATTTTTAGAAGAATCAAGAAACTAGAAATCATGGCACTTATGGATCAATACACATTGCTTTGCTTTCAACACATGAAGTTGATTGCAAGGACAAGTTACCCAACTTGCTTAACTTTTGCTGAAGACCAAACAACTAAGCAAATTGAGCAACTAAAAATAGAGGTTAGTTTTTATTTCATTATACATATTAATTAAAGTTTAATTAATTCTACACTTTGATAGGTATTATAATAAATTTATTCATAAACATTAATAGATAATTTGATAAAAAGGGTAAGCAACATCTTATCGCATGTTAAAATTTGTTGATAATATAGAAAACTATTATTTACATTATCAGTGTATATAATGTAAATCCTATAGATATTATTGACGTGCTTTATTCATTTCTTTTCTTTTTTCAGAGCGAGAAGCTTCTAAGTTCCATCAACTATGCGAAACAAATGCTTGAGGAAGAGTAGAGATACTTTATAAACTTCCAATGAGAATGTTTATCAACTTTGTTAAAGTCAAAATAAAATTGTTATAACTCTCCGTCGTTTATTTTTACTTGTCATATTTCGTTTTTGAAGAGTCAATATAATTTGACGCTCGAAAATAATTGTGACAAATAAAAGAAATGGGAGAGTAATTATGTTGAAATTCTAGTGATATATCAATGTTTGTTTTCATATTTAATTGCTATTACGTTTCTCATACTTGACATTTGTTGAAATTTATGATGATATTTTCATGAGAAATTAAATAAACTAAGAGAGATTAAAATATACTTACTAATTACTATTAAACCAAATCAATTAATTACAAGTTAAATATTTATCATCAATCATCCTATGTACAAACTATTTTTCATTCTTAGAGTTCTACCCACCTTGAAAATTTTGATAATATATATGTATTTACACAAAACAACGAACTCAATGTTAAAATTGGCAAAAAAGATTCAATTTTCATATTTACGGAATAATGTCTCTTCTTATTAAGTACTAGTCACAAGAGTCCCCTGCACAGGGCCAACATATGTTATTTTTTTGTTTCAACTTATGTGGTGTAAATAATTTTTGGAGAATTAACTAACTTTTAATATATTTTTTAGATATTTAAAGTTGTTAATTGATGTAATTTAATGTGTTTATGTAATATCCAATAATATATGTTACTCTCTCTTTCTCAATTTATTTGGCACTCTAGGTTTTTCTATGTCTTTTAATTTTTTTTAAAAATTATTAATTACTGTGATTTATCATATTTTTACGTCATTTTTAAATAATATATGTTACTTCATTTGTTCCAATCTATGTGACACCTATAAAAAATTGAGAGTCAATCAAATTTTTTATATGTCTGTTAATATTTTTTGAGAGTCAATCAAGTAATTATTAATTATTGTGATTTATAGTACCTTTTACGTAAATTTTAAATAATATGCGTTACTTTCTTTGCCCCGATTTATATGATTGATAGAATTTTGAGAACCATCTAAAAAATTTATATGTTTTTAAAAAATTTAAGTTATTAATTATTATGACTTGTAGTACATTTTATAACAGATTTCAAAAAATACATATTTTAAGTTACGTAATATATTCTTTTAAAAAAATTCAAAACTACTTTCGAATAAAAACAGACATATCAACAAAGAGTTGTCTATTTTAAGCAGCTGAAGCAGGCATGTTAACCCTAGGTCAATATAGCCGCTTATTAATAAGAGAAAAAAGAAAAGAAATGTGAGCATTAATAAAACAAAATGAACATATTAAAATAGTTAGTAGTGTACGTGTTGTTCTTTTTCTTATAACTCAGATTATTATTTTACCATCACTTTAACTTACTTTAAATTATGTGAGTTACATGGTCCCCAATTATTTATAGCCTGGTAGGTGGAATATTTCAAGGAATTTTAAACCATATATTAATGTACTATTTGTGTATTTTAGTATAACGTGCCTCTTGCATGTCATGGTCCCAGCCTATATATATGATGCTAAATATATTTCGTTTTTATAGTAAAAAGATGGGGAGACAACTTGTTTCTTGTACTCAACATGGACCACTTTTATGGGATTATTATTACTTTTAGCTCCTAGCTAGAATCTTTTTAAGTTTTTGAAATATGATTTACGTATTTGGAAACTAGTAAATTAGTAGTAATAATTAATAATTTAAAAGGAATGGAAAAATATCTCGATTAAATAAAAAATTATTTGACTCTTAAAATTTAAAAAGTACAACATTAATTGAGACCGATGAAATATATTTATTAGGGTTTGTGTTTTTAAATTACCCTCATTAATTATACTTTTAGAAATCTAAATTTGAATATTATTACTCGCTCCATTGTTAGTGGTCTAATTTAGCATATCAAGATTGTTATTATTTTCATAATTTACCTCTTACATTTTGAAGAATTCTTGAAATGCGAATAATTATAGATATTTTCAATTATGGTAAAATATGTGCTACATTTATCAGTATTTGATAAGCTTGAGTGCAAAGTCCATCACAAAAGTAAAAGTGAATAGAAGGAGTATTTTATTAATTTATTTAATGATATGGTAATATTAGAAGAATATAATAACTTTTTCTTAATTTGTTAAAATAGACAATTTAAAATAAAACTATTTTTTGTATAAGAAATTATAAGTAAAAAAAAATATAGAGTAGTACATTTTATATTATGTTATGATGAGTGGTTGAAATCCCTCCACTCTTAGTTAACGAATTTGAGTTCGAACTCAAATTCTTAAACATAGAAAAAACTATGTTAGAAAATTTAATATCGGGTGAAAAATGAAAAAAAAAAATTAAATTGGGACAACCATATTTAAACGTTGTTATAGCTAGAATATTTATGCACAGCTTATGGCAGCTGGTTGTTCACAATATTTAATTTGTCCCTCGGATTAATAAATAGGTCATACAAACTTAAATTTTACATGAATGTTCGATTGTAGTATGTTATTGATGAGAGATTAATTATGGTGGGTCGTTTGGTTAATGAAATAATGTGACATATCTCAAGATTAAATTTATATTTATTTTAGTTTAATTTATATGATACTTTCGTTAGGTTTCACTTATGTAGCAAAATTTACAGACTGTTCTTTTTAAAAATAGTTTTGGATATGTCTTTCTATATTTTAAATTTTTTGTATTAGATCAAACTAATTACATCTCATAAATTGAGATAGAAGGAGAATTTTGTTTAGTTGAAGGTTTAACTACTCCCAATAATTAAAAATTATAATTTCAAGATAACTTTGTCAGTAAATCAATGACCAATCTAGTGCTTGCCCATCAATTTTGGATTAAATTTTGATAATTAATCTTGAATTATCAATTTAGTTATATTGATCAAATTGTAAATTTTTTGTCTTTAAATATTTTCAAGTTCTCAAAAATTGACTCAAAATAGTTTTTAGGACTTCCACTTACGAATCTCCAAATTCACAAATAAGCTATGTCTTCCGATATAATTTTAAAATTTAAAATTTTCAAAATCTATGATCAAACGATAGTCAAATATTTTGTCCCTGAGATTCATGCAAGAATACAATTTACAACACAGCAGGGTAAAAAGCTGTAACAGTACTGGAGAGTAGATTGATCATAGCTATAAACTATTTTATTTTTTTTCGTTTTTAATCCGATGTCCGAAGCTCACATTGGAACCCTGACTAAATCTGGACCGTGTATTGCCGGGTCCATTCGAAGGTGATGCTTCCAACATAATTTTTTTCATATCAAAAATTCGAACTCAAAATTTCTAATTAAGAGTGAAATAGTCCTACTACCGATGCTAATTAACTAGCTAGGTACTATAATAGTAGTGTTTGTGGTTTTCCTAGTTGAGTTTGCAACAACATTGAATCTTTTTGTCTTCGATTGTACTACGTTTGTCAATCGTGTGGTTCATAGTGAACAAACACTTGACAACTACAGTAAGTTCACAGAAGTACTCTCCAATTACTATTCGACACCAAATGTACCTACAAACAACACTCTTGTCTTTTTACTTTTTCAATATGCACGCAGGTTTCCCAATAACAACAGCTAGCCCACCAACTCCAAATTAAAGTTCTTACCACACACGCACTATATAAAAAATGATCTTTAGCGGCAATTAATTAATAATAATAGCTCAATTATCGTTAAATATATATTTTTAGTGGCAATTGACACTCTTTATATATATGTCCATAAAGCCTTTAGCTATAGTAGATCTAGTGACACTCAACTAATGTCGGTATAGACTTTAATACTCTTTATTAATGTGTCTATTTATTGTCGCTAAAAATTATTTATGTTATAGTGACGTTTGACCGGGTGATGAATAAAGAAAAATAATCCTACAATAATTTTTTTTAATACTTCTTAGTTCCTTATTTCAATACTAACTGTTTGTATTGAGTTAAGTTATTATTGTCTCTTGTGGAAATAATAATGAATAAATGATGATATAATTCATCTCAGCAAAAAATAGTTAGAATGATAAAAATATCCTCTTAATCTCTTTTTATACTATCACTTTCACATTTTTTACTCTTACGAAAGATATCTTGGTAAATAAACAATTTATTCTTTAAAATTATGTTATTTTTAATGTAACAAATCAAATATTCACTAAAAAAATAATACTCGTAGCCAAATAACTAATAGTTAAAATGATTAAAAAAAAATATATATATATATATACACTTGACAGTTTGACACCATGAATAATTGACTTACGACATATAGAAACTTGATTTTTCCTTGCACTTTTTCCCTTTAGGAATTAGGGTTTCTTCTTTTGTTGCTCTCCTGCATAGCATATGTAAATTCGGAATTTAGACGCTGTGGGTTTTAATTTATGCTTTATTTTCACATACCCCTGCGTTTCAAAAAAAAATAATTAATTTTAAGTATGGTGTTTTTGAATATATTTTTTTTGTTAAATTAGAACTCGCTCTAAATCCGTCTGTTTGAGAGATGGGGAGGGGTAGGGTGGAGATGAAGCGGATCGAAAACAAAATAAGCAGACAAGTTACTTTCTCAAAGAGACGATCCGGTTTGTTGAAGAAGACCAACGAGATCTCTGTGCTATGTGATGCTGAGGTGGCATTAATTGTCTTCTCTTCAAATGGCAAGCTCTTTGAGTACTCCACTCAATCCAGGTTCATAATAATTATTTTTACTATTTTAATTTATTAAACGAAGTTTATTAATTAGTTTAATTAATTTTTTTCTATTTTTATATATAGCATGGAAAATATATTGGAAAGATATGAAAGTTACTCATATGCGGAGAGGAATTTGAATACAACTTATAAGGTACTATTTAATTATATCCTTCATTTAGATCTCTTTTAATTTTTATTTGAGATTCTTTTTTTTTTTTTTTAAGTTTTTCTCTTCTCATATCTTGGCTACAATGTTTTTTTACAATTCCTTTTTTCTCCTTTGCTAAAATTTGCTTTTTATTTCTTTAATTTCCAAAGAGCTTAATCAATTGATAGAGAGATTTGTTAAAATTTTAATGTCTCAATTATGTGAGATGTTTAAGCACGATTTAGGATAAAAGTGAACATACATAATAATTTTGTATTATTTGCACTCTCTAATAACATTGACTGCCTCGTTATAGATAAACTTTGAGATGCTTGAATAGCTTCAACCTAGCCTTTTCGTTAACTTGATCTCCCACCTCCACTGTTACTAAGTGGTGGCAAGACTCGAATCCTGTGTCAGGTTCTTTAAAAATGCATTACTTTTTAAAAAAAATTAATAACGTTTTTGATAGAGTCGAAATAATATATATAGTATATTTGAAGTCTTGTTGCATGATTTCATGGATTATTGTAGGAAAACTGGACTCTCGAGTACCCAAAGCTCATGGCAAGAGTTGAACTTCTGCAAAGAAATATAAGGTACCTACTCCACTTCATCTAGTGAATAATCACTTTGTTTAATTTGACACTATTTTCTTATAAGTTTGTTAAAAAAAAAGGACACATTTTTATATTTTTTCAATGAAAAGATTTTATCGCCACAAATACATATGTTATCTTATGTTTAAGAAAACAAGTTTTAGAGATGTTGCAGCATATTAACTCTATATTGAAGGTCAAATAATTATTCCCTCTATCTCAAATTATGTGACACTTTTCGTTTTACTAGAGTCAAATAGATTAAGTTTGACTGAGAATTTACGCATGAAATCTTCAATTTTTTTGAAATAAAATTTATATGTTTATAAACTAGGTAAAAAGCACTACAAGTCATAATAATTGATAATTCATAATAATTAAAAGATATATGAAAAATTTACTATCAAAGATCAACTTATTTGAATCTCAAAATCCAAAAAATGCCACATAAATTGAGATGGAGGGAGTAATTTAAAACGGAGAGGTGTTTATAGTTGGATTTTTTGTACTAAAAATAACTTCACCTTCCTAGAATATGGAAATGAAATCTTAAAAATCAGATATAATACTTGCTATAACAGGTAAAAAAACGCCAAGATATAAAAATTATTCATATTAACCTCCTTGGGATTCGGCTCCTCTCCATTTTCCTTCCCTTTATTTTCCCCAAATTCTTGTTTGGATGTGAGACACATGGTATAGGTAAACACTAATGGTTAAGATTTAATTGAATAAAAATAAGATTTTAATTATGATTTAGATAAATATTTCATACGAAAAATGACAATATCACAATCATAACAATATATTATCTTGTACATAAATATATTATTAAAAAATATTCTTTTTCTAATCTTTTTCTTACTAGTATTATCTTCTGTTTTTGTCCATAAATATATTATAAAATAATTTCTCTTTTTCTAATTATTTTTTTCCATGTGAGTATTTTTTCTATTAATTATATGTAAACTAATTTCAAAGAGAAAGTTCAAAATTGCTATCTAAGACCTGCTCAATTTAAAAAAAAAAAAAAAAAACGGAAGATAAATACTTGTAGGGAAAAAAATTAGAAAAGAGAAAAGTTTTTATAATATATTTAGTAAAAATTATGCAAACCACATAGTGTAAAACAGAAATTACCTCCTATCCATACTCTTTCACAAATTACAAAAATCCCATCTTTTTAATAAGTATCGGATACATCATTACACCGTGTGATACATTATATTTGATGTATGATTATCAGTTTGTTGCGTGAGGTAAGGGATTAGAAACTGAAAGTTTAATTACATCCCCCCAAATACGCTACCATTATTAAGTCCCTCAAAATATGGCTAAATTTATTTGTTTCAAACATTCAGTTTCAATCTATATGAAACACTAAAATAATTAGAAAATACAAATTTTGAATTGTTTATCTCTGTTCGTCCAAAAAAAGCTTCAGAAACGTGGTGCATAATTTTTCAGTCACAAAATTTCATTAATGTAATTATTATCATACTTATCAGATACAAAAATGTCATTATTATCACACGTATCAGATACATAATTTCTGAAGTCCTAACTGAACTAAACATAAAATTAAAAGCGAAAATAAACATTTTAAACCTCAAAACTCTTCCAAAATCAAAACTATATTATTATAAGGGCAATAAATACTCCAAAACACTAATTAATATATCTTAAAAAATAAAAAGCATTGCATATGTTTGTGAACAATAACATAGAAAACTAACTAGCCTACATTAACAAGTTCATTTTCTGCTACTGGGTTTAAGACAGTACTCTTCAGCCTTGGAGGGTCATCATTGTCGCTAACATATCCAGGATTGGCCTTGTCGAGACCATATTTCCATAACAGTGTTGCATATTTTTTGCAAAGATAATCACTTCGAAAGCCATCATATGACATGTTGATTTCGTCACTCAAGAATTCAGCAAATGCAGCTACGAACATTCCGCAATCACTAAAAAAAATAAGATTAACACAATGATGTTGATACTTAATAGAAACAATAAGCCTATAGATGATCAAGGCCGTCTTAACCCCTAGGCTACTAAAGCCATCGCTCGGGGCCCCTATTTTAAAAAAATAATTACTTATATATATATATTTTTAAAGAAAATTATATGCACTATGAGTGTTATGATTTCTACCAAGGAAATTGCATGTGAGATGAATATAAACCTGAATTTCGTAGGAAACAAATTGATGAAAATATGGATAAAGAAATCACAAAGTTCCTTCAAGAATCTTTTAGAGTTGATTACTTTAGATCAACCTATTTTTTCACTTCAAAATAGATTTGAACCAATTGAAGCATATACAAATATTTTTGATTTCTTATTTAGTGGTAAAATATTGAGATCACTAGATGATGAGAATTTTAAAAAAATATTGTCTTAACCTTGAACATTTTTTAACGCATAATAGTTATTATGATAATATTGATGGTTTGGATTTACTTTTTGAATTGAAAGTGTTAAGAGAAATAATACAAGTAGAAGTCTAATGAAAATATTCAATCAAATAAAAAAACTTGATTCTTTTCCAAATACACATATTGCTTATAGAATAATGTTAACAGTTCATGTAACCATTGCCTTAGCCGAAAAAGTTTTTTCGAAATTAAAATTGATTGAATCTTCTTTAAGATCAACAATGTCAGAGAGATTGAATGAATTAGCTATATTATCATTTGAAAAGGAACTATTAAAACAAATTGATAATAAAATAGTACTTAATAACTTCACATCTAAAATAGTTAGAAAAGTAGATTTTAAATAAAAGTATATATGATGAAAAAAAAATATTAGGGGCCCTCTCTTAAGTTTCGCTTTAGGCCCCCCATGTTGTTGAGTCGGCCTTGTAGATGATATATAAGAATGTAAAAGTGTACTTGATACGTAATTCTAACTACAGATTATAAATATGATGTTGATACTTAATAGAAACAATAAACTTTCAGATGATACATAGGAAGGTAAAATTGTACTTGAAACATAATTTTAACTACAGATTATAAATATGATGTTGATACTTAATAGAAACAATACGCTTTTAGATGATACATAAGAATGTAAAATTGTACTTGATACATAATACTAACTACAAATTATGAATTAGTCAACTTGATACTTAATAGAAACAATAAGCTTTCAAATGATTCATAAGAATGTAAAATTGTACTTGATACATAATACTAACTACAAATTATGAATTAGTCAACTTGATACTTAATAGAAACAATAAGCTTTCAGATGATACATAAAAATGTAAAATTGTACTTGATACATAATACTAACTACAGATTATGAATTAGTCAACTTGATACTTAATAGAAACAATAAGCTTTCAGATGATACATAAGAATGTAAAATTGTACTTATACATAATACTAACTACATATTATGAATTAGTCAACTTGATACTTAAAAGCTTTCAGATGATACATAAAAATGTAAAAATGTACTTGATACATAATACTAACTACAGATTATGAATTAGTCAACTTGATACTTAATAGAAACAATAAGCCAAATTATAAAACATTATGTTGTTCTGCAACATACATGTAATCCTCTAATTTGAACTTTAAAATTTCATACACTTTTGAGAACAAAAAAATGACCAATAATGCCATTTCTGGTAAAATGAATAATGACACACAAAACAACCATTTGATAAATTAATAATAACTATCAACAGTTCTATCTCATTATTTGAATTTTAACTTTTTGATATATTAGTCGTAATAAATAAACAAATATATCAAAAATTAAGGTTTTGTGTAACAAATGAAGAATTTAATCAATATACATAATAATTTTTAATTAACAATAATGTATCTACTATTACACAAAACTCATTACATGTTAATACAGAAAATTATAAGAAAAAAGAAAAAAAAATTAAAATACATACCGTTGGTAGTGCATATCTGGATATGGCAGGGGCGACCTTTCTACCCCTTTTCTTGGGCGTTTTTGCATGTGCCTCCTTTTTAGTTTTTGACTATTTGGGTAATCGCCAAACTGAAAGACGGATGATCCATGAATTATTAGAAAATAAAAAAAAACGAAAAAAAAAGTTGAAGATGAAGAGACTACCTATTTCAAATTCTGAAATTGGTTGAATGGAGTGCGAAATAGTTTGAAATTCAAACTTGGAATATGAATCTGTTGAGAAGATGGATGAGAATTTTTTGGAAGGGAGGTGTTCGTGAACAGTAAAGTGGGAGAAATTAGAGGAGAGTAAATTTAGGGGTGGTAACTAATGGTTTGAAAATTATAATAATAATGTATGTACTGTAGTTTAATTTTTGGGAAAATAGGGATTTTGGAAATTTTTTAAAATAGTAGGGAGTTATTGTGAATACATTAACTAAGGTTGTGTATTCTAGTTATTTTTCCATATATTTATAGACAAGATATTATATTGTTATGACTTATGATTATGATATTATTATTTTTCTTATGAAATATTAATTATCTAAATCATAATTAAAATCTTATTTTAATCAATTTAATCTTAGCCATTGATTTTTATCTATGCCATGTGTCTCACATCGAAGCAAGAACTTAGGGAAAATGGAGGAAAGGGAAACGGAGAGGAGTCAGATCCCTAACCTTGTATATTTCTTTGATTTATATTTGGAATTGAAATTGAAATATGACTGCAGGCATTTTATGGGAGAAGATCTGGATGCCTTTAATCTGCGTGAATTTCAGGGTTTAGAGCAACAACTCGATACAGCTCTGAAACGAGTGCGATCT
This sequence comes from Solanum verrucosum, assembly GCF_900185275.1. NCBI lineage: Eukaryota > Viridiplantae > Streptophyta > Magnoliopsida > Solanales > Solanaceae > Solanum > Solanum verrucosum. Next base: position 6,586,001 of record NW_026020332.1, read on the forward strand.
AGGAAGGTCAGTATTATTCTCAACGATTAATAATATGTGAGACATATAATAACATATAAGAAAATAAGTAAATATCAATGGTACTTTTCAATTTATCGAATAAATATTATTCCATAAATTTTTTTTTCTTCCAATAAATTATTAACTAAATAATTCATTGGAGAAGCTAGAAATTCGTTGGGATATTCAAGGTTTAATATACAAGTATAGAAATTAATTTTTGATCTCTATGTAAGGTATAATTTTTCGATAAAGTAGGTTCGACTAACTAATACTAGTAGTTAATTATTTTTATTATTATTTAATATAATGTTGTTTTAACCTAAAAAATAAAAATTGCTCAACAAGACCTGTCACTGGAATTTGCAGAATCAACTGATGCATGAGTCCATTTCCCAGCTGCAGAAAAAGGTAAAAAATCTTTCTTCAACTTGTAAAAACGACCTCACTAATATTCACCTCTAATTAATTGTGTAAAGTCTAAAAATACTTTTTACTTTATTAAAGTAACTGCACTTTATTTAATATTTCTTTCTTGTCATAATTAACTATGTGAACTATGAGTGAATTTTTCAAAGCAATCGACAAGGATTGTGGTTGAGTGGTAAGTATTCATTCATTCTTAATCAGAGATTTCGGATTTGAGTCCTCCTGTTTACGAAGTCGCCTTAGTTAGAAAGTGTTTTACCCTCACTGTGGGACTTTCAGGCGCAGTGGGAAACCAAAATATAATTCAAAGCATACAAACAGTGTTTTCAAAAATGTTTTTGGGGCGAGTTTTGAGGTAGGGCGTACCAAAAACGATCCGGGATGTAAATTAAAGACGTAAGTAGACCCATAAGGCATAAGTTCTACTCGAGCATAAAAACGTAAGTGTTGGACGTAAAAACGTAGTCCCGGGCGTTTTTAATTATTTTTTTTGAACCTTTTTTGCTTTAAATCATATTTTTTATTATTGGTATAATGATATTTCTCAAATCGTAATTGTAATACTTTTTTTCTTCATTATTGATTATTAATACTTATCTCAAATAAAAATCATAATATAATTTCTATATATTATATAGGTTATTTATAAAACTTTATTTGTAAGATCATTGAAAGATTTACTTTTGCTTATTTTACTATAGTAATAAAATTATAAAATTGAATATAGATGAGACTATGCCCCATAGATCCATTGGACTTACGCCTCGCCCCACATTGTATAAAACGCCTCGCCTCACACCCCCGCCTTTTAGAACACCGCATACAAATGACTAAAATGTGTATAAACACCACTTATTCACGTTTGTCTTAATTTATACATTGTGTATGGTAAATGTACAATATTGTATGAGCACAGGTGAAAAAAAAAATGGTTATGCTGAGCGAAGATATGAGCTATGTGATGTAATTATTTTATCATGTATATTTTTGTAAAAATCTTTTATTCTAATTAATGTTATGGCATAAATCATAATAGTTAATTTAGTCACTTCAACTGCAGGAAAAAGAACTGCAAGAGCGAAACAACTTAATTTCTAAGAAGGTAATATATATTATATTATGAGTTCTTTTTCTTCGTTTGATATTCAATATTTATATTGAAGCGCGAAATATGAATTAAACAGCTTAAAGAAAATGAGAAGAAGCAAATTGTGCAAACAAATCCAGGCCAAAGGTCTACCATGACTTTCTTGCTACAATCTCCCTCAGTCACTAACCTAGCAATTGGGTACTACTCTTTTTCTATTTTTGAGTATTTTAATTAAATTTATATTTATTAATTTTTCAAATAAATTAATATTCGAATGTGAAATATAAACTTCTTGATTTAACATGTTTTCAAGCTTCGAGCCTTCATTTTATATCTTTGATCTCAATATATAAACAATATTGGGGTCATGTGTACCGTACCCTTGAAAATATATGTGCATATCTTTAGATTTTGTTTAAAAGACCGTATTTACACATGACACACATATATGGGATAGCATGGTGCATTGACGATTGATTTAATATTGTATATAGTTTTACCTTGTATTTCACTTATTATTTTGAGTTAATAAACTCTCAGAGGTCCTTCTCAAGCAACGGATGAAAGTCAAAATCGCGATGGTTACAATACCTTGATGCCTCCATGGATGTTCCACCATGTCCACAACAAAGGATGAAAAGTTAATTAATTTATATACATATAAAATCACAATTGTATGGCTTTGTTGTACTAATTAGTTGTAATCAATCTGTAATTAATTCTTGTCTACTTGTTTTGCTTAATATGAAGCAGATGATGAGCTAACAAATAGTCTTAATAGTTATTATGAACTATCAGAAATGTCACCTTCGTTTGTGTTTGATACGACTGAAAATATTTTTTTCTAGATTATGTTTTTAATGTTTGATAGATGGTTAGTGAAAAATGTTTTTCGAAAGGTATATATGTATTAAGGATAATTTGAGAGACATCCCTTCAGATTCGTCTTCTATAGAACTTGTGATTTTGCAATATTAGGTTTGTTATGGAATCAAAGAAACTAGAAGTTCCATGGAATAATATATGTAAACTTTAGACTATGAATTGTTAGGTGTAGATTATGTTTCATAGCAATATGATTATATTGTCTGAGTAGTGAAACAAGTGAATCTTTGAAATATGGATTAATATTCATTTGTTGTTGTTGTTGTTTTCCGATAAATAATTAATCCTTAATAACAACAACATATCCAATATGATCCAATAAGCAAGTCTGGTATGCGTGAGAATGGGGTGCAGACAGACCTTATCCATACCTTCTTCCTGTTGTTTTCTGATAAATAATTAATCCTTAATAACAACATATCCAATATGATCCAATAAGCAAGTCTGGTATGCGTGAGAATAGGGTGCATACAGACCTTATCCATACCTCGGTTAAGGTAGAGAGACTGTACTAGAAAACAATATTTCTATACTTTGCTCTAGTAGATTTTTTTTTTTTCATTTCAAAAAGAATTGTTGGTTATCGATGAACAAACCTTTTACCAAACAGATGTTATAACAGGAGAAGAATCTCTGAACTATGTACTTGTAAACAACAGCGAAAACTGTATATGGAAAATCCACCAAACTGGGGGTGCAACAATAAAGTGAAAACCATATAACAATATGGAAACTCAAGCATTAATGAGGGATATGTTTAACAATTAGTACTTATTTTATATTTTACTGTACATGATAACATATATGTATTTGGCAAAATGGTATTCACACAGACTTTAAATTTATCTGTTCTGGTTTTATAATCCCTTACTACTGCTGGTTTCACCCCTCTGGAACTGCAACTTCTTGAGCAAAGATTAGGTTGTCTCGTCAAATGCCATCACCTACAAATCAAAAAAAGAAGGCCAAACTTGAAATTTTAGAAAAGTGTTTTTCGAAACAATGTCTGCTGTATACGAGTATTTATCTATTAACACATAAACTCTTACTGAAATAAGTACGATAAAACTGAAGGATTTTTGGAGAGAACTCGAGTTAGTGTGTGTTATATGGTCAAAGAGAGAAACAGAAATATTGGAATGGAATGCTCCTTCTACAACCTCATCTACATCTTACATTGTCTATGAAAAGTAAAGCGAACGTGAAGCTCAAGAAAGACATTATTCCCATCAAAATCATTAAATGTGTTGCAAAAATAATAACTGTATGACACACTAAGTGTATCGGAATCAACATAATTTCCTAGTTGACTCCCTTTTCTTTTTTTTGTTTCTCATTCCCGGTGTTTTCTGGTGCTCTGTTGCTATCTATTCTTGTTTTAATTCAAAATCGACAACTTTACTATTTAACAGAGGGACATGTTTTGTAAGTTTGTCACACACGGTGAAGCACTGAAAGAACTTAAGCAGATCTGTGATTCTTGAGCGCGAAATTGCAGCACAGCCCACTTGAAACTGAGATTGATAACTCTAGCTTCTACTGCCAAGGATATAATATGATTTATCGAGTTCTAACATGCATATGTGGTGCACCTTAGAAAAAAAGAACCTTCTTCTATTCGTGAGACAAGGAGAAACTATAGCAAGGAAAGGGCAACAAACCCCCTGAAGAACATGGCACAGATTAAAAAAAGTAAAGGAGGGAGTAGGGAGGAGAAGCAGCCAGAGTATACTCGTCACATAGGTGGTTTTTATAGCAACATTAGCATCAATTGAAGTGTTCAGTCTTTTTTTTTTTTTTTTTTTTTATTATTATTTTACCCTCCCTAGGAGCTCCCACCCTTTTTGCTCCCTTGGTGACTCGAACTCGCAACCTTCGGGTTGGAAGTGAGGGGTGCTTACCATCCGAGCAACTCCCTCTCGTTGATTTTTTATTTTTTTGGGGGTTAACAGAACTGAAAGTGTCCCAAGACATATCTTTGAGATTGTATGATGTCAAGCCTTGGTGGACAACAGAAAACATATTAGGGGCCCTTCACATGGTCCTCTTCAATTTTTCATAGCAAGACTTTTTTAATCTTTTCTCTATATTAGAGGTATCAAATACCACTTATCCATCGCGCTAACCCTGATATAAGCTAAGAGATGGCAATTAGCTAGATTTACCAAACCTTTTCATGAATCTCATCATAGCCTTTTCGACGACTCTATTAAAATCAACACAGTTCGAAACTCCCAATCACTTTCAGGCTCTATCTGGTCACAAAATTTCCCAAGGAACGTTTCCATGTGGATTGTCAATAATAGCCCTAAAGAGATTTGTGGATAAGCATGAAGCAGGCCTAGAATAAATGTACCTTAAAAAGGGTGGACTGGTTGGCTAAAGCCAACATCAGGTCAGGGTACAACATTCTGGTGCAGTTTGACTAGAAAGATAAGTAGGAAATAAAGTGTCTGTTTAGACTGCCTTAAAGGCCCTGAAAAACTCTTAAGTCGTTATCTTGAACATGCAATTTTTTAGACCCAATCCAACCCATAGACTAATTTGGTAAGCTCAAGCATAAGTCCAAGTGATTGCATCAAATCAGGTTAGGCAAACAACCAGAATAGTTGTCATTTTTCATTGTTCACAAGTAGTTTGATTGGATACCTGAATCCATTCAGTCAACTTCACCACTGATATCCAAGGGACTGTCAAACCTCAATGGAATTACATCAAAACAATGGGAGTTTCTCATCTTCTCAACTACCTTATCAGCTTTAGACCTCAACACCTTCATTTCAGAGAAAGTATACTCCCCCCTCAATTTATGTGGCAGTGTTTCATTGGGCACGAAATTTAAGAAAGAAAGACAAGACTTTTGAAACTTATGGTCTAAAACAAGTCATAGATATTTCTGTGGCTATAAATCATCTCATTCAAATGAGAAGTTTAAAGTTAATTTATCTCTATATGAGTGTGACGTTCGTTTTGAAAACACTAAACAGAGAAGTACGACACATAAATTGGGACAGAGGGAGTACTTATTAGGGTAATAAAATGAGAATTGAACAACAAATCTGGAGGAGGTGGCATCAAACCCAGAGGATGAGAAATTGTGGCTGGAAAGACCGAGGAATCTGAAGTACTTGCCTCTACAACAGAAAGTGCTCGAAATAAAGCTCCGGACCTGATGGATACACCACGAAATTCTACCAAAAAGGCATAGGTAATGTCAAACATGATGTTATGGGTGCTCTTCAGCACTTTCATCAATCAAGAAACATGGTCAGCAATGCATCATTCATAACTCTAATTCCTCAGAAGGAAGGGGTTATGGAGTTGAGTGATTAAAGGCCAATTAATTTAATTAGTAGTGTATAAAACTGCCTTGAAAATTTTTTAGAGTGAAAATGAAACTGGTTTCAGGGCATCAGCATGCATTATTAAATCAAGGTAGATTTCTGACACGGCCTTGTTAGCTAATGAGGTCTTGGGTTGGGAGTTGAAATCTGAACAGCCTGGTCTTTTTTTGAGGAAATTGAAAGCTTTGACCAGCTGAACTGGTTATATCTATTCTCTATTCTGAGGAAAATGGATTTGGAGAAGGATGGCTTAAGTGGATCAACATCAGTGTTACCACTGTTAAATACTGTCCTAATAAATGGTGGATGTGTAGGCTTTTTTTCTCTTCTCAGATAAAATCCTAGACAGGATAAAAGACCAAGATCATAAGGAAAAGATCAACAGTCTTGAGAATCAGTTAAAGGAGATTAACACAAATCTCAAACAGATTCTAGGAAATTGATGGCAAGCATAACAAGTTAACAACCATCAGTACAAAAATTGAGGCAATGGACAAAAAGATCGACCAGATCTTAGACCTCCTCAGAAACAAACCACAATCTCAAGAAATTGAGAAAATGGAACAAATTGCTGCAAAAATAATCAGAGACATATCTAACAAGACAGATAAATGTGAATGCAGCAAAGAGATAACTGAGTTGTTGAAAAACAAAGCAGGAATCAACAGGAGTAAATCAGCAGGAGATTACCAAAGGATGACCAAATCCAAAAAACTCCAAAAGAACCAGAAACCAAAAAACCAGTTCAAGGATGGAGATACAAATGGCCTAACTACAATGATGGGAACGCAGAATTAGGATCATCAGGAAATCCTAAAGCCATGAGATGGCCAGAAGATTTTGATAACTACAAAGGATAGTCATGGACTACCAGGAGTTATTAGAAGAATACTTTTGGAATAATATCGAAAAGGAAGATATAATTTTAGATGGAAAGACAACTTCCCCAATGGAAGAAGTCATCAAACTTTTAACAGTGGAAGAAACACAGTTAAAAGAAGAAATGAAATCCAGACCAGAATTAAAAGAAATTCTGCAAAGAAAAGAAAGAATACTGGTACTTGAAACAGAAAACTCTGAACAAGAACAGTTAGAACTATCTGAGAAGGTATAGCCAATGCTGTAATTAAAAACACTCATTGGGTTACCGAAGGAATAAATACATTTGAGCTAATTGATGCAATCACATTAGCCCTTTATGTAATGCTCACAGGAGAGACAGAAGAAGATGCTTCTGGAAGACAAGAAAGGAGATCCCCTCTCCCTATTCCTATCTATTTTAGCTGTGGAGGGACTCAGTAAAATGATTGAGAAAGCCAATCTACTACATTGGTTGGAAGCTTTAAGGTTGGAAATGATGCTGGGAACTCTGTCACAGTTTCTCATCTGCTCTATGCAGATGAAACACTCATATTGTGTAGAGCTGAGAGAATATATGTAATGTACTTGAATCTCACACTTATAATCTTTGAAGCCTTATCAAGACTAATTATGAACATGTTAAAAGGCACCATATACCCAGTTAATGTAGTCCCTGAACTGGAGGATCTATCTCAGATACTGTGCTGCAATCTGGGCTCCTTCCCAGTAACATACATGGGCCTCCCACCAGGTGCAAGATGCAAGTCATATAAAATCTGGAATAGGATTATTGTGAAGTTTGAGAAAAGATCGACATCTTGAAATACACAGTACCTATCTTTTGGGGGTAAATTAACTTACCTATCTTTTGGGGGTAAATTAACTCTCAGTAATAGTGTGTTGAGCAGCATTCCAACATACTTCATGTTCCTTTTACCAATACCAGTCGAAGCACATAAGAAGTAGATCAGCTAAGATGTGAATTTCTTGGGGAACGAAATGGCCGGAATCAGTGTTCTCAAAGGCACGCTTTAAGCCTGGAAGTGAGGTTCAAAACATGTTGAGAGCTTCGCCTCACTTAATGTGCGGTTCCGTGTCATCATCAAGCTAAGACATATTTGTCCTTGCCAATGAGCGTTTTCTAAAAGAGACTGCACTAAACAATTGATATTTCCCTTTCTTGTAAAAAAAAATTCAATTTCATTGTCCATATATTTGTTATTTATCCTTATAATTATCAGTCTTGGACTAAACATATATAAAATTTGTATCTTTTTTCTCCATTTCCGTCTTTTTTCATTAAAGCTCACGCTTTCTTTGCTCTTAAAGCTCCAAGTTAGAGTTTTTTTGTGTTTTTTGCTTTTGATAACACGGGCGAGAATCACAAATTTAATCTGATCAAATGGCCAAGAGTCGTCCCACTGATGGGCATGGAGATCTGGGTATGACAGATCTGGTACTATATCGCAAAAGTATGCTAAGGAAATGGCATTGGAAGATCAACATAGAAACTCTAGGGTTGTGGAAAGCAGTGATCAAAGCAAAATACACAAAGCAGAGCAGATTACCCTATGGCACAGTCCATGGAAACATATTTCAAAATTGTGGGATGAGTCTTAACTCAAAACTCAAGGTAAGGAATGAAGCACAGATTAAATTTTGGATGGACAAGTGGTTGGGGTCAGTGGCTCTGGAAAGTGAATTTTCACTTCTCTAACAACTGGCATCTGATCCAATTTCCTCTAAATTGCCTTCTTCACCTCCACAATCTTTATGCACCTACAATACCCAAATCCCTATTTCTCCATTTACATCCTTGATGCACTTCACTTAGTCCAAGTCACGGGCCCTCATATCTCTCGCGTTGACGAACCTATACAACTTTTAATCCTTGATGCACTTCTAAGTATTTTCTTGATGCTTACCAATGACAATTCTCTTAACAAAAAGAATAGATCTTTTAGTTTCTCACTTAACATTTAATCAACCAACTTCTCCAAAGAAGGTTGCATGTGACATCTCCCCCTAAATAATCTCTCTAATATTGTATCATATCCAAATATTTACTAAACCTCAAGATATTGTCCTCGTTAATCGTTAATTTATTGTTGCTCTGGCTATTGGCATCAGTCTTTATCAGTCTGATGAACTTCTTTTAGAGACCAATTCCCAAAATTTACAAACTTCCTCAAGATAGTCACACATTGTGGGATTCCACTATTGCACATGTTTAACTGCATAACAAGCCACCAGACTTTAGCACCATAACTGAGAGCACTTAAAGAGACCCTGCAGGTTGTTAGCCAATCCAGTAACATGGTTATACGAAGTCTCTTAAGAATAGGACAATATTTGAATCAAATATGCACATGCAATGTAATTGTTAATGTTCAGGTTGTGTATCATTCTACAACCTCGTTTAGATTCTCCACGCTTCCTCTAAATTTATTTTCTGTTCATCTAATGTTATTGACTTGCTTCTGACGACCTAGAAATGCGACAAGTTATGAAATCCTTGACATGCTTTCTCTGCTCAGTTCACGGTTCAAGCCCTCACACTACGATTGGTATTTTACACCAAACCTTCTGTACCTGACTGCAGTTCAGCTTTTTTTTACTCTCATCATCGGCATTCATTAAAATAAACCTCTCCTAGAGATTTTTCAATAACCTCTTTTCCTGAGTTCATTCCATACAACTATGAATTACCTTTATGATATAGAAAACCTCAGTATTTCATATAAAGCAGCATTAATGCAGGAAAAACTAAGTTTGCTGATTTGGGTATAATTGCCAAATTGAGAAAAAGGTGACTAAATAAATAAGCAATGAGCCAGTCCTCCATGCCAAACAAGATAATGATGATAAAATAGATGCTAGCTATATCCCATGCAAGTATTTGTAATAAGTTGGCCCATGTATCATTAATTTTTCCAGAAGAATCAAAAAAGAAATCTGAAGAATGTCAGCTCATGCTTTTTAGTGCACCAAGAAGATAATCTTGACAAAGACAGGAGTGTGGCTGAGAATAAGAACTGGGTAATTCATGAAAAAGAATCTTAAACTAATAAAAACGAGGGAGACATACGGTTCCTTACACCCCTCCCCTTGTTTTGCCTTTCCTAGTTCACACTTTCTCGCCAAAATGAAACAAAAAGACAAGAAATGTAGATGTTTTTTTTTTATCAGAATATAATTTAATCTTTACACCATGAACATTCCTGGAACTGCCTCCTTATTAATTATTATGGATCCAAAGAATAAGCAGTGAGGGGAGGATTTTTTGATGAAGCAAGTGAAATTTCATTAAGGCATCCAGTAGATCTGAAGATTTGGGGATCTGTCAGCTCAGTCGGAACAAAAAACTTATAGAGCCAAGGAGCTGACAAAATCCAGGTAGTGATCTAAGTTATTTAGAGGGGTAGAGTTAGCCCAGCTAAAAAGTGTGGGGAGGATTTCTGCAGCTTCATGAAGGGATTTGATTCTATATTGTTAGGCTGTAATGGGTATATGTTAGAACTACTTGATCGTCACTAAAACAGAGAGGTCAATATAGAAGAATAAAAATATGCATACATTTCCCTCGGAAAGCCTGGGACCTGTGTGTGGCATTGCAGCATATATAGGATAAGCTCAACCATAACACCAAATCAAGCATAAAAAAAGAAGAGAAGGAGATGACACATAAATTTAAATGATATCACAATTACCTTGCCACAAACTGGACAGCTGTCACTTCTTTCCATCCACTCATATATACAACTCAGGTGGAAATGGTGAGAGCATTTTGTTATTATTTTTGGGTTTTCCTCTGTATATTCTGAAAGAAACAGGATCATCAGGGTCATCTTTTGTTTTGATAAGGTAAGATTACAGGATCATGAAAATTAATATTCAAAAGATACCTTGAACCTTGCTATCAAATACTGTTGTTCACCAGTTGAGTGTTTATTCTTTAACAAATAGTATTACACCATTGATTTTAGATGGAAAAACTGAAAAACTATAACAGTGACTAGGGTAGTTTAAATTTACACTGTCCAATCGATAAACTAATGTCTAAATTATGCTACCAGAGGGTGGGACAAGAGGAGTAGAAGAAGACTTTTTATAAGGCTCTCTGTAAACGGCATGCATTAGACTACTTTGTTACATCCAATGAAGTAGAACACAAGGCTATAAAAAATTTACCTTCAAGACATGTTGGGCAGACATCTTCATCTTCTGAATAATAATAGCTATGAGCATCTCCAGAAGTCATTTTAGCAGTTGAGAATTCCACAGAAGACTTATTGTATTCTTTTGATCCTTCTTCAAATGTAGGCAGACTCCATTTATTTACATCACTTAACGATTCAGGGTCATCAAAACTTCTTTGTAGTGGCTCAGTTTCCTCATATGAGTGGCTCGAGCCTTTCTCCCTTCTTGAGACTTGTCCATCTTGTTGCATGCGGAAATATCTTGGATCAGCATCATATGGCAGTGGTCTCGGAGGAGAACGGTACATGTCAGATAGTGAGTCATCAAGAGATGCTGTAGAACTCAAAGATGCTGCACCTTGATCCGATGAAGGAATGACATGTCTTTCTCCTCTATGGAAAAGTGATGCATACTGCAAGATAAGAATGAAGATATGTAAATTCTATGGCACATAAAGGAAAGTAATTATCATCAGCACCTATTCAGTGAATGAAAAAGGTCTTGATGTGAAGCTGATGACGATCTAAATACAAGACCATACCCAAAGATAATATTTTGTGATACAAATACCTAAACAGATTATGCAGATAAGTTCAGCTACCGAATACTCTCAAAAGATTTACGAGTAATATTAAGTTCCTTACTTTCCATGTGTCAGAGCTGTGGATGATGAGCCTTACTGAAATAGTAAAGTTGTTTCATCATCTGATAGAGGCAGAGAAAACCTAATTGCAATGCAAAGGAGGAATCCCATGGACAGGATCCGCTAGCATATGAAATCTAACAATTGACTGCCTTCCAGAGCCTGAAATCCGTCCTTCCTCTCGTTTCAATTTCTTTAGCAAACACAGTATATCTAAGTGATTCAGTACAAAGCAAGAAAAAAACCCAATTTTTCAAGCAAAATTTAGCAAAAGAAACAGCCAATACTACTCCCACTGAGTTTAAGCAACGGCAGAGTTAGCTAACAACTCATTGCAACTATGAGCATTCCTGTTAAACAGATCAAAGAAGTAAATGAGTTTGGGTCTCATTGTTCAAGATAGTCAAGTATCAATTTCTACCACCAAACTACTGATGCTATCGGTTCACAAAATAAGTGCCGCTTACAACTGAACATTGTCCCATGACAAAGCAACGGTAACAAGATCAATTTAAAACTCGCTAATTACTTCAGGTGGGAATATTAGTTAATGATTCAGAGGAAAGAGACTAGAAAGGTACTATCCATTGATATATGACTGTGTAAGAAGCAGTAGTGTGTTCAAAAAGAAGGAACTATAAAGTGATTATACAAACATGTCGTCGAAAAGCATACCACATGCAAGAAGTTCTGAACAAGAGTTGGAAAGCATATACAGTTCCTATACATTGAGCTGTTTGGGTTGGCAAAATCTTCACATTCGTCTCGCAAGCAGCAACAAACTGCACCCATTATATCTCTTTCAAGCTATGATAGTTCCTCAAAAACCTTTTCAAGTGTCATTGACAATCCCCAATTGTCTCTATTTCCTGATTGTGGAAGCAAAAGTTGTGGTGATCGAAATTTGGGGTAACTTAATAGAACTGACAAAAGGCCTTCAGCAAGCAAATGAGGAAGCGAGCCAATTGGGCACCCGCTCTCTTCAGGAAATCCCGAATGAGTGAATGCCCTTTCTGATCAAGGCCTTAAGAAAGAAAAGTATGATGTTCGACACCTGTAACAGCAGAGACAATTAAACTATTAGAACTAAGATATATACAGCCGGATGGTTTACTTTAGAAGACACACAATACTTCAAAACTTGCAGCTCTCGAAGAAATACACACCTTAAAGGCTTAACTCCAAACAATTCTTGTTGGCTATATGAATCCTCAATATTCATTCAACTCCACTTGGACCCTTTTACTTCCAAAATTCAGAGTGCCCAATACAGTAGTTAAATGTGATATCTTTATATGCAATTATATATGAAACTCAGTGAAAAAATTTACTTTCTTTGGGAATTAAGCCACTGCATAGCACCCGGAGCATAATTTCAACTTTATGGGTTTTGGATTTTAGAACAACTACTAAATGGGTTCTGAATAATGAATTTCTTAACACAATTCACTGTTTGAGCAAAAGCTACTAGCCGTGAATTCAATCAAAGCTTATACAATAACAAACACTATTAGAAAGTAGATACGATTGTAAAACATCAAAAATTTCCATGGATTACAAAAAAGATTACTTTTTTCTCCTCCTGTTTTCTAAATGGGCATCAAGGGTTTCATTCACACAATCTTAGTAAGCAAGCAACCAACCATAAATGATCAGCTAAAAAGCTCAATTGTCACAATCATAAGGCAAACAGATAACCAAGAATTGGTAATTTTAATTTCAGAATTAATCCATTGTTGAGTCAAAAGACAAAACTTCAACGCAGATATATCTGTTAATCAACCAAATTCAAACAATACCCATTTGAGGTCACCCAATTTGCAGGTTAGATAACAAAGTAAAAGATGGGAAAAAGAAAAAAAAAAAACCTCAAAATTACGTAGATACAAACAGAGAGAGACAAAGCGATGGAATGAATGGATGATTTTGTTGGATAAAAGACAGAAGCCCAATAATTCTTGAAATCGGAGACTCGATGATTTGGATTTGTTTATTTTTTTTCTTGTTTCGCCAACATAAGCACTGCTACGCGTCAATAAAGAATACCTCAAGCGGCCAAGTCCTTATTAGGATTTAATTTGCGATATGGTTTAAATTTGTCCTCCGTTAGAATTTTGGTTCATCAAAACGTTTACTATGAAAACTTTGGACCATGTACTAATATTATGTAAGGAAGCTATCTAAAATTACTATTGTGATTTTCAAAAGGTTTAATTTTTATATTTGACGAAATTATTTTGTTTAGTATAATCGCTCCTCCAAAGGACCAAATGAGAATTTTAAAGAAGACATTGAATTGATCCGTGATCTTCTAGCCATTTGTTGCTATGTTATTGACCTCCAAATTTAATTAATTCTTATCTGAAATTTAAAAAAAAATCAGTTTGAACTTGAATGTTGTTAACAATTTGTGCCTCTTATAGCAGCACAATTATCAACAACAACAACAAAAAAGAGCAACAAAAAGTTAACATCTACCAAGTCCAAAGGATGTGGTACACTAGATAGAGTTGTTTTTTCTCAGTCAGACTTTAATGTTTGAGCTCTGGAAATGAAAAAATCTTTGGTAGAGAGCGCTTCTTCTCGAATGGGATCCTATGCGGCACGAATTTGAATATAGTCGAGCTTCAATGCCTGTATCATAACTAGACACGAAATAAAAAAACCAAAAAGAAAGTCAACATTGGGTGAAAATTGGTAGTAAACTAACACCTTGTTTGGATGGTTTGTTACCCTATTGTATTGTTGTTTAGATACAATGTTTGTTTTTGATTGTTACTTACATTCTATTGTATCGTATTGATTAAATTCATTGTTATGTAACGACGAAAAGATCCAGTTTATGTAACAACCGATTCGATGTGAATGTGTCGTGTCTTAATATTTTCTTCTCATTTTGACTTTATTTATTACTTAATAATCATATTTAATTTGTTATCCTACCTTTACATGTAGTTCTACCATGTACTCTACTTTTTTTATAGGTTTATCACTCAAATTATGGTTGTGTGACATTATGTAACGACGAAAAACGATACAATCTATCCAAAACTATTCATACAATACAATACGATACATTATAAAACAATATGTAACAACCATCCAAACAAATTGTTAGAGGTATGATTTGGGTGCATTGTTGTTTCACACTTTCTCATTGAGTTTAGTTTTTTTAAAAAAACTAGAGAAAAAAGGAAGAGAAATTTGAGTTGATTAATGATAATCCTCGGGGGTGTACATGATTTTTTTGGGTTTTCCCAATAAAGTATTCATACAAACATATAATAAACTTGCACTTCAAATATTTTTTTGCTTCTACAAAATATAACTATCTAATGTGTTTTTTAAGAAAATAATACAAAATATGATATGATTACTTAAATATTCAACAAAAAATAATAATGAATTAATTGAAATCACATGAAAGAAATATTGTAAATCAATAAGTCATAATGAAAATGATCATAATTTTAAAGTAGTAACATGTTAAATTAAGTCTAATAAGTATTAATTATGGCATGACTAAAAAGAAAATTTTTAAAATTGATTATATATTTTAAATGTCTAGATCAATGTAAAACTAATAACACATATTCAACATTATTGTCCTTCTTAGTGTTGAATTGAATCTTTTTCCCCGTAAACATTAGTATTAATTTGAGCTTTATTAGAGCTACTAACATCTATGAACTATAAATTTTATCGGACCATTCAAAATTTTAAATTTCAAACTTGAAATAATATGTTAAAAAATAAAATTATGAAAAAGTAAAAGATATATTTAAAAATTATATCAAAGTAAATATTTTTATGTATAAAATAAAATTTTAAAATTATATATATAATGTCGGGTTAGTTTGATCTTGGATTGATTTTTTTAGTTAAAACCAAACCATGTATAATCGACGTATTTTTTTCAATACCAAAACACTAATCAAATTTTTTTTCTAATTTGACTCGATTTACAATTTGATTCAATTTTCGATTCGATTTTTTGTAACCCCAACTAATCCTAATAGGGGTTCATGCACCAATATAAATTGAAATTTCGGCCTAACTTCTATACAACTAGTGAGAAGATGCGCACAAGCTAATAGCCATGCATTTGGCCTAATATATAATTAGTATATAATAACTTCTAAATAACTAGTGAAAAGATGCGCACAAGCTATGCAATGGCCTAATATATATTAAAATTATATTTTTTCTTAAGCGGTACTGATTAAATATTTTAAAAATTTATGATCTAAAATAGCCCTAATAAATGATAAAATAATAGAGCATGACCAATAAATATAAAAATAATAAATAATCGACAACGAGTCTAGTAATAGACCATGGTAAATTTGCAAAAGTAGAAAAAAACACGATCGAAACAAACAAAATAAGTAGAAATACCACACGTTTCGATATAAAATAGGCCAAAAATTTCAAGTTCAGCAATAAACTTTTATGTGTAACCGATAAACAAAAACAAAAAAAGTACTACCGAAACAGGCCAGAAAAGTAGAAAGTCAACAGTCATTTTGTAAATTGAGTTTTCAAAGTGTCATTTTGCTAAATCATCTAGAGTTTAAGAGAGGAAGTATTTATAACTAAAAGGTACACGCTTTTTCCCAATTTATTTGACACATTTCGTTTTTTGAGAGTCAAACAATTTAAGTTTAATAAAAAATTTGCGTATGAAATCTTCAAGTCTTTTGAAATGAAATTTATATATTTGTAAACTACGTAAAAAGTACTATAAGTCACAATAATTGACAATTAAAAATATTTAAAAGATATATGAAAAATTTACGATAAAAAAATAAATTTATTTAAATCTCGAAATCTAAAATGTGTCACATAAATTAGACCAAAAAGAGCAATATACAACAATGCTCTCTTTAACTTGAGAGAAACTACTACTCAACTTAATTTGAAGATTGTTAAAGAAGCTAAAAATGACTTGATAAACATAAAAGTGTGCATAACGACAACAAAGATGGAACTGATCGAGTGCATGAAAAATATGATCAATCACACAATCAACATGGATAACTTCTCTAGAATATTCACAAGAACACGACTCAAGCCTTTCTTTTCGTTTAAGAAATTTCATATAAATGTACCGTTAAATTAAAGACGCCCGACGGACCGACTAGAGCATGTATCTGGAGTCCAAACAAAAACAAATTTGACTCAAACACTATATTAAAGGATGGTCTTTGGGGCTAAAACAATACAAAAAGTTAGTTCAAATCTACATAATCAAACTACTCGTCCCGAATAAAGTCACACACAAATCGAGTTGTGACATAATTTATCCAAAATTTTAACACAAATGTGAAAATCCCGCCAACGAGACAAATTAAACATAGATATGGAGTAGAAAAAACGTGGAGACGGTATAACTTTATTAAAAAAAGAGAATAAAGTAATAACAGACTCCAGATTACTATCACACATTTCTTGCTTATTTAAAGTCCATTATATCCTCAATTCACTTTCAAAAAAAATAAAATTGATTATACAATTAACAATATAGTTATGGAGAAATTCAATTTTGTAGCAATGATTATAGTCCTGTTGATGTATGTTGAATCAGTAAAATCAGAAATTCCTCTAGCACCAGCACTGTATGTATTTGGGGATTCAATATTTGACAGTGGAAATAATAATGTTTTGCCAACTTTAGCTAAGGCTGATTTCAAACCTTATGGTTCGAATTTTGATGGAGGCAGAGCTACTGGAAGATTTACAAATGGAAAAACTGTTGCTGATTTTATTGCTGAATTTCTCGGATTGCCATTTTCTCCGCCTTATTTGAGTTTACGAGGATCGTTAAAACTCACCGGCTTAAATTATGCTTCTGGATCCTGCGGCATTTTACCTTATACAGGAAATTTCATCGTGAGTACTTTTTTTTTCCATTACTGTTAGATGTTCGTAGAAATGGATGCACGAAATTCTCCAAACAAAAATTTCTTTTTTGGTAGGGAAAGTGCCTGCATTTTTCAGAGCAAGTTGATTTATTCCAGAGAACGGTAGAGCGAGAATTGCCCAGAAAATTTGATGATCCTGAGGAATTTTCGAGTTATTTGTCTCGGTCAATTTTTGTGGTGTCTACAGGCAGCAATGATTATGTAAACAACTATTTACAGCCAAATATTTATGGGACGAGCAAGCACTATACTCCTGACTCATTTGCCAAACTTCTCGTTAATGCACTTTCTCAACAACTTCAGGCAAAGCTTTTCTCGTTTTTATGATTTAGAGCTGATATAAGATAGATGAAGTAATTTTTATGAATTCTTCGATTTTATTTTGTGCAGAGATTATATCGACTAGGAGCAAGAAAGATAATAATGTTCGAGATAGGACCAATTGGTTGTATTCCATCATTTACAAAAAAACTTCGACACAATGGACGTTGCAACGAAGAATATAACGCTCTCGCAGTAATTTTCAACAATCAGCTGAGTGAAATGCTCAAAAATCTCACTTCCACTCTTCAAGGCTCCGTTTTTATTCTTGGCCATGGTCATTGGCTCGGCTACGACGCCATCATCAATCCATCTACTTATGGTAATATTCCTTTTCTCGTTTAAAATTACTTGTCACATTTTTTTTCAAACGTCAAATTATATAAATATTGATCAATGTTTGAAGAGTATTTTTGATCATATTGTTATGAAACAAATTCTATTTTATATTATATCAAAATTTAAAAATATTAAATTAATCTAGTCTTATTAAGCTTAGTCAAATTAACTCTCGAATACTTCAAGACAGAATTATGTTAATTAATTTCACCGATAATCATTTAACCATATCCACATCATACCACGTGGCATCATTTTTCCACTTCTTTTTAAAAAAATTTACCTCCATTTAATTCATGTTTCTCCCATTTTTCAAATGAAAGTTGAAGTTTATTAGATTTGGAGAAAATTTTGTTGGAAGTGTCATTCTTTAATGGTCATGCAAAGCACAATTTAAATTTAGTAGGGATTCTAAAATGTAGGTGGGAAATATAAAAAAAAGTTTATTAGCCAATACTCTCTCCGTTTCAAATTAATTAAATTGTTGAGACATTTTTCATTTTTCAAATTAGATTAATTGTTTATTTTTTAGACTACTTTTAGAAATGTTTTTCCAATTTTACGCTTCATTAATTAGTATTGGATTAGTTATTAATTAATGTTTAGTTATTTTAATCATAAATTTTACAATAATTAATAAGGGTAAAAATAGAAAATTATACCTAATTTATATCTTAATCTTCTTTTCTTAAAGGGTATGAAACATCTCAACAATTTAATTAATTTGAAATGAGATATCGAAATTGAAGGTCACTATGTGTAGTAGTGCTAATTTTAGATTAATTTTACCGTATTCGTCAACTTAGTCTAATAAACCTTTGGTGGATAATTTTCATTTCATGTGAAATATAGGATAATTAGCCTGTAACAACTTATAACTGAGTTGGTCAAAAAGTTGATTCTGCTAATTTAACTTTGTTTGAATGACTTGTTCCTCTAATAAGGACATTTCTTCATCTACTTTAGTCCTAAAGTCAATAAAATCATGACATTTATTTGATTAGACGATTATCAGGTGATCCAAAAGACCTTATCAATGAGATTTGAAACATTATTATTTTTGTGTTTGTAGGTTTAATGGATCCAGCAAGTCCATGTTGCATCACTTGGGGAAATGGGACATCAGCTTGCATACCAGAACTTGTGCCGTGCCGCGACGCTGATAAACACTACTTCTGGGATGGTTATCATCTTACTGAAACAATATATAGTGTTATTGCTACTAAATGTTTCAATGGAACATCTCTTTGTATTCCCAAAAATATTAGGGAACTTGTGGAAGACTGATAAGAGAATTTATAATTTGTTTTTTTCGAAGAAAAAAAATAATAAGGTTTGTATATGCTGAGTACTTAATTAGTTAGTGCTAGAATCGTTATGAAGTTTTAATGGGGTTTAGTGTATCTATGCAAGAGTAAAGTGAATCAATAAATTTCAGTTAAACAAGAATATTAAAGAAAGAATCAACAAATAACAATTTATTGTAATTTTGATTTGTTAACATGAAAAAATGATTAAATAGCTTGTTTGGACAAATTAATACATATATAGTGATAATGTAAATGAATTATGATTATAAATTGTAAATCTAACAGTATTATCACATGAAGAACCAGAAAATGACCAAAATGATCCTTAATATATATATATGAGTAATGCTTTATCGTGGTTCTTAATATATTTCACTTGATTGAAATGGACCTTAGTGTATAACAATTGTGTTCATTTTGGTCCTTAATATATTTCACTTGATTGAAATAGTCCTTATTATATAACAAAATGTGTTCATTTTGGTCTTTCACTCTAATCTAACAGATTTATTTTTTTAAAAAAAGTGTTGAATTCAACTATAGATCCTACGTGGCTAACAAAATTCACCATTGTTGTCTTCTTTGTTAGCTCTAAAGAATGAACTCCAAAAAAAACTAACACCATTTTTTCTTTTCTCCAACAAAATTTACTATTTTCTACTTCCTAAATTCCACTGATGTAAAATCTATTTCTTTTTTAAACAAGAGAAAATATTAAAAAATTATCAAGATAAAAATAAAGATAATGGTGTTAGATTTCACATAGCTTTTCTTTGGAGCTAACAAAGAAGATAATAATGATGGATTTTGTTAGCCATGAAGAAGGGTCCATAGTTAAATTTAATTATTTATTTATTTTGATAAAATCCGTTAGGTTTAGAACAAAGAACTAAAATGAACATCTTTTGTTATACATTAAGGACTATTTCAATCAAGTGAAAAAAATTAACGACAAAAATGAACACATTTATTATACATTAAGAATCATTTCAATCAAATAAAATATATTAAGAACCAAAATAAAATATTACCTATACATTAAAAATCATTTTAATCATCCCCTAAATAATGATAAGATTTGCGTACACCATACTTTTCTCATTTATCTCATTCATAGTATTCTATTAAGTACATTGTTGATGTTGTTATTGTGTATCGCATGAAGAAAGACAAATGATGAAAAATGGTGAGGAGTTTAAATTTTGATTTTGAAAGGATATTAGAGTAAATAAATTCATATGTTTTTTTTTGGCACAATACATAAATATGATCCATAATTTGGTTTCAAATTATAACTTTGACATTTAACTTTAATAGTGCACGAAGAGACACTTTAACTATCCAATTTTTTTTTTAAAAAAACACTTGAATATTTCAGACAAAACGCGTGATATACAAATACTCTGACGTGGATAAGTAAACCACTCAGTTATAAATACACCTAGATTTTAAAAAGGGAAAAGGGTCAAAAATACCCCTCAACTTTGGTTTATTGTTTGACTATGCCCTCACCGTTAAAATGAAGTTATTTTTACCCCTCCCGTTACTAATTTCACCAAATTTACCCCTCAATTGGATGGAAAACCCAAATCAATTAAAATTACCCAATTTCAATTAAATAACCCAATTTTTTCTCTTTTTAATCCGAACCCGACCCATTTATACCAAATTAAAACCCAAATCAAGCTCCGGCAATCCCCATTCATTTTCTCCGTTTTCCGGCGAAACACCACCAAAAGAACCTCCAAACGACCACCTGAAACCACCACTCAAAACCCCCAAAAACCAGAAACGACATCAAGCAGCTCTCAAACACCACCCTCTCCACGCCAAAATCCCCAGAAATGGAAAAAGAAAAAACCCTTTGAAAGTCACTGGCTTTCCTTGTCAATGACTAGCAAAAAGGCAAAACAGAAAAAGAGATATAAGACCAAACCCTCTTAAGAAACTCTTCACTTTACCCTCAAACTCACCATCTTTAATTTCAAAACTTTTTTTGTTACTATTATGATGCAAACAAATGGGGGTTAAATATTACTCTACAAATTTTAAGTGTATGAGGAAGATGAGAATTATTTTTGAGATTTTTTTTATAGTTTTTTTGTTTTTGCCGCCATTCTTGGCCTTTGGTTTGCTTCCATTCTTCCAACATTCGCACCGTTGTGTTTATAGACAGAAAAATACAAGTAGCAAACACTTGTTCTCTCTCTCCTTCATAATTGCATTATCTATCGTTTTCTGGGGATAAAGTTTCACCACAGTACTACACCTTTTCCCATTATTTTATTGAATTAGTTTGTGGGGGGAAAAAGGGGAAAAGAGTGTAATCAGCAGTAGGGGAGGGGAGTGATATGCTCTACCTCAGCCTTGATTTTCGCCTGATTGTGTTGTTGGTTTGATCTGTTAGCGGTGCTTCAATTGTTTTCCGATGGGGTTTTGGTCGGGGTTTTGTTGGTTGGTTGTTTGGAGGTCGGAGAACTAGTGGTCTGGTGGTCATTTGCTGGTTGTTTTAGCTTGGGTGATGGAGGTCTGGGTTCTGGTGGGCTGAAGTGTGGTTTTACCTGGAAATTTTGGCGTGGAGAGGGTGGTGTTTGAGAGCTGCTTGATGTCGTTTCTGGTTTTTGGGGGTTTTGAGTGGTGGTTTCAGGTGGTCGTTTGGAGGTTCTTTTGGTGGTGTTTCACCGGAAAACGGAGAAAATGAATGGTGATTGCCGAGCTTGATTTGGGGTTTTAATTTGGTATAAATGGGTCGAGTTCGGATTAAAAAGAGAAAAAATTGGGTTATTTAATTGAAATTGGGTAATTTTAATTGATTTGGATTTTCCATCCAATTGAGGGGTAAATTTGGTGAAATTAGTAACGGGAGGGGTAAAAATAACTTCATTTTAACGGCGAGGGCATAGTCAAACAATAAACCAAAGTTGAGGGGTATTTTTGACCCTTTTCCCTTTTAAAAATAATAAAAATAAATTATAATATAGAATAAGGTGAAAGTGAAAACAAATTCATTTTTGGTAAAAAAATTTACCACGCTCTTCTCCTCTTTCTTCTCAAAAAAAAAAAAAAAACCCTAATCTAAATTTCTGAAATTCATGTCCTTATATTCAAATCAAATATAAGGAGTCCCTTAAGTGTGGATCGGAGTGATTGATTGAGAGTCTTCGGACTTAGATTGCATTCAATTTTTACAAGTGTATACTCACCACATCTTGCTTACAATAGATATAGGAAAAAATAAAAAAAACTTCATTATAACTTTTTTTTCACATTAACAAAAAATAATTAAATGTCACTTGCAATTTGTGCATTTTGCAATGAACAACAAATAATGCAAAAAAAAAAAGAGGGGAAAATGTTGGAAAAATTAGAAAGAGAATAAAAGTGAAATTTAATTAAAAAAATTTAAAATATATATATATATAAGAATTGATTAAGGATTTAATAGTGTTTTCAATGTTTTTTTTTAATTGTTGGGGTCATCGAATTTTACCTCTGACGTTCCTAATTTGGGTGTATTTCACACATTTTGCCAGGTAGGATTCAAGTGTTTTTTGTTTAAATTTTTGATAGTTAAAGTGTCTACTTGTACAGTAACAAAGTTAAAGATCAAAGTTACTATGATTTAAAGCCAAGTTAAGGGTCCAATTTATGTATTAGGCTTTTTTTTAACAAAAAAAAAATGGTCATCTTATTTCTACGTACGTAGCTGTACAAAAAAAGCCCTGGAAGGACCTTGGAAATTTACAATCTACTATGAGCTGCCACGTGTCAGACTAAACCACCACCCAAATTAAAAAATAAAAAAAATTATTTTCTCCAAATAAAAAAAAAAGAAAAAAATCTGAGTTTCTCCGTACAGCTCCCATTCGTCTCAACCCGTCATGATCATCACTCGCCGGAAAACCTTACAACCATCTGCATAAGAAATTTGCAGGATTTTCATGTAGCTATTCTGGTAATTTATTGAATTATATATATACAGATTTGGGGGGGAGCGATGGGAGCTGTAACGTCGTCTATGGCGGCAAAGTTTGCATTTTTTCCGCCTAATCCGCCGTCGTATGGGGTGGTGGTGGAAGAATCGACCGGAAAACTTAAGATGACAGAGGTGGTTCAAGGGGAAGACGTTGACATTTTGAAGCTAGAGACGAAGAAGGGGACGGAGATTATTGCTATGTACGTGAGGAATCCGGCCGCGAAGTTGACCGTGCTTTACTCACATGGAAACGCTGCTGATTTAGGGCAGATGTACGATTTGTTTACAGAACTCAGTCTCCATCTCCGGGTCAATTTGATGGGGTATTCTTCTCTCTGTAATATTGAGATTCATAATATTTGATAATTTAGGTTGTGTTGGATTAGAACTCAATTGTTATGATAGTAGGGTTAATTGGACACATTCTGTTCTTTATTTTTGCTGTCTGGTAGAGGTGGTTCTGGAATTCAAAAGCAATGGCTGCACTTTGATATCAGGGGAAGGGGAAGGGTCTATTGGACATAGTGTATCTGTAGTCCGTGTTCGTGACTGTATGTTACATAATCAATCCTGAATCTGGATTAGCCTCTATTACTGACAGTGGGTTACATAATATGTGACTCTATTATGTATGTGCTTGTCAATTTAGAATAGAATTAAGCAACCTTAAGCCTAATGAGGTGCATCTAGGGACTCGGGGATAAGCTTGTGCTTGCTGGAGGAAACCTTTTTGTATCACAAAACCATGTGTCAACAACCATGGTGCGAATCTGACATCGACTGTTCTTAATCGCTTTGTTTGTGATCTTTACATGTGAAGAGAAGGCTAGTTGATAGCTGATGTTCTAACTTTCGTGATTGATATTTGTCCATCTCTGCAAAGTTGATGTTGCTGTTTAACTTTGAAATGGTTTGGGTATTTTTCTTCCAATCTGACCTGGTGGATATGCATTAATGTTGAAAAAGTATGTTTCTTTTGTTGAGACATAAGCTTTGTTGTGTGGTTTATACAAAGTGACATATTTAACTTTTGACATATGCCATCTCGCGAATTATTTCGAGCTCATCTTGAAAATCTAATAGATGCTCATTTTTCCTTCCCATTTGATTTCTTCCTTCTCTCCTTTAAACGAAGTACCAGATTATATATTAATGAAATTTGGAGGAAGAGAAGCTGCGAGGTTTAGGAAAGTTTGCAAACTTTTCTGTGAAGCAATAAAAGTTGTGACATCAAATCTGATCCCTAATGTCACAGTTGAAAATACAGTAAATAGGGACGCCAAAAAGGCTGTACATATTGGAAGTTAAACTCACCTTCATGTTTCTGAGTTTTCTCTCCTTTCTGGCAGGTATGACTATTCAGGGTATGGCCAGTCCACTGGCAAGGTATGGAATATTTCTGTAGATGATTAAATTCAGTTGTTTGAGATGAAAGTATTTGACTCTGTATTCTTATTTTTCTGTAGCCAAGTGAGCAGAACACTTACGCCGATATAGAAGCTGCATATCAGTGTCTTGAAGAGACATATGGGGTGAAAGAGGAGGATATAATATTATATGGACAGTCTGTTGGTAGTGGACCAACAGTAGATATGGGATCCCGCTTATCAAGATTGAGGGGACTGGTTCTGCACAGCCCGATACTCTCTGGAGTTCGTGTCTTGCATCCAGTTAAGCGGACATACTGGTTTGACATATTTAAGGTTAGGCTTCTGTTTGTGGTAGTTATGTGGAGTTCTATTTGACTAAATTTTAGTTTTCTTTATTTTCTTCTTGTGATTAGCTATTTTCTTTCTTTTCCCAATGCAGAACATTGACAAGATACCATTGGTTGAATGTCCGGTCCTCATTATTCATGTGAGTATCCATATTCTCATCATAAATATATCATACTTGATACTACCTTAAATGTGTTTTTTTCTGTTGTCATGGACTAGTAACTGTCGATAAATTAGCAAAATTGATTCACTTGTTACTCTCTCAGTTTTGGTTAGGGACTGATGAGTCACTTCTGTTTCGCGGTTGATTGTTTTGTGGGGAACTAATTAGAGGCCAGATAAATCTCACGAGGGATGTAACAATTCAATTTACTCCCTTATGCCTCTCCTCCTCTAGTCTTCCCCTGTCAGCTCCTACTCTTAACCACTTTTTTCTGGGAATGTACTTTCTTCATCTTATTTTCTTTTCCTTGCATGATTTCATTGATAAAAGTCTTCTTTTTAGTAATTAATCATGAAGCTATGCCCTCGTTTTTCAATTGATCGTTTACCCAGCTAGAGAAATGCTATAACAGCAGGAAAACATTATTCTATATCATCTAGCTATCCTCAGGAAATGAGTCAAAACCAGAGGGAATGGTAGAGATTGAAGGCCTGTAGTTTGGATGTATTGACTCCTTAGAATCAAGAACTACAATGGTGTCGCTTGATTCTACAATTGCCTGCTGACATCCCCATATGACTTTCTTGACATTTCTAGGGCACCGCAGATGATGTTGTGGATTGTTCCCATGGTAAGCAGCTGTTTGATCTATGTAAGCAAAAATATGACCCGTTGTGGGTTGAAGGAGGTAACCATTGTGATCTAGAGCTCTATCCCGAGTACATAAAACATCTGAAGAAGTTCATATCAGCTATTGAGAAATCGACGGTTTCTCCCAATGGAAATGCGCAAAGTATGGACCAAATAGATAAACCTTGAAAAGTCAAGATAGCAGATGCACATACCAGACAGAGAAATCTAGATCAAGTACAGAAAAGAGAGTGAAAAGCATACCAGCAAAACACAGATCGAAGAGATATATCACGAGAGCTAGCATGGACATGAATGAAAAGTTTAGCAAGAACATGGATCCAGAACCACCAAAGAAAGCAAGAAACAAACATTGATCTGTTATATTATATTAGCTGGCTAAGAGTGTTTTGCATCTTTTGTTTCCTTGTACTAATTAGCATGATCACTGCTTTAACAAATGAAGGATGCTACTGGTGGCAATTTCTTGTTGATATTATGAGATAAGCCGTATTATGCAATTTCAACTGCTTTAAGAGTGTCGAATTTTCCAGTTACCTCACTTATGAAAATTCGTTCTCCAGTTACCTCTTATCTTTTGAGTGCTGTGGTGATTAATTGTTTTGTAGTTAACAAAAAGTATTTGAGAAAACATTTAACAGTATATATGTTCTTTGGTTCCACTTCCCTTCATTTACTTCTTTGGACACGCCATTTCATGGGCGAAAGCTTATGGGAATCCACTCGTTTCCGTTTTTACTTCTCCCAACCCAGAAAATAAAACATCACGAAGCATTGCAGCAGACGAGAAGTGAGAACACTACATGTAAAAGAAGAGTAAAGACATTATCAGAGAAAAAGAGTTGAAGGCAATAAAAAGATTCATATAAACAGCAAAAAGATAAACAAGCTAATTAAATATATATGTGTACTTCAACTCATTCAAATATTATCCTGTTTGAGATAGAACGGTTGGTAAATTCATTTTCTTGTTATATGTATGATGTTGCTTGATAACATACAAAAACCAAGTTTGATTCAATCCAGGAACAACTTTTAGGGTATTGCATTTGAAACAAAAAGAAGACGAAAAAATGTTGATTCATGGTGGAGGAATTTGGTAAGCAGAATGCACTTTGGATTCCAGCAGTGAAACATACTTATCAAGCATCGAAATTACAGCTTCAAATTCTGTAACTTGCTGTTCAATTGTGTCAATCTGTTGAACATACTCGTCAAAGCTGCCACTCTTACACTTCAATTGCTCCACAAAGATAGTCAATCCTGAAGCCACATCTCCAAAGCCTTTATATTCTTCAGCAACTCTTGTATTCATTTTCTCCACAAGTTCAAGTACATTGTTAGTTTCCTGGGATACAATGAACAAAGCAGCATAAGCTTGTTATGCAATAATAGTTTCTAATATACCAAGGGTAGGAACGACAACTATGAATTACACCATTAACTGATCATTTCTGAATTACACATTTGTCAGGCTCATCAAAAAGCAATCTTCCACTTCTTCTGTGCAAATTATTTCTAAGCTGACTACTAAGGTAAACTATTCAGTTGTTATGGGGATGGCAACTTTGCAGTAGGATAACTGTGAGAAACATGTGTGAGGAACATGTAAAGAATGATTAATTTCCTTTGAAAATTCAGTCCATCCTGCTACATTTAAGTGCAACACTAGTTGCATATTTAGCAAGACACGAAGGTTTGGGACAACAAACGAGAACGAAGAAAAACTAACGTCTACAGAAGTCCATCAACTCATGTAAATGAGAGCCCCCTCTCTTCACATCCCTAATGAAAGAAAAGAAAAGGAAATTGACGATATACAAAGCAGCACTGTTGGTAAAAAAAATACAGAAACAAAAACTTTCTTATACCTGGAGCTCGCCTCTAATCATCGTGGAAACATTTGTTAAAAGGTCATTGAGCGACTCAGCCAAGTGGTCCTGCTCCATCTTTCACAGCAGTTCACGTTTAAGAGCCTGAGGGGTGACAAAACTTGGTTAATGATGGTAGATATAAAATTATAATTATAACCAACCAAAAACAGAAGATATGAACTTTGGTATTGGAGTTCTGTAAACAAATAAAAGAAACAAAATAGCTTTTCATATTCCAGGAAAAATGAAAGAATGAAATTTTTAATGTGGAGATTGACTTAAAACAATTATGTCCGAATGGGTAAACAAGGAAAAGATAATAATAGCCAACTGCAGACAACCCTATGAAGGGTACATTTAACTGCCTTCAATTATTGCTGGAGAGCTAACGATACAAGACCAAAAATATTCAAATATCTAGATTGAGAAAAATTACTGCAAAAGTCAAAATTTAGAGCATAAGTAGAGTAGACTGGGAAAGTTCATACTAACGCATCAAGATTAGTATGTATAGAACAATTATTGCTACCATTGTACAAATTTTGCATCATATCCTGAAGCCACCATTGCTCAATACAAGCAAAACAATAGCTGGGATGTCAGATTGAGAAAGAGTTGTCAATACTGGAAAATTGGCCGTGCAATTTAGAATTTGAAAATGATATAGCTCTTTTATTGGATTTTTTATTAGTTCCACCACGTAATTAAGTAGGGGAGGAAACTTTTGCACCTTTTATTACATATACAAAAAACTAATATGTCAAGAATAAGAGCGATTAAAGAAGGCAACCCACACAGAGGCACATTTGTAAATCTTGGGGTTTAAGAATGGAGGAGATAGCACGGATTAATTAGACTATATGTATAAATTTAGTACACAAAAGGCTTTTGTTTCATGACATAAAGGGTGTGATAACAACGCAATAACCTGTGTCATGAAACTGCGCAAGAACCTATGTTATTAACACCTCTTCTTTCAATTTACCCAAGAACTTAAACTACAGCACAAGATTGACACTCGCTCTTTCTTGCTTGGTAATCTACTATGTCAGGCATGGACACCATAGAGACTAGAGTCAAACACAAATATTAGTTTATCCAACTAGTAGAGAGAATAATTTCTTGTGAAACCATGAGGTCCCAGATAGTACAGATGACAGGATACAATAGTAGAGTTTCTACTTTTGCTATACCACTTGTATACAGGGGATTTTCCTATTTAAAATCAATACAATTATTACTTGTAATATATTCTTTAAATCAGATTCTGCAACGAATCATCACAACTCACAATGATAATTTCAGTAATCTATGTACATGATTACAGGTCAACTGTTGAACCCATATCTAGTTTTCATGAATTACAAAAAACAGACTATTTTAAGTGTATTTTACCAACTAGAGAAAATTGCTAACAGTCCCTATATAAGCAACAATAAACACCCCTCAAGCACGAGACTTCGATTTTCCCTCCCCTTCCGTCGGAGAAGTTGATTTAGCTTTATTAAGCAATTGTTCATCTGGTATAAGTCTGCAACAACTTCACAACATCATCTACATTAGTTTCTTTTGTTTCCTCATCTCCATCTATTGACATGTTTCTTCCTAAATCTCCTTTTACTTAACTACCATTTTCATTTCTTGATGAATTAGTATCACTCACATTTTCCACCATACCAAACACACCCAGACTGTTTTTAGTCCGGAGTAAGTCATTTTCCACCAATTTTAGTTTTCTAAAAAAATATTTTCACCAAAATTTTATGGCAACCAAACAAGAGAAAATAGGTAAGCATTTTCCAGAAAATATTGTCCTCTATACCAAACACAACCATATGAAATCCCGACCAAAACCAATTCTAATCTTCACCAAATATCTCAAAATTTACATATAATTAAACTCCTAAGGATATTATCAATCATTTGCAATCCCTAATTCTAATAACTACTCTAATAATTTCACAAAACTAGGGCTGATAAATAATCTTCAATGGATTCAATTTGAGGTAACTCTTCCCCGTTTGCTGAAAGACTAAACTCTTAACAAATCGAGAGAACCGATAGAAAGCTTAAAGTAGTATAGATACCTTGTCGAGGACCGGAAAGAGACAAATACGAAATGGAGAGCCGCCTTCTAGATAGGGAGAATGAGCCAGTCACCGCAGAATCAATGATCGCCGGTGAACAAACGGACAAGTGCCGAGTTATTATTAATAGGAAAAATACTCAAATATGCATCAAACTTTGATTATCTCATCCCTCGAAAATTTGATTCTTACTAAAATGATATAAATAGACCAAACTTCTAACAAATGACATAAATAAGCTATTTTTCATAATTTAATTATATATTTGAGTTTTTTTCCCTTATTAACATAGGTATGAGTAGGGGTGTTCACGGGTTGATTTGGATCGGTTATTGATCAAAACCAAAATCAAACCATTAATCGGTTTTAAAATTATCAAAACCAAATCAAACCAAATATAATATACATTTATCGGTTTGGTGGTTATCGATTTCGGTTTGGTTTGGTTATTCGGTTATTAACCATACAAAAAAATAAAAGAAACAATTCATTCAAAATGTGAAAAAAGTGACAACAATCCATTCAAAACGAAAAATAGTTAGAATGATTTAAATTACAGAACTTTCGATCACTAAATTTACTATCATTAAAACTTTAAAATTCACTATATTGGCCTAGACAGAACAGACAATAACATTTTCAATCCCACAAAGAATTGTCATAGACACTCATATACGTGAAATTACTAAGATAAATGTTTCATCTTGGACATTTTTGCTTTCAATAAGTAAATTATAAAGAAATTTTAATGAAAATATGTATAAGATCTATAAAATTGTTTATAAAAATAATATATTAAATATGTATATAATTCATCGGTTCGGTTCGATTCGGTTATTTCTTTGATTTATTTAGAATAAAACCATAACCAAACCAAATACTATCGATTTTCAAAAATCTAAAACCAAACCAAACCAAATCCAAATAAAATCGATTTTATTTTATCGGTTTGGTTCGATTTTTTGGTTTGGATCGATTTTTATCCAAACCGTGAACACCCCTAGATATGAGTATATTCTTAAACTATACCCCAAATTTAAATTACATCCTTAATATATCTTTTATGGCAAGAAACATCCTTTAAGTAATTGAAAGTTAACAATTTCATCCTTTTGTTAGGTATCGTCAAAAAACTAAGGGATCCTACAAAAACATGAATAGTTTACGTGACTATCAACAAAAGTTTTCCAGCATAATTTCATTATCTGCTATAAGAAGCTCCTGAAAAAAAATATTAAAAATCTTAGACACGCTGCTTACTGAAACAAAAATGTTTGGAAGGTGTAAGGATACATGATCTACTATTTTCTCATTTACTAACGGAAAGAAGCTGGAGATTATCTTTACCTTTTTCAAAGTCAAACTGTATTTAGATGGGCAATTTGATACTAAAGTGATCAAAATATTGATTATGTCTCGCATTTGAGTTTCATTCTACATTATTAGAAGCGAAAGTCTCCAACAAATGCCGCTTCTAGCATATTCAATTGAGAAGGAACATATTTCACCTAATAATATTTTTAATATTAAATCACATGAAACATAAATGAAAAAAAAACTGTCAAATTAAAAGATTTTGCATAATGTTAAATTCAATTATCGAAAAAGTTCACGATAATATTTTGGCGTATCTCAGAATAATAAATATGAAGGGATGACTTGATTTTTGTGGAATTTGTTTTATGATAAATTCAAGTAGAATGATGAAAATTGTTCACTTTAAATATTAAAAGGATGTTTTCAGCTAAGAATGACATTTTAAGGATGTAGTTTAAGTTTCAGGTATAGTTTAAGGATTATTTTGGTCAAAAACTCACATAGGTATATACAAACAGGCTAGGGAGAAGTGAGAAGAGAAGCATTTTTCCAATATTAATCCAATTTAACATGAAATATATCATGTTATTCTTTAGATTATCAAATTAAATGTATTAATGTAGGTTAATTTTATTGGATGTATAAGAAGTTTTTTTTATTTTTATATATAAGGAGTCGTTTGATAGCTGATAAGAGTTATGTATGTATTTAATAATGTAGAGATTAGTTACTAGGGAACTTATTTATTATTTTATGTAGATATTTGTTATACTTGTATTA
This sequence comes from Solanum verrucosum, assembly GCF_900185275.1. Classification (NCBI taxonomy): domain Eukaryota; kingdom Viridiplantae; phylum Streptophyta; class Magnoliopsida; order Solanales; family Solanaceae; genus Solanum; species Solanum verrucosum. The sequence continues at coordinate 6,617,913 of NW_026020332.1, forward strand.
GTTATTTCATCTTCTATTTGTATAAACTAGTACATAAATTCTCTCATTATACATATATTATGCGGATTTCTAAATAACAAATTAAACACAATAATATTAATTTTATTCGTGAACAATTTACTTCCTAATTAACTACCAAACATGATTCACTTATGCAGGATTTAATAACGATATATTTTCAAATAGTCAAATTTCAATTATATAGATAATAATATAACCACATAAAATCTGACATATCTTTTAAATTTCTTAACCACATAAAATAATTTAAACTTGTGGTTTTTATATCTAAATTTGTTTGAATTTAGTTCATTACTCCAACTTTCCAAAAATGTTGGATAATTTTAAGCTTTCACTAGTAAACATATCAAAATGTATTATATTTACCATTTTTATCTGACCAGCATACATACCTCTAACAGATAACTAAACACTCCATCAACATTTCATATATCAATACATGAAAAGGAAACAACAAATACTTTTATACAACTCAGGTCTCAGCCATATCGTACTGTCTGTTCTCTCATTCCGTTAAACAGACATCATTTTTGTAATACAAACGATAACTTGATAGCACATGAATGATAGGATTTGATACATCTTGAGCAAAGCTACTCAAGTTTTAATATATAGTTTATATATATATATAAACTTATTAAATCGCGAACCGGGAAATTTAAGGAAAAACACCATCTCCTGCACACCATAATGATCCCATCTTCAGTCTGTCTATCTTCCCCGGGAGTGCATCTGATGGTTCCATCTCACTTATTGCTAGCAGGCGAAATGAGAAAATCACTCACTTGGTGATGAATTCTTTTTAATCAAGGAATAGGCATCACTATATATGGCCACCACGTTTGAAAACACAGCAATGACAATCATAAATATACACAAGATCTTGTCCTTCTTTGTTGCTATGCCATATCGATCTCTGGAACATGAAAGACAGCAACTATATCAGTAACTGGTTGACACTATGCATGCTGGGAAGGAGAAGGAGAAGGAGAAGATCTATGGCAAAAGTAAATTGACAAGTTTACATGATCCTAGTAGATCTTGAAATTTTGACAGTTAAAATATTTGAACATCGAATTATAAGTGAACTTACTTGATCATCAGCAGTACCAACCAAAGCAAACCTCAAAATTACAATACCAAGAACTCCTTAGCCTCGTTTAAGACACAATTCAAGGGCTTGGCAGGCAACATTGAGAAAAGAAAAGGATAGGAAACAGAAACACTTTTTGCATGTTATATTCTTTAGCTTCTATGTTCACAGAAACCTGTACATAAGTTGCCCAATTCTGGTTCTCTCAATGGATTGAAAAAATGAAGGACTAAAGACTGTTCTACTAGCATACATTTTTCCAGACGTGACTTCTTTACTCCTCAAGAAGACATATGTAAGCAGGAACTTTCTAAACACTAAACTTAGCAGATATCTGTTGTTTCCGGGCCAACTCCCTCCAATACAGAAGTTGGATGCATATGTTATTAGTTTCAATTTACCATTTCAAAAGGGAGAGAAAGGTGCATTTAAGCAGGAACAACTAGCTCCAGACTTAATGGCTTCCATCGCAGGATGACAAATAAGCATGTTACAACCTAAAATTACAAGTTCATCAAATGCACTAGTAAACAACATTAATCTATTTTTATCAGTCACACTGTCAGAGGATGACTGTAAATATGTCACAATAAAAATTTGCAAGGACATCAAGGAAACAATGAAGCTGTTCTTCTATTTCCATTCCACAAACTCTATTAAATGTCTAACTCCAATATGTGGAACTTAGATTTGCTCCTGATGGAGCATCCTAATGTTCCCATTTTATCTTTCAGTCTGGCTGAGGAGTTAGCAAGATCTCTATGCAAGATTTGGATCCGAGGTTTTGGATAAGAAAAATATCAGAACAAGCTAACATCCTGGAATAAACTATCTAACAAAAATGTTTTTACCTGAGAGTAACAGAAGCAGGAAATATGAACCCAATGCAAACAGCAGCAGTTGCCCCAGTGAATTGAAAAGCATCCCAGATGCTTGGGATGAAATTTGCACCCAGAAAGATGATGGCTATGAGCCCACTGCTGATCGAAGCAAATCTCAAATTGTCACAAGTCAAAGGCCTTGCAGAAGGAAAGAGAAGACCATCCAAATTAAGCCTCAATGGATAAAAGACGATGGGAAAGACAAGCATTAGGTGGGCAGCATAGCTGACACGAACGACATCATTGAGCAAGGAGCCTAATGGAATTCCAAGATTGGTATCGAAGTTGGCAAGCACGTCATCAAGGGTTGCATCACCAAAGAGGAGAAAACCAAACAGGCTCGTCAACACATACACACTTGAGCAAAGAGCAAGAGAGCTTTTCACCACTGCTCTGATCTGTGTGCTGTCTTCGAGTTCATTTTCTATGGAATGAACTGCAAAACTTTCACTTTCAGAAAACGAGCAATTCTTAATGTTGCATTTCTAATTGTAAGATGAAGAATTAACTCTCCTTTAGCTATAAAATCTTCCAATCAGACTAGCATTTCGATCAAGAAAGAGAAGTGGGACAAAATATTACATTGAAGTCAATCAGAGATGCGTGGATAATATATAAAGTGGACTAGTTGGTTGAATGAATGTAGATTAAGACCAAAATAGCACACAGTAGGATTGTTTAAGTTAATACTAATTTTTCAAGAATGCATGTAATTTGATTAACTGACAAATACAAATATTAGGATAGACTAAAAGAAAACAAATAGGGAAATCACATTAATGCAGGGATTTTATTAAACTTGAAAGATTAAACATCATTGACGAGAGCCTTTGATCATCAAGGAATAAAATGATGCACCAAATAACCAGAAGCTAGCAATAATAGAACTTTCAATACAGTAAATCCTATCTGCACTTACATTTGAGCAATACTTCTGTTAGAAACTCCAAGGACTATGGCAAAGCATGAAGTTAAGATTTACCAGAGGCAACTAATGAAGATATTATGATAGAAATGCCTCATGTTAACTTTTTTCTAATTTGGCAGAAAACTTTTTATAGCTTTTCTTTCAAAGAAGCATACGATGGCAACATATGTATAAAAATATAGTTGGGATACTGGTTTACATACCATTATAGTGGCATATATATGCAGTAACGAGTACAGGAACCACTGTAAAGAGCTTAAGGAATGATGTTATATCATACACATCAGGAAACAATCTGGGCATAAGAATGGTTCCATTCAATAGCTTGAATATGGTAATTCCCACAGTCACAACCAGGAATACAACAGCCAAGGCGACTGATAATGCAGACGTAAATCTCAATGAATCTGCAAAGCAAAATAAGGAGCTTAGACTTGCTACACTGCATCATTAAATTCAGGAAGACAATCTATTGATAATAAGACTACTGATGGATTGCTAAATAAAAGAATATAGGAACCTGCACATCAACTCAGAGGTCAATGTCAAAAATATCTCATGTGGTCGTATTCTATTGCAAAGAGATGATTATTGAAGCATGTCATTGCAAGCTCACATTACACACCTTGAAGCTTAATGCTTGGCAAAAACTTCTTCAGTTGATTTAAAGAACTGAAAACTGAATTCTACCCTTATTTTTGTCTTCATATTTCTTGAAAAAGAGCAGGAATCAAGCCACATGTAAGAGTGAGTGCTAATCTGGGCTTGTGTTTATAAGGAGCCAGAAATAGAATTCTATTGAACTCACCAAACAGAAACTAGGCATACATAACCAATTGACTAATTAATTCTCAGATTCGAGTAATAAAAATAGCACTAAAGGTAAGGATTTGGAAATTTAAATGTACTTTCGAGAACCTACGATACATCTGGAAAGAACTCACCTATACGCTTCAAGGAAGCCAATGGTGCAAATATGCCAAGAGTGGTCACAAGAAGAATAAAGAACCGACTATTCCACCAGTGAGTCCCAAACCAGCCTTCCAGGACACCAGCATGGTGAACTCCGCTTGACTTTGTTCCAGAGAGCACATCACCTTTAAGTGGACAATATGAAGAGTGATTACTATAACTATTATGGATTAAAAGGTGAAAGAAACAGCCTTAAATAGAGTATGAAAGTTGATAAATAAATGTAAGTCCTGTTCAGCTATTTATCTACACCTACCAATTATAATCATGTATACAACAAGAACACCTATGTTGTTTACAAGTATACATATTTGGAGCAACATCTTCCCATACTTTCCAAAGGTGTCTCCCATAAGACCTCCATAAGAAGCAGATTTAGAAGTCCTGCTAAATCTAATCAACAATTCAATTGAAGATTCTGTCAGAAAAGCCATGAAGATGATCATAGCAATCCCAGGAATAAGACCTAACGACTTCATAGTCGCAGGCAAGGCCATGATTCCTGCACCAACAATTGTGGTTGATAAATTAAATACAGCCCCACTAAAGGAAGCCCCATCGAACTCATCAAATCCAGCATCTTCCTTATGCTTAGTAGGCAACAATGGTGATTGCTCATCAATCACTGCTTGTTTGTTTTTTCGTGATTTCTTCTCTTTTGCTTGTTTTAGGCTTCCAATCGTCATATTTGAATTCAGAAACTCAGCGATCGAGGATTCAGAACTTCACCGACTTGATACACACAAGCTTTCACTTATTGGTTTCTTTAGAAAATATCTGCACATGACAAATACCAAATATCAGCCATTATTATTATAGTCGACAGCAATAATATATTCAGTCTCAAACTAGCTTGGTTAATTTAAACAGTACTATCAGTGAATATTATAAAATTCTAATTCACAACAATACTGATATAAGATACTTCAAACTACTTTCACAAGGAAGTAAACAGAAGCTCCAAGAATACCAAACTAGTTCATTTTCCCAAAATAAAACAATATACTAAGGAACAAAAAACAATTCTTTTCTTCTGATGGGGAATCTTAGTAGCTCAGTTGGCTACCTGAATTTTCACTTTGTTAGTAAGAGTTCGATTCCCAAACAAACATGACACCCATACCAATTACCATCAATGATATTGATACAGATCAGCTTATTTTTTTCATTTTTCATGGAGAAATCAATAAAGCAATTAGCACTAGACATAACTAAGCATTAACCAAAACAGAATCAACTTGATCTACACACTTTTAACTACTCAAAACTTAAAACCTACCAAAAACTATATGAATATTAACTAAAAAACTTAGAAATCGAACAAAAAATTAAAAACCCAGAACAGAAATTGTTCAATATATGAGCCTGAAGCTTTAAAAAAATGAATAAAAAATCAGTATTCAATTAGGAAAATAGTAAAGACGAAGAGAGCACACCACCACAGTCCACAGATGAAATTGATTAGGGTAACAATCAATGGTTTTCGTCTTCTTAATATATGGTCGAAACGTTGCAATGCAATTATTGGTATTATATTATTCAAATACGTACAATTCCATGACAACGACGTTAAAGAAAAAAGAAAAAATTGTGTGGCAAAAATTCATTATCCAAACTAATTGAAAATTGATAATACCTTTTGATTTATGCTTAAGATGAGAAGCAGGGTGTGTCCATTAACAAGTTGTTAATAGATCCACCCTTCTTCTTCTTCTTCTTCTTCACGATTGAACCTTTTTGCTGCTGCTGATCTTCTCACAACTGCTATTATCTGCAAATGATATGTAAATTCCAAAATTCAATTGTTAACAAAAAATAAAATTTGGTTGGATCTTTTATTTTTTTTCCAAAAAAATATTTTGTGTACCAGTACAACTACCTGGCTGCTTTCCAATTTTTTATTTTTTATCTCTGATAAAAATAATAATTATATTAATATCTAATTTTGTTTTCAACTCGCTATCTTGTATTTGTATGGGAGTTTGATTATTCCAGAGTCACACCACATATGGCTCATACGAGGAAGCCATACCTAAAAAAAAATCTCATAGTTAGGGCTCAAATCTGAGACCTAATAGCTTCATCCCTTGCAACCATATTTTTAGGTGGTCTATAGCATTTAGTTATTGTAAGTATTTGTAACATAAAAACTTAATTTTACATCTACTATTATTTGCATGGAATCAAAACCATATAATTTCAAGAATCATGTATCAAAAGTAAAATATATTTTATTTTAATAGTGTCGAATTCAGAATTTTCATTAAATGTATTTAAAATATAACAAAAATAAATAACAGAGAGACTAAAGGAGATTCGAATGGATTTGAATCAATCCCTCGACTCTATCTAGTTTCTGAGTCCTTCTGCTCAAGTGATATGTGTATTGCACTCATTAATTTTGTACAAACACCATATGACAATACTTTTTTTTTATTGTGATACCTACTTACTTGACAGAGTTTTTTTTAATAATTTAAAAAAAAAAAAAAAACAGGTTAAAAAAAAGTGTTTGAATAATGTTCTGATTTTGTAAAGATATAAATGTTTGAAACAATTTACATTCATGATTTTAATCTTTGAATCATTTTCAGAAACAGTTCCTCTAAACTAAATTTTAAAAACTACTTGACTATATTTTATATATCAGTAATTTTTAGAAGTAGTACTCGTATTAACATTGCATTAACCATAACCACTAATTTATTATAGATTAATGAATTGGGTCCTATTATTTATTTTGAATGATTAGATGAGAGAGTTGTGGCAAATTTAATCTAGTTCAAAGTGACATCATGTTTTTACTCTTTTTTAATTTTTAATGTCATATTTTACCAAATTGTTGTATTAATTTAGAACATATGTAGCTAACTTAATTATTTATTTATTGCATCCCCCTTAATAGAGACAATAATTTAGGCTGTATAACAGGTTCATTAGTACACAATAATTTGATTCAGAAAGAATGAAAGATTCCAATGTTAGATGCAATCCAGCTGTATTTTCAAATTTGCATAATTTTTTTCTCAATATTACTTTTATTGAGATCTTGATTTATTTACGGAGTGAAACTTCTAACATGAATTTTCTAATTCAAAAAAATCTAATTAAGGGAGGAGTGATATGGGCGTACAGATCCTATGATAAAGGCTTGGTTATAGACCTTAATCACTCAGACTTGATTACAAAATTAGAAAACAAATACATTTAACGATTAAGATCTGAATAATTAAAATTTGAAACATTGAAAACAAACATACTTAATGACTGAGATCTGAATAATTAAGATTAAGACTTTCATTAAGCGTAAACTCGTTAATCACCTTCCCTTCCTAATGATGAAAACTGTCAATTTCAATTGACAGCAGGGAGTACATTATTATAAGTTTTTTAATATAAACACTTGGCTATGGTTGTGACAAGCAAGAGATTAGTGACTAGATTAACAAAGATCTACGCAAGTAATTTCATTGGTAAGTTGTGATACATCAATTTTTAGGACAAAAAATGATCATCATAGATGATGCTTATAATCCTTGTCGTATTTCTTACCTAATCTGTTTTAGCTTACGTAGCTCTTCGTTTTGACTTTTGAGCGGGGTGGCAAAATTAAACTTAACTGGTTCAACTTTTTCAATCCGTTTACGATTAGACAGGCTAATAACTTGTTGATTCATTAGCTCAATTCATTAAAAATTAGGTTGATATGTAACTCGAATTGGCTGATGAAAAATCTTGTCAAAATATTTTAAATTCTTTTTTTCAATTTGATATGTGTGTATAGCCATAATAAAGAATTTTTTTTTTATTAGGTACTAAAATAATTTAAAAGAACAAATAAAACAATTAAGCTTCGTAAAAGTTGGGTTGGGTCTTGACCCGTAATGTAACACATTATCTAACCCATTTTGACCCAAGCAAATTTGGGTTGGGTTGGGTCTTGATCCGATTGTTGTCTTAACACATTATGACTCGTCCAAATTTGATCCAACACGGTCAATTGTCACCCCTACTTTTGAGTAATATATTTTCTGTTATTATAAGAGTGAAGTATAAAAAACACTTTTAAAATATTTTCTTTTTATTTTAGTTACATAGGTAAATTATTTGGAGTGTGAGAAATGCACCTAAAATTATGTTCATAAGTTTGAGAAATACACTTCATAATGTGTGATGGTGTGTATACTCTCTTTTTTTATAAATAAAAAATTGTCACATGGACTGTCACGTGAAAAATAATTTCAGCATTGAGGTGTGTTTCTCAAACTAAAGAGTGATAGTTTATATATGTGTTTCTCACACTCTCATAGTTTAGGAATGAAACTCAAAAAAAAAAAAATTGGATAGCTATGATGTGTTTTTGACACTTAACTCAATAATTAAAAAAAAAGAAGGTATCGGTATTAAAAAAGGGCACATGGGGGGAAAATTGGGCAAGATGCGCCTGCGTATGTGTGCATATGTATACACACATTTGATCCAATCAGCGTTGATGTGTGTTTCTCAAATTAATAAATGATAGTGTAGGTGTATATTTCTAACACTGCCAATGATTTAAGTATGAAACTAAAAATGATAATTTAGATGTGTTATTGACACTTAACTCTTATCATAATGATAAAATTGTATAAGCTTGTCAAATTTCTCAGGTCAAGTGGATAGACTTAAGTCGAAAGTATTTCTAAACTTGTTCGTATTTTTTATTTTATCGATTTATTTGATTTTTTTAAAAATAAAATATATAATAATAATATATTTTCAGGTATTTTAGAGTGATTATATTTTTCTGATAACAAGGAAGTTTACTAGGTGAATCAGGCAAGACGTCAACATGCCTGCCTATTTGTTATGGGATAAAATAGTCCATTAACATAGTTTTTTTCTTTAACTAGTTGTACATTTTGCTTAAAATATTACATAATTTGAGCACTTTTTTTGGAATGAACGAAAACGTGTTTTATTTAGTAATTTGATTTTGAACTTCCCTAATCGAATATAGTTTGTTGCAAATGTCAGATTTGTCGGATTTTTCGATTTTTAAAAAATAGTATCTTGAAATAAGGAAGATTTTGAGCAGCTACTATTGTTTTTTGAATGTTAAAATGACTTTTCTTGGAAAGAAGTGTGATTTTTGTTTAAATCAAAAGTGGAAAAGGGAAGAAATGCGTGAACCGGTGAAGTACGGTTGTTAAGGAGAGAGGTAGAGACAAAACCTAATGTGAATTGGGCTTAATTTGGATGGAAAAATTATCAGAATTTTACACAATTTCATAGTGTTAACAATTAGTTACATCTTCTTCTTTTTCAAATTATAAATATTCCTTAAATTTGGTGGAATTCGGATACATTCGAAAATGTTCTGATATATCGCGCCTCAATTTGGATACATCGTTCAACGTCTTGATATATCGTGTTTGGGTTTTGGATACATCACTTAATGTCTCGATACATCATGTACACGTCCCGATACATCGCGTGAAATGATGTATCTGACCGATACATCGCGTAAAAATGATGTATCTGAGAATATGATCGAGTAGGGATTTTTGTAATTTTTTCAAATGGTAGGAAATTTTAGAAAACATGATAAAATAAGTTGTGTAATTAGGTAATTTTTTCTAAAAATGATACAATAAGATGAACATGTGATATGTATTTATGATAAATCACTATAGTTTTAAAAAATATAATTTGTAGCTATATGTAGGGTTTTATGGCAAATTTCTCTCTCCTCTATCCCTCTCTCCTTGCCTCTCTCTCCGGTCCAAACAGTTGCAGCCCAAAAAACATTTCACATAACTATGACAATTGTATTATGTATTATGTATCAAATGTATTTTTATTCCATATCAATTGTATTTTGTATATGTATCAATTGTATACATATTTTGTATCAATTGTATTATGTCAATTTATATTCTACCAATTGTATTTGTGTCGACACAAATTGTGTTCGTTAATACAATTGATACAATTATATTCGATATATGATACAAATCAATTGTATTCGGATAATTATATTTGTATCCTATATCCATTGCATTCGTTGTACAACAAATACAATATATATTCATCCTCTCTTCTCTCTCGAGATCGCCTCTCTCCTCCTAAAATGAATACAATTGTATTCATTTTGATACGTTGTATCAATTGTATTCATTTTGATACAAATCAATTGTATCAATTGCATTCATTTTGACACAAAGCAATTGTACCAATTGCATTCCTGATACAACAAATAAAACTTGCATTCAACCTCTCTCACCTCTCTCCTCTCTCTCCCATACCTCGCGCACCACTCCCCCTCCCCCCAACATGTAGCTATAATTCATAATTAAGCAAATTATAGCTATAGATCTCTATTTAAGTCCAAATTAAACTATAATCATTTTTGAAAGTTTCCCATCATCCCCCCCCCCCCCCCCTCCTTCCTTCAAATTTCTTTAGCATTCTAATTTAATAATTAACAAATACTTATTATGTAACGAAAATTAATGTAAAAATAGTAATTAAGAAACTTGAAATAAAGTAATGTCAAACAATTTTAAAGAAGACGATAACAAAGTAATAATAGTTATGTTGATAATAAAAAATATAATTTTAAAATAATAAAAATGATAATAAAAGAAGGGAATGATAATTATAAAAATAATAAAGTTTAGGGTAATAGTAATAATATTATATAATAGATAATTATGGTAATAATAATAGTAATAAACAAAAATAGTAGTGAGTCTAAAGTATTCAATTTATTAATAATTTAAAAGCTTGAGGAAATGAATTAGAAGAAAGAATAGATAAAATTGGGAATTAACAAACGTCAATTGCTATGTTTAATAATTTTCTTCTTCGTGTATTTAGTTTTATTGATTGACATAATACACACATGCAAAACATGTATAATATACTTAGCGAAAAAAATCTTAAATATGTCACTGCTGATGCACCAAGGTAAATCGGTGGCGTAACTACGTTGATTCAAGAGTGGTCATTTGAACATCATTGTCAAAATTTTGAACACACTTAATAAAATTTCTAGTTTCGTGATAAACTGTTCATGTGATCCTTCTCTTAAACTTTACACGAACGTACATGAAATGGGCACCAGCTCCCCTTTAATAAATTCTATATAAAGAGAGCCAATTACACAATCACTTTTAACACACACAAAAGTCATGGCTGTTGAGTGTTGATCATAAAACAAAAGTGAGAGTCCTAATGTTCCCATACTTAGCTTATGGCCATATCACACCTTTCTTTGAGGTAGCCAATTAGAAACTGTCAGATAGAGGCTTTTCCGTTGATTTGTGTTCAACTCCTATTAATCTTAGTTTGATCAAGACAAAGATTTCACAATATATAATTAGAAAGGATAATAATGAAAGTAATGTCTAATTAGTGTCTTAATATTACGGTAACAATAGTCGGAGATGAACTCAGAATTTGAAAACTTCGGGTGCACAGTTACTAATGGCTCAAATATGAGTTCTAAGCTAAACTTAAAATAAAAACAGTAAAATAGGGCACTAGTTGGATTCAAACCCTAGTCTCGTAGGTAGTTCCTCTAGCTTGTCTCAGCGGCACAAGGGTTCTCCTATGCTCTTTATTGGTGCACTGTTAATTATATCCTACTTTCTATCAGTTTCTCAAGATAGATATACATATATCCGAAGTCAACTGGTGCATGTGCACCCCTATCAAATCATTTGGATCCGTCTCTGACAATATTAATAAATGAAAATAGTAAGAAAATATAAATATTTGACTTATTAATAACTTAGAAGCTCGATAAATGAATTAGAAGAAAAGAGAGAAAATTGAGGGTAACAACTAACAAACGCTCAATTGCTATGTTTTAAAACATGCAAAGCGCACACACCAACATCCCTTTAATAATGCCTATAAAGAGAACCAATTACACAAACACACATAGAAAAGTCATGGCTGTAGAACACAAAACAAATGTGAGAGTTCTAATGTTCCCATACTTAGCTTATGGCCAGGGACGGCTCAATGTAATCGGAGGCCTAAAGCAAAATCTTAATTAGAGGCCTAAAATCTAAATAAACTTCACAGGCATTTATTTAAAATTTATTTTTCTTACATTTTTAAATGCAAAGTATTACTTAATATTTTTTTATATATATAAATGATTTATTCGATTACTTTTTCAATTATTAGTTTTAAATAAGATTTTATTAATTCAACGTTGAAAAATATTATTTTACTCGGGCAATCATTATATGAATTGTTAACATAGTTCTACCAAGTAATAAGTAGACAAATTTCAAATAAATATAAGAGTTAGAACCATAGCTTTGATGAAGTTGATAATTTGGTTACCCCACATTTTACTATGGTTGTTGACTTGTTGTAATGCTTGAAAATCTAAGAAGAAATAGAAAAAGAATTTACAATTCAATTTGTTCAACACTTTTCGACTATTAATTGATATTTTTGACAGAATATTACTCTAACTTATCAATAATTTAAAGAAGGGAGTGTAAAAGGAGTTAAAAAGAAAATAATGTGAGTATTAGTAGAGAGTGTAAGAAAATAAAACAATATTTTCTTGATTTCTTCTATTTGAATGAGATTGAAGAGAATAAAATAATAATTTTAAATATATACTTTTTACCATAAATAATCAATGTTTTTCTATAAAAAATTAACACATAATTTATTCTTGGTAAAAAGTTGAGGCCCCCTAAAATTGGGGGCCTAAGGCCAATGCCTTATTAAAGTATACATAGAGCCGGCCCTGCTTATGGCCATATCACACCATTCTTTGAGTTAGCCAAAAACCTCTCAGATAAAGGCTTTTCCATTGATTTGTGTTCGACTCCCATTAATCTTAGTTTGATCAAGAAAAAGATTACACAAAAGTACTCTTGTTCAATTCATCTAGTGGAATTTCATTTACCAAACTTGCCTGAACTTCCTCCTCATTACCACACAACAAATGGCCTCCCTATCCATCTTCAATCTACTCTCTACAATGCCATCACAATGTCAAAACCACAATTTAACGAAATCCTTAAAGATCAAAAACCGAATGTTTTAGTACATGATGTAATGCAACCATGAAGATCCTTTCAATTTAAATTGATAAGTGTTGTATTTCTACTAGATACATTAAATTAAAAAAATGTTGCCCATAAGAATTTAGGTTTGAGATCGATACATTATTATTTGGTAATTGTTATGTATTAGATACATTTAGTATAAATTTGAATTTACGTATCATAACTAAAAAATTAGTGCATGATACATTATTATTTATGTATCTTATTTTGTTTGAGATCATGAAGATCCTTTCAATTTAAATTGATAAGTGTTGTATTTCTCTAGATACATTAAATAAGAAAGTGTTTCCCATAAGATTTTAAGTTTGACATCGATACATTATTGTTTAGTAATTGTTATGTATTAGATACATTTAATATAAATTTGAATTTACGTATCATAACTAAAAAAATAGTGTATGATACATTATTATTTATGTATCTTATTTCGTTTGAGAAATACTATATTTTAAAATTAAAAAAAATACATTATACATGTAATTGTTCCAAAATAGCTTCTTTTTTGTGTGTGTGATAAATAACACAAAGTTTATGTATCAAGTACATTTATATTGAACATGATAAACACTAATCAAAGATTCAACAACATTAGAGTTATGTATCAATACCTTAAATATGAACATTATACATTGCATAAAACAAATGTTATTGTAGCAGTGATGTATCAGATCAATGATAACACTAACAAAGACTAATTTAAGACTCAAAATAAACGGGATACATTAAAAATTTGTATCTTTGATAGTGATGACCGTGCAATGACAGATCCAACTTTTTTCTTCTTTTTTTTTTTGGACGTTTTTCAATAGTAGAAACATTAAAAGAAAATAAATATTTTTCAAGAAAAATTTTCAACGACAATATGATTAACTAAAATTGCAAAGGTTCAATAAGATTTCAATGAGGGCAGGGGGCGGAGGTAATTTTATTTTTATTTTTTAAGATGAAAAAATTAAAAAATAATAATAAAAGAAATCAAAAATTGAAGTGATGGAAAGAAATCTACCTCTTGAATAATTTGAAATCATTAATTGGAAATAGAAAATATTGAAATTCAAAAATAGATTAATTGATAAACTTGAGAGACACCTTCTGAAAATCAAAATGAATTTGAAAATTTGTAACTGCTGAAGAAGTGGAGAGAATTTAGGGATAAAATAGAGGAGTGAAATGGGGAGTGGGAAACGTGGGTGTAGGCTAAAAATAGGAGTGAAATATTTATGTATCCGGAAGATTTTATGAATTGGGGGAATTAAGGGATTTTTGAAATTTTTAAAAAAGGTAGGGATAAATTGATATTAAGGTAAGTTAATGTGTGTATATAAATTAAATTTAGTAAATTTAAGTGTCGGAGAGAATTCTAGTAAGCTATCAAAAAACTTAGAGAAAATGATCAAAATGGTCCTTGATATATGAGGGTTGTTTTATGTTGATCCTTAATATATTCCACATGATCCATATGATCGTTAATGTATTATAAAAGATGATCAATTTGATCCTCTAACCTAAAGATAACAGATACATGAAAAAAATCTTTTAACTTTAACCCTGACCTCATGTGCAACTCACCTGCAAAAATTAAAACACTCAAAAGTTTCTCCTTCCCCCTTCCCCCTTCATTCTCTATGTTTTTCCGATCTGTTTCAAAAGAGCTAGTGGTTATTATTTTATTATTTTTGGTCCTCATCCATCTTTTGAATTATGGTGCAAGTCGGTTGTCATAAGTTGATCTGTTATCGTAGAACTTGTACTTGAATCTTTGGTGTATGCAATTGTATTGACAGCTTCTTTTCTCAAAAACATGGGGCTTTAGCTCTTATAATTGAAGTGCAGATTTTATATTAAAAATTTGGCCCTTGTAATTGTAAAATCTGGTGCCAATTAAACATATCTGATGCATATTTTGTGGAGAATACCTGGTGCATCAACATTGAGAATTCTAATGTAAATTGAGCATATGTGCTTATAATCAATGCAAAAATTTTGGTGCATACTGAAACATTTTATTAGCACATCTGGTGCACTTCTAATGAGCACACTCATTTTATTAGATCTGTTGTATGTGTCTTCAAATATAATCGATTTTTTACATAACGACAATGAAAGACTTCAAGAATTGCTTTCTAATAGAAATCACTTATCACCTTTGAATTGGAGTAGCAAATAGGAATTCAAAGATGAACTAAGAAGAGAAAAACTACATCTTTCATGACATTTTGCAATAAAAAATAGTACCTCTGTGTTAAATGAGAAGAGGAAAGTTTCCTTTAGATGGCTAAGGAGCAAAAAAAATAAAATAATACCAACTAGCTCTTCCGAAACAGATCGGAAAAACATAGAGAATGAAGGGAAAAGGGAAACCTTTTTGAGTGTTTTAATTTTTGCAGGTGAGCACATGAGATCAGGGTTAAAGTTAACAGATTTTTTTCATGTATCTGTTATTTTTAGGGTAGAGGATCAAATTGATCCTCTTTTATAATACATTAAGGACCATATGGATCATGTGGAATATATTAAGGATCAACATAAAGCAACCCTCATACATCAAGGATCATTTTGATCATTTTCTCAAAAAACTTACTGCTATATTTTAATTTTCTACTGCAACCAATGAAGTAAAGTAGATATAAAATGTAAAATAATTGACCTTTTGCAAGTATAATGAAATGTATAAGGGACTATAAAAGGTAAAATAATTAATTTTCTCCCTAATAAATTAAGTGAAGCTGGATATCACCCGACATGTAGTAGGGAAATGTACCATATAGTATGAACACTATGTTTTTTTTCTTAATATATAATTAAATGATTTTAAAGTTAGTAATTTTGGATGGAGGATAATCTGGTCAAACATACATGAAATAGTAACATATTTATTAAAATTCCATAAATAGAGTTTCTTGATAAAAATATATGGAGTAATTATTTTTCTCTATTTTCAATTGACATATGTAGTATATTAATTAAAGCATTCCTTTTTTTTTTTTTGCCTCCATTCCATGGATTCTCATTTCTTATATAGAAAATAGTCTATTTCTTAATAATGTTCCCTCTCCTATAAATAAGACCCTACAACACTTGGTGTTAATCATTTCTTTAACAATTTGTACAAGGAAAAATGGCCAACTTTGTCCTCCTTACAAGTCTCTCTATTTTAGTGATTGTTTTTACTTGTTCCTTAGCGATGAGATACCCGTAAACCCAAATGATCCTAACGTTGTGGGAATTGCAAAATTTGCTGTAGACGAGCGCAACAAGCAGGCTCTAACCAACTTTGAACTTGTAAAAGTGAATGCAGGAGGAACTGAGGCAATTCCTGATGGTACCGTTTATCACTGAATCTCAAGTTTCCACGACCCGTCTTGTGGTTGTTCTTGTGCATCCAGATGGTTCCAAAGAACTTATGTCTTTTGAGTGATTTTTTCTTTTTTACTATAATTAAGTATATATACGGTCATCTAGAAACACTTATACTCGAAGCATTTGTATGAAATTATTATTTGAATTAAGCATTTTTATCTAGTTCTATTGATTCGTTCAGCCATATTATATTATAGATGAGTGATGATCTTTCGTTTAGAATAAATCATATTGAGATTATAAAAAAATAAATGCCCTGTTGTCTCACAATCGTCTATTTTGAGTTTCCAAGCCCCACGTGCGAGAACAATTTAGTATATGTAATAAATCATGTTGGTAGTATTTTTGTTTTTAGGGGTAAAATTCAGTATATTAAGTATGGTATTTGATCATCGATTTTTAATTTCACATAATTAATATATGTATAAATTATGAGAAATTTTATACATGAAACTATATAATTAGACATATTGATCACTATCATATATACTGCCATTATCCATATTTTCAAAATATTACTATTTTATCACTAATTAAGAGTTTACTATTATATATTGAGGAAGATATAATTGGATACATGTATTTTTGTTACTAGATAAACTAAAATAGGGAGAGAGGTTTAATACATTGGAGAGTGGCGAGTGAGATGGGAGAGAGGTGAATGAGGCGAACCAAATTTTTTATTTATACGAAATACATGTGAATCTACTTGAATATACTGTATCTAGAATAACTTACACCTAATTTTCGCCCATGTATTCAACAATACTTGTATCTGGAGGTTTCTTGGTGCACCAAAATCGGGGTAACACACGTAATATTACAAACTAAAATATATCTAAATAATTATCTCCTAAACTAGTGAAATTTAGGTTAATTTCACATTATTTTATGCAAAAAAAATTTTAAAAAATGAAACAATTATAGTCTTTAACCAACACAAGTTAATGACCTAAACTAGTGCAGAGTTAACTTTTCCTCAAACATTGATTAATTCACCAATTCACTTCTCTGTAATTTTCTAAGAACAACAGTGGTAAAACGAGTGGCCATTTTTCGCCGACGCCGTTTCGTGTATCAGTACAGTAGGTATGATTTTTCAAGTCTTTGATTGCCATTATTTTGAATTTATTAATTGGGGATTTGCGATACTTTTTTCCTTGTCTACTTTCTTCTAAGGATTTTCATAATGCAAAGTTAAAAATTGATTACTGTTTCATGTGCTCCATGCTCACTCTGTAATTAATTTATCACATAGCATTCATTTTGTGTGTTTTGCGAGTTATTGAAAAAGAGTGCTGTCTACCCTATGCATATTCAAAAGAAAGAAATACTATGCTACTGTTACCATTTTAAGGAAAGTAATGACCTTTGAAAACTCTGCATCCTATCGTGGTTCCAGTACAGTTATGGTATCAGCATTCACGGACCCTTGGCTTTTACAAAATCCTTGCTGTGGTGAAGCATGTCCTCCGGTAAATGCAGGTTGTTTAGGAGTAGGTAGTTCAGCGATATCACTCGTGAGCATTGACAGAACTGTGGAGACATTTGGCCTATCTTCTGCATATTCTTGAACACATAATAATCCAATATGTACACATCTCACCATCTGTTTTTCGAAGCTTGAATCAAATATTTTGGGGTCTATCAATTTTATGATATTGTTTTCATTCCACAACTTCCATGCCTGAAGAACAAAGACATTGTCAAACAGCAAAAATATTATTTTCAGTTTCATAATTTTTCTCTCTCTTTTTTTAATGGTTTGATGATTAAGCAAAAACACTAAAGTTTCATACGTGCAAGAATGAACTTACATATGCAAGTAGTGTCAGTTCATCATCATAAAACCTAGAGTTCTTCCTTCCACTGACAATTTCCAATATCAACACACCGAAGCTGTAGACATCTGATTTTTCTGAGAATCTTCCATGCATTGCATATTCAGGGGCCATGTAACCACTGCATAACATATTAAAACAGAAAATCAATGACAATTGATGACAGTTCATCCATGAAAAGGAAGCAACGTGAACTTACTATGTGCCAACAACTCTTATAGTGCGTGCCTGGTTTTGATTTCCTCCAAAAATCGTCGCCATGCCAAAATCTGAAATTTTTGGGTTTAGGTATTCATCCAACAGGATGTTGCTTGCCTTCAGATCTCTATGAATAATTCGTAGTCTTGAGTCTCTGTGAAGGTAAAGGAGGCCTCGACCAGTTCCTTCAATAATGATGTCTCGTTTACTCCAATCAAGGAACTTTTCCTGGCATGAACCTGAAAAGGTCACCGAGAGATGTAAGATGGATTTTGTTTCCTTAAGGAAATACAATTCTCTTTTTAGTCTAGAAGTCCTTAAGTAGGACAGATAAAACCAATGAAAGAAAGTTCTGCACTAACCAAAAAGATATGCATCTAAGCTTCTATTTGGCATGAAATCATAAACCAGCATCTTTTCCCCTCTCTCTGTGCAACATCCAAGGAGTCTAACAAGATTACGATGTTGTAGTCTAGAAATCACAACGACCTCATTCATAAACTCCTGTAGCCCCTGACCAGAAGACTGTGAAAGCCTTTTTACTGCAATTTCTTGTCCATCTGACAATTTTCCCTGCAGATAATTGATCTAATTTATTATATATTGTGTACGTTTGTCAGAACACTGCAGAGATGCATCAAGAAACATTACTTTGTAGACTGGACCAAAGCCTCCTTGCCCCAGCTTGCTGGCTGAGTGAAATCTATCAGTGGCATTTGCTAACATGTCAAAGCTGTACAAGGTGACGTCTTCAATTTTGACTTGGTTGATGTCATCTTTAATCACGCCTTCTTGATAAAATTTTGGAGATGCTTCTCTTAAGAGTGCTTCATTTTTCCTCTTCCTTTCTAGTTTAGAGTGGACATTCAGAAATCAAACAACTTTTAGACATAGAAGTTCTAGTTTGTGTTCTCGAAAATCTCATTTGATTAGTTACCTCTGTATTTAGCCAACAATTTCCAGAAAAGATATCCACATAAGATAACTATTGAGCCTATCGAGACTGTGATTGCAATAGCTGCTACAGGAATGTCTTTCTTGTTATTTGAAGCTGCAAAACATGTAGAGCCATAGACAGTTCTTGAGCATATCTTTCTTTCGATGGAAGTGAAAGCACTATATGAGAATTTGAGACTACTTTAATGGTATTATAGATTTTATTGGGAGTCTTGGTTGTATTCTTCAAAGACTAGAAGACTTTAAATTTCAACTCTCCTTGTTGTTCCAAAAAAAAAAAAACAATTGAAAGCTTAAGGTTGAAAAGAAGTATGTTACCAAGTTCAGAGTAGGCAAGGCGAATGAACAAATTAGCCGCCCCATCCCTGGAGTATTCTTGAATATCAATTAAGCTTCTATTCCAATGCATACAACCTATGCCTGTGTAGTATGAATATGCTGTGCAGGAACAGTTACTCAAACAGTCATTCTCACAGTCTCCTTTTGCAGAGGGTACCGAAATTGCAAAATCTGGCACTCCCAATGTCTGCAGCTTCAGAAACCCATCCTTCTTGTCCTTCTCAACATCAGTTTTGTTCCTTTCACAGTCTAGTGCAGTCCTTCTGATGCATCCAACAGTCCAATCTCCTTTCTCCCACTCTTCTTCATTTTTCGGCTTAAACCCTTGTATGCAACTGCATATTGGAGAATGCCCTGGATTGCAGCTTCCAAATGGCCCGCACTTAGCATAAACACGACACTCACTTTGAGGATTTTCCCATGTTACCCACCAATTCTTCTTACTTGGATCCCAAACCTTCTCCTGATAAGACCCTTTTGAATTCAAGGAATAATAGAGTATCCTAGACTGATTTTGGTCGAAATAAGTTAGGTATGCTGTGCCAGCGTTATCCATTACCAGGTCAACACCATAGAGATTGAAAGAATTTGTTTCTGGTAATCCAATGTATAACTGTTTATTCCATGGACCGCTCCGCCAGTAAGGAGAACTGTTTTTCCAAATAAGAAACTGAGGAATGTATCGATGTTGAATTCCAGCTGAAAAGCTCCCAACAGATGGATCATCAGGACTCCTCCATGAGTTCAGGAGAGTTGTTGTGTTAGTACGCTTATCAGAGCCCATTTTCATGTGCTGTAAGAGAGAATCTGTAGGATAGTGAAAGCTTTCCCATAGAACTCTCTCATTTGAGCTGTCATTCAAGACTAAGTTTCCAGAGTCCAAGAGCTGGGCTGTGGAATTCTTCATAGAGTTTGAAATACCGGATGACCAAATTATTTCCTTCTGTCCGTTCAAGATTACAAGATTGCCATCTTCTGATATTGTGAGTATTCCACTAGAATCCTGTAAAGGCTTGTCTCTGTTAGCTACCCATACTACAGTTGGTGTTGGTGATGGTAGGTTAAACATAATACCTACATAACGATTTGCAGAATTCCCGGGACTAAAAAATCCCAGTTTAAATCTTTTGCCCCTAGAAAATACAGATTCCGAGTCTCTCACAGGCACACTACTGCTAATGGTATCTGAAGTATTCGCACGGGAAAAAACTACATAAAAACAATATATTAAAAGATGAAAAAGCGTAGATATGCTCATTCTAACTTCTTTTCTTCCAAAAAGGTACAGTCTTATCATTTGAAGTTTAAGAGCTGAGAACCTCAAGGACAGCTTTTCTTTTCTTTTTAGCCAAATAAGGTTCTTGGATACTTATCTTTTATATGTTCTCTTCCGTTTACTTTTCAATTGGGTGTCAATTAATTACTGGACCCATGTCTCAAATGATTTGTTAAATGGCCATTTTGCTTCTATGTCTACAACTTACTATGTTTCTGAGTATTTCTTGTGCATTTGATACTTGTGATACTGAAAAATTACCTGGGCTGATTTGTTTAGCTCCGAGAATATAAGGGCAGGATTTTGTATCATATTCACAATTTCTGATGTGAATCTAATGGATCGTCCCTTTTCTACGAGTATTGCCTCAATGACACACTAACCATCTCTGCAAATATTTTACGGGAAAAACAGTTTACTATAGAAAATAGGTCTAATACTTAGTTAGCCAAATCCCTTTTACACACTCCCCGGCCATGGGAATCACTTTACATACTAAACCTTTCCAGAGGTGTGACTTTTACGCACCACATTAACTATGCGTGCGCATGCTTAACCAAAATATTAAGTGTGTAAATTGTGAAAATTTTCTCATTTCCCATTCATACCTTAAAAACCCCAAACAAAATAAACATCGATTTGGGATAAGAAGTAAAATCTCATAGGCTCAAATTCAGATCCGTTTAATTGTGATAATAGGTCAACATCGCTTATACACGTTTACTTTTGCTCAAGACATAGTGATAAGGGGGGTGGGGGCTGGTACAATGTCATAAGCTAAAGTTGATAAAATGTGATGTGGACAAGCTTTAAGAATGTGGACTGTATTGTTTGGACAGGTAAAAGCAAATTGTTAGGTAGAAGACTATCCCCATACAAATATTGAATCATCATGTGCTAGCATGCTTCCCACTAATCTTTAGTTTTGTAAAGCAGTACTCCATTATTTTTCATGGATATATACTGGCATCAATAATCTTTTTCTCCCTCTGTCTCAAACTCTCATCCTATCTTTGTGGTGACCATTATGTCTTCACTCTTCAGGCATGGAATTTGTGGAATGAAAACATGATTGTGAAATTGGTAGGCCCATAAATGACCTGCATTTTGAAAGGGAAATCTTGAGATGTGTCGTCAAGAATATGCAGAAGATGGACCAAAGTTGTCCATAGTTTTGTGACTGTATGCACAATACCGGCATTTCTGATTTACAAAATCCTGAACAGCGTATATTTACAGGACCTTATATTTAGGGCAAGACATTTTCACTCATTTGGAGAAAAATATTTTCAACATTTTTAAGGTGGCAAAACATTTTATAGAATACCAATATTATCAAATAAATCCCATCATTCATTTGACAGGAGATAGGAAAAATAAAGATCTCTGACTTTCGGAGAGATTTAAAAAAAGGGACAGAAGGGATGAAAAACAAAAATCTGTTAATAGACTATATATGTACCCTTGAGCTTGTAGCTAAATCCTTTTACACACCTTTCAGTCAAGAAAATCACTCTAAGCACCAAATATTTTTCTACCAGTGTCTACTAGACTAATACACACCTTTTCTCCTAAAGCATATGTCACGCATGAATGATAACACGACAGTACCAAAAAGTATTGTGATGGGATGGATAGCATCCCTCCATCTTTAAACAGGATCTAGGGTTAGAGACATGGGCATGAAAAGAATCATGTTAGAAAGCCCTTACCCCTTACACAGGCCTTACGCCTTACGAATTCGGATTTATGGGGGCCCAATGCGGGTATCGTACACCAGCAGGAAATAAAGAAAAGATAACATGGCACGTCTCATTAACTTCAAGGGAAAAAAACAAGTTAAAATTACAATAATACCGATGTAACATCTCGCAAATTGAAATAAATAGGAAGAAGCCAATAATTGGAAATAGTCATTTTTGGAAAGAAGGAAAATCTGGAAATTTACTTAAGTTGGGAAAAAGTGAGTTTTTGGTCAATTTCAAACGGTCATAACTCCTAGCTCAGGATGAGTTAGGTGTGGTTCCAGATATGGTAGGAAAGCTCTTGGAATGATCTTCCCACCGCCGCCGAGTTTGCGCGATTTCGAGTTCGTATGAGTGAGTTATTCCCTTTGGAAGTTGGGCTGTTGGAATAAGGAAAGTTCAATCCGGATTTTAGAAGGGCATTATGGTCTTTTCCATACCCCATGACTTAATTTCGTTTTTGGTAATTAATTGGGGTCTAAACTGATAGGATTCAGTTTACGCTTTTACAATATTGAGTTAGGGTTTTAGAGAAGAGAAAAGAATAGGAGAAAAGAGGAGAAGGAGCAAGAATCGTCAAGATCTTCAAGAATTGCTTGTGATTTTCGTCGGGGGTGATCTCTACAAGGTATGTGAGATTCACATAGAGTTGGGTTAGTTCACCTACGCGTCAATCATGATTTATTTCATCGAATTTAAGTTCTTGAAAGCTTAGAAATTGAGTTCTTGATGGGTTTGTTGAAGTTTTATTGAATTCTTGATTCGTTGACATTATTGAGGAGTTATTTGATCTGAATCCATGATTTTAGGTGTGATTTCGAATAAAATCGATGTATTTTGAACATTTAATCGATTCTAAGTGTTTGGGGAAAGAACCAATGTAGTTTAGAGGGTTTAGAGCTGGAAAACGAAGAAGAAATTTCGTCGGTCGAAATTTGGCAGTGCCTCCACGTCGCGAAGCTACTCCCCAGATTTGGGATAAGTTGTTTTGCATCGCGGGGCGGTCACAGACTGTTCTGCCTCTAAAGTTATTGTCGAAACCAAAATCTAATTGTTTCTCCGCGTCGCGGACCCACCCTCAAATATTGATTTTTGGTCTTTTCTCATAATTGGCTATCTAAATTCAATCCTAAACATCATGAGATCTTTCCTATCACAAATCACGATCCTTGAATCCATAAACTCAATTCAAGAAAAGTTAAGAGTCAAGTCAAGAGCAGTCAAGAGTCAAGTTAAGAGGAGTTCATAAAGTTTTCCAAAAGTATTTTACAAACGTTTTAACTTTGTTTAAAGACTTAACTTTTGAGTTCAGTGAAGAGTAAAGTTGAAGTTCATATCTTCAAAAGTATATGGGGAATATGTATTCCCAAATAGTTTAAAATGTTTTCACATTTAAACAAGAAAGGAAACCTTGATTTCCAAAGAGCTTTTGAGCTAGTTTTTCAGAAAAGAGTAAATGTTTTCTAGATGAAGCAAGAGAGGAAACTTTGATTTCCAAGATAGCCTTTGAGCTAAGTTTTTGAGCACTAATCTCAAATCAGAGAAATAAGTATGTTTTTAAACATAAGAGCTAATAATATTATATTTTTGGGAGTAGTATTGAGCACCGATATGGTGGAGAGTTCAGACAACTCACAGCCCCTATAAACCATGTAGCCATCATGGGTAGAAAATGGTCATATTTTTTAGATGATTCCTTTAGTGTTTTTTAGCATAGACTAGTGGATCCACTTAGTAGTTCAGGTCCTATACCTTTGGCAAGGTATATGATGCTCTGGCAGCGTGATGGAAATTATTGTATCATCACAATAACTCTTACATGATGATTGTCGGTTAGAGAAACTCCCACAACAGTTATTTTGTATTTTTATATACATCTCAGAGTTATATGTATCTTTTCATACACACAGAGTTGACATTATGTTTTAAACAACTTTTCTTTGTATTGCAGTTGTTTTAAATTGCTTTATAGTGAAATGAGTTCAGTTATGTTGAGTTGAGTTGAGCCAGGTAAGTTCTTTTGATTCTTTTCAAGCCTATGTTGTATTAACATTCCAACTCGCATACTCGTACATTTAATGTATTGATGTCAGTTGGCCTGCCTTAATATGATGCAGACACAAGTAAATAGGATTAACATCCAGCGCATCGTTGATCCAGTGAGCGGTTCAGAGTCTGTTGGTGAGCCTCTTTACATTCAACAGGACTCTTTTTATTGATTTCAGTTTAGTATTAGTTCATTAGGATGTCGTGGGCCTGTCCCGACATCCATCTCAGTTGTTTTGAGGCTTCATAGACAGACAATCAGTTAATTATTTCAATTGTCTTTACTTTTTCATTTCATATGTTAAAGACTTGAGTTTGCCTTAATGGCCAGTTGAATTTTCCTTTATAACATTCTAGTTACTTCAAAAATGTGTATGTGATGAGTTAAGTCTTCCCCTGAGTAAGTAAGTCAGGCCAAGGGTTCGCTTGGGTCAGCAATGGTTTTCGAGTGCCAGTCCTGCTCAGGGTGTAGGCTCAGGGCGTGACAATCAATTATCTCTGCCATTACACCTTAGCACAATGCTTCATTCACACACTTGAAAGTCAAACCTTTTCTCTAGCTCAGTTACCTCTATCCTCCATCAGATATGATGAAATGTCATAATTCCAAGGAGTCCTATTATATTCTAGGTGTTTTGATGATCCTCACAAATATAAGGACCCGGTCCCTGGCATAGTGCTCTCGTTCAAATTCATCATGGGGTACAACTGTAAAATTGTCATGTTAAGTGGTGGGTGAACAGTGCAGTGTACTGCACCAATAAGAAGAGTGGACGAGATTGTTTGTTTCAGTGGCTCAGAACTGTAGGGATCCGGTCCCTGGCAGAGTTCTTTCCATCTGATGCATAATGATGTACAGTTGTAAGGTTGTCTTGTCAGTAGTAGGTGAGACACCAACGTACTGAACCAATCAGAATGGAAGAGGTTGTTTGTCCAACGGTTAATAACTCTTTATGGTTGATACTTTCAACATGACAAATAACATATTAAGTTCATTCATTCAAGAAGAGAGAAAGCTAGCAAGTCTTTTTCAAGAACTCAAGCATCAACAAACGCAGCAAGGACATGGTCCCTGAAAGTTTGCATACGAGAAAAGGATGAAAAAACAGCTGTCAAAAGGCTGCCAAATCTGATGTGGTTGGTGCACAGCCTTTTATGACAGTAGGCTTTCAACCAATGGTCTTATCCCAAGGGTTTGTGTCCATTTTGATATAGTCTCTTCTCCCACAACACAAACTCAAGATTTGGCAAACAAAAATTGGATTTTCTTTAAAAATTCATAAGCTTGAATAGAAGGCCATCTTCAAGGTAGAACACTGCTCAACTCAACAAAGGGACATGATAGAGTGCTGAAGCGTCTTGGTTGAGTTTGAGTTTTGTGTCGGTTTTTGCAACTTGAAAATTCTCAAGAACACTTGCAAAGACTCACTTTCAAGAAGTATTCTTCGGCAAGCATAATAATGACCTGATCAAGCTGCAAGCATCAAAGTGTGTCTTAGGAGTTATGCTTCCGTGCATATATTGTAAATTTGTTCCTAGTATATAAAGGATTTAGATATTTGTTTCGGTTTCTAAAATCCTAAATCAGTTGAGTTTAACTGGTTTAGTGGGCAACATTGTTTTGCTGCTTAGTCAAATTCTAAGTCATCTAGGAGCTAGTTGATTTAGTGGGCAGTGTGGTATCCGCTTAGTCAAAGTCTAAGTTATCTAGGGGTGATAGCTTAGTGGGCAGTGTTGTATCTGCTTAGACTCGTTAAGTAATAGAGGTATTACTTAGTTGTGAGATTAATAACTTTTTCTAATCACTTTGGTTGTAACTAGGTTTCACTTTTGCTTGAAGAGATTAGTGGAAACAGTTGAAAATCCTGTGTGACAGGTCGTGGTTTTACTCCCTTGAGTAAGGAGGTTTCCACGTAAACTGCTTGTGTTGTGTTTTTCTTACTATTTACTCTTCTGCACTGTTCTTGTTGTGTCAAGGGACTTGGTCCGTTGACTGATAGTGGATGCACCTATTTTAACAATTAGTATCAGAGCGGGGGCTCTCTAACTGGTTAACACCTAGAGAGAATCTTGTGGAAGAATGGTTGATCCACTAAACGTGAAAGTACTGACAATGGATTCCTTTATTAGAAATCTTCAAGCCCATGAGATGAGCAGAAATTAAGAAATGGCAAAGAAGGAAATAAAGAGGGACAAGTCACTAGCTCTCTAAGTGACTTCTGGTGATACTTCTGAAAATGATGAAGACATGGCAACTCTCACTAGAAGATTTCAAAAAATAGCGAGGAAACATGGAGGTTTTAAGAAAACATAGAACTCCAGCAGGGCTGCTAATGCAAGTGATGTATGCCACAAGTGTGGAAAACCAGGGCACTTCATCACAGACTGTCCCATGCATGAACTTGAATACAAAGACTATGTCAAGGTTGGAGGAGATAATGAAAAGAGAAGGGACCTAGTTCCTGATAAGAGTGGAAGAAAAACAGTTGCCCACTATGTTGTGAAGAAAGCCCTTGCAGTCTTGAAAGACACCTCAAGTGACTCAGAAGAGTCTGAACATCCTGAAGATGCCTCCATGCTTGCAGTAAAAGATGATGAAGAAATGTCTGACTCTATGTTTGCTTTCATGGCATAGTCAGATGTTAAAGATGATAATGAAGAGGTAACCCTATATGACTTTAAGCAAAATGTGAATAGTTTTTCCATTAAAAAATTAAGAAAGCTAGTTATTGTACTAATTGATTCGATCAGTGAGCTAATCACGGAGAAAGATATCTTGAACAATAGCCTAGATACCTTTCAAGATGGAAAAATTGCTTTAGTTACCCAAATATCTGATATTGAAAAACAAATGGTTGTTCTAGAAGCTGAAAATCTAGAACTAATGGAAAAGATAAAAAAAGTGATTACTACAACTTCTAAAGGAAAAAACGAGGCCAACAGTTTGCAGCTGGAACTTGAAAATAAGTTGCACACTGCTGAAATGAAGATGAACTTGGCTCTAGAAAGAAATCTAGTGTTGGAGATGGACACGGTTTGTGCAAAAGAGGAACTCAACAAATCCCTCAAATGGACCACTTCCTCTAAAAAGCTTACAAATGTAATCAGTTAGGGTAACAACAATAGAAAAGGGCTGGGTTGTGAAAAGATAGATCCCCCATACAGTCCTCACAACAAATCTGTTTCTAATGTTGATGATCTGTTGTGTGTGCATTGTGGTCAAGATGGAATCTAAGAGAGATTTTCCTGTGTTGAAAAAGTATGGAGGAAGTTCGTCAAACTATTCGAAACAGCGGAATAGACTGTAGAAAGGACCTGGTCCTGCTTATGGTCCTAAGTTGAAGAAAACATGTATGCCTCACTGGACAAAAGACTTTTTATCACTCCGTTATCTGCTTACTGGGAACCCCATCTCAAATAGGTTCCCAAGTCTAAGAAGTGATTTTCTATGCAAGTGAGAGGAAGTAGTAACAGTCAGTGGTGGATCATGAATTGCGGATGCTCAAAGCACGTGACTCGAAAAACTGAAAACTTTCTCTCTCACAAGACATTTCAATGTGGAGGTGTCTCTTTTGGCAATGACAAGAAATGGTACGTTTTGGTGTAGGCGGGATTTGAAAGTCCGTGAAACATTCATTTGAAGTTGTGTATTATTCAATGGGTTGAAGTACAGTCTTCTAAGTGCTTCACATATTTGTGATATAAAGGAAATAAAGTCAAGTTCCGATCAGATAAATGTGTGGTCACAACTTGATCTCCCGAATGATGATGCTGACAAGAAGGAGATGCAAGAACATGTACTATTGATCTAAACATTGCTCGTTGTAATATTCTCACTTCCCTTAATGCTCAAGGTACCTGGTCCACAGTCTACACAAAATGAAATTTGCAGATGACAAAGGATGTGACGTTGCCATCCTTCAGGTGGAATATCAAGCTTTTAGTCTTCCAAAGAACGTTCGGGCAAAAGTGGTGAATGGTATATGTTTGTGACCAAAATGACGTTGTTGAGAAGATTGATCTCAATGATGTTGAAAGAGTATTTCTGGGATATTTTTCCCATAGCAAGTCTTATTCGGTATATAAAAATGTGTGCATTGAAAAAGATGTTCATATGATTTTTGATGAGTATGGAAGAATTGAGAAATTGTAAAACAAAGAAAATTCTGAGATGGAAGAGCTGCTTCAGATTCGAAGAGATGGTCTAAACAGTGAGCTTGCTGAAGAATATCCTCTTCATGAATCTACCAATCTCAAAGAAGCTAATGCAAATGATGAACATGATGAGAGACCTGGTCCAGTAGACAATGCTGAACAAAGATGATGTTGTTCAAACTGATAATGTGAATTGTGAAGGTGAGAATGCAGAAGGTGATCAAGCTTAGTTTGAAAGAAGGAAAGTCTGCCACTTGGTTCCCGACAAGCTGACAGGTTGTCCAAGTTCCTCTTCAACAATGGTTTCAAAAGAGGTAAAATCAGCAAAATCCTCATTTTGAAATCGCAAGGAAATGACTTGCTGACTATTCAAGTATACATCGATGTTATCATCTTTGAAGCAACTTCTAAGGTGTTGGGTGAAGAGTTTGTTGCACTCATGAGTAGTTAGTTGTGAAGTGAGCATGATGGAAGAATTAAGTTTCTTCTTGGAGCTGTAAATCAAGCAAACTTCTAAAGCTTTGAAAAATGGAAGATCAAGTGGCTGACATCTTCACCAAAGTCCTAAGCAGGGACCAGTTTTTCAAGAATAGGGAAATGGCTTGGGAATAAAAAGGAGAATTCAACTGTGTATGTTTCATTTGGGAGTGAGAATTTCTTAACAAAGGAAGAAATGGAAGAGGTTGCTTATGGATTAGAGCTTAGCAATGTTCATTTCATATGGGTTGTAAGGTTTTCAAAAGAAGAACAAGTCGTAAGCCTTGAAGACGTACTTCCTCAAGGTTTTCTTAAAAGAAATATCGGAGAAAAGGGAAGGATAATTGAATGTTGGGCTCCACAGACAACAATTCTAAAGCATCCAAGTATTGGCGCATTTTTAACTCACTGTGGTTGGAATTCGACTCTTGAAGCCATAGAGTTTGGTGTCCCAATCATAGCGCTGCCTATCAGAGGCGTATTCAGGATTTCGGCTAGATGGGTGCACGATTTTGAAAAATTGTATCTTAAATATACATTTGATCGATTTGACTTTTATTTCTTAATATGAACCATTAGATTTTAAAAATTATAAGTCCAAAATATGTAATACTAGTTTTAAATTTTAATATACACATTTGATTTAATTACATAAAAAAATGCACAGTGCTAAATTTTTTAGGAATTTTCAATGTAACACTTGAAAATTTTGAAAGATTAAAGAAAAAAACAAAAGCAAAATTAGTTGAAACGTCAAAAGTGTAACTGATAACCACTTGTAAAGGTGTTACTCAAAAAGACAAGATAGATATAAGATTTAAATCTTTATCCTCACTTAGAGATGTGCACCCAATCATTATCGTATTATTATATGATATTTTGAACATGGGTTCACACATCTATATTTAAATATTTTTTTAAAAAATATAACACTACTATATATGACCTAGAGGGGGAGCATGGGTTCACGTGAACCCACGGCACCCCCTCTAGATACGCCTCTGCTGCCTATGAACTTTTACTCCGATCAGCCTCTGAATGCTAGATTGATTGTGGAAAATGGTGTAGCTATTGAGATGGCTAGAGATGGAAATGGGAAGATTCATAGAGGTAATGTAGCTGAGATTATCAAAGACGTGATTTTTGGTGGAAAAAAAATTGGGGAGGATTTGAGGAGGAAGGTGAAAGTTCTTCGCGAAAATATAAAATTGCTAAGAAAAGAAGAGATGGATGAAGTTGTTATGGTGTTAAAACAGATTTGTGAGAAGAATCAGTCAAAGATGGATGCTTGATAAAGAGATAACATATGAATGAACTAGTGTTATCAGCACTACTTCATATGAATAAACTGTTTCTATTTGTTAGATAATAGATTGCTTGTTCTGTCTGCGAGTTAATATCTTAAAAGGTCAATCAACTATAAGAATTGATCTAGTTAAGTCATTGAACTTTGTTTTGTATCAATAAAATTACTCCATTTAAAATGTTTTATCTTTCAAAATTACTTAACTAAATTTTGTTACATAACAGTGTGTGTACTGTGTTGTGTCTAGAAGTAGCCTTCACAGGAGATGCATTATCAGATTTTTTATTAATCCCACAATTTGAAATGAATGTGGAATTTATCTTTTAAAACATGAATATGATACTCTTAAACCTTTGTATATTCCTACTCGTTTTACTTGATAATTTAAACAACTCACTAGATAACAACTTATGCAAAAATTGGTTGAAATATTGTGCAATAACATTTATTTCATCATAATTTTTAATCTTCATAACTGGGAATATACAAGTCATATTTATTGTCTTAGCAGTAATATATATTCAACTCGACAGCTCGCGTTGGACACCCTATTCAAGGCACATGTGTTCAGGGAACATAATAGAGTAGTAGACGCCTTAGCTAAGGATGGCGCAAAGAACACAATTTTTGATGAACCAAAGATTTTGCTTGTTCCTCCACTGTTTGCACACAAGGAAATTGAAGCAAACATCTTAGGAACTAGTTATGTTAGGAAAATTATCTCGAATTATGGTATTTGCCAGGGCGGGGAAGGGGTATACTACAAGAAAAGTGTTGATTACATGAGGATTTCTGGAAATTTTATACAAAAATCTGCAGCAAACTAATGAAGAAATAAAGAGTGAAATAAGGGCGTTTATTAGGCACATAATGCCACCAACAAAAATAGAAACTGTTGCACTAAGATAATACAACGCATAAGGAGTTACTCACACTCAATTGCCCACCAACTGCTGAAAATAACAGCAACTAAAAGATGGGAGGTGCAGCACCTTTGTACTCCAGAATAAGCAAATTAATATTACAGAAGAATAATATTAAAATGCTAATAAACCAATAATTCTCCACTCATTTTAATATTATATAAGAGAATTTATATATCAGTTAAAGGAAGACTACTATGTATAACGAAGATATACTTTGCATTGAACCTCCAGTTAGTAAAATTGTAACTTTTACGTTAAAGTTTTAGTGATCTCAGACTTAAACTATGACTGTTAATGGAAATAAAATATCACTGCTCACACATAATAATCAAGGTGTTGGCATGAGTTTTAAAAGTCGGCACATTACAGCCTTGTGCTATCCCAGTATTATGAGTGTTTTCGAAAATAAATCCAGTTCTCATAGGAAACAGCCTACTTACTTCTATACTCACATAGGTAAAATATATCGATAGTGCTCCGATAAGAATTTGATTCAGGAAGAATCAAAGATTCCAATGTTAGATGGAATCCGGCCAGCTGTTGTTCCAAATTTGCACAAGGACATCCTTTGTTCTGTGCTTCTGTTTTCCCCCTTTTTTTCTTAATTACCTCACCTGCAATATTCTTTTTTTATATTATATTGTGATTTAATTAAACATAAATTACATATTACAAAATTTATTTATAAAATAATGTTTTTAACATGTTTTTTCTTTTTTGGAAAAAGGACATAAACTCCGAATTATCGTAAATGATATGCAGATACCTTCAATCATATTTTTGGGACATTGATGCCCCTGCCATCTAAAAACTAGAGCATATATACCCTTTATACTAACGGACATACACGTGTCATAATCTTATCCACCGATTCGACCGATAAAATTGCACCACGTATCCCTATTTATCTTCCGTTAGAGTGAAGGGTCTATATGCTCTAGTTTTTGGACCGCAAGGGCATCAATATCCCAAAAATATGATGAAAGGTATCTGCATACCATTTATAATAGTTCGAGAATATATTTATCCTTTGTCCCATTTTTTTTTAAATCCGAGAGACTAGTTACAGGAGGAGTGATCCCACATCATCCCATCGCAACCATTGGTACTTAATCACCTTCTACTTCCTTCCTCTTTCATATATAATAAAATATTAAAATTTGTCAATTTCAGAGTACATTAGTAAACTTTTTTTTTTAATTAATATAAACACATGGCTATGGTTGTGGTAAGCAAGAGATTAGTGACTAGATTAATAAGGATCTACACAAGTCATGTCATTGGTAAGTTGTGAATTATGATTCATCAATTTTTAAGACAAAAAATGATCAAACTAGATTATGCCTAATCCTGGTCCTATTTCTTACCTAAACTATTTTTATCTGACGTAGTTATTCCTTTTGAGTAACTTTTTTTTTTTGTTATTATGATAATAAGAATTCAGGTAATTTGATTTATTTGTAAGCTGTGAACATTTTTTTAGTGCAGAAATACTAGACTATGTATGTGTAAGCTTGTCAAATTTATCAGATCGAGTGAATATGCTAAAGTCGTCGTTACTACTGCACCATAAGATATTATTCATAACCATCATCATCAGTCAATATAGTTCCAAATTAACACATATAATCACCATCGTTAATCATCACCTTCATCAATTGTCGTATAAATTTTTAAAATATTATATTGATATAATATTACATTAATTTAGTATTTTATAAACAAAGACAAATTTTATGATTACATTGTGATTATGAGAAAACAAACGGTCTTAACTATTTTGTATTCAAATCTTAATTCTACATCTTAATATTCAAATGTGTATTCGAATTAAAACCTCTAAAATTTTAATGCATATTTTAATATTCAGATGTACATTCAGATTCAAACATCTTAGATTGACTTTTCATTTTTGATTTATTTTTATCATTTTAACTTGAAACTAAGTGCTTACACCCACTTTTTAAACTTTCTCAGATAGTCCAAAAGTGCTTAAAAACTATTTTAGCTTAAAATCACTTAAAAATAAGCTAATCCAAACACTTAAAATAAGTTGATCATAAAGAAAACAAATGAAGTCTAAACTACTTTGTTGTATATTTATAAAATGGAAAAATTACGTAGTAAGCTAACATGTGATATGTATTTACTATACACCACTATAGTTTAAAAGAATTACAATTCGTAGCTATAGTTAGGATTTTATAACAACTTATGCAAAAATTGGTTGAAATATTGTGTAATAACATCTATTTCATCATAATTTAATCAAGAACGCAGTTTTTGATGAACCAAAGATTTTGCTAGTTCCTCCAACTGTTTGCACACAAGGAAATTGAAGCAAACATCTTAGGAACTAGTTATGTTAGGAAAATTAACTCGAATTATGACCATGATATTTCCTGGGCCGGGAAGGGATGATAAATAAAGAAGATAATAACTTAGATATTACATAAATTATAAGGTTGGAGAAATAAAAAGTGAAATAAGGATTATTAGGCACATAATGCCACCAACAAAAATAGAAACTGTTGCACAAAGATAATACAACACATAAGGAGTAACTCACACTCAATTGACCACCAAACAGCTGAAAATAACAGCAACTAAAAGATACTCCAAAATAAGCAAATTAATATTACAGAAGAATAATATTAAAATGCTAATAAACTAACAATCCTCCGCTCATTTTAATATAACGTGCTTCGCACATTTATCTCAAAAACTTAATCTAACATATTGTAAATGATAAATTTGGTATAATATATTATATGACTTTTTTTGTGCTATGAATTCAAAATCAAAGCATATAAAAAGAGTAAAAACTAAGTTATAGAGTCCTCTACCAACATGGGCTGTGGTGCACTGGTGGGAGTGTTTCACCCTTAACCAGAGGTCTCGGGTTCGAGCCATGAGTATGGAGAAAATCCTATTGGGAGTGCCACAACCGAATGTGCCCTACAGAGCGCGATTCAGATTTAATCGGAGCTCCAATGTGGGGTCCGAACACCGGGTGGAAAATTAAAAAATTTAAAAAGTCCTCTAAGTCTATCAATGCTTACTTTAATATAGATACACAATTGATTATAACTGAACTATTTCAAAATCTCTTGAGACTTATCATTTATCTTACAACAACATACATACACAAAGACTTTATGAAGATGCTAAAATTTTATACTAAGTTATCTAACATAATGAAAATACTTGATTTCCTAAGTCCTTATGCTCTTGTCTTCACTAATAAATTGTCTTTTTTTGTTTTATTTATCTCTTTTCACCTAATTGGAAGCACTTGTTTGAACCATAAGTTTCTATATTTATAGTAGTAAATACTGACTTTTTGTATACATTTGATAATTATCACTACGAATTTGGTTAATGCTATTTAATAAAATATTAAATGCAATTTTTAAAATTCTTCTCTTTTTATTGCACTGGTAATAAAAAGTTATAGGTGTTAAAAATGTAATAGAAGTTGGATAAACCTCACATAAATATGGAGGCATACATTTAGATTTCATGATAAATTATATGTAAAGACTATAAAATAAATTAGCTACGAAATGACAATAATTCCAATAAATCAATACACCTTTACATATTTTTTTAATAACTATTATTCTTGTAGGTCATACATCCTTACCTATGTTATTAATAATAACTATTATTTAGAATATTATCTTTTCCTATTTCAACTATATCATTGATTTGATTTTTTAAGTTTTTACGGTTACAAGAGTAACACTTATGACATAGTGTTTACTCATAATATCGTAATGAATTAGATGATTAACTGATCACTTTGTAACTTACAAATTGATATGGTCACTTTATAACTCTTTAGTTTGTAATGAAGTTAGGAGGTGAAAAGGTTATAAAAGTGTTGTAATTAATTAATATTTAACTTATTAGATATTTATTTAAAAAAATTGAATCAAGATAGGGATAAAATAATATTTCAACTTTTACTTTTGTGGCTTCCCACTTTTAGTATAATATGATATGATATGATGAATATGATATAAGAGAGTTTATTAGCTAAATGTATGCTCTGTATTGAACCTCCACTTAGTAATAGGGGCGGACTCATGTGGGGTTCAAGGGTTCAACCGAACCCTCTCGATAAAAAATTACACTGTATATATAAAGTAATTTTTTTGTACTTATGTAGATATATTAATTGTAAACCCCCTCATCCCCTCATGAACAAGAAACAAGTTGTGTAGTGGTAGAACTCCTTTTAAATTCAACATGCTAAAAGAGTAGATTTAAACCCAAAAAAATTCATTGTGAACATTTTCTTTAGCTTCTCTTCATTTTGTTTCAGGACCAATCTTTCACGTTTTTTTTAAATGTGCTAAAAGAGTAGATTTAAACCCAAAAAATACGAACGTGAAAGAAAATTCAAACGTGCTAATTGGTCTCTTTTAATGAAACTAACTTTTTGTACTCGTAAAATATATACTACTACTTTTTAGTATTGTGTTTTGTTGGCTTATTCACACGTTTATACTTTTATTTTTCAAACCCCTAATAAAAATCCTGAATCCGTCACTGCTTAGTAAAATAGTAACTTTTACTTTAGAGTTATAGTGATCTTAGGCTTGAACTATGATTGCTTAAGAGAAATAAAATATCACTGCTCACACATAATAATCAAGGTGTTGACATGAGTTTTAAAAGGTGGCAGATTACAACCTTTTGCTATCTCAGTTTTATGAGTGTTTTTGAAAATAAATCCAATTCTCATAGAAAACGGCCTACTTCCACACTCACATAAGCGAAATCTATCAAACGTTCTTCCGTAAAAATTTGATTCCGGAAGAATCAAAGATTCCAAATTTGCACAAGGACATCCTTTGTTCTGTGCTTATGTTTTCCCCCCTTTTTTTCTTAATTACCTCACCTGCAATATTCTTTTTTGATATAATATTGTGATATGTATTTACTATATATCACTATAGTTGAAAAAAATTACTTCCTCTGTTCCATTTTATATGAGGTACTTTGACTCGGCACGAAGTTTAAGAAAGAAATGAAGACTTTTAAAATTTGTGGTCCAAAATGAATGATAGAAATTTGTGTAGCTGTAAATCATTTCATTAAGGGTAAAATAGACATTTTATAGCTAAATTGTTACTTAAAATAGAAATGTGTCATTCTTTTTGGGACTGATTAAAAAGGAAAGTAAGTCATATAAATTGGGACAGAGGGAGTGCAATTTATAGCTATAATTAGAATTTTATAGCAATTTTCTCTCTTCCTTTCTTCCTCTCTTCTCTTCTCTCTCTGCGCACTTGCTTGCCTCTCTCCCTATCCTTTCTCTGCCCCCCTCTCTCACCTATCTATGCCCCTCTCTCCCTCTCGCCCCACCTTTATCTCTTAATACAAATATAAATAGTATCAATGATACAATGAACTGTCTACCATAAAAATTCTTTCAAGTGATACAAAATACAAATACACATGACGACAGAAGAATACAAATACACATGACAACAGAAGAATACAAATACATACAAGGCAACAAATACAAATACACATGGCAACAAATGAATACTCTCTTTCAGTGGTGCAAAATACAAATACACATGGCAATAGATGCATACAAATACACATGAATACATATGTAATTTGTTACGAAATACAATAGTGATATAATTGTATTTTGTTGATACACTAGAATTTGATACAACATTGATACAATTTGTTCACTGATACAATTGTATTCATTGATACAAATTATATTCGTTAATACAATTGTATTCATTGATACATATACATACTAGTTACACATATGCAATTATCCAACAAATATACAAATACAATTCACCTCTCTCCCCTCTCTGCTCTTCTCTCACTCGCTTCTCTTCCTTCTAGCAGCTATTTTTGGCACAAATTAATTGTATCAATTGTATACGTGATACAATTATTGATTAGATATACAAATCGATTGTGCCAGATCGCGCTCACCACTTTCTTTCGTCTCCCAATCTTTCTCGCCTTTCTTCTCCTTATAACATATATCCACGAATCATAATCAAGCAAACTATAGATAAAAAAAAACCCGATTATGTTTCTAGTCTTTTGTTTTTGAAAATTCCTCTTATAAAATGTCCCCCGGGGTTTTTCATGGGCTGGGTTAATAGCAGACGTGGCACTCAATGGGCTAACATATCAGTTCCTTTCCTGACGGCCCAGTTAAAACCTTTTTGCTAAAGCTGACAAGAGAACACGTGCCCTATCACGTGCATACTATTGAAGATGATTAAAAAAAAAAAAAAACAGAATTTCAAGTGAAGGCAAAAAAATAAATCAATTTTGAGATTAATCACTCTGCAGAACCCGCGAATTTACGAGAAGGAAGGTATGTGACTTATGAACTTCTCTAATCTTTGCTTTGTAAATCCTTTAATATTCATCTAATAGCTGATACTTATTGAGTAACTAGGCAATTTCCTTATAGTTTTCTTGATCTTGTAGTTTTTTTAATAGTTAAAATTGATCATTTCTTCGTTGTGCTTGATTTGTTTTACTAATTATTGAGATGGGTGTTGAAAAGTTCCATTTTTAAGTGTTCGCGAGTTAAAATTTTTCTAATTTGGATCAGGGGTTTCTCAAATGATGCGAATCTTGAGTGGAAATGATTTCTTTTTCTTTTCTTGGAATGATTGATTTTACGGTTTATTTGAATTAATTGTTGTAGTTGGGTGTGTTAATAGTACTGTAATGGATGAGAAATCTCTATTTTCCACTGTTTATAGTTGGGTGGTAGTATTTGGTGGATGTGAGGATAGTGTATTGGTGATAAATTTGGGTGTTAAATGTTGACAAGGTAAATAATATGGAGTATGATTTGAGGTATTTGTTAAGGAAAATGGCTGAATTGGTGTAAAATATCTTCAAACACATTTCCAAGAATCAAAGGTAATACACAAGAGGGAATGGTTTCCCATATGTTGTTTTGCTGTATCTTATTATCTCTTTCCCTTAGATAGTTATTGAAGTCACACTCACACATTTGCTGTTTACTTTTAATGTATACTAGCTGCACATTTGTGACATGTTATACAACTTTTTCACGTAAGAATTGCTTTGTACTCCCATACCCAATCAACGTCCTAATTAGGTGCACTTATGAAAGCTGATCTCAGAAGCAATATAGTTTTAACACCATGGAGTTTTCAGTATATGTGAACAATCACTTTTTAGCTTTAACTGTAGTGGGAGCATCTGTACTCTCACATCCTTTAAACTTTATAGTTTCTTTCAGTTCTTCTGGTTTCAATGAGGATATGTTTACCAGAGATTTATTAATCGTGTATTCATCTGTGTTATTAAGTGTCATGGCTCGTCCCTTAAAGCCATGAAGTGATGCGAACTAGGTGTATCACTCTACGGACTTCTGATGAGTGAGACTGGAAATCCCAACGAGAAGTGGTCAATTCTTTGAATCTTACTTTAAAAGATGAGAAAATAGAAGAGGAAAAATGACATTTTGCTATTTGAATAGTAGGGTTCATTGCCATGTATGTTTCAACGTTCTCGTTATTGTTATTGTGCTCTTTTTATTCTTCTTCTTCTCGAGTTTGTAATGCCCATCCATCTATTTTGTCAGTTGTAAGTAATGTCTATCCATCTACTACTTATGCTTTTGTAGTTCTTTGGTTTCCGTTCTTTCTTCTTCATTTTCTTCAAATAAAGGACTCTTTTTCTTCTAGTATGCAAGTCCTTTGTCTCTGGTATCTTTTAATTCTGGGCTTCTCTTTTGCCTATCTCCTCTATTCTCATAGTACAATTACTAAAGTAACCAAATATGACATTGGGTGCTGCAAATTAATTTACTTAATGGTTGATTAATTGTAAATGAAAATTTGTTTAATGATTGGAGTTATCTTTTGATGGGCTTGTTGAATTATATTTGAATGATGTTTCTGCGGAGTTGGATTAATATTATCATTACTGTATATTGGATGCTGATATCAGTAATAACAATCGTGATTTGATTATTGTATGTACTAAAACCATCTGTTTTTACTTTTTAGTACTTCTTTATTTTCGATAAACTGTGCACTTACTTCAAAGAAGCGTGTGTTTCACTTATTGCCTTTTTACCTCTTGAGTTTCATGCATCTTCACATTTTTTTTCGCTTAAAAATATTGGTATTGGTTCATTTTCAGGTTAAAAAACGGGTTAGTCTAATGGATGCTGACACAGTGAATAATGCATCTACTTCCACCAAAGGTGTTAACACCAATGAAGTGGAGGCAGAATCAAATACAGTAGACTCTCTAGAAGTTTTGTCTTCCAGTGGTAATGTCATGCAAGAAGTAGGAAGTGTCGGGGAGATTTTAACAAGGCTTGAACTAGACTTGGCATGTGTCTCTGAGAAACTAGTTAATTTGGATTTATTTGTGATGCATGTGGAAACAAGAGAAAGTGACTTTGAGGCTTTTGCCTCTGAGAAGGAGGGCACTTCAAATGACATTGTTGAGAAGGCAATAGAGTTTGATCTCTTATCTGGGGTCCTGGATTCAGAGGTGACGGAGCTAGGCGGTTTATTATCCTCTGTTGCAATAGAGATTGACAATGTGCGGAAGGTCATATCTTCACGTGGCTATGTGGATGAGGCTTTCATTTTAATAGAAGAGAAGTTACATGACAGTGAAAAATCCCTCAAGCAGTCGCAGGACCACCTTTTAGAATTGAGGGTGCAGTGTACCAACTTCCATGGGATTATGCTCACCTCCCAGGGGGACCAAAATTGTGAGTTTATTTTTTATTTTATGTTAATTTTGAAGGGAGGGTTTCTTTACAACATCCTGCTATCATTAAAAAAAATTCTTTACATCCTGCATAATGCTGAATAGCTTTTGAAGCTTCAGTTAAAGAAATCTTGGGTTATGCTGCTCAAAATCCACTGTGGTCAGTCCATTTCAAAGCAATCAAAGATGGACATCAGCAGAACCAATGCAAAGTGAATGGATCAGTCGAACTAAGATTCTACTTAGATGTTCATGCATCATGAGTGCACGTTTATTATCATATTTGCCATCATTATCATTATTATTATTATTATTATTTTATTTTTTTTTATTTTTTTTGATGAACCTCCCGAGCCCGTCGCCACGACAGGTACCAGAGTAACTTTGTCCACCAAGGTTAGAACGGATGAGAAGAAATCACCTAGAGTTTTTTGTCTTTGGGACTTGAAGTTTGAACCTGTGACCTCAAGGTGCTCAATTCACTTCATTGACCACTAAGCGACACCCAAGTGGATGCATGTTAATTTCATGTTGAGCAGTATTTAGTGTTTTATGCTCTATGTAATTTACTTATCCCAGCAACCTTCTCCATGCCAACTGACCACCCCTTTGGATAATATATGAAAAAAGGAAGAGAGAGGAGAAAAGAAGAATGTCTGCAAATATTTAATGATTTTATTTCTTTTAGCCCTGCATATCTGGACCAGGAAATGTGAATTGCTTCTCTCTGCACGAGGCATTTTGTTGCTATTATGTTCTTGACAACAAGTAATTTGTGTGACATCAATCATCCTTATTAATCATACTTCATGCTGATGCATCTTGACAGGGGAAGATAGCGAGGCAGCAGACTATTTTAACGGTGATGCACTTTTAACTCCAAAGATGAAGATAAAAATGCAGACTGTTGAACAGCAGAGACACATTCTGCGGATGCTGGAGAAGTCTTTGGCCAGAGAGTTAGATCTTGAGAAGAAGCTTACTGAATCTAGACAAGTTGAAGAAGAATTAGAAGTCAGGTTGCAGCAAGAAGCTTTATACATGGAGGAAGAAATTGAAGATGCTTCGCAAAGGTTGTTTGAGGGAGAGAATGCTGCTGAAGTCCTTTTAGGAATTTCAAAATCACTACTGGGTCAACTCCAGATGGCACATTTTAATCTGAATGGTACTGTTCAGAAAGAAAGCTACTTACAGTCTAAACTTCAAGAAATGGAGGAACATTTAAAAGCAAAAGACAACTTACTAGGGAAGTCTGAAAGCACTTCTAAAGAGCTCGGGGACAAGGTTAAATCTCTTGAGAAACGGTTGGAGGACTCTGAGTTCCAGCTGTCCAATTATACAGCATCTGCAAAGAAAAGTCAGGAGTTAGAATCTGAGATCCTTGAAATGGAGGATATAATCAATACGTTGAAGGAAAAGAATTCTGAAGCAGAAAGAAGAATTGATACAGCAGAAACTGAGTGTAAAATATTGAAAGAAGCAAATGTGGAACTTGACAAAGAGCTGAACTTCCTGAAAAGCAGTAGTAGCATTACTTCTGAGAGGATAAATGTGCTTGAAAAACAGCTGAGGGACT
This sequence comes from Solanum verrucosum, assembly GCF_900185275.1. Classification (NCBI taxonomy): domain Eukaryota; kingdom Viridiplantae; phylum Streptophyta; class Magnoliopsida; order Solanales; family Solanaceae; genus Solanum; species Solanum verrucosum. The sequence continues at coordinate 6,659,865 of NW_026020332.1, forward strand.
CTGAGCTTCGACTTCAGCATGCAGTTGCATCTGCTGAAGCTAGTCAGGAGAAGCAAATCATGTTGAATTCTACAATCCAAGACATGGAAGATTTGATTGAGGATCTAAAATCAAAGGTTTCTAAAGCCGAAAGTTTGATGGAGAGTGCTGAAGATAAGTGCATTATCTTGTCAGAATCTAACTCAGATCTCAATGAAGAATTAACTTTTGTGAGGGGTAGGTTGGCATGTTTGGAGTCATCGTTACGCCAAGCTGAGGAAATGAAGAAGGCTGCTGCCCGAGATATTAACTTCCGCAGTAAATTGATAACAGATCTAATTTTGCAATTGGCTCTTGAAAGAGAGAGACTTGAAAAACAGGTTTGTCACTCCTTACTGACTCTCATTCCTGTTATGACTGGAATTATCTTGATAACATTTACGACTTTCCTTTTCCTCCATCTATCCAGTTATTTTGAGTTTTTTTGTCTATTGACATGGTTAATGGGCTTAAATGCCAATTGATGACTGTGCATAATTGAATACCAGTTACTAATCTGAAACAGCCTAGAATTATGCCTAACAATGAGATGGCATTTGGATAACACAACATTTTATGTCAATTTTTTTTTAAATTATTATTCATAGACTTTGGTGGAACCTTAGCAGCATCATAAATTTAATGACTTCTAAAATGCAGTTGTTGTGTGTGCAAGCTTGTCTGTATAATTGATGCATTTTGTCTTTTTCCTTTTTACTTGTTTCAGCAGCAATATCTGTTCATTCGGTCGAGTTTGACATTTTCTCGCTCTGGATTTAGTCAACTTTTCAGAGTTCGTGACCATTAGATCACACTGTAATCATTAGAAGTATTTCTTACTGATAATATATATGCATAGACGCGCACACAGACCCCATGCACACATATTCTTGTTTGACAAAGAAGTGTTTTAAACATCAGGTATTCTCGAGTTTCCAATGATATCTACCGGCTCACATATTAAGGTTCTATCCTTCCTATAACACTAACACTTGTACTACCAGTGACTCCTTTCACTGAGAAAAAGCAGTCATGGTCAAAGGAAAGGAATGAAAATGGGCTGAAGTAGAGCAAGTTTGTGCACACCTGAAAGTTTTAATGGTGTTTGTTGATAATTACTACAGCAACCTTTCGTTGCAACGTTTGCTCTTATTGCAGGAAGAAATTAGCTGAAAAGGAAGAGTTGAAAGAGCTATACAAGACGATTTTGACCATTATTAATAAGATTTGCTCGATATTAAAATTAGTTAGTCAGTCTTTCAAAATAGTTAGTTTTTATAAGTAGAATCTGCGATGTGCTTAGCTTGTGACAAGTTATTCAGTTTCCAGCTTGTCCTTTTGTGGTTAAAGTTGGTTATTCTTTTCCTGCATGACTTCTTCATGGAAGAGAGTTCCTTTGGACTAAATGTTAGAACAAGGGCATTGTTTGAAGACTATTATTATTGGGTAATTGCATAATTTTCTCATTCAGATTAGTGTTTTTCTGCAAAAAATGTTCAGATTGCTTTGCTGATAATGGAAAATAAGGCCCAGAAGAAGCTTTTTCAGCAAAAGGATAAAGTTCCTTCGCCAGCTCCCCCAAGTGATGGCAAAGATACCAGGGAATCCATGCTTCCCAAGGCTGAGCTTTCTGCTGCAACTTCTCCGAATGAATGCAAGGAAGAAATATCTAAGTTCTCATCAATAACTAATGTGGTACGTGCTTTATTCCGTCTTATGCTTAGTTTTATACACGAGTCATATGTTCTTCTGGTTTTGTCAGTATTTTGATTTACTATTTTAGATGCCAGTCAACTATTATATTTTGATGATGTACATTCCATTATCAACCAAATAACCTTAGCTGTGTGCTTGTGCCTTTAAGTGAAAAAAATTCTTGAGTACTTCGTGTTTACCCAAAGCTAAAGTTATTTGGTTGACAACTTAGAATAGGAAAGACACCTAGCTCTGTTGTGACACTACTGTTTCTGCTGTTCATTTTCAGGAAGAGAATGTTTCTGGAGATTTTATGTCGAGTCAGTCAAAAGAGACTGATTCTTCAACCAGACTTGATGCCTCGCGGGACATAGATGCAAGGCAGCTTAATTGGAAGTATGTCCTTACAGCAGTTCTTGTGTTTTTGATATCCACAGTGGTAACCTTTTTAATGCAGAACCAGAGTATCCAGCTTTGATAGTACTCGAGATTTTTGTTATTCGATCAAGAGACCCTCGGCATTAGGCACTCCTCAGAAATCTTTAGGCCTACCTTCATCGTGTACTCCCTTACTGTTTGTCACCAGTAGATATCACTGTGTAGAGTGATGTCTTTGCGCATCTAGTTCATGGTGATGAGTATTAACTTTGGAGCCCGGAAGAGAAGAGGAAACGATCCCCCACCCACCCTCTTTGTGACTAAATAGCAGTTTCTTACACATGCATAGTTTTGCCATTCAGATTTTGTCTGCTTTACAAATTAGTGTTCAGTAGAAGTTTGGAAGTACAAACAGTGGCTCAGCCATTCAACAGAAGAATACAGAAAACCTACACATTTGAAGGCTACTTGTTCCTCTCTTTCTTGTTTATTGCCAAGTGCTTTAAGATCATTTCTCTATGTAGTTAATCAACTTAGGGCTTGTTTTGTACGTGGAATGTGATAGATAAGGATATTTCATGGGTTGCGATATTCCACCTTCTACTTCATGCACATTCTGAAGCATTTTATAAAAATGAATAAAGCAATGTTGCATCATTATAATCAGCAAAACAACTAGAGAAGTATCAGTGCATCAATTACCTTTTTTGGTTCAAACATTGATAACATATGCAAACAGCAAACATTAAGATGCCGGAGTACGCGCATAATACGATTTTATTCACTTGTGTATACTAGCACTCATTTTGTAATTACTATATGGCTACTCAGGTTTGATTTGACGTGAAATTCAAAAATAAAAAGGATTTTAAATTTAGGGTGTGTTCAAGTTTTTATGAAAATAAGTGTGTTTATGCTTCTTCTTGTAATATCAATTTAATATTAATATTTATTTTGATTGTTACTTAAATTTTATTGTATCGTATTATTAAATTCATTATTAAGTAATGATAAAAAGTTTCATTTTCGTGTAAATGATCAACTTGATGTGATTTTTTTTATCGTTATCATATTTTTTTGCTTCTAATTTTGTTTTTATTAATTGCTAATAATTCTATTTTATTATTTATCTTGTCTTTTAATAGTAGCTCTATTTTGTAACTTTTTTTTTTTTTTTTTTGAAATCTTATCTTGCAAATTATTTAATGTGTTGCTCATCAGGTGGCACATTTTCTTTTTTATTCCCATATAATATAAATATCTAAGGATGTAACCAATTCATTAAATAATGTGAGTAACAATGATGACGTATGATATTTTTTCAGCGACGAAAGAGAAATTAATTTGCTAGTTGTCTACCACCCGAAGTCACCGAAAAAGATTGTGAAACCAGCAAAATTGGATCAATGGCAACTCCCATTTTTCTCTAAAGTTTGAAGTTTGAATCATCATTTTGTTTCTTCAGTTCAATGGCGGAAGTTTCTGGAATACACCGTTTCCACCTCCCGCAAACCATCTATGCTACCGTCACTGATGATGATGATGATGAAGAGTACTCACATCCGTTTGCTTTCGATTTCGACTCCCTTTCTCCTCCTAATCACACCCTTTTTATCCACTCTCATGATTTCAACTACAGCCCCAATTCGGAACCCGAACCCGGTTCCCTAGATTCAGATTCGGGTTCGGATCACTCGGGTTTGCTTGCAGATCCGGATTCCTTTATCGTTGATGATGACCAAATGAATTTTGTTACGGATCTGTTTGTGACCCCTGATGGAAACGTTTCAGAAGATTCGGGTTTTGATAATGGGAATAGGGTTGTTCTAGAGGATGTATACGGTGATTTTGGATCTGATTTTGATGGGGTTCTTCTGCCCTCAGATTCCAACGGGATTGAAACGGGTGATGGGATTCGGGTTGTGGGTATTGGGTCGGACTCTGATTCGCAAGAAGTGGAGCTGAATGTTGGGGATATTGATCAGGCCAATGATTTTTGGAGTTGTCTTCGGATTGATGATCAGAGGGATGTGAATGACGAGTTTGAGTGGGAAGAAGTCAATGAAAGGGGTGAAGATAGAGACTATTTGAGTTCTGTAATTGATGGAATTGAAGAAATATCAGTTTCTTCAGATATTTCATCTTCTGAAGGAGGGAACTCGAATTCGGGTTCAGTTGATGAGCCGGTGAGGAGTTTAGAGTGGGAAGTTCTGTTGGCCGTTGATAATATTGAAAGAAGCCTCGAACTTGATGGAAATGATGATGGGATTGCTCATGTAAACGAAACTGATCACGATGCCGTGTTTGGGCAATTTCTGGAGAGTGAAGGGACTTTGAAGGGTAGTCCACCAACAGCTAAATCTGTTATTGAAAATCTTCCTTCGGTGGCTTTGAAGGACGAAGTGAACAAGATAGCCTGTGCTGTTTGTAAAGATGAGATTTTGGTTGTGGAGAAGGTGACTGAGCTTCCTTGTTCCCATTATTACCATTGGGAATGTATTATACCATGGTTAAACATACGTAATACATGCCCTGTTTGTCGTCATGAGTTACCCACGGATGATACTGATTATGAGAGGAGAAAAATTGGAAGGCGTACCGGTGCTGGAGCTCAACTCATTAGTGACTTTCAGGTTAGATACAATTTTGAAATTGTCCCTTGAGACTTTTTCTTGTTCATACACAGATATCATAGGATGTGCATATTCCCTTAGTGGTGAGTATGTTGATTCTTTTTATAGACTGTTGCTTTCTTTAATTTTTTGGGTACAATGTATGTTTGTAAGAGTTCCAGTTTGTATGACAGTATGAAATTTATACTTGCTGTAATTGTACCATTAGGCAGTGAGACAATGTAAAAGGATTATTGAGTCATTAATACTACTATAGACTATAGAGATTGATGAATGTTTGAAACAATTTGGGTGCATTTTGACTTTTGATTTTATGTTACCAATAATTTGTTCATATTGTATTAGAAGCAAGATTTAATCTTTCTCAGTTCTCTTTGATATATTTGAGCCAATACTATTGAAAAGAAACGAAAGGAATCATCAATCGTCACCCTGTCTAGTGAACTGGTGGTTTCTCTGTTATCGTGCATTATTACGTGGGTCTGTTCTAGCCTCAACTCAACTTGTATGGTGAATTGGTGCTTATGATGCAATTTGCTAAGATGAACGGCAGCCAAGGACGGAGCTGATGGGAGGGGCAAGGGGGTTCAATTGAGTTGTGGAAAACATTTCTGTACAAATAAGGCAAAAAAAGATATTTTGGGGCTCTATATGAATTGTTGAACCCCTTATGTTACATCAAATGAAGATTCTAGTGAAGTGGTAAAATGGGGTTCAAGAATTTCTTTAGGTCGTACATTCAAATCCTAGGCGTGAGTTGTGACGCTCCAGTAGTTTTTGAATTCCCTTATATAAAGCCACTGACAGTAGCAGCCTGTGAATTGCTTATAGTTCTGTGAATAAAACCATGCTATACAACACAAAAAAGGATAACAGAGGATAATATTGAAGCGGTGCAGGATATGATAAAATTTAGAGAAACACTAGTCCTTATTTGTTTCAACTAAGGATAAAATAATCATGTTGAAGGATGATGTTTAGTCTTTGCTTTTAGTCTGATCCATGCTGGCCTTTAAGGTATTAAAGATGGCCAAATAATGAGTTGGAATATCTGGGTTTGTTTTAGTATGTGGTTTGTTGAATAATCCCTAATAGATGGATGCAACAGATCCAGATCCAGATCCTGAGAGCATAGTTAATCAATATTGGGGTCTTATATTATGTTGTTCATCCTTGAGCATGTGAGGGTGTTAGATTTTCCCATGTTGATTGAGGGAATGGATTCTTATCTCTGTAAGTTATCTGGCAATCGTCACCTCATTAGCTATCTTTTAGAGCTTAGTTAAGCCCAATGGTGTATCTTCTTAACAGCATCTCACTTACAAGGATAATGCTAATCCAAACATCCCACAAAAATCACTACACACAGAGAAGATGTGAAGCCTGTAGGAAGAGACTACTGCGGGGAATATTGAACATTGCGTGCCACTTTATTCAGAGCTGCTACCTCCAACTACTAATGATTATTTTTTTGGATGATCTCATTAAAAACATCACAAAGATGGAAATTGTACAAAAGAGTGAGCACTAAACAAAAAAGCTAGGCCAAGACTAAAGAGCTGATAAAATCCAAAAGATAGCAAAAAATCCTGATGCAATGGGGCATTATTGGGAAAAGGGTAAGAAATACGCCTCAACTTTGTTTTATTAGTTGACTTTACCCTTACCGTTAAAACAGAGTTATTTTTACCCCTGCCGTTACTAATTTCACCATATGTACCCTTTAATTGACGGAAAGCCCCAAATTGACTCAATTAACCCGAATTTTAAAAAAAGACCCATTCCCCATATTAAACCCAATGCTAACCTAAAACCCATTACACTAAGAGAGCATAAGATTTCATTCCTTCTGAGTAATCAACTGCCGAAATAAGCCTCGAAGCTCCAACGTCGGCGCAAAATCGCCAAAATCATCCACCACATCATCAGACTCAGCATCTGCAAAACAGCACACCTTAGCCCTTACCATCAATCTCAATATGGCCATCTTCGTCCCTGCACAACCTCCCACCCATCGGATAAAACGACAGCCTCACACCCATCGGATTAAACGGCAGTAGGGCTTTGCTTAGTACCTCCTTAAGCACCTTTCCGTCAAAAAAAAATTGGGGATCCTGTTGGGCTATAGAAATAAACACTAGTGTGGAAATTAGGCACCACCAAATCCACAGTAGAGTTCCACAACCTCAGTTGTGGTGTCTCCGTCACCGGCTACACCATCGTCGATTTTCCCATAGAATTCCACAACCTCAGTTGCGGGTCTCCGTCACCGGCTACACCATCGTCGATTTTCCCACCTCGATCTTTATTGTTGATCAATCAACTCTGTTTCTGAAATGGAAAACACACAAAAAATTCTCTAAAATTACGATCGAAATTACAAATTATTTATTTTCAGTTACCCACTATGAATGTGATATGCTACCAACTTTCATTGTTAAGTGTTAACTATCCATTAGCATCATAAAATGAAATTAACTCAATAGAAAATGACTTACCTTGTGAGAAGAGAAGGAGCATGATATTGTAGTTGAGCTTTTTTGCCTCTTAAGTTAGGGGTGATAACTGATAAGAGGGTGTTTCAACCGAAGAAGGAGATGAAGAAATGGGTTTAGGGTCTTAATTTGGTATAGTGTTTCAATTGATTGAGGAAGGAGATGAAGAAATGGGTTTAGGGTCTTAATTTGGTATGAATTCATGGGTCAGTTTGGATTAAAAGAGAAAATCGGGTCATTTTAATCGAAATTGGGTAATTTTAATTGATTTGGGGCTTTCCATCCATTTGAGGAGTACAAGTGACAAGTATAGTAACGGTGAGAGTAAAAATAACTCAATTTTAACGGTAAGTGCATAATCAACTAATAAACCAAAGTTGAGAGGTACTTTTTACCCTTTTCCCTTAAGAAATTGGTTCGGTTAGATTCAAGACACATATATAACATCTGTTGGCCAGTTGAAACTTTCTTCTATTGATAGTCTTGTGTTAGGTTGAAAATGGCACGGTTACGAAAACATACGGACAAAAAAAGTAATAAATTCGACCAAGAGACAACGATTAAATGAAGAACCAAAAGCACTGAGTAGACAAAAGATAGAAGGAGATGTATACATAAAAGAGAACACCACATTTGAATTCTGATGAAGCCATTGTAAGCAGCACTGTGTTAACACTATGAAGAAACAAAATACCCTCAAGTAGAATATTAAAAAAAAGTATGTATTTTTTGTTACTAATAATTAAAAAAAATTAATAGTTTGTTGCTAATCTCTTACTAATATTATGCACATATTTTTGAAATTCTATTATTGATGTAATTATAATAAAAATCGTAGACAATTAAATTTATAGATATTTTTTACTTCTTAATTGATCTAATTCACTTCAATTTGAATCAACCATGTTTTAGTATTGACTTTGTAAGATTGTCTTCAATTCTTTGAGATGTTTTATTAAACATTTCAAACTCAAACTAATTAGATTAACAAATAATTGTATCTTAAAAATTATTGTCTTAACTTTGAAGGTCTTCTAAAGGTAACCATCACTATAATATTGGTTTTTGTAATTAAAAGTATTACGAAATATTAAATAAGTAAAAAAATGATACTCTAATTGTCATATTCAATGAAGTAAAATCTTAATTTTATTTTTAAACTCTTTTAGAATAGTTTTGATAGTTTAGGTAATGATTGATTTTATTGAAAAGCTTTCAAAACTATAATCAATAAAAGAGATTTAAAGATGTGTGTTGTTATGTCACGTACAATAATTTATATATGTTTATTTTTTTCTTACAAAATATTAAAAAAAATTAATTATTAAATTATAATCAATTACAATTTTTTTTTTAACATTTATGATAATAAAATATATAATTTTTTTAAATCAAAGTGTATTTTGATTCGAAAAGTTGAACGTTATTTTAAATTCAATATGAATTGTAATGTCTTTTTTTATAGGAAAAAAGTAAAAAATAATAATATGTAAATCAAAAAAGAGAAAATAGCAAAAAAAATAAAATATATATATATCCAAAAAGAGAAAATGGAAACGCAAGGCGAAAGTTATAATTCGTTGATGCCATCTTTTATACATTTCATTATTTTCTGCAAATTGAAAGTTTTAGAAAAAATAGGGGAAAAGGGTAAAAAATACTCCTCAATTTTGGTTTAATAGTGACATTCTTATCGTTAAAATGAAGTTGTTTTTATCCTCGCCGTTACTAATTTCATCATTTGTGCTCCTATGTGGACAAAAATCTCAAATCAACTTAAATTGATCCGATTTTAATTGAAATTTCTCAATTATCTATTCTAACCCTAATTCAAACCTGACCCATAATACTAAATAACAAATAACAACAAACCCCTCTTTTTTCTCTCTTAGTAACTTGTGCACACAAAAATGCTTAGAGCATCAACACACAATGACTTCTTTTTTGATCCATCAATAAAGTTCATATGATTACCAAAATTAGGGGTGTCAAATGGGCGGGTTGGGTTGAAATTAGAGATATTAAAATGGATTGAGATAGAAATCGGGTTGGGTCTTGACCCGCCCAAGTTTACTTTGGACTCAAATGGGATGGGTTAAAAAACGGGTTGGGTCTTGACCCACCCAATTTGACCCGATTAATCTCAATAATTTAACATAGTGATATTTAACTTTTATAATCACAATTTGAATTTTCGCTCAAGATTTTTTTTTTAAAAAAGTAACAAATGGATAGAAATATCCTAAAAGAGGTTAAATAGATAATAATTCATACCTTCAATATAGGAACATATCTTAGTAAAGAGTTTTACAACGGATTGAAATTGGAGATTGAATTGGGGCTCGGATTCTCTTAAAACGGAACAAGCGAAGGACTCTTCCTCTGATTCCGACGAACCGGCACAAATCTATTTGAACCAACCATCGGTAATTTGAAATCGCTCAAGGGTTGACGAACTGGCACAAATCCATTTGAACAAACCATCGGCAATTTGAAATCTCTCAAGGGGTCGCCGGAGTATATGGAAACGCTATCAAATATACTCTAATGGTGTTTTTTTATTTATTTCATCATCATCTACGGAAAGTCAGAAATAAGAAAAAACTATCAACAACTTCTAATCCAAATGTTTGAATCCAAAAGCATCATACACTACTCGGAAAGTTAAGAAAAACTTAAGTATCAGGAGCAAGGTAAAAAAACAAACCTTACAGAATCCAAGTCTTTTACCATTGTTGTCTAATACAACATTAAATAGCTCACCCTCTAAAATCTTCCTAATATTTGCATAGGGATGGCAATGGGGCGGGTGGATAACGAGCGGGCGGGTTTTACCTTATGTGGATGGGGCGGGAATGGCTTTATGCGGGTGCAGGGCAGGGCGGGTTGAAACTATTTTTAAGGAATGTAAGGCGGGTGTGGGTTGTGGAAATTGCAACTCCCTCTCAATATATGCTCGCCTTTATAAAACTTAACATTGTTTTATATTTTCACTGTCAATCATTTATTTAGTTCTCAACGAGATGTTCTACAAGATTTCAACCACTCAGTTTCACTTAATTAGTTTATAATATTGAGAAAAACATTTATAAGTTAGTCCAGGCTTCTCTCTTTAGCTACTTTGTCATTGATTTTTTTCAAATATTTTGACACTTAAGTTACACTATAATTTTGTGGAAACAATAATGAAGCCTTATAATTTTCTGGAAATTGTATTATTTTGTGTTTGACAAAAAAAAAATTTAGAAACCAAATGAAACATAAGCTTGACCCACAAATTCACTTATCCTTTCTATTAAACAAGAAAAAATATATATATTCCCAGCTACATGATTGAGACAATGAACTCTCTATATGTATATGCTAGTAGGAAATAGTATAACAACAAGTTTATTTATTTAGCAGAACATAATTTTTTGCTATGTGGGGCGGAGCGGGGCTGGTTAATATGTTTGTGGGTCTATGCGGGTTTGCCCCGCAACCGCCCACCCGCCTCATTGCCATCCCTACATTTGCGGGATTACCCCATACCGTTCGACCACCAGCACCGGTAATTTCCTGAAATTAGCCAATAAAATGTAAACATTACGCAAAAACGATTTGTAGAACCATGGCAGTAGCTTCTCATTTCCCTCTAATGCGTGTTTTTTTTCATTTTTGTTGGTTTATGTACATTGAGTTGTACATCAGTTTTGTTGTTTTTTTATTCGGTTTCCCCACTTTTTTGTGTATTTTATGGATACTCATTTTAGCAGTGACTGCCATCCTCAACCGTGGATGAAGAAAAACCACCTCATCTATGAGCAAAGATAAGGATAACCACCTCAATATTTGCACCTACTCTCTAGTTATTTTGATCATCGTTTGAGCAAGCGATGCGAAGAAACACCATGAATGGGGTCAAGTTATCTCGGATGGTGTTTCAATGGAGGAAGGAGATGAAGAGGATTAGAGAGATGGATTTGAGGTTTTAATTTGGTATGAATTCATCATTCGGTTTAGTGGGTCGGGTTTGGATTAAAAGAGAAAATTGGATAGTTTTAATTGATTTGAGGCTTTCCATCCAATTGAAGGATAAGTATAGTAACAGCAAGGGCAAAAACAACTTCATTTCAACTATAAGAACATAGTCAACTTAAAAATCATACTCTTTTAGGTGGCTAATGAAGCTTACACCGTTTATTAAGATTAGCTATATATTATTATAAGAGTAAGCAACAGAATATTGAAATATTATTTCATCAGAATTTGATAACCCAAGACCGAAGAGTTTGCAAGGTAATTTTGATGCAATAACCACCGTCAGTCAGAAAAGATTTTCTTGATTTACATGTTGTGCACAGTAGGTACCACCAACAAATGAATCTAGAAAACATCAATTTTACAAAAAGACACATTGAGTGTGCAGTAACATAAACAATTACTATCAACTTTACTTTGCAGTATCATTACTTCTATTCAAATCTTCCTCAAGATGCAATTTTCTTGTCAGACTTCACTATCAAGATACAATTCTTGAATGCTAAGAATTTGAGCCTTTGTTTTAACCTTGGGAAAAAAGTTTGAAATATATTCGAACTTTAACCAAAATTATTATAATAATATCGAACTTTGGGAAGGACTTTTTACTCCTGCACTATTTAATAGTGTATTTTAAAAATATATATGGCCCACATGGACATCATAAATATTGCATCATTATAAATAGTAACGTGTCCACGTGGACACATATATACCTTTGAAATACATTATTAAATAGTTCAGGGGTAAAAGATCCTCCATAAAATTTGATATCCTAACAGCAATTTCGACCAAAGTTGAAGTATTTTTCAGACCCTTTTCCCTATCCTCAAAAGGCCTTCAATATTGGCGGTCATGATCTATTGATTTGTGAGAATAAAGATGGAATTGGCTTAGTGGCTAATTTGAGTATCAATTTTTGTTGTATATAAAGAAGAACGGTTATTAGTTTGTTTAATTGGTTTGTAACCATTTTATATTCCATACAGGCGGTTAAACATCTTAATTATTGTTAAGGTTTTGCCCTGATTTTCTTACCATATTTGAGTTTTAATTTTACCTTGAAGGAAAATTAAAGCATTACCATAATTGCTTTTATTTTTCTGAAAGGAAAATATAATTTTCTTTTATATTTGGTTTATTCTTTTCTTAGAGGAAAAACTCTACCCTATACTCATAGAACAATAAGATCCACAATGTAGTTGCTTAAGAGTTTTGTTTATGGAGAGACTTATTCTCTCAACAGTTATAATATTTTTTTATATTAGTTTTTCATATAATAATATTATGTTTTTAGTATAAGTTTTTGTTATCTGATTTATCAACCATATGATATGCAATTGTAAGCTTCCGCACGACGCCCTAATCACCTTCATAACCCAACAAGTGGTATCGGAGTCAATGGTTCAATGACCCAGGTTCATCGAGGTTGAAGACATATTCAACGCGGTTCCAAATCAATTCGCAACTAATTTGATGATAAAGAAAAAAATTGTCCAGCTACATGTGGAGAAGAGATTAAAGCCATATTTTCAACATTCTTGTTGCTGCATTTTTGAAAATAAAAATAAAATATTTTTATATCATTTTTAACCCATATATTTTAAACTTTATTTTTAATCATGACAAGCAGCAGTGATGAAGATTATGTGAAGAACAAAGATTATCATGCATGTGAAGAAGGTGAATCAAGTTTTGTCAAGAAAATCCAGCCAAAAGGGGAGATTTGTTAGGATTTTGCCCTGATTTTCTTACCATATTTGAGTTTTAATTTTACCTTGAAGGAAAATTAAAGCATTACCATAATTGCTTTTATTTTTCTGAAAGGAAAATATAATTCTCTTATATATTTGGTAGGAAAAATTTGGAGATCTATAAATTGAAAATCCATATTCTCATAGCAGAACACAATATGATCCGCAATGTAGTTGTTTAAGAGTTTTGTTTATGGGGAGATTTATTCTCTCAACAGTGCTAGTATTTTTTTATATTAGTTTTTCATATAATAATATTATGTTTTTAGTATAAGTTTTTGTTATCTAATTTATCAACCATATGATATGCAATTGTAAACTTCCGCACGACGCCCTAATTACCCTCCTAACCCAACAATTATTTTTTGTTAATAGATAAGTTTCTCCAAGTTAGCCTGCATGCCTATCATAGATAAAACGCACACATTATGTTATAACCTAAGATTATAAACGCAACAAGACCCTTTTGTAGCACACAAAAGTGTGAATTAGTTATCTTACTACCACGTTATTAAATTGTAAGATGATCTTCTTGCTTATATGTACTACGATATTTTGGGGCTAGAATCTTATGGTTTGCTTTATAAAAATAGGTAACTTATAGAAATCTCACTAGTTTATGAGTTAATTACTAATATAAATGCTAGTTTTTGAAATATTATGAATCTTATCAGATTTTGGAGTGTCCAAATATGTCTAGATATACATGTATCTTGGGATAATGAGATCAAAATTAGGTGTAATTTGCTCTAGATACACTGTATATCGAAGTGGATTCATATGTATCTGGGATACATATATAGAAAAATGTCGCTTGCATCCCTCACTTCCCTCACATCTCGTTCGCCACTCTCCTATAAATCTGATATCTCAAATACATGCGAATCACATCAGATATTAACTGTTTTGAGTGCATGTACAACACTTCATAGTGCTTTCTTGTAATAAAAAATATTCTTCTTTAGATGGTAATTTTTTTTGTTATTAGTTAGTGAAGAAGTAAACCTAAAACAAATATGGTAATTTGTGCATATGCATAGTATAACCTTTAAACAACAATTGTTGGGCTCGTGTCTGGCATGGGCTTCATTTGTCTTGTATTTTTGTTTGAGAAACTTACATAAATCTCACTCATTTAAAAGTTAATTACTTAGATACACTTTAATTTGCAATATTGCGTATTTTACCAAAATTTGTTGCCTCCGGATATGTCAAGATACATGCATCTTGTGATACATAGGATTAAAATTAGATGTAATTTGCTCTAGATACATTATATCCAAGTGGATTCACATATATCTGGGAAACATAGATAAATCTCGCTCGTCACTCTCCCATGTATCTAGTATTTTTGATACATATGAATCACACCTGATACATACAAGTACGTGTATCTAGTGTTCTCTTATGCTTTAGTAAAAAGCAATTCTCCATCATTGGTGGTAGATAGAAAAGTTCAAGTATTAAAATAAGGAAACACTTCTACTAGTTGTCAAAAGGGTTGGGAAGAGGGACCCTTTTTGAACAAAATCTTTAATTATTTAGTTAGTTATTAATCAATTAATGGTCAATCCGAAACGACCCAACCAAATCGAATCCTCGTGACCCTTGGTTAAAACATTTTTTCTGCTTTATTTAAATTTCTCACCGTTTTTATATGACTATTCTGAAAGGTTGCCAACTTTCAGAAATAGTGCTTCTTGGCTATAAAATACATGTGATTCCTCAGATTTTTTTAAACGAAAATTTTGATCTTCTTCTTCACAATTAAATATTTGTGTACCTTGTTGTCGTTGAGTGGCTCACTGACACCATTATTTTTGTATCAATACACTGGTGAATAGAATCGTTCTATCCTGGGAGGATCTAGCTATTCCTTTAAACCTCGGGTACTAGAGGGAATACGTTCCTTAAGGGGACATTGTGCATTAAGTGAGCTAGATTTTCTTTCCTTTATGTTTCATACTATTGTTACAGATTCTGGTATGTTTTTACGGTCATTAATTTCGGCTTATGTTATTAATTTCTGTTATTGAGTACATGCTTTATGTTTCATACTATTGTCATTAGTATTTGTTAGTACAAATTAGATAACAAAAATTGTATTTACTTCAACTACAGTTAACTGCAATAGAGAAATCAGAGTTATACCATTTTAAGCTTCACACATCAAGAAAGTTTTAGATGACTTACCATTGTCGCAAACTTCTGAAGTAGGGGTGCAACTTTCAAGAAAGATATAACCCATGAAAGGCGCGGCGTGGTTACTTCAGCAGTAAATCGTTATATATATTGTTTGGATTGTTGTTACTATTATTCTACAATCTTTTTATTTTGATTTAAATTTAAGTCGTTTTCGTATATTCATTATCATTATTTTTTGTGTCTTTCTTTAATTTCTTTTAGTTATAGCTTTAAAGATTATATGTGCATTATTTATAATTAAGAATTGATAATGAATTATCTTCTTTTGATAATTTCTCATGTTTCTCTTTCAGTTGAAAATTTCTAATAACACTCGGAAGAAACAAGGAAGTTGCCATTGAATAATTAGAGTCTAAAATTTTACAAGTTTTTTAAATATAATTAGATGATAGTCTAATATTCTGTATTTAAAACTAAGCAATTTATGAACAAACAATAAATCTGAATCTAACGTTATTTAAAAATATATTATTTTCAAGAGCTATATTTACCCAATTTTTAATAAAATAAAAACAAAATCTAAATAGAGGCTAACATTATCCGAGAGTTACGTTCATGAACAATTGGACACAAATTATAATGCAACTACGATCAATTAAGTTGGAAGATTAAAGAAAATTAAGCATTATTATTAGAAACCAAAAAGGAATTAAGAAACATAAGTAAAACTTCTTAATAATACTCAAAGTTAATTACTAATTGATTTACCCCCTAATTCCAAATAAAAGAGTTCAAAAAAAGAAGGTTGAACTCATAGCCTAAATGTTGAACAAAGATGTTCATGATGTGATCAGATGAATATTTTTCATTTGTTCATGCCAGTAGCATTGCTAGCTTGTTCCATTACCCTTTTCCTGATAAATGTATATAACATGAGTTTAATTTTATTTATTTACTAATTGTAACTACACAAATAGATCAATCAAATGATAATTCAATTTAATACTAATTAACATTAAGTGGTATTTTTTCTAAAATAAATGACAAGAGCAATAATGCTGACTTGAACTTGGCCCTTGGCCTGGCCAGCTTGGTAACTAATGTTCTTAGAATTATTCATATTTAGTTGAATTTGCTTTTGAAAATGATAGTATTTGATTTGATTTGATACATCTTTGTTTAAGATGTTGTAATTATATATAGTAGACGGAACTCATTTAGTGCTTGACACAAGTTATAGATTGAAAATGTTTGTGTCATGTTAAAGTATGATCCACCGGCCCTCAAGACTAGGAGGAAGTTGCATCTTGTTAATAATTTGTTGTGTGGCTAATTAATGTCGTATGAAAATTTTCAATACGTGACTTATAAGAAAAATGATTTGCCTCACAATGTTGTTTTATTTGGCTTCTCATTATTTCCGTTAAGGGTATGCATAATTTGGTTTAAAAAATCAATTCAAATAAAAGATTGATAGAAATCAATTAAAAAAATTGATAATTGTTTGAATTTAGTTTGGTTTAGTTTTTTTTTTTTTTTCAAAAGAACTACGTTGTTTGGGGTTCAAACTTATATTATTTTATCGTCTATTTTAATATTCCAACTTGTTTATGTCTTTTGAATCAAAGGTGGACCCACACCTATAGTTGGGTGCATGTGCACTCGTTAACTTATTTTAATATATATAAATTGACAAGAAAAAAATATTATGTTATAATTTTAAACTACATTATTTTAATATCTATAAATTGACAAGAAAATGGTCAATTATTCTTGATGTAACTTATATAACTACTAAGTCATGTTCTTCTCATTATTTGCTATTAATGTCCCACTAATTCTTAAATGACTAACTACATTCTTGACATTTATTTCTGATGGAAATTCTACACCTATAAAAAAAAGTGTTTCTTCCTTGTGTTGGATAGAAAGAAAAAGTGGATGTTTAGTATTATCATGTTTATATTTTGAGGTTAGGGTCATGAAAGAGAGAGTTTACACAAAAAAAAAATATTTTAGGTTTTCAACTAATTCACTACACAAAAGAGAATAATTTTTTATTGAAGGAAAGTGTTATTTTATTGAAGTTTTGAACTCTTCAACTAATTCGGAGTTGTTGGAGTTGTACGATATTATTGGACTGTTATATTTTGGAGGGGACAAGTCAAGAGATATATTTCTGAATTAGTGTAAATTATGTTAATGTGGACTTGAATTTCCTTAAACGAAGCGATATACGCGCACATCTGCTTGAATATTTTCATTTATATATTCATTTTATTTTCAACTATTTTTATTGTAATTATGGTATATGCACAAACATTTAGAATTCAATAGAGATCGTATCTTAGCTCATTATTTTATGGAGCTATGAAATGCCAACATGAATGTTGATTTTTAATATTATTTTGAGAGATAAATTTCTCGATGTGGGTATTTATTCACATCTTGTATTTAATTATTTGATTGTTCGATCAATAATTAGATACATTATATATGAACTTTGAGTTCAGCTTGAAAAGGGTCATTAGTAATATGATTTGATATAGGGTGTTCTTGAACCTAAGCATTAGGGAATTGATTTGTGAATAAAGATAGACATAATCGTGCTTGGCTAAATAGTGCAAGGAATCGTTAATGTGGTTTTCTTTTTAATACATCTATGATGATATAGATACATTTTTTTAATAACAAATTGAAAGGGAGAAATAGGGCTTATAGGACATTTTTTTTGAATTTCTAGTATCGTTTCAAACTTCAAGACATTATGCTAGAGTTTTCTTTGCGTCAATTCAAGTTTCAGAAATTTGCTAAAGTAAATGTGGTTATTTTAGAAGGAAATCTTAGTAGTTAAATTGATTGATATATGAATTTTTATTGAAGTATCCGTCTCACAATAAATCACTATCTCTTATCTTTCCCTAATGATCATACTATTGAAGCCGATAATAGATAAAAACTTTAATCTGTTCAAACACAACTTTTAACTATTATATCGAACTATTATATCGAATTTTAAGAAATAAAAAGAATTGAGATCCATTTGATGGTCTTGACTTGTTTAATAAGGCCAGGGAAGGTGGACTAGCATACACTTTTTGGATCATTATAGGACTTAATTGTAAGAATTATTATTAATTATTTCTTACTTATGACCCAAGTTTACTTGTAACCCAAGTAATAACATACATAATATTTAATAAGGAATAGATCTCGTCCGTACATTGGTTACTTGATGGACGTACTATATTAAGTCATAACCTCTATAAATTGGTCCTCCCTCCACCCATTAGGATTACCACATATTCTCTACAATAATTTCATCGCTGACGGTTGTGGTAACATAAAGTTAGGGCAAGGAGGTAGAAACCAATTTACGACTAACGCTTCTGCTTCTCTCTGTGATGATGTCTTTCGCATCAGGTATGTGCCCCTAACAATCTCTATGTAAGATTATCGTGTTCAAGATCCTGAAAGTATTTAATTTTACATGTGGCATCAGAGCCTGGATTGTTTGAACTGATAATCTTCATGTACAAAACACGTGCATATGAAATTTTTTGCAACTAATTGAATCAAGTAATCAGCACACAAAGACATAAAGACTATTGCATTGAATCTCTTGTTCCTATTTAAGTATTCTTCACCGCATCAGTGAATCAGAATTTGGGGATACAAACAATAAATTCTCTTGTGTAAGGGTGTCTAAGTATTGTTTGAACTTTAAAGAATTTTTTGTCGGCAAAAATTGAACCAAAGTGTTACCCTGGAGTAATTTTAAGTGGTCAATATTCCTATTTGGTCTAATCACTTTGCACTTCAGTTTTTGAGAAAACGCTACTTTGTTCTTCACGATCTTAATTTTTCCATAATGTAATAATTATGTTTTGTTTTTAAATTGTGCGATAAATTAAAGTGGTCGTTATACTAAACAATAAATAATATGTGTATAATTTGTGCAAAATAGTTTGTTAGTCACCAAAGTGACCAAACTAGATAAATTAACGTCTACACCTATCATGTTTATGATCATTTGATGCATATAAAATGTTTCTATAGTTTGTTAATCACCAAAGTGGCCAAACTAGTATGGTTAAGAAAAATGTACATTCATAAAATTGTCATTTATCTATGAAAGTTAATGAAATGCCTATATTGAAAATAAATAGATAAATTGACTTTCACTATTGCTAGAACTTAAGAATTTACCCAAAGATGAATCAATCATTCTACGAATAGAGAAAATTATGAGGTAAATTAATCATTTTAGTCAAACATATATAGTATATCCAAAGATGTTGTATATGTTTGATTAAAAAATATTCAATTACCTATTAAAGATAAAATTGGCATTTAAATTATGATAATGTGTCGTAGTATCTACCCAAAGGAGAATTACGATATTTTTTATCGCTTGACTGAATTCACATTATTTTCTGATTTGTGAGCATGCATATCTATTTTGCAGTTATTCATCTTCATTCTCATGCTTCGTCTGTTACTGTGTTCAATGGATTGAACTTCTCTGAATGGCATGAACAAGTACAGTTCCACTTAGGTGTAATGGATCTTGACTTGGCTCTACTGAATGACAAACCTACTGCCATTGCTGATAAGAGCAATGAGGATGAAAAGTGTTTTCATAAATCATGGGAACGCTCTAACAGATTAAGCCTTATGTTCATGTGAATGACTGTTGCTAACAACATTAAGAGTACTATTCCACAAACAGAAAGTGACAAGGAATACCTGAAGTTTGTGGAAGAACGTTTTCGTTTGCTGATAAGTCTCTCGCTGGTACACTAATGGCTGAACTCACGACCATGAAGTTTGATGGGTCGCGTAATATGCAAAATCATATCATCGAGATGACTAACATTGCAACAAGACTTAGGACCTTGGGAATAAAAGTGGATGACACCTTTTTGGTTCAGTTCATTTTGAACTCATTGCCTCTTGAGTATGGACCATTCCAAATTAACTATAACACTATTAAGGATAAGTGGGATGTTAGTGAATTGTCCAGTATGTTTACTCAAGAGGAGTCAAGACTTAAGAAACAAGGAGGTCATTCCATTAACCTCATAGGTCAATGACTTAAAGTGAAGGCCAACAAGTTTAAGAAAAAGAAAACACCTGCTAAAGTTCCGTAGGATTCTCATAAGGAACTCAAGTCTGATATGTGTGGTTTCTGTAAAAAGGAAGAACACTATCAGAAAGATTGTCTGAAACGTAAAGTTTGGTTTGAAAATAAAGGTACATTTAGTGCTTTTGTATGTTTCAAATCAAATTTAGAAGAAGTTCCTAATAATACTTGGTGGCTTGATTCTGGTGCAACTACTCATGTATCCACTATGTTGCAGGGATTCACTACGATCCAAACTACAAATTCAAATAAAGATTTCGTGTTCATGGGAAATCACATGAAGGCTCAAATTGAAGGCATAGGGACTTATCGATTGATTTTGGAGACTGGACATCACCTTGATCTATTACAGACTCTTTATGTTCCTTCAATTTTTAGGAATTTGTTTTTCCTTTTAAGACTTGATGTTTCTGGATTTGATTTTAAGTTTGGACATGGATGTTTCAATTTATATAAGAATACTATTTTTTATGGTTATGGTGTTCTTATTGATGGTTTATATAAATTGAAACTCGATAATAATTTTTCTGAATCCCTGCTTACTATTCATCAAATTGTTGGAATTAGACATAGTTCCTAAATGAAAGTTCTGCTTATTTGTGGCATAAACGTTTGGGTCATGTACCCAAAGAACGATTAAAAGGATTAGTAAAGAATGAAATTATTTCGAATTTGAATTTTGTTGATCTTGATATATGTTTAGATTGCATTAAAGGAAAGCAAACCAAACATACTAAGAAATGTGCCACAAGGAGCACTCAACTTCTTGAAATTATACACATTAATATTTGCGGACCCTTTGATGTTCCATCTTTAGGTGGAGAAAAATATGTCATCACCTTTATATATGATTTTTCACGTTATAGATTTATCTATTTGTTGAAAGAAAAATCTCAAGCAGCGGATGCTCTGAAAGTGTACGTTAATGAGGTTGAAAGACAATTAGATAGAAAAGTGAAAATCATTAGGTCAAATAGAGGTGGTGAATATTATGGAAAGTATAACGAATCCGAACAATGTCCAAATCCATTTGCAAAATTCCTTGAGAATGGTGAAGTTAGTGGGAGTGTTGAACGACAAAGTGTGGAAATTAATGAGGTAAGGGTAAATATTTCATTGCCCATGAATGTACCTACTTCCACACCAATCACAAATGTTGTTCCTCTTGTTGAAGAACACTTTAACAATGTTGAACAACATTTGGGTGAAACACTTCAAAAAGGAATTAACTCACAAGTATCTGACGTAAATGAACCACAAATAGTGCCATTAAGAAAATCGGTCATTTCAGATGATTTTGTGATTTATTACAAGAGTCAGATTTGATATTATAATTAATAAAGATCCGGTTTCATTTTCACAGGCAATAGAAAGCAATGAGTCTAATAAATGGATTGATGCTACGATGAAGAGTTAAAATCCATGGAATACAACAAAGTCTGGGATCTCGTTTAATTACCAGAAAATTCTAAAAGAATTGGGTGTGAATGGGTCTACAAGACCAAACGCGATTCAAATGGTAATATTGAACGATATAAAGTCAGACTTGTTGCCAAGGGATACACTAAAAAAGAAGACATCGATTATAAAGAGACCTTTTCATCGTCTCAAAGAAAGACTCATTAAGAATTGTTTTGGCTTTGGTAGCTCATTATGATTTAGAGTTATATCAAATGAATGTGAAAACTGTCTTTCTTAATGAAGACCTCGAGGAGTATGTTTATATGGACCAATTAGAGGGTTTCAAATGAAAGAAAAAGATCAAATGGTGTGTAAGCTAAAGAAGTCAATATATGGACTCAAACAAGCCTCATGACAATGGTATATACAGTTTAATGATACCATAACATCTTTTGGATTTAAAAAGATTATCGTTGATAGGTGTATATACCAAAAGATCAGTGGGAGTAAGTTTATAATTTTAGTTCTGTATATTGATGACATTTTACTTGCTGCAAATGATTTAAGCATACTGAGTGAGACGAAAGACTTTCTCTCTATGAACTTTGAAATGAAAGATATGGGTGAGACATCCTATGTGATAGGGATATAAATATTTTGTGATAGACCACAAGGATTATTGGTACTGTCTCAAAAGGCTATATCGAATGAGTTCTAGAGAGATTTAACATGAACAATTGTTCAGCAAGAATAGTTCCTATTAAAAAAAAGGACAAATTTAATCTCATGCAATGTCCAAAGAATGATGTAGAACGAAAGGAAATGAAATCAATTCCTTAATCTTCTATTGTTGGAAGTTAGATGTATGTTCAAACTTGCACAAGACTGGATATTAGTTTTGCGATCGGAATGCTAGGAAGATATCAAAGTAATTCTGGAATTAATCACTGAAAAACAGCAAAGAAAGTTTGTGGCATGTTATGAAGCCACAATTCATGCATTATGGTTGCAGAACTTTATTTCAGGACTTGGGGTTGTCGACACCATTACCAAGTTGCTAAAAATTTCTTGTGATAATACTGCAACAGTATTCTTCTCCAAGAACGAGAAGTACTTCGAATGTGCCAAACATATGGAATTAAAGTACTTTACTGTTAAGGAAGAAGTTCATAAACAAAGAGTGTTACTTGAGAATATTACAACTGATCTCATGATTACAGATCCGTTAACAAAAGGCTTACAACCAGAGACATTTAAAGAACATGTTCAAAGAATGGGTCTTGGTTGTACTTATGATTGATTCATTTATGATGTTCTTACACTCTCAGCTCAATTATGTGTTTTTGATATATATTAATGAATTTCTTGTTTCTCATAATGGTGTATACATTATTGTTTTGAGATATTACAAGATAAGTCTCTATGAGACATTATTGTGGATCGTAATATTATATGTTTTTATAGCTTATGAACCTAGTATGATAAGTTGCTAATGTAGTAGTATATGGAAGGAAGTGTATAGCTTAAAATTTATGTACAACCGCCATAACTCGCATTAGTAGTTTGTTATATTGTGGTATGTATGATGTACATTATAGAAGAGATTTATTGTAGGCAAAAGGCATAAATTGCCCCCTAAACGTATACCAAAAAGTCATTTACACACTTTAACTAATGTGGTGACCTATTACACACCTTAAGTACATAAAAATATATTTATTTCCCCCTTCCGTCACCCAACCCAGGGCGCGTTTCGCTCCACATAGTTGAGCGCGTCAACACGCTAATAAAGTCATTTTTATTTATTTTTTTAATTAAAAAAATCTAACCCAACGGTTATATTCCCATTCCCTTCACATAACCCACCCACCCGACCCTAATGAACAAAAACCCTAAATTTTCACCCAAAAATCTGAATCAAGAACCCTAAATTCAAACATAGTTCAAAATTCCTTCTTTTGAATCAAAGGTAACTCTTTTTCATTATTATTCATTCATCTCTTTTCCATTTTGATTCATTTCTCTCTTTTTCATTTTGATTTGTTTCTATCTATTTCGTATTTTGAATTTTTAGTTGTTTGATTCGCGGTAATTCTTATTAAGGTGTTACAATGACTCGAATAAGCTTGACTAGGCTTTGTTTACAAGAGGAAGATCATGAATTGGAAGAGATGCGATGCAAACACGGATTTGTTTTGCCTTTGATGACCTCTTGGACCCCGAGAAATCCTAGTAGAAGATATTGGGGTTGTCCTTACTATGGGGTAAGTTAATCTTTTTTAAGAGTTGAATAATTCGTTTTGTTGTTTCAAGAGCCATAGAATGATTTGTTTTGTTGTTTCAAGAGCCATAGAATGATTTGTTTTGTTTTTTAAGAATGCTAGATCATGCGATTTTTGGCTTTGGAAAGATGATTATATTGATCCAAGATCCAAATTTGTGATTCCCAAGTTGTTGGGAAGAATTGCAGAGCTTGAACATAGTGTTGAATCTTCTCGAAAAGTTGAAACTTCGGATAAGGAAATCAACAAGCCTACTAAGTCGATCAAATCCATGGAAAGCAAAATAGATTTGAACAAGAAGGAGTCAAAAATGGACAATTTTGATGATGATTTGAAGAAGATGAAAGCAGTTGAAAAGAAATGGAAAATCAAATTGGCCAAGTCCAAGAAAAGGGAGAAATAACTTTGGATTGCTCTGTTGTGTGTTTGTATTTTAGGTGTAAGTTTAGTATTTCAAAGAGTATTGTTTCTGAAAGGAGAAGGACATTCAAGGAAATTGTCATGATCTCTTATTGTACCAAAAATTTGCAATATTGTGTTGAACTTGTAAGGCTTTTGTGTAATGAAAAGAATTTACAAAGCTTTTCTTAGCTTAATTTGTCTCATTTATTGTTGCAAGTATTTGATTTTGTATTTGGTCATAAACTATATATTTAGTGTGTACAACTATCTGCTCAATTGTCTAAACTATACGTTTGTGTAGCCACTGCTTAAGTAGTCACTTATTGCCCTCCATAAACACAGAAACCATCACTAAAAGAGAAGCAATGTTGTTACATAAACAGACATTCATAACTACATAATCATTAATCAAAATAGAAGTTAATATATGTCAAAGCAGTTACATAATCAAACACCACAAATCAAAATGCAGTCACAACTGCAATTCATTGTCTTAAATATAAGGGTACTAAATAGGGAGAAAGTGTATTGCATTGTCTATCACCCAACAAAACAAATGTCTACATTGCATTACCAACAAAAATCTACCAAAACAAGTTAGATTGCATTAGAGCTCTCTAGGCTCAAATGTGCAGCCTTAGACCTAGTCTCCATTTGTTTTCTTCCCCTCATCTCTTCAAGTTGGCTTGAGGTCATATCTTGTTTTCCCTTCCATTTCACACCACATGATGGTTTATGTCCAAGATCTCCAGTGACAACTGCTGAAGACTTCACATTTCTAAATCTTTCACTAGGCATTCCAGGCTGTTCAAATGAATATAAATAATCTTAATTTGTGATTAAAGAAAAAATAATAAATGATATTTAAGTATAGAAATAGGGAACTTACATTAATAATAGTAGCACCACTTTGTGTGTGTAGTGCACCCATTTCAACCATTCTTGTTCTGCTAGCAACACTACCCTAAAAAATAACAAAATATTCAGTAAAACAACTTATTTAAAACTTATACATGAAGTAAATAAAGGAATCTATATCACATTTTTTGTTGAACCCTTTGGTCTACCCCTTCCTCTTTCAGTTGGAGCATTAGGTGTTGCTCTTGGGCCAGCAATTTATGTTGATGTTGGTGCAGCAGCAGGGACAACAGTTTGTGTTGATGTTAGTGCAGCAGTAGGGCCAGAAGGAGGTCTTGAACTTGGTCCATCAGCAGGTTTTGAACTTGTGCCAGAAGCAGGTGCACCAAGAGGACAATTTCTTTTATTGTGACCCTTGTTATGACAAGTGCTGCATGACATCTCAATCCCTTTTTTGGATAATTTTCCAGTTTTACTAGTTTCACCTTGCTCTTTCTTCCTTTTCTTGCCAGGCCTTCCTGACATCTTCCTAACAAGAGGTGGTATCACAGAGATGTTTTGTGATTCTGACCACATTTTCAGATTCATAACTGGCTGAATGAAGTAGTTGTATGTCTTCATGTATGTTTCTTTGTTATACCAATGAGAAATGTAGTTGATTGGGTCCAATTTCCTATGGTGAAGAGCAGCTATTGCATGAGGACATGGTATGCCTTTCAACATCCATGCTCTACAGCTACATATTTGCCTTTGAATATCAACTACATGTCTGTATGGTCCATGAAGTACCTCATACCCTGTATCTGAATTCCATTTAATGCTGCATTTCATAGACTTAGCTGTGTTATCTTGTAGAACCTTTATTGCCATTGGAGAAATGTCGCATATCCAAATATTGCAAAACTCTCTCATCTGCCCTATTCTTTTCATCATTTTCACCCTAATTTCTTCAAGCATTGTAATTATAGTCTTATGCCTTGCTGCTAATATCCATGAATTGAAACATTCAGCCATGTTATTGTCTACAACATCACATTTTGAGGTAAAATTGAAGTAAAGCTTGCTCCATCTTTCAGGATTATAATACAACAAGTGATCAACTATATTATTTCCCAACCTTTTCATATAACTAATGTTATCTTTTAACTCAGCCTCAAAAGTAGACCTTGCACACCTCCAGAAACATTTTTTTCTCTCAAGACCTCTCCATCTCTTTGACCAGTTAGCAAGGATGTGTCTAGCACACATTCTATGCTCAACATTTGGCAAATGATCAGTTATGGCAATTTCAAGACCCTATAAGAAAATTCAAGACATAAAACTAAGAAACTAAGACATTTATAAATAAATGGCATTCAAGACATGAAATAAATCAAAAAAATCAATAAATATTCTAACCTTTTGCATATCTGATATGATTGTGAGGTCTGTACCATCTCCCAACTGAAGATCTTCCTTTAGAAGTTTGACAAACCAAGCCCAAGTAAACTTATTTTCAACTTCAACTACTGTCCAAGCCAGTGGTAGCATTTGATTGTTCTCATCTTTACAAATAGCAACCAATAATTGACCTTTAAATACTCCCTTTAGAAAACAACCATCCAAACCAATGCACCTCCTACAACCAGCCAAGAAGGACTTCTTCATTGCATCAAAACATATGTAGAAGCCTTGAAACATTTTTCTACCTTTTTCAAATGTTTCTTCATGAAACTTGACTACACATGTACTACCTGGATTAGTTCTTAGCAACTCATCTTTATAGTCCAAAATCCTCCCAAACTCAAGAACATAGTCACCCATTAACTCCTGTAATACTTTGTTTCTTGCTCTTCTACACACTGTTCTTCCAACATATAAATCCAATTCTTTTTTAATAAGCCCTTGAAACTCAAAGACTCTAATGTCAGGTTGTTCCTTTATCCTTTCACTATAGTGACTAGATAAGAACTTGCTATTACAAAGTTTGTTCCTATTAGTAGGATCACATTTGTGAACTGGATTGTATGTCTTTACAACAAAATTATCTGTCCTAGAATCAAAGCTAGCAAATAAAACCCAAGGACAACCAACTGTACACCTAACCCTTACCATTGTTAGTTCATTAATATACATTTCAATTGCAACATGTTCAGCAACAGCATATTTGGTAATAGCAGATCTAAACTCATTAACACTTTCAAATACAAGACCCAATTCCCACACTACTTTCTGAGAAGATGCATCAAATACAACTCTATTCACCTTCTTTCTCCTTCTTGGCTTAACTCTCTCTCTTTGCTGAACCTCTTCATCATCATCACTGAAAGCATCTGGATCTGTTTCAAAACTGGCAGCTTCATCTGAGGGATAATAAGGCTCATCACCAGCTAACTTGCCTTCTAAGTTATTTCTATTACCACCTGTAGATTCATGATACCCAGCATCTGGCCCTTTTTTTTCTGTTTCTAACTTGACATGATCAGGCAATGGAGCTCTTTCTCCCCTTTTTCTTCTCTTTCTTTTACTCATTTCCTCCCTAAAACTTCTTAGTTCATCATCTACATCACTCCCATTAAATCCCCCCCTCCCCATTCAATGATTCTCTATCTGAATCTTGTTCATTAAAAGGATGGGCAGGGTCAGGAATTGGATCAGAGGAAGGATGAACATGGTCAAGAGTTGGATCAGTAGAAGGATGGATAGGGGCAGGGGAATAAGCAGGGGCAGGGTTTGAGGCAAGGTTTGAGGCATTTTCTTGGGCCTCATGTGTGGCATTTTCTTGGGCCTCATATGTTGGTTCTAATTCAGCATCAAAAGATGCATTAGGCCCACTGTTTTGTGATGCTCCCTCACCTACTCCACTTTCCCCATATTCCAATAAAGGTGGGACCAAAACAGGATCAGCAACAAAGTGACACACAAAACAATCCAAAATATCTCCATGACTCAAACACTCGACAATTAAAGTAGTGTCATAGTCAGATTTGATTTCTAACATAGCAGTACTTCTAGGAAGTTTTACATACAACACACATTGTCCAGGTTCATACCCAACTCTTTCAGACAATCCCTCAATTCAAAATAAGATAACCTATCTATATCAACATCTAAAAACTCATAAACTCCTCCACCATGATATGGTTCCCCTTGTATTCCTTTTTTCCAATCTTAATAACACCACCGTGGTAAAATCTCAAAGTAATCAATTCAAAAGACATTTTAACCTAAAAATAATGTTATCAATTAACCCTCAACAACAACGACAAAACATATACAACAACAAAATTCATACAACAACAACGGGGAATCATGTGAATGAAAGACGACATACAGTAAACTTGAAAAAAAAAATAAAGACGAAATTACCCTAAGCTAAAAAGTATGAACTATGAAGTAACCCTAGAAATGTTTGACTGACCTTTCAAATATGGAGATGACAACAAATTATAAACGATGAACGCCTCGATTGTACCCACCAAACCCTAGTAACCACTGATTTGCTTCCACCAAAACGATGAACGCCTCGATCGACAATGTTCTTCAAATATAACTACAAGGATGCTTCAAAAACACCACAAAATCGAAGAAATCTTTAGCTAAAATTAGGATTTACAGATGAATTTTTTCGATTAGGTTTTGGTGTTCTTAGAGAAAGGAAACGGGTGGGTGAAATAAATTGACTAGGGTAAAATAAAATGGATTTGGGTGAAAAAAATCGGGTTTGGGTCAAAAGAAACGGGTTTGAGTCAAATGAATCGGATTGGGGTCTTTTATTACGTGGCTTAACTAGGAGGCGAGTGGCTTTCACTCTAGGCATAATGTCCTGGGTTGGGTGACGGAAGGGGAAAATAAATATACTTTTATGTACTTAAGGTGTGTAATAGGTCACCCCATTAGTTAAAGTGTGTAAATGACTTTTGGGTATACGTTTAGGGGGTAATTTATGCCTTTTGCCTTTATTGTATGCACAACTAATGTTTATTAAATATTAATGTTATATGGTCATTGGGCCAAGTGGGAGAATGTAAGAATTATTATTAATTATTTCTTACTTATGGCCCAAGTTTACTTGTAACCCAAGTAATACCATAAATAATATTTAATAAGGAATAGATCTCGTCCGTACATTGGTTACTTGATGGATGTACCAGATTAAGTCATAACCTCTATAAATTGGTCCTCCATTCACCCATTAGGGTTACCACATATTCTCTACAATAATTTCATTGCTGACGGTTGTGGTAATGTAAAGTTAGGGCAAGGAGGTAAAAACCAATTTACAACTAATGCTTTCGCTCCTTTCTGTGATGATGTCTTCCGCATCATGTATGTTCCCCTAACAATCTCTACGTAAGATTATCGTGTTCAAGATTCTGAAAGTATTTAATATTACATTAATAGCTTATTTAGCTAAGTTTTTGAGAAGTCAAAAATATTTTTAACATTGTTTGTGAAGTGTTCCTTCAAACTTTTAGAGAGAAAATAAGTGATTTTAAATAATAGCAAAAAAATATATTTAAAAGCTAGAAATATTAGCTTTTTCTCAAAAGCACTTTTAGCATATTTGTTAAACATAAATTACTGCTTTAATATTTGAAAATGTTTTTTTTTTCTCAAATTGATTAGTCAAATATAAGCGACTACTCTAAAAAAGAAATAATACTTTTTCAAATAATACTTCAAAATATATTTTCCAAAGTAAGTAAATTTTAGAAGTTTGTCAAATCGGCTATCACTAAAAGTTTGCAATTTTTTTTTAGTTTAGAATGCATAATGACATTGTCGCTTCTCCTCTTCTTATTCCACTTTAGGTTTTTTTGGGCTTAAATGTTATTTTGATTTAAAAATATTTGAAATAAGTTGATTCAACAAGCTAAGGTCTTTTTCTTTACAAGTCACACATGTCAACCAGACAACAACATAGAAAAGCATAAAAGGAGCTATAAGCCTTCATGCTCAAACAAACATGACAATGACACAAATAGGTAAAACTCCTAACTATAGCTCTAATATAAGAGAATATATAACACAAAATAATGCAACTGCGATAAAATAAGCTGGGAGATTAAAGAGAATCAAGCATTATTATTAGCAACCAAACGGAAATTAAAAAACATGAAACTTCTCAATAATACTTAAACCTAATTACTAATTGATTTATCCCCTAATTCTGAATAAAAAGGTTCAAAATTGAAAAATTAAAAAGGGGTAGAACTGGTAGCCTAAATGTTGAACAAAGATGTCTATGATGTGATTAGATTGAAATTTTTATCTGTTCATGCCAGTAGTATTTTTAACTGCATCGGCTGCCCCTTGTGCCGTGGCCTTTATTTGGTTTGATATGTTTTTGTTTAAGATGTTGTAATTATAGATGACGAAACTCATTTGGTGTTTGATACCTGTAAATTTATAAGTTAAAAATACTTGATCACATTAAAATATGATTCAACGGCCCTCAAGACTAGGAGGAAGTTGCATCTTGCTAGCAATTCCTTGTGTGGCTAAATTAATATTGTATGAAAATTTCCAATACCTGACTTATAAGAAATGTTATAAATGACTCTCATTCTTTTCGTTAAGGGTGTGCATAATTTGGTAAAAAAAATTGGTTCAAATAAAAAATTTGAAATAAATCAACTAAACAAAATGATAATTGTTTGAATTTAGTTGGTTTAGTAAAAAAAACTATACTATTTGGGATTTCAAACTTATATTATTTTATTGTCTATTTTCATATTCTGGCTTGTTTATGACTTTTGAATAATGAATTGGATACTTATACGTCTTGTAGGGTCACATAACGGATTGAAGGTTTGACATTATCACGACTTAAGTACTATTCTAAATATTCAACACCAAAATTATTTTGCCACGCTACTTTCATATATTGGTAAGGAGACGTAGTTATGAAGGATATGTGAAGTAATTAGGTCTTTTAACTTCAGCAAATTTGAGGTAAATTTGTGATAAATGAAATAATTTGTAGGGATTAAAAATTACGACTTGATTGTCTTGCTGACTTTGTGAATACTTGTGATTTTGGCCTAATATTTGTGACTCCATCCAAACACAATTTTTAACTATTACTAGTTATGAAAACTCCGTGCTATGCATGCCTAATATTTGTTCATAAATTTATTTTTTAAAGGTATTAGTTAAATTATATGAAATCATCTCATTAAGCGTAAAATAAATACTTGATAAATATTATTAATATTTTTAAATTTTAAGTGGTATTGATTAAATGATTTTAATTTTTTTTCTTTGAAATAAAATAAATTATAATATATATTTGTGTAGTAGTAAATTATAACGACCCGCTAGGTCGTTTTGAGAACTAGGACTCTTTTGACTTTTCCCGAAACTTTTGAATGGGAAATTTTAAATTATTCAGTAACTACGAGTAATTAGTTGATGAATATTTAGCAAATAATTAATATAGTTAATAGTTAGTGGGCCAAGACCATAACCACTTCATTTAATACCATTTACCCTTGACCCATATAATTAAAATAGATTAGTGGGGTTTATTTTAGAAAAGAAAGTAAAGGAGCAGTAACTGACCTGTGCGGCGGTCGAACATAGAACAGAGAGGAACAAAGTGCTCCAGGTAAGGGTTATTTATCATTCTCATCGGGAAAGGAAATTGTTGATTTGAG
Organism: Solanum verrucosum; assembly: GCF_900185275.1. Classification (NCBI taxonomy): domain Eukaryota; kingdom Viridiplantae; phylum Streptophyta; class Magnoliopsida; order Solanales; family Solanaceae; genus Solanum; species Solanum verrucosum. The sequence goes on from NW_026020332.1 coordinate 6,691,733, forward strand.
ATGTATCATTAATTGTTATAAATATTTTGGTACAAGGAAATTAAAATAAGTGTGCAGGTATCTACTAAAGTAATAGTAATCTTCTCGCCTGGTTAAAATTTAAGAACCATAGGTTGTATGTTTGGTTGTATAGGTATAGGCCACCGTCATCTATTATTAAATTGTGAAAGGTATAAGCCATTATTATTAGTTAGACAGTTGTTGTTGGAAAGGAATTGGAATGACAATTTGGGTGCAATTGATTTTAAAAGAATAAGGTATTAGTTGAGTGGATAATCATGCCACAATGACGGCTAAATGTTTGAGGGTATATAATAAGGGAATTATGGGATAATTATTAGAGAGGATTATGGTGTTATATCAACAATTTGATGGAATCATGACTTTACTCTTGGTTTCTGTGATGTCCGTAGCTTCAGTATGCAAGGAAATTCTTTAATATACATTTAGTTCTTAATATCATTTGGGTACTGTCATATTCCTTTATGTGTTACGGTTATTTATCCAAAACAGAAGTACAATAGTATGAATGTTTATGTACTCGTTTACTTATGAATAATGCAAAATTTATAGATTGGGAACGTTTGGAAGTTTTACGAAAGGAAAGGGTGAAATCTTGAGGATTCGTGACACGTGTTTGGCATTCAAGGTATGTTAAGACTTTTAAACTTCATTGAAGGACATTTTCCTAATTAAAGATTTAAAATCGGAATAGACAATGGGTAAGGGCGAAATATGGGGGTCTCGTACCAATGGTGTGACGGGCATTGGTACGAGTACCGGTGTTATAAAGGGAAAGTTTATTACTATAGAATGTGGATTTTAATCCGAGAATGCCAAAGCATATGGGCATTAGCTGATATAATATTGACTGATTATTTTGTGTGATTTTGTTCTTATTTGAACCCGTATACTTGTGATGGTTGAGGTGGTTATGTATTATGCTGATATTTGATTGATTGAGATGCATCATCATCCCCTTTATTTGAGATTATATTGTGCACATGCATTGACATGAGATTGAGTATAAGTTGGGCACGTGGAGATCGTCTGTGCTGGGGATGGTGAGATGTTAAGATTATATTTTGGGCACGTGGAGATCGTCCGTGCGGAAATTGTTTGATTTTATGATAGTGCGTTGAGATTGTTCGCACAGACACGTGGAGATCGTCCGTGTCGGTATATGGACCTCGCGAGTCCCCCATGGGTCATGAACTCTCGATGCATTTTCGAAGAGTATCAAGTATATACAGTTGAAAAAGTACATGGCATTCTGAGGCATAGCATTTCATGGTGTAACATTGCACTGCATCTCATTACATCATTCATTATTGTTGATTACGTGTTTTATTGGTGTTTGTACATTATGTGAAGTTTGTTTATCCTTATTTTGATGAAACTTGACTGGTAAGCGTACTATAGACTTGTATAAGTAAAAGACTTATTTTTATTAATTAAACTCCTGTCACTACTTTTTCGTTGTCGGTCTATGAGATATACTGGGTACACGTGGTTTCGTACTCATACTACACTTGTTGCACTCTTTTGTGGTGCAGATTCGATTCCGAGTACGAGTACATCTCGTGGAGCTTTTTGAGTCCGAACTTGGAGTAACTTGGAGTTGTGGTGAGCTGTTTGGCTGTTCCGTGGCCCACACCTCCGTCTACCTTTTATTTATTCTGTTATTTTAGTATTCAGACAGAATATCCCTTATGTTTGGATGTGTCATTTAGTTTTAAACTTGCATCATATTTAGAGGCTCTTGTACTTATGACACAATTTCTTGGGTAGTATTTTAGCTTTCCGCATTTCATATTTATAAGGAAATTAGAGTTGGAAATTTTACTTGTTGTTTACCTTTTACCTCATTAGTTAATCATAATTGGTAAATATGTTGGGTTGGCTTACCTATTCGTTGGGAACATAGGTGCCATCGCGACTTGTGAATTTGGGTCGTGACAATTTTGGTATTAGAGTTGTAGGTTCACTGGTCTCACGAGTACAAGAGCAATGTCTAGTAGAGTCTTACGGATCGGTGTGATGACGTCCATACCTATCTTCGAAAGGCTATAGGACATTTAGGAAAATTTCTATTCTTTCATTCATTATCGTGCACACTTTACCTTGTTGAAATTCTAATCTTTATATCTCATTCTCTCAGATAGTTAGGACTCGTACATCTGCAAGTGGTGATCATGAACCTATTCATGCGCCTGCTTCTGGGAGCACTATCCGAGGTAAAGGCAGGGGACGAGGTCGAGGTCGAGGTCGGGGTAGGGGTCGTATTGTAGCATCCGTTGAAGGACAAGTACCATTAGCTACCCAGGGTCGTGATAGACAGTACCTCCTGATGCATATGTTATTCATGGGGATGTGCAGGATCGTGTGGAGGGGGATGGACCAACTCAGGCTCCACCCAATATTATTGCCACCCCAGTGCTTCAAGATACCTTGACTCGTATGTTAGGACTTCTAGAGGGGATGTCTCAGGTGGGAACTTTGCATGTCACCTCTGATGCTTCGCAGACTCGTGTTGGAGGTCAGACTCCAGATCCGATGGTTGCTCCAGATTCTCAGACTCCCAGGACTCAGCTAGCTGCTGTTGTAGCTCCCCGTTTAGATAGTACGGAATTTCCAGGTATTGCATCACACCTGGCGAGCAGGCCTTCCATGACCATTGATGAACAAACGATGTTTGAGAGGTTCAGACTAATGAATCCTCCGACTTATACTGGTGACTTAACTGAGGATGTATATGAATTTATAGTTAGTTGTCATGAGAGGTTGCATAATCTTGGATTAGTGGAGTCTCATGGAGTTGACTACACAGTGTTTCAGATGACTGGCTCAGCCAAGCAGTGGTAGAGGGATTATATTAGTAGTAGGCCAGCTGGATCCCCTCCACTATCATGGACTCAGTTTACTCAGGTATTTCTAGCCAAGTTTGTTCCACGCAGTGAGAGGGAGCGTAAGAGGGCCGAGTTCGAGGGTTTGCAGCAAAAAGGTATGTCAGTCGCAGAGTATGAGGGTAAATTCCATGCCTTGGCTAGGCATGCTTCGATGATACTTCCCACAGAGGCTGAGAGAGTGAGAATGTTTGTTAAGGGGCTGATTATTCCGATTCGTCTGGGAGTTTCTCAGGTTACTACTTCTGGTGTGTCATTCCAGAAGGTGGTAGATGCTGCTAAGGAGTTGGAGATGATTCGACGTGAGGGATTTGAGCAGCGTGAAGGTGATTATGGTGGGGCTCTGCCTAGGAGTCAAGGTTACTTAGGGAGAGGTTATCACTCTCAGCCTAGCAGACTCATTCATGCTGCTATACCAGCGTCTGAGGCTGGTTACGCTGGGCATAGTTCTTCGAGTTGGGTGCATACTTCACCGGGTTCATCTTCTAGACCTGTAGGTCGTGGAGGACATTCTAGTCATTCAGGTTCCTCTCATCAGTCTACGTCTCGTAAAGGTTATTTTGAGTGTGGTGATATGGGACACTTTGTGAGAGATTGCCCTAGGACCAGACGTGATGGCTAGCATCAGGGTTCTCAGGCTTTGACTTCCAAGGCTGCACAACCTCCAACTAAGGGAGGTGTACAGAGTGGCAGAGGTGGTTCTCATTCAGGTAGAGGTAGTTCTTCTTTTGGTCGAGGTAGTGGTCGTGGAGGTTCACAATATGAGGGCGGTCGTTCTCACTGTTATGCTTTTCCGGGTAGGCCAGAGGCTAAGGCTTCAGATGTTGTTATCACAGGTATTATTCCGATTTGTCATCGACCAGCTACTGTATTATTTGATCCAGGCTCTACTTATTCTTATGTGTCCACATATTTTACTTCGAGTCTGGATATAGTATGTGAGTCTCTTGATTTGCCGGTACATGTTTCTACTCCTATCGGGGATTCTGTAATGGTAGATCAGGTGTATCGTTTATGTATAGTTACCTTGATGGGATATGACACTCATGCAGATTTAAAGGTCTTAGATATGGTAGATTTTGATGTGATTCTTGGTATGGATTGGTAATCTCCTTATCACGCAATTTTAAATTGTCATGCCAAGACAGTTACATTAGTTATGCCTGGAATTCCTATAGTAGAATGGAGAGGTTCTCTTAGTCACCCTCCTAAAGGGGTGATATCAATTCTTAAGGCTCGTCACTTGGTAGAGAGAGGATGTTTGGCTTACTTTGCGCACATTCGAGATACTAGTGTTGAGACTCTTATGCTTGAGTCTATTCCAGTGGTGAGTGAATTTTCGGAGGTATTTCCGACAGACTTATCAAGTCTCCCACCTGATCGTGATATTGATCTTTGTATTGATATAGAGCCAGACACTCAACCTATTTCCATTCCTCCTTATCGTATGGCACCAGCTGAATTGAAAGAGTTGAAAGAGCAGTTGCAGGATTTGTTGAGCAAGGGTTTTATTAGACCGAGTGTATCTCTTTGGGGTGCTCCAGTGTTGTTTTTGAAGAAGAAAGATGGATCTATGCGTATGTGTATTGACTATCGACAGTTGAACAAGGTAACCATCAGAAATAAGTACCCGATACCTCATATTGATGATTTATTTGATCAGTTGCAGGGTGCTTCTGTTTTCTCCAAGATTGACTTGAGATCCGGCTACCATCAGCTGAAGGTTAGGGCAGAGGATATCCCTAAGACAACTTTTCGAACACGTTATGGCCATTACAAATTTTTGGTAATGTCTTTCGGATTGACCAATGCCCTAGCAGCTTTTATGGACTTGATGAATGGAGTGTTCAGACCGTACTTGGATTCCTTTGTTATTGTCTTCATAGATGATATATTGATATACTCCCGTAGTAAGGAGGAACATGAGCATCATTTGAGGATTGTGCTTGGGATTCTGAAGGAGAAGAAGCTCTATGCAAAGTTTTCAAAGTGTGAGTTTTGGCTTAGTTCAGTTGCATTCTTGGGACATGTAGTGTCCAAGGAAGGTATTATGGTGGATCCTAAGAAGATTGAGGCAGTTCGAGATTGGGTCAGACCTGCTTCAGTTACTGAGATTCGGAGTTTCTTAGGCCTTGCAGGTTATTATCGACAGCTTGTAGAAGGGTTCTCATCCATTGCATCCCCATTAACTAGATTGACCAAAAAAAAAGTGGTTTTCCAGTGGTCTGATGAATGTGAGGTGAGTTTTCAAAAGCTTAAAACTTTATTGACTACTACTCCGATTTTAACCCTACCTGTGGAGGGAGAGGGTTTTGTTGTATATTGTGATGCTTCTCGAATCGGTCTTGGTTGTGTATTGATGCAGAAGGGGAAGGTGATAGCTTATGCTTCGAGGCAATTGAAGGTTCATGAGAAGAACTATTCTATTCATGATTTGGAGTTGGCGGCTGTTGTGTTTGCATTGAAAATTTGGAGGCATTATCTTTATGGTGTGCATTGTGAGGTGTTCACGGATCATCGTAATCTCCAGTATATATTCGATCAGAGGGATCTCAATTTGAGGCAGCGGAGATGGTTGGAGTTGCTCAAAGACTACGGCATGACTATTCTTTATCATCCAGGCAAGGCGAATGTAGTAGCAGATGCCTTGAGTCGAAAGGCAGTAAGTATGGGTAGTCTAGCCATGTTACAGGTTGGCGAACGTCCCTTAGCTAGGGATGTTCAATCCTTGGCCAATAGCTTTGTGAGGCTTGATATTTCAGAATCTGGTAAGGTTTTGGCTTATGTGGAGGCTAGGTCTTTCTTGTTGGAGCAGATTAGGACTCAACAGTTTAATGATGTTGATTTATGTAAGATTCAAGACAAGGTGTCAAAAGGAGAAGCAAAAGATGCAATTCTTGATAGTGAGGGAGTTTTGAGGATAAAAGGTCGTATTTGTGTTCCTCGGACGTGTGATTTAACTAGACTGATCATGGATGAGGCCTATTGTTCGAGGTACTCTATATATCCGGGGGCTACTAAGATGTATCGTGACTTGAAGCAGCATTATTGGTGGTGTCGTATGAAGAGGGACATAGTAGATTTTGTATCTCAATGTTTGAATTGTCAGCAAGTGAAGTATGAACACCAAAAGCCTGGAGGTGTGACCCAGAGGATGCCCATACCTGATTGGAAGTGGGAGCGCATTGCTATGGACTTTGTGGTAGGATTGCCACGTACCTTGGGTAAGTTTGATGTTATATGGGTAATCGTGGATCGACTGACTAAGTCTGCACACTTCGTACCAGTTCAGACTACCTATAATTCAGAAAAGTTAGCCAAGATCTATATTCGAGAGATAGTTCGTTTGCATAGAGTTCCCATTTCTATTATTTCCGATCGTGGCACACAATTTACATCTCATTTCTGGCGGTCTATGCAGAATGAGTTGGGCACTCAGGTGGATCTTAGTACAGCCTTTCATCCTCAGACTGATGGTCAGTCAGAACGGACTATTCAGGTTCTTGAGGACATGTTGCAGGAGTGTGTGATTGACTTTGGTGGTCATTGGGATCAGTTCTTGTCATTAGCGGAGTTTGCTTACAATAATAGTTACCATTCAAGCATTGAGATGACACCATTTGAGGCTTTGTATGGTAGGAGATGTCGATCTCCAGTTGGTTGGTTTGATGCATTTGAGGTTAGACCGTGGGGTACAGATTTGCTGAGGGAGTCCTTGGACAAGGTCAAGTTGATCCAAGATAGACTTCTCATGGCTCAGAGTAGGCAAAAGAGTTATGCAGATCGGAAGGTTCGTGATTTAGAGTTTATGGTTGGAGAGAGGGTTTTATTGAAGGTTTTACCCATGAAGGGTGTGATGAGATTTGGAAGGAAGGGCAAGTTGAGCCCAAGGTATATTGGCCCTTTCGAGATTGTGGAGAATATTGGTGAGGTGGCGTATCAGTTAGCTTTGCCATCTGGTTTGTCGGGTGTTCATCCGATATTTCATATTTCGATGTTGAAAAAGTATCATCAGGGTGGTGCCCATGTGATTCAATGGGATTCAGTGTTACTTGATCAGAATTTGACTTTTGAGGAGGAGTCGATAACTATTTTGGATAGGCAAATTCGAAAGTTAAGGTCGAAAGAGATTGCTTCAGTAAAGGTTCAATAGAAGCATCGTCCAGTGGAGGAGGCTACATGGGAGATCGAGTCAGACATGAAGAGTAGATATCCTCAGCTTTTTGAGCGTTCAGGTGAGTTCTTTTCTTTTTCCGTTCGAGGACGAACATTTGTTTAAGTGGTAGGTGATGTAATGACCTGCTAGGTCGTTTTGAGAACTAGGACTATTTTGACTTTTCCCGAAACTTTTGAATGGGAAATTTTAAATTATTCAATAACTACGAGTAATTAGTTGATGAATATTTAGCAAATAATTAATACAGTTAATAGTTAGTGTGCCAAGACCATAACCACTTCATTTAATACCATTTACCCTTGACCCATATAATTAAAATAGATTAGTGAGGTTTATTTTAGAAAAGAAAGTAAAGGAGCAGTAACTGACCTGTGCGGCGGTCGAACATAGAACAGAGAGGAACAAAGTGCTCCAGGTAAGGGTTATTTATCATTCTCATCGGGAAAGGAAATTGTTGATTTGAGATGTATCATTAATTGTTATAAATATTTTGGTACAAGGAAATTAAAATAAGTGTGCAGGTATCTACTGAAGTAGTAGTAATCTTCTCGTCTGGTTAAAATTTAAGAACCATAGGTTGTATGTTTGGTTGTATAGGTATAGGCCACCGTCATCTATTATTAAATTGTAAAAGGTATATGCCATAATTATTAGTTAGACAGTTGTTGTTGGAAAGGAATTGGAATGACAATTTGGGTGCAATTGATTTTAAAAGAATAAGGTGTTAGTTGAGTGGATCATCATGCCACAATGACGGCTAAATGTTTGAGGGTATATAATAAGAGAATTATGGGGTAATTATTAGAGAGGATTATTGTGTTATATCAACAATTTGATGGAATCATGACTTTACTCTTGATTTTTGTGATGTCCGTAGCTTCAGTATGCAAGGAAATTCTTTAATATACATTTAGTTCTTAATATCATTTGGGTACTGTCATATTCCTTTATGTGTTACGGTTATTTATCCAAAACAGAAGTACAATAGTATGAATGTTTATGTACTCATTTACTTATGAATAATGCAAAATTTATAGATTGGGAACGTTTGGAAGTTTTACGAAAGGAAAGGGTGAAATCTTGAGGATTCGTGACACGTGTTTGGCATTCAAGGTATGTTAAGACTTTTAGACTTCATTGAAGGACATTTTCCTAATTAAAGATTTAAAATAGGAATAGACAATGGGTAAGGGCGAAAGATGGGGGTCTCGTACCAATAGTGTGACGGGCATTGGTACGAGTACCGGTGTTATAAAGGGAAAGTTTATTACTATAGAATGTGGATTTTAATTCGAGAATGCCAAAGCATATGGGCATTAGCTGATATATTATTGACTGATTATTTTGTGTGATTTTGTTCTTATTTGAACCCGTATACTTGTGATGGTTGAGGTGGTTATGTATTATGCTGATATTTGATTGATTGAGATGCATCATCATCCTCTTTATTTGAGATTATATTGTGCACATGCATTGACATGAGATTGAGTATAAGTTGGGCACGTGGAGATCGTCCGTGCTGGGGATGGTGAAATGTTAAGATTATATTTTGGGCACGTGGAGATCGTCCGTGCGGAAATTGTTTGATTTTATGATAGTGCGTTGAGATTGTTCGCACAGACACGTGGAGATCGTCCGTGTCGGTATATGGACCTCGCGAGTCCCCCATGGGTCATGAACTCTCGATGTATTTCCGAGGAGTATTATGTATATACAGTTGAGAAAGTACTTGGCTTTCTGAGGCATATCATTTCATGGTGTAACATTGCACTGCATCTCATTACATCATTCATTATTGTTGATTACGTGTTTTATTGGTGGTTGTACATTATGTGAAGTTTGTTTATCCTTATTTTGATAAAACTTGACTGGTAAGCGTACTATAGACTTGTATAAGTAAAAGACTTATTTTTATTAATTAAACTCCTGTCACTACTTCTTCGTTGTCGGTCTATGAGATATACTGGGTACACGTGGTTTCGTACTCATACTACACTTGTTGCACTCTTTTGTGGTGCAGATTCGATTCCGAGTACGAGCACATCTCGTGGAGCTTTTTGAGTCCGAGCTTGGAGTATCTTGGAGTTGTGGTGAGCTGCTTGGCTGTTCCGTGGCCTACACCTCCGTCTACCTTTTATTTATTCTATTATTTTAGTATTCAGACAGAATATCCCTTATGTTTGGATGTGTCATTTAGTTTTAGACTTGCATCATATTTAGAGGCTCTTGTACTTATGACACAATTTCTTGGGTAGTATTTTAGCTTTCCGCATTTCATATTTATAAGGAAATTAGTTGGAAATTTTACTCATTGTTTACCTTTTACCTCATTAGTTAATCATAATTGGTAAATATGTTGGGTTGGCTTACCTATTCGTTGGGAACATAGGTGCCATCGCGACTTGTGAATTTGGGTTGCGACATAAATCATCTCATATTTTTTTTGCGTAGATGGCCATAATTAAAATATTTTTCATCATCGATCATTGATCTTTTATTGATATTTAAAATAATGCTATAACTAAAGATAGCTAAAACCTGTCTCATAATTTCGAAAAAACTATACACTAATAAAATTAAAGTAATAATAATAATAATAATAATAATAATAATTTTTATCTCTTTTTTTCAAAATTACCCTTGTTAAAGCACACATATCGACAAATTATACAAATTTGCTTTAACTTGAAACTCTCTCTTATATAATAAAATAAAAGTAATAAATCAATATCTCTTAAATTCCCCTAATAATTGTACCACTGAAGGCGATAATAGATAATAACTCTATCCGAATTTATGAGGTAAAAAAGAATTGAGATCCATTTGATGGCCTCGACATGTTTTATAAGGCAAGGGAAAAGTGCACTAGCGTCCACTTTTTGTTTTGGATCATTATAAGACTTAATAGTTTATTTAGTTAAATTTTTGAGAAGTTAAAAATATTTTAATTTTGTTATTGAAGTGTTTCTTCGAGCTTTTAGAGAGAAAATAAGTGTTTTTGAATAATAATAAAAATAAATAAATCAAGAGCTAAAAATATTAGCTTTTTCTCAAAAACACTTTTAGGATACTTGTCAAACATAAATTACTGTTTTAGTCTTTGAATTATTATTATTTTTTAAATAAAAATTGAACACAAACAATTATTCTCAAAAAGAAAATTAATACGTTTTTCGAAAAGTATTTCTAAAGAAATATATTTTTCAAAGTAAGCAAATTTTAGAAGTTGATCAAATTAGCTATTACTAAAAAAAATGAGTTTAGAAAGCATAATGACATTGTCACTTCTCCTCTTCTTATTTCGTTTAGCTTTTTTTGCGCTTAAATACTATTTTGACTTTAAAACACTTAAAATAAATCAATTCAAAAAGTTCTTTTCTTTTTCTCTTTTTATGTGTACAAAAAATATTCAGTGAATGAAAATGCATCAATTTCAAACTTAATTTCATTTAATTTTAACTATGAACAATTTAATCAATAATAATTGAAAATTCAAAATTATTCCACAGTTCGAATTCTATGATTCAAAATTTTAAGATAATGTGTGTTGGTGTAATATACCATAGACACAATAAATTATAGCTAAAATAAAATGAACAAAAACGAATAAATTAAATCTTTAGGATGGGGCACGAATGTCTCGCTCTCTTTAGGGGGATTCAAGCCCACTGCGGCATAATCTACACCAATCCAACAATATCACTCTTGACTTGTCCCCTCCAGGATACAACATTCCAACAACGTCATCGTACAACTCAAGCAACTCAATTAGTTGAAGAGTCCAAAACTCCACAAAATAACACCTTTCTTGGGTTATCCGGATTACTCAATTATAAAATTCATTGGATATTTCTTAAGGCACAAAAGAAAAAGATAAAATCAATTGATTCTATAATTTCAAGAATTTTGAAATACTTATATCTGGTACGATAGACTGCTCCTTCTTAAATCACATGTCTTCATTTCGAGTATTGGGTATAAAAAAATCTTTGATAAAAAAGACTACTCCTAAATGAACCCCACTCAACACGATCTAAATTAGTCGAACTAAATGATACAACAGTAGGACTGTTCAAAATCGAACCATAACTGATAAGCCAACCGCAAAATTGACTTATTGGTTTATTGATATTGGATCATCGGATTGACAGTTGGTGAACAAGTTAAAAAATTGTAGTTACATGTTTATCGGTGCATGTGTGAATTGCTCAATTTATTTATTGGGTGAACCGTTATTCCGTTAAGAATTATCATAGTTATATTTTTGTTAAATATATATTTATGTGCACATACCCTCAAAATTTAGACTTTCACGTGTCTCACTGGGATTTATAATTACTAAATTACCAGCTTAAGTATGGCTAGAATTAATTTTTTATTTGATGGGAGATCAATATATTAGTGAATGAAAATGAAAGAAGGAAGGTGGAGCCAATACACTGTCCGATAATTGTCTATTAATTCCTAATCAGCTTATCCGATACCAAACCAACCAATAATCTATTGGTTGACTAGTAAATTACTCCTTCTGTCCCAGTTTATGTGACTTACTTTTATTTTTAGTCAATCTAAAAAAGAATAACACATTTCTATATTAAGTAACAATTTGACTATAAAATGTCTATTTTACCCTTAATGAAATGATTTACAGCCACACAAATTTCTATCATTCATTTTGGACCACAAATTTTAAAAGTCTTCCTTTCTTTCTTAAACTCCGTGTCGAGTTAAAGTACCTCACATAAAATAGAACGGAAGGAGTAGTATATTTGAAATCCGATATCCAATAAATCAAACCGTCAAAGCATAATTATACATCGGAACTGTCGAATAAGCAGCCTTACAAAGTCTTTGCGGGGTTGCACCGTGGAATTAAGCTTTATTATTTGAAGTTGTTCTAATTACAGTTTAGTCCCTGGTTCGCCCTTTCAGAGGTAAATCGAAGAAAATAAATTCTCAGTTAGACCTAGTTCTTCTCTGAGCTTAGCTAACTATAGCTTTATCTTCTTCGTTTCTTCGAGATTTCTACCGAACCTATTCGTTTATCTTCTCTCTTAGCACTCACTCCAAAAGCCCCAATTGTTTAGATTGTTCCGATTCGAAAGGGAAGGTGAAGCCCTAATTGAAGCAAGTTCAATTTGTTCAAAGGTAATCTAATGCTGATCCTCAACCCTTGTTATTGAACAATATTTGGTTTATGTAATGTACAACTTTTTGGTGTATTATGTTAATTTGGCTATCCAGTTATGTTTAGTTTAGCTATTGAAAAGTTTGGTTGTAGTTATCATTTACCATTATTAGCTGTCTGGTGCCATTTGAATTGTGAATTATGCTGCACTCATTGATGCCTTTGTTACAGTAAAAAATCTGGTGCATTTGGGGATAAATTTGGGTGAAAAATCAGGTGCATTTGAGTGTGTTCTGGTGGACTCATTGATACAGCGAAGTGTGTTTTTTTGGTAATCAAAGGAAAGACATGAAGATAGAAGTTCTCTACAAAATTAGGGCATGGGGTTTATTGACAAAAGCTTGGATATTTTGAGTAATTTTATTAGCTTCAGTTTTGATGAGTGTTTTTGACAGTGAATAGTCTTTACAGGTTATTGAGAATATCTATTAAGAGTGATACATTAAGGACCAAAATAAAGTATCCCCATGCATTAAGGTTATTTTGATTTGAACAAATTATCAAGGAAGTGTAAAGACTGTGGTTGAGTTAGTTGTCTTGTATGAAAGCAATGCTTATCAATCTGACAACTTGGGATGTTGTGTTTTGCTATTCACATCCAAGGTTCCTTAATGTCTTTGAATAGTGGAGTATCTTTGGATGGTTGATTAAACTAATTGTCCTCAGCCTTATATACTATGAAACTTGGAGGTATAAAGATGGTTTTCTCCTGGAAATAGGAAAGGTTTATGAGAAATCAAAGTTGCATATGATTTTTGTGGCATAATTTTCTTAAATCATAGGAATGTAATAATTTGACTCGGAGAATTGTCTGCTTGGCCTTTTGAAGTGAAGGGGATGTAGCATTTTGACTATTGGAATTTTGGCGTTTGAGTTTTTGATCTGCTAATAGGTCAGAAAATGGAGGGGCAAGCTACTTGATTTTGAAAAAAGTAAGAACAAATGCAATGTCAATCCCTAGAGGAACTTTCGATTCCAAATGCTCCATCATTTTTTTTCTTTGAAACCATGTGGCAATGCTACTTCTCTTTTGCTGCATTCTATCATCTCCAACGTATCCTGTGAAACAAGTTTTATGTTTCTTGATTTTATTTGAGGTACTCTTTTGGATGCCTTCTATATGTTAAGTGATTGTACTTCTTGTTTACAGGTTCCTGGTACAATCTCTCAATGGGAAGCAAAGGTCGAGGGCCACCTCCCAACATTAGGCGTCCACCTCCTGGACCCGGCATGATGTATCCTGATTCTTTTGGTCCTCCTATGCACAACCCACCACCAGGTGATTTCCCTCCTTTTGACAGGCTACCTCCTCCAGAGATTTTGGAACATAAGATTGGCGCACAACATCTTGAGATGCAAAAACTTACTACAGAAAATCAGAGGCTTGCTGCCACCCATGTAACTTTGAGGCGAGATTTAGCTGCTGCACAACATGAGCTACAAATGTTGCATGTTCAGATAGAAGCAGTCAAGGCCAACAGGGAACAAGAGACTAAAGGCCTTAACGATAAAATTTCTAGGATAGAGGCTGAACTTCAAGCTACCGAATCTATCAAAAAAGAATTGCCGCAAGCACAAGGGGAAGCTCGCACTTTGTTTGCAGCAAGGCAGGAACTTGTTACTAAAATACAAATGCTGACTCAGGATCTTCAAAGGGCTCACACGGATGTGCTACATATTCCTCGTTTGCTGGCTGATTTGGAGAGCCTAAAAAAGGAGTATCAGCAGTGCCGGTAATTCTCTGGTAACTCTCTTTTTTATTGGGATGAAATGCAACTTAACAAGAAAGGGTCTTCTGACGTAATTAGAGTAATGGATGCTCAGAACCTGAAAGGAAAAGTTACCCTTTGTGCTAAGATACATTCATAGTACACTCTCCTTTAGAAACCTTTTAGTGTACACCAATGGTTACTTCCTTCGAAAATTCGACAATGTATATAGTTGTATTAGTATGCGTCTTTTTTCAAAAGTAATGCTCTATGACTCTCTTCTGGGTCTAAATATCTTTAAAGATTAGCAACTTCCAATTAATATGCAGGTTGATTTAGGGACTTCCATTTTTTTTTAAAAAAAAAACATCTAAAGCCGTCCATTTTCTGTCTGTTAGTTGTGAACTTGTATATATTTTCTTGAAACTGGTAAGTTGTGATATTATAGATAAAAACAGCCAGGCACTAAGACAGTGCTTCTGAATTACTCCCTCCATTTCAATTTGTTTGGCTTGATTCGGAGTACAAGGGTCAAACTAACTAATTTTCGGTGTGAATTCGGACATAGAATCTTCAATTCTTTGGAAATAAAACTTACATATTAGAAACTACATAAAATGTACTATAAGTCGCAATAGCTAATAATTCAAAATATTTGAAAAAAATGGGGTCAAAGAAAAAATTCTTTGATTGTCCAAATAGAAATCGTAACTTAGACAAACAAATTGGAACGGAAGGAGTACATAAACATTATATACAATGGATAATTGCTCTCTCTCCCATGACCTGCTTCACTCCTCCCATCCAGCCCGTTGTGATATGGCTTGCTAGATTTGCACCTTCTATTTTCAGCGCCAAAGCTAATATGAGTAATTTTATCCACTTGTGCTGTGAATTGGTTCTAATACTAGTTTCCCTCAACGGATCATGGTTCTGATTTACCCATAGGTTTTTCCTCTTACCAAGCCCACATCATAATCATTGATAAGATTCCCTCCACTAAATTGGAATAGAATTGTTCCAGTTGAAAGAAGTGACAAACAAGTCACGATGAGGCGAGTATCTGTAGACTGTAGAATCAAATGGATATATGGAGAAATTGTGCAGATCTCTCACTGTAGTGGTTGCTACACAAATTTGATTTTAAAGGATTTTACTCAGTATGTGGGCTAGTTCATTTTGAATTTATAGTAGGTATTTGAGGTTAAATCATTTAGGAAACACTTCAAGGATGTCATACTCATAACTTATAAGCATTGGAGAGGAGAGAGGAAGTAATGTTTGGTAAGGCTTTTCAATGAGTGCTAACTTCTTGTTAACGATGTTTGGTTTCCTGTAAATCGGTTGACAGGACTACCTATGAGTTTGAGAGGAAGTTATACAGTGATCATCTTGAATCTCTTCAAGTGATGGAGAAGAACTACATGACTATGTCCAGAGAGGTGGAAAAGCTTAGGGCAGAGTTAACGAACACTTCTAACTCTGACAGACAAACAGGTAGCACATCTGTTTAATCACTTCTCTTTTTTTTTTGTAATGGCCATAGTAGTTGCTGAAAATTTTAGTATTACATTTGTTGTAATATATATGTAGGTGGACCTTATGGTGGTTCAACTGGATACAATGAGAATGATGCCACTAATAATTATGCTACTGGGCAAAACATCTATGCAGATGGCTATGGAATTTATCAGGTTTTAATCTGTTATTCTTCATGTATTCGTTAGTTCTACAATGAATCCCTCTTAATTGAGGAAATTGAAAAGTTTTATGTGGTTTTAAATGCTACCTTTTTATGCTTCAAGTTCTCTAAATTATATTCGTCAAAATTGAGCTGGTAGATATTGGTACTATGCGTGTGATCTTTGTGTTCTCTTTTTGAGAAAAACTATAAGTTTGAAGATACAAAGAATGGGAAAACAGGGGAAAAACAAAACAAAAGAAGGGGAATAATTGTGAAGTGAAATTTGAATACTTTGTTTACCTACATGGATTTTGACTCTTAATTCCTGGGTGAACCTTTCCTCTTAACATTGGTAACTCTTCTGACAAGTGCCTAAATAATTGATGTGGATTCATCACTCATGGATATTTTAGATTAGAATTTCCTTTTCCATTTGAACATTTATTATTCCTAATCAACTAGTTTATTTGGTTGTCAGGCTAGCCATCTAAATTTGATTGATGTAGAGTTCAAAGGAAATTTTCCAATAAAAGCACTCAGACCTTTCTTGAAACCACGTTAAGCCTTTAGAAAGATAATCCAGATCTCTGCGATAACTCATTTGATTGTTATCTTGAAAACTAGAGCTACCTCTTAACTAAATAGTGTAACTCGAAACTTGCTATTGTATTCATTCTTTTGCCCAACTTATTTGGCTGAGCAGAAATGTATGGTTCAGCTATTTGAAGTCCAATAGCATGAACTACAAAATAAGTGCATAAGAGGAAGTGAAGTCGCTTTATCCATAATATTGTCATTAAAGCACAGAACACCTTAGCAAAATGTCGTTCACCCTTTTTACCCTTTACAACTAGATTTCCTATTAGACAGAATTGTAATTTAATAATTTTCTAATGTTTAGGAATTTGAAATCAACTAACATTTTCGTTATTAAATCTTTTTCTTATTTGAACTACACATTTAGTCCTAATATTTAGGATTCCAAGATCAGTTGAAATTTCACCATTTGAATTACATTTACCGTTAACTAAACGAATCATGGTAAATGAGTATTGCTACCTTGAAAGGGATTAAATCCACATCTAAGCGAGTTGTACACAGAAGAAGGCCTAAAAATATATTCCTTGGAACAAAGTTCATCCAACTCCAAAAACTCACACTTATTTTTCAAGTTGATGAAACTCTTAAAGGACGTAAATTTGTCTCCATAAAGGTGAAAGAAATCAAAAATAGTTCATGATGGTATTAAGAATCAAATTGTAAAAATGTAAACTTGGAGCAACAATGATACAAAATGTAGTCTAAATTAATTTTCTTTTTGATTCATTACAACAAATGACTGGTCTCTATATTTTTCTCTTCTTTGAGGTCTCTATAATATTAACTCAATATTATTTAATTTTAAATTTTACATTTGTCACTTATAGTTTGCTCTATAAGCTATAGGTTTTAATCTTTTCATTCCCAAATCCGTAAAAGACCAAAAGTTTCAATTTCTCAATTTGTGTAATTGCACAAAGTTTTGAAGATTTTTTGTGTTACTCATTTGTTCTCAGTGTCAAATTGAGAGATAACAACTTTCATAAGATATTCTGTAGAAGTCTCTTAGAAATCACAATAAGCCATTTGTGAACTAATGTGGAGCAGGATTTATTCTTGTGTTGAGCTACTAGCTGAATGGAATAAACATTTATAATTTTCAGGGACTTACTTTTTTGCATAACTCAAAACTACATTATTTAGTACTAATATTTATATAATTTCTTAAATTATATATTCATTAACAGGTACAATGTGCAAAGCGCATACCCAAAAACTAGTCAAATATTAAAAGAGGGATTGAAGTCTCTTCTTTCACAGGAACTGTGTCTCCTGTCCAAATTCTGGATAAGATGAATGTTCTCCTTTGTTATTATTTGTGGCAAGTGCCAAAAGCTGACCTTATCTCTACATTTTACATGGCAGGGTAGAGGCTCCGTACCAACAGGGACTAATGTTGGAGGAGTTCCTGCTGTTACCTCTCCACAAGTTGGAGCTCAGTCTGTGCCTCTGTCAAACAGGCCTCCTTATGATGCATCAAATGTGCCTGGTTATGATGCACAAAGGGGAATTAGAGGCCCCGCTGGACATGGTTATGAAGCGCAAATGGGATCAAGTGGTCCTGGCTATGATGCACAAAGAGGATCTGGTTTAGCAGCTTATGAATCTCAGAGGGGGCATGGGTATGATGCTCAGAGGACAGCGGGTTATGAAGCTTACAGAGGACCTGGCTATGATGCATATGGGGCACCTGTTTATGATGCTCAGAGAGGATCTGGTTATGACGTGCAAAGGGGAGCCAATTATGATCCTACCAAGGCCTCTAACTATGACGCATCATCCAAAGGTGGTGTTGCAACTCAAGGACAGGTAGCACCTATAGGAAATGCTCCTCCTGGGGCAGCTCCCTCACCTGGTCATGTTGGTCCTGGATATGATGCATCAGCACAAGGTGGAAATCCAGCACGTAGATGATTCCAGCTCCAGTTTTGTGTTATTTCTTGAGGAATATTATCATCTCGAGCATTCACTTCAATTTTACTATTAGCAGTCTCCCTAAAGATCAATTCACTGCATCAAGTGACTTGATGATGGTTAATGTAAACGAAGGAAATCTTGCTTCTTGATGAGCTGCGTTGTAGGTTCAAGTTAACGATATTTGATGTTTCTTTTAGGAGTCTCTTAAGAATTCATATCGCACATTTGGAAATATTATCTAGTACCATCTAAATTGAGGTCGTTTTACTTGATGAAAAAGCTCATAGAAGCTGATGGTGAGCCTCAACAAGTCTGCATCGAAAATGGAAGCTCTTGTTGAACCATCTTTTAATGTGCCTAGTAATTCTCTTAGGCATTGCAGTACGTGTGTGTTTGTTACTACTGTCCTGAAAGCTTAGGTCAGAAAATTGTTATTTATTCATGCAAAACATTCGTGCAGCGATCCTTTAGATGCCGATGTCACTAATGTTATAATGATAAAAAAAATACAATATGTTACAAAATAACTAGCTAACAAACTAATATTAATAAGAAGAACAAATAAAGGGAGAGCATAATATATTCCAAACTTTTCTTCTATCTACCTTTGTGAAAGTAAGTAATGGCTATTTATAGCCAATGAGAAATATACAAACCAACACTTGGCCATTGAGAAGTTATCCACTTGGCCAAGTGATGACACCTCTTAAATGGGTGCCCCACATGGCATCCATTTGGTTTGTCAAGTGATGACTATTAAAGGGGTGACCTACATGGCATCCATTTAGTTTTACAACACTCCCCCTTGGATGTCCCTGTAAAAAAAAAAAGTTGAAGGAACAAAAATATATATAGACATTCATACTACGCATTGCTTGCTTCCTCATTAAAAACCTTTCTAGGA
Source organism: Solanum verrucosum (assembly GCF_900185275.1). Classification (NCBI taxonomy): domain Eukaryota; kingdom Viridiplantae; phylum Streptophyta; class Magnoliopsida; order Solanales; family Solanaceae; genus Solanum; species Solanum verrucosum. The sequence continues at coordinate 6,710,818 of NW_026020332.1, forward strand.
AAACTCAGTGGGACAAAACCTAGACTAAGGAAAAAAGAGTGCATCGCGTATTTTACTCCCCTGATAAAGACCACGATTCAGATGCTTAAGTCTTCGCATTCCAATCTTTTGCACTATCTTCTCAAGAGTTGAGGCTGGTAAAGATTTGGTGAATAAATTTGCTGGATTATCACTTGAACGAATTTGTTGTATATCAATATCACCGTTTTTCTGTAGATCATGTGTGAAAAATAATTTTGGTGAAATGTGTTTCGTTCTATCTCCTTTTATGAAGCCTCCTCTTAGTTGAGCTATGCAAGCAACATTGTCTTCAAAGAGCACTGTAGGTACCTTGACATCACACTTAAAACTACATCTTTCTTTGGTGAAATGTATCACTGATCTCAACCATACACATTCTCTACTTGCTTCGTGAATAGTTATTATCTCAGCATGATTTGAAGAAGTAGCGACAATAGACTGCTTTGTAGATCGCCATGATATAACAGTACCTCCGTATGTAAATAAATAGTCTGCTTGAGATTGAGCTTTATGCGGGTCAGATAAATAACTTGCATCTGCATGACCAACAAGATATGCACTATCTTTGTTAGTATAAATAGACCCATATCACTAGTCTCCTTTAGATATCGCAATATATGTTTAATTCCATTCTAATGTCTTCGTGTAGGGGAAGAACTAAATCTTGCTAACAAATTAACAGAAAATGCTATGTCAGGTCTCGTAGCATTAGCAAGATACATAAGTGCACCAATTGCACTAAGATAAGGCACCTCAAGACCAAAAGGTTCCTCATTCTCTTCTTGAGGTCGGAACGGATCTTTACTCACTTCAAGTGACCGAACAACCATTGGAGTACTTAATGGATGTGCTTTGTCCATGTAAAATCACTTCAAAATTTTCTCAGTATATGCAGATTGATGGATGAAGACCTCGTCTACTAAATGTTCAATTTGTAGACCAAGACAAAGTTTTATGTTTCCAAGGTCTTTCATCTCAAATTATTTCTTTCGATATTCGATTGCCTTTTGAACCTCTTCTGGGGTTCCAATGAGGTTTATGTCATCAACATAAACAACAAGAATAACAAACCCTGATATTGTTTTCTTAATAAAAATACAAGGACAAATTACATCGTTTATATAATCTTTTTTTATCAAGTACTCACTGAGGTGATTACACCACATGCGCCCTGATTGTTTTAAGCCGTATAATGACTTTTAAGTCCTTCCGGAATTTTCATATAAATTTCATTATCAAGTGAACCGTAAAGATAAGTTGTAACCATATCCATTAGATGTATTTCAAGATTTTCATGTATAGCTAAACTGATGAGATATCGAAAAGTTATTGCATCCATAATCGGTGAATATGTCTCTTCATAGTCGACACCAGGTCTTTGAGAGAATCCTTGTGCAACAAGGCGTGCCTTGTATCTTACAATTTCATTTCTCTAATTTCTTTTTCACACAAAAACCCATTTATAGCCAACCGATTTTACACCATTTGGGGTTTGGACTATAGGTCCAAAAACCTTACGTTTAGCAAGTGAGTCCAATTCTGATTGAATTGCCTCTTGCCATTTTGGCCAATCACATCTTCGTCGATATTCTTCGACAGATTTAGGCTCAAGGTCCCCACTGTTTTGCATAAGATTAAGTGCAACATTATATGCGAAAACATTATCCATTATAATTTTTTATCGATCTAAATTTATCTTATCACCCGTAGAACTTATTGAAAGTTTTTCATTCACTTGAGTCTCAGGTTCACTGATCTCTTCAGGAATATCAGGATTAATCATGCCTTGAATTTCTTCCTGAGACTCTTTTATAATGTCATTTTTATCATTTTTTGCGCTTTTTTTTCTAGGATTTTTGTCTTTTGAACCCAATAGTCTCCCACACTTCAGGTGTGTTTGGGATTCAGAAGTCATGACACTTGTAGATGGTCCTTTTGGGATGTCAATCCGGATAGGCACATTCACTGCAGAAATATGTGACTTTGTTATCCTTTTCAAATCAGTAAATGCGTCTGGCATTTGATTTGCTATGTTGTGCAAATGGATGATCTTCTGGACCTCATGTTCATATATAGAGGAACATAAATCAAAATGAGATAATGATGAAACTTTCCATGCAATTTCATTTTTAAGTTCATTTTTCTCTCCCCCTAATTGTGGAAAATTGTTTCGTCAAATCGACAATCTGCAAATCTTGCAGTGAACAAATCTCCCGTTAATGGCTCAATGTAGCGAATTATGAAGGGTAAATCAAACCCAACATATATGCCTAACCTTCTTTGGGGGCCCATCTTAGTGCGCTGAGGTGGTGCTATCGGCACATATACAACCCATCCAAAAATTCACAAATGAGTAATATTTGGTTCATGACCAAATACCAATTGTGACAGGGAGTATTTATTATAATTTGTTGGTCTAAGACGAATGAGTGCTGATGCATGTAAGATAGCATGACCCCATACTGTAGTGGACAATTTCGTTTTCATAAGTAGTGGTCTTGCAATCAATTGTAGGCGCTTAATAAATGACTCTGCTAGGTCATTTTGAGTATGAACATGAGCAACAAGATGTTCAATTCTTATCCCAGTTAATAAACAATAATCATCAAAAGCTTGGGATGTAAATTCCTCAGCATTATCAAGGTGAATAGCCTTAATAGGATAATTTGGGAATTGCGCCCTTAATTTTATTATTTGTGCCAATAATTTTGCAAACGCCAGGTTGTGAGACGATAAGAGGCACACATGAGACCATCTTGAAGATGCATATATTAGGACCATAAAATATCTAACAACCCACTAGATGGGTGAATAGGTTCACAGATATCCCCATGTATACGTTCTAAAAATTGAGGGGATTCAATGTTAATCTTCATTGGAGATGGCGTAGTAATCATTTTGCCTTCACAACAAGCAACACATGAAAACTCATCACTCGTGAGAATCTTCAGGTTCTTTAATGGATGTCCATTTGAATTTTCAATGATTCGTCTTATCATTATTGATCCAGGATGACCTATTCGGTCATGCCATAACATAAACATATTTAAATCAATAAACTTTTGATTTACGATTGAATGTGCTTCGATTGTACTCATTTTTGCATAATATAGGCCAGAAGATAGGGTTGGTAATTTCTCCAAAATGTATTTCTGGCCTGAGACATACTTGGTTATACCAAGGTATTCAATATTCATTTCATTTAGTGTCTCAATATGATATCCATTTAAGCGGATATCTTTGAAACTTAACAAGTTTCTTAGGGATTTTGAAGAGAACAACACATCTTTTATAACAAGTTTTGTCCCCTTAGGCAGAAATATAGTAGCTCTTCTGGAGCCTTCAATCAATTTCGAATTACCAGAAATTGTAGTAACATTTGCTTTTCTTCTAAGCAAGTAAGAAAAGTATTTTTTATCTTTAAATATGGCATGTGTTGTTCCACTGACAACTACACAAATGTCCGCATGATCTACTATTGATCCTAACGAAATTTGAGGCGTATCCATATTTTCTTCAAAACAAATATAAACAAAGTGAGATATTACTACTCTCTCCGTCCACAATTGTTTGTCAGGGTAAGGTCATGCACATCCCTCAAGGAAAATTTAATGCAAGGTGTAATTTGACTAATATAACCCTACTATATCAAAAATACCAAAAGTCCACATAACTTTTCAATTGAACTACACAATCATTAAGGGCAGAATTGGAAAAAAGTGACTAATTATTTCTTGATTGTTTAAATTGACAATTAATCTTGGACATCTATTTTTAGTATACCTGCCAAACAATTGTGGACGGAGGGAGTATTAAACAAGGATACTATATTTACAAGGACTAGGAAAACATAAACATACCAACTAAACAAACAGAAAAAGAAATTATCTAGATTATCGCGGGGTCGTCACTAGTTGTTTTTCCTTCAGGGAATACGAAGAAATCAACTACATCCAAATGCATAGGCTTAACATTATCTTCGGAGATGAAATTTGCTTCTGCACTATTATCCATCTTATGTATGAGCTCAACATTATCTTTAGAGATAAAGTTTGCTTCTGGATTATTATCACTCTTTTTCAAGGATGCCTGTTAGAGTTGAACCAAATGCTTAGATGATCGACATGTACGTGACCAGTGCCCATTCCTCCACATCTGTGACACACACTTTTTGAATTTTTCTTTTGTATCACTTCTTGTTTTTTACCCTTCTTTTTATATTGCTGGTCATTTTTTGGTGCAAGACGATCATCATGATTATAATTTATTCTACGACCACTGCCCCGATTGGAGCCACAACCTCTTTTCTCGTTGGTGATAATTTGCCTGATTCACTTTAGGGAGTGGCGTAGAACCAACGGGCCGACTTTCATGTTTTTTCATCAGTAAGTCGTTATGCTATTCAGCAATAAGAAGGTGTGAAAGTAATTTAGAATATTTTTTAAAACCCATTTCTCGATATTGCTGCTGCAGGAGCATACTCGAGGTAGAAAATGTGAAGTATGTTTTCTCAAGCTTATCATGTTCAGTGACATCTTCTCCGCATAAATTTAACTGTGATATAATTCTAGACATGGAATCAGTTATACTTTTAAAGTCTAGTAACCTCAAATTAAACCAAGCATGACGCGCATGTGGAAGAATGACCAACTTCAGGTGATCATATCTATCTTTCAAATTATTCCACAGTATAAGGGGGTCTTTAATGGCGAGGTATTGCATTTTCAACCCCTCATCAAGATGGTGGCGGAGAAATATCATAGCTTTTGCACGTTCTTGGCTGGATGCCTCGTTATTATCTTTGATTTGATGGTGTCTACCAGACCCATCGCATCCAGGTGGATTTCAGCGTCTAGTATCCATGACGAGTATCCTTTTCCCGATATATTCAAGGCAACAAATTCAAGTTTAGAAATATTAGACATTTTTTAGAAAAATAAGATTCTTACCCTTTTTACCTATTTAGAGTAGCTCAAATTGGCAGAGTCCCGTGCTGATAACGTGTTATAAAATAACTAGCTAACAAACTAATATTAATAAACTAAATTAATAAGAAGAACAAACAAAGGGAGAGCATTATATATTTCAAACTTTTCTTCTATCTACCTTTGTGAAAGTAAGTAATGGCTATTTATAGCCAATGAGAAATATACAAACCAACACTTGGCCATTGAGAAGTTATCCACTTGGCCAAGTGATGACACCTCTTAAATGGGTGCCCCACATGGCATTCATTTGGTATGTCAAGTGATGACTATTAAAGGGATGGCCCACATGGTATCCATTTAGTTTTACAACACAATACACATACAAGTTACAACCATTTCTCCTTATTTTCACCAATTTAATCACCCACCTGAGAGTGTTATTCTCTTCATACACGATTGAATCCTCCACCTTGAAGTGTGAACTTTTGGATGTATGGACTTTGCAAAACAAAGATAAAGGCCAAGATAAAAACATGTAGAAGACAATCTAATATTTCGAATATATGACATGTAAATGCTAATTAGAAAATAACAGCATGGAAAAATTAAGTCTTGTAAGACCGTGAGAAACCCGACCCGAAAACATTTTCGTGCTTTTATTCAAAACCGCGGCATACAAATCAACAAATTCAAAAATTTCCCATTCCCGGCAAAGGCACTACGCTTGCAGAGCTTCCATGGAAGAGGAAGAGGCGAAGCGACGGCATAACAAAGGTAGAACAACCTTCTGTGCTTTGCGGAGCAACATTTATCTGCTATATAGGGTTTAATTTTAGGCGTTTCATCGTTTTATCCGGTAGACAATATTTCTGAACTGCATATTCCTTTTGGTACTCAGAGCGCCGGCCTTTACCTATCCGAGGCATGGAATCGGTGGTTGCTACAGTCAGTGGATACCATGGTACCGAGAGGTTTAATCTCATCAAGTTGATAGACAAGAGTGGTGCAAGCTATGTCGGTTCAATGAATCAGTCGATCACTCATTTGGTATGTGAGGATTTCACAATTCGAATTCCATTATAAACCTGGAAATTTTATAATGTTACTCTCTTTGTTATGTAAAAAGTTTGAAATTCTATTAGACTCTGCAAAGAATTGAACAAAGTATGTTATATATCATTAATAGTAGAAGACAACATAGCATTTTGGATCAATAATCGCGACACTGAAATCCGAAAAATGGGGGAAATGGATGGTCCAATGGGCAAGAAGCCACAATTACAACCTTGGTGTCACGAGACTAATCTCAGTGGCTATTGTTGCCTGATGTGGGCCTTCACTATATGTGAGCTCAACCATCTTTAAAATAAATCCAGTTATGAGTATAATCAGCCTAAGTTGATTTTTTGTGCTAAACCTAGAGCTTTGGTGGTTTTGTTCACCTTGCAAGATTCCACAGATAAGCCATCTACCGAGATTATTCAGAGAACAGTGTCTATATGGTCAAAGGTTCTGCCAATTGAAGTATAGGAAATATCACTAAGTTTCTGCTGCCCCACCTTCAATTGTCGGGTCCTTTTGAGTATTTAACTATCAATTTCTTTTCTATAAATTCTGTCTGCCTTAGTTGCGCGGACTCTTCACTTTTGATGCCGCACCCATGTCGGATTCTCCAAAAATACACTACTTTTGGCGAATCCGACACACACTCGTTGACATTTTTGAAGAGGCCGAGCAACATAGTTAAATTTCTGCTAATATGGTACCATAAGGTGAGAGCCATTCCTTGGGATAATGCTAAAAGCTAGACAAGTTGTTTGGTGAATCCATGTGGTGTTAATGTGTGTGACTGTGTGCTGCTCCTATTGGTTAGGTGTGTTGGAGATTTGAAGGGAAGAAATATGAGCTTGCAAAAAAGTTCAAAATGTCAATAATCAACCATAAGTGGGTTGAAGATTGTATTAAGGAAGGAAGACGTCTTCCGGAGGCTCCCTACACATTTCAATGGTATACTCCCTCCATTCCACTTTGCTTGGCACTATTTTCTTATTAGTCCGTTCCAAAAAGAATGGAACATTCCTATATTTCCTTATTGAAGTAGCTTTTGTAGCCATACTGATTTTATGACATGTTTAATACCACAAGTTCCAAAAGTGTTATAGCCACACAAGTGTCAAAAGTCTTTCTTGTTTTATTAAACTTTGTGCCAAGTCAAATTATAACAAACACAATGAATTGGAGGAAGTTTAAATACTGGCTTACTGGTTAGTGCAATGTTTTTTTGGTTTTAAGATTCTCTTGGTTTGTATAGCTAGTGTTTATTTTGCCAGGCAAACTTATTTGGACTGGACTTGACCTTTTTGATGCCTATTGCAGAAGGGTTTTCCTCATAACAAATGCAGCCCCCTTCAGCTGAAGAGAACTAGATAAAATAATATGAAATTTTGATGGAAAAAGCATTCATTCTTCTCTGAAATCTAGAATTACTGTAGGACAACATGTTCTGCTGATGCTGTTTACTTGATGAGATCTTTATGCTTCTGGTGCCTACTGACATAAATCTCACTGTTTAGTCATCTAATGGCTGTGAATCAAGAAAAGACAAAAAATTAGCTAATCAATATTTTTTGCGCTTATAAAAATTCTGAAGAGAAAATGCATATGCATGACTGCATTATCCTATTAGCCTTTTCTCAATAAATCTAGCTGTAGTTTTATTTCTTTCATTCTTCTCATAACAGCAAATTTAGCTTGTATCACAATAATTTTTATTTCTTACTTCTGAAGTACATAAGTCATGGACCAAAATGTCTTAGAATTTATTAACCAACATTTAATTTATTAGCAGAATGTAGCAATTTCTTTCTTTATGACTGCCTGTCTGATAGCTGCTGTATTGCTCATTTGGAAGTTGGTTGTATAGCTTGCTTACTATCAATTATATCTTCAGTTCTGTCCCTGTAATCTAATCCCTTGGCGTTCAATTGTTTGCAGTGGACAAGACGTGGGGCCGTTAATGTTGGATAGTACACTTCTTACAGAAACTATACAATTGAATCACTCCAAAAAACCAGCTATTCATATTGAATCTGAAGAGGATTTCAACTCTTGGACGGATTCAACTTTGTTAAAAGAGGTGCATTCATTTTTCATCAATGCTCTTTATCATTTTCAAAAATAGATCTCGCACTTCAAAGAGGTAGTTCAAATTGCATTTGTTTAACAGTTCAAGCTCAAAGATGTGCCTTCGGGTTGACAAATGATCCACATTAGCCTGCTCTTCCTGGATTTTAGAATCAATTTTTGCAGTGTGTTAAGGTCCCTAGTTCTGGATTGAGTCGCTGGACGATTAACTGAAAAGTCAGGTCCAATAGACAGGTCTAAGCCTCTGTTCTTGTTCCTTGACTTGCCTATGATTGCTGAAATTTGCAGTTCATTCAGGGAATTGCAGACCTGGGAACTTGTTTGAGAAAGTTCCGAATCTTTGAAACTTGATAAATTCCAACTTATTTTATTAATAATGTCAACTCTCTTAAATAAAGGTTTACAATAGCAAGAGTCCTAATAAATTAGAAATAACAAAGTCCTATAAAACTAAAATAATAAGAATCCTAATCCACTCAGAAAGTTCTGTTCGACTAAAACAACTAAAACAATAATTTAGAAATATTAATCATTCTTGTGTCAGTAATATTGTTTCCTGACAAACACATCAATAACATTACTCCCTTCCTGAAGAAAACGCTTGTTGGAATGTATGTGTCCACTATCAGTCAACGGACTAGGTCCCTTGACTCAACAAGAACAGTAGCTGAAGTAAAAGTGCGGAAAATAAATTTCTCAAAGTAAATCAGGCACAATAGTTTTACATGGAAACCCCTTGCTCAAGGGCGGTGAAAACCACAACCTGTACTCACAAGATTTCAACCCAAACTCCATTTCACTCAAACGGAGCAATGATTTAGATTACAGACTCTTGTAATCTAGGAATTTACCTCTAAATCCCTTCCCCCTCAATGTAGCAACTCTACTACAAAGAAAGCAACTAGGCAATAACTCTATTGCCCACTAAGCCACCTAACTCTAGATAACTTAGACTTCAACTAAGCAGATACAACACTGCCCACTAAACCAGTTAACCCTAACTGACTTAGACTTTAACTAAGCAACAATTCCGTTGCCCACTAAATCACCTAACTCTAGATGACTTAGACTTTGACTAAGCAACAACAATGTTGCCCACTAAATTTGTTACCCCTAACTGACTTAGACTTTCTATGAACCGAACAGAGATCTAATTCCTTTATAGCTTAGGAATTGATTTACAATTTAAGCACATAAGACACAAAGCTCAAAATACAACAAAGACTTTTCAGCACTTTATCAGGTCCCTTTGTTGAGTTGAGCAGTGTTCTTCCTTGAAGATGACCTTCTTTTCAAGCTTATGAATTTTCAGAGAAAATCCAAGTTTTTGTTTGCCAAATCTTGAGTTTGTGTTTTGGAGAAGAAACTATATCAAAAGGACACAAACTTCTTGGGACCGCCCATGGCGGAAAGCCTGCTTCTCTGGAAAGACGTGCACCTACCACATCAGAGGTGGTAGCTTTTCTGACAGCTATCTTGTCGTCCTTTTCACATACGTAGTCTTGCAGGGACCAGGTCCCTTGCAATGCTCTTTGTGAGATCTTGAGAAGACTTGCTAACTCTCTTCCTCTTTTGAATGAATAAATCTTCTTGTTGTTTGTCATTTTGATTGTATCGACCAAAAAGAATTATTGTCCATTGGACAAACAACTCCGTCTGTTTCTATTGGTGAAGTACGCTGTACGCTGACGACTTCATCAACCCACTGACAGGATAACTTTATAGTTGTACACCATTATACATCTGATGGAGAGAACTCTGCCAGGGACTAGGTCCCTACATTTGTGAGCCACTGAAATAGACAATCTTGTCCGCTCTTCCTATTGGTGCAGTAACACTGCACTTTTCACCTACCACCTGACATGACAGCTTTACAGTTGTATCCCATTTTGAATCTGGATGAGAACACTCTGCAGGAACCGGGTCCCTGTATTTGTGAGGATCATCAAAACACCTAGAATATAACAAAGCTTGTCCTCAAGCTTGAAGTCTGGAAAGACAGATGTAAAATGATGCACTTTCTCCCAAGTAGAGTCCTCAACGGATATGCTGTACCACTGGACTAGAATTTCCCAATTACCACGATTAAGACGCGATCGAAGCACAGAGCAAGGGGTGGGAACAACATGTCCTTCTTGAACGGGTGGAAGAGAAGGTGGAGTTGCAGGTACCTCACCCTTGAATGACTTAAGAAGTGATACATGAAACACATCATGAAGCTTGCAACCTGCAGGTAGACCGAGCTGATAAGCAACTGAACCGATGCGCCTCAAGACTGCAAAAGGACCATAATATCTTGGTGCAAGCTTATGATAGACACGACTAGCTTGAGCTTTTTGGCGATATGGATGCACCCGTAACCACACATAAGATCCTGGAGAAAATTCCACATCGCGATGTCCCTTATCATAAACTATTTTCATCTTGTGTTGCGCCTGTTGAAGCTTAGCTCGAATATCCTGTGTAAGGCAACATCTTGATCTATTAATGCTTGGTCTAAACAACTTGAAATGGAGATGTGTGAAGTGCTGAATGGTAAGAAGTGTTGTAGCAAAATTCAGCCAAGGGAATCCAGTCTATCCATTTCGTAGGACAGTCACCCACCAAGCATTGGAAATACATCTCGATCATGCGATTAACAACCTCAGTTTGACCGTCCGATTGTGGGTGATAAGCTGAAGAAAAGTGTAATTTAGTCCCACATAAACGAAACAATTCTTTCCAGAACGAACTAGTGAAGATGGCATCTCGATCACTGACAATCGATTCTGGTATACCATGCAAACGAACAATATTCTCAAAGAAAATCCTTGCTACAGATGATGCATTATATGGATGAGCAAGAGGAATAAAATGCGCATATTTAGAGAACCTGTCCACCACCACAAATAACATTGTTTTACCTCCTGATTTTGGCAGGCCATCTATAAAATCCATGGATATATCCGACCAAATTTGATTAGGCAGTTGTAAAGGTTGTAACAGTCCCTCTGGGCTCAAATTAACAGCCTTATTACGTTGGCAAACTGAACAAGCAGCAACATAATCCTTGATAGTTGTCTTCATAGTTGGCCAATAGAAATCCTTGCGAATACGTACCATGGTCTTCTGAACACCTTCATGTTTGCTATCATGTATCCCAGACAACACAGAAGTTACCAATGGTGAATTTGGCATGAGATAGACCCGATCTTTGAAGAACAACAACCCTCTTGAAACGCCCAATTGTCATCCATCTCTCCCTGTTCAATTTTAGCTTGAAGTTCCTGAAGAATTGATGACTGCTTGATTTCTGCCCGAACTTCCTCAAATATCAAAACATCCGGCTGAGAAATAGCAAATAACATATCTTCAGCCTCTTCTCGCCGTGATAATGCATCTGCAGCAGCATCCAATTGCCCGGCCTTGTATTCCACCTGAAAATCAAACCCCATCAACTTGCTATGCCAATGTTGTTGAGGAGAAGTAGTAAGACGTTGATCTAACAAAGTATTTAAGGCTGTAGTGATTTGTTCGAATTAGAAAGGCTCGACCTAAGAGATAAGGCCTCCAATGTTGAACAGCCTTTGTCAAGCCTATCAATTCACGTTCATATGCTGGAAGTTTCATGTGTTGGTCTGCTAGCTTTCGACTAAAAAATGCAATTTGATGTCCTTGCTGTTGAAGGATTGCTCCTATTCCCACACCCGAAGCATCACACTCGACAACAAATTTTAGGAATAACAAAGTCCTATAAAACTAAAATAATAAGAATCCTAGATCACTCAGAAAGTTCTGTTCGACTAAAACAACTAAAACAATAATTCAGAAATGTTAATCATTCTTGCGTCTGTAATATTGTTTCCCGACAAACGCATCAATAACACAGTGCAAACTTCATCCTTTAGCTAAATTTTGTCTAGGACAAATTTTTTTCTATGCACGACGTAGATGTTGTATGCCTTGGGCCCTTGGCTAGTTATAATGCAATCTAGGTCATTTATCAAAAAGAGTTAGTGCAATGTAGGTCAGAAGTTGATCATGCACCAACATCACTACAGTATGTGCTGAGTTTGAAATCTCTTGTGCGGTTCTGATTTGAATACATATCTCAAAGTGCCGTGAAATGCGAGGCTCTTTCAGTGAAACTGGTGAGAATTAACAAATGCAGTGATCAAATAATGTAGGTAGGGATGTCAACAACTTAAGCAGATTATAACAAAGGGCTATGTAATATCAAAAAAGGAGATCGTTCTAGTGGTAGATCGTGTACTAACACCTTAAAAGCACCTTTGCATTTTTTGAGTGGCAGTTTTCTGAAAATATTATCTGTTTTTCATTTCTCATTGATACTGGACTCAATTATCCACTGCTTATCTACTATCTTGATGGTTTTCTTGCTCAGAACATTATATTTTGGCGTTTACCTGGCTGATTACATCATTCTGTTGCTTTAGCATTTTCACGTAAAATAGATTTGGGTTTCTGAATAGAGATATTCTTACTTTTCTTTGTTCCATCTATGTCAATTGACTCATACAATTTTCAAGTTTGGTCTGATTGAGCAGTAGACAAAAACTTCACTTTCTTCTTTCAGTAAAAGGAGCTGAAAGATCAGTCGCAAATCAAAAGTAAAAAGTAAATGGAAGAATTATCATTAAATTAGCACCTGAGATTTAGGTAATTAAGGGAAACAACACATTGATTCAGTTTAAATCAATTGTGCATGTTTATTCTTACATTTGCATTCCCAATTTTATAATATTTTTTGTTTAGAATGTTCGTTCAAACATCTCTATGGCTCTAAGTATTGGATATATATTGTACTGCAAAATGTGTGCTGAAACACATCTATATAAAAGATGTATAAAACACAGCTTCATTTCTTGCTTGTATGCTACTGGCTGCAGAATTTATTTCCTGAGATGGGTAAATACAAGGATAGACCAAGGAGGAAATCAAATGTCAATAATAAAAATAAGGATCACCCTTCCAGCAGCGAATATTGTTCCGATGAGCACTCTTTACAAGGCTCACATAGGATAGAGGTAATAACATTCAGACTGTCATTATTTATTCGATCACTTTGAAACTTTAGTTGATACTCTTCTTTTCCTAATATTTTTCGTGTAGATTGAAGAACTGAATTTGGCCTCTTCGGCTTCCCTTAAATCCAATAAGAGAAGTTCTGAATTTTGTGAAACTTCTCGCAGAAGTCGTAGATTGATGAAGAAGAACATTAGTGGGGATCTTCTGGAGATTACTTCGGGTTCAGGGAAACATAGTTTCCAAATACAAGCTCGTCAGGAACTTGAAACTTCAGCACAATTTTACAACTTGGATGTTGAAATGCCAGAAATCTCTGTGAACAATAGGCATGGATCTGGTTTTAGCTGCTATCAGTCAGAGCCAAGTAGAATAGACCTGGATGGTCTTGATGAAACTGAAGTTAACAGACCTCTTGATAATGGTGATCAGAGTTTACAAATAGAAAGTGCCTCCTCTAATCTTACTGGAAATCAACAAGAGCCATGCCCAGCTATTGATGAGGTCCAAAATGAGACTGGTAATACTTGCAAAGTGTCTACATCAACCGCATTATCCTGTGTCATATGTTGGACAGACTTTAGTTCATACAGGGGGGTGCTTCCCTGTGGTCATCGTTTTTGTTTCTCATGCATCCAGACATGGGCCAATCATATGGTAAATTTCCCATCTGTCTTTTTAATTGTCTGGTGGAAGTTTCCTTTTTTATTCACTTCCAATTTTGGCATGTCATCATGATGAGATGTATAATTTCATTTATGCATGCAAGTGCAACTTGTGATTCTTGGGTGTTTCTTTTGTTTCAATTGATATCTACCTTTCATAATGCCCTCATCATAGGCATCAAACAGAAAAGTATCAACATGCCCTTTGTGCAAGGCTAGTTTTGTTGCCATTAGAAAGGTTGATGATGCAGTTCCTGCTGATCAAAGGATATACACCCAAACTATTCCGGAGCAGAATCCAGAAACGGACATATATATACTTCCCGAGGGTGTAACACCAAGGTTACCTTCTAGTGTAAGTTCAATGTCAGTTTTCATTCTATTTTGTAATGTGGAGAACATCACCTCCTGTTTGTTTGTGCTGTACATTGATGTGAATATCTATATCTCATCATTGTCACCAACTAACATGTATTACCATACTATTGGATACCTTTTCTGCATCCGTGCGCCTTCTCTTCCTACAGGTGCAGACAAAGATCACACTTGAAGTTGGATGCATAAATAGCCTAAACATTTTCCTATTTGGTGTAATGAGTGTGACTGGGACATTGAGTTGCCTGTATCATGCTATTCAGTTTTATAGATCAAAGTGGGTATCTTACTTCCACTACTTCTGATGCTCATCTTATTCTTCAAACTTAGTATTAAAGAGTTGCCCCCGTACTGTTCTTGAAGCATGGTTACTTATAGGCATACCTGTCCACAGCCAACTTAGGGTTATTCCCCTTGGCACTGTTGACTTTTCAAAAACCAGTAACCAAGAAAACAATTTTAAAGTTGAAAACTTCTATCCAGTTAATATAGGTTGAAGCCAAAAATGTAGGTTAAAGAATACAACAACATACCCAGTGTAATTCCACAAGTGGGGTCTGGGGAGGGTAGGATATACGCAGACCTTACCCTTACTTTTTGGGATAGAGAGATTGTTTCCGATAGACCCTTGGCTCAAAAGAAGTGTAATCAAAGCAGGATATAAAGGTAATGACAACTGCAAAATAGCAAGAAAACAAAGCAAATGAAGTAGGTTAAAGTATCTCACTTGAAATTATGGAACAAGATTTGCACTGAATGTTGGTGGTGACACATGCTTTTCATTCCATATGTATTGTCATTGTCTATCCTTAATGGCTGTTGTGGTTGAAATCTCCTAATAAAAAGAGTAACAGAGTGGTACATCAAAAAGATGCCCTTTTGGGCTAGTCTGGGCAGAATTGAATAGCAAAACAGCTCTTTTGTTTATTTCAATATGTGATTCAGCAATATGAGAAGACTGTTGGGTAATTTGTGTCAATGTGTTATTTATTCTACATGTTCTAATGATTTGCCTGAGTTGCTTTAATGTTTTTGCTAAAACTTGTGTCTATCCAAACATTCATGAAGAAGAGAAGAACATGGGTGAAATATGTTATGTGTTTGCATCTTGCATTTCAGTTTCCCGAGCTCATTTTTTTTTTGTTATTTTGGTTTATGTAGTCATCAAGAACTCCAGTCTGTTGTCAATGCTCTTGTCGAGAACCAGAGGACCTACTAGTCAAGTGTCATCTCTGCGAGACTCTCTGTATTCATTCCTATTGTCTGGATCCTCCATTGTTTCCATGGACATGCACACACTGCAAGGATCTACAAAGGCTTTACCGTCGTAACTGGTAATTTGCTTGCTTGGAGGTATGCACATGCCATAAGCTGATCTTAAAATTAGAAGCTACCGTAGGAAAAAAGAAGAGGAAAACCAAGGTGTCAACCTCCCCCTTTGGGATGTATATGGATAGGTTGACTTCTGGAGATGTAGGACATGCTTTGTCCACTTATAACAGTACAAACTATATAGAAATCATTCGATGGACAAAGCTCCTGAGCTAAGACTTCATTTTTATTATTTACAACATTTTTCTCTCCTGGTGTCTAATACTAAAAACTCAAATCGTTGGCTCATGATATTAAACTCTTGTTTTTCTGCGCAATGATTGAACCTTGTTATTATTCTGAAGCTAATTTCACCAAATTACTATAGGCTCCTACAGGCTGCAGGCATCATACAGTTTATGGAAAGTAAATCATTTTTTTTTCCTTAAGTTGGTTTCTCTTTCATTTCTTTAAACTTGAGCAACTTTGACAAAATATTGCACTGTCTACAATATATTCCTGTACCTAGTCAATCAGTTAACTAATTAGGATTTGCTTTAAGAATCTTTTCTATCTGTGTTGCTTTACATTTCATTTTTAATTTGTCTTTTTAAGACTATTAGATGTGTTCAGAAACTTGATTCTTTGTAAGCCTTCTATTTAGCCGTATATGGAATAGTCTTCATTTGTGTCTGATCTCATTGAGTTCGCATGATTTCAAGGATTTATTTTCCTGAATTTTGAGAGACACAGATTTTCTGAGGCAATTAAACTTTGTGGTTTTGGGAAAGACCAACTGGTTATGATGTGGTTAAGTGGTAAATATATTTGGAGTTTTTGACAACTATAATTTGAAATGTGACATCTTGGCGAGTAATTTACGCCATAAAATTTCGTTAATTACCTGTAAAAGAAGAACCAACTAGCTGAGTAAATACCAATTTGAGAAATCTGTTGTTATTCTATCACTAAATAGCAAAATGATGATATTTTTAGCAACATAATTTGTTTGTCACTCGTTCTTACTTTTTTGTTAGTAGTGATTAGTGAACTATAGGAGTACGATATAAATGAGTAGTTTAATTTAATAAGAAAGTTGAATAATGTTTATACTATCAACACAATTTAATTGAATATTGAATAAATCAAACCCATTTAATAAAGTTGTGATATGTACTAACTGGACCACGACCAGATGCCTTTTACTAAAAACAGAATCCCTCCTATTGTTTTTTTTTTGTTGATTATTCCACCTCTCATTATCTTCACCCAATTAAAAATTTGTTGAAGGAATTGATTGGTTAGACAGAAAGGAACAAATTCAAATTTATAAATATTCCAAAAAAATCATACTATATTTTATCCTGCTTTCTTCTTTTAAAGCGTCCTTTTTATTTACATCACTAGGAAGGTCTGTGGCTGACAAGCAAACTTAAAATATATATAATATAGTGTTAATGAGTCAGAATTCCAATTATTGAATAACTATATGATTATAAAGTTGGACCACCTTTACTTCCCTGTTAGTTGAGATTTCTATTTAGTTTCATCATAGAAAGGAATGCTAACTTTCTTTTACTCATATTTAATTCTTACTTGTAATGAATAATGAAATAATAGGAGTAATATTTAAATATGCAGAAGGAAAAGACTTTGTCCAACCCAAAAGATGAAAAAAAAACATGATCTGAATGCCCAACACCTTTTGGATTGTGCCTTTTAGTGAGTCCCTCCGTTTCATATGACTCTTCCCTTTAATTTTGTTATATCATAGAAAATAAGAAGGAAGCAATAATTTATTAAATAGTAACTAAATTTTCATAATTATCCATATGTATAGTTCAATTAATTTGTAATATATGTATATAAATGAAGTATGTATTATATATATATATATATATAATACATACTTCATTTATATACATATATTACAAATTTTATAAACCGAAAAATTGCACATATTAGATCTATTAAACAAAGTATATACCTAAATTGGAGACAACCTAATATATTTATCCTGATTAGACCCACGGTCCAAACTATTTACCTGATTGGCTCTTTGTTCTATTCACTGAACCACTGCTTCTTCATCCTTGATACCATTAGAGTATATATATACTCTGATAGTATCTATATACTTTGATGATATCAAACAGTATTTTCACTGAAACACTGCATGTTCCTTCTTGATGTCATCAAAATATATATATATATATATACTCTAGTGGTATCAAAGAGTAATTAAATAGTGTTTTCACTGAATCACGAGTTCTTCCTCTTTGATACCATCAGAATATGTGTATATATATATATACTTTGATGGTATCAAACACATTACTAGTTAAAAATAGAAATATGAAAATAAGAGATAGCCACTTATAAATAGTTTCCCTTTTCGGTAGAAAGAGTTGTTTTCCCTTTTATAAATCAGAGCATCCAAATACATTGAACTCTAATTTTAAAAATTAGAAGAAGGAAGGACGGCAATACGAATTTCCTCATGTCTTACTTAAGTCTAATCTTACACATGGCCATAATTTGTTTATTGAATTTACATATTTGCAACTTTTAAAAGTTCTTTTTTTCTTCTTTCACAAGTCCACATCTCCTTTTCTTCTTCTTCTTTCTCTCTTTCTTTCTCCATGAATTTTCAAGATCTTGATCATTCATTAGGTAAACTACAAACAAGAAAGAAAAATGCTACAAAAATTGCCCCCTTCGTCGCCCTCGCCATCTTGTTCACTCTCATCCCTATATACTATCCTTCTATGCACCCTAAAAAACTCTCACAAGTTCTTTCTTCTTCTTCATTGGTACCACTTCCAGATTCTAACACACAACACCAATCCAACAATAGTAGTAATAGTAGTACAACACAACAAGTTAACGTGACCAAAAGTGATGATCATGTCTCCGTGGCGCCTCAAGAAGCAAGGATTATTAATAGTACTGATGAAAAATGCGATTTATTTTCAGGGGAATGGGTAGAAAATCAAGAAGCTCCATATTATACAAATATGACATGTTTTACAATTCAAGAACATCAAAATTGCATGAAATATGGTAGGCCTGATACTGATTTCTTGAAGTGGAAATGGAAACCTGATGGATGTGAGCTGCCTATATTTGATGCACATCAATTTCTTGAATTTGTTAGGGGAAAATCATTGGCCTTTGTTGGAGATTCAGTTGCAAGAAATCATATGCAATCATTGATATGCCTATTGTCTAAGGTGATTTCTCATCAATAATATCTTTTTGTCATGTAGAGTTTTTTTTTTTTTTTTTTGTGTGTGTGGGGTGGGATAGGGGTAGGTAAGGGAGGCCGGTTACTAATAAGGATGGTAGTGGAGTGGTAAGTACTTCTTCATACTTAATTAGATGTCTCGGGTTTGAGTCTCCTTGGATACATAGTCGCTTTTGTTAGGAAGCGTTTTACCCAATGTGGAATTTCCCAGTGTGAATTTGAATTTAATTGAACTCTAATACAAGAATCGAACATGGATGAAAAACCTAAAGAGGGAGGCCGGCTGATCAATTTACTATTCCCTCTATTTAGTTTGATCTAATATGTAGATTTTTTAATGTTAAACATTTTATTTGATCTTTAATCAATGGTGGAATTGAAGGCAAGAAAGGTTAATTGAATTTCCTTCACCTAAAAAGTATATTGCAAAAGTAGGGTATGAGTAAAAGTTTTTATAATATGAATTATTGATATTCTCAATAATGTGAGACTATTTGGTACAAAATTTAAGAGATTTTTCTTTTAATTTTTTTTTGTCAAATTATTTTAATACTTTTGTGTGATTATATTACGTGTAAATGTAAATATGAATTTAAAGTCAAATTATTTTTAAATATAAAATCTAATATTTTTTTATGAGACCGACTAAAAAATTTGGGGAATAAGGAGTACAAGAAAGTTAATGGTATACTAACAAAAGTTGTTCACAAATTAATTTAGATCACGTATTCTTGCTAAGTATAACAAATTTGCATTTTTTTGCATCATGTTATTAGAATTGTGAGGTACTCAAAAAACATAAATTTCCGATGAGATTTCCATCGCAAATTTGCTCGTCGAAAACATAAATAGCCATGTTTAAGATTTAGAAGTTTACGATCTATTTTTTAAGTATATATTAGCATTTTTTTAATTTATAATTTAGTGACAAATCAAACGCCACTCAAGGAGAGTTTCCAAATTTAAGAATCTTTCCATATATATGGTCTGACCTTTGAATTTTTTTAAAATCAATTCCACGTGTTTTTGGTGTGACTTGATCTCTTAATTACTGTTCTTCGCTGACTTTAATTTTTTTTGACATAATTTCAGTTTCCACATGTAATAAGGGTTTGATTATATCCTTATTCATGTTAATTAGATCTAAAATTAATTTCCACATGGTTAGATCTTGTAATTAAATATACTTATAATAGTCTAAATAATTATAAAGTCACCTCTACATTCAAATTTGGTCGACTTCTCATTTATTTATCCTAAAAAAATTGTCTTTTGGATTAATAAATCAAAAACTAGAAATTCAATCGTGAAAGAAAAAACAACAACATGATTGTTCTTAAGGATTATAAAAAGTCTATGCTGACGTTAGATTTTGAATATTTTTTTTGTTGATGATTAATCTTCGTAGATACTTTCTATTTTAAGTGATTGAAAAATCATTAATAAATTGATTAATTTTACTATTTTGCTCTTAATTCATACTCCCTTCATTCCATATTAAGTTAATTTTTGAGGCATTTTCTATTTTTCAAATTAACTTAATTGTTCAGTTTTCAAGACTACTTTTAGAGTGTTCTTCCAATTTTACCCTTCATTAATTAGTATTGGAATTAGTGATTAATTAATATTTAGTTATTTTAATCATAAATTTGACAATAATTAATAAGGGTAAAAATGGAAAACTAGGTTCAATTTATGTCTTAATCTACTTTTCTTAAAGGGTGTGAAACACCTCAAAAATTAACTTAATATGGAATGGAGGGAGTATTAATTAGCTTCTTGAAAAAAGAAATTCTTAGATCTTCAGAATTTATTTAAACTTGCAAAGGTCATATTAATTATAGGGGTAGATGAATTTTTTTTGATTAATTCTATTCTAATTTAATAAGTGATCAAGTAATATGAAATAAATATTTTTAGTAAGATGTCCATCTAATACGAGACTGAGGGAGTATTTTGGAAAAAGGCATTCTTTATGCTTCTTCCACTAGCAATATTGTAAAGTACTAACACGTTTTTTCCCCTTCTAAATCAGACCCAACTTGGTCATCTAGAACGTTTTTTTTCTAGCTTCCACATTTCCCCCCCTCTCATTGACTTGAAATTTAAAGATAAAAATAACATCCTAACGATAATTATTTATAACTATTTAGCTCAAGAACAAACCAACAAGTTAACAACTCATTCACGAGCTAATTAATACCTAATTAATTTGCAGTATCTTATAATCTACGTACTAATTAATGATATATTCACATATTATTTTGGTGAAGTGTTCTCTTAACGTTTTTACTTTTTACTAGACCAAATATTGTCATTTGTAACTTTAAGTATATTGTCCTAATTCCCTTTACCTATAAATAAAATAAAATATAGTAGTCAACATTCCCTCTTATTTGAAGTAATTTACACACATATATTACCTTAATTAAGACAAAACCTAATTAAGAACTCATAAGACAAAAAGTATTTATATTGAGAAATTCACAAAATTATCTTACATCGACTTTAGTTGGAAATGCACATTTAGTTTATCACTTATACTCTAATAAAGTATACCTTTGCACTTAATCCAAATCTATAAGTAGTTTACGGTGTGAATATTGTCCAAAATCGTAGAATTAAGGAAACCATAGTCCACATTTTGAACCAACATGAGACTCTAATACCTAAACTACCTAAACGCCAAAAATTGAACATCCGATGCACGATAATAATGGATACAAGAAAATGGTTAGGTTTCAATCTACTATGATTATCAAAACAATGACATATCAAAAATTTTGGAACACAAAAAGTTACCCCATTTTTAATCATATTGATAGCTACATTAGTTGTGGTAGGAGTAAAGGGTCGATGTCCAAATCAACTAGTTGTCCACTGCTAGCTATATATATTCGATTTTGATTTTAATATGTATTGACAACTCTACTTGTGATGTATAATAAAGTGGTCCTTTTTATTTGCCTATAATATATTACATACGTTACAAAATCATATTCAATTTAGTGGTAGTATATTGCTTTAGTAGGGATGAAATGTTGTCTTGTTGTGTGTATGTTTAGATTTGTTGGTGCATGTTGTAGTACTAGTCGTACCCTTGTGCTTCTTGTTTTAGTATTGTGTTTCGATTATCAGACTATTTTGCTAGTGTTATTATTTTTTTTCTTTCTGGTAGACTTTACACTTCTTTTCTTGTTAGTGGATATGCTTTCTTCATTATTTTCTTCTTCTTTTACTTGAGTTTGATGCACTTGAGCCGAGGGTCTTTCGAAAATAGCCTTTCTAACTCCTCTCAAGAAAGTGATAAGCTCTGTGTATACTCTACCCTTTCCAGACTCCATTTAGTGAAATTTCACTGAGTACATGTTGTCGTATACTGCTTTTCCAAGAATGCTGTTTCTCCACCCTTATCATAACAATTCGTAAAATTCATTAAATACTATGTTGTAATTTTGGTTTCAGGTTGTGTACCCCATAGATGTTTCAAATTCGACAGACCAAGAAAATAGACGTTGGGAATATAGAGATTACAACTTCAACATGTCCATATTTTGGGCACCCTATTTGGTAAAAGCAAATAAAACCGAGCCCAATAACATATATCAACCTTTTAATTTATATCTAGATGAACCTGATGAATCTTGGAGCACCAAAATCCAAGATTTCGATTATGTAATCATCTCATCTGGCCATTGGTTTTCCCGTCCAACTATGTTCTACTTAAACCACACCCTTGTTGGCTGCCTTTTCTGCTCGCAACCCAATGTTAGCCAAATGACATCATTTTTCAGCTACCAAAAGGCTTTTCACACGGCTTTTCAGACTATTAACAGCCTGAAAAATTATAAGGGTGTGACGTTTCTGAGGACATTTGCCCCGTCTCATTTTGAAGACGGGGTTTGGGATAAAGGAGGAGATTGTGTTAGGACGACCCCATTTAAGAGGAACGAAAAGGTATTGGATGATTATAACTTGGAGTTTTACAAGATTCAATTGCAAGAACTTATGGTTGCTCAAAAACAAGGAAAAATGAGAAATTTGAAATTTAGGCTATTTGATGCAACACAAGCAATGTTGTTGAGAGCAGATGGTCATCCTAGTAAATATGGACATTGGCCCAAACCAAATGTTACATTTTCAAATGATTGTGTCCATTGGTGTTTGCCAGGCCCAATTGATGTGTGGAATGATTTCTTACTTGAACTCATGAAAAGGGAGGAAAGTCATAGATAATATTTTATTATCTTTTTTATTTGCCATTTTTCTAAAGAAAAACTTTTTTTTTTTTTTATAATTATTATTCACAATTGTTATAGTACTTTGTTTGTTGTGGTACAGAAAGGGGGTAATTGGCCTATAAGAAGGGAAAAAATTGATAGTGAAAAAAGAATAATCTATTTTTTGGTTTGTGTTTTTTCATTTTAGTTATTATTCAGAGTTGTCAAGAGTAATTTTGGTCGTTTTTGTATAGAAAGGGGAAATTACCCTAAAAGAAAGGGAAAAATATGTGATATTACAAATAATAATTTTTTTTAAAAAAGTTCCTCAGTTCATTTGCCTTTTTGCTATAAAAAATCTCTCTTTTAGAGTTTCTTTTGAGTTTTGAGTTTTGACCTAGGGGTAGAAATAAATGCATAATAATATGCTATACACTAGTTCTGTTTTAATATTATTTGTTGCAATACTAATTTTGTACATTTGCGTTTTTTCTAATTCTCCTACGTCAAATATATTTCTTTTAAATCGAGAATCTACCTTACAACGATAAGAGTAAAATTTATGTACATTAAGAAACAAGTGTCATTTGAACTAAAATCTCGTCTATTAAGAAATCAATAAAAAAAGTTGGAACACTATTATATATAAAAATGGAGTATAAGAGTATAGTTGGAAAAACATACAAACTTTTGTGTTTGAATTTGTAAAGTGACACTTATTATGGACAATTTTTTTTATTGCTAAAACATTCAAACGTTGATTCAATCTCACAATTCCATATCGTGATATGATATTGCATGGCCAAACACCTACTTATTTTGGGATGAGAGTGGTATAAATTAATGTTTATTCACTCACTACATCTCTTTATATATAATGGAAGTATTTCCTTGAAGTTTTAAGTACAATAGCTTTCATCATGAGGCCACAAACCCAAAGTAAGGTTTTTACCAAAATTGTTACTCTTGTTGGCCTTACCTTCTTCTTGTTTACAATCATCATCACCCTTTACTATCCTTATTTTGAGAAGAAAATCTCAGAAATTAATTATTATAATAATAATAATATAGAAGATTATTGTGACTTATCTTTAGGAGAATGGGTACCAAATCCAGAAGGGACTTATTATACAAACATGTCATGTAATGCAATTTATGAATATCAAAATTGCATGAAATTAAATATGGTAGGCCTGATACTGATTTTTTCAAGTGGAAATGGAAACCAGATGGATGTGAACTACCAATATTTGATGCACATCAATTTCTTGAAATTGTTAGAGGAAAATCAATTGCTTTTGTTGGAGATTCTGTTGCTAGAAATCATATGCAATCATTGATATATCTCTTGTCCAAGGTACTATATTCTTATTTCTCTAATTACTGGCTATATTCCATTCGTCACAAATTATTTATCGTGTTTTTCCGTTTTTCTCTTTTACACTCCTCTTAAGAAAATATCAAGTATTCTAGTTATTATGTGTCATTTTTTTCACAATTAGGGTGATTGTGTCTTTAAGAACAATAAACTTCTAAAATGAAAAAATACTTTTAGACGGGAAGAAGTACTAGACTAAATTTATGTCCTGCACTTCCTTTCTATTATGCATTTATAGGTGCATTTGAATGTGATATAGCATGTAATTCATCTTATTTTTCAAGTTATTAAAAATCTTACTTCTAATAGAAAATTACCTGTAGTACTAAAACTCTTCTTAATTTCATCAAATTTAATTTGAACTTTAATTTATTTATTTTTAATTAATTTGAACTTTAATTTACAAATTTCAGAAATAGCAAAAATAATAAATATAATAAGGCTATATAACTATAGTTTTGGTAATTACGCTTTATAACTATAACTATAGTTTTATTTGGTATGGAGGTTGTGGTTTGTATATTTCGCTTGTCAATATACAAACAAGGTAAGTATATATATACAAATTCTGTATTTATACATTTAGAAACTCAGAACTCCGTTTGTATATATTTATTGTGATTTTTTCATAAATCGTATATAAATAGTTAGGGTGAGTATATACAAATTCTAGATTTATACAATCAGGAACCGAATTATACAAATTCTGAATTTATACAATTAGCAACCAATTATACAAATTCTAGATTTATATAATTAAGAAATTGAATAGCAAAATTTCGCGAAATAGTAGCCACAGATTAAAATAATTGAAACTATAGCTATATTACATAATATATTGCTTATACTTTGTTATGAATTGTTCTACCTATGTAAGAGGTATTATACTTTGTTGTGAATAGTACTTTCTACCTATGTAAGAGGTAAATATGATATAATTTAGACATTTCTTAAAAAGTTATCGTACCATGCCCACCTTAATTATAGCTGGTTATTAAATTGAATGATGGCGTAATGATGAACCTATTTTACAACTCTTGAACTTCTTCGTAAGTCAAATGAGGTACTTCTTTTGATTTGAATAGGGGATCGTCCTTTTTTTGTTGTTGAAGTAGTCATGACTTTGATCATAGTCAGTTTATATATAATTTAAATCCTAAAATGTTATGCTGATTCGAATTTTGAATATTTCTTCTTGAGAGTTGGAAAAAAAGTAATAGTTTATGCTTCTTCCCATCTTAGATCAAGAAACATTAATAATGAAGAAGTTTAGGGAAGGTACGTACGTTCTTTAGTTAATCAAGGTTATGGTTGCTTCAAGTCTAATTAATTTCAACTTTATTTTAAATTTTTAATCACAAACTGATTCAGTACCTTAATTATTATACATGTGCCTAAATTTTATTGAAAAAATAAAATGGATATGCAGTTAATTGGTTAGAATTTCTTATAGATTTGGTTATATATAATCATTTCAAGTGTCTAATATAAGAAGAAGAGCTCTTGTAAGAATGACCTTAATTAACCTGATATATCCCATTGGTTCCTTTGTTGTTGTTAACCCTATAAATATTGTATTATTTTTAATATTAGTAATAAATAATGATAAAATAAAAAGTTTAAAAGTAATAATTCTCTATTAAATGATGGGAATAAGGACAAATATACTCCGAACTATCGTAAATGGTATGCAGACACCCTTCGTCATACTTTTGGACATTGGTGCCCCTGTCATCCAAAAACTAGAGCATATATACCCTTTATACTAATTAAAAATAAAATTAAAGATTATTATCCACTATTATATTTTTGCTTATTTCTACACTATTCTTTTAGAAAATGTAAAATAGTTAAGAATCTTATTAAAAGAAAAGGTAAATATGAAAAAAATGTTTCAACAATTCTCTTGAACTTTGAAACATTCAGTTATTTTGAATCATGAAAAAAGTCTCAACAATTCACTTAATATGAACCAGAGGGAGTATATTCAACTAGAAGCTAAAATTATTTTTGTTGACTTTTGTCCAATAGTTTTGATTTATACCATTGATAGTTTTATAATTGTAAGTTTATGTATTATTTAATTATTAAGTGATATGTAATTTAATTTTAAAATTTGGATGCACCAACTCATCAATAAAAAAAAGTTTCGTGCACCCACTCTGCTAAGAAAAAATATCTACTTTTTTAAAGTTTGAACACCATTGGAAAAATTCCTGGCTCCGCCACTGCTCAGATTCAGCAATATAGTAGAATTAAAAATATTTGTATTATTGATAATTTATTGAATAATGTTCCCTACAAATATGCATACATTGATAAAAAAATTTCAAAAAAAATTGTGTCCACGTGAAATAATTATTTATCAGCTTCAAAAACAAATTTAATGCTTGCTTTGTTGAAAAGTGCTCCAAAAATTAAGTTTCTAGAAAGGAAGGTGAGAACATTGTTTAAGACGCGACTTTTTTCAGAAATAAATTTAAGCAAGAATATTTTTTATTCATAACCACGTTGCAGTTAACTCTTCTAAGTCATTAAACAACTTCTTATTAAAAGGAGATGTCTCAAAGGACATGTGTCCTGCACCCAATCGGGAGAGGGGAATGCATCGAGGCGGCGAGCAAGACAACTACATTTTGGCTTTTTCTTATATGAGATGAACTCAGTGCATTGGACCGATGGATAAGAGAATTGAGTTGTCCTAAAAAGCGAACCTTGTTAGTCACTTATCATCTTAACACTACCAAAAAACTGTAAATTACCTGGAGATTTTACTTGCGGATTATTTTCGTAGAATTTTCCTACAAATTTTCTTGCGAAAATATGAAAATTTTAAATTCTGGACTTTTTTACCTGCGAAAAATATTTCCCGAGAAAAATTGGTAGGTTAATTTGACGCCCTTTTCATAAAATTATTACCTGGAGAATTATTTGGGGCACATAATTTGCAAGTACCATTTTCATATGTGAATTCACAAGTAATGAAAAAAAACTATTTTTTAAATTTGTTTGAAAGAAAATTCCTAAATAAACTTATTTCCCGATCCAGCTAGAAATAATAACTTAAAAAATTATTTAGAAATATTTTTTTATGTGGTATTACCTGGGGATTTATGTTCTACGAATTATGTTGGGAATTTATTTCTTGAGGATTTACTTGCGATTTTTTTTACTTGTAGAATTACTTGGGGATTTGTCACGACCCAGACCGTTGTGATTGACACACACACTAACTCTCCGGTGGGAGAACCACTACTACAACCCAAACCAATCAACTAAACCAAAACTAAGACATTTAAGTTACGGAAGCAGGTTAAATACTAAGGAAATAAATAGAGTTCCCATAAACTCTAACAATAATAAACTAACAATGCGGAAGAAATAACCTAGAACCTGAAAGTCAACGTACCAAAACATCTAACAATGAACCAAGTCTAAACAAGAAGGGATGCATCCCCAATCTAATGAACTAATCAACTAACTAGAACATAGTCTAAGTCCGGAAATGGTGGACATAGACGAAAGAGAACCCATGGCAGCTCGGAAGAATTGGCTCACCCTTGAATTCGAACGATCATTGATCTCCTAAGCGAGGTCTGTCAATAGCCGCCGGAAGATGTCATGTACTCAACAAAAATAAGAACAAGTGCAGTATCAGTACACAACCACACTGTACTGGTAGGATCACACGGCTATCCCACTAAGTGCAACATAAGCAAGTCAAGACAACATTATAATCACATGCATATATATCAATATATACAATATTATCAACATTTATGAACAACGAACAACTTCACATTTTATATCAAATCATTGGTCCTCTCATAGAACCCAAACTCAAACAGTTAGCATATCGGAACGTGGTATCCGATCCCATAATTATGTCGGAACGTGGCAACCGATCCCATAGTTATGCCGGAACGTGGCAATCGATCCAAGTTAGTTATGTCGAAACGTGGCAACCGATCCATTCAACACACCACAATCACAATCACAACTATATAATCAAGATCATACAATTAAGTCATGATTTCATGGCAATCATCATTCATCTATCTCATTTACAATAAGTGTGATCAACGTTGCAACATTCATACTTATACAAGTATCATAATGAAGCAAGAACAACATACATCACACAATCATAGAATCACAACCATCACCTACCTCGAAACAAGCTTAGAATCCTAAGAAACTTGATCCTTCCCTTTCCGGATTCGTTCCGTTTGTTCTTGGTCTACAAACAATCAATATAATATGGGAATCAATAAACAATCACTATTTACCCAAATCTATAACAATTCTATGAACCCTAAATCATACACATGATCTCAATTATCCAATTTAGGGTTGTTTTCACCATAGAATCTTTAACCAAACCCTCCCCCATCAATATTCACCCATTCTATTACGTTCTACAGATCAGAAAATGGATTCGGAGAGTGAAAAGCTTACCTTTAGCCTCAAGAATGGTGAAAAATGAGTAGGAGTCGCCTGGGTTCGTTCCTTAGCTCTAAAAATCGAAAAGTGTCAAATAAGGTCTTTTAGGGGTTTATTAACGACCTTAAGTCGCGTCGAACCCGCCACAGCAGCCGTCACCTCGATGTAGCGGCCCCGCCAGAGCGGCAAAAAGCGGCGCCAATGCGGGTTATGCGAGACAGAGAGCTAATTCAAGAATTCCAAAATTCCCATTTCACAACACTCCTCTAACCGACAACGCTTAGAAAATACCCTTTACGTTAAGATCGATTCCGGGAGTTCTACTCACCTGAATTCAATTCCGTAAAGTCGTATGGATTCCTTAACGATTTATCTATCCCCTCATAAAATCAAAAACACAAATACTTCACCCGATTGTTATCAGATTTTTCTACACCTCAAAGACTCTGATTTCGTCCAAATCTGGGCAAGATTGGGAAATTTTAAGATACTACGGAAAAAAAATTCAGCCCTAAATTTTACCCCGTTGGCTTTTCTATAACGACGGGGACAGGTCGTTACAGGATTTTACTATCGTGAATTTGATTGGAGATTTTTTGAGGAATATATACTTGAAAATTTTTAAATATAATTTAACTGAAAGTTTTTTTCTAATCTAATACCTTATTTTATTTGAAAACTTCGAGGAATATTTTCTTTTAAATATATTTAACCAAATAAAAATTTACAATAATATAAAAAATAACAATGACATTAATTAGAATGAATTTTATTGTTAAATATTTACTCTACTTTTAGATTAAATAATTATTATACAATAATATCAATCTAATACGGTATTGGAACATTACTATAAATTTTATTATCAATATTTTTGACTTATCACAAGAAATCAATGATGCGATTTTTTTGTTTGTTTTTTTTTTTACAATTTAAAAGATAGAAAGCATTAAAATTATATGGCTAGTTATTTATCCAATAATAGAAAAATAACTATCATGATGTAATTAATTTTGATTTAATATTACTTATATTAAATTGTGTATTATTGAATAAGTCAAGCATTATATTAAAGTATAGAAAAATTTGATGATATAACATTATTAATGTGAAGTTTAATTACCCTTCATTGATAAAATTATATTAAATGAAAAATAAATAAATTTTACTTGTATATCCAATTGAATTTTTTTATAAGTAGCAAAAATGACATAATTTCTATATATATAGTAAGTTATTAAATGATATTTATTTGCAAATATATAATTAAGTATGTTAAAATATAATTATTAAAATATAAATTAAAATTAAAAATACCACAAATACCTAATAAGATATATTAAAAATTATTGATTATAACTTTCTTGCACTTTAAACTTATAAATTTATTTATATTTTCAATTATTTATTGATAAAAACTTTGTATGTATAATTTAAATCTAGTCTATGTTTAATATGCTTAGTTATGGAAATTATCTCATAGGAAGTGTAAGCAAAAAAATTTCATGAATGTTGGGTGGTCGTGATTTATTTTAAATATATAAACAATTGTCATGTTTCACTTTTTTAGAGTTAAATTACATGAACTTTAGCCAATAGTTAAAAGAAATTTATTTGAACGGCTTTACTTGCGAATAAATTGGTAAGAAAATTCTTTTTTTTTTTTGTATATTTTGCAAGAAAATCCGCAAGTAATTTTCCTGGAGAATTTAAATCCCTAGGTAAATTAGTTGGGTATTTTGAAATTCGCATGATATAATTTCCAGGAAAATTTCCATGTAATTCACACTTTCCTTATAGTGTTAACAAGTATAATAACAATTACTTCATTACCTTTTACCGATGAGTTTGGACATCCTCCCATATTTTGTTGCTTCTAGTTTTACTCTTGTTTTTTATATTATTATATAATCTTATTATTGTTGTGTCGTAATTGTCCTATCTTTAGAAAAATTACTTTTTTGAAATGTTCTAAGTATAAAACATTTTAAGAAAAATACTTAGAAAGAGTCGCCACTTAATTTTTTAAAGAAATTAAGAAAACTTATAATTTTCAAAGATTTAAACAGAAAAAATCATTTGACAATACCAAAGGGGGTTCGGGGTTCAATTTACACTTCGAGAAGGGTTTAAGCATTCGAAGTGTCCGCTAACATGCGGTTGACCTGCGACTTGACTAAAATATATTTGACTATATTTAGGAAAATAACGATTTAACATAAAAAATAATAACTTACAATATTTGATTAACTTTGAGAAAATAATTAAATAGATGCATTTTATATTATTTTATTATTTAGAGAAAAGGGATCCCAAAAATGAAACATTTGAATTAAATTGCAAGTGATTAGAAAATTAATAAAATTAGACTAATTAGAATTTATTTAATTCATTTTAAAATAATAATTTAAACCAATTTAATACATTAAAGCATGAAAATCATTTCGAATTAATTGAAAAATAAAAGTTTTAACTAACATTTTTTGAGAAAATGACTAAGTAAGTATTTATAATAATAATTTACATTATTAGATTAATTTTGAGAAAATAGTTAAACAAAGAGCAATTTTTATTTTTTAGAAAATGGGACCTTAATTGAAACATTTGAATTAGAGACAAGTAATTAGGATTGAAACTAAATTAGTTGATTTTTATTTGAGTCCTTTTTGGTTTATGAAAAAACTATTTTAAACTAATAAAATAAAAGAAAAAAAAAAGTTTTGACTAAAGATTATAAATGACAGTACAAAAAGTTGATAAAATAAGTTTTGTTAGAAACAAAACAACTCAGATGAATAGTTCGTCTTTTGGGGAATTCAACTAGGTTAATTAAAAATTCTAAAGTTAGGGTTTAAACAACAAATAATAAGTAATCGTAATTAAATAATTAAAGCGTAAAGGAGAAATTGAATTTGGGCCTTTCTTGGGCCAAATTCGCTACTTTTTGGAGTTTAACACAATTCCCGTTTTTGGTATACAGCTGATGTATATCGGCACGTATATCGGCACGTATATCAGCCCTTTTTATGTATCTCTTGCTTCCGAATACATGTATTTTGCATCAGCCCTGTGTCCCTGCGTTTTTGACCTGTATATTGTATTTTCCGTCTGTGTACGGTGTATACAGTATGTATAACAGCTTGTTTTCGACCCTTTTCAGAGCTTGGAAGTTTAAATTCCAGCCTTGTGTGGCTCTCCCGACATTCAAATAAAATGGAGGCTGACTCGAGTAAGAAGAGAAAATTTGAGCTTTGAAGGCCCAAATCGAAATGCTAGGGGAATAGTGAAGTCCTTGGGGACTCAAGGCAGATTTACATGCATCACAAAAGAAGAAAAGCAAAGGAGTTAATATACGAACTACTCAAAAAAAAAAAAAAAAAAAAAAAAATAAAATGGAAGAGTATGCCAAAATAGTAGAAATATACCCACTGCTTTAAGAAAAGATAATATGGGAATTCGGCAAGAATACTTTGTATCTAATCACACCATTAAAATAGCTAAATAACCAAAGATGTAGAAAATGATAGATGCGTATCACTTATTTTTTAAAGGCAGTAACTAAGTTGACAATTTTCCTAATGAAAATAATGATATTTTTCAAAAATAAATAAATAAATAAATAAAAACAATAAAAAAAATAAAAAATAACGAGAATGGATAAATAAAATAAAATAAGCTACTACCATAGAGAAAAAGCCTCGACAGACAATTTGCATGCTATCCATATGCCATGAGATTACCGCATGATAAGATTAAAATGAACGAACCAATGTAATTATTTAGGGAAGCCCATTTACTCAAGTTCGAACTATTTGAAACTAACGCATAAACAACTATTAATAAATCTATTCCGACATACTTCAAAGATGAGAGCACAAAGGTATACAAATAGACTTATTGGAATCGATGTTGTTAGGTTTAAAGTACAACATAAACCATTATACGACAACGAGAGGAACAAAGTTCCAGGATCAAAGGATAGGGCAGAAATTTAATCTAAACTAAAGTAAACAACCACCTTCAAAGCAAACTTCTTCCTAGCACATGGTGATCCATAGACAATGGCAAAAATAGGATCAATATTTCATACTAAGAAAGGGCAGTAATAGACATGCATGTTAATAAAACAAACTTTATTCATTTTTGAACAGAGGCAAAGCAATAGACAGAATTAGTACAACATGCTACTATTTTTGATGAAAATTTAGGCATGAATAAGAGAGGGAATTTTAGCATTTTTCACAACTTCAAATAAAGAAAGGAGGCAAGCATAGGCAATAGGACATACCACAAAGTTTAGCACGATTTTTTACACAATGAGGCGTGCATTTAAGGATAAACTACAATAAATTGAAACTCTTAACTTTAGGACTATAATTTTCTGAAATAAGAATCAATCTATAACAGCCCTCACAAGAGAAGAAAAGAACATAACTCATGCTTGAAAGCACATACAAGAACAAGACACCAATATACCTTGGAAGAATTTTTTTACTCGAACCCAATATGAAACTTGGCTAATTTGTCACATACATGCTATATTGCAGACAGACAGAGCAGGGGAAGGAGTTAACATGGTCGCAACTATTAATTACAGATTCAAGACGACGAATGTAAAATACTAAGAACTTAAAATATTGATGTCTTGTTTCATTCCTTTAACTTGAGGTGAAAGAATGAAGGGTGAGACATCAAACACTTACACATTATGGCAGATTTACGACGACAAAAATAAAACTAAGACGAGAAAAATAGCCACAGCCACCAAACAGCCCACCAACAACATTATATACATATTCCAATCGATATCAAAAGATGAAACAGGGGATAAAGTAAACGAAGAACCTAACTCTTATCGATATTTCGAAGCAGACTAAACCAACCACACTGATTTACAATCAACAGTAAGTCAATATTATCCCCAAACATCAACATATAAACAACTCACATAGTCAAGAATCTAATAGCAACACATTAAGAGTAAAAAGAAATTTCGAACCGAAAAATGAGTATTACCTGTCGAGATGCAGCGAAATGGGATAGCTAACGAGCTAGATTTTGACTTTTCCACCACACGAGGAACTCTAGTGAACTTCTGCAGATTCCAGCAGCCAACAAACAAGATAAAGGAAGAGAAATGGATTTTTAAGCGTATCTCGGAGGGACCTTTATAGCTTAAGAATTTCTTTTCTTTGTAAAATTTTCTAACTTTTCTTCCTCTCTCTTTCTTGAAGTGTATTTTTGTAAGTAATAGTTATTTTTTGTGCCTTTTCCAAATTCCCCCCCTAAACCGAAAACAAAGATGGATTTTATATAGGAGAAAAATGAATTCCATTAGAGGGGAAACGGATTAAAAATTTCAATTTCAAATCCCTCTTTTTCCGGAAACAGTAGAAAGGATGGGGTGAGTATGGGCGTTGCAGGGTAGTTGGACGAGACTTCCGGATTTGTTGGGATTTGAACGTTGCTTGCCGGTGCTCGCGTGAAGAAGAAGAGTAACAGGGGCTGGGTACTGTTTTGGAGTGGGTTGAGGCGGCTGGAAGGTCTTTTTGTATTGTTATGTATGTATTTGGCTGTTTGGGAGTGTATTATTGTATTGTGGCATGTATGGGTGGGCTGGGAATATTGTGGAGAAATGGGTTTGAGGAATAAAAAGGGAAATGGGCTGATTTTGGAATGGAAATAAGAAGGAATTGGGTCGTGGGAATGGGCCCATTTTTTGGTCTTTTAAATGGTTAAGAATAGGATAAGCAATTGACTAAAATTTGCAACAAGACAAATTTTCATAAATTAATTAACGAGCTTCTTAATCTTAATGACATAAAATAATTAATTTGATTACAAAATAATTAATTTAATTACAAATTAATTAACTCGAAATTATAACTATAACTTAGACTAAAGTAAATTAATAAGATATTTAACTAGACATAAAATCTTTTGCGATGATTTTCAAATATTTATAAAATATACTAATTATACACATACATACATACATACATATATATATATATATTGACAAAATTTACATAAAGAAACTCAAAAAAATATTTTGAATTTATAACAAAAACTAATTAACTCAAAATTAGCCATCATTTTAAAATACACTAAAGAATATAAAATGTTTTTTTTCTTTTCTTTTTGAGATGATTTTCGGATATTTATAGGATACACTTATTTCATACATAATTACATAAAACATATATATTATTTAAAAAAGTGACAAAACTATTTAAACTAGCTTGCAAACTATATTTATTTTATTACTTTTATAAAACTGATTATTTTAAAACTATGGCCATAACTAAAATAACGTAACTTAAATAAAATGTGCTTTTCAAATCAACAAAATTAAATAAGACAAAATAATATAAAATAAGAATAATTAAACTAATAAAATAAATAACTTATACTTTAAACCAAATTAATTTAATTGAATATAAAACAAACTCTTTTTGAGACGGTTTTTGAATATTCATAAAATATAATAATTATATACATAATTATGTAAAACATATATATCATCTAAGAATTATAAAAAGTGACAAACTATTTAAAAATCTTGCAAACTATATTATTATTTTTTTGGAAACTTTATAAAACTAATTATTTTAAATCGTTTGAAATTGGAGGAGCTCGAAATGATTAATTTATATTGTGGGGGGGTCAAAAGTGGGTGTCAACAATTATGATCAAGTTTCTCAGAGATAAAACAAGATCTCTTTAATTTGACATTAATTTGTAAGATTAAATACTTTCAGGATCTTGAACATGATAATCTTACATAGAGAATGTTAGGGAACATACCTGATGAGGAAGACATCATCACAGAGAGAAGCGGAAGCGTTAGTCGTAAATTGGTTTCTACCTCCTTGCCCTAACTTTATGTTACCACAACCGTCAACGATGGAATTAATGTAGAGAATATGTGGTAACCCTAATGGGTGGAGGGAGGACCAATTTATAGAGGTTATGACTTAATCTGGTACGTCCATCAAGTAACCAATGTACGAACGAGATCTATTCCTTATTAAATATTATTTATGGTATTACTTTGATTCCAAGTAAACTTGGGCCATAAGTAAGAAATAATTAATAGTAAATAAATAATAATTCTTACATTCTCCCACGTGGCCCAATGACCATATAACATTAATATTTAATAAACATTAGTTGCGCGTCTAATAAATCTCTTCTATAATGCCCATCATAAATACCACAATATAACAAACTACTAATGCGAGTTATGGCGGTTATACATAAATTTTAAGCTACATACTTCCTTCCAGATACTACTACATTAGCAACTTATCATACTAGGTTCATAAGCTATAAAACATATAACATTATGGTCCACAATAATGTCTCATAGAGACTTATCTTGTGATATCTCAAACAATAATGTGTACACCATTATGAGAAACAAGAAATTCAATAATGTATATCAGAAACACATAATTTGAGCTCAGAGTGTAAAAATATCATAAGTGCATCAATCATAAGTACAACCAAGACCCATTCTTTGAACATGTTCTTTAAATGTCTTTGGTTGTAAGCCTTTTGTTAATGGATCTGCAATTATGAGATCAGTTCTAATATTCTCAAGTAACACTCTTTGTTTCTGAACTTCTTCCTTAACAGAAAGTACTTTAATTCCATATGTATGGCACATTTGGAGTACTTATCGTTCTTGGAGAACAATACTGCTGCAGCATTATCACAATAAATTTTCAGCGGGTTGGTAATGGTGTCGACAACCCCAAGTCCTGAAATGAAGTTCCGCAGCCATAATGCATGAATTGTGGCTTCATAACATGCCACAAACTTTCTTTGTAGTTTTCATTTTAGTGATCAATTCCAGGATTACTTTGATATCTTCCTAGCATTCTAACCGCAAAATTAATATTTGGTCTTGTTGCAAGTTTGAACATACATCAAACTTCCAACAATAGAAGAGTAAGGAATTGTTTCCATTTCTTTTCGTTCTACATCATTCTTTGGGAATTGCATGAGATTAAATTTGTCCCCGTTTTGAATAGGAACTATTCCTGCTGAACAATTGTTCATGTTAAATCTCTCTAGAACTCTTTCGATATAACCTTTTTGAGACAGTCCCAATGATCCTTGCGATCTATCATGGAATATTTCTATCCCTATCACATAGGATGCCTCATCCATATCTTTCATTTCAAAGTTCATAGAGAGAGTCTTTCTTCTCACACAATATGCCTAAATCATTAGCAGCAAGTAAAATGTCATCAACATACAGGACTAAAAATATAAACTTACTCCCACTAATCTTTTGGTATATGCACCGATCAACGGTAATTTCCTTAAATCCAAAAGATGTTATGGTATCATTAAACTTTACATATCATTGTCGTGAGGCTTGTTTGAGTCCATATATTGACTTCTTTAGTTTACACACCATCTGATATTTTCCTTTAATTTCGAAACCCTCTGGTTGGTCCATATAAACATCCTCCTCGAGGTCTCCATTAAGAAAGGCAGTTTTCACATCCATTTGATGTAACTCTAAATCATAATGAGCTACTAAAGCCAAAACAATTTTTAATGAGTCTTTCTTTGAGACCGGTGAAAAGGTCTCTTTATAATCAATGCCTCATTTTTTGAGTGTATCCCTTGGCAACAAGTCTGGCTTTATATCGTTCAATATTACCATTAGAATCACGTTTGGTCTTGAAGACCCATCTACATCCGATTCTTTTAGAACTTTCTGGTAATTGAACAAGATCCCAGACTTTGTTGTATTCCATGGATTTTAACTCTTCATTCATGGCATTAATCCATTTATCAGACTCAGTGTTTTCTATGGCCTGTGAAAATGAAATTGGATTTTTATTAATTCCAATGTCAAAATCTGACTCTTGCAAATAAATCACATAATCATCTGAAATGGCCGATTTTCTTTCTCTTTGAGATTTTCTTAATGGCACTGTTTGTGATTCATTTGCGTCAAATATTTGTGAATTAGTTCCTTCTTGAAGTGTTTCACCCAAATATTGTTCAACATTGTTAAAGTGTTTTTCATCAAGAGGAACAACATTTGTTATTGGTGCGGAAGTAGGTATATTTATGGGCAATGAAATATTTACCCTTACCTCATTAATTTCCACACTTTGTCGTTCAACACTCCCACTAACTTCACCATTCTCAATGAATTTTGCATTACCGGTTTCAACAATTCTCGAACTATGATTTGGACAGTAAAACATATACCCTTTAGATTTCTCTGAATAACCAATAAGGTAACCACTTACCATTCGAGAATCTAATTTCTTTT
The DNA here is from genome assembly GCF_900185275.1 of Solanum verrucosum. Lineage (NCBI taxonomy): Eukaryota > Viridiplantae > Streptophyta > Magnoliopsida > Solanales > Solanaceae > Solanum > Solanum verrucosum. The sequence continues at coordinate 6,748,879 of NW_026020332.1, forward strand.
CATGCGGATTATAAACTCTAGCTTTCGCTTGACAACCCTAAATATGCAGGTGTCTTAAACTAGGCTTCATTTCCGTCCACAGTTCAAAAGGGGTCTTTGGAACTGCCTTACTAGGAATCTTGTTTAATAAATATACAACGGTTTTAAGAGCATACATCAACAATGATTTGGGTAATAAGGAATTACTCATCATACTCCTAACCATATCCATAAGTGTTCGATTACGCCTTTCTGCAACACCATTTTGTTGAGGTGTTCCTGGCATAGTATATTATGCACATATGCCATGTTCTTCAAGGAATTTTGCAAATTGACCTGGACATTGTCCTGATTCGTTATACTTTCCATAATATTCACCACCTCTATCTGATCTAACAATTTTCACTTTTCTATCTAATTGTCTTTCAACCTCATTAACGTACACTTTGAGAGTGTCCGCTGCTTGAGATTTTTCTTTCAACAAATAGATAAATCCGTAACGTGAAAAATCATCGATAAAGGTGATAAAATATTTTTCTCCACCAAAAGATGGAACATCAAAGGGTCCGCAAATATCAGTGTGTATAATTTCAAGAAGCTGAGTGCTCCTTGTGGCAACCTTTCTTGGTATGTTTGGTTTGCTTTCCTTTAATGCAATCCAAACATATATCAAGATCAGCAAAATTCAAATTCGGAAGAATTTCATCCTTTACTAATCTTTTTAATCGTTCTTTGGATACATGACCCAAACGTTTATGCCACAAATAAGCAGAACTTTCATTTAGTGAACTACGTTTAATTCCAATATTTTGATGAATAGTAAACAGGGATTCAAAAAAATTATTATCGAGTTTCAATCTATATAAACAATCAATAAGAACACCAGAACCATAAAAAATAGTATTCTTATATAAATTAAGACATTCATGTCCAAACTTAAAATCAAATCCAGAAACATCAAGTCTTGAAAAAGAAATCAAATTCCTAGAAACTGAAGGAACATAAAGAGTCTGCAATAGATCAAGGTGATGTCCAGTCTCCAAGATCAATCGATAAGTCCCTATGCCTTCAATTTGAACCTTCATGCGATTTCCCATAAATACGAAATCCTTATTTGGATTTGTAGTTTGGATCATAGTGAATCCTTACAACATAGTAGATGCATGAGTAGTTGCACCAGAATCAAGCCACCAAGTATTATTATGAACTTCTACTAAATTTGATTCGAAACATATCAAACCAAACTTTACGTTTCAGGCAATCTTTCTGATAGTGTCCTTCCTTTTTACAGAAACGACACACATCAGCCTTGAGTTCCTTATGAGCATCATGTGGAACTTTAGCAGGTGCTTTCTTTTTCTTAAACTTGTTGGCCTTCACTTTAAGTCATTTACCAGCTCCTTGACCTATGAAGTTAATGAAATGACCTGCTTGTTTCTTAAGTCTTGACTCCTCTTGAGTAAGCATACTGGACAATTCACTAACATCCCACTTATCCTTAATAGTGTTATAGTTAATTTGGAATGGTCCATACTCAAGAGGCAATGAGTTCAGAATGAACTGAACCAAGAAGGTGTCATCCACTTTCATCCCCAAGGTCTTAAGTCTTGTTGCAATGTTAGTCATCTCGATGATATGATTTTGCATACTACGCGACCCATCAAACTTCATGGTCGTGAGTTCAACCATTAGTTTACCAGCGAGAGACTTATCAGCAGAACAAAAACATTCTTCCACAAACTTCAGGTATTCCTTGGCACTTTCTGTTTGTGGAATAGTACTCTTAATGTTGTTAGCAACAGTCATTCGCATGAACATAAGGCTTAATCTGTTAGAGCGTTCCCATGATTTATGAAAAGACTTCTCATCCTCACTGCTCTTATCAGTAATTGCAATAGATTTGTCATTCAGCAGAGCCAAGTCAAGATCCATTACACCTAAGTGGAATTGTACTTGTTCATGCCATTCAGAGAAGTTTGATCCATTGAATAGAGTAACAGACGAAGCATGCGAATGAAGAGAAATAATTGCAAAATAGATATACATGCTCACAAATCAGAAAATAATGTGAATTCAGTAAAGCGATAAAAATATATCGTAATTCTCCTTTGGGTAGATACTACGACACATTATCATAATTTAAATTCCAATTTTATCTTTAATAGGTAATTGAATATTTTTAATCAAACATATATGACATCTTTGGATATACAATATATGTTTGACTAAAATATTAATTTACCTCATAATTTTTCACTATTCGTAGAATGATAGATTCACCTTTGGGTAAATTCTTAAGTTCTAGCAATAGTGAAAGTCAATTTATCTAAAAAAAATTTAAATATAGGCATTTAATTAACCTTCATAGATAAATGACAATTTTATGAGTGCATATTTTCCTTAACCATACTAGTTTGGCCACTTTGGTGACTAACAAACTATATAAATACAAATGCACACATAATATCATAAATTTTTGTGCATGTGAATAATTTTATACAATTTAGTTTGGCCACTTTGGTGACTAACAAACTATAGAAACATAATACATGCATCAAGTGATCATAAATATGATATGTGTAGACGTTAATTTCTCTAGTTTGGCCACTTTGGTGACTAAATAGAAACATAATACATGCAATAAGTGATCATAAACATTGTATGTGTAGACGTTAATTTCTCTAGTTTGGCCACTTTGGTGACTAACAAACTATAGAAACATAATACATGCAACATGTGATCATAATCATTGTATGTGTAGACGTTAATTTCTCTAGTTTGGCCACTTTGGTGACTAACAAACTATATTGCACTAATTACACATATTATTTATTGCTTAGTATAACGATCACTTTAATTTATTGCACAATCTTAAAAAAAAACATAATTATTACATTATGGGAAGATTATTCTATGATATACAAATTCATACATTTTTACGCAATATCTCATCAGAGATCATATTCTGCAGACTTATGAAGTGGGAAATCTTAAATATATGCAGAGTATGCTAATTTGTGTGCACGAACTATTCAAAACAAGAATAAATAATTGGTAGGAAATTCTTCAGAATAATGGTGCACTAATGCACCTGACATATCCAAAGGTTTTAACCAATTTTCAATTACAAATTAGTAGTAGTTATTATTTATTTAATTAATTAAGGGGCTAAAAGATCACATACTTTTGTCTTAAACAAAAACTTTCCACGTACCAAGGCTTGAGGCACTGATTCGTGGATATTCTCGTGTAAAAATTCCACCGCTTACATGACAATTATTTTCATATATATGTAAAATTAACCGTTCAAAATAATTCAGGCTCTGATGCCACATGTAAGATTAAATACTTTCAGGATCTTGAACATGATAATCTTACATAGAGAATGTTATGGAGCATATCTGATGAGGAAGACATCATCACAAAGAGAAGCGGAAACGTTAGTCGTAAATTGGTTTCTACCTCCTTGCCCTAACTTTATGTTACCACAACCGTCAACGATGGAATTAATGTAGAGAATATGTGGTAACTCTAATGGGTGGAGGGAGGACCAATTTATAGAGGTTATGACTTAATCTGGTACGTCCATCAAGTAACCAATGTACGAACGAGATCTATTCCTTATTAAATATTATTTATGGTATTACTTTGATTCCAAGTAAACTTGGGTCATAAGTAAGAAATAATTAATAGTAAATAAATAATAATTCTTACATAATTATTATGTCATATAAATATCTTAGAATACGAAGAGATTTACGAAAGATTCCCAACCTTCAATTATAACTGGACTAATTATCAAGACTATTCGTAATGATTTATATATACTACTACCTCCATCCACTTTAATTTTTATGATTCCATATTTAGAATCAAATAACAAGTACTTTGACTAACATTTTGTGATGTATTTTTTTATCATATTAATATGCAAAAAATTGCAATTTATAATAATTTTCGTATAGTTTTTGAATATCTAATTTTTTTATTTAAACTATCGAATTAATATAATTTAATTTTACTTTGAAAATTAATCAAATTGACTTTCGAAAGCACAACATGACAATTAAAAATAGGCAGAAAGGAGGTACTATAATTGCTTAGACAACTATGTTTGAAAGAAATGCATACTAGTATGATCCCATCAAAAAATTAATAATTGTTGTATAGATTATTCTGTACAGATATGATTATCATGTACTACAATGTGCCAGATTTATTTACAAAAAATTATTAGCACTACTCACCCCACATTGCTAATTATTTTTCTCCCTCTCATCCTCTGCTTGACTTTCCACATATGTATAGAAGCACTAAGTTAACATTTTGAAGAAAAAAAAAGAGTTAATTTTTAATTAAAGCATCCGTTGAACACTACAAACCATTTTAGTTTTAAATTCGAGTGCATTTACAAAATATGAATACGTTAAGCTAGATCTATTTTTAAGTTTAGGCTAATTAAGTATATACGGTCTGGTCACAATCTATAGCTAGATTATACAAATTGCATTTTCTTTTGTGTAATGAAATAATATTAATATGATTAGCACAATGACATATATTAATTAAGTATATACAGCGATTTGACTAATTAAATTTAGAATATTGAATATAATTTACAAGAGTTAACATACAATTATTGCAGTTCCATTATTTTTCTCCCCTTAATAATTAATTACATATGAGGGTGGTTACGGATTAGACGTGTACAGAAATTGATAAAATCTGCCAATTAAAGTGAATTAATGATTGGGTCACTAACTTTTAAGCTTGTCATAGTTTCTTTTTAACATAGTTTTCTTTTTGTGAGTCAAACGATATAAATTTTGATTCACATTTTAAGATGCATGTATTTTTTTCATAACATTAATATGAAAAAAATTGCAATTTATAGTACTTTCTGTATAGTTTTTGAATATCTAAAGTTTTATTTTAAAATATCTAATTAATGTAATCTAAAAATTAGTCAAATTGATTTTTAGAAAACAGAGGTTGGAGGGAGTAACTCATTATTGAATTAAATGAAAAAGACATAGCATCTAAAAGTTGCATAATTGCAAAGATTTTTGGAGTTAGTCTAACTAAAACCTTATAATTAGTGATTAGCACGTTTATTGTATATATCACATATAAGTTCCAACAATTGTAAAATTTTCTCCTTCCTCTCTCATAATCCCATTTCTGATTATTTTTTTTTTTCTTAACTATGGAGCTTCTTCCTTTTTGGAGAAACTTCAGTACAGCTCAGAGAACTCCAAGAATATTAATTCTTGTTTCCTTAACATTAATCATTCTTGGTCTTATTCCTCTTTACCATCCTTTTTATAGGTACCCTGCGAATTTAGTCGTAGAGCATTCTTCTAAAATTACATCACCACTATCATATGGTACTACTACTACTAAGTACCAAAAGATAATAGAACAGGATGATGAAGACACGTGTGATGTATTTATTGGAGAGTGGGTTCGTAACCCGGATGCTCCATATTATACGAACATGACATGTTGGGCGATCCACGAGCACCAAAATTGCATGAAATATGGGAGGCCGGATACTGACTTCTTGAAATGGAGATGGAAGCCCAAAGGGTGCGATCTACCAATTTTTAACCCGTATCAATTTTTGGATATGATGAGAAATAAATCTATGGCATTTATTGGAGATTCAGTCGGAAGAAATCAAATGCAGTCTTTAATTTGCCTCTTGTCTCGGGTAAGATTATTTAATTTTCAGATGGTCAGTCAATTAATAATTATATTATTAAGTTTTTTTTTTTTTTTTTTTTGGTGAAATCAATCTAATTTTCCTCTGTTTAGTGATTAGTCACAAGTTTACTATGACTATTCACTGTTCCATCACTTAATTATCTACGTGTTATGTTAAGTTTATAGTATTACTTTATATTTATGGATAATATAATTCTAAAAGTAACCTAAATATGACATATTTTCTACATGAAGGACATCAAAATTAATTATTTTAATTAATATAAAATTTTATATAACAAGAATTAAAATTAAAGTTTCAATTTATTTTTTCTTTTTAGTTTCACATGGCTTGTAGTTGACGAAGTTTTAGGTGAAATTATATTAAAGAAAGCAGCAAGATTTTTTTATGTCTGCTTTTAGTCATGTCGGGTATTCGAAATTTTTGTTTTATCAATCCAATCCATGTCGGATAGGCTCATTAAAATGAATAAAAGGTTCGTATTTTATCATAATATTCATATTAATTAATGTTTTGAATAAGTAATTTATGTTAAGGGTAAAACATGAAAAGAAAAATTAAAAGTAATTAAATATATATTTGTAATATAATGAACAAGTAAAAGTCACAGAGAGAGTACTCCCTCCGTCTCATATTAATTAGCCTCTAGAGAAAAAATAGATATTTCATTTTAGAGTACTTGTGATCCAACTTAGAAAATCAAGATAATTTTATTGTATATTTTTTTTTACTCTTAGTATTAAATAACTACATAGAATAGTAATAGTCAAATTTAGAGTTCTAATGTATCATTAATAAAGTTAATTTACTAAATCATATCCCTAATAAATATTTCTTTCAAAATGATTTTTGGAACCAAATGGAGTGTGGGGTGTTGGAATAATTCAAATGCCTACATTTGTATTTTAAGTTATTTTTCTTTCCCTGAGTTCTCATATTTTTTGCCTTTTCTTGCTTATTTGAACTCACGATCTTAGAATTAAAAGTGAAAGGTGTTTACCATTCGAGCAACTCGGTGTTTTCCGCATGTATATTAGTTGTGTGCTTGTGACATGATACTGTGTAGGCATATGATTCAATCAAACTTCTCTTTTTCCATAAGAAGCAAAGGCCACATAATTTATACTCTTGCAATCATTTTACAACTTTTAAATAACAAAATGAACAACTTTAATTGGAAGCATATAGAATGCCAGCATATATAACTTGTCGTATCCTATCTTTATTATTATAGTCGTATTTAACTTTATCCCTTAAAAAGATGTACTACTTAAATAATGTAATGTCACATTATTATGACAACTTGTTAGAGAATCCTATCCAGAGCGTCGGTTCCTAATTCTTAACTTCTTTCTTAATCAAGAAATTAATATAATTGTCCCTTTCTATATCTCTTTAATTAGTAAACTTAGGTACAGGCTAATATAATGACATACTTAAAATACTAAAACATTTTCTTTTCTTTTTCTGTTTGGTTTAATTTACAGGTGGAATATCCGATTGATATTTCTTATGACACAGATCAAAATTTCAGAAGGTGGAAATACACGACATATAATTTCACCTTAGCAGCATATTGGTCACCATTTTTGGTCACGGTTAAAGAATCAGACCCTGATGGTCCTAGCCATACAGGACTTTTCAATCTTTATCTTGATGAACCTGATCCAAAATGGACTACTCAAATTGAAAATGAACAATTCAATTATTTGATAATCAATTCTGCTCATTGGTACACAAGGTGCAGTATCTACTACGAAAAAAATCAAATAATTGGGTGTCATTACTGTGGACTACCAAATATTACTGATCTCTCAATAAATTATGGCTATCAAAAAGCACTTAAAACAACTTTAAAAGCCATAAATAGTTTAGAGAATTTTAAAGGTGTTACTTTTGTTAGGACAATTGCACCTTCTCATTTTGAAGGTGGTGAATGGAATAAAGGTGGAAATTGTGTGAGACAAGGTCCATTTAGAAGTAATGAGACAACATTGGATGGTATAAGTTTGGAATTTTATAGGACACAAGTTGAAGAATTTAAGGTTGCAGCTAAGGAAGGGAAGAAAAAAGGTAAAAGGTTTAGATTATTGGATATGACACAAGCAATGTTGTTGAGACCAGATGGTCATCCTAGTAAATATGGACATTGGCCAAATGCTAATGTGGTTTTGTATAATGATTGTGTGCATTGGTGTTTGCCTGGTCCTATTGATACTTGGAGTGATTTCTTGCTTCATATGTTGAAGTTAGAGGGAAGGAGAGCTCTTGAAGAAAGTCTTCAATTGAAATAAGGTGTAAAAAAATAAATAAATTGTACCTTGATTTTTTAATTTTACTTAATTGTTGATTTGATTTTATTCAAAGAAAATCAATAGTGTTGCTTGACATGGATATAGTTACTTTATGAGTTTCAATTTAATGGTTATTTTAAATCTTATGTTTCAAAATCAAAAATTGATCCAAATCGAATTATGAGTTTGCATTGAGGTAAAATTTCTCTGGGTCACGTGGCAATTGTAATTAAGAATGAATACGCACCGAAAAAACTTGTCGAATATGTGAAGCCTCAGAAGATTGACCCTTTGGATAAGATATTCTCGGAAAATGGTGTCTCGTGCTAGTAATGACATGGATAAAGAGACTAGGAGACATACAACAACAATATACTATCTGAACCTCAGGTTTTTCGAGGATATGAGTATGAACATAGATGTTTCTGGACATCATTGGAAGATAAAGACGTTTGCATCAGCCTAAAATTAGAAAAACTTCAAGAAATTGAGTTTTAACAAAGTTTGCGTACGTATATACTAGCTAGAAAGTGATGGTGATCATAATTAATTTTTATTCTTCAATTCGACGTTGGTGTTGAAAATCACGTAAGATTCATTCGGGACAAACGGTAGACATTGAAATTTTGTAAGACTCTACAAGACGTGTTCAATTTGAGTTGGGACTCTACAAAGTGTGTTCAATTCCAATTAGAATTCTTGGAGGCTACTCAACCATAAACACTAGTTCATGCCTATATAAAGGGCACTATATTCCCTTGAAAATGCATCTTGAATATCTGTTGACACCCAATTTTGGCCCTCCGCAATATATATCATCGAACTTCTTAAATTCTCAATGATTTGAAATAATTGACTTTATAAAATTCAAAATATTTTCCTTAGTCATTTTGAGTAATTTTGTTTTTTTTTATTATATATTTTTTAACTAATATATATGTCTTACATAATTATGTTTATAATTATTATATTTTATGATTATTCGAAAATCATCTCAAAAAGATTTTAACTTTGGTAAGTATTATATTAAATTAGTTTAGTTAATTAATACTTATATTTTTCAGTTATTAGTTTATAACTAAGTTAATTAGTTTAATTCGTTAAGATTAAGAAGCTCACTAATTAATCATATTAATTTATCTTATTTAATTATTAGCCGAGTTTATTAAATTTGATCAATTTGGCTACAATTGAAATTTATATGGCTATTGTGTAATTGCAATTTTAGCCATTCTTTTACCTACATTCAATCCTTTGTAAAATAATTTGGGCTATTTTCCTAAAATCCCAAGTCAAATCAGCGACACCCAATTCAATACTCCCAACCCAATAACAATACAACCAGTAGCCCAATTCCTCAATACCAAAACCGAGCCCTCTGCGTCTTCTTCTCCAGAAAGTTGCGACCCAGAAGCGCTGCCAGCCCAACAATGTGTGACCCAGCAGGTCGACGCGAGCAGCGCATGTCCTCTCCGTACGAGAATGTACTCGAATTTTCCAGGTGTCTCCATCTCCGCACCTTAATCGTCCTTGTGAAGAGATCGACGGTCCTCCTCTCAAATCCGTTGATAAATCGTACTAATCCAACATCAACCTTATCTCTTAGAGGTTTTTGAATTTCAAAGGGAAATTTCATCCAATTCTTTCCCCGTCCCCCCCCCCCAAATCAACCCTATTCTTCTTCTATTTAAGGTCGTTTTCCCTTTATTTTTGAAGGTTGGAGATAGTTAATATGGAGTTGGGAGAAAAAATATAAGAAAAGGTAGAAATGAAATATTTTATAAAAAATGAAATTACAGTAGGTTGCTAAAAAAGAAACACCCAATATACATTTTCTTACATTCTTGTTCGTGGTTGCGAACTTTGCCGGAGTTCTCGAGGCTTTCGCGTTGTGTTCAGAAGTTGAAGTCGTCACCTCTTCATTGTCCCACGTCGCTGCCTGAAAAGAGTAAACACCTCTTCGCTTGATGTTTAGTTCATAGCTCCCTCTCTGATTTTGTTTATGTTCTTAGGAACAGTAATGTTGAAGATGAAACGTCAGAATGATGATTCTGGCACATCTCTCTGCCTAATGAATGTTGGATCGTTTTTTTGATTTAAAATTAGTTGCTGGTTAATTCTTTTACTGATCGTGGAGTATTTTCTTTACCGTTAAAATCAAATTTTGCCTCTAGTTACATGCCTAGGTTTCTTTAGATCCATATCTTTGTGTGGTGATTCCCTTCTTATTTAAGTCAAATTTTCAGATTATAGTATATCTCAAAATTATGTTTGTTTGAAATTTTGAATATTGTTATTCGTAGATAATAAGTAGGGCTTCAGGTGTATGTTGTTGATTCATGGATTGGTTATTATTCTTCCCTTGTTTTGGGTATAGTTCCCAGCTTGTTAGTTAATCATTAGCACCCTAAAAAATATAATAAGGAAAAAATGATAATATCTGGCATCGTTAACGATATGTGTTCTTAGTTATAAGGTTTTCATTTCATTGCCAGTACATCTTTAGGTCTATCTGTTTTGGTGTCCTTATTTGTTTATTAGTTATCATAAGTTAGGATTCATTAGATTGATGATGGAAATTTTCTCCATCTTGACTAAATTCTAGTTACTGTTTTGCTTAAAAGATGTGGAAAGTGCTTGGTCTTTTCTTTGTCTTTTCAATTGGAATTTTTCAGCTCTTGAATGGTTGTTGTCCTATTTATTTTCATGTGTTGAAGGTAATAAGTTTGCATGTGTTGACTTCCTCATTTGTAGCTATGATTCCCTGAGTTGTTAATATGTTTTTTTAAAGAGGTCATTGGTCGTATTGTGAATTTTTGTTTCTTAATGTATTGTCCCCATTGCAATTAAGTTGAATTAATGTGATAATTATTATCATATACTAATTCATTTTTTTCTTGTTGTATGTGATATTCCAAGAGAATTCGGATTCAGTTTTTTTTCCATTCACATTTCTAGTTGGGCCATGGAAGCCCTAGGCGCGAGTCATTTGCGATCCAGTATTGTTCAAATCATATCAGCAGCGAAATACAGTTCCCTCAAAGTCTATGTACATGTGTTCAAGAGTCCAAGAAGGGCTATATACACGTTGTATACATCAATATATGCAAGAAATATAGTAATATACAATGATATACACCCACTGTATACACTGTATAAAAGAAGCAAAAATGGGCCCCAAAAGCCCTAATTTTAGTTTTTGTAATATATTGTAATTGGAAAAAAAGCCTATTTATTTTTAATATTATTTTTCTAGTTTTAGGACAGGTGAAATTGGGCCTAAAGCCCAAAATGAAATTACGCCCAAGTATTGGCCCAAGCGGACAAAAAACTAGTCTTGGGCCCAAAATCTCTCTCTCTCTTTATTTTATCTGTTTCGTATTTGTTTAATTGTTTATTTGCTAGTCGATTTTAAAGTTGTCCTAATTCGATCTGCCCAAAAACGATAGTCATTTCTAGATTTTCTAAAGACTAAATAATCATACTTATTTTACTACTTAAGTTACTTTGAAAAAATATTGTATTTAAGAAATTCTTTATACTATCTCCCTTCCCCTTAAAAAAAAATTTCAAGTCTTAAATTTTTTATATCCTAAACTTGTTAAGCATGTTTTTATTTTAAAACCAATTAGCCAAATAGTTAATTACTGGATAATCGCATGCTAACGGACATTTCGGGTGCTTTCAAACCCTTTTCGAAATGTTAATATGAATTTTGAACCCCCTTTAAATATTTTCATTAGATTTACTATTTAAATTTTTTGAAAAAATAATTTTCTTGATTTTTCTTTAAAAATTAAGTGGCGACTCTTAAAAATCGTCGTTTTTTTCATTTTTTTAAAAATAAAGCAAAATGGCAACTCTGCTGTGAATTTATTTAGGTTCTAACCATAATGACTTAACCTTTTTGACTATTTGCTAATATTTGTTGAATTGTTTTGCCTCGTATGTGCTTTATTTGCTTAAATTGTGATATTAAACTGTCATTGCACGCATATCATTTATTCTGCCAAACGACTTTTTTTATTTCTCACTTAAAGAATGATTATGCGGGCCGCAGTCATTCGTTAACCAAATTATTTCTCGAGGTACCCTGGCGAATGTAGTTGGCCACTGCATGGTAAACAATCACTAACTACCTCACCCTAAGTAGTCCGCTTGGGTCACCAATTCACTTCAAATGAACCCCACTCTTAGTCAACTAGCATAGAGCGAAACCAACTCCTTTAAACACATTAAACTAAGATGACCCAACACCTAAGACGTGTTGGCCCATTAGAAAGACCACCCTGAGTCCAAATCGGCTCACAGTCGAAATGAACGTTCATACTTATGTGTTTAAATTTGAAGGATGTACACATTGTTTGAAAAATATTGTTCCCTGGGTAAGAGGCAGATTAAAGTTTATTCTAGTTGAAGAAATAGCTTTACACGCTACTAGTCCATCCAAAGGCGTTGGCACCCGGAGACGACAAGAAGCTCGAGAGCGAAAAACCTTCTATGGAGGCATAGTTTAGGATTGTGCCCCTGCGTGGGACTAATTATTTTGTATCCCTTTTCTCCATTATGTATCCCCATTCAGTTTATTCGTAAAACTTGTATAAGTTTGGGTTACGGTGCAATGAAATGTTTCAAATGACGTATACATCCCTCAAAACGCTAGGCCTACCCTTGACACAAAAGGGTTACATATCTATTTAGAATATGCAATAAATGTTTGTGTTATAATTGTTCATGTGAATATGTTGCATTATTTGGAGATATTCTAGCTCACTCCTTTTCAAATTGTTCTTAGAAACCCTAAGCACAAATATCAAGTCACTATCGAAAGTGGGTCCAAATACCATTGAGTCATTAGTTTCCCTAAAAAATTTAAAACCTCATCTTTCAAATCTTTACTTTCTCATCTCAAAAAAAGGTTAACCCTCTATCCCAACTCAAAAAGAGATTCAAACAGGTCGAACTACTTAGGATTTGAATTCTCTTTTGTGAGATACGTAGGCAGCCTTTCAAGGTTCGGTCCCCATCTTGAGAAATCTTATCTTGTCCAACTCTTGCAATGATATTGAAATTTCATCTCAATCAAAAATTAGAAGTATGTCAATGAAAGATGCAATCGACTTTGTCTCGACTCGAGTCGGCTTTTCTGATTCACTAATCTCAAAATCAAATATACAAATTTCCGTTTATTTAGTCAATTTTCTATATCCATGGGCTCGTGTATCTTTAAGTGGAGCAACTCTTATGTGTTTGTGATCATGTGTGATATTTTGTATTACTTAGTACCTACACAAACTAACACATTTGCCTTTTGAGTTATTTTTCTTTTTAAGGTACTCAAAACTGATTTGTGTTGAGAAATTGGTTGAACATTCAAAAATTCTCAAAAATTCCTTCCCCAATTGAAATTTGTTGAAGGGAAAAAGAAAATGACCCAGAATAGTGAAAATACTGGCTTGACTGAAGTTGCTATAGTTCAACCCCCTACCGTTGAACAAAATGAGTTGATTGCACAGCTGATGCAACATATTTTTGAATTGAGGGTTGAGCTCCAGAAAAAATAAAATATTTCAATTTCGACTATCGATGTCAACACTCTAGGTGATGAAAGGCTTCCACTCTATTTTCCTCCTCTAAATTCAAACTCGAAACACGTCCAGAATAACCCACCCTCCAACCCTGCTCAAAATCTCTCAACTAGCAACTTAACTACCCCAAATCTTCATCAAACCAACACTTCATACCAAGCACCACCTCCTCTTCAAAGCCTGAATCTCAACCCTCAAGTTTTCCCTCCTCTTCAAAACCAAAACGCAAATAACTCTCAAATATTCCCTCCATTTCAAAGCTTAAATGTCAACAATCTTCAAACATACCCTTTCATGTACCAGACCCCCTGCAAAAGGCACTCAAAATCCACCCAACGCTCAACCCTACCTCCAAAAGTAACTTTTGATATTCCAGGCCACACCGAACCACACTTCACTATACTGATTGTTTAGAACTTGACCACTACGAAGAGAAGGAGAATGAGTTGAGGGCCAAAGAGCAAATGTTTAAGCAGATCATGAAGGAAGAGATTGCAGAAGAAATAAAATAGCTTAATTACTCTTTAGATGTTGTGGGCCTGAACTACGAAAATTTATGTATTCATCCAAATTTAGACCATCCGGAAGGGTTCAAAGTGCCAAAGTTCATCACTTTTAATGGAACTGGAAATCCTCTAGCACATCTGAAAGTTTATTGTGATCAACTCGTGGGAGTTGGCAAAAATGAAGCACTGTTGATGTGTCTCTTCAATCGAAGTCTAAATGGAGAAGCTTTGGAGTGACTTACATCAAGAGAATTAAAACAATGGACAAGTTGGAATACACTCACAAAGGATTTCAGTGAAAGATTTGGACATAATGTAGAAGTTGCCCCTGATCGCTACTATTTGGAGAAGATCAAATAGAAGTCTACAGAAAACTATCGAGAGTACGTTTTTCGTTGGAGAAAAGAGGCTGCAAGAGTTCAACCTCCTATGTCTGAATGTGAAATCACTGAAATATTTATTCGAACTTAAAAGCCTGAGTACTATAGAAAAAATGTTGTGCATGATGGGACAAAAATTTGTTGAGATCGTCAAGATGGGAGAAGCATTGGAAAATGGTTTCAAGACTGGAAAAGTCACAAACCTTATTGCATTGTAAGCTAACGACAAAGCTACCGAAATACGTGTTATGGATATGTCAAAGGGAAAAGTAGAAAAGGTATCTGTGGTGACGGCTCCCCATATGCAGTTGGCTCCAAAAAGGAAATATCAAAACCACAATGTCAATTAGAAAAAATTCCCTCGTTCAAATTTTAGGAAGTCTCATAAGGTATTTACACTATTAAGGGAATCTCAAACTCAACTTTACGAAAGGTTGAGAGCGATGGGTATGCTCCATCTATAGAAGGAAGACCAGCCAATTCTTTGGGAAAATTTTACAAGGCTGACCACGGATGCACTTATGATTTAGGAGTTAGAGCCTGTTTGGATAGGCTTTTAAGCTGGTCAAACTGGCTTAAAAGCCAGTTTTTGACTTATTAGAGTGTTTGACAATTATCAAAGTGACTTATTTTAAGTAAAAAATGACTTATTTTAAGCTAAAAGCTAGGGGAGGGGAGTTTTTTTTTTTCTTAACTTAAAAGCCCTTTTATGTTGACCAAGTATATTACCTTTTTGCCCTTAATTCTTTTATACAATTTCCAAATTGCCCATATTGAATTATTATTATTATTATTATTATTATTATTATTATTATTATTATTATTATTATTATTATTACTATTACTATTACTATTATTGTTATTATTATTATTATTATTATTATTATTATTATTATTTTATTATTATTATTTTATTATTATTATTATATTATTATTATTATTACTATTACTATTACTATTATTATTTTATTATTTTATTATTATTTTATTATTTTATTATTTTATTATTTTATTATTTTATTATTTTATTATTTTATTATTAATACTATTACTATTATTATTATTATTATTATTATTATTATTATTTCTGAAATATGAATTTATATTCCTCTTATAAGGTGGTAAAGAAATATGTGAATGATAGAAAAATATTATTACTTATGGATGTAAAACATAAATTAATTTTGTTTTAATTTTTTTTTTAAGTATAAAAACCTTAAATTAATCAACTTTTTATCATGTTAACAGCTTAAAGGGTATTTCAGACATTTTGATAAAAAAAAGTGTTTACCAGCACTTATTTGCCAAACACATCAACAATTTTTTTTTCAACTGCAGCACTTTTATCCAAACACATAACTACTTATTTTAAAAATACGTTCCAGCACTTTAAAAAGTTACTTTTTAAAAGTTACTTTTTTTAAGTCAATCCAAACGGGCTCTTATTGGACACAACAATAAGAATTGTTCAACCCTCAAGCACAAAATTCAAAACATGATCAACAACAATTTAATCAATATCAATTAAGCCTCCCCAAATGATAACTTATTGGACGTTAAAGAGTAAGTACAACACATTTCTAAACAGAGTCATTTGAAGATATTCGTCATCAAAGGTTGAAAAGAAGTATGCTTAACGTCGGCCAAAATTCTGCATACGAAGTTATTGTTTCTTTCTTTTGTAAATGCACATTTTATCGTATCATTTTCTTGTATATGAAATACGTCTGACCTGAATTCTCAAGAATGAGATACATAGGCGGCCTATGTCGGCCTTGGTCGTTTCCTTATCAGAATTTTTGTTAATCCCGAGAGGAGAACTACGTTTGACCTGATTTGTGCCACAACAGGATACGTAGACGCCACAACGGCTCGATCATATTCCCCGTAAGATTTTTATCTCTTTTGTAATGGAAATTGGACAAAAAATTTTTAGAGGATCTCAAAAATTCATTTGAAGATTGACTTCTTCAACAAGTCAAGACTTAAGATCAAAATGCAACTAGTAGGGTTTTTAGAGGATCTCAAAAATTTCACAAGATGACATTTGCTAGAGAATCAAGTCTAAAATCATGTTCAAATATGCAACTGGACAAAAATTTTGAGATCACCTCAAAAATTCCATAAAAATGTCATTTGTTAAAAGACTTATACTTATTATTATTATTGAGGCAAATTGGGACATAATTTTGAGGAGGGACCTTAAAATTCCAGAATGAGCAACCTCAGAAGAAACAAAGCAAGTTACAAGGGTTCTTCCATATTTTAGATTGAGACAGAATTTTTGAAGAAGGTTTTCAAAAATTCCATCAAGATTACATTTCGGAGAGCAGACGAGCGTGCAAGTCAACTGCATGAAGAAGCATGGAGACAATACCAGCACAAATCAGTTTTTCAAACTAAGAATTTTTCTTTGGATGCAGGAACATCGAAGTCACAAAAATGGTAATGTCAAACTGTCAAGTCTGACAAAAGGCGTCATTTACACCCATCGTGGCCTCATCAACAGAACTTAGAAAACTTTGCATCTCATTTTATCTTCATTTCATTATGTTGCCTCAAGTGATTTATAAACAGTTTCTTTTTATTTTGTAGGAATATTGAAGACAAGCGTTAATAGATTCTTTCAAAGTTTTAACAAACAAAGTGTTGGAGAATCGCTAGTGACAAGTCGCGATCAAGTCACAATTAGGCTCACCACAGTCTGATCTTAATAAACCAAATGACTTAATCTAGCGCTTTATCTTTTATCTTATTCTTTACTTCATCATTGATACTAATGTTCCATGTCCAGCTTTGCAGGTAATAGTATTGGTAAAGTCAGAATCATCTGTGAAATTGACATCAAATCTAAAGATGATATATAAACGACACTATCTTAGAAGTGTTGCAAGGGAAAATCACTAAATCCATCACATCAAAAAAAATGTTGGAGATTGTAATATCCTCATGACAGTCGAAGCTATTAAATTGTTACAAGTTTTCGATAATGATTTTCCGTTTTATTTAGAAATATATTTTGGACTGATTTAAGAGTCGCCACTTAATTTTTAAGAAAAATCAAGAAAACTATTGTTTTCAAAAGACTAAAACAGAAATCTAGTGAAAACTTTAAAAAAGAGTTCCAGGTTTTTATTAACATTCTAGGAAGGTTTTAAAAGCACCTAGAATGTCCACTAATGTGGTTATCCGGCAATTAATTATTTGGCTAAAATAATTTAACTTAATTTAAATTGCAAAATTGAGTTGTTTTATAGTTAGAACTATTTTAAAAGGAAAAAGGGAAGTACTTAAATATTATCTAAGTGAGCTAATTTTGCAAAAAAAATTATTCGTTAAGTCTTGTTAAGCGATAACTGATTCAGTTAAATTGTTAAAACGAAATAAGCGTCTTTCGGGGATTTGAACTTTTCCACCCTAAGATTAACAACAAATATTAACAGGTAAGCAAACATAATTAAGATGAAGAGGGAAAGAGATTTGGGCCCAAATCTGGTTTCTGTCCGTCTGGACCAGTATTTGGATCCATTTTTCGTTTTGAGTCTTTGGCCCATTTGAGTCATCTGCACCTGTCCTAGTCTAATATATATAAGACATTTCTTTGGGCCTTAGGCCCAATCTTTCACCTGTCCTAAACACTAATAAAATAATAAACTTAAGCAAGCTTAGGCCCAAAGTAACAAAATACAATCTTTAAAGTAAACGAGTGGGCCTTTGGCCCAATCTTTTCAATTCTCTAAACTGCTTCATTCTTTCAACTCCGGGACCTGTACGTCTATTTTATAATTGGTTGACTCAAAAGAAGAAATTTGAGCCTTTATGGCTCTCCCGAAATGTAAGAAAGAAGGTAGGAATTCGTAGTGAACTCGGACAGATTTCACATGCAACAAAAGATAAATGGATTAGTATGCAATCCAACTTTGTACATAACAAAAAAAAAGGAGAAGTAAATTCATTTACGAAAAAATAAAATAAAATAAAATAAATAATAATAATAATAATAATAAAAAGGAAATAATAATAAATAACTATCTATTGACTCAAACGGTTCATTAATAGGCCATTCCAATAAGAGGAGCATACCGAAACAGATTGTAACATCAATACTTTAAAGAGGTGATTAAGAGGGCCCAATAGTCACTTATTTTTTGACAATTAATGAATTGATATGCTAACTGATAATACAAATATGAAAGATGAAAATTACACATTCATGGGAGAAGTGACACGCATACTACACTAATCCATATCTTAAAATAAAATTAGCGAAAGAACTATATTAATCAACTTAAAATAAAACGACTACTAAGACTTGCAATTTGACACCATGAAATAAATTTTTTAGAACGTTAGACGGATGCATATAATATAAGTCCCACGTCTTATCTCCTTTCCTTTATTTATACCTCATAACTTCTTTCATTTTTTTTAAATTTTTTTTATTTTATGGCAAAAACATTTTTTTTTTAAATGCTAATTACTTTATTTGTTTACCAAATATGGAAAAAAATACGTCCCTTCTTTTTAGGTTTGTTATATATCTAAAAATTGTATAAATATAAATAACACTATAAATTATAATAACTAGCAACTTGAATATTTAAAAGTTGTATAAAAAATTTAATTGACTCTCGAAATTCTATTTGTATCAATTTATAAATCATAATAATTAACAATTTTTATTTTTATTTTTTTTTAAAAAGGCATAAAATACATATAAAAAATCACTTGACTCTAAAAAAATTTTCTTATCAATGCTACATAAATTGGGACATTTTACACATAGATAAAACAACAAGTTAAATGCTAATGACATACAATAGAAACTCATACGATTTGTAAGCATGTTGCTATGTCATATATTAACCATGGTAGTTGATTAGAAGGCTTAAGCTTACATGAGTGGCAACACTAAACAATAACAAATTTAGATACAAAGTACTTGACACTTAAATACTTTTATTTTTAAGCTTATGACAAGGACAGAGGTATGTTACCTACAAATTTGAATTAGCACAAGTGATACCTTTAAATTAATATTTTTTATCTATGGTACAAACCCAAAAATTAGACAAAACTAAACTAGCAATCATATGATTTCAAACAAATTCGATCAGATCAAACAGTAAATTAACAATAAGCTTTGAAAGGGCAAGTATTCTGCTAACAACAATCGCGGACAGCCAATAGACCAAAATAATGATCTTCGAGGCTAGAATCGATATCCCTAAATTCTAAAGCGGGACACATGAGATCAAAGAAAAAGCCGGGAATTCAAGAAACAAACGATGATAGACAAATGTTGACTTATCGTAACATAGCAATATAGATAGACGACCCTCCCTTCTAATGTGCAATGAATGCTCAAAAGATGGCGCCGAGACGAATGTCATGCTTTGGTGTAACCACAGGGGAAGCGATGCATCTATTTAATATTAGCGATATTTCACACTCAAACGAGAATGAGCCAATTAACAAAATTAACAAAATAGGATAGGGAAGTGTATAAAGTCCAGACGTAAGCAAGATATGACCTTGACCATTGCAGATTAAATGAGGAAATATGAGAAAGAGGGACATGCTTCAATATTTACCAAGACATCAAACAAACACCGAGACAAGGACACAAATAACAGAATAGAGAATGCCGTGTTCGAGATGGATTAAACACGAGGGTTAAGAAGCAAACATTTTGGAGCTAATCTGAGACGGCAAGAAGCAATATAAATTAAAGTTAAATACTCCACGGAAAACAGATTTTCAGACTCCGACAAGCCCATAACAAGTACTCTCTGTGATTCTGCTCTTTTCAAATAGAAATATGAGTGACCAACAACCACGAACCAAAGCAACAACAAACCCGATAACACATCTTATACTTCGAACAATTAAGACGCATTTAGTTTGAAACCAATCGTCCATCGTTCAGCATCAGCAATAAATCAAAAGGAAAGAATCGAGATATTTGAAAAAAGGAATTTTACCTATTTTGGGGCAGCGAATTGAACAAGAATGAGCAGGGACGACTTCACCACTACGTAAACTTGACCACGAGCAGCAATTAAGAAACCTGGACAGAATGTCGAACCCAAAATACTAAAAACTAATTCTCTTTTCCCCAAGTGTATTTCGTATGTATTTTAGCTATTTTGCTTAGATTGATCTTAGTATTTTTTTTTTTGCTCTAAAATTTCAACCCCCTTCAATGGAGAAAGAGGAGGTATATTTATAGGGGGGAATTAGGGTGAAAATTGGATAGGAACAAGGGTCAAAAGCGGAATTCTCCCTCGGTTTGAAAAAATTTTCCCATCCAAGAATGGGAAAAAGGTTGTTGCTTGTACAGGATTTCAACTAAAATCCCCTAAAATCCGAATGATGGGATCAAGGTGGATGGCTTGACAGGCAGCTATGACAGGTGAAAGGCTGTTCGAACTGCTCTGGTCGAGGAGGAAAACGCGGAAAGCTGCTGCTTCGACGTTGAAATTAGAAGGAGAGGTCGGGTCGGGTGTTGTTGGTTTGCTGAAAATTCTGGGTCGATTTCTGGATTTGCAGCGCTAAGGAGAAGAAGAACGTGTACAGTGGGGCGGGTAAAAAAAAAAGGAATTAAAGAGTGGGCTGGGAGAATTCTGGAAAGTGTTGGAATATAGCATATTGTATTGTATGGGTCGGCTGGGAATTGGGAGTTGGGCTTGGAAAATTGGATTGGAAATAATCCAAAATTGGACTATTGAATTGGGTAAGCAATTGACTAAAAATTGTTATTAAATATTAGTCAAATGGATTTCAATTATAGTCGAATATAATTTAATTGGTGAATTCGGCTAAATTTTAAACAAGATAACTTAATATGAATTAAATAATGAGCTTCTTAATCTCAACGAAATAAAACCATTAACTTAATTATAAACTAACTAATTCAATTACAAAACTAATTAACTCGAAATTATAACTATAGCTTAAAGTAAATTAATAAAATATTTAACTAAAATGTGAAATATTTTGTGATGATTTTTCAAATATTTATAAAATAACGTGATTGCAAAAATATACATATTTATTATTAAAAATGATAATTACTTTAAAAATAACTTGAAAGTATTTTGGATTCCATAAAACTCATTAATTCAAAATTATAACCATCCCTAATATTTAAAATATAATATATATATATATATATTTTTATTTTTATTTTTTTATTATTATTATTATTATTATTTTTAGACAATTTTGAATAATCATAAAATATACTAATTATATACATGATTGTGTAAAACATATGTATCATCTAAAATTTAAGAAAAGTGACAAACTATTTAAAAATCTTGCAAACTATATTATTATTATTATTATTATTATTATTTATTTATATTATTATTAATATATATATATATATATATATATATATATATATATTTATTTATTTATTTATTTATTTTTATATAGAAATTTTATAAAACGAATAATTTTAAATCGTTTGAAATTGGAAAAGCTCGAAATGATTAATTTATATTGTGGAGGGTCAAAATTGGGTGTCAACAATTGAAGATGTCAGCAACAAACTCAAATTTTGTGAGTTTGTTAAGGAAGACGGGATTGACTTTAATCTTCGTGTGAAAGAATTAAGTCATTCACCTCAATATAGTTTTTTAATAGGATTTGTCGCGTAGCAATTTTGGCATACGTGTTTTTTGACAATGTTAGAGTCGAGATTTCAAAATTTGCTGGGTATCCACCCCATAAGTAGATTATATGTTTTGATTGCCTGATCAAAGATTTTAGTATATAGTTTTGTTGGGCGATCCACTCCATACGTGATTCGTATATTTGTTTATCCATTTCAGGTTCCTATTTTGAACTATGTTAGAATATTATCGAGCCATCCACCTCATTATAGTTGGAATATTATCAAGTCATCCGCCTCGTTACAGTTGGAATATTATCGAGTCATCCACCTCATTATAGTTGGAATATTATTGAGCCATACACCACGTTACAGTTGGAATATTATCGAGTCATCCACCTCGTTACAATTGGAATATTGTCGAGCCTCCACCTCGTTACAGTTGGAATATTATCGAGCTATCCATCTCGTTACAGTTCGAATATTATCGAGTCATCCACCTCGTTACAGTTGAAATATTACCGGGTCATCCACCTCGTTACAATTGGATTATTATCGAGTCATCCACATCGTTACAGTTGGATCATTATCAAGCCATACGGCTCGTTGTAGAGATCATCGGAGTTTGCCATGCACAATGCAAGCAATGACATCTCCAAATCCTTAACAAATCATGAGTTGTAATGTGCATACGGTTTTCAAGAAAGCATCATCTGTATTTTTCAAGGGAGAATTATCTTCATACATCACAAGAAAATCAACATCGGTTACATCATTTTCATTGCAAGAACAATATCAAGAGAATCATCAACAACGATATCAAGAGAACGATCAACATATTACATCAACCTATTTTATTACTTCGACATCAAAAGAAGAGTACATGAAATATTATACCACAAATATGAGATACGAGCTTTATTTGTTTTACGTCAAACTGGAAGAAGCTGACGTCTAATGTCCAAGGTAAGCAATTAGTGACAACACGGTAAAAGATACTATCTCCTATTTGAATTACATTTTTATGCTAATGATTTTTATCTCAGTCTTTGTCAAGAGCATCCGAAAGGATGAATTCTCAAAACAAACCACAGGTGAGGACGACATAAAAAATGATGCAGCACAACGTGAAACTTTTTCCTAGCAGCGAACTGGGACATAGTCCGAAGAGGAGTATCAAACTCTTAAGACGCGAGCAGAGGAGCGACTTCCACCACAGTCAATCCACACCCCTATCGGAAGGCATATGGGTTTTTCTTTAGGTTTATCAATTTCGGTTTCGCATCTGGAAAAATTTAATTTTTCACCGGGGGCAACTTTTGAATCTGAGTGATAATGCACCAAGAGCTTTGAAAATTATGTCCATGTAAGTTCTTACTTATAGATGTGAAGAGCTTCACATTCATGGCAAAGAGGTTGCAAACCTTTTTTTCATACTCGACTCATCTGTCACTCTCCCAGAACCAAAGGTCATATAGCATACTAGATTTCCTTTTCAACCGACTGAGTCGAACTAAAAGCAGTCTGATTCCCTAAATGGAGAGATATGTAGGCGGGCTCAATGTTGAAGACTCGGATGTACTCCAATATTCACTCTTAAATCTTATTCCCAAGCATTCTTGTCTCTTCATAATTTGATATCAGGATGACTTTTGGTTTCTTTCAAAATCGTACGTTAAATCAAGCGTATCGAACTACAAGTGGATTGAATTCTCATATAGCCTGAGATATGTAGGAAACTCATTTTCGAGGTTCGACCAAAATTTCTTAAGTCCGTACCAAAACCTCTTTTCTAAAACATGAAAATGTGGTCGGTCAAAATTGGATTTGTCAATTTCATTTACCTCGGATTTCATCCATCAATCCAAATCAAATGAGGGACAATTGTTGCACCCAATTTTGGCCCTCCACAATATAAATTAATCATCGAACTTCTTAAATTCCCAACGATTTGAAATAATTGACTTTATAAAATTCAAAATATTTTCCGAGTCATTTTGAGTAATTTCATTTTTTTTATAATTTTTAACTAATATATATGTTTTACATAATTATGTATATAATTATTATATTTTATGATTATTTGAAAATCATCTCAAAAAGATTTTAACTTTGGTAAGTATTATATTAAATTAGTTTAGTTAATTAATACTTATATTTTTCAGTTATTAGTTTATAACTAAGTTAATTATTTTAATTCGTTAAGATTAAGAAGCTCACTAATTAATCATATTAATTTATCTTATTTAATTATAAGCCGAGTTTACTAAATTTGATCAATTTGGCTACAATTGAAATTTATATGGCTATTGTGTAATTGCAATTTCAGCCATTCTTTTACCTGCATTCAATCCTTTGTAAAATAATTTGGGCTATTTTCCTAAAATCCCAAGTCAAATCAGCGACACCCAATTCAATATTCCCAACCCTATAACAATACAAGCAGCAACCCAATTCCTCAATACCAAAACCAACCCCTCTGCGTCTTCTTCTCCAGAAAGTTGCGACCCAGAAGCACTGCCAGTCCAGCAGTGCGTGACCCAGCAGCCTGATCCGAGCAACGCGTGTCCTCTCCGTACGAGAATGTACTCAAATTTTTCAGGTGTCTCCATCTTTGCGCCTCAATCGTCCTACTGAAGAAATCGACGGTCCTCCTCTCAAATTCGTTGTGAAATCGTACTAATCTAATATCAACCTTATCTCTTAGTGGCTTTTGAACTTCAAAGGGTAATTTCAACCAATTCTTTCCCTGTTCCCCCCCCCCCCCTAAATCAACCCTATTCTTCTTCTATTTAAGATCATTTCTCCTTTATTTTTAAGGGTTGGAGATAGTTGATATGGAGTTGGGAGAAAAAAATATAATAAAGGTAGAGATTGAACATTTTATAAAAATTGAAATTACAATAGGTTGCTAAAAAAAAACACCCAATATACATTTTTTTACATTTTTGTTCGTGGTTGCAAACTTTGCCGGAATTCTCGAGGTTTTCGCGTGGTGTTCGGAAGTTGAAGTCGTCACCTCCTCGTTGTCCCACGTCGCTGCCTGGAAAAACTAAACACTTCTTCGCTTGTTGTTTACCTAATGAATGTTTGATCGTTTTTCTGATGTAAAATTAGATGCTGGTTAATTCTTTTAGTGATCGTGGAGTATTGTCTTTACTGTTACAATCAAATTTTGCCTCTAGTTACATGGCTAGGTTTCTTTAGATTCATATCTTTGTGTGGTGATTCCCTTCTTGTTTAAGTTGAATTTTCAAATTATAGTATATCTCAAAATTATGTTTGTTTGAAACTTTGAATATTGTTATTTGTAGATAATAAGTAGGGCTTCAGGTGTATGTTGTTGATTCATGGATTGGTTATTATTCTTCCCTTGTTTTGGGTATAGTTCCCAGTTTGTTCGTTAATCATTAGCACCCTAAAAAATATAATAAGGACAAAATGATAATATTTAGCATCGTTAATGATATGTAATCTTAGTTATAAGGTTTCCATTTCATGGTCAGTACATCTTTAGGTCTATCTATTTCGGTGTCCTTATTTGTTTATTAGTTATCATGAGTTAGGATTCATTAGATTGATAGTGGAAATTTTCTTCATCTTGACTAAAATCTAGTTACTGTTTTGCTTAAAAGATGTGGAAAGTTCTTAGTCTTTTCTTTGTCTTTTTACTTTGAATTTTTCAGCTCTTGATTGGTTATTGTCCTATTTATTTCCATGTGTTGAAGGTAATAAGTTTGCATGTGTTGACTTCATCATTTGTAGCCATGATTCCCTGAGTTGTTAATATGTTTTTTTAAAGAGGTCATTGGTCGTATTGTGAATTTTGGTTTTTTAATGAATTGTCCTCATTGCAATTAAGTTTAATTAATGTGATTATTATTATCAGATACTAATTCATTCTTTTTCTTGTTGGATGTGATATTTCGAGAGAATCCATTCGGATTCGAGTTTTTTTCCCATTCGCATTTCTAGTTGGGCCATGGAGGCCCCAAGCGTGAGTCATTTGTGATCCAGTATTGTTCAAATCATATCAGCAGCGAAATACAGGTCCCTGAAAGTCTATATACAGGTGTTGAAGAGTCCAAGAAGGGTTGTATACACGTTGTATACATCAATATATGCAAGAAATACAACAATATACAGTGATATACACCCACTGTATACATTGTATAAAAGCAGCGAAAATGGGCCCCAAAAGCCCCAATTTCAGTTTTTTACTGTATTGTAATTGGGCAAAAACCCATTTATTTTTAATATTATTTTGCTAGTTTTAGGACATGTGAAATTGGGCCTAAAGCCCAAAATGAAATTAGGCACAAGTACTGGCCCAGGCAGACAAAAAACCAATCTTGGGCCCAAAACTCTCTCTCTCTTTATTTATCTGTTTCGTATTTGTTTAATTGTTTATTTGCTAGTCGATTTTAAAGTTGTCCTAATTCGATTTCCCCAAAAAAGATAGTCGTTTCTAGATTTTCTAAAGACTAAATAATCATACTTATTTTACTACTTAAGTTACTTTGAAAAAATATTTTATTTGCAAAATCCCTTATACTATATCTCTTCCCCTTAAAAAAAATAATTCAAGTCTTAAGTTGTTTATTTCCTAAAATTGTCAAACATGCTTTTATTTTAAAACCAATTAGTTAAATAGTTAATTACTGGATAACCGCATGTTAGTGGACAGTTCGGGTGCTTTCAAACCTTAATGTTAATATGAACCCGAACCCCCTTTAAATATTTTCATTAGATTTACTGTTTTAATCTTTTGAAAAAATAGTTTTCTTGATTTTTCTTTAAAAATTAAGTGGGGACTTTTAAAAACTGTCGTTTTCTTCCCTTTTTAAAAATAAAATAATATCTTGATATATTCCACAAAAGTCATGAAATATTCATATAAAGGTCAAATTTAAATCATCCTAGTTCAAGATATACGCCACTAACGGCCTTCGAATCATGGATTAGTCTTATGAGAGGAGAATCAAGGGAGGAACATAATTGTATACCCGCATTGATTATCAATAAAATATATTCATGTTTCTTCAGATTTTATTTGTGTGGTTTATTTATTTTCCATATGTTGCAAACACACATCCACCACTACCCCAAATTACTTTATAATCAAGAGTGACTTATAAACCAATTGCAACCACAAAACATCCCCTCCACAAAACCACAACATCAATCAATTAATCATCAATACTAATGAGACGGTAGAACTTAGAAGTAATACCTCTCCATTGCTGTGCATCCGTCTAAAATTAGAAAATTTCAAGAAATTGACTTTTAACAAAATTTGCGTACGTATATACTAGCTAGAAAGTGATGGTGATCAAAATTAATTTTTATTCTTCAATGTGATGTTGGTGTTGAAAAAAAATCACGTAAGGTTCATCCAGGACAAACATCCATCACTACCCCAAATTAAATCAAGCAAGATAAACCAATTGCAACCACAAAACAGCCCCTCCACAAAACCACAGCATCAATCAATCATCTATACTAATGAGACGATAGAACTTACGAGTAGATACCTCGACGTATTTAATGTGTTTTTAAAATTTAAAATTTCTTTATTAACGTACCTATTTCATATCAAAAATATTTTTAAAATATCAAATTACTTCATCCACATACATATTTGTCAAATAAGAAAAAATATCATTTATTTAAAACTAATTAAAAAATTATATCACATAAATTAAGATAGAAAAAATACGTAAGACCACTTTTCATATAATTTATTGGACTCATACTAATACAAGAGTTTGCATCTAGTATTATTACTATACTATATTAATTCCAATTACTTGGTGGTATTCAAGTCATTATTGCAGCTTTTCTGTTTGGGAATGAGTTTTCTTTTTCCTCTATAAATATTAATTTCATCATTGTCAGCTGGGACTGATGTATTATTTGGATAACTGTTACAAATTTGCAATGACACCTATTATTGCTTGAACCATGTATAATAATAACAAGAAATAACGTTAATATATGCATCTAAGTCCAAGTTAAACAGCTGAGATTGAACTATATATACTAAAATTATTTTTAAAATATATCTTTTACGTAGTATATATTTATTCTCTCTATATATATATATATTTCTATATATTGAAGTGGCTTGACAAGCAGCTCGCGGTTGTCTTGCCAGCTTCCTGACCAAGGTCACTTATGATATTTCATGATTATTATGATAATATATATATATATATATATATATATATATATATATATATATATATATATATATATAGTAATAATAACATCTATCATATATATAGTAATAATAATGATCTATAGGATATAAATAATAAATTATATTAGAAGGTTATTTATATCCTATAGACCATTATTATTACTATATATGTGATAGATGTTATTATTCCTATATATATATATACTTTTTTGTACTTTATTACTCTCTCTATTTAAAAAAAAATGACTTATTTTTCTTTTTAATTTGTTTTAAAAAAATGAAATCTTTTTTTTTTTGGTAATATTTTAATTTCAACTTTTCACGTGACATGTTTAAGGTCACAAGATTAAATGACAATTTTGTACATTTGACATAACTTTAATTTAGGACCACAAAATTCAAAAGTCTTTTTTATTTTCTTAAATTTTGTGCTAAGTTAAAGTAGACCACTCTTTTTTGAGACGGAGGGAGTATTATGTGTATGTACTCTTTTATTTTGTGGATCAGGAGGGAGTATTATGTGTATGTACTTTTTTATTTTGTGGGCCAAAAAATTTCATGTATAAGTAATTATTTACTTGAGGGCATTTTTGAAAATTTAACAAATATGTTTTTCATCTTAATTTGTTTATTATATTACAATGATTAATAACTTAAAATATTTTATCAAACAAAAGAATCCTCAATTTTTTTATTGTCACATAATAAATTGGAACAACTTAAAATATTTCAATTAACTAAAAAAAGATTTCAAAATCCTTCCAACGTCACGTAAATTGAAATATAGGGACTAGAGATAACATTTATTATTTCGAAATGATTTTAAAAATACTTAAATTACTAAATTTTATTAACGTCACATGAATTGGGATTAAGAGAGTAACATATATTATTTAAAAATTACGTAGAAAGTATATAAATCACTAATATTAACAACTTAAAATGTGTAAAAACTAAATAAAAAATTTGTTGACTCTCCAAATTTCAGTGTCAGTGTGTCACGTAAATGAGACATATAGAGTAACATATATTATCTGAAAATTATATAAAAGTATTATAAATCACAATAATTAACAACTTAAATATTTAAAAATCATACAAAATCTAAAACTATATGAAAAAATTGGTGTCATATGAATTGCACGATGAGAGTAACATATATCATCTTAAAATTAACTAACATAAAAGTATTATAAATCACAATAATTAACAACTTAAAATTTTTAAACATCATACAAAAATCTAAACTATATGAAAAAATTGGTTGACTATCCAAACTCCATCAGTGCCATATAAAATGGAACGACAAGAGCAACATATATTATCATAAAATGATGTAAAAAATATTATACATCACTAATTAATAATTTGAAATATTTAAAAATCATATAAAAATTTAATTGACTCTCTAATTCATACTATTACATAAATTAAAACAAAAAAAAACACCATATGTTAGGCCCATTAATAGGGGTGTTCACGGTTTGGATAAAAACCGATCCAAACCGAAAAACCAAACCAAACCGATAAAATAAAACCGATTTTATTTGGGTTTGGTTTGGTTTGGTTTCAGATTTTTGAAAACCGATAGTATTTGGTTTGGTTATGGTTTTATTCGGAAAAAATCGAAGAAATAACCGAACCAAACCGATGAATTATATACATATATTTTATTAATATACATACTTAATATATTGTTTTTATAAACAATTTTAAAGATCTTATACATATTTTCATTAAAATTTCTTTATAATTTACTTATTGAAAGCAAAAATGCCCAAGAAGAAACATTTATCTTATTGATTTCATGTATATGAGTGTCTATGACAATTCTTTGTGGGACTGAAAATGTTATTGTCTCTTCCTTCTCAATATAGTGAATTTTAAAGCTTTATTGATAGTAAATTTAGTGATCGAAAGTTCAGTAATTTAAGTCATTCTAACTATTTTTCGTTTTGAATGGATTGTTGTCACTTTTTTCACATTTTAAATGAATTGTTTCTTTTATTTTTGTGTATGGTTAATAACCGAATAACCGAACCAAATCAAACCGAAACCGATAATCACCAAACCGATAAATGTATATTATATTTGGTTTGGTTTGGTTTTGATAATTTTAAAACCGATTAAGTTGGTTTGGTTTTGATTTTGACCAATAACCGATCCAAACCAACCCGTGAACACCCCTAGGCCCATACTTGCACGGGCTCCTTTGCCTAGTGTATTTATATTGATCTACTGCTGTAAAGATTGGGAAAATTACGCGGTTAAGCAAACTTATACTACTTAATTACTCATCATTGCTATAGTTTGCTATAATTACCACTCACGACTAACATTATACATTAATTACGCGGGCTGACTTCGAGTTTGTATAATTAGTCATGTTTGTATATGTATAATTCGTCATAATATACAAATATATATATATATATATATATATATATAATATACAACTATCTAACCTATATACATATACAATTCACCTCTCTCCCACTCTCTGCCCTCTCTCGCTCGCCTCTCTCCTCTCTCTCACAATCTCGCTCGTCTCTCTCCTCCCTCTCCCAATCTCGCTTGCTATATATACAATTGCATATGTATAATATACAATTATCTAACATATATACATATACAATTCACCTCTCTCCCACTCTCTGCCCTCTCTCTCGCCTCTCTCCTCCCTCTCTCAATCTCTCTCGCCTCTCTCCTCCCTCTCCCAATCTCGCTTGCCTCTCTCCTCCCTCTCCCAATCTCGCTTGCCATATATACAAATATATATATGTATAATATACAATAATCTAACCTATATACATATACAATTCACCTTTCTCCACTCTTTGCCCCCTCTCTCTCGCCTCTCTCCTCTCTCTCCCAGTCTCGCTCGCCTCTCTCCTCCATATAACATGTAGCTACAAATTGTAATTATCAAACTATAGCTATGGAGAGTAATTAGACTATTTTTGAGTGGCTATATGTGAAAGTTCTCCGTAAAGATTTCATCCGGTCCAATATTTATTAATCATTTTAAAAAATTGAATTAAATTTATTTTAAAATATTTAATATTTTAAGAAAATTAGTATTTTTATGTCTAAATTTAAGTGACAAATTTTTTTTTTTTTTTTTTCAAATAGATTGACATACTTCTTATTTTACAAATGTTATGTCTCATTTATTTGATAGAAAATTTATAAATGCGTACTCTTTCTATTTTTAAAAATTTGTTTATCTTAAAGGTAGTTTTGAAACATTGTATTTTTTTTCATATTTCCTAAATTTTGTGTCTAATCAAATTATATCACATAAATTGACACAAACAAAGTATTGTTGGGCAGAAGGTACAAGTGATATTCCACACTAATTGTGTCATTATCATCCTCTAACACACATCATCTTCACCTTCACCCCCGTGGCCCCCATTCGCACGAGCTATAATATTTATCTAGATTGTATGAATATTTTTAGAATAAAATTTATTGTTTATATACCAAATACAAAAAAAGAATTAAGTAAGAAACTTACTTATTTCTCTATAAAAATATTTTCTTTCGTATTAGAAACACTTTAGTATTACTATTTGTTTTTTCAAATTCGATCCTTTAAAAAATGAATATAATTAATAATAAAGATAAACTAGGAATTACTCCCTCCAATCCCATATATATGAATAGTGTGACACACTCCTTAAAAGAATATTCAAAAACATTAATCAAAGTCAATATTACTCTTTTGATTCTTCTCAAATATATTTTTAAAAGTAGAAATAGTCGTTATTTAAAATTTAAAAATAGTAAGAAATTCCATTAAAGAGAATGACAATCTTGAAAAATAATAATTAATACATTCTTAAATTTTGATAAATTCATTCCTTTAGATGATAAAAAAAAAGTATCAATAATTCATTTTTATTGTACTAGAAAGAAAGAATCCATTATAATTTTTCAAACTAAACAAATAAAATCAATACTATATTTTAAAGGTATAATTATGAAAAATAACAAAAATTACAACTTATTTATGAAAAATAACTATGATTTAAAAATATTATAATAAATAATAATATATTATTTTTATAGCAAATTTTTTCCCTCTCTCACGAGTCGTTCGCATTAAGAGCCAGCAACTCTAGCAAAACAAACAAAAAAGAGAATCAATTCTTCTATTCCTAATTCTCTAATAATGTGGTTCTTCACGCCTCTTGTTTCTATATATTTTCTTTGTTATCTTTCTCGTGAATTCTTGCATCTAATCTACGTTTTCTTCCGTACTTGTTTTTGGTTATATCAGATTTGATCTCGATCTTCTTCTCTTTGATATTTCTTGCGGTTATTTTTCCCCGTGATGGCTTCAAAACGGATATTAAATACAATGTAAAATAAATACAAAATGTAATTTGTTGTATTTCAAATACAATTAATATAAAATAAATACATAATATAACGTAAAATAAATATAAAATACAATTCACCGTATTTCGAATACAATTGATACAAAATAAATACAGAGTACAATGCAAAATTAATACACAATACAATGCTCTGTCTCCCCTCTCTCTCTCGATATCTCACTCGCCTCTCTCCTCCTTCTCTCGATCTTGCTCGCCCCTCTCCTCTTAATATGTATTTGTATTTTTTTCATACACTATCTCCTCTCTCTCTCAGATCTCGCTCGTCTCTCTCCTCTATCCTCTCCTAACATTTTGCTATTATTCGTAACTAAATAAACTATAGCTATAGAGTCCTATTTAAGACCTAATGTTTGGTGTTTTTGAAAATTTCTTGGAAAGACTCAAATATACTATTGAACTTTGAGTTTGAGAAAAGAATTATTTATGCCATATATTAAAAGTTTGGATCATGCATGCGATTTCAATTTGAGAAAAGACTCGTTCATACCATTATTTGTATAAAGAAAAATAATCAACTAATATAGAATAGAAGAAATAATGACATAGATAAGTCTTTTCTCAAATGAAAATAACATAAATGAACCAAAACTTTAACAAATGACACACCTAATTTTCTTTTTCTTTTTCTTTTTTGAAAATTTAATAAAATATTTTACCCTTTATAATAAAATATAATAAAGAAATAAATGCGCGCGGATAGTGGCAGTAATGGATACAGGGGAAAGTAGAGTGTGTGTCTGCAGTCTTATAACCGTTAGCCAGTGAATATGATGTGTCAAACTGAATTTTTATGAGTATAATTAAAGGGTTATATATCCCGCCAAAGTTCACCTTCTCCGGCTCACCTAGAATCATCTTCTCACTTTTTGAGTAAAATTTGAGATCTCCCCTTTCTCGTCGGGATTTTGCATGCTTTCGGCGCGGATATGGAGAATCAAGGGGATACTGCTCACTTACTAGCTAGGGTTTCTACTTTACCAACTTTGCCTTCAATTCCATATAATAATTACCAGCGGAGGAGAAAACCATCGAGCAAAACTAAGTCCACGCCTCCAATTATCTATAATCAAGGATCCTTTAGCCGTGAAATTGGACACGCTGCTGCTGAGACCTATTTGATTACTCGATTAAGTTTCAAGCTTCTTAGTTGTCTCGGGTAACTTGCTCTGATTTGGAATTTTACTGTTATAAAGTTTTATTTTTTAAACATGCTCAAATGGATACAGAGGATTCATTTTCCTAGGTTATATCGGAGAAGAAATTGGAATTAGGATGATAGTGATGCTATAAATGTTGTTTTTTCGTACACAATTACTTTGTTAGCTTTAATTTGAATCATTTATATTAACCGGTATATGAATGATGAGCATTAGTTGGATTTGGAATTTCTCACTGTAGTCAAGTTTATGAAATTATACTTGTAGAATTTCCAGAACCTTCTTCGAGATTTCCAGTTTCTGATTATACCATGCTTGATCTTAGCTATAGAGGTAGATGATTAGGAGTAGAAGGTTAGTCGGTGGCCAAATTGTGTCACACGTCATATTGGAAAGGGAGGGTACGAACCTTAGTAGTAGTGTGTAGTTTTTTTCTTATTCTTCATTGTGTATTACTATTTGTTGCTTCATTTGCTTTGTCTGTTGATATTTCACTGTTATATTTTTTCTTGCAACCCTGCTTCAAAACTTTTCCTTTGAGCTAAGGCTCTATCGGAGACAGTCTCTCTACCCTACAAAGGTAGAGGTAAGTTTTGCGTACATGCTACCCTCCTCAGACACCACCCATGGGATTATTTTGGGTATGTTGTTGTTGTTATAATTATACCATACATAATTTTGTTGTAACAAACATGTTTTTTTAAACCTACTCAAGAACAAAGAAACTATTTAGTTGCGACTGAACAAGATATAGAGGAATTATCAACAAGATATGGTTTCTTATTACTTCCTTTATTCAGGCTAGGTTATCGATGGATTACAAGATTTTTGGGTCTTGCCTTATATGCAATGCTACTTATGCCTGGTTTTATCCAAGGTGAGTATAAAAAAATGCTCTTTTCCAATCCATTCATATTGAAAGAATGATGAATTGACGATACCTTCTCTGGTGTACAACACTCGTATTAAAGCTAAGCAATATGTCCTTTAACCATTCATATAGGTTTGCTTCTAATATAATTCTTCCATAAGAAGAACCAGAATCAGTAAAACAGCTAATGCGTTCTTTGTTATGGAATAGTGTTATGACTATCTTCTTAAAGAGTTAGAAAGCTGGGTATAAATAGTAATGCCTATTGCCGCTATAAATGAACTCCCTAATATTTCTCATTCACATGTCTGGCAAAGTCACTTTTCTAGTATAGTTCTTCAAACAACAAAACTAAAATCAGGAAATTGGATGATGCATTCTTGTTGGGATTATACTGTCACCATTTCCCACTAGAAGCAAATAGCTACTGAACATTTCATGTGACAAAATATTTTTGTTGTGGCACATTTTCTCATTAGGGTGGGGGTGGGGTGTTGGAGGATGGTTAGCATGGAGAGGGATGTCTTTGTAGTCATTTTATGTGTCACATTTACCTAGGACCACCTCTGACAGAGACATGTGCATTTTTTATTCTTTTATTTGGCAACTATATATGTCTTTTAACTGTGACAACGGGATCAAATTTAACTTGTTCTGTCAATTGTGACAGTTGCATTTTATTATTTCTTTTCACCACTGGTCCGGCGAAGTGTTGTCTATGGTGATCAGCCGAGGAATAGGTATGTCATTTGGTCTTCTTTTCTCCTTGACCTACTTTCTTAGGTCGACTCAAACTGACATTATGTTTCAGGTTGGACTTATATCTACCAGCAAAGATAGACAGCCCAAAGCCAGTTGTGGTATTTGTAACAGGTGGAGCATGGATTATTGGGTGAGTAAGAAATCTAGATACTTCTTCTTTCTATCATTCTAAACCTTAAATTCCTCTAGTGTGTAATCTTTTTTGTATCATTAATTACCTCTCTGGTGCTATGAACTATCATTAACTTTGTTTATAGGATATTAGGTTTCTGCTCTCTTCATGAAATTGATAAAGAGTATTCCTAACTTACTAAGACTGCTGTAGCCACTCTTGCACTTGAACAACATAAGACTTAAAGAGAATGTTTTCCTATATTATTTCCTCTAGGGAAATTATCCCTGGTGATGCATTCATATCAGCTTTGTAAATTTTGTGTATCTGAGTGACCCTATCGACTAATTACAAAACAATGATAATAGCATCAAATTACAAGTTTTCTTTGTTATTCTGTTTTTGGTTTTCATATCATGGATCTCGGGTCGCGCTTTATGGCATTTCCACTATAAAAAAATCCAATCCTGCAAAGGATTGTTCATGGAACTACTATCGAGATTCTTTGGACCTTATTTCCTAGTATCATCTCGATGTTCATTGCTATACCATCATTTACTCTGTTATACTCAATGGACGAGGTAGTAGTAGATTCGAGATGCTCTGTTTTAACCCCATAAATAGTCAAGTTTCTTTCCTTAGCATGGATATAATTTATGTATGGACAACAGGAGAAGTATGAAACATTGTCAATTGTGTATAATGATCTCAGATCTCTTCTACTACTATCTACAGCCTGGGATAAGCAGGCAGTTGATTATGGTTTCCAAATTCCAGAATTATCAATTTTTTAAATAGATTCCAGCAGTCTTTTGCCTTCTCAAGCTATTGTAGTTCTCATGAAGCTACTAGTGATGATTTCTGAAGACAAAAAATATTGGGAATCTAGCGTGTGTGTTTGGTGAGATATCTCAATCATGTTTTCAGTAGAAAGTTAGGTGGATGCATGTTAGGATGGCATCCACAAGATAGAACAAATCTGTGAAGTGCTGGAAGCCTCCAAGGATAGTCTGTATCCTAAACTGGAATAAAACCTGGGCTCTGGTAGATAAACACCTTTTTTGCAACTTCCCCTTTCTTGATTTAGATGAAAGAATTACCCATTAAAATTCCTGTCGGGGTCAAATATACCCAATCAAATAAAGGTTTTGAGTTATTGACACTGAAATTTCAACCCCATCAAGAACTCATGGAGTTTCATCCGATTACAAATCTAACATTACTCATGAAATGTATAGAAGCACTAAAGAGCTCCTTTACTGTATGGGGACATGTTCTGCATGACTTCCAGAAACATTAAATATGAGGTTTAGAGTAGCAACATTAAGATGCTTATATAAAGTGGTCTTTCTCCTCTCTCGTTGCACAAACAAACGTCAACAATAAGAACTTCCTTCTCCTCAGATTTTCTGCCTTGACAAAGATTCAAACATGTTGCATGACTGAGTTACCTCCGAACAATGATTTATTAGCCTCACAGGCACATCTCCATAATAACACACATGAGATCAATAACTGGAACTAAAAGCAAAATTGGTTATGCTCAGGTCCTTCTGAATAGATTCTAGCACTTATATATCCCTAATTAGTTCTACTTTATTCATGACATGTTCAATCCTGGATTGGATGGATGATGTGCTTATCTGAATATAACATTGATGCTGAAGTCCCACATACTCATGCAGGTACAAGGCCTGGGGTTCTCTGTTAGGAAAGCAATTATCAGAACATGACATTATAGTGGCATGCATCGATTACAGGTAACTGATTGAATTCTTAAACTACAGGTTGTCGTCCACTTTCATGCTGCATGTAATGTGTTTTATATTACTGGTTCTCCTGGATGATTTGTTAGATAGAAGGGGAACCAAGACATGATTTTTATAGTGAATCAATAGAACACAATTCTGCTTAACATATTCACTCTCCACAAGGCAATCTTAGTTGATCTGTTATGCATTGATATATGGGACAGGCCCCACTTTTATCTTTAAGGCTCTGCGTTAACCTTTAGTATCACTACATGAAAAAATAATATTTTTTTCCAAAAAGATATTGACGGGGTCAAAACATCATTATATAGTATGATATACACTGCATCAATTACTACTTTCCCTGCCTCCCATTTTCTTTGGTCAGCAGTGCCATCACACTATCACACTTTTCTTGTCCACATTCGAGATGCATAATGGACTCTTTGGTTGCAGAAACTTTCCACAGGGAACAATAGGAGATATGGTGGAAGATGTGTCTCAGGGAATCTCATTTGTTTGCAGCAGCATCGCTGATTATGGTGGTGATCCAAATAGGTTTAATATTGTTCCCCTGATTTGCATTTAGAGCAGAATTGAATAAGCGTGCCCAGATCACTAAAAAGGATGATTGAGATTATTTTCAGCTCTAGATTGTACAACACTTCGTAATTCTTATTTATGGATGTGAAGGACATTGGATAGCAGTTCTTCTAGACTCAGATGACTTGACGGACTGTCTAGTTATTCATTATACAAACTAGAGCAGAAAAATATGAAGTAGAAAAACTGGACAGTTCCTAAGTAGCCTTTCTTTACTTATCAAAGACTTGATATTTTCAACTCTGTCATGCCGTCTGTATTTTCCAGGATTTATCTCACGGGTCAATCTGCTGGTGCACATATCTCTTCTTGTGTTCTTGTGAAGCAGGCGATCAAAGAATCTAGAGGAGAAACTGTTTCTTGGAGCACCTCCCAAATAAAAGCTTTTTTTGGTTTGTCGGGCGCGTAAGTGGCCAGTTTCATAGCAAAGTTATTATTGGTTATTATTTTCGATCTGGATAGTTGCAATTCACATGATCAAAATCAAATAAAAGGAATTAGATTTTCTTCTTTTTCCTTTTCTTTCCCTAAACTTCTGCTGCTTCCCTTATACCATGTTTCTGTATCCTTCTTTTTCCCCGCAGCATTCTTTTAGTGTTGCAAATGCTTCACCAAAGAATTGTGTGCATTTTATGTCTTATTTTCCTTCAGTTGGTATGCTCTTCTATTATTTTATTTATGATAGATTTCTTTCTAATTGGTGTTCCATTGTTTGATTTGACAGGTATAATTTGCCCAATTTAGTTGACCATTTCAATAATAGAGGGTTATATCGCTCAATTTTCTTGAGGTAATTATACGCTAACAGCATTATCTCACGTAACAAGCAAAAGTTTAGGGGTGTCCGGTATGGAGGAGAACATTTTCAATTTTCTCATGTTCGATTGGCCAAATTTTTTGGATATACATTTTCTCTAGGAAAACAAATTCCTTATAAATGAGGAAAATGACTTCCCTAGTGGAAGTAGAAAAAACAAGCTTCACAAGTGATATTCCACATTGATTGTGTCTTCCCAACCCTCCACCATACTCCATCTTCACCGCCATACCAACCACCTCACACCCACACCCCTACCCTACGCACCCTCCCATAGTATTATCTAAGATTATATACAAATGCCTTGAGGATAAATATCTTTTGCTTATGTAACGAATAAGAAAATAAATAAGAAACTCACTTATTTCCCAAAAAAAAACATTTTCCAAAAAAATATTTTCCTTCATGCTAAACAAACCCTTAGTTAGCTTATGTTGCCACACCTACCTTTCTGTGAAGTCAGATTTTAACTTGTCATCTACAGTATAATGGAAGGGGAGGAGTCATTGCAAAAATTCTCTCCTGAAATTATGGTACAAGATTGGAGCTCTAAAGCTGCTGTCCATTTGCTGCCTCACATTATCCTATTACACGGTTCTTCAGATAGCTCCATTCCATATGATTCAAGGTCTGAACTCCTTCTGAAGGGCAATGATGACCCACCACTTTTACTTTAATGGATTACATAAAGAATGGTTATCGCATTTGAGTGCGATCTTGTATAATAACATGTTGAACTTGTTCGTACTCTGCAGCAAAGCATTTGTAGATACACTTCACAGAGTGGGAGTTCAAGCTGAATTGATTTTGTATGATGGAAAAACTCACCTGGATTTATTCCTTCATGTATGCACACTCTTCGTTCATTTTTATGTAGTCTACTTATCGTGGTAGTATTTTTCTGAAATCATTAGGGAAAAGATGAAATTTCAGTGTCTTGCTGAAAATTAATTGATCTTGAACTGCAGGATCCTCTAAGAGGTGGTAAAGATGACCTTTTTGACTATATAGTAGCATATATACATGCTAACGACAAAGAAGCTCTTGCTAAGGATGCTATGGCACCTCCAAGAAAGCGGCTTGCTCCAGAAATCTTAATAAAGTTAGCTCGCAGGATCAGCCCTTTCTAAGACTGCAGCATTTGATGGTCACCTAACTCTGCAGCATATTGTTTTATCCCTCCTAGTTCATTCTAGGTCCTACATGATGTTGAAATAAAGCTGTTGCTAATCTTCAATTATTGTACCCTGGAAGCTGTTGCTATCCGGGGAAATGATCAAAATGGTCCTTAATGTATGGGCTTTGATTCCATTTGGTCCTTAATATATGAACTTGATGGAAATGGTCCTTTATGTATCATAAATTGTGATCAATTTGGTCCTTAACTCTAAAATTAATATATATTTTTTTTTGCCATCAAAATACGCGGAATATGTAAAAGATGCGCTCGTTCAAGAATTTCCTTCCCTTGTTTCCAAAAATTCCAAAAGGGCACATACAATTTTTTTTCTTTTTTCTTTAAAATCGTTGCTGTGAAAATTTTTTTAACAACGCTGCCCCAGCAGCTTTTAAAAATTTTTTTATTAAAAATTCCCGAGGCGAGGACTGCTTAAAAAAATAATGGAAAATCACTGCCATGGCAGCGATTTTAGTAGAAAAAATTTCCCAATTGAGTTACTTTATAATTTTTTACTGTATACTTTTTGATTGCTAGCATCAATTGGAAAATAATAATAAAAATTCTTACTGAAATCGCTGCCTTGGCAGCGATTATTTAAAAAAAAAATTAAACTAAAATCGCTACACGTGGAGCGATTTCCCATTATTTTTTTAAGCAGTCCTCACCTCGGGAATTTTTAATTAATTTTTTTTAAGAAAATGGCTGCTATAGCAGCTATTTCTATTTTTTAAACGCTGCTGGGGCAGCGTTGTTAAAAAAAATAATCACAACAGCGATTTTAAAGAAAAAAGAAAAAAAAATTTGGACCGACAGCGATTTTTATGTTTTTTAAAGGAGTAATGGCGTCAATTTTATCAGAAAAAAATCGCTCCGTCAGGAGCGATTTTGCCCTTTTGGTTAAAAAAAATTGATGTGCCTTTTTGAAATCTTTGGAAACAGGGGAAGGAAAGCCTTGAACGAGCGCATCTTTTACATATTCCGTGTATTTTGACGGCAAAAAAATAAAAATATATTAATTTTAGGGTTAAGGACCAAATTGATCACAATTTATGATACATAAAGGACCATTTCCATCAAGTTCATATATTAAGGACCAAATGGAATCAAATCCATACATTAAGGACCATTTTGATCATTTTCTCGTTGCTATCCATCCCTCTTGTGTTCATAATGTCTTAATGTGACACTGTATATATTCAAATTGCTATTGCATGACATTGTACAAATAATCGATCGAGCCATCTCTCAGTTTTAAATTATTTGTGTTCAACTATGAGTCATTTTGAAGATCTGCCTCAAGAAACTGAAAATAGTGGAGTGACAACCACTACTAACAAAAAACTATCTTATGCTGGCACAGTACAATTGATTAAATCAGTGATATTTGAAATCTAATTCTGTAGAAGCTTTACCTGGCCAAGCATAAATGAAATCACCAAGAAATCTTTGGTCTGATGGAGTAGAGTGTGCCTTCCAACATATGGGAAGTTGAAATTCTGGATATCTAATAGGATATGGAGAGGAGGGTAACCATCCTTACAAGTGACTTTCTATATCCTTATCCTTACTCTAGTTAAGATTATATGTATTGGAGTTGTTTTGGAATTTCATGTGAGCAACAGATTGAGTTTAAAATCAGTTGGTTTTGTAAATATTTACTTGCTAAATAATGAAAGTTTGATACTCCTCAGTCCTCAACAATAGTTGTTCACTTTTGAATCGGTGCACACTTTAAGAAACAATAAATAATAACAATAATGTTACTATATTATCCTTTGAATATATTAAATTTAATGCTTTGAGAAATGTATGGATATTGAATAGTATTTAATAACAAGGATAAAATAGACACAAAATAATAAATTATCTCTTGATTTTCTAAACTAGACAAATATTATTGGATAACTATTTTTAGTATAGTGAACCAGTAAAGATGAATGGATGGAATAATAATTATTCATAAATAAATAAAAATAGGAGACATAATTTGTATTGGCTTCATATCGCAAACCTAAGAAATCAAAATGTAATACTTACTTATTATTAGTTTTTTACTATCAACTAATCCAAACGGACTCCATATTGCGAGATCTAATCAAAGGAAACACAAACTATTAAAGAAAACAACAACATCAATTGATAAAAAAAAAACAAAAAAACAAGATCTCTCTTATCGAAAATATTTTATATATAAATAAAATTACACACCCTTGCCATAAAGCAATTAATCCAATAGATTATTCAGCATTTCCCCAATATTATTCAATTTGTACCAAAAAAAAAATAAAAAATCAATGTGGAGCTGACGTGGATGTCGTGGGAACTGTCTTCCCTGTGAAAGTCAAATGAGGTTAAAGTACATTTCCATCCTAATTGTGGACTTTAATTAAGAAGAGATCTAGAACTGGGCAAATCTAAAACCCTAGCTCTGCCAATCCGACGATCATCACATTATTTGAACTAGCTACAGATTTCGCATTATTGAGGAGGCAACTAATTTTGAGGATTTATCAATGGCGGTGCCGGTGGTGAGGTTTCCGATTTTCCTATTGGTGAGAGTAATCGGAATTGCGGTGGCAGCGTTGGTGTTGATTTGGAATGTCCATTACAGAGGAGGTTTAGCACTCATCTCTGACAACAAAGCTCTCATCTTTAACGTAAGCTTCCTTCAATTTTCCTGTTTCGCCTAATTTTGTTTACCCCGCACCGTGTTTGCACTGAGCAATAATGGCAACTTAAGATATTGATTTGCAGTAAAAAACACATATCATGCACTAATTGTTTTGGTGCGAACGTGAGTTTTCTGTCCAACTGCAGTGGTTGCTGTTTCAGCTCAATCTATCCAGATATAGCCAAAATATTAGAGATAAGTGTATTGTAGTGGTATGGGACACCCATGGACTTCAAGAGCCCGGATCCCTCTATGGTTTAGCATGTCTTGAACTTTCCAATGGAGATCAGATTGTTTTTGTAGCTTAACATTGCTTGTGATGATTGCCCTATTACATTTTCCTATTCGTAGACAAATTATTGGGTATTGGATGAATTGGCCTGAATAGAATATACTGTTGATAGTGTGGATTCATATTGTTGATCCCGTCTAGTTTGGGAATGAGGGTGTATTTGATGGATTGATCAGTTATCACACAGCTCAAAAGTATTGGATTATGGATAGAAAGTGATTATTGTGATGACGGTCATTTGAATTTCCATATTGGGATCAAGGTTGCTTTATATACTTGTGGTCCTTCGTTGGGGAAACTGCTATATCATGAGCGGTTCTCTTATCTTTACCACATTTTTCCTTTAAAGGGACTGGGCAGCAAATGATGCTTTAGTGATAGCTCTTGTAATTGATGCTTCTCCCAGTTGGTGAACTTGATTTGCGTCATGTTTGAGGAAGATACTTAGGATGACTCATTTCGTGTAGGATATGCCTAACAAGAAAATTCAATCCCATCATTTCTAATTTTTTGCATTTTCTACCACAAATATCTGCTACTAATAAGTATCGAGATCTATTTCTTACTTTTCCTTTGTTGTACTATGATTCAAGTTTCAGAGCCTTTCGGAGACTGAAGCAAACTCTATCTTATTTGTGCTTTCCATGTTGTCTCATGCAGGTTCATCCTGTTTTAATGGTAATCGGCCTTGTCCTTCTAAATGGTGAAGGTAAATATTAAGACTATAAGTCAAACTACCTTATTATAAAATTGATTAAGACTATCAGTCACATTAATTTTAATCATTGTTGTTGAGTGTACTTAAAAGCCATATGCTATATATAAGGAGAGGATATAAATAGAGACTAAATGGCTCTCTACCATGCCACTTTTTTTTGCTGTATAGCTAAAAATCTTATGCATAATGACTCATTTCAAAGAGCTACTTTGTCACAAGTCATTGATAGAATTCTCGTGTATTGTTGTTTCATCCATATATTGCTAGATGAATGTAAATGGTTTTCTGTTTTCTCCTTAGCTTTGTGAGCAAGAAAGGCAACGAAAAAAGAATTTAAATGTGAGAAATGTAATTGTTAATAACCTTTCATCCTTAAGATGAAAAATGACAAAAGAAAAGAGAATATATCCATTACTTCCTTTCAACTCCACCATCTCACACCATGGAAAATTATCTATACTTGTTTCTTTTATAATATATATATATATATATACTTAGAAGTGTTGCCTAATTTGATTAAGAAAGAGGTGCGATGATGAGGTTACTGAATAATCTCGTTAATCTGATAATAGCTGAGGAAAATCTCTCTATCCATTCTTAATCTACTGAGCACTTCTCTTCTTTAGAAGAAATAAATAAATATATATATATACACACACACACACACATACACACTTCAAAGTAAGTATACACCCAATAAATAAACAATATGACAGAAAAATCATCACCAGCTTGCTCTTTATTATTTGTAGTGATTGTTTCTATCAATATTTTCGTTTACATCGACTTCTTGGAGAATCTTGTTCACCAACTTAACTCCTTCTGTGGCAATGATGGAGAAACATGGAGGACTATGGAAAAGATAGAAGGTCATTTGGGGCATCTAGTGCACATGTAGGAAATCGACCCTAGAAGAGATGTGTTTGAGGCATTGATTCATTTATGGGATTATAAGAATAATGTGTTCCGTTTCTTGGATTGTGAAAATGTGAACTGACCCTAACTCTGGAA
This sequence comes from Solanum verrucosum, assembly GCF_900185275.1. NCBI lineage: Eukaryota > Viridiplantae > Streptophyta > Magnoliopsida > Solanales > Solanaceae > Solanum > Solanum verrucosum. Next base: position 6,793,528 of record NW_026020332.1, read on the forward strand.
GAAATTGCAGGCTTTATGGGGATGGGATCTAGTCTTCGGGGCTCTGATTTCCATAACAAAAGACCTATTGTCCCTAAAAAGATTGATAGAAACAAGTTTCCGGACTATTTGAAAATCAATCAAATGAAGAAATAGAGTTTGAGAAACAAATGGATTTCTCTAAATTTTTTGTTTAAGAGGTATGGTCAGAAATGAAGGATTAGAAAAGTATCATGTTCAACTTAGTAATAATGGGGATCCAGAAAAATGGAGAGTCATAGGCTCTTTGCTTTCATGGTTGCATTTTTTTGGCTTATTGTTTTTCCAGTACGGGATGAACATATTGATATTTGTCTGTGTGGAGTAGTTAGGGCATTAACAACAATGGATAACCCCACCCTTAGGCTTATTGTTTTTCTAGGAGACATGTTTTGTGCATTGACACAGTGTAAAAAGAGTGCTTCCTACTTTGAAGGGTGCAATATCTTATATTACAAATATTGTTTTTGGAACACTTCTATCATCAGACTTGCACCAAAATTCACTGTTGACTGGTTCAATTTTATTCCGAGTCACAAAGGAAGGGTCGAGGAATGTGGTCTTCCAGAAGGGATCCAAAGTCTAGGAGAAAAAAGAACTTTGCATTGATTGTTGATTAGATTATCTGGAATTACTACTAGTTCCTAGCAAAAGAAGTCATTTGCATGTCCTCACATAGTTCGTTTCTTGTATTGATTGGACTCCGAGGTGTCCAACCTTATGCCCCACTTCGAGTAATGCGCCAACTGGGTCGACTCTAAGAAGTCCCTCCGGAGGAAAACACGAGATGATTTATGTATGACACTCCCCCATGCTTTCTTTTTGACAACGATGAAATATTGAAAAAATTGGCATGTGAGCATAATTTTTGAGTTAGGAGAAATGGTGGTAGAGTAGGATATTGGAAAGGGGATGGTCCCTAAGTACCTCTCATGGTTTCATGACGCTTTTATTATCCAGAGAAGTCCCTGAAGAATCCAACAAGAACATAAGAGACCAACAAATTATAGAACGATTAAAACAGAGTTGGAGCACGCCAGAGCTACCATAGCCCAACAACAAGTCTAGATTCAATTGAGAAAGGATTTTCATTTGACTCTTCAAGAAGTGGAAGGAGATTTGAGGCAGGTTGAGGAAAAGATAGTCCAATTGGAGGAGTAATTGGAAAGCAGGATTAGTTTGGCTCGACAGACTAAGAGTGAACAAAATCCTGAGATTCTCCGGTTGAAAAGGGTCTTGTTTACCACCAACGAGACCATGCACCGCCAACAGGCTGAGTTCAAAGAACATAATGAGCAGTTCAAAAAGGAAAGAGTGTCGAGTCCCACTAGGTCAAATGCACATGACGCAAACAAAACATAGCCTACTTGGGATAATCATTGCTTATGGCTTGTTTCGCTATCTTTAACATCCTAAATGGAAAAGTACCTACATCGTCCTACCCGAGCGAACAACTTGAGCTCGGGATGGTCAGCTTACTGGTAGCATCACTTTTTCGGTTTCACTGGTGGTCCAACCCCACTTAGCATGTGTGACTTAAATTCTGAGACTAGAACATAACCGGCAATTTTTTTTTTGTAGAGCGTGTCTTCACACACAATAAATAGTGGTGAATGCGTTAAGAGTCTCAGGATGGTGTGCGAGAGAAGACAATTGCTATATACAATCACACAATATCAAAGCTGTAAAAAGCAACTTAGACCATATCAGGCAATAAACACAATATGTATCCAAGTAACTAGTAAAGTCAAATATAAATCAATAAAAACCCGAAGGGTGGCCCAGTGGTTTGGGTTTGGGACTTCTATGTTGGAGGTCTCAAGTTCGAAACCCTTTGCCAACAAAAGCAAGGGGTTTGCTTCTGGGTCGAGCTCGTTGCACCGGGCTTGCCTAGTGCGGGTTACCTCTCCTATGTGGTTTGCGGGCTATTGCATAGGAGCGGGGGTTTTACCCTGTGCACACCCAAAGGGTAGCGGCTGCGGGTTTTCCTTGTCATCAAAAAAAAAAAAAAAAAAAAAAAATCAATAAACAAGCTCGAATTCTAGTTAGGTTTCCTAGCGAAGTCGTTAGAGTTGTCACACCCCTTTTTGCAAACATTGAAGCTTGAAGGTTTTTTTTAAGGTGGCTGGTGGTGGGGAGAAAGAGAGGAGGAGAAGGAAGAAGACGGAGAATAATGGAGGTCAAAAATACGATTTTTGAGATGTTTTCTGCTTGATAGAGATGTCAAATGAGGGTCATTGGATCAAAAGAGGATAGAGGGATGAGATTGAGTTCTACCCATTTAACCAAAACTATGTAGTTTTGAGCCACAGTTTACTAGACCAGGTTGAGTTTGATTGGGTTGGCGGAATTGGATCCAAATTGGCCCAATTAAACTACAATTGAGTCTTTTTGGCACATTTTAAATTTAATATATATAAAAATACTCTTAAAAAATGCATAAATAAGAAAAGAAAAATAAAATAAAATAAAAGGGTAAACTAAAAGATGCGGAAATAAGAGAAACATTATACTTTTTTGGGAGTAATTAAAAACGTCAAAAATAAGGTGTTCACATAAATTTGAGTTACATTTTCAGTTCTTGCATCCTAATCAGAATAATTCAGCATAGCTTATGTATCTCTTGTGTCGTGGATTATGTTAATCTCCAAATTTGGTGTGGATTGCTGCAGCAATGCTGGCGTACAAGACAGTCTCAGGAACAAAAAGCTTCCGGAAATCAGTTCATCTTGTCCTGCAGTTCTTGGCTTTCTTTTTGAGTCTAATTGGTCTATGGGCTGCTTGGAAGTTTCATAATGACAAAGGAATCGACAACTTTTACAGTCTTCACTCATGGTTGGGCTTATTTTGCCTTTTTCTATTTGGTGTCCAGGTACTTCTCTTTAATGCTCCTATGCTACTCTTTTGTTGTATCCCTTTTCCTGTTCTTTTGCAGCGTCCTTATTACTATATGTAATTGTGCATAATTTAGTTTTTCAACAACTTCTGGACAGTGGGCTGTTGGTTTTGCAACTTTCTGGTATCCAGGTGGTTCAAGGAACAGCAGAGCGACTCTTATACCATGGCATGTCTTTTTTGGCATCTATATATATGCCCTTGCTATTGCTACCTGTGCTACTGGCTTCTTAGAGAAAGCTACATTCCTTCAAGCAAGCCATATAATCTCACGCTACTCCACCGAGGCATTGCTAGTGAACTGTTTGGGTGTCTTGATTGTTGTTTTGGGTGGATTGGTTATTCTCGCTGTCGTCTCTCCAATGAATGGAAGAAGTGACATTATAAGAGGACCAGCAGAATAAACACTAGTCGATGTGTATTTGAAACTTCAATTTTGAGATAGTTTATATGAAACTTCATGTATGGAAGGGTTTACTTTTATTTGATAAAAAAGAGATGTAAGAAAATGTTTATTAAGCTCAAAATATATGATCAGGTAACATTATGGAGTAGTGCATTTTCTCAAGTTGATGATCAATATTTATTCTCCAATTCATATCATATATGACAATTCTTTTACACATCAAAGTGTTGGGAAAGGCAAGGCACTAACAAGAATGCCAGACAGGATAGCAGCGGAATAATATCCAAATCTAAACTTTCCCTTTCAATTTGAACCAAGAGAAGACGAACCAAATCAAGCAATATGAGGAATGGACAGCAAGTATATCAATCAAACTAAAGCAACAAGATAAGAATAACCCAATCACACAAGACACAACAATTTACGTGGAAAACCTTTCGATGTGAAGAGTAAAAAATCACAGGACCAAAAAGCTCCACTAAAAACACCAAGAGTTACAAAATTGTTCTTCAAAATTGGCCACAAAACAAGCGCCAAACAACGAGCAACAACAAAACAAGATTGCATCAAAAATTCAAAACTAGAGAATTAAAGAAGAGATTTCACCCAAAAACGCGCTACTGTTCACGCCCCAAAATCAGAAGCTACAGTCCACCAAATCCGATCTCCACCGTTGAATTTTAAGAACCAGATGCTTAGAACTCCCAGTTCAAATTTGATCACGATCCAACGGTTAACGAAGCGACAAACTCTGTCTGAAGCGGACTGCCTGAGCAGAAAATTTCCAGTGTAGCAAAAACGAGATTTTTCTCTTTTTCTATCAATCTCTAAAACGAAATTCTCTTGATTTTTCTCTCTTGTGTTTTTGAAAATAAGACCAAATAAGCCTTATATATGCCACATAATACTTGGGTTATGGATTAAAGTGGGGTGGTCGTAATAAGACTTTTATTTATCCACATAGAAAGGAAAAAAAGATCTTAAACCCAATACAAAGTGGGGATTTGTGAAAAAAAAACTCAACCTGTAAAAATGTACTCATCTCTTTTTATATCAAATCAATAGATGCATGTTATATATTTCATATGAACTTTTGTTTTTAATCACAGTATTATTGATTTGTAACTTCTGAGAAATACATTTCAGAAACTAGTCTGAGAGGCCATCGAAATCGAACTCTGCATAGCAACAACTAATAATAGAAAATCTAAAACCTGAAGAAGCCATAAAAACTCAAAATCATTATTCCAAAACGGATGAAGAAACTGAGAGGTGTAAAGTGATTCTCAAAATTCCCTATTCTATGAATCTCATACTTGTAATAATTGAATTGTAATCCTTAAACTGGTGAAACATCTCCCTTTGATAAAACTTGCCAGCTAGTTAGCATATTGAGGATACAAAATTATTCAATTAGTACACAATATCACTATCAAAAAACTATGTACTACTTCACAATATCACCAACTTTATTAAAAAGTACTAGGGTAGGGAGTATAAGCTATTCTAAAGAAGAGAAAATTCATTGAATTATATTATCATTTCTCTAAAAATGAAAGCCTGGTTTGTACAGATAAGATTTTTCTTCGATACGCCAGTACGCCATTGTTGGTTGTTGTCCCCAGCCTAATTGATGAAAGCTGTCCAATCTAAGTGTGACTGTGACACATTTTTCTTTTTAGTTAGTTTTAAAATAATGTTATCTTAAAATAGTTAAAATTCCTCTTTTAGTGTTACTGAAATGATGTATAGTCATATAAATGTCAAAAATGTATCATTATTATTATTATTTTAACTTTATGCTAAGTTAGACAGTATCTTATAAATTGAGATGGAGGGATTAGTTAATTTATTTTATCACGCCAGTTGTCTTGTAAGGTGCAAACCCTACTGCCCACTGGCAAAATTGAATCGATTCCTCCTAGCTCCTATAATTTCTGAATTCTGCTTACCATTTTGCATTGGATTTTTTAACCAATAAAGGGATAAGACATAAGTATTCCTAGACTATGATCGGAATCTCTGAGACACACCTAAACTTAACTAAGATTCTATTACTCTTTAACTCATTTTTTTTGTATTTTTGTGCATCTTTTGTGCTGACGTGACACCTTCAACCACCCAAGTTGGTTGTGTTTGTACACACTCGCCCCCACGTGTGTAAATATTTTATTTTATATTTTTTTTTAATTAAAAAATATTTTATTTTTTTTAAAAAAAGAAAAAATATATTAAATTTTTTCTTAATTTTTTTTACAAAAATTAAATTTTTATTTTTTTTAAAAAAAAATATTCCTATTTTCTTTATCTTGTATTTAAATTAAGTTAATACACATTTTTTTACCTTGTAACGAAACTTTTTTTTACCTACATTCGTTGTTTTTTCTCTTTTATTTTTCTATTGATTTTTATATTCTTTGTCTTTCATTTTGATTTGATTTCAAATTTAATTCCAAATGTCTTGTATTTAAAATAAGTTAATTTTGAACAAATATCAAATAAGTGAAGAAAATCAAATAAAACATAAAAAAAAAAATTAAAACATTAAAATTAAAGGACACTTTTAAATTATTTTTAAAAAAAAATACACATAATTTTTTTAAAATATTTGAAAGTGAAAAGCTAATAAATAAATTTTAAAAAAAGTTTAAAGTGAAAATAAATTAAAATAAATATTTTACAAAGTAAGAAATAAAAATAATTAAATATATATAAGTTTTAATATCAATAAAAATGTGTACTAACTAATTATAAAGTTATCAATAAAGAAATGACATGTGTCCAATTTGTGCACACATCACTTGCCTTCAAGAGAGTGTGCCATGTCAGCGTTTGTGGTGTATTTATTCCATTTCAAATTAGTTTAGGGGGTAATAGAACCCTAGTAAAGTTTAAGTGTGTCTCTCGGATTTCGGTCATAGTCTAGAGAGATACTTCTACCTTATCCCACTAATAAACACTCATATTGTAAAGAATTTTACCAATTATCATTTAATATGTTACTATAGTCAATTGCTTCTCTTGTTTTTCAAATTACTAAGAGCAAGTATATTTGAATTGACTTATTTTAAATGTTTTAAAGCATTTTTATAGTGTTTGAATAAAGAAGAAAAAGTAAAACCAAAAATGGCAAGATATTTAAGAAGAAAAGGGTACCATTCCAAAATTTTCCACCATTCATGTGATGTGCATGATTAACGCAAACAAATTATTTTTGGATGCTATAGTTTGAATATAATTTCATTAAGAATAGTTTTTGAAAAGATAGATTCACTCTAGAAATCGAAAGCATGTTCCTTGAAATTGTTGGAATAATTTATTAGAATTTCTAATCGAAAACCATTCATGTGAAGTGTGCATGATTGTAGGTATGATACGGGGGGTCCTTCAACTCTTGCAATTACGGGCCCTTAAGTGGCCCAAAGGTAACAAGAAATCGATGATTTGTCAAATAGAATTTTGGATGTCTATAGTTTAAATTTCGATTTTGTTATAACTTATAACAAGTCTTGAAAAGATAATTATCATATTAGAAATTGTAAGAAAGCTCCTAAAAGTAATAAGGATAACTTATGATGATTCATCAAAAAATTTAATCAAAATCCTGACGATCAACATAAGTTTCTAGTCAAGATTATTAACAATAAACTATGATAATTCTTCAATATTTATTTTTGAATTTTGGTGATATTCGTCAATATTTGTTTTTGAATTTTGGCGATACGTATGAATTTGTGGCCAAAGTATGGTGATTACCATAATATGTAGTGTAAAAAATTCACCAATACGTTTTTTTCTTTGAAATTGATCCAAATTAAATCTAAAAAGACTTTTTGATATACTGATTGGGATTTAATGAAACTTTCTTGATGTTCACAATTACCTTTTTTCACATAGTCTAACTATTATAGTTTGTTAAATATTATACGATGATAAAAAAATGTTACTTTCGACAAACTTAAATGACCAAACCTGCAAAGGAGTATATTTAAAGAACCATTTTTGAACTTACCTCAAAACATAAGACTATTTTTTGTCATTTTCTCACACATAGATTTTTGGATTATAACAAAAATGATCATGTATGTTAAAGATTGTGTCAAAAATAGCCCCTTAAGTTATTCTTAAATATTCATAATTCTTTAAATTTGTCTAATTTTAATCATATATTTAACAAACTCTGCTTATAAAACTTGGCTCAATATGTGGAAAATAATTTCAACCAAAATTTACTTCACACACTAAAAATAGAGAGTAATTTCCCTGGACAGTTACCCATGTTTGAGAAACTACCTAGGAATATCACTTATGTTTGTTTTAGGACCACAATATCACCCAACTTTACCTCTTTTTCTCAAAATATACTTGACACAAAAAAAAAACATTATCTCTCTCCTAATAGGATGCCATGTCACATTATTCCTTTTTTATTATTAACATTTTCTTAATTCCTTTTTTATTGTTAACATTTTTTTTTAATTCTTTAAAAACATTATATCATTTGTAGTTTGACAATATGGTTACCTTATTACTCTAATTAATTAAAATATCAACAAAAAGGGAGTCTGAAGTCAAAAGGGTTATTTTTTTCCGTCAAAAAACAAAAACGGCATATCAAAAAAAAATTACTCAAAAGGGTAAAATCGCTCCTGACGGAGCAATTTTCTTCTAACAAAAATTGACGCCGTTATGTTAAAATAAATGAAAATCGCTGCCTCAAAAAAAAAAATCATTATTTCTTTAAAATCGCTGCTATAGCAGCGTTTTTATAAAAACAAGAAAACTATTTTTGTTAAGGAATTAAAAAAAAAACATAAAGAACAAGTTTTAAATTACATAAATTTCCGACGGCAGCCATTTAAAAAAAACAAGTTTTTTAAAGAAAAAATCACTGCCGAGGCAGCGGTTTTCAGTTTTAATTTTTTTTTTAAATTTTCATTTAAATCGCTGAAAGGGTAAAGATTTTTTTAAAAAAGGCTTTTTATGAAAATCGTTGGCTTCAGTTTTAATTTTTTTTTAATTTTTATTAAATTCTTTGCAAGGGTAGGATATTTTTAAAAAAATTTAATTTCTTAAACAAAATCGCTGCTATAGCAGCGATTTAACTTCAAAACTTTTTAAAAAAAATTTCTTAAACAAAATCGCTGCTATATAGCAGCGATTTTAAAGAAAAATATTTTTTTGCAACGATTTTTATTTCTTTTAGCGGAATGGCGTCAATTTTTGTCAGAACAAAATCGCTCTGTCAAGAGCGATTTTACCCTTTTGGTTAAATTTTTTTGATGTGTCGTTTTTGTTTTTTAAAGAAAAAAAATTGTCATTTTGGCTCCGGACTCAACAAAAAGGTGTCATTGCCCATTAGTGCCCATATAAAAACATTATCTCGCTTGAAAAACCGGAGGAAGCCACATATTTTCTTGAAGAATCGGAGGAGCTCATATTTGGATTTACAGCTTAATCCCCCAGAACTAGGGTAGAAATTTTTGGGCTATGTAATTTTTTTTTACTAGGTAATATGGTTTGTCTAATTTTTTTTTTTAAAAATGTTAATAATAAAAAAAGAATAATGTGACATGGCATCCTATTAGGAGAGAGATAATGTCTTTTTGTGTCAAGTATATTTTAAGGAAAAGAGGTAAAGTTGGGTGATATTGTGGTCCTAAAACAAACATAAGTGATATTCCTAGGTAATTTCCCATACATGGGTGACTATCCAGGGAAATTACTCTAAAATTAGACTAGAAGTAGTAGAAACTATACCTTCTTAAATTCCATTGTACATAGAAAGACGGAATGACCTGAGAAACTCTTATACTTGACTCCGTTTGTCACCTGGACCCTTCTACTCACGATTTTGCCAATTGAACACTTAAAGTTATTAAAACACAGTATTTTAAACCCCTCTGATCATGTGTGTCTCCCAATCGCGCTGATGTGGATAATACCTCACTATCCACATCAGAAATATATTGCCACATCATTTTTTTATTACAAATAATATTTTTTAAAAAGAAATCTCAAACTAATCTCCAAAATCCTTTCTTTCTTGATTTCCTTCCATTTTTTCTTCTCTTCCCATATTTTCCATCTATTTTGCTATTAATCATTCATTTTTTTTCTTTCCTAGTGAATTTTTTACGTTGAAGCGGAATTAGAGATAAGCAAAGCTTTGTTATGTTTTTTATTATAAATTTTGCTATTTTAATGGTGATGAGAAATAAAGTGACTCAAATGGAGGATGAGAGAAAGAGGAGAAGGAGACCAAAAATGAGTTATTATAGAAAACTCTTCAAAAATGCTCTGAATAAAATTGCCTTACATTTAGAAAGAATCTCAAACATGTCTTTCAAAGCCCCATCTAAAATCCGCATCTATTTCACAATTTAGAACCTCTTTTTCTCCCCTCTCTTTTACCCAAATCTAAATAAATATATTTTTCTCAATCATTATAGAACTCTCAAATGATAGGTAGCATATGAGAAGAGAAAGAATTGTGGGTAAGAGTATTGGAAGAGATTGAAGAAGATGTGTGTGTGGTGATAGTGGGGGTTGGGTGAAATTATGAGGAGGAAGAAGAAGAAACGTACATCATATTGGAAAAGGTTTTTTTTAAAAAAAAATTTAATTGTTATATTTTTCTTTTAATTCTTTTTTAAAAAATAATTAAACAATTGTCTTCACTTGCTTTTAAACGTGTGTAACCACTCTCTTGATCTGATTCAGCAAAAAAACACCACATAAGCTTAGTCAACGGTCAAAGGGGTTTAAAATAGTGTGTTTTAATAACTTTAAGTGTTCAGTTGGCAAAGTCGTGAGTAAAAGGGTCTAGGTGACAAACGGAGTCAAGTATAAGGGTCTTTCAGGTCATTCCGCCAAATAGAAAATATCATCAAATATTGCACCTTTAAATGTGAGTTTCTATTGCATTTTATTTTGTCACCATTCTCATTAAATTTAACAATCCAAATTTATTAAATATTTAATTATGACCAAAAAATGCTTAAGTTTGATAAATTCAAAGAATTGAAACTTTTTAAAAAGATATACTTAAAACTTAAAAGGACCGTTTCATTTTTCACGTTGGAGCCTGATTATTTTGAATTATGGTAGATTTCACACCAACCCCAAACATGTGTGACATTTTTTTTTCAAAATTTTCACTTGCATATGTGGCAGTTTGATCTAAGTTTTTGAGTTGATTGAATGTGGGGCTATAGCACGTGGGTACGTGTCAAATTGTCATTCAATTCACTATTCACAATCAAGAAAAGCAATTCAATAACTTCCTTCTTTTTTTTTTTTTGCTAAATTGAGTTATTTATGATACTATATTCTACCATATGTTTTTATTTTTCATACTCAAAATGGAACAAACTTTTCTCACTTCAAAATTTTCCTTTTATGTCTCTCTTAATCAATTATATATCTTTAGAAGAAGAAAAACTCTAAATTTTTGAAAATTGAAATGTTGACTTTTATAACTCCCTATTCCGTATATTGCGATATTAGATGATTATTTATCTTGTTACATGGACAATTCTCACCTTTTAAATTTTAGTTTTTATTTGTATTAAGGTTGAACGTTTATTTTTTATCGACTTCACGTCTTATATTACCGTAAAAAATAACGAATTAAATTCTAATTATTGAATGTAAGGAAAAAAAAATCTAGTGTTCATCTTAAATAAAATGAAGAGAAGGAAGACAAGGACTTGACAGTGGTCTTTTTGTATAGATGCTTTAATTTAATTTTTTGTTTGTAAGTGGCGACAGTAGTAAATTGACCCACGCAAAAGGAAAACGTAAAGAATGAAATTATTATTTTTATGAAAAGAGAGTTGAAAGGAATATGACTATATGGTTGATTAATGCTCCCACAGTCTATTTTACGTAACATCATTTGACTTGACATCGATGTTTAAGAAAAAAAGATTTTTAAAATTTGTGATCTAAAATAATCTGAGATATTTGTGTGATTGAAAATCAATTCATTAAGGATAAAAAATATATTTTAAATCTATATTATTTCTAATTATATTAAAATGATATTTTTTTTTGAAACGGACTAAAAAAAGATTGTTACATAAATGAGACGGAGGAAGATGTTGCTCTTTCTGGACGGCAAAATTATTGTGTAGATACATTTGGAAATGAGAAAGCTTTATTTATTTGTTTATTGTTGACGTGTTTAGTGATGAATGTAATTGGTAAATTATTATTAGGATATTCATGAGGTGATGATACATTCTAAGCATCTCATGATATTTATTAAAATTGATTGAGAATGATCGATTCCGTAAAAGATGACTTCAATATTTGATAATTTACTTAAATTGCAATTTTGTGAGATCGTCAATAATCAACCGAGCACATCAAACATGTTTTCAATTCGAAAAGACGATATCTTATCACAAGATAACTAAAAAGTCATTTCAAAATAATGTATATTTCATTAATAATTTTAGAAAAAAGGAGTGGAGAATCCTTGTGTTCATGAACATACGGTGTTGGGACAGAGAAATATTGATGAATACAATAACAGGAAAAAATTACTACTCTTTCTATCTCAATCTATACAACATATTTTTTAATAATCTTATCTTAAAATTATTAGGAATAACTTAACTTTTAACACATAAAATAAAAATGAATTAAGTTTTGATCATTTCTTATTCAACTCATTTTCAATTTTTCCAAATTTGATCCAATCCGTCCATTCACCACCTCTTGTATGAATGCATTGCTGATTTTTACTACTAAAGAATTCAAAACGTACAACAAGTGAATAAATTCTATTGTTACAAGTTATACAATTATAGCAAGTTAGTATTCTCTTCCTTCTTTTTTTTCTTTTGGGACCAAGACATATAAGGACACATTGATTTTGACCAATCTCTGATTAATAAAATAGAGTACAAATTACACGTGCAAAAGGCCACTTTAGATTCCATGACCACAGACATGTACAATGTATATGATCCACTCTATCGTAATTTATATGACATTTTAAATTAATTTTGAACTTTATATCAAATTTTTACGGACATATTTTATAATGATCATAAAAATGTCTAGGGCTACTAGTCACCTACTACAGGAAAATTAATCTAGATGCTTTTGGTATGCATCAAATCTTTCTCAAACATGTATTCCAGTCAAACACGATAGTATAAAGTGAAAATTGATGGAACGAACATTAAATTTGATTTACTCACCTCTAGAGCTTTAATTGAGTGTGTTTGGACAAAAGAAAAAGTAATTAACTGCTTGTTTGTTAGTTGTGGCAAAACGTAATTTATAGTATACAACAATTTAAAAAGGATATATAGGGAGATTAATATACATTCAATATAAGTTTAACATGAGTGTGAATGATGTTATTTCCCTATCACTATATTTGAGTGTTAATTAATTAATGACAATAGCTTAATTATCGCAAAATAATTAGTATATATTTTTAGTAGCAATTAACACTCTTTTGTAAATGGCCCTAAAACCTATAACGATATTGGATTCAATGACAAATAACTAATATCAATAAAGACTTTAGCAGTACACTTTATTAATATGTAGACTTATTACCGTTAAAAATTATTTTTGTTTATAGTGTGCGATAAACTAAGCACATGATCGACTTATTTTTAGTTGTGTTAATCGGTAATGCTTTCATTAATTATTATATAAGAGAATCACAGGTCTCTCTCTACCTTTGATGTATAGAGACTGCTTCATCTAGTGTAATTTCCTCTAGAGTTTGAATAGGGTGGTATATATTATATACGATTATTTATATCTATTATGAAGATAGAAAAGAATCCATGTCCGAAACAATTAGAAGACAACGGAAATAACGAGTAATGCTAAAATTGAAGAGTAAGATAACATATATATTAGCGGAATATAGAAGGAAGACTATGGATCCAAATATGTCTATGAACAAGTTATTTGTTTTTGAAGCATCTCTTTCTTTTATATCAAAAGCTCTCGAAAGAGATGCGAATGGAATTGTATCGCTTAGATCAGTTCCTTTTTATATGGATGAACCTACTATTTAATAAATAAAATCATTCTAGTTCCGAAGCAAAAAAAAACCAATAATATAGTAGCTATAGAAAATAAGGGAATTAGACAATGCTCGACTACTTACTAATATTCTACCCAATATTCGTGACAGACATATCTTCGGATTTGGCTCATCTCCATTACACTTTCTCTCAATTTTCTCAAATATACATTTAGATGGATAACACTTGCCTAATATAATTTTTAAAGGTCAAGATTAAATTAATTTAACAAGCATCTTAACTAGGATTAAAATACTAAATTTGGAAACCATTTTTTAATTATAGTATGCAATATAAGAGGGTGTTTGGATTGATTTAAAAGTTGGTCAAACCTACTTTTGGTAAGTTTTTGATTTCTGAAAGTGTTTGACGAATATAAAAATAACTTAAAATAAGTCAAAAAAATAACTTAAATTAAATTAGGAATTGTTTGACAAGATTAAAAATAACTTAAAATAAGTTAAAAACCAAAAGTAAGTCTCCCCCTATTTATTTATTTTTTTGATTAAATTTATTTAAGTTTGATTTTTTTTATTTATTTAAAAGCTATTTTTTTAAGCCGATCCAAACGGGCTCTCAATCTTCTCACATATTTTGATACTCATTAATTTCAATTTATAAATTTCATTAGTAAACTTTCCTACACCCCCACCCCCTCCCTAAACCAGTATAAATAAGAAAAACGTTTTGCGATCATAAATTTTAGGAAATTGATTTTAAAATTAGTCTGAAAATTGAATTGAAGAAAACATATGAGGGAAGTAACTCTTGAAAGTGAAATAATAGTTCTAATTTTTAATTGACTTATAAAAGTAAACAAGAGTATTGAAATTATCCGTGACAGTATTTACATTCATTCTCTTCCATTTAATTTAATTTAGCTAAGATGGAGAATATATGAAAGAAAGAAAAAAAAAAAGGAAGGAAAGTACCGTGATAGTAAATATAAATTCGATGCTATTAAATAGTTACTTTTTTTTAACATATTAACAAATTTGAATTTGTTTTATCGATGTAAAATTTACAAATTGGAATTAATGCGTATCAAAATATGTGGGGAGATTGATATTGCATATTATAATTAAAAAGTGGTTTGCAAATTTAATATTTTAATCATAGTTAGGATGCTTGTTAAATTAATATAATCTTGACCGTTAAAAATTATATTAGACAAGTGTCACTCATCTAAATATGTACTTGAGGAAATGGAGAAGAGCCGAATCCCATATCTTCCTGTCATGCATGTTCTCGATAAGTTACATGTATATGTGCTATGTTCTGTCCGAAATCTTTGTGGTCTACCTCTACGTTTTCTTATAACCACTATAGTCAATCTCTTACACCTCTTCATTTAAATATCTATGCATCTTCTCTTCACATTTCAGTGTCGCCTTCCTCATATCTTGTCGACCATGGAGCTAGGCCACTCCCACCTTAACGAGAACACTAATTACTAACTGTTTTCTGAAGAGGATAAAAGTTAATTAGCACTCAACATACGTTGGTGTTATATTTACCTAGTACTTGATATAATTGGGAAACCAAGAAACTAATTAAATAGACGAGATAAGATATGTTGGAGCGTAAGGCAATCTAAGTTATATTATTTGTTAAAAAATTAGATGGAATGGAAAGAATATTTTTTAATTAGACAAGCATGAAGGTATTTTGCCATAAGCATAGTTTGATAACTAATTTTAGGCCAAACACCTATACAATCCCTTTAACTTGTTCGTATTTTTCATTTTGACACTTTATCTTAGCCTTATTTCATTTTAACCCTTAAACTCCATTTTTTTATATACCATTTTAACACGAAATACTATTTTAATGATTTCTTTATTTTTATATATATTCTTCAATTGCAACTTCTTATTTTAAATCGACATGTGTCAATTAATTTTAGTTAAAAAAATTAAAAATTAACAAAAAAATATTTCTTTTTAAAAAATAATAATTTCTTTTAAGAGTGTTACGTATTTTTGTGTGAAAAATAACCGATGAAATTGTGTTGGTTTTCTTTCTTAAAAATCACCGACAACCTAACAAAGTCAGTCGAGTTTTAACATTTTTTGGTAGTGTTATTAGCAATGAACAGGAGTCTTTTTTTATTCGTATTGAAGATGGGTTTTTGTTATTCGTATTGATTTATATTAAAAATTAAAAGTGAGTATTTCCGTTAAATTTGGATAGCCTAGATGATAAGAAAAAAAAATAAGTAGTGTTATTTAATTTAATTGAATGTTTAAGAAAGAAAATCAAAGAACTTTCGTCAATTTAATTTCATGTAAAAATACAGAGAAATCTCAAAAAATAATATTATTGTGTGAAAATTTTTATGTTCATTCGCAAATGTTTAATTTTCTTACGAAAATTAACAGGCACACGTTTATTTTTTTAAAATAAGAAATTGCAATTGAAGAACATAAATAAAAAAAATCATAAAAATTAGTATTAGTGTTTAAATGGTACAAAAAAATAGAGTTTAAGGGTTAAAATAGAATAAGGCTAAGTTGGAGTGCCAAAATGAAAAATGAGAGCAAGTTTTAGGGGTTGCATATATGTTTGGCCTTAATTTTAATGGTAGAAATGGAAATATGAATAAGGAGTTTAAGGGTTAAAATAGAATAAGGCTAAGTTGGAGTGTCATTGTGAGTTTGAGTCATCAATGGAGCAAAAGGGATGGAAGCTCATAGGAAGGGTAAAAAAAAAAAAAAAAAGTCCAATAAGAAAGACAAAAAATATATAGTAGCTAGCCAGGACATTTTGGTGTCATTTCACTTGGGAACAAACGCACATGCACTCCAATAATTCTTATCCTTTTTCGCACACAAGTCCAACCATACCGTGTAGAATATAATTTGTAGCTACCAAAAATATATTCATCATTAACAAATATTTTCAATAATATTACAACTTATTATCTCCCCTCTTTCTTTATACTTTTTTCATTCTTAAACCATCAACAAAAGAACCATATATATATATGCCTCTATTTGTAATATTTTACTTAGTAACTTTCTCTATAAATTATTAGTGTTTGGCTCAAATTAAGAATATGGGTGCTTAAGCAATAATTATAATCAATTCAACTCATTTTTATCATTTGAATTATTCTAATATAATACTAATATTATTCTAATTCTGAGCTTGACTCTTACATTCAGAGTTTGTCTCTTCCGGACATAAATATACATATTAATAAAGAGTAATAAAATATTTGCTAGTATTAATTAGTTAATTGTCGTTGAAGGCAATGTCGCTATAAGCTTTAGGACATTTACAAAGAGTGTTAATTGCCTCAAAAAAAACATACTCAGCAGTCAGCGACAATTAAACTATTGTCGTTAAAGATCATTTTTGGTGTTAGCGAAAAACGTCTTCCCATTTAAAAGAAGATAAAAAGGGAAAGCAAAAGGCAGTAACTACTTGCCCAAATTTGTTCTTGTAGGATCAATTCAGAGAAGAAAGATATTGTAGGGGTAGATTTGAAAAGAAATTAGAGTATTATAGTGCGTAGATGATTAAACTGAGCTTCAATATATTGTAAACACTAATCATGGAATATTGGAATTAATTCTAACATTTAAGGTAACTAAATATTTCTCTTTTCTATTTACAATTGGAAACAAAATCGTAAACAGCCGTTTTCGAGCTTGAAGGTCTATATAACTTGAACTTTCTCTTCTCATCTCTCCTAAACTCAGGATTTAATTTCGAATCGATGGAACTCTTTGTCATTCTTCTAATAGACCTTGCAATGTTTTCTTGTTATCTGTTATATTTTCTTCAATGTGTCCTTCTTCTTTGTACTTGGATTTGCTGTACTTGAGCCAAGGATCTTTCGGAAATATCCTCTCTATCTTCTCGAGAGTAGTGGTAAGTTTTGCGTACCTTCTACCCTCCCAGACCCAACGTTGTTGTTGTTGGAACTCTTTGTCATTCTTGGATTGAATTGGACTCCGGCCTTGGCCCTTTTGCTAGATTTTTCATCATTGTGGCTCAATTATTTCTATTTGGGATTATCAATCATGCCAACAAAGAAGCATGACTACACATCTTCTCATTATGTAAAGCCTCCCTCTTTGCTCCTTAAGAAACTTTCCAAGTCTTCTACTTGACATTTTCTTCTTTGAGCTCTCATCATGACTTGCACCACCAACATTGTTCATCTTCATTTCTATTGCCAATTTAATTCTTTGAAATCAAGGTATAGTGTGTTGTGTGAGACTGAGCAAAGTAGTAGAAGAATTAATGAAGTTGGATTTGAAGTGGGTAAAGGAGAAGGTATTTTCTTATATAGAGGATGAGTAATGTGTGTGGTCCAAATTAAAGCATGCAATATTTAACAAAAAGAAAGGACATTACCAAGAAACACGGTCCCCCTCTCCCCCCCCCCCCACCCACCCACACGCCCCAATACACTTGGAATCTAACCTCTGCCCATCTCTAGTCTCTACCTTCTCAATCACATGCCACGTCACTCTCTTTTTAAAGATTTTTTGTCAAATGAGGTTTTGAAAAGATAATTCAAAAAAAGAATGATTATTCTAGCTTTATAATGTCTAAAAATATCGTACCAATCCAATGTGGGATTCCATCCCATTCCTCAACAATTTTTTCTTCATGGAAATTAATTATAATCCTACATAATTTTTCTTCAAAATAATTTCAAAGACCTCCATAGAAGTTTTGCTTTTATGATTTTCATTTGTGCTCTCTTCATCAACATTATATTTTGTGGGCATCATCCACCGGGATAAGTGATGACTTAGTCGGCCATGTAAGCAAAAAGGCTTGCAATATAGTATAGACTATAGTTATATATTACTATTATTTAATAATTACTGCAATTTAATTTCTTTAAATATCTAGAAGCTTAGTAGGATATTTCCTTGAAGTTTCAATTTGTTTTGCTCGTTTTAAATGCACATTAATTAGAATTATTAGATAGAATCTTAGGCTTAAATTCATAAAATTCCATAAACATTAACCTGTCAATTTCCCTTCTATTGTGGCTTTATTTTCCACTCCATCTATTATAATTAGTTAGCTAACAATATGTCACGAGTCAAAAAGTTTTTAGATTAGCTGTACTATATGATCAATCATTAATTAAGAATCCAATATTAAGATAAACTGAGATTACGAGACAAACAGTAGACAGGATAGTCCCTAAATTACTATTAAATTCAACAAAGTTTAACTTAATTTAACAGCATGTTTAGCGAGAACACGACAATGGTTTTACGTACCTTATAATATTTTCTGTCTATCGCGCACGCTTCCCAATAACTTTTCCTCGACAGCCACCATTTCCAAATTCGATTTTTACATTATCAGTATATATAATTAACCTGGCGTTTGAGTGAGTGGGTGGGTGGGTAAGTGGTTAGAGGGGTCCTTGGTGTGGTCAATTTGATAGTAATAATTTAAATACGGAGCATAACACATTGACATAAGATGGCTGAAGAAAAAGAACCTAGAGAAAGAGGAGACAATGAAGATTAAATAACACTCATATGTTTGATGATTTTCAAGGTGTTTACATATATAATATTATAGAAAAAGACATAGTTGTACTGTACAAATGAGGACATGTTGGCACGTGATGTTCTCGTGAAAGACATGGTACCCATCTTCTATTATTCAGACATATTTGTTTCTTATATTATGTCCCATGAAACTTCCTCCTTAGTCCTAATTATAATGTGTGAAGTTACATATCTTCCTAGGAGTAATAATCAAAATGGGATTATGAAGCAACAACAAACAAATCTTTGTATTAATTGTTATTAATCACAGACAGCTAGCTTGGAAATGTACAATCCAGTGAATTAGAGTATGATTACTTATAATGGTGCTATTAGGACTTGTAGTTACACTATCCAAGTTCACTTAATCATATAACTATGAGTATCAATTTGGGATTTGCTATGTCTCCAATCAAATCAAACATCATTAATCAGGAGTGAGGATCAAGTTTAAGGTAGAAATAAGAAGAATAATAAAATGCAAACGCGTGACACAATAATTTAAAGTGTGAACTTTTAGTTAGAGGAGTACACATTTAAAAACTCAACAAATTACATTGGAGTATTCGTAAGTAGTGGCGAATACAAGATTTTTACTATAGGGTTCAAAAAAATAAAAATACAGTATTAAGAAGGGACTCAGAACCTCAATAAATTTTGAACACCTGAACAACTAGGTCAATCTCTATTGTTGTGTTTAGGAAATTCAAATTCTATATATGTGCATAAAAGAATTACCTTGTATATATAATGTAATTTTTTGTTGAGGGGCTTCGATTAAACAACTTCGGCCACCTCCAGATCTACCCATATCAATTAGCTAGGGTGCCCCAATTGGTATAACATGTGGTATCCATAAGGGAGGTCAGAGATTGATTTCCTCAATAAATACATTTTCAGTCGAGCTCGTTGCACAGAGTTTGCCTAATGTGGTTTTACATCTCTGTGCAATTTGTAATGTGTTACTTATTACTCCGTCCTAGTTTATGTGGCACATTAGGATTTTCATTAAGAGTGTCAACCACATTTTTCTTTGGCTGAAATTTCTTTACTAGTCTTTAAATATTTTAAGTTGTTAATTATTGTAATTTATATTACTTTTTACATAATTATCAAATATATAAATATTTTTTCAACAAAAATCTAAAGAGTAAAGACTATATGAAATCACCACCAAAATTCAAAAACTTGAATATCAAAATTCTAACCATGCTATACATAAATTGAAACAAAGAAAATATCACACAAGAGACGTGGTCTACCCTATGCACAGTAACAAAGAGTTTCCCAAAATTAGGGTTGTAAGTTGGCTCACTTAACCAATGGACTATTAAGCACTAGTTATCAAGTACTCGTAATTTCGTTTTATAATATATGTATTTATTCTCCTTGAAATTAACATAATACTGAAATTGAGCTTCTGAAGAAAAAATTGGGTCTTCGTCTCAATTAAATTATTTGTTATATTTTAAGTGGTCCATAAACATTCACGGCTAGTTTGTATTTTATATTTTTAAGGACCAACAGTAACTAGCTGCCAAGGCAAATTTGGGTAGAATTCTGACAATAATTGGCCGCCTTTGACTACAAATTGTACACAAAAAGAACACGTATGTAAAAATAAATAACAAAACAGATTTATATATAAGGAAAATAGTGTTCCAACAAAGTTTCTTCGATATTTCCTCGAAAAATAACAATACATTAATTTGAAACAAGTATATCATGTATATAACTATGTGACAATTAACAATTGAAAATTTACACAAGACGATTTTCCCCCATGCTATTGTTTATGGGGTCGATGTTATCAAATAACCAAGTTCCGAAGATAAAAGTTTATGTGTGCATTGAATAAACCGTTGTTTTTGTAGTACATTTGGACCGGGCTACTAAAAGTGGGCTTGTGAAGAAAAGTTGGGGGCTTCACTGTAGGTGGTCCATAAAAATTCAGAGCTATATTGATTTATTTGTATTTTAAGCAGAGAACAGAAAGTAAATGCCAATTACCAAAGGTAAATTTAGGTTAGATTTCTGACAATTGGATGGCTTTGACTAAAAAAAAAGGTAGTAATAGACAAGAAACACACGTATATATGGAAAAAATAGAAGAACAAAAACACAAGATAAGAAATCCTAGTGGAGGTCCCTGACAAGAGAGAGGACTCCCATGATTCGTCATTGTTAATGTCAGATATTGGAGATGATAGCACGTTTTTGCATTCAAATGGGGTCGGAAAGTATATAGTGTACGCAGATTATATTCCTATTATAGAGATAGAGAGTTGTTTTCGATAGACGTTAATAAAAAAAGTAAGGGAAGTAAAACTATACTGAATAGTAATGTTAACAAAACAAAATGATAAATAAACTATAAGAAACAATAGAAAGCCATAGAATTAAAGTACAAGAAATTGCATGAGCAATACTCCAATTACGACTATGGTCGGATAGTAGCACATTCAAAAGAAAAAGAAAGAGAAGGTTTCTTAATACGTATAATATATGTAAATTTCATACTACATACATATTTTGTAAACTAGATAGTTCAGAGGCATTGAATATAAACAGAAAAAAAAGGATTGGATGATAAAAATGCGAAAAAAAAATATAGACGCCGCTGCCGGGGATCGAACCCGGGTCACCCGCGTGACAGGCGGGAATACTTACCACTATACTACAACGACTTGTTGTTGCAATATTTTCAATAATAAAGTTATATATTGTAAAGTCAATGGACAAAATGGTTTGGGCCTGCTGTAAAATGCTAAAGAGCAGCAAATTCTAATTCTTGAAATTGGATTGAAGAGAGCTAGTACTTTTCCAGAAGGATGCATTTAAAAAAGGGAAAATTGTATGAAATAACAAATTATTAATTCAAATTAAATGTTATAGCTAAAGTTTATTTTAATTGTAATTTATAGACAACATCCCTTTTTTGCCATCTGATTCGGTATACAATTAGCTATTTTATACATTTCGGTATAAAATGTATAAAATGCGTTTGTGTTTGTATAAAGCGAGAGAAAAGTGTATATACAAATATAAATACATACATTTTCATCCTATACACTTATAATTATACAAATACAGATCTTATTATACAAATTACAATGTATAAATGAATTTATACAAAACTGAACAATTTGTATAAATTGGATGTTTGTAGCGAATTATACAAATCAAAAGCTCCATAGCAAACAAAAAATTTACTATGGAGCGCAATTATGCAAACTATAACAAACATAATGATTTTTATGTTTGTTATATGTGAAAGTTGCTCTTTAAAAAATATCATAAAAAGTAGTTAGAGAAGCATTCCGATTAGAAAACAACCTCTTTTCTTTCACAAGACAGGAGATACATTGCATATCTAATTTAATTTTGTTTCCTAATCAACATACGAATTAGATTCAAAACAATTATACAACACACGATTCACATAAAAATTCAACAAAGATTTAGTATCAAAGATTTACTAATTTTTAGTATCAAATGTCAAATGAAATATCTTACAATTTAGTATCAAAGATTTTGCTATTATTACTGGTCTGAAATGTAAAGAAAATATTAAAGATTTTACATATTCAGATTCAAAAATTAGTAGGCTAATTCAAAGATATTTTCCTGGGGCTGACAAATTTTTTATATATGATACATAATTCTAATTATTTTTCATATTAGTTGATACTTAGTAGTAACAAAAACTCTACATATGATACATTCTGTTGTTCTTCAACTTACATGCCGATCCTGTAATTTGAAATTCAATATTTCACACTTATCATAAAAAATGACAAAAAAATTAGGATTGTATTTGTAAAATTGAGTAATTGATACTTAATACCAACATTTGATACATTAATCATAAAAATCAACCATTCCATGTTATAATTTGAATTTTAACCTTTTGATATATTAATCGTAATAAATCAACAAGATATATCAAAATTTAGGGGTTTTGTGTAACAACTGTACATTACAAACGAGATACATAATAATTTTTCTTTAATAATAATGTATCTTAATTTAAAGCAAATAAGAACATGTGAATACAAAAAAAAAAAAATTAAAAAAAAATACTAAACTACATACACTAGATAGTGTAGGTCGAGATATGGCAGGGACAATATGTCTACTCCTTTTGTTTAGTGTTTTTGTTACTTTTGCTTTAGGTGATGCATCATGCATGTACCTCCTTTTTAGCTTTTGTCTTCTTTGAACTTTGATTTGTTATTGTTAGAGGATCATGCAACCTTTTAGACCTATTTTCTGTCCAGTTTGAATCTTCATAATCAAATATTTGATTAGTATTAGGTGTGACTATTTGAGTAATCTAAATACTAAACGAAGGAGGATCCATAAAGTATCACACAATCGATGAAAAAAAAATGAAGAAGAAGAAGAAGAGTCTACCTATTGAAAGCTTTGAAATTGGTTGAATGGAAAAAAAATCGTTTGAAATTCATATTGGGAAGAATGTAATAACCGAAATGAATATGCGGACAAATTGGGGGAGTGAATTTAGGATGGGAAATGTGGGTTGGGGGTTCTTGAACATTAATGTATCTGGGTTTTCGATTTTGTGGGAAAAGTAGGATTTTTTGTATTTTTTTGATAAGGTAGGAAAATATTGAGAGTATGGTAACTAAGTGTGTTTACTCTAGTAATTTTTGTGAAGTAGCTATTAAAATGCTTGAATGGCAATGACAGAAAACAAATTAAAGTATTGGGTTAAGGCAATGGAGGAAAATAAAATAATTATTTTGGCATTTAGAGAAACATATATTAGAGTGAAGAGATTGACCTTTTGAAAGGTTTTTTGCATTGAGTGTAATGAAATATTTTGGTGAAAAGGGAAGAAGAGGATTCAAGTGCTAGAGATATTTAACCATTACTCATATCATAGGTTGTTTTCGTTAGAGGTAAAGTTTAAATTTTTATGTATTTGATTTTACATGATTTATGTTATTTGGACTCATCTATTAACTCTAAGATTAAGATGAGATTTTTTAATTTTTTTTTTAGTTTTATTCAATCGTAGTCTATTTAATTTATTGAGTTCGAAATAAATTATTTGTACGTATTTAATAGATATTCGGCGCATAACATTTGAAGAAAAGTTGTTGGCTTTGGATATATTGTAACTTGTAAGTACTGTCTTACGATAGATTTTTGATTTTTTTCCCGCTAAGAACGTCTCATTTCAGGCCTTTATAACTAAGTAAATAGTTTCAGTGGTGTAATGAAGACATCATTTGTTTTAGAAGACTATTTAAAATATCGAGATGAATATGCGAACCGAATATTCACAGTTTTTTGACATTTTAGGTACATTTTTAGCTGTTATACTCATTTGAAGATGAACGTTTTGTTTAAGTGGGGGAAGAAGTAACAACATGTCCCGTCGTTTTGAGTGTTTGGATCATATTTTCCTAATGACACTTTCTATAGGCTTAAAATGTGAATTATGATTTGCAGGTAGAGCCGTCAAAATGGGATTGGCTCGCTAGGCCGGCCCAATCCAACCCTTGAATTAAATAGGGTTGGTGCAAATAAATTATTTATGGTATTACCTAACATACAAAAATAATTGGGTTTAAACACAAACATTTCTAAGTTTATCCAGCATAATGAAAAAAGGAAAAATACCCTCATACGGATAAACAAAGCATCACTTTTCTGGAGCTTAAGATCATTTTTTTTTGTCAGCTCTGGTCTAGTTTTTGCTGCCTCCTCGTCGTGCTTATGAATCCATGTCTCAATTGCTATCCTCAAAAATTCAAGAAGTGATACGACTGGCCGCCTCCTTGCTAACCTGTTAACATTATTTAAAAGATTCGGCTATGTTTGAAGTTATGGTCCATGTTTGCTTACATTTTGAATGAGCCCTTGACCACTTGTTATACCCGATATCGAATAAATAACCTCTTATGATTGTGTCTACCTGGTCGATTCTTAACATAAACTCCTCAAATTGTTGTATTGTATATGCCTTTGCCATGGGAAAAAAAGCTTCTTCAAATCTTCAATATTCCTATGGAAGTTCTTCAAAACATTGAAGCGTAAGTGTCATATGCAAGCATAATGTTTCAATACAGGATATACTCTTGCAGTTTCTTTCCATATGCTCTCATTTCTATCTGACATAAAACACTTGTGTTCCCTTTCTCCATATGCCTCCCTAAATCGTTCAAAGAACCAGGTCCATGATGCATCATTCTCAGAATCCACTATGGCGTAAGCAAGTGGAAGTATGTGACCTGATGCATTATTTAAAAAAAAATTCATACAGATCGAAAACACAACTTATATAATAATTATATTTGCATATAAATATCAAGATTCAAATAATACCACTTGGATCCATTGTGCTTGCAGTCAACAATGTACCACCATATGCGCCTCTTAAGGCTGCCCCATTAATCACTACAACTGGCCTAGAATACTCCCAACCTCTAATAGATGGTTCTATTGCAACAAATGCATATAAAAAACTCTCACCTTCTGTTCTTTTCAAGCTCAAAACAGAACCAGGATAGGTCTGCTCCAAAATGTATAGAAAACCTGAAAGTTTTTCAATTGTTACAATTATTTTTACAATTTGATAACTAAATATTATAACACAACAATATATCATTCGGATACAAAATGCATACCAATTAGATACAAACTCCAGTATAATTTT
Organism: Solanum verrucosum; assembly: GCF_900185275.1. Classification (NCBI taxonomy): domain Eukaryota; kingdom Viridiplantae; phylum Streptophyta; class Magnoliopsida; order Solanales; family Solanaceae; genus Solanum; species Solanum verrucosum. The sequence goes on from NW_026020332.1 coordinate 6,819,133, forward strand.
GCACTTTCATAACTACATATAATAAAATAGCACTATATAAAATAGGATACAATCTGGATACTAAGTAGATACTCAATGGAAACCAATCTAGATACAAACTACATACCAATTGGATACAATCATTTGCTTCGCTACAATGTATATCAATTTAGTTCCACTATTAATTTTTAGTTTGATATCAATTAGACATAAAGAAAAATAAATAATTAAATTTAGAAAAAAACTGATAGTTTAGCATATGACTCAGCCGGATCTCCACGCATCAATTTTTTTTAGCTCGCTAGGCCAACATGTATGTCAGCGAAACATCATGTAATTTCAACATGTCTTCGACTTTATCTTTCAGAGTGTATACAGTTGCTAGATCAACAAATTTATCTAATATCATAACAGCTACAACACTAGTGAATCCTTGACGCCTTGCATAAACTCTATCTCTAACCGAACAAGTGTGATCCCCACAGTATTTTCGGATTTTGAAAAACCCCGATTGATTCAAACTTGATGAATTCAATAGCCATGAACAATTTTCAGAAGGATACAAGTAATAGCTGTTTCAAAAAAATAAAAAAAGATTAATAAAAATTTTATATATCAAATTCATACCAAAAAACTACACATATAAATAAGCAAATAAATTATTACCAAGAAGAACTGGAACGAGATAGAAGAAATCAAAATATTTTGACAACTTCATAATGTTGCATCACCTCAATAAGTGTGCCCTTATCTTTGTAAATCTGATTTTCAGTAATCAACATATTATTAAGTTCACTGATTACTTCATGTCCTTCATCATAATTTTCATCAACAACTCCATCAGAATTCATTCATATCAAATGGATTGAATTATTTGAGTATAAATCCACATTTGTTAGTGGTCTACTAACATCACAATCTCTTCTATCCATAATAACTCCAGATTCTGGATTATCTATAGTTATATTCTTCAAAGTTATTGTGGATAGAAGAGATTGTGATGTTAGTAGACCACTAACAAATGTGAATTTATACTCAAATAATTCAATCCGCTTGATATGAGTGAATTCTGGTGGAGTTGTTGATGAAAATTATGGTGCAGGACATGAAGTAATCAGTGACCTTACTAATATGTTGATTACTGAAAATCAGATTTACAAAGATAAGGGCACACTTATGGAGGTGATGCGACATTATGGAGTTGTCAAAATTTTTTATTTCTTGTATCTCGTTCCAGTTCTTCTTGGTAATAATTAATTTGCTTATTTGTATGTGTAGTTTTTTTTTTGTATGAATTTGGTATATAAAAGTTTCATTAATCTTTTTTTATTTTTTTGAAACATCTATTACCTGAAGTGTCCTTCTGAAAATTGTTCCTGGTTAATGAATTCATCAAGTTGGAATCAATCGAGACTTTTCAAAGTCCGAAAATATTGTGGGGATTACACTTGTTCAGTTAGAGATAGAGTTTATGCAAGGCGTCAAGAATTCACTGACGTTGTAGATGTTAAGATATTAGATAAATTTGTTGATCCAACAACTGTATACACTCCGAAAGATATAGTCGAAGACATGTTGAAATTACATGATGTTTCGTTGACATACATGTAGGCCTGACGAGCTAAATAAAAGGCAATAAAATTGTTGCGTGGAGATTTGGCTGAGTCATGCTAAACTACCAGATTTTTTCTGAATTTAATTATTTATTTTTCTTTATGTCTAATTGATATCAAATTGAAAATTAACAGTGGAACTAAATTGGTATACATTGTAGCAAAGCAAATGATTGTATCCAATTGGCATGCAGTTTGTATCCAAATTGATATCCATTGAGTATCCACTTGCTATCGAGATTGTATCCAATTTTATATAGTGTTGTTTTATTATATGTAGATATGAAAGTGTAAAATGGACTTTGTATCTAATTGGTATCCATTTTGTATCCAAATGATATATTGTTATAATATAATATTTAGTTATCAAATTGTAAAAATAATTGTAACAATTGAAATATTTTTCAGGTTTTCTATACATTTTGGAGAAGACCTATCCTGGTTTTGTTTTGAGCTTGAAAAGAAAAGAAGGTGAGAGATTTTTATATGCATTTGTTGCATTAGAAGCAACTATTAGAGGTTGGGAGTATTGTAGGCCAGTTGTAGTGATTGATGGGGCAGAGAGGCACATATGGTGGTACATTGTTGACTGCAAGCACAATGGATCCAGGTGGTATTATTTGAATCTTGATATTAATATGCAATTATAATTATGATATAAGTTGTGTTTTCAATCTGTATGAATTTTGTTTTTTTAAAATAACGCATCAGGTCACATACTTCCACTTGCTTACGCCATAGTGGATTCTGAGAATGATGCATCGTGGACCTGGTTCTTTGAACGATTTAGGGAGGCATATGGAGAAAGGGAACACGTGTGTTTTATGTCAGATAGAAATGAGAGCATATGAAAAGGAACTGCAAAAGTATATCCTGTATTGGAACATTATGTTTGCATATGACACTTATGTTTCAATGTTTTGAAGAACTTCCATAGGAATACTGAAGATTTGAAGAAGCTTTTTTTTTCATGGCAAAGGCATATACAATACAACAATTTGAGAGGTTTATGTCAAGAATCAACCAGATAGACCTAAGGATAAGAGGTTATTTGTTCAATATCGGGTATAGCAAGTGGTCAAAGGCTCATTCAAAATGTAAGCAAACATGGACCATGACTTCAAACATAATGAATCTTTAAATAATGTTAACAACTTAGCAAGAAGGCTGCCAGTTGTATCACTTCTTGAATTTTTGAGGATAGCAATTCAGACATGGATTCATAAGCACAATGAAGAGGCTGCAAAAACTAGATCAGAGCTGACCAAAAAAATATGATCTTAAGCTCCAGAAAAGTGTTGCTTTGTCTATCCGTATGAGGATATTTTTCCTTTATTCATTATGCTTGATAAATTTAGAAATGTTTGTGTTTAAACCCAATTATTTTTGTGTGTTAGATAATACCATCAACAATTTATTTGCATGATGTTGTCGATAGACCAAAGCGATACATCGTGTGTATAAGAACCAATAAATGTAGTTGTGGGGATTTCAAAATGATGAGATATCGCGCGGGCATTAAATGACTGTTTTTAAGTATAGAAGACTGCATGAAACAAATTATTATTCTCCCTTTTTATAACTTGAAGAATTTTGAAGATGCATATGCAATCCCTATTGAACCTATCCGAGTATATGAGATATACCAAATTATGTTTCTGAGCCTAAGTTGATGTCGCCTGGTTCAAAAAGAACTATCGGAAGACCGCAACTTAAACGCTGAAAGGGATTTGCTGATGTTAAATTCAAAAGATCTAAAGTTACTTGCAGTACATGTCGTCGAGCGGGCCATAACAGGAAGATATGTACAAATTACCCTGCGCCAAAAAAATCATATTTTATTTGTTTGTGACAAAATAATTTGTTATTTTATTTTGTCTTTTAGATTCATGTTTTGTTTTGATTGTGACAGTAATTCATTGTTTTCCAAGAATATATATTGAGTAATTTATTAGGTAATTATGGTATGCATTTGGTATTCCATTTGGTATGCAAATTGAATTAGGATGTAATTTATAATGAGTATTAATTTGATATCCATATGGTGTTCAACTCCAAAAATAATATAAAACAGGACTAATTGATGTTGATACAAAATATTATTATGGTTAGCTTTTTTTTATCCCCTCAAAGTCTCTACCTTTTGTTTTCTTCTCCTATACACATTCGATTGCTCAGGGCCTGTGTCACCTATTTCTACAAATCATAATTCACATTTTAAGCCTATAGAAAGTGTCATTTAGAAAAATTGATCCAAACACTCAAAACGATGGGACATGTTGTTACTTCCTCCCTCACTTATGTTTTGTTCCCCCACTTAAATAAAACGTTCATCTTCAAATGAGTATAACAATTAAAAATGTACCTTAAATGTCAATATTGTGAATATTTGGTTCGCATATCCATCTCGGTATTTTAAATAGTCTTCTAAAACAAATGATGTCTTCATTACACCACATAAACTATTTACTTAGTTATAAAGGCCTGAAATGAGACGTTCTTCGCGGGAAAAAAATCAGTGATCGATGCTACTATTAATGACATTGAGATTAAATATATTGTAAGTGATCGATGCCACCAGTTTGTATCCATAATGATGTGGGTATCCAAGTATTATTGGATCAAAAGAAGGTTAATGTTGATTTCTTTACAAAATGTTGTGCATAACTTTCAAGAATATGGCTATGGATAATCCAAAATTTGAAGTTATTGTGGATAGAAGAGATTGTGATGTTAGTAGACCACTAACAAATGTGAATTTATACTCAAATAATTCAATCCGCTTGATAGGAATGAATTATGGTGGAGTTGTTGATGAAAATTATGATGAAGGACCTAAAGTAATCAGTGCCCTTACTAGTATGTTGATTACTGAGAATCAGATTTACAAAGATAAGGGCACACTTATGGAGGTGACGTGACATTATGGATATGTCAAAAAAATTTGATTTCTTGTATGTCGTTCCTGTTCTTCTTGGTAATAATTTATTTGCTTATTTGTATGTGTAATTTTTTTTGTATGAATTTGGTATATAAAAATTTCATTAATCTTCTTTTGTTTTTTGAAACAGTTATTACCTGAAGTGTCCTTCTGAAAATTGTTCATGGTTAATGAATTCATCAAGTTTGAATCAACCGGGGCTTTTCAAAATCCAAAAATACTGTGGGATCACACTTGTTCAGTTAGAGATAGAGTTTATGCAAGGCGTCAAGGAATAACTGACGTTGTAGCTGTTATGATATTAGATAAATTTGTTGATTCAGCAACTGTATACACTCCTAAAGATATAGTCGAAAACATGTTGAAATTACATGATGTATTGCTGACATACATGTAGGCCTAGCAAGCTAAAGAAAAGGCAATAAAATTGTTGCGTAGAGATCCGGCTGAGTCATATGCTAAACTACTAGATTTTTTCTGAATTAAATTTTTTATTTTACTTTATGTCTAATTGATATCAAACTGGAAATTAAGAGTGGAACTAAATTGGTATGCATTTTAGCAAAGCAAATGATGGTATCCAATTGGCATGCCAATTGGATATGCAATTTGTATCTAGATTGGTATCCAATTGGCATGCAGTTTATAAAAAGATTAATTATTTAATAAAGTAAATTTTAATTGATTTATAAATAAATAGTGATATGTTATAACCCATAATTAAACAGTTATTAGCAAGAATTTTTTAAAAGTAGGTTTAAAACCCATAATATTATCTCTTAAATGGGATAATTTTTCCTTAAAAAATATTAAGATAAGTATTACATACTGTTAGGCGTAAAGTTTTGTAAAACTAAATAAAATCTTGACATGATACTGCTCAAACTAAACAGTTAACGAATAGCAATATAGCATTGTAAATGATAATCAAATACTATGAGTGATGATTATGTATTTGTATAACAATGATTTAAAATAGAGTAATGTTTTAAAAAATAAAGATATAACATCATTTTTATTGCTCATGAAGAGTTGCTATTGATCTGTTGTTATTGCTCATTAACAGAGGAGACATGTAGTACATGTAATACATAAACCCTAAAGATGTTGCCGTTTGTTCAAGACCACAAACAAAAAACCTTTGTTAAAATACCATATTTTACAATGATTTATTTGGAATTAGATGGCTTCAATATACTATGAGCACGGCTGTAAGTATGGTTCATGATGCCAATTACTAAATAATATGTACAATAAAAGCATTTTAAAAAAACATACAACTTTCACGAATAAAGATGTGTTAGAATAAAATTTGTCATGTACAATAATAACCAAATGTGTTAGGATAAAATTTGAGAAATACCTCTTGAAGAGTTGCCGATCGAACTCCAATTTTGTTGTGGCTGTCAGCAGATCATACTCCAATTCTTTGGACTTCTACTGTGATCCCAAATCAAATTAATAGTCAAACTTTACAATATATTGGTGGACAAGTATTGTTCAAAATACTAATTATTAGTACTTTTTTTTTTAGGTCAGAAAGAGTCATATATTGCTTTGTCTACCAAAACAAAGCAACTTAGGACTATAAACTGAGTACTGGATATAGGGTCTCAAATAAATCAATGAAGGTTTCATGGTAATTAGTAATTACAATCTAATTCAACATTAGTTATTTAAAGTTTTCTGCACTTTAGTGAATTAAATTTTTTTTATGCAATTAGAGTTCTAAAGAAGCAAATAGTAACAACAAGAATATCGTGAATATACAATTTAATAAACGAAGTACTTGTAAAAAGTTCTGAAATCTTACCAATTCAAGACGAAAAAAAAAAAATGAATAGCCGCCTGATACTTGGAGAAAGAGAGAGACCGCAAGCGTGAAATTTATTTATAGAGGAAAAGAAAAGACAGACAAGTGAGTTTTTTGTGAAAATAAATTAGGGTTTTAAAAAGAGTCCGAATGATATTAAGACTCTTAACTCTTTCCATATACCGTTACAAATAAATGAGACCTAATTATAAGTCCTATTTAATTACTGATTGGAAGAATACGCAAATGAACCTATAATGATAGTCATTCTAAGTCGCATAAAAAAGAGAAAAAATCCTATGTATATATTTTATTTTATTTAAAAAAAAATTCCTATATCTATGAGGAGAAGTTGATAAAAATTTCTGAATGAGTCAAATTTTGACTACCAGTAACATGTGTTTAATAAAAACCAAATCTCCAATTTCATAGAAAATATAGTTTCCATAAAAGCATATGGAAATCAGTCTATAACTCCCTCTAACTCTAAGCAAAGATCAAAATCTGGTTTGTATCCCTCATCTTTCATGAGCTTACTTAACTTCCATAACTCGTCGCGTATATGTATGATTTGTGGATGCAACTGATCTCCAACAACAAATACATGAAACTGACTCTTCAGCTCAATCCAGCTACATCCCGGCTCTTTGCTTACTCCGCGGAGATTCATCAACCTTCTCACGCGTTCAACGTCCTCCAATCTTCCTAGAGCTGAATAAATACTAGAGAGTAGCACATAAGCAGATGACTCTTGTGAACCTAATTCCATTAACTTCTCTCCAGCGTATGCGCCTAGTTCATAGTTTCTGTAGTTCCTGCAAGCACTTAGCAAGATACGCCACAAACACAGACCATGGTCAACATGACTTGCTGCTGACTCGATAAATTCTTTTGCTTCGTAGAGTTCTCCAGCACGACCGAACATATCTACCATACACGCGAAATGCTCTAGCCTTGGCTCTATCCCGAACTCATCAGACATCATTTTGAAAATACTCCACCCTCTCTTTACCAAACCCATGTGACTACAAGCTGAAAGAATGTTTACAAAAGTAACATAATCTGGTCTTATTCCCTCATGAAGCATTTCCTCAAAAAGTTCAAGGGCTTCTGTCCCGCAGCCGTTCTGAGAAAGACCTGACATCATTGAGTTCCATGACACTAAGTCTCTAGCAGGCATTCGCCTAAAGACTAGATTACCGTCATGGAGGCTTCCGGATTTTGCGTACATAGTTGACAGAGCACTTCCAATTGGAACTTCAAGATTAAACCCATGCTTGACTATATGAGCATGAATCTGCTTCCCCTGTTCCAAAGCAGCAAGACTAGAACAGGCTTTTAACACGCTCGCCATTGTCAACTCATTGGGCATAACACCCTCCATCAGCATTCTACAATACATACCCATAGCACTTTCATTATCCCCATTCTTTACATATCCTGCTATCATGGAAGTCCATAAGACTATGTCGGGTTCTTTCAAATAATCGAAACCTCTTCTTGCATCACTTATATTACCACATTTAGCATACATGTCCACTAACGCAGTCAGAATATACATTTGAGGCTCAAATCCCAACTTCAACAGATATCCATGCACCTGTTTTCCTTCTCTAAGTGCATCAAAATCACTACAAGCATTAAGCACCCCAACCAGAGTGTACTCACTGGGATTCATCCCACAGTAATGCATCTCAGAGAACAACTTCAACGCCTTCTCACAATCCCCATTCTGTGCGTAACCAGTAATTAACGCAGACCACGTTATAGAATTCTTTTCAGAGGAGAGCTCGAACGCCCAACACGCATCATCCAAACTCCCACACTTCGCATACATAGTCACAGTAGCATTAGCAACAGAAACAGCCCACAAAAATCCATTCTTCAGAGAAAGACAATGAATTTGCTTTCCAACATAAACAAACTCAGGCAATGCAATAGCACTAAGAACACTAGTAAAGACAAACTCATTCACAACTTCCCCTCTCTCCCACAGCATAACACTAAACACTCCCACAGCCTCCTTAACCATCCTCTGCAACGCATACCCAGATATCATCGTAGTCCAAGAAACAGAATTTCTCTCAGGCATTTCATCAAACACCTTGCGGGCATCACCAAGATAATGACCAGCCTTACAATACACATTCAACAAAGAACTACCCACAAATACATCAGAAAGGTAACCGAGTTTGAACGCAAGACAATGTGCTTGCTTCCCAGTAAAGGAATCCCCCAAAGTCGAAACAGAGGTAAAAATGCCAGCAAAGGTGTGAGGATTTGGGAGGGCATTTTCTTGTCTCATTAACTTGAAGAGATTGAGAACGGAAAGAGAAGAATCTCGACGACCCAATTGAGAATAGCCATTGATAAGACAGTTCCATGAGACAACGTCTTTGCTCTGTATTTCTTGGAAAGCGAGATGGGCGTCCGACAAACGGTGGCACTTGGCGTATAAGTTGACAATACTGTTAGATAGGTAAATGCAAGAAGATGAAGAACCAGTTTTAAGGAGATGAGCGTGAAGAGATTGACCTTTTGGAAGGTTTTTGGATCGAGTGTAATGGAGTATTTTGGTGAAAAGGGAAGAAGAGGATTCAAGTGCTAGAGATATTGAACCATTACTCATATCATACGCTGTTTTCGTTAGAGGTAAAGTTCAAATTTTTATGTATTTGATTTTACATGATTTATGTGATTTGGACTCATTTATTAGACTCTAAGATGAGATTTTTAACTTTGTTTTTTAGTTTTACTCAATTGTAGTCTATTTAATTTATTGAGTTTGATAGAATTAGTTAAGACTTAGAGTTAATTACTTAGAGTTAGTTAGGAGTTTGTTAACACTGTTGAAGTAGTTAGTTACAATTAGTTGGTTATTCTCATGTTTTATCTATATGTATATATATATACACAGTTGTTGTAAACATTACTTATTCATTGAGAAAGAAATAATACATATCCTCTCTTCATTTTAGAATGATCCATTGTATTCTCTGCTCTTGTTTCTCTTTTCTCATTGAGCTTAACCTCTATTAATGGAGGAAGGTCACTAGTTTCAACAATTCAATCTGGAACAATGAAATTGAGGAAGGTCCTGAACTAAGAAGACAAATGCCATTGAACTTGTCCAAGGATCAGTATGATCAGCTGCTCAACCTCTTGGGAACCCTGCAAGATGGAAAGAATGGAGCTGACAATTCAGACAACATGTTGAGTGGAGTTGTTAACTTGGCAGGTATACTTGTTTACTACTCCTCAATGACTGAGATAGATGATCTATCATGTAAATGTACTAGATTAGTTGTTGGCTCATGGATCATAGACTCAGGAGCATCACAACATATGACCTACAATAAAACTATCCTCTAGGCCATTAGAACTCTACCCTATCCTTTCCTAATTAGTCTACCAAATGTATATAAAGTTAAAGTAACTAAAATTGGAGATGCTTGTTTGAATCCAGCCTTGACTCTATGTAAAGTGTTGTTTCTACCTAGCTTCACGTTTAATTTGATATATGTCCATTGTTTGTCTCTACAACTTAAAGGCACAGTTAGTTTTAACAAATCTTCTTGTTTATTGCAGGGCCCTTCTCTAAAGAGCCCTCTAGAGCTTGGTAGATCCAAAAATGATCTATACTTTCTATGCACCAAGTGTCACAATTGTTGTGCTCAGTCTGATGGCATTCATTCACACACACACCAATCTTTAAGTTGTCATTCTATTCCCTCTTTACTTAGTTGTGAAAAACCTTTAGTTGAAAATAAATGTAAAGTTTCACCATCTATTGTAAAAGTTTCACAAATTGCAAATAAAGGAATTTTTGTGGCACACTAGATTAGGACATGTACCCTTTGTAAAGAAGAGGAGTATTTCAACCATACTTGTAGATTTTTCCACCAAACAACCCTTTACTTGTGTCATATTCCCCATGGCAAGACAAACCAGGATACCCTTTCCAGAAAGTACAAACACAACTAGTAAGATCTTTAAGTTACTACATGTTGATCTATGGGGACCATACCACATATCAAGTCATAATGGCTACAATTACTTCTTGACCATGGTGGATGATTACAGTAGATTAACATGGACACAACTACTTAGGTGTAAAAGTAATGCACTACAAGTTGTGAAAGTTTTTGTGTGCCTCATAGAAAATCAATTTCAAACCAAATTGAAAACTATCACGACTGACAATGGCCTAGAGTTCACAAGTGGTGAGGCAACAAGATACTTTTAAGAAAAAGGAATTATACATCAGAAATCTTGTCCTTACACACCCCAATAAAATGGGGTAGTAGAAAGGAAACATAAATACCTCTTGGAAACAGCAAGAGCCCTCATTTACCAATCCAAATTACCTATGAGGTATTGGGGAGAATGTGTGCTAACTGCTACCTACCTTATCAATAGATTACCTACCAAATCACTACAAAATAAGTCATCATATGAACAATTGTACCAAAGAAAACCCACATACTCTCATCTTAGGAGTTTTGAATGTCTATGTTTCCCCACCATTTTGAAAAACCATAAAGGCAAGTTTGAACCAAGGGCAATACCCCATATTTTTGTTGGATATCCTTACAATACAAAAGGTTACAAAGTCCTAGATTTGGCCACACAGAGGATTCATATATGCAGATATGTTTCTTTCCATGAAAATATTTTTCCTTTTGTTATTGCTCCTGATGGTTCTAGTTTTAACTCTATTCTGAAATTGCTTGTTCATCACCCCAATAAGTTGACTTGTATGCTTAATGAAACAACCACTTTAATCAATGATGAAATGCTGGATACAGACACATTCCATGAGGTTATTACTAACCAAGTAACCAGCAATATTTCTGATCCTATATTAAACACAGACTCAACTTCACCTAACATTGCACCAGCACCACTGCATAATCCTAATCCTTCCATTACTTATGATGCTCCACCAATGCCAGCACCTAGAAGAACAAGTAGAACCCTTCATACCCCCAGTTATCTTAAAGAATATAGTTACACATTACCTAACCTGCACTCCACCACATCAACACCTGAACAACAACATTCCCTCACTTTATTCATATCAAACCATGAGCATGTTTGTTTTACCACTTTATGTTCTAATAGCCAACAGCTAGTAAAGGCTATTTCACATGAGAGTGAACCTTCCTATTATGCTGAGGCAATCTTAAATCTTGTTTGTGTCACGACCCGAGAGTACCCCCTAGTCGTAACATGGCGTATTCGACCCCGAAGGGGTCTTATACGAGCCACATAGTCATTCATTGCATTCAATAATGAAAATAGTGCGGAATAATAAAAAAAAACTCATTTACATCCACACATTTAAACTTCATTAAAACAACTTTAAAAACACACAGCGTAAGTCTAAGTCTCACATGACCATCTTAGACACAGTCACAAAACATAAGTAGGGACACGACCCTTTACAATCAAAAGAAGTCTATTACATAAACAAAAGAACTTAAAAGTCTTATCCTCGAATCCATGAGGACATACCAAGTCTTGGAGGAAAGCAATCCAACACTTCAAACTAGCTAGGAGGGATCACTTGCCGGAACTTACACTTATAGTAAAAATATGAAGAATATGGGTTAGTACACAAAATGTACTAAGTATGATGACCATGCAAGACATGCTTTAAAAGGGACATTTTGGTTAGAAACCATGCATTATGCCACTTTTTGAAGTACCATGAATAGTTGCATAAAAGACATACAATACAAGCATAAACATCAAGTAAGTCATAATATTACCTTTAAACAATTTCAACATGAAAACCTTTACCTTGGACCTTCACCTCAAGAAACCCTTATGCTATACCTCGTGCAATGTATGGATGACGTCCCATACCATCATCCATACTAAGGCACCACATTAAGGTCACTTAAGGTAACTTATCATTCCTTTCTTTCACCTTTGCACAATATTCATACGTAAGAGGTATATCATCACTTAAGACATGACAAGGGAAAATAACTCGTAATATAACCCAAGTATAGCATGCATCTCATATTAAGCATTTGAGAGCCAACATTCTTTAATAACCTCATTTAGGCCACAATTGTATCACATACATTAGGATTTAGAGAAATTCACTATGACCCTCTCCAAGCCTACTCGTGCAATGTATAGGTAGCATCCCATACTACTACCTACACTTTGTAGAACCTATCAAGAAACCATAATGAAATCTCGCATGATGGGAAGTAAGCGTTTAACCGACATAGACCATGAGAGCTTGTCATGGAATCCGGTGTCATAAGTCCCCACACCGTAAAGAAGTGGTCTACTTGCCTAAGGAAGACCGGTATATAGCTTAATGGATCCACTAGCTACCTATGCGGGCACATAGTTTATGGGATAAGGTAGACGATCATTTAAACTCATGCCTAACCATTGGGGGAGTTTCCATCTAACCAAATCCACTCGGTGCTTTGCCTACATTCCCATAGAATAGTTCGTTACCTTGACATTATCACATATGAGAGGTGCCATTGGCCTACCAACTCCAAATTACATTCATTAACACGTGAAAGGGTGCTTTAAGCCTACCGTTTCAAGGTTTATTTAGGAAAGCTCATTAACTCCTCTTGAAAGGGTGCCATGGGCCTACCGGTTGAAGTCTCATCATTAACATCCATGGAAAGGTGCCATAGGCCTACCGACTCCAAGGTTCATTACTATCATTAATGGAAGGGTGCGATAAGCCTACCGATTCCAAGGTTCATTTATTATCATGAGTGGAAGGGTGCTACTAGCCTACCGATCCGAGGATTCAACAACTAATAATATAATCATTTAAACAAGAAAATGATGCACAAGCTCTACCAATTCGAGATATGCAATAAATTGGAGAATCCTTCATATTCTATCATCAACATTCATGAGTGTCAAATTGAGAAAAATCCTTTCAATAATAACACATTTACATTCATAACATGATCACATTAGTTCCATTAAATGTCCATTCATAAAAATGTCATGTAACACTTATATTTCTCATACTATGCCTTCAAGGTCATGGTCACAATACATTCCATAATTAAACACATCCACCATAAGTGGATCAAACCAAGAAAGAACAATTTTTTTTATCCATAATATGAGATTAAGCCAACTTACCATCCTCCAAAGCCATAATCAACAACACTCAAGTCCCAACCATTTTTCTTACCACAAGAGAATTCATCCATAACTTGCCCATAAGGCCACAATCCTCAATTCATCCATATACCGACAATTCATCATAAATAGGTATAGAAAACCATATAAATCAACAATACAATCCAATCTAAACACAATTTCATCAACATTAAATCATAGGCATTAAACCCACTTCATTAGCAAATTCTTTAATGAAAACATGGGTTCTTGAAGAAGTTTCATATAAAAATCATCTTAAAATCATAAATAGAACTTCAATTCACCAATATAATGACTTTGAAAACATTTTATCCATGAACCCATACCTAGAATAGAAAATAGAAGTTTTGTTCTTTGAAGACTTTTGAAACCCTTTTGAATGGACTCCTTGAAGGAAAGATAATCAAGGATCAAGGGTCACCATACCTTTGCTATGATCTCCCACGAAATTTGATGAAGAAAGCCTTGAATCCAAAGCCCTAGTTCCCACTTCTTCTTCTTCTTAATGGAGGATTGTAGAGAGGGAAATGTTTTAGGGATGAGAATTGAACTAATGGTATCTAGGAAATAATATATGTCCTTTGGAAGAATGGTCCAACATTTAGAAAAAAAATGAGGCGGGTGAACAGTAACCACGCCTACTGGAAATTGCCTTTTTCTGCCGAACAGATTTTACGAAAATGGGCATAACTTCTTCGTCCGAACTCCGAATGAGATGAAACGAAGTGCGTTAGGTAGCTAACTCAAAGGGCTTTCCATGGATATATTATTGGCCACCCAAATAATTTGTGTCCTAGGAGATATGACCCTCCAAAGTAGACCCTCGAAAAAGGCTTCACTTGGAAATTTCGGATTTTGATACGGTTGCTCTAAAATTTGGGTTAGACCCATTTCCCACTCAATTTGACCCCCTAAGCAAGAATATGAAGTCGGATTTTCGAAAAACGAAACGGATCTTTTTATATACAGCTAAACAAGTTTCCGGTAACTTTCGAAGCACATTTTTAAGAACTTTTTGGGTCAAATTCAAATATAATCATTTCATTAAGTTCTCGACTCCAAACTCACATGTGAGACTCTAGTTTCACTCTATCATTTTCCGGGTCGTTACAGTTTGTCAAATGGAAATCTGCTCTTTGAAGAGTTTCTTGCATGATCAATTCAAAGTAAAAGATCTTGGCAAGTTACATTACTTCTTAGGGCTGGAAATCATATTTAAGGATGATGGTGTTCTTCTTTCCCAGAGAAAATTTACTAATGATCTTCTGAAGGAGTTTGATATAATAAACTACAGGGTTGCAACATCACCACTTGATTCTACTAAAAATCTTAAAGCCACAGATGGAGAATTGCTATCAGACCCCACGTACTATAGAAAGGTAGTTGAGAAACTTAATTTACTCACAAATACAAGGATGGATATAGCTTTTAGTGTTCAACATCTTAGCCAGTTTATGCAATTCCCTAGAGAACCACACATGAAGGTTACTTATCATGTCCTTAGATATCTGATGCAAGATCCTACTTTAAGAATTTTCATTTCAAACAAGCCTGATCTTACTGTTAGTGCTTACTGTGATTCAGATCGGGCAGCTTGTTCTGATTCAAGGAGGTCAATTAATGAGTATTTAGTTCTTGTGGGAGATATTCCTATTAGTTGGAAGTCCAAGAAGCAAGCCACAATGTCACTATCATCTGCAGTGAGAGAATACAGGGTTGTGAAATAAGTAGTAGGAGAACTAGTGTGGCTTAAGAGATTACTTGAAGAACTGATGGTGCAAAGTTCATTACCTATATGTGTGTTTTGTGATAGCCAAGCTGCAATTCATATTGCTAAGAATCTAGTTTTCCATGAGAGAACAAAACATATTGCGGTGGATTATCATTTTGTGAGAGACAAGCTTCAACAAGGACCGATTGCACTCCATCATATTTCCACAAACTCACAATTAGCAGTCATATTTACCAAGGCCTTAACTAGAGTCAAACACTCTACAATTCTAATCAAGTTTTCTGTAATCACACTACTTCCAACTTGAGGGGGGTGATAGAATTAGTTAAGACTTAGATTTAATTAGTTAGAGTTAGTTAGGAGTCTGTTAACACGGTTGAAGTAGTTAGTTACAATTAGTTGGTTAGTTGGTTATTCTCATATTTTATCCATGTATATATATACACAGTTGTTATATTCATTACTCATTCATTGAGAAAGAAATAATACAAATCCTCTCTTCATTCTAGAATGATCTATTGTATTTTCTGCTCTTGTTTCTCTTTTCTCATTGAGCTTAACCTCCATTAATGGAGGAAGCTCACTAGTTTCAACAATTCAATCGGGAATTTCGTCAGAGTTCGAAATGAATTATTTGTACGTATTTAATAGATATTCAGCACATAAGATTTGAAGAAAAGTTGTTGGCTTTGGATATATTGTAACTTGTAAGCACTGTCTCACGGTAGATTCCTGATTTTTTTTCCGCTAAGAATGTCTCATTTCATGCCTTTATAACTAAGTAAATAGTTTCAGTGGTGTATGAAGGCATCGTTTGTTTTAGAAGACTAGTCAAAATACCAAGGTGGATATGCGAACAAAATATTCACAGCTTTTTGACATTTAGGTACATTTTTAACTGTTATATGCATTAGAAGATGAACGTTTTGTTTAAGCGGGGGAAGAAAAAAAAGTGGGGGAAGAAGTAATAACATGTCCCGTCGTTTTGAGTGTTTGGATCATTTTTTCCTAAATGACACTTTCTATAGGCTTAAAATGTGAATTATGATTTGCAGGAATAGGTGACACAGGCCTGAGCAATCGAATGTGTATAGGAGAAGAAAACAACTTTGAGGGGAAAAAAAAGTTAACCAAAGTCAACATTTAGGGTAATCAATCTCGAAATCAAGGTCTGAAAGTTCTTATAGGTTTAGATGGTAATGTAGCAGTCTTCGATGAACAAGCATGGACGAGTTTTGAGGGGCTCAGGAGTGATTCAGACACTTAAATTGCATACTAGCCATTCAGAATATTTAAGAGTTGATCACGATTAAATATGTGTCTAGACGATCTCAAATCGGTGATTTGAGAGTCTCAGTAGATTCGTACATTATTTTAGGAGTGATGATGATTTGCATATTTGATTTATATCTTAATAAGTTCAGATAAATCTCAGACACTTAACCTGGTGTGAGGCACTGCCCTTCGTGGTGGAGTGTCACAATTATGAAAAGGTGACATAGCTTCGTGTAGGTCAAGTGGCTGAAGATCCTGCAATCGTGAGTTGGGCTATGCAATCACTGAAGGAGGGTACCTTGTAACATTTTTCAAATCAAGATTTCTCATTCTGATTTGTTTCCCTATATGATATTTTAAAACGTATATTAAAGAAGCAATGTACTCATTATGTTTATCATAATTATATGATGCATCACTCTTATTTTGAAGAGGCGGCGTATGAAAAAATTGAAATAAACTGAAAATGAAATCTTTAATTTATTTCATTGAACAATTAAGTTTATGTATCTTAGCAATCTTTGTAATGCGGAATAGTTCGTTTGGACAATATAAGATCATTATTTTATCAAGAAAGTGTTTTACTTCAAGAGTTGATTATAGAGGTTTCAAAATTTTATTAATTTTAAAAATCTATTATTGAATATACAAATCAAATATTATGGAAATTTAACTTCAAAGTCTACAACTGATGTACGCCGATAGATTGAGTATGTCTTTTGGCTTTTATGTTGAAACTTAAAAGTTTAGATAACCTAGAAAAAAAAACTAATGTTGAGTATTTGACAAATACGATTTGGATCGGGTATTTTACTTGTTTTAAACACAACTCATCTTATACTAAGGTTGAAGACAATTTTTTAAGGGAAAATTACCTAATGATACGACTTAAAATAATATAATTTCTAAAATTTTCTATCATTGAATTAATTATAAAAATCCTCTTTTTCCTTCTTTCTTTCTTAGCATCTAGTCACATCACTACACCTCTATCAGATACATTATAACTTTGTTTGTGTACAATATATCTTGTACAAATGTGATTGTTGATACATAACCCCAATCAATATGAATCTGGCTTATAGTTATGTATCTTATATATCTTATATATAACTTATGCATCGTTTACTATGTAGCAGGCAAAGAAACAATATATCCGCGAGTTCTAAAAAATTGAGATTATTATAATTTGGATAACTTTGGAAATAGGACGTAAATAACGCCCAAATTATTAAAGTTTTTGTACAACCCCGTCCACCCTTACGGATGTATTAAAGGCCCAAAACCTGTTTTTCCAAAAACTTTACATATTTCTTGCTTGCAACTTGCAAGGGTCAGGATTACCTCTACAAATTGACCAGCCAATAATATAATGTTCAATAAATCCTTGGAGCTTAATTAAACTAATTTGTCCCTGTTAAATTTTACTAAGCTTAAATTGCTTCATTTTCCTCCTATCAATTCATGCTCACTATTATTTATTCATTATTTTCGCGTTGCAAGACTCATTTCTTCTCATTAAACAAAATTTCTTGACAGTGAAATATATTCGAACGGCAAAAGTCGGCTACACTTAAAAAATAAATCTCAGAATCCTTCAACAGAATAGTCGGCTAAGATACGTTTTTTTTTTTGGTTGATTAGACATTACTTTAGTAAAATTCTCGAATTTGTGACGTTCAATCATAGAGAAATTTTAAAAATTACTTATATCATTATCACATTTCAATTTTCAACAACTGGAATAAATTGATGTCAAATAATATGCTGTGATACTGACTCATAATATTATTATTCGTCCTTTACTTTATTTTTAATCAATACTTGTTTCTCACTTAATTCTATTTTTAATTGCTTTCTAGTTTTCAATGTCTTGTTCATTTCATTTTTGTTGTTAATTACAACAAAAAAGAGGTGTTTTGATTTTATAAATGATCACATAATTTTTAGTTTATTGCACTAAAGTTACTAAACTATTTTTTGTAACAAAAAGATAACTTAATTTTATATAAATATCACGAAAGTCCTTTAGGTATAGTTAAAAGATGATCTAAGCTAGTTGCTACCCAATTCTAATTAATTTCGTGAAGCTTCGACTAACAAGGCAAATTTTTAATTTTTGTCTGCCAACTCTTGTGCTAATTAATTTTCCACTTTGTTGGAGGGAGTAAAAGAGAAGCTAATTAGAATGAGTAATGGGGACACAAATAGTAAACTAATATTTGGTAGTATCCAAGAGCCATTAATATATTAGAGAAAAAATGTAGATTATCTCATTCTAAAACAGACTGGACTCTGCGTCATCCCTATCAACCCTTCTCTAATAATCTTACATTATTTAATTCTCTTCCAATTCTATTGCTTTTGTCAAATTATTGTGTGTTGATCTCATCCTTCCCCATCTCATTCTATACGATATTCATATTAAGATTTAATTTAAATTCTCATTCCATACGATATTCATATTAAGATTCGATTAAATTCAAATGTACATAGAAAACTCTCTATATTAAAAGTAACATGTTTTATAATAAAGTCGATTTTATATGTGGCAAGACTCAGTGATTAAAGATAAAGGAATACTTACTGCTCGATCATAATGGTTCTCCAACTCCTTTTTGCATTATCTCCATGTTGCTGCCTGGCATCATTACTATATAAGTCTTTTCTATTTATTTTATATATACATATAAATAAATAAATAATTCCCTTTGGACTTGGCTTCCATGGTTGGGGTAGTTAGAGTGTCTCCATTCCACGTTTTTCTTTCTTTAAGCTTTGGGACAAGCAATGAGATATGCTTGTTGACCTAATTAATAAAGCAAAAAGTCAAAACATGTTTTTTAAAAAAAAATATAGAATGGCAAGAGGTTAAAAGAGAAAAAAAGGAAGGAAAAGAGAAGGTTAACAAGAGTTTGAGAATAACCAAGGCAGGTCGCAACCATTTTCAAAAGGTGATTTTGCCTTTCTAATTTATGACGCGTCATTGGGATCAAGGGGGTAACAATCAGTGGCGAATTCAAAAGTTTATGATTTTTATACAATAATTTTAATTTAATATTAAAATAATATAAGTAAAAGACGTTGAATTCACGTAAATTCATAGGTCATAACTCACAAACTAAATTGGTGTTAAAGTCGGTGACATAGTAACTTGTTGAACATAGTGTAGGCCTAGGTCATATCTCCTCACATTCTAGTAATATTCAAAATATGATACAATAAAACCTAACTAAATTAATACTTGGTTAATTAATAATTTCTCTAAGATAATAATTTCCTCCAGTCCCGACTTGGGCCAATGAAAAAAATCACTCATTTCAATAAGATAATAAGTTAATATATTTTCAGAAGACCCCTATATAAATATATGGTCTCATTAATATTATAAATTAATAATTCCTTAAAGGTACAAATATATCTAAGAAAATTTAGTGAAATATGGTTCTATTATGTTCTGGTTTTTTGTTAAAATTTAAATCTAGTTGAGGCTCATCTCTAACTTTTCTTATTGCATCCAAAAGTTTCGGTGTTGTCTTTTTTAATTGCACCATAAAATTGTGAAAAGTTCTAGAAGCAAGTGTCTCCTTACGCGTAACTGGTTCCAAAGTATTGCATCATCTTCAACTTTATCATCAATATTGTTTTTCCAATTATATCCACAATTTGTTCTAAGCTCTGGGCCTCTAAACATGTATCATTTTCACCAATCCAACATGTTATTGACATCCATTTTATCACGGTAATCGAGATCATTAATCATGACCTCAAGTTCATGAATGACATTTTCACAAGTGGGTTCTTTCAAATTCTTTGAGATTTCATCCCTAAACAATTTTTTCGGTGTCGAAACACTCTTTAAACTAATAAATATTAATTTATCAATTAAATAATACCTCTACAAAATAATAATATTTCATGGTCCCGCCTATATTAATTTAGAGAGGTTTTACTGTACTTACTCCAGTTTATCTTCCCAACGTTTGCAATAGTATGTTTTAAGTTAGGAGAATGAATCATGAAATGTATATTTAAATTCATTATTTACCGTTATACAAAACCTGATATTGAGATACTGAATTTTACCAAGCTGACCACTATTTTCACGTTTTCAAGATTTGAGTGTCAATTGTTTATGTAATTCAACAAACTATTCATGATTTTTATCATACATATATATCTCGATCAAATTTAATTAGTAATTTAAGAAACTATAATTAGATTCAGATAAGATTATTATGTTCAATTTTATTACCATTCCTTTATTTACGTAAACAAAAAGGAAAGAAATTGACTTCTATGATCAACAAACGGCAAATCGTCCATATTTGTGGCGAAACGTTCACGTTTTTAGTAGATAGAATTAATCTTATAACATGTGTATTACACAGATTATTAAACATTAATTTCATAGTCAGCATTTACTAAGTATTCTATATTCAATGTGTAAAAACAAAACAAAATAAAATACATAAACACCCACCATCAATATTTTAATATATGTGGAAAAACGTTCACATTTCCTTGTAATCAAACTAATTTTATAGAAAAATAATTAATCTTTTACTTTACCGTATTCAACTAATAATTCAATGTATATATCATAATTATCAGCATTTACTATTCTATATTCATTATGATTTATGTATGTGAAAGGAAAAGGAACAAAAGATAATTAAAAAACCCCAACATTATTCGTCCACCTAGGATATATGTGGCGCAACGTTCAAGTTTAATTTTCCAATGGTAACTAAATTAATGGTTTACCATAATTCAACATTAATTATCTCATTATCCAGAGTGCAAAAGCAAAAAGATGAAAGAAAAGACAGGATGATACTTGAAAAAATTTCTTACCTTTTTTAAGCGGTAATTTGGTAAATAAGTTAACAATTTAAAGTATGTTATCTCATTTTATTATATGCATAATGTTCCATAACCCATCAAATATTTGTTTCATTTGATAATGATACGTATAATTAAAGGAGGAAATATATTATGTGTAATCAATTTATCTATTTGGTTAGTGTCAGATAAATGCACAATCTTTTTTTTTCAAAATATAAATAATTGGAAGTCTGATAGGAATCAAGTCAATAATTTAAGTGTTTAATGAAATTTACTGACAAATTTAAGAGTTTATTGAGTATAGCCCGATAGTGAAACCCATAAATAGTATAAACTTTTACCAATTTGTCCAGCTTGGATATATGTGGCGACACGCGTTTGTGTTTCCTAGAAATTGGGCCTCATAGTCAAGTCTTTGTGCATGTTGACCTAAAACAAAGCAAAAGAGGCAAGAGGTTAAAGAGGAAAGGAAAGAGAAGGTTACCAAGAGTTTGAGAATAACCAAGGCAGGTTGCAACCATTTTCAAAGGTGATTTTGCCTTTCATTAATGACTCTTCATTGGACCAAAGAGTACACCCTTAAGTTAGTGTCTTTGAAAATATCGCAGTGAGTAAATATATTGGTGACCTGAGATAAAATGATAAATTCATTATATCAATAATTATTTTTTTAATAAGTGTATCAAGTCAAAAAATTTGACAAATAAAAAGGGACTAAGGGAGTAATTAATAATCAGTGGTAAAGTCAAAAGTTTATTATTTCTATACAATTATTTCAATTTAATACATATATAATATGAATACAAAATCGTCGGATCTACATGTAAAACTCATCATAACAGTCACAAACTAAATTCATCTTTGTTGAGTTTCTTCTAGTGAAGGTCATATTTCCTCCTCACTTTCTAGTAGTATTCAAAAGATAATACCCAGTCAAATTCGTTCTTTTAACTTTCATAACCTATTTAAAGTAAAGTAAAGAGGATGAATTCTGAAATGTATATTTTAAATTTATTTTTGCACTTTTACAAGAAATGATCTTTATTTTCTGAGTTTTACCGAATTGACAATTGTATTCATCTTTTTTATGATTGACTCTCAACCATTTAAGCAACTCAACAATGAACAAACTATACATGATTCTATGATACATATCTCGACCAAATTCAATTATTAATATTTAAGAGACTATAACTAAAATTTTCCTGTAAATTCAGATTCTAATAAACTTAAAGATTATTTCGTTAAATTTTATTACCATTCCTTTAATTATGTAAAAATAAAAAAAGGAAAAAGATTTACTTTCACGGTCAACAAACGGCTAATTGTCCATGTCACGACCCGAGCCTACACCCTGGACGTGGCCGGCACTCGAAGACCATTGCTGGTCCCCAAGCGAACCCTCATCCTGGCTGACTACAAGCGGAAAACTGATTCAAGCATACAAAGCTTAAAAACTGAAATAAAAGTTCATAAAACTTAAATATAAACTTTAAGTCCAAAGAAAACTCTGTATAATAAAATATATACAACTCGCCATAAAAAGGCAACTTTAGTCTTTAAAACATTTAATAAAATAAATGATACAGACTTCTCAACTGTACTGACTATCTATGAAGCCTCTAACTGATAAAGATGGAAGTCGGGACAAGACCCACGACATCCTAACAATTGATATAACTGAAAAGTAAATGAAATCCTCCAAAACCAAGGAGGCTCACCATAGCTAACTCGAACTCTCGGATGTATCAACGAAGCTCCTGTTGATGATCCTGAATACCTGTGTCTGCATCATGAAAAGATGCAGGCCAAATGGCTCAGTACGTGGAATGTACGAGCATGTAAGGGGAATTCTAAAACATAAACATAAGCTTGAAACTTGATAAAAAGGAAACATACTTGCCTGTTTTCAATCTTACTCAACTCAAGGAATACTCCAAACTACTCAAACTTACTCAACTCAGAAGTACTCAAGGATAAGATACTCAACTCAGAGATTAGATACTCAACTCAAGGATATGATATTCGACTCTGGATACTCAACTCTGGATACTCAACTTTGAATGCTCAACTAAATATGACTGAACTCATTTCAATATAAAGCAATTTAAAACAAGTGCAATATAAAGAAACAAACTGTTTAAAAACATGCTGTCAAATCTGTGTGTATGCAAGGATACAACATAACTCTGAAATGTATATAAAAATACAATAAACTGATGTATATAAAAATACAATAACTTCTGTGGGAGTTTCTCTAACCGACAACCATCACATAAGAGCTATAGTGATGATACAGCGATCTACCTCACGCTGCCAGCGCATCCTATACCCGGCCAAAGGTATAGGACCTGAACTACTAATGGATCCACTAGTCTATGTGAAAAAGGTTCATCTAAAAAGTATGACCCTTTTCTACCCATGATGGCTACATGGTTTATGGGGGCTGTGAGTTGTCTGAACTCTCCCCCATATCGGTGCTTAATACTACTCCCAAAATATACTAGCTCTTATGTTTTAAAAACATACTTTTTTTCTGCTGATTTGAGATAATTGCTCAAAAACTTAGCTCAAAGGCTATCTTGGAAATCTCAGTTTCCCTGCTTGCTTCATTTAGAAAGCTATTACTCTTTTATGAAAACTAGGCCGAAAGCCCTTTGGAAATCTCAGTTTCCGTTCTTATTTAAATGTGAAAACATTTATAAACTCTTTGGGAATACTTAGTCCCTATATACTTTTGAAGAAAAGGACTTCAAACTTTACTCTTTACTCTTTACTGAACTCAAAACTTAAGTCTTTAAACAAAGTTAAAACGTTTGTAAAAGACTTCTTAAAATATGGTTCATACCGAATTATGGACATGAACTACTAAATGCAAGGTTTTCAAGAACCATAGATAGAACTCAAATACTTGGAACTCAAGAACTTCAATGATACTACTAATTTCAAGAATGCTCAACTCAGAGGGTTCATGCGGAATTATGAGCATGAACGACTCAACTCAAGGACTCAAAGATACTTCTCTTCTCAAGACTGCTCGACTTATAGGATTCATGCGGAATTATGGGCATGAACAATTCAACTCAAAGACTTTATGGGTAACATGTAATAGTCTCATACTTAGAAATATAATCTCAAAGGGGATTAGGAACTCAATACTCAAGACTTAGAACTTGAAGATACTACTCCTCTCAAAGATACTCAACTTCTGGAGTTCATGCGAAATTTATGGGCATGAACGACTTGACTCGTAAGTCTACATAACATTATGAAACTCATGTATGTGAATCTTCTCATTCTCTGACTTACTTCCTCAAAACTTAGTTCAAATCGATAGTTGATCTCAAAGGATTCACAATTGAACTCAAAGGCTTTCTTGAACTCTACACTTAACTCTCTCTTGAATTTGAATTATGAATTCAAGAGTTATGATTCATGATATGAAGGATCTCAATAACAATATAGCTATTCGATAATTAGGAATATAACTTTTAAAAGAAACATGAATTCAAGAACTCAAAATCAACTTATCTCAAGAATACTCAAATCTAGGGAAAGTATCCTAGATTACTCTTTTACTGATCTAAAAGTAGATGTAAGGCGTGAGGATGAACTAGTCCAACACTATGATAGCCTTACATACCTAGAAGAACAAGATTCTTGAAGAATCTTGAAGAATCTTTAAGAATCTTGAAGAATCTTGAAGAAGAACTTGATTAGAAGCCTTGAAACCCTAGCTTGAAGGTAAACAATCATGAAGACCTTTCTTGAGATTCTCGAGTTAGTTTCTTAAAATCTCTATAGCCAAAAATTATGATTTTCATGAGGGAAGTGAAAATCTGATTGTTTTGAGCTTTTTAATTAGTCAAGAAACTCGTTGATGGCTTTCTTGGAGGTAAAAAGACAAAAACCGATTATTTTCAATATTTTTCCCGTCGGCTAATTCGTAACAGGACTGTATAGGTTACTAAAATAGTCATAACTTTTTACTCAGATATTGGATTGACGTGAAATTGGTGGGGCTGGAAAGTAGATTCAATTACCTTTAATTGGATAGGTTATGGCTCACATAACTCTTAATATTCTAAGAGATATGGTCGTTTAAAGTTGACCTAAGCAGAATCTTACTTCAAAACTTAATAAACTTCAAGAACACTTATCAAGAACTCATCAAGAACTTAAATCCATAAATTTCAAGAACGAAATTACGCTGAATAAATCATGATTGGCGTGTGGGTGAAAGAACCCAACACTATGGAAGCTTACATACCTCTTAGGGATCAAACCCATGGCGAAAATCCGCTACAACACGCAAGAATCTCGACGAACGCTTGATCCTCTCCCCTTTTCTCCTCTTCTCTCTTTTTTTCTCTTCTTGAACTCTCAACTAAAACCCTAGGCTAATTTTAGGATTATAAAACTGAACCTAATAGGATTAGACCCTTAAAATATTACTAAAATTGAATTAAATCTGATTGGTTAAGGAAAAGACCAAAATACCCTTCTCTATTTTCGGCTAACCTTCCTTAACTGGACAGCCTATCTTCAAAAGGCCATATCTCACTCATCCGACCTCGAAACATAGAAAACTCCACGGCGTTGGAAAGATAATTCAAAGATCTTCGCTACGGTATCTGGTAGCACACCTAATTCATCCTGAGCTAGGAGTTATGGTTGTTTGAAGTCGACCCAAAACTCATACTTAAGCATAACTTGCAAAATTTCAAATTTTGCTATTTCCAATTTAATTCTTTTTGAAACTCAAGGTGCTACATCTAGTGACCTTAACACTTAAGAAATTTTAAACTCCTTGGTAAAATCTCACTCACTACGAAGAATGGTTCGAGTCTTAGTTCAAAAATTTTCTGGGGTGTTACAGTCCACCTAGATATATGTGGCGAAACGTTCACGTTGTAGTAGCAAGAATTAATCTTTTACAGATAATTCAATGTTAATTTCATAGTCAGCATTTACTAAGTATTCTTTATTCATTTGTGTAAAAACAAAACATAAATAAATAAATAAATAAATTCAATACCCACCATCAATATTTTACCAATTTGACCACCTAAAGATATAGTATGTGGCAAAACGTTCACGTTTCCTAGTAATTTTATTAATCTTTTACTCTACCATATTCCACTGATGATTCAATGTAAATCTCATATTCAGCATTTACTATTCTCTATTCGTTGTGTTAAAAAAAGAATAGAAAATATCAAATTCCACCGTTATTCGTCCACCTAGGATTTATGTGGCCTAACGTTCAAGTTTTTGGGTACGTAGTTCAACGTCAAGATTTTACTAGAATATTATTTATTCATTGTGTAAAAACAAAAAGAAAGAATACATAGACAGGGATTTAAAATTTATTAGTAAAGTATTTAAATTACTAGTCACTAACTTATGATAATAAATAATTTTATTCAAGATTTTGAAATGGCTTCTTTACATGTACATTTTAATCAATATATGTGGCGACACGTTTGCGTTTCCTAGAAATTGGGCTTTATAGTCAAATCACTCTTTCTATGTTGGCTATCTAAACACGTCAGCACATAACTCTTATCCTATACACACTTGACCAATTCTTATATATATTGCTTCCCTCCCTAACCAACACGTGTAAATCATTGTATTAATTTCTTAAGTATTATTACACCACAACATATAATCCCCACCCCGTGACTTATTTTCTAACACTCCGACGCTTGTCTTGCGTACAATTCTAACTCGCCACTTGTACGCTCATTATAGTTACTCTTCAAGAAATATCTAATAAGTAGTAGTCATATCACATGAATTAGTCAACAAATTAAATTATACAGATAAAAATAAATATTTTTTAACTTTAAATTATAATCCCTAAATTTGCTCTCCCTAACAAGAACAAAATAAATAAATAAAAACAACAGAAAGTGAAGTGATCTTTTATGATGTTGCCTCGTATTGCGGGGATATTCTTTTTCTACTGCGAATATCTCTGCGGGTATACTCAACTTTTCCCACTGAAAATTCAAAATTTTCTCTTGAATGAATATTTACATTAATTTTAGGAGATAATTGAAAGAGTACTAGTTTTAATGCTTCTTTTTATTCGGGCGATCAAACAAATAGTCCTAATACTTTTTTCTTTTAAAAAAATAAATCATTATTAATGATAAGATTATTTTAAAATTATTAAAACAATTAAGATAAACATGACAAGTAAAACAAGTCGGAGTGAGTAATTACCACGTCAGTTTTCAAAATTTTAATGTAGAAGCTGGCTGTCAATTCGCCACATAGAATGGACCTATAAATAGTCCAACTCATGGCTTCTTTCTTCATCATCGTTGAACAATCCAAATCCTAAACCAAAATCTCCCATTTATTCAAATCAATTTTTTCTCTCTTTCTGAAACCTCTTATTATCAATGGCGTTCAAAAAAACTCTAGCTCAGCGTCTTTCCAATGTATACAAAACCACCGGTTTTTCCATTTCTGCTTGTCGCATATCTTCATCATCCATGTCAGCCAGAAAGCTGGTCCCTCCTCATCCTGACGACAAAATCGCTCCAGATCCCGGAGATAATGGAATTTTCCGGCGATTCATCCAGCGGCGACTCATTAACACATATCCGGCGACTTCGCCGGAGCTCCGGTCACTACCTATCGGTGAAAGTCTCATCGAGAAAATCCGTGAAATGGATGTCAACAGAAGCAGGATCAAACTCGATGGATTCCTGCCGCCGCTAGAGATGAGGCCGGAACCGGAGCCGGAGATAACGACGGAGGGGAAATTGACGGTGGCTGATGCGAAGAAGGTGTTAAAAATATCACAATTGGAGATGGTGAAATTGAGGCTAAAGCAAACTGAAAAGAATTGTATTTCGTACCCGGAATTTGTTCAGATCTGCTCTGGAATTAGTTCGAACAATGATTTAGGCATGGAATTCGCGAAGATTCTAGATGATTCTGGAACTGTGCTTGTTCTGGGAAACGTTGTGTTCCTCAGGCCTGATCAGGTTGGTTTTCTTTCACTTTTTTTCATTCTTCTTTTATCAATTAATCTTTTCTCTATGCTTTTGACAGATACACATTAAGATAAATTGCTATTCGTTGGTAATTAGCAGCATTAATATAGAACTTAATTAAAAAAAAATTGCATTACCGAAAACTGATAGTAGCATTTTCGTGTTTTTTCTCCAGACAGGAAAATGAAACAAAGTTACTCCCAGATCTCTAAAACGAGATGGTGATTTTTATAAAGGAGTGGACCAGTTCGGATCATTTTCAAAGACCCAAAATTTTCTTCCTGAACACCTTCAAGACCTTTATGATAGTTCGAATATAGGGAAAATGACATCCAATTATTGTGGAGTCTATGAATAAAGGGAAAACAAAATAGTTGTTATCTATCATAGTTCCTCGTTCAAATTGGGCACTAGTTTTTCTATTACTTGACGTTAGAGAACTCTTTAGGAAAATTAGCAAATGAATTTTGTGAGAATTAGTTTGCCTAGTTCTAGAGAAGTCCCATATGTCAATTCTAGCATGTTCATATAATTCATGAGTTTTACAATTTAGGGGGGCGCTATACAATAGCTAGGTAGATAGTAGTAGCACTTATTGTCACAACTTAGGTTAGGAAAATGTCAATTTTAAACCTTTTTTCCTATTCCAAACTGATATATATATATTATTTTATTTTAAGAAATACTATTTGTATACCACTATATATGAGCGAAGCAGTGTCATATATGAGCTATATTTTTATTCGAAGCAGTGTCAGATGACGACTATTGTCAAGTGGAGTGTTAGTTTTACCCAAACGTTTTGTTTACAGGTAGTGAAAACTCTACAAAGTCTATTGCCAATCCCCGCGAACCAAAATGACCCACAAATGATGAAGGAGCTCAACCAAATGGAAGAGGAAAAAACAGCAATTGACAGAAAAGCAGAGTCATTGGTGCGTAGAGAATTATGGTGTGGGCTAGGCTACTTTGTCATTCAAACAGCAGCGTTCATGAGATTGACATTTTGGGAACTCTCCTGGGATGTGATGGAACCAATTTGCTTCTATGTTACATCATTTTACTGCATGGCTGGTTATACTTTCTTCCTAAGGACGGCGAAAGAGCCTTCTTTCGAAGGATTTTTCCAGAGCCGGTTTGTTGCTAAGCAAAAACAACTCATGAAGGTTCGGAATTTTGATCTTCAGAGGTATAACGAGCTCAAAAGAGCTTGTTATCCTCAATCGTCGATGGCGCATCCTGAAAAAACCTTAACGTTTAAATGAACATTTTGTTAGGTAGAAGAATTTATTTTAGGAATAGTTAAGAAGGGAGTGCAAACGAGTTAAAAGAGACATCAATTAGTCTCTCTGTTTTTTTCTTCCCTTTTTTTGGTTTAATTTTTAACTTTCAATGTAACGGTCAATGTATATGCAAATGAAGAGGAATTTTCCAAATATAAAAATGTGTTTTACCCCAAGTAGTATATGCTTCACTTTGCACTTGCCTTCGTGGTGCTTAGTCAGATTTTCATTACCAAAATAATTAAATTAAAAACAACGCTCCTCAATAAATAAATAAAAATAGATAATTAATTATTATTATATACTATATAGAGATAACCCCCACCAGATCTGTATTTGATCCAAACGAATATGCCAAGAAAGAGGGAGTTGATTAGGGGGAAGTGATATCCTTTACATTATTCTTGGAGATTGTTGGGGAATATTGAATACGACAAACCAAAAATGCTGGAGTTCATTATTTAAATAATCACTCAACTATTTAAAATTATTTTCCTTTTTTTTACAAAAAAATTCCCAAAATAATTACGCTTTATAACACTCAAAAAATCATTCAACCAAATTACTCAATCATTCCGATGTCTGAATATATATTTTACCCTCTAAATCTGGTTGAGTGATCTTCTAAGTGTTGTGTTTGTACTAAGAAAATTGGAATAATTGAGTGACCATTTAAGTAATGAATTCTGAAATGCAACAATTTCAAATAAATGCACAACAACTACATGTATTCTTTTAAAACTAAAAATTGTAACCACCTTGATCAATTAAGAACCCATGACCACTAACATTGTTAAAAAGTCTCACATCAATTCCAAGGCAGAGCATGTATGTTCGAGTTCAATCGAATTCAATAATTTTAATTTTAATTTTAATTTTAATTTTAATTTTAAATTTGAAGTAACAAATTCATTAAATATATATAAATTATTAATTTCAAATTCAATAACTTAAAAATATTATAATTTTAAATTTATAACTTTAAATTTTAACTCCGCGTCTTATCGATAGATATTTTGTTCTATGAGCAGGGGAAGGTGCTCTTTGTGCCAGACACATTCACGTTCCTCGTAGTTAGCTAAAAAAACAACTCCTCCTTTAATAGGCATTTGGATAATATTTGAACTTAATTAGTATATATAAATTTTTTAAAACAAGTCTGATATATTCGGAAGTTCAATAATTGTATTTAAATTAGTGGTGTATATTTTTCGGATTAAATCGAAAATCAAATCTAATGTTTATGAGCGAAAGTGAAATTTGGCCCTTGTGCGGAGGGCGGACCATTAGCAAATGCAACTTACTTGTTACTATGATTTTGCTGACAATTTCAAAATTCAATATTGTACGCTAAAACTATTTTGACCCAAATGATATGAAATTACTTGTTTTTAGAAAAATAAAAAATAAAAAAATTGCAATATATATAATACTTCTACTATTCTTATTTATATGTTGTCTTTACTATAAATGGACGTTCTTTAATTTTGTCATTTTACAAAATTAATGCATAAATGACAATATTCTTCCTATTATACCCTTGAGAGTTATTATTCATGAAAATATGAATTTGACCAACATAGAAAAATAAAATGATTAATTTATGTTTATTTGTCAATTTAATTAATCAAAATAAATTAATTTATGTTCATTTATTGAAAACTTGACTTCAAAAAAACACTAAATTAAGGATATAATGATAAAACTTCCCTAATTTATTAAGAGATGCTAAATAAAAAATGATATATAAATGAAAACAGAGAAAATAATAAAAAAGAAGAGAGAGCAGCTCCTCCCGAAAAACTTCAGACAAAGCGAAGACCAAGAACGTAGGAAATATTATCTAGTTTTTGTTTTGGTCAATTTCTCAATAAATGAACATAAATTAATTATTTTAATTAATTAATTAATTTGACCAATAAACATGAATTAATCATTTAATTTTTCTATGTTGGTCAAATTCATGCTTTCAAGGATAATAACTCTCAAGGGTAAAGTAGGAAGAATAGTGTCATTTTTTCATTGATTTTGTGAAGTGATAAGTACTCCCCCTGTCCAACAATACTTGTTCACTATTGACTTTGCACACTTTTTAAGAAAATATAAATAGAAGGGTAATTTCACTATATCACTCTTTGAATATAATTAATAGAATGTCTTGAAAAATGTAATAGAGAAATGAATATAATTAATTAGTAATAAGGGTAAATTAGGAACTAAGTGTAAAATTATCCAATGATTTCATAAAGTGGACAAGTATTGTTAGACATCCAAAAATAGTATAGTGGACAACTATTGTTTGACGGGGGGAGTATTAAGGACCATCATTTTTAGTAAGGACGACATGTTTAGTACTTGTCCACTATATTAAAAATAGTTGTTCAAAATACTTGTTCAGTTTAGAAAATAAAGAGATAATTTTTCCTTTTGTGTTTTATACATTTCTCAAAATATTAAATTCAATGTATTCAAAGGGTAATATAGTAATATCACCCACAATATTTATTGTTTCTTAAGATGTGTATCAAATTAATAGTGAACAACTATTGTTGAGCAGATAGAATATTTATCAATCAACTTACATATTAAATAATTAATAATTTACTACACCCTCCGTTCACTTTTACTTGCCATATTCGAATCTGACACACCATTAAAAAAACAATACTAAGTAATATGACTATTTTACCACACTATCCTATTTATTGATGTTTAATATTAGGTCTTGAAATATAACTTAGGGAATAAGTAATTAATACTAAGGATAAAATATGAAAAAAAAAAAAAAAAAAATTTGATATGTTAAAAATGACAAGTAAAATAATAGTGAATAAGTAAAAGCGGATAATGAGAGTATTAAAAATTAAAATTTACAATATATACCAAAAAGAAATCTATATCAATTAGTATGAAACTATCCATATCTATAACTTAAAAGTGGGTGAGAAACTAAATAAGAGAATGTAAAAACTTAGAGTATTTTTATATCAGATCATTAAATACATAATATGTGTAGTTAACTTTTATTTTTATTTAATTGAATTACCTAAACATAATAAATCAAATAGGTTTAACATAAATATTAAGTAAAAACAAATATTTATCATTTAATAAGATGAGGAGGATAACAACAAAGGGAAGCAGCCAAGAGGTGCAGTTTATGGTCAACGGTCGTTTGGTTACAACTTGAGGTCAACAAAATATTTCAGTACGTACATATATAATTTTTCATTCTTACGCGTTTAGTTGACATTTTTATTTGCAGTATAAAAAACAATAATATAATTTATGTCGTAGTATTTGCTATATCTTAGATCGGGATGGAGTTAGTAAGGGTTACATTGTTTATATATGATTAAAATTATTATTTATATGTAATAGATGCTAAACCCCCTTCAGCTTTTTCATGCATTACTTCTTCATATTTTAAACTCTCTTAGATAAATTTCGACTGTATCGTTGATTTGGGGTCTACAAATTTATATATTAAAGCCTTAAGCAATTAAATTCTTAAAAATTACACCATTATTCCCAGCTTACTTTTATGATAAGATCAACTAATTAGACCCAAGAATCAGGGGATGAAGTTTTATTCCAAGATTATTATTTTTTGTGTCTAATAATACAACAGTCTTACGTTAATTAATTAACAATTATACACCCTAAAAATTAAACTTTTATAGCGCCAAGCCGCCAATGGCTCGTTCATCACATTTACATCTTTAATGTATACCGTGCATTTGATTATGTATCATTATTAACATACATTAATTAGTTTAATTAGAGTACATGGATTATAGAATTTACCAAATATTTTAAGCACCATTCATGTGAAGAAGCCCTACTTCTTTGAACATAATTAATACCTACCACAAGCTTTTGTAGCAAAAACTACTTCTAGTTTGATTGCTAAAACTAATAATTTAAAGAATTATTAAATTCTCAATTAGTAATGGTTGTATTTTTGGAGAAAAATTAGGAGTAAAATAATGGATCAGGACAAGACAACAAGAGAATAAGAGGTGAAAGAAATGACTCTATTAAGATATTTTATTTTTTATTTATCGATCTCCAATGTAACTGAATAGGATCATATAACTAAAAAAACATTTGTAATGGGCAGCATAACCATTCTGCCTCCTCCATTTAATAATTTTCTGGTCTCCATTCCGTTTTAAAAGTATTTAGTAGACAGAAATAATCTATTAAATAACAATTAATTGAGAAAAATGTGATTTTGGTATCGATCAATAATAAATTTTAATTTTAATTTCAAGTAGTAGAATTGTGAACTTTTGGACCCTGTTGATCTGTGCAGCAATGGATTTTGGGCTTATGAATCGAAAATTTGTTCAATTGGATCTATTTCACACACCAATCCATTCGCACCTCATACAGAAAGCCCACAATCCCCCCACCCCCGATAGGTCCAAATTGTTACATTTACTATACACAACTATAATTCAAAATAATTACAATTCATAGTTATAACTTATATTATTGGTAGAGTTTCATCACAAATTTCTCTCTTGCTCTCTTCTTCTCTCACTCACCTCTCTTTGTCCTCTCTTGCTCGCATCCCCTAGTCTATCTCTTCCGACTCTAGATTGCCTCCCCCATTTTATCTCTTCCCTCTCAAGATTGCCTCCCCCATTTTATCTCTTCCCTCTCAAGATTGCCTCCCCATATCAGTAAATACACAAGACAACAAATGAATATATATTGTTATCTCCTGTATTCATATTAGCAAACCAGAAATAATAAAAGATGAAAAGAAAAACACAAAGAACTATTTGAGTCAACCCACTGTGTGTCCTTAAGAAATTTAATCCCCTCAAGTACCCGAGGTTGCAGATTAATTCCTCCCAAGATAAAACGGATTAACCATTAAAGAAGTAGCGGTACCTCAAACTTTGATAATTTCAATGAACTCAAAATGACAGCAACAAATCACACATACAGACACGATCGATCGATTGATTTTATTTTGTAAGAAATGTATGCAAAAGAAGGGAAGAATTCGATGCAAAAAAAATGAGAGAAAGTCTCTCTATTTATAGCCAACAAAGGGTAAAGGTCACAACCCTTTGGAAAGAAGACAACCTTTCAGAAAGAAGACAATCTTTCAGAAAGGTCACAACACTTTGGAAAAGGCACAATCTTTCAAACGGTCACAACCTTTTAAAAAGGACACAACATTTCATAAAGGTCACAACCCTTCGGCATAGTCATAACCTTTCAGGAGAGTCACAATCCTTCATTTTCCTGTTCACACCTTTAAAACCCAACAATCCCCCACATGAATAGGGAATGGCTATTGTTAAAACATATGCATGAAAAACTGTGTGATTCGTAAGTAAGGATTGATTGCATCTAGATAAGTGGGTTTCCCTTTGAACTTTCCATAGTGAACATATATCGAATATACTCGGTCAATCGGTAGATTTGATATCTTTGAACCGTCGAGCTTTGGTGTATACCTAGACAACATAAGTGACGCAGT
The DNA here is from genome assembly GCF_900185275.1 of Solanum verrucosum. NCBI lineage: Eukaryota > Viridiplantae > Streptophyta > Magnoliopsida > Solanales > Solanaceae > Solanum > Solanum verrucosum. The sequence goes on from NW_026020332.1 coordinate 6,854,300, forward strand.
TAACCCTGGAACTGTTTTTGGTTCTCATTGTTTTGTTCGTTTTAGCCATGAACACGTCTTGGTTTATAAGTGCGTAGAGAACTGGCCTTATCGGATTCTCCTTGAAGCGGCTTACACTTCACACTTACATAAGTGATTTCTAAATGTGTTATCCCATAGATACACCATTTGATATACCCTGTATCAAACTTAGAAACCATTAAAAAGTCCTAACTTTATCCTTGTTACTGAACATTGCCTTATCATGAGAATGGACCATAAATAATATTTTGACAATGTTGAACCGTCATCAATGACTTTGTTTGATCTCCTTGAACCTAGATCTTGGGATCTCCAGTCTTCTAGGTAGAGTTACCGCCACAATGACTTGTCTTCGGCCATAGTCTCATTCCCTTTGATAATCTATCAACTCCCTCTCTAGTTAGGCCTTTTATAAGTGGATCCGACACATTATCCATTGACTTTAAATAGTCAATTATGATAATTCCATTAGAGAGTAGTTCTCTAACGATATTATGTCTACGTCATATATGACGAGACTTTTCGTTATACATCATGCTCCATGCCCTACCGATTGCAAATTAACTCTCACAATGTATGCATACTAGAGCTAAAAGGTTTGGGCCAAAAATCTTTCAAGAAATTTTGAAGTTATTCAACTTCTTCACCGGCCTTATCTAGAGTGATAAACTCAGATTTCATAGTAGAGCGAGCGATATATTTCTGCTTGGAAAATTTCCAAGAGACTGCTCCTCCACCAAGAGTAAATATATATCCACTCATGGATTTTACTTCATTTGACCTGGTGATTCAATTTGCATCACTATATTCTTCAAATACTGTTGAATATTAGTTATAATGCAAAGCAATGGTTTTTTTTAAAGTATGTTTTAAATACTCCAAAACTCTTTTCATTGTCATTCAATGAGTTTGATTGAGATTACTCGTGAACCGACTCAGTTTACTAATAGCACATGCTATATCTGATCGCGTACACTTCATGATATATATCATACTTCTTAATACTCTAGCACAATCCAATTGTGAGTCACTTTTGCCTTCATTCTTTTAAAGTACAATCTCACATTTATTGGAGTCTTGACAATATTGAAATCCAATTGCTTGAACTTGTCAAGTTCATTTTCAATCACATCAGTAACTTCAATGTCTTTCATATCGAAGTTACTTTCTAGCATATGCTTAGTAGCATTTATGTCAGCAATGTCTCTTTTGATGACCAATATGTCATCAGCATAAAAACAAACAATGACCTTGTGATTTGGAGTTTCTTTAATGTAAAAACATTTATCACATTCATTAATGTTGAATTCATTTGCCAACATAGTTTGGTCAAACTACTGATGTCATTATTTGAGCACTTGTTTTTAGTCCACAAAGTGACTGAACAAGTTTACAGACTTATTTTTCTTTACCAAGAATCACAAAGCCCTCAGATTGTTCCATGTAAATTCCTTCCTCAAATTCTCCGTTTAAAAAAAATGTTTTCACATCCATTTTGACGAATTTGAAGGCTATATACCGCAACTAGCGCAATTAACATTTGAATTGATGTAATCCTAGTTAGTGGCTATTATGTGTCAAAATAATCAAGACTTTCTTATTGTCTAAAGCCTATGACAATAAGTCTTGATTTGTATTTGTCAATAGTTTCATCAACTTTCTTTTCCTTTTGTAGATCCACTTTGAACCCAATGGTTTATTTCTTGGAGGAAGATCAACCAACTCTCAAGCGTGGTTTCTCAAGATTGAATCTATCCTACTATTGATGACCTCTTTCCAAAAAGAATGAGTCCACAGAAGACATATCTTCTTTGAATATATGGACTCATTTTCAAGAAGAAATGATACAAAATCAAACCAGGAGGAAGTAATTTATCCATTGACATTTACTACACCTCTGAATCTCTTTATTAAGTACATTCTCCTTTGGTTCTTTCTAAGGTCGTTTAGACCTTTCAATTGACTATCCGACGGTTCAGACTTATGAACCATGTATCAACATGCTTTACCATTTGTAGCATAACCAATGAACATAGAATCCACAGTCCTATGTCCTATTTTGACCCGTTTGGAAATAGTTCTCTCATATGGAATAGACTATATTGGAAATTGTTAGATCGCTATCTTTCAAGAGTTATTGCTTGTATATACTTTAAGGGTCGACAAACAATTCTCTATCAAGATACAACAAAGTCTGAACAAACAAAACTTTTTGTTGCTCCCTTTCTTAACAAACAAAAGTTTTTTTCTTTTATTTGTTGCTCCCTTTATTAACAAACAAAACTTTTTGTTTCTATCTTTTTGAACATACAAACTTTTGTTGTTCTCTTTTGCTATAATGATAGCATCCCCTCCCACTAATTTTGTGGTAAACCTGAACTTATAAGTAGAACATTCAATATTTCCTTCAAAGTTTGGTTTTTTCCTGTCAACAATTTTACTAGATTGAGGTGAGTGTGCAACAATTTTATGGATGATTCCATTTTCCAAATATATTTCTGCAAGAGAAGATTGATAGTCTCCACATCTACCACTTCTAATCATGAAAATGATTTTCAACTTCAGTTTTATATTGCCTAGATGTTTCTATCGTCTCATCCTTACCATTCATCAAGTAGACATAACAGTATCTAGTGCAATTGTCAATAAAATTTATGAAACACTTTTTCCCACCACGAGATGGTGTTGACTTCATATCACAAACGTCGGTGTAAATCAATTTTAAGGGATTAAAATTCATTTCAACAACACATACTTGACATTTTGATTTATTGCACTAGAAGTTAGGCAAAACTTCTAAGTTGATCAGTTTTTGCAAGGTTTTGTAATTGATATGTCCCAATCGTTCATGTCACAACAATTTAATTCAAGCAAGTAAGAACAAACATAAATACTTGGTTTGAAAAGACCTTCCGTGAGGTAACATTTTTCCTACAAATATTTTGTTCTTTACTTTTTATAACTTTGTTAAATATAAACACAGTTTAAGAGTCAGCACCTTACCAGGTGCCCTTTTCAGAAGGACCTTTCCATAACATTCAATTTGTTATAGAATTATCCATGACCATAGTCTCATCGGTCCAATAAGGAAAATATGACTCAAATGTTTGTTTTACAACACAAACATAGCAGATCACTTTTCACCAATGTTCATGTCTATACAAATAAACATATCTTTTCATGAAAAATCACAATATTTTAAGCGACACTTTTTCATCAAAGAATACAATTATTTTGAATGAGTAATATAATTTTGTGGTTTTATACTAGTCATATCATATACTAGTAAAGAGAGACTCAATGACCACAATATCAAATATACTCCAATAATTTTGTGGGTCTAACATAATACAATAATGTCATTAAATTTCATATCTTGTACTTTCAAATTTAAATTAGATAGTAAGTCTAATTTTGTCTTTATCACAAGAAAAGAATCCCCCACAAAATTATTTTCCACATATTTTTTTTCCATGATTTCAAATTGTATACCATCAAAATACACATTGGCAACACGAAGCCTTCTTTTGGAGATTTAATCCATAGAAACACCCATTGCAAACACAAAAATCAATAATTTTATGTAGTGTTTTTCTCCCTTTCTGTCACAACTAGATAGACCACTTAGTATTTAAAATACTAACAATAAAGATTCAATCTTTATACAATTTGTTTATAGTTTAACGATGAAGTTTTTATATTCTTCTAATCGTTAACCGAATGAACCTTGAATTCTGATGAAGTTTTTATATTCTTCGAATCAGTTTCACATTCAAATAGAGTAGTAAACCAAAAAAGTTTTAATCTCCAAAAACCTCATTTTTTTTCTCTCCTCTAAACAGAATACAAATTAATAATAATAAAGACATATTCTGAAATTATCACATAATGACCATCTATCCTAACATTTATGAAATAAATCTAATAACTTATAAAGGATAGAAAAGGAAAATAATAATCAAGGGAAATAAAGATAGAACACGATTTTAACTCCCATTGAATCATATTTTATCTGTCAGCAATGATTCCATGTAAGTCACTTTTCTTGCTAATTTTTTCTTTCTTTCCCAATTTCCATCATATTCCAGTTTTCCATGGAAGACATTGAACTTCAACGAGAAATTAAACTCATGTTCAAATATTGTTAGGAGACAACATCTGTTCATTTACTTCTTCTCATAGTTATATAAAACCAAGAATATAGAAAAAATAATTAAAGTGCACATCTTAGCCTTTATACACAAAATAACTTTTCTCATTGAAAAAAAAACTGAAGGGGTGCAATGCTTGAATGTACTTGGGAAGAAAATAATAATAATCTTACCCATCAAAGAAAACTTACTACAAAAAATATACTCAAACATATTAAAGTAGTACTAATTCATCCCAAACTTTTATCATATGATAAAATAATTCTCTTTTTCTCCTTTTTCTTTCCAACAAAAAGAACACAGAAAATAAAAGTAATTTCCTTACCACAGAACATACCATCAATTTAAATTTCTTAAGCTTGTTATCTCCTGTATTCAGATTAGCAAACTAGAAATAATAAAAAATGAAAAGTAAAACACAAAGAACTATCCGAGTCCACAGAACCCACTGTGTGTCCTTAAGAAATTTAATCCCTTTTAGTACCTGAGGTTGCAGATTAATTCCTCCCAAGATAAAACGGATTACCCATTAAAGATATAGCGGTACCTCAAACTTCGATAATTTCAACGAACTCAAAATGACAGCAACGAATCAAACACACAGACACGATCGATCGATCGATTTTGTTTTGTAAAAAATGTATGCAACAGAGGGGAAGAATTCGATGCAAAAAAAGAAGAGAGAAAGCCTCTCTATTTATAGCCAACAAAGGGTAAAGGTCACAACCCTTTGGGAAGAAGACAACCTTTCAGAAAGGTCACAACACTTTGGAAAAGGCACAACCTTTCAAACGATCACAACCCTTTAGAAATGACACAACCTTTCATAAAGGTCACAACCCTTCGGTATAGTCACAACCCTTCAGTATAGTCACAACCCTTCATTTCCTGTTCACACCTTTAAAACCCAACATATATATACTAATGGTATGTTTCAATGATACAAATACAAATGATAATTTTTTCAAGGCAACAAATAATACAAATATAAATATAAATACAAACACACAAGACAACAAATACAAACACACAAGACAACAAATACAAATTAAATACAAAACACACCTGGTAAAACATAAATACAAATATATAAGGCAATATATGAATATAAATACAATTTGTTACGAAATACACAATGTATTCAACATGTATTTAACCCCTCTCTCTTCTCTCCTCTCTCCTTCCTCTCACAATCTCATTCATCTTACTATTGATACTAATGTTTTAAAAGGCAGGAGCATGAGGCGGGGTGTTTTACTTAGTATAGGGCGAGGCATAAGCCTCGAGATGTGGGGTGTAAGTCCTATGGATCTTTAAATTTTTAATTTACAACATAGTATAATAATATAATAACACAAAATTATAAAAATACATCAATAGTTTGAAATAATAACAAACATGATTAAGGAAACTCATAGAAAATAAAAGTTCTAACATGATTATACAAATATAAATAATCTAATATTTTAACTTTTTAATAATAAAAAAAATCATTATTTCTATAAAAAAAATTTATCATGCTATACAATTTACCCCCTAAAAAAAAAATTAATAAAACTTACTAGTATTATAATAAAAACATCACTCTATCATGAATAAAAATAAAATTACTTTCAGATAGCTAAATAAAATATGATAATTTTGAGACATGACAAAATCATGAAGACCAATGATAAGTGAAATGTAAAATTTCGCTACGTATTTTTGAAAGAAATTTTACGTAATATATAATCACCTTCACAGTGTTACGAAATAGTAAAGATACAATACTACAACTTGTTATTTGAGTTACTCTCACTCTTGTTATCTCTATATAGATTAAAAAATTATTAAGTATCATTTATTTATTTAAGAATTATTAGGGTCAACAATGTTAACTAAATATTATAACACATAATTTGTGTAAGATACGTAAGACGAGCCCCGAACGTTGGGAGTTGGGCGTGCTTAGGGCGTATAGTCGGGTGCTTAAGTCTTACAAGACTAAGCCCCACACTTGAGTCTCGAAGCGTTTTGCCAAAGCCCTGCCCCAGGGCGAGTCCCAACAGAGTTTTTTAAATCACTGATTGAAACAAATTAATTATATTTGTGATATAATCATATACAGCAATACAACATGTATTCAACTTCTCTTTAGCCTCTCTCTCATCTCTTTCCTACATCTCACTCGCCTCTCTGCTCCTTCTTTCATGTAGCTGTGAATCCTAATTAAACAAATTAAAATTATAAATCTCTAATTTAGTCCAAATTATAGTCATTTTTAAAAATTCTTCATTTAATTAAAACACAATTTTGCCATAAATATTATTTTCTTAACATAATAAACTAGGTGATATATCAACATGAAATAAGATGTACAATTTTGTTAATTTGGAAGCATGGTAGACCCAACACTTGTTGCGTTTTAAGTGGACTTGAGAATATTATGAGGCCCAAAAACAAGGAGACGCTGAAGTTAGATCCGAAAGCCCCTGGAAGCTTCCTATGACAGTAATATCCTAAATTTTCTCCTTTGAATCGAAGATTTTGAATTCCAAAGTGTGTAGAAGGCCCTAGAATCTTCCATGGGGCCAATTATTTTTAACATATATTACCAGAAATCAGCAGAATGATTACAGTTTGAAGTCATCATCATTCCTTGCCAATTTATCATTCTTCCTCCGCCAAATCTGTAAGTTTTGTAACTATTCACTGTTAATCAATCCTTTTTACCTTAATCTTCAATTAATTGGCGTCGATTATATGTGATTTTGTGTAATTCTTAATTTTGGGTATGTATCTTATTGATCTGGTCGGATTTTATGGAAATTGTGAGTATAGAAACATTTACATTTTCACAGTTTTCAGGTTGAATTATGATTATAGATAATTTTGTTTTTCGATAAATCATCATAGATAATTCTTCCTTACATTACGGAAAATGGATCACAATTAAAAAATTAAAATTTTAGATTTCCTTGCTTGGGGAGGTTTCATCGATTGGGTCTTATGTTGTGCGCCTCATTTCCAATGTTTAGAAGAATGAAATTAAATCGTGGTGGAGATCTATCTCCCTCTTGTTCCTTGTTCATCCATGATTTACCTTTCATTGTTGTTTTTTTTTTTTTTTCATTTAGAAAAATCTAAGGATGAATTGCCTAGGCTATAGAGTTTTTGAAAGTGGCACCCAAGGGTGTGGCCTTGTGGTCTGAAGTAGATGAGAGCCATGAGGTCTCAGATGCACATTTCAACAAAGATAGAAACACTAGGTGATTCTTTTCATCCGTTTTAATCTGGGTGGATAGATATATAGAGTTAACTGGTACGTGTTGGTGGTGGGAGGTGAGTTGAGATGTGTGAGATGAGTGAAAGCTGATCTGGACACCAAGGTCATTGAAAAGAAAAAGTGTTTGAAAGCGAGATAGTGTTTTATTTTATTTTTGGAAAGGCGTGTTATAGTTGTAGTACTTCATTTTAATTAAAATATAAAGAAATATGATATTTCAATGAATCAAAAATCGAGCAAAAGAAGAAGTTCTCTTTTTTTTTTGTTAAATGTTTGTAAAGCGATATATAGCTAGTTTTGCTATGATGGGGGTGTCATCGCAACTCAATCACATATGATGGAATCATCAAAGACGTGACCTTTTCGAAATGTGTTTATAACTCACTGGAGGCCTGGGTTGGTCCAACAGATTTCTTGAGTGACCGGGTTTGTTTATGGAATGGAAACAATGTAGGGGTCTAGCTTACTGAAAAACATGTGCTTGCAAAGTTGAATATTTTGAGCAAATGACTTTGGTTCAGTTTTTGTAATGCTCATGTGCCATTCATTCTGTTTATCTGGATCTTGCTATCGCATTTGTAGTGCCTTTGGACTAAAGTTTGTTTTTAATATGTTCGCAATTGACAGGTGAAGTGCATTTTAGTGTGCAAATTGTGACATTGAGTGAAATATGCAGAACTCAACTGCCACAACATTTGAGAGTTCTTCGTCCTCAGGGAATGGCAGTAATGATGCTGGTGATTTTGAATGCAACATCTGCTTTGAATTGGCACAAGATCCTATTGTGACCCTCTGTGGTCACCTCTACTGTTGGCCATGTCTGTATAGATGGCTAAGGCTTCATTCACAATCCCATGAGTGCCCTGTTTGTAAGGCTCTAATACAAGAGGAGAAGCTTGTTCCTCTTTATGGAAGAGGGAGGACTTCAACTGATCCCAGATCAAAACCAGTACCTGGAGTTGAAATTCCTAGAAGGCCAGCAGGGCAAAGACCTGAAACAGCGCCTCCACCAGAATCAAATACTTTTCCTAATCCCGGGTTTGGTCTTATGGGAGGATTGTTTCCAGGAGCAACTGCGAGTTTTGGTAACTTCACAATGTCTGCTGGTTTCGGTGGATTATTCCCTTCATTGCTCAGTTTTCAGTTTAATGGATTCCAAGGTCCAGCTGCATTTGGTACAGCACCAAATTACTCATTTGGGTATCCTCCTGCATATCATGGCGCGAATGTTCACAATGCTGCTGCACACCCATCCCAAGGGCAGGCAGATAATAATCTGAAGTTTATGTTCTTGCTTGTTGGATTTCTTGTATTCCTATATTTGTTTGGTTATTGAATGAACTTTCTCCTTCAGCTGTTGCCCGAATACTGACTTGTAGTAATCATTCTTAATGGTTGTAAATATGTTGAATTTTTGCACTCTGAAGTTGCAACACAGATGAACTGATGTGATTAGTGGAATCTGCGTTGCAACACGAGAATTGTGGTTCTTGATTGTTCATTAAAGTTGGTTTTTCCATCCCAAGTTGGCTGAGAAAATGAGTTAAAATGGTGGTTAGTGTGACTAAAAATATTGCTTGTTCTCTTTTGTGCATCTCTTCTACATTCATGTTGATTAAATGTCATTCAAGTGACAAATTGTCTTTGAAAGATGAAAAAAGACGAGCACTCTCTGCTTAATTACTTGTTTAAACTACAGGTCAATTTGCTATATAGGGGGCATGTCCCCACTGTGATTGTTGAGTCTCTAGGACTTAAAGCGCGCAGTGTTAACAAAATGATGATTTCATGCGAGTATTTATTATATATAACAATATGAGTGGAAGGGAGTGAAATAATCGGGGGTTCAAATTGGTTCTTGAACACAATGACTTTGCTATTGACCCCAGCAGAATTCCAGAGTTTATGACGCAACAATTGTGTAGTTTTATCCTATTGTGTTTGGATATGCTATTTCTAAAACTTGAAGTTGTAACTGATTGACTGAAATTGAGATATCTTGAAATCTATATTACCGAGACCTTTTTAAATTATCGACACGTGTTGGGTTCTTCAAAAATAATACATTTTGGAGAATCCAACGTGAGAGTGGCAATATTTTGGGAGATTTCAGGCAACATGACCCAAACATTACTACAAGATTCACATATAAGCAATTATATAGATAAGAGGATTTTATATTTCGGCAGGTAAATTCTATTGCTAACTAATATTATATTTCTACAACTCGAGTTATTACTTTTTGAAATTGTATATATATGTTGGTATCAATACAATTTGATGACTTATATTTTCATTTGGTGTGGCGTTTGCAACTATCATTCTGCTCTATGCTGATACATTTGGTGTTCCAAGAACACACAAGATATATTAACAGGTAATTGAGTCTGGGCTTCCAAACAAGGACGCGAAAGTTACGTGCTTAAAGTACGCTGAACTTGAGAAGTGCCTAGGAGAGATTGATCATGCCTGTGCACTATACAAGCACTCACAAACCCTAGATCTGACCCTGATTTCTGGAACAAGTGGCATGAGTTTGAGGTGCAGCATGGTAACAAGGATATCTTCCGCGAGATGCTCCATGTAAAAAGGAGTGTATCTTCAAGATACATCCAGGTAAAAAAATGGCCATCCTATTTTTCAGCTTTGGCTAAACTCATCGATAGCCCCTTAAAGTTGGCACCAACTTTCACTTAGACACCTTAACTAAGCTTTGTTCATTTTAGACACCTCATGTCATGGTCCATTGTGACATTTTGACACTTTTTTAATTATCAGTCAAATATGTAAAGTGTTTGTAATACACTCGCCGATGACATGTCAAAATGACGAATTAAATAAAGACACGTGGCATATATATATAAAAAATAATTCTCAAATAATGATTTTTAGTACAAAAAAGAAGTGACCAATAAGTGAATGACACGTGGAATTTTTGCCCAAAAGACTTTAAACATAAAAAAAACCAAACCCCACCCACCCCGACCCCTGCGTTTTCTCCACTCTTCCCCCACCCACCCAACATCTTCTCCACCTCTACCCACCCTAACCCCAACCCCTTCCCCACCCACATCATCTTTTCGAATAGAATAACAAACCCACACATACCACTGCTCAAATCTAATTTGCGATTATTCATGAATTCATGACTTTCCATTTTTCTTCTTCTTTACGATAGCAGTGGTTTTTACATTTCTTCTTTTAATTTTTATTATATCATTATATTTTAAGTCCATGGGTTCAAATTCATTTTTTTTTTCTGTAGCATTATCAAATTTATTTCTCCATAAAAGGAGTTTTAAGTTTTGGGAGATGATGGCTGAAAAATGAGGAAGAAGATGAAAAAAAACAAAACAAAAACGACTAAATAAGCCTTTCACACATGGTAATGAGTGTATTACACTCTCTATGACATGTTAGCAAAAAGTGTCAAAATGACATAGCGGGATATGACATAAGGTGTCTAAAATGAACAAAGTTGAGTTGAGGTGTCTAAGTGAAAATTGGTGCCAACTTAAGGGGGCCACCGATGGGTTCCCCCTTCAGCTTTTCCTATGTCCCACACCTTGTTGGCTTGTATGGTTTGAAAAAGTCATTGTAAAAATAGCCATTTACAAATATGTTCCTGTAGACACATAAATTATGTTGGGTTAAATTCATACGAAATTTGAATTAAATCCATGTTCGTTTAGGTTTTACAAATAAATAAGTCCATTTTATTAAATTCAAATCCAAGGTCCATTTCACCTTGAAGCCCAAATTCATGCCACATGTCACAGTGACTAGGCATCCAAGGCCAATAAGGCGGCGCCATGTGTCCAAATGAGGTGGTAGTCTCAATCAAGTGCAAGAACCAATCACAACATTCCAAGTGTCAAAATGACATCCTTTGGCCAATCATATGCAACCTTGTCCACCCCCTACAACTATAAATAGGGGATGGACATGACATTCTAAGGGCATCAAGAAAGTTCTTCAACAAGTATTTTGCAATTGGAGGAAGCTACAACATCAACTACATAGCTCTTCGAAAGAGTGATCAACAGAGTTCTTCCCGGAGATCAACTTGAAACAGCGAAGCACTTTTCAACGTTCTCGGAGATCAACAACATCTCAAGGAGGTCTACATCATCCAACAATTCGAGGAGTACGCTACTGAAGGCCCTCGAATATAGGAGAAGCTTAGGAGAGAGAATCAAGAGAACAACAAAATTGTACTCACAACGATTCATCAATAAAATTCATATTTTTCTTTTATTTATTTTGCATGCAATTGATTTTCAGCGCTTACAAAAATTTGTTGCGAACAAATTTGGCACGCCCAGTAGGACAGATTCTGCTCTTCATCTCTTTCTCTTGCAAATTAGAAACTACAAGGCAACTACTGCAATGGCTTTCAGAAAGAGTAGTGATTTTTCATACAAGGACTCTATTGATGTCGTATATGCTGATCTCAGTCATGCTGGCCCGATTACTCGGAGTAAGTTCAAGAACAGTGGGCTAGATGGATCTGAATACTTTACTTCTTTGAAGGCGATGAAAAACAACAACTCTCATACGATGGTCGTAAGTGCAACACCTAGGGGTAATCTTGCGTCTGTGTTCTTTGGAGAATTTTCTCAAAGTGGCTCCAACTTTGGTGAATCTGAAGATTCAATGGATTCTCCAACTTCAATGAATGTCAATGCTTTGATGGCTAACTCAACTGACATGGACGAGAAGTTTGTGATGATGGAGAAAACCATTGAGGCCTTGAAGAAATCCGTTGATGACAAAAATCTTCATATTGCTCAACTTGTGAACAAGTTGGAGGCCTTCACACCTGGAGAGTCAAGTCGTGTCCCCACTTGTCCATCTGGTTTTGATCAACGAAACAAGGACTTTGAGGAATCTCTAGCAAAGTCAAAATTTCAAAAGGAGAAACAATTTGCTTCAGTTGCTGCACTATCTGTCCAATAGTTGCAAGACATAATAACGAACACTATCAGGACTCAATATGGCGAAACACCACAAAGTTCCTTGTACTACTCCAAGCCATATACCAGACGGATTAATTGTCTATCAATGCCAACAAACTATCAATCATCGAAGCTACAACAATTTGATGGCAAGGGGAACCCAATGTAGCATATCGCCCACTTTGTTGAAACTTGTAGCAATGCTGGAACACATGGTGACCTTTTGGTAAAATAGTTTGTTCATTCACTGAAAGGGAATGCATTCGACTGGTATATCAACCTGAAACACGAGTCCATTGATAGTTGGGAGCAACTTGAGAACGAATTGCTCAATCGCTTCTACTGTTCTCGCCGAACTGTAAGCATGATAGAGTTGACCGGCACTAAGCAAAGAAAGGATGAGCCTGTGGTGGATTACATCAATCGTTAGAGATAGTTGAGTCTGGATTGCAAAGATCGTATTTCTGAAACATTTGTTGTGGAAATGTGCATTCAGGGTATGCATTGGGGACTTCTATACATACTACAAGGAATCAAACCGCGAACTTTTGAGGAACTTGCTACACAAGCGCATGATATGGAGTTGAGCATCGCAAGTCATGGGAAGGCATCTCCTTTCGCTGATCTAACCAAGGAAAAGAAGGAGTTCAAGAAAGGTACGACCTCAAAGATCCAGACTAAGGAATCTATGGCGATGAAAGCAACTTCTGTAAAGGTCACCACAAAAAAGAAACTAAAAGATTAGGAAACCCCAAGTCAATATCTAAGGGAAGAGAGGCGACGTCCAACCTTGAAGGAGTTAGAGGCAAATGTCTACCCATTTCCAGATTCAGATGTACCTATGATTCTTGATGAATTGCTAGCTAAGAAAGTTATTGATCTTCCTGAATCAATGAGACTCGGAGAAATCAATAAGGTTGGTGATGCTAGATACTTCAAGTTTCATCGCGTCCTTGGCCACCCGACAAGTAAATGTTTTATCTTGAAGGAGAAAATCATGATGTTAGTAAGTGAAGGAACATTATCATTAACCAAGATGAAACAGCGGAGGCAAATCATGCTAGTGTAGCACTAAATCAAAAGAATTGCTCAAGGTCGTCGTCCATGCCAAACACCACCTTCTTGCGATTCGGAAGTTTAGCGCCTATGGAAGTTGATTTTCCAAGTAAAACTCTTGAGGGTTCACTAGAGATAGACAACCACAAAGAAAATGAAGCTGATGGTTAGACTTTGGTTACTCATAAGAAGTGAAGATATCAAGCACTCCCTAGGATACCACTTCTTAAGACAAGAGCAATAAGGAGTAATGTGAATCAACTACACCCATCAAAAAACGTCGAGCCTTGTACTAGCCAAAAGATCAATGGTTCTTTATCGCAGAAGGTTCGAAGGCCCATTACATTGGATAAATTCTTTCCTGAAAAATTCTTTTGCGGTAGTCAAATTGGTGCAACACATGTTATTTCCAGCACAGACGAAATAAGGGAAGCAAAGGTGAGCATAATCCAACAATAACACAAGAACATCAAACAGATAAAAAAATTGCCCTATGTTGTGCTACAATTGCATTCACAGATAATGACTTGTTGTTAGGGTCTAAGCTACATAATAGGCCCTTGTTTGTTGAAAGGTTTATTCGAGAACAACATCTCAATCGCATACTAATCGATGGTGGTTCGACAGTCAATATCTTGCCAAAAGTTGTTCTGAAAAAACTTAGGATCTTTACTGATGAATTGTCCAAAAGTAACCTAATGATCCTAGGATTTTACATTGGCGACGTGAAATCAAACATTTTGATTCATGTCATAGATGTCAAAACATCATACAACTTGTTGCTCGGATGTCCTTGGGTTCATGAAAATGAAATGGTGCCATCTACTTTGCATCAATGCATGAAGTATATGAAAGATGGTGAAGTAGTCATATATGGAGAAACATGCAGAAGCCGACTCGATTGATCTCGAAGATAGTAAAGTTCAATGGGCTACTATCAAGATGTCTAAGAAGAGAACGAAAGAGGTTTCCATTAAGCTTTCACCATCTAAAGGATACATGCAGACAAATATTGATGATGAGCAACCAATTTTTCGCTATATTTCACGTGAACGTCGAAAAAAGGGACAACCACTGCTAGAGAAATGTACTCAACAAGTTCACCCACCGAGGAAAGAATTGAGTCACACAACATTCCATGTTTGAAGGAGAAAATGACTGTCCCAGTTGCACAAGTCCCGTCTTTCACTTTGGAACCTTTCAAAGGAAATACCCAAGTTGGTTAGATAAAAGGGAACTTTAATCAAAAGGTCTTCACATTATTTGAAAAATCAGGCTACAACTTCTCAAATCCAGCAAAGTTAGGAGAATTCACGGAGGAAGTCACCGGTGAAAAGATACATGGGCTTACAAAGTCTCAAATGCGGTTAAGAAAACAAGGATATTATGTCGCCACTCCTAAGTTTGGGTTAGGAATCGGCTTGCCGGAGCCTCTTCAAATTTCATCTAAGAAGGGGAAAGAAATAACTTCATCCCACTACACCTCTATACAAAAGACAAAGGAATCTAAGGAGGGTAAAACACCACAACGGACTTCGGTGTTTGAACGCATTGGAAGATTGGCACCCCGTGTCTCTGAATTTGAAAGATTGGGCCGCAAATAAGAAAGAGGATCCTCTAACAAGTGGACGAATATGCCGCCACCTCAAAGACTTATGTATTTCATCGCTTGGGAACCAAACGAAAGTCATTATCCGAAATGAGGTTGCTGGAGCATGAAAATCAAGATTCTTGGGATGTAACTGACGACAAAGAGATTCATAGTGTTTTCCCATCACGTATGAAGAGAAAGGTTGTATTGTCAATCACCAATATGGTTGGCAACGGGACCGGAAACGGGACTATCGAACAGGGACGGACCGGAATAGGAATGGAACCGGGCACCACGGGCCAGAACCGGGACGGACCGAAACCGGTAATTCCAAAAAAAAATCCGTGTACCCGTCCTGGACCGGTAACGGATCGGTACCGGTACCGGACCGGACCGGACCGGAAACCGGGTCCAACTGTTATAAATTATAATTTTTTTATTAAAATTAAAAAATTAGGAACATTACACTTAAAAATTTATACTTTTAAAGTTTTAAATACAAACTTTCAAACTTTTAAAAGTATAACAGTTTAAATTTCACAATTTAAAACTTTGAAAATTTAAATTCAAACTTTAAAACTATAAAACTATAAAAGTTTGAAAATTTAAATTCAAACTTTAAAACTATAAAAGTTTAAATTTCACTCTTTAAAAGTTTGAAAATTTAAATTCAAAGTTCAAACTTTAAAACTATAAAAAGTTTAAATTTCACACTTTAAAAGTTTGAAAATTTAAATTTAAATTTCAAACTTTAAAACTATAAAACTATAAAAGTTTAAATGTCACACTTTAAATTTTAAAAGTTTGAAAATTTAAATTCAAACTTTAAAACTATAAAAGTTTAAATTTCACACTTTAAATTTTAAAAGTTTGAAAATTTAAATTCAAGCTTTAAGACTATAAAACTATAAAAGTTTAAATTTCACACTTTAAATTTTAAAAGTTTGAAAATTTAAATTCAAACTTTAAAACTATAAAAGTTTAAATTTCACACTTTAAAAGTTTGAAAATTTAAAACTTTAAAACTATAAAAGTTTTTACACTTTAAAAGTTAAATTTGAACTTTTGAAGACAATAATAAAAAAAATTAAGGCGAATAGCCTATACTTTTATTAATATTAATTAAATAGTACAAGTTGAGTTACAAAATATTAGTAGAGTATTAAAAAATCTAATCTACACAGCTACCTTCTAGGAAGGGTCCTGTTTGAATTAGACCTCGAATTATTATGCTCATACTAATAGACATTTAAATTTAATAGTTCATGCTACCAAGGAAATCTTTTTTTAAATCATTTAACATTTCTCTAGTAACATGCTCTGGAGTTGGTTGATTAGCTAATTCTTTCATTGCATCAATGCCGTCATCACTAAAATCTTGCATTATTTCATCAACGTCATTTTCAAATTTGGTCGGTAAAGGTGGACGACCATAACTCCTTCTCTCGCCATTAATCCAATCTCTAAATAGTACGGATATCTCCAAGCTATCTGCTGCTAATGAATATCTATGCTCTCCAATTTGAAATCTTGTTGCACTAAAAGCGTCTTTCGAAGCTACTGAAGATGCTTGAATAACTAACACATCTCGAGCAACCGGTTGTAGTTTTGGAAATCCTTGGCCGCGATTGCTCCATCATTCTAGAATATCAATAGTAGTATGTTCTGTATTTTGATTAATATATGCATCAAAATCATTTCTATCATTATGAGAAAGCTCAATAATACAACCTATGATATCATCAATATCATCTTCATTATTATATCTACTCCTAGAACTTTGAGGCTCTTCGTTATGTACTGCATTCCTTATATTAGAATTATGCAAGTCGTACAATTTTCTAGATTCAATTTTTATACTATCTTTAATATCTTGACAACTAGGTGTTTCATCATCTTCACTATCAATACCCAAATTAAAATATATTTTATCAACCATTTGTGATGCACCTTCATCTTTGTAATATGGGTTTAACAAACAAGCAGTTAAATAAATTTGAGGAATAGGAATAAAATATTTTTTTAATTTTTCTATCATTTTCTTAACAGATTATTCAAATCTTGGTTTATTTTTGAATTTGTAAAATTTACTAGAAATAACACAAATATTAGGTAAAACAGAGCAAATAGTTGGATAATAAAGTGCAGATATTTTTTTTGTAGTTGAATAAAAAACTTTTAAGAATTCTATAAGTTCTTTTATATCATTCCAATCATTATCATCAAGTCTATATGTCATATTTTAATTATAAGCATTCCAAACCATTTGTAAAGGTTTCCTATATTCATAAGCAACTTCAAGCATTTCAAATAAAGAATTCCATCTAGTACACACTGATTTTGGAATTTTTCTAGGTGGAAGATTAAATTCACGACAACGATTTTCAAAATCTCTACGTCTAGACTTAACTTGACATTTAAAAATAAAATTACATGCAGTTTCAACTTTTGTGCAACCATCATCATACATTGCTATACCATCTCTAACAATCAAATTATATATGTGTGCAACACACCTAATATGAAAACCATCAATATAAATAGGGCAAAGAAACGGTTTTAGTATTTCAACAACAGTTCTATTATTAGAAGCATTATCTAATGTGACACTACTTATTTTATCACAAATTCCATAGTTTTGCAAAACATCTATAATTGTTTGAGCTATATAACTACCGATTTTATGTATTTCACAACATTTATAACCTAAAATTCTTTTTTGCAAAATCCAATTTTCATCAATCCAATGCGCAGTAATAGTGAAATAATCATTACCATTTACACTACGGCCCATATCTGAAGTAATAGCTATTTTACAATTGTTATAATAAAATAAACAACGAAGATATTGAAAATGTTGAGCTTGATAATCAAAGATAGCCTTTTTAATTGTATTTTTAGTAAAACCTTTAAAATGTGGATTATACACAATTTGAATATAATGAATAAAATCGGGATTTTCAGCAAAACTAAATGGCAAACCCATAACAACAGTTATTTTAGCTAATTCTTCAAGTTCTTTTTCTCTACTATATGACCGTTGTATACTAGAACCAGAAACATTAGAAGGATTTAATTGTGTTTGGACCATATTAGAGCCCTCTACTCCTACATTTTCAGGAAGGGTGGTACCATTTTTTTTTGCTTCGGCTACAACTTTAGCATGCAAAAATTCATTTTTACAATATGACATTAAATGATTACTCAAATGTCCCGTCCCACCCTGTTTTCCTACAGTTTTATGATTCATTCTATGTTTACATTTATTAAAAATAGCTTGTATTTTATCTTCATTCTGAGTCATAAATTGCCACACAACTAATTTTTTAGCGCGTTCTACCTTAGTCCTAGGATGCACGGGGTGAACTGGAGCAGGAAAATGAAAGGGAGCGGGAGCCGGGGAAGAGGGATTGGGAGTGGGACTAGTAGCCGACGGTGGCTCAATTTCATCATCATCATATTCATCAACATTATTACCAAAACTATCAACATAAACATTAACATCATCATGTTCATCATCTTCAGGTAATTCCTCTTCAAAATTACCAAATCTTCTTTGTAAGTGTTCATGATAAAGATCTAATCCACTATTACTATCAATATTAAAAACAGTTTCATCAACATGTGTATAATCATCCGTATTTATTCTTAATTGAGAAGTTTTTTTAGTTTTAGATTGAGAAGTACTACCGGTTTTTTTATTTTTCTTGGATTTTGAGCTAGATAAATTAGTGAACAAATTAACTATGGTTGTTTTACCCTTTTCAATAATGTTTTTTTCCGAAATCCATATTCAAATATAAAAAGTAAGTAAATTATATATAATACGAAAATGATTAGCAAAGTTTTAAACAAATAAACAACTAAATAAGTAGAGACTAGAGATTAATTACTCACAAAATAAATAATTAAATGCAAACAAATAAATAACTAAATGAAAAGTGAGTTGGAACGAATGTACCAAACGTCTACTTAAAAAAGTAGATGTATATGACCGGAAGGCGGAAGCCGAAAATTGAAAGTTGAATTTTGAAGCTCCAATTTCCAAAGACCAAATTCATAATTTTAACGAGAATAAGAGAATTTAGATAGTAGAGAGTAGAGAGATTAGAAGATATTTTTGTGAGTGAAAAGAATGAAAGATTAGGGGTATTTATAGTTTAAAAAAAAGGATGAAAATGTAGTTTTAAGAAGGTTGGGGTATTAAAAAAAGTTTGGGGGTAGAGAGGTGTAAATGGGAGTTATGGGGGTGAAACAGCCGTTGGTAGGGCCCAAAACCCGTTGCCCAATGGCTCTCAACGGCTATAAATTTTGAAATTTCAGATTAAAAAAAAAAATAATAATAAAAAATGTTCCGAACCGGACCGGTAAATCCCGATTTCCGTCTCGTTACCCCTTCCGGACCTGCACAATACCGGAGGGAACCGATACTATTCGAAATCGAGACGAAACCGATAAAGGACCGAAACCGATACCGGTACCTCCCGGTTCCGTTGCCAGCCATAATCACCACTGATGGTTCTTTGAAGGTGAAAAGAAGCACAATTATTGTCACCAACCAGTTTCATGGAGAAACTAAGAAGGATGAAGATGAAGTCATCACAGTGGGAAGTCAGATGGAAGATTCAAACTTGACACAATTATCCTATCACATAACAGTGGAAGAAGGTTCATACATTGATGATACATATGATGATGTCCAAGAGGCTCCCCTTCAACAGGAGGATGACATATAATTAACCATAGACGACCTCAAGGAACTAAATTTAGGCACTCTGGAAGATCCACGTCCAATCGTCATTAGAGAACTTCTTGCACCAGAAGAAGAGATGAAATACTTCAAGTTACTGGTTGAGTTCAAAGACATGTTTGCTTGGTCGTACAGAGAAATGTCGGGCCTTAGTCTCAGGATAGTTATTTATCATTTGGGGATACAAAAGGGAACACGTCCTATAAAGCAGTCATAACGAGTGTTTCGTCCTGAGTTGGTAACACAAATTGAAGAAAAGGTCAATAAGCTCATCGAAGGTGGATTTATCCGAGAAGTGAAGTACCCATTGTGGATCTCAAATATTGTACCTATTAATAAGAAGAATGGTCAAATACGTGTATGCATTGATTTTCGAGATTTGAACAAGGCATGTCCAAAAGATGACTTCCCTCTGCCAATCATTGAACTCATGGTTGATGCTACAACTGGGCATGAAGTTATGTCATTTATGGATGGATCTTCTGGACAATCAAATCAGAATTTCTCCAAAAGATGAATAATACACTGTCTTCCGAACTCCAAAAGGAATTTATTGTTACAAAGTGATGCCCTTTGGTCTAAAGAATGTTGGTGCCACCTATCAACGTTCAATGCAAAACATATTTGATGACATGCTTCATAAGAGGGTGGAATGTTACGTCGATGACTTAGTGGTAAAGACGAAGCAAAGGTAACACTATCTCAAATACCTTCGAATTGTTTTTGAAAGGTTAAGGAAATTTGACTTGAAGATGAATCCACTCAAATGCGCATTTGGGGTTACCTCAGGAAAGTTTCTTGGCTTCATTGTGCGTCACCGTGGAATTGAAGTTGATCCCGCAAAGATTGATGTCATTCAAAAAATGCATAAGCCAAAGAACTTGAGAGACCTCCGCAAAGGAAATTTGGCATTCATTCAGAGATTCATTTCTAACTTGGCTGGACGATGTTAACCCTTCAACCATTTGATGAAGACAGATGCTCCTTTCCACTGGGACTAATTATGTCGAAATGCTTTTGAAAGCATCAAATAAAGATACTTGTTGAATTCACTTGTATTAGGGGAACCAACTCCTGGAAAGCCATTGATACTATATATTGCATCGCAAAAGCGATCACTTGGGGAACTTCTTGCCCAAGAAAATGAATCGAAGAAGGAGCAAGCACTGTACTATCTGACTCGGACCTTGATAGGAGTTGAGTTGAATTATATGCCCATTGAGAAGATGTGCTTAGCATTGCTTTATGCAATAAAAAAATTGAGGCATTATTTTGAAGCATACACTATCAAGCTAATTTCTTGAGCTGATCCTGTGAAGTTCGTGATGACTCGACCATTTCTCTCAAAGCGTTTAGCAAGATGGTCTATATTGTTTAATCAATATGAGATCATATATACACAGCTCAAAAAGTTGTGAAGGGGCAAACACTTTCTAATTTCCTTAATGATCACCCTCTTCTGGGAAAATAGAAACTCCTAATGAAGATGCATTTTTACTGAAGAACTGCCGGCATGAACGATGTTCTTTGATGGATATGCACATCTAGATGGTACAGGGGCAGAAGTCGTGTTGATATCCCTTGAAAGACTAATCTTACCATTTTCATTTATTCTAGGTGAAGCATGTTCCAACAATGTTGTAGAGTACCAAGCTTTGATTGTGGGACTTGAAATGACATTAAATATGAAGATTCATCAATTGGATATCTATGGTGACTCTCAATTGATCATCAATCAACTCTTGGGGAGTTACGAGGTAAAGAATGAAGATCTTTTGTCATATCACCAATATGCTACTTTCTTACTTTAAAGGTTTGATCAAGTGTTCTTAAATCACGTCCCAAGAGAAGAAAATTGCATGACGGATGCTTTGGCTAACTTGGCCACAACAATGGCACTCGAAGAAAATGAGACAACAAAGGTGCGTGTATCTCATCGATGGGTTATCCCTGGTTGTCTTGATCTTCAAATCAATGAAAGCCACCATTTATATGTTCGAGTAGTTGAAGACGAAGATTGGAGAAAACCACTGATTGAGTATCTTGAACATGGAAGGCTTTCTGAGGATCCACTAGTAAGAGCAGACATTAAGAGAAGGGCACCACGATTCATCTTTCATGATGGGATATTGTTTCGTCGTTCTTATGAGGGGACTATTCTTGCGGTGTCTTGACAAAGAAAAAGCTCAACAAACAATGGAGGAGGCACATTCTGGCACATGTGGAACACACCAATCAGGGTCTAAACTTCATTTCCGTATCAAAAGCATGGGCTATTATTGGCCAACAATGGTGATGGACTGTTTAGAGCATGCCAAAAAGTGTCAAGCATGTCAATTCCATGCTAACTACATCCATCAATCTCCAGAGGCTCTGTATCCAACTGTAGCCTCATGGTCTTTCAATGCATGGGGACTTGATGTTGTTGGACCTCTTCCAAAGTCGTCAAAAGGACAAATGTATATCTTGGCTGCCACTGACTATTTCTCTAGATGGGCTGAAGTTGTGCCATTAAAAGAGGTGAAGAAGGAAAATGTTGTTGATTTTATCAAATCAAACATAATTTTTAGATATGGAATACCAAGGTGTATAGTTACTAATAATGGAACACCCTTCAACAATAACTCAAGAGTAGTTTGTGCAAGAAGTTCAGTTTTAAGTAACATAAGTCTTCAATGTACAATGCACCTGCCAATGGTCTTGCTGAAACTTTTAACAAGACACTTGGTAACCTGTTGAAGAAAGTAGTTGCAAAGAATAAAAGGGACTGGCATGAGAGAATTGGTGAAGCTTTGTGGGCATATCGTACAACCTTTAAAACAGCTATGCAAGCGATTCCATTTTCATTGGTGTATGGCGTAGAAGCAGTCATTCCGTTGGAGAAGCAAATTCCATCATTGCGAATAGCAATCCAAGAGGGACTTACAACTAAAAGTAACGCTCAACTTCGTCTAGCAGAGTTAGAGGCATTGGATGAAAAGAGATTGGAAGCACAACAAATGTTGGAGTGTTATCAAGCTCGACTTGCAAGAGCATTCAACAAGAAGCTGCGATCTCGATCATTTCAAGTGGGAGACTTGGTCTTAGCAGTCCGAAGACCCATAATCCTCAACAAATGCATCGGTGACAAGTTTACATCAAAATGGGACTGGCTGTATGTTGTGAAGGAAGCATATTCAAGTGGCGCTTATAAAATTGTATACCAAGACGATGTAAGAGTTGGTCCAATTAACGGCAAGTTTCTGAAGCAATACTTCCCATGAAGATTGGCTACTCTCCTTAAGGTATTAGCATAAACTGCATGTTACTCCTGTCACGCAAGAGTATAAATTGTGTACGGCCCAAAAAAAAAACTCATCATCTTGAACTACGATATGACTTGATCGTCTTCACCGAGGTACGTAGGCGCTTGGAGTAATCACTCTAAGCTCAGTCAAATGAGTAAAAAAAAGGTTTGGTGGCCTTGCATGATCATCACACTGGCTCTTTAAATTCTATGTAGTTAACACATGAGTTCAAATGCGTCACAAAGGAGCAAAGGAGAAGATTTTTTGAGCCTACTTCACAACGTGAAAATCGGCTCGTGATTCAAACATTTCTTCGCTAAATTATGAATTTTCTAGCACGGCTACTTAAAGCTGAAAAAAATAAAAATAAAATAATCATCATATTTTAGAATTGATCTGAGCAATTCAAAGGCATATTAGTGGAAATTCAAAAAGATCTTGATCATCATTGTTACACACATTGAAGTTCTTGAATCCCTCTCTGCAACAAAAGAAGAAGCTCGTAATATTGAGACCCCTACATCAAGTTACTGATCTTATACTATGATCGTTCAAAGTTGCATATCAAGTCAACTTTGGGTATTAATCTGATCAATTCAAAGGAATTTTGATTTGAATTATTGATAAGCGACAGACTGTTGAACTCATTGGCATTGGATCAAGCGACTTGCGATTCTACTTGAGTTTTTTGCTTACAGTGGAGATAAGTTTGTGTAATTCACTGATGCTTCAGTATGTTTCTCAAAATTAGGGCATCTTTACCTACAACATCAAATCGGAATACGCTTCAGATCAAAGCTCTCTGTTGAAATGGTATAGCCGCAAAGATCATGATGTGAACACTCCAAGTTCAAGAGACAATTTTTTATTGTTGTCAAGAGCGCACAAAGTTGAGGAAATGGCATTCTGGGCGTATAGTCAACTTGAAAAATTTATTGTCATCATTTTGGAATGAATTTTGTTGTAACTTCTATAAATAGTGTTTTGTTTGATGCGCTCGTCACAATGAAATAAGAAGCTCATAGTTTTGCCACTCTTACAATGAATTTTGGATTTCACACCGAAGATGCGCTCCTCACAATGAAATAAGAATCACATAGTTTCAGAATTCAAGCTAACTTTGAAAATATATATCTATAAATCTGGAGATCTTTTGACCATGATTTTAAGACATGTTATATTTCTATAAGTTTGCTTCCAACGGAAAAAGAATCGCATCATTTTGAGGCTCCTACACCGAGTTATTGATTTTCTCCCAAAGTTGTTCAAAGCTGAAGAGTTTAGCGAGGCAGAATTTGAGCCGACTTTGAAAATATATATGTGCTAATCTGGAAATCTTTTGGCTGTGTTTTTTACAATTGTTGTACGTTCATGAGTTATACTTCCAACGGAATGAGAATCGCATCATTTCGAGGCTCCTACGCCGAGTTATTGATTTTCTCCCAAAGTTGGTCAAAGCTGAAGAGTTGAGCGAGACAGAATTCTAGCTAACTTTGAAAATATATCTGTGCTAATCTTGGAAATCTTTTGGCTGTACTTTTTACATATGTTGTACATCTATGAGTTATGCTTCCAACAGAACAAGAATCACATCATTTCGATGCTCCTACGCCGAGTTATTAATTTTCTCCCAAAGTTGCTCAAAGCTGAAGAGTTGAGCGAGGCAGAATTGGAGCTAACTTTGAAAATATATCTGTACTAATCTGGAAGAATTTTGACCATGATTTTTACATATGTTGTACGTCTATGAGTTATGCTTCCAATGAAACAAGAATCGCATCATTTCGATGCTCCTACGCCGAGTTATTGATTTTCTCCCAAAGTTGTTCAAAGCTGAAGAGTTGAGCGAAGCAGAATTGGAGCTAACTTTGAAAATATATCTGTACTAATCTGGAAGCTTTTTGGCCATGATTTTTACATATGTTGTAAGTCTATGAGTTATGCTTCCAATGAAACAATAATTGCATCATTTCGATGCTCCTACGCCGAGTTATTGATTTTCTCCCAAAGTCGCTCAAAGCTGAAGAGTTGAGAGAGGCAGAATCGTAAGCTGACTTTGAAGCGATATCTGTGCCAATCCACAAAGTCTTTGGCCGTGATTTTTATACATTGTGTAGTTATTTGAGTCGTCTTTCCAACGGAAGAAGAAAATCATGATTTCAATACTCCTGCTCCAAGTTATGAATTTTCTACCATAATCGTGCAAAGCTGTGAAAGAGATATCAAAATTCAAAAGCAACTTCAGAATTTAACCCACAATGTGGAAGAAATTTTGATATGAAACTTCGACATACTGTAAGACGTTGAGTTCTATATCTCTTGGATCAAGTGTATTGCAATTTCATGGCTCCCACATTCGAAAATAAATATATTTTCAAAGATGTGCAAAGTTGAAATCACAAAGTGAAAGAAATTCGAGCTCCATGTGCCTCTCAAGAAGTCAGAAGATTGGTCCAAGATCTTCTCCACATTGAGAGGAAGATGTCAATCCACACTACAGCTTGAACAATGAGATTATCCACAATCTAGTTCGTTGATGTTTGGAGACCTACACCAAGTGTTTCTTTCGCCATCCTCACGTCAGGTGCTTTCTCGTCGGAAATGAAATGAAAGTAGTCCAAATGTTTCTCTCGTGGAGCCGCAAAAAAGGGATGAAAATGAAGGTGGGAAGTTTTCTTTACCAAGGCTGCAAGGAAGGTGAATGTGTCGAGTGAGTTTTCTGCCAACATTGCTAGGATGAGATGAGTGGTTCCACGCCAATCATATGAACAACTTGTGCAACTTCTAAGTGATTTAGGCTCTTTCGGAAACCTGAAACGAAAAAAAAATTGGAGCCATCGGTGCCAACTGCACGAAGTTTACAATTTTTTTTGGTTGATGTACTTCTGATAACACATGTAGTAAGTTCATGACCCTTCAATATGGCATGGCAAACATGAGCAGCAATACAACAATCTTGTTCGACATAGCAGGGCCAATAACACGAAGCTTTGAATTAAGGCCAAATTGGATCCTGAACATCAATCTCCTGTTCTTAAGAAACATTTCAATACATAAATAAAGATCAACCACAACCCTTACCTTCAATAAAGAGAAACAAGAAAAATCCAAAAGACACAAAATCCGTGAGGAAAAAGGTAAAATTTGAAGACCAACTTCAAAAAAAATAAAATAATAATAATAATTTTCTGTCAATTCAAGAAGAGTTTGAGATGGGTTTTTGGATATGCCACAGTAATATGAGTCTATTTTCTTAAGAGTCAACCCGCTCATCATTTGAAAGCTTCTACACAAAGAAAAGGATGTTTTGGCGGGACTGTCCATAGCCGTGAGAAGAATTGCCAGATTTGGGGTCCAACTTCAAAATTTGATTCCCGTCGATCCGGAAGGTTTCTAATGTTGATTTTTGGATATGTCGTAGTACTCAAAGTCTAGTTTATCCAGAATCAAGCGGCTCATCGTTTGAATTCCCCTACACCAAGAAAATGATGTTTTGGCAAGATTGCGCATAGCTGTGAGAAGAACTGCCAGATTTGGGATCCGACTTCAGAATTTGATTCCCGTCAATCTGGAAGGTTTTTAACATTAATTTTTGGATATGTCATAGTACTAGAAGTCTAGTTTCTCCAGAATCAAGTCTCTCATCGTTTGAATGCTCCTACACTAAGAAAAGGACATTTTGGCGAGATTACACATAATTAATAGAAGAATTGTCAGAGTTGAAGACCAACTTCAAAGATTGATTCCTGTTAATCCCAAAAGTGTTTAACGCTGATTTTTGGTTAGGTCGCAGTTCTATAAATTTCGTTTCATCCAAACCAAGCCGCTCGTCATTTGGACATTTCTACATTAAGAAAACAAGATTTTGGTGGGACTGCACGAAATTTAGAAAAGAAGACACCAAATTTAGAGTTCCACATTGATTTGGTTAGGAGAATTTATTTTTTTCAATGATTCTCTGATCAATCCTTTGTACTTGGGAGAATTTTATATAGAAGTTCCTTTGAACAATTTTCATTTCTTGTACAAGGAAAACTTTGGTAAAATTGAAAGAAGGAAATCATATCAATTTTTACTCATCTATATGGAAGTTGCTACCACTCCAAAGGAAAACAATAAGTCCTAAAATTTCAAGAATGATTCTTACAAAATCAAGCAAAGGAAAGAAAATTTGGTGTGATTATTAAATTACCAATTGTTTCCAAGTTGGAGGTTTGCAAAAAAAAAAAAAAAAAAAAAAAAAAGAGAAGCAAATCAAGTTATGTTCTTTTATTTAAAAATTCAACTTTGGGGACCTATGTGACACCCTAAGTGTTGGTGTCCAAATTTGTATTCAAGTCTATGGTGAAAGTTTTTTTTTGAATTTAAAATTAATAAAACTTTGACACATTGATTTGCATATCCCTTTCGAGAGAGAGAGTCCTCCTTATTGTCCCTCGAGTGGATTGAAATAACAGAAGTCCTTAGGAGCACATCAAAATGGAGTTGCGCATGATCTTACCATGCAACTTGTTTCATCGCAAGAAACTGAGTCAAGCAAATGTCTTAAGAGTGTTTGTTGGACTCATGAAGATTTCAACTCTCCTCGTCAAATTCGACAAGCCTACACATTGACAAGTCTCAAAAAAGGAAAACACACTCTGAAGACTTCAACTCTCATCGTCAAATTCGGCAATCCTACACGTTGACAAGTCTCAAAAAATAAAAGGGAAACCACATTCATGAAGATTTCAACTCTCGTCGTCAAATTCGGCAAGCCTACACGTTGACAAGTCTCAAAAAATGAAAACACATTCATGAATACTTCAAGTTTAGTCGCCAAACTTCGGCAAGCCTACACGTCAACAAGTCTCGAAGTAAGGGGCATTTGTAGACACATAAATTGTGTTGGGTTAAATTCATACGAAATTTGAATTAAATCCATGTTCGTTTGGGCTGAATGATTAATTTGGGCTTTACAAATAAATAAGTCAATTTTATTAAATTCAAATTCAAGGCCCATTTCACCTTGAAGCCCAAATTCATGCCACATGTCACAGTGACTAGGCATCCAAGACCAACAAGGCGGCGCCACGTGTCCAAATGAGGTGGTAGTCCAAATCAAGTGCAAGAACTAATCACAACATGCCAAGTGTCAAAATGACATCCTTTGGCCAATCATATGCAACCTTGTCCACCCCCTACAACTATAAATAGGGGATGTACATGACATTCTAAGGGCATCAAGAAAGTTCTTCAACAAGCATTCTGCAATTGGAGGAAGCTACAACATCAACTATATAGCTCTTCGAAGGAGTGATCAACTGAGTTTTTCTCGAAGATCGACTTGAAACAGCGAAGCACTTTTCGACGTTTCAGGAGATCGACAATATCTCAAGGAGGTCTACATCATCCAACAATTCGAGAAGTACGCTACTGAAGACCCTCGAATATTAGAGAAGCTTAGGAGAAAGAATCAAGAGAACAACAGAATTGTACTCACAACGATTCATCAATAAAATTCACATTTTTCTTCTATTTATTTTGCTTGCAGTTGATTTTCAGCGCTTACGAAAATTTGTTGCGAACAGTTCCTTAATTACATCAAATTCTTTTACTGCTTGTTTTTGCCAATTTGTCATCATTGAATTTTCTCCTGCAAAATGTATGTGCAATAGAGAAAACAAATGCCTCTTTTTACTTTATAACTCTCTAATATCCATTTTTGCACTCCGCTCATTTTATATTTTTAGTTGATTGAATTATTATTTTTTGGATCTTTGAAGATACTTCAAAACTCCTCCTCAAAAGATTTGATTTGTGGAATAGCAAACATTGACTACTGAGATGGAAAGTATGTGTGAGATGAATTTAGATGAAAGTGTAACTTACAACCATGGTCCTAACAACCTCCGAGTTGTTCGTCTCAAGCGTCATGATTTTCAAAATCATTTTCGTATTACTAATAACAGTTCATAGTGCAACAATTTGGAAGGAGCTAGCACAAGTCTCTTAATGACGGCTCTTAAAGAAGATGTTTTATGAACATCTAGGGGGATAACAACTCTTAAAGAAGATCTATTGTGGTTCTTTCATGATTGTAAAATGGATGCGAGTCTCGTATACCCTTTTTTTTTTGTTCATGAGATGTAGTTAGGCGCCCCTTATTTGTTGTACTTTGAATGAATAAACTAAATTCTACACCTAATGCCATGTTCTGATTTTTGAGTAGGGTGTTTGATAATAAAATGTTAATTTTTTTTTATAAAACAAAAAGGAAACACTTGTAACACATTGTAGGTTTCCATATTGAGTTCTTTATCAACAGATTCTGAATCTGACCAACTTAATATTGAATTGATCGTTGAAACTTAAGAGAAATGACAATACACCTTAGTTGTTTCTTATTGAATGGGGATTCTTTTATTATTATTATTATTATTATTATTATTATGTAAGCTAGGAAATATGAACCATTACTAAATGATGAGTGTTATGTTTTTCAAATTAGGTTAATCAAAAGTATTTATTGCTACTTTGGATTGCAAGCATATTTCTTGTAGATCAAACACAATTGAAATAACATCAGAATTAAAAATGTTGGGTCCGTGGTTAGCACGGGTAAAAACCATCTAGTATAACCATATGAGTGGAACGGAGTGAAATAATAGTGAAATAACATCAGAATTAAAAATGTTGGGCCCGTGGTTAGCACGGGTAAAAACCATCTAGTATAACCATATGAGTGGAACGGAGTGAAATAATAGGGGGTTCAAATTTGTTCTTGAACACAATGACTTTGCTATTGACCCCAGCAGAATTCTAGAGTTTATGATGCAACAATAAATGATATTAGAAGTAAGTGCTAATTTTAGTTTTTCTTATTGTTCTCACCTTGTTAACTCTATAAAGATATGACACCTGGGACTAACTCAACCCCAAAGGGTACCTCATGAGGGGAGGTTTGTTCAAATCCATATAAAGAGATCAAATTTCCATCCCTCTATCGATGTGGGACATTTTAACACACCCCCACATGCCCAGACCTCAACTGGAACGTGAACACTTCTAAATGGGGGCCCATCATCGGTGAACAACAAATTGGGATGGGTCTGTCTCTGATACCATGTAAAGATATGATACCTAGGCCTAACTCAACCCCAAAAGCTAGCTCATGAGGGGAGGTTTGTCCAAGTCCATATAAGGAGACCAAATTTTCATCCCTCTACCGATGTGGGACATCTTAACAAACTTGAACAAACAACCTTAAAATTAGAGGCAGAGAGTGCTTACTTATAGGAGCAACCCCCTCTTGTCGTGACTGTGATTCCGAAGGATTATAGGCAATTCTTGCAATGCATTTTGATCCAATCCATTATATAATTGTATGAAGGTGGGGTAATAAGTATGAAAAAAACTTGTCAAACTTGGGTCATCAAAAAAGAGATATTTAATATCTTTAGTGATGGTAGGGCAATAGTAGCAGGTATTATTTGCAATAATTTTGGGATCGAAAAGTAAATCTTCTCATTCGAATTTTTTCATGCTTAACAAGTCATAAAAAAACGTAATTACTTTTAATTGAGAACTGCACAAAGCGTATGAAAAACCAAACAACTAGGAATCGCTTGATTTGCAGATAAAGTTATTTCAAAATTATAGTCTTGAAATTATAATTTTTGGTAATTTATTACACCTCTCAAGTGAAACAAATAACATCAAATTTGAGGTATACATTTATCATGGAATTAATTATACCTTCAATCAAGCAAAATATAACTTTTATTTCAAATTAATCTTGAAATATTCAACTTTATCTCACAAACCAAACGACCAGCACACTATCTGTTAAAAAACTATAATTGTAACTTAAAACACAAACATGTGAAGGGCACATGCAATTTCAATCATTTGTTCATCATCATTAATTGGCCCTATATATGTTTAAACAACTAAACAGAAGGGACTGTTGATTTTCACGTGTGAATATACCTTTTTATGAATAAGTAGCTAATAACATGGATCTAACTTACTGGAACAAAGTGCGTACATTAATTAATATCTGTTCATAAAATAGACTTTCGTGGTTGAGAATTTCATCTTTCTTCTGATCAGTCGATCTCTTCAATAAAACTGTGATATTTTCCCTCAAACGTTTGATTTAAATGGTCATTAACATATATAATAGTCATATACAAATAAAAGCGAAAAAATAAAACGTAGTAGGACATTAAAATTAACGGTTACAATCCTATTTAGATAAGATATCGACCACAATCCTACACTTAGCTAGGTAGGATATATTAATATTTATCATTTACTCCGTTGTTCATTTAACATACTACCTAAGAATTGGATTCAATATTCCTCTAAGATGTGATGTTCGAATTCATACGGTACATTAGTTAATAGAGATGAAGTCAGAATTTGAAGTTTATGAGTTTGGAGGAACATACATATACAGAGAATATCATATGCCAAAATGTGAGAAGAAAATAATAACATCAAAGAGCACTAAAGATTAAAGCTTAGAAATCGATCTTCTTATATGAATTTATAGACAATTCTCTCCTCATGAGCTAACTTTTGGAATTGAGTTAGACCCAAAACTCATCTTTACCAAACACAAACATGTGGTTAGATATAGTCATAAATAAATGTATACAAAAGGATAGCAATATATAATTTCATTTTATCACGATCTAACATCAAAATAATCTAGTTCTACATATGGTTGATACGTTAATAGGGGGCAACATTTAAATTAAAGTGTTTGGTCACATGGTATGAAAAGGAGATAATACGGCCGACCTTATTAATGACTTACTTTTTTTCATGACTAGTAGTTTCTACTTTCTAGTCATCTTTCTATATATGATGAAAAATAATAATATCATAATCTGCTATTGACCTTTTAGCCAGATGTTTGGTTGTGTGGATCCCATTGAGAAATAATCACTAATTCAGTGAAAAATTGAAGTTATATGGTGGAAGTGATGTGTTTTTATTCACCTGCCATAACAACTCTATAACTAATAAAGTCTGATGAAATCTCAATTTTACGTAACGTTGAGCGTGCAGCTTTTTCTTTAAACAATTGACATTTGTTGCATTTATGAAAAATATACTTATATTACTTAATAAATATGAGAATTATGCACGTTATTACACCGTGAGGGTTTACCCCATGCGCACAAAGTGCTCACCACCTAAGAGACGAGCATCTTCTCTTAGGTTTCTTCCTCCCGCGTCCGTCGCCGTTCTGCCCGCGTTAGAGGGGAAGATTAGCAAACCGGGAAAAGAAAGAGGGAAGGGGAGTGTGTCTACCCGAAGGACAGAAGTTATAGGGGCTGCGGATTATTCTGAAGTTAAAAAAAAAAATCATAAGTTTCAAATTCAAAATTTAAACACTTTATTCATATTCTGAATTCGACTTTGATGTTGTGGCAGCTACCGTGGACGTGGATGTGGTAACTAAAACAAGATTGATAGGAGTATTTGCTTATCTCTAAAGACAAGTACATGTAAAGGGCAGCCACATGATACAAACACTTGCGCGTTCTTCTCCCAAATTTTACTACTCCATCTCATATTGGTTGTTTATTAGATATTTTTTCGAGAAATGAACAATTTGATTAATTTTTTTAATGTTAAGGATTTAATTGAAAATAATTACAAACTTTAATCTTGAATTTCTAAAATAATTGTTTATTTTTGCTAAAACAATGGTTAAAACGGATAGAGGGAATAACTTGTTACAAGTCAAATATTAGTCTTCTACTTTCTCATGTATTTTCAAATTTTTTTGTCTAAAACCTACAACCAACTAAGCTCATTATTAACTTTAAGTTTTATGCACATGATTAGATTATTATTTATAAGCTAATTATACGTAAGTTTGGACAATAATTAAACATTACTCCTATTAAAATGATAGCTTGATAAAGAAAATCATAATTGATAAGTTATCACAGGTTAAAATACATTACTAATATAAAAATAGTTGAACAATATCACTGTATATAACTAATTAAACCATTATTATACTGTTCCAGTCCTTATAATTACTTGAGTTTAAGCTCTCAGCATCATCCAAGGGCAAAGCTATTGGTTCTATATATCAGACTCATTTAGTTAAAAAATTACATTATATATATATAATCTTTACAATATTGTTTATATATATATAAAACTCCCTTCGAAAGCTTTTTGAATCAGTCATTCAAGTAGCCCTAAGCCCTATATAAAACTATTATACACAACCAAGTCATCTATGTAAAATAATTACAGCCAATTTGGGATAGGCAGAAACATTAACACTACTAAAAAACAAGAACTTAGGGAAGGATAATTTTGTAGATAAACAATAAAAAATTTATGTTAATTTTCATTTAGCTATTGATTGGTGATATATATATTTTTGGCAAAAATTCTATGTTAATGCAATTAGCTAAGATTTTTCAACAACGAATTAGTTGAGGATTACTGACAAATTTTGTAACTAATTCCATGTTTTGTTATAGTGCGACCTTCTGATTTTTTTTTAATTTTTCATCGTCCGACTAAATTCGAATTTGCGTAGGGAAGCATCAATTGATAGGGTGATATAATATATACTCCTATATATAAGGAAACTAATGTGGCATCAGTGTTTATGTATAGATAGCTGCCTCCATAATGCCAAAACTTGGAAGTTTCAACTCCAGCTCCCTCCTTCTATTTTCTCTTTTATGGACCATCTCTTTTTCTGCACACAATATTGGCGCTATCAACACAAAAAACTTTCATTTCAAAGAAGCCCCAAAATTCTACAATTCCCCAACTTGTCCTTCTCTTCATGACTACTACTACAACTCCTCCACCGACACAAATATTACACAAATTTGCTTTCAAAATGCAGTAAATGTAGCCATGACTCTTGATGCTGCTTATCTTCGAGGTTCAATGGCTGCAATTCTTTCTGTTCTTCAACATTCATCTTGCCCTGAAAATGTTATTTTTCACTTTGTCGCTTCGTCGTCTTCTGCTAACATTGATTATTTGAATCTCAAACTTGCTACTTCTTTTCCTTATCTACATTTCACAATTTATCCCTTCCGAGATTCACCTGTGGCTGGATTGATATCTACTTCGATTCGCGCTGCTTTGGATTGTCCTCTAAATTATGCTCGCAATTATCTACCTGATCTTCTTCCTCAATGTATCCAAAAGGTTCGTTTATACTCATTATTTCAGCTTCAAATTTGAAACAATTTGAATTTTGAAAAGCAATAAGAGGTTGCTAGCTGTAGAAATTCATGAACTTCAAATTCAAAATTCGTTTCTACCTTTATTAGTTATTTATCCTAATATATTCGTTATGCACATAGGTTGTGTACCTGGATTCAGATCTTGTTCTTGTAGATGACATTACGAAGCTAGCAGCAACACCGCTAGGTGAAGAAGCAGTTCTAGCAGCACCAGAATATTGCAATGCAAATTTCACAACCTATTTCACTCCTACTTTCTGGTCAAACCCTTCTCTTTCCTTGACTTTTGCGAATCGAAAGCCTTGTTATTTCAATACGGGAGTTATGGTAATTGATCTCGAAAGATGGAGAGATGGAGATTATACTACAAAGATTGTAGAATGGATGGAGCTTCAAAAAAGAATGAGAATTTATGAATTAGGTTCATTACCACCTTTTTTACTTGTTTTTGCTGGAAATATAGCTCCAGTTGATCATAAATGGAACCAACATGGACTTGGAGGTGATAATTTTCGAGGACTTTGTCGGGATTTGCACCCCGGTCCGGTGAGTTTACTGCATTGGAGCGGAAAAGGCAAACCGTGGGTCCGGCTCGATGCGAGCCGGCCTTGCCCGTTAGATGCCCTTTGGGCACCTTATGATCTGTTGCAAACCCCTTATGTTCTTGAATCTTAAGGTATTTTAATTTTTTGCTACCTATATTAAATTTAACTTATATATATCGATAATTTTTTAATTGGTATACTTGTATTTGTAGAAGTTGAAGCACAAGAGAGAGTAGAGATCTGTGTACTAGTTCATAAGGGGATCCTCCTCGATTGTGTTGTGTAACATGTACAGTAAGATTTTGTTTTCATGTCTAAGGTAACGGCTGTTTCTTGTATATTATTGGAGTATACACTTCGAACTTTTACTGTGCACTACTTATTAAGGGATTATTTTGCAGGATATATTAGAGAAAATAATGTATGTATTAGTGGTGATACTATTTTTTTTTATTTGGTAGTACTTTCAACCTATGTATAATCAGTACATGTATTAGTTATAAAAAGTGTATAATTAATACATACTAAATCATGATAATAGTAATACTAGAAGAGTTATTTATAGATATAAGTGTGATTAAAGACATATTTTTTCTTAATACGCTAAATCAACGTAACTAATACCCTAATCTTATACTCCTTCCGTCTCATTTTATATGTCATTCCTTTCTATAAATAGTTGGACCACAATACTTGTAATTTTATAAAATTTATGCATAAATTACCATATTTTGCCTATTATACCCTTGATAGAATAGTTAATTAATCTTGTCATTTATTAATAAAGTTGACTTAAGAAAACATTAAATAAGGGTAGAAGGGTAAAGTTTCATCATTTCTTAATGCAACTGCAAAGTAAAAATGTGACATATAAAATGGGACGGAAGGAGTAAGAATTTACCCTTTTTAGCTTTAGTTTCTATCAACATGAGTTAATCTGATGAGCACCTTTATTAATTAACTTGTAAACTCTCTTCTTTTTGTTCAAATAACGCGAACTTTTCTTTTCTATATACGCAGTGTAAAAAAAATTAAAATATCTAAAAGATTTATACACTTATGATCATAAAAATGAAATTAATAATCTGAAAAAAAGAAAAAGGAATAATTACCCTGACGTGGTTTCATATCATACGCATGAAATATAAAGGAAAAGATCAGGTGGGAAAGAAAAAAAGGGAAAGGAAAATTACTATAAAAGGAGGAAGTATCCCGATAGGGCGAAATATTTATCGGGATTTAAATTTTATGAATTTCAAATTCTAAAATAACGATATATATTCATTATTAATAACATTTGAGTGATGAATTTATACTATTATATATTTAATATAAATATATAATTTAAACTAAAATTATTAATTCAACTAATTCTAACTTGTCAAGTGTCGGTAGAGTTTCTTACAACATGGAGAAAAC
Organism: Solanum verrucosum; assembly: GCF_900185275.1. Taxonomy (NCBI): domain Eukaryota; kingdom Viridiplantae; phylum Streptophyta; class Magnoliopsida; order Solanales; family Solanaceae; genus Solanum; species Solanum verrucosum. Next base: position 6,890,571 of record NW_026020332.1, read on the forward strand.
ATGCAGCTTAGCAAAGACACGCATCTGCTCAGTGTTTAGTGTAGGAAGACAACAAAAGGAGACCAATCATGTGGCACTTGGGTCCTACTAATTAAATTAATTTACTCCCACTTTTTCTTAGCCTAAGATTACGTTAATTTGATCATGATACAATATATACATTTTTCTACTTAATTTTTAATGTAATAAAAGTGAATAATGATGAATGTATTATTTTATAACAATATGAATTGATTACGTAATTTGATACTATTGTTTAGTTATATATCATAAGAATTTATTGGCACAAATTTTTTTTATTTGTTATAACGATACTCCATAATTGAGGTAACTATTTTCAAAAAAGGAGAGAAACTAAAGTCCTCTATTCCCTTTATCTTTTGACTAAGAGTCGATCTGTTATTGTCAATTAATGGATCCATCATAAATGGAAGTGGGCATTGAAATAGACTCTATGCAATGCGAATATGAATTAGTAAATTAAAACATGTATGTTCTAAATATAAAATGATTAAAAAAGAGAAGCTAACAGTTGGAGGCTAGGCAAATGGTCCAATTTCTCTTATGCCGCATCTTCAAAAGACATTACTCACTTCATCTTTAGGTCTTTTTCTGTATGTCATATTTTTACATATTTATTAAAAAACTTATTCAATAATATAAATCATAACGGTCAACATGAGAGGGTTATTCGGATGATAAACATCCTTTATATACATTTAACCTGGATTCAAATAAACACCCTCCATACACATTTAACCTGGACCATCAAAACAATAAAACATCATTTGATTAAATTTTACCCAATAATCTATTTTTACTTTATCACCAATGACCAGGAAAGAAAGCAACATAAGTCTTTGGGCATTGCTTAGACTAAGTCACATTTGGGACGAGTATTAATAAGACTAGTCAAACGTTTTTAAAATATTGTAAGTAAATTACTTATGAAATAAGGACAACTTTTATGCCTTTAGTAAAAAGTGAAAAATTTAGAAATAATGGTAGTTTAAGGCCTAAATTATCAAATATAACGATAGTTTAGCTAATTATGATTTAAAGCTATTATTTGGAGTTGTATATATTCACTTTAATTTGCATCTGTTGTATCTGTTCACTTTATATATGTTGGATACATTATATTTATTTTCTCAATCTAGTTATATATATATATATATATATATATAAATCAATTACTCGGATAGGGTGTGTTGTATTAGCAAAAACGATTAGAGGGGGGGCTAGACCTGACCTCAATACAACACTAATCCGAAGGCTTACAAAAACTACTATAGAGCCTTCTGTAAATTTATGAAGAAGAAAGTAACTAGCTTACAAAGAAATTTGCTCTATCATATTTGCTCTGAATACTAGGCAATTGCCATTTGTCCAGTAGAAAGAGACCTTTAGCTTGTCTAGGGAGATTGGAATAGAGTTGAGTGATGAGCATCTGGTGAGAAGAAGAGGCCAGTTTTGCTAAACAATCTGCAACTTGGTTTCCCTCTTTGAAACAATGTTTAATTTGCATTTGCACCTTTTTTTGATGATGTTGATGGAGTCAATGACTTGTTTCAGCTTCATATTTGTAACTATATCGTTGGCAAGCATATTGACTATATTCATGGAGTCAAGTTCTAGAATAAAATTAGTGTACCCATGTTGATTACACCATTTTACACCAAACTCAACTGCCATGGCCTCAGCCATGTTGCTATTTTTGCACTCAACGGGGAAAGAGAATGCCATGATCAAGTCTCCATAACTATTCCTTATGATTCCCCCAATGCCTGCCCTTCCAGTCTCATGTGCATAGCTACCATCAGTATTGATTTTTATGATGTCGTTTTGAGGATAACTCCATGTTACTTGCTTCATTATCTGAACTGGTCTGGGCCTCTCAACTTCTAGGCAGAATGATGGCTAATGATTATTTCTATGGAAGTTTTGAAAAGTATTAGCCAAAACAGATTTTATAGTGTGAACGGTTTGATAGCACATTTTGTTTGTTTGGAGGTATTTTTTGCCTCCATATTTGCAAGAGCACCATTGCTTCCAAATCTCCCAACAAATAATTGTAGGGGTAATCTTCAAGATAGTCTTGTGAATGGCATTTTCTGGTTTTGTTTCCCACCAAGCACTGAAGATGTTGGTCATAGGCTGATTTTTATGTTGGATTCCGAGAGGGTTTCCCATCATGCTCCATAGTTGCCTTGCTGCTTCTCCCTCTCCAAACACGTGATACATAGTGTCATTACGTGCATTCCTATAACAAAAACAATCATTTTGTGAGTTGATATTGAGCCTAGTAATTATGTCATTAAAGGGCAATCTCCTTTTAAACATTCTCCAAGTTAAGAAAGATATTTTAAAAGGCATCTTATTATGCCAAATGCTGTTGAGAAAATTATTTTTTGGTCTTTGTTTTCTAACTATTTGCCATGCAGAGTAGTTAGTAAAAACACCATTTTCAGTATCATTCCAGATAGGATAATCCTTTTCCGTGTTATTGCCTATTACAATGCTAGAAATAATCTTCACAATGTAATTGGGAACAACACCGCTTAACTTAACAGTATTCCAAGACTTATTCACAAAAAAGGAATTAATCAGAAGTTTTGGAGACTTACCTAGGCCTTGACATAGCTTAGCCAAGGCTCCAATAGCTGTCTAATTGTCCCACCAAAAGCTGGAGTTTCCTTCTTGTACTTTCCAAATAATGTGACGTTCAACTTGTTCTTTGATTTGCATCAAACTTTTCCAAGTATGAGAGTCAACAGAAGTTGCCACTTTTTTAACAGGGTGAGCTATTTTGCAGTATTTTTTTATAAGAAACTTAGCCCAAGGAGATGGTTGAGTTCTAAACCTCCACCATCTCTTAATTATCAAGGAGTTACAAATGTCATTCATACTCCTAATGCCAATCCCCCCCCCCCCTCCCCCCCTTCATCTTTTGGAATACACAAGTTTTCCCACTTACTCCAGTGGTACTTATTCTTACCATCACTACTACCCCATAGAAAGTTAGCAAAGTGTTTCTCAATAAGATTGATGGTACCATTGGGAGGAGTAATAGCAGACAATGTGTAAATAGGCACAGATTGTAAAACATGCTTGATGAGAATAACCTTTCCCCATGAGATAACATATTACATTGCCAACCATTCAATCTTTTAACAATTTTTGCTAACATACCATCAAAATAGCTAAGATTTTTTTCCCATTATAGATAGGGCAACCCAAATAAGTGAAAGGGAAAGTGTTGTCCATGTAGCCAGTCACTCTTCTCAATATGTTGATCCTGTTATAAGCAGTTTTAGGAGCAGTAATAAAGAAACTCTTAGCATCATTAACCTGTTGACCTGAGGCTTTTTCATACCTCCTGATTTGATGCTTGATGAGCTTAATAGATTTATTATTGCCCCCGCTGAAAATCATTATGTCGTCCGCATAGGCAAGATGATTAATGACAGGTCCATTAAGATCCATGCTAAACAGAGTAAAATGCTCATGAGAATTAAGACTATTTAACATTCTAGACAATAAGTCAAAGCCAATTATAAAAAGTGAAGGGGATAGAGGGTCTCCCTTCTTAAGACCATGTGAGGAGCTGAAGAATCCTACTCTATTGCCATTGATAAGAATGGAACAATGATAATAATATCTTAAATTACTCAAACGACATATCATCAAATTGTCAGAATACAGATGATAACAATATATAATAGCATTCCAAAATAAAAAAATTGTTTGTCCTTAGAAGCACATCAAGACATTTCTCGAAGATAGTTGAAATCTTTCCTATGAACAAATAAAAGAATAAATGAGTTTACCCTCTCTCCAGTGAGTGCAGTGAAGGACTCTCGCCTCACCCCCCCCCCCCCCCCGTTTGACTTATGGCATCATCGACTTGCTTTTCAATCAAAGTGATTTCATAACCATAAAGAAAGACCTCTCTTTCGGGATCAGTCCCGTCCCTACATGTAGTAGTCAATCCGCGGGACATTCAAAGAAGCTATGCACCTTCACGGATCTCAGGTTATCCCATATAGAAAATCACTCGCTCAATCAACTTAGTCAATCCTTGCAAGTACATGTAGTGTATTGTAAGTCAAACTAATTCGTTGAATTATTTAAACACCTAGTAACATCACGACGCATTTGTTGCGTTATTTATTGACTATAGAACTTTGCAATTCTTGAAGCCAGTGTATGCATGGTTATTCGCACTTGATATTTTACAATATGTATATATAAAATATATGAGTTCATTCATGCATGTTTTACTTAATCATGGTTAATTATTCAAACATATGCTCAATTTAATTTGTAACCACTAAGATAAATTTTCTATAAGTTGTAAATTGTGGTTAAACATGAAATATATATTTGATCAGATTTTGGATCTATAACTCTACCTCTTTTATTTATTTACAATATTATATTCATCTTCCTTATTCTTATTATTTTTATAAATGATTCTATTACTATATTTATCATTTATCATAAATATAAAAATCAAAAGTTGACGAATTTATCCTTATTAAGATACTTTTAAATTTAATAAATGATTTAGAATAAAAGCATAATAAGTAGAAAAGGGTTTCTTGGGACTTGAGTACTTTATGAATCTGAGATTGTTCAGGTGAAATTAAGCATTGCCGGAGAAGTAGTACTTGCGGAATAAATGAAAGATAATAGGGTGAGGAAAGCCACTAAATTAAAGGTTTCACTCGCTCACTCTTATGCTCGTTTGTTGGACAATAAGTGGAGTGTATATGCTCATTTGAAGATAGAGGGTGAGTACTGTCAGTGGCGGAGCCAGGAATTTTAGGAAGAGGGTCCAGAAATTAGAATTCGAAATCAAAAGGGCAACAAATTTTTTGAAAATTTCAAAAGGGCAACTAAATTAATTATGAAATCAAAAGGGCAATAATTTCTAACGCCGTGTAAATCAGGTTTTCTAAAACGAGGCTCAAATTCCGATGAGCCTTGTAAGGCTCAGCCACCAATGAGCCTTGCAGGCTGTTATTTAAAAAAAAAAAACATTCTCGTTTTATTTTCTTGTTTGTTAAAAGTCTAATAATAATAATGCATAGTTGTTGATATGATGCATAAAGATAGTTTAGACCTTATTGCTAGCCATTACTTTGTGGCTTTTCAAACGAACTAAACCCAATAGTTTAGACCTTATTTACTACTTAGTTGATATTTTTTTTCTTCAACTTTTTTATGTGAAATTATAATTTGATTTATTCACTTGCAGAATGATAAAATTCAGCCTTCTTTAGTCATACTTTATTTTGGTGGAAATGTCCTATTGATGAATATGTTGAAAACATGAGAAAAATTATACTTCATATCAAGGTAAAAAAAAAACAATATACTCTTTAAATAATTTATAGTAAACATGAACCATGCATATATGTTGGAGTTCGAAAACTTCAATTTTATATATCAACCAATCGCAGGAAGATATTATGAGGCATTGATATGTATTTTTTAAAAAATACATAAATATCATTGACTTCTTCGTTTGACCTTTTTATGTATATATATATATATATATATATATATATATATATATATATATATATATATATATATATTAAAGAATTTTAGGCAATGGGACATGAAAGATTGTATAGAATGAATCAAGCAATAGAAAATGATAATGCTCAGTCATTTCAAGTGAGAGACAATGCAAGACAAATGGCATCTTATTCTAGAGATGCTATGAATGTTGTTCATTTGAACACAAGGTTGAACTTTCAACAACATTATACTCCACCAAATGAAAATCAATCACCAACAACATCAAATTTGGGAGGTGTTCATATAGAAGAACATAATACAGGATTTCAGGAAATCAATATGAGGCCAACACAAATTTATCATTGGCTACTCCCGACACCCCGTATTACCCTATTTTTTACTGTGCTGGAGTATCTACGAGTGTGCCCAACTACACACAAGAAGAAGGTAGTGGCTTTCAAACTCCTAATGTTGTAAATTTGGGTTTTGAAGAATTCAACGAAGGAAATTATGGTTTTGTACGACAACGTCAATTTCAAAACTCACTATTTCATGCTAGGAGATTGAGTTTTTCGACGGTAATATACTCTTTAAATAATTTATAGAATATTTTAGTTATATTAAATTATATGTTAATGATTTACATCTTATTCATGGATGACATGTCACAAAATCAAAATGATGATGAAGTTGGCCTTCACAACAATATGTATGTTGTTATAATCAACAAATTTTCAATTTTGACATTTATAAAATATTAATAGAATTCAGTAATAAATATAATTTGGCAGGACATCAACAACCGCATCAAGACAGACGATAATCTCTAGAAGTGTTGTCTTTTATATATTCTATCATGTCCCTTATATGTTCTATCATTTTTTTACAAATTATATATATATATATATATATATATATATATATATATATATAAATTGAAGTTTTCGAACTCCAACATGTATGCATGGTTCATGTTTACTATAAATTATTTAAAAAGTATATTGTTTTTTTTTACCTTGATATGAAGTATAATTTTTCTCATATTTTCAACATATTCATCAATAGGGCATTTCCACCAAAATAAAGTATGACTAAAGAAGACTGAATTTTATCATTCTGCAGGTGAATAAACCAAATTATAATTTCACATTAAAAAAGTTGAAGAAAACAAAATATCAACTAAGTAGTAAATAAGGTCTAAACAATTTAGTTCGTTTGAAAAGCCACAAAGTAATGGCTAGCAATAAGGTCTAAACTATCTTTATGCATCATATCAACAACTATATATTATTATTATTATTATTAGACTTTTAACAAACAAGAAAATAAAACAAGAATGTTTTTTTTTTAAAATAACAGCCTACAAGGCTCATTGGCGGCTGAGCCTTGTAAGGCTCATTGGCAGTTGAGCCTTACAAGGCTTATCGGAATTTGAGCCTCGTTTTAGAAAACCTGATTTACACGGCGTTAAAAATGGTTGCCCTTTTGGTTTCATAATTAATTGAGTTGCCCTTTTGAAATTTTCGAAAAAATTTGTTGCCCTTTTGGTTTCGGACTCTCAAAAATTAAGCAACAAAAAGTTCTTTTTAAGAAGGGAAAAAATTGATGAAGAGGGTCCAAAAATTAAACAACAAAAACTCTTTTTAAAAAGGGAAAAAAATTGTTGCAATTGAGATTTGAACACGGAGCACTGACATTTTACGAAGAGGGTCCAAAAATTAAACAACAAAAGCTCTTTTTAAAAAGGGAAAAAAATTGTTGCAAGTGAGATTTGAACACGCGAGCACTGACTCATTAAAGATATCAAAACACACATTTAAAACATCTTAAACCACTAGGATATAACAACCTATTATGTAAAGGTTGTCCAAAATATGTTATTTAATCACTTCGTGTATCAGTTTACTTGTATATGCAATATTTTTTCCAACGAAAGGTGTCCAATTGGACACCCTAACATACATGTGCCTATGCCCCTGAGTACTGCATGAGCTCGTAAGTAAAGTATGAAAAAATCTTATCTTCGAATAAAAATGATCTTATTGTGCTTGCTTTTGACAAAGCCTCTGGCTCTAAATAATAGGAACTATATTATGGTAGGATTAATATCATTGATCATTATAAGCTATAGCATAGGCCGATGCGGTGAAGTAGAATTTGAAATTTATGGGTCTGAATTTGTCACTAAATGCATACATAGCTCATTTTAGTTACTGAATTTGCATTTTAATATTTTTACATATCTAATTGATTTTGTAATACAAATACATAATTAAGCAAAAGCTACTAAATTTATTTAAATTTGTACCTGGTAATATAGCTCTAACCTGAGTATAACAGGCTATGTATAAAGGCGAGCAACCTTATAACAATAACAAACAACCTATTTATAGCCTATCCACAGGTCAAACAATATTGATAGGGGGTACTCTTGCCTAACAGAATTAGCCCAACATAACAATAATGGGTAGACTAAAAATCTACACCGTCATTGCATGCTTGCTTTGTGCACTGACATAACAAATTCGCATTGACTGGCTCAAATGAGTTGCTCTTGGCTTTGTAAACATATTTAGGTGATTATATTTTACCTTTTCACTATCAATGAGTAGGCAACTTTGGATGCAACTTTGAAAATTTATGGAGATCTGTCTTTGGTTAAGATCTGTTACGTGTGTGCTTTCTTGGGTGCTACTTAGAATAGAAATAATTTTCTAAAATAGATAAAGAGTTATTTACAAATTATCGAAAGTCTCGTTTGATCTGACTTGATATGAATTTAGATCTCTAACTTGAGAATGTGAATAAGGACATTCTAATCGATCCGATCGGTTATCATTTTAGTTTGATTGAAATGTGAAAAGCACTAATTCTTTTTTCTCAGTTGGTATACTATGGTGAGGAGAATCCCAACCCCATCCTTAGTTACTGCTTTCCCTTTTTTCAATCTATGCCATATCTCCATTAGTTCTTCGCTAATGCCTTTTAGCTTTCATTTAACTACTATTTTTTTCTTCCTCTACACCTCATAAGAGTAGTGAGTGTGCCTACTCCATCCTTTTACAAAATAAATATTGTAGGGAAAGTTATTGGAAAGGAGGGACTTCACTAAAGATGGTTTATATGTGCGTGTAAAAGGGTCTTTTTCATTTTTCCTTGTATTGTTTGACTAGCTACACTTTGTAAGTAAGGAAAGGCATAGAAAAAAGTGGAGATTGAAGTGATCCCTTAATATTGGACAAGAAATTGGAAGAAAAATAGAGTTTGCCTAAAGAACAAATAGGAGAATTGTTCTTGAACAGCTAACACTCAAAGAGTTCTGAAGAATTACTACATTTAAATACTGTATGCAGTACTTCAAATTGAGCTAAAAGAAATTCATTTTAATAGGGTTGTAACAATACTCCCCATCAAACCATCCTTGTCCTCAAGGATGAAATTGAGGAAATTGTTGGCAAAAAGTATGATGATCTTCCCAGATATTATCTTTTTCTAGAGCATTGAACCACTTGATAAACCATTAAGAAACAAGCATGTCATTCTTCTAAACCATTCTTTTATTGAAGATGGCATCAGGAACCAAAAGAACATGGCCTGAAGAAGAGTGCCCAATAGGTAGAATGACTGAAGTAGGATGAAAGTCAATCTTCTTCGGGAAATATGAAATGTGGGGTGAACCTCGGAATTTGTTGACAATGCCAAGGTGTAAGCCACTTTGCCCACATGTCCATAATTTGTAAAGGGCTAAAAAAGTTTGCGAAGAGCTCCTGAAAAGTGTGAGATTTAATGAAAAGTTGTATGTAAGGTTGGAGTTCCACATAAATTCAATCACCAACATTGTAAGTTTTGTTCGTCCTTCCCTTATCAGCTTAGAACTTCATTCGATTATGAGTCTTAAGAGGTTTGTAGAAGACTTTAGAATATCCTGGAAGAGTTTTTGAAAGACTTTAGAATTCTCTAGGCCTGCAGTGAATTCTAGAAGAGACCAAATTGTAAATATACAAGGACTTGTGTAGTAATTTTTATTTTCACTTTATCCCCTAGATGTGTAGTATAAATAGAGGGGCTCTCATTTGCAAACCAACCAAACAAGTGTAAAGCATTCTCCAAGCAATACAAAAATCTTCTTATAAGCTCTTTTTTTGTCTTTCATTCGTTTAGAGGTCTAAGTTTGAAAATGCTTACTTGAGCTTACAAGAACGTGAAAGAGTCGTGCGTAAGTTGTCAAGTGTCGCACGGAGCATTAGTTGAAGTCTAAGTCCATGACACTTAGCAAAACAAGGTTTGAAGGCCCTCAAGGTGGCTTATCGAGACAACCTGGATCTGATACCATTGATGCAATTCCTTAATATCAGACAAGAAATTGGAAGAAAAACAGAGTTAAACTAAAGAATAAATAGGCTCAGAAAACTCAACAAATTCTGAAGAAATTCAGAAAGAAAATAAAGAAAAGAGTTTATAGATTTGCTATAATCCAAAATTTGTTTACATTTCCAAGATTAACTCCTACTTATACAAAGAGATGGTCCCCAAAGTTAATTGTAATTAACTCAACCAACTTTCCTTCTTTACAGACTAACATACTAGTTTTAGAATTTGCTAATCACATGACTCATTCACTACATATAACTACTTTATACCGTACTTTGAATTGAGCTAAAACAAATTTATTCTAACCATATTCCCCTATCAAACCATCTTTGTACTCCATAATGAAATTGAGGAAACTTAGAAAAAAAATATGATAATCGTCCCAAGTACAATCTTCCTCCAGACCATTGAACTACTTGATAAGACATTACCAGACAATCCTACCATTCTTCTATCTAACATGGCCTCAGAAACTAAAGAACAAATAAGAGAATTATTCTTGAACAGCTCACTCGAGAACTCAAAGACTTCTAAAGAAATTCAGAAAGAAAAGGAAGAAGAGAGTTCATTGATCCACTAGAATTAAAAAAAATTACACTTTGATGATTAAATTTTACTATCCCAAAGTTAGGTGTAACTAACTTTTCTTCCTAACAAACTAGTTCCATAGAATGTGCTAATGATGTAACTCTTTCACCACATTTAACTATTTTATACACTAAAAGAAATTCATTCTAATATGGCTGTAAAAATACTCCCCATCTAACCATCCTTGTCCTCAAGGATGAAATTAAGGAAACTACTGCAAAAAGTATGACATCTTCCTAAGTACTATCTAGCATTGCTCCACTTGTTAAGCCATTGAGAAACAGTCATGCCATTTTTTTTTATCAATTCTTCAATCTAAGATGATCTCATGAATTAGAAGAATATGGTCTGAAGAGGAGTGCACAATAGATAGAATGACTGAAGTAGGATGAGAGTCAATCTTCTTCTTTAGCTGGGAAATATGAAAGGTGAGGTGAATCTTGGAATCTGCCGGCAATGCCGATGTGTAATCCACTTTGCAGTAGCCACAATCTGAAAGGGCCAAAGAATTTAGCGGAGAGCTCCTGAAAAGTCTATTTGTCTAAGATTTAAGGGAAAGTTGTCTGTAAAGCTGGAGGTTTACATAAATCTAATCACCAACATTGTAAGTTTTGTATGTCCTTCCCTTGTTAGCTTGGGACTTCATTTGACTCTGAGCCTTAGTCAAACAAGCTTTGTTGGGACTTCATTTGACCCTGTGCTTTAGTCAAACAAGCTTTGAAGGCCCTCAAGGTGACTTTTCGAGATAACCTGACTTTGATACCACTAATTTGATCCCTTAATATCGGATAAGAAATTGAAAGAGAAACAGAGTTTGCCTAAAGAACAAATAGGAGAATTGGTCTTGAACAGCTCATTCGAGAACTTAAAGACTTCTGAAGAAATTTATAAAGAAAAGGAAGAAAAGAGTTTATTGATCTGCTAGAATCCAAAATTTGTTTACACTTTCAGAATTAACTCCTACTTATACAAAGAGATTGTTCCCAAAGTTAGTTGTTATTAACTTTCCTTCCTAACAGACTAGTTCTAGAATGTGCTAATCACGTGACTCCTTCACTAGATTTAACTACTTTATACCGTACTTCGAATTGAGCTAAAAGAAATTCATTCTAATACGACCGTAACAGAGGTCAAGCTATGTGCACAAAGAGGTAAGTACAAACGGATGCATAAAATTAAAGAACTTGTTTACAAAATAAACATGTACTCGTCTGGATCTTAAATATCTAAATATAAATAAGAACGAGTTTGCAGTGTCTTTTCAGAAACTTAATTTTTTCTGTTTTTCTTTTGAGAGGACGAAAGAAATACAGGTCAAATTGCACTCCACTTATTTCAAAGTTGAGAAAAACATCCAATACAAGAATATACTCTAGCAACTAACTTAGCAGCAAGAGAAATACAGGGAAAAGCTGGACAAGATAACTCGAATTTGCAATATATTCTGGAGATCAGCTTGATTATTGTTCCTGTGGCTTTATAATCCAGAATATGTTACAACTTTGAGACGAACTGACAAAAGTTCTTGAACTATATCTACGCTCCATCTTTAACTCAACGTGCTATTACTGGACTAACAATCTGGACAATCTCCTCAGCTTCACCTGAAGTCCAAGATGGTCCATACATTTCAAAAGATGATTGAGCAAGAAAACAGAGGTTGAAGACAATATCTGTCATCTTAGGCCTCTCTGCTGATTGCTTCGATGTGCATGCTGTCGCCAAGGCAGCCAAGTTTAGAGCATCATCAATAGGGTAAAAGCTCAACTTTGGATCCATCCATTTTCTAAACTTCTCCTTTCTGTTCTCTTCAACTTCCAAGATTCCACTAATTTCTTTGCACATGATCAGAGTCTCATCATTATAATCTTTTGATACCATTGCTTTCTTCCCTGAAAGCAACTCCAACAGCACAATCCCAAAAGCAAACACGTCAACTTTCAGCATCATTGAGTTGGTGGCATGTCTGGCTGTAGAGAAACCTGCAATTTTGGCTTTAAACCTTGAATCAAGAAGTATGCTACACGTTCGGATGTCCCCGTGAACTATACTAGGTTGAGTATGTTCATGCAGGTATTGCAGAGCATTTGCAACATCCAAGGCTATGTGTAATCTTCGACTCCAACCAAGTGATGCCACTAAGACAGAGGCAGAAGAAGATGATGATGATCCAGGAAACAACCATTGATCCAGTGAGCCATTTTCAGCATATTCATAAACTAAAAAGGAATTACCAAGATCGTCTGATGAAATGCCCATTAGTTTCACTAGATTTGCGTGATGTAGTTTTTGAAGTATTGTCAATTCCTCCGAGGCTTGTTTTGTTTTCTTGACTGCTACAACTTGGTCGTTCATTGTAGCCTTGTACACTGATCCTCCTAACCTGTATCTCTCACTGAGGTCGACAGTTGCCTCCATGATGATCTTCAGGTCATATATTATTGGCTTTCCAATGTAGCCAGAAACTCCAGGAAGAAGCTTATCTTGAATGTTCTTATGGTCCATAATTTCACCTTCTGAGGTTTTCTTGGTATGATAGAGATCAGAAGTTTCAAGAGTAGAAGAGTTATGGGCTAAGTTAGCCCTCCTCTTCTCGTCTAGATGACGCATGTATACCATCAAGCAAAATGAAAAAACTGCAAGCAACCCCATAATACTTAAAACAGTAATGACTATCCATCCATGTTTGGATTTTCTACTGCTTGCAGAAGAGGGGTAAGATTGCAGAATAATAGGAAGTTTTATTGGTATCAAGACAGGAGAATATATTGCAGCAGTGAAATTTCTGTAATTGTTGGCAGCCAGAATGTCAGCTCCAGATGCTCCAAACATATTGCTTACAGGCAACACATCATCCCAAGGCTGCCAAACATAAGTGACCAGGTACTGAAGTCCCTTTTCGAGATCAGAATGTGTGGGGCATTTACAAAACAAAGAAAAAACAGCTTCTGCCCCAATTGTCAAGTTGGTTGGATCTAGTGTTGGATTCATATCTTGCACCACGTGATAATTAGTAAGGTTCTCAAAAGCTCCTATTGAAACTGAATAAAAGCTGTCGCCTTTCCTGATCTGATAGGTGACATTGGAGAAATAATGAGAACTATTGCAGTAGCATTTAACAGGTGCAAGTAAAAGCTGGTCACGGAATAGCTCGGTATCCTCTGAGGCTAGACCTGTGGCCGTAGCTATACTTAAACGACTGACTTCAAGAAGATCAGATATACTTCCGACATCTAAATAATTTGGTGGACGGGCACGATATGAAATAAAAGTATCACAAGAAAAGGAAGAGTTAAACGAGCATGAAAAGTCTGTGTCTGTGCTAGATGGTTGAGCAGTTATGTTGGAGGACGAAAGTATGAGAAAGAGGAAAAAGTTGTAAAACAAGGAGACAAGAGGAACTACCATTGATGCAAAGCTTAGATAGCAAGACAACAGCTAGTAAGTTATATTTGTTAGCATGAGCAAGAGTGAATTTAGGAATTTATTTAACTTTAATGTGAAAGCTACAAAAATTCTAAAAGTTTGGAAGGATAGGAAAAAAAGAATATCTAGGAGGCCTTGTCTGTAGCTTTGTCTGTGAGATACCCTCTTGTCTTCTCTGCCTACTCTAAATAATTTAAGCAGCTGTCTCTGTCTTAATGCAACAATGCTTTATAAATTATTCTCAATAAGCAAAAGGAAATCATTTGTATATATAATCCTTACTTTCTCTTGACTATGACATTTCCTTTCAGTTCTTTCCTAGGGAAGCTCCAGCAAATAGATTAATACTAGAACCAAATATAGACGGCACGGATTCCTTCTTCCTACCAAAGTTCATAAAGTAAACAACAGAGAATAAAAAAGAAGAGATACCGGTGAATTCTCAGAGGTGGTTGTCAATAGTTATATGCTTAACATATGCAAGCGAGCTTGTGTCACTCTCTTATCTTAGGAGAAAGAGACCTAATCAAGTAGGAAAAAATTACAATTGTCAGTTTCATGGAGACAATCCTGGCATACTTTGGCATGAAGAACAATATTTTTCAGGGGATATTTTCCAGAAAATAAGTCATTTTCTAGGGTCTGATTGCCAGGAAAACATTTTTCACACGAGAAGGAAAATGACTTCCCTCACCTTTGCAATTATCTCAACAATCATATTTCATATCGTTGATTTAACCAACATTTAGATGTTATTATCAATCTTCAATGTTCAAAAATATAATCAAAACAATTTTATTATGCTAATATAATTATGAATCTTTTATTTTAAAATATCAGAAAATATTTTACACTCTCCACCCAACACCAGAAACGTATTCAGGAAAATGACTTATGTCATACCAAACACACCCTCGGTGTTGCTAGTTTTATCCTCTTTCAAGACCAAGTGAAGAGTTCTCTCCTTACAACTAAAACGAACAGAGCTGCTTAGTTTTTCCATGATAACAATTTTAAGAATTTCTGAAAACCTATCTTATGTGGAAAGCCTAAGCAAATCCTTAATGACAATGCAAAAACTATAGTTGAAGTCTTAAGAGGCAGAAAATTGAACATCCAATCATGCGTGGACATTGGTCCTGGGATGAACAAGCAAAAATCATAGAGCAGGTGAACAAGCACCAGTTCCACCCTCCCATAAAACATAAATCATGAGTATATCTTGTTTACAAAGAGCACAGATACCACATAGAAGCTAAACCCTAGCAAATGAGTGAACTTGCAATATCACCACCTTATATCAGCAAAACAGCTGCATTGCTGACAACTACGACATTTACTCAGATGCCAAGTAAAAGTCCAGTTACTCATTCGCAATTTTAAGCAACAATATAACAAAGATCAACACTTCAATTCTGATCAACATAATCAAAATGCTATGGACATGTAACCAGACCTCCTTGATAAGAGTTAAGTTGATGATGTTGACCTGAAATATGGAGGCGGCCATTTGCTAATTTGCAGTAAGTCTCTTTCTCGGATCTATTCTTCATCACACTGTTGGAACTGGAGAAGCATTACAGCTCAATATCCCGATCAGTGACATAGTCCTTCAACTACAAGTTGACTGGAAATTATTGGAATAAATGTTACGGACTCTTGAAGTTGATGATGTTGACCTGAAATATGGAGGAGGCCATTTGCAGTAAGTCTCTTTCTCGGATCTATTCTTCATCACACTGTTGGAACTGGAAAAGCATTACAGCTCTATATCCCGATCAATGACATAGTCTTTCAACTACAAGTTGACTGGAAACTATTGGAATAAATGTTACAGACTCTTGAAAGATCAGTAGAGCTCACTGTAAACATATGTCCAGGTGAAGCAAGGGGGAGAGCATCACTTATTTCCTCAGTTCTCTCTTCTACAGAAGCAGCTTTTAGGAGCTTGCCTTCCTTCCAGAGACTCTTGACAAGCAATTGTTTGGTATGAGCATCAGGCAACAACCCAGAGTTCCTCATGTCTTCAAAAACCCTGAGTGCAAGAGCAGCTCTTTCACATTTGCAATAAGCATGTATGAGAACTTTATACATATAAGCGTCAGGCTCTATACCACTCTGCCTGACCATCCCAAAAAGCCTCTGTACAGTTTTTATATCTCCGTGAAGAGCAAAATGGTTCATTAGTCCAGAATATGTTTGTGAATCTGGAACAATTCCTAGTAAACTCATTTCTTCGAGAATATCTAAGGCGTCCGAATTCATTTTACATTTTATCAATGTCCTTAGCAGAGATGAGTACAGAAGCAACTGACTGCTTTTAGATATTGGACCACAGATCGTTTTAATGCTTTTGAAAACCCTAAGGGCAGGATCACCATAACGAGAAATCCCATAGAAATCAATAATTAACCGTATCGTGCTGAATGACAATTGAATGCCCTCTCTTTCAACCTTAGACAAAAGTTGATCAACCAAGTCGACACATCCTTGGCGAGCTAATTTGGTTATCATTCTTGAAATTGTGTATATATTGTGAATGAATCCTGGCTGACAAGAAACCCAGCAGAAGAACTGCCAAGCTGTTTCTGCTGACTTGAAGCTCCTGATCATCTTGCACACCAACCTAGTCGTCCAAACTAAATTTGCATCCTCCAGTGCTGACACCTCCTCAGCGCCCCAGTTCTGCAAAGCATTAGCTAAAGAAGCTGGATCCAACCATGGTTTCAGGTGAGGTTGATCCACAGCATTAGTATTGTTACCGTCAATCTCTTCATCTTCATCATCACTGTCGTCTTCACTACTGTCCATAGAGTAACCAATCATCTTAATCCTCCCATCCGATAACATGTCCCTTAGCAATTCATTTGTCTCAGCATCATAACCAGCACTCTGCATCTGCTGCAATGACCATAGCATAGCTCGAACAGGCAATATTCCATCACTCCTCATCTGATCAAGCAAGACTTTGACGACATCCAACTGATTGGCAATAGTGAATGCTTCCACTAGAACAGAATACTGCTTTAATGTACGTTTGATCCGAACATGGGGCAACATATGGAAAAGCTCGATGGCTGAATCCAACTCTCTAGTTCTAACAAGATGCTCAATTATAATAGTGTATGTCCTACAATTAGGAAGTGCCCCTTCTTCAATCATCCTATGGAATACCCTCACAGCATCACTATCCTTACCCACCTGAACATATAATCCCATTACAATGTTGTAAGACTCAGTACATGGATGCTTTCGAAGGGTTGTCCTCCACTCGTCCCACACACGGACAACATCGTTAAACTCTCTACTAATGGCATACCATCGCATTTGATCCATGTAACTAACACGTGCCGCATTAACGAACTTTCCCGAGTTAATGGCATTGATAAGTGCTTGGAGTTTGGCAGTCTCCCGCGCCTTAGCAAGAATCTTGGCTAATGCATAAAGGGTATTATGTGTATGTGAGAAATGTGGAATCTTTTTAAGACATTCAATCAAATGGAGAGCTGATTCAACAGAGGGAGCTGATTGAAGTGCCTTAGTGACTACAAAAGAATCCAAAGAAGGATTCTCCAGATAGGTAACAAGATTTTCTGAAGAACTAGACCGAAGAGCGAGTCTTATTGAATCGATAAGCCTCGCTCTCTGGAAGTACAAAGCTACCTTGTTCACATTTTGGGTTCCCAAGAAACGGCGAAAATGCAGAGATACATAATTAAATGTGCTGTTTATCTTGTAAAATCGATTTAAGTACATATAAACTTACAGGTAGACAACAACCTACAAGAAGTTTAGGGACTTTAGTAGGAAGGAGATGAGGAGTAGGAGTCAAAACTTCGTGTGATAAAAATATCAAACAGTTGGTGTGCAGTCAAAATTTCATGCGACAAAAATATCAAACAGTTGGTGTGCAGTCAAAATTTCATGCGACAAAATATCAAACAGTTGGTGTGCGTGGACAACTCTTCAGGAATTTGCAGAAACAAATAACTTGGCCATTGTTAGATCAACAGAGAGGAAGATAATGGGACTAAGCTCATCATTTAGGGCCAAATTCCAAAGATTCGCGGTGAATTTTCTTTGCTTTGTGAACTATGACTCCCACTTCGTTGAATTATGGAGCCTATGTTCCAGCCTTTTGGGATTTCACGTAATGGGCTTTGGACGCGGATAAAGTGAAATTTGCGTACTTCAAATTGTTTGTCGGTCTAATTCAATTTGTTTATCTAGTTTTGAGTTTTGATCCTAAGGGTGTGTTTGGTATGAAGGAAAATGTTTTACATTTTTTATTTATTTTCTCATGTTTGGTTGGTGAGTAGAAAATATTTTTCGAAAAAGATTTTTTGGTGTTTGATTTATGAATAAAAAAATATTTTGAGAAATATCTTTTATTTTTACTTCGAGTAGAAAATATTTTTTTAATTGAAATTGAAAATATTTTTTAATAATAAACTTAATTTTTTTTTGGGTAGGGTGGATTGGTGGTGGTGGTGGGGTGAAAAATAAAAATTTGAAATTGAAAGTATTTTTTAGGGAAAAAGGTTTAAAAAAGGGAAACTTACAAAAATATACTATAATAAAAAAATATTTACCATTTATAGCAATAACATTTCTTTTTCACTTGATCACTTTTAATAAATTTATAATACAGATTACAAAGAACAATTTATTATTCACATATAATACAAGTTTTATTGATGGATAATACATTTATCATACATTTTAATACACTTATAATACAATGTGTCAACTTCTTACTAAAAAAAGCATAATATATTTTTAAAAACAATTATAATACATATTCTACTTATATATAAGAGTGAGTTTATGATGGACATTTGAATGTCCCATCATAAACTCCCTATATTCTACTTATATAATATTCTACTATAAATCTTTTTTTCTACTATATAATATATATTTATTTTCTAAGGGAGTTTATATAATATATAATATAATATAATATAATATATAATAATATAATATAATAAATCATTTACAAATGACTTAAAATATTTAATATTTAAAATTCTACCATAAAATAGGTTGACTCTCAAAATTCTATCCGGGTCACATATATTGAGACAGAAAAAATAACATATATCATTTTAAAATTATCAAAAAAGTATTAAAAATAATAATAATTAACAACTTAAAATATCTGGAAGACATTTTAAAAGGGTTAATTTTATAATTTTATCCATATCACATAAATTAGGAAGTTATTTGAAAGTTACATAAAAATATTATAAATCACAATAATGAATAACTTTTAAAAAAAAAAAGTGCAAATTTGGATGACTCTTCAAATTTCATTTGTGTCACATAAATTGAGACAACAAAAATAGCATATTTTGCGTCCATTTTAATTTATTTGTCTTAATTTTTTTTTTATATTTACAAATTGCGTAAAAATACTATAAATCATGATAATTGACAACATAAAATATGTTTTGAAAAAGATACCAAAAATTGCACTGATTCTTGAAGTTAATCTATCGTAAAAATACTATAAATCATGATAATTGACAACATAAAATATTTTTAAAAAATATACATATAAAAAATTTCGATTGATTCTTGAAATTAATCTATCGTTAAAATTTATGTATAAAATACAATAAATCGTGATAATTGACAACTTAAAATATTTATTAAAAATGCACAAAAAAAGAAATTGACTGATTCTTAAAATTAATCTATCAATGTCACATAAAATGAGACAAAAGTAGTAATATGTATTATTTAATGTCAAATTACTGAAAACTACGTAAAATGTATTGTAAATCTTAACAATTAACAACATTTGATTAACTCTTGAAATTTTATCTATGCTACATACATTGAGACAAGTGGAGTAATATATATTAAGTATTTACAAATTACGTAAAAATATTATAAATTACATTATTAACAACTTAAAATATTTAAAAATCATATTAAATTTAAATAACTCACTATATTTTATCTGTGTCACATACATTAGGACAAAAAATAATAGTTATTGGGCCCGTGCGTAAGAGAGTTTATGCCCAAGTATAATATATAATATTCAATGACTCTCCAAATTTCATTTGTGTCACATAAATTGAAACAACAAAAATAACATATATTGGGTCCATTTTAATTTATTTGTCTTATTTTTTAAAAAAAATTATATTTAAAAATTGCATAAAATAACTATAAATCATGATAATTGACAACATAAAATATGTTTTGAAAAAGATACAAAAAATTCCATTGATTCTTGAAGTTAATCTATCGTAAAAATACTATAAATCATGATAATTGACAACATAAAATATTTCAAAAATAAATACATTTAAAAAAATTTGATTGATTCTTGAAATTAATCTATCGTTAAAAATTATGTATAAAATACAATTAATCGTGATAATTGACAACTTAAAATATTTATTAAAAAAACAGGAAAAAAAATTGACTGATTCTTAAAATTAAATCGTGATAATTGACAACATAAAATTGTTCAAAAATGTTGTATGTGGGTAGTCTTATTGTGCCTTCAATAGCGTCAAAGAAAGTACAGGTTTGTGATAAAAAAACTTATTCCTTTATCCACGCAAACAATTGCTTCAAAAACTTCGTTATTAGCCCCAAAACATACCATTTATGTTATTGGGCCCGTGCATAGCACGGGCAACAAAATCTAGTATATCATACATAATTCACTTTTAATACATATTGCATATTTAACATAGGGAAAATGCATAAGTACACCCCCAGCCTATGCCCAAAATCTCTGAGACACACCTAACCTTTACTAAGGTCCTATTACCCCCCCGAACTTATTTTTTAATTAATTTTTTACCACTTTCGGCTTACGTGGAAATATAAACCAAATAGGTTGAAAGCTTTGTTCAACACGCGCCGGGCCCCACTTTTTCAACTTTCTAAAAAGTAGCTTTTACACTTCCCAAAATTTCAAAAAGTTATCCTATTATTTATAATCTACTTTGTTAATATATTTTTAGTTAGTTTATAGATTTTAATATTTATATATTTTATTTCAAATTTGGGCATGTAAAATTTTGTAAATATTATATATATAATTTTATTTTATTTATAGATAAAAAAAATTATTTATAATCTACTTTGTTAACATATTTTTAGTTAGTTTATAGTTTTCAATGTTTATATATTTTATTTTAAATTTGGGCTTGTAAAATTTTGTAAATATTATATATATAATTTTATTTTATTATAGATAAAAAAATATTACTTATAATCTACTTTGTGAATATATTTTTAGTTAGTTTATAGCTTTCAATGTTTATATATTTTATTTCAAATTTGGGCTTGTAAAATTTTGTAAATATTATATATATAATTTTATTTTATTTATAGATAGTTACACTTTTCCAACTTTATCATAATTGTAGGATACTTATAAGACTAGAAGGTACTCTCTAATAGTGCATATAATTATTTTGTTTGTTCAAACATGTTTTTATTTGTATGCAACCTCAATTTTTATATCAATTATGTAGAAACTTTAATAGTGAATAATTTCGATCATTATTATTAATAGAACATAAGAAGAATTATTACTCAAAATCTTTACGTTAATAAAAATATAAATTGTTGTAACTATTATTTATAGATGATTAAAAAAATAAAATTGGGAAGAAAATAGTAAGTAAAAATTATACGTTATATTAAATTATCTTTACATTAATAAAAAAAGAAATTGTTGTTAGTATTATTTGTAATATAATTAAACAAAAATAACAATGGGAAGAAAATAATAAGTAAAGATTACACGTTGTATTAAAATAATAAGTATTAAAAATTATGATAAATTTTATAATAGTCATAACATGAATTTACGCAATAATTACTATATTAGAATACTAGAAAAATTGATAAGTTCCTCGACATCTAATCATTGATTAAATTTTAAATTATTATTTTCTTCTGCGAAAGTTTAAGAGATTAAATTAATGTTTTAAAAAATAATATAACAAACTGATTAATTAATTATTTTCAATGATTAATAAGAAAATGTATATAGCAAGTACATGTATTATTATTACATTATTTATATCCACTCTATATTAAATCATTTTTCTATTATAGTTTGACGCAAATTTCAGAATGTAAAGAATGTTTTGGATTCGAAAAATAAATATTCAAAATATACTAACATGTCATTTAATCTTATGATATTTTACATTTCATGTGAAAAAAATTAAATATTAATTTTTTAATATGAAAAATATTAATTTATTAATACAACATAAAAGTAATAAAGGACAATATATAAAAATATTTGAAGTATTTGATATTTTATTAAATTAAAATAATTTTAAATTAATATATAGCTGCGCAACGCGCGGGTACGTATACTAGTGAAGAACAATAATAAAGAAGAAGACAATTGAGTTAATATTTATTTTTTCCAAGTTTATTTTAACACATGACCAATTTTTATTGGTCAGCACTGTCTAAAAGTTGCACCCACGCGCTTAACATAGGTGAAATCACGGACTCAGCCACGTAGGCCGAAAAGTGGTAAACAATTAACTAAAAAATAAGTTCAAGGGGATAATAGGACCTTAGTAAAGGTTAGGTGTGTCTCAGGGATTTTGGGCATAGGCTGGGGGGTACTTATGCATTTTCCCATAGTATTGTTATGTATTGCTAAAAATAGTAATAAATAAAAAATATCGCTAAAATTCGTAATTATTTTTTAAAAGACATCCATCCAAGTAATTTTTCCTTTGAAATATATCCAAACTTTGACCGAAATTGTTGTAACAATACGAACTTTGGAAAGGACCTTTTACCCCCTGCACTATTTAATAGTGTATTTTAAAGGTATATATATGTCCATGTGGACATCATAAATATTGCATCATTTTAAATAGTAATGTGTCCACGTGGGCACATATATACCTTTAAAATATATTATTAAATAGTGCAGGGGTAAAAGGTCCTCCATAAAGTTTTGTATCGTAACAGCAATTTCGGTCAAAGTTAGAGTATTTTCCAGACCATTTTCCCTATTTTATAAAAACAAACTTTAAATTTATTATTTTTTTGGGGGGTGGGTGGGTGGTAGGGGAGTGGGGGGTAAAAAATAAAAATTTAAAATTGAAAGTATTTTTTTAAAAAAACTTTAAATTTTTTTTTTTTTTGGGGGGGGGGGTGTAGGGGGCTGGCGGGGGGTGAAAATAAAATTTTGAAATCGAAATTATTTTTTAAAAACAAACTTTAAATTTTATTTTTTTTGGGCTGGCGGGAAGGGGGGTCGAGGTGAGGGTGGGTAAAAAAATAAAAATTTGAAGTTAAAAAATATTTTTTAAAAGTAAGTTTTAAATTTATTTTTTCATCAAAAAAATTGTAATTTGAATTTGGAAGAAAGTTTTGGAAAATGTTTTCCTTAATTTTTGAAGGGAAGTCATTTTCCTTAAATTTGAGGAAAATGAGTTGATTTGGAAAACATTTTACCCAACCAAACATGATAAAATTGGAAAATGTTTTCCTTCATACCAAACACAATCTAAATTTTAAAAAGTTTGAATCATATCAAAATGTATTTTAAAGAGAAGAAGTCCAAAATAGTCCCTTATCCTTAGTTCACCACGTCACGTGCAATAATACAAATTGAATAATTGAAAAGCGAGAGTAAAGGTGAACAAGAAAGTTTCTGATCGCGTTGACTACGTCTTTGCCCTTTGTACACACCGCCCATCGCACCTATCAATTGAATGATCCGGCGAAGTCAGAGGAAACTCTGGTGGAGGCCCGCAACGATATTGACGTGCAAATCGTTCGTATAGGTCCCTACTACAGGTCGGCAAGCAGACAATGTGCATCACTTCTCGCCTGAATTCTGACTTAGAGACGTTCAGTCATAATCCAGCACACAGTAGCTTCACGCGCTGACTTTTCAACCAAGCGCGAGTGTATCTCAAATACATACGAAACACATTTGGATATAATGTATTTCGGGCTATTCGATACTAGAACATGCTTGCCGCAAAGAAAGACTACTTTTTTATTCGCTTGTATGTGCCCCTCTACTCATGCGTGACTACATAAATTACACATAACTTGATCCTCATGTATCTGGAATACATGTGTATAAGTACGCCATATATCTGGTAATGAAATAAATGTGGTAAACTAAAATAGAGATATATAATTAAACCATAAATTAGTGAGATTTGTATTAATTTTTTAATATAATGGACAAATAAAAATAGACAAAATAATATTAGGAAATGTGAATTTTCTGTACTACATAGACAATCTTATTGTCGAGTTGAAATTAGTTACTAGTACCCCCCCCCCCTCCCCCTCCAGGGTTTTATGCTACTCTCCATGGGTTTGAATTGTTGTGATTCAATTACTTATATTCAATCTTATTATGCATAATTTAACTTAATTACAAGATTTTCATTAATTTCACATGAACCCATGTTTATGCTTATTTTATGAATGCAAACTATGTTTATGAACTCGTGAATTATGATTATGAATCTATGCATGCTTTAAGAAAGTGATGATTTATGACTAAATGATGTTTTTAAGATAAAGTGTCAATAATTTGTGAAAGGTTTTCTCGTATTTGAAAGGAATCATGATTTAGATGCTTAGATAGGTAAGTGTCTTAATGAGTGAAGTTATGAAATCATGATTTCTAAATGAGCAATTCTAATATGAACTTATGATTGAATTAGTAGTCTTAATTGTTGTCTTTTCAAATATTTTGACTATGGTATGATTATAACTTTATCTATTAAATTGAAATTTTACTTAGCACGGAGATGACTTTGAAATGGACCCTACTGTTAGTAGAGGTTTGATCTTCAAGAGCAATTCATTTGTCCCTAACTACGTACCCTGTAGGATTTGTCTTAGAAAGACATAGCTAATGGATCCACCTAAGCTTATATGGGATTCGACTCCTCTCCATTTTCCACAAGTTCCTATTTGGATTAATGACACATGTCATAAGTTAAAATAAATGGCTAAGATTTAATTTCCCAAAGTAAATCTCTAATCATGATTTAACTAATAAATATATTATATATTTAATTTTAATCCTAACAACATATTATCTTGTTCATAAATATATAGGAAAAAAAGTTTTCTTCCTAATTTGTTTTTACCTAGGATGTTAATTTAATTTTATTTTTAAGTTAATATTTTTATTGCATTTTTTCCTTAAAATTTTATTTTTAACCATTAGCTATTGAAGAGTATTATTTTTCCTATTTAATTTTACTTTTTTTTTAATTTCCTCCAAAATGAACATTAGCTATATTTGGCAGCAGTTCAATATTTAAAAGAAAATTTAAAAAGATCCCATGAAAAAAATAAATTAGGAAGAACTTTTCCCCCCCTATATTTATAATATTGTGAGATTATAATAATTTTTAATACTAAATATATATTGCATTTATTAGTTAAATCATGGTTAGAGATTTACTTTGGGATATTAAATCTTAGCCATTTATTTTAACCTATGTCATGTGTCACTAATCCAAATAGGAACTTGGGGAAAATGGAGAGAAGAGAAATGGAGAGGAGCCGGATCCGCTATGTATGGTCCTTACCTTGACAAATAGGACAATCTCCTTTCAGTGTGAAAAAGAAGCCGAATTTCATGTTATAGCTCACATGATCTATGTCGGTTAATCGTAAATATCTTACAAAAGAACTATGTTTTCTTTAATGATTTTTATGATTTCTTCAAAAACTATGATTTAAGCTTATGTTATGATTTTTAGAATATTGCATTGACCTTAAATTCAATTATTTCAGTTTCAGTATCTATCAATTGCAAGTTTTACTATTTGGTCATGTAGACATTGGTGTGATCAAGCCTGGTATAGTTGTGACCTTCGGCCCTACTGGTTTGACACTAAAGTCAAGTTTGTAGAGATGCATCACGAAGCTTTCCAGTGTCATCAGGTCTTGGAGTAGTTTGAGTTTGCCTTATCAATATAATTTCTGCATTATTTAAATTGTTGAATGGTTAATAAAGGAATGTGGTTCACTTATGGAGATGGTAGGTGCCCTCATGACCTAATGTGATTTTGGGTCGTGACAAATACAAATTTAATAACATTCTGGGAGTAATTTTATTAGCATAGTATTAAATGTGTGTTGTAAGTCTTCATCCTTGAAAATTTATTCCAAGTCAAAACTGCGTAGACTCCTTTATCTGGATCTTGATTTTTCTCAAATTGGCCTTCACATATTTTGGTTGAGTCTTCTATTTTTACACCTTTTGAAGTGTCATCTTCTTTGATAAAATTTGCTGAAGCTTCAACTTTCAACACTATTTTTTTTCATCTTTTCTTTTTAATTTGTTTATTGAGATTTCTTTTTTAAAATTAGATTTAAAGGGTAGTGCAATGGTGAGAGTAATTAATCAATGTACGAAGTAATTACAATGAACATTAATTACTTATTAGTTTTCCTAGGTTGGTCAAATATCTATATTCAAGACTAATTAACTATCAAGGGTGTAATATGAAGAATATTATAATAATTTATACATTGATTATGAAATGATAAATATAATTGACCAACTATTTATAGTAAGAATGATACATAAAAAAAAAGGTAGTAAGTACTAAATTTTTGAGATAAATTTGAAGCTTGGTTCTGATTAGTTTATTAACGTTGAGTACGTAAGTTGTTCACTTTGGCAAACAAGAGGATGCTCTTTGCTCGGAAGAATACTCTAGGGATGTAGTTTAAATTGTGATCATACTTAAAGGGTCTTTTTAGCTAAAAACTCTTAATCTTCTTCGCGGCCACTTCCAATTCATACTGTAACCAAGCCCTAAATTCTTAAGCGCGAAGGTAATCGACTTTCAATGGAAAAGCTCATTATTCATATCAGTTGAATAAGAAAAGCGTATGAAACCCTAAAAACAAACTTCCAAAAGTTGAACGAATAGAAATTTCTCAGTTTATTCACTCTATTTGAAATCAAAATTTCTACTTTTCTATTTTGAAAGTCTACCCTTTCGCCTCCTAGCTTGAAATTCATGTATTTGTTACGTTAAGTTGTTTCCAGTTTAGCTATTTTGCATAGGAAGAGCTGAAGAAGTAACTGTCAAATTCATCCACTCAGGTATGAGTATCTTCTTATGAATGATGCATTTAAAGCTGTTATTTGGTGCATTACATAAGTTATACATTTGAAAAACTTTTTTTTTTTAACTGGGGAAGTTTTCATTGAATGTTTATCTCCTCTGTTTTACCTCTTTTTACGTAGATTGAGGGCTTTTGCATTGTTTTTGAATTGGTGGAACAATGGAAGAAGCAACAATACCACAGTTCGGGAATAAACTCGTTCACGAGGCTAAACTCAAAGAGCTTCTTCGTAACTTAACCTCCACAGATTTCCAACTCTGTTCCGATGCTTCAAAAGAGTTCATCAAACTTCTCAAGTCCGACTCTGGACCTGAATTTCTCAGCTTGTACATCCAGAATTCATCTAAGTGTATGGAACTCGAACAAGCTTGGGAGCTTCGAAAAAGCAAAACTGGACTTTACGTTGTTTTAAATTTGATTTCTGGATTTTTCAACCAATACTATGGGAAAAACAGGGTGGATAAAGATCCAAAAGTTGCTGTAATAGTTAACGCATTAGATAAGTTTGCAAAATTGATTGTGGAAAAGAGAATGAATGATTTGTATAAAGAATTGAATAGTAAAGAAGCAAAGCGCCAACGAG
Source organism: Solanum verrucosum (assembly GCF_900185275.1). Classification (NCBI taxonomy): domain Eukaryota; kingdom Viridiplantae; phylum Streptophyta; class Magnoliopsida; order Solanales; family Solanaceae; genus Solanum; species Solanum verrucosum. The sequence goes on from NW_026020332.1 coordinate 6,918,211, forward strand.
CTGCACTTTCTCTGTTGGCTTCTATAGCTAGGCGTAGTTCGTGGATGGCATGGGAAGTGGCCAAGAGTTTTGATTTCAAAATACCTATATTTGGGAGACTAGCTGAGTGGAAAGCAAAGAAAATTGAAGGGAAAAAGAAGCATTATTCGACGAGGAAGGCTTTTGTGGGTTTTGCAGTATCATTTTTGGAGGTTGGGAATGCTAGGTTGCTGAGAGGCGTGTTGCAGCAGAAGGATATGTATTCTGGGGTGCTTCGCGGGTTGGGAAATGATGATGATGATACCGTGGTTCATGTGTTATCCACTTTGCGTGATAGGGTTCTTGTCCCGGATTCACTGGTGCCCACTGGGCTTAGAAGTGTGCTCTTTGGGAGTGTAACTTTGGAGCAGCTTGCTAGCATTTCGGGACGAGATGGTGGTGGATTGGCTGCAGAATTAGCTCATGAAGTGTTATATATGGTATGTACTGATCCTTCGAATGGATTGATGCCAGATTTGAAGAGGGTACCTAAACCATTGAGAGGAAACCCAAACAGATTATTGGGCCTTATGAAGAAGTTAAAAGCTGGAGAGATTGAGAATCACAGAAATCTGCTTTTGGCAATTGTTAAGGGGAAGCCATCTTTTGGTTCAGCTTATTTGGATGAGTTCCCATACAGTCTTGAAGACCCTTCATCGCGTAACTGGTTAGATAATATTTGCTAATTTGAGTTTTTTTTTGAATATTAGTATTGGTGTTATTGTTGTTTGTCTATTGTGACTCAATTACTTGCAGGTTTGCTTCAGTTTCTTTGGCAGCAAATGTGCTCTCCTCTGTTGGTGATGGACTTGTCTTTGGGTTTCTTGATTCTCAAAACCAGGAGCCGCCAACTCTTAACAGCCCAGAGGTGCAAAATATCATGAAGTGCATTGGACCACGATCCTTCTCTCGACTGGTGATTAATAAAGGTTTACTTCATTCGGATCCTCTAGTGAAACATGGAACTTTGAAGTTTGTGTTGGAGGTTCTGAAACTGTTGGAGTTACTAATTAGTGCTTTAAACAGTGTCATGTCTTCCCAAGGTCAAATGATCCACAAATGGGAGTCCCTCAAGCAAGATATCTGGAATGCAGTTCGGATTTTGCTCCCTGATCCTCAAGTTCTGTTCTCGTTGCTCTCTTCACTGAACGAATTTTACAAAGGTCTTGAGCAACGCTCGAAAAGACCTGCAGATTCTGAAATAGGAGATAAGCTGAGTATTAGGAAGAAGCTGAAAATTGACGCTGCAATTGAGGATACAGATATCGTTGTAGGGGGGGTTAGTTACTCCCCTGATGCAGCTCTGTCCCTGGATGGTGAATCAATCATAAATGTAGATGACATGGATGATTCTAAAGATGACACTTATTTTGTAAAGCTTATAACAGAACTCTGGAGTTTGCATTCTTCTCCCTTGCCAGACTCTACTATAGAAGACACAGAAGTGCTATTCTATGCCAAGTTGCTTAATGTCTTAACAATATATTATGTGAGTTCCAAGTTCTTGAATCCTAGTTGTTCTGGCTTATGGAAAAATACTGTGCAATTGAAGAGGAAGCTTTTGGTTGCATTAAAAATAAAATAAAATTTTGCATCTAAAATCTGATATTTAATTTTTATTATTATTTTTTGCATATAAAAAGATGTTTTGCTTATCTGCAGTATCCCTTTCATTTGACTCTGTATTAACTATAGCTGTATCGTATTAAGTTAGTGCTTACATAAGCCACTACATGCTGTGAGTGATCAAGTTAGTCTACTGCTTTTTGCACAGTTTTGTAACTTGTTCAACAATGTTCATGGGACCTCAAAAACTCCGTTTCATGAACTGTTTAAGTGTGCTGACATTGTGTCAACAAGGTTGATTTATCGATTCCATATATTATTTACTCCCCTATGAATTCGTGTTGCATGGCTGTAGACTCACTGGTTCCCTATCTATTTATTCTCATTTAAACTATTTCATGTTCTTGATAGATCAATCAGTGATTTTGGAGCATGTGGTTTGAATTTAAGGATGTCAGTTTCATGAACTTTTAACTTTACGTCATGTTCCTAAGTAGAACTTCAGATGTACATGTTATTAAAGCCTATTTATATTTGAAATTATATTGTTGAATTTTCTTTTCTTCTTCTCGTATGTGCCCCGAAGCTGGAGTTTCTCTGCTGTTTAAGATGGTATATATAGTAATCTGATTTATTAGGGTAAATTCGTTTAAGCAAAGTTAATAGTTCCTAATTCAAATAGGAAAAACGAAATGAAGAAATCCTGATATTTAATGCTTACTTTTTGGATATTTTTTGTTTCTTTTTTGCAGAAAACAATGCCTAAGATGTTGGAAGGATTGTTTGATTTCTTCAAAATTCTACCAAACAACCTGCTGGCTTTACCAACTATGTTGCAGCAAACTCTGTTATCTCTGCTCCAAGAACATGTTGGTTGGTCCTCTAAATGCGAAATTGCAACAAGAGTTCACTCACAAATGTACAAGCATTTGCTTCCATTTCTGGACTTGTTAATGTTTTCACCCAACAGAGACATTAAAGATCAAGCGTACATTCTAGCAAAGACATCAATGTATAGTACTGGTGCATTTGACAAAAACCCAAAGGAAATTTGTTCATGGTTCTTCTTTATTCCTGGGTACAGCAAAGACAACATGCTTGGAGGAGGAGTAGGGTGTGATATCTACAGAAAATTGTCCTCACCTGTTCTTCTTTTCTTATGTGATGCTGTAATTGAGTCTGGCAATAAGTTATTCTGTTATTCGGATCTTTTCAGGTCTTCTTTGAGTAGCATACCAGGCATCAAAGGTAATTGATGATTCATATAGTGTTCTTGGTCTTTGCAACATAGTTTAAGATGGGTGTTACTTTTACTTTATATAGTGAATATTTTTTATGTTCAGTTGACACTATTGAATATTTCCTATTTTCTTTTGTCCTTCCTTCAAATTTTTTTACCTGGGCCTTGACTGTTATTCTACTTATTCACTGGTTAAAACACTTCTATTTTGCTGTTTCTGACCTAATACTTCAGTTTCTATGGGATTCACAGTGCATCATGACCATCCTTCAATTGGAAAGTTAACTTTTCCTCCATCCTTTACTCTGACCATCTTATTTGTCATGATAACTGAAGTAGTTAACCCAGTGGCTTGTAAATCTCATTGCCGAAATACTGCAAACTTGAAAAGAAGAACTTAGCAGCAGCTGAAAGAGATCACTTGCAATATCTGACAGTTATTGACACTTCTTGCAGATATATCTCCTGATTTCAGCCCTTTCACAATCTGCATCTTGGATAGGTGCCTAACATTGGCAACTGCTGAAACTGGTGCTTTTTCTGCTTCCGAGAAGTCGATGGTTTCATCATATGTGTGCAATACCTTAAAGTATCTTCTGGAGACTCAGGTAGCATCTGTCCTTTCATTTAAATGTTTTTTCCATTTAAATTGGCAGCACAGTAGCACTTAAGGTGTTTTCCCCGCTTGACAGTTTTTATCTCTCCTGAACTTTGTTAGGGGGACCCATTACTTTTGTCTTCAATAATTGATGTGAAGTTGTCTGAGAAACTTGATGCTCCATATGACTTGGATGATTCTCAATGTCCCTGCGAGTGGAGGCCATTCAAGAGATTGCTACATTTGTCACGGAAAATTTTGCAGGGAACTTACAGAATATCTTCCAACATCAAGGAAGTTGTGTATACCGAAAGTTCTTTTACCTGTACTGTCGGTGAAGTCCAAAGATTGCTTAAGAGTGAGTCTGATGGTAGTCTGGTTGGATTGACCATTGGGTTTTGCTTTTCAATTGCCTGCACAACATCAGCTGAGATAATACAGAATTTCCCTTCGATAGTATCTGTCTCGAATAAATTGCTCGGGGTCCCTCTGTCACTGTTGATGCAACTATTTTTTTCAGAACCTAGTCTTCTGAATGATGCTTCTAAGAGATGGCCAGAAATCTTCTTCACGGGTATGGAAAGGGCCTTAGCTAGATTAAGTGGTGGGAGAACAATGGACTATGAGTCTGATGCATTTTCTGTATTTTTGGAGCATGCACCTTTTTATGTTCTCTTTCCAGCTGTTCTGTATATTGATGGACTGGATTTGTCGGATCAATCAGGATTGCAAAGCTTGCTTCTGGCAAAGCTTTCAGAGAAGACATCTGATCATCTTCTTTCCTGTTTCCGCTATTTACTCTTTTGGTTGAATCAAACTCAGTTATCCTATAGACATGAGCAATTTGAGGGACTTGAAAAACTTTCCGCAGCTTGCTTCCTTCTCCTAAGCGGCATGCTGAAAAAATTGTTGGCTGAAAAATCCAATTCTTGTGGTGTAGACACCTGTAGTCCTTTCTCAACTTACTTTATTGAAGAGTTGGTTGTAACTATCCTTGATCACCCTGCTGTGGTAGCTGTGCTGGAGTACCCATCCCCTGTTAACAGTGATTTTGCATGTGGAACAATTAAGGACAGTGTAGACCAGTTTGTTGAATCAGTTAAACTGAAAATTTGCAAGACGGATCATCATGTGCTTAATTTGGTAAAAGCTACTTCTGAGTTCTGGTTGTCTTTCTGCTTTGGCCAAAGCTCCTCATCTGAAGTTTATCATGCCAATAAACATGTTGTTAGTTCATTCAAAAATGTGGTAAAGAAACTGGTTCTGACATTTAGGCTCAAGATGAACGAATGCATGAAGTCTAAGAACTTAATACCTTTAGTTCCTGTACTATATGTTCTACATAGTTTGATTCATTTCATATCTCCCTTTGAGGCGCTTGAATTGGCCCATTGGATTCTGTCTTTGATTGACCTTGAGGATCGTTCTGTTTGGCTGACTTCAGCTCTCTGTGTTGGATTACACATTGCTGGTTCTGCATTTGATCATCTGGCGGCATACATGTGGCAGCCACAAGAAAAAATCCCCATCTGCTTGTTTTGGGGAATTCAACAGGAACAAAATGATGTCATCCTTTATGAGAAAGTCCTTTTGCAAGTATATGATATTGCCACTCGATTTGAACTTGATGTTGCTGATGCCTGTCTGCTAAAAGCTGTAAAAGTTGTGAAAGTACATAAATCTATGCAGAAGCAAAGCCATCTTTTTCTTAAGGATACATGCAGAGCTGTGGCTAACACTCATGTCAATATCCTTTCTCATTGCATGCTCAAAATAACCAAAAGAAAAGCTGAAATCTTGTTTCTTGTTGCTGATATAAGCCCTCTGCATCTATCTGTATTCGGGAAGTTATTTTCAGACAGGATGAATAAATATATGGTAGTCAAGCCTTGTACAGTACTACCAATTTGTGATTTTTCTGATGAAGATGCACTGATGATTCTTCCCACTGTTATCCTGTACTTGAACTCAATTCCTGCAAAATTTGGGGGCCAGCTTTGCATGCTTCATGAGCATATAGCTTCTTTTTATTGGGAAATACTCAAACAAGGTTTCTCTATCTGGAAAAGTTATGTTTCCAGGGAGATATTTAAGGTAGAATATTTTGAAAACCTGTCAATGGAAGATTTTCCGAATCTTGTCTCAGGTAGCCTTCTCGCGAATACTGTTCTTGTAGTCCAGATATTCTTTGAATTAAGAGGTGATTTGGTGAAAGTGAAAAAACGCTTGAGTATATTCAATTCTGTTTGCTCAAGTGATTGTAGTGATCTGCTGGAGTTCGATCTCACTCAAGATGGTTCTTATTCAGTCGAAGAGTCTTTGAATGTTGTCAACAGGACTGTTGCAAAAATACGTTTGTGCAGTGCCCTTTTATTCCCCGAGAAGGGAAAGTTTCCGTCTCTGCTGAAGAAAAACGCAGAAGTGATTGCTTCAGAAGAGTGCCCCATTTTAGACTTGACAAGAATCCGGTTTCTGAACTTGCTGGTTCAATCCTGGCAGCTTATCGTCAAGAGATGCTCTTTGAACGTTGTTGACTTCAGGCAAATGGAAGTTGGAAGCTGTTCCATATTTAGATATTTGGAAGTATATATTCTAAAAAATGTAACGGAAATAACAAGGGAGATGCATGGTTGTCTTCTGAATTTGGAATCTCTTCCATTTGTAGAGCAACTTGGTAAGTCATCTCTTCTGCATAGGTTTTACGATCCTTTGACACTGGGGATGCTCCGAGCTATTATCTCATCAGTATCCGAGGGGAAGTTCTCTTGCATTTCAATTATTCAACTGTTGCTTGCACATTCTCAATTTGCAGCTACCATCCATTCTTCTCACATCTCAGCTGGTCATTCTCACTTTGGGATGATATTTACTCCTTTGCCTAGCATCATGAGATCATATGTTCAATTTGCTGATTTAGATGCCTATGATTTAAAAGATAGTTGTAAACTATCTGAGGAACGTGCTCGGCAGTTAGAACTTGTGAAGTTGCTTAGGTTGCTTTTCCAAATCAGGGCTCGACAATGTGATATTAATAATGTAGAAGACATTGGAATAAATTTGAGGGAATTGCTCTTCTTGCTATTATCTTCTTATGGTGCTAGTATGAGTGTGATTGACTTGGAGATATACAGCTTAATGGATGAGATCAATTCGACTAATGACTTGGGCGAAGGAAGTATGGCTAAATTAGATTATCTATGGGGTAGTGCTCTGCTGAAAGTCAGAAAAGAAAATGAACTGGAGCAGACTATCTCTAGTAATTTGAGTGAAGCTGAAGCAGTTGATGATTACCGCAGGATCTGCTTCAGAGAAAACATTCCCATAGACCCCAAAGTTTGTGCAACTACTGTGCTTTATTTCCCATATGATAGAACAGTTGGTCCAGGGATTCTCAAAGAATCTAAAAAAGATTATCCTGACTTTGGATATGAGGTACTCTTATTAATGATAATTCGTTTTTTCTTTTTTTCCATAATCTCTGATGTTCCTCCAATTTTGAGGAAAAGAAATAGGGGATATTTCTGTAGTTTCTCCCAATCCTGTCACATTCAAAACTATGGAATTTTCTGCAGGTACAATATGCAGATGCTGAGAAACTCCGTGTGTATGATCCCATTTTTATTTTGCACTTCTCAGTTCACTGTCTTTCTATGGGGTTTATTGAGCCTTTGGAGTTTGCAAGCTTAGGCTTGCTTGCGATTGCTGTTGTCAGTATATCTTCACCTGATGATGACATGAGGAAACTAGGTTACGAGGTTCTTGGAAGATTCAAGAGTGTACTGGAGGTATATATCGTTGTCATAACTTTTCTCTCCTTAGTTGTGATTTCATTACTTAAACATTGCACAATTTTCTGTGATTTGACCAATGATATGCTGTTAGCAACATAAAGATGGTGGTGCGTGGTTGGTTTGGCAACTATGGAAGTGGTGGTGGTGCCACTGGTGGACATTTGACTGGAGAAGTATGCTGGATTTGTGTTCACACAAAAACCAAAGAACGTAAAAAAGAAGTGTGAAATAAAACCGATGTCAGCTAATTTTAAGCCATTTATGCACTTAAAATTGTGTGAAATACGTTCTATGCCATGTACGACTTCTATATTCACGAGATACATTCCAATCTGTTGAGGTGTCTATCTGGTCACCTAGTAAAATTGAAGTGTCCAATTTGTGCCAAGTTTAAGGAGTTGTCTATGTATGTGACCGTAGAGAATAAAAACATGATTCTTTCCGAGAAGCATCCAATCTTTAGTATGTGTTTTACATTTACATAAATAAATTTTGAGAACATTTATTATTATCCTGAATAAACTAGAAAATAGTTTATTAAAGGCCTAGGTAGGCAATGGACTTATCTTGGCACTTGACAAGAATGCTTTTTAAGGGGACTCTTGAAGATCCTTAGCAGTAAGGGGTCGTCTGGTAGGGTATGTGAGGATAGTGCTGAATATGGTGTATTAGTAGTGTTGGTATTAGTTATGCTTGCATTAGTTATGCTGAGACTATTTCTTATTCAGTGTTTAGCTTGGTGTATTAAAAATAACACACATTGCATAATTTCTAAAAGAAATTAATTGTTTTAAAAAAATACCCTCCACAAATATGGTGGAAAAGATATGAAAAAGGTTATGAGGGGCAATAGTGTCTTTATTCGTATTAATACATGCACTAAAACTCCTTGCATTGCTAATACCATGTTTCACATAGATTAGTTATACATATCATAATGATCAATGAAGTGGTTGAGAACCATGAGGTCTCAGGTTCAATTCCCAGCGGAGACAAAAAAACACGTTGTGATTCTTCCCATCTGTCCTAGCCTTGGTGGACAGAGTTATCAAGCTGATTCAGATACCATGGTCATAAAAAAGAAGTTATACATAGCATAATACCAAATAGAGTGTTAGTTTCATAGGTTGAAAACGTGTACCAAACAAAGTATTGGTAATACATAAAGCTAATGCATGCATTTTTTTTCTAATGCATCCTACCAAATGACCTTAAAGAGTATTTGCACGATCAACTTAGAGAAGAGGCAACCCATTTATAGAAGGCTGAGTATTAGCCCCTCAAGAGTGGTCGTTGAACCATGAGTTTTCTTTTAGAGAGTGTTCATGAGTAGAAGCTAGTGATATACCTTTTTCAGTGTTCCATGCCTCTCAAAATTTCTTTCTTACTTCTGAATTTTCTTGAAATAATGTCCACTTCCCAAAAAGGAAAGCAGTTTCCAAAATCTTTTCATCAAAAGTACTGTTGGATACACTTTTATATCAAAGAAAATGAAATTCTACTGAAGTAACTTTAGACTCTTTTCTAGTTAAATACAATAAAACTTCGACTCTCATCTTAATAACAGTGTTGAGCAATAGTAGGAGACTTAAACTAAACTTATGTTCTAAGTTGCTCGAACTCGGGTACGGGTGTCAACGGATGCGGAGCCGCATATCCCGTCCTTCATGATCTAATTTTAAGATTCAGGGATATGGATCTAGATACGGATACAAGAGCTGGGACTCAACAATTTTTTTAATCTTTAATTTTATAATTAGATAATTATAATGTTTCACATTTATAAACTCTAATTAATATGTAATATTTATCTCATTTTACGAAAACAATATAATATAATATATATATACATATATATATATATATATTTATCTTTAATAATAAACCATAAATGTGGCATCTAATAAAGGACTAAAGGTCAATTAAAATAGGTAATAAATTAGTCTTGGGGTGTAAGTCGTCTTCTTCATCTTTGTTCCTCTACATCGTCTTCTCTCCTGTATCTTCTTCCCCTACAAGTTCTCCATATCTTTGTTTTCCCCCAATACAATACAACTCACAACATGCAAAGTCTAGTAGTCCACCACGACATCACCAATTCTCGGCTTCTCTGTTCCAAAAATAGAAATTGTAATTGTAGAGCTCTTAAATTTTAGAAACCTGCAACACCCAACATGAACAAGAAGATTTACCTAAAATAAACTTCAAAGGAGACAAAGGGACTAGTATAAATTACTATATAGCAGCAAAATTGAAGGAATTTTGTTTTCGATCTATTAAATCTTTACTTTGAGATATCAAAATTTCATTTTCTCTCCAAATTGTTGGTCAACACACCGATCTCGTTTGACCGGATTCGACATAGATCCCACACCCTTACCATGTCAATGTCGTGTCGACATGAGTGCGGCACCAAAATTGCCAAGTCCGAGCTACTTAGCTTATATTAGCTACTAAAATTATGACGAAGTATTGGGCTCCATGGAATTTAATAGTTTAGTAGCCTATGTATATTTTTGGTGCTTCTCAAACAAAGGCTATAAGGAGAGGCTAGTATTATGAACTGAGTTTTGTAGGTTCAATGATGTGGTTGTGCGTGCAAATACATAAAAAGATAGAAATTTGTGACAAAATAGTATTATTGACATTGAAATTTTATAGGACTTTACAAGTTGTGTTCAATTCCAGATAGGGTTCTTGGAGGCTAGTCAACCCTAAACCCTTGTTCATGCCTCTATATAAAGGGTATTATATTCTCTTTTAAGAGGCATCTCGAATATCCCGTGAACTCTTGGGATGGACATTCATAAGGAGATCAATGTTTATCAATAAAATTATGTTTCTTCATATTGTATTTGTGATAGCAATTTATTTTCCATCACTTTACAACAAATTATTTGTAGACATTGAAATTTTATGGGACTCTAAAAGATATATTCAATTCCATTGAGACTGTACAAGATGTGTTCAATTCCAGTTCGGATTTTGGGAGGCTACTCGATCATAAACCCTAGTTCATGCCTATATAAATGGTATTATATTCCCTTGAAAAGTCATCTCGAATATTCCTAACTATTGGTATTCATAAAGAGATCAAGCTATGCTGAACTCTTGTTGACAACTAAATACTTTGATACACAAAATTCTCCTTGCATGGAGTTCAAATAAATCCAAGGAAGGAAGTCCAAATCATCCTATGTTTGAGAAATACGCTACTTATAGCCCTCGAATCACAGAGAAAAATATAGGTGGTAGATTTCTTTGGTTTTGTTTACTGTAAATCCCAGATGTAACTACAACTAGAATACACTATTGGTGTATCTTGTCTATAAAATGTTAACTTTCTCAAAAATTTAGATAGAAGAATCAAGGGAACAAACAGATTTAACCCATATTGTTTTATCAATAAATTATGTTTCTTCATAATTTATTTGTGGTTACAAATTTATTTTTTCATCACTTTAAAATTTGTTGCAAACAAGTATCATCCGATGTTGTCTGATAAAAGATCCCTACCTATATAGGAGAAACAGGGTAATCTGTAATGATCAACTTCTAATCATAATTCCAGGAGAAGATGTTGATATCTCTCCAGAGCTGCTTTAGTGACTCTTCAGTAGAAGTATCATGTCATGATTTTATAAAGTTTTATTGTTTCCTATTTTCAAAAAAAAGTTTTATTGTGTCCTGTAGAGATGTCAGAAGAGGAAGGATGTGATGCGACTTCGTCTCCTAATGTCGTACTTGCAAAATGGTATTGAAGAGCCTTGGCAGAAGATTTCATCCGTAACTGCCATATTTGTTGCAGAGGCTTCTTATGTACTTTTGGATCCTTCACATGACCATTATTCAGCAATAAGTAAATATCTGATCCGCTCTCCAAATGCAAATATGAAGGTATATCTTTAATATGGAAGATTTATAAGTTCCATGTGTCCTAATGATCAACTGTCCAGTCATATGTAGTCGTAATCTGACTGTAGTCTAACAGCGGTTTTCCTCTCTTCCCCTCTGATTTCTTACAGGGTATTCCATTGTTCCAGACGTTTTTCTGGAGTATCTCAACTAATTTCATAACAGAGAGGTTGTGGATGCTACGTCTATTATGCTCAGGATTGAATGTGGATGACGATGCTCAAATATACATCAGAAATGCCATTTTTGAGACCCTTTTCAGTTTTTATGTTTCTCCCATTTCTGATCATGAATCGAAGGAGTTGATTGTTCAGGTAACCAAAGTCCTATGCTTTGTTGTCTTTTTCTCCTCCTTTTGGAGTTTGTGTCTTGCTTACTTTTTGAAATTTTCGTGGTTGCTTTTTGATGGTTAATGTCTTCCGCATTTTGGTGATTTTATATTTAACTGAAGAAGTTGATTATTCAGGTAACTGTCACATGTTTTCTTGTGAATTTTGATGTCTTTTGTTCTTCCTATATTTTGCCTATTGTTTACTTTGCTGAGTTTTCTGGTGGTCTTTTACTTTTATGCTTTATGATAATGACTATTTTTAACTGAAACCGAACGCCTAGTTATTTTAAGTTTAGCAGCTAAAAACTACTTAATTTTTTAAAATGGTAAAGTACATTAAAAATCAGAAATTTGGAACTGAGTGAGTGTCAGGGATTACAAAGATAGAAACCTTTCTGTACAAAAAAAAAAGAAAAGGCTTTGCTTATATAGGATCCTACTCCTGCAGAGTCTATTAAGTCAAGCATGCAAACTTCATCCTTCCTAGCCTGTGCAGCCTCTATTTTTTCTTCGAAGCATCTTACATTTCTTTCCTTCCATATTACCCAACATACACAAGATGGCACTGTATTCCAGATCGTCCTCACTGACTTGCATATCCCCCAATGCCCCTTTTCACTCATTTTGCTGTATTTTGAGCTTTTTAAATTACTCCATAAGTGTGGACTCTTATAATTTTGCTTGTAGTCAGGGAGACAAACAAATCAAGGGACTATCGAACTGTCATCATCGGCCTCAGCACCTTTTTTTTTCTTTCAAATCACCTCTACCATTGAAGACAGGATTATACAAATAGCATTTTAGCTATGATATTGTGTTGATAATAACTGTGCCATAATTGTGCTATCATCACATTCATATTAATTGCGAGATCCAATAATCAAAGCAACAAACAAGCTGTTGTCACATTTATTGGTTTAGTTTCTTATTAGCTGGATGGAGTCATTCAGAATTAGAAGTTTAATTGTACTAGAGTATTGACTGCTTTATTTTCTCCGGTGGGGATTATTGTTTAGAAGTAAATCTCTTCCTTTTCTCTTCTCTCGCTACTTTAGGTTGAGGTGTGTAAAATAGTTTCTTTCACTTGCATACATAAAAAACAAACTCAATACAAGTTTCAAAATGAAGCAGCTGTTTCCTCAGAAGTATTTTTGGGGAGCCTAAATTAAGCAGCTTATTAAGTTATCCTTTCATGCGGTTAGAAAATAAGTGAGTAAAATTCCAAAATGAAAGTATTTTTATCCTTTTTTTTTAGATAATCCTGTATGTAGAACTATTAACATTTGTGTACGTCTTGTATACAGGGATTCCCAATTTACACACTATAAAAGAATTAACTTCAAAAACCCTATAAGTGCATGTATTGGCAAGTTTGTTTCTCTTTCAAGTACATTCTTTTTTTTTTGTCAAAAATCTTGGGTACATGAAGCTCTTGTTTCACATAGACTGTCAAAAGAATGTGGTCTTTAAATTGCTAATTTAATGCGGAACAAAATGTGGTCTTTTGGTTGTTGGTTTAATGTGGATCCAATTTTTTTATTTTTTCCTTCATAGGAACTTGTTTTTACCCTCTCCATCCAAAAGATGTTTTCCACTTGATAATGTTTCTCTTTTCTAAGAGTGATGAGCCACTCCTAAGCAAGAGCTGAATTCATTTAGATGGTTAATGTTGCAGATAGTGAGGAAGTCTGTCAGAATACCTAAGATGGCCAGGTACTTGGTTGAACAGTGTGGCTTGATCTCATGGTCATCCTGTGTTGTTTCATCTCTTTCTTGGAGTCAATGCAGAAGAAATTCATTGGTTGAGTTGACTGTTATACTGGAGGTATTTGTTCCCATTATTAAGTATAATATAAATAATTCTCAAGCTTTTTTGTCCCTTTTATTTTATTATCTCTTGACTATTTAAGGTGTTAGAGAAAATATATTTTCTTGTTTCTTAATGACCGGTGGGCTATATTATATGGATGTGAGTGAAGTCTGAGGAGCAAGATATGTCTGCATTAAATGATGGCCTATATGTTAGGATGCATGACAATGTATTCACTGTTAAAGAGTGTTTCTGGGGTATGGTAGATTGATGTCTGAGTTATCACATATATGAATATTATTTTCTTATTTGTATTAATAGGCAGTACAAAGTAAAAAATAGCAAGCATCAACCTTGATCCCCCCTGGGTATCTGCCATGTTTTATACCTTTAATCAGATTTAGGTTCTCAGTAGCATGCAGCATCACTTTCCACCATAAGTAGCACTGTACATTATACTCCATTCTGTTTCAGAAGCGCTGTTCTCATATCCCCATCAATAAATTAAATAATGATTCAGCCCTTCTAAAATAATAGATCTTATGGTACTTTTCCCAAATTAAAGACATTGCTCTCTAGCAGAACTGTTTACCATTTTGCATTTTGAACTGTTTTATTTCCCTGAAAGCTTGTGTTTACTGCTAAATAATATTCTTTAACCACAAAATACACATTTCTAATTTTAGGCCCTAAATGAAGTCGTTTTGTCGAGACACACTGTTGAGTGGATGCAGAAATATGCCTTGGAGCAGCTTGTGGAACTCTCTTGCAATCTATACAAGATGCTAATTGAAGGTGTTGAAAGGCTTAAAGTAAATACTCAACTTGTTAAACTGATTCTACAAATATTGAGATCAGCATTGAGGATATCCCAAAAGAGGAAAGTTTATCAACCACATTTCACACTCTCCGTTGAGAGTTTACTTCAGTTATGTGAAGTTCTTGATGAATGCTGTGATGGAAGGCAAAGTCTTGTTGCACAGATTGGACTTGAAGCTGTACTAATGAGCACTCCTCCAGTAACTATTTTGCAAATGGTATTTCCCCATCACTCCTATAAGCTGTTTATCTGTTGATAAGAAGCTTTATGTTCTGCTGCAAGCTAAACATGGAGTGCACCTTGAAAACTTTACAAAAATGCATCTGTGCAAGACTAGTTTCTTACTGCTTTTGGGGGAACAGCATGTTACTGTCTTTATTTGTATTTTTGCACTTTTGCTATTGTCCTGTGGCATAAGTTGATCATCCACTTAATGAAAGAAGTAGATTATGTATGAGTATGACCAAGAGAATCTTTCCTGTGGGAGCGTGACAGATTGCCCGGGTACCAGTAGAAAAAATGTTTTTGAATTCCAGAATAGTTCCTAAATGATCATGTCTAGCTCCTTTAGTTGGCACTGAATGTGGGACTAGAACCCTTTTTGGTGTCGCTTCGTCAAGTTCACGTCCCAGTTGCAAGTGATGCAAGGCCGTAGTGTTGACTTTTTACTGGTTCAATATGTGACTTCCATAATTTATTGATGTAGGATTTCTCCCAGATAACATATCTACTGACTAGCTATTAATTCATGCCCGGGACTGTGGTGTGTGACACACTTGTTGTCGATGAAATGGCACAAATATTTCACTCATCAGCATGCAGAACGGATTAGGCCTGTTGTTGTCTTTGTATTCCATATCACAAGCTTTACTGTCTTTCACATTAGAATGATCACTGATGTTGCACTTGGCTTGACTGGTTTTGGGACTCACACAAATGTTGCTTCTCATTGTTGTTTTCTTTAGCTGGTAATGGAGGATTTGTTCCCGAGTCTTCTGTATATAGATCCATTCTAGAGTTCTTTTTTAAAATTTAAGATGTGGTTATTTTACACTAAAATTAGGAGGGCAGTGAGTTCTGAGGTAAGTGTGACAATCATGATTCCGGTTAACAATGAAATGCAATGTGTGATTGATGATCATTGTCTGATCATGGGTGACACTGATAATCTGAATGACTGCTTTTGGTATATTAAGTTTCATTCAAAAATATATTTAGGACAACTTGTGCACTCTGCACTGATGACTATGTAAGCAGTAAATCATTTTCATTTTTACTTCCTACGCTCCTTTCCTCATTTCTACCCCCTTTCTAGAAGTTCCTTTGTTACCTTCACTACACTGAGAAGCCTTATATCTTGAAATTAATTCATTAAGTTGATAAAATCCATGGATTGTTCTGGTTCTGTATGCTTTTCCAGGTCCTGGTTCTACCTTTTAAGCAAGTGAGATTTCTTTTCTTCTTTTCTTCAAGATATATTCAGTCCATGAGATCCTGACTTGCAATGTAATTAGTCCATGTATGCTAATGTATTCATACATTATGCTCATCAAGCTTTAGTACTACTGTTTTTCTGGAGATCACCTGCTTTGGTGTTTATGTATGATTTTCTATATTCATATTATTTGTTAAACAATTTTGTTTTTATATTTTTCCCAGGACAAGGAAAAAGTTTCCAAATTTGTTCGGTGGGCAACTTTAACTGCTTTGCAGTCAAATATTGAAAAAGTCCATGGGCCGGAAAATTTTGATTGCATTATGAGACTGCAATCCGATGAAGAATCAGACGATTCTCTGATATCAAAGCTTGTTCGCTGGCTGGCTGCATCAGTGATTGTAGGAAAGCATTCCCTCAAATTCAGTAATTTGGACCTCTGTCATTCTTTTGACAGATCTAAGCTCAATAACCTGCTCTCTCTAATGGAATGGGACGATCAAAGATGTAGCAGTACCAGCAGGACATTTGCATGTGAAGAAACATTAGCCTCATCAGTCTTTTTTCTGCAACAGCTACAACGCACAAACTACACAGTGCTTCCATCTGTCGTTTCTGCACTTTGTCTTCTTCTTTCTTCTAGTCTTTCGTGCACAGGTACACTTGTAATATCATCAGTACTACTTTCTGCACTTAAGACAACATCCTGTCTTCCAAACTAATGGCTAACTTGTTTACTATGCTTTTGGCTGCTTGACAGAAACAGACATCTTAGGCGATGATGCAATTCAGTTGGCAACCCTCTTCTCCAAGATTAATTGCCCTGCTGAAGCTTATCCTACCTGGAGATGGTACATAAACTACTATGAACTCTCTGCATTACTTTCTAGCGGATGATTTTTCTTTTCTCCCCATTTTCCGCCACCTGATAATTAACTGCTACTTTGAATTACATAAATGGAGTGCGATAATCGGTGTTACTCTTGTTGAACAGGTCATTTTACCAGCCATGGAAAGATCAGTCTTCTGAGCTAAGTGATGCAGCAAAATTGGAAAAAAATCAGGCTTGTGAAATGCTTCTTGTTGTAATCTCGAAGTTGTTAGGAAGAAATTCATTATACTCCAACTTCCTTTCCTTTCAGGATGTAGACAAGTTGGGTGTCTTTGATTGGGAAAGACACATCCTTAAACCTCAGTAGTTATTTTGTTCTTCTTATTTAATTAAATTAATTTAAACCCATAATTTTGCTGAAATCCATGGCATTTTGTTTATTAATAACTTGTCTTAGCTTATTTTTGGTTCATCAATATTTACAAGGGTGTGTCTTGTAGGGAGGAAACATAAAAAGTGTTATTCAATTTTTTCATGTTTGGTTGGCCAAAATATTTCTTTAAGAAAACAAGTTCCGTTAAATTCAGTAAAATTACTTTTCTAATGAAAGTAGAATAAACAAGTTCGTAAGTGACATTTCATAATATTACTAAGCCATCTATTCCAACCTTAGGTTTCCCTATTAGGTCTAAGTTGCTTTAAAATTTGATTAGGTATCAAGTATCAGTTAAGAATGGTAAAATTTGATTATGTATCAAGTATCAGTTATTAAGAATGGCAAGGGTGCAGCAGTTAGGAATGTCAATGATGCGGATGAGTTCTAGGCTATGTGAGGGTGGTGCAGATTAATTTTTTTTCCCCACAATTCAACTGAAGCGCATTGTGGGCAGTTAGGAATGTCAATGGTGCTGGTGCAGTTAGTTTTTTTTTTTTCACAATTCAAGTGAAGTTCATTGTGGGTAGTTAGGAATGCCAATGGTGCGGATGAGTTCTAGGCTATGTGGGTGTGGTTGCATATTAATTTTTTTTCCACAATTCAAGTGAAGTGCATTGTGAGTTTAATAGTGTAATTTTTTGAATTGCTCATCTTGCCTTCAATAATCACTCAATATACATTGTTGACTATAATTAATCATTTGGCTTTAAAATAAATCTGAAATATAAAGGTGGAAGGAAAAAATACATTGAATTGTGAGTTAAACTATTATTATTCAGTTTTCTTGTACTTGATTCATAATCCATGCTCCATTGCTTCAGGCAACAGTTAAAAATAATAAATTATTAAAATCTGTGTTGATTTCGTGGACCGCCTCATCCCATTTTGTCATCCCTATCATCCCTAATATTGGTCCATAGGTAAAAGTTCTTCTTTTAACATACTTTTTTCTTATTATTATTTTTGTTTATTTGACTAGCAAACAACCAAGTTGTTCAAAAATTATCATTTTAAATCGATGTTAATTAGATAATTTTAAAATTTCAAATTAAATAAGTGATATATATATTTATGTGATAATAAATCATTACATGAAGTTATCTAATTTGGTTATAACATAACTTGTGACTACAAAAGAAACATTATATGCATTAAAATTTACTTAAGCTCTATGAGTTAAATATGAATGTTTGTCTTAAGTAATTATAATTGTTAATCAACTTTATATTGTGAGTGTAATTGATTTAAGGTTGATCTTACTTAATTTTCAATCACATTTTAGACATTATGGTGAGTTATTTGCTTGTAATATATTATCTTATATAATTGAAAACTTTACAAAGTGTTATTATTATTTATAAAGTAATGATTAAATTCATGTTAGCCATATATTCGCAATATATTACTTTGGATATGATTGTAAAAACTATATTTATTAATATGAGTTTGAGTTATTTAATTCAAGTTCTAAAATATTTCTGCTAAAAAGTACTCTAAATAGTTTTTTTCTTTATATAAATTTTGTAGGTTTCTTTACAATCTTCAATATTAATTTAATTAAAATTAAAACAAAACTATTAAATTCATGATTAAATTATTTTGAGGCATCAAAATTTCTTTAAATGCTTTACTTGCCTCATTCCTTTCTATGAATGTGGACTTGATAATTAATTATAAATATGTGCTCTCTTTTTTTCTTTCTTTCTAAAAATAGAGCAAGTACATGGAGCTAGATTAGTATTGCTTTTATTTTTTAGGGGGTCGGGGGTGGGGTGGGGTAATGAAACTCTGTGAAAAGAGAAGTTGTACTTTCTTACTTGAACTCATAGCTGTCTCTCTTTTTTATCTTTTAAGAATCTAACAATAGTTTTTCATGAACAATATACATCTCCTAAATTGCAAAGGAGAAACATAAAATTAGTATTTACAGTGAATTCATTGAAATGTATCTACTAAAGATTATATGGGTTCCAGTGTAGGGTGTAATGTATGATTTCCGTTGAACTCAATATCTTTGATTCAGATCGTATATATAAGATATGAGCGAACTATCACTTGAGGTCGTTGTTCTATTATCGGAGCTTTCTAATCATGTATCCATTTTGGGTATGACACGTATTAGGGTCTGTTTAGATATGCGATATGAAAATTATGATCTGAAATCAAATTAGTATAAAATTGAAATTTTGTTTGTATATGTGATTTGTATTTTTTCTGTTGTATTTTTGTTTTCATAAACATGAAAACTCTACTAGTTGTAAAAACTATCAAATTTTCTCCAATTCTTACACAATCTTACTAAATTAATAAATCATAGTTCATAACAAGATATCAGAATATTCTCGGCCCTCAGGCACCACATTGATAAATCACATATCTCAATGTTCATTTTATAAATAAATATTTGCAATTACAAACGTTCAAATACACATAATTTTATAATTAAAGATCAACTAATCAACAATAATAGTAACTAGTTACTTTTTTTATATAATCTTTTCACATAGTACGGATAATCTTTCATGCCGAACATGATTTTTTTTTTTATAAAATGTAAAATGATGGATTTTTTTTTTTTACAAAATATTAATTTTTGAGTTTTGACTCAAGTTTTCTATTTTTAAAAAATAAATTCAAATCATTCCTTTTTACAGAATTTTGAATTATTTCAAATCAAGATCCTATATCATATATTCAAACACTAACATAACTTACAACCTCTAATCAGTGAAACAGTTTTTACATTTTACATCACTTTCACAAACAGCTCCTCCTAAACTAATACCATTAACTTTAGACACATCAACCAATATATTTTTGATGATTGTGTAACACAGCAAATTAAAGTTAGTCATGTTTGACGCAGTCAATGCATGATGTACACTAGTTTAATTAAAACACCTCATGGAAATGATTAATTCTGCTGAATAAATTGGAATTTGCGAGATATAAAGGGGAAGATATGAACCCACAATTATCAAGATTCCAACTTAATTGTATGATATGATCAAGTATATATTTGACTATTCACCCAAACTTATATTGTATGTTTTTTTTTGTTTTTCATCCGATGTCCGGTACCTGTACTGGAGACTGGTTATTCTGAATTTGTGACGCGCATGGCTCTACTAAGGCTTTTTCCATAATTAGGATTCGAACCTGAAGCCTCTGATTAAAAGATGAACAGTCCTATCCGCTGCACAACATCTTTGGTGGTTATATTGTATGGTTGAGACTTGATCATGTAAGCAAAAAATAGAAGTATAGGGCACTTGAGTGGGAATGTGGTCACTGTGTAATATTAGTAAATTAAAGGTTTTGTACAGTCATATTGTTCCCAAAAGAGGGAATAAAAATAACGACAGGAAGCATCCAAGAAAGGAAATTAAAGGTATAAATTAATGATGCCAAAAAAAAGAGAAGAAGAAGATAATAACCACCATCTGTTTATATATATATATATATATATATTGATTAAATTGAAAACACATTAGCTAGACGATGTTTTAATAATTGAACATAACGTACATCTATGTTTGTAAATGACAAACACATCTAGAAGTCAAAAATTGACTACAAGTGGATTTGATCAACTTTTAAGCCAAAACAAACGCCCTCTTAATAATTGTTATCAGTAATAATGATTTGCTTTTATAGATACTACTACTTGTACTATGATATAGTTTTAAATTTATGTTAGTGATGTAGCATGGACACCAAACCTACACCACCTGTTTTCGATGGAGGAAAACATTAATTGCCACGCAAAAGAAGATAACAATGTCAATGTAAACCTTTCTAATTAATTCTACCTTCTCTGCTACTATATTAACACGTTTTGGATTTTGAAATTCAAACAAGTTTATCTTTAATCGTAAATTTTTCATACATCTGTTAAATATTTTGAATTGTCAATCATTGCGATTTATAGTACCTTTTACATAGTTTACAAATATATAAATTTCATTTAATTTTTTTTGAAGATTTCATGAGCAAATTCTAGGTTAAATTTGAATTGTTTGATTCTCGAAAAACGAAATGTGTCACATAAATTGAGACAGAGGAAGTATATATAAACGTCATTTTAGCTTTCAATAATTCACATTGATTATAATTAAAATCTTCCCTTGCGGCGATTAAATTTATATGTGTTTTAAAGAAGCGACGTATGTATAAGGTTGTGTGACGGCTGATGCTTAAATTCATAGCATTTCACCTCAACAAATTATTTGTGTTGAACGTAAGTTCGAACATGTGATGTACAATTTATATTGCGAATTTACGATCATGATCTCATTCGATATTCAAATATATTGATTCAATTAATTTAAGTTTACGTCGATGAATTTTACAATGCGATAAAAAAAAAATTATCAAAAGATTTTTCAATCAATGCTCAATTTAAGAAGAGCAACTTTCACATATAACAAACATAAAAATCATATTTGTATGTTATAGCTATAGTTTGCATAATTGCTCTCCATAACAAATTTTATGTTTGCTATGGAGCTTTTGATTTGTATAATTCGCAAGATACATCCAATTTTATACAAATTGTTCAGTTTTGTATAAATTCATTTATACATTGTAATTTGTATAATAAAATCTGTATTTGTATAATTATAAGTGTATAGAACGAAACTATATGTATTTGTATTTGTGTATACACTTTTCTCTCGCTTTATACAAACACAAATACATTTTATACCGAAATGTATAAAATAACTAATTGTATACCGAAAATAGCTAATTGTATACCCAATCAGATGGCAAAAAAAAAAGAGATGTTTGTTGCGAATTACAAATAAAATAAACTATGACTATAACATTTCATTTGAATTAATAGTTTGTAACTTTATATAATTGTTCCATTTAATATCTTTGACAAAATAAAATATCTCAACTATTCAGCCCACTACACTTTTTGTGGTGCCCCAGAGAATAAACTATTATTTTAACTTATGAGTTTAAGATATTAATTTCTTATTTTAGAAGAGGTTTACATGTAAATATTATTAAGCTAACGTGATAATGTGAATTAAAAATTCGTTCATACGATACCAACAATGTATATAACTTATTTGCACACTTATAAAATAAAAATATTTTGAAAGGTGAAGTGGTCCTATCGAAAGGGAGGGTTAGCCTGTCAAGCATTAATTTGCTTAGCAGTTAGAAAGTTTCTCTCATTTTGATATTTCCCTTTTTCTTTGAGTTTTTAGTGTGACAAATTGCAAAACCTCTAACAAACACCCTTTATATATATGTAACTACAGTTTTTTTTTTACTAAATAGATAGAGTAGTTATCACATTTGACTCATTCAACTTTCTAAAATTAAGTTTTCACAAACCTACGTGTCGATCTTATATTTACATTTACAGTTAATGTAAAAACAAAAACAGTATACTAAATCTGGCTCAGTTGATACCACGCGTTAAAACAGATAAATACATGATATCATTGTAAAGTACTCAATGCAATTGGATGATCCTTTCAAAATAAGTGGTATTTTTTGTTGAGATCAAATTAAGCAGGTGTAACGCGGAAGCTAACAAAGCAAACCTCAAAAGACCATAAGTAAGAAGACAAACAAGAAACACAACAAAAGACACACAGATTTAACGTGGTTCGGTCAATTGACCTACGTTCACAAAGGAGATGAGCAATCAACTATAAATATGATAGTATAAAATATAGACAGAAACAACCTCAACCAATTCACTCGAAATACAAGGAGGTACACAAAATTCTCCCCCATAACCTCAACTCTCAAAACCCTAGGACTAAATGCTAATTAAGTTAGAAGGAACAAACTTATATTTATAGAATCCTAAAACCTTTCCTATACGAAAAAGACTAGTAAAATATTAAAATCTTTTCCTAAAAGGAATATCTATTTATGATAAGAAATCAGGGCAAATAAAACGCAACATTTTTTTTACTTTTATTTTTAAAGAGAAAAGACTCAAATATGTCATTAACCTTTCGAAAAAGGCACATTTATGCATCTATTAAAAGGAAAAATATTCAAATATGTCATCGATCTTTTAGAAAAGACGCATTGTTTAATTATATGCATCTACTGTTGACATGGTACATCACTATAGCTTGGAGGAGTATATAATACATGGTGCCAACTAGTACTCATTTCGTGTTCATATTATTTGATTCATATTGATCTGACATATTTTTTAAGAAAGTATCAATTTTATTAATTATAATTTGAAAATTTGAATTTGATTATTAATACGTAATTATATATAAAATAATAAGAACAGTATAGAATTAAAATAATAATTTTTAAAATGAATTTGCTAAAATTGAAAAGTAAAAAACAAAAATAGCAGACCTTTGTACAATTTTTTACTGACCAAAATTAACATGTGTGGTGTTGATTCATTGAAAAGTAACTGTACTGGATGCATAAGTAACAATCACACAAAATACCTCGGAGCATGCAAAAAACATCTGATCAAATAAAGACTGTGACTAAAGGGTAATTGAAAGTTACCCATCTCCGAAACTGTTTGATATTCGTATTGAAATTCTGATAAATTCATTAAAAGTGTTGATTTATGCAATAATCATTTGATCCTGAGATAAAATTTAATACAACATTATTCCTTATTTAATTACTAATCCAAGGATAAGTTATATTAGACTTAATAATTAGTATCAGGATAAGAGTGAAACAACAATATCGGGATTAAATAAAATAAATCTATGTGGTCCATTAAATCTTTTTTTCTAATACTTAATAAAAATGAAGGGTGTTTTTATAAACAAACAATTTTTTTAGAAATTATACCATGTATACTATTTTTAATATAACAAATTAAATAACCATTAAGAAATAATATAGGATAATTAATTTAGTATAACTTATCTTCAAATCAAACAATCCCTTAAGAAATTATATTTCGAACAACATTAAGCTCGAATCTAATTTACTTATATTTCTCAAATTTATAAACAAAATATTAAACTGATAAAATATTTGCAGAATTTTAAAAAACTTTAGCTTGCCACTTAAAATTTTTAGTTTTTTTTTTCATAAGATTCTTAGTAAAAGATTTGTCACTTCTCCTGCACGTCCTTGTTTCTTTATTTTCCAGTTTTTGACTCATTTCTAGTTTTCCTTTTGCCAGGTTCTAATAAAGATTAAAGATTATTTTTTTTTCAAAGAAAGGCCAGAAAGTTACCAGTATGACCAGTGGTAGAGACACCATGTAGTGTCATCCGGCATTGCCTCACCAAAAAAAACAAATAGTACTATTAATTTAATTTCATTTATAGACACATACTAAATATGATCTAATCAAATAATAATATTGTAATTCGAAAGAAAAATAACAGTATCTATTCAAATTTCAAATACTATAATAAAAGTGTGTCGAGTAAGTAATATACGATAATCGTCTTTATTATGAATATTTTATTTCATCATTTTTTACAAAAAGTCATGCCGATACATACGTCGATGCGAAGATTAAAGGCCCACACAACTAACACCCATTAGCAACAAAAAATTGTGTAATTCATATACTTATTTTATATATATATAAGAGATCGTAATTTTATTTTTTGAATCTGAATCTTTTGTCATAAGTATATAAGCTTGAATCAGGTGATGTCTTACTTGTGCTTATGTTAAGGTTCATTCTTTAAGTGGGAAGGCATTGGAAGTTTATCGCATTAGTTTCTGCAAAGATCAACTTTAAACGACTATATTTCTTTGCATATAATGAATTAGGTGACACATAACCTATCAAATTAAATATTTATAAGTCATTTTTTTCTCCAAAATCTGTTGTTATTGCTATCGAGAGCCGACGCAAATTGACTATTATAGCCTTGGCCGGGTTTAATGTTATTGCTATCAAGAGCCGATGCAAATTGACTATTATAGCCTTGGCCGGGTTTGATTGAGGGGATAAGCAAAGTTATGATAATGATAGATTAGCGTCTGATTAATTATTAAAATGATGGTGAGATATCTTTTCAACCTAATCTTATTTAATTACCAACTATCTCTTCAACAATCATAATCTAGATAAGTGTGCAAAATTTGATGGTGTACAAATTATTGTAGCTTGGTCATTTTCTGCTCTGTCATCTATTCATTTCACATTATTCTATATAATTTTTTTTTGACTATATGTCCGTTGCATAATTAGTCACAATTGACATGCTCCTATTAGATATAATATTTAATTAAATGTCGTCAAATAAAACATTGAAATAGAGAAATTACAAGTGGTAATTTGAATTGTGAACAAGAAGAACAACGACCTTTCTCCCTATTTCTTAATTCTAAAATTTCTTCCTTTTCCCCTTCTTTGCTATAGGCATGATTCTAACTTAAGTATGCTCCAACGACTCATCTTCTACAAGTCATCACCATCTCTAAAGAGCAAAATTATTTGGACATGTAATTATTACAATTTTTTAGCATTCGAAAAACTCCAAAAAAAAATCATTTTCACAATTTTTACTAATATCTTATTATGAGTAATTAATTCCAACAACTTCAGGAGAAAAAGAGGCGTTTACCTCTAAATTATTCAAAAAAAAAAAAATTAATAAAAAACAACTTCAATTCCTAGTCATTTCCAAACATAACTCTCCAACAACACTACACCCAGTGAAATTCCAATAAGTGGGGTCTGAGGAGGTTAGAGTGTACACAAACCTTATCACTACCTCGTGAAGGTAGAGAAACTGTTTCCGAAAGACCCTTGATTCAAGTGTATCAAACCGAAGTAAAAGAAGAAGAAAACACTAGAGTAAGCAGAGTAGTTAACAAGAAAAGCAGTGTAAAGTCTATAATAGAGAAACAATAACAACAACAAAATAATGTGATAATTGAATAGCAATAAACAACAAATGTCAAGAACTACAAGGGCACGGCTAGTCCTATGGAAGGCACTAAATATTCACAAGGCAAGACGACACTCTACCCCTACTAGCCTTCTACCTAATGCGCAACCTCCACTCTTTCCTATCTAAAGTTGTGTCCTCGATAATATGAAGTTGCACCATATCTTGTCTAATCACATCTCCCCTATATCTTTTCGACATTTCCCTACCTCTCCACATACCCCCTAAAATCCAACCTCTCGCACCTCCTCACTTGGCATCGGTGCACCTCTTCTGCAAATGAACATGATATCCAAACCATCTCATGAGTCTCGTTTCCCTCATCTTGTCCGCCACAAAGGCCGCCACTCTCACCTTCTCCTGATTAACCTCAATATTCCTAATCTTGTCACTCCTAGTATTCCCACTCATCCTCATCTCCACAACATATATCTTCTGTACATGTGAGCTCTTGACAGACCAACACTCCACACCATACAACAAGAACAGGTTAACCATCACTCTGTAGAGCTTGCCTTTAAATTTAGAAGATACCTTCTTATCACACAAGCCTCCATTTCATTTATGCTATACCAATGCGATGTTTGACATCATTATCGATGTCCCCACTATCCTAAATAATGGACCCAAGGTATTTAATAACAAATGCTTTATTCTTTTTTAATTTCATAATTTTTATGTCCAAACGCGCATCTACGGATACATGTTAAAATTCACATTATGAGAGCAAGTCCATCTGCATTATAAAAGCAAACTTTATTGTTGTTACTTATTAGAGTCTCTCTTTCCAGAAGGCAATTGCAGAGACAACAATCACTGCAAAATACAAAGAGCAACAAAGACAGAGATAGAGAAAGAAAAGTAAAAAAAAAACAAAAAACGACAGCCTTACAAACAACATATATACACGCAAACAAAGAGAAAGAAAAAAAAAATTTGTTCATTTGTTGAAGTGAAAACGATAGCTGATAAGAGCCTTTGCAACCTTTTCCGACCTGCAATTCTATGAGGTAAATAAAATTCAACTTCTTTTTAATTTTTTCTTTTAAAGAAATTGAAAAAAATAAAAAAGTCTTTACTTTGATTATTCTCTCTCTTTTTCTTCTTTTATTTTTATACTTTCCTTGTTCCCAATTATAGTTGTATCCATGATCTCTTTGTTCTATGTTTATTTATTTATTTTTACTATTTTATGCTCGATCTATAGTAGACTCAGAAGCCAATTGCAACAAAAGAAGGAGGTGGGTTAATTTATCGTGATGGTTGAAGAAATTCAAAAGAAAATGATCAGATGAGATGGTGATACGCTTCAATTTTTGAACCATTTCTTAGAATAGTCCAATGTCTCAAGACTATCATCACCAAGGTCTTGCTAGTTTCTCGAATGAATTCGAGAGACCTCAAGATGTCCAACAACACCAACAACAACATATCGGTCTCCAGATCCAACGAGAAAAATTAAGAGTAGAACAAGGGTTCGAGCCACCAGGAGGAGAATCAAGTGGAATCCAAGTTTATGAGACAGCCGGGATGTTGTCTGAAATGTTCAATTTTCAGACAACATCCACGGCTGCAACTGAGTTGTTGCAGAATCAATTGTCAAATAACTATAGACACCCGAATCAACAGCCACATCATCAACCTCTGACCAGGGAGTGGCTTGGTAACAGACAAGAGATCGTAGTTGGTGGAAGTTTGCAGGTACCATTTGGGGATACAAAAGATGATGTGAATGCGAAGGTATTATTGAGTAACCGTGATAGTGTAACTGCTTATTATCAGCGTCAACACAATCAAGTACCAAGTATAAATACCGCGGAGTCCATGCAACTTTTTCTTATGAATCCACAACCAAGTTCACCATCACAATCTACTCCTTCAACTCTTCATCAAGGGTTTTCTAGCCCGGTCGGAGGGCATTTTAGTCAATTCATGTGTGGAGGAGCAAGTACTTCTTCAAATCCAATTGGAGGAGTAAATGTGATTGATCAAGGGCAAGGTCTTTCATTGTCCTTGTCATCTACTTTACAACATTTGGAAGCATCCAAAGTGGAAGATTTGAGGATGAGTAGTGGAGGAGAAATGTTGTTTTTCAATCAAGAAAGTCAAAATCATCATAATATTGGTTTTGGGTCATCACTAGGACTAGTCAATGGGTTGAGGAATTCAAAGTATGTCAAAGCAACACAAGAGTTGTTGGAAGAGTTTTGTTGTGTTGGGAAGGGTCAATTGTTCAAGAAAATCAACAAAGTTTCTAGGAATAACAACACAAGTACATCACCCATTATTAACCCTAGTGGAAGTAATAACAATAATTCATCTTCTTCAAAGGATATTATCCCTCCTAATTTGTCAACTGCAGATAGACTTGATCATCAAAGAAGGAAGGTCAAACTTTTATCCATGCTTGATGAGGCATGTACAATCTCTCTCTCCCTCTCTCTATTTATTCAGAATTTGAAAATTATGTGTTCGAATTTGAAATTCTACCACAACTTGATTTACTATGAGGTCAAAATTTATTTTTTATGTTTGTTTAGTGAATTTCTTACAATATACATAATTTGAGTTAAAATTACTGAGTTCATGTGAAGTCAAAGAGGTACATTCGCGATCCGGGGGTCAATGACCAATCATTGTTGTTTATTTTTAGTAGTACTATATATGTTGATTATAAATTTAAACCACAAGAAAGGGAAGGAATAGAAAATTGTAGGAGTTGGAGGAATCTTTTATAGAGGAGAATATATAAAGCCGGCTAGAAAGAAATTAAATATGTATTGTAATATCCATAGATTGAGTTTGATTTCTTATTAATTTTGGGTGTTTAGCATAACATAAGATTTTGTTTTGGTTATAAAATTAGCTCCCACTCTACCATCAAGATATTTCTTTCTTCTGCTATGTTAGGAATCCAGAAGTAGATATTATCCTTAAGCGGCGTTTGATAGGAGGTATTAGAGAAAATAACAGTGGTATTTCTTGATATTGTTTAATTTCTTATTTGGTAGTATTAGTTATACCCTTTTCAGTACACATAGTAAATCATGACATTAGTTAATAGTATATGGTTTATTATTTCTATTCTAATACATCATATTCACTATTATTCTATTCTAATACATCCTATTCACCAATCAAAGTTGTGGTAGATTGAATAAAAAAAAAAGAGTTGTGGTAGACTGATAAGTATTTCTTCATCTTTTACCAAAGGTCTCGTGTTTGAATTCTCCTGGATAAGGAGTCGCCTTTGTTAGAAAACGTTTTATCCCCAATATGGAACTATCCGACACGAATTCAAATTTTGTAGACATCCCAATCAAACTACCTTTAAATGTACACTTTTATTTATTTGACCATCATATTTCAATACAGACAAAATAAGTGATGTTTGTAAATCTTCCTTTTTTTTTAATACATTATAGTGTTATTATTGCTGTATTGAAAAAATGCTAAGCGAAGGCACATGCAACAAAACACACAGGATATTCTTTCTTCACAACAACAATCATTTTTCAATGTACTATTTGTTCACATATACTCTCGATCAGCTTTCTTGCTACCTTTTTATTAGAATATAAATTTATGTATCTTTCTTCCTTTCTTTTGTTACTATTTCAATCAGTATTTGATTTACCATGAAGATATTCTTGTTTGGTTGAGTGGAAGGTATAAAGCCAAAATTTTAGTTCTAATAGTTTTCTTGTTGAGGAAATTTAACTTCCCAGCTGCACCTTTATGTTTTTCAACTAATTGAACTACTCTTCCATTACCTTGTTGGCGAACACATTTGCATCTTGTAGTTTTAAATTAACTAAGAATACGTATATTGTATCAGAATATCCTTTAAACTTATGGTCTTAAACATGTCATATTGTAAGAGTTAAAATTAACGAGTAATTTCTAAATTAGGATAGATGCATTATTCTTTTTAAACAGATTAAAATAGACAAATCAAGATCAAATACTAAGTTATTCAGCACTTAATTTTCCATGTTATTAGAAAAAAAATTCTTGTTATTGTAGTTAACCTAATTGTATAAAAATAAGATAGATTGTTATTTCTTTGCTTGTAGGTAGACAAAAGATACAACCACTATTGTGAACAAATGCAGATAGTTGTAAACTCATTCGATCTAGTGATGGGTTTTGGAGCTGCAGTTCCTTACACAGCACTAGCACAGAAAGCCATGTCTAGGCATTTCAAGTGTTTAAAAGATGGCGTCGCGGCGCAATTGAAGAAGACATGTGAGGCACTAGGTGAAAAAGATGCAAGCAGTAGTTCAGGACTGACTAAAGGAGAAACACCAAGGCTTAAGGTGCTTGAACAAAGCTTGAGGCAACAAAGAGCTTTTCAACAAATGGGAATGATGGAACAAGAAGCTTGGAGGCCACAAAGAGGATTGCCTGAACGATCTGTCAATATTTTAAGAGCTTGGCTTTTCGAACATTTTCTACATCCGTACGTCTTTCTCATCTTTTTCCTTCTAAGTTCTATCTATACTCTTTCGTCTCAATTTATGTGAGATATTTCAAAAGTCAAACAAGTTTTTTTTTTGTCATATTTTTTTCTTACTTATGTTTTAAAGATATTTTGAGGGGTTATAGTATTTTTTTACTCACTATGTCTCAACTTATGTGACACTGTTTTGATATTGAGAGTCAAACTAATTAGTTTGGACCTTGAATTCGGGCGGGAAGTCTTTAAGTTATGTTTTTTTTTTTTTTATATATATTTAAAAACCACGTAAAAAGTACTAGTATAAGCTACAATTATTGATAATTCAATATTTTTTAAATATATATGAAAAAATTACGGTAATAAAAATACTTGTTTGAATTATGAAATTAGAAAGGTGTCACATAAATTGAGATGGATGGAGTACGTAAATTTTCATATATATATATATATATATATATATATATATATATATTATTTTAAAATAAATTTAAAGATTCTATATCCAAATTAAAATTTTTTTAACTTTGTAATGTTGTGACATATAAATTGAGCTTAACAAAAATAATAGTGTGTACATTTTTACCCTTTCCTAGGAGGACCTATTTTTGGTGACTCGAACTCACAACTTTAGGGTTGAAAGTGAAATATAATTACCATTCGAACAACTACCTCTTGTTAGGTGAATAGATATAATTTTATCCACTTGGTTAAAATGTTAAAACCCTATATAAAAAAATACTATAAGTTAAATAACGTGTACTCGACTTAAATTGTATTTGATATAGTGCATAATAAATGAAAGAAAAGAAGTAAAATTAAATTATTTTTAAGTATAAAAGATATGAATAAGATTAAAAAGAATAGAATATAACAAAGTAACTTGAAGTTGAGTTGCACTTGTTTGTATAAACTCTAGCTTACATACACTTGCCCCAAGTCCTAGTTCCTTTATAAAATCTAGATATTTGATATTTACCACACAACCAAAAGTTAATGAGGAAAGTCTTTGATACCATGATTATTGCAAAATGAATTTTTGTGCAATCAACTTTTATTAGTCTAATCTAAAACACATTTCCAATATTGAGTAGTTGGTACATTTTCTTTTTCCCTCTCTTTGCAGTCAATGTTAAAGGCACTGCTGCAATTCATCAGTCCTTTCAACAAAATGAAAAATTACCTCTTACTACTTTTTGTGCACCACTTTTACCTCTAGATGAAATCCAATATACTACCACCTTTCTGACTTATTTAGGCATGCATTTGAAAAGTAGTGCTCCCTCGTTTCATTTTATGTGATAATTTTACTTGATATTAAATTTTTAATTATTTTTTTGAAATTTATGTAATTTAAAACAAGTCATAAATATTTATGTGATTATATATAAATCATTTCATTAAGAGTGAATGAATATTTTAAAGTTAAACTCTTACTCTCTCCATTTCTATATAGTTGTCACCATTTTAGGTTTACACTCCTTGAGAAACCAGGTAATTTTACCATTGCTTATTTAATACTCCCTCTGTCCTAATTTATGTCACACTTTTTATTTTTCGAGAGTCAAACAATTTAAGTTTGACCGGAAATTTGCGCATGAAATCTTCAATTTTTTTGAAATGAAATTTATATATTTGTAAACTAGGTAAAAAAATACTATAATTCACAACAA